>NC_133336.1:128933810-131394844 GCF_042186555.1 Aquarana catesbeiana
CTATTCCTCCTCAATCTTCATGATGATAGCTTCTAAGAATACTTTTGGTTCAGGGCACCACCACCACTGCCTAAGGCCCAATTTTTCTGCCCCTGTTTAACAGGGGCATGTAATTACAATTTTTGATCAAATATTTAACAGCAGGGCTCATTCCTGCGCTCAACAAGAGTATCTGTGTGTCAGAAACCATGAATCAGACCGAGACAGAAGTACAGTAAAATCACACTTGTTTATTAATAAAAATAAAAAGGTAAATAGAGTAAGCATAGTCAAAGCATAGCCAAAGTCCAGTAACCTGATTGGGTAGTCAGCCAAGCCAGAGTTCAGTAACCAGATCGAGTAATCAGCCAAACCAGAGTTCAGTAACCAGATCGAGGTAATACTCAAGGCGGGTGCCTGCACAGAGACTGGCGCAGCAGCAGGGACGGCCTGCAATACAGGCTGTACCGGAGCAGCCACAGTGGGGGATTCCAGGTGAGCCATGCGACTCAGGAGCATTTGTAATGCCATGGCAAACTGTTCCATGCAGTGATCTTGCTCATCCAATCTGGAAAAAATATTACCAACAAGTTGATTGACTGTATCCTCTGAATTCATGGCCTTCGTCTACTGTCAGAAACCATGAACCAGACCGAGACAAAAGTACAGTAAAATTACACTTGTTTATTAATAAAAATATTAAGGTAAATAGAGTAAGAGTAGTCAAAGCATAGCCAAAGTCCAGTAACCGGATTGGGTAGTCAGCCAAGCCAGAGTTCAGTAACCAGATCGGGTAATCAGCCAAGCCAGAGTTCAGTAATCAGATCAGGTAATCAGCCAGGCCAGAAGTCAGGGATCCAAGTAGAGGAACAGCAAGCAGGATAAGGAGCCAGAAGGGATGTCAGCAAAGCCAATCTTTAAACAGGAATGCAGGAGATGGTTTCTTGTGATGTAACCAAAGGGAAGACAGGAATGAAATGAGCTGGAGATCTTTAAGTAGGCAGGACTGACAAGCAGATCCACAACAGCTGGTTAACTGTGGAGAGAGATGAGAGCTGACAATTAGCCGACAGCTGAGCGGCCAGCTCAGAGAAGGAAGGGCTGAGCCAGCCCTGACAGTATCCCCCTCCTCAACGACCCCTCCCCCTCGGAGGACCACCGGGCTTGAGGGGAAAACGTCTATGGAAATCACAGAGGAGGGTAGGAGCATGTACGTCCGAGGATGAGACCCAGGAGTGTTCCTCTGGACCGTACCCCTTCCAATGCACCAGGTACTGTATGCGCCCACAGAACCTACGGGAGTCAACAATGGATTGTACCTCATACTCCTCATGGTTCTCAACCTGTATGGGGTGAGGACATTGCACCGAGGTGGTACAGCTGTTGCAGACCAACGGTTTCAATCACATTTGAGATGTGCATACTAGGAGGAAGGTCCAATGCGTAAGCCACTGGGTTAATCCTGCAAAGGATTTGGAAAGGCCCAATAAACCGAGGTGCGACATGAAGTGAACATGAAGTCAGAGGTTGCAAGATGACAGCCAGACCCTGTCCCCAACCTGGTAGGAAGGCACAGGCAGGCGTCTGCGGTCAGCATGGAGTCTGTACCTATCATTAGCATGACGCAAAGCCTCCTGGACTTGTGCCCAAGTAGAACGAAGACCACGGAGTTGCTCCTCTAGCGCAGGAATACTCTGTGGAACAAACGAGTCAGGCAACATGGGAGGTTGGAAAACATATATCGCAATAAACGGAGACAATCGGGAAGCAGAATTCAAGGCACTGTTATGAGCAAACTCTACCCATAGTAATAGGTCTGACCAGTTGTTGTGATGGTTAGAAATATAGCAACTTAGGAATTGCTCCAAGGATTGATTGGCTTTTTCTGTGGCCCCATTAGACTGTGGGTGATACGCAGAGGAGAAAGCATGCTGAATTCCCAACTGTGCACAAAAGGCTCTCCAGAACAGGACATAAACAGACTACCCCTGTCCGAGACAATCACCTTGGGTAGCCCATGTAAGCGAAAGATCTCCCGAGCAAAAATGGAAGCCAGTTCCTTAGAAGTGGGCAACTTCTTAAGTGGAATACAATGACACATCTTTGAGAACGGGTCAACCTCCATAAGGATAACTGTGTTGCCTTGAGAGTTGGGCAACTCCACAATGAAATCCATAGACAGGTGGGTCTACAGCCTCTCTTAATTGGGTATGGGTTGTAGGAGGCCCACTGGAAGGTGTCGTGGAGTCTTACTCTGAGCACACATGGAACAGACAGCTACGAAGGCAGTTACATTAGCACATAGACTAGGCCACCAGAATTGTTGGGAAATGGCCCAAACGAATTGATTGAAACTTGACAAGAAAAGAGCCCATCGTGCCCTTCTGGGAGAGAGGCATTTAGCCTCAGACAAGAATGTGAGATTCTTATGGTCAGTAAGAATGAGAACCGGCACAGTGGTACCTTCATGGAGTTGTCTCCGTTCTTCCAGGGCTAAAATGTTTGCCAACAGCTCTCCATTACCAATCTCCTAATTGCACTCAGCAGGTGACAATTTCTCAGAAAAGTAGCCACAAGGATGCATAGCACTCTCAGAGGTAGGACGTTGAAACAGAAGGGCACCAACACCAGTCTCAGAAGCATCAACCTCAACGATAAAAGGTAACGTAGGATCAGGATGTGCCAACACGGGAGCAGAAACAAAGGCAGCCTTGAGACTTTCAAAGGCCTTAATGGACTCCGGAGACCAACTCTGTGGGTTACCGTTCTTTCTGGTCATATCAGTCAGGGGCTTGAATAGAGACGAGAAGTCACGAATAAACTTCCGATAATAGTTGGCAAAGCCCAGGAAATGCTGCAGAGGATGTAACCCCACGGGTCAAGACCACTGTAGGACTGCTGAAAGTTTCTCTGGGTCCAGCGAAAAATCAACAGTGGAAATGACATAGCCCAGGAATTTAACCTGTTCCTGATTGAACTCACACTTCTCCAGTTTACAATAGAGATTGATCTCTCATAATTTCTGAAGCACATGACAGACATCTGTGTGGTGGCTCTCCAGGGACTTGGAAAATATGAGGATATCATTGAGATAAACCACCACACATAACTGCAACAAATCTCGGAGGACATCGTTAATAAATTCCTGGAAAACTGCCAGGGCGTTACAAAGGCCTCACAAGATTGTAAGCCCCTCTCAGATCAAGCTTATTGAAAACCGTTGCTCCCTTGAGACGGTCAAATAACTCAACGGGATCAACGGGATCGGGTAGGCATTCTTAATCGTGAAATGATTGAGACCCCTATAATCAATAGAAGGTCTCAGTTCACTGCTCCTCCTCTTCACAAAGAAGAAACAAGCACCATCAGGAAACGAGGATTTGCGGATGAAACCACAAGAAAGTGCGTCTGCAACATACTCCTCCATGGCTTTATCATCCAAGACCGACAAAGGGTAAACCCGGCCCCCAGGTGGGAGTGGCACCAGGTTGAAGGTCAATTGCACAATCATACGACCGGTTTGGCAGCAAACTACCGGCTTGACCTTTGTCAAAGACATCACTAAAATCACGGTACTCCTCTGGCAGGGAGGAGAGTAAAGAGGTACACAGAACCTTGGCTACCATGTTTCACTGCATTGTGGTGACCAGGAGAGAACCTCAGCACGGAGCTAATCAAAAGAGGGGTTGTGCCTCTGTAACCAAGGATAACCAATAACCAGTGGAAACTTAGGAGTGGAAATCACTTGGAATTGGATTATCTCATGGTGAAGAGCCCCTACGGCCATGGACAATGGAACCATCTCATGAATCACATGGGCAGGCTGTAGAGTTCTCCCATCAAGAGCCTCAATGGCAAGTGGAGTGTCATGCAGCTGCAGTGGAATCGAGTGCTTTGATACAAAGGCAGCATCAATGAACAGGCCTGCAGCCCCAGAGTCAATTAGAGCCTGTATCTCGATAGATGAATTAGCCCAAGAAAGGGTGACCGAAACCAGGGGCTTATCATTCTGGATAACTGGGGACAACACAACACCACCTAAGGTCTGTCCGTGACAGGACCTCAAGGTTCGGAACAATAATGCGTACTGGTGCGAAAACCACCAAATAGACTGTAAAAATAAAGGATAAAAATATTGGTGATAAAGCTGCCACCCTAAAGGTGTTCCCATATCATGAAATAGCTAGCTAAAATAATAATAGGTAATGTGGTGCTAAATCCAAAATAATTAAAACCACAACAATGTGAAAAAACAGTGAATAACAAATATAAAAATATATTAATGTGAAACAACCACATAAATGGAGATTTTACACGAAAAATCCCAATAATAATTGTGTCAACAGCAATTAATCTACCATCATAATGTGTACCAAAGGTTATGATGAACCATCGCTACAACAAAAATAGGTGTAAATATCCTTATTTATAAATCACTCATGAATCACCTATCGAAAAAAAAATTCTCAAAGTGACTATAATCCCACCAGGATCCAAAATAAATAAAGTAGAAAAAAATGCAAAATATACAATCAGTGAAAGTAACAAATAAATAAAGTGTATTACATAATTATGATCAGTGTATAAGAAGTAGCAGTGCAGAAAAATAATTTAAATTGATGCAATAAATCGTGCACCCAATGACAAGTCCCATACACTGTGCAATCCGGATTGTGGCAATCTCCAGGAAATGGTGCAAATAGTACAAGCAACAGCTCCCCAGTGCAGTCCCCCCAGCCTCTCACCTTAAGGCTGATCGATAACAGCCCAGTAAATAAAGTCCAGATGGACGGGCAGCTCCAGGATCTCCTGTTTAGGAAAAACGCTCTCTGCTCCCACAGCACCTCAGTAGCTCAGCCAGGCAATATGAAAGAAGGGAAGGAAAACTCCATGGTGTAGTATCAAAGTAAATTCAATTTTATTAAAAGTATCCACTTACATTGATAATACGAAAAACGAGCACACACAGCAGCTGATTACATTGCTTGTTTTTCGTATTATCAATGTAAGTGGATACTTTTAATAAAATTGAATTTACTTTGATACTACACCATGGAGTTTTCCTTCCCTTCTTTCATATTGCCTGGCTGAGCTACTGAGGTGCTGTGGGAGCAGAGAGCATTCTTGGACCACAGCAATCTTCAGTGCTGGATGCCTTCCCTGCCTCAGATCAGTCACTATCTGAGAATACCATGAAGAGCATGTTATGCCGCGTACACATGAGCGGACTTTCTATCCTACTTGGTCCGGCACACTTTCCGACGGACTTTGTCCGCCAGGTGCGCCGGACTTTAAAACGGACGGACTTGCCCACACACGCCGGGACTTTCCGGCGGGCTAAGTCCGCCCGTCTTTCCGACGGACTTTCGCCGGAGTTCCGGCGGACTTTCAGAATGAACGGACTTGCCCACACACGGACAAGTCCGTTCATTTTGAACGTGACTCAGGTGCGACGGGACTAGAAAAGGATGTCAATCTTGCCGCTTTTATCGGCGAGATTGACACCTTGCTAGCCCCGTCGCGGGGCATACCAGGCCCTTAGGTCTGGTATGGATTATAAAGGGGAACCCCGCTACGCCGAAAAAACGGCGTGGGGTCCCCCTAAAATCCATACCAGACCCCGATCCGAGCACGCAGCCTGGCCGGTCAGGAAAGGGGGTGGGGACGAGCGAGCGCCCCCCCCCTCCTGAACCGTACCAGGCCGCATGCCCTCAACATGGGGGGTGGGTGCTTTGGGGGAGGGGGGCGCCCTGCGCCCCCCCCCCCAAAGCACCTTGTCCCCATGTTGATGAGGACAAGGGCCTCTTCCCGACAACCCTGGCCGTTGGTTGTCGGGGTCTGCGGGCGGGGGCTTATCGGAATCTGGGAGCCCCCTTTAATAAGGGGGCCCCCAGATCCCGGCCCCCCACCCTATGTAAATGAGTATGGGGTACATGGTACCCCTACCCATTTACCTAGGAAAAAAGTGTAAGTAATAAAACACACTACACAGGTTTTTAAAATATTTTATTAAACAGCTCCGGGGGGGGGATCTTCCTCCGGCTTCGGGGGTCTTCTTCCGGCTTCGGGGGTCCCTCCGCTTCATCTTCTCCCGGCGTCCGGTTGGTTCTTCTCCGCTCTCCGGCCTCTTCTCCCGGTGTCGCAGGTCTTCGGCCGGCCCCTCCGCTCTCTTCATGTAGCTCTATTGCGAGCGGAGGTCCGGACTTCTGGGCTTCTGGGCTTCTTGGCTTCTTGGCTTCTTGGCTTCTCTTCTCTTCCCCCAGATGTTGACACGACGCTCTCTCCGGCTGGACTGGTCTCTGAGGGCTGCGTTGTGACTTATATAGGCGGAGACCCCGCCCCCATATGATGTCACAGTCCCTGGGCATGCTGGGACTGTGACGTTTTAGGGGGCGTGGTCGACCACGCCCCCTAAAACGTCACAGTCCCAGCATGCCCAGGGACTGTGACATCATATGGGGGCGGGGTCTCCGCCTATATAAGTCACAACGCAGCCCTCAGAGACCAGTCCAGCCGGAGAGAGCGTCGTGTCAACATCTGGGGGAAGAGAAGAGAAGCCAAGAAGCCAAGAAGCCCAGAAGCCCAGAAGTCCGGACCTCCGCTCGCAATAGAGCTACATGAAGAGAGCGGAGGGGCCGGCCGAAGACCTGCGACACCGGGAGAAGAGGCCGGAGAGCGGAGAAGAACCAACCGGACGCCGGGAGAAGATGAAGCGGAGGGACCCCCGAAGCCGGAAGAAGACCCCCGAAGCCGGAGGAAGATCCCCCCCCCCGGAGCTGTTTAATAAAATATTTTAAAAACCTGTGTAGTGTGTTTTATTACTTACACTTTTTTCCTAGGTAAATGGGTAGGGGTACCATGTACCCCATACTCATTTACATAGGGTGGGGGGCCGGGATCTGGGGGCCCCCTTATTAAAGGGGGCTCCCAGATTCCGATAAGCCCCCGCCCGCAGACCCCGACAACCAACGGCCAGGGTTGTCGGGAAGAGGCCCTTGTCCTCATCAACATGGGGACAAGGTGCTTTGGGGGGGGGGCGCAGGGCGCCCCCCTCCCCCAAAGCACCCACCCCCCATGTTGAGGGCATGCGGCCTGGTACGGTTCAGGAGGGGGGGGGGGGGCGCTCGCTCGTCCCCACCCCCTTTCCTGACCGGCCAGGCTGCGTGCTCGGATCGGGGTCTGGTATGGATTTTAGGGGGACCCCACGCCGTTTTTTCGGCGTAGCGGGGTTCCCCTTTATAATCCATACCAGACCTAAGGGCCTGGTATGCCCCGCGCTCGCCGCAATAGGAAGATTTGTTTTTCCTATTGCAGCGAGCGCGAGATGCAATACCATCCCCTCGTGTCGTATTTGGTCTGTCGGACCAGCCTACACACGAGCGGGCTTTCCGTCGGACCAGCACACACACGAGCGGACTTTCCGCCCGAAACTGAGTCCGACGGAAAGATTTCAAACATGTTTAAAATCTAGGTCCGGCGGGCTTTTGGGAAGAAGTCCGCCGGAAAAGTCCGCCGCCGCCCACACACGGGCGGATTGTCCGGCACACTCTGGTCCGCCGGACCAAGTATGCCGGAAAGTCCGACCGTGTGTACGCGGCATAACTCTCACTGAGACAAACATTATATACTGATCTATCCACTGCTGTCTCCTCACTATCATTAACCATTAATCAACATGATCAAGTCATAACACAAACAGATGCTAAAATGGGAGATTTATTCTCTGCTCACAATGAGCTAGTGGATGGCTTTGCGGACCATGAAGATGAACTTCAAATAATTAATCTGAAGCTCTAGAACTAGAAGACCGCTGCAGACCAAATAATATTAAATTCCGTAATATCCCAGAGTCGATCCAACAATCGGATCTAGTACAATTTCTGCAATCCCTGATGTGTGCCCTTTTGCCAGACCTGACTACCCGCGACATGGAAATTGACAGGGCACATAGGCTCCCCAAGCCTCCTCACCTCCCTACTGCCACATCCAGGGATGTTTTGGCCTGCATCCACTTTTTTACTGTAAAAGAAAAAGTCATGTACGCAGCTAAACGAGCAACGAGACTCCGCAATCCTTTTACCAACATTGCTCTGTATGCTGATTTATCCAAATCAACAATGGAAAATCGCAGACAGCTGGCGAGTATAACTAAAGCACTTCAGAATCATAAGATTCCCTATAAATGGGGCTTCCCCATTAAACTACTCATTACCCACCAAAACAAAACTCACGCAGTGCGTACCCTTTCTATGGGTCTTACACTACTGAGAAACTGGCACATCATCCCAGAGGAAAGGCTGTGCCCTTCTGCTCACCTTCCAATACATATGGAGACCGGAGGAGACCCTCCAGATCCCTGATGGCCACAACCCATACCCTTCTCAATACCCACTAAATGGCTGGGAAACTGTAACGCCTCTGTCCAGTACTTGCCTGCCTGTTAAGAGTTCCCTGTCCTATGTTGTGGACAAAAGTTCTCTCCCCCTCCCCCCACTGATTGTTTGCAGTAGTTTCTGCACATTGAGCCCAGGTCCCTTTTGTTACTGGGCTCTCCCTTTTTAATCACAGACCCTTCACCCACACCCAACACCAGCCAATCTCTACTCACCTTTCTACCAAGCTATACCCGGGTCTCTACCCCATTAGACAAAAGACAACCCACCCCGTCCAGAACACACTGAGCGGGACTAGAGATTCGAGCTACGCCAAACAAGCACCACCTAGACCTGGAGACAATTCACCCTGCCTTTACTCTCCCAGAATGGCTTTTAAAATTGTCTCTATCAAGGCCAGGGGCTTAAACCCCCCCACAGAAGAGATCTACACTCCTTAGAGAAGCCAACACCCAAAAAGCTGATATACTCTTAGAGATTCATTTTGCCTATGCCAAAACCCCCAGATTCACCCTTAAAAATTTTGAACAGGTTTTTTTGGCTTCAGATCAGAAGAAAAAAAGCCGCCATACAAAACACACTACAATTTAAACTGCATCAATCAATCGCGGACCCCCGCAGTCGCTTTCTGATCTTCATATATGACATAAACCAAATCACTTACACGTTGATCAACATATATGGACTGAACAAAAGACAACTGCAATTCTAGAAACAACTTTACCAGAAGAAAATAACATGACTTTGTAAGGGAAGGCTTCTTATTGGAGGCGACTTCAACAAACGATCTTTATGACCTATGGAGATGCCAGCACAGTAAAGAACATGACTTTTCCTATTTCTCCTCCTCTCAACTTTAATACTTCCACATTGACTTCTTCCTTGTTGACAAACTCACTCCTCAGGATGTGTCAAACTCTGAGAATGGATCCATCACATGGTCGGACCATGCACCCATCTCCCTTACTGTGGGAAACTGTGTAGACCAAGACCTACCAGAAAATGGAGACTTGACACTTCCCTCATCTCCAATCCAAACATTATTCAAAAACTCTCTACTGAACACTACTCTTATTTTGAAACGAACAACCAACTGGGTATAGATAGGTTTGTACTTTGGTCAGCATATAAAGCCTACATGCGTGGCATTTTAATTAAGCTTCATAGCAATGTTAAGAACCAGAGGTCTAAGCAGGTTGACGAGGTCCTTTCCCAAATTACCCTGTTAGAAAACCAAAATAAACTGACTCCATCTCATCAACTAGCCAGTGACCTTTTAAAGCAGAGGCAAAAACTCTGCTCACTTTTACTATTTAAATTTGAAAACAATCTTAAATTAACTAAGGCCAAATACTATGCTCTAGGTAATAAAGCTGGAGCCTTACTAGCCCGACAGGTCAAAGCTCAACGCGTTAAAAATAAAATAGCTTCCCTTCACCACCCCACCACCAAACAACTCTTAACAAACCCACAGGATATAGCTAACACCTTTAGCGACTATTACTCATCTCTAGGGATGGGCCGAACACCCCCCCAGTTCGGTTCGCATCCAGGACATGCGAACGGACCGAAAGTTCACGCGAACATTCGAACACCGTCTTTGGGACTCGAATGTGAGAAATCAAAAGTGCGAATTTTAAAGGCTAATATGCAAGTTATTGTCCTAAAAAGGGTTTGGGGACCCGGGTCCTGCCCAGGGGACATGTATCAATGGAAAAGAAAGTTTTAAAAACTGGCGTTTTTCGGATGCTTAACCACTTCAATACCAGGCACTTAGACACCTTCCCGCCCAGACCAATTTTCAGCTTTCAGCGCTGTCGCAATTTGAATGACAATTGCGTGGTCATCATATCATTTTGTACCGACAAATAGAGCTTTCTTTTGGTGGTATGTGATCACCTCTGCGTTTTTTATTTTTTGCGCAACAAATAAAATAAGACCGACAATTTTGAAAAAAAACACGTTTTTCTTTGTTTCTGTTAAAAAATTTTGTAAATAGTTTTCTTCTTCAATGATGGGCACTGATATGGCTGCACTGACGGGCACTGATACAGCGGCACTGATGGGTACCGATGAGGTGGCACCAATGAGGTGGCACTGATGAGGTGGCACTGATGGGCACTGATGATGGGCACTGATAGGCGGCACTGATGGGCACTGATAGGTGGCACTGATGGGCACTGATAGGTGGCACTGGTATGCAGCACTGATGGGCACTCATAGGTGGCACCGATGGGCACTCATAGGCAGCACTGATGGCCACTCGTAGGTGGCATTGATGGGTACTTATGGGTGGCACTGATGGGTACTTATGGGTGGCACTGATGGGCACTGATGAGCACTGATAGGTGGGCACTGATGGGCATGGATGGGCACTGACAGGTGGCACCGATGGACACTGATGGGTGGCACTGATGGCACTGATTGGTGGCACTGATGCCTCTAAGGGTGGCATTGCTGGGCATCACTGCAATATACTGGTGCCAATCAGTGCCCATTTGTGGGCACTGATTGGCACAGATTGGGTACTGACTGGGCACATGTGGATGACCATGGGGTACATACCTGGCCATCCACATGTTGCCCCCTTCCCTGGTGGTCCTAGTGGCGATCCCTGGTGGTCCAGTGGGGTCATCTGAGGGGGGGCTGCGCTGATAAACAATCAGCGCAGACCACCCCATCAGGAGAGCTGCCGATAGGCTCTCCTTACTCGCGTGGGTCAGACGCGAGTAAGGAAAAGCCGATCAACGGGTCTTCCTATTGACATCATGATCATCCGTGATTGGACACGGCTGATCACGTGGTAAAGAGCTTCCGCTGATCTTTACCAAGATCGGTGGAGCGGTGTGTCAGATTGACACACCGCTCCACCGATCGCCGGTGGAAAAAAGTCATTTAAAACTGCTTGAGGATTAAATGTAATGTCGGGTCCCGGCAATATGGATGAAAATCAGTGAGAGAAATGGCATGGGTACCCCCGCAGCCCATTACCAGGCCCTTTGGGTCTTGTATGGATATCAAGGGGAACCCCACACCCAAATTAAAAAAAAGAAAAGGCATTGGGCCCCCAGGCCCTATATACTCTGAACAGCAGTATAGGGAGAAAACAAGACAGGGACTGTAGGTTTGTTCTTATGTAGAATATGTTTGTAATTTGGAACAGGTACATTTTGTAAGTGTAGCTCCAGCCAAAAAATCTATTTTAAAGCTTTTTGGAAAACATAGGGAAGGGTTATCACCGTTGTAACATTTGTTTTGCTGTCTGTGCCCCTGTTCAGAAGATTTCACCTCACTTTATGTCCCAATGACAACGGAAAATTGAATACTTACCTTTCTGTAATTTTCCTTTCCTGGTGCCTACCCAAGGCAGCATACCAATGGTTGGTTGCTCCGCCCTCGTCTAACCCACAGGACCACTTTAACGCTATAAATAAAAGAGTTGTTCCTCCCCGCCGGCATTCTTGTAACTAGATCTCAGAATATTAAGGATTATTGAAGGGAGGGTGTATGCTGCCATGGGTAGGCACCAGGAAAGGAAAATTATGGAAAGGTAAGTATTCAATTTTCCATTTTCCTGGTGCCTCCATGGCAGCATACCAATGGTAAATAACTCGCTTACAGGGAGGGTACTGCAATAAGAAATTGAAAACTACAGCCTTGATAACTGCAAGGTTCTTTCCCCAAGTTCCCGGGAGGTAGGAACTGCTGGGTCTACACTATAGTGAGACATGAAAGTGTTGAAGGACGACCAACTAGCTGCTCGGCAAATTGTCTCAGGGGAGACCCGTGCCAAAGCTGCCCAAGAGGAGGCCATTCCCTGTGTGGAATGCGTGTTGACCGCACCTGGAACTGTTAGACCACTAGCCCGATATGCCCTTTGGATTAATTTTACGATCCAGCTTGCCAAGGTTGTCTTGGATGCTGCCATTCCCTTTCTGGCACCTTTTGGGATGACAAACAGCCTTTGATCTTTGCGAAACTGTTGTGTTAAACTTAGATAATGCCTCAGGGATCTAGCTATATCTAACTCGTGTAATCTTGAGGAGTCTGGGTCTTCCCCAAATGCTGGGAGAACCCATTCCTGGTTAAGATGGTAGAGTGAAGGCACTTTAGGAATGAATTGATGGATGGGTTGCAAAACCACCCTGTCTGGGAAGAAGGTGATGTAAGGTTCCCGTGATCCTAGAGCTTGGATCTCTGATACTCTGTGAGCCAAGGTGATGGCGATCAAGAACACCGCTTTCAAGGAAATATCCACTAAGGTGCAATCTTCTGTGGGAGCAAAGGAAGGATTTGATAGGGCATCAAGCACAATCGTCAAGTCCCATTTGGGGTACAATGCTTTCCTGGGAGGTCGCAATCTCAGGACTGCCTTCAAAAAGCGTTCGACCGGAGGGTTCAAAGCCCATCGTGTATCTGTTAGGGATGAAAGGGCCGAGACCTGGACCTTAAGTGTGTTTAGGCCTAAACCTAAGTCTAATGCCGCGTACACACGGTCGGACTTTTCGTCTACAAAAGTCCAACGGACACCAACAGACTAAAGCTGGCTGGTAATCCGACCGTGTGTGGTCTCCATCGGACTTCCAACGGACCGTTTCGGCCGGAAATCCGACGTACTTTAGATTTGAAACTTACTTCAAATCTTACGTCGTAACTCCGCCGGACTCAGTTCCTGACGGAAAGCCCGTTCGTCTGTATGCTGGTCCGACGGACCAGATACGACGGAGGAGCAGGTTACTGCATCTCGCGCTCGCTGCAATAGGAAAAACAAATTTTTCCATTGCGGCGAGCGCGGGGGGCATCCCAGGCCCTTAGGTCTGGTATGGAACTTTAAGGGGAACCCCCTACGCCGAAAAACCGGCGTGGGGGTCCCCCCCAAATCCATACCAGACCCCGATCCGAGCACGCAGCCTGGCCGGTCAGGAAAGGGGGTGGGGACGAGCGAGCGCCCCCCCCCTCCTGAACCGTACCAGGCCGCATGCCCTCAACATGGGGGGTGCTTTGGGGGAGGGGGCGCCTTGCGGTGCCCCCCCCACCACAAAGCACCTTGTCCCCATGTTGATGAGGACAAGGGCCTCTTCCCGACAACCCTGGCCGTTGGTTGTCGGGGTCTGCGGGCGGGGGGCTTATCGGAATCCGGGAGCCCCCTATAATAAGAGGGCCCCCAGATCCCGGCCCCCTCACCCTATGTGAATGAGTATGGGGTACATGGTACCCCTACCCATTCACCTAGGGAAAAAGTGTAAATAATAAAACACAACACAGGTTTTTAAAATATTTTATTAAACAGCTCCGGGGGGGATCTTGCTCCGGCTTCGGGGGTCCCTCAGGTTCCTCTTCTCCCGGCTTCCGGTTGGTTCTTTGGCCGGCCCCTCCGCTGTCTTCGGGTAGCTCTTTAGCCAGCGGAGGTCCGGGCTTCTCTTCTCTTCCCCAGATGTTGACACGACGCTCTCTCCGGCCTCTTCTCCCGGTGTTCCAGGTCTTCGGCCGGCCCCTCCGCTGTCTTCAGGTAGCTCTTTAGCCAGCGGAGGTCCGGGCTTCTGGGCTTCTCTTCTCTTCCCCAGATGTTGACACGACGCTCTCTCCGGCTGGACTGGTCTCTGAGGGCTCCGTTGTGACTTATATAGGCGGAGACCCCGCCCCCATATGATGTCACAGTCCCTGGGCATGCTGGGACTGTGACGTTTTAGGGGGCGTGTCAACATCTGGGGAAGAGAAGAGAAGCCCAGAAGCCCGGACCTCCGCTGGCTAAAGAGCTACCTGAAGACAGCGGAGGGGCCGGCCGAAGACCTGGAACACCGGGAGAAGAGGCCGGAGAGAGCGTCGTGTCAACATCTGGGGAAGAGAAGAGAAGCCCAGACCTCCGCTGGCTAAAGAGCTACCTGAAGACAGCGGAGGGGCCGGCCGAAGAACCAACCGGAAGCCGGGAGAAGAGGAACCGGAGGGACCCCCGAAGCCGGAGCAAGATCCCCCCCGGAGCTGTTTAATAAAATATTTTAAAAACCTGTGTTGTGTTTTATTATTTACACTTTTTCCCTAGGTGAATGGGTAGGGGTACCATGTACCCCATACTCATTCACATAGGGTGAGGGGGCCGGGATCTGGGGGCCCTCTTATTATAGGGGGCTCCCGGATTCCGATAAGCCCCCCGCCCGCAGACCCCGACAACCAACGGCCAGGGTTGTCGGGAAGAGGCCCTTGTCCTCATCAACATGGGGACAAGGTGCTTTGTGGTGGGGGGGCACCGCAAGGCGCCCCCTCCCCCAAAGCACCCCCCATGTTGAGGGCATGCGGCCTGGTACGGTTCAGGGGGGGGGGGGGCGCTCGCTCGTCCCCACCCCCTTTCCTGACCGGCCGGGCTGCGTGCTCGGATCGGGGTCTGGTATGGATTTGGGGGGGACCCCCACGCCGGTTTTTCGGCGTAGGGGGTTCCCCTTAAAGTTCCATACCAGACCTAAGGGCCTGAGATGCCTGCGACGGGGCTCGCAAGGTTTCAATCTCGCCAAAAAAAGCGGCGAGATTGAATTCCTTTTCTAGTCCCGTCGTATCCGAATCACGTTCAAAATGAACGGACTTGTCCGTGTGTGGGAAAGTCCGTTCATTCTGAAAGTCCGGCGGAAGTCCGTCGGGAAGACAGGATTCCGGAAAGTCCGGCCGTGTGTAGGCAAGTCTGGCCGTTCAGAAAGTCCGGCGGTAGTCCGCCGGAAGTCTGGCGGCAAGTACGTCGGACCTAGCTTTCCAGAAAGTCCGACCGTGTGTACGCGGCATAAGCCATTCTATAGGAAGAGAAGTACATTCTGGACCCCAGGATCCAGGGGATCGAAATGGTTAACCTCTGCCAGTTCTGTAAATTTTCTCCATATTCTGTAATAGGTTGAATTAGTAGAAGACTTTCTTGCCTGTAGAAGTGTTTGAATAACATTATGTGAGCATCCTAAATCATCCAACCTTTTCCGCTCAATTTCCAGGCCCTCAAGTCTAGGATTTCCGGATGCGGGTGAGAGAAATTGTCTTGAGACAGAAGGTTGTTCAGGTGTGGATGAGGAAGCGGTTTGCACAGGGCCAACTTGACTAGGAGTGTGAACCACGGTCTTTTGGGCCCATACGGGATTACTGCCAAGATTGTGACTTTCTCTGTTGTCAGGCGCTGGAGAAACCTCAATATCAGAGGAGTTGGAGGAAACGCATATCCTTTCTGAAATTTCCAAGGCTGGACTAGAGCATCCACTCCCGTTGACCTTGGAAACGGGAATCTTGAGAAGAATAGAGGCGTCTTCGCATTGAGTGGGGAGGCAAATAGGTCTATTTGGGGGTGCCCCATTGCTGGCATATCCAACTGAAAACCCTGGGATTCAGGGACCACTCGTTGTTGTTGATTAATGATCTTGACAGATGGTCGGCTAATTGGTTCTCCGGCCCTGGGATATATGAGGCCCATAGGTTGATTAGGTTTCTCTCGGCCCAGGTCAGAATGGGCGTTACTTCACTGAGTAGGGACCTCCTCTGTGTTCCCCCCTGGTTCTGGACATAGGCTACTGCCGCTTTGTTGTCCATCTGTAGAAGTATGGACTTCCCTCTGAAGTAGGTGGCTAAATGTAGAATTGCCATCCATGCTGCTCTTAGTTCCAGTATGTTCGAGACTACTGCCTCCGAATTGAACTGCCATCTTCCTTGAACTAGTTGACCTTAAGGGGAGTGGTTAATTGCTCACAGGTGCTTGCAGCCTATATAAATGTGTGTAGGACTCATCCTGAGCCTGCTCATTGTGAGGCTGTAGGAACTTAGACCAAGTGGAACTGGTCTAAGTGGTGAGTTAAAAACCAGAGTTATGCCCCGTACACACGGTCGGACTTTGTTCGGACATTCCGACAACAAAATCCTAGGATTTTTTCCGACGGATGTTGGCTCAAACTTGTTTTGCGTACACACGGTCGCACAAAGTTGTCGGAATTTCCAATCGCCAAGAACGCGGTGATGTCAAGCACGTACGACGAGACTAGAAAAGGCCAGTTCAGAACCAAGAGCGGCACCCTTTGGGCTCCTTTTGCTAATCTCGTGTTAGTAAAAGTTTGGTGAGAGACGATTCGCGCTTTTTCAGACTCGTGGCTTTCAGATCGTTTTCTGCCGTTCAGTTTGTGCTTGTGGGTTTGTATCTGCTCTTCAGTGCGTGCAAGCAAGTTCCGCGTGACTTTAATTAGTCATTGTATTCTTGTTCGTTACTGTTTTTCAGGTCGCTCTTCACAGGCCTTGCTGTTCTTCAGTGCATTCTGTTACTGCGTTCTGAGCAGCCGACCGTTTTCTAGCCATGTTGCGTATGCGTACTCCTCGTAGAGTTCGTGCTGTGCGGGGGCTTGGTGTTGGGGTCCTGACCTTGACACAAGTCCAGTCCATGAACAGGGTGGGGAGGAGTTCGTGGACCAAGAATTAGTTGCTTCAGTGTGACCAGTTCTCCCATATGCCTTTGCTCCGTGAGATCCGTGAGAATAATCCTGATGATTTCAGGAACTTTCTCAGGATGACGGAACCCGTGTTTCACCATCTGTTGGCTTCGCTGACCCCTTATATTAGCAGGCAGGATACCTGCATGAGGCAAGCCATCACTCCGGAGCAGAGGCTGGTCGCTACCCTGCGGTATTTGGTGACAGGGAGAAGCCTGCAGGACTTGAAGTTCTCGACAGGCATCTCCCCCCAGGCTCTGGGTATTGTTATCCCAGAGACCTGTTCTGCCATCATCCAGGTCCTGCAGAAGGAGTATATGAAGGTAAGATTTTTATCCTTTAATCTCACATTTTTTTGTATTTAATGTTTGATAATATATTGTATTTCTTTCCTCATTCCCTAATTACCATAATTGGAATCTGCTGTGAATGTCCCCTTTGTTCTCATGCATGCTGGATTTTTATGTAATTATTTTTTTAGGTCCTTCATACAGATTGGCCTTCAATAACCTCCCCAGCATGTTCTCTCCTGGCCCTATATTCACCTCATGTAGTCACTTAACAATGTATTTTATCAGCTCCATAGTAGTGCTTTACCCCAAACACCCCCTAAAATGTTTATAAATGTTATTTTAGCTTTAAATTCAGGCAGAGTGCCAGTGGCTTTTTTTTTGTGGTGTCCCCAAATCATTTTCAGTAACCCTCCCTCCCCCAACTGGTAAGTCAGCTGATACCAATTCTCTATCTATCCTCAATCATCTATCTGCTGACTTTGCCAAACCCATACACACTATACCCATCTGTTTTTTTTGCTCTGATTTATGGATGAATTACCCAAAGCATGTAGTGCAAGGGCCTGCCTGTATACTTTCAAATGGTACTGTTTAAAGTTTTTGTATCCTATTATTATCTTGACAGGTAATAGCATAATGTCCAAATGTCCTCAAATGTGTACAATGTGTATTTATATCTTTGTATTATGACACTTCTTACCTGTCCAGTGGGCTGCCAATAGTGTAACTAAGGAGGGGCTGTTCCAAGTAATACCCTGTATTTAGGCATTCATCTCTCAATGAAGTGAAGAGGGTTACCTGTCCAAGATTTCCACACACCCCATAATGTTAGAAATGGCCCATGAGAGGGGGGGGGGTATATGATAGGTGTACCTTATACTTTGGCGTTGTTAAATTCCCCTTAATAAATGCTATCTGGAGGTTGCCCCATAATGTTTGTGCCTAATCTGCTTGCCATGTTTCTGAGCAAAAATAGTAATTTTTTTTTTCCCTCCACAGTTTCCTTCCACGCCACAGGAATGGCAGACTGTGGCCTCCCACTTTGCCCAGCAGTGGGACTTTCCTAACTGCGGAGGGGCAATTGATGGGAAACACGTCCACATCGTCCCACCACCCAACTCGGGGTTGTACTATTTCAACTATAAGGGGTTCAATAGTATTGTGATGTTGGCGGTGGTGTCGGCTAATTACGACTTCTTGTATGTGGACGTGGGGAAGAATGGCCGAATGTCCGATGGTGGAGTCATCGCCCAGACGGAGTTCTACAGGCGTCTCCAGAATGGCAGCTTGGACTTGCCAGCTCCAGAGGACAATGTGGAAGGACTCCCATTTGTGTTCGTGGCTGATGAAGCGTTTGCGCTGGGGGACCACCTGATGCGGCCATTCCCGATGAGGACACTCACCCCGGAACAGAGGGTTTTTAATTACCGGCTGGGCAGAGCCCGAAGAGTGGTGGAGAACACATTTGGAATCCTGGCCAGCCGGTTCCTCCTATTTCTGACACCTATCCATATGGCAGAGTATAAACTGAACCATATTATACTGGCGTGCTGTATTCTCCATAACTTTTTAAGGAAACATTCGGCCAACTATGCTGGCTCAGTTGGGCCTGAGGCCGGAATGATACATGAAACCACACTGACGTTGCTTGAAAGCGGCCGTCCTGGCTTGCCCTCCCTGAGTGCCCGTGATGTTCGGTTACGATACCTGGAGTTCTTTGCGGGTAGGGGGGCCATCAATATGCCAGCAAATATGTGAAGCCTTTTTATAATAAAAAAACAAAAAAAAGACATTCTTTGTGGACATTTACTGCTTGTGTTTGTTTTAGCTGACCCTGACAGAAATGTGTTTATTCCAGAAAATGGCGTGATTGTGTAACCTTATACAAAGCACTGTTGGCTGTTATTTACTAAACGCAAAGACACATTTCACTACAAGTGCACTTGCAACTGCACTGAAACTGCACTTGTAGTGCCAAGAGGATTTGCCCTTAGTAAATAACCCCCATTTTCTATGAAAACAGCAATGACATCACCCCAAAAGTGTTGTAGCGTTGAGACAATAATCCACACATTTTTGATTAACAAACTTTTTTATACCTGCACAATCACATGTGCATTTACCAAAGGTTTTTCAAACAAACCAACATGTTTGTTGTATAACAATTTTTGGGGTAGCATTATCAAAAATAGAAATGTCCATTTACGATAAAACAGGCATGTGTAAAAACAACAAGAAAGACACAAATCTTGAACTTACAAACTGTAGAACTTGAAGGCAATATCAGACATGAGTATTTAGGAACTGTGTTTGATATTGCGTTCAGATGGTGTGAAGTCACCCCAGGAAAAGCCAAATTTGGAAGATGTACAGCAATTTACGAATTTCAACATGTGCTAGCTGCCATCACGGGGGATCAAGGGACGTGTTTGGGATGAGAAACCCCTTCCTCTCAGCTACTTTATTATTGAGGAAGGGTTTGCACCCCCAAAACGCGTCCATTGATCTCCCGTGATGGCAGATAGCACATGTTGACACACTGTGTGCATCCTCCAAATTTGGCTTTTGGAAAAATCACAAAAACATTTTGCACATTGTAGCACAACAAAAAACAAAGGGATTTGGAGGGGCTTTAAACTCGCCCCAAAACATCAATGATGTTTTTATTTTTTGGAATAACATCATTGATGTTTTTCTTGATGTTTTCCAATTGTAAATTACACCCCATGATCTCCCCGATCAGGATCTGGGCACTTTCGGATGTGAAAGGATCTGGATCCACAACATCACGATCACCTAAAAAGAGAGGAACCCCAAAAAAAAATTAGGTCTCAAAAATCTGCCGCCATCCATCTCTTACCTGAGCCTGTGGTCGCAGACACTCACCTGTTGTGGTGACTAGTTCCACCACATCTTCTTCCTCCTGCTCAGCTTGTGTTGGGGGGATTTCCCCTTCTTCCAGAGGGGGGTGGGCTTTGGTCTCCTCGGATGAGGGGTGTCCTCTGAGTCTTTTCTCCCCTATGTAAAACAAAAAGGTATAATTAGCACACAGATATTTGATGGCAGAACTATAAATAGGAAACATTGCTTGGAAGTGGGGTACAATTGGCAAGTTTAGCAGAGTTCCAAAATGTAGCATTTTCAGTGTCCTTTGTCAAGCTGCAATACTTTACCTGTTTGGTACAAGCTTCACAGATGTAGCACCCCCCCCTATAGTATACACTGGAGCACCTGTGTGGCCCCCTAATAAAAATGGTGTTCTTGTGTCCCACACTAGTGCTCCAGCGTCCAGATGTGTAAACTGCTGCTGAGTGTCCTCTCCTTACACAGAATCTAGTTTGCATTTCATTCTAGTAACAAAGCCATCTACACAACCAAATTCTTTTAAGACAAGTATAGGGCGTAAAAATGGTGGCCAAATGGATATGGTCTAAACAATGGTATTTTATAGTCCGAAAGAAAAATGTTTGATACGAACTAAATAATGTGCCCATGAACATGAAAGTTGCCATTTTAAACTGTACAACAGTTCCTAAAAGCACATGGAGCAGCACGAACGTACTAAACATCAAAAGAATAGGAACACAGCACAACTACTTACTTTTTTGCAGCACTCTCTGGATCTTTCTGTACTGCTCATGTTCTCTTAATTTGAGGTCCAACCACCGCTTCCTGAGCTGATCTTTCGATCGTCGTACCCCGAATTTCCGGTGCAGACTCCTGACCACTTTCACCATGATCTTGGCCTTTCTGACATTGGGGTTGGGGTAAGGCCCATACTTTCCATCATAGTCGGCCCTCTTCAGGATGTCCACCATCTCCAACATCTCACCAAAGGACATATTTGAGGCCTTAAATCTCCTTCTGGATCGGGACGTTTCCAGATCCATGCTTTCCTCCTCCTCCTCCTCGTTGCTACAATTATCACGATCCTGCTGTGTATCCGCCATGTGCTCTTCCCCCACTGCGCCAAATGAAAAGGGGCGGGGAATAGACTAGAAAGAATGTCAGGGGCGGGCGGAGTTACACGCATGCGCAGTGTGTATAAAGCGTAACACACGTGCGTCTTACGTACGATCTGTGAGCTGAGGAAGGAGCATCCGAGGCGCCGATCGTGATAACGAAGGTAGGATCTAAACTTGGGCCTATACTGCTTCGAAATGGAAGCCTATATTGTAACAAGATTAGGGGAGTTTGGCCTGACATTAGGGTTTGTCTTGTGTTGTGTCTTGCAGAGAAAATGGATGGGTTCAACGACCACAATTTCCTCCTCTGTTCATAGACAAATACAGGGAGCTGCCCTGTCTGTGGCAGGTGAGACATTCCCATTGTAATAATAAACAAAAGAGGCAAGCAGCGCTGGAGAAACTGCTGGAGTTGGTGAAGCCGGTGGTCCCCACAGCAACCATCCCCTATTTAAAAAACAAAATTGGTGGCCTGAGGAGCACTTATCTTAAGCAAGAAGGTCACAGATTCCCAGAGGTCCGGAGCTGCAGCAGATGACGTTTATGTCCCCAGGCTGTGGTACTATGAGAGACTGCGATTTCTGTCAGACCACACTGAAGTCAAGGAATCCCTCTCCACTCTTCCTTCCACTCTTCCTTCCACCCCAGATGAGACTTCCGATGTCCAACCTGGGCCTTCCAGCCAGGAACAAGTGGAGGAGCCCAGCTGGAGTCAGGTATAGCATTCTTCTACAGATTTCTGGTCAATAAATAAATTATGTTTATTAGATGTTATTATTGATCACTAATTGCTGATTGCAAAAAGTGTTTTACATATCAATAGACAGTAGTGGGCACCCAAAATTGGGACAAGAATGAAAAATGCTGAGCTCAGAAGGATAGTCTGTTAGATTTGGTAACAGTCAATTTGCAACAGTCATGAGATGAAAATTGTGTGTGATTGATGAATAAAAAACTAAAACTATGTCCCTTTTTCATACACAGGAAGACCTCAGCCAGGAGGAGGTTGTGGAATGTGGCAGCCAGGAGGAAGCGGGGGTTAGTGGCAGCCAGGAGGAGGCGGGGCTAAGTGTCAGCCAGGAGAAGCCTGGGACCAGTCGCAGCCTGACAGAATCACAGGTTCCTCCCCTCCGCCTTCCATATAAAAGAGCCAGGAAGAAGACTCCCGTGCATGATTCTGCGCTCAGGCTCATTCAGGAGGCTTCTGCGTCCCTCCGAGCCTTACCCACTCCTGAAGAGGCCTTTGCCTGCATGGCTGCCACAAAACTGCAGGGCATGCAGGAGGGTCAACGCAAGCTCTGTGAGGACCTTCTGTATAAAGTCCTACGTAAGGGGGTGAGTGGGGAACTAACACCCAAGACCGACGTCATTGAGTTGGACCATCCTCCTCCTCCTCCTCCTGCTGCCACAACTCCACCACCAGAGCCACCGCGTGGAAGGAAGACCTGAGAGTGATGACCCTGGGTTCAGTCTGGTCTGACAAAAGATGCAGTCTCTCGTATGACCACAGCCTGGGGACACAGATGTCATCTGCTGCTTTCCGCATCTCTGGGACTTCTGGACCAGACTGCACTCCCTTAGATAAGGACTCCTCAGGCCACCAATTTTGCTTTAAAATTATTGATGTCTGCCCTGGGGGTCCAAGGCTTCACCCACTTCTGCTGTTTCTCCAGCGTTGCTCCCTCTTTGTTTAGTTGTGACCCCTTTTAATAAAATTTTGTTAGGGAAATTCTACTCTCCTGTGTGTGTTTTAATCCAAAAAGGACAGTTTGTTGGTGACGATTCAGGTACATTTCTAACATAAAATGTGAAATTAACAAGGGACACCAACACCAAACAATCTCCTACCGATTAAATAGAACAACATATCAATGGTGTTGTGGTAACTTGACACAAAAAACACACACAAACATTTTTGGGAGTACAAATAAAAATCCAAAAAAAAAAATAACACCCTTGAAAAAAATACAAACACAAAAAAAGAATCTACATTAAAGCCAAACAAACAAAAAAAAAAATACAACAAAATTATGTTGTCAGATGTGAGAAATCAAAATATATTGAGGGAATCCCGATAAATAGTAACGAAATAAGTTTGTGAGAAGTCTGTGTGAATATGAGCAGCAAAACTACTTTATTCTTGTCACATTATAAAGAAGAAGAGAGTGCGCTGTATTAAACCATTTTTAACATTGCAACGTGACAAAAGTGCTGTATCCATTGCGGACGCTAAGTTTACCAGAACAAGCTGTTCCGTGTCGGAATTTCTTCTGAGCATGCGTGGCACTTTGTGCGTCGGAACAGGCCACACGCGGTCGAAATTGACGCAATCGGATTTTGTTGTCGGAAAATTTTATCTCCTGCTCTCCAACTTTGTGTGTCGGAAAATCCGATGGAAAATGTCCGATGGAGCCCACACACGGTCGGAATTTCCGACAAAACGCTCCGATCGGACATTTTCCATTGGAAAATCCGACCGTGTGTACGGGGCATTAGAGTGAACAAGTCTTGCTTTTTGTTTGCTGGGTTGCATTTTTGGGGCTTTTCCTTTTAGTTTTTCAATCACCTTTTTCTGTCACTTTTTAAATATCTTTTTTTTCTTTTTTTTTTCTTCTTTGGTTTCTTCAGGCTATCAATTAAGGGGAGTCTTTAATTGCTCACAGGTGCTTGCAGCCTATATAACTGTGTGTAGGACTCATCCTGAGCCTGCTCATTGTGAGGCTGTAGGAACTTAGACCAAGTGGAACTGGTCTAAGTGGTGAGTTAAAAACCAGAGTTTAAAACAGGAGGTTATAACAGGGGTCATAGTACCTGTGTAGTGTAAGTACCTCAGTGTTGTCTGAGTAGTGTGTGTGGATCGTTAGTACTTGTGTATTGTGTACTGTATACTTGTGTATTGCGAATGCACGTAGGTCTGTGAGTACCTGTGTATTTTGTTGTGTACCTGTGTATTGTCTTGAGTATTAGTGCCAGGAAGCTAGCTGTTAGGTAATTTGGACAGGGTAAAATCCCCAACCCTCACTAAATTTAATAGGTACGATGCCCGGCCTGTGTGGAGAGGCGACTCTTTGTACATCTTGCTGCATGTATGCGTTCCTTGATCATCCGATCAAGGGCGAATACTGCTGTGCAAAATGTAAGCACATTGTTTCCCTGGAAGCCCTGGTTCTGAATCTGGGGAAGCAACTGTCAGCACTGAGAAGTCCCTCCATACTAAAGGAGAGCCATGAACGTACACGGCAGGTGCCGGAAGGGGCCAGCACAGAGGCGGGTGGAGACAAAGAGGTGCAGGCACTAGCAAAGAGTAGATGGGTGACAGTCAGGAGGGGTAGAGGGGGAAGTGCCAGAGAGGCCGATCCAGGACTGGAGCATCCCAATAAGTACGCTCCATTGAGTGACATTGGTGAAACCAGTCAGGGACCAGCACTGCTGGAGCTGAGGGACTCTCCTAGCTGCCAGGGGAAGAACTCCTCCAGTGAGAGTGGGGGGGCAGCAAAGGGAAAGGAAAGACAGATTGTGGTGGTAGGGGACTCAATTCTTAGAAGGACAGAGAGGGCAATCTGTAACCAAGACCTGAAGCGCCGAACAGTATGTTGTCTACCGGGCGCTCGGGTTCGGCACATGACGGATCTTGTGGACAGATTACTGGGAGGGGCTGGGGAAGACCCGGCTGTCATGGTGCATGTTGGCACCAATGACAAAGTCAGAGGCAGATGGAGGGTCCTAAAGAACGATTTTAGGGACTTAGGAGCTAAATTGAGGAAAAGGTATTCTCAGGAATACTACCGGTACATTGAGCCACACCAGAAAGGCAGAGGGAGATTAGGGAAGTAAACAAGTGGCTGAAGAGCTAGTGTAGTAAGGAGGGGTTTGGGTTCCTGGAGGACTGGGCAGACTTCTCAGTCGGTAACCGGTACTATAGAAGGGACGGATTGCACCTAAATGAGGAGGATGCAGATCTGCTGGGAATGAAGATGGCCAAAAAGTTAGAGGGGTTTTTAAACTAGGCGATTGGGGGGGGGGTCCAGAGGCAGAGATAGCCAGCGTGGAAGATATTCCAGAGGGTAGTATTGGGGGCATTAGTGGTAGGTTAACCAAAGCACAAAAACACAAGGTGAGTATAGTAGCAAGTCCTAGTTGCAATCTCGAAACACTCAATATGAGGACAATATGCGACCGGTCTAAACTATGTGGCATGTTCACCAATGCCAGGAGCATGGCGGACAAGATGGGTGAACTAGAGATACTGTTGTACGAGGAGGATTTGGATTTTGTGGGAATTTCAGAGACCTGGTTCAACAGCTGTCATGATTGGCTGGCAAACATTCAAGGGTATACCCTATACCGCAAGGATAGAGAGGGTAAAAAAGGGGGAGGGGTATGCCTATATATCAAGAATAATGTACAAGTGAATGTGAGAGATGACATCACTGAGGGAGCTAGAGAGGAACTGGAATCCTTATGGGTAGAGCTCCAAAGGGATGAAGCTAAGGGGAAAATAATACTGGGAGTATGCTATAGGCCCCCTAACCTGAGGGAGGAAGTGGAGACGGATCGCCTATCACAAATTGGATTAGCAGCAAAGATGGGAAGTGTTATCATAATGGGGGATTTTAATTATCCAGACATAGACTGGGCGGAGGGAACCGCGCATTCATTTAAGGCTCGCCAGTTCTTTAATGTCTTGCAGCACAATTTTATGGGTCAGATGGTAGACGCACCAACTAGAAATAAAACATTACTGGATCTACTGATTACCAACAATACAGACCTGATCACGGATGTGGAAATACGGGACAATTTAGGTAACAGCGATCACAGGTCAATTAGTTTCAGTATAAATCACACAAATAGGAAACATAAAGGGAAAAGACACTGAATTTCAAAAGAGCCAACTTCCCTAAACTACAAACCTTGCTAAAAGTCATAAATTGGGATAAAATATTAGGAACAAAGAATACGGAGGAGAGATGGGTTTGCTTTAAGAGCATATTAAATAAGGGCATTAGCCAATGTATCCCATTGGGTAATAAATTTAAAAGAGCAAACAAAAGTCCTGGATGGCTTAACTCCAATGTAAAAATGCATATAAAAGCAAAGGAGAAGGCCTTCAAAAAATACAAGGTTAAGGGATCATCCTCAGCATTCAGACTTTATAAAGAATGCAACGGGAAATGTAAGGGTGCAATTAGGACGGCTAAGATAGAACATGAAAGACACATAGCGGAGGAGAGCAAAAAAAATCCCAAGAAATCCTTTAAGTATTTAAACAGTAAAAAAGGGAGGACAGACCATATTGGCCCCATAAAGAATGAGGAAGGACATCTGGTTACAAAGGATGGGGAGATGGCGAAGGTAATGAATTTATTCTTCTCCTCAGTCTTCACGAGTGAATCGGGGGGCTTCAGTAACCAAAACTGCAGTGTTTATCCTCATGACACAACACAGGAAGCACCTCCGTGGTTAACAGAGGACAGAATTAAAATTAGACTTGAGAAACTTAACATTAATAAATCACCGGGACCAGATGGCTTGTATCCGAGGGTACTTAGGGAACTCAGTCAAGTGATTGCCAGACCGTTGTTCCTAATTTTTACAGATAGTCTACTGACTGGAATGGTACCAGCTGATTGGAGAAAAGCCAATGTAGCACCAATATTTAAAAAGGGCCCAAAATACATCCCTGGAAATTACAGACCAGTTAGCCTAACATCAATAGTATGTAAACTCTTGGAGGGGATGATAAGGGACTATATACAATATTTTAGTAATAAGAACGGTATTATTAGCAGTAATCAGCATGGATTCATGAAGAATCTTTCTTGCCAAACCAATCTATTAACCTTCTATGAGGAGGTGAGTTGCCATCTAGATAAAGGAAGGCCCGTAGACGTAGTGTATCTGGATTTTGCAAAAGCATTTGACACAGTTCCCCATAAACGTTTACTGTACAAAATAAGGTCCGTTAGCATGGACCATAGGGTGAGTACATGCATTGAAAACTGGCTACAAGGGCGAGTTCAGAGGGTGGTGATAAATGGGGAGTACTCAGAATGGTCAGGGGTGGTTAGTGGGGTTCCCCAGGGTTCTGTGCTGGGACCAATCCTATTTAATTTGTTCATAAACGATCTGGAGGATGGGATAAACAGTTCAATCTCCGTATTTGCAGACGATACTAAGCTAAGCAGGGCAATAACTTCTCCGCAGGATGTGGAAACCTTGCAAAAAGACCTGAACAAATTAATGGGGTGGGCAACTACATGGCAAATGAGGTTCAATGTATAAAAATGTAAAATAATGCATTTGGGTGGCAAAAATATGAATGCAATCTATACACTGGGGGAGAACCTCTGGGGGAATCTAGAATGTAAAAGGACCTAGGGGTCCTAGTGGATGATAGGCTCAGCAATGGCATGCAATGCCAAGCTGCTGCTAGCAAAGCAAACAGAATATTGGCATGCATTAAAAGGGGGATCAACTCCAGAGATAAAACGATAATTCTCCCACTCTACAAGGCTCTGGTCTGGCCGCACCTGGAGTATGCTGTCCAGTTCTGGGCACCAGTCCTCAGGAAGGATGTGCTGGAAATAGAGCGAGTACAAAAAAGGGCATCAAAGCTAATAAAGGGTCTGGAGGATCTTAGTTATGAGGAAAGGTTGCGAGCACTGAACTTATTCTCTCTGGAGAAGAGACGCTTGAGAGGGGATATGATTTAAATTTACAAATACCGTACTGGTGACCCCACAATAGGGATAAAACTTTTTTGCAGTAGAGAGTTTAACAAGACTCGTGGCCACTCATTAAAATTAGAAGAAAAGAGGTTTAACCTTAAACTACGTAGAGGGTTCTTTACTGTAAGAGCGGCACTTATGTGGAATTCCCTTCCACAGGCGGTGGTCTCAGCGGGGAGCATTGATAGCTTCAAGAAACTATTAGATAAGCACCTGAATGACCGCAACATACAGGGATATATAATGCAATACTGACACATAATCACACACATAGGTTGGACTTGATGGACTTGTGTCTTTTTTCAACCTCACCTACTATCTAACTATGTAACTATGTAACCTTGGAAGTGTGCACCCCAGCCCAACTGACTTGCGTCTGACGTAAGAATGGTTCATGAGATGGGCCCTAGGGAACAGTGAACCTGCAGGTTGGATGGTCTCGTCCACCACCAAAGACTGGATTTCATTATGAATGTGACTAATATCCTCTGATCCAGGTGATTCTTCCTCCACTGTGACAGAAACCCCAGCTGGAATCCCCGTAGATGCTACCTGGGTATACATGAGGAAAGGGACCCCAGGAGACTCAGACAGTCTGATGCCGACATGGAATGGCTTGCCAATACTTTCTTTACTTTCCTTATCAGGGCAGGAATCTTTTCTGAAGGAAGTGAAACTACTCTCTCTGGAGTGTTGAAGAGTGCTCCTAGATATGTCATCTTCTGTGTAGGTGTGAGCTGACATTTTGAGTAATTGACTAGCCACCCGAACCTGCTCAGCGTGTCTAGGACGTGTCTACGACGTGTCTTGTACATGTATTTCTAGGCTTTTTTTGTGCTGGGATAGAATGAGGATGTCGTCTAATAGTGTGTAGCACCCGAATCCCTTTTTCTCGAAGAGGAGCCAGGATTGCCACTAGTACCTTGGTGAAGGTTCTGGGAGCTGTTGAGATCCCGAAGGGAAGGCATTGAAATTGTAGATGTAAGTCGCCTACTTTGAATCATAGAAAGGGCTGAAACTGCTGCAAGATAGGTATATGGAGATATGCATCCTGGAGGTCTACAGAGACCATCCAATCCCCTGGTTGTACTGATAGGATCACTGTATATAAGGATTCCATTTTGAAATGCTCTATACGGATGTATCTGTTCAACCTATTCAGGTCCAACACGGGCCTCCAGCCGTCCGATTTCTTGGGGACCAAAAAGACTGGGGAATAAAATCCTGAGCGTTTTTTCCAAGTCTGGAACCGGAACTACTGCTTGCTGATGAATAAGAATTTGCCTGTACTGAAGAAGGACCTCCCTCTTCTCTTTGGAGGTTGGGATTTTGGTGGGCTGGAATGAAAAGGGTGGGGGTCGTTTTCTGAATTTCCAGAAATGCCCCTGAATGACAGTGGAGACTGCCCATTGATCTGTACAATTCTCCACCCAAACCCCGGGGCGAACGCCCTGAGCCGAGCTTCTACTGGAGCGGTTTGGGTGGATAGGGAGTCAAAAAGACTTCTGGTCCTCAACCGTGGATGTTGAGGCTTTAGGTTTCCCTATCTTCAAGAAAGTGGCATGCGAGCCCTTCCAGCCTCTTCTGTACTCCCCACCTGGTGGTACATTCTGGAATCTCTTGCCCTCTGCTGACCAGCTGGACGTAACACAAATCTTTTTCTCCTGCTTCTGTCCTGGGGAATTAGAACGCTTTTCCCCCTGTGACTCTGGTAATTGCTGCATCCATTTTGTCGCCGAACAGAGATTTACCATTCTATGGTATGCAACACCATGATTGTTTTGAAGTTGGGTCGACCGACCATGGCTTTAGCCACAATGCCCTTCTGGCAGTGACAGCATAGCTCTGGAGGAACACTTTAGGACATCAATGGCAGCCTCTGCTATGAAATCTGAGGCCAACTTCAGCTCATCTAGTGCCTTGATGATTTCGTTAGAGCCCACACCCTGTCTGAGGGCTGTTTCAATATTGTCTGACCATACTGGCTTGCATGCCCCTCCTGCTGCTTGATAAAAATTTTTTAGGTCTGAATCGATCCTTCGGTCAAGGACATCCCTAAAGGAGACCAGGTCTTCTAGAGGTAGTGTTGTATTTCTGGCTAATCTCATAATTGAAGCGTCTACCGTTGGAAGCGAGTCGAAAAGCTGCGCATCCGCTTCAGCAAGTGGGTACAATTTAAGAAAGTGATTGTAAGCTAAGGGCCTTTGTCCACCTTCTGCCATACATCCATCACGACTTCCTTTATTTCTTCCATTAAGGGAAAGGCTGATAATTTTTTCTTCAGGTATGGAAAATATCTCTTTGCTTTAGATGGAGGCTCTGGATCTTCCTCCCGTTGGATTGCGTCCTTTACCGCATTGATAAAAGGCTCTACTAGAGTGAAATCAAAGGCTGAAGCATTTTCCTCCCCTACTTCTGTCTCGTCTTCAGAAATAACCTCTGGATCCGGCTGCGGGTTGGGTGTATTTACTGCTGCTTCGTCCGAGGGTGGGGTTACTTGATCTTGGGATAAGGCCAACTCCCGGATAGAGTCTTTGATCAGGTTTTTGATTGATTCCATGGATTCTAGTTCATCTCTTTCTTTGTCCCTCGTAGCTTCTAGGAGGCACTGACCACACACCAATTTACCAGGGAGGGTTTGTTTGAGACACACCCAGCATGCTTTGTCTCCTGGATACACAGATCTGCGCTGGGAGTCATGTTTACTAGAGGTATATCGGGGTGATCTCTGACCACTGCGAGAAGTATGAGCCGAGGATGAGTGAGAATGACCCAAGCTCCTATGACCTTTTGATCTCCTATCTGGAGAATCTCTGTGGGATGACCTGCGGGATGATCCGTGATGCGGGGTACAATAAAAAATAGAAACAAAGAAAGGATGTTTCAATCAGCCCGGGGTACTCTTTTTTAAAAAAATAACTTACCTGATTGTTGCAGCCCTTAACTAATAGTTTGTTAAGGATCTTTTTGATGCGACATTATAGTACTAGGGACAGCTGAAAAAAGAACAATTGGTATTTAATATGTCCTTTGAAAGCAGGTAAAAAAGATTAAAAGAAGAGGGGAATTTTTTTTTTTTTAAATATACACATAGGTATATACATACATATATATATACATATATATATACACATACATTTATATATATATATATATATATATATATATATATATATATATATATATATATATATATATATATATACACCAAAACATACTCCCCCTCCCCCCTAGTACCTTGGCTGGGCTCCATAGCACAGGGGAGAAAGATAGAAGAGATGGAGAAGACACCTTGGAGATGTCTTCCCTTAAACAGCTGCTCTCCTATTAAAAGTAAGCTCTCTTTTATAGCAGAGAGCGATCTGGGAGTCTCAAGATGGCCACCGTCGGGTTCACAGAACTTCTGCGCATGCGCCGTGACGTCACACCAAGGCCCCGCCCCTCCGCCGGGAAAGCAGAGCGCTGCACACTCCTGGCTGAGAGGAGAGATACACAGACACATGGGGTATGCTGTGGAGGCAAGCAGGAATCCTCCATAGCATTTGTAACGAAGCACAGGCATTCAAGCATTTACCCCCCGGTATGCCGAACAAGGGAACATAGAGGAGATATTCTGGCTTCTGTTAACCCAAAAATCCCCAAAAAAGATCCACAGAAAAATGGGCTCCCATACTTATCTGGCGCCTTTAGCAGCCCAAGCAATGGGACTCCATACTGCAGGAGAGCATGAACCTGCAATGGTCACACCATAAAGCGGTGAGGTAGGGCTGAGTGTGATCCTGCAGGAATGAGGACAGAGAAAAGAATGCCGGCGGTGAGGAACAACTCTTTTATTTATAGAGTTAAAGTGGTCCTGTGGGTTGGACGAGGGCGGAGCAACCAACCATTGGTATGCTGCCATGGAGGCACCAGGAAAACTGGATTTTGAAAATTTTAAGTTTTTAAGGGAAACAAGGATTGGTGATAAATCAGTGGAGGAGACACCTTTTTCCCATATTAACTCTTACAAGAGACAATTTCCCTTCCTAGGGGTAGATTTCCTCTCACTTCCTGTTGTCTCCCTCCATTTGTAAGTAGGAGTCATTTGTAAGTCGGATTTTTGAAAATAGGGGACCACCTGTATATACTATATGGCCTGCCTTATACACTCTGCGGAAAATTGGGCCTTAGATGTTGGTGGTACCAGAACACTGTAAGCCCTCACAGTTACTCTTGCTGGGCGCTGGAACGGGGGCAGAAAAATTGGGCCTTAGGCGGTGGTGGTTGTGGTACAACACTGTAAAGCCTCACAGATACTTTTGTTGAGCGCAGGAACAGGCGCTGCTGTGAAATATTAGATCAAAAATTGTAATTACATGCCCCTGTTAAACAGGGGCAGAAAAATTGGGTCTTAGGCAGTGGTGGTGGTGCCACAACACTGCAACTCCTCACAGATACTCTTGTTGAGCGCAGGAACGAGCCCTGCTGTTAAATATTTGATCAAAAATTGTAATTACATGCCCTGTTGAACAGGGGCAGAAAAATTGGGCCTTTGGTGGTGGTGTGGTGGTGGTGCCACAACACTGTAAGCCCTCACAGTTACTCTTGGTGGGTGCAGGAACGGGCCCTGCTGTGAAATAGTAGATCAAAAATTGTAATTACACGCCCCTGTTCAACAGGGGCAGAAAAATTGGGCCTTACCCACTGATGGTGGTGCCACAGCACTGCAACCCCTCACAGATACTCTTGTTGAGTGCAGGAACAAGCCCTGATGCAAAATATTACAGCAAAAATTTTAATTACACGTCCCTGTTCAACAGGGGCAGAAAAATTGAGCCTTACCCACTGGTGGTGGTGCCACAGCACTGCAACCCCTCACAGATACTCTTGTTGAGCGCAGGAACTAGCCCTGCTGCAAAATATTACAGAAAAAATTGTAATTACAAAAATTGGGCCGTAGCCACTGGTGGTGGTGCCCAGAATCAAAAACGTTCTTAGAAGCTATCAACATGAACATTGAGGAGGAAAAGGATAGTCACTCAGCATAACAGGATAGTCACTCAGCATCAGCATAGGCAGTCTTCAAGGGATCTCACATTCATAAAAAAATTAGTCAGTTACATCAGCATCAGGTGCTTGGTAGCTGGTGATCCAAGACTGATTCATTTTTATGAAGGTGAGCCGATCAACCAAGTCGGTGGACAGGCGCACTCTGTAATTGGTTACAAAGCCTCCAGCGGCACTGAATGTGCGTTTCAAAAGAACACTGGATGCAGGACAGGCCAGTAGCTCAATTGCATACTGTGCAAGCTCTGGCCAGTGATCCATCCTCAAGACCCAGTAACCGAGTGGATTTTCGGTTGGAAAGGTCTCCAAGTCTGATCTTGCCCCTAGGTATTCCTGCACCATGTACAACAGACGCTGGCAATGGTTGCTGGAACAGATCAGACCTTGTCAAAAATTGTCTGAATGCATCGGTCAGACAGCCACCTTCTCCACCACTCCTTCTGTGACTGACTGAAGCCTCAGCAACACGTTGTCCAGGAGGACCAGGAAATTGTAACCTCCCAGGCTCTGGAAACACATTGCACAAACCTTTCTGCAAGGCCTCCCGAAGATGTTTCATCTTCTGCTCCCTCTACGATGGCTGGATAAGTTCCACCACCTTACCCTTGTAACGTGGATCAAGAAGGGTTGCCAGCCAGTACTGATCCCTCTCCTTGATATCACGAATCCGAGGGTCCTTTCGCAGGCTTTGCAGGATCAGGGAGGCCATGCAGCATAGGTTTGCTGAGGCATTTGGTCCAGAGTCCTCTGGGTCACTAAGGATGACCTGATCCGCAGCCACCTCCTGCCAGCCACGTACAAGTCCATGGGTTTCTGGGGCCTAAAAACGATCCCTTGAATACTGTTGCTGATGCTGAGTGCCAGGCTCCACCTCCATGCTGACACAATCCTCCTCCTCCTCATCCTCTTCCTGTGTGATAGGCGGGCCTGCAGGAATACTGTCTGGATAAAGGGGGTCTTGAGAGGTAAGGAAGTCCTCCTCTTCCTCCCTCTGTTCTGCCTCAAGTGCCTTTTCCATTATTCCACGCAGCGTGTGCTCCAACAGGTAGACAAGAGGGACAGTATCACTGATGCATGCACTGTCACTGCTCACCATCCTCGTGGCATCCTCAAATGGTGACAGGACAGTGCATGCATCCTTGATCATGAGCCACTGGCGTGGCGAAAAAAAGCCAAGCTCCCCTGACCCTGTCCTGGTGACATACTCGCACAGGTAGTCATTGATGGCTCTCTGCTGCATGTGCAGCTGCTGCAGCATTGCCAACGTTGAGTACCACCTGGTGGGCATGTCACAGATGAGGCGGTTCTTGGGTAGGTTGCATTCCTTTTGGAGGTCAGCCAGCTGAGCACTGGCATTATATGACTGGCAGAAATGCCCACAGATTTTCCTGGCCTGCCGAATGACATTCTGTAAGCCCAGGTACCTGCACAAGAACCGCTGCACTACCAAATTAAGGACGTGAGCCAAACAGGGAACATGGGTGAAGTGTCCCTGTCGGAGAGCGGAGAGGAGGTTGGTTCCATTGTCGTAAACCACTATTCCTGGCTGAAGCTAGTGTGGCGTCAACCACCTCTAAGCCTGCCCCTGCAGAGCTGCCAGAATCTCTGCCCTAGTGTGGCTTCTATCCCCTAAGCAGACCAACTCAAGCACCGCATGGCATCCTTTTGCCTGAGTGCTTGCATAGCCTCTAGAACGCCTACGGAGCACCGCTGGTTCAGAGGACAAATCTGCATAAGAAGAGGCCATAGAGGAAGAAGAAGAGGAGGGGGTGGAGGAGGGAGGTGTGGCAGAATCACCACTACCAGCATTTTGGAGGTGTGGTGGAACAAGCTCCAACAATACTGCACCCTGTCCTGCATCCTTCCCAGCTGCTAGCAGGGTTACCCAGTGCACCATGAAAGAAAGGTGACATTTCTGCTCATGCCTGCTGGACCATGAGTCAGCGGTAATATGCACCTTACCGCTGACCACCCTATCCAACGAGGTCAAGACATTGCCTTCCACATGTCGGTAGAGAGCCAGAATGGCCTTCCGAGAAAAAAATTGGCGTTTGGGAACCTGCCACTGAGGTACCATACATTCCACAAATTCTTGAAAGGGGGCAGAGTCTACCAGCTGAAAAGGCAGCAGTTAGAGTTCTAGCAATTTAGCCAAACTAGCATTCAGCCGCTGGGCATGTGGATGGCTAGGACCAAATTTCTTTTGCTGGTTTAGCAACTGGGGCAGAGAAATTTGCATGCTACAATCAGATGTTGGTGTACCGCTAGCAGTTTGCCCACAAGTGCTTGGAACACCTAATTCTACACCTTCATTCCTCTCAGTGCAGGACTCTGAGAGGACTGAAGTTATAGTCTGCTGGAGATCCCAGCTGATGAGGAGCAAGGAGAGGTCCGCCTTGTTCTTTGGTGTGGGTCTTTTAAGTACTGTTGCCAACGGACTGCATGGGAGCTCGACATATGTCTGGTCAAGCACGTGGTGCCCAAGTGGTTGCTATTTTGGCCACGCTTCATACGCTTCAGACATATGTTGCAAACTGCAATGGTGTGATCTGCTGCACACGTCTCAAAAAGGCCCACACCAAAGAACTTTTGGAAAAATGCACGGAGTCAGCAGCGCCCTGCACATGCGGAGCTCTGCGGTGTGATGCAGTCAGTTGCCTGCCCTTAAGCTGGCCCCTGGAGGGCATCCTGCCTCGTTGGAGATGTGCCTCCTCCTCCTCCTCCTCTTTTCTATCTGGCACTTATGTAGAGTCAGTGACCTCATCATCCCCTATCTCCTCGCCAATGGAGCAAACCTGACAGTATGCTGCAGCTAAGGGAACATGACTGCCAGTTTCTTGTCCTTCTTGGGCACCCCCTCTCCCTGGGCTCACGTTACTGCCTTCATCCTCAACCTGGGTAACACCAACATACCAACAGTACACCAGGAATGACCTACAGTCAGGTATAGGCTTGGCAAGACTATAGCTATATACAAGCCTGTGTATATATATATATATATATATATATATATATATATATATATATATATATATATATATATATATATATATATATATATATATATATATATATTAAATGAACTGCAGCTCACTAAGTCACCTGCCTGAAAGTGTCTTTAAACAGGCACTCCAGGAATGGCCTACAGTCAGGTAAAGGCTTGGCTGGACTACAATGCAGTGGATATATATTTTATGAACTGCACGTCACTGAGTCATCTGCCTGAAAGTGTCTTTGAACACGTACTTCAGGAATGGCCTACTGTCAGGTATAGGCTTGGCTGGACTACAATGCAGTGGATATATATTTTATGAACTGCACATCACTGAGTCACCTGCCTGAAAGTGTCTTTGAACACGTACTCCAGGAATGGCCTACAGTCAGGTATAGGCTTGGCTAGACTACAAGCCTGTATATATATATGAAATACACTGCAGCTAACTCAACTGGCTACCTGAAGTATATTAGAAATAGAAACAATACAGCAGGAACGGTCTAAAGGCAGGCAGTTGATTCAGTTAGCTACAGTGTAGTATTTTATATATATATATATATATATATATATATATATATAGCAGTCTGACTGTATATATATATATATATATATATATATATATATATATATATATATATATATATATAAAATACACTGTAGCTAACTGAATCAACTGCCTACCTGAAGTAAATTAGAAATAGTACAGCAGGAGCGGTCTGCAGTGAGATCTAGCTAAACTGGATCAACTGCCTGCCTGAAGTAGATTAGAAATAGTACAGCAGGAACGGTCTGCAGTGAGATATAGCTAACTGAATAAACTGTCTGCTCAAATTAAATGAATTGACACTCTCTCTCTCTCTCTCTATCTATCTCTCTATAATGCCAGCAACACACTACACAGGGCCGACGTGCAGGCAGCCTTATATAGTGTGGGGCATGTACTTAATCCCCTGAGCCATAATTGGCCAAAGGCACCATGCCTTTAGCCAATTATGGCTCTTTTTGTTTACGGCGCTGTGATTGGCCAAAGCATGCGGGTTATAGTGCATGTTTGGCCAATCATCAGCCAGCAAACCACTGCGATGACGCAGTGCATTTTGGGCTGTGACGCGCTGATCGAATTTGGCACGAACGGCCCATAATGTTTGATCTTCAGTGAGCGATTGAACAAACAATGTTCGAGTCGAACTCATGTTCGACTTGAACAGTCAGCCCATCCCTACTCATCCCTCTACGATCTTTCGAGTGACACGGCTACTCCTCAACCAACAGACAAAAGCATACAAAACTTTCTATCTGCTATTGATCTTCCGACTATAACACCTACTCTATCAGAGGAGCTCTCCCGACCATTCTCACACGAAGAAGTCCTATCAACACTCCCCCTCTCCACAAGTCACCTGGGGAAGATGGCTTCCCCAACGAATTCTACAAAATATTCACCAAACTGATTACCGCTCACTTTACTGACCTTTTCAGCTCTGATACCACCTCTGGTTCTCTACTGCTTGACACGTTGCGTCCAATTATCTTGACTATTCCCAAGCCAGAAAAGGACCCGACCTCCACGTCCAATTACAGACCTATTTCGCTCCTTAACACAGACGTCAAAATATTTGCTAAAGTCATCGCATCCAGATTGCAGACCTGTCTTCCTTCTCTGGTGCACTCGGATCAAGTCGGCTTTATGCCGGACAGACAGGCCCCGGATGCAACAATTTGATCCATCAGGTCACCCAAGCACGAACGCCTTCTCTGCTACTATCTTTGGACGCAGAGAAGGCATTCGACAGGGTGCACTGGGGCTTTCTAAGGGCAATACTGTCCAAATTTGGAATCACTGGCTAGGTTCAAACTGCCATACTCTCACTTTATTCAAATCCCTCAGCCAGAGTGCTAAACCATTTGTGATTGCTAATGGCACCCACCAGGGTTTGCCCCCTCCCCCCCTCTCATTTTTGCTCTACTTATGGAACCTCTAGCAGCAAGGATTAGAGGGGACAAGTGCATTTCAGGCATCATGCACAAGACATGGAACACAAAATAAGCCTCTTTGCCAATGATGTCATACTCTTGATCACAAACCCAGCCCACTCTATGCCAGCAATCCAAGACATCATTGATCAATTAACTCTGCCTCCTTTGATAAAATTAACTCCTCTAAATCCCTAATCCTCCCGTTCAATCTCACCCGCAGTCAACAATCCCACCTGGAGGAGACTCTCCCCTATTCTTGGACGAAACAATCCATCCCATATTTAGGGATAAAATTAGCCCCCTCACTACCTCAGCTCTATGAGCTAAACTATCGTGCCTTCCAAAAACTATTCCCACAACTTATAAACCAACTGCGCACAACAGGCCTTTCTAAATTGGGAAAAAATTGCCTCCTTTAAAATGCATATCCTCCCCAAGCTGCTCTACCTATTTTGCACATTAATTCTACCTATACCCCACTCCTTCTTCACATTCATGCAAAAACAACTCTCCAGATATACATGGGAAACCAATCCACCCAGTTGTGCTCACTACATCCTAACCAGACATCACAAAAAAGGAGGTGTAAGCCTTCCCCACATACAAACTTATTACTATGCTTCCATCCTGGACCAGCTCTACTACTGGTGGCACCCAAACCCCAATAATTCCTGGTCGCTCATGGAAACATCTTTCTTTAAACCAAACACCCTGCGTGAGGTACTCCTCGCAGCAGTGGGCTCTCTTCATAACACAAGGACTAGGAATGGGCTTTATGTTCGGGTCGAACATGAGTTCGACTCGAACATTGGCTGTTCACCCGTTCGCCAAATAGCGAACAATTTGGGCTGTTCGCGGCAAATTTGAAAGCCGCGGAACACCCTTTAAAAGTCTATGGGAGAAATCAAAAGTGCTAATTTTAAAGGTTAATATGCAAGTTATTGTCATAAAATGTGTTTGGGGACCTGGGTCCTGCCCCAGAGGACATGTATCAATGCAAAAAAAAAGTTTTAAAAACAGATGTTTTTTCGGGAGCAGTGATTTTAATAATGCTTAAAGTGAAACAATAAAAGTGTAATATTCCTTTGGGGTGCTACCCCAAAGCACCCTCCCAATGTTGAGAGCATGTGGCCTGGTACGGTTCAGGAGGGGGGGCACTCTCTCATCCCCCCACTTTTCCTGCGGCCTGCCAGGTTGCGTGCTCAGATAAGGGTCTGGTATGGATTTTGAGGGGGACCCCCACGCCATTTTTTTTTATATTTTGGCACGGGGTTCCCCTTAATATCCATACCAGACCTGAAGGGCCTGTTATGGAATTTGGGGGGACCCCCACGCAATTTTTTTAAAAATTTTGGTTTGGGTTCCCCTTTTGGGGGAATCCCATGCCGTTTTTATTAATTAACTTTTATGTGTATTGCCGGACCGACAATTCATTATAGCCGCGAGTAGTTTTAAATTACTTTTTTTCCTTTAGAAATGTCATTTTGCTGTCAGACTGTTCTAAACATGGGAAACATGCGCCACTTTACAGGCATACTATAGACACCCCCCAGGTATGAAATTTAAAGGAATATTACACTTTTATTGTTTCACTTTAAGCATTATTAAAATCACTGCTCCCGAAAAAACAACCGTTTTTAAAACTTTTTTTTGCATTGATACATGTCCCCTGGGGCAGGACCCGGGTCCCCAAACACTTGTTAAGACAATACCATGCATATAAGCCTTTAAAATTAGCACTTTTGATTTTTCATGTTCGTGTCCCATAGACTTTAACAGTTTTCATGTGTTTGAACAAATTTTTTGCCTGTTTACATGTTCTGTGCAAACCAAAAGGGGGGTTCAGCCCATCCCTAACAAGGACTAATCCCCCGTCAATCATGGCCTCGTTGGCAGTATGGAAGAAACTCACCCAGGCGACTTCTACAGCTCACCCATTTCACACAGTACCAATACCTCTCAGATCGCTAATGTTGCAGTTTCCTAACCTAAACCTACAAAACTGGCAGAAACACAAGATATGTAATATCTCAGACAACAATTTTCTAAAAACCCGTACGAACCTCCAAACCGAATACAACCTCCCTCACATAGAAGCCTTTACATTCCTGAGGATCTCCCACTTTCTTCAGACATCTAAACTTCCCAGTATAACCAAAATACCTAAACCAATACACAACTTTTACACACACACACAACTTACCCAAAGAATGGTGTGACAGACCTAGCCGGGAGAGAGACTTTTGGAGGGGACTGTATGCTAGCCTTTTGCCAATCGATCGGGGGCCCTTGCATTTGGGGGAACGGTGCTCTTTGTGAGCTGTATGCCTGGGGACCCTTGAGGTGGTATTACTGTAGATTCGGGTCCTGGTCCCCCAGGTTATTGTTGTTTGTGTTAATTAACTCTGCTATTGTGTGAAGAAGAGTCTATGTTGATTGGATTTTCTGAACTACAAGACAGCCAGTCTGGCCTAAAAGTCATGTCTCAGTCATCTAGGCTGTCTAAAGGGATTAGTTAATTAGCTCATGTTAATTAGGTTAATTAGGTTACAGCTGTATTGTTAGAGTAATATGAGCAGGAGGTCTGCACCTCCACTTTTAGTGTATAAAAGCCTGTATTTTGCAATAAAGTGAGATTCCTGTTTGAACTTACATACAGCCTGCCTGGTGTTTGTTCTGAGCTATCACAACTGGACTAGAACGGCACAGAGCTGTGGTTCTAATCCCAGACCATTGGATGACCGAATCATCAGACGTTGCAATCTGATTCAATAGCTGCAGAGGAGTGTCGGGAGAGTGGAACCGAGCGAGCAAGGGGCTCGTTACATTGGCGGCAGCAGTGGGATTTGCTCTCCAGTTACTGGGACACTCCAAACCAGCCTGCAGGAGAGCCACGCTGAAAGACTTACTTAAGAGCCGTGGAGGGAATGGTGGGATCGTGCTTCCTTGCCGTGAACACATCCAAACCATCACCTGGATCCAAGGTAGTAGGATAGCAGGAGAGGAGAAATACCAGCCACCATGGATGAGGAATTCAGAAGGAGGTTGCGAGAGAAGGAGATACAGCACAGAGGACCAGTATCAGAGCAGGTCCTGCTAGGATGGTTTGATTCTATCCGCTGTGAACTCTGGAAGGAAGTGATAGCCTGTGAGCAGCGACACCAGGGAAAAGTTCTCCCCTCCATCCATGTGAGGTACTGGTCGCAGTATGAAGTGTGAATGCTGTTTTTGGGGGAACAGCCTAACCAGGAGTGGACAGCTGAGTTAAGCAGGCTGATCTGGGCAGAAATGCGGTTGGACGAGAGCTACAGAGCCCTCCAGTGGTATGTAGCCCAAGTGTGCCCACGGACAGCGGATGACAGCCCCACGGAAGGCTTTGACTACGATGTCCTGGGATTGTTATACTGGAGGCTGTCCAGGGACCCTGACTTTGGAAGTGATCGGGAGTGGCGTTTGGAGGAAATAATGGAGCACAGAGAGCGGAGACTTAATGTCTCAGAAGTGCACTGGGCACTGGAAGATTTGGAGTTTCTGGCCGTTCAGGAATGGGAATTGGAGATCGCCTCCAAACAGCTGTTGGACTCTGCTCAGCAGCAGGGTGGAGCTCCCTTTGCCTGGGACTATCATGAAATACCAGTTGACAACTCTGAAATCCTGGCTGAAGAGTTGACAATGTGGCAGAGTAACGGTGTGCTTTCCCAACCTGCCCCCGCAGCTATGGAGGCAGAGGTCTTATGGCGGATGCAGCAAGTGCTGACTGACCTTGATGAACCTGTTTCTGCATTGGATGATCTTGGATGGAGGAATGTGCCTGTCCAGCAGAATGCCAGAGAATCGTTAGTGGAAAATCTGAAGATTGCCGTCCCCAAACCTGAAGTGCTGACAACAGGGCAGAGCTCTGCTAACCTCTGCCCAGCACTGATAGCATCTTCTGGGTTCCACGGAGAGGAGATGGTGAACCTTTATCCCCAGACACCAGTTGCAGAGACAGGGGATTTGATAGACTTTTCTGCTGAGGAAGAACAACCTGGTGAGCCTCCAGCAGAAGAAGAGCTGTTATTAGGGCCAAACTTCACTGTGCTCTGCCCAGCACTGATAGCATCTTCTGGGTTCCACGGAGAGGAGATGGGGAACCTTTATCCCCAGACACCAGTTGCAGAGACAGGGGATTTGATAGACTTTTCTGCTGAGGAAGAACAACCTGGTGAGCCTCCAGCAGAAGAAGAGCTGTTATTAGGGCCAAACTTCACTGTGCTCTGCCCAGCACTGATAGCATCTTCTGGGTTCCAGGGACAGGAGATGGTGAACCTTTATCCCCAGACACCAGTTGCAGAGACAGGGGATTTAATAGACTTTTCTGCTGAGGAAGAACAACCTGGTGAGCCTCCAGCAGAAGAGGAGCTGTTATTAGGGCCAAACTTCACTATGCTCTGCCCAGCACCAACAGAATTATCTGTGAAGTTACAAGGAACTTCCCCAGCTGAAGCGCTGGCAAGCGGACAGAGGGTCCAAGATCTCTGCCCTACACCTACGGCGGTTCCGTAGGCTGAGGGTGAGGCGGAGGTGGTCACTTCCCAGCAGCAGATCAGGATACAGGGGGAGAAGGGAGAGGAGGTGTTCATCGTCCCTCCCCAACAGTTAGCCGGAGCAGATGGTGTGGGGTTTCCAGCAGAAGGGCTGGCAACAGGGCCGAGTACTGCTGGACTCTGCCCTCAACTAACAGAGGATGGATGTCCTGTGAAGGTGGATGGGACTTCAGTCTCCACCTGTATACCCCAGGGATACTGGGCAGTCGGCCCAGATCCCCAACAGCATGACGGAGTGAGCCCAGACACCCTGTCTTCTCTCCAGCGGCAGAAAGGACTCCATGGAGAAGGGCCAGTCCAGGCCTCTCCCCAGCGGCAGATATGTTCTCTGAGAGAGGCAGAGGTTGGCTGGGTGAGTAATACTTTGGAACAATTTGTTTGGGGTACTGTGTGGGTACAGCCATTAGAGGACTGGAACTACTGACTATCTGGGGTCTCCTCCTGTGTTAGGCTCCTGCCAAAAGGGGAGAAATGTGACAGACCTAGCCGGGAGAGAGACTTTTGGAGGGGACTGTCTGCTAGCCTCTTGCCGATCGATCAGGGGCCCTTGCATTTGGGGGAACGGTGCTCTTTGTGAGCTGTATGCCTGGGGACCCTTGATGTGGTATTACTGTGGATTCGGGTCCTGGTCCCCCAGGTTACACAGACTCTGGGGACACTGGATTTGCCATATTGGAATAGTGGCTGATTCATAATGCTGGGGCAGATACTGTTAGGAGATGCTGATGTAAATTCCAGCACCTGTCTGTCTATTGTCTGCTAAAATGTGTATTGTAAATAAGTCTATAGTATGGGATCTAAGAGTCATTAGATCCCCATTGTTGTTTGTGTTAATTAACTCCAAGACAGCCATTCTGGCCTAAAAGTCATGTCTGAGTCATCTAGGCTGTCTAAAGGGATTAGTTAATTAGCTCATGTTAATTAGGTTAATTAGGTTACAGCTGTATTGTTAGAGTAATATGAGCAGGAGGTCTGCACCTCCACTTTTAGTGTATAAAAGCCTGTATATTGCAATAAAGTGAGATTCCTGTTTGAACTTACATACAGCCTGCCTGATGTTTGTTCTGAGCTATCACAACTGGACTAGAACGGCACAGAGCTGTGGTTCTAATCCCGGACCATTGGATGACCAAACCATCAGACGTTGCAATCTGATTCATTGGCTGCAGAGGAGTGTCGGGAGAGTGGAACCGAGCGAGCAAGGGGCTCGTTACACATGGTATCTCCATAATGTACTCTGCACTGAATGACGACCGGCCCTACTCCCAAATACCATCTCTCTCAAAATGGAAAGAATAACTAAGCATTACTATCACCCTCAACATGTGGACACGTGCCTTTAAAAACACCTTCACAGCTTCCCACTGCCCTAACCACTGGGAATCACACAGAAAAAATACACAGATGGTATCTTACACCCTGCCGTCTCTCCAAATTCTTCCCAGGACACCCCTCTACATGTTGGAGGGCATGTGGTAGTATTGGTACCATAGCACACATCCTATGGTTTTGCAGATCTATAAGCTCGCTCCTGAAACAAATATTTGCCATAATATCCTCCATATCACAGGTTACAACTAGGGATGAGCTTTATGTTCGGGTCAAACATGAGTTTGACTCAAACATTGGCTGTTCGCCCATTCGTCAAATTCCGAACCGTATGGGGTGTTTGCGCCAAATTTGAGCACTTCGTAATGCCCCATAATGCACTGCGTGAGTGTAGTGCATTGCTGTATGATGATTTGCCAAGGCATGCACTATGACCTGCATGCTTTGGCCAATCCAAGCGCCCTCAGCTAAGAGAGCCATAATTGGCCAAAGGGTGCCTTTGGCCAATCTTGGCTCAGGGGTACTAAGTCCATGCCCCACACTATAAAAGGCTGCCTGCATGTCGGCCCTGTGTAGTGTGTTGTTGGCGTGGATGGAGAGAGAGCGTATTCAGTTAGCTCAGTTAGCTCCAGTGTATTTAATATATATATACAGACAGTTTTGTATATATATAGATCTATATATATATATAGATCTATATATCTAGATATATAGATCTATATATATATATATAGATCTATATATCTAGATATATAGATCTATATATATATATAGATCTATATATATAGATCTATATAGATATCTATATAGATAGATAGATAGATAGATAGATAGATAGATAGATAGATAGATAGATAGATAGATAGATATAGTACACCAGAAATGGCCTGCAGTCAGATCTAGCTAATCTGGATTATCTATATACTGTATCTATAGATCTATAGATCTATCTATCTATCTATCTATCTATCTATCTATCTATCTATCTATCTATCTATCTATCTATCTATCTATCTATCTATCTATCTATCTATCTATCTATCTATCTATCTATCTATCTATCTATATAGATATCTATATATCTATATATATAATATCCACTGCATCCAGATTAGCTAGATCTGACTGCAGGCCATTTCTGGTGTACTTTTTCTAATATACTTCAGGCAGGCAGGTTCTTCAGTTAGCTGCAGTGTATTTAATATATATACACAGACAGTCTCCTATATATATATATATATATATCCACTGCATCCAGTTTAGCTAGATCTGACTGAAGGCCATTCCTGGTGTACTTTTTCTAATATACTTCAGGCAGGCAGGTTATTCAGTTAGCTGCAGTGTATTTTATATATATCGTAAATATATATATATCTGACTGCAGGCCATTCCTGGTGTACTTTTTCTAATATACTTCAGGCGGTGTACACAGTACACAGTACCATGCACCCATAGTGCAGTTGCTACTACTTTTCTGGTGATGTACACAGTACACAATACATAAAGTGCACCCATAGTTGCTATTAGACTTCTGGTGGTGTACACAATATCGTGCACCCCTAGTGCAGTTGCTACTACTTTTCTGGTGATGTACACAGTACACAATACATACAGTGCACACATAGTTGCTATTAGACTTCTGGGGGTGTACACAATACCGTTCACCCCTAGTGCAGTTGCTACTACTTTTCTGGTGGTGTACACAATACATACAGTGCACCCATAGTTGCTATTAGACTTCTGGGGGTGTACACAATACCGTTCACCCCTAGTGCAGTTGCTACTACTTTTCTGGTGGTGTACACAATGCATACAGTGCACCCATAGTTGCTATTACACTTCTGCTGGTGTACACAATACCGTGCATCCCTAGTGCAGTTGCTACTACTTTTCTGGTGGTGTACACAGTACACAATACATACAGTGCACCCATAGCTGCTATTAGACTTCTGGCGGTGTACACAATACCGTTCACCCCTAGTGCAGTTGCTACTACTTTTCTGGTGGTGTACACAATACATACAGTGCACCATTAGTCATTTTTACACTTCTGTTTGTGTACACATTACTGTGCACCCATAGTGCAGTTGCTACTACTTTTCTGGTGGTGTACACAGTACACAATACATACAGTACACCCATAGTTGTTATTAAACTTCTGTTGGTGTACACAGTACCGTGCACCCATAGTGCATTTGCTACTACTTTTCTGTTGGTGTACACAGTACTGTGCACCCCTAGTGCAGTTGCTACTACTTTTCTGGTGGTGTACACAATACATACAGCGCACCATTAGTTGTTATTACACTTCTGTTAGTGTACACATTACCTCGCACCCATAGTGCAGTTGCTACTACTTTTCTGGTGGTGTACACAGTACACAATACATACAGTGCACCCATAGTTGCTATTAGACTTCTGGGGGTGTACACAATACCGTTCACCCCTAGTGCAGTTGCTACTACTTTTCTGGTGGTGTACACAATACATACAGTGCACCCATAGTTGCTATTACACTTCTGGTGGTGTACACAATACCGTGCATCCCTAGTGCAGTTGCTACTACTTTTCTGATGGTGTACACAGTACACAATACATACAGTGCACCCATAGCTGCTATTAGACTTCTGGTGGTGTACACAATACCGTTCACCCCTAGTGCAGTTGCTACTATTTTTCTGGTGGTGTACACAATACATACAATGCACCCATAGTTGCTATTGGACTTCTGGTGGTGTACACAATACCGTGCACCCCTAGTGCAGTTGCTACTACTTTTCTGGTGGTGTACACAATACATACAGTGCACCCATAGTTGCTATTACACTTCTGGTGGTGTACACAATACCGTGCATCCCTAGTGCAGTTGCTACTACTTTTCTGATGGTGTACACAGTACACAATACATACAGTGCACCCATAGCTGCTATTAGACTTCTGGTGGTGTACACAATACCGTTCACCCCTAGTGCAGTTGCTACTATTTTTCTGGTGGTGTACACAATACATACAATGCACCCATAGTTGCTATTGGACTTCTGGTGGTGTACACAATACCGTGCACCCCTAGTGCAGTTGCTACTACTTTTCTGGTGGTGTACACAATACATACAGTGCACCCATAGTTGCTATTAAACTTCTGCTGGTGTACATAATACCGTGCGCCCCTAGTGCAGTTGCTACTACTTTTCTGGTGGTGTACACAATACATACAGTGCACCATTAGTCGTTATTACACTTCTGTTGGTGTACACATTACTGTGCACCCATAGTGCAGTTACTACTACTTTTCTGGTGGTGTACACAGTACACAATACATACAGTACACCCATAGTTGTTATTACACTTCTGTTGGTGTACACAGTACTGTGCACCCCTAGTGCAGTTGTTACTATTTTTCTGGTGGTGTACACAATACATACAGCGCACCATTAGTTGTTATTACACTTCTGTTGGTGTACACATTACTTCGCACCCATAGTGCAGTTGCTACTACTTTTCTGGTGGTGTACACAATACATACAGTGCACCCATAGTTGCTATTAGACTTCTGGGGGTATACACAATACCGTTCACCCCTAGTGCAGTTGCTACTACTTTTCTGGTGGTGTACACAATACATACAGTGCACCCATAGTTGCTATTACACTTCTGGTGGTGTACACAATACCGTGCATCCCTAGTGCAGTTGCTATTACTTTTCTGGTGGTGTACACAGTACACAATACATACAGTGCACCCATAGTTGCTATTAGACTTCTGGTGGTGTACACAATACCGTTAACCTCTAGTGCAGTTGCTACTATTTTTCTGGTGGTGTACACAATACATACAATGCACCCATAGTTGCTATTGGACTTCTGGTGGTGTACACAATACCATGCACCCCTAGTGCAGTTGCTACTACTTTTCTGGTGGTGTGCACAATACATACAGTGCACCATTAGTCGTTATTACACTTCTGTTGGTGTACACATTACTGTGCACCCATAGTGCAGTTGCTACTACTTTTCTGGTGGTGTACACAGTACACAATACATACAGTACACCCATAGTTGTTATTAAACTTCTGTTGGTGTACACAGTACCGTGCACCCATAGTGCATTTGCTACTACTTTTCGGGTGGTGTACACAGTACACAATGCATACAGTACACTCATAGTTGTTACTACACTTCTGCTGGTGTACACAGTACTGTGCACCCCTAGTGCAGTTGCTACTACTTTTCTTGTGGTGTACACGTTACATACAGTGCACCATTAGTTGTTATTACACTTATGTTGGTGTACACATTACTGTGCACCCATAGTGCAGTTGCTATACTTTTCTGGTGGTATACACAGTACACAATACATACAGTGCACCCATAGTTGCTATTAGACTTCTGGTGGTGTACACAATACCGTTAACCCCTAGTGCAGTTGCTACTACTTTTCTGGTGGTGTACACAATACATACAGTGCACCATTAGTTGTTATTACACTTCTGTTGGTGTACACATTACTGTGCACCATACTACTTTTCTGGTGGTGTACACAGTACACAATACATACAGTGCACCCATAGTTGCTATTAGACTTCTGGTGGTGTACACAATACCGTTAACCCCTAGTACAGTTGCTACTACTTTTCTTGTGGTGTACACAATACATACAGTGCACCATTAGTTGTTATTACACTTCTGTTGGTGTACACATTACTGTGCACCCATAGTGCAGTTGATACTACTTTTCTGGTGGTGTACACAGTACACAATACATACAGTGCACCCATAGTTGCTATTAGACTTCTGGTGGTGTGCACAATACCGTTAACCCCTAGTGCAGTTGCTACTACTTTTCTTGTGGTGTACACGTTACATACAGTGCACCATTAGTTGTTATTACACTTCTGTTGGTGTACACATTACTGTGCACCCATAGTGCAGTTGCTATACTTTTCTGGTGGTGTACACAGTACACAATACATACAGTGCACCCATAGTTGCTATTAGACTTCTGGTGGTGTACACAATACCGTTAACCCCTAGTGCAGTTGCTACTACTTTTCTTGTGGTGTACACGTTACATACAGTGCACCATTAGTTGTTATTACACTTCTGTTGGTGTACACATTACTGTGCACCCATAGTGCAGTTGCTATACTTTTCTGGTAGTGTACACAGTACACAATACATACAGTGCACCCATAGTTGCTATTAGACTTCTGGTGGTGTACACAATACCGTTAACCCCTAGTGCAGTTGCTACTACTTTTCTGGTGGTGTACACAATACATACAGTGCACCATTAGTTGTTATTACACTTCTGTTGGTGTACACATTACTGTGCACCATACTACTTTTCTGGTGGTGTACACAGTACACAATACATACAGTGCACCCATAGTTGCTATTAGACTTCTGGTGGTGTACACAATACCGTTAACCCCTAGTGCAGTTGCTACTACTTTTCTTGTGGTGTACACAATACATACAGTGCACCATTAGTTGTTATTACACTTCTGTTGGTGTACACATTACTGTGCACCCATAGTGCAGTTGATACTACTTTTCTGGTGGTGTACACAGTACACAATACATACAGTGCACCCATAGTTGCTATTAGACTTCTGGTGGTGTGCACAATACCGTTAACCCCTAGTGCAGTTGCTACAACTTTTCGTGTGGTGTACACAATACATACAGTGCACCATTAGTTGTTATTACACTTCTGTTAGTGTACACATTACTGTGCACCCATAGTGCATTTGCTACTACATTTCTGGTGGTGTACACAGTACACAATACATACAGTACATCCATAGTTGTTATTAAACTTCTGTTGGTGTACACAGTACCGTGCACCCATAGTGCATTTGCTACTACTTTTCTGGTGGTGTACACAGTACACAATACATACAGTACATCCATAGTTGTTTTTACACTTCTGTTGGTGTACACATTACTGTGCACACATAGTGCATTTGCTACTACTTTTCTGGTGGTGTACACAGTGCACAATACATACAGTACACCCATAGTTGTTATTAAACTTCTGGTGGTGTACACAATACCGTTAACCCCTAGTGCAGTTACTAGTACTTTTCCGGTGGTGTACACAATACATACAGTGCACCATTAGTTGTTATTACACTTCTGTTGGTGTACACATTACTGTGCACCCATAGTGCAGTTGCTACTACTTTTCTGGTGGTGTACACAGTACACAATACATACAGTGCACCCATAGTTTCTATTAGACTTCTGGGGGTGTACACAATACCGTTCACCCCTAGTGCAGTTGCTACTACTTTTCTGGTGGTGTACACAATACATACAGTGCACCCATAGTTGCTATTACACTTCTGCTGGTGTACACAATACCGTGCACCCCTAGTGCAGTTGCTACTACTTTTCTGGTGGTGTACACAATACATACAGTGCACCCATAGTTGCTATTACACTTCTGGTGGTGTACACAATACTGTGCACCCCTAGTGCAGTTGCTACTACTTTTCTGGTGGTGTACACAATACATACAGTGCACCATTAGTCATTATTACACTTCTGTTTGTGTACACATTACTGTGCACCCATAGTGCAGTTGCTACTACTTTTCTGGTGGTGTACACAGTACACAATACATACAGTACACCCATAGTTGTTATTAAACTTCTGTTGGTGTACACAGAACCGTGCACCCCTAGTGCAGTTGCTACTACTTTTCTTATGGTGTACACAATACATACAGTGCACCATTAGTTGTTATTACACTTCTGTTGGTGTACACATTACTGTGCACCCATAGTGCAGTTGCTACTACTTTTCTGGTGGTGTACACAGTACACAATACATACAGTACCTCCATAGTTGTTATTAAACTTCTGTTGGTGTACACAGTACCGTGCACCCATAGTGCATTTGCTACTACTTTTCTGGTGGTGTACACAGTACACAATACATACAGTACATCCATAGTTGTTTTTACACTTCTGTTGGTGTACACATTACTGTGCACACATAGTGCATTTGCTACTACTTTTCTGGTGGTGTACACAGTGCACAATACATACAGTACACCCATAATTGTTATTAAACTTCTGGTGGTGTACACAATACCGTTAACCCCTAGTGCAGTTACTAGTACTTTTCCGGTGGTGTACACAATACATACAGTGCACCATTAGTTGTTATTACACTTCTGTTGGTGTACACATTACTGTGCACCCATAGTGCAGTTGCTACTACTTTTCTGGTGGTGTACACAGTACACAATACATACAGTGCACCCATAGTTTCTATTAGACTTCTGGGGGTGTACACAATACCGTTCACCCCTAGTGCAGTTGCTACTACTTTTCTGGTGGTGTACACAATACATACAGTGCACCCATAGTTGCTATTACACTTCTGCTGGTGTACACAATACCGTGCACCCCTAGTGCAGTTGCTACTACTTTTCTGGGGGTGTACACAATACATACAGTGCACCCATAGTTGCTATTACACTTCTGGTGGTGTACACAATACTGTGCACCCCTAGTGCAGTTGCTACTACTTTTCTGGTGGTGTACACAATACATACAGTGCACCATTAGTCATTATTACACTTCTGTTTGTGTACACATTACTGTGCACCCATAGTGCAGTTGCTACTACTTTTCTGGTGGTGTACACAGTACACAATACATACAGTACACCCATAGTTGTTATTAAACTTCTGTTGGTGTACACAGAACCGTGCACCCCTAGTGCAGTTGCTACTACTTTTCTTATGGTGTACACAATACATACAGTGCACCATTAGTTGTTATTACACTTCTGTTGGTGTACACATTACTGTGCACCCATAGTGCAGTTGCTACTACTTTTCTGGTGGTGTACACAGTACACAATACATACAGTGCACCCATAGTTGCTATTAGACTTCTGGTGGTGTACACAATACTGTTAACCCCTAGTGCAGTTGCTACTACTTTCCTGGTGGTGTACACAATACATACAGTGCACCATAAGTTGTTATTACACTTCTGTTGGTGTACACATTACTGTGCACCCATAGTGCAGTTGCTACTACTTTTCTGGTGGTGTACACAGTACACAATACATACAGTGCACCCATAGTTGCTATTAGACTTCTGGTGGTGTACACAATACCGTTAACCCCTAGTGCAGTTGCTACTACTTTTCTGGTGGTGTACACAATACATACAGTGCACCATTAGTTGTTATTACACTTCTGTTGGTGTACACATTACTGTGCACCCATAGTGCATTTGCTACTACTTTTCTGGTGGTGTACACAATACATACAGTACACCCATAGTTGTTATTAAACTTCTGGTGGTGTACACAATACCGTTAACCCCTAGTGCAGTTGCTACTACTTTTCTGGTGGTGTACACAATACATACAGTGCACCATTAGTTGTTATTACACTTCTGTTGGTGTACACATTACTGTGCACCCATAGTGCAGTTGATACTACTTTTCTGGTGGTGTACACAGTACACAATACATACAGTGCACCCATAGTTGCTATTAGACTTCTGGTGGTGTACACAATACCGTTAGCCCCTAGTGCAGTTGCTACTACTTTTCTGGTGGTGTACACAATACATACAGTGCACCATTAGTTGTTAATCCACTTCTGTTAGTGTACACAGTACTGTGCACCCATAGTGCATTTGCTACTACTTTTCTGGTGGTGTACACAGTACACAATACATACAGTACATCCATAGTTGTTTTTACACTGCTGTTGGTGTACACATTACTGTGCACCCATAGTGCGTTTGCTACTACTTTTCTGTTGGTGTACACAGTACAAAATACAGTGTTGTGTGGTTTTGCTAAACAAAATTTACAGCATGTCCAGAAGGCCACCAAGGAGAGGCAGACCCTCACAGGCCACTAAAAGTGGGCAAGCAGGCTCTGTGTCTACAGTTGACAGTGCTGGTCATGGACACGGTGCATCCTTAGCACATGGCCGTGGGGCACACTTGTCCTTTTTTTCTGCAGCTGGCCATGTTATTGAGCCACAACATACAGAAGAGTTGGTGGAATGGATAACAAAGCTGTCCTCATCCTCCTCATCCTCTGTCACCCAGGCTCAGAGTAGTTTGCCTGCCAATGCAGCTGCCAAAGTGCCCTATTCTGCCGGCTCCATGTCAACAGTCACTCCTTCCCTAGCCCCACCATCATGCATGGAGGAGTCCCCCGAACTATTCGACCACAGTGTCGGGTATATGCTTCAGGAGGATGTACAGCTATTTGAAGGCTCCAATAATGGTACCCAGGTTGAGGAAGTGAGTAATGTGGGGACACACTGGACATCTTTGCTGCCATTGTGCTCTTGCTGGATGTCCAGTGTGCTCCTGTTCCTTTAAGGGGGCTAGGGCAGCCTCCAGGCTCATCTGTCCCACACCTATCCATTCCATGCATGTGCTTCCACTGTGGAGACACTTATAAATTTTGTAGTGTTAGGACTGCAAGCAATACAGGGTGCCTTGACGAGGCCTTGCAGCTTTCACATGCGTTTGCAAGTGTTTGCTAATGAAACCCCTGCTTTTAACAGACGGTTAGACAGGCTAATTTGGTTGGTGAGCAGACTGGTTGGCTAGTTGAGGTATGGAATTGTTTTTGTCTTACATGTATATGCCCTCCATGTGCTCCTTACTGTGAAGGCCAGTTATGGGTGTGGGCGGTGGCCTGTTTTTTGTTAGAGAGTAATGTGAGCCTAGAGAGAGGGGGTGCCCAAGAAGGTCAAGAAACTGGCAGTTATGTTCCCCCAGCTTCAGCATACTGCCAAGTTTGCTCCAGTGACGAGGAGGGAGGGAACCATGAGGTCACTGACTCTACTTGGGTGCCTGATAGAAGAGAAGAGGAGGCACATCTCCAATGAGGCAGGATGCCCTCCAGGGGGCAGCTTAAGTGCAGCCACCCTATTGCATCACACCGCATACCTAGGCAGGTGCAGGGCGCTGCTGACTCCCCACATATTTTGAAAAGTTCTTTGGTGTGGACCTTTTTTGACACGTGTGCAGCAGATTGCACCGTTGCTGTTTGCAACATATGTCTGAAGCATATCAAGCGTGGCCAAAACAGCAGCCACTTGGGCACCACATACTTGACCAGACATATGACAACCTCCCATGCAGTCCATTGGCAACAGCACTTAAAAGACCCACATCAAAGAACAAGGCAGACCTCTCCTTGCTTCTCATCAGCTGGGATCTCCATCCCCACTATATCTGCAGTCCTCTCAGAAACCTGCACTGAGAGGAATGAAGGTATAGAAATAGGTGTCCCAAGTACTTGCGGCTAGCGGTACATCAACATCTGATTTTAGCAGGCAAATTTCCCTACCCCAGTTGCTAAACCGTCAAAAGAATTTTGGTCCCAGCCATCCACAAGTTCAGCTTCTAAATGCTAGCTTGGCCAAATTGCTAACACTGCAACTGCTTCCTTTTCAGCTGGTAGACTCTGCCCCCTTTTGTGAATTTGTGGAGTGTGCGGCACCTCAGTGGCAGATTCCCAAACGCCATTTCTTTTCTCGGAAGGCCATTTCAGCTCTCTACCAGCATGTGAAAGGCAATGTCTTGGTCTTACTGCTGGACAGGGCGGTTAGCAGTAAGGTGCATATTACTGCTGACTCATGGTCCAGCAGGCATGGACAGGGACGTTACCTTTCTTTCACGGCGCACTGGGTAACTCTGCTGGCAGCTGGGAAGGATGCAGGACAGGGTTCAGTATTGTTGGAGCTTGTTCCGCCACCATGCCTCCAAAATGCTAGTAGTGGTGATTCTTCCACAGCTCTCTCCACAGCTCTCTCCTCCATTCCCTCCTCTTCTTCTTCCTCTATGGCCTCTTCCTCTGCAGAATTATCCTCTGAACCAGCGGTGCTCCGTAGGCGTTCAAGGGGCTACGCAAGCACTCAGGCAAAAAGATGTCATGAGGTGCTTGAGTTGGTCTGCTTAGGGGACAGGAGCCACACTGGGGCAGAGATTCTGGCAGCCCTGCAGGGGCAGGCTCAGAGGTGGTTGATGCCACACCAGCTTCAGCCAGGAATGGTTGTATGCGACAATGGCACCAAGCTCCTCTCCGCCCTCTGACAGGGACACTTGACCCATGTTCCCTGTTTGGCTCATGTCCTGAATTTGGTGGTGCAGCAGTCCTTGAGCAGGCTTACAGGATCTCCTGAGGCAGGCCTGGAAAGTCTGTGGTAATTTACACTGGTCATATAATGCCAGTACTTGGCTGGCTGGCTGGCATTCAAAGAGAATGCAACCTGCCCAAGAACCACCTCATTTGTGACATGCCCACCAGGTGGAACTCAACGTTGGCAATGCTGCAGCAGCTGCACACACAGCAGAGGGCCATCAATGAGTAGCTGTGTGAGTATGGCACCAGGACAGGGTCAGGGGAGCTTGGCTTTTTTTTACAACGCCAGTGGCTACTGATCAAGGATGCATGCCCTGTCCTGTTACCATTTAAGGAGGCCACATGGATGGTGAGCAATGACAGTGCATGCATCAGTGATACTGTCCCTCTTGTCTTCCTGTTGGAGCACACGCTTTGTGGAATAATGGACAGGGCACTTGAGTCAGAACGGGGGAGGAAGAGGAGGACTTCCTTACCTCTCAAGGCCCCCTTTATCCAGATAGTATTCCTGCGGACACGCCAATCACACAGGAAGAAGAGGAGGAGGATTGTGTCAGCATGGAGGTGGAGGATAACTCTCAGCATCAGCTGCAGTCTTCAAGCGATCGTTTTCAGTCCCCAGACTTGTAGTTGTATGTGGCTGGGAGGAGGTGGTTGAGGATCATGTGATCCTTAGTGACCCAGAGGACTCAGGATCGAATGCCTCTGCAAACTTATGCTGCATGGCCTCCCTGATCCTGCAAAGCCTGCGAAAGGACCCTAGGATTCGTGGTATCAAGGAGAGGTAACATTACTGGCTGGCAACCCTTCTTGATCCACGTTACAAGGGTAAGGTTGCAGAACTTATCCAGCCTTCGCAGAGGGAGCAGAGGATAAAACATCTTCGGGAGGCCTTGCAGAAAGGTTTGTGCAATGTGTTTCCAGAGCCTGGGAAGTTACAATTTCCTGGTGCTGGACAACGTGTTGCTGAGGCTTCGTTCAGTCACAGAAAGAGCTGTGGAGAAGGTGTCACGGGCAAGGCCAGAGCGGAGGCTGTTGGAGAGGACTGTGTGCAAGCCTGTTGCCCACCGATTATGGGCCCTAGCATTTGGGGCAATGGTGCTCTCTGTGAGCTGTATGCCTGGGGACCCTGGGGTTGGTGTTACTTTGGATTCAGCTCCATGTTCCCCCAAAACACACAGACTCTGGAACCCGTTGTATGCCATATTAGAATGATAAGACTGAGTTATACTGTTGGGACACATCCTGTGAGGAGATGCTAATGTCATCATCTCCACTCACCTGTCTGATGTCAGCTATAATGGGTTTAATGTAAATAAGTTTAGTCTAGGTTCTAAAGGTATTCAACTCATTGTTGTTTGTTCTAATTAATCCTGTGTTGATGTTTATGGTAATGTGTGTTAATTGAATGAGCTGATCACATTGTCCTCTATACAATGTAGGAGACGGGACGACTCCTATTGGAGCTCATGTTAATTAGGTTAATTAGGTTATGTTTGTATTGTTAATTGTAATTAGCTCCAGCTATTGTGTTTATATTCCTGTGTGAAGCTCGGTGACCACAAGTCTGGGCAAAAGGTCATGTCTCAGCCACCTAGGCTGTATAAAGGATGAGATAATTAGCTCATGTTAATTAGGTTACGTTTGTATTGTTAGAGTAATCTTCGCCTGTGTATATAAGACTGTATTCTGGTTCTGAATAAAGTGAGTCCATGTTAGCAGTGAAGCAAGTGTCGCCTTGTTTTCTGCTCAGAAAGAGGTTGGAATACCTGATATCTGTATACAGACTGGGAGGAAGTGGTATATGACGGAAGCACTCAAGCGGAGTGTGGGGCGTTCCGTGACATTGGTGGCAAGCAGCGGGAAAGCTTCTTGAAGTCTGAAGTCTGGGACATCCAAACTTCCATATGGATCCAAGGTCCAGATAGCAGAAGAGGAGAGGTACAGATACCAGCCGCCATGGATGAGGAATTCAGAAGGAGGTTGCGAGAGATGCAGATACAGCACAGAGGACCAGTATCGGAGCAGGTCCTGCTGGGATGGTGTGATTCTATTCGCTGCAAACTCTGGAAGGAAGCGCTAGCCCGTGAGCAGCGACACCAGGGAAAAGTTCTCCTCTCCATCGAGGAAAGGTACTGGTCGCAGTACGGACTGCGGGTGCGGTTTTTGGGAGAAAAACCACACAAGAAGCAGACAGCTGAATTAAGCAGGCTGGTCTGGGCAGAGATGAAGTTGGATGAGAGCTACAGAGCCCTCCGGTGGCATGTATCCCAAGCATGTCCCTGGATAGCGGATGACAGCCCAATGGAAGGCTTAAGCTACGGCGGCTTGGGACTGTTGTTTGTGAAGCTGACAGGGGACCCTAACTTTGGGAGTGATTTGGAGCGGCGGGTGGACGAAATCATGGATTTCAGAGAAGGGCTACTGAACATTTCGGAAGTGCACTGGGCACAGGAAGATTTGGAGTTTCTGGCCGTTCAGGAATGGGAGCTAAAGATCACCTACAGACGGCTGCTAGACATTGCTCAGTGCCAGGGCTGGGCTCCCTTTGCCTGGGACTATCAGGAAATACCAGCTGACAACCCTGAAATCCTGGCTGAAGAGTCGGCAATGTGGCAGAGCGATAGTGTGCTTTGCCAACCTGCCCCCACAGCTATGGAGGAGGAGGTCTTATGGCGGATGCAGCAAGTGCTGACTGACCTTGATGATCCTGTTTCTGCATGGGATGATCTTGGATGGAGGAATGTGCCTGTCCAGCAGCATGCCAGAGAATCTGCAGTGGAAAATCTGGAGATTGCCGTCCCCAAACCTGAAGTGCTGACAACAGGGCAGAGCTCTGCTAACCTCTGTCCAGAAATGATAACATCTTCTGGGTTCCATGGACAGGAGATGGTGAACCCCTATTCCCCGACATCAGTTGCAGAGACATGGGATTTGATAGACTTTTCTGCTGAGGAAGAACCGTCGGGTGAGCCCCCAGCAGAAGAGTTGGGATTATGGCCAAACTTCATTGCGCTCTGCTCAGCACTGATGGCATCTTCTGAGTTCCACGGACAGGAGATGGTGAACCTCTATCCACAGACACCAGTTATAGAGGTAGAGGATTTAATAGACTTTTCTGCTGAGGAAGAACAACCTGATGAGCCTCCAGCAGAAGAGCTGCTATCAGGGCCAAAGTTCACTGTGTTCTGCCCAGCACCAACAGTGGCTTCAGCCTTCCTGAGAGAAGAGGTAGTCAGCCTTTCTCCCACAACACTGACAGGGACATGTGATTTTCTGCCAGCAGCATCTACGGAGTTAAAACAAACTTCTCCAGCTGAAGATCTGGTAACTGAACAGAGGGTCCAAGACCTCTGTCCCACACTTTTACCAATTCCAGAGACTGGGGATTTAATAGACGTTTCTGTAGAGGAGGAACCACCTGGCAAACCCCCAGCAGAAGTGCTGGCAACCGGACAGAGGGTCCAAGACCTCTGCCCCACACCTGCAGCAATTGTGGAGGTCCAAGGAGAGAATGCAGTCATCACCTCACAACTGCAGCTTGATCTGGTGTCAGTTGATGGGGCTTCAGTCCCCACCTGTATACCCCAGGGATGCTGGGCAGTCGGCCCAGATCCCCAACAGCAGGATGGAGTGAGCCCAGTCCCCCTGTCTTCTCTCCAGCGGCAGAAAGGATTCCAGGGAGAAGAGCCAGTCCGGGCCTCTCCCCAGCGGCAGATATGTTCTCTGAGAGAGGCAGAGGATGGCTGGGTGAGTAATGCACTGTTTGGGATGATTTGTTTGGGGTACTGTGTGGGTACAGGCAGTAGAGGACTGGAGCTGTGGACTAACTTCGGAGTCAACCCTTCTGGGGTCTCCTCCTGTGTTAGTCTCCTGCCGAAAGGGGAGAAATGTCACGGGCAAGGCCAGAGCGGAGGCTGTTGGAGAGGACTGTGTGCAAGCCTGTTGCCCACTGATTATGGGCCCTAGCATTTGGGGCAATGGTGCTCTCTGTGAGCTGTATGCCTGGGGACCCTGGGGTTGGTGTTACTTTGGATTCAGCTCCATGTTCCCCCAAAACACACAGACTCTGGAACCCGTTGTATGCCATATTAGAATGATAAGACTGAGTTATACTGTTGGGACACATCCTGTGAGGAGATGCTAATGTCATCATCTCCACTCACCTGTCTGATGTCAGCTATAATGGGTTTAATGTAAATAAGTTTAGTCTAGGTTCTAAAGGTATTCAACTCATTGTTGTTTGTTCTAATTAATCCTGTGTTGATGTTTATGGTAATGTGTGTTAATTGAATGAGCTGATCACATTGTCCTCTATACAATGTAGGAGACGGGACGACTCCTATTGGAGCTCATGTTAATTAGGTTAATTAGGTTATGTTTGTATTGTTAATTGTAATTAGCTCCAGCTATTGTGTTTATATTCCTGTGTGAAGCTCGGTGACCACAAGTCTGGGCAAAAGGTCATGTCTCAGCCACCTAGGCTGTATAAAGGATGAGATAATTAGCTCATGTTAATTAGGTTACGTTTGTATTGTTAGAGTAATCTTCGCCTGTGTATATAAGACTGTATTCTGGTTCTGAATAAAGTGAGTCCATGTTAGCAGTGAAGCAAGTGTCGCCTTGTTTTCTGCTCAGAAAGAGGTTGGAATATCTGATATCTGTATACAGACTGGGAGGAAGTGGTATATGACGGAAGCACTCAAGCGGAGTGTGGGGCGTTCCGTGACAATCACACAGGAAGAAGAGGAGGAGGATTGTGTCAGCATGGAGGTGGAGGATAACTCTCAGCATCAGCTGCAGTCTTCAAGCGATCGTTTTCAGTCCCCAGACTTGTAGTTGTATGTGGCTGGGAGGAGGTGGTTGAGGATCATGTGATCCTTAGTGACCCAGAGGACTCAGGATCGAATGCCTCTGCAAACTTATGCTGCATGGCCTCCCTGATCCTGCAAAGCCTGCGAAAGGACCCTAGGATTCGTGGTATCAAGGAGAGGTAACATTACTGGCTGGCAACCCTTCTTGATCCACGTTACAAGGGTAAGGTTGCAGAACTTATCCAGCCTTCGCAGAGGGAGCAGAGGATAAAACATCTTCGGGAGGCCTTGCAGAAAGGTTTGTGCAATGTGTTTCCAGAGCCTGGGAAGTTACAATTTCCTGGTGCTGGACAACGTGTTGCTGAGGCTTCGTTCAGTCACAGAAAGAGCTGTGGAGAAGGTAGCCGGCTGACCGATGCCTTCAGACAAGTCTACAGTCCTCGGCGCCAAAGTCTGATCGTTTCCAGAAACCATCGCCAGCGTCTGAATTACATGGTGTAGGAATATCTAGGGGCAAGATCAGACTTGGATACCTTTCCACCAGAACATTCACTGGATTACTGGGTCTTGAGGATGGACCACTGGCCAGAGCTTGCTCAATATGCAATTGAGCTACTGGCCTGTCCTGCATCCAGCGTTCTTTCTGAATGCACATTCAGTGCTGCTGGAGGCTTTGTAACCGATCACAGAGTGCACCTGTCCACAGACTCTGTTGATCGGCTCATATTCATAAAAATTAATCAGTCTTGGATCACCAGCTACCAAGCACCTGATTTTGATGTAATCAATTGATTTTTCTACGGATGTGGAATCCCTTGAAGACTCCATATGCTGAGTGACTATCCTATTATGCTGAGTGACTATCCTATTCCTCCTCAATCTTCATGATGATAGCTTCTAAGAATATTTTTGGTTCAGGGCACCACCACCACTGCCTAAGGCCCAATTTTTCTGCCCCTCTTTAACAGGGGCATGTAATTACAATTTTTGATCAAATATTTAACAGCAGGGCTCGTTCCTGCGCCCAACAAGAGTATCTGTGAGGCTTTACAGTGTTTTGCCACCACCACCGCCTAAGGCCCAATTTTTCTGCCCCTGTTTAACAGGGGCATGTAATTACAATTCTTGATATAATATTTCACAGCAGGGCCCGTTCCGGTGTCCACCAAGAGTAACTGTGTATAGGGCAGGCCGTATAGTATATACAGACGGTCCCCTATTTTCAAACATCTGACTTACAAACTACTCCTATTTACAAACGGAGGGAGACAACAGGAAGTGAGAGGAAATCTACCCCTAGGAAGGGAAAATTTTCTCCTGTAAGAGTTAATATGGGAAAAAGGTGTCTCCGCTGATGCTTTATCACCAATCCTAGTTTCCCTAATAACCCAAAATTTTCAAAATCCAATTGTCATTGGGACAGAAAGTGAGGTGAAATATTCTGAACAGGGGGACAGACAGCAAAATAAATGTTACAGGGGTGATAACCCTTCACTATGTTATCCAAAAAGCTTAAAAATAGATTTTTTGGCTGGAGCTACACTTTAAAAATGAACCTATTCCAAATTACAAACAGATTCAACTTAAGAACAAACCTACAGTCAATATCTTGTTAGTAACCCGGGGACCGCCTGTATACTGCTATTCAGAGTATATAGGGCCTGGGAGCCCATGCCTTTTTTTTTTTGTAATTTGGGTGTGGGGTTCCCCTTCATATCCATACCAGACCCAAAGGGCCCGGTAATGGGCTGGGGGGGTACCCATGCCATTTTTCCCAATGATTTTCATCTATATTGCCGGCCACATTACAGCCACAAGCAGTTTTAAATGACTTTTATTCCTTTAGAAATGTCATTTTGTGCAGGAACTGTTCTAAACATGGGAAAAATACGCCACTTTACAGTAATACTATAGTCACTCCCCAGGCACAATATTTAAAGGAATACTTCACTTTTTTTGTTTCACTTTAAGCATTATTAAAATCACTGCTCCAGAAAAAACGGACATTTTTACAACTTTTTTTTGCATTGATACATGTCCCCTGCGGCAGGACCTGGGTCCCCAAACACTTTTTATGACAATAACTTGCATATTAGCCTTTAAAATTAGCACTTTTGATTTTTCACGTTCGAGTCCCATAGACTTTAATGGTGTTCGCACAAATTTTTTGCCTGTTCACATGTTCTGCCGTGAACCGAACCGGGGGTGTTCAGCTCATCCCTAGTTACAACGCCCCCTAATCCCTCCTTAGCATTATTACATCTTGGAATTGAAAAATTTCCCACCAGGTCACAAGTACGACGCCAGAGCTGATGTGTGTGCCAAGCGGTCGCGATGACCCCAGGCACCCGCTAACGCTCCACACAGAGACAGAATGGAGATCTGTCATTGTAAACAGACAGATCTCGGTGCTGTCAGGGGTGGGGAGAGCCAGAGCTGATGTGTGTGCCAAGCGGTCGCGATGACCCCAGGCACCCGCTAACGCTCCACACAGAGACAGAATGGAGATCTGTCATTGTAAACAGACAGATCTCGGTGCTGTCAGGGGTGGGGAGAGTGATCTATTGTTCATACTAAGTATGAACAATGATCGCTTTCCCAACCCAGGCATCCCCATCCCCCCACAGTTAGAATCACTCCCTAGGTAACACAGTTAACCCGTTGATCGCCCCTACTGTTAACCCCTTCCCTGCCAGTGACATTTACACAGTAATCAGTGCATTTTTATAGCACTGAATTCTGTATAAATGCCAATGGTCCCAAAAATGTGTCAAAAGTGTCCTATCTTTCCGCCATAATGTTGCAGTCCCGATAAAAATTGCAGATCACTTCCATTACTAGTAAAAAAATAATAAAAATTCCATAAATCTATCCCCTATTTTGTAGACGCAATAACTTTTGTGCAAACCAATTAATATACGCTTATTGTGATTTTTATTACCAAAAATATGTAGAATAATACATATTGGCCCAAAATGAGGAAAAAATTTGCTTTTTTTAAAAAAAATTGGGGATTTTTTTAATAGCAAAAAGTACAAAATATTGTGTTTTTTTCAAAATTGTCAACCTACTTTTGTTTATAGTGCAAAAAATAAAAACCGCAGAGATGATCAAATGCCACCAAAATAAAGCTCTATTTGTGGGAAAAAGGACGTCAATTTTGTTTGAGTGCAACGTGGCACGACTGCGCAATTGTCAGTTAAAGCAACTCAGTGCCGTATTGCAAAAAATAGACTTTTCATTGAGCAGCCAAATCTTCCAGGGCTGAAGTGGTTAAGCAGCTCTCATGGGGTAGTGCTACATCTAAATAGATATTCTGTTATTGGCAAAAAACTATCCAGTTTCAGGTCTCTTAAGAAGATGTGTTAAAGACAGTGTTAAACTGTGTAAGAAGTTCTTTATTGATAGAGCGGTAAGGATTTGTAACTCCCTTCCACAGCTGGTGGCATCAGTAAGGTATGTCAATATTTGCAAAAAAACTTTTAGATGGGCATCATAGAAAAAACACAATATACAAGGCCATCGGAATTGATAGTGACACGATCACATACACCCACACACACACACATTGACACAGGTTGAACTGGATGGACTGGTGTCTTTATTCAACCTTACCAACTATGTAAAACTATGTAAGATGTACAGTGGCCAGGCGAGACAAGCGCAGTTCTAAGAGGACATACCCGTCTATCTTCCCACTCTATCTGCTTGTGCGTGCCCTTGGGGGCTGATCTCAAACATGAAGAATCACAGATCATGGCGCAGGGCCCATGAAATTGGTCCTGTACTATGTGATCACTCTGACCAATCACAGCAATCACAGTAAGTAGTAGTAAACAAATGCATTCATTCATGCAACCTTTTTTTACTACTTTGACACTCTAATGTTGATTTTGATAGGAAGCTTGATAAGAAAGTTCTGCATCTGCAAATGCACTTAAATGATTCATTTTTCAAAGTGAGTAGCAGACCCCATGGACTATCTTGTGTCCAGTCTAGACCCTTGATCATAGCTAGCACAGTATACTTTTATTTTTATTTTACTATAAATAATACCTGGTCTGTACCTGTGACAATTTAGGCTAGAAAATCTGCTTATATAGCATGCAATGTGATGTTGATTTTTACATGGTCAGTAGGGGTCCTGTTTACAATGGGGTCTGCTACATATGAATAAATACTTTGTACATAGTCACTACAATATTTTAGGTGTTTTTGTGAGCAATAATTACACAAAATTGTTATTATTTGATTTTAAAATGGCAGTCCTGTTAAAATGGAGCTTAGTACAAGTCATTATATGCTGTGAATGTAGGAAATAATAATGCCATAATGATTTTTTTTATAACAAGCTGACTGGATTGGGTCCTGTTGACAAAGCGGTCTATAAAAAATATACATACTGTACTAAAATATTAGAGGGGGTTTTTCTGCAAAATCATTATACTGTAATTTTTTTTTTCTAAACCACTTCAAGACCATGCCTATTTCTGACTCATGGGTTTGATGAGTCCTTTGCATGCCATTGTGCCTTTTTTAATTATATGCTTTCATGATCACAGAGGAGATTTTTTACTTGATGCAATCGTAGCGCTACTCCTGGAGGAGCCACTTAAGTTTGTTAAGTCCGTTACTCTGCCTCTCAACCCCAGTAACAGTCTCAGCCCCATCTGGCACACCTGGCAATAGTGTAAGTACAATAACCAATGAGAAACACATACATTATGATAAAACACAGAAATTGTCTTTACTGCAATATTTCTATGGAAAAGTAACAAACAGTAACAATATATTTGTTCAAGGAATGCAATAGGAGAGCAATAAGTGAGATTATGAGCAATATAGCTTAATACTATATTCAGGCTGCTTTCAGGGGTTTCAAAACCTGAGAATAACCCTAAGAGTGGAGGCACACTTACATGACAAATAAATCACAATGTGGCAATCCGTATCAGATTGGTTACCTTTACTCATATATTGTATATACAGAGCCCTGAATATGTGTGTGCGGGTCCATATGGCACTAGTAGCTTAAGTCCTTTTGAAGAAAAGATAAGACTTTGTGTCTTCAGTTAGCCACTTTTGTTGGTGTACTTAAACTTGTAAATAGCAAGGCCATACAACACAACTTGCCCAGATTATCAAGTGAAGAAGGCAGGATCTTTCTCAGCAAGGTGAAAGGACAATGGTGTCTGTATACAGTGTCCTTGGAAATGGACAGCCTTATCCTTTAGCCCCGTAGCAGCAAGATGACTAACAGCAATGATGTCTGTATACAATGTCCATTACACTTCTTTTGTGATGCAGTGTCCCTGTTTCCTGCAAATGGGCAAAAGCCCTCTTACCCAACTCTGTGGTCAAGGCCCAAATGAATTTCCTGGAACAGCAGGCTCTCCTTTCTACCTGACTGGTCACCTCACACTGGAACGCTTCACTGTCGGTGCAGGTGTGCCTGGATGTGCACCTGGGATGCCCCTCTCTCATGCTGGTAGTCCCGACTAGCGGCGGAGGCCTAAATCGCATGGTGAAATCACCTGGGATACAGCATCTCTCCCTCAGGTCTGATCTCTTCCTCCGCCTCGTGCTGTTTGAATTCTCCTCAGGAAATCAAAATAAATGTTCTCTCCTTTCCTGCCCTCAGAGCATGCTGGTCTTTTGTAGTTCTATACAGTTAAATCTGAATGTGAAAATTAGTTACATAGTTAGTCAGGTTGAAGAAGTCAGGTTCAACCAAAAAAAAAAATACAATCCCATATACATAATCCTTCACCCACAGTTGATATAGAGGAAGGCAAAAAACCCCAACAAAGCATGCTCCAATTTGCTACAGCAGGGGGAAAAATTCCTTCCTGATCCCCAGAGCGGCAATCGGATTTTCCCCAAATCAACTTTACCTATAAAGGTTAGTACCCAGTTATATTATGTACATTTAGGAAAGAATCCAGGCCTTTTTTAAAGCAATTTACTGAGCTAGCCAGAACCACCTCTGGAGGGAGTCTATTCCACATTTTCACAGTTCTTACTGTGAAGAAACCTTTCTGTATGTAACTTGAGTCCTGGAATTACAATTCCGTTTAGTCAGGGCTGGGCTCAGCCCTTCCTTCTCTGAGGTGGCCGCTCAGCTGTCTGCTAATTGCCAGCTCCTATCTCTCCACAGTTACTCGGCTGTTGATGATATTCTGCTCGTCAGTCCTGCCTACTTAAGCCTTCCAGCCCAGAGGATCTTTGCCTTCGCCTTAGTCAACATCACAGAGATGCTCTCCTGCATTCCTGTTAAAAGACTTGCTTGGCTGACATCTCTTCTGGCTCCAGATCCTGCTTGCTGTTTTACTACGCTCATCTCCGGCTCCTTGACGTTTGGCTTGTCTCACTATCCGTTCTGGTTCCTGAACTCTGGCTATGTTTTGACTATGTTTTGTTCTATTTAATTTTATTGTTAAACAAGTGTGATTTAACTGTATTTCTGTCTCGGTCTGATTTCATGGTTTCTGACACCTTTATGCTCTGCTTCCTGATGGTAATCACTCTGCTGACAGGATGTGATGACACAGTCTTATCTGGCACTAGAGGGAAACAGTCTCATTGCAACAATGTTGCAGAGTGTCTTTTGATACTGCAGGTAAGATAGCCAGCTCCCTGCTACACAATACATCCTGGAATCTATGTAAAACCTTTTATACGAAATAAACCCGTAACCATATATTTTTTCACTATTTGGAGGCTTTTTTTATGGATGCTGTTAACCATACAGTAAATCTACCAAATGGTTTTGTGGTGGAAGGAGTTTTTTTCCATCTTGGGCATCACCATCCTAATCCATATTCCCACATACAGGTTGAGGTTGCCTGAAGTGGCTCAGCTGAGGAGAAGGAATTGCACCACTCGTTATCCAGAGCTTTGATATTATATGCCTGATTGATGCTACCGTCTGGTAAGCATATTCAATCTTCTCCCCTGGGTGGTGGATGCAAACACGGCGGTGACTCCATTAGTCCTACACTCCTGGATTTCTTCCCATCAGCATGAAGAAAAATGGATTAATGTTTTAATCACCAAGGGGACTATACAACTAATGTTGATTTACTATTTGTACCCTGCACTTTATTTAGAGATACTATAAATTAAATGATAGTGTTATGCCCTGTACACAAGAACAACAAAGGTTCGATGGGAGCTTGTTGTCGGAAATTCCGACCGTGTGTAGGCTCCATCGGACGTTTTTCGTCAGAATTTCTGACAAACAAAATTTGGGATCTGGATCTCAAATTTTCCGACAACAAAATCCGTTGTTGGAAATTCCGATCTTGTGTACACAATTCTGACACACGAAATTTGACGCATGCTCGGAATCAAGCAGAAGAGCTGCACTGGCTATTGAACTTCATTTTTCTCGTACGTGTTGTACATCACAGCGTTCTTGACGTTCAGAATTCACGACAACATTTGTGTGACCATGTGTATGCACGACAAGTTTGAGCCAACATCCGTCGGAAAAAAATCCATGGTTTTGTTGTCGGAAAATCCTATTGTGTGTACAGGGCATTAGAGTTTTTTGTATATGTGTAGCAGTACCCCCGTGGGGGCTGCTGAAAGTTGTGGTCCACCTGTCACTCTGCCCATCATTCACTCCTCAGTCACTCTTGAGACAATGAACAGATTGGTACTTTATTATGTTGATTTATTGAGGGGAATTTAAAGGTAAGGATTTTATGAGATGCCCAGAAATAAATTAGAGAATTGCTTAGGACCTCTATTTACACCGTACTCCCATCTCTTCTAGCACAACACTTGCTTGCAGACTGTCTCCTCTCTCTCTCCTGCACAAAACTTCAATTCCCAGGACTTGCTAGCACATGGGTAGGCCCAACTCTGACTCAGGCCTTGTTAGATGCCTTTTCCAGGCAGGGACCGTGGGCCCCTTTGATGTAGCAAAGTAATGATAGCAAAGTTGGTTTGTGCTAGCTGTCCTATGGCGGACTACTGCTCCCAGCTAGTCCTCTTCAGGCCCTGCTGCAGTTGCCCAAAGTTACTGCACATGACATCACAGTCCTTCCTGCTGGCTCTACATCCATCTCAGACTGCACAATCCCAGTCTGCTCCGGCATGCCTCCCCAGCTCTCCCAACTGTGACTGTCACTCACCAGTAGGGATGAGCCCGAAGTTCGAGTCGAACGTAATCAGGTGTCCGCCTGTTCGCCGAATAGTAAACAATTTGGGCTGTTCGCGGCAAATTCGAAAGCCGCAGAACACCCTTTAAAAGTCTATGGGAGAAAACAAAAGTGCTAATTTTAAAGGCTTATATGCATGATATTGTCATAAAAAGTGTTTGGGGACCTGGGTCCTGTATATATATGCGTATCAATGCAAAAAAAGTTTTAAAAATGCCTGTTTTTTCAGGAGCAGTGATTTTAATAATGCTTAAAGTGAAATGCCGCGTACACATGACTGGTTTTGCCGTCGGAATAAACTCCGAAGGTTTCTCCGATGGAACTCCAACGGAAATTGGATCAAGCGGTCTTGCCTACACACGGTCAAACCAAAGTCCAACCGTCTAGAAAAAGGAAGTGCAATAGCGAGTGCACCACCCTTTGGGCTCCTTGTATTGCCAAGTGGATTTTCCTTTAGTAAATAAGCCCCATTGTCACTGTAAACACAAAATTACTTACAAAAATGGTATTGAGCATTGAAAGAAGAAGCCACACATTGTTGATTTTCTAAATTTTTACTCTGTGCACATTTACATGTGCGTTATAGACTTTTTTAGAAAAATATTTTTTTTTCTCAATTTTTTTTTTTTTTAGAAACAGGCATGTTTTAAAACATAACATACACAACTCTGGAACTTAAAAAGTTCACCATATAAAAACTGAAGGCAATATCATACATTATAGTGTCAAAAATGTCTTAATATTGCCTTCATCAGATGGGGTGATGACACCTATGTAAAAGCCAAATTTTGAAGATGCACACAAATTGGGAGTCCAAATCGGTATTTCCCTCCTGATCCCATGCCTAATGTCAACATGTGCTATCTCCCATCATGGGGAATCAATGGATGTGTTTTGGGGGTGCAACCCCTTCCTCTCACCTACTAGAGTCACGAGGAAGGGGTTGTACCCACAAAACGCGTACATTGAGATCCCCTGATGGCAGATAGCACATGTTAAAAAACAGAGTGATTTCCCGCAAAACAATACATCAATAGTGATTGCATGGGGACGCATGGGGACTTGACGGAACTTCCCTGTGGCATTCCCCATGATGCCACAGGGAAGTCCCGTCAAGTCACCATGCGTCAGAGGGGGCGGGGTCACCGGGTGGTCCCGCCCCCCATTATTTAAGAACCATCAGAAGAGGAGAAGCATCACACAGCAGGAGCCTCCCTCCATGCCATCATGGATGCGGAGCAGCCCGAAAAGAAGATGAAGAAAAGAAGATGAAGAGAAGAAGATGAAGAGAGAAGCGTCACACAGCGGGAGCCTCCCTCCATGCCATCATGGATGCGGAGCGGCCCGAGGAGAAGAAAGGAAGAAGACGCCGACACCGCGGAGGAAGATGCCGGACGAGAACACTGGAGGAAGAACCAGAAGAAGAAGATGGAGGAAGAAACTGAAGGAAGATAGAAGATAGAAGAAAGAAGAAAGAAGAAGCATTTAAATAAAGGAATTGTCAAAAACTGTCCGCCCGCAGACCCCCACGAACACCGGCCAGGGTTGTGGGGATGAGGCCCTTGTCCTCATCAACATGGGGACAAGGTGTTTTGGGGGGCTACCCCAAAGCACCCTCCCAATGTTGAGGGCATGTGGCCTGGTACGGTTCAGGAGGGGGGGCGCTCTCTCGTCCCCCCCTGTTTTCCTGCAGCCTGCCAGGTTGCGTGCTCAGATAAGGGTCTGGTATGGATTTTTGGGGATCCCACGCCTTTTTTTTTTTAATTTTGGTGCGGGGTTCCCCTTAAAATCCATACCAGACCTAAAGGGTCTGGTATAGATTTTGAGGGGAACCCCATGCCATTTTTTTTTAAATTTTGGCTGGGGTTCCCCTTAATATCCATAGCAGACCTGAAGGGCCTGGTATGCAATTTAGGGGGACCCCCACGTAATTTTTTTTTTTAAATTTTGGTTCGGGTTCCCCTGTGGGGAATTCCCATGTCGTTTTTATCAATGAACTTTTATGTGTATTGTCGGACCGGCAATTCATTAATAGCCGCGAGTAGTTTTAAATGAGTTTTTTTCCTTTGAAATGTCATTTTGCTGTCAGACTGTTCTAAACACAGGAAACATGCGCCCCTTTACAGGCATACTATAGACACCCCCCAGGTATGAAATTTAAAGGGATATTACACTTTTATTGTTTCACTTTAAGCATTATTAAAATCACTGCTCCCGAAAAAACGTCAGTTTTTAAAACTTTTTTTTTGCATTGATCCTTTTCCCCTGGGGCAGGTCCCAGGTCCCCAAACACTTTTTATGACAATAACTAAGCCTTTAAAATTAGCACTTTTGATTATTCATGTTTGTGTCCCATAGACTTTAACGGTGTTCGTGTGTTCGAACAAATTTTTTACCTGTTCGCAAGTTCTGGTGCGAACCGAACGAGGGGGGGGGGGTGTTCGGCTCATCCCTAGTGACTACCTCTCCATGACCCTTTATATTTTTCTATACCCCAGAATTGAAGGTGTGTGGGATCCTGGTTGTGTGTTAATGCAAAATGTTTAGATACATTATGTTTGGGATTTCCCTTTTTGATATTTTGAATGTGTTCTTTTATTCTGACTTTGAGGGCTCTCTTTGTTCTTCCAATATATTGGAGCTTGCAGCTGCATTGTAGTACATAGACTACTCCCGCAGTATGGCATCCTATAAAGTCTCTGATTTTAAACGACTCTCTTGTAGTGGTAGCAGTAAAGTCTGTTCTTTTGCCCTGGAATTTCTGGGCATGTCTACATGCATAACAGTTTATGCAAGGAAAGAATCCTTTTCCAGTGAAAAAAGTGTATGGCACTTTGGGGGGAGGTTCCACCACCGACTTCACAATCATGTCTCTGATTGTAGGTGCTCTCTTATATACTATATTGGGTTGATCTGGAAGTATAAAATAAGGCTTGGTGCCTCCTGTTGGAATATCTTCTCTGGTTTGTTCTCCAACATTTTTGTTCTATCCATTTCGCTGACATAGTTACATAGTTACATAGTAGTTACATAGTAGTTACAAAGTAGGTGAGGTTGAAAAAAGACACAAGTCCATCAAGTCCAAACTATGTGTGTGATTATGTGTCAGTATTACATCATACAGTATATCCCTGTATGTTGCGGTCATTCAGGTGCTTATCTAATAGTTTCTTGAAGCTATCAATGCTCCCCGTTGAGACCACCGCCTGTGGAAGGGAATTTCACATCCTTACAGTAAAGAACCCTCTACGTAGTTTAAGGTTAAACCTCTTTTCTTCTAATTTTAATGAGTGGCCACGAGTCTTGTTAAACTCTCTTCTGCGAAAAAGTTTTATCCCTATTGTGGGGTCACCAGTACGGTATTTGTATATTGAAATCATATCCCCTCTCAAGCGTCTCTTCTCCAGAGAGAATAAGTTCAGTGCTCGCAACCTTTCCTCATAACTAAGATCCTCCAGACCCTTTATTAGCTTTGTTGCCCTTCTTTGTACTCGCTCCATTTCCAGTACATCCTTCCTGAGGACTGGTGCCCAGAACTGGACAGCATACTCCAGGTGCGGCCGGACCAGAGCCTTGTAGAGTGGGAGAATTATTGTTTTATCTCTGGAGTTGATCCCCTTTTTAATGCATGCCAATATTCTGTTTGCTTTGTTAGCAGCAGCTTGGCATTGCATGCCATTGCTGAGCCTATCATCTACTAGGACTCCCAGGTCCTTTTCCATCCTAAATTCCCCCAGAGGTTCTCCCCCCAGTGTATAGATTGCATTCATATTTTTGCCACCCAAATGCATTATTTTACATTTTTCTACATTGAACCTCATTTGCCATGTAGTCGCCCACCCCATTAATTTGTTCAGGTTTCTACATCTTGCGGAGAAGTTATTGCCCTGCTTAACTAAGGTTGACCACATTCTCTCCCACTATTCTCTTTTTCGCTTGGAGTATCTTTCCTGCTCTTGTTCTGGACTGTTTCTTATTCTGTCTTCTTGGAGTCTTCTCCTGGGTGAGGGGTAAGGTTCTTGTAGTTGTCTCCTCGGGGAGTGGTCTCTCCTGGGAGTCCAGAACGAAGAGAGGACACAAAGCAGGAAAGAGACTCCAAGCGAAAAAGAGAATAGTGGAAGAGAATGTGGTCAACCTTAGTGGTTTGTCCATTTCAGCGGAAGAGCTGTCTGTTCTGGATAAGGGATTAAAACATGCACCGGTCAATAATTTGAACAAATTTAACACCTATATAGGTATACAAAAATATATTAGAAAAGTTAATATCAAGAAATATTATTTGACCAATCCCTATAGAATCACCAACACGGTAACGAATATTTCAACAATGCCCATACACAGCACGTTACGGAATAACTCTTTGTATAACCCACAAGTTTCTGACAACCAACATATAGAAGTGTTTAAGAAATTAGTACTACAAGATCTAGAATCTTTGGAAACAAAAAAAGTGTCTCATCCCATCCACATTAGGAAAGGCATCAAATCTTTAAGGGAGAGAAATGACATTGTAGTACGTCCAGCGGATAAGGGGGGAGTGATTGTAGTACAATCAAAGGAACAATATCAAAATGAACTTTGAAGACAGCTACAAGATGAAAGTACATATACCAGATTATTGGGTAACCCAACAAATAAATATAAGAAGGAGCTGGAACTCCTAATAAATTTGGGAACCAAAAAGGACATATTGAATAAAAAAGAATCCAAGTACCTCATACCAGAGTCATGTAGAATACCGGTGATCTGCACTGTCCCTAAAAGTCATAAATCTCTAGAGAATCCACCAGGTAGACCAATTGTTAATGGGATTGATTCCCTTACATCAAGGTTGGGACAATATATAGACCAATTTATACAACCAGCGATACAACACACACTGGCCTACCTCAAGGACACTAAACATGTGCTACAACTTTTGGATACACTACCAGTTCTTGAAGGGAGAACATTATTAGCCACGGCAGATGTAAGCTCGCTATATACCACTGTTCAACATCACGATGTCTGTTCAGCAACCAAATGGCTCCTTAGAAACCACAGCAGTTTGATCTGTAAACAGAGAAAATATCTGATCAAATGTCTGGATGTTTGTTTGAAGTGCAATTACTTCTGGCATGATCAGACATATTATAAACAAGGCATCGGAATAGCGATGGGAGCGAAATTCGCACCAAGTGTGGCAAATGCCTTTATGGCACAGTGGGAAGATCAAGCCATCTATATAAATACACCTGCGGAACTCACTCTGTACAGAAGGTACATTGACGATGTGATCATAGTCTGGAATGGAAATAGAGATGGATTGGAAAATTTCTTAAATAAATTAAATAGGAATGAGGAGAATATACACCTGTCATGGAATATAGATGATAGATCAGTTGAATTTCTCAATTTGAAGATAAGCCTAGAAGGAGACAAATTGGTTACCAAAACTTTTTTCAAAAATGAGGACACCAACAGCTACCTCTTTATGGATAGCTGTAACCACAAACCCTGGCTATATAATATCCCAAAGGGACAATTAATAAGAATTAAAAGAAACTGCACTAAAGATGAAGACTTCAAGGAGCAAGCTAGACTTATTGGAACAAGGTTTAAGATAAAAGGATACGATGACTCATGGATAGAGAAACAAATCCAATATGTCAGCGAAATGGATAGAACAAAAATGTTGGAGAACAAACCAGAGAAGATATTTCAACAGGAGGCACCAAGCCTTATTTTAGATTACAATGCACAACACAAAGAATTATATAAAATCATCCAACGCCATTGGCATATTCTCAAAAGTGATAGAGATTTAAAGACCATATTTCCAGATGAACCCAATATAGTATATAAGAGAGCACCTACAATCAGAGACATGATTGTGAAGTCGGTGGTGGAACCTCCCCCCAAAGTGCCATACACTTTTTTCACTGGAAAAGGATTCTTTCCTTGCAGAAACTGTTATGCATGTAGACATGCCCAGAAATTCCAGGGCAAAAGAACAGACTTTACAGCTACCACTACAAGAGAGTCGTTTAAAATCAGAGACTTTATAGGATGCCCTATCGAGGGAGTAGTCTATGTGCTACAATGCAGCTGCAAGCTCCAATATGTTGGAAGAACAAAGAGAGCCCTCAAAGTCAGAATAAAAGAACACATTCAAAATATCAAAAAGGGAAATCCCAAACATAATGTATCTAAACATTTTGCATTAACACACAACCAGGATCCTACACACCTTCAATTCTGGGGTATAGAAAAATATAAAGGGTCATGTAGAGGTAGTCACAAGATAAGGACTATTAGCCAGAGAGAGTCTTATTGGATACACAATATGCGCACATTAACTCCCAGAGGTATGAGCGTCCAGTTTGACCTTAATTGCTTTCTTAGTAATTTTTAAATGAGTAATGTTTAATGAGTATTTTTAATAAGTATTTTTATCCATTTTATTAATCAGTAAAATCTTTCTAGTTACTGTTATTGGTGTACTAGTTTTTTATTGATATTATACCATTATACACAAAAAAATCCCTTTTTTTAGTTGATTTATAGACACTGTATTTATATTTTATGTTTTCATTCATATTTTTTGTACATATTTTTGTGTATATATTCTATGTAGTAAATATTATTCTATTGGGGTACCTTATGACGTACTACGGTACTACGGCTAATATATAAAGTTTGTAGAATTCACCTCTGTAACATCTCTAAAATTCGCCCTTTTTTAACAAATGAAACCACCAAGCTCCTCATTCACTCCCTTGTTATCTCTCGCCTTGACTATTGCAACTCCCTTCTCATTGGCTTACCTCTCCATAAGCTATCCCCTCTTCAGTCTATCATGAATGCTGCTGCCAGACTTATCCACCTTACCAACCGCTCAGTATCTGCCAACCCTCTACTTCAATCCCTACACTGGCTCCCAATCATCGAATTAAATTCAAAATTCTAACCACAACATACAAAGCCATTCACAACTCTGCCCCAAGCTACATCACTAATCTTGTCTCCAAATATCACCCAAATCGACCTCTCCACTCTTCTCAAGACCTCCTGCTTTCAAGCTCTCTCATCTCCTCCTCCCATGCTCGTCTCCAGGATTTCTCCAGAGCCTCTCCCATCCTCTGGAACTCGCTACCTCCATCTATCCGGCTATCCCCTACTCTTGCTACCTTCAGGCAATCCCTGAAAACTCATCTCTTCAGGAAAGCCTATCACGTCTCCAACTAATCTCCTACCACTTCCACCAGCTCATTCCCCACAGTTACAACCTTTTGTACCACCTGCCCCACCCTATTAGATTGTAAGCTCTTCTGAGCAGGGCCCTCTTAATCATATTGTATTGTATTGTATTGTATTATAACTGTATTGTCTCCCTTTTATATTGTAAAGCGATGCGTAAACTGTTGGCGCTATATAAAACCTGAATAATAATAATACGACTGATGTGGCCCATTCACTCTAATTTTATTCCCCCGTTTTTTTTAGCTAATTTCTTTTTTAGTTATCTTTTTCCAATTTGGTAGTATAGGATTCGGTTTACTATTTTTAAATGGTATTGCACATTATTTATCCACTTTTACTATATACCAGCGTCTATTATAGCCACTGCTTATCCACAAAGAAATGGCCGCTATCAGCATGTATATACCACCAAAAAAATGGCCGTGCCGTTATATGCGAGCGGACCACAAGAAAATGGCTGCTGTAGCATTTCCGGTTTAACGATATAAATAGAAGATTCCTCTGGCCAATCCAGTTCCCTGGATGAAGTCACAAGCAGTGACGTAATGCATAGGGAGTGGCCGTGGACAAACGTAAACCGGAAGTCACGTGAGGAGGCGCTCTAGACGCCGCTGTATCTGTATTTTGCTTGTTTTTAAAATGATTCCATGTAAGAGTACATCTTGAAGCCCTTAATAAATTCACCTTTATTTACCTAACACACTACACTATTGGAGGCTCTTTTTTCCTCTTGTACCACCGGGCCATTTGTGCCTCAGTGGTATATATTGTGACAGGCAGGTGAGCTGTATTGGGAGCAGAGAGGAAATTGTCTAAGCTGTGGTGAATGGATGAGGACCATCTGGGCTTCACTCTGATGCTGACACAGATCTACAAGTTTTAACACACACTAAGGTGAGAGTTCTGAGAGACTGATGCTAACAGGAGATCATCTAGGAAGACATATATGAACTTTGGCCAGCCCATTTTATTATTCCCTAAGTCACTTTATGCAGTTTTTACTGCTTGAACTGGGCCTTTTACCTATCCATCCCCGATTTTTCACTTTTTTTGCACAGATAGAGAGCACCTTTATATTTATTTATTTATATATTTATTTATTCATTTACCCTTTATTATATACATGTTTATTGTGATGTCATTTACTGTTATGCACTTCATATACGTTTAAGTCACTTCATTATGTGTGAATAGATTTGACCGTGCGAGATCACTTTTAACCCCCTGATTGCCCCCTAGTTAACCCTTTCACCAGTGATCACCGTATAACTGTTACGGGTGACGCTGGTTAGTTAGTTTATTATAGTGTCAGGGCACCCGCCGTTTATTACCTAATAAGGGTTTAACCCCCTAATCGCCCGGCGGGTGATATAAGTTAGGTTTTGGGGTCAGATAGGGTCTGCGTCGCCCCAGGCAGCGTCAGGTTAGTGCCAGTACTGCTAACACCCACGCACGCAGCATACACCTCCCTTAATGGTATAGTATCTGAACGGATCAATATCTGATCCAATCAGATCTATACTAGCGTCCCCAGCAGTTTAGGGTTCCCAAAAAAGGCAGTATTAGCGGGATCAGCCCAGATACCTGCTAGCACCTGCGTTTTGCCCTTCTGCCCAGCCCAGCCCCCCCAAGTGCAGTATCGATCAATCACTGTCACTTACAAAACACTAAACACACATAACTGCAGCGTTTGCAGAGTCAGGCCTGATCCCTGCGATCACTAACAGTTTTTTGGTAGCATTTTGATGCAGTCGCTAACAGTTGGGAGCTTTTTTGCCTGTGAGTCTCACTAGTGTACCACTAAATTTAGAGCCCAAAATGGCAAATCGTAGGTACACTAGTGAAGAGGCCTACACGTTTCTGAGCATGACAGATAGTGAAGAGGAAGTCACTCATGCATCAGATTCAGACTCAGAATACGAACCTGTAGACAGCAGCGGCTCCATGACAGATAGCTCTGACAACTGAGTTGTGGTCCCTGCCAAGGTCAGGCGTACCAGACCCCAATCTTCTTCTGCTGTTCTTGAGGTGCAAGAACCGCAGGGCTCTCGTATGGAGCAGAGAAGTACTAGTGCCGCTATTCCTTCTGGTGAACTGGCAAGCACCAGCGGCCTAGTACACCCTGGTCATACATCCAGCACTGCAGTAACACTTGGTGACGTGGCGAGTCCCATAAATGCAGTTCAAGCTGGCGATGTGGCAAGCACAAGTAGTGTCCCGCTGCCACCAAGAAGATGAACACAGGCCTGTCATGCCCATAGTGCCCTTCCTGCTGCATTCGCCAGTCCTAATTGTGTGAGACTTTTTGGGAGCCTACCCGTGTACGGGACCCAGAAAACCAAGCACCACCTTCAGGGTTTCTAAGGGTGTAAATTTTTGATTTCACTCCTCACTGCCTATCACAGTTTCGGAGGCCATGGAATGCCCAGATGGCACAAACCCCCCCCCCAAAAATTACCCCATTTTGGAAAGTAGACACCCCAAGCTATTTGCTGAGAGGTATGGTAAGTATTTTGCAGACCTCTATTTTGTCACAAAGTTTTGAAAATTTAAAAAAGAAAAAAAAAAATTTTTCTTTTCTTTCTTCATTTTCAAAAACAAATGAGAGCTGCAAAATACTCACCATGCCTCTCAGCAAATAGCTTGGGGTGTCTACTTTCCAAAATGGGGTCATTTGGGGGGGTTTGTGCTATCTTGGCATTGTATGGCCTTCGAAACTGTGATAGATAGTGAGAAGTCAAATAAAAAATTTACGCCGGCTCCCAAAAAGTCCCACACATGTTGTATCCGCATACTCAGGAGAAGCAGCAGAATGTATTTTGGGGTGTAATTCCACATATGCACACGGCATGTTTGAGCAATTTATCATTTAGTGACAATTTTGTGCAAAAAAAAAAAAGTTTGTAATTTTCCCGCAACTTGTGGCAAAATATAAAATATTCCATGGATTCAACATGCCTCTCAGCAAATAGCTTGGGGTGTCTACTTTCCAAAATGGGGTCATTTGGGCGGGTTTTTTTTGCCATCTGGACATTTTATGGCCTTCTAAACTGTGATAGGTGGTGAGGAGTGAAATAAAAAATTTACACCCTTAGAAATCCTGAAGGCGGTGATTGGTTTTCGGGGCCCCGTACGCGGCTAGGCTCCCAAGAAGTCCCACACATGTGGTATCCCCATACTCAGGAGAAGCAGCAGAATGTATTTTGGGGTGCAATTCCACATATGTCCATGGCATGTTTGAGCAATATATCATTTAGTGACAACTTTTTGTAAAATATTTTTTTTTGTCATTATTCAATCACTTGGGACAAAAAAATAAAAAATTCGATGGGCTCAACATGCCTCTCAGCAATTTCCTTGGGGTGTCTACTTTCCAAAATGGGGTCATTTGGGGGTTGTTGTACTGCCCTGCCATTTTAGCACCTCAAAAAATGAGATAGGCAGTCATAAACTAAAAGCTGTATAAATTCCAGAAAATGTACCCTAGTTTGTAGAGGCTATAACTTTTGCACACAAAGAGAACCTCAAAAAGTGGGATTTTAAGAACAATATCGAATTGATGAGGGAAATTATATAAAAAATTATTAATTTTATTAGTACAAAAAGGTTTAAAAAACAATCTTATAAAAAGACAAACATGAGGATAACACAATTACAATGTATTACAGTGATGGCAAAAAAAATCCCACTACATAGATGCTCCTTATCCGTGAGTGAGAGTCCAACGCGTTTCAAAATAATTAAATATATAATCTTCCTCAGGGACCATTTTGCCATTTCTGAAAAGTACAAGATACAATATAAGTATATAAAATACAGAAATATATCTTATAGCATACACCTGAAACAATATATGAAACATATATCAAAGTGTACAAAGGACTTACATATCAAAAAATAGTGATTCGAATAAAAAGTTCCTATACCCCATCAGATATCCACAAAGCTTGTGTTAGCCTTTCAACATGCATTATGTAATCTGCTGTGATTTTTACTGTCAGCAGTGATTGCCTTTACTTCTACGTCTTGGATTGAAGGGGGGCATGGCTGTGTGTGCTAGCCACGCTCCCCTCGCATCCTGTCTTAGACACGCTTTGCCTTGTTGATGGGTCTTCGTATGAGCGGTGCTCGGGGGATGACGTCATCATTGTCACGTGGTGTGGAGTCGTCCCCCGATGCTCTGCGAGGCTCCGACAGTGAGAGACACGGGCCATAAAAGGAGGACGCCGGGAACCCCAGAGCTGCCATCCTTACCCTCTGACATCTTGCTTGGAGGAAAAATACCATTCTGCTTATGTTTTGAATGGAAGAGGTTTAACCTCTCCCTTATTCGGTTGCTATTGCAGACTTTGGGTGGCTTTGGGTCAATCTGAGGGGGGAACTTTCAGCAATGATGGTAAGCTGAGTTCTTTTGGCTATATTAATTTATCTCACTCCTGTGTTCTAAGACTCTAGGCTTCACTTGTGGAGGGGAACTGTTGAGGGTTCCCCTTGGGGAGTGATATCATGCCCATTGTACGCTTTCAACCCTGTGGAGTATATTCTCTTTGTTATGTCAGTTACGTTTTTGGAATCCCTCTTTTTTTGATGACTTTTTTGTGTTTTACTTTTTAGATGATCCCTACATCTTTCCTCCCTATCACCTCTTAGGGTTGGGAATCTCCATCTCCACTCTCCTAGTGGTTTGGATTTCCCCATTTGGAGTAAATCCCACCTAGAGATTTTTGATTTGAAAGTCACAGTTTGTGAGTATTTACTTTTTTTTTTTATGATGAGCCTTACCACGTGCTGTGTGTTTCTCTCGCAGGTCCCCCTATTATTGCTGCTCTTAGCTGTTTTAAGGCAGTGTTCTGCCTTATTAATTTGGTGCCTCTTTTGGATTACAAGGTCCGTGGGTTCTCTTGCATGTTGAAAGGCTAACACAAGCTTTGTGAATGTCTGAATAGGAACTTTTTATTTGAACCACTATTTTTTGATATGTAAGTCCTTTGTATACTTTGATATATGCTTCATATATTGTTTCAGATGTATGCTATAAGATATCTTTCTGTATTTTATATACTTATATTGTATCTTGTACTTTTCAGAAATGACAAAATTGTCCCTGAGGAAGATTATATATTTAATTATTTTGAAACACGTTGGACTCTCATGGATAAGGAGCATCTATGTAGTGGGATTTTTTTTTGCCGTCACTGTAATACATTGTAATTGTGTTATCCTCATGTTTGTCTTTTTTAAGATTGTTTTTTAAACCTTTTTGTACTAATAAAATTAATAATCTTTTCATATAATTTCTCTAATCAATTCGATATTGCCCTTAAAATTCCACTTTTTGAGGTTCTCTTTGTACTGTTTAGGGATGGTGGCAAATTTCGCATCAATCCATGGGAGCTGGTTGGTTTGGAGAGGTTCCGTTCTGAATGAACCCTATGTTGATATTACCCTTCCTCCCCATACACACTTCTTTTAATCATTATCTATTATTACAGACATTCATTATTGGCCCTTCCTTTTCCTCAATCAGATAAACTTCCTATCTGGCAGCCCTTGCTTCCCTTTAGACTCAATTGGTCCCGTTTAAGTATGTCCTTTCTCTGGTTTATTCAATCCAGTTTTATCATCGCATTACTTCATTTTTTTCACCACCAATATCCCCTGGCTGCACTTATTCACATTTCACCTTTTTATTTATTTTTTCACCTCCACACCCCTTTTCTTCCTGTCCCTCCTCTCCCCCCCCCCCTTCCCTCCCCCCTTCCCCCTCCCTTTTCTTCCCTCACTTCTTCACATTCTTTTCTTTTTATTTTTCACCATCCCATTTACATTATTCCTTTATACGGCAGACACAATCCTACGGCCCTCATTTGGGCCCACCCAGGCCAAACCCTTTCCTGTACAGCGCAATGTCCGTTTTCCTATTCCTGGTTGCATCTCTATAACAGGTAACTATTTATCAGTTGGCAGTTACACTATCTAGCTATGGACAGTCACTAACATCTCTTTTTTTTCTTTCTTCTTGATTATATAATTCGAGTTACTATTGTTGATGGTTTCTAACTGTATGTTTATTCTACTTAGAGATATTTCCAGCTTGGTCCCTCAACACATATCCCCTGAGGAAACCCCAACGGGTGAAACATGTAGGGATTTTAAGTGCTGAATGACCGCCTATTTTCTATGTTGTTATATTACGCACAACCAGCATAATAATTTTTTAAACCTTGTCTATGTTCAATAAAATGTCATTTATATTTTTTATTATTGTGATGTCTGTTTAAAATGACTTACTTGGCGCTTACAAAATCCCACCAAATGTTCTCTCTGTTTGCACATAAATCCATGGGAGTTTATTTTTTCTATAACTTTTGCGCAAACCAATAAATATACGCTTATTAACTTTTTTTTACCAAAGACATGTGGCTGAATACATTTTGGCCTAAATGTATGATTAAAATTGAGTTTATTGGATTTTTTTTTATGAAAAAAAAAGTAGAAAATATAATTTTTTTTCAAAATGTTCGGTTTCTTTCCGTTTATAGATCAAAAAATAAAAACCGCAGAGGTGATCAAATACCATCAAAAGAAAGCTCTATTTGTGGGGAAAAAAGGATGCAAATTTCGTTTGGGTACAACATTGCATGACCACGCAATTAGCAGTTAAAGCGACGCAGTGCCAAATTAAAAAAAGTGCTCTGGTCAGGAAGGGGGTAAAACCTTCTGGGGCTGAAGTGGTTAAAATGTACAAAAAAAAAATTTGGTTTAGTCCAACAAATGGGAAAATGGATGGGATCTGAAAGCAATTTATATTCTCCCCAACACATCCATCATGTTCTTCATTTGTTTTTCCATTACATTCAGTTTCTTCCTTATAATGTCTATTTCCCCATTCCACACCATGATGTCGTGAATGAGCCTTTGTGAAAGGTTCAGCTTGCTCTTCAACAAACAGCACATCACCTAAAAATTGGTTAAAAACATGTATTATAAATATGCAGGCATTAATAGATTGCCTGAAGCTGAAGTGTCAGACACTCAACTGTTTGGGTGACAGGTGAGTGTCACTTCCTCCACCTCTCCTTCCTCCAGATTCTCGGGGGGTCTTGGGCTGATTTCCCCTTCTTGGTGATGTGGGGGGTCCCTGGTGTCCTCTGAGTGGTTTCCTCTGAGTCTTTTCTCCCCTATGAGAATGAAACAAAAGGTATACTTAGCACACAGATATTTGAGTCCAGAAATAGGAATATGAAACATTGCTGGGAAGTGGGGTACAATTGTCTGTTTTGGGCAGAGTTCCAAGCTGAAGACATGATTTTTTACCTTACCAAAGCTGGAATACTTACCTTTATGTGACAATTTTCACACATGGAGACACCCCAAGTATCCACTGGAGCACCTGTGTGGGACACCTTAAAAAGTTTGTTCTTGTGTCCCACACAGGTGCTCCGGAGTCCAGATGTGTAAACAGCTGCTGAGTGTCCTAGTTACAAACACATCTAGACAGCAATGTACAAAACTTAATTTTATACAAATAAGCATGACCAAATATATTTAACCTGCATCCGCCCAAAACATCATATTTAATGAGCGAACAATGTTTCCTACAACTGATTACTGTGCCCACAAACATGAAATTCGCCATTTTAAAATGTACAACAGTAAAGAAAAGCACATGGCGCAGCATGCAAGTAATAATAATGATAGGAACACATGACAAGTGTGACGGAGTCACTAATAGGGGTACAGGGTGAATGAGAACCCCACTATGATCTGTGCTAGTCAGACTCAATGCTGTATATATATATATATATATAATGTGTGCTGTCTCATCCTGTTGTGGACTCTTTGCTGTGATGGTTGGGGTGTGACTGTATTCTATTGTCTATTGTGGCTGTCTGCCTCAACTATTATGAGGAAAGTGGGAGGGGGGATTCCTCCAGCAGCCCCCCTGTTAAGACTGTTTACTGATGAGAAGTTAAGTACATCTGGCCTGTGTGTCCATTGTTATTGCACAGTTTAACCCGCCCTGTTTTCCAAGGGTGGGGGGGGGAATGTTTCAAAGTGGGAACTGTATAACATGTGTTTGAATAAAGAGGCATTCCTGCTTGAAACCTGAAGACAGAGCATCTTGTCTCGTATTTGGGGGAGAATTATTTGTATGGGTTCCTTGTTCGGCTGATTAAAGTGTTCGGTAGCTGCCTTTGTGTTTGGGTATGGAATGTCCTAAATGGCTTTAACCCCTTTCATACTCGGGGTGTCGTTACAACTGGTGGCAAGCAGCAAGATTATTCCCACAGCCCAGAAGGACAGCTACAAGAGGACACAGGACAATGGAAGCACAGTATGAACAGCTAAAGCTCTCTACCCTCAAGGATTTACTAGAGAACTGGGGCCGACGGCCAACAACTGTAAGAAGAGGGACATTATCGCAGAACTAGTTGAAATGGATAGAGCCGTAAGACCCAACATAGCCGAAAGACCCAACATAACCAAAAGGCCCAGCAGAACAGACGGGACACCCGAAGAGGCAAGTTTTGATCAGGCTGTTAACATAAGACTGGCACATTATGGACCTAACCCTACAGCGGAGATCATAGACCGAGTTATAGCAGCTGTGGATGCAAATTGGCTACAGCAAAGAGGTGCTGCAGCAGCGGGAGTCACAGCAGCACCAAATGAAAGGAGAAAGGTACTGTACATTTTGCTGCTTTTAAAAATTTCATTGAAGCAGAAGGGGAGATTGATGGGTACCTTGCAGATTTTGAACGGCAATGTGCCCTACACCAGGTGCCCACAGAGGAATGGGTTACCATTTTGTCTGGGAAATTGTCCGGTCGGGCCAGTGAAGAGTTTAGGGCCATCCCAGATGAGGATATTATGAACTATGGGCTGGTAAAAGAAGCACTTTTGGTCAGGTATGCCATAACACCGGAGGCATACTGTAGGCAGTTCCAAGAGATGAGCAAGCAGACTGGAGACTCATATACCAAGTGGGCATGCTGCCTACACCGCACGGCATCTCACTGTGTCACTGGATGCCAAGCAGTATGCGGGGAAGAGGTGCTGCAGCTGTCCCTGCTGGAGCACTTCTTTGACAAGCTGTCCCTGGAAGTCAGAGAGTGGGTCCGGGACCGAAAACCTTTCACCTTGCCTGATGCAGCTCACCTGGCGGACGAATACACAGATGCACGCAAACTGGATAACCCTGTGGTCAAGACAACAGCTCGGGTGGATTATCGATCAGCGGCACCTCCTCCAGCTGGCGCCTACCAACCACAGTTGTACCGCCCTACAGCACCACCTCCAGCGGCCACTTATTCTTGGCAGCCCAGGTTCAACCCCCAGGACTACTCACAACCCCTCAGGTGTTTCAGGTGTAAACAGCTAGGGCACAAAAAGCCAGACTATCCGTTGAATCCAGCCAGGCAGTCCCACTCGTGGAGAAAACCAGCAGGGGGGAATCCCCACACATCCATGCTTGCGGCTCACTGCGTTGAGGAGGAAGAGCGTTGGGGCATCCTGCACGAGGCTGATCCAGTACAAGCAGCTAACCAGGACAACAGGCAGCAACACAGGCAGACTGTCCAGGTTAATGGAAAGGTAGCCAATGGCCTACGTGATACTGGCGCCACCATGACCCTACTACAGAAGAACCTCATCCTAGAGAGCCAACACACCGGGGACACTTTAGTCATAAGGGTAGAAAGAGGCACCATTTTCCGGCTACCCATTGCCTGTGTTCACCTGGATTGGGGGGTTGGTTCGGGACACGTGAATGTGGGGGTGATTAAGGATTTGCCCGCGGATGTACTACTGGGAAATGATTTGGCCCCCCTCATTTCTGCTTATGCCCCGCTGAAGCCAACCTAGTGACTACCCGTGCCCAGACCCGTGCTGTTGGAACTGGCCCGCTTGCTGCTGAGACCCAGATGCTTCCCTGTTTGGACTGGGGGCTGTGCTGAGCCAAATCGGGGAGGATGGAAGAGAACACCCTGTCACATACCTGAGCAGAAAGCTATTACCCTGAGAAGTGAGCTATGCAGCAGTGGAGAAGGAGTGCTTGGCCCTGGTCTGGGCCCTTAAAAAGTTGAACCCTTATTTGTACGGACAGGAATTTTTATTAGTCACCAACCACAACCCATTGGTCTGGCTGAACCGGGTCTCAGGAGACAATGGCAGGTTGCTGCGGTGGAGCTTAGCCCTGCAACCTTACAATTTCACCATCAGCTACCAACCTGGTAAGCAAAATGGCAATGCTGATGGGTTGTCCCGGCAAATAGACGTCACCCCGGCCTCCTAGTTCTGGATAACCCCAAGTTGACCCAAGAAGGATCAAGCTGGATCTGCCGGAGTGTTCCACAAGGAGGGAGCCATGTGACGGGAGTCACTAATAGGGGCACAGGGTGAATGAAAACCCCACTATGATCTGTGCTAGTCAGACTCAATGCTGTATATATGTATACATAATGTGTGCTGTCACATCCTGTTGTGGACTCTTTGCTGTGATGGTTGGGGTGTGACTGTATTCTATTGTCTATTGTGGCTGTCTGCCTCAACTATTATGGTCTTGCTGTGAGGAAAGAGGGAGAGGGGATTCCTCCAGCAGCCCCCCTGTTAAGACTGTTTACCGATGAGAAGTTAAGCACACCTGGCCTGTGTGTCCATTGTTATTGGAGAGTTTAACCCGGCCTGTTTTGGGGGGGGGGGGGTGTTTCAAAGTGGGAACTGTATAACATGTGTTTGAATAAAGAGGCATTCCTGCTTGAAACCTGAAGACAGAGCATCTTGTGGGGGAGAATTATTTGTATGGGTTCCTTGTTCGGCTGATTGAAGTGTTCGGTGGCTGCCTTTGTGTTTGGGTATGGAATGTCCTAAACGGCTTTAACCCTTTTCATACTCGAGGTGTCATTACAACAAGTACTTACTTTTTAGAAGCACTCTCTTTATTCTTCTATACTGATCCGGCTCCCTCAGTTTCAGGTCAGACCAACGTTTCCTTTTTTGCTCCTTGGAGCATCGTACCCCAAAATTCTGCCGCAGACGCTTCACAACTTTGGTCATGATCTTGGCCTTTCGCAAATTAGGGTTTAGGTTCGGTCCATGCTTCCTATCATAGTGGTTCCTCCGCAAGATGTACACCATCTCCACCATCTCTTCAAAGGCCATATTGGAGGTCTTAAATCTCCTCCTCCGGGATCATGTCGTTTCGTTCTCCGGGCTTTCCTCCTCCTTGTTACTGGAATAATTTCCACACACCTGCTCTTTATCCACCATGTTGCTCCTACTGCGCGACGAAGAGAAGGGGCAGGGAATTTTCGAGATAGAATGTCAGGGGCGGGTGACATGGGCGGAGTTTCAAACATGCGCAATCTATATCAAGCTAACACGCATGTGTCGTATGTACGATCTGTGTGTGGAGGAAGGACGAACGGAAGTGGCAAGCGTCTTAAACGAAGGTAAAATTTGAACTTGGCCCATCACAGTGGCCTATACTGCTTCAAGATTGAGGCCTATATTGGGATATGATAATGAGAGTTTAGGCTGACATTAGTTTTTTTGTCTTGTGTATTGTCTAAGGACCCAGAATTCATGACCAGTTTCATAGACAGATACAGGGAGATGAGGAATTTGTGGGAGGCGAAACACAGCTTATATTATAATAAACAAGCTAGGAGGTCATCGTTGGAGAAACTTCTGGAATTTGTGAAGACTCGGGTCCCCAATGCAAACATGGAGTTTTTGGACAATAAAATTGGGATTTTGAGCAACATGTATAAGAAGGAGCATAATAAAATCGAGAAATCACTCAGATCAGGAGCAGCAGCAGCGCAAGTGTATTTGCCCAGGCTGTGGTACTTCAACAAACTGCGGTTTCTGGACGACCAGACTGAAGCCAGGGAATCATTTTCTACCCTTCCCTCAACCCCAGCAGGGGCTGATGAGGAACAACCTGAGCCTTCCATCCTGGAAGAAGTGGATATGCCCAGCAGGAGCCAGGTATATTATTTGTAGACATATTTATTGTCCTAATATTAATGATGTTAACTAGATGTTATAATTGATAACTAATTAATGATTTTAAACAAAGTGATTTACATATGACAGTAGTGGCCAAAATGTTTGGGACAAGAAGGAAAAATGCTGTGGTCAGAATGACAGTCTTTCCTATTTATTAACATTCAATTTGCAAGTCATGAGCTAAAAATTGTGTGTGATTGATGAAGCAAAAACTAAAACTATGTCTCTTTTTTATACACAGGATGAGGTCAGCCAGGAGGAGGGTCTGGAAAGTGGCAGGCAGGGGGAGGCTGTGCCCAGTGACAGGCAGGAGGTGGCCGTGCCCAGTGACAGCCAGGAGGTGAGTGAGCCCAGTGTCAGCCAAGAGGTGGCTGGCCCCAGTAGGAGCCTCACCCAATCCCAGGTGCCTCCCCTCCGCCTTCAAACAAAAAGGCTCAGGAAGGGGACAATGACGGAGGAGGCAGCACTGGGCCTCATTAGGGAAGCGAGTGATGTGCTCAGAGGCCCCCCAATGCTGAAGAGGCCTATGGCTGCTATATAGCCACAAGATTGTTGAAATTGGAGGAGGGCCAACGCCTACTCTGTGAGCAAATTATTTTTGAGGGCCTTCAGAGAGGGTTGAGGGGCCAGCTGACAGAGAACAGCCACATATATGATCTCACCCATCCTCCACCTCCTCTTCCTGCCACAAGTCCACCACCAGAGCCACAGCCTCCAAGGAAGGTTGCAGGGAAGGCTGCAGGGAAGGCTGCAGCAAAGAGAAGAAAGTGATGGCTTGGGTTCAGTCTGGTCAGACAGAAGATGCAGGCTGGTGTAATACCACAGCCTGGGGACATAGATATCATATGCTGCTAGTCCTGATCTTGGGGAGTCCTGGACCAGATTGGGCTCAAAATTATATGGACTCCTCAAGATAAATTTTTTTGTTTACACAGACTTGATGTGTGCCCTGGGGCCAAAAGACTTCACAAATTCCAAAAGTTTATCCAGCCTTGCCTTCCTCTTTATTTTGTTAACAAGAATAAATGAATATTTTATTTTGAGAAAATACTTGCCTATATGTGTTTTTATTAAAATAGGACAGATTGTTTGTGGGTAGGCAGGTACATTTTAAAAAGACAATGTCAAATTAAAAAGGGACACCAACCAGTCTCCTTGAGGTTACAAAATACAAGATAATAATGTTATTGTGGTAACTTGACACACCAAAAAAAATAAAAATTATGGAGATCACTAGAAAATAATTTTTCAATAATCAAAAAAAGGAGATCTTGATGAAAAAAAATGATAAAAAAAGATGACTATAAAAAATAATTCTCAACATTATTCTGGAGATCTGGCTTTAAAATAATAAAAGATTATTCATGAGATCACGAGAAATAATAAAGAAAAAAGTTTGTGAGAACCCAAGCAGGTTTCCCGATAGTAATTAGTTCCATCGGAAAAATTTAGAACATGTTCACTATCTAAGTCTGTCAGAATTTTCGATGGAAAAAGTTTGTTTGGGCATACACACGGTCAGAAAATACAATGAAAAGCTCCCATCGGACTTTTTCTGATGGACATTCCGCTAGTGTGTACACGGCAAAACAATAAAAGCGAAATATTCCTTTAAATTTCCTAACTGGGGGGTGTCTATAGTATGCCAGTAAAGTGGTGCATTATTCCCACATTTAGAACAGTCCCTGCACAAAATGACATTTCTAAAGGAAAAAAAGTCATTTAACCACTTCAGCCCCGGAAGGATTTACCCCCTTCCTGACCAGAGCACTTTTTACAATTTGGCACTGCGTCGCTTTAACTGCTAATTGCGCGGTCATGCAATGCTGTACCCAAACGAAATTTGCATCCTTTTCTTCCCACAAATAGAGCTTTCTTTTGATGGTATTTGATCACCTCTGCTGTTTTATTTTTTGCGCTATACACGGAAAAAGACAGAAAATTTTGAAAAAAAAATGATATTTTCTAATTTTTGTTATAAAAAAAATCCAATAAACTCAATTTTAGTCATACATTTAGGCCAAAATGTATTCGGCCACTTGTCTTTGGTAAAACAAATGTCAATAAGTGTATATTTATTGGTTTGCGCAAAAGTTATAGCGTCTACAAACTAGGGTACATTTTCTGGAATTTACACAGCCTTTAATTTATGACTGCCTATGTCATTTCTTGAGGTGCTAAAATGGTAGGGCAGTACAAAACCCCCACAAATAACCCCATTTTGGAAAGTAGACACCCCAAGGAAATTGCTGAGAGGCATGTTGAGCTCATTGAATATTCATTTTTTTTGTCCCAAGTGATTGAATAATGACAAAAAAAAAAAAAATTACAAAAAGTTGTCACTAAATGATACATTACTCACACAGGCCATGGGCATATGTGAAATTGCATCCCAAAATATATTCAGCTGCTTCTCCTGAGTACGGGGATACCACATGTGTGGGACTTTTTGGGAGCCTAGCCTCGTACGGGGCCCCGAAAACCAATCACTGCCTTCAGGATTTCTAAGGGTGTAAATTTTTGATTTTACTCCTCACTACCTATCACAGTTTTGAAGGCCATAAAATGCCCAGATGGCATAACCCCCCCCAAATGACCCCATTTTGGAAAGTAGACACCCCAAGCTATTTGCTGAGAGGCATGGTGAGTATTTTGCAGCTCTCATTTGTTTTTGAAAATGAAGAAAGACAAGAGAACATTTTTCTTTTCATTTTTCAATTTTCAAAACTTTGTGACAAAAAGTGAGGTCTGCAAAATACTCACTATACCTCTCAGCAAATAGCTTGGGGTGTCTACTTTCCAAAATGGGGTCATTTGGGGGGGGGGGGGTTTGCCACCTGGGCATTCCATGGCCTCCGAAACTGTGATAGGCAAAGAAGAGTGAAATCAAAAATTTACGCCCTTAGAAAGCCTGAAGGCGGTGCTTGGTTTTCGGGGGCCCGTGCGCGGCTAGGCTCCCAAAAAGTCCCACACATTAAAACACACTATATTGCCCAAATGTTTGATGAAATAAAAAAGATGATCTTAGGCCGAGTACATGGATACCAAACATGACATGCTTTAAAATTGCGCACAAACGTGCAGTGGCAACAAAATTAATACATTTTAAAAGCTTTTAAAAGCCTTTACAGATTACCACTTTAAATTTACAGAGGAGGTCTACTGCAAAAATTACTGCCCTCGATCTGACCTTCGAGGTGATACCTCACATGCATGGTGCAATTGCTGTTTACATTTGACGCCAGACCGACACTTGCGTTCGCCTTAGCGCGAGAGCAGGGGGGGACAGGGGTGCTTTTTTTTTTTTTCTTTATTATTTTTTTGCTTTTTTATCTTATTTTTAAACTGTTCCTTTCATTTTTTTTTTAAATAATTTTTATTGTTATCTCAGGGAATGTAAATATCCCCTATGATAGCAATAGGTAGTGACAGGTACTCTTTTTTGAAAAAATTGGGGTCTATTAGACCCTAGATTTCTCCTCTGCCCTCAAAGCATCTGACCACACCAAGATCAGTGTGATAAAATGCTTCCCCAATTTCCCAATGGCGCTGTTTACATCCGGCGAAATCTAAGTCATAAAATGCTCGTAGCTTCCAGTTTCTTAGGCCATAGAGATGTTTGGAGCCACTCTGGTCTCTGATCAGCTCTATGGTCAGCTGGCTGAATCACCGGCTGCATTCTCAGGTTCCCTGTTGAGACAGGAGAGCCAGAGAAAAACACGGAAGACGGTGGGGGCATTCCCTCCCACTGCTTGTAAAAGCAGTCTAGAGGCTAATTAGCCACTAGGATTGCTTTTACATGAAAGCCGACCGCTGGCTGAAAAGAATGATACCAAGATGATACCTAAACCTGCAGGCATCATTCTGGTATAACCACTCAAAGTTGTGAATGGCGTACCTGAAAACAAAAAAATGGTTAATAGTAAAGCACCGTAAACGGTAAAGTATAAAAAATTGCATACCTGAAAAGCAAACATGATAAAACATAATAACAATAAAACACTGCAGAATAGAATACAGTAAAAAAGAGCAGAACAATAGAGAGAGAATAGAGAGAGAGAGAGAACAATAAAACGACAACAATTTTTTTTTATTTTATATTTTTGTTTGTGTTTTTTTTTTTTTTTTTACACTTTTTTTTGTAACTGTAACTTTTATAACTGTAACCGGTTCCAGGTTTGGGTCTCTCAAAATGCGATGGCATCTTGGGAGACCCTGTGAAAGTGTGCCTAGTCTGTGCAATGCTGTACCCTATGCTAATACTCAACTAGTGTATGGTAGCGTTCAAAACATTCACCAATGCAAAGACCAGGATTGTCAGGACAGGAGGGACAATAATAGCGGGTGTCACACCTATATCCGCGCTTGCTGCAGACACGACATCTTTTTGGGGGGGGTTCGTTGGGTAGGGGTACTCGGGAGGACATAAAGAAAATGCCTCTCATGCAGCCGACTGCATTTGGTTGGGGATGTGAATGGGGGAAGTACGGGCGCTGCAGAAGTGGTGGGTTCCCAATTAGGATTGGTGAATGCAGCAGGAAGGGCATTATGGGCACGACGGGCCTGTGTTTGTCTTTTTGGTGGCAGCAGGACACTACTTGTGCTTGCCACCTCGCCAGCTTGAACTGCACTTATGGGACTCGCCACGTCACCAAGTGTTACTGCAGTGCTGGTTTGACTACGACCGGGGTGTACTAGGCCGCTGGTGCTTGCCAGTTCACCAAAACGCTACCAAAAAAACTGTTAGCGATCGCAGGGATCAGGCATGACTCTGCGAACGCTGCAGTTATGTGTTTAGTGTTTTGTAAGTGACAGTGATCGATCGATACTGCACTTGGGTGGGCTGGGCTGGGCTGGGCTGGGCCGGGCGGAGGGGCAAAACGAAGGTGCTAGCAGGTATCTGGGCTGATCCCGCTAACACTGCATTTTTGGGAACCCTAAACTGCTGGGGACGCTAGTATAGATCTGATCGGATCAGATATTGATCCGATCAGATACTATACCACTAAGGGAGGTGTATGCTGCGTGCGTGGGTGTTAGCGCTACTAGCACTAATCTGACGCTGCCTGGGGAGACGCATATCACGGGCGATCAGGAGGCTAAACCTTTATTTGGTAATAAACGGCGGGTGCCCTGACACTATAAAAAATAAACGATCTAACCAGCGTCACCCGTAACAGTTATACGGTGATCAGTGGTGAAAGGGTTAACTAGGGGGCAATCAAGGGGTTAAAACATTTATTAGGTAGTATATGGGGGTCCCTGTCGCTATAAAACACTGACGGCGAACCTAAATATTTACGTCCCTAACTAGCGTCACCAGCGACACTAATACAGCGATCAGAAAAATGATCGCTTAGTGACACTGGTGACGGGGGTGATCAAGGGGTTAAAACTTTATTGGGGGGGGTTAGGGGGTATCCTAGACCTAAAGGGGGATAATACTAACTGCCCTAACACAGTAACTCTCACAAACTGAAACCATGCAGTAATCAGAAAAAAAAAAAAACTGCTTGGTGTCAGTGTGACGGGGGGGAGGGGTGATTGGGGGGTGATCGGGGGGCGATCGGGGGGGGATCGGGGGTGTAAAGTATGCCTGGCATGTTCTACTGTAAGTGTATGTGTTGTGCAACTCACTCAGATGTCTTCTCTCCTCGGCGCCGGAACGGAAACTGCCGAGCCGAGGAGAGATGACATCACATCCTCTGCCTGTGTGTACTACACACAGGAAGGGGAGGATTCTCATTGGCTGGGAGCGATCGCGAGGGGGGGCCACGAATGGATGGCCTCCCCCTCATCACTGAACACTCAGGGGGGTCCGATCGGACCCCCCACCCGCGGGAGGCAGATCACGTATGGGTACGTGATTCTGCCTGCCCGTGCCATTCTGATGATGTATATCAGCGTGAGGCGGTCGGCAAGTGGTTAAAACTACTCGTGGCTATAATGAATTGTCTATAGGAGAAATCAAAAGTGCAAATTTTAAAGGCTTATATGCATAGTATTGTCATAAAAAGAGTTTGGGGACCCGGGTCCTGCTCCAGGGGACATGTATCAAAGCAAAAGTTTTAAGAAAAGGCTGTTTTTTCGGCAGCAGTGATTTTAATAATGCTTAAAATGAAACAATAAAATTGAAAGATTCCTCCAAATTTTGTACCTGGGGGGTGCCTATAGCATGCCTGTAAAGTGGCGCATTTTTTCACGTGTTTAGAACAGTCCCTGCACAAAATGACATTTCTAAAGGAAAAAAGTAATTTAAAACTACTCGTGGCTATAATGAATTGTCGGGTCTCGGCAATACAGATAAAAGTAATTGAAAAAAACACCATGGGGTCCCCCCACAAATCCATACCAGGCCCTTTGGGTCTGGTATGAATATTAAGGGGAACCCCAAACCAAAATTTAAAAAAAAATGTGTGGGGGTCCCCCCAAATTCCATACCAGGCCCTTCAGGTTTGGTATGGATTTTAAGGGGAACACTGCGCCACATTTTTTAAAAAAAATGGTGTAGGGGTCCCTCTCGAAATCCACACCAGACCCTTCAGGTCTGGTATGGATTTTAAGGTGAACCCCACGCCAAAATTAAAAATTAAGATTAAAAATGGCGTGGGGGTTCCCCTAAAAATCCATACCAGACCCTTATCCGAGCACACAACCTGGCAGGCTGCAGGAAAAGAGGGGGGACGAGAGAGTGCCCCCCTCCTGAACCATACCAGGCCACATGCCCTCAACATGGGGAGGGCGCTTTGGGGTAGCCCCCCAAAGCACCTTGTCCCCATGTTGATGGGGACAAGGGCCTCATCCCCACAACCCTTGACCCCCCGTGGTTGTGGGGGTCTGCGGGTGGGGGGCTTATTGGAAATCTGGAAGCCCCCTTTAAAAAGGGGACCCCCAGATCCCACCCCCTGTTTGAAATAGTAACCCTACCATTTCACAAAAAAAGTGTCAAAGTGTTAAGAAACAACACAAGTCAGACATCTTGGGACAAGTCTTTTACTAAAAAATAAAAAAACACAAATGGCAATGTACCCTTTACCATTTCAAACAGGGGAGGGGCGGAATCTGGGAATCCCTTTGTTAAAGGGGGCTTCCAGATTCCGATATGCCCTCCACCCGCAGACCCCCACAACCCCACGCCGGGCAAGGGTTGTGGGGATGAGGCCCTAGTCCCCATCAACATGGGGACAAGTTGCCTTGGGGGCTACCCGAAAGCACCCTCACAATGTTGAGGGCATGTGGCCTGGTATGGTTCAGGAGGGGGGCGCCCCCTCTTTTCCTGCAGCCTGCCAGGTTGCGTGCTCAGATAAGGGTCTGGTATGGATTTAAGGGGGACCCCTACGCCATTTTTTTCTTTAATTGGCGTAGGGTTCTCCTTAATATCCATACCAGACCTGAAGGGCCTGGTATGGATTTTTGGGGGGACCCCCATGCCATTTTTTTCAATGACTTTTGTCTGTATTGCCGAGACCCGACAATTCATTGTAGTAGTTTTAAATGACTTTTTTTCCTTTAGAAATGTCGTTTTGTGCAGGGACTGTTCTTAACACAGGAAAAATTAGTCACTTTACAGGCATACTATAGACACCCCCAGTTGCGAAATTTAAAGAAATACTTCACTTTTATTGTTTCACGTTAAGCATTATTAAAATCACTGCTCCCGAAAAAACGGCCGTTTTTAAAACTTTTTTTTGCATTGATACATGTCCCCTGGGGCAGAACCCAGGTCCCCAAACACTTTTTATGACAATACCATGCATATAAGCCTTAAAAATGAGCACTTTTGATTTTTCACGTTCGTGTCCCATAGACTTTAATGGTGTTTGCGTGTTCGAACAAACAAAGGAGTTCTCGCTCTAATGATCGCAGTGATACCTCACATGTGTGATTTGAACACTGTTTACATTTGCGGGCGTGATTTATGTGTAGCACCCTCTACCTAAAGGTAGGTTTTAGAATAGGATTTTTTCTAGCTCAGGGCCCAAGTGCAGGTAAATTTAGCCAGGCCTGTGCATTAGGCTAGGCCTGGTTGTTTTGATTTGGCACTGAGAGTGTTCAGTGTAGTGGTGGGTGTGGTCACCTGTGCTCTGACTCAGAGATGCCTCCCCTGCTTTCAGAAATATGGTTCTGGAATGGGGGTTGGACCTGAAGTCTGAGTGGCAGGCAGCTCACGTGAGGAGCCCTGACCAATTATCTTTTGGTATTGGCAGGGGGCAGGCCTCCCATATAAGATGGGGTCACATGCTGCCAGGAGGGAGTCTGAAGTGCCAGAAAGGACAGCATGGAGTATTGAGGTTCTGTTCCAGGTGTCTCCACACAGGGATGCGCCGAGCGCAGAGGAGGGATGGAGGAGCCGCGGAGAGGGAGTCTTAGATAAAGATCTTTGTCATTAAAAGAGTATCAAGCTGCTGTGACCGGGGAACACAGGACTTGAATGCTGGACAAGATCAGAACAGAAGAAGTAGCAGTAAAGCGGAAGAGAGTAGAGCAGCGTTCTGTGACCAGGGACACAGAACGGCGAAGAACCCAAAGGTCAGTTAACAGAACAAGAGAAGTTATCAAGAACAGTGTAGAATGCTGTGGCCGGGGAACACAGCATTGATAGCAAAAGACTGGCTGGGAGCAGTAGTCCATTTATTACCATGTGTAAGGCCATCTGGGGAGATACCGTGCTATCTCTGGTCTGGTTAGCACATTGGTAATATCTTCCAAAGACTGTGTGGCTGTCTAACTCATTCATCCATTGGGGAGAGGTTGTGTTAGGCCTCTGGATCTTTGATTCTCAGAAACCGTCATAGTCTGCAAGGTGGAATTATTCAGAGTGATTCTTCTTTGTCAAAATTGGAAGTGAAGAAGTAGTGTTTCAACAGTTTGCTGAAAATACTAGATGTACCACAACTTCAAGGTTATTCAGTATTGCAGGACAATACACCAACTTTTATGGGCATCTCATATCACCCCTTTGTTTCACCCAAGTTGTATCCTGCAATAAAAGCAACAAAACTGTGCAAATGACTGTTTCTTTGTCTTATTTGAATGTGGGGAGCCTCGCAGCAGGGTGATTGGCGGATTGCTAAGTAACCAAATCAGCAGCCCTTACGGAGTTACCGCTACATATGTATGCATATTCTTTGGTGCGCGAGCACACAGAGATGAGGGCACTTTAAAAATGTTTTTTTTTTGTAGTTTTACACTGTCTCTTTTAAAAAAAAAATTCTGATCACTTTTATTGCTGTCACAAGGAATGTAAACAGTGCAGTGGGTGTGCTGGACAGTTTATCTGGGAAGCTAAGCCATAAAATATTGATTTGAATACAGTGTTTGTAGTTGGGCCTGTGGTGTCAGGAGACATAAGAGAGAGGTCTGACATAAAGAGGTTCAGTCTTCTGCTCTCCTCCTGCCTCAACTCATAGAGCCAAATTTGAGTAGATGTAACCAATTCGATATAAAGTGTCATATTGTGATTTATTTGCCATTTAAGTGTGCCTCTGCTCTTGGTGACATTCTCAGGTTTGGAATCCCCTGAAAGCATCCTGGATTTACAAGGTGAGTATAGTAGCAAGTCCTAGTTGCAATCTTGAAACACCCAATACGAGGACAATATGCGACCGGTCTAAACTATGTGGCATGTTCACCAATGCCAGGAGCATGGCGGACAAGATGGGTGAACTAGAGATACTGTTGTATAAGGAGGATTTGGAATTTGTGGGAATTTCAGAGACCTGGTTCAACAGCTCTCATGATTGGCTGGCAAACATTCAAGGGTATACCCTATACCGCAAGGATAGAGAGGGTAAAAAAGGGGGAGGGGTATGCCTATATATCAAGAATAATGTACAAGTGAATGTGAGAGATGACATCACTGAGGGGGCTAGGAAGGAGGTGGAATCTTTATGGGTAGAGCTCCAAAGGGATGAAGCTAAGGGGAAAATAATACTGGGAGTATGCTATAGGCCCCCTAACCTGAGGGAGGAAGTGGAGACGGATCTCCTATCACAAATTGGATTAGCAGCAAGGATGGGAAGTGTTATCATAATGGGGGATTTTAATTATCCAGACATAGACTGGGCGGAGGGAACCGCGCATTCATTTAAGGCTCGCCAGTTCCTTAGTGTCTTGCAGGACAATTTTATGGGTCAGATGTAGACGCACCAACTAGAAATAAAACATTACTAGATCTACTGATTACCAACAATACAGACCTGATAACAGATGTGGAAATACGGGGCAATTTAGGTAACAGCGATCACAGGTCAATTAGTTTCAGTATAAATCACACAAATAGGAAACATGAACATAAACTACAAACCTTGCTAAAAGGCATAAATTGGGATAAAATATTAGGAACAAAGAATACGGAAAAGAGATGGGTTTGCTTTAAGAGCATATTAAATAAGGGCATTAGCCAATGTATCCCATTGGGTAATAAATTTAAAAGAGCGAACAAACATCCTGGATGGCTTAACTCCAATGTAAAAATGCATATAAAAGCAAAGGAGAAGGCCTTCAAAAAATACAAGGTTGAGGGCTCATCCTCAGCATTCAGAATTTATAAAGAATGCAATAAGAAATGTAAGGGTGCAATTAGGATGGCTAAGATAGAACATGAAAGACACATAGCGGAGGAGAGCAAAAAAAATCCCAAGAAATTCTTTAAGTATGTAAACAGTAAAAAAGGGAGGACAGACCATATTGGCCCCATAAAGAATGAGGAAGGACATCTGGTTACAAAGGATGGGGAGATGGCAAAGGTATTGAATTTATTCTTCTCCTCAGTCTTCACGAGTGAATCGGGGGGCTTCAGTAACCAAAACTGCAGTGTTTATCCTCATGACACAACACAGGAAGCACCTACATGGTTAACAGAGGACGGAATTAAAATTAGACTTGAGAAACTTAACATTAATAAATCAACGGGACCAGATGGCTTGCATCCAAGGGTACTTAGGGAACTCAGTCAGGTGATTGCCAGACCGTTGTTCCTAATTTTTACAGACAGTCTATTGACTGGAATGGTACCAGCTGATTGGAGAAAAGCCAATGTAGCACCAATATTTAAAAAGGGCCCAAAAAACATCCCTGGGAATTACAGACCAGTTAGCCTAACATCAATAGTATGTAAACTCTTGGAGGGGATGATAAGGGACTATATACAAGATTTTAGTGGCATTTGACACAGTTCCCCATAAACGTTTACTGTACAAAATAAGGTGCATTGGCATGGACCATAGGGTGAGTACATGGATTGAAAACTGGCTACAAGGGCGTGTTCAGAGGGTGGTGATAAATGGGGAGTACTCAGAATGGTCAGGGGTGGGTAGTGGGGTTCCCCAGGGTTCTGTGCTGGGACCAATCCTATTTAATTTGTTCATAAACGACCTGGAGGATGGGATAAACAGTTCAATCTCTGTATTTGCAGACGATACTAAGCTAAGCAGGGCAATAACTTCTCCGCTGGATGTGGAAATCTTGCAAAAAGACCTGAACAAATTAATGGGGTGGGCGACTACATGGCAAATGAGGTTCAATGTAGAAAAATGTAAAATAATGCATTTGGGTGGCAAAAATATGAATGCAATCTATACACTGGGGGGAGAACCTCTGGGGGAATCTAGGATGGAAAAGGACCTGGGGGTCCTAGTAGATGATAGGCTCAGCAATGGCATGCAATGCCAAGCTGCTGCTAATAAAGCAAACAGAATATTGGCATGCATTAAAAGGGGGATCAAATGCAGAGATAAAACAATAATTCTCCCGCTTTACAAGACTCTGGTCCGGCCGCACCTGGAGTATGCTGTCCAGTTCTGGGCACCAGTCCTCAGGAGGGACGTACTGGAAATGGAGCGAGTACAAAGAAGGGCAACAAAGCTAATAAAGGGTCTGGAGGATCTTAGTTATGAGGAAAGGTTGCGAGCACTGAACTTATTCTCTCTGGAGAAGAGACGCTTGAGAGGGGATATGATTTCAATTTACAAATACTGTACTGGTGACCCCACAATAGGGATAAAACTTTTTCGCAGAAGAGAGTTTAATAAGACTTGTGGCCACTCATTACAATTAGAAGAAAAGAGGTTTAACCTTAAACTACGTAGAGGGTTCTTTACTGTAAGAGCGGCAAGGATGTGGAATTCCCTTCCACAGGCGGTGGTCTCAGCGGGGAGCATTGATAGCTTCAAGAAACTATTAGATAATCACCTGAATGACCGCAATATACAGGGATATGTAATGTAATACTGACACATAATCACACACATAGGTTGGACTTGATGGACTTGTGTCTTTTTTCAACCTCACCTACTATGTAACTATGTAACTATGATATAGTACTGAGCTATATTTCTCTTAATTTCAGTTATTGCTCTCCAGTTGAGTACTTGAATATATATATATATATATATATATATATATACTGTTACTGTCTGTTACCTTTTCACAGAAATATTGCAGTAAATAATATTTCCGTTTTGTTTTTTTTTCTGTGTTTTTATGTGTGTTTCTCATTGGTCATTGCACTTAATGTACACTATTGCGAGGAGCAGAGACTGTTATTGGGGTTGAGAGGCAAAGTATGCAACAAACATATTTAAGGGGCTCCTGAGGGGGTAGCGCTATACGTGGGGGCTCGTCCGGGATATTACCGCTACTCTGCCATCAACTCCTCAAGACAGCACCCCTAAAGACACCAAGATGGACCCTGCTGCTGTGACCCAGTGGTATACAGAAGAAAACAGCCAAGTGGAGTTGTGTGTGGTGGTTGAAGTTCCTGGCGGTGACATGACTGAGGATCAGGTCCATGAAGCCCTGGATGCCTTGGATCTGGGCCAAAGAGTAAGCATTTTGGATGTGAAGGCAGATCCTAGCTTTGATTTTGACACCTGGATTGATCAAGCTATCTGTCAGGGTTAGGCTCAGCCCTTCCTTCTCAGAGCTCTGTGCTCAGCTGTTGGTTAATTGCCAGTACTCTTTATTCCACAGTAAATCACCTGTTCTTCATTTCCTGCTTGTCAGCTAGCCCTGCTGGCTATTTAAACTGCCTGGATCAGACCTCCTGTGCCTTTGCCTTGTCAGCATATCCAGATACCCTCTGCTGTGTTTTCCTGTTAAAGACGTTTGCCTGGCTGACTTCCCTCTGGTTCCTAATCCTGTTTACTGCCTCTACTACGCTGATCTCTGGATTCCTGTTTCACTGGCTTGTTCTGACTACCCGCTCTGGTTGCTGAACCCTGGCTATGTTTTGACTACATTTGCTCAGTTTATACGATTTTAATAAAAAGTGTGATTTTTACTGAACTTCTGTCTCAGTCTGATTCATGGTTCCCGACAGTAGGAGAAGGCCATGAATTCAGAAGGTGCAGGTAATCCACTTATTGGTAATATTTTTTCCAGATTGGATGAGCAGGATCACCACATGGATCAGTTTGCCATAGCATTACAGACACTTCTGATTCGCGCTGCTCACCTGGATCCTCCCACTGAGGCTGTTGTCTTGCCGAGAAAGTTCCCTTGGCGGATAAGGACCCCCCCTGTACTGCGCAGGCGCAGCGCCTGCGCAGTACGAAGTACTATCAGCCGCCGGAGATAGCCGAAGCTCAAAATGTTCAATCAGCTGTACACAGCGCCTGCGCCCTAGGTCCAGGTTCCTTCCCCACCATCCAAGTGGACCTAGAGGGGGAATAAAAAAGAGCCGAGCGAAGCGAGGCCGTGCCCGAAGCGTGGAGAGCAAAGCAAACCCGCGAGGGGCCCTCTTACAGGCGCCCTCTTACAGGCGCCGTGTACAGCTGATTTTCACCTTCGGCTATTTCCGCCGGATCCTACTGCGCAGGCGCAGCGCCTGCGCAGTAGATGGGGGGTCCTTATCCGCTGAGCGGAACTTTCTCGGCAGAACACCGGTACAACCTGTGTAGGCCATCCCTGCTGCTGCTCCAGTCTCTGTGCAGGCACCTGCCTCGAATATTCCTTCTAAAAGAGCTATGTCTGGTTCCGTTCTCCTTCCCCAGCAATTTGGGGGTGATCCAGTCAATGCAGAGGGTTTCTCAACCAGGTTGGGATATACTTTGAGATGCTGCCCCAGGTGTTTCCCACAGGTAGAAGCAAAGTAGGCTTCGAGAGAGAGCCTTGGCTTGGGCAAACCCTCTATGGGAGATGCAAAACCCTGTCGTCTTGAGTTACCCAGAGTTTGTGGCTTCCTTTAAAAAGGTATTTGATGTTCCCACATGCTCCACTTCTGCTGCCAAGAGCCTCATGTCTATCAAACAGAGTGCAAGAACTGTTGCTGATTACACCATTGAATTCCATACTCTGGCAGCAGAGGTTGCTTGGAACAATGAGGCCCTCGTGGCTGCTTTTTCTCTTGGTCTCTCGGATACCATCAAAGATGAGATAGCAGCCCGAGACCCAGACTCCGAGAGAGACCTCCCTTTAAGGAGCACTTGCGGAAGCCTCCTGTACATTTGGCTCTGAGCTTTGCAGTCCCACCCTTGCCTCCCTCACCTCTCATGCCTACTGGTACCGAGTCTGCCAGTAAAGTAGAACCCATGCAGTTGGGCTTCACACGTCTCTCTGCAGAGGAGAGGGCCTTTAGGAGGAGGGGGAGATTGTGCCTTTATTGTGGCCTGGCAGGTCACTTCCTGAAGTCTTGTCCTACCCATCCGGTAAATGCTTCCTCCTGAGGTCCTGTAGGGGACAGAACTTAGGTGGCGTTGTTATGTCCCCGGTTATCCAGAAGAATAAGCCCCTGGTTCCGGTTACCCTTTCTTGGTCTGAGTCGTCCATCGAGATACAGGCTGTAATCGACTCTGGGGCTGCAAGCTGTTCATAGATGGTACCTTTGTGTCTAAACACTCAATTCTGCTGCAGCTTCCTGCCACTCTATTTGCCATTGAGGCTATTGATGGGAGACCTCTACAGCCTGCCATGTGACTCATGAGACTGCTCCATTGACCATGGCCGTAGGGGCACTTCACCATGAGCTAATCCAATTCCAAGTCATTTCCTCGCCTCATTTCCTGGTGGTTATTGGTTATCCTTGGTTACAGAGGTACAAACCCTCTTGTGATTGGCTTCATGCTGAGTTTCTTTCCTGGTCGCCACAATGCAGAAAGACATGTTTTCAGAAAGTATCTAAGGTCTTGTACACCTCTTCACAATACTCCCTGCCGGAGGAGTACTGTAAATTTAGTGATGTCTTTGACAAAGGTTAAGCCGGTAGTTTGCCTCCACACCGGTCGTATGATTGTGCAAATGACCTTCAACCTGGTGTCATACCCCCTCGTGGCCAGGTTTTTCCCCTTGTCTGTCTTGGAGGACAAAGCCATGAAGGAGTATGTTGCCAATGCATTCTTAAGGATTCATCCGCAAATCCTCGTCTCCTGTTGGTGCTGGTTTCTTCTTTGTGAAAAAGAAGAGTGGTGAACTGAGACCTTGTATTGATTATAGGGATCTCAATTGCTTCAAGATTAAGAATGCTTATCAGATTACAAAGTTATTTGACCGCCTCAAAGGAACAACGGTTTTCACGAAACTTGATTTGAGAGGGGCATACAATCCTGTGAGGATGAAGGAGGGTGACGAATGAAAAACTGCGTTTAATACCAGAACAGGCCATTACGAATACCTCATAATGCCATTTGGTCTTTGCAATGCCCCGGCAGTTTTCCAGGAATCTATAAACCATGAACTCTGAGATTTGTTGCAGCTATGTGTGGTGGTTTATCTTGAGTCCCTAGAGCCACCACACAAATGTCTGAAAATAACCTGTACTGTAAATTGGAGAAGTGCAAGTTTCATCGTGAACAGGTTAAATTCCTGGGTTATGTCATTTTAACTGCTGGTTTTTCAATGGACCAAGAGAAACTTTCAGCAGTTCTACAGTGGCCCCGACTCGTGGGTTTATGTCAATTGAAAAGTTTTCTTGGCTTTGACAATTATTGTAAGTTTATTCATAACTTCTCTGGTCAAACCCCCTGACTGATATGACCAGAAAGGACGGTAACCCACGGCATTGGTCTCCGGATTCCATTAATGCCTTTGAGAGTCTCAAGGCTGCCTTTGTTTCTGCTCCTGTGTTGGTACATCCTGATCCTATGGTACCTTTCATCCTTGAGGTGAATGCATCCGAGACATTAGTTGGTGCCCTTCTGTCTCAACATCCTGCCTCTAAGAGCGCTATGCATCCTTGTGGCTACTATTTCCAAGAATTTGGCTCCTGTGAAATGAAATCATGAGATTGGGGACAGAGAGTTGTTAGCGATCGTTTTAGTCCTTGTTAATATACAGAATACATGGACAGCTCACACAGAGTTCCCCCTTATATAAAACTGTTTTTCTCTGAGATGTATTCTGATAGTTTGTTCTAAATGCTAAGGTATTACATGATCCTGTTATTGTTAGAGAAGTTGCAATGTTCTGCCAACCGACATCTGTACTAAATTGGCTGTACATTGCTTCGATTCTGGGAAAGAGATATTATCATAAAAAGCCTCTTTGGATAACCCCCTTATGTGTAATCACAAAGTTTGTTATATTATGACAAGTAACCATTACTCATATCCTAGAGGTCAAGCTGACCATATGTAACCTTGAAATAATTAGTTAAAAATGTTTTGTGACTTGGACTTATGCCCGCCATAGACAGCCATGTTATAATTTCTTATAAAAGCTTACGTCATGTTTATATTGTTGTTACATTCTCTCTATAAGTGATCCGGAGTACAACATATCTTTCTCAGTAAAACTTTTACCAGCACAATGCAACTAGATTGGCGTTGATGTCTTTAATTTCAAAGGCGTACTTAACAGTGGTGACCCTGAATCGTGTCTTCTTGACTGCATCTCCACCTCCGGCTCTCAACCCGCAACAGGAGGGACAGCACAGGCGCCTCAGGCGAGAAACTTTTTCTCATATTATTACTGTCTTTGCTGTGCTGGAGTGAGATGCCTGGTGGGGAGTGCAGCTACAGAAGGTAACACGTTTCCTTTATTTAAAAATGCATTCTGCTTGTGCATGATTACTGAGAATATTATTTCTATAACATTCTGATAAATTATAGTTTTAATAATTTCATGTGTCAGGATAATAAGAGTACTCATTTTTCTTACCCTTTGAAATGACAATATACATATATACTTTTGATTAAGGGATGTATTTAAGCAGGTACCACAATTTCTAAGAGTGAATAAAACTTGCTAAATGTAGAATTTTTCGTACGATTTTTTTTTGTGAAACTCTGTGGTCCTAGGACAAGTTGTCCTCAGCTGATAGCCACAGTGAATATGTGACCTGCTGTGTGTTCTTTGGAGTAGGGAGTTTAGTTAGGGACTAGCCTATTACCACTTAGAGAGGAGACGTCCCTCTGAGAATTGAACAAGTGAAATATCTCAAGATATATTTGAATGCTGGTACACAGTCATTTATTTAAAGAGTGAATCTTTCGGTCCCGGAGTTGCAAATGTTATCATTTCTAAAAGAGGTAACGAAAAATGTCTAAAAGAGCTAACGAAAAATTAAATAAAAGGAAATGGGGAATATATTCAACAAAGACATTTTAACCATAATGGAAAACTATGGGTTAACAAAGGAAAATGCTAAACGTTTATTAAAAATAGATAAAGCCATAGGGCTAAGTATTGCTAAATTACACCCAAACTCCCCCATCATTAGGATAATGGTAAGAGGAGAGACAAATGCTCTTAAACTTCATGTTAAATGGTGAAAAATTACCCGTAAAGAATACAAGAAAGATCCTGCTAACTGGTGGCCAGCCGGAGGATGATTAGAACACACACTTGAGGCTAGGCACGGTGGGGGGATGTTATTTGACAGGGATGGAAAAATAGTATTTGATAAGGATGAGGAAACATGGCAATATACTCCACCAAGACACGACACTCTGGCCAAATTCACAAAAGTGACTAAAGCTATGAGCCCCTTAGCTCAGGATCCCTCACCTGTTCTTACCAGACAGAAAGCAAAAACCGTCCAAGCAGCGGGAATTCACCATATTCCTGAAGATAAATGGAAAGGTAGAGAATATTATGGGTCCCAACTGAGGGATACACAATGAAACAAAACAATGACAAAACAAGACAAACAAATGCCTCTGAGGGAGGTTGCTCTTCCAGGAGAAGTGGATGGAGAGGGAAACTATATGGCAAGGATAGGCAAAGTCTATGTCCCCTGGACGCCCCATGAAATTAGAGCAACTGTAACAGATTTACCAAATCTTGAAAAGTGTCCAAAAAAGTGGTATAAGAAGATAGTATGGGTACAAAAGACCCAACAGGCTACCTATGGAGATATGTGGATTTTGATTGATTGTGCAATGACAGAAAAGTATGCGGATGACTGTAGTGTGTTTGTCCAAAATAAGGGTGCTTATGAACAAGGAATAATGAGAGATGAGGAACCGTTGCGTATGAAACACAAATTGACAGATTACATTTTAAAAGACTGGGTCGCTACTATATTTGATAAAGGGCAGGACATGAGAATGCTAATGGATGTTGTTCAGAAGAAAGGAGAGGATGTGTTAGACTATTGGAATAGATTTAAAGATGCTATTCAGAAGTATACTGATTGGATTGTTGATGATGATGCTGATATGAAACGGGCTGAATTAGTGAAGGTTCTGGTAGGTGGAATGCTGCCAGATATTAGGGAAGAAATAGAGCTGTGCACAGTAGGATGGAGGAAGAAATCTGCCCCTGAGTTAGTTGAGATAGCTCAAATTTCTTTAATTAGGCATGAGCCGAACACCCCCCCGGTTCGGTTTGCATCAGAACTTGCGAACAGGCAAAAAATTTGTGTGAACACCATTAAAGTCTATGGGGCGTAAAAGTAAAAAATCAAAAGTGATAATTTTAAAGGCTTATATGCAAGTTATTGCCATAAAAAGTGTTTGGGGACCCGGGTCCTGCCCCAGGGGACATGTATCAAGGCAAAAAAAAGTTTTAAAAACTCAAGTTTTTCGGGAGCAGTGATTTTAATAATGCTTAAAGTGAAACAATAAAAATGAAACATTCCTTTATATATCATGCCTGGGGGTTGTCCTTAGTATGCCTGTAAAGTAGCGCACCTTTCCCATGTTTATAACAGTACCACAGCAAAATGACATTTCTAAAGGAAAAAATGTAATCTTAAACTGCTCGCGGCTGTAATGTATTGTCAAATCCTGGCAATATAGATAAAAATCATTTAAAAAATGGTGTGGGCCCCCCCACCCAATCCAATCCATTACCAGGCCCTTTGGGTCTGGTATGAATAATAAGGGGAACTCCGCCCCAAAAATACCAACAGAAAAAATAGCGTGGAGCCCCCCCCAGTCCATACCAGTCCCTTCATGTCTGGTGTGGATATTAAGGTGAACCCAGCACCAAAATTAAAAGGAAATTGGAGTGGGGGTCCCCCAGGCCCCCAGGCACTATATACTGTGAACAGCAGTATATATACTATACAACTTGCCCTATATACTCTGCAGAAAAACTGATGTTTTTGGTGGTACCACCAACTTAGGTGTTGGTGGTACCAGAACACTGTAACCCCTCACAGTTACTCTTGTTGAGCGCAGGAACAGGCCCTGCTGTGAAATATTATACCAAAAATTTTAATTACATGGCCCTGTTAAACAGGGGCAGAAAAATTGGGCCTTTGATTTTGGTGGCGCCAGCACACTGTAACCCCTCTCAGTTACTCTTGTTGGGCGCAGAAACAGGCACTGCTTAACTATTGAAAAAGTGTGTATAAAGGACACTATCTGGACAAAGGAAAAATCTTTGATATTATAGTGAATTGATAAAAACATACATAAGAAATTAATTTAAAAAAAAACAATGTGTGTGATTTAAAATAGGTTGGTCTCCATCAAAATCCACATCTATCTCTCTCCTCCATACATGGATAAATACGTTCACAACTGGATAAGCATGGATATGTAAAAAAAACTCTCTCCAGCATCATATATCCTCCACAATATTCATCTGTCTCCTTCTCCCATCACAAGACTCTGTGGAATTGACTCCGCCACACAGAGCCACAGAAGGCAAATATAGTGTAATATTGTTTTATTAAAAAAAAAAGTTGCACACATGCCCAATATGATACAAACGGCACAAAGGCAGCTAGAGGGTCTATAGAAATGTATGGACTTTTATGTATATTGATGAATTGTGCACATTTTAATCACACACATTGTATTTATTTAATTGATTTCTTATGTATGTTTTAATCAATTCACTATAATGTCAAAGTTTTTTTCCTTTGTCCAGATAGCACCCTTTATATACACTTTTTCATGATATATTACTATACACTAATTTTAAGTGCAGCACTGGGACATTTAGTTATATTAGCCGCATTCCTTATTTTTATTCATTGCTTAAATATTATTTCAAAAATAGTAATTAGATCCCTCTGTTAAACAGGGGCAGAAAAATTGGGCCTTTTTTGGTGGCGCCAGAACACTGTAACCCCTCACAGTTACTCTTGTTGGGCGCAGGAACAGGCCCTGCTGTGAAATATTATATCAAAAATTTTAATTACATGGCCCTGTTAAACAGGGGCAGATAAATTGGGCCTTGGGTGGTGGTGGTGGTGCCACAACACTGTAACCCCTTACAGATACTCTTGTTGGGCGCAGAAACGGGCCCTGCTGTGAAATATTACATCAAAAATTGTAATTACATGCCACTGTTAAACAGGGGCAGATAAATTGGGCCTTGGGTGGTGGTGGTGGTGCCACAACACTGTAACCCCTTACAGATACTCTTGTTGGGCGCAGGAACGGGCCCTGCTGTGAAATATTGTATCAAAAATTGTAATTACATGCCACTGTTAAACAGGGGCAGAAAAATTGGGCCTTGGGTGGTAGTGGCGGTGCCCTAAACCAAAAATATTGTTGGAAGCTAGCATCATCAAGATTGAGGAGGAATAGGATAGTCAGCATAGGCAGTCTTCAAGGGATCCCAGATCCATAGCAAGTTCAATCAAATACATCAGTATCAGGTGCTTGATAGCTGCTGATCCAAGACTGATTCATTTTTATGAATGTGAGCCTATCAATGGAGTCTGTGAACAGGCACACTCTTTGATCTGTTACAAACCCTCCAGCATCAGTGAATGTGCGTTCACAAAGCACACTGGATGCAGGACAGGCCAGTAGCTCAATTGCTAATGGATGTTGTTCTTTGGTCTTTGCCGGACACCTCCACCTACTATCAGATTCCACTGGCACTGCGGTACCTTTAAATATATCAATAGGCCTCTCGCTGACATGCTGGCTCTGAGAGAAACCACTGACCGCAGTACACCCATTAATCACTTCCAGTTAAACCCCTGTTAACTGTAATACCACCATCAGGACCCTTACCACCGATGGGTCCTGAAATCATCCTTCTGAGGTGTCTTCCTTCTCCCGCAAAGACCAACACCCGCCATAGCACACAACGGAGAAAACCTTACCCTTGGGTGCCCCTCCATACCCTCAACACTCTCTGGATGCCATCCTGCAGCCCAAGAGCCCACATATCTATCCCCACATCATTCAGGTGTACCCCATCCCTTCTCAGGTACCTCCATCTGATGTCTCTCGATATGTCCAGCATAGACCTTACCCTTCCTTCTGAGGTGTCTTCCTTCTCCCACAAAGACCAACACCCACCACTGCCACAACATCCTGCAACAACACCATCCTGTAAAAAAGAAGGATTAAACATATTACCCTCAAGCTTACTAAATTAGGGAGGTAGGGTGGGAATCTTTTCCTCCTGTGTCGCTGGTGAGGGGCCAGGTTCTTATAACCCCTTGAAACCCCTCCCCCTCTCTGTCATCAATCCCTACATCTCTCTCATTTTCTTACCCCACTGTTTCCCCTGTCATGCCAGCCCTACACTACCCCTTTGTTCTCGCTCCAGGCTTTTCTTGACATTGTATAACACATGTAGTATACCAGACTACCTGACCCAATTATACTCCACCAACCTGTAATTTCAATCACCCAATTAACATGAGACCTCACCAATCTTTGGAGTAAAACATGGACGTAGCAGCCTCCTTTATTAACCAATAATATTTTAACTTTTAACATAACCGTAAAAAACATCTGTCATAAAGCATAACCCTTGCCTAGCGTTGTTTTTTGCCGGACACCTCCACCTACTATCAGATTCCACTGGCACTGCGGCACCTTTAAATATATTAATAGGACTCTCACCGACATGCTGGCTCTGAGACAACCCACTGACCACAGTACACCCATTAATCACTTCCAGTTAAACCCCTGTTAACTGTAATACCACCATCAGGACCCATACCACCGATGGTTTACCAAACTCATCCTTCTGAGGTGTCTTCCTTCTCCCGCAAAGACCAACACCCGCCATAGCACACAACGGAGAAAACCTTACCCTTGATTGCCCCTCCACACCCTCAACGCTCTCTGGATGCCATGCTGCAGCCCAAGAGCCCACATATCTATCCCCACATCATTCAGGTGTACCCCATCCCTTCTCAGGTACCTCCATCTGATGTCTCTCGATATGTCCAGCATAGACCTTACCCCTAAATCATTGCCACCTACGTGCAAAATGAATACGTCCGGTGGCCTGTCCCAACGTGCAAATTTGTGCACTTCTGGAACCACTCTACTCCATAGCATTCCTGGTACCCCCAACCACCTTATGCATGCTTCCCTTCTGGAAATGTCCAACTGCCTCCCTTCCAGCCTAACATCACCCCGTTTTCCCCCCCAAAAGACATAAGAATGGCCCATTATCCAGACCAATCTCTGCCTCCACCTCCATAGCCGCCCCTATTCTAAAGGAATGGGATGAGAATTCATTCTCATCCAATCCCAAAGCCCTTAAACCTTTTCGGAATACCGCAATGAATTGGAATCGCAACAAGGGGGACCCATCGGCGTGTATAAGAAAAGTCCCTACTACCCCTGGGCGTATCCCTACTACCCCTGGGCGTATGGCCAAAAATTTCTTCGCTGTCTCCACCGGACACAACGGGTACCCTGGCAAAGAAAAAATTTCCACCTTCTTACCCTTACCCCCTTGATCCATCTTTGATCACCGAACAATGAGGGACACCTCCTCGGTGCAGCATACCACCCAATCCAACATGCCCTCATGCACTACTTTAGATGGGCTAACCAGCTCTCCAATCCTGAACGCCCCAAAAAACGCCAACGTAAAGGCCGCCCTAAATAACACCGCCTCATAGGCTGATGAACATAAACTCCCCAATTGAACCATCAACTTCTGTAAATGCTCAAACAACACCGGGCACCTGGTGTCCCTGTGTTTTTGAGAGCGCCTGTACCCCTTCAATGCTTGCCTCGCCCAGAAATCTTTTGTGAAGTCTTTACACCCCTTTAGTTTAATAAGAATGCCAACCCAACTAATTTCTTATCCAGCACCGAAACTGACACCCCGTTTTTCAGATTTCAGGACACAAAATAAAGAACCAGAAGGCGAACTTCTGTCCCGTTCTGATCCACTTCCGATTGCTACAGTAGGGTCATCCATTCATGCCATACCTTGCTGTAAGCCGCCCACGTCACCTCAGTCACTGACCATCTAATCCATCCGTAGAAGATCCCAAGGCTATCTTCCAAAGCCATTCAGGACAAGGAATCCCGTGTTCTGCCCCCGGCACCAACTCCCAGAACCTGTCCCACTGAAAGCAAGACAAGGCGTCAGCTATGACGTTCTCCACTCCCGGAAGGTGCCGCATAGATAGAAACATTAAGTTGCAAACATCGCAACACCAAGTGCTGTAACAGCCTCACAACTGGTGGTGACGAGGCGGACATCTTATTGATCACCTGCACCACCCCAAGATTATCCCCATGAAAACTCACTTTTTGGTCCCTGAAATACTCCCCCCACAACTCCACAGCTAGAACCACTGGAAACAATTCTAGTAACACTAGGTTGTGAGTGAAACCAGCCTCCTTCCAGGTGTCCGACCACGGGCCTGCACTCCATTTGCCTTGAAAAAATGTCCCAAATCCTGATGCCCCTGCCGCATCTGTGTAAAGTTCCAGGTCAAAATTACTTACTGGCCCAGACATCCACAAGGCCCGTCCATTGAAAGATTCCAAAAACGAATGCCACACTCTCAGGTCATCATGGTGTTCCTTAACTAATCGCACATAATGGGTAGGAACCTTGATCCCCACCGTACTTGCAGACAGCCAACTGCAAAATACTCTCCCCATCGGCAACATGCGGCATGCAAAATTCAACTTCCCCAGCAGCGACTGCAAACTTTGTAGTTGAACTTTGAGCAACCCCAGAAAACCCCAAATTCCTTCTCTAAGGGCCAGCAACTTGTCCTCCGGCAGCCGGCATTCCATTGCTCCAGGATCCAGAACAATGCCTAAGAAACTCAGCACCGTTGTCGGACCTTCAATCTTTTCCGGCGTCAGCGGGATCCCAAACCTGTCTGCGATATGTTCCAACAAGGCCAACAGCACCACACAGATCTTTGAAGCGGCCGGGCCTACACACAGAAAATCATCTAAATAATGAATGGTTGAATTTACCCCTGACACGTCCCTAACCACCCATTCCACAAACAAACTGAACCTTTCAAATAGGGCACAGAATATCGAACATCCCATGGGCAGGCAGCAATCCACGTAGAATGAGTTCTCCCAGTGACAACCCAGAAGATGAAAACTATCAGGGTGGACCAGTAGCAGCCAGAATGCTGATTCCACATCTGCCTTCACCATCAAGGCACCTTGCCCATATTGGCGCATCCAAAACACAGCCGCGTCAAAGGATGTATAACAAACAGTACATTCCTCTGGATCAAGAGCATCGTTAACCGACTCGCCTTTTGGGAAAGAGAGGTGGTGAATGAGCAGAAATTTATTGGGCTCTTTCTTGGGCACCACCCCCAATGGATAGTGTGAAATAATTAATCAAATTAATTAATTGAAACCGCGCTCTCTATAAAAGTGCAAGTGCAAAAAAGGTGCTATTATTGCTGATAATGCATAAACCACAAACACAACAATTTAAATTATGTGCAAACTTCTTAGTGCTAAAGCTAATAAATTGCTAGTATGTTTGGACCACAAACATAACATTCAGTCATGTGTAAGCTTTCCGGCTTTAGAGTCCAAGTGTGGAATTAACCAACATAATTTAAATGATCAGAAAAATTTAAAACGTCAAAAAAATCAAACAAGATCAAAAAAATCACACTATTGAGTGAAATAAAGTGTTCAAATAAACAATTTCCGGATAGAATCTTCCTATATTCGACAAGCATCAAAGAGGTATGTCTTCCACCACCATCACCAGCCACACATCCTACTCACCAGAATCCAATGACCCCCATTACAGGTATACAAAAACGCTTTAATGGAAGGTGCCAAAAGGAGAATCTCACGACCGCGGCTCAATCCAAATGCTGTGTGGTCAGGATTTCTGTGGACCTATGCAGGTACTTGATGGACGTATTGTGGAAACCTCGATGTGGAATTGGTCATATCAGACCAACAATGCCATAGGTTAAAAGAGGAAAAAAGACTCCCATGGTGAAGTATATCAAAAATGTATTCAAAGGACGAAATAAAACCAAGTAAAAACTTCCTAGCAGCTTAAGCAATCATAACCATGTGTATGGAGACGCCGTTGGCATTCCATCTATGTTGCAAATGGCAGAAGTGACGTATCATGCTCAAGCCACCCTACCGGTTTTGTCAGTACGCTCTGATGTCATCAGGGGTCACAAGATACTGCCAACTTGTGACCAAAAAGCCAAATTAGAATGACAAAGGGAAAAAATGTTAAATGTGGAGCCATCTTCTGGTGAGAAAGTAGATTTTTGAATCAATATTTCACCTTCATACTGCCATCTTGTTGCCAACAGTAAAAATATAAAAAGTATGAAATAACAACAATATGGGGCAACAAGAAAAGAGGTAAGCTATGGAGCCATCTTGTGGTGAATAAGTAAAAAGTAAAAGTAAAAGGATACAACTAGAATAGATTTACCTTTTACAATGCCAAACATATTCAATAATTAGCAAAATGTATAGAAAATACAGCGCTGTCAATGAGAGTTATATGACATGCAAAATATGATCTGCTATCTGTACATATCATTAAGCTGCAGTTAAAAAATATGGGATACCCACATAAAACAAGATAGTAACAAAAAGGAAACTGCGCTAGAAAAAACAAACAAAACTCAGTGTATGCACACATAGAGTTTAGAATCCATCCGTAGTATATACACAGGTATCAGTTAACAGTCCGTGCAGAGTTCACAAAGGCATCTGTCCACATTTCTTAACAGGGTGACAGCACACTCTTAACCACCGCAGAAACAAGTGTAGAAGATAGGACAGTCCTCCACCTCTAAGTCAACTGCCTCTTACCAGCTCCCTTGATCTCTGGTAAGGAGATCACAGACGCTTTTTAGCTTATGACCCAGCTACAGTCTTGGGATGGAACATCAGATAAAATCTCCGTGGTTTCTTTACGTGAGTCTCATCAACATATCCATGGGCCAGTCATATGAAAAAAAGAAAGGCTTCCATAGTGTATAACGTCTAAAACTTTTATTGTATAAAAAAGTAATGCACTTACATCAATCCAGATAAGATAAGGCATCAATCAGAAGGCAAGCCGGCCGGCTCTCTAAAAACAAACGCCCGTAACTTCCGGGACTGCGTGTTGGTATGTTGGTGGCGTCAGCACGCCGCTCTCCCTACGCCGTTTCGTCAAACCTGACGTCGTCCAGTGCCCCTGGACGACGTCAGGTTTGACGAAACGGCGTAGGGAGAGCGGCGTGCTGACGCCACCAACATACCAACACGCAGTCCCGGAAGTTACGGGCGTTTGTTTTTAGAGAGCCGGCCGGCTTGCCTTCTGATTGATGCCTTATCTTATCTGGATTGATGTAAGTGCATTACTTTTTTATACAATAAAAGTTTTAGACGTTATACACTATGGAAGCCTTTCTTTTTTTCATATGACTGGCCCATGGATATGTTGATGAGACTCACGTAAAGAAACCACGGAGATTTTATCTGATGTTCCATCCCAAGACTGTAGCTGGGTCATAAGCTAAAAAGCGTCTGTGATCTCCTTACCAGAGATCAAGGGAGCTGGTAAGAGGCAGTTGACTTAGAGGTGGAGGACTGTCCTATCTTCTACACTTGTTTCTGCGGTGGTTAAGAGTGTGCTGTCACCCTGTTAAGAAATGTGGACAGATGCCTTTGTGAACTCTGCACGGACTGTTAACTGATACCTGTGTATATACTACGGATGGACTCTAAACTCTATGTGTGCATACACTGAGTTTTGTTTGTTTTTTCTAGCGCAGTTTCCTTTTTGTTACTATATTCAATAATTAGACAAATAACAATTTAAGTCAATGTCAACATTGATACCCACGGGAGTGGGTGTGTTTAATTTGTAAATCCATTCCGTTTCATTTTTTGATATTCTCTGGGTCATATTTCCTCCCCTCCAATCTATGTCTAATCTAGCTATCCTGAAAAATTTGGCTATACTAGGATCCTTGTTATGATATATCCTGAAATGTTAAAAAAGGTTATCGAGATCACGAACTTAGGGTCACCCAATTACAAATTTTGGAGATGGACAGAGATAAACTTTTGGAAGACAAAACAAAAAAGAAACACGATTTGGATTATGTAGCATTTCTGAGTAATTTTAATAGAGACTATAAAAGTTTGGAGAAAATTTTCTTGAAGCACAGGCCAGTCTTGTTAAGAGACAGGACACTGTCCAAATTGCTGCCTGAACGGCCTAAATTCATCTAACAGCATGCATCTAGTTTAAGAAATAAAATCCCCTTCCCGACGACCGTACGCAGATATGCGTACTCGGCTTTCCGGGGTTATACCGGGATGGTGCCCGCAGCTGCAGGCATCACCCCGGTACCGTTGTTCACAGCGGGCGATCGGCTACCCGAGTATAACAACCGATGCGGCTAAAAGCTGCTCGGCTGTTATACCAGAGGAGCGGGAGGGGACATCCCCCCCCTCCCGCCGCCTCCCGCCGCTCTTACCGGGCCTCCCGTGCAATCGGGAGGCCCGGTGTCCAATCGTGTGCCTTCGGCGGCTGGGGGCGGGCTGGAACGAAGCTGTGGGTGGCTTTGTTCCAGCCTTCTCGTTGTAAACACGGAAGCAACGTCATGACGTCACTTCCCCTTTACTCGGCTGTCAATGGCTCCGAATTTTAAAAAAAATACAGTATTCAGAATCGCTGTTTTCGGCGATCTGAATACTTTCAAGTGCAAAGGAGGGATCGGGGGTCGGGACGCTTATACATGACTGAATGTTATGTTTGTGGTCCAAACATACTAGCACTTTATCAGCTATAGCGCTAAGAAGTTTGCACATGATTTAAATTGTTGTGTTTGTGGTTTATGCATTATCAGCAATAATAGCACCTTTTTTGCACTTGCACTTTTAGAAAGTGCCGTTTCAATTCATTAAATAATCATTTCACATTCACCTTCATTATAACATGCTGCTCCTATTTTGTTGTTAGTATACACATTTAATTACACAAGATTTTTTCATCTGCGTGTGCTGGTGGTATTTCCACTTACTACTAACCCCCAACGGAGACACCACCAAATTATCCAGCGGGACAGATGGGAAAGGGCCAACCATGTGTCCCAATGCCACTTCCTTCCGTAGTTTCTCAGAAACCACCTCTAAATATTGCAAAGCCGAGCGCAAATTCTGGGACCTGGGAGGGAGCCTTAGTCAATGTACATGGTATGTAAAACCCCTCTGAAAACCCCAGTCCCAACACCCGTGCTGATTCTCTATACAGGTACCTAGCGAGGAAAGGCTGCATCCTTTCCACCTTCACTGGCGTCTTCCCTCTTGTTACTAGCCTCACTGGGCCGCCCTTTCTCTTTTTTAAAGCAGCAAGACACAGGGTGGGCACCCCCGGACCCGGAGCACTTGTGAACTGATTTGGAGCCTGCGCCGATGTCATGAGCTTCATCCATAGACTAATGTCCTTGTGATCCCACCTCAAAGATGTCCGTATTGCTCTACGTTGCCGGAACTGCTCATCATACTGCAGCCATGCAGTGCCCCCGTAGACTCTATAGGCTTCACCCACGGCGTCTAAGTAACAGAACAGTGCTGAGCAGTGTTCTGGGTTCTTTTCCCCAATTACACTGGCCATAATGGCAAATGCCTGCAACCAGTTTGGGAATGTCCTAGGTATCAACCTGTATCTCCTCTTCTCCTCGTCCTCCTTCTTGGACTATTCCGGCTTCACCCTATTCAGGTTGAACTTCTCTAGCAGCAGTAGTGAAAAGATTTCCACATACTCACCTTTCCAGATCCGTTCCCTTACCTCTGGCTTTAAATACACTCCTAGTGGGCCCTCAAAACACACATAGACTTCGCAACTTAGCCAAATCGTCCAAGCGGACTGCCTCCTGTTTGCTAGCAGCCTCCCCCGCTGCCCCCACCTTCTCCCCACCAGCGGACTTGTCCGCAGGAGCCACCTGTGCTAGCCCAGTCCCCGCTACCACAGAAACCACCGCTCCGGGAACCGTAGCACTCCCTGCCCCGCTATTCCCTGGGGCACCTGTTTCCTTTGTGTGGGGTACAGGGCTGGCTTGGCTTCCTGCCCTGTCTCAGAATGAGCTACCAAATCCTTCAACCCCAGCAAAAACCCCCGTAAGCCAGTATTGACCCCGGCAGCATTGTGTTCGTGGGCCGAACTCCCCAGGGGGGGCCCCGCTGGTACGGTCGCTGACCCCACCCCCGTGGCCCGGTTACCCCGTACCCACCATATCTGCAGCTCCCACATGCTCACCCACATTAGAAGAATTAGAATTGGACTTACCAGGCTGCCTAGGAAGGATCCCACCAGCCTCCATTGCACATGGCTCCACCTCCTCTTCGGATACCAACAGCTCACCCTCGGATCTGTGTCCAGCTGCAAGTTCACCATCTGCTGAAAGCTCTCCAGGTGATGTCACTCTGGATACTGCGGATCCATGCTGCTTTGGACTCCTCCCCCACATGCTGGATCCATTCACCGATTTCTGCGTCGCCTTGCCGTGTCTTGCTGAGCTCACTGAAGACCCCACCGCCGTCTCCGTTCCTGTCGCCATCTGGCCTGACCCTCCTCTATCATCATCATGGTGGCTGGCTACAGTTTTGGATGGCCCAGCGGCCGCAGCTGCTTTACTCCCCTGCTGGAGCTCCGCCCTCGCAGCCCCGCCTGGTCCGGAGCCCGCACTGTCCTCACCCTGTTGTCTAGAGGGCCCGTGATTCGCCCTGCTGATCCCTGTGACCGTGCCTGCAGTCCTTCTAACCTGTGGGGCAGGATATCTCCTGGGACCCCCACCCACGAGCATAGCCTGTTGCTTTGCTGGGGGGCCCAAAGGGCCCTGATGGGACTCCCTGGCTGTCGCTGTTGTGGCCTGGGTGGGTCAGGTGACAAATGCTCTGGGGGCCTGGATCTCTGTGCCTGTGTGGATTCCTGCCCCCCCAAACCTGCTGCCACCGCATGCTGGGTCCCCAGCACCAGCGCTAGTTGCTCCTGGAGCCAGTCAGCCCTTCTTGTGGGCTGCCTCCTCTCTGTCTCTGCAGTAGCCACTCCATGTCTGCCATGATGTGTCCTCCCTCTTCTCCCCACGATGTCCCCCACCGAACCAGCTGCCTCTGTGCACTCTCTCTCCCAGCCCTCAGATAGCCAGACACTGGCACTGCTGAGTGAGTGAAATTGGCCTGATCAGAGACTGTAACCAGCTCCCAGCTAAACGTTCTCACCCTGCAGCTGTGTGGAATCTTTTTGCGCTGCTCAATCTTTTCCTCCTGCACTGCTGGTGATACTGGGGAGGGGCCAGGTTCTTATAACCCACTGAAACCCCTCTCCATCACTGCCAATCCCTACATCTCTCTCATTTTCTTACCCCACTGTTTCCCCTGTTATGCCAGCCCTACACTACCCCTTTGTTCTCGCTCCGGACTTGTCTAGAAGGGTTGCCAGCCAGTAATGATCCCTCTCCTTGATACCACGAATCATAGGGTACTTTCACAGGCTTTGCAGAATCAGGGAGGTCATACAGCATTAGTTTGCAGAGGCATTCGATTCTGAGTCCTCTGGGTCACTAAGGATAACATTATTTGTTACTACCTCCTCCCAGCCACGTACAACTCCTTGGGTTTCTGGGGACTGAAAACCATCCCTTGAAGACTGCTGCTGAGTGTTATCCTCTACATCTATGCTGACACAATCCTCCTCCTCCTTCTCCTTTTCTTCCTGTGTGTTGGGCCCACAGGAATGCTATCTGGATAAAGGGGACCTTGAGAGGAAAGGAAGTCCTCCTCCTCCTCCCACTGTTCTGCCTCAAGTGCCCTGTCCATGATTCCACAAAGCGTGCACTCCAGCAGGAAGACTAGAGGAACGGTGTCAATGATACATGCATTGTCGCTGCTCACCATCCTTGTGGCCTCCTTAAATGGTGATAGGACAGTGCATGCATCCTTGATCAGTAGCCACTGACGTAGCAAAAAGAAGCCAAGCTCCCATGATCCTGTCTTAGTGCCATACTCGCACAGGTACTCATTGATGGCCCTCTGCTGTGTGTGCAGCTGCTGCAGCATTGCCAACTTTGAGTTCCACCTGGTGGGCATGTCACAAATGAGGCTGTTTTTATACCAATATAATGCTGCGCTATCCAAATGTCATCAAATGATAATCGTACTAAATCCTAATATTACTGACTACAGTTAAATATTGGTGTTGAGATATTCCATTCCTATGTAAAAAAATCTAGTGAACATAATAATGAAATCTTATGCGATTAAAATTGCGATCATAAACAATTAAAATTCCAGTCCTATGCGATACTCCCAATGTCAACCGGTGTAGCATACACACCTCTATATACACATGTTGCATTCATATTCAACAGAGAAATATGCAAACCTGTGCGATAATAGCGATAAATGCCATAATTGAAGTGACAACCTGTAATTTACATAAATCTATATAAAAGTGCATCAATATACAATAATCAATATAGAAATAAAGTGAACCGTGTTTAAAGTGCTCTTGTGTCAAACTAATTCATGCATTAATCTGTGTCCACAAGATTGCAACATCAAGTCGATTCTTATGGTACTTATTGCAGATGATAAAACAGATGATAAAACAGTAAAGTGCTCGTGTCCACTCTTGTGCACCCCCTTTGGTATATGCGCTCACCTTAGAGCATGTGACCTTGCACCTTAGCTCGGTCAAAACATGCTTTTAAACCACCTCTGGGTTTATGGTCAGCATTCAGATCCTTGGAAGGTTGCTTGCAACAATATTCATATGGAAACTGGATAGTGCATTACCGTTTTATTTAAAATAACAATATTCCCTATATTAGGGTACTCACATTTAATAGGTGCTATGAGTGCACCACTCTGTAACAAGCCAATCAAATATAAAGACGCTGTATTGGTGTGCCCTGTCCATGATTCCACAAAGCGTGTGCTCCAACAGGAAGACTAGAGGGGACAGTGTCACTGGTGCATGCATTGTCGCTGCTCACCATCCTTGTGGCCTCCTCAAATGGTGACAGGACAGTGCATGCATCCTTGATCAGTAGCCCCTGGTGTGGTGAAAAGAAGCCAAGCTCCCCTGACCCTGTCCTGGTGCCATACTAGCACGGGTACTCATCGATGGCCCTCTGCTGTGTGTGCAGCCGCTGCAGCTTTGCCAAAGTTGAGTTCCACCTGGTGGGAATGTCACAAATGAGGTGGTTGGTGGGCAGGTTGCATTCCCTTTGAATGTCAGCCAGCCGAACACTGGCATTGTATGACATTTCTGGCCTGCCTCAGGAGATCTTGTAAGCCTGGGTACCTGCTCAAGAACCACTGCACCACCAAATTTAGAATGTGTGCATAACATGGAACATGGGTCAAGTGTCCCTGTCGGAGGGCAGAGAGAAAGTTGGTGCCATTGTCACATACAGTATAAAACATAAAATATAAAAAATTGATGAGCTCTAAAAATTGATCAACCAATGTGCAAAAACTGTATCAAATCGCAAATAAATAAAATATCAGAAAAATGCTCAAATGAATAAATAATCAGATACGCATATAGATGAATAAGTACCTATTAAATAGAGGTAAATAAAGGAAAGTTTTCCTTGAGAAAGTCACGTGTCAGTGACGCAACGCGTGGGAGGAGCCTAGGACGTTCACTGCTGCATGACACATCAAGCTGAACAGCAGCAGTTTCTCTATGGGAAGCCTCGTCCACAGCGGCTGACTGCAATCTGCATACCTGAATGCCTTTATTTAACCAGACGCATGTGAGTGTATCTCTTAAGCTGTTTGCTTGTGTACTTTTATCTAGTTCACTGCGCAATGATATATCTTTTTGCTTGCTTTTGATAAAATCATTCTCTTGAGAACCAAACTACCAACAGTATCATGGCTGAAGTGGGATGTAAGAAAAGCCAAAAATCATGAATAACGATCAAACACAGTGAATCAATTAATTTGATTAAGGAATGAACTACTGGGCCAATTTCATTTATTTTTTGGACTAACTTATCTCCGCTGGAATCTTTTCACCTTATGATTGCTTCTTTATCAGATCGGCATTATTTATTTATTTATTTATTTCTACACACCGTCACATATCATTTTTTGGGGGGTATGTGTATATGTATTAGCACCAGGATTTTATTTACCTCTATTTAATAGGTACTTATTCATCTATATGCGTATCTGATTATTTATTCATTTGAGCATTTTTCTGATATTTTATTTATTTGTGATTTGATACAGTTTTTGCACATTGGTTGATCAATTTTTAGAGCGCATCAATTTTTTATATTTTATGTTTTATACTTTATGGGATTCTGATCACCTTGCATTGATAGCAGCTTAATTTTATTGATCAATTCACGGTACTCATTTTATTTTTATTCACGTATATTTATTTGCATTTATTCAGATTTATTTATATCCATCTCAGCGCTTGGTTTTTACTCACAATTTGCATTGTCAAATACAACCATTCCTGGCTGAAGCTAGCAAGGTGTCAACCACCTCTGAGCCTGCCCCTGCAGAGCTGACAGAATTCCTGCCTCAGTGTGGCTCCCGTCCCCTAGGCAGACCAATTCAAGCACTGCATGGCATCTTTTAGCCTGACCCCCCTCGGGGGTTGAATGATTTGCCAGGGGTCACTGAATCCTGGGCTGTTTCTAAAGCCCACACCTCCCAGCCCTTTTGCGGCCACCCAGCAGGGCTGTCCCTGGAACCTGTGGCCACCCAGAAGGGACTGTTCCTGGAGCTCGCAGCTGCCCACTCAGCCTCTTCGCAGCTGCCCATTCACAGCATGACTGGGGGGCAGAGACTAGAGGTCAGCTGACTGGTGAGGAATGTGAAGTGGGAGGCACTGGAGGAGACCCTATCTCTTGATTTCGGCATAGGTGTCACTGCTACGAGACACCACAAAGTCTGAGACACAGTGAGTAACACTACCTGTGATTATATTTGCCATTAAAATTCTCCACTACAGTTCTCAGATCAGAAGATGACCTTGATCAAGAGCACCTAAGTTGGCTGATCAGAACTCCCCCCAGCACTGCCACTCATCCCAACTCCCCGCCAGCACTGCCAATCATCCCATTCCCAGCACCCCCACCAAGGAGTAAAAGAAGAAATAAAAATAAAGAATACATGGAACGGAGAGGAAAAGAGGGGAAGGACCAAAGAAAAAGGAAGAGAAAGAATAAGAGAAAGAACAAGAAAGGCGGCTAGAGAGAGGGATGGGGAAAAAAACAGGAAATTAGGATGGAGAGAGATAAAAGGGAAAGAGAGGAGAACAAAGAGAAAGAGAGTGGTACATCCTAAAATGTACCATAAAGGGTTTTAATACTGGCAGAATCACCACTAGCATTTTGGAGGCGTGGTGGTGGAACAAGCTCCAACAACACTGAACCCTGTCCTGCATTCTTGCCAGCTGCCAGCAGAGTTACCCAGTGCGCCGCCGTGAAGGAAAGATAAAGTCCCTGCCCACGCCTACTGGACCATGAGTCAGCAGTAATATGAACCTTACTGCTGACCGCTATGTCCAACAAGGCCAAAACATTGCCTTCCACATGCCGGTAGAGAGCCAGAATGGCCTTCTGTGAAAAGAAATAGCATTTTGGAACCTGCCACTGAGGTACAGCACATTTCACAAATTCACGAAAGGGGGCAGAGTCTACCAACTGAAAAGGCAGCAGTTGCAGTGCTAGCAATTTGGCCAAGCTAGCATTTAAACTCTGAGCATGTGGATGGTAGGGAAATTTACCTGCTAAAATCAATTGGTAGTGTACTGCTAGCAGTGGCTACAAGTACTTGGGACACCTATTGCTATACCTTCAATCCTCTAAATGCAGGTTTTTGAGAGGACTGGAGGTATACTAGGGTTGGAGATCCCAGATGAGGAGCAAGGAGAAGTCCGCCTTTTTCTTTAATGGAAGTCTTTCAAGTGCTGTTGCCAATGGTCTGCATGGCAGGTCGTCATATGTTGAACTATTTCAGACATAGGTGGCAAACAGTAACGGTGCGATCAGTTGCACACGTGTCAAAAAAGGCCCACGCCAAGGAACTTTTAAAAGTCAGTGGGGAGTCAGCAGCGCCCTGCACCTGCAGAACTCAGCGGTGTGATGCAATAGGGTGGCTGCCCTTAAGCTGCCCCCTAGAGGACATCCTGCCTCATTGTAGTTGTGCCTCCTCCTCCTCACTTTGCTCCTCTCTTCTCTCAGGCACCCAAGTACAGTCAGTGACCTCATCATCCCCTCCCTCCTCGTCACTGGAGCAAACTTGGCAGTATGCTGCAGCTGAGGGAAAATGACTGCCAGTTTATTGTCCTTCTGTGGCACCCCCTCTCTCTAGGCTCATGTTACTCCCTTCCTCAACCTGGGAACCAACATTGGAGCCTTCAAATCGTTGCGCATCCTCCAGCAGCATGTACCCGACACTGGTCGAATAATTCTTGGGACTCCTCCGTGCATGATGGTGGGGCTACGAAAGGAGTGACTGTGGACAAGGAGCTGGTGGAAAAGGCCACTTTAGCAGCTGTGTTGGAAGGAAAACTACTCTGAGCCTGGGTGACGGAGGATGAGGACAGCTTTGTTATCAACTCCACCAACTCTTCTGCATGTTCTGGCTCAATAACATGGCCAGTAGCAGGAAAAAAGGACAAGTGTGCCCCACGGCCACCTGCAGAGGATGCACCATGTCCACGACCACCACTGTTAACTGTAGACACAGAGACTGCTTACCCTCTTTTAGTGGCCTGTGAGTGTCTGCCTCTCCTGGGTGGCCTTCTGGACATGATGTTTTTTTTGTTTTGCAACATCACACTACATGGTATTATATACTGTGTACGCCATCTGAAGTGTACTAAAAACTATACACCACCAGATACTGTGTGTGTGTGTGTATAAACATATATATATATATATATATATATATATATATATATATTAGTACACTGCCTGCACTTAATATATTGTCTATGCTAAATGCAGAGTATACAGTATATATAGGAAACAACAAAAAGGGATTGCTGCACAAAAATGTTTTAATTAAAAGTATAGTCAAAACATCCAAATAAATATTCTGCATCATTGTAACAATTTCGGGCTAATACAGATCACGCCCTTCTTCAAAACATGGTGCCTATAAATGACATACATGGTACAATTTATATAGAGCCAATACATCTGCATACTATTAAATAATCAACCAGCCTGTCTGCAATCAATTAATCACTGGATCTGAGACACATTATAGTAAAAGTCCAAAATGTATTATTCAAAAAGGATCCTGGAACGAAAAAAAAAGGTTTGACTGTTTTCCACACTTCACAGAATATATCAATCAATCAAACTCCTGAATAATAAAAATAACAAAAAGAAAATAACATTAATGATAATATTATTGATAATAGTAAGAAGAATACTACATGTGTGTATACATATCTGAATGTGTGTGTACCTAAAGATGCACACACATGCACATATGTGATAAAGTGCAATCGATTAAAATTACACACATGATTTATGACCAAAAAATAACATAACGTAAAACAAGGAAAAAATAAGAAAAAAGTAAGAAAAAATATATACAATAACCAAGAAAAACAACATTAAAGAAATAAATACAGATCAAAATCTGAATTTAATCCCTTAGGTTGAAGGGTATCAAGCCGATGTATCCAATGGACTTCTTTCTTAAGCTCTAATTCTCTATTACCACCCTGTCTATTTCTTGGAACCCTGTCAATCACCATGAATCTAAGTTGGGAGAGTGTATGACCCTTATCTACAAAATGTCTTGATAAAGGCAGATTTTCTAGTTTGTCCCTGATGGAATACTTATGTCTTGCAATGCGATCCTTTATTTTCTGTGTGGTTTTCCCCACATAGAGGAGCCCACACGTACATTTAATAATATAGATAACATAGGTAGACTGACAGGTGTAGTAATCTCTAATAGACATAGCCCTTTTGTGGATGAGAAAAACATTTGCCTTTCATCATGCTAGATGAGGCACGAGAGGCAGGGAAAAGATCCCTGATTTTTAGGGCCCAGAAAAGTCACGGAAAAGTCACACGGGGGATAGGAGGTGAATACTGATCTGATTTTACCACTCTGTCATAAATACTTTTACCTCTGCGATACGATGACAGCTGAGGGTGGTAAAACTCTGGCACAGATGGATAGCTGTTATTTAAGATAGACCAGTGTTTTTTTATAATGTTGTTAATTTTGGTGGAAAATGAATGGAATTGAGAGATGAAAGGCATTCTTTTTTTTTTTCAATTATTTTTATTGAAGTTTTCAGTTTAACTAGGAGAATACAATACAATAAAATACAGCATTGAGATGTCACAGTAAAATCACGGTTCGGATGTATACAGTTCCGAATATATTACAACATAAGAAGATCTGTAATCCATAAACCATATAACTAATATGGAAAACAAATCAAATTAAAATTACATAGATACAGTCGTCATGGGTGATGGGAAGACGTCTTCCCTAGTTTCTGTAAGGACAGAGAGCGTCTTTCTGCATTTGTAGCTTGGTTAGGTGTAAAGACAGGTAGACCGATGTATATGCTTCCCTAACAACTAGACACCCCTATTGGGCTCTAACTGTGTCCGTGTGGGGGAGCTTAGGATCTCGACCTGCCATGTCGATGGAGGGATAGTACATCTGTATGATGGGTCATTATATGGAGTGTCAGGAAGATAAAATAGTTGGTTGGTTAGTTTCAAAGGGGGTAAGACCCGGGAGGTGCCTGTGGTACCAAATAAAGGTGCAGTGGAGGGGTATATTTTTGTGAAGACCTAACGTCATCAGAAGTAAAATGGTCATCAACAGGCATGGGCATTATGAAGGGTGGGAAGGGGTATATGGAGAATGTGTCTCCGTTAACTGTAAAGTATAGGTAGATAGCGTTTTGTGGATTCCCTCGGGTTGAGTTGATATTTGTTAGTGTAGGGAATTGCGGTAATTAGCTGTTTGTTTAAAGTGTGTCCAGCAAGCCCATGTTTTCTGAAATTTTGTTGGGTTCTCTCTAGCCTGGTGGATAAGGGCTTCCATTTCTGCAATTCTTTCTATGTGGCGAAACCAGTGGGAAATAGTTGGGGGTTTAATCTGTCTCGAAAGCACTGGTATGCTTTGTTTGGCCGCATTTATGAGGTGGAGGGTGAGGGATTTTTGGTAGACCGAGTATGGTATAAATGTGTGGTGGAGCAAATATTGAGCGGGAGTAAAGACTAGTGTGTAAGTCGTGATTTGGGTGATGAGGCAGTTTACTTCCTTCCAGAAAGGTTGTATGAGTGGGCACTCCTACCATATGTGGAGTAGGGATCCTGGAGTTACATTACATCTCCAGCAGAGCGGGGATATGCTGGGGTGATAGGTATGTATTTTGACCGGGGTCCTATACCATCTGGAGTATAGCTTGTATCCGTTTTCTTGTGCAGATACATTGATGGAACCTTTATGAATGTGTTCAAAGATCTGCTCCCATTCAGTGTTGGATAGGTCTAGTGCGAGTTCCCTTTTCCAGTGTCGGCTAATTTCGTTAGACTTGGGACTACAATCTGAGAACAAGAGTGCATATTAGGTTGAAATTAGATGTCTTCGGGGTTCCATAGATGTGCAAATGATTTCGAAGGGGGTGTGTTCCCTGTGCCATTTGGTCAGAGGTTTAGAGCTTTGGATGAAATGTCGGATCTGTAGATACTTGAAGTAAGGGATAGAATGTTCGGGAAAGCAAGACGATAGATTTGCATACGTTATGAACTTATCGTTAAGGAAGAAGTGTTCTGCTCTAAGAGAGGGTAGCCGTTGTGGGATCTCAGTGTTGGAATCAAAGAGGCTGGGAGCGAAGTCAGGGTTATGATTAATAGGGGTTAGGGGCCCTGAGGAGGATGCCATGTTGCGCTTATTACATGCCCTCCTAAAGTGGAGGAGGGTAGGTTTTATGAGTGGATGATTCATACATTCCTTAGGGATTGTTTTCTGCGAGATCCAAGGGAGATGCGAGATCGGGATTCCTGCAAAAGACTCTTCCAGTCTGACATAGTCCTTAGTGTCAGAGTGGACTTGCCAGTCGACTACTCTGGTCATGAGGCAGGACCAGTGGTATTTGTACATATCCGGGAGACCAATTCCCCCTTTCGCTTTAGGAAGAGCTATTCTGTCCCAGCTTAGTCTGGGTGCTTTGGAGGACCAAATAAAATTCCTACAGGGTCAATTGCATGTCGTGAAGAATGTGGAGGGGATACGGATTGGGAGGGTTTGAAAGAGGTACAGAATTCTGGGCAAGATATTCATTTTTATGATTGATGCTTTTCTGAACCAAGAAAATAAGCCAATATTCCTTCTCTTGAGGTCTTGTTGAATAGATTGGAGAATAGGCAGGAAGTTACTGGAGTAAAGGTTTGATAGATTTTTAGGGATCTTTATACCTAAATACATAAGAACATGGAGTTCCCAAGCAAAGGAGAAATTTGCCTGACATTGCATCACCGTGGAGGTAGGTAGGGAAACATTTAGTGCCTTAGATTTAGAAAAATTGATTTTGAAGTTAGAGAGTGATTGGAACAGGGCGAGGTCTTGTAGTAGGTTGGGCATGGACGTGACTGGGTCCGTAAGAAAAAACAATACGTCATCAGCGTAAGCTGCTAGTTTATAATGTTTGCATTTGATGTTGACACCCTTAATGTCAGGGTAGGCATTAATTCTACGAAGGAGGGGCTCCATAGTGAGAATGAAGATAAGGGGTGATAAGGGGCATTCCTGGCGCGTACCTTTCAAAATGGAGAAGGCATCCGACAGGTAGCTGTTGACTTTTATTCTGGCTGATGGCTGAGAATATAGTGCGATAATTAGCTGAAGTAGGCGGTCTGGCAATCCTATGGCCTTTAGTGTTGCCATCATGTAGTCCCATGCCACCCTGTCGAACGCCTTCTCCGCGTCCAGGGACAGCAAAAAGCCCGGCTTCGAGGAGTGTGATAACCAATGGTGTATGTTGATGGCCTTTATGGTGTTGTCCCTAGCCTCTCGACCAGGGACAAAACCTACCTGATCTACTTTGACCAGATTGGGGAGCAAAGGAAGAATACGATTTGCAAGGACTTTTGCATAAAGTTTTACGTCCACGTTCAGAAGAGATATGGGCCTGTAGTTTGCTACTATAGTGGTGTCTTTTCCGGGTTTTGGTATAAGCGTTATATGGGCAGCTAAAATATCTTTGCTAGCTTGAGGAGAGGAGGGTAGAGCGTTGAACGCTTTTGTGAATTTAGGGATCAGAATGTCCATAAAAGATTTGTAGTAACTGACGGAGAAGCCGTCAGGGCCTGGGCTCTTGCCTGATTTTAATTGTCTCAGTGCAACTATAGCTTCGTTTTTGGTAATTGGCTGGTCTAATGTAGTCACATCTTCTGGGGCAATAGGCGTGGGGCTATACTGAGGTAGGAAGCTTTTAATAGCCCGTGTTCTCTCAGGGATCTGACCTTTCGTGTTTGTTGGAAGTAGGTTGAAAAATTTGGAAAAATATTTTACGAAGTGGTCCGCTATCTTATCCGAGGTGACAATTGAGTTCCCAGAGGGGTCTTTGATAGTGTGAATGGTGGAGGATGCCTTTTTAATTTGGAGGGCTCTAGCTAACATTTTCCCGGATTTGTTCCCAAATTTGTAGAATAGTCGTTTCGTTAGTGCGAATTTGCGTTTCAGCATTTTCTCTAGTTCTACCAAGAGTTCTTCTCTGGTTTTTAATTGGTCTTCAAGGGGTTTTGTGGCCAGGGTCTGTTTGTGGATTTTTTCAAGAGAATGAATGCCTTTAGACAGGTTATCAATATGTGCTTTTCTGGCCTTGCACCTTTTGCTGCTAAAGAGACAAGTTCGCCACGAATGACGCATTTGTGCGCCATGCCCCAGGTGTCCCGCCCCCACTCTGATGAAGTCCCGCCCACAGGACGTAACACGTACGGGGGCCAGGAGCGCATGACGTCACCCGCGGCTGTCAGCCAGTATACGATCACACGCTATCCAGCCGGCACTCGGATCTGAGTGCTTTGTTATGTGAGTGCACCAGTTTTTTTCATTTTATTAATAAAGTTTAGAAACGGAGAGCACTATATTGTTTTTGCTTCATTTTATATGCCATCTGATGAGAGTGAGAGCAGCATATGTGAAGTTATTATCGCCCGGTTTTCAGCTTACCTGTTTGGTTTACATGCTGTGTGACCTCTTTCAGGTCGAAGATTGCAGGTGAGGGGCCATCCATATATAGTGAAGGGATTTTCAGTCACCTCTGATCCTATCCTAGGCGTTTTGACTATTCACTGGGGATCTCATCTCATCTTACATCTTATTTTCATTATTTTTATTATTGAACGGACAATTTATCTGCGCAGCACTTTTATTATTTATATGATCTTTGAGGTTTTTGTTCAATTTGCCTTCGTGCTTGCTTGCATTTATTTTTATTGTCCTTGTGTCAGCGCTGAGTTATTTCTATATTTCTTCGCATTTGTGCGCCGCCCATATAGTTGCAGGTGAGGCGTCTGCAGATTCATTCTCATGAAAAAAATGAGTAAGATGTGTTGCGATTTTTTGAGTTATGTCCATGTCCGTCAGTAGTGAATTATCGAAGCGCCAGATGGGAAGGTTCATCTGCGAAGTCAGGAAAGTCAGGGTCATGGAGATGGGATTGTGGTCGGATAAAAACATGGGATCAATAGTAGTCACATTCAGGAGTGTTAGGTCATTCTGTGAGAGGAAAAAATAGTCCAGTCTGGAGTATTTATTGTGTGTAGAGGAAAAGAAAGTATAGTCTTTGTCTTTGGGGTGAAGAATACGCCAGGCGTGGTGTAGGGTTAGGTCACTTAGTTGCGTCTTGATCGATTGCAGGGCTCTGTATGTCAAGGATGAGGATCCCGTGCATGTGTCATGGGCAGTGCTACATTTAAATCCCCCCCTACTATCAGGATTCCTTTCTGAAACGAGGTAAGTTGATTTAGGGTCTTGCGGAAGAATGGCACTTGGTGTTTATTGGGGGCGTATAAATTGGCCAATGTAAGAGGTCTATTGTGTAGTGTACCCTTTAGAAATAAGTATCTGCCCTCGGTATCTCGTTCGATGTCTTGTATTTGGACAGGGCAGTGTTTAAAGATTAGAATCGATACACCTTTGGTTTTTAAATTCGCATTGGTAGCATGGTAAGCAGTCGGAAAGAAGCTGTTATGAAGCTTTGGTATGGTATCTGATCGAAAATGGGTCTCTTGTAAAAAAATATATGGACTTTAATTCTTTGAAGATGTAGCAATAGCTGGGATAGTTTTTCCGGGGTGTTAAGTCCACAAGCGTTTCATGAGTAAAATTTTACAGTGAGGGCAGGTTGTGAAGCATTGCGTTGCGTCATGTTCAGACTACTATCTTGAATTATTATTGGGAGGGTGAAGGTGAGGTCTTTAGGGCATGAAGAGAAGGTTATAATAGGTAACCCTTGGGTATGAGGGTAGAAAATCATTTTAGGTAGTGCAACGAAGAGAGGGGGGACCAGCCCACCCTTAAGATTGTGCGGTTTCGGTGATGTACAGTGCCCAGTCAGCGCGCACTATCCTATTGGTAGTCTACACTGTACTAAGGCACTGTGTGGGGGTTGTCATGTAACTGGCAAAGAAGAGTTGAGTGGAGTGAGTGTCCACCCGCCGCTACCTGATAGTGAGGTTCATAAGTGGAGGCGGGTCTTTTGGGCAGTAGGTTACTGACGACATGGTAGTAACTAAGCAGTGATATATATAAACCTTTGACCTAAATACAGTTAATCACAACCAGTAACAATTAACAATAACAATGAATAATAACAGGTTGGCGTCTAGTGGTCGGCCGCCTAGATATATAACCGTTCACAGGGGCCGTAGATCGCCTTATGGTGGTTATACGCTGACTGTCATCTCTCCAATTTGGGCAGTAGCCAATGCCTACTGCAATAAGAAACTGTGTGTATCAAGATCTGAAACCAGATCGAACCTCAGTGTTGTGGGGGATTGGAGTTCCTGACCCATCAAGGGAGGAGTGTGTTTGTTTTAGAAGGGTCATGCGTGGTGTACCATTGGGGGTTTAGAGGCTAATCAGTTTCCCTAATGAGTGCGATGAGTAACCGTGGTAATAATCTATCTGTGTTTGATTGGATTATAGCCATGTATGCTATGAGCTAAAGTGCATATACCCTTTACAGTGTCGTCTTCCTGTATGCATATGTAGTCCAAATAAGCTTAAGCCGAAGGCTCGCAGGTTCGGGGGGGGACCGTGATGGTACATGCAATTAAGTGTGGTTCATTAGTGTCTAGAAATAGGAGATGTCAGGACATCCAAGATAGCTGCTGGATAGGGGAGATAGATGGTGTTCCGGTGCGTTCACCAAGGTGGAAGTTAGAGTTAGTGTAGCACATGGATGAGAGACATCTTACATGTAGTAAGGGCAATATTCTATGTCAGCAAGTACCCCGTCACTTTCCCGCCAGCTTCTTTGCACTGTGAACAACATTCTAAAAGAGAGCGTGTTTACACTGCATTGCCAATAGGGGCACATTCGGATGGGTATCTCCATCGTTCTTATATGAAGCTGAGGGTTATTGAAGTGTGGCGTGAGTGCACAGCTCTTGTAAGTCACCTTAACCAGCAGATAAGAGGCATATACACAAGGGGGACTATCGGGGCCTCAGCCAGCGCCTAGTATGTGTGGTAAAGTGTGGGGCAGGTGGTTCAACAGACCGCGGCATCCCCAAAGAACCCACACACACGTATCTTCTGCTATGTTATGGCCTAAGACACACTTTAAATATGAGGATGTGGGAAATCCCGACATGTTGCCCCCCGATGTACAGCCAATAAATCGGTCCCTACTAGATCATTTATAGACAACAATAAAAACCTTGTTATGGATAGTCCGATATGGAGAGCCAGCCTAATTCGGAGCCATGAGGAAATTGGGGTTGAGATCTTCTTCGCTGAATTACTTAATGAGGTGGAAGTCTTTGGTATAGGAAGAACGGCGGCTGGATTCGGAGAGTGGGAAGGCAGCCTGGCTTCGTAAACTTCTTTTCAGTGGTGTGTCTTCTTCTCCGTGCTTAAACAGCCAATGAAGGATGAGTAGGTGGCAAAACCGTCCGATCGCAGAAGATGCAGTCCGATTGTGTTGCATTGTCAAAAGTAATCAGTTAAGCAATTTGAAAAGCAGGGTCATAACAAAACCTGGGGAAACTGAGCATTCAACTTGAGCTGGAACATTCGGGAAAGGCACTTCCTGAGTTAGAGTATGGGGTTGTATCTTGTCAGGCGGAGCCGATATCTTCTCATATGCATAGGTGCTTGAGTATGTATCAGTAATCACAGGGTGTTCGCCGATGTCTTGGCGATTCGGCAGGGTCAGGGTCCAGCTGGGAGCCATGGGATACTGAGTGAATTCTGGGGCCCGAGGGGGATCTGCATCTACAGTAGTGGGTAGCTTGAGCGTCCATGAGCTCTTCCTTGCCTGCATCCTTCCTCGTAACTGCGCGGAGGAATTCAGCATACCATTGAGGGACATCCACAGTCGGCATGCCCAAGGTGTTACAGAAGTGCTGTCAGTCTTCCGGCACCTTCAGCAGTGCTGTCCTGCCTTGTGAGGTAGCCGACAGGTAAAAGGGGAACTGCCATTTGTAACGTACTCTGTTCATACGCAGTGTATCAAGGAGGGGTTTGAGATCTCTGTGGTGCTGAAGCATTATACTAGAGAGGTCTTGATATATTTATATGTTCGTTCCGTCAAATACCAGCTGGGTTCTAATTCTTGCCTTTCTCAGTATATCCTCTTTTGTTTTAAGGTCCACGATACAACAAATGACATCCCTGGGGGGATCAGTAATCCTCTCCTTAGGTCTGAGTGCTCTGTGGATTCGTTCCATTGCTATCTCTGTTTGTGCCGGCTGGTCAAGGATGTTATTGAACAGGCTGGTTACTGAAGAAGAAAGCTGATCTGTATCTACTGATTCCGGGAGGCCGTGGATTCTTAAGTTATGGTGTCTGCCTCTGTTGTCGAGCTCCTCCGTGTGATGCTGGAGGTTCCTAGTGCTAGTCTATCTTTAAGGTAGCAGGTCGGAGAACCGTGCCCTGTTGCGCCGACACTCTCTCTGCCTCACGGACTCTGTCAGTTAGAGCATGGATATCCAGGCGCAGCTCCGAAATGGCGGCGGACAAGGTATCCTTAATGTCCGCGGCAGTAGTCTTTAGATCTTGTATGCTAAGGTGTGGGTGAAGCGGGACATTTTGTTCTCCCGTTTCAAGTGTGCCCCGTGATACTGTTGCGGGTGTTGAGTCATTGGTAAGGGGGCAGCCTGTGTTCGCCCATGGCGGGAAGGCGCCATATTCCCCCTTTGGGACCTGAACATCTCCGGGATGTGTTGGCTCAAATTTCTGTCTTGTTCATGGGGGGAGCAGGATCTTGAAGCCGAAGAGGTACGGGAGGCAGTCGCCATGTCTAGTCAGTATTTTGGGGCGTCTTTACCACCTCAGGAAAGTAAAAGCAGTCGGCAGCGGCAGGAACTCTGTAATTAAGCTGCCATCTTCCAGTCAGGTCAGGACACACCCTAGATGAAAGGCATTCTGCGACTGGGTCTGATAGTACTAAAATTATCTTGTACAGACAAGCGTTCTTTATGAACAAAGTCTGCAGGATAACCCCATTGTCAGAGCCTGTCCTCCATCTCACCTAATAGAATCTCTCGGGTATCAGGATCACTACTAATCCTGGTTACCCCTTTAAATGGGCTATGAGGAATGGACTTAAAGACTCCTGGAGGATAAAAACTACAATACTTTAATAACTGATTACGACCAGTAGGTTTCCTGTACAGATCACTAATATGTCCATCTTTGATTGATAATAAAGTGTCTAAAAATAGAGTGCATTCCTGGTTTACTGACATATTGAATTTAAGGCCTGGAACCAATAGCTTTAGGTACATGTTGAACAATGATAGCGATTCAAAATCGCCTGTCCAAATCGCAAAGGCGTCATCAATGAACCTGTACCATACTGTACAGTGATCATTGAAGAGAGTGCAATTATAAATAAATGCCTGCTCTATCATGTCCATAAATGCACTGGCGTATGGGGGTGCCACATTTGAACCCATCGCTGCTCCAGCGAGCTGCAAATAGGTATCCTTAAATAGAAAAAAATTTTCTTCCAAAACAATATTAAGTAAATCCATAAGAAATGAAATTTGTGCAGGTGTGTATGTTTTAGATCTATACAATAGACGTTTACATGCTTCAAAACCAAGGGAATGTGGAATGGCCGTATATAAATTTGCTACTGTACGTCCCATGTAACCAGTATCGAGCCAAGAGTTAATGTGATATCTTGAATTTTATTAAAGTCTTGGGTCTCTGTGTTGCATTTGTTAAAAATATGATACAAGAACAGTACAAGAACAGTGTCTGGTGTCCAAGAAGCATTGTTGCCAATGGAGATCACGAACATACAGTAACAGAAGATAAGTAACTTTTAAGTGTATTTGTACTGTTAGACCATAGGCTGTTCATTTGCTAGGCATTTTTGCTTGTTATAGATATCTGTCAGTCTTGTATTGTATTCCTAATATTGTAATAGTTTTATATGTACAGCATCTTTGTATAGTAAAAGCACATTTACACACTGCAGAAATCTCAGCTTCCTTGCTTATACCACAGAGTAACCTTGCTAGATAGAAGCATGTAAAACATTTGGGGGCTCGTGCCGCGTTCTGTGCTATAATTCAATTGAAGCAGACCTGTTTTTCTGTAATGTGTTGTGTAGCTTGTACTAGGAAAAAAATGCTGCGTAAGCTGTTTAGGAAAAGCAAGGCTGCAGAGGGTTCTGGTGGCCAGAAGGAAGTGTGCAGCTTACCTATCTGGGTCAGAGACAATGAGTGGGAGCCTCTTGCTAAAGAATTTGTGAAGTATGCTTCTCCCTTGAACCTGACTTGAGGTGATAAAGTCTCAGATCATTTTTTAGATTTTAGCCTTAAGGGGTTGGATTTAAGTAAAAAAGAGAAGAGGACAGAGTCCACAGTGGCCTCGTTTTTTGTTCATGTTATTTACACTATATCACATAGAAGGGAGAAGGCAGAGGCAGAAGTTAAGCTATTAAAAGACCAGCTAGCAGTTGCTTCAGAGTGTACGTTCAACTGCTAGTCGGGCTGATGATTTGCAAGAGCGGTGTGCAGCCCTCATAACCAAATCAATTAATGCCTTAAGGAAAGGGAAGGGTCGTAAACCTGTTAGTAAAGCCAGGGTACGTGCCATTGTCACATCCCAAAATTGGGATTGTGAGGATGTGCTCTCCTCAAATGATAGTGAGGATGAGGAGATAGAGTTTGATATTTTGCATGATGATCTGCTAGTGGGAAAGAAAAAGTATGCCAGACCTCTCATTACTAAGCATAGGAAATGGCAACATGATCGAGAGGATATGGCAGATGGGGAGGTGCATTACTGCAACTCCAGAGATGTTGAATTTAAAGAAGTACAGGAGTTTACACAAACTGAACTGCATGAGCTGGAAAAACAATACAAACAAAGGTCTGGGGAACCCCTAGTGAGTTGGCTCCTACGCTTATGGGATGAAGGGGTGGACAGTGCTTTGTCAGGTAAGGAAGCAGTGACTATGTGAGTGTTAACCCATGATCCACAATTGCATCAGGCAATGCAAAAAGCCTGAGAGTTTAGCGTGAATTCTTCACTGTTAGACCTCGTGAGAGATGGTATAGTCCGAGTATACGCTAGTCCTACTGACCTGGAAAATGCCTACTCATGGAGAGCGATAGGAGAGGGTATTTCCAGGTTATGTGAGATGGGTTGTATAACCGGATTAATTAAGTTTCCAGAATGGATGGGTCCAGATATGGAACCCTTTACGTCTGCTCTGCGCTCTAAGCTGATGAAGTCTGCACCATTTAATCTCAGGGCTCCATTATTGTCCTTGTTGGGAGGCCTGGGATTAAACAGAAAGATTCATGAAGCCACTACCCTTTTAAGCCAGTTGAGGGAGCTAGAGGAGACTAAAACAAAACCTGTCAGGGCAGTAGATAAGGTCAAGGCCAGACAGGAAGAATACAAGCAGAAAAGAACAGAGATAAAAGAGAAGGTGAAGAGGTGAAGAGAAAACCAGGCTAGTTATTTCTAGGGATGTGGGTGGACTTACTGAACCCAAATCACTTTAAACTGGGGAGGAGTTGGAGAGACTCAGAAAAGGGGATTGGGAGGTTCCTTACCCTTTATGAAGGGAAGGTGAGTCTCCTGTAAAAGCTGTGAGGGCAGTGACAGCAGGATACCGACACCCATATGTACCTGTCACTGTATGGTGGGGGAAGTCATCTTCTCCTACCCATGTAATGGCTTTAGTTAATAACAGAGCTGAAGTTACACTTTTGCAAGGCAATCTTTCCCATCAAAAAGGAGAATTGATTTATGTAGAAGGCTTGGGAGGGCAAACTACACCAGCAGTTAGGATACAGGTGAAATTGGCTATTGGCAAGGGATCAGGATTTATGACAAATGTTTTGGTATCAGAGTTACTCGAAAATATTCTTGGCATGGATGTACTTCAAGGTCAGTCAATTCAGTCTGAAAGAGGTACATTCACATTCGGGTATCCTGATAAAGCGTTTCTGGTTAGGGCGGTGAAGGCTGTGGTCAGAGGTCATGCGAAATGGACCCAAGCAGTACAGACTTCCTGGAGGCCACAAAGAAACTGGGGAGACTATTCAAGAACTGTTGAGTGTAGGGATCCTTAGACCCGCTGTAAGTCCTTTCTCGTCTCCGGTGTTCCCAGTAAAAAAAACTGATGGGACATATAGAATGACTGTGGATTACAGAGGTCTAAACAAAGTGGCACCTCCATTGAAGTCAGCTGTACCAGATATGATCTCAATTGTTGAGAAATTGCTAAAAATGCAGGGGAATATCATGCTGTGATAGACCTGGCTAATGCTTTCTTTTCAATTTTGATAGACCCAGAGTGTCAAGACCAGTTTACTATGGTGTGGGACGGCCGCCAGTACACTTTCACTGTCCTTCCGCAAGGCTATCTTCATTCTCCAACGATTTGTCATGGACTGATTGAGCGGGATTCAAGTACCCTGAATTTGAAAGTCACTGTGTTTCACTACATTGATTACATCATGATCTCTGCGACAAAAGAAGATGTAACTGAAGCACTGCACATGCTGATAGAGCACTTGGAGAACAGAGGGTGGGCTATCAACAGAGACAAAGTCCAAGGACCTGCCACAGAAGTAAAATTCCTGGGAATGATCTGGACTGGGCCTCAGAGGAAAATTCCAGAGACAGTTGTGCAAACTATCCAGGCGCTGTCGCCTTCTACTACCAAAAAAGAGGCACAGAAGTTCATTGGAGTTGTGGGGTTCTGGAGATTGTTCATCCCACATCTTGGACTGATTCTGAGGCCTATATATAATGTCACCAGAAAAAAGACTGAGTTCTCATGGGGTTCAGAGCAGCGGACTGCATTTCTGGCTGCTAAAGAAGCTATTTTGCAGCATCAGGGATTAGGACCCATGAGACAAGGAGTACCATTTAAGCTGGATGTAGTGGATCAGAATTGTACCATATCTTGGAGTCTGTGGCAGCCAAATGAAAAGAAAGGACTGAGAGCAATACCCATTGGATTTTGGTCCAAACAACTGACAGGGGCACAGAAGAGATACACGCCCCTAGAGAAGTACCTGTTTAGGGCCTACACGGCATTTCAACATGTAGAGACCACTACAGGAAAGGACACAGTCACCATCCATACTGCATTGCCAATAGCAGGATGGGTGAGAGATAATGGACTGACCACTACGGCAGCTGTAGCCCAGAACCAGACACTGATGAAATGGAAGTGGTACCTTCAAGAAAGAGGGGGTATTGCAGCTGGGGATGTAAGAGACATTTCAAAACAGTTGGCAGGGCTTGTTACTTTTACCAGCACCCGGCCAGAAGAAGAAATTCCTGTGCTGCAGTCATCCCCCATTCCAGAGGCTCCACCCTCTGAGTCTCTGTCAGAAGACATGAAGGAGTCAGCGTGGTTCACTGATGGTTCAGCCACAGTCGCCTCGTCTGGGCGTAAATGGACAGCAGCAGCCTACAACCCAATTACAGACACAGTCCTGCAGTAGACCGGAATTGGAGGGTCCAGTCAGTATGCAGAGTTGAAAGCTGTAGTGATGACTCTTCAGGAGGATCCTTCTTCCCATGTCATTCTCTACACTGACAGCTGGGCGGTTTTTAAAGGACTGACGACTTGGATGCCCACATGGAAGTCCAATGAATGGATGATTCATGGAAAGGTGGTGTGGAGAGGCAAGGAAGTCTGAGACTACATCTGGAAGGAAGCTCATAAAAGTGGGACATGTTGATGCACATGTGCCCCTAGTCCCAGACTTTGAGAACTATAACAGAGTTGCAGATGAAATAGCCAAAGTGAAGGCAGTTGTGCCAATTGATCCTGTCTGGATGAACTTGGCCAACTGGGCCCACAAACAATCTGGACATTTGGGGTAGAAAGCAACATATGAATGGGCACAGCAGAGAGGATTGCCTATATCCATGGACATGATAAAGACTGTAATAGGAAACTGTACAGGGTGTGGAGAAGTGCGACAATGGCCATTGAAAAAGTACTCCACCGGGTCGATTAAGAGGGGTGAGAGGCCTGCAGAGATCTGGCAGATTGACTTCATCGGTCCCCTGCCCCGGGGAAACAATGGACTGAGATATTGTTGCACTGCAGTGGACACCTATTCAGGACTTATGCTTTTTCATCCTTGCAAACATGCAGGTCAAGCCACAACACTTCAACTGCTCCAGGAACTTGTCGTTGCTTATGGTTGTCCCAAACAAGTCCAAAGTGATAACGGCTCACACTTCACTGGATCAACAATACAGCAGTGGTCCAAAGATTCTGGAGTGTACTGGTTGTGCCACATCCCATACCATCCACAGGCAGCTGGTTTGATTGAATACAATGGGCTATTGAAGGACCAGATACGCAAACTTAGACCCACACATACACTAAGGGGGTGGGATCGGGTCCTCACACAGACAGTCATGTTGTTAAATTCTAGGCCAATAGCCAAAAGCACACCATATGAGAGGATGGTAGGGGCTGGGGCACAGATTCCACAGCTGGAGTGCAGAGTTCAGTATTTATGTAAGGTTCCTGAAAGAACAGGGCTTAACAGACATGTTACTGCTTCCCATGACATAGAAACCAAGAGTGACAAATCTGAAGCTGAAGCCTATCTAGGAATGAGAGGGAATCTGACAGGAAGGTTTGAAGTTACATTTGCATTGACAGATGAGCTTCAAGACAGTGGCTGGGACTCTGACTGGTTAGTGGATACTTCTCAGCAAGAGTGGAAAGTGAGGCTACTTAACATCAAACCTTCCAAAATAAACAGCAGTGATCTTCTGGGAAATATCAGTATATTTTCTCTCCTCCCTATTGATGTTCTTTGGGAGGGTCAGAAGTGGGTACAGGCAGGGGGCAAAGTGTTAGTCAGATATCCAGGCAAGAAGCCACTTAGAGGAGAGATTTTATCTGAAGGGCCTGAATCTACTGTTTATGTGTTATTAGAAGGAACAGATAATCCGCTTTGTTTTCCACTCCACAGGCTGTCTCTGATTTGATCCATGGGAAATGATCGAAAGAATGACAGAAGATTGCAAGAGCTGTGGAGAGCAAGGCCTTTGATGTATTATAAGCCTGGACTTGTTTCTAAAGAACTTTAGAATGGACTTTCTAATGAACATTTTAGTTAAAGACTGAAACGCCTTCTCAATGACAGAAATATGGGAGGTGTTGCATTCAAGGAAAATGAATGTTTAGAATTAGTTTTTCTTAGTAATGAAGTGATTTTCTGTATGGAGTCTGAAAGAAAAAAAATCTAGGGCGGAATGTGTTGCATTTTGTTAAAAATATGTTTTTTTTTAATAAGACTCATAGCATTCTGGTGTCACAGAGACAGACTTTCTCAAACAAATGTTGTTGGATACAACAGTCTATTGTCTCTATAGCTACAGTAAACAAGTAAGACATTACTTGTTTGAGATTCTTTCAGCTCTCAAATTGAAAGAATGACTGTTAGATTACTGTCAGGTCTTGCACTGAGTAAACAATGGTTTACATAGATATCATTGTTGTATCCAATTGACAGTTTCAACAGTCCATTGTCTACACAGCTACAGTAAACAGGTATGTTTTCTGTTGTTTGGTAACTATGGTAAACAGCCTGGCACATAAAAGGCGGGATTCAGGCATAAGCTAGGGACACTCACACACACACACATCATGCTGTAAGAGGAGAAGCCGCCACTCATGATACAAGAACAGTAGCTGGTGTCCAAGAAGCATAGTTGCCAATTGAGATCACGAACATACAGTAACAGAAGATAAGTAACTTTTAAGTGTATTTGTACTGATAGAGCATAGGCTGTTCATTTGCTAGGCATCTTTGCTTGTTATAGATATCTGTCAGCCTTGTATTGTATTCCTAATATTGTAATAGTTTTGTATGTACAGCATTTTTGTATAGTAAAAGCACATTTACACACTGCAGAAATCTCAGCTTCCTTGCTTATACCACAGAGTAACCTTGCTAGATAGACGCAAGCAAAACATTTTCCTGTATATACGAGCGAGTATGTACAATAGGTGAGGTTTATCACTTATCTAAATATTTGGCCAACGGCATAGTAACTGGAAACGTCTGTGTGTTAACATCAATAATATTCTGTTTTACTGCCTGTGCTACAGTGGTTTTTATTCTGCTTAGTACACAATATGTGGGATTAGTCTGCAGATGAGTGTATACATTGGAATCTGCCATTTGCCTGTAGATCTCCCTCTCATATTGATTGGTATCTATTACCACTATCGAGCCCCCCTTATCAGCCGGCTTGATAGTTATTTCCCTGTGAGCAGATAAGGCAGCAAGAGCATTACCTTCCTCCCAAATAAAATTGTTTGGTATATGGTCCCTTACTGAATGATTTTTTTAAAAATAAATCTATGTCTTCTTCTACTCTGCTAATAAACCCCTCGGCTGCTGCACAAGAGGTAGGCGGCACAAAACTACTTTTGTTTTTAAGCTGTAAGCTAGAGATAGACAGCGGAGGCGAGTTGGTATCACTAATAGCAGGTCTAGAGGAAAAGAAAGATTTAAGACAAATTTGTCTAAAGAAACAATACAAATCCTGCTTCAATACAAATGTGTCCATTTTTGTTTTAGGACAAAAGTTCAGACCTTTGTTCAAAACTTGCAATTCTATGTCAGATAAAGAGGTAGATGAAATATTATGTACCACACATGTAGTTAAGTCCTCTGTCTGTTCCTGGTCCTGGTGGCAATGGATCTTGCTGTTGCGTTTTCAGTTCCTCTTGCCTCCTCTCCTCCTGTGTTTGGACCCGAGGACCCCTGTTGTAAAAAAGAGCCTTTAGAAAGATTAGTAGATGAGCCTGTGGAAGTCATAGAAGAATTAGAGGTAGATAACGGCTGGTTCTGTCGTGGCTTTCTAAATTGAGCCCGAAAGCGAATAGGTTCTGCCCAATTGTACACCCGATTGTTGATGTAATCGTTGCGTTCCCAATCCATTTTAGATCTTTTGCATGTCTCAGTATTCTTATTAAACAGGAATAGTTTATCATCAAGTGTCTTTCTATTTTTGAGAAACTCCTCTTGGCCAATTAAATCTGACAATTGGCTTTCCAGAGCTGCAATTTCTTTAATGGTCGTGGTGCTTTCCATTTGTAAAAATTCCACTGTTAGGGTGACAAGATCAAATGAGCATTTGTTTATGATCTGGGTAAATTTTTTCTTAAAGTCCTCATTTTGAGCAAACAAAGTAGGCACTATGCGTACCCTTAGTCCACGTGGAATGATTCGTGATTTGTAATATTCAGCCAGCGTTACCTCATGTAGTTCCATGGACGTGAGATGCTGTAATGATTTCTCCAATTTACGGGTCAGTTGTGGGGATGGGCTCTCGATGAGGAAATCCCTGGAGCCCAAAATGCCGGTATAAATCTGTGCTGTATCTGCTTCTATGTAAGAGAACGAGCCGCCAGTGGCCATCGTTTCAATGATTTCAGAACAATAGACTGGTGCTCACTCACAAGGGTATATAGAAAAGTTCAGAAGGGTGAGGTGCACGTCGGTCGGAGTAACAAGTGCAAGCAATCAAGCCCTCCCAAAGGCTTATACTATAGGAAATGACAAAAAGGGATTGCTGCACAAAAATGTTTTAATGAAAAATATAATCAAAACATCCAAAATATATAGGCCAGTGTTTCTCAACTCCAGTCCTCAAGGCGCCCCAACAGGTCATGTTTCAGTTTCACTGCCTTAGTAATTACCACAGCCATTTCATCTGAGGGAAATCCTGAAAACATGACCTGTTGGGGCGCCTTGAGGACTGGAGTTGAGAAACACTGATATAGGCCATCATCGTAACAGTTTCAGGCTAATACAGATCACACCCTTCTTCAAAACATGGTGCCTATAAATGATGACATACATGGTACAATTTATATAGAGCAAATATATCTGCAAACTATTAAAAAAATCAACCAGCCTGTCTGGAATCAATTAATCACTGGATCTGAGACACATTATAGTAAAAGTCAAAAATCTATTATACAAAATTATCCTGGAACGAAAAAAACAACAGGTTTGATGTTTTTTCACACTTCACAAAATATATCAATCGATCAAACTCCCGAATAATAAAAATAACAAAAAGAAAATAACAATAATGATAATATTATTGATGATGATAATAATAAGAATAATTTTTAGACACTTTATTATCAATCAAAGATGGACATATTATCAGTGATCTGTACAGGAAACCTACAGATCGTAATCAGTTACAGTTGCAATAAAAAGTAAGTCACAACAATAGAGACAATCACAGTCTGCTTAAACTAATAACACACAAAGAATTAAATGTTACCATGCTTTTATTGAACACACCATGTAAACATTCACAGTGCAAGTGGAAAAAGTATGTGAATCCCTAATCTAATGAGATCTCCAAGAGCTAATTGGAGTGAGGTGTCAGCCAACTGGAGTCCAATCAATGAGATGAGATTGGAGGTGTTGGTTACAGCTGCCCTGCCCTATAAAGAAACACACACCAGTATAGGGGTTTGCTTTTCACAAGAAGCATTGCCTGATGTGTGAATGATGCCTCACACAAAAGAGCTCTCAGAAGACCTACGATTAAGAATTGTTGACTTGCATAAAGCTGGAAAGGGTTATAAAAGTATCTCCAAAAGCCTTGCTGTTCATCAGTCCACGGTAAGACAAATTGTCTATAAATGGAGAAAGTTCAGCACTGCTGCTACTCTCCCTAGAAGTGGGCATCCTGTAAAGATGACTGCAAGAGCACAGCTCAGACTGCTCAATGAGGTGAAGAAGAATCCTAGAGTGTCAGCTAAAGACTTATAAAAGTCTCTGGCGTATGCTAACATCCCTGTAAGCGAATCTACGATATGTAAAACACTAAACAAGAATGGATTTCATGGGAGTATACCACAGAGGAAGCCACTGCTGTCCAAAAAAAAACATTGCTGCACGTTTACAGTTTGCACAAGAGCACCTGGGTGTTCCACAGCAGTACTGGCAAAATATTCTGTTCACAGATGAAACCAAAGTTGAGTTGTTTGGAAGAAACACACAACACTATGTGTGGAGAAAAAGAGGCACAGTACACCAACATCAAAACCTCATCCCAACTGTGAAGTATGGTGGTGGGGGCATCATGGTTTGGGGCTACTTTGCTGCATCAGGGCCTGGGCGGATTGCTATCATCAAAGGAAAAATGAATTTCCAAGTTTATCAAGACATTTTGCAGGAGAACTTAAGGCCATCTGTCCACCAGCTGAAGCTCAACAGAAGATGGGTGTTGCAACAGGACAACGACCCAAAGCATAGAAGTAAATAAACAACAGAATGGCTTAAACAGAAGAAAATACACCGTCTGGAGGGGCCCAGTTAGAGTCCTGACCTCAACCCGATTGAGATGCTGTGGCATGACCTCAAGAAAGCGATTCACACCAGACATCCTAAGAATATTGCTGAACTGAAACAGTTCTGTAAAGAGGAATGGTCAAGAATTACTCCTGACAGCTGTGCACGTCTGATCTGCAACTACAGGAAATGTTTGGTTGAAGTTATTGCTGCCAAAGGAGGTTCAACCAGTTATTAAATCCAAGGGTTCACATACTTTTTCCACCTGTACTGTGAATGTTTACATGGTGTGTTCAATAAAAACATGGTAACATTTAATTCTTTGTGTGTTATTAGTTTAAGCAGACTGTGATTGTCTATTGTTGTGACTTAGATGAAGATCAGATCACATTTTATGACCAATTTGTGCAGAAATCCATATCATTCCAAAATGGTTCGCATACTTTTTATTGCAACTGTATTAAAGTATTGTAGTTTTCATCCTCCAGGAGTCTTTAAGTCTATTCCTGATAGCCAATTTAAACGGATAACCAGGATTACTAGTGATCCTGATACCCGAGAGATTCGATTAGGAGAGATGGAGGACAGGCTCCGACAATGGGGTTATCCTGCAGACGTTGTTCATAAAGAGCGCTTGTCTTTACAAGATAGTACTAAAATTATCAGACCCAGTCGCAGCATGCCCTTTATCTCTCAATTCCATTCATTTTCCACCAAAATTACCAAACTTATAAAAAAAACACTGGTCTATCTTAAATAACAGCTATCCATCTGTGCCAGAGTTTTACCACCCTCCCCTATCATTGTATCGCAGAGGTTAAAGCATTTATGACAGAGTAATAAAATCAGATCAGTATTCACCTCCTATCCCCCGTGTGACTTTTCTAGGCCCTAAAAATCAGGGATCTTTTCCTTGCCTCTTGTGCATACAATTTTCTAGCATGATGAAAGGCAAATGTTTTTCTCATCCACAAAAGGGCTATGATATATCTATTAGAGATTACTACACCTGTCAGTCTACATATGTTATCTATATTATTAAATGTCCGTGTGGTCTCCTCTATGTGGGGAAAACCACACAGAAAATAAAGGATCGCATTGCGAGACATAAGTACAGGCATACCCCACATAATGGGACCAGAGCAGGTATGTAAACTGAAAATGTACTTAAAGTGAAGCAATACCTTTTTTCACTTCTAGAGGGGTCAGGGGCTGTAGAGGGGTGATTGGGGCCTATAGTGGAGGGCCATGAGCTGTAGTGGGGGGGTCAGGGAGTGAAGTATATAGTACTGTACAGTAATCCACTTACGTTTAATGAGCAACTCTGGGCTGGCTGGTGGGCAACTCTGCCTCTTCACTTGCAGCCTCTTCACTGGCGACAACTCCGGGCAGCAGCTCCACCTCTTCTAGGCCATACTGCGGCTGCGTGGCGTGGGATGTCTGTACTTGCGAGGTACTTTACGTACACGCGCGGGTATGTCCATACTCGTGAGTGTACTTAAAGCGGGCTACACCTGTTCTCCATCAGGAACAAACTAGAAAATCTGCCTTTATCGAGACATTTTGTAGATAAGGGTCATACAGTCTCCCAACTTAGATTCTTGGTGATTGACAGAGTATCAAGAAATAGACGGGGTGGTAATAGAGAATTAGAGCTTAAGATAAAAGAAGTCCATTGGATACATCGGCTTGATACCCTTCAACCTAAGGGGTAAAATTCAGATTTTAATCTGTATTTATTTCTTTAATGTTGTTTTTCTTGGTTATTGTATATATTTTTTCTTACTTTTTTCTTATTTTTTCCTTGTTTTACGTTATGTTATTTTTTGGTCATAAATCATGTGTGTAATTTTGATCGATTGCACTTTATCACATATGTGCATGTGTGTGCATCTTTAGGCACACACATTCACATATGTATACACACATATAGTATTCTTTAGGCTTGTGCAATTCGTTTCGTAACTAATCGAAATTCGGCCGAATTTTGCATCTTTCGGACACTCGGATGCATCCGAATGTCCGAATAAAAAAATAACGAATTTCAACGAATATGAAAGAAATTATAGTGGATATAACAAATGAATTCGACATGATTCGGTAATTCGTTAAAGGTCTAATGAAACAAAAGGTCAACTCAAAGTAAATCTTACAGTCCAATCAGCTGATTAATTTTGTGCTGGAGGTTGGATTACTGGCAAAGTGCATTCCTGAGAACCGAGTGAGAAGGGTGTTGTATTGCATTTGAGTACAGGAGAAGAGATATTGTCATTGATTGTATTAAAAGATTCAATAAACAAACGACTTTCCAAACCACGAATCATTATCACGAATATATATATACATACATAAATATCGAATTTCAACTAATACAAATTAAATTATAGCGCATATAATAAATGAATTCGACATTATTCGAGATTCAGTATAACGAATATCGACATTCTACGAATAAAAACGAACTATCTGAAAACATATTAACGTAACATAACGAATATAACAGAACGAAATTATGTATTTTACGAATGACTACGAACCGAAACTAAACAAAATTTTCCGTTGTGCACAAGTCTAGTATTCTTCTTCTTATTATCAATAATATTAGCATTATAGTTATTTTCTTTTTGTTATTTTTATTATTCTGGAGTTCGATCGATTAATAGATTCTGTGAAGTGTGGAAAACAGTCAAACCTGTTGTTTTTTTCATTCCAGGATCCTTTTTGTATAATAGATTTTGGACTTTTACTATAATGTGTCTCAGATCCAGTGATTAATTGATTCCAGACAGGCTGGTTAATTATTTAATAGTATGCAGATGTATTTGCTCTATATAAATTGTACCATGTATGTCATCATTTATAGGCACCATGTTTTGAAGAAGGGCGTGATCTGTATTAGCCCGAAACTATTACGATGATGGCCTATATATTTTGGATGTTTTGATTATATTTTTCATTAAAACATTTTTGTGCAGCAATCCCTTTTTGTCGTTTCCTATAATATAAGCCTTTGGGAGGGCTTGATTGCCTGCACTTGTTACTTCAACCAACGTGCACCTCACCCTTCTGAACTTTTATTCATATATTGTGACAGATCGTTATATATATACTAGACTGACTGTATGTGTGTGTGTGTATATATATATATATATATATATATATATATATATAAAACAAAAACGCTGCCACTAACTGAATAGCCTGCCTGCTTAATCTAACTCAAGCTATCTCTCTGTCCATGACAACAACAACTACACATGGCTGCTATGTAAGCAGCCTTATATAGTGTGGGGTGCCTTTGGCCAATTATGGCTCTCTCAGCAATGCGTGCTGTGATTGGCCAAAGCATGCAGGTCAGGTGCATGCTTTGGCCAATCATCATACAACAATGCACTGTGGTCTCGCAGTGCATTATGGGGCATTTCGCGGCGCTCAAATTTCCCGCAAATGCCCCATAATGTCCGCTGTTCTGCGAACGGGTGAACACCCGATGTTTGAGTCGAACTTATGTTCAACCCGAACATCGAGCTCATCCCTACTTATGTTTTACAAACACGTAAGGAGAAGATGGAAAAGAAGGAAAAAAAACTAAAATAAATGAATGTACAGGCACCAGTGGCACAGGAGAAAAATCCTGAGTCCCTGGGAGTGCCAGTGTCAACAGTGCAGGTAACCCCTCAGGGAGTGCCTATGACAGCACTGCCATACCCGCTTTCAGGGGTTGTGTATATTTCGAACTATGGTGCTTCACAAAATAAGAAAAGTAGCTGGAAGCCAAATGAGGGACAGTGGAGAAATCCAAGAATCCAGTCCCGATATCAACAAATAGTTCCTGCTAGAGCTAGGTTGCCTGCCTGTTTTTAATGTGGAACAGGTGGTCACTTGGCTCGAGACTGCAGACAACGCTAGGATTAAGTGGAATGTGATGACAACACAGATGAACAAGAAATAATGTGCTCAACGTTTCTGTCATTGAAATAGCCTCTGTCGATGAGCCAATAGTTGAGATAAATGTTGATGGTATTGATTTACCATGCTTAATTGATACGGGAATGGCTCGGTTGCTGCTGAATGTTCTTGACCCTAAATTGCCTACCTCTAACCAAAGAGTTTCTCTTGCTAGAGTGAGCAATAGAGTGATTTCAGCTGAAGTTACCAAACCAGTTCCTGTTACCCTGGGAGAACATTCAACTACGCATTATTTTGTGTTGTCACCATATTCCCCCTGTAGTTTGTTAGGACGAGATCTATTGTCCAAAATGGGGGTAACAATTGCGTTATCTCCAGGTAAAACCATTATTGACATACCTCATAAGGTAGAAGAAGAAGCCTTGGCATTCTTGGGACTAGTGGGATATTGTAGACAGTTTGTTTTTGCCTCAATACTCTACTACTATTGGCCCTTTACAGGAATTATTGAAAGGACACACTAAAAGCAGCTATAAATTTACTGCGGATGAACTAACTCCAGCTGTTAAAAATGCTTTCAAACAGGTTAAAGCCTCTTGACAGTGCCAAGTCTTGGGTTACCTGACTATACTAAACCCTACTACTTGTACAGAAGTAAATGGACATGCAAATGAGGTACTGACACAACATTTTTGTTACAGACATCGACCAATAGGCTACTATAGCTATACATTGGACAGTGTGGCTAGAGGACTCCCTGGCTGTTTAAAATCAGTAGCGGCTGCTGCCCTGTTAGTAGAAAAAACAGCAGATATTGTGTTAGGAAATACCTTAAATCTGATGTGTTCTCATGACCTAGAGGCAATGCTCAATAGTGCATACACTAAACATTTTTCTGTTCAAAGTGTAACACACTATCATCTAGTTTTGTTGTCAGCCTCAAACCTGTGATGTCAAACATTAAATCCAGCTACTTTTCTGCCTGAAGCTAATATTGATGTTGATGACAGCAATTGTACTACAGCAATTGACGAAGTAACCAAACCAAGACCTGACTTGCAGGATGATCCCATAACAGGTTTGCCTCCTTGTGCAAACCTCTTTGTGGATGGTTCATTTAGAAGAGATGACGGACTTACCTTAGCACCTAGTGCAGTGGTAACTGGTGACGGAAAACTACTACATGCTTCAGTTTTTAAAAATTCTAAATCTGCACAAGCAGCTGAGCTTACTGCCCTTTGTGTGGCTTTAGAATTGGCACAAGATACCGTGAATATCTACAGTGATTCTGCCTTTAAAGGAAATGTAATTGCTCCTCTGACTCTATTTCCTTCTTTGTTTTCTTTGAGTCATGGGCTGTGCCATGTCTAAACAGGAGGGATGTGATGATTAGCTGGTGGGCTCCAGGTTTTCATACTTATGCTGCTAAAAAAATACATGAATGTGTTAAATGCCAGGCTCATAACATTGGGAAGCCAGTACCTACCCCTATAAAACACATTCCACATACTGAAGAGCCATTTCAGATTGTGCAAATTGAATTTTCACATATGCCACCTTGTGGTTGGTTTAAATACCTGTTAGTATGCGTAGATCGGTTTTCTGGATGGATGGAGGCTTATCCAACTGCGAAAGATGATGCCAGGACTGTGGTAAAATGTCTCTAGACTAGAGAGATAATCACGATCCCTAGATTTGCTATAGGTGAAATATTCTCATCGGATAGGGGAACACACTTTGACAATAAACTTATGGCAGAAGTAGTGAGCATTTTATGGATTAAACAGCAGTTACATACTCCATATAGGCCACAAGCTAGTGGATTAGTGGAACGCACTAACCAATCTTTAAAGAGGTATTTGGCCAAGTTAACAGCTAATGGAACAAGCACATGGGTAGAAGCCCTACCAATAGCCTTAACGGCCATTAGAACTACTCCTAATGAAAAATATGGACTGTCGCATTTTGATATACTGTTTGGGCGACTACCTAAGAGAGAACCCAGGGACAGTGATATTGTTAAGTGGTCAAGATGCCACGATTGACTATGTGCAAAAGTTGGCAAATGTGTTTTCTGATACTTTTTCCAGAGCCAAAGCAGGACAACCTAAAAGCAGGACTAAACTCTGGAGATTGGGTGTATATCAAGAATCACACACCCCGGACCACTTTGTCTCCTAGGTGGAAGGGACCATTTCAAATTATTCTTGTGTCCCCTACGGTAGTAAAACTAAAGGACTACAAGTACTGGGTGCATGGTTTGCATTGTAAAAAAACTGTAGCACCCGCAGACAATAAAGTCCAGACCCAGCCAGCAAGTATTGTTCTGTGCCTTTACCTTCCAGGTCACCTCCACTGACCCGTGCTCGGGCAAGAAGACAACATGAATCTTCTAGGACCTAGACCTGATGTAGGCCTCTGGGGCATCATTCTATGTGGTGGGACAGTGGTGTGGATTACGATTATGGTGTAAGAATGGACCCATTAGGAAGAAAAGGGTAAGATATCTGGTATCTTCTCGATAAATGCAACCATATTGGAAGAAATATCACACCTTGAGTCTAGCCCTGAACAACGCCTAAGAAGAGAAGTCACTGCATATCATGACCAGTTTTCTGAACCCTTTTATAACTCTTTTGTGTCTATGCATTTACAGACTGCCAAGAAACTGAACATTAGCAAATGTTGGATATGTACACATGCACCTATTTCACATAAAACCATGCCATTGCTAGGTGTTCCCAGTTGTTTGCAAGACACAGAAGATAGTGCACATTTCAGTAATGTTAGTATCTCACTGACTGCCAAATTCATTTCTCTCCTGTTATTTACAAATGTCCCTATGAAACCACCTGCAGTGTGTATTAACTTTACACAGATCTGCTCACCTGAACTAGAAGAGCAAGGTTTTCAGAGTACTACCCGGAACATTGGTAACTCTAACTGTATGGATGAAGCCGAGATAAAATACTGGTTTGATGGCAGAGATACTGTTAGGAGTACAGATAGATACCAGGAACTGCACGATTTAACACAACGTCAGCATTCTAGACAGAACAACTTGAAACTACTGATGTGTTTGCAGAGATATAATTTCAAAAGGCTTGTTCAGCTCCCATCGGGATATTACTTAATATGTGGTAAAAAGGCTTACACATGGTTCCACTAAATTCCATGGGTGTTTGTTATTTCTGTAGAGTTATCCCCGCTACCTGATACATGGATGATAATGAGTTTAAGGAAATCCAAGTACATAAAATCCCTATACACTTTCAGCATAGAAGAGATATGCCTATTCGATCCATCTCTGGCATGACAGAGGATTCTGAGACCAGTGATGATGATGATGAGGCAGATATTGTTCAGTCACCCACTAACATACCAAAGGATTCTGAGACTAAGAACCCTTGCACACTGGGGCGGTTTGCAGGCGCTATTGCGCTAATAATAGCGCCTGCAAACCGCCCCGAAAGTGCCGCTGCTTTCATTCCAGTGTGAAAGCCCCGAGGGCTTGCACACTGGAGCGATGCGCTGGCAGGACGGTAAAAAAATCTTTGGAGCGGTGAAGGAGCGGTGTGTATACCGCTCCCTTACTGCTCCTGCCCATTGAAATCAATGGGACGGCGCGGCTATACCACTGGCAAAACGCCTCTGCAGAGGCGCTTTGCGGTGGTATTTAACCCTTTCTCGGCCGCTAGCGGGGGGTAAAACCGCCCCGCTAGTGGCCGCATACCGACGGTAAAACGCCGCTAATAATAGCGGCGTTTTACCGCCGACGCCGCCCCCCGCCCCAGTGTGCAAGGGCTCTAAGGATGATGATAGAAGCGACATTGCATCACGTGAGAATAATTATTCTCCATACCTTGGGTGAACAAGTGTTGTATCAAGAAATCTTTTAGTTTCATTATTGTTTCAGCTGAACTGATGGAAAACATTACTGCCTTGTATGATAGAAACTTTGTGGTTCTCGCCACTGAATTAAACATTATAAAAAAATGAATTGATTTAACACAGTTTGGTGTTGGATTATCTTATGGCCAGTCAAGGAGGAATGTGTACCATAGTGGGAACAGCATGTTGCAATTACACTGGAAATGATATGAAAGCTGAAGTTGCTATCATTTTGCATGTAGAAAGAGTGCAACAATTAAAGCTGGGTTTTTGCCTCTTATGGCTTAATCCTCTCACATGGTTTTCAGGTATTGGAGGTTGGTTTTCTGGCATCGTACATGGTATTCTATTCATAGTTGGATTTATTGTACTCCTAATCCTTGTAATCAAATGTGTATCGATAATTTGCAAATGTATGAAAATAATCACAAATGCTTGTACTAATACTGGTCCTTCTGAGCCTCCAAGGTGTCATGAACAAGGTGTGACCAGAACTGTGTGGACTGCAACAGAGTGAATAAAACACATGTAAAGTGAAAAAGTAATATTTATTAAAAGGATAAATCGTAAACAATAAAGCAAACCAGCAAACAACCAAGGTGATACACAAAAGCAACTCTCTAAACCAAATGTGAGTACAGGATGAGATATAATCATAAACGTAATAAAGCCAAGGTCATACACGAGAGATCAGTCAGATTGAACAGGGAGCAGGATGGGACAGGGAGAGGACAACAGGTTGAAGGAATGAGTCTGCAAGACAGGGATCCAGGGATGGATGCAGGGTTCAGGAACATGGGGCAGGATAAACAGGAACAGGTTCAGGATAACAGGATCACAGATTCAGGTAAGGCTCAAGGACAATACCAAGGCAAATGTAAGAGCGACTGCCAGGTATAAATACACACCTCCTGCAATCAGTCTCAGGTGACGCCTGATTGCAGGAGATGATGTCGGCTCCAGACTGCTGGGAGACACCCGCTGGTGGACACCAGTACTGTGGCCCAAAGATCTGAGAGTGCCACCAGCAGGTGAAACTTTTCCTGATACAAGGCCACGCATGATAACTGCTTATGAGATGGTGACCCGTATACCTGAAGGCCAACCTAAAGGTACAGGGGAAGTCTAATACTGAAGAATTTGAACAACAGGAGGGAATGTTAAGATACGGAATACATGGACTCATGGAATTCCCCCTTATATAAAACTGTTTTTCTCTGAGATGTATTCTGATAGTTTGTTCTAAATTCTTAGGTACTACATGATCCTGTTATCGTTAGAGAAGTTGCAATGTTCTGCCAAATGACATCTGTACTAAATTGGCTGTACATTGCTTTGATTCTGGGAAAGAGATTTTATCATAAAAAGTCCTTTGGATAACCCCCTTATGTGTAATCACACAGTTAGATATATTATGACAATGTCTTGTAAATTGGACTTATGACCTCCATAGACAGCCATGTTATAATTTCTTATAAAAGCTGAAGTCATGTTCGTATTGTTATAAGATTCTCTCTATATGTGATCCGGTTTACATTGTATTATTCTCAGTAATACTTTTACCAGCACTTCACCTTTGGGTGACAGAATTCTTGCCACTCAGATCCATTCTCCTCCTGAGAAACCTTGTAACTGCTGCTTTGTCCCTGAGAATGTCCACACTTCCGTGCTTCAGACTTACCATTCTCCCAAGGCTGCTGGCCACTCAGGGAAGAGTCAACTTATTTGGGCTATTTCCCAACAATTCTGGTGGCCTAGCCTACGTGCTGATGTAGCCACCTTCATAGCTGTTTGTTCCGTGTGTGCTCAGAGTAAGACATCACAACACTTTCCAGTGGGCCTCCTACAACTCATACCCAATGGAGAGAGGCCTTGGACCCACCTGTCTATGGATTTTATTGTGGAGTTACCTGACTCTCAGGGCAACCCAGTTATGGTGGTTGACCGGTTCTTGAAAATGTCTCATTGTATGCCACTTAAGAAGTTGCCCACAACCAAAGAACTGGCTTCCATTTTTTCTCGGGAGATCTTTCACTTACATGGGCTACCCAAGGTTATCATCTCGGACAGGTGTAGTCAGTTTATGTCAATGTTTTGGTGAGCCTTTTGTGCACAGTTGGGAATTCAGCTTTCCTTCTCCTCTGTGTATCACCTGCAGTCCAATGGGGCTGCAGAACGAGCCAACAAGTCCTTGGAGCAGTTTTTACGTTGCTACATTTCTGACCACCATAACAATTGGTCATACCTCTTACCTTGGGCAGAGTTTGCTCACAATAGTGCCTTCAATACCGCTTCCTGATTGTCTCCATTCAGTGGTGAATTATGGTTTCCAACCATCCATGTTGCCTGACTCATTTGTTCCTCAAAGAATTCCTCTTTTGGAGGAGCATCTCTATGATCTTCGTTCCACTTGGGTACAGGTCCAAGAGTCCTTGTGACATGCCAATGATAGTTACATACTGACAGCGGAAGCCTACCTGCGCCTTCCCACCAAGTTGGGGACAGGGTCTTGCTGTCATCTCACAACCTCCGTCTCCGTGTTCCCTCACTGAAACTGGCCCTACGGTTTATTGGGCCTTTCCGTATTCTTCGTAGGCTCAACCCAGTGGCTTACGCTTTAGACCTTCCTTCTAATATGTGTATTTCAAATGTATTTCCTATTAAAACCTTTGGTATGCAATCACTTCACCACCTCGGTACCACATCCTCACCCAGTTCAGGTTGAGAACCATGAGGAGTATAAAATACAATCTATCATTGATTCCCATAGGTTCCCTGGGCGCATACAGTACCTGGTTCATTGGAAAAGGTACAGTCCAGAGGAATGCTCTTGGGTCTCATCCTCAGACGTACATGCTCCCGTCTTCCTCCGTGTTTTCCGAGGGGGGGTCATTGAGGGGGTACTGTCAGCTAGCTATGTTGGCTATTTAAACTGCCTGGATAAGATCTCCTGTGCCTTCGCCTGGTCAGCATATCCAGATACTCTCTGCTGTGTTTTCCTGTTAAAGACTTTTGCCTGGCTGACTTCCCTTCTGGTTCCTGATCCTGTTTACTGCCTCTATTATGCTCATCTCTGGATTCCTGTTTTACTGGCTTGTTCTGACTACCCGCTCTGGTTACTGAACCCCAGGTATGTTTTGACTATGTTTGCTCTGTTTATACCATTTTACCATTTAATTAAAAAGTGTTATTTTTACTGCACTTCTGTCTCAGTTTGACTCTTGGTTCCTGACACTATCCAAGCGGTTGAAGAGTGGGAAGTGGCCAATGTAGTGAAGAGGCAAGAGTGATTGAAAGCCTGCGGGCTCCAGCTCTGGATGTGATTAAGAACCTCAGCTGCACTACTTCCGAGTGCTTGGGAGCACTCTGTGAGGTCTATGGAAGAATTGAAGATGGTGCAGAAATATTCTATCTCTTTAACCACACTTACCAGATGGAGGGTGAGAAGCTATGTTGTGTGGCTAGATCAGATTCTGCACCAAGTCATAATGAAGGGTGGAATGGAAGCCAAAGCTGCAAGTAGAGCGCTCATGTGACAGATGCAAGAGCAGCCCAACCGCTGGATCCTGCTGTGCTATAACTTTGAGCCTGGTGTCTAAGTGACTCTCTTACCTACTCTAAACTAATGAAGTCATTAGAGGAGGCCCTGCTGGAAAACAAGAAGAAGGGCCGAAGGTTGAAATCTGTTGTTGGGGTCAGGGTGGCCAGTATAACTGATAGTGATTCAGAGACCAAGCTTCTGAATACTCACATGTCCCAGTTAAAAGAGAGGATAACTGGGTCATAAAGTCAAGTCGCCAAAGTAGACACAGCCACTACCTCCAGGTTGTACAAAGAGGCAGAGCAACTGGATATCAAGTCTGAGATAGCGGCATTGAAGCTACAGATGTCTCAAATGATGGACATGGTAAACATCTTGGCAGCAAAGTTCACTGAGTCGTCCAACGAGGGTGTTATGGGTCAGAATGTACCCATGGACTCACCTGCTGTGCCTCGCCAGAGACCAATGAACCAAGACATCTGTCTAAACATCTGTCTAAACTCATTACCAGAGAGTATTCCCAAGTCCATGGAGGGTAGAAGACTGGTGTGGACCACAGAGAGGTGATCCAAGGATGGAGAGAAGGCCTGGGCCTTCAAGAAGAACTTTCACTATCAAAACTGTCAGAAAGGATTAATATCTGAGCTGTATAAATCTATGGAGATGGTAAAAGATAGTCCCAAATTAAGACATATGACCCAGTGGGAGCGCAAATTAAATCTGGAATACCATCCCAAAGACTGGGAAGCTAACTGCCATGATTTGCATAAATGTAACAAATCTCTTACTATTAGGGAAACTGCGATTAATTACATACTCGCTGGTACTATACCCCTCTACAGTTGGGAAGGATCTACCCCCAGACTTCCTCATCTTGTTTCAGAGGATGTGCTCTTCCAGGTTTTTTTTTGCACGTGTTATGAGAATGTGAGGCTCTACAACCTACTTGGAAAAGGACTCTGGAGCTAATGGACAAGCTGGCGGGGAGGCACATGGCTCTGACACATACTAACTGTCTGCTATTTTAAAAAATCCCAGATACCTCGAAACCCCTAATGAAACTATTATACACTATTTGTCTTGCACTGCACTGGGCAACCACCCTTAACTGGAATTCTAACACAGTCCCATTCTCGCAGGTTATCTCTCGAGTTGATCAAATAATGTTATCAGAAAAAATATTTCACACACTGCATGACTCTATCCCTATCTATGACGCTATATGGAACCCTTGGTTCACTTTCCGTATTCAAGAATGACCTGAGTTATTGTTTTAGTGTTTTTGTTTTATTTTTGTTGTATTTGACTTATTGACTGCAGTCTTGTTTGACATACCATATCTCAGATAAGATCATATAGCATTATGATTTTCTTATATAACCACAAATACTTTTATATTTGGATGATCACTGTCTACCTGAGTAACCCAAATGATTTTTCGACATGCAGTTTTATATCTCTTGTCATTTTGTACTGCTTACTTTTCTCTCTCAATAAAAAAAAATTAAGTAAAAAAAAAAAAAAAAAAAAAGAACTTTCACTGAACCTGCAAGGGAACAGTGGAGGGCACCTGCAGTTTATGCTGTCTCAGTGAGATACGACTCTCAGCCTCCAAGATGTCAATGGAAACAGAATTTCCAACGCCGAAAAAGAAAGGAAGCGTGAGTCCGGCCACGAAAATCTACTGTTTCAAATGCTTTCATCAATCCTCCTGCTCAGTTGGTAGGCCCTCTGTCTGTAGTGCCTGTTTTGGAGGAAGGAATTTATACAAGAGCCATTCTTGATTCAGGTGCTCAGGGTACCTTGTTGACCAGAGACTTTTATGAGAGGTATTTGTCATTCATACCCCTGCGAAAGTTGGAAGATATAGAAAAATAAAATAAAATTTAAAAAAACGCTCATAATCTGTGTGCAAATTTGATCATATTAAAAAAGTGAAATTAATAGAACATACAAAAATTAAAGTGCCATGGATAAAATATCCTAAATGTAATGTGCACTAATGTGTAAAAACACATGAAAATAAATGAAAATAAGCGACTTGAATACATCCAGCGCTGAATAAGTGATCACATTAGTATATCAATAAACACAACTAAACTTATCAGTAGTGAAAAAACGTGAAAATACTCATTATTGTATTGATTATATTCCTTAGATTTATGATTCTTAAATCTCCTTTTAGGGGGTTTAGGGTTACCCTCCTCCTTATGTGATTGAGGACGTGGTTTAGACTGGGATTGTTTGTTCTGCCTCACTGGTGATCGATATGAGACTCGTCTGGAGGTGGTTGGTTGTTGTTTGTGTGTTGGGAGGGATCTGTACTGATATTCATCCATTCTCTCAGGTAACTCTTCCCCTCCCAGATCTGACGTGTGTGGGTCAAGTACTGGTGCAGCCGGTTTAGCCACATCAGCTGAAATTTTACTTTGCTATTCAAAAACGCATCCCCTTTTATAGTCTCCAACATCCCGATTATATTTTTTCTTTTTTTTCTTTTTTTGTTCAATATCTTCCTTCTCAATATTTTCTTAAGGTTCATTGATCTCTCTTTGTATTCCTCACTATCACTGAAAGGGGATAGTTTCTCTTTAATTGCTTTAATCTCAATATCAAGTCTAACTAGTTTATCATTCTTCTTCTTTATTAAAAATTCAAGGAATTTACCTCCAGCTTCATTAAAATACCGAAACTGGTCTTGAAGATCAGTTTCTCCTTTTTGGGGACTAACGTCCCATCTCAGACTTCTTGGGACCATTGAATCTGTCACATATTGTACCAAGAAGATTATGTCCCACTGGGTGTGTATTTCAGAGACCATGAGATTTTTCAATCTCATGAACATACCACATAGATCACTGTCAGGCTCATTATTGACTTCAAAAACTCCATCCTTGGTGATTACCCTGGAAGAGTGGTATTCAAAGACATCTATAATTGAATATGTATGCTTATCAGAATACTGGTAAAAAACAACCAAATATGGGGATAGTTGAACTCAGCGCCTGAAACAGTGGGCAGGTGGGGGAAGAAAAAGGGAAAGGGAATGGGATTACAAGGAAGAATAACCCAGCACTTATGGAACTTTTTTTCTGTAGTTCAGTTTACGGACTGCACTCACTATTTTCACGTTTTTTCACTACTGATAAGTTTAGTTGTGTTTATTGATATACTAATGCGATCACTTATTCAGCGCTGGATGTATTCAAGTCGTTTATTTTCATTTATTTTCATGTGTTTTTACACATTAGTGCACATTACATTTAGGATATTTTATCCATGGCACTTTAATTTTTGTATGTTCTATTAATTTCACTTTTTTAATATGATCAAATTTGCACACAGATTATGAGCGCACTTATTTTGATTTATTTGTATAGTTTACACAGATATTGGTGTTTGTTTGTGCAGCTATAATCTTGGTTTCACATTTGAGCTTTTTAGCGCGTTTTTTTTAATTATATTTTATTTTTGTTGTATACAATATCACTTAACCTGCAGCTGAATCCAACCTCTGGGAGACCAGTTCATTAATATCATAAATATTTTTTATATATTCGTTTGAAGAGAACCGCCCTTCATAGATCTTTGTTGATCTAAGTGTGCTGGGTTATTCTTCCTGGTAATCCCATTCCCTTTCCCTTTTTCTTCCCCCACTCCTGCCCACTGTTTCAGGCGCTGAGTTCAACTATCCCCATATTTGGTTGTTTTTTACCAGTATTCTGATAAGCATACATATTCAATTATGGATGTCTTTGAATACCGTTCTTGCAGGGTAATCACCAAGGATGGAGTTTTTGAAGTCAATAATGAGCCTGACAGTGATCTAAGTGGTATGTTCATGAGATTGAAAAATCTCATGGTCTCTGAAATGCACACCCAGTGGGACATAATCTTTTTGGGACAATATGTGACAGATTCAATGGTCCCAAGAAGTCTGAGATGGGACGTTAGTCCCCAAAAAGGAGAAACTGATCTTCAAGACTGGTTTCGGTATTTTAATGAAGCTGGAGGTAAATTCCTTGAATTTTTAATAAAGAAGAAGAATGATAAACTAGTTAGACTTGATATTGAGATTAAAGCAATTAAAGAGAAACTATCCCCTTTCAGTGATAGTGAGGAATACAAAGAGAGAATAAATGAACCATAAGAAAATACTTGAGAAGGAAGATATTGAACAAAAAAAGAAAAAAAAGAAAAAATATAATCGGGATGTTGGAGACTATAAAAGGGGATGTGTTTTTGAATAGCAAAGTAAAATTTCAGCTGATGTGGCTAAACTGGCTGGACCAGTACTTGACCCACACACGTCAGATCTGGGAGGGGAAGAGTTACCTGAGAGAATGGATGAATATCAGTACAGATTCCTCCCAACACACAAACAACAACCAACCACCTCCAGACGAGTCTCATATCGATCACCAGTGAGGCAGAACAAACAATCCCAGTCTAAACCACGTCCTCAATCACATAAGGAGGAGGGTAACCCTAAACCCCCTAAAAGGAGATTTAGGAATCATAAATTTAAGGAATATAATCAATATAATAATGAGTATTACCGACAAGGATTTAATGATAGACATTATCGGGATCAACCTTATGCCTACAATTCCGCTAGGAGAACCTATGAGGAGGATCATCCTTCCAGATATTCTGTCCCCACCCAAAATCGCTTTTACAATCTGAGGGACAGTGAGTATCAATATGATAATTACGACCAATATGAACAAAGAAGGGACTACCCCTCCGAGTCCCGTACCCCTAGAAGAGGGACACAGAATGATAAGCCATTCTGGTACCAGCCTTCATCCTTACAGACAAGGGACCGGAATGGCTGGCAGTCTCCCTATCAACAAAGACCGGGTGAATTCTCTCAACCCCAACATTGGGGTTTTCCCCGGGCCAACCAAAACCCCCAGCGACCCATAGAAAAAAGAGAGGAGTCAGAGGGGGAGGAGATCAAAGAGCAAAAAGAAAACGGGAGTAAGCGGTAGAGGGATTTTTAACTTAAGTAAAACTTCCTTAACGCAGGCTGAGACATCAATTGTGGATAAGGGTCTCAAACTTGTACCTCCAAAATCTCTCAATAAATTTTAAACATATATGGATATTCACAAATACACCAGAAAACTAAATATTAAAAGGTATATGTTGTCCAATCCCATTAGCTCCCAAAACTCCAGTTCCAACACCATTAGACATTCAGGCTTAGCAAATGCGTCCCTATTCAACCCTCCGGGTGGCCTTTCCGCTTCCCTGAGAGTGTTTAGGGACGTTCTCTTGAGGGATTTGGATCATTTGAAAACCCAAAATGTCAAAATGTCGAGGGAATTGCAGCTAGGCCTGGACTCATTATGTAAACGGAAGGATCTTATAATCAGGCCAGCTGATAAAGGGGGTGGAATAGTGGTCTTGGACACGGCTGACTATTTCCAGGAGCTTGAGAATTTGGTGAGCGACAGAAACACTTACCAACCCTTAAGATCAGATCCTAGAGTCAAATTCAAAAAAGAATTGGAAAAGATTGTAGATAAAGGCCATGAGCTGGGTATCATTAACAAGAAGGAGAAATCCTTTTTGATCCCAGTGGCCTCGAGGATTCCCGTCATGTACTACCTGCCCAAGATCCACAAGGACCCGGTGTGTCCCCCGGTCATCCCATTATAAGTGGAATAGATTCCATTACATCCAGGACAGGTAAGTACATTGACAGTTTCCTCCAACCGCTGGTACAACTTTTACCAGCTTACATTAAAGACACCAGACATACCATTAACTTACTTAAGAATAGTGGATACAGAGACGGGCATTGGCTTGTTACAGCCGATGTCACATCTCTGTACACCATTATCCCTCACAATTGGGACATTAAATCTGTCAAATATTTTTTGGACAAGGACTCTTCAATACCAAGAAAACAGAAACGTTTTATTATGGAACTCTTAGAATATGCTACGACACATATTTTCTTTTGGCATAATAACAAATTTTTCCTCCAGACTAAAGGTGTCGCTATGGGGGCTAAATTTGCCCCCAGTCTGGTGAACCTTTTTATGGGGAAGTGGGAGGAGGACGTCATCTATGCCCAACAAAGACCTGAACTAGTCTTGTGGGCAAGATATATAGATGACGTCCTCCTCATGTGGAGTGGTACTCACGATTCACTCTGTGCATTTATGGAAGATCTAAATAACAATGAGAGGGGTATCATACTGAAGTACGAGGCCAGCCAACAAAAGATCAATTTTCTTTACCTGGAAATTCATAGTGAAGGGAATACTTTACTTACCTCCACTTATTTCAAGGTCACAGACCGGAACTCATTCATTCCTTGGGACAGTTGTCACCATAAAGCATGGTTAGACTCTGTCCCTAAGAGTCAATACATCAGGTTAAAGTGTAACTGCTCCACCACTGCGGACTTCGTGGCCCAATCCAGGGTCTTAACTGAAAGATTCTTGGAAAAAGGCTACAAGGCCCAATTCTTGGAGGACAAATTAGACCAAGTTAAGCTACTGGATAGAGATCTACTCCTGGTAGATAGACCTAGTAATAACAATGATAGAAAGGTGGTCTGTCCCTTCATAACCGGATACTCTTGCCAATACTTCTCCGTCAAAAAAATATTATACAAACATTGGCATATTATTAAAAATGATCCCCTCTTGGGTCCACTCCTTCCTGACAGACCTCAGGTGGTTTTCAGAGGCTCCCCTTCAATTAAATCACGTGTGGTGTCTATTGTATGTGACCCCCCTATCAATAAACCTATGTTCTTTCAACATTTAATAGGCTACTATAAATGTAGGAATTGCGAAGTTTGTTCTATCAATGCCATTGCTGAAAGGAAGGTTTGCCAGTTCCACTCTAACAGTACACACCGTGATTTTTCTATTAAATCTTTCATTACTTGCTCCACAACCCATGTCGTGTATCTTCTCACTAGGGATGAGCCGAACACCCCCCTGTTCGGTTCGCACCAGAACATGCGAACAGGAAAAAAGTTCGTTCGAACATGCGAACACCGTTAAAGTCTATGGGACACGAACATGAATAATCAAAAGTGCTAATTTTCAAGGCTTATATGCAAGTTATTGTCATAAAAAGTGTTTGGGGACCTGGGTCCTGCCCCAGGGGACATGGATCAATGCAAAAAAAAGTTTTAAAAACGGCCGTTTTTTCAGGAGCAGTGATTTTAATAATGCTTAAAGTCAAACAATAAAAGTGTAATATCCCTTTAAATTTCGTACCTGGGGGGTGTCTATAGTGTGCCTGTAAAGGGGCGCATGTTTCCTGTGTTTAGAACAGTCTGACAGCAAAATGACATTTTGAAGGAAAAAACTCATTTAAAACTACCCGCGGCTATTGCATTGCCGACAATACACATAGAAGTTCATTGATAAAAACGGCATGGGAATTCCCCAAAGGGGAACCCCGAACCAAAATTAAAAAAAAAAAAATGACGTGGGGGTCCCCCTAAATTCCATACCAGGCCCTTCAGGTCTGATATGGATATTAAGGGGAACCCCGGCCAAAATTTAAAAAAAAAAATGACGTGGGGTTCCCCCTAAATTCCATACCAGACCCTTCAGGTCTGGTATGGATTTTAAGGGGAAAACCGCGCCAAAAAAAAAAAAAAAAACGGCGTGGGGCCCCCCCAAAAATCCATACCAGACCCTTATCCGAGCACGCAACCTGGCAGGCCGCAGGAAAAGAGGGGGGGACGAGAGTGCGGCCCCCCTCCCTCCTGAACCGTACCAGGCCACATGCCCTCAACATTGGGAGGGTGCTTTGGGGTAGCCCCCCAAAACACCTTGTCCCCATGTTGATGAGGACAAGGGCCTCATCCCCACAACCCTGGCCGGTGGTTGTGGGGGTCTGCGGGCGGGGGGCTTATCGGAATCTGGAAGCCCCCTTTAACAAGGTGACCCCCAGATCCCGGCCCCCCCCCTGTGTGAAATGGTAAGGGGGTACATAAGTACCCCTACCATTTCACGAAAAAAGTGTCAAAAATGTTAAAAATGACAAGAGACAGTTTTTGACAATTCCTTTATTTAAATGCTTCTTCTTTCTTCTATCTTCCTTCATCTTCTGGTTCTTCTGGCTCTTCTGGTTCTTCTGGTTCTTCCTCCGGCGTTCTCGTCCAGCATCTCCTCCGCGGCGTCTTCTGTCTTCTTCTCCTCGGGCCGCTCCGCACCCATGGCATGGGGGGGAGGCTCCCGCTCTTCTCTTCTTCTCTTCTTCTTTTCTTCTTTTCTTCTCTTCTTCTCTTCTTCTTCATTTTCTTCTCCGGGCCGCTCCGCAATCCATGCTGGCATGGAGGGAGGCTCCCGCTGTGTGACGGCGCTCCTCGTCTAACAGTTCTTAAATAACGGGGGGGGGCGGGGCCACCCGGTGACCCCGCCCCCCTCTGACGCACGGTGACTTGACGGGACTTCCCTGTGACGTCACGGGGAATGCCACAGGGAAGTCCCGTCAAGTCACCGTGCGTCAGAGGGGGGCGGGGTCACCGGGTGGCCCCGCCCCCCGTTATTTAAGAACTGTCAGACGAGGAGCGCCGTCACACAGCGGGAGCCTCCCTCCATGCCAGCATGGATTGCGGAGCAGCCCGGAGAAGAAAATGAAGAAGAAGAGAAGAAGAGAAGAAAAGAAGAAAAGAAGAAGAGAAGAAGAGAAGAGCGGGAGCCTCCCCCCCATGCCATGGGTGCGGAGCGGCCCGAGGAGAAGAAGACAGAAGACGCCGCGGAGGAGATGCTGGACGAGAACGCCGGAGGAAGAACCAGAAGAACCAGAAGAGCCAGAAGAACCAGAAGATGAAGGAAGATAGAAGAAAGAAGAAGCATTTAAATAAAGGAATTGCCAAATCTGTCTCTTGTCATTTTTAACATTTTTGACACTTTTTTCGTGAAATGGTACCTTACCATTTCACACAGGGGGGGGCCGGGATCTGGGGGTCACCTTGTTAAAGGGGGCTTCCAGATTCCGATAAGCCCCCCGCCCGCAGACCCCCACAACCACCGGCCAGGGTTGTGGGGATGAGGCCCTTGTCCTCATCAACATGGGGACAAGGTGTTTTGGGGGGCTACCCCAAAGCACCCTCCCAATGTTGAGGGCATGTGGCCTGGTACGGTTCAGGAGGGAGGGGGGGCCGCACTCTTGTCCCCCCCTCTTTTCCTGCGGCCTGCCAGGTTGCGTGCTCGGATAAGGGTCTGGTATGGATTTTTGGGGGGACCCCACGCCTTTTTTTTTTTTTTTTTTTGGCGCGGGGTTCCCCTTAAAATCCATACCAGACCTGAAGGGTCTGGTATGGAATTTAGGGGGAACCCCACGTCATTTTTTTTTTTAAATTTTGGCCGGGGTTCCCCTTAATATCCATACCAGACCTGAAGGGCCTGGTATGGAATTTAGGGGGACCCCCACGTCATTTTTTTTTTTTAACTTTGGTTCGGGGTTCCCCTTTGGGGAATTCCCATGCCGTTTTTATCAATGAACTTCTATGTGTATTGTCGGCAATGCAATAGCCGCGGGTAGTTTTAAATGAGTTTTTTCCTTCAAAATGTCATTTTGCTGTCAGACTGTTCTAAACACAGGAAACATGCGCCCCTTTACAGGCACACTATAGACACCCCCCAGGTACGAAATTTAAAGGGATATTACACTTTTATTGATTGACTTTAAGTATTATTAAAATCACTGCTCCTGAAAAAACGGCCATTTTTAAAACTTTTTTTTGCATTGATCCATGTCCCCTGGGGCAGGACCCAGGTCCCCAAACACTTTTTATGACAATAACTTGCATATTAGCCTTTAAAATTAGCACTTTTGATTTCTCCCATAGACTTTTAAAGGGTGTTCCGCGGCATTCGAATTTGCCGCGAACACCCCAAATTGTTCGCTGTTCGGTGAACTTGCGAACAGCCAATGTTCGAGTCGAACATGAGTTCGACTCGAACTCGAAGCTCATCCCTACTTCTCACCTGTCCGTGCGGGCTCCACTATGTGGGCCGCACTGTACGTTCATTAAAGGTGAGACTTAGTGAACATATTGGCAATATAAAGAGGGGATTTTTAGGCCATCCCGTTTCTAAACATTTCCTGGAGGTACACAAACAAGACCCTAGGGGTACCTCATTTGTGGGGATTGATAAACTTAAACTCCCATGGAGGGGAGGTTCCAAGAGACGTGCCATTTCTAAGCTCGAAATGGAATGGATTTATAAAATCCGTTCTCTTAGGCGCCTAGGATTAAACGTGGATATAGAGTTAAACGCATTCATTGATAATTCCTAAAACATGTCTTTTTGTGTGATATGATTTATAAAGAGGATTATACGGCTAATGTCACTGTAAGTTTGTATATGAATTTCTATTATATATTTACAATATTTTTAATGTTCATTTCTCACATTGTGATCATGTGGATGCATTTATATATATTTGGACTATTTAAATGTCATGGGCTATGGATTATATATTCATTATGGCGGTGTATCCCCCCAACTATTTATTGGAATGTTGAATTATATGATATCTAGTGCTCTTCACATCAATGAATGTGCCTCCAATAGAATTCTACAAATAGGGGTGAACACTTGTTAACTTGTCCATAGTTCTATTTTTTTATTTTTTAATCTCAATTTAAATTTTTTGTCCTCTTAATGAGTTGAAAAAAAAATTTCAGTTTTTTCCAGCTTTTTTATACAGTTTATAATTGGGACACTTATAAATATACTCTATGGCTTTTTAGGGAAACCATTAGTGTCGCGTGCCAGGCGGGAGCAAATCTGGCTGTGCAACATTCACTTTCTAGATGTGTATGGCAGAGCGGACCTACGATTATTCTCATATAGAGTTAATTTCTCCTTTTTTGTTATTTCCACTTATGGGTGGTTACTATGGTAGCACTCATTCCGGGGAGAGCACCAGATAGAGGCTTGGTTTTCCCTCTAATTCCTTTGATGATTGTTAAGAGTTGCATGTCACTAGGTCGGAAACGAGGCTTGGTCTACCCTCAGCACTACATAGGTGATGGCTCAATGCATCGCCCGCGCCCCTTTGAAGACGTCAGTTGTGAAGAAACATGTAGGGCGTGGCTACGCATTGTACGCCATCACTCAGTCCGCCCCATGATATGCACGGGTGTTCATCTGTTTTTTAATACTGGCTATTTTGACCAGTTTTTAATATTGTTTTATGGAGTGTGTTCCCTCCGGCTCTGTTTTTTTTCAACAATAAATCTACCAGTATATACTACACCATTGGAGCTCTTTTCTACTTTCCACCCACCTCAAGTGGGTTCCCCCCCCTCAAGGTGGACGATCTGGACTATGCCAGGTTGGAGACGCTAGAGACATCAGCTGTGTTGGATGCCATCACTCCACAGTCCCCGCAGAGGGCTAAATCTGCGCGCACGGAAGACCTTGCCAATAGGGAGGTCCAACATTTAGGGTAAGGGTCCACCTTTAATATTTCTGGATTTATAGAGAGTCTCATCTACACTCTCCTCTCTCTTCCATTCATCTATGTGGGTCATGACCTGATGAATCGTGGATGTTTTCTCCTACTTTAATGAATTGGACATATACTTATGGAACTTTTTTTCTGTGGTTCAGTTTACGGACTGCACTCACTATTTTCACATTTTTTCACTACTGATAAGTTTAGTTGTGTTTATTGATATACTAATGCGATCACTTATTCAGCGCTGGATATATTCAAGTCGTTTATTTTCATTTATTTTCATGTGTTTTTACACATTAGTGCACATTACATTTAGAAGATATAGAAAACCAGGGTATTCAAACGGAGGATTGCCATTGTGATGGATATCTGTGGATCAAGTTGTCGTGTGATCCATTGAGGACTGGGAAGCCTCAGAACTTTGAGACATTGGCCATTGCGTTGGGAACAACACAGATCTGGTAAAGTGGTTGTTAATCCCTGTTGCCCACAGATGTGATCCCTCACCTTCTCTGTCAACCGAAAAGCAAGAAGTGTCTCCACCCTTTACAGTGGATGAAGGAGGATCTGCAGCAGAAGTGAAAGAAACTGATCTGCAGAAGGCAGAAACAGTCAAATGGGAAGATGGGGCTAGTGAGCCTACCAGGCCTGAACCAAGGGTACAGAAAGGATGAAGAGTTATGCGCCAAGAAATTGACCTGTGATGTATTGGATGAGAGCTCAGAAGAAGTCATAATCATCCCTAAAGAGACCCTTGACATGCCTGACCTGTTCACCACAGATTTGGTGAAGGGCGACCTTGACTCACCCTTTGACACAACTGGCAGAGCCAGCCCAGTAGAGGTGGCCTGCGCACAGGACAACCACCATAATATGACAATTGGTGGGAGGTTTCTGTGTAAACCCTGTGTCATAAAATGAGTTCTTTGAGTCATACAATGTTAACATTTGTTGTTGTTATGCTAACCTGTTTCCTTCCTGTATGACAAAAGCATGTAACAGGTCAAGGACTGTTCTTTCCTTTGGGGGACCAAAGATTCTTTAGTGGGGGGAGGATGTAACCTGGAGCCAGCTATCTTTCCTGCAATATCAGAAGACACTTCTCCCTGCACTACGTGCACATTACAGCAACTCGGCTGGGAAGTATTGCCGCACCCCCTTTACAGCCCGGACCTTGCTCTGAGGGATTTCCACCTGTATGGACCCCTAAAAGTTTCTCGCAGGTCAGCATTTCAGCACTGATGCTGAAGTGAAGCAGGCTGTCCTAGGATGGTTCAGGCATACTGACAAATCTTTCTATGCCAAAACATTAGTTAAATGCTAGGATAAGTGTATAAATACAGCAGGGGAGTATGTTGAAAACTGAATGCAATTTCTAATCCTTGAAATTTGTTATTTTATTATATAAACTCGAAAGTCCTGGTTTGACTTGAAAGCCCCTCTTAAAATGTTTTGGGTGCTTCAGTGACAGAAATATATGGTATAAAAAACTGGGTGATATGGGTCCTGTTTAAACTGCGGCTTGCTAAAAATGCTTAACCACTTCAGCCCCGGAAGAATTTTCCCCCTTAATGACCAGAGCATTTTGCGACACATCACTGCGTCGCTTTAACTAACAATTGCACGGTCGAGTGGCGCTGTACCTAAACAAAATTGATGTCCTTTTTTTTCCCACAAATAGAGCTTTCTTTTGGTGGTATTTGATCACCTCTCCGATTTTTATTTTTTGCGCTATAAAAAAAAAAAGACTCATGATTTTGGAAAAAAAGCAATATTTTTCACTTTTTGCTAAAATAAATATCCTCAAAAAATATATAAAAAAATAAATATCTTCCTCAGTTTAGGCCAATATATATTCTACTACAAATTTTTGGTAAAAAAAAAAAAAAAAAAAAAAAAAAATCGCAAAAGGCCTATATTGATTGGTTTGTGCAAAAGTTATAGCATCTACAAAATAGGGGATAGATTTATGGCATTTTTATTATTACAATTTTTTTTTACTACTAATGGCAATGATTTGCGATTTTTATTGGGACTACAACATTGCGGCGGGCAGATCGGACACTTTTGACACTATTTTGGGACCAGTGACAGTGATCAGAGCTAAAAATAGCCACTGATTACTGTATAAATCAAGGGGTTAACTGTGTTCCCTCAGTGTGTTCCAACTGTAGGGGGGATGGGATACCTAGGACATGACAGAGATCACTGCTCCTGATGACAGGAAGCAGTGGATCTCTGTCATGTCACTAGGCAGAACAGGGAAATGACATTGAGTCCACGGGACCCGCGAGCCCACTCCCGTGGCGGCTAACATGGAGGGACGTACGGGTACACCCTTTTGCCACCTGTGCCATTGTGCCAATGTATATCGTCGTGCGCTGGTTGGGAAGGGGTTAAATACTGTGCATTGAGTCAATACAGTATTTTTTCCTTTTTACTGTGAAATGAAACACTAATTTTGATTCATTGATAATAAACATGCCTGCTGTCTCCCTGTAAGACTTTGGCCTACTAAAGGACTTCACAGGTGTGCATAAACTGATGCAGCCTGGAGCCAGCTATCTTAACTGCAATCTCAGAAGACACTTTGCAACATTGCTGCAGTGAAACTGTTATCCTCTAGTGCCCACAAAGACTGTGTTGTCACATGCTGCCAGCAGAGAGATTAACACCAGGAAGCAAAGCATACAAGGAATTGTAGTTCCAGGACTACAACTTCCAGCCTGCTCCGGGGCAAAGGAACTAGAGACTCCATCTTGCTGATCTTTTTTTTTTTTTTTTTATTATAATATTATAATATTTCCAACAGACAATATACAAAAATAATCAAAAAACACAAAAAATTTCAAACATTGTCTTTGTAAACCCCTGTTGGTGATTCAAAAACCCCCTAAAACCCACCCCCATGGTCCCCGCCCCCCCAACCCCCTTCCCCTCCCTTGGCTATACTCCATCGCATTCTCTTAAAACTTAACTCATAAATGCTTCAGCAAATCTCTTTGATTTTTTAAAGGCTTCCCACTTGGCCCATTTAGCTCCGAAAGCTTTGCCTTCCCCTAATGATGCATCTACTGCTTCAGACTTCTCTAAGATATAAGTTTCATTAACCCTTGTGATCCATTCCTGGATCCTAGGTCCCTCTACCTCCTGCCATTTTTTTGGGATTATGCTTTTCGCTGAATTTAAAAGTACAGGAATTATAGAGCGTTTGTACCCTCTGTTTAAACCCTCTGACCCATGGAACAAACAGACCCATGGGTCTTCCAGGATAGCTTTGCCCGTAATCTCCTCTATTAGCTGAATTACTTCCTGCCAGTATCTTCTAATGGTTGGGCACTCCCACCAAAGATGTGCCATCGTCCTCAGGGTCCTACACCCTCTCCAACAGTCAGAGGATTTGTCCAGATGGAATCTACTAATTTTATCAGGAGTGGCATACCACCTTGCCAGGCACTTGTAATTAGTCTCTATCATTTTCATATCTACTGCCGAGCTATGTGTTGCCCCCAAAATATTCTCCACCGAGCTTGTGCTACAGATTTAACCCAATTCAATTTCCCACTTTTTAATGAATGGCGGTGCATCCAGCCCCTCCCCACTCACCAAAATTTTATACAGTGCTGAAATATTCTTCCCTGGTATTGCTCTTACAAACAGCGTCTCAACTGGCCTAAGGTTTTTTCATCCCTTAAAGGCCCAGGGAGACTTTTGACAAAATGTAAGAGCTGACCGTACCACCACCCATTTACTTTCATTAAGTCCGTGTGTGTAGATAGTTCCTTATAAGTGATAAATTTACCTTTCTTAGTGATGTCTTTTAGTTGTGCTTCCCTATTTTTTATCCAATTTCCACCCACTACATCCATCCTACGGGGAAAAAAACTTGTTATCTTTTTAAAAAATCAACGGTGAATTGTACTCCCATTTATTTTTAGAATGAATCTGATCCCAAATTTTCAATGTGTAATCTGTTATAGTGTGTGTGTTAGGACCAAGGTTCCTATAGTGAGGAAGATTAAGTGCTTTAAGCGTGCATTACTTAAGCCCATTTCCAAATTAACCCATCTTTTATTAACCCCCCCCCCCTTTACCCAGTCTATTGCCCATGCCAAAACTATTGCATTATAATATTTTTTTAAAGTCTGGGATAGCCAACCCCCCTTGTGCTTTCTCCCTGCTCAAAACTGTGTATGCTATCCGTGGTTTCTTATTATTCCATACAAATTTACTAATTAATCCAGTTAGTGTTCTAAAGTAAAATTGTGCCAGTGGTATTAGGAGCATCTGCATTTTATAAAATATTTTTGGAGCTAAAACTATTTTCAGTGTGTTTATTTGCCCGATCCAAGAAATCGGGCGATGCAACATTCTTTTTAATTCAAGTTTAATTTCCTCAAGTAATGGAATCAAATTTAACCGAAAGATCTTCTTAAGTGAATTTGCTAATTTTACCCCTAGATATTTGATATTTTCTCTCCACGGGAAATGGAACACTTTTCTAAGTCTAGCAACTTCCTGTCTATCTATATTAATATTTAGAGCTTCCGATTTACTGATGTTGATTTTGTAATTTGAGAGCTCTCCATACTTCTTCAGGGTGGTCAGTAAATTCGGGATCTAGATCCTTGGTTTAGTGATAAAGAACACCAACATCATCGGCGAAATTTGTGTTCCTCAATATTCACCTTACAACCACTAATGTCCGGATTCTTGCGAATCGAGGCCAATAACGGCTCTAAAGTCAAGACAGATAGAAGAGGAGATAATGGACAGCCCTGCCTAGTCCCATTCTTCATTAAAAACTGACCTGAGGGTATATTATTTACTTTAACAAATGCCGCTGGATAATTGTACAAAGTTTTAATCCATTTCAGCATAGTTGGACCCACTCCCATGACTTCTAACGTTTTAATCATGAATCCCCAGTCTACTCTGTCAAATGCCTTCTCAGCATCTATTGACAGAAGTAGACCAAATGATTTGCCTATTTTATTAGCCTCCGAAACAAGGAGGGACCGCACCCCATTATCTCTCCCCTCTCTTCCAGGAATAAAGCCCACTTGGTCTGGGTGAACCAAGTAGGACATTTTTTCCTTTAGCCGTAATGCCAGTACCTTAGCATACAGCTTGGTATCGGCGTTTAGGAGGGCAATCAGCCTGTAACTGGAACATAGTGTGCGGTCTTTACCTTCCTTCAAAATTAAAGTCACCGATGCTGTTACTGCTCCCTCGCAAAATTCCCCCTGCTTCCCCAGCCCGTTCCACACCTGACAGAGCCTCGGGACTAATGAGTCTTTAAATTTTTTGTAGAAGTAAGATGTGAAACCATCTGGTCTGGGACTTTTACCCGGAGGAGATGATTTCAGAGCTAAGCAGATTTCCTCTTCCGTTATAGGTCTATCTAATTCTGAAGTATCTAATTCTGATAGTCTGGGAAGCCCCACAATTTTTAAAAAGTCTCTCATTTTTTCCTCCCTTTCCCATCCCCTATTTTCACCCTGACTGACAGCATAGAGGGCTGAATAGTACTGCCGGAATTCTTCACCTATGTCTTTGGATGTATGCCTACATTCACCTTTTTTATTTTGAATTTTGTCTATAAAATTTATATCCCTTTTTTTCTTCAAAATTGAAGCCAAATGTTTGCCCACTTTATTTCCCCACCAGAATCTATCTTTTAAGTATGTTTTCATAGTCCTATTTGATTCGGTCTCCAATAAGTCTTTGAGTTCTTCTCTTTTAATTATTAATTGCTGCCAAAGGGGTCTATGCTTCCCTTTACTAGCTTTATGGGCTTGTTCAAGTGTATAAATTTCAGACATAAGATTCTCTTTCTTTTTTGCTCTCTTTTTTCTTTCTGGCCCTGATTGAAATCAACACCCCTCTTATATAAGCTTTACAGGTCTCCCAAATTACTGTTCCCGAAGTCTCTCCTGTGTCATTAGTCATGAAGAACGAGTCGATTTCTTGTTGAATTTTTTTGGCAACTTTATCATCACTGATTAAATTTTCATTAAGGCGCCATGTATAGGGTGGCTTTTGAATCCCCTTAATGCTTACTTTCATCATGACAGGGGCATGATCTGAAAGCGTTATTATCCCAATCTTTGTATCCCTCACTGAATCTTGAATAGGTCCCGTGCACAGGAGAAAAAAAAGGTATAATCCCTAAAATTTGCATGATGCACCCTCCATGAGTCAATCATTTGACAATTATGTAATTTACGCTTTAAATTATTTAAGAGATTTTTACCTTCTCCCCGTGCACTAGACGTACTATCCAAGGCCGGATTTAAACAAAAATTATAATTGCCAGCTAATATCACTTCCCCCTCCTTAAACTCCATCAACTTATTCAAGATCTGTGAGAGAAATTTGATCGGGTTTCTGTTCGGACAATAAACATTGGCCAAGGTCTTGCTGATCTGAGGGGATTTTCTCAGACTACATGAGGCAGAAGAAGATGTTAGACCTAGGGGAGAGGGTCTGCCTCCCAGGTCTGCATCCACAGCCAGTAGGGATATCCAGCCTGTGAGGGGGATCCCAGGTGCATATCCAGGCGCACCTGCATCGACGGTGTGGGGCATTCCAGTGTGAGTGGACCAGTCGGATCACTAGAAAAGCCTACCTGATCCAGGACGTTCGTTTGGGCCTTGACCACAGGATTGGGTGAGAAGGCTTTTTTGTTCATTTGCAAGAAACAAGGACACTGCACACAGATAGTTGTATGGACACTGTATACAGACATTATTGCTCTTAGCCACCTTGCTGACACCTGTAGCGCCACAGGACACAAAGCCATTCAGATACAGAGACACTGTATACAGACACCATTGTCCTTTCACCTTGCTGAGGAAGATGCTGCATTCTTTACTTGATCATCTGTGCCAGTTGTGCTGTTTGGCCCTGCTATTCAGGAGTGTAAAGTGCACCAACGAGAGTGGCTAGCTGAAGATACAAAGCCTCATTTTTTTTCAAAGGGACTGAAGCTACTAGTGCCATATGGGCCCACACACATACTCAGGGTTCTGTATATGCAGTTAGTGTGCGGGACAGTTTATCTGGGAAGCTAAGCCATTAAATATTGATTTATTTGGCCTTTTCTTACAAAGAAAAACATCCAAGCCCGGCTAAATTTTGTAAAAACACATCTGAAGTCTCCCAAAAGCATGTGGGGAAATGTGTAGCAGCAAACAGTAGGTATAGCCAGACTGCTAAACTGGGATATGCTTAAGGGACACGCTTAAAAAAAAACAAAAAAAAAAAAATGGGCTTCCCCATACCTGTAAGATATGCTTTGATAGTTGTGCTACAAGTAAGAGTCTCACAGACACATATGTAGCATTACCTCCATGAGGACCACCTAAAAATTGGTACCTCACTGGATGCCCTGACCTTGCAGGTCCTCTGACACCTCTGACCATCTGGGTCCTGACATTTTTGTTGTGACCAAAGTGAAAACAGTTGAATCTTGTTTACTGAAATGTTAAGAGCATTCAAAATTCAGTAACACAAGTTTATAAGGAGAATATTTTCTTATGACAGTTAGTTTCAGATAGCATAAATGGCAAAAACACAATAACTGGTAGCAATGAAAAATAAACACTTGTGCATAGACAATAGACCTGATTTAGCTCATGATCTATGGGAACAGGCCAAAGAAGAGCAGAGGAATGACAATAAGTGTGTCAAGCCACTCTCTTCTATGCCTCAACACCACAGTCCCAGAGTGAACCTGTGTATTTAAATCAGTACAGATAATACAAAACTTAAAATGCAATACCTGCTCTTATATTGCATAGAGTCCTGGGTAAAAGTATGAGCCATTATGGCATCAGAGGCTTTTATCCCTTGTGGGGGGGGGGGATATGTTGTAGTCTCCTAGAAGAAAGGAGGGTCTAGAGTCTTCAGCTAGCTCTTTAGTGTCACTGCTCAGCAAAAGAGTGAGTGTAACACAGATTTCTCCTGAAGTTGAATCAGTGAAACAAGATAACGGTGTCCATATGCAGTGTCCTTGATTTAGGAGGATGGGCAAATGCCCACTCACCAATCCCAGTGACTTGTGGTATTGAAGAGTGATATTAGGCCCCTTTCACACTGCCGCAACTTGAAAGTCACATGATTTTGCCTCAATTTTACCGCAATTTTCTGGCCATAATTTTGACACGATTTTGCAGCGATTTCAGGGAATGCCTGTGTAAACTTGTGTGGTAGTGTGGTACCCCACCAGTGTATGGGTCCAGGATTCTCAACCAAGCAGGTTGAGGGGCTCCAGGGTATTTGCTTGTTTGAGAGGAAACTGGCTTTTCAGTTTCCTCATTATTTAGTTAAGTCCGCTTTGGGACCTGGAGCCCGGGGAATTCTTAGAGATCCGGGTGGGATGAAATCCCCAGTCCTGGGTCTGGGATTTGAGACTCACCGACTCACTGATTGTTCAGGTGTGTGTTGACCTGATAGTAGAGTCAGAACTATGGTTCTGGGCTCCTTGCTCCTGAGGAGTCCAGGCTTGCAAGAGTGCAGGTGTGCATTGGAGTAGTCAGAGAGTGAAGGCTGCATGGTGAAAGCCAGTGACCCGAGTCTGAGGTCACTGACAGTAGGCAGGAGATCTCCGTGTGGGAGCCTGAGCAGTGGTGTGTCTGCTCCTGAAGAGAGCCAGGTGGCTCTGTATTTTTGTTTGCAATGCTGCATGTGTAAGACAGGAGGCTGAATATCCTTTTACAGTATTTAAAGCTGATGGTGAAAACCCCCTGCGAGGGAAACCACTTTTGTTTTCATTTCTGGAACTTTGTTTTTCTTTAATAAAAGTGGGGCAAAAAGCCCTGAAAAGGAATCATCTGTGTGGACTGTTCTCGCCAGCGGGTGCTACACTTGAGCCCCAGTATTCTCCTTTTTTTCCTCACCTGTCAGGACCTAACAGCATCCCTTACCACTCTCGCCCCAGCCAGGTTCAAGCCTCTCCTGGGTGGAAGTCCTTACCTGTACAGCCTCTAAACGAGCTAAATGGAAGCAACCCCACTCAGATAGTCTCAGGGGTATGTTGCCAACACTTGTACAAACCTTAAATTGGTTTATTGTTTGCAGCGGCCTCCAGCCTTTTTTTCTGTGCACTTTTTTTCAAAGCTTCCTGAGCCCTGTAGTCCCACAGGCTTTGCTATGCATAGCGCCGAGCGTCTGAGCTCTTCCGCACATGCGCGGACATGCGGAGTCTCGCCCATTCACCTGCTTCCAGTTTCCAAGATGGCGTCGAGCCCTACGGCTCGCTAGTGCGCATGTGCAAATGTGACGCAATAGCTGCCGCGATGGCTCAAGTTTAAAAAATTAATCTCTCTCTCCCCTTGAGCTCTGCAGCCTTTCCAGTACCCTGCTTACTGTCCAGTCTGCTAGCCCTGCTAGTTCTCTTTTTCATCTATCATGTAAGCCTTATGAGGTTATCAGTTTTTCCTTCCTGCATTCTATTTTGCATGCTTACTTCCCTATGTGTTCTAGGTGGGATTCTGTTACCTTTCATGGAGGCCACTGCCCCAGTAGATCATCACCAGCCTAATAGGTAAGAGGGGATAATTGGTAAGTAGTGAAGATAAAAGAAAAAAGAGAGCCTACCACTAATTCTGTCTAAATTGAACAGCCCTACCAGGTCTTCCAGATCGTTGAACTCAAGACAAAGAGAGCCCTCAAGGAGGAGCCGCTCAAGTCATAGGCAAAGCCACTCAGATCGCGGCAGAAGCCGCTCAAACCGCAGGAGAAGTCGATCAAGTCGCAGGAGGAGCCGTTCAAAATCTTATTCATGGCATAGTCACTCCTACCACTGGAGGTCTCCTATGCGCAGGCACTCTCTGCCCACCCAACGTCCCCATCCATCCGGGAACTCCTGCTGGATCTGCGGCACCATAGCACTTCCATATAAGCTAGCCTGTCACATGTGCTTTAACAAAGCAACTAGAGACAAAGAACTAGACACAAGGGAGTCGGCTAGAGAATCGTCCCTCCAAATTGCAGGGTCTGAAGCGCACAGGCCTGCACAAGGCACTTCATCTGCAACCCCCTCCTCATCAAAAAAGTCAGACCCCCCTATCTGACAATGATGACCTAGAGGCATCCACTGGGTTTGATTTCTCACTAGTTGAACCATTCGTGAAATCAGTGAAGGAGCCAATAGAGTGGGTGGAAGAAAAATAAACTCCTCAAAAATTGAGGAAATATTTTCCGAACCTTAAAAAAGACCCGGAGACCTTCCCATTCATCGACGAGCTTGAGGATCTAATCAAGGATGGGTGGCAAAAGCCCGACAAAAAGACCAGTCTCAGTAATAGATTAGCAAAACTCTATCCGCTTAAGGAGCCTAACGTCAACCCGTTAGTATCACCGCCAGTGGTTGACTCCTCTCTGATGTGCCTCGCTAGGCACGTAACACTCCCAATAGAGAACGCGGTCACATTTAAAGATGTGCTGTATAGAAAGATTGACCTGGATCTCAAAAGAACCTACCTGTCTGCAGGTGGCACTTGTAGGCCAGCAGTGGCGCTGGAAGCAGTGGGAAGAGCTATCTCAAGCTGGTCCTCTAACACCGAGAAGCTAGTAGCCGAGGGGGTAGAACAAGAAAAAGTAATTTCAGCCCTTCAGGGGCTTTTGTTGCAGAGGCCTCTGTGGATATAATAAAATCCGCATCAAGAGCAATGTTGAGTTCAGTGATGGCAGATCCCTCCTCAAAGTCCAACTGGTGTAAAATCCCATTTGATGGTACAAACCTCTTCGGAGAAAAACTAGACTCGGCCATTTCTAAAGTTACCGGCGGGAAGTCATGACTTATCCCTTCAGACAGAAGGCCCAAACAACAAAGAACACCTGCCTCTAGGCAAAATCTCCCAGATAAATACAGGGAGGCAAAATCTTACAGGCCCGAAAGAGAGTATAGGAGGAACTGGAAGAACCCCCAGTCATCCTTCTTCAAGCTCCAAAAATTAAAGACCCCTACCACAGGGGACCAAAAGTCTTTTTGAAGGTGCGCCGCCCAACCAGCTGTAGTAGGAGCCAGGCTCAAGAAGTACAAGCAGGTCTGGGTGGAAACAATAAAAGGACCCATGGACGGTAGCTACTGTCCAGTTCGGGCACAAATGGAGGTTCAAGAAGCGGCCACCGAGAGACCAATTCTGTATAACCAGACTCGAGAAAAAAGATTGCTACTAAGGGAATACGTTCAGGGTCTGATCCAGAAGCAGGCCATAGTGGAAGTTCCATTAACCCAAAAGGGAAAAGGGTTTTACTCCCCTTCATTCTTGGTGAAGAAAAAGACAGGGGACCTGCGTCCCGTTCTGGACTCGAAAAATCTCATTCGGTCAACCCTAGTGGAGACATTCAAGATGGAAAGCCTACAGTTAATTCTTCATGCCATAAACATCGGGGATTGGATGCTTTCCATCGATTTACAAAATGCTTATCTGCACATTCCCATTCACACTGCATTCCAAAAGTTTCTCCGCTTTGGCAATCTGCATTTCCAATTTCAAAGTCTGCCGTTCAGAATTTCCACCGCTCCTAGAACGTTCATCAAAGTCTTGCTGCCGGTGATAGCTTTACTGAGGGAGCAAGGCTTAAGAGCCCATCATTATCTGGACGACATCCTCCTGCTCGCAGAAAATCAAGATTCCCTCTTACTCCATCGAACTATTTTAACCTCCACTCTGCAAAAATTCGGATGGCTGATAAACTGGGGAAAGAGCAATCTGCAGCCCACTCAGAGAATGATCTTTCAAGGGGCAGGACTAAATAACCGTCTCAACAAAATAGAACTTCCTCAAGAAAAAATTCCAATTTTGATCCAAAAAGCAAAGAGACTACTTCTATCTACCACATTCCCAGCCAGAGAGCGCCTCAGCATATTGGGATCGTTATCAGCAACCATCGCGATGGTCCAATGGGCTTAATGGAACACAAGACCTCTTCAGACATCATTGAGACAGTGGAACAGTGTGTCGATGTCTCAACCAATCACAATCCAAAAGGAAGTCAAACAATAGTCTGGTGGTGGACCAGATTATGCAATCTGAAGAGATGCAAGCACATAGTTTACCCCCCTGGAGGTGGTCACATCCGATGCCAGCGTGGAGGGCTGGGAGGCACACTACCAGCACTACGCAGTCCAAGGCCGTTCGAGACGCAGGACGTAGTTTCAAACATTTTGAAGATGAAAGCAGCGTTCCAAGCTCTATTGGCGTTCAGCCCTCCTGAGGGGGAAAGGAAGTCCTGTTAAAGATGGACAACAAAGTGGCAGTTGCCTATATCAACAGGCAAGGAGGCACCAAGAGTCGTTCCATGATGCAGGAAGTCCGCCCAGTTCTCAAGTGGGTGCAGTTAAATCTGTCGGGGCTAAGGGCGATGTATGTCCCAGGAGTTCAAAACCAGCTGGCCGACACACTAAGCAGAAATTTTGTTTCCAACAACAAATAGGCTCTAAGCCACCAAGCCTTCTCCCTCATAACCAAAACTTGGGGAATGCCAGATATAGACCTGGCAGCGACACCAGCCAAAACAAAGTGCCAGAAGTATCTGGCGAGAGTCCCCTTCCCATCGGCGGAGGGCACAGACTGTCTGCAGCACGCCTGGAACTTCTGTCTGGGCTACATCTTTCCCCCGACACCTCTCATACCAAGGTTTCTGCTCAGACTCAAGAGGTCAGTGTCTAAAGTAATAGCAGTCCTTCCTTTTTGGCCTAGGTGGCCATGGTTCACAACTCTCCTTCAACCGAATACAGCAAAGCCATTGCCTCTCCCGGCAGCAGCGGATTTACTCTCACTGGGACAGCTCCTTTATCCATTCCCGGAAAGGCTGCACCTGACACCCTGGAGATTGAAATGGCTAGGTTCTTAGTCCAAGGCTGCTCTCAGAAAGTGATAGACACTCTTCTTCAAGCTAGAAGTTGCACCATCAACAATACCTACAGAAGGATTTGGGAAAAGTTTCTCTCAGTTGCAAAACAACAATCCTGGAACGCATCATCTCCAACAGTCACTTAGATCCTTAAGTTTCTCCAGCTAGGCTTAGAAAAAGGCCTTGGGTCAAGTACCTTAAGGGTGCACGTGTCAGCCTTGTCTGCCATGACAGGTTAAGTGGGTGCAGGAGCCCCTCGTCATTCAGTTCCAGAGGGCCTGCCTAAAGTTAAGGCCCCCCAGAAAACCCTTCTTCCCGACTTGGGAACTTTCAGTAGTGCTAGAGGTCCTATCCCATGAACCATTCTTTCTGATTGAGGGCATCTCCCTGTGGGACAAAACACTCAAGGTCACCTTCCTCATCGTTATAACATCGGCTTAAAGAGTCTCGGAGATGTAGGTCCTACTGGCGAAGGAACCATAGCTAATCATCTACCCAGACGAAGTAGTCTTAAAACCATCAGATTCATTCATCCCGAAGGTATCATCCTCCTTCCACTTTAACCAGGAGATAAGCCTTCCTGCTCTCTCCACAGAACAAGATGACCCACATCCGCTCGATGGAAAGACCAATATCTTGGCGTACCTCTTGGCAACCAGCAACCTTAGGAAGACGAAAAGTCTCCTAGGCATTCCACGTGGCTTTAGGAGAGGGCAAGCTGTGACCGTTCGCACCATCACAGCATGGTTGGTGAAGATCGTTAAAAGGGCTTACTCATCTGATCAAGCACAAATACCTGAGGGCTTAAGGGCACATTCCACAAGGGCAATGGCGACCTCCTGGGCGGCCTACTGCAGGGTGTCTTCGGAAACCATTTGCAAAGCAGCTACCTGGTCATCTAAAAACACCTTTATATCACATTACAAGGTGGACTCCGCTAGGTTGTCCACGGTAGAATTCGGGAGCGCAATTATACAGTCCAACACCTCTATTCCTTGTAAATAAAACTGATCTTTCTGCTCATACCCACCCAGTTTGTGAGTTATTCCCCATAGGTGTATGCTGCCATGATGAGACAGAAAAACGGAAAATTGTATACTCACCTTTCCGTAATTTTACTTTCCTGTTGCATCTTCATGGCAGCATACAGATGCCCACCCGTCTGAGGTGAGGTATATATATACTGAGAATACTGGGGCGGGGGGCCCTCTCAGGTCTTAATAGCTACGTGGCCCTATCAGGTTGTGGGGGCGGAGCCAGAACCCATAGGTGTATGCTGCCATGAAGATGCGACAGGAAAGGAAAATTACGGAAAGGTGAGTATACAATTTTCTGTTTTTCAGTCACCTTTGACAACAGTGAGGAAATACCTGTTGTGCCTGCAGGGGGTGCTAAGGAGTCAGAAGTGACTGCTGCAGTTTCATCCCATGGCCACCAGGGAGAGTTGGCCAGTAAAAGTGCGATAAATGATAGACAACATACTCAAATGAACATGGCAACCCCTGCTAGAGTGATGGATAAGACTGTTGCTGGTAAATGCATAGATGAGACTGAGTATGTGACTGTGCACACTGGAGTGGAAGTGACCCCAAATGGGAGATCCACTGTCTGTATGGAAAAGGACTTGCCTTGCTACAGTGCCCTGTCCAGTGGGGTGGCAAGTGGTTAACTTGAATGTGACAATGTGATGGGTAAAACTGCTAATATTCTGTTGGCTAAAGTGAATGGTCCAGTTGCTAATGGGCTAGTGCAGCTCACTAGAGATAAAAACATTGCTGTGAATGCGGTTAAAGATGTGCTATCTCCCCTAGCAACTGTGAGGCCACAGAGGTGTTCCTAGAAACCCCCAGGGAGCTCTGCATTTTGGAGTCGGAGGTTGCCTAGGACAGCCATGGTGCCGCTCTGAGGGATAAGAGGGTACCCGAACCTATTGATAACAAAATGTTAAATGCTAAAACTGAAATGTTTGAAAACACTCATGGTTGAAATGGGTTATTGCAGTCTGGCAGTGACAGGTGTGAAAGCGTTCATGCATTTATTGAAGTGCCACCAGAGCAAGGTGGTGAGAGTGTGGTATTGCAGTCTGCTATGGTAAAAAATGTATTACCACAGTCTGGTTTGAACAAAAGTGACATGTGCAATGTGTCTGTTGCTGAGCCACTCTGTCCCCCTGGTAGCACAGAGATAACAGACTGGGACAGATGGGCAAAAAGCCTGTTGGCTTGGTTGGAAAAGGCCTCTGTTGGTAAGAGTGGAGCAGACATGATTTCTGTGGTGCCAGATATAGGAAATGCAGAGCAATGCTGCAGATGATGTTGCTCATGAGATGGAAACACCAAGTAATGGTGAACGCACAGAAGAGGTCATGTCTGTGAGCCACAAAGGGCCTAATGATGTGGTAATGGATGATGCCATGCCAAATGAGCTAGTGTTGGTGGAAGTACCAGATGGCACAGCAATAAATGTTGTTTTATGCGATGATGGTCAGGGGTCGGGACAGTTACTGGCAGAGGATCTCATGGCAGTGGAGTTGGTGTATAGTGAAGCTGCCGTGGACAACCACTCCGCTGGGTGCAGTTCATCTCCAGACACTGCCCTGCCGAACATGGGTGAAATGAAATATGGCAAATACATTGATATTTCTGACCATGATTAAAAAATGCAGCGCATTGGCAGTTTTTGATGGTTTGGTTACCATGGGTGACATCAAAAATAATGGTAGACCTGATGGTCTTGGTCAAGTTGATATGGTTGTAGCAAACCCTGAAAGATGTAAGGGAATGATAGGGAATGGTATGATTGACACAGAAGAGGTAAAAGATGCAGCAGAATTAGGCCCCCTACAGGTTCAGGAGTGTAGTTCTGGGGAAGATTTCCTGAGGTTTGAGAAGTCTCTAAGATCTGAGAAGGATCGTGGTAAACAATGGTCGGAGGGAAATGGCCCAAAGCTCACCAAGGTGTCACAACTTTAAAACCTCAAAGTAAACCAAAGAATTCGCCCTGGGACTTTAAATGAAGTGGGTACCGTTCCCGCCAGTAAACATAACAGTAGTAAATACAGTATAGGGTTTATTCAAGTAAAATTGTTTACATGCATAGATAACACCAACAGTTGCCAATCAAAAGAAGGATATATAAAAAGAAATATTGGTACAGTACATGGATGTAATAGCAGTCATAGTACACAGGCATCATACTACCCCACTAGTTTCGCAAGATCCAGTTCGCTCTTCAGGGGTGGATGTGTGTAACAATGTACCTAGGATGAAAAAAGTATATATTTGGCAAAATGGCACAGTATTAGTTATAAAGGCACAGGGTAGGAGGGGTTATGGGTCCCCATACTAACCACTGAGCTTGACCATGGCTACAGGTGTGCGGCTCCAAGACAGTGGCAGCAGGTGCCTCACCAGGGAGCTGAGGGGGCGGAGTCAGATGGAGACCCGGAGGGGGGGGAAGTGCAGCCGTCTCCAGAACGCAGAGGGGTACAACAGCCAGGTGCAGAGCGGAGGCAGATGAGGGGGAAGGCCTTACCCGGGCTCCACAAGACTGGTGCTGGAGGGAGATCTCATACACGGCAGGGATTCACGGCCTCTAGGCCTTCTTCGCCTGGGTTGCAGAGTTCATCGCCGCAGGCTCCTGAAGTACGGTCCGAAGGGGAGATGTCCGGTTCGGAGGAAGAGCCTCCCGTGTCTCTCTCTGAAGCTGCGGCAGTGAGTTCCAAAGCTGTGGAAGAAGCGGGAGTGTCGCAGGAGGGTACGGGTAGGAAGGATGTGGTGAGGATTGCGGACGCGGCAAAATGTGAAGTGTATGTGTGCTTTGAGGGGCCATTAAGGGCACATTTGAAGCAAGAAGTCCGGGACAAAAATTGCAAGGGTATGTGGAGATCTTCTTCTTACTGCCTCTGGAAAAATGTTATTTGGATAGGGTCAAGCCGGATGACTCCAAGAAGGAGGATGAGGAGAAGCAGTAGTACAGGTTGATTCTTTGGACGTTTGTTAACTGGTTGAAGGCGTTTGCCACTATGGTGAGCGTTATAGGGGAGAGGAACCCAGAACATTGTTTTGCTCTGTTCTGTTACATGGATGGCGTCAGCGAGGCCCATTGGGTATATGGGGGGGCAGCGTGGCTGAGGTATGATGAACAATTCAGGCGTAGGGCTGTTCGTCCGTCGCTCAGATGGGACCACAAAGACATCAGTCTTTCGATGCGGCTTATGTCCTCGAAGCTCGAGCTCCGAGACAGTTTTTTCAAGGGGGGGCTGGGGTTCCTTCCTTGGGACTGTCGGCGGGAAAAATATGGGGGATCTGCTGGCAGTATGAGGGCTCCTGTAAGTTTGGGGGGTCCTGTCGTTTCAAGCACGAGTGCTCTGGATGCAGGGACGCACATACCCTGTCCTGATGCTTTAAAAAGGGTAAGCGTGCCGCTGAGTTTGCTCACAAAAGGGATGACACTGGTGAAGGGGGAAAGGATGTAACCTTTTCTAAATAGATACTCTGATCGGGAAGCCGTGAGAATCCTGGCCGCAGGTTTCACGGAAGGATTCAGGATTCCATGTTCCTTGTCAAATGTCCCGCCTATGGCTAGGAAATTGAGATCAGCATTACAACAGCTGGGGGTGGTTTCAGAAAAATTGGCTAAGGAAGTTGCACTGGGGCACATGGGTGGCCTGTTCTTAGAGAAGCCTTTGCAGACTTTGGTTGTTTCACCTCTGGGGGTGGTGCCTAAGAAGGAACCTAACAAGTTTTGCCTTATTCACCACCTATCTATCCCAAAAGGGGGTTCGGTTAATGATTCGATAGACCCTGAAGCTTGCATGGTGACAGAGCTTGATTTAGATTAAGTAGGCTGGTTATTCAGTTAGTGGCAGTGTATTTGAGATATATATGTATATGTGAAAAAAAGTTGCGCTACTAGTAAATCTGTAAAGCAATAAATCAGCAGCCAGCATCAACAGTGTAGTGAACTGTGTAATAACCAAAAAATATAATAAAAATGCAGCGCTAATGTGATATACAAAATCCCCAGAGCAACCCCCAGGGATAAGTATAGGACCAATGGCTGTTCGTGAATGAGAAGCCAGTATCCAGTGAGTATAACATGAAGGGAATCACAAAATCAGTGTACAGTGAATAAAAAAAAAAAGAAAAAATATGATAAAAAATATGTAAGGCTTTTGTGAACAAAAACCAAAAAACAATCCGTGATAAACAAAAATTTCAACTGCAATGCTCCTTCATAGAGTATGGTATAGTCCCATATAAGGGAAACATTAGAGTAATGCCTCTTCCACAGATGATAGGTGAAAATGCATAGGCTTCTCCATATGTCATTCACAGATATGCATGTACATTAAAGGAAGATTGGGTACGCTTACCGCAGGAAATGGACACACACACGCCATATGGCGGTGGGTCAGACAGGCATTTGGACCATTCAATCCAGCGGATCTTTCATGGGAGACAAAGATGGAATGATGGTGTACTTCAATGGTCACATCCAGGACAATAAAGGGTAGATGATACACGCCAGGAACTCCAATAGGCAGACATGCCTTAATTGTCAATAATTCGCCAGCTGGATGGAATGTATGGTACTTCCAAGAACATTGGATCAGCGTATTAAATCATGAGGAAGAGTAAAAAAAAGAGCCTCCACATGCATGAATCTGGGTAAAAAAAATGTATTTAAAAAAGTTAAAAGTACAAACACCAACCAAGGTGGGTACAAGGAGTGATCACATAATACAAGAAAAAATTGCGTGGTGTCAGATGCACAATAGGCTAGCAACCCAACATGTTTCAAACCATCTTCTACTGGGGCATAATATATATATATATATATATATATATATATATATATATATATATATATATATATATATATATATATATATATATATATATATATATATATATATATATATAGCCTACTTATATATATATATTTTTTTATATATATGTTTACCTTCCAACAAGACAATTACCCTAAGCACACAGCTAAAATAACGAAGGAGAAGTTCCCGTTCACAGTTTTCGTACGTGTCTGGCTCGGCTGTCGCAGGTAGGGTTTCGTTTGACCTTTTCATTTCATGCATCACCATTTGTTAGATATCTTGGTACCAAACCTCGATATTGAACTTACGAGTCGTTCGTTAAAGAAACCCTACATGCAGCCGTAGCATTAGCCACTCACTCGTGCCTCTATCGTACCAAAACATTTCATTATTTTACGTACCTCACTCTGATTCAAATCCAGTCGCGTCAGTATCGCACAGGTTCGTTCAGGCATCTCACTTGTTTTTCATCTCTATACCATGCTCCACAGACAGGTTCGTTGTCAGTCGCAATCGTGGCACACCGATTCGTGCCTCTGTCATAGCTAAATCATTTTAATCATTACACTCATTTCACTGTCATGTACCACGCTCCGATTCAAATCTAGTCGCATCCGTGATGCACCGATTCGTCCTGGTGTGCCTTAGTTGTTATTATGGCCTCATTTCAGTACCTGCTCCAGAGTCCGGTTCGTTGTCAGTCGCAGTCACGGCACACCGATTCGTGCCTTTGTCATGGCAAATAATTTCACTCATTTCACTGTCACGTATCACATTCCCATTCAAATCCAGTCGCATCCTCATGCACCGATTCGTCTTGGCGTGCCCTAGTTGTTTTTTGGCCTCATTTCGGTACATGTGTCAGAGTCCGCTTCGTTGTCAGTCGCAGTCGCGGCACACTGATTCGTGCCTCTGTCATGGCAAATCATTTCACTCATTTCACTATCACGTATCACATTCCGATTCAAATCTAGTCGCATCCGTGATGCACCAATTCGTTCTGGCGTGCCCCAGTAGTTTTTGGCCTCATTTTAGTACATGCTCCAGAGTCCGGTTTGTTGTCAATCGCAGCCGCGGCACGACCTCTGTCATGGCAAATCATTTAATTAATTTCACTGTCACGTACCGCGCTCTGATTCGAATCCAGTGGCATCTGCGATGCATCGATTCGTCCCGGTGTGCCCCAGTTGGCTTGGCCTCATTTTATTCTGTGCTCCACACTCATTGATTGACGCAGTCGCGGCACACCGATTCATGCCTCTATCATGGCATAAACATTTCACTCATTTAATTTCACGCACCTGTTGCTTCGAGTCGAATCCACTCGAACCAATGAAGCACAGATTCGCACCCATCACTTCAGCCTTACAGGTGTCGTTTGCATATTGCCTGTCATTTCTCCTCAGGTCCGGCAGTAACTCCACATCGATTCCTTCATGCTGGTCTTGATTCATTCGTTAAAACCTCCGCCTCACTGCTACTTCCCCTTGCAGTTGCGCAAACGCACTACAAAGTTACACAAATCGGTCACTTAGTCACTTTCCAAGTTAGGTAGCCAAGCCCCTGACCAGTTGTTATCTGTCATTTCTCCTCTAGGTCAATCAAGTTCAGTAGGTCCATCCTGCACCAGGTTGGACGTTATTCCCCCAGGTAAAATAAGCTAAAAAAAAAAAACTAAGGGGCCAGAGCCGTGTACGTATGCCTATATAGAAAAGAGAAATAACATCAACTTTCATGTCATCCCCAATATAGGTTCTGGTCGACCAACTTTCGACCTCAAAGACAGGACATTGCATCTAGGGCACAAGTCACCCAGAGCCATGTCTCAGGCCGGCAGTGAAGACCTCACGGCCCCTCTGTCACCTTCTCCGGTTTCATAGAGCGGCAGTGTGCAGTCCCTCAGGGGATGGACCATCCCCAAGTTGACGGCGGAACTGAGGCGCAGACGTGTGCCCTTCCCCGCTACAGCCAGGAAGGCCGAGCTCTTCAGGCTCCTCTTCCCTCCGCCAGCCACACCTGGGCCCAGCACCCAGCAGGCGTCCCTTCAGTCGATATCTGCCACCATCTCTGAACTCCACACCATGGTGTCATCTTTGTCTTCAATGGTCACGGGTGTCCAAGCTATTGGGGAACTCTTGGAGGGTTGCCCGGCCACGGCCATCCCTGACCCGCCCACAGTTCAGGTTCTGACACCCCTTCCTGCAGGTACCACAGGGAAGAGTCTCACTGTCTTCCCAGCACACTTGGTCTCAGTCAGCAGAATTTGCATTGGCCTTCGGGATGCTGAGGGATGTCCTATGCTCAGCCTCTCCCGGCAGGAGGGAAGAGCTGGACACCATGGTGGACCTGGGCCATAAGTATGGAGGCTTTTCATTTTACAATTACCATTGTTCCTTCCCCACCAAGGCAACAGCCAGGCTTTCACAATTCCAGATAGGCACGGGTTGGAGCCTCATGGACACCGAATTGTTCTGCTGTCACTTTGCCAGCCTGCTTTTACCACTATGCGCTATCTGCCAGTCCTCCACCCATACCACCACCTGGTGTGCCAACACGGCAGTCAGTCGCCCCTTCGAGTTCCCCTCCACCTCCAGTGCAGTTCAAGGCCCATCGGCCCCTGTACAGACACCCCAGGTGGACAAGTTTGGATGCTCTGTTCAGACAGTAGGAGGAGCAGCCATCTGCAATAATTTTAACTAGGTTGTGCAATTTCAGCCAATGCCATTTTCTGGTGGTGTACACAGCACACAATACAGTGCAGCCATAGTGCAGTTGCTACTACTTTTCTGGTGGTGTACACATTGCACAATACAGTGCAGCTGTAGTGTAGTTGCTACTACTTTTCTGGTGGTGTACACATTGCACAATACAGTGCAGCCGTAGTGCAGTTGCTACTATTTTTCTGATTGCACAAACAAGTGTAGCGCTAAAAGTATTGCAAGCTTATGATATTACATATACATAACGAGAGTTTGAAAAAGAAAAGAAAAAAGTCTTAATCAATTCTTAGTGCACAAAAACACAGTCTCTGGTAATCTTCAGATGTCACTTTAAATGCGGAAAATTATTCATAATCCAATGGTTGCATGCAACTTCCTTTTTTTTTTTTCTTATAAATAATCTTTATTGGCATTTTTTAATTTACAAACCTTCAACAGGCATATTAAAACAATCTCAATTCCAGGCAAGCATAAAACACTTAAACAAGAACCCATATACCTCCCCATCCGTGCCCACCCTAATCCCGTTACATCTATTAATTTTATCCACCGGTTGGGTTTTTGTACTAAATATTTAGGCATTAAGTAGCCATTTTCCCCTTATCCCGCCTACTTATCCCTATTCCCCTCCCACCCTAGTCCAAGTCCTGCCTCCATTCTCTTAGTCTTGACATCCTATACTTATTAGCCATGGGTTCCACATCTTTTCGAATTTTTTAAGTTTCCCTCTTCTAACATAAAGGGCTCTCTCCTTCCATACTATATCGTTCACTATCTTAACCCATTCCTCAACTGTCGGGGGGAGGATTGTTTGCCATCTTTGCATAATAAGTTTTCGGGCTTGGTACAGGCATCTCAAAACCGCTATTTTAACCGCTACTTCCTCTGGACCCCAAGGTTTATAGCCAAGGATACAGAGTCTAATATCTACCTCCAAAGGTATCCCCCACCTGCTACTAATGGACTCTACTACCCCAAGCCAGTAACGAACTAGCCTGGGGCACCTCCATACCATGTGTATCGAGTCACCCTCCTCCCCACACCTAGGGCAACTGGCATCTGATCTTACGCCAAAGCGGAATAATTTTTTTGGGGTGTAATATGCTCTATGTACTAACATTAAATGGGAGAACCTCTGTGCAGGAGAAACTGAAACCTCCTGCCCTATCTCCAGTATTTCCCTCCATTGTACGTCTGTTAGTTTCCCCACGTCCATCTCCCAGCCCTCCCTGCAGCCAAGGTGCACTGATCCTGCAATGCTCTTATTACACAGTTGGGCATATATCCCTGAGATGAAACCCTTTATCTTCCCAGATTTGACCACTTTCTGAAGCAGTGCCGTGTCTGTCCATACCAGGGGGCTTGCCCTAAATTGTACACCCAAGGCATTTCTCATTTGTAGATACCTAAAGAATGTTTGTCTGGGAATACCATTTTCCTTCTGGAGGTCCTCAAAAGTTTTTAATACGTTCCCTTTGTATAGCTGGAATAGTCTATTTATGCCCCATCTTGCCCATTCCTTAAATTCTCCCATGGCCATGATCTCCTGTAGATTCCTATTATGCCAAAGGGGGGTGTATTCTGTAAACCCAGCATATCCCATTATACTCTTAGTTACCTTCCAGACTTTTATTATCAACTTGGATGTTGGTCCCTTGCCAGGCAGAGAATCTGCCTCCAGTGCCTCCACCACCATTTTGTGTGGCGCATCCAAGGTTAACAGACCCCTGTCAGCATTTCCAACCCCTATATGCTGCAACTGTGCTGCCAGGAAGTAACACCCTGGATGCGGGAGGGCCATTCCTCCTTCTTTAACTGGTAGTTGTAAGCTCTGAAGGCTGATCCTAGCCTTCCCCCTCCTCCATAGGAGCTCCCTAAATAGCGTGTCGATTTTTTTAAACCACCTTTTATTCACCCACACCGGTGAATTATGTAACAAGTATAATAGTTGAGGCAGCCACACCATCTTGATTAGGTTGCCTCTCCCTGCTACAGACAGGGGCAACCGGCTCCAGATATCTATTCTACGCTTAAATTTACCCAACAATGGAGCTATGTTATCTTCAATATACTGGTTAGAATCTTTTGTCATATTTATACCCAGATAGCGAATTGCTGAGACAACTTTTAGGTGGGATATTCCCAACAACACAGAGCTATTAGGGGTGTCTATTGGCATTAATGCCGATTTCCTCCAATTCACCACTAAACCTGACACCTTACCAAACCTCTCCATGGTATCCATTACCTGCCTAAGGGAGTTTCCCATATCTCCAAGAAACAGCAGGACTTAGTCGGCATATAGGGCAATCCTCTCCTCTCCTGTTCTTCTTACAAACCCCTCTATCTTTGAACTAGACCTGATATGAATTGCTAATGGCTCCATGGCAAGGGCAAAAAGCAGGGGGGACAGAGGGCACCCCTGTCTTGTCCCGCTTTCTAGCCATATTTTCTCTGAAAAATCTTTATTGACCTTAACCCTCGCACTTGGGCCCTTATACACTATTTTTATCCATTTTATAAAGACCGGGCCTAGGCCAAACTCCTCCAGAGCCCGCCAGAGATAGGTCCACTCCAGGCTGTCAAAGGCCTTGGTTATGTCTAAGGACACCACCGCTCTTGATCCCATATTCTCTGTCGGGGTCTGGAGGTTCAAATATACCCTCCTGATGTTCATACTCGTGGTCCTGTGGGAGATAAATCCCGTTTGGTCCGGGTGTATGAGTTTATGAGTAATTTTGTTAAGCCTGGCCGCCAAAACCTTCGCCAGGATCTTGGCGTCCGTACACAACAGGGATATTGGCCTATATGCCGACGGTTCCAACGGGTCACCCCCCTCTTTATGGAGTAGAATAATATTTGTTTCAGTCATAGAAACAGGCAAACTCCCTGCCTGTAAAGCCCAATTCAATGTTTTAAGTAATTCTGGAAGCAAAGTCTTCCCGTATTGCTTATAGGTTTCTACCGGAAGGCCATCCGGCCCCGGGGATTTTTGGTTTGCCATTCCATTTACCGCTTGTTGTAATTCAGCTAATGTAATAGGCGCATCTAAGCCCTCTCTGTCCTCTTCAGCCACCGTGGGGACCCGTATATCCTTAAAAAAATTATCCATGTCCTCCCCTCCAGCACTCCCCTGTGACCTGTACAGATTTTCATAATACTTCCCAAATGCGTCCCTTATTACTAAGTTCTGAGAGGATATCTCACCATTTGGGGTCCTAATTGCAGGGATCGTCGAGGAGGAGGAATTGGTTTTCACCAAGTGAGCCAGCATACGTCCCACACTTTCTCCTTCCCCATAGGACCGTTGCTTCTGAAAGAGCTGCTTATTCTCACCCTTCTTTAAGACTGCTGTTCTGTAGGCCTCCTGTTTATCCTCCCATATCTTTTGTCTCTCTGGTGTTGGGTCCTCTAGAAATTGCTTTTCAGCCATCTCCAACTCCCTCCTAATCCCTTCCTCCCACTCCCTTGCCTTTTTTTTAACCCCTGCCACCCCCTGGATCAGAATACCCCTAAGGAATGCCTTCAATGCGTCCCATTGTATACCTGCTGTAGTTGAACCTTCATTGGTTTTTATAAAATCTTTTAACTTCTTTATTATTCTTTCTGGACCCTCCATTAACTCCAACCAGTATGGACTTAGTTTCCAGAATCCTCTAACCTCCCTACCCCCTATACCAACTGAGGTCACCATCAGAGAGTGATCCGAGACCCCTCTCGGAAAGTATATTACCTCCTTTATCATTGGAATTGCTTCCGCATTGCCCAGGGTCATATCTATTCTGGATAGGGTGGAGTGGGGGGCCGAAAAACAGGAATATTGCCTTACTCCAGGGTTCCGGACCCTCCATACATCCATCAGACCTGCCTCTTCTAGGAACTGGCCCAACCTACCCTCTGCTACGTTATTTATTTGGGCTCTCGGTGGGAATCTATCCAAGTCCCTATTCATCACCTCATTAAAATCCCCTACAACTATTACTGGGGTATCTATTTTATCCAGCATAAATTCCATTAGGTTATACAGTACTTCCAGTTTAAAAGGCGGAGGGATATAAATGTTGGCTATAACATACATTCTGTTTTCAATTGAACAGTGTAGAAAAATATAGCGACCCATACTATCTACCCTGGCCTGCCTACAGGAGAACACCACACCTCTTGTCACCATTATGCTCACCCCCCTAGAATAGGAGGAGTAAACCGAATGGTACTGGGCCTGAAACCTCCTGCTTGGAAGATATTTCATTGTTTCCTTTGTCAAGTGGGTCTCCTGTAGGCAAACCAACCCCACTCTCCTTATCTCCAACAGCGAAAAAATGGCAGACCTCTTATTTGGATTCCCCATCCCCCGAATGTTCCAAGAGCCTATATTAAGAACCTTGGACTGCATCATACATACAACAGAAGGAAATTGGCGCCCAGAAACCCAGTTGTATCAAATCCGAACAGAATGGGCACTCTAACTTTAGGCCTGGTATATTGCCTTACACCTAGTAGTAATCCCACCCTACCCAAAATAACTCCAAACCTCGTGAGACAGCTGAAACATAACCCTTCTATTAATACCATAATGTGCATTCGAACCCTTAGGGCATATCTTGTAGTTTTAATACTATCTTCTAGTGAACATTCCAAGTGTCCCCCTTTATCTTCCATTTTTCTTGTATCTAGTGTTCTTAGCATATTTGTCTCACATGTGCTTACCCCAACTTCCCCCCTCCCCCCTTCTACCTCCCTGTGTGCCACCCCAAGTTCTAAGTGCATTTTAAATTCTCTCTGTCTTAACTTTACCATCCCCCCTCCTCCCCCCCACCCAGCCACCCCCCCCTCCCGCCAGCCCCCCCACCCCCCCCTTCCCCACCTTACCAGGTTAGCCCTTGGGGCTTTATACGTGACCACCTCATATGTTCCTAGTGCTATACCCCTACCTAACATTCGCCCCCCTCCCACTACCAGTGATACCATATATGCCATATTTTAAGTGTAGTATCCCCCTCTACCCACATTCCTGCTTTAACATACAAACATCCCTCTTCCATTCTATACCAAGTCCACATTCCTTCCCATAGACCATATCAAGTTATCGGATGTCCAATGGTTGCATGCAACTTCCTAATCACCACGTGGATAACTCATACGAAGAAGTGAGTGTGATGAACCCTCCACACGGAAAAAATGAAGGCTTACCAGAGGGGTTGGACTCATAGGAACATATGCTCAATGAGTCAACCAGGCTTGTATCACCAACAGGTAATAAAAGGAGGGGACCTCTCAACTGGATGACAGCAGAACTCCAAACTTGTCCAGAACCGTAAGGGAACCCTCTTTATAATGGATGGCAACCCGTTCAATGGACCGTCTCAGGGGAATAGCCCATATGAAATAAAAAGGGGCCACATAGCATAATACCGTTTGTAAAACAAATTTATTTAAAATAGGTAAACAACTTACATTTCTAAGCAGTAGTGACGATCCACCCTAGTAGTAGAGCCTGCTTACCAGATGGCAAGCATAAAAGGGCAAGTGGCTTTAGCCTAGCCAAGGCCTTTTAGCTTGCTGACGCTATGTGTTCCTATGGGGGGTAAATCTCCAGGCTCCCTTAGGTTATCCTCATGTCGCCATTCAACACGAAAAACCCGGATGACTGGAGGGATGTCTGTGTTCCAGATCTGGAAAATAAATGAATAAAGAATGAATAAAGAGAAGCTGTATCACAATAGTGTAATAGTGAACACATAATGCTGTTAGAGGATTGCTAAAGAAAAATAGAATAGAAAAATGAAAAATAATAAATAAAGAATAAAAAATAAAAAATAATAAATAAATAAATAAATAAATAAAAAGACAAAAAATAAATAAATAAAATAAAATTAAAAATAAAAATAAAAAATAAAAAATAAATAAATAAATAAAAAATAAAATGAAAAATAAAAATAAAGATAAAAATAGAACTAAAAATAAAAATAAGAAAATAAATAAAATAAAAATAAATATAAAAATAAAATAAAATAAAAATGAAAATAAAAATAAAAAATATAATTAAAATTAAAATAAAATAAAAAGGTGTAATGTGAAAAATATAAAAAAATGGGGAAATATTAAATTGAGGAGAGGGTAGTGAACAACCCATAAGGTGTCCATATCCTCAATAAAGACATATAGGCCTTAATGACATGAATGACTGGCCAATAACTAAAAGTGGATAAGTGAAATATGTCTAAAAAGAGTCCAGGGGATGTAGGAAATCCCCATAATAAAAATATCAATGAAATTATCAATATATAAATTAAGTGAATAAGATTATGCAAAACAAATTAACCTAATATAAATCCGAGATGGATTCTCAATGGGTCCCCAGAAAAAAGATATATGCATATAATAACGTATACAACATATATTCTTAAAAATTGATGTAGATATATACTCTAAGAGTCATTGATGAATGCATTTATATCTAATTCCATATTCATACCCTGTGGAGAAAGGGACTGTAGCTCATGTATCCAGAATGTTTCCAAACGGGAAACACCCCTGGTCATAGCGCCCCCTCTCCAGGGTGGAGTGTACTTGTCAATCACTACAAATTGTGAACCTAGTGGGTTACCGTTATGGAATTCTTTAAAATGCCTAGGTACACTATGCTTCCTTCCTCCTGCTACTAGGCCACGTAGGGATGGTGTTCCCTTAAAGATTAGTTTAGCTTGTTCAGGTAGCATTTTCCCTAGGATATTACCCTGCTTCAAAACCCCCCAATGTTTTTTCATAATATTCTTAATTTGCTTGTGTTGTACTGAATATGAGGTTAACATAGCCCATTTGAATGTGGTGTCAGGTTCTCTTTCGGGTTTAGCTTCGAAAAGGGAATCTCTGTCCATACTGATAACTCTCCGAAGGTCGGATTCTAAGGTGGTGCCATCATATCCCTTGTCATGAAAATGTTGTTTTAAGACATTCGCTTGTTCTATAAATACATCTAAGTTGGTGCAGTTGTATGTCAACACAATACAACACAATACATTAGTGGGACGTAAACTAACAGAATTTACATCTTTTTTTTTTTATTTGATTTATATTTTTTATTTTTATTTTCATTTTTATTTTATTTTATTTATTTTCTTATTTTTATTTTTATCTTTATTTTTATTTTTCATTTTATTTTTTATTTTTTATTTTATTTATTATTTATTTTTTATTTTTTATTTTTATTTTTAATTTTATTTAATTTTATTTATTTATTTTTTGTCTTTTATTTATTTATTTATTTATTATTTATTATTTTTCATTTTTCTATTTTATTTTTCTTTAGCAATCCTCTAACAGCATTATGTGTTCACTATTACACTATCGTGATACAGCTTCTCTTTATTCATTCTTTATTCATTTATTTTCCCCTTTTTATTTCTTATTGCATCTTATAGCGGAGATATGCAGGGAAAATTGACACTGATACACCACTGAACATTTTACTATCTGTGGTTGTATTTAATTGTCTATTTACATTTGGGTCTCAACATCGTGATTGGACTACCCCCATGTTGCGCCATCACGTCAGATCGTAGCTGACGTCATCGCGCACAGTGGATCGCCACACGGAGGCTTGGGACGCATGCCCGAGACCTCGTCTGTGTTTAGCGCTCCAGGAGAGGGGAAGTAACGTGTGCTCGTCTTAAAGATGCGGTGACGTCTGTCGGGTCACGTGGTTCCTATTCTCAAATGTAGGCTCCATACTAATAGGAATTTGGAATCCATCGAGATTACATCAGTCCATTCCCCTTGTTTATTGTTAGATTCTTTTTCATCCAGTGGCGGTTAGAAGTGGTTAACACATAAGATTGCATTTAGTAGACATCTGTATGAAATTTAGTAAATAGAAGTAGGATGTTGGAACGCACATGGATACACCATAATAAGGCTTGGAACGCACGCGGGTCCGCCATTTTGGCCAAACCCGGAAGTCCAGGATAATTGTTGATACGAGCTGGATTCTCATCAAGGGGGCCACGGTATCTATATTAAGGGGTACGGCAGCAGTGGGTGAGTACCCCAGATGAAGTCTTGTAAGACGAAATGCGTCGGGAGACTCCACTGCCTGCCATAATTTTACATGAAGCGCTTTTTTACTACAGAAATGTAAGTTGTTTACCTATTTTAAATAAATTTGTTTTACAAACGGTATTATACTATGTGGCCCCTTTTTATTTCATATGGGCTATTCCCCTGAGACAGTCCATTGGACAGGTTGCCATCCATTATAAAGAGGGTTCCCTTACGGTTCTGGACAAGTTTGGAGTTCTGCTGTCATCCAGTTGAGAGGTCCCCTCCTTTTATTACCTGTTGGTGATACAAGCCTGGTTGACTCATTGAGCATATGTTCCTATGAGTCCAACCCCTCTGGTAAGCCTTCACATTTCCGTGTGGAGGGTTCATTACACTCACTTCTTCGTATGAGTTATCCACGTGGTGATTAGGAAGTTGCATGCAACCATTGGATTATGAATAATTTTCCGCATTTAAAGTGACATCTGAAGATTACCAGAGACTGTGTTTTTGTGCACTAAGAATTGATTAAGGCTTTTTTCTTTTCTTTTTCAAACTCTCGTTATGTATCTGTAATATCATAAGCTTGCAATACTTTTAGCGCTACACTTGTTTGTGCACTTGTAATTTTAGACAAAATCCTTATTTGTTGTGTGAGCTGCTGAGTCATTGGGTAAGCGCAGGGTTAGACTTTTTTCTTTTCTACTATTTTTCTGATGTTGTACACATTACACAATACAGTGCAGCCGTAGGCCAGAAAAGTCTGTGGTCATTTCTGCCGGTCATACAATGCCAGTGCTCGGCTGGCTGACATTCAAAGGGAATGCAACCTGCCCACCAACCGCCTCATTTGTGACATGCCCACCAGGTAGAACTCAACGTTGGCAATGCTGCAACGGCTGCACTCGCAGCAGAGGGCCATCAATGAGTACCTGTGTGAGTATGGCACCAGGACAGGGTCAGGGGAGCTTGGCTTTTTTCGCCACGACAGTGGCTACTGATCAAGGATGCATGCACTGTCCTGTCACCATTTGAGAAGGCCACGAGGATGGTGAGTAGCGACAATGCATGCATCAGTGATACTGTCCCTCTTGTCTTCCTGTTGGAGCACACGCTTCATGGAATAATGGACAGGGCACTTGAGGCAGAACAGCAGGAGAAAGAGGAGGACTTCCTTAGCTCTCAAGGCCCCCTTTATCCAGACAGCATTCCTGTGGGGTGCCAAACACACAGGAGGAAGAGGGCTGTGTCAGCATGGATGTAGAGAATAACACTCAGCAGCAGTCTTCAAGGGATTGTTTTCAGTCCCCAGAAACCTAAGGAGTTGTACGTGGTTGGGAGGAGGTAGTTCCTGAGAACGTCATCCTCAGTGACCCAGAGATCTCACAATCGAATGCGTCTGCAAACTTATGCTGCATGGCCTCCCTGATTATGCAAAGCCTGCGAAAGGACCCTAGGATTCGTGGTATCAAGGAGAGGGATCATTACTGGCTGGCAACCCTTCTTGATCCATGTTACAAGGGTAAGGTTGCAGAACTCATCCTGCCTTCGCAGAGGGAGCAGAGGATGAAACATCTTCAGGAGGCCATGAAGAAAGGTTTGTGCAATGCGTTTCCAGACCCTGGGAGGTTACAATTTCCTGGTGCTGGACAACGTGTTGCTGAGGCTTCGTTCAGTCAGAGGAAGAGCGGTGGAGATGGTGGCCGGCTGACCGATGCCTTTAGACAATTTTTTAGTCCTCAGCGCCAAGGTTTGATCGGTTCAAGCAACCATTGCCAGCATCCACATTACATGGTACAGGAATATCTTGGGGCAAGAGCAGACTTGGAGACTTTTCCAACAGACCATGCACTGGGTTACTGAGTCTTGAGGATGGACCACTGGCCAGAACTTGCTCAATATGCAATTGAGCTACTGCCCTGTCCTGCATCCAGCGTTCTTTCTGAACGCACATTCAGTGCTGCTGGAGGGTTTGTAACGGATCATAGATTGCGCCTGTCCACAGACTCCATTGATAGGCTCACATTCATAAAAATAAATCAGTCTTGGATCAGCAGCAGCTATCAAGCACCTGATGCTGATGTAATTTGTGATTTTTCTATGGATGTGGGATCATTTGAAGACTGCCTATGCTGAGTGACTATCCTATTCCTCCACAATCTTGATGATGCTAGCTTCCAACAATATTTTTGGTTTAGGGCACCACCACCACTGCCTAAGGCCAATTTTTTCTGCCCCTGTTTAACAGGGGCATGTAATTACAATTCTTGATATAATATTTCACAGCAGGGCCCGTTCCTGCGCCCAACAAGAGTATCTGTGAGGGGTTACAGTGTTGTGGCACCACCACAACCATTGCCTAAGGCCCAATTTTTCTGCCCCTGTTTAACAGGGGCATGTAATTACAATTCTTGATATAATATTTCACAGCAGGGCCCATTCCTGCACCCAACAAGAGTGTCTGTGAGGGTTTACAGTGTTGTGGCACCACCACCAACCAAGGCCAAATTTTTCTGCCCCGTTTAACAGGGGCATGTAATTACAATTTTTGAAATAATATTTTACAGCAGGGCCTGTTCCTGCTCACAGCAAGAGTAACTGTGAGGAGTTACAGTGCTCTGGCACCACCAACACCTAAGGCCCAATTTTCTGCAGAGTATTTAGGGCAGGCCGTATAGTATATATACTTCTGTTCAGAGTATATAGTGCCTGGGGGGTCCACGCCATTTTTTTTAAATTTGGGTGTGGGGTTCCCCTTAATATCCATACCAGACCCAAAGAGCCTGGTACTGGGCTGGGGGGGGGGACCATGCCATTTTTCTTAATGATTTTCATGTATATTGCCGAGACCCGACAATACATTACAGCCGCAAGCAGTGTTAAATGATTTTTTTTCTTTAGAAATGTCATTTTGCTGTGGTATTGTTCTAAACACGGGAAAACTCCGCCACTATACAGGCATACTATAGACACCCCCCAGGCACAATATTTAAAGGAATATTTAATTTTTATTGTTTCACTTTAAGCATTCTTAAAATCGCTGCTCCTGAAAAAACTGCCATTTTTAAAACTTTTTTTTGCATTGATACATGTCCACTTGGGCAGGACCCAGGTCCCCAAACAATTTTTAGGGCAAAAACTTGCATATACACCTTTACAATTAGCACTTTTGATATTTCACATTTGTGTCCCATAGACTTTAACGGTGTTCGCGTGTTTGAACGAACTTTGTTGCATGTTCGGATGTTCTGGTGCGAACCAAACCAGGGGGTGTTCGTCTCATCCCTACCGGTGAGTATTTTTGACTTAGAGTTAGTTACAGACGCAGCTGGATCTACTGGGTATGGGGCATTTTTTCAGGGACAATGGAGTGCAGGACCTTGGCCTAGGTCATGGGTGAAAACTGGTTTGATTTGAAACACGGTGCTTCTGGAACTGCTGGCTATGGAGATATGGGGGGAGTCTTGTAGGAACCTGAAGATTAGGTTGAATTGTGACAACATGGGAGTGGTGCAAGTCATCAACCGCATCTCAGCGTCGTCACAGCCAGTGATACGTTTGCTGCCCCACTTGGTTCTGTGATGCCTGCAATTAAACATCTTTCTAAATGCCATTCATGTTGAGAACACTCTGGCTGACACCTTATCTCGGTTTCAGTGGGACTGGTTCAGAGAGTTGTCTCCTTCAGCAGAGAAGGTAGGGATTCCTTGCCTGGGTTGGCTATGGGAGGTTGCTTTGGAGTCGCCGCGGGATGGATCAGAAGGTCGGTGAGTGAGTCCACATGGAGTGCATATGCCAAGGTATAGCAAGAATGGTTGGGTTTGGGTCAGCAGGTAGCGGTGGTACAAGGGAATGTTGAGGTTAAACTGCTGGTTCTATATTCTATATTTTGTGTCAGGAAACATGGAACGCGGGGGGTCGGTGTCTGCCATTGAACGGAAGTTGGCGGTTCTAGTTTTTTTCTTCAAGTTACAGGGCATGGCGGATTTCACAAAGGATTTTTGGATATGTCAGGTGGTCAAGGGTTATAGGAAGGTGCATAGGCACAAGGACACTAGGCATCCAGTGTCATTTGCTAACCTTCAGGCCATTTGTGGCTATTTAAGATCCTTGTGTACATCGGATTACGAGGTCTCTTTATTTAGGGTGGCATTTTCGTTGGTATTCTTTGGGGCATTTCATGTTGGGAAATTGGTAAGCCCGTCTAAGGGAGTAGCAGGTGGATTTATGGCCTGGGAAGTGAATTGTGTGGAGGACAGGGTCTTGTTACGGCTTTGGAGATCGAAGATGGACCAAAATGGGAAAGGAGTAAGTGTTTCCATTGCCGGGTTCTCCAGTTTGCCCCTTGGGGGCGGTGCAGGAGCTCTTGGCAGTTCGCCCAGACATAGAAGGGCCATTCTCGATACACGGGGATGGGTCATATTTGTCGAAGTTTCAGTTTGTTGCAGTTTTTTGGAAAAGCCTTCGGGCAGTGGGTTTGGATGACATACAATTCGCCTTGCACTCCTTCCGCATCGGGGTGGCCACAGAGGCGGCCCGGTGTGGGTTGGATGAGGTGGCAATGAAGAGAACTGGTAGGTGGGAATTGAAGAGATTTCAGACGTACATTCGACCGCATCTGTTGGCTGAGTAGGGGGTATGAACAGGAGGGAAAAGGGGTACTTTCAGTTTGTTCTGTGGTACGGTGAAAATGTTAGAGTGAAGGTGCTATGTGGTGTTCTGTCCTTTGTATTTCAGATGGAGTGCACACACGCCTCATCTGGATTTTGGGGCATTCCTATGTCTTTTGGGGGGCCAGGACAGCTGATGTTAGACCAGATGGCAGACAGCTAGGTATCTCTAGGATGGTGGCTTGCATTCGCTGGCTGGGGATACTGGGGATGATGTGGGGTAGGGTGGTGCTGGAAGTGCATCATTATGCCAGGCTGGACAGGCCGCCAGACATTTTGGTGCTGCATGTTGGGGGAAATGATTTGGGGGTCAGGTCTATCAGAGATCTGATTTTGGATGTAAAATCGGACTTCCTGAAACTCCGCACGGCTTTTCCTGACATACTCTGCTGTAGTCCGACATCGTTGCTTGGAAGGCTTGGCGCATGGCACGGTCAGTAGCGAGGCTCAACAAGGCTCGCATAAAAGTGAACGAGGTGGTGGGGAGATTTGTTTCTAGGAATGGGGGTATGGTCATCTGATACACTGAGTTGGAATCCAATGTTGGCCTTTACTTAAGAGAAGATGAGGATCACCTCTCAGCAGTGGAGATTGACCTGTGGGCGCTGGGTCTGCAAGACGGGATTCAGCGGGCCCTGCGGTTGTGGAGGGGCCCTTAAGGTTAAAGTGTTATGCTTGCGGGCTGCGGCAGTGTTTTTGGTCTTTGATGGTGTCAGAAAACATACAAGTGGAAGTGTTAAGGGGCTCATCGGTAGTATGTGCCCCTCTGGTGTTTTCCAGTAGAACGGTTAGCCGGAATATGGTAATAGTTGCACTGCAGGAAGGGGGTTGTCTCCAAGCTTTTGGAACGGCTGAAGGCCTATAATGGAAAAAAGGTCCCGCAGTGTAGTGGTGGAAGAAGTGTGAAGTTCAGGGTGCCGTCAAAGACCAACAGACTGAAGGTGAAAAGTTGTTGTTACAGATGTTATTTTTTAAAGTTTTGAGTTGTTGATGTTTTGTTAATAAAAGGCTGCTATGGCCAGTTATACTCCAAATTCAGGTGTGGTCTTGTTAATTTAGAATGGTAAGCGGGTGTTGGTGGAGTATGAGTGGTTGGGCAGTCTAACACCTCGTACATATGAACGGACTTTATACAAACTTTCCCGTGGATTTCTGTACAAAGGGCATTGGCCGTGAACTTAAGCATACACACGACAGGACTTTTTAAGCAAAAACACGAACGTAGTGACGTTTCAATGTACTGACGACACTTCAAAAGAGGATGTTCAATTCTCCGGTGCCACCCTTTGGTCAACTTCTGTATTGTTGTCTGATCTTTTGCATAGGTTAAGTCGCATACACACGATCGGACTTTTTGACAACAAACATACAAATTAGTTGTTTTAAGGCAATATCCAACCGTGTGTATGCTCCATCGGACAAACTTTTTCGGTTTTCATTGAACAAATGTTGGCTGTGCGAACAGACAAACTTGGCGGCAACAAAAGTCTGACGTCGGCAAGTCCGATCGTGTGTACACAAAACCATCGGACTTAAGTACAAAGTACCAACACACATGCTCAGAACCAATGCAAAAGATCAGAGAACATTACAGAAGTTGACCAAAGGGTGGCGCCGGAGAATTGAACGTCCTCTTTTGAAGTGTCATCAGTATGTTGAAACGTCACTACATTCGTGTTTGTTGCCTAAAAAGTCCTGCCATGTGTATGCTTAACAAGTTCACGGCCAACGCCCTTTGTACAGAAATCCATGGAAAAGTTTGTATAAAGTCTGATCGTGTGTACGAGGCTATAGAAGGTTGGGGACATATGGACTACACTGGTCATGCCTATTTTACCTTATCAGGTTTATACATTATTCACTTGCTCACTTAGCGCTACATTTTTGTCTTTTAAAGTAGTACAGGGACTACTTTAAAGTCGGTGCAACTTGAAGTCGCACAGATATGAATGGTTATCATTAGGAATCATGGGGTATGACTTTTTATGTGACTCTGATGTCAAAAAGTCGCAGGGAATGTCGCACAAATGTGAAAGGGGCCTTAGGCTCCGCAGCAGGCTCCAGCAGGGTCTGGCTCAAGAAAAGGCGCTCAAGCTCATGTAGCACCGTGCCAAAGCTCAGCTGGATCTAACGTTGAATGTGAGGAGAATGGCTTTCAATCTACTGCTGGATGACCAGAAGTGGCTGGCAGTGGATGCACTTGATGTCACACATGAGGACTCTTTTTCTCCCTGTAGCGCAGGCTGTGACTCAGCCACAGCACAGTCAAAGTCACTTGCTTACAGATCCAAGCCAAGGTCCCAAGAGAGTGATCCCGGCCCAACGCAGGCTTTATATTACCTCTCCCAGCATTCTATTCTCCTAATCTAGGTGGTTGGTATTTGTAGTCCATCACAGTCTGGTCTGAGTGTGAAACCTGAGTCCTGAGTCCTGGACCTTCAGCTCCCAAGTTGCTTTGCATTACTCCCTGGTGTTAATCACTCTGCAGGCAGAATGTGATGACAGAGTCCTAGCTGAGCACTAGAGGGGAACAGTCTCACTGCAGCAAGTGTTGCACAGTGTCTCCTGATTAGGGATGAGCTTCGTGTTCGAGTCGAACCCATGTTCGACTCGAACATCGGCTGTTCGATCGTTCGCCGAATTGCGAACGTTATGGGCCGTTCGCGCTAAATTCGTGTGGCGCGTCACGGCCCATAATTCACTGCGGCATCGCAGTGCATTGCTGGCTGATGATTGGCCAAGCATGCACTATGACCCGCATGCTTGGCCAATCACAGCGCCGTCAGTAGAGAGAGCTGTAATTGGCCAAAGCCAGGGTGGCTTTGGCCAATTATGGCTCAGGGGATTTAGTACACACCCCACACTATATAAGGCCGCCTGCACGGCGGCCCTGTGTAGTGTGTGTTCCGGTGTGCTGAGAGATAGAGAGAGAGAGAGAGAGACAGTGTCATTTGATTTGAGTTAGATAGATTAGGCAGAACAGTCAGTCAGTTAGCTGCACTTACAGTGTATTGTGTATATATATGCATCCCAGGTGTTGCATATATATATATACACTGTATTCAGTTTAGCTAGATCCGTTCCTGTTATCTTCTATCTAGACTATTTACATTTAATGCAGTGCGTCCTGCTCACAGTGTTCAGCTAGATCCGTTCCTGCTATTTACATTTAGTGCAGTGCGTCCTGCTCACAGTGTTCAGCTAGATCCGTTCCTGCTATTTACATTTAGTGCAGTGCGTCCTGCTCACAGTGTTCAGCTAGATCCGTTCCTGCTATTTACATTTAGTGCAGTGCGTCCTGCTCACAGTGTTCAGCTAGATCCGTTCCTGTTATCTTCTAGACTATTTACATTTAGTGCAGTGCGTCCTGCTCACAGTGTTCAGCTAGATCCGTTCCTGTTATCTTCTAGACTATTTACATTTAGTGCAGTGCGTCCTGCTCACAGTGTTCAGCTAGATCCGTTCCTGTTATCTTCTAGACTATTTACATTTAGTGCAGTGCGTCCTGCTCACAGTGTTCAGCTAGATCCGTTCCTGTTAAATTCCTACCGACAGGCAGGCTTGTCTGGTTACAGTATATAAAGCTACCTGAAGAAAATTACAGGTGTTCTATTTGATCCTATTAGTACCACGGTCAGGCAGCTAGACTATTTACATTTAGTACAGTGCGTCCTGCTCACAGTGTTCAGCTAGATCCGTTCCTGTTATCTTCCTACTGACAGGCAGGCTTGTCTGGTTACAGTATATAAAGCTACCTGAAGAAAATTACAGGTGTTCTATTTGATCCTATTAGTACCACGGTCAGGCAGCTAGACTATTTACATTTAGTACAGTGCGTCCTGCTCACAGTGTACAGCTAGATCCGTTCCTGTTATCTTCCTACTGACAGGCAGGCTTGTCTGGTTACAGTATATAAAGCTACCTGAAGAAAATTACAGGTGTTCTATTTGATCCTATTAGTACCACGGTCAGGCAGCTAGACTATTTACATTTAGTACAGTGCGTCCTGCTCACAGTGTTCAGCTAGATCCGTTCCTGTTATCTTCCTACTGACAGGCAGGCTTGTCTGGTTACAGTATATAAAGTTACCTGAAGAAAATTACAGGTGTTCTATTTGATCCTATTAGTACCACGGTCAGGCAGCTAGACTATTTACATTTAGTACAGTGCGTCCTGCTCACAGTGTACAGCTAGATCCGTTCCTGTTATCTTCCTACTGACAGGCAGGCTTGTCTGGTTACAGTATATAAAGCTACCTGAAGAAAATTACAGGTGTTCTATTTGATCCTATTAGTACCACGGTCAGGCAGCTAGACTATTTACATTTAGTACAGTGCGTCCTGCTCACAGTGTTCAGCTAGATCCGTTCCTGTTATCTTCCTACTGACAGGCAGGCTTGTCTGGTTACAGTATATAAAGCTACTTGAAGAAAATTACAGGTGTTCTATCCCAGCTTAGTGCAGCTACAGGCCATTAGTATGTCTGGAAGGCCAAGAAGGAGAGGCAGACAGTCACAAGCCAATAAGAGAGGGCAAGCAGGCTCTGTGTCTAGTGCTGGTCGTGGAGACGGTGCATCCTCATCAGCACGTGGCCATGGGACACGCTTGGCCTTTTTTTCGGCAGCTGGCCGTGTTGAGCCGCAACATGCGGAAGACTTGGTCGAGTGGATGACCAAGCCGTCCTCATCCTCCTCATCCTCTCTCACCCATGCCCAGGGTGCTTTGTCTGGCAAAGCAGCGGCCTCTTCCCTCAGCTCAATGTCATCAGTGACTCCTTCCCTAGCTCCACCATGTCCTCATGAGGATTCCCTCGAACTGTTTGACCACAGTGTTGGGTACATGCTCCAGGAGGATGCCCAGCGTTTGGAAGGCTCTGATGACGATACTGAGCTCGATGAAGGCAGTAACATGAGCGCGGACAGAGGGGGTGCCCAAGAAGGACAGCAATCTGGCAGTCATGCTCCCCCTGCTGCAGCATACTGCCAGGTTTGCTCCAGTGATGAGGAGGGAGGGGATGATGAGGTCACTGACTCAACGTGGGTGCCTGATAGGAGAGAGGAGGAGGAGGAGGAGGAGGAGGAGGAGGAGGCGGCAGCACATCACCAACGAGGCAGGATGCCCTCCAGGGGCCAGCCTAAGGGCAGCACATTGACTGCATCACACCCCAAAGCTCCACATGTGCAGGGCGCTGCAGTCTCTGCGCGTTATTCAAAAAGTTCTTTGGTGTGGGCCTTTTTTGAGACGAGTGCATCAGATCGCACCGCTGCTATTTGCAACATATGTCTCAAGCGTATCTCGCGTGGCCAAAACATCTCCCGCTTGGGTACCACATGCTTGACCAGACATATGTTGACCTGCCATGCAGTTCGTTGGCAAGCGTATCTAAAAGACCCACACCAAAGAACAAAGAGGATCTCTCCTTGCTCCTCATCAGCTGAGATTTCCAACCCCACTAGACCTTCAGTCCTCTCTGAGACCTGCAGTGAGAGGAATGAAGGTGTAGAATTAGGTGTGTCACAGCCAAGTACTTGTGGGCAATCTGCTTTTGGTACACCGACGTCAGATTGTACCAGGCAAATTTCCCTGCCCCAGCTGCTGCACCGCCGAAAGAAGTTTGCTCCCAGCCATCCACATGCCCAGCGGTTGAATGCTAGCTTGGCAAAATTGCTAGCACTTCAACTGCTGCCTTTTCAGTTGGTAGACTCTGCCCCCTTCCGTGAGTTTGTGGAATGTGCGGTTCCTCAGTGGCAGGTACCCAAACGCCACTTTTTCTCACGGAAGGCGATTCCGGCTCTCTACCGGCATGTGGAAGGCAATGTCCATGCCTCGCTGGACAGGGCGGTCAGCGGTAAGGTGCATATTACCGCTGACTCATGGTCCAGCAGGCATGGACAGGGACGTTACCTAAGTTTCACGGCGCATTGGGTGACTCTGCTGGCAGCTGGGAAGGATGCAGGACAAGGTGCAGTAGTGTTGGAGGTTGTTCCGCCACCACGCCTCCAAAATGCTGATTGTGACACACCTCTCTCCTCCACCCCCTCCTCTTCTTCTTCCTCCATGGCCTCTTCCTCGGAACCAGCGGTGCTCCGTAGGCGTTCAAGGGGCTACGCAAGTACGCAGGCCAAAAGATGCCATGCGGTGCTTAAGCTGGTGTGCTTGGGGGACAGGAGCCACACTGGGGCAGAGGTTCTGTCAGCTCTGCAGGGGCAGGTTCAGAGGTGGTTGACGCCACGCCAACTTAAGGCAGGAATGGTGGTTTGCGACAATGGCACCAACCTCCTCTCTGCCCTCCGACAGGGACAAATGACCCATGTGCCCTGTTTGGCTCACGTCCTTAACTTGGTGGTGCAGCGGTTCTTGGGCAGGTACCCGGGCTTACAGGATGTCCTGAGGCAGGCCAGGAAAGTCTGTGTGCATTTCCGCCGGTCATATAATGCCAGTGCTCGGCTGACGGACCTCCAAAAGGAGTTTAACCTGCCCAAGAACCGCCTAATCTGTGACATGCCCACCAGGTGGAACTCAACGTTGGCCATGCTGCAGCGGCTGCACACGCAGCAGAGGGCCATCAATGAGTACCTGTGCGACTATGGCACCAGGACAGGGTCAGGGGAGCTTGGTTTTTTTTCCCCACGCCAGTGGGCCATGATCAGGGATGCATGCACTGTCCTGTCACCATTCGAGGAGGCCACGAGGATGGTGAGCAGTGACAGTGCATGCATCAGTGACACTGTCCCCCTTGTCCACCTGTTGGAGCACACGCTGCGTGGAATAATGGACAGGGCACTTGAGGCAGAACAGAGGCAGGAAGAGGAGGACTTCCTTAGCTCTCAAGGCCCCCTTTATCCAGACAGTGTTCCTGCGTGCCCGCCGATCACACAGGAAGAGGACGAGGAGGAAGAGGAGGAGGAGGAAGATTGTGTCAGTATGGAGGTGGAGCCTGGCACTCAGCATCAGCAGCAGTCTTTAAGGGATCAGTCCCAAGAAACACATGGACTTGTACGTGGCTGGGAGGAGGTGGCTGCGGACCATGTCGTTCTTAGTGACCCAGAGGACTCCGGACCAAATGCCTCAGCAAACCTACGCTGCATGGCCTCCCTGATCCTGCAAAGCCTGCGTAAGGATCCTCGTATTCGTGGTATCAAGGAGAAGGACCAATACTGGCTGGCAACCCTCCTTGATCCACGTTACAAGGGTAAGGTTGCGGACCTTATCTTGCCATCGCAGAGGGAGCAGAGGATGAAACATCTTCGGGAGGCCTTGCAGAAAGGTCTGTGCAACGCGTTCCCAGAGACTGGGAGGTTACAAACTCCTGTTTCTGGACAACGTGTTGCTGAGGCTTCGGTCAGTCAAAGAAGGAGCGGTGGAGAAGGTGGCCGTCTGACCGATGCGTTCAGACAATTTTTTGGTCCGCAGCCCCAAGGTATGATCGGTTCCAGCAACCATCGCCAGCGTCTGTTTTACATGGTGCAGGAATACCTAGGGGCAAGATCAGACTTGGACACCTTTCCCACCGAAAATCCTCTGGGTTACTGGGTCTTGAGGATGGATCACTGGCCAGAGCTTGCACAGTATGCAATTGAGCTACTGGCCTGTCCTGCATCCAGCGTTCTTTCGGAACGCACATTCAGTGCTGCTGGAGGCGTGGTAACCGATCACAGGGTGCGTCTGTCCACCGACTCGGTCGATCGGCTGACCTTCATAAAAATGAATGAGTCTTGGATCACCACCAGCTACCAAGCACCTGATGCTGATGTAACCGAATAATTTTTTTTGAAATCTCAGATCCCTTCAAAGACTGCCTATGCTGATGCTGAGTGACTATCCCTGAGTAATTATCCTCTTCCTCCTCAATCATCACGCTGATAGCTTGTAAGAACATTTTTGGTTCTGGGCGCCACCACCAGTGCCTAAGGCACAATTTTTCAGCCCCTGTTTAACAGGGGCGTGTAATTACAATTTTTGATGTAATACTTTGCAGCAGGGCTCGTTCCTGCATTCCAACTAGAGTGTCTGTGAGGGGTTGCAGTGTTGTGGCACCAGCACCAGTGCCTAGGGCCCAATTTTTCTGCCCCTGTCTAACAGGGGCGTGTAATTACAATTTTTGATGCAATACTTTGCAGCAGGGCTCGTTCCTGCGTTCCAACTAGAGTGTCTGTGAGGGGTTGCAGTGTTGTGGCACCAGCACCAGTGCCTAAGGCCTAATTTTTCAGCTCCTGTTCAACAGGGGCATGTAATTACAATTCTTGATCTAATATTTCACAGCAGGGCCCTGTGAGGGCTTACAGTGTTGTGGCCACAGCAACACCTAAGGCCCAAATTTCTGCTGAGTATATAGGGCAGGACCCTACTTTCAAACATCTAACTTACAAACGACTCCTACTTGCAAACGGAAGGAGACAACAGGAAGTGAGATGAAATCTACCCCTAGGAAGGGAAATTCTCTCCTGTAAGAGTTAATATGGGAAAACAATTTCTCCTTTCCACTGATGCTTTCCAATCCTTGTTCCACAAAAAAACCCAAATTTTCAAAAAACATTTTTCATTGGGACAAAAAAGTGAGGTGAAATCTTCTGAAGAGGAGGAAAGACAGCAAAACAAATGTCACAGGGGTGATAACCCTTCCCTATGTTTTCCAAAAAGCTTAGAAAAGATTTTTTGGCTGGAGCTAAACACGTTAAAAATGTTCAAAATTACAAACAGATTCTACTTAACAACAAACCTACAGTCCCTGTCTTGTTTGCACCGCCTGTATACTGCTGTTCAGAGTATATAGGGCCTGGTGGCCCCACACCTTTCCTTATTTTAATTTGGGTGCGGGGTTCCCCTTAATATCCATACAAGACCCAAAGGGCCTGGTAATGGACTGGGGGGTACCCATGCCGTTTGTCTCACTGATTTTCATCCATATTGCCATGACCCGACATGACATTAAACCCGCAAGCAGTTTTAAATGAGATTTTTTCCTTTAAAAATGACATTTGGTGCAGGGACTGTTCTAAACATGGGAAACATGCGTCACTTTACAGGCATACTATAGACACCCCCCAGGTACGATATTTAAAGGAATATTTCACTTTTTTTTTTTTACTTTAAGCATCATTAAAATCACTGCTCCCGAAAAAACGGCCGTTTTTAAAAGTTTTTTTTGCATTGATACATGTCCCCTGGGGTAGGACCCGGGTCCCCAAACCCTTTTTAGGACAATACCATGCAAATTAGCCTTTAAAATGAGCACTTTTGATTTCGAACGTTCGAGTCCCATAGACGTCAATGGGGTTCTAACGTTCGTGCGAACTTTCGGTCCGTTCGCGGGTTCTGGTGCGAACCGAACCGGGGGGTGTTCGGCTCATCCCTACTCCTGATAATGCAGGCTATATAAGCCAGCTCCTGGCTACACCTATAATTCTCATTACAATTAAAAAAAAAAGCTCCATTACATATGCTTTTGTGCACACTGAGAGTTAACATTTTTTGTTTGAGCCTACCTCCCAACACAAATCTTCTTCTTCCCCTCTCTGCTCAAATCCATCTCTCTTCCAAATCCGCCCCCAGCACAAATCCTGCTCTCTTCAATTGCCCCTCTCAAAATAAATTCCCCCCCTATCCCCCTTCCCAGCACAAACCCCCCGCCCCCTCCAAATCCCACCCCTACCATAAATTCTCATTCCCCTCAACCTCACCTCCCATAGTTGCCAACATTGCAAAAAAAATATGTGGGACACTTTTTTCGGCTGTAGGCGGAGCTGTACAATAATTAGGGGGCGGGGGCATTCGTTTGTAGGAGTGGCTTAGCAACAAAAAATACAAGTGTGCGCCGTGGCGAAAAATGGGTGTGGTTTACGTGAAATAGTGGGCGTGGCTTGGATGGGCATGGCTCAAAGAGGGTGTGGTTAGAGTCTGAGATGAATGAGGGATGGAGAGGGAAAGGGGGCTGGGAATGGGGGAGAGAGGAATGACAGGACAGCAGCCCCAGATCCTACACAACAATAGAAATATGTGTATTTCTCACCTAGAAAGTTTAACAATCAGCAGATAAAGATACTCCAAACACCTGGTGTTAACGCTTCAATCATCCCGGCACCATGATTGTTATGGTGTCAGGATAATTGAAGCGCATTATTTCTATTATTACATTGTAATATAAAATCAAATCATTCAACTCACCATAATGCCGAATCAGTGGGATCCCTGAGCGTGTCACCTGTCACATCGCCTGGCACCAGCAGAGTCCATCCTTGCATCAGGTGCCACCAGCAGAGTCTGTCCTTGCATCAGGTGCCCCTAGCAGAGTCCGTCCCTGCATCAGGGGTCCCCAGCAGAGTCTGTCCTTGCATCAGGTGTCCCCAGCAGAGTCTGTCCTCGTATCAGGTGCCCCCGGCAGAGTCCCTCCTTGCATCAGGTGCCCCAGCAGAGTCTATCCTCGCATCAGGTGCCCCCAGCAGAGTCAGTATAGACCCCCTCAGTGCAGACCCCCCTCCATCAGTGCAGACCCCCTCAGTGCAGACCCCCTCCATCAGTGCAGACCCCCTCAGTGCAGACCCCCCTCCATCAGTGCAGACCCCCTCAGTGCAGACCCCCCTCCAATAGTGCAGACCACCTCAGTGCAGACCCCCTCCATCAGTGCAGACCCCCCTCCATCAGTGCAGACCCCCTAAGTGCAGACCCCCCTCCATCAGTGCAGACCCCCTCAGTGCAGACCCCCCTCCATCAGTGCAGATCCCCTCCATCAGTGAAGACCCCCCCTCTATTAGAGCAGACCCCCCTCAGTGCAGCCCCCCCTCTATTAGTGCAGACCCCCCTCAGTGCAGACCCCCCTCTATTAGTGCAGACCCCCCTCAGTGCAGCCCCCCTCTATTAGTGCAGACCCTCCTCTATCAGTGCAGACCCCCTCTATTAATGCAGACCCCCCTCTAATAGTGCAGGCACCCTTCAATGCAGACCCCCCTCTATAAGTGCAGACCCCCCTCTATTAGTGCAGACCCCCCTCAGTGCAGACCACCCCCTCCATCAGTGCCAGTGCAGACCCTCCCCTCTCATAACGCCCCCCACCACACGTCCAGAAGCGGCCGGTGTTCTGCTGAGAAAGTTCCCCTTGGCAAGTAAGGACCCCCCTGTACTGCGCAGGTGCAGCACTTGCGCATTATGAGCCGGCGGAAATAGCCGAGCTGAATAGCTGGGGAACTTTCTCGGCAAGACACCGGCGCCGTGTGTTCAGTGGAGAGGGGAGGGGCCAATCCGTGCAGCTAAAGAAGCCAATACATTGGCTGCAAGGATCGAGCCCCCTTCCTCTCTCCACTGAACACTAAGGGGAAGATCTAGCGGCAGCCATTTTTCTGGAGCCAGCTGCTCCAAAAATTAAAAAAACAACATTCCCGATTTTTCTGATGGAAATCCCGATTCGTGACAGCCTCCAATCGGGACGAGGGTCCCAAAATCGGGATTGTCCCGGGAAAATCGGGACTGTTGGCAACTATGACCTCCCAGTGTAAACCCTCCCCCAAATTCCCACTCCCAGCAAAAATTCTCTCCCCCTTCTAGCTGTCAGGAAAACTGAATTCATGTCTGTGCTCGAAAAAATGAGCATGCACTCAGAATGGTCTACTGCACTGAGCATGGAATCAGGGCTTTGTGTACATCTACACATACATGTGTGCACATTTGAGTTGACTTTGGCACCCAGTAGCCAGTTTATAACACTGCAACATTTAGGATTATTTCTAAGTGGTCATCAGCTCCTTCTGTCTGTGACCTGACGCCATGTTTATGTCTGTGTTCTGACAGGCTTGTTTGACTGCACTTGCTCTAGAAACTCTGTTGCTGACTCTGGCTTGTGACCCGACCTTGCCTGCTGTTCTGGTACCCTCTCTGCTCACCCGATACCAACCTTGGTCTGGCACTGACTACAATCCTGGTTCCTGATTCTGTACCTCTGCTGCCAGGTTGTTGCCAACTTCTGTCTGCCTGACCATGCATCTGAGATCCTGCATCTGCCAGCTTGCCTGCTGCATAGTCTTCAGCTCTGCACCAACTACAAGATCTCCTGCCACTTGGTGCACTGCTTTATCCTGTAATCAACCCCAGGTGAAACAGGACAAGAGATATTAGGGAAGCCCTCTTGACAACTCAGCCTCGATCAGGTACATGACACTAGCACAAAACCCGCCCCCCCAAATCACTGTCCTAGCACAAATCCTCTTCCACACCCAAAATCCCCCCTCCCAGCACAACACCCTCCCCCCATCCCAGCAAAAAACCTCCCCCCTCCACAAATCCTACCCTCATTCTTGAAGCACATATTCTCTCTAGCACCAGTCATGTACCCATCTCCAGCACAAACCCTTACCATCAAATTCCCCCTCCCATCACAAATCCCCCCCTCCCCCCCCCCCAAAAAAAAAAAACTGTTTTTTTTTCGCTGTCTATGTACAATCGAGAAAAAATTCCCTTCATTTTTTTGCCCCAAAGACATAGCAGAAGGTAGAGGAAATCTTCTCCCTGTAGCGCAGGCTGTGACTCAGCCACAGCACAGTCAAAGTCACTTGCTTACAGATCCAAGCCAAGGTCCCAAGAGAGTGATCCCGGCCCAACGCAGGCTTTATATTACCTCTCCCAGCATTCTATTCTCCTAATCTAGGTGGTTGGTATTTGTAGTCCATCACAGTCTGGTCTGAGTGTGAAACCTGAGTCCTGAGTCCTGGACCTTCAGCTCCCAAGTTGCTTTGCATTACTCCCTGGTGTTAATCACTCTGCAGGCAGAATGTGATGACAGAGTCCTAGCTGAGCACTAGAGGGGAACAATCTCACTGCAGCAAGTGTTGCACAGTGTCTCCTGATAATGCAGGCTATATAAGCCAGCTCCTGGCTACACCTATAATTCTCATTACAATTAAAAAAAAAGCTCCATTACATATGCTTTTGTGCACACTGAGAGTTAACATTTTTTGTCTGAGCCTACCTCCCAACACAAATCTTCTTCTTCCCCTCCCTGCTCAAATCCATCTCTCTTCCAAATCCGTCCCCAGCACAAATCCTGCTCTCTTCAATTGCCCCTCTCAAAATAAATTCCCCCCTATCCCCCTTCCCAGCACAAACCCCCCGCCCCCCTCCAAATCCCACCCCTACCATAAATCCTCATTCCCCTCAACCTCACCTCCCATAGTTGCCAACATTGCAAAAAAAATATGTGGGACACTTTTTTGGCTGTAGGCGGAGCTGTACAATAATTAGGGGGCGGGGGCATTCGTTTGTAGGCGTGGCTTAGCAACAAAAAATACACATGTGCGCTGCGGCGAAAAATGGGTGGGGTTTACGTGAAATCGTGGGCGTGGCTTAAATGGGCGTGGCTCAAAGAGGGTGTGGTTAGAGTCTGAGATGAATGAGGGATGGATAGGGAAAGGGGGCTGGGAATGGGGGAGAGAGGAATGACAGGACAGCAGCCCCAGATCCTACACAACAATAGAAATATGTGTATTCTAGAAAGTTTAACAATCAGCAGATAAAGATACTCCAAACACCTGGTGTTAACGCTTCAATCATCCCGACACCTTGATTGTTATGGTGTCAGGATGATTGAAGCGCATTAATTCTATTATTACATTGTAATATAAAATCAAATCATTCAACTCACCATAATGCCGAATCAGTAGGATCCCTGAGCGTGTCACCTGCCACGTCGCCTGGCACCAGCAGAGTCCATCCTTGCATCAGGTGCCACCAGCAGAGTCTGTCCTTGCATCAGGTGCCCCTAGCAGAGTCCGTCCTTGCATCAGGGGTCCCCAGCAGAGTCTGTCCTTGCATCAGGTGTCCCCAGCAGAGTCTGTCCTCGTATCAGGTGCCCCCGGCAGAGTCCCTCCTTGCATCAGGTGCCCCCAGCAGAGTCTGTCCTCGCATCAGGTGCCCCCAGCAGAGTCAGTATAGACCCCCTCAGTGCAGACCCCCCTCCATCAGTGCAGACCCCCTCAGTGCAGACCCCCTAATCAGTGCAGACCCCCTCAGTGCAGACCCCCCTCCATCAGTGCAGACCCCCTCAGTGCAGACCCCCCTCCAATAGTGCAGACCACCTCAGTTCAGACCCGCTCCATCAGTGCAGACCCCCCTCCATCAGTGCAGACCCCCTAAGTGCAGACCCCCCTCCATCAGTGCAGACCCCCTCAGTGCAGACCCCCTCAGTGCAGACCCCCCTCCATCAGTGCAGATACCCCTCCATAAGTGCAGATCCCCCTCCATCAGTGAAGACCCCCCCTCTATTAGTGCAGAACCCCCTCAGTGCAGCCCCCCCTCTATTAGTGCAGAACCCCCTCAGTGCAGACCCCCTCCATCAGTGCAGATCCCCCTCCATCAGTGCAGATCCCCCTCCATCAGTGCAGACCCCCCCTCTATTAGTGCAGACCCCCCTCAGTGCAGCCTCCCCTCTATTAGTGCAGACCCCCCTCTATTAGTGCAGACCCCCCTCAGTGCAGCCCCCCTCTATTAGTGCAGACCCCCCTCAGTGCATCCCCCCTCTATTAGAGCAGAACCCCCTCTATTAGTGCAGACCCCCTTCAGTGCAGACCCCCCTCTATTAGTGCAGACCCCCCTCAGTGCAGACCCCCCTCTATTAGTGCAGACCCCCCTCAGTGCAGCCCCCCTCTATTAGTGCAGACCCTCCTCTATCAGTGCAGACCCCCTCTATTAATGCAGACCCCCTCTATTAATGCAGACCCCCCTCTATTAGTGCAGGCCCCCCTCAGTGCAGACCCCCCTCTATAAGTGAAGACCCCCCTCTATTAGTGCAGCCCCCCTCAGTGCAGACCACCCCCTCCATCAGTGCCAGTGCAGACCCTCCCCTCTCATAACGCCCCCCACCACACATCCAGAAGCGGCCGGTGTTCTGCCGAGAAAGTTCCCCTTGGCAAGTAAGGACCCCCCTGTACTGCGCAGGTGCAGCGCTTGCGCATTATGAGCTGGCGGAAATAGCCGAGCTGAATAGCTGGGGAACTTTCTCGGCAAGACACCGGCGCCGTGTGTTCAGTGGAGAGGGGAGGGGCCAATCCGTGCAGCTAAAGAAGCCAATACATTGGCTGCACGGATCAAGCCCCCTTCCTCTCTCCACTGAACACTAGGGGGAAGATCTAGCGGCAGCCATTTTTCTGGAGCCAGCTGCTCCAAAAATTAAAAAAACAACATTCCCGATTTTTCTGATGGAAATCCCGATTCGTGACAGCCTCGGGGACGAGGGTCCCAAAATCGGGATTGTTCCGGGAAAATCGGGACTGTTGGCAACTATGACCTCCCAGTGTAAACCCTCCCCCAAATTCCCACTCCCAGCAAAAATTCTCTCCCCCTTCTAGCTGTCAGGAAAACTGAATTCATGTCTGTGCTCGAAAAAATGAGCATGCACTCAGAATGGTCTACTGCACTGAGCATGGAATCAGGGCTTTGTGTACATCTACACATACATGTGTGCACATTTGAGTTGACTTTGGCACCCAGTAGCCAGTTTATAACACTGCAACATTTAGGATAATTTCTAAGTGGTCATCAGCTCCTTCTGTCTGTGACCTGACGCCATGTTTATGTCTGTGTTCTGACAGGCTTGTTTGACTGCACTTGCTCTAGAAACTCTGTTGCTGACTCTGGCTTGTGACCCGACCTTGCCTGCTGTTCTGGTACCCTCTCTGCTCACCCGATACCAACCTTGGTCTGGCACTGACTACAATCCTGGTTCCTGATTCTGTACCTCTGCTGCCAGGTTGTTGCCAACTTCTGCCTACCTGACCATGCATCTGAGATCCTGCATCTGCCAGCTTGCCTGCTGCATAGTCTTCAGCTCTGCACCAACTACAAGATCTCCTGCCACTTGGTGCACTGTTTTATCCTGTAATCAACCCCAGGTGAAACAGGACAAGAGATATTAGGGAAGCCCTCTTGACAACTCAGCCTCGACCAGGTACATGACACTAGCACAAAACCCGCCCCCCCCAAATCACTGTCCTAGCACAAATCCTCTTCCACACCCAAAATCCCCCCTCCCAGCACAACACCCTCCCCCCATCCCAGCAAAAAACCTCCCCCCTCCACAAATCCTACCCTCATTCTTGAAGCACATATTCTCTCTAGCACCAGTCATGTACCCATCTCCAGCACAAACCCTTACCATCAAATTCCCCCTCCCATCACAAATTCCCCCCTCTCCCCCCCAAAAAAAAAACCTGTTTTTTTTTCACTGTCTATGTACCATGGAGAAAAAATTTTTTTTTTTTGCCCCAAAGACATAGCAGAAGGTAGAGGAAATCTTCCAAAGGGAGGTGATTTCAAGACAGTTGCCCTCGGAACAGGTGTTCTAAATAATATACTCACACAGGATATTAGCCCATCTCTCCATGACACTTTTCATTCTGGCAGCAGCGTTTTGGCAAATAAACCACTCGTAAATGCATGTAAATGCATCTAGATGTGGTTAGACACGTATAGGCACTTCAAGTGCTTGGGCGTTAGCTCTTCTGGCCATTGAAATTTATTAGCACTTAAGCGCTTGATGCACCTAGCATTAACATGCGTTTGGATGCATTTGCACATGTCAAGCGTTCCTTTTCTGCCAAACACTGCTGCTCCCAGACATGCTGGAAGTCAGTTTTTCTGCCTCTAAATGTCCCCACCTCTAAATGCCTCTAAATGCATATCTGTGCATGGACACATAGGTTATCATGCAGGGGCATTTAGAAACAGAAAAAAACAAAAAACGCTAGATGCCCCTAAGAGTAGCAAAACGTTTAGTGTGCATGAGGCCTTACTGTTGCTGCTGATCTACAAATGCTAAACATGTTTATAATTCATTTACCCAAAATGTTAACAGTAAAAGGTATAAAGTAAAGTATTCCATTCCACACTAAGGGCATAGCAATACTCATAGCAGTCCCTAGGATTTTCCCTACTTTTACTGTTAAATGAGTCAAAACTTTGGTGAACAAAAATGGTCTTTCTCCAGAATGTTTCTATTTTTTAAGTGAATCTGTGCCCAGAACTCTGCATCCAGTGAAGCCACTGTCACATTGATTTTGTGTGAATGGAGATAAAAATGAATGTTATTAGGCTACTTTCTCTCCAGGTTGAATGTTTTTTTAATTCATGCAAAACAGAATCAATCAGGTAAATGCTGCATTAGGACCAGTAGATAGAGCTGTTGTAAATAAGTATTAATTTTCTGTTATCATTTGCTTCATCTTGTGGCCATAATGCAGTTAGTTTATGATTCACTATTTTTGATATGAATGAAAAACATTCAACCTGGAGAGAAAATAGCTTGAATTAATGTACAGTTTCACAGAATGATTATCGCTGCATTTTTTTTGTTTATAAATACATTTCCATGTGTTTATATGCTGTTAGAATCTGACTGAACTCCAACTTCTGTTGTGATCTTGGTAAGGAATGACTCACAGTACATGCAGCATGAGAGGTCAGTGAGGGCTCCTTTTACTATTTTACTGTTCATTTGCAGTAAATGGAGGGGAGATTTGTAGTCGTAACATTTCTAGTTTTTGAGGTGTCATCTCCACAGATGACTGCACTGCTCCTCCACAGACATAGTACAATAAGTCGGCAATGTCGGCTTGGGAAAGCAATTGTGTTAGTGGCATGAACAGGTGAAAATAAAGTTAAAAAGCTTTAAAAAAAGAAAGTGAATGCAGCCGCCATTGCCTAACGCCTGATAACCTGCTATATTGCATTTTTGTTCTTGGGTTTACATACTGTATACTAGGGATGAGCCGAACGCCCCCCAGTTCAGTTTGCAACAGAATATGCAAACAGACAACAAATTTGTGTGAACACCATTAAAGTCTATGGGACATGAACGTGAAAAATCAAAAGTGTTCATTTTAAAGTTTTAAATGCAAGTTATTGCCATGAAAAGTGTTTGGGGACCCAGGAACTGCCCCAGGGGACATGTATCAATGCAAAAAAAACGTTTTTAAAACAGTTTTTTCAGGAGCAGTGATTTTGATAATGCTTAAAGTGAAACAATAAAAATGAAATATTCAGTTAAATATCATGCCTGGGGGTCCCCTTAGTCTGCCTGTAAAGTGGTGCATCTGTCTCATGTGTTTTACTGTGCCGCAGCAAATTTTTTGTTATTAAAGGAATTGTCAAAAACTGTATATTGTGTTTTTTATTTTTTGACACTTTTTTTTGCTGAATGTGTAGTTGTACAATGTATCCCTACCTATTCACATAGGGTGGAGTGGGAAATGGGCCCCCCCCCCCTGGCTTCCAGAATGCGATAAGCCCCCCACCCGCAGACCCCCACAACCACTGGGCCAGGGTTGTGGGGACAAGGCACCCAAAGGACCTTGTCCCCACAACCCACAAAGACCCCAAAGCACCCTCCCCATGTTGAGGGCAAGCAGCCTGGTATGGTTGGGGGGGGCTCGCTCGTACTCCCCTATCCGGGCCTGCCAGGCTGCTTGCTCGGATAAGGGTCTGGTATGGATTTTGGGGGGAACCCCAAGCCATTTTTTTTTAACTTTGGCATGGAGTTTCCCTTAAAATCTATGCCAGACCCAAAGGGCCTGGTATGGATTTTTTGGGGGGGGGGGCCCACGCCGTTTTTTTTTTTTTTTTATTTTGGCTTGGAGTTCCCCTTAAAATCTATACCAGACCCGAAGGGCCTGGTATGGGCCAAGGGGGTGGGGGGCATGCTGTTTTTTTCTTAATTCTGCCATAGGGTTCCCCTTAACCACTTCAATACACTGTATTATATACTGTACACTGCCTGCACTGTATATACAGTATCTCACAAAAGTGAGTACACCCCTCAGATTTTTGTAAATATTTTATTATATCTTTTCATGTGACAACACTGAAGATATGACACTTTGCTACAATGTAAAGCAGTAAGTGTACAACTTGTATAACAGTGTAAATTTGCTGTCCCCTCAAAATAACTCAACACACAGCCATTAATGTCTAAACTGCTGGCAACAAAAGTGAGTACACCCCTAAGTGAAAATGTCCAAATTGGGTCCAATTATCCATTTTCCCTCCCCAGTGTCACCTGACCCGTTTACAAGGTCTCAGGTGTGAATGGGAAGCAGGTGTGTTAAATTTGATGTTATCACTCTCTCATACTGGTCACTGGAAGTTCAACATGCACCTCATGGCAAAGAACTCTGAGGATCTAAAAAAAAGAATTGTTACTCTACATAAATATGGCCTAGGCTATAAGAAGATTGCCAAGACCCTGAAACTGAGCTGCAGCGTGGTAGCCAAGAGGATACATCGGTTAAACAGGACAGGTTCCACTCAGAACAGGCCTCACCATGGTCGATCAAAGAAGTTGAGTGCACATACTCAGCATCATATCCAGAGGTTGTTTTTGGGAAATAGACGTATGAGTGCTGCCAGCATTGCTGCAGAGGTTGAAGGGGTGGGGTCAGCCTGTCAGTGCTAAGACCATACACCGCACACTGCATCAAATTGGCTTGCATGGTTGTTGTCCCAGAAGGGAGCCTCTTCTAAAGATGATGCACAAGAAAGCCCGCAAACAGTCTGCTGAAGACAAGGGCATGGATTTCAGGAACCATGTCCTGTGGTCTGATGAGACCAAGATAAACTTATTTAGTTCAGATGGTGTCACGTGTGTGTGGTAACAACCAGGTGAGGAGTACAAAGACAAGTGTGTCTTGCCTACAGTAAAGCATGGTGGTGGGAGTGTCATGGTCTGTGGCTGCATGAGTGCTGCCGGAACTGGAGAGCTACAGTTCATTGAGGGAACCATGAATGTTAACATGTACTGTGACGAACTGAAGCAGAACATGATCCCCTCCCTTCGGAGACTGGGCATCAGGACAGTATTCCAACATAACGACCCCAAACACATCTCCAAGATGACCACTGCCTTGCTAAAGAAGCTGAGGGTAAAGGTGATGGACTGGCCAAGCATGCCTCCAGACCTAAACCCTATTGAGCATCTGTGGGGCATCTTCAAACGCAAGGTGGAGGAGCACAAGGTCTCTAATATCCACCATCTCTGTGATGTCGTCATGTAGGAGTGGAAGAGGACTCCAGTGGCAACCTGTGAAGCTCCGGTGAACTCCATGCCCAAGAGGGTTAAGGCAGTGCTGGAAAATAATGGTGGCCACACAAAATATTTTCACGTTGGGCCCAATTTGGACATTTTCACTTAGAGGTGTACTCACTTTTGTTGCCAGTGGTTTAGACAATAATGGCTGTGTGTTGAGTTATTTTGAGGGAACAGCAAATTTACAATGTTATACAAGTTGTATACTCACTACTAGGGATGAGCCGAACACCCCCCTGTTCGGTTCGCACCAGAACATGCAAACAGGAAAAAAGTTCGTTCGAACACGCGAACACCGTTAAAGTCTATGGGACACGAACATGAATAATCAAAAGTGCTAATTTTAAAGGCTAATATGCAAGTTATTGTCATAAAAAGTGTTTGGGGACCTGGGTCCTGCCCCAGGGGACATGGATCAATGCAAAAAAAAGTTTTAAAAACGGCCGTTTTTTCAGGAGCAGTGATTTTAATAATGCTTAAAGTCAAACAATAAAAGTGTAATATCCCTTTAAATTTCGTACCTGGGGGGTGTCTATAGTATGCCTGTAAAGGGGCGCATGTTTCCTGTGTTTAGAACAGTCTGACAGCAAAATGACATTTTGAAGGAAAAAACTCATTTAAAACTACCCGCGGCTATTGCATTGCCGACAATACACATAGAAGTTTATTGATAAAAACGGCATGGGAATTCCCCAAAGGGGAACCCCGAACCAAAATTTAAAAAAAAAATGACGTGGGGGTCCCCCTAAATTCCATACCAGGCCCTTCAGGTCTGGTATGGATATTAAGGGGAACCCCGGCCAAAATTTAAAAAAAAAAATGACGTGGGGTTCCCCCAAAAATCCATACCAGACCCTTATCCGAGCACGCAACCTGGCAGGCCGCAGGAAAAGAGGGGGGGACGAGAGTGCGGCCCCCCCCTCCTGAACCGTACCAGGCCACATGCCCTCAACATTGGGAGGGTGCTTTGGGGTAGCCCCCCAAAACACCTTGTCCCCATGTTGATGAGGACAAGGGCCTCATCCCCACAACCCTGGCCGGTGGTTGTGGGGGTCTGCGGGCGGGGGGCTTATCGGAATCTGGAAGCCCCCTTTAACAAGGGGACCCCCAGATCCCGGCCCCCCCCCTGTGTGAAATGGTAAGGGGGTACAAAAGTACCCCTACCATTTCACTAAAAAACTGTCAAAAATGTTAAAAATGACAAGAGACAGTTTTTGACAATTCCTTTATTTAAATACTTCTTCTTTCTTCTATCTTCCTTCATCTTCTGGTTCTTCTGGTTCTTCTGGCTCTTCTGGTTCTTCCTCTGGCGTTCTCATCCAGCATCTCCTCCGCGGCGTCTTCTATTTTCTTCTCCTCGGGCCGCTCCGCACCCATGGCATGGGGGGAGGCTCCCGCTCTTCTCTTCATCTTCTTCATCTTCTTCTCTTCTTCTTTTCTTCTCTTCTTCTCTTCTTCATTTTCTTCTCCGGGCCGCTCCGCACCCATGCTGGCATGGAGGGAGGCTCCCGCTGTGTGACGGCGCTCCTCGTCTGACAGTTCTTAAATAACGGGGGGCGGGGCCACCCGGTGACCCCGCCCCCCTCTGACGCACGGGACATGACGGGACTTCCCTGTGGCATTCCCCGTGACGTCACAGGGAAGTCCCGTCAAGTCACCGTGCGTCAGAGGGGGGCGGAGTCACCGGGTGGCCCCGCCCCCCGTTATTTAAGAACTGTCAGACGAGGAGCGCCGTCACACAGCGGGAGCCTCCCTCCATGCCAGCATGGGTGCGGAGCGGCCCGGAGAAGAAAATGAAGAAGAGAAGAAAAGAAGAAGAGAAGAAGAGAAGAAGATGAAGAAGAAGAGCGGGAGCCTCTCCCCATGCCATGGGTGCGGAGCGGCCCGAGGAGAAGAAGATAGAAGACGCCGCGGAGGAGATGCTGGACGAGAACGCCGGAGGAAGAACCAGAAGGGCCAGAAGAACCAGAAGATGAAGGAAGATAGAAGAAAGAAGAAGTATTTAAATAAAGGATTAGTCAAAAAACTGTCTCTTGTCATTTTTAACATTTTTGATAGTTTTTTAGTGAAATGGTAGGGGTACTTTTGTACCCCCTTACCATTTCACACAGGGGGGGGCCGGGATCTGGGGGTCCCCTTGTTAAAGGGGGCTTCCAGATTCCGATAAGCCCCCCACCCGCAGACCCCCACAACCACCGGTCAGGGTTGTGGGGATGAGGCCCTTGTCCTCATTAACATGGGGACAAGGTGTTTTGGGGGGCTACCCCAAAGCACCCTCCCAATGTTGAGGGCATGTGGGCTGGTACGGTTCAGGAGGGGGGGGCCGCACTCTCGTCCCCCCCTCTTATCCTTCGGCCTGCCAGGTTGCGTGCTCGGATAAGGGTCTGGTATGGATTTTTGGGGGGACCCCATGCCGTTTTTTTTTTTGGCGCGGGGTTCCCCTTAAAATCCATACCAGACCTGAAGGGTCTGGTATGGAATTTAGGGGGAACCCCACGTCATTTTTTTTTTTTAATTTTGGCCGGGGTTCCCCTTAATATCCATATCAGACCTGAAGGGCCTGGTATGGAATTTAGGGGGACTCCCACGTCATTTTTTTTTTTAAATTTTGGTTCGGGGTTCCCCTTTGGGGAATTCCCATGCCGTTTTTATCAATGAACTTCTATGTGTATTGTCGGCAATGCAATAGCCGCGGTAGTTTTAAATGAGTTTTTTCCTTCAAAATGTCACTTTTTATGACAATAACTTGCATATTAGCCTTTAAAATTAGCACTTTTGATTTCTCCCATAGACTTTTAAAGGGTGTTCTGCGGCATTCGAATTTGCCGCGAACACCCCAAATTGTTCGCTGTTCGGCGAACTTGCGAACAGCCAATGTTCGAGTCGAACATGAGTTCGACTCGAACTCGAAGCTCATCCCTACTCACTACTTTACATTGTAGCAAAGTGTAATTTCTTCAGTGTTGTCACATTTGTCACATGAAAAGATATATTAAAATATTTACACAAATGTGAGGGGTGTACTCACTTTTATGAGATACTGTATATATATAAATATATATATGTGTATATATATATATATATATATATATATATATATATATATATATATATATATATATATATACATATACAGTGGGGACAGAAAGTATTCAGACCCCCTTAAATTTTTCACTCTTTGTTATATTGCAGCCATTTGCTAAAATCGTTTAAGTTCATTTTTGTCCTCATTAATGTACACACAGCACCCCATATTGACAGAAAAACACAGAATTGTTGACATTTTTTCAGATTTATTAAAAAAGAAAAACTGAAATATCACATGGTATTCAGACCCTTTGCTCAGTATTTAGTAGAAGCACCCTTTTGCTCCAGTACAGCCATGAGTCTTTTTGGGAAAGATGCAACAAGTTTTTCACACCTGGATTTGGAGATCCTCTGCCATTCCTCCTTGCAGATCCTCTCCAGTTCTGTCAGGCTGGATGGTAAACGTTGGTAGACAACCATTTTTGGTTCTCTCCAGAGATGCTCAATTGGGTTTAAGTCAGGGCTCTGGCTGGGCCATTCAAGAACAGTCACTTAGTTGCTGTGAAGCCACTCCTTCGATATTTTAGTTGTTTGCTTAGGGTCATTGTCTTGTTGGAAGGTAAACCTTCGGCCCAGTCTGAGGTCCTGAGCACTCTGGAGAAGGTTTTTGTCCAGGATATCCCTGTACTTGGCCGCATTCATCTTTCCCTCGATTGCAAAAAGTCGTCCTGTCCCTGCAGCTGAAAAACACCCCCACAGCATGATGCTGCCACCACCATGCTTCACTATTGGGACTGTATTGGACAGGTGATGAGCAGTGCCTGGTTTTCAACAAACATACCACTTAGAATTAAGGCCAAAAACCAATCTGACCAGAGAATCTTATTTTTCACCATCTTGGAGTCCTTCGGGTATTTTTTAGCAAACTCCATGCAGGCTTTCATGTGTCTTGCACTGAGGAAAGGCTTCCGTTGGGCCACTCTGCCATAAAGCCCCGACTGGTGGAGGGCTGCAGTGATGGTTGACTTTCTACAACTTTCTCCCATCTCCCGACTGCATCTCTGGAACTCAGCCACAGTGATCTTTGGGTTCTTCTTTACCTCTCTCACCAAGGCTCTTCTCCCCCGATAGCTCAGTTTGGCCGGACGGCTGGCTCTGGCCGTTCCAAACGTCTTCCATTTAAGGATTATGGAGGCCACTGTGCTCTTAGGAACCTTAAGTCAAGCAGAAATTTTTTTGTAACCTTGGCCAGATCTGTGCCTTGCCACAAATCTGTCTCTGAGCTCTTCAGGCAGTTCCTTTGACCTCATGATTCTCATTTGCTCTGACATGCACTGTGAGCTGTAAGGTCTTATATAGACAGTTTAGTGGCTTTCCTAATCAAGTCCAATCAGTATAATCAAACACAGCTGGACTCAAATGAAGGTATAGAACCATCTCAAGGATGATCAGAAGAAATGGACAGCACCTGAGTTAAATATATGAGTGTCACTTCAAAGGGTCTGAATACTTAGGACCATGTGATATTTCAGTTTTTCTTCTTTAATAAATCTGCAAAAATGTCAACAATTCTGTGTTTTTCTGTCAATATGGGGTGCTGTGTGTACATTATTGAGGAAAAAAAATGAATACATGTATAGAGATGATAATGCTACTGTTACAAAGTAATTTCAATCGGATATTTTTGTTCATACAACTGCCTGCCAACAAAATGGCATCTCTATAGTGATGGAAGCCCACGTAACAGCAATAGAATTCCTTAAAGCGGAGTTCCACCCAAAAATGGAACTTCTGATTATCCGGTCCCCCCCCTCCGGTGTCACATTTGGCACCTTTCAGGGGGAAGCAGATACCTGTCTAATACAGGTATTTGCTCCCATTTTTGGTGATAGATCATTGCAGAATCTGCGGCGATCTACGCCATGTCTGGCCCCTCCTCTGACCTCCCGCTGTCTTCTGGCAGACTCACAGGTCCCAGAAGACAGCAGGGACCAGTCAGGATGCACAGCATGACTCGCACATGTGCAGTAGGGAACCAGGCTGTGAAGCCGTAAGGCTTCACTTCCTGATTCCCTTACGTAAAATGCCGGCACCTTCACCCGGGAGCCGAAGGACGGGTCGGCGTCGGGTGAGGACATTGAGGGCGCCCAGGACAGGTAAGTGTCCTTATTTTAAAAGTCAGCCGCTGCAGTATTTGTAGCTGCTGACTTTTATTTAATTTTTTTTCGGCGGAACGCCGCTTTAAGCTGTCCATACACTAGTGGAATTTTGTAAAAAATTTCTGTTTTAGGAACTTTCTTTCAATTTTCTAATCCTTAGTGAGGTCAAATCAATTGTCATTCTCGAACACAGTTGTGAGAAAATTCAAAGAAATGGGATGGAAATGTTTTCTTGAACAAACAAATTACTAACAATGAATGTGGTTTTCGTTCAGGAAAGTCCATTCACACCAAAATGGAATGTTAAAAGCGAATATTGTTTTTGTACTTTCAAATGACATTCTTTATGTCATCGAATGTAGTAAGGATTTTTGTATGAATGTACATACGAACGTTAGTTAAAAAATCTAATAGTGTATGGCCAGCTTTAAGTGTCTGACTGACTAATGACTTATCAATGATATAATAATCTATTAATACATTCATGTACTTAGTATATAATATACAGTATATTGAAGTTGTAGTTAGGTTTAATGGGCATTAAGACCCCACACATACTGGGCATTTGCCCAGCTCCTCTAAATGGCAGGAGAAAAAGCAGCATCAAAAACGTATCTAAAGCTGCATTTTTGTAAACATGTTTAGGCGTGCTTAGATTCGGTTAGACGCACCAAGCGCTTGGATCTCCAATAATTTAATTTGCCAGAATGTTAATTTATTCTGTTCAGTGAAATTAATGAACCATGGGCGTAGCATCAGGGGTCGCAATTAATAAGCTCATGCTTAGGGGGCCTGTGCAGCCTTCCTGTCATATTATCCCACTCCTCACACAAAATCCCGAAGTGCGGCTCAGATTCCGCAGTGTCCTGACTCCCTGCATCTTGTGTCTCACAGATGAGTGGAGGAATGCTTGCTCCAGTACTCGGCTTCCACCTTGCCTTGGGTTTCACCCCCTCCGCTCTGTGTGGCTGGGGAGAAGTTTTGATCTTTCTGTGCTATTTCCTGAATGGAGCAGAGGAGAGAGGAGGTTGGGATGAGAGCAGACCAGGAAGTGGGAGGAAGTGTTTTTGCTGACAACTGAAAAACTGGCTCAGACGTGAAAAATTAAAGACTCATGAGGTTATATATGTAATTGCCATCATCCCTTGAAATAGAATATAAGAATAAACCTCAAATTGTGGGATTTTAAAGGCAATAAAAAAAAAGAAGGTAATACATTGTTTAAAAACATATATAATTTTATTACAAAATAGAATTTGGATTAAAATTCAAATGGAAGTAAAAGGACAAGAAAGAAAGTAATAATGTCACTTTGCATAAAGGTTAAACATTGATATGATCCGTAAAGTGGTACTCCCCAACTACTTGCTGTTCCTTCATCAGTGAATTCCGATGAGATGGAGTTGATGGGGATATGGCTCAGACATGAGCACAGCAGCAGCCACTGGTGTCAGGGGTAGCGGTCCCGACTGCTGGAGCCAGCACAGCAGCGACAACCCCCTCTTTGCTACCTGGACACAGATAACTTGCTCTGCAGCCAAGATGGGCACCACCACAGCATCTCATGTATCTTATGCTGCCTGGACTGGTATGAAGGAGCAAGGAAGATAGACCACAGCCCCTGCTGCCCCTGCTGCCCCAGTTGCAAAGCAAGGAATGCTTGATGGCACACAGTGCAAATACCGTAGACACTGCGCACAACCCAATGTCATCCTCTATCATTGCCTCTGCACCAGAACGTAGTGGTCCTTTTGTTTAAAGTAGTTGTAAAGGTTGTGACATTATGAAAGGGGAGGTGATTGATGGACGTTATGTTTCACCTTGCATGTGTTCATTTGCAGGAAACTAAGGTGGAATCTGATCCAGGTTTTACAAGCCACCTTGGCAGGGTTGATTCCAGACTAGATTTTGCAGTCTACTTGTGACCACCAGCAGGTGGGGCAAGAGATTGCTCTTGGCCTGGGACTCAGGAAGTCAAAACCTGAGAGAGCTACTGATGTGAAGGTTGCTTGTGAGAGATGGAAAAATGTTTGTATTATCTTTGTTTTTGTGGGTGACTGGGAGAACCTTCATCCGTGAGTTAGGAACCTGAAATGTTTAGTTAATGCCTTGATGGCAAGGATTTATTTCCTGTTTTCTTTGTTTAATTTTTCAAACAACCTTTTAAAATAAAACTGGCCACAAGACCTGCTGTCTGGACTACCTTTTTTCCAGGGAAGGTGATCCCCATGTGACTAATTGCCAGAAGCAGGAAACCAACCACCAACAGCAGGCAGTGAATCGCCAGTTTGCGGAGGCCCATCAGGAAATCATCCGCCAGTTCACAGAGGCCACTGCAGCACAGCAGGAGGCAAATCACCACGCCACTGCAATCCAGCAGCAAACCAATCGCCAGAATTAGAAGGCCCTGGTGGAATTAAAGAAGGGGTCTGCAGGCCCTTTGCCGGTGGAACTAAAAATGGTGCATACCAGCTATTACCTGCATCTGCAGTTGATGTGGAAACTTACCTTGCAACTTTTGAAGGATGGCAAAAAGAGCAATGTGTGGGTACTGCTAGCACCTTTTCTGACAGGTTAACCCCAAAAGGCCTATTATGACCTTGTCGTAGAAAGATGGCTGTAAGCTATGCACACAGCCATATCTCCTGTGCTAATAAGCACCCATCTCTGTCTTATGATATAAATGCATCTTACCTTTTGATCGTATGTCTCCCCTCTGGTTCCCCATTCCCCAGTAAACAGACATCAACAAATTCTTACGTTCTCATCTCAGCATCTCTGCCTGGCCCTCAGCCGTGAGTCTGCTTTTATTTACATATCAAGAGGAAGTCCTAACTGGAGGGTTGTGCCTCCAACAGCCAAACGCCTCCTACAAAGTTTATGACCTCACAAGAAATGGACAAACACAGGATGTAAGCACAGGACATTACCAAATAAGGACATGATACAATATACAATACTACAGTTCCTTGTGGATGGGAGATTATCTGCAAGTCTACGCTCATGGCACCCCAAATATGTTGATCAGGCATACAGGGGTGACAAGAGCGCACATCCACAAAACCGATAATGTGTTTGCAGGGTGAACAAATCCCCCCCAAACGATCATTCTGTGCATTGCACAGGGGCCCTTCGCTGGCGGACATGTCCTCACTCCGCAAACACCTCTCTCCATACAACAGGAAGTTTTCCACTACCTAACAGGTCTCAACCAGCGTCAGTCTGCCCCAGTCAGCTCTTTAGAACGGGCTGTAAGAGAACGAAAACTGGGAGACTTATGACAATAAATTAAAATACATCTTCATAAAATTTTCCACAACAGTCCCTCCTCTTGTCATATGATCCCATGTGTCCCTCGATGAATCCTGATCTTCTTCTTAATCCATAAAAAGTAAAACACAGCTTGACATGTAGACTCTGTTAGAGATGACATGGTGAGCTGTAGTAGTCGCCAGTCGGTCTGGGATCCTCTGTGTCTTGTACGTGGGTTGGACTTCGGGGCATCTCATCGGGGAAGATGTGGTCATCTGCTCAGGCTCTGGTCACGCGTCCAATCAGGCAACAGGAGCACCTCATCATGGCACATAGAAGGAATAGAAACAAAAACAACATGAGTATATATACCCCTACTTCCTTCACTATGATCCGCTGCAAGATAAAAATTAAATCCCCACAGATTCCCAGACCCTTAAAAAGGATTCCAACCTTCACTAGCTATAGCTCTGGCTTTGTCTTGTAGAGATCTAAGCCTTATTCATATGGGCCTGAACTTTGTCACTACTATCCCCGATCCAGGTATAACACTCTTTACTTATGAATTCCCAGAAACCCCCTTTGGACTGTGGGAACTTCCTTGTAGCTTCAACAGTTACATGAAAACATCCCATCCTCAATGGATGAGAAATTGTTCAAGCATTTCTTTCAAATATAATTTTATTCAACTTCCGGAGAGGGTAAGACATCAGTACTACATTTTGTTTTTACATAAACATGTAGAAATAAGTGAGGACGCAGCCTCTATCAGTACACAAAGTAAACAAAGGCTCAGCTTCCAACTATGTAATCTTCTTGGTTCCATCGATTAGTTTGTCACTCCTTTGATGTACATTCGTTGACTCTAGTAACATATTATTACATTGTCAGATAAGTCTGTCCCTCTCAATTTCCGATTTTCTTAAAGATACAGAGGAGATTAGATCAGGATGAAAGGATGGAGACGAAGAGAAAGGAAGGGGAGAGGAGAGATAGAGTAGTAGGGAAAGGGGGAGATGAAAGGAGAGGCCTTTAGATAGGTAGCTGGGGGGAAGGGGAACAAAGCTGAAGAGGGGAGAGGGAAGTCTGTAGGGGGGAAATGAGGAGGCAAGGGAAAGGAGGGGGGAAAGACAAGCCCAGGGGCGCATGGATGCACCAACCGCAACCGCCCACATCACCACCAACCGCCCATATCTTAATCTGTTCTATTTAGTCTTCCCCCCTTGCTGAACTGTATTTCTAGCTAATTGTTTTTTTATTATTAAATAGGAGTATAGCTCTCCAGGAGGGATTGGCCCTCATTTGAAAAAATAAACATATTCCACTTAAACCATGTCCTGGAGAACCGTTCATTTTGGTTTCGGGCTGTGAGCACAAGATCCTCCATGTGTTTGATATCCTCCACTTTCTTAACACACATACCAGCAGTGGGAGGTTGCTTGGATTTCCAGAGTAAGGGAATACACGCTTTGGCTGCGTCAAGAAGGTGACAGACCAAAGACTTTTTATAGGCCTTACCAGGAATATTGGAGGAATGTAGGAGAAAGAGGGCTGGGTCTGCTGCTATGGGGCGCTCAGTGAATCTCTGTGTCGTACTTTGGACGGTCTTCCAGAATTGTCCCAACATGGGGCAACTCCAAAAGACATGTAGTAGAGTACCCCGTTCCCTCTGGCATCTCCAACAACGATCTGAGGCAGATGGGAACATGACCTTTAATTTTGCAGGGGTGTTGTACCACCTGGTTAGAATCTTATAATTAGTCTCTTGCATCTTTGTGCATATTGAAGATTTGTGTGTGAATCGTAATATGTTCTGCTTTTGTCGAGATGTGAAGGTACAGTGCAAGTCCTTCTTCCATGCTTCGAGTCAATGCAAGTTAGGTTCCTCTAGTGGTGTAATCAATAATTGGTATGTAGCAGAAAGAACGTGGGACATTGGGCCCTCCTCCGAACAATATGTTTCGTAGGTAGTCAGGGTGGAAGTGTAATTGCCAGGAGGGGAAAGTGACCTGAGAAAGTGAGAGAGTTGTAGAGCTCTCCAACAATCCAGATGGAATTGTCCATCTGAACTCATGAGTTCGGTCATGGTGGGCCATCGGTCATTTCTAAGAAAATGAGAGGCTTGGAAGCAGTTTGACTGGCGCAGGAGGTGAAAACTTGGGTCTGTGTATCCAGGCGTAAACTCTGGTGTTCCTAATATCGGGCGGAGCGGGGAATGTTGTGACGAGAGTCGGTACCGTGTAAATAAAAATGAGCACGTTCGCACTGTCAAACCTATTAGGGGATGATTTTTCACCTCTCTAGGTAAAACAGTGTGAATCCATGGTGTTCTGTGTAAGGGGACGATGCATTGGGTTTGTTCCATTCTAGTCCACTGTTTGGTGGACTGGTGACGATTCCAGTCGATTAGTCTGGTCATATGGGTCGCATAGTAGTATTTGCGGAGGTCAGGTACTGCCAGACCTCCAAAAGATTTGGGGAGTGTTATCTGACGTCTGTTGAGTCTGGGTCTTTTGTGAGCCCAAATAAAGTCAGAAAATAGGGCGCTGGTTTGGGCAAAAAAGGAGGAAGGGATTTGAATCGGTAGTGCCTGTAGTAGATACAAAAACTTGGGTAATATACTCATCTTCAGGATATTGCATCTACCAAACCATGAATGTAGTCCTGCTTGCCATTTAGACAACAGAGCGCGAACCCCGGACAGTAACGGTGGAAAATTTAAGGAAAATATCTGTGAGATGTTAGGGGGAATAAATGTTCCCAGATATTTTAGGGCCGTCAAAGTCCATTTGAATTTAAAACTGTCTTTAAGTGTTCAGAGTAACTCTGAAGGCATACCAACACTCATTGCTTCGGACTTGTCAAAATTGATTTTCATATTAGAAATATTCCCATATGCTCGAAACTCCTGCAGAAGATTAGGAAGGGAGACCAATGGCTTGGTAAGTGAAAACAACATGTCATCTGCATATGCAGCGATTTTATGTTGTGAGTCCCCCAGGGCAATCCCTGTTATGTCCGGGTTGGAGCGTATAGTACACAGGAAGGGTTCCAATGACAGGGCGAAGAGGAGTGGGGACAGAGGGCAACCCTGACGGGTTCCATTTTTAATCGTAAAAGGATCTGATAGGACTCCATTAGCACGCACTTGGGCCGTAGGGTCCGTGTAAACTGAATTGATCCAATTTAGCATTCTATCGCCCAGTCCCACGTGATCCAAGACCGAAGTCATAAATTTCCAATCCACCCTGTCAAAGGCCTTCTCTGCGTCTGTGCTTAAAAATATACAGGGGGTCTTATTTTTATTGACTACGTGTAAAAAGTTAAGGACTCTGATTGTGTTGTCCCTAGCCTCTCTAGTTGGGACAAACCCTACTTGGTCTTGGTGAATTAAGGACGGAATATATTGTTGGATTCTGGTGGCTATTATTTTAGTGAAAATCTTTAGATCTACATTGAGTAGTGAAATAGCCCTGTAGCTCCCGCATGCAGTAGCATCTTTCCCCTCCTTGGGTATCACCGTAATGTGCGCTGATAGAGTATCACGAGGGATTTTCCCTCCCGAGCCCAAGGAGTTGAAAAATTTGTGTAGGTGTTATCCAAGGTATGGCAACATGAGCTTGTAATATTGGGCAGTAAACCCGTCCGGGCCCGGAGCTTTCCCTAGTTTTATGGTACCTACCGCCAGTTTGATTTCATCTATGGAGATGGGATCCTCCAGCAAGGCGCTGGTCTCAGCTGATAGTTTAGGTAGTCCAGATTTGGACAAATAGTCCTCAATTTGAGAGTGTATGGGGGCTGGTTTCTGTATGTTATAAAGGGAGGCATAAAAATCTTTAAATTCTCGTGCAATGCTTTTGGGGAGTGTAATTTTATGGCCTGAGGGCGTTCTAATGTGCGGGATGTAACTTGCCAGGACTTGTTCCTTCAGTGAGTTGGCGAGAATTCTGCCGCACTTATTTCCCGATTCATATGCCACCCATCGACATACCTGTATCGCCGCTTTGGCGCGATATTGCATTATGTCTGTAATTTTGGCACGCAGGAGCAGGAGTTCCGCCGCCCCTGCAGGAGTCTGAGCATGTTTGTGTTTAGCCTCAGTCTTATGCAAATCTTCTAATAGCGACGTCAGTTGTGCCGAACGTTGCCTCTTAATACGTGCCCCATGTTTAATTAGGACACCTCGCAACACAGCCTTGTGAGCTTCCCACACAATACCAGGGTCACTGTCAGGGGTGTCGTTAGTCTGAAAATAAAATTCCAATTCCCTAACTACCTCTTTGTGGATCTCTTCGTCCTGTAGAAGACTTTCATTCAGTCTCCAGGTCCTCGTTCTAGAAGTGAGGCTATCAGTTAAGGCATATGTCATTAGAACAGGGGCATGGTCAGACCATGTAATAGAAGCAATCGAGGAACTACGGATGGCATGCAGTTGGGCATGAGGGACTAGAAAGTAATCAATCCTAGAGTAGTGTTTATGTGGATTAGAGTAAAAGGTATAATCCCGTTCTGACGGATGGAGAAGTCTCCACACGTCAATCAGTTGTGTCTTGTGTAGAGAGCGGGCTATACGTTTCCTTACTGCTGGTGTAATCGATGAGTGTCCGGAGGAAGTGTCTTCAGCAGGGATCAGTGGAACATTAAAATCCCCCCCAAGAATCAATTTGCCTCTAGTGAACCCCTCCAGAACCTCAAGGGTCTTAGATATAAACTGATCTTGTTGGCTGTTGGGTGCATAAATGTTTGCCAGCGTCACCTCTATACCCCCGATATCTCCTCTGAGGAACAAATATCTGCCCTCCGGGTCAGTCTTCACCTCTGTGCACTTCCAAGGAACAGAGTGTGAAATCAGTATAGACACACCCCGAGACTTAACAGCCCCATACATAGAGTGGTATACCGTTGGGTAGTATCTGCTCCTCAGTATTGGGAGATTACCTTCTTTGAAATGGGTCTCCTGTATAAATGCCAAATTGGCCTTGTGACGCTGGAGATCATTCAGCAGCATGCGTCGCTTTTCTGGCACATTTAGGCCTTTCACATTTAAGGACAACACGATCACTGCCTCCATGGCCCCCCCGCGTAAATAAAATACTCAGAATAGGGGTAAACTATAGAGGGGGGGTAGGGTGGGAGTAAGAGAGAAGGAAAAGAGGGGTAAAGGGAAGTGAATAGAAGACAAGAAAGAGAAGAGGAGGAATAAGAGAGATAAGAGAAGTAATCTAAATATATAGAACTGGAGTGCTAGAACGCTCACTAGTAGGAGACTAGTAGTCGAGCGCAGGCCTACGTGGAGGCGTGGAAAGAAACAACCGGCGACGAGGTCTCCGGCTCCCCCACTCCCATTCCGCATTGAAACATAACTTGTCAAAAATATTATTAACGGTTCAAACTCACAGTTGAAACATATATGTTTAGTGAGAAAACAAACAAACTTCAGTCAGAGGTTTAAAGTACAGCAAAACCATCTAATCATGTATGCATGCTAATCAATCCCTAAACCTGGTCCTGATCAACTAAACCCATGCCATCCAACTTCCCACTTTGCCCTAGTACTGAACTGCTTCAGATCCCAGATCCGGAGGAGGGTAAGACTGCCCCCAATCCCCAAGGGTTCAAGAGCATGAGTAGATATTAATTATCCAGTTTACTGGCCATAGCTTCCCTCATCTCCTCCGGTTCCAAGTCCTCCAAATGTGATCACATGATCTCCACCTGTCTGTCAGCACTACATGGCTCATCCCCCTCACCTCCTCCAAGTCAGAGCTTCGCTCCACAAAACACAGGACTTGAACAGAAGGGGGGGAGAAGCTGTAAAGACACACTCTCCCTTGTCTCCCTTTGATATTGGGTCTATGGAGGACTCCAAGTCCTGGGGACAAATGGTATCCCTCTGACCTTCCAGGTTGATCTGAAAAATCGGGGGCGGGACGGGGAGAGCCCGGCACCGCTAGTGAAACATTACTAACCGTTGTGACATTGCCGTTCGTACCCACCTCAATATACATCAGTTGAATCAGAGTACTTGCCCTCATCTCATCTTCAATCTATTCCCCTGTGATGAGATAACATTACTTGCAAGCCTTAACATGTAATGTCACTGAATGTCTCCAGGAGTATGGGAGAGATTAGGCGAAACCACCCTCTCTTCTCCCGCAAAGAAACAGGACAGGTATCTCTGGGTCCGATTATCTGTTACCGGGATGTTCTTTAACATGAGTCATCTCAGCACAATAAGTTCTGAATCGGGTTCACATACCTAGGAAACGAGGTGTAGGTGTCTCTGAACTTTTGCCCAGTCCCGTGTCCCGCTCCGTCCTCTAGGTGCTGGCAGACGGTGGAGATGAGAAGCTGTATTTAGGTGGAGTAGTATATCCTCTTCTCTGGGCCAGATCTTGCTTCTCATTTAGGAGGTGGAGGCCCCATGTGTTATTTCCACAGGGCGGCAAGCGGGATCAATGAGACAGCAATAATCTCGGAGGCAACTTGAGTTAAACTCGATCAGGCATCCTCCAGGTTTACTAAAGCATAGAAAAGTCATGCCTCACGTGGCCCCTCAGCCGAGGGGGTCCGCTGTCTCCTTCTCGATCGCTGCTGGCGGGGGGGTTGATAAGCCCGCTGAGTAGAGGGACCCGAGCGGCCCATTGAACGTGGGACCAACGCAAGCCAATTAGGGACCGGGATCGGTTCCGCACCGATAAATGTAAAGAAGGCTGGTAGCTCTGCCTGTGTACGCAGGGTAAAGGAGGTATTGCCGTTTCTGAAGGTGACCGCCAGAGGATAGCCCCATTGATACGTACATCCCTGTCTCCTGGATAACTCCAGAATGGGCCTCAGCATCACTCTTCTCTGTAGGGTGGCCCTGGATAAGTCTGGTAGTATCTTGATGGCAGCACTGTCGAAATCCACTTCCCCATGCTCCCATGCCTTCCGAAGTATCAGTTCCTTTAGGGTGTAGCGGTGGATCCTGCATAACACGTCACGGGGTCTCTTCGGGTCTGGTGAGCGAGGTCCCAGGGTTCTATGGACTCGATCTAGCTCTATTGAAGGCGGGGGTGCATCCAAGACTTTCCGGAAGATCGCAACCACCGTCTCCTCCAGATCCTCCACTCCTGTTGCCTCAGAGAGGCCCCGCAGCCGCCGATTATTGCGGCGGCTGCGGTCCTCCAAGTCCTCCAAGTGGAGCTGCAGCTCCACCGCTGTGGCCGCCTGGGATTCTCGGGATTGCTCCAGTTCTGTGACTCTCTGTGCAAGAGAGGAAATTGAGGCCTCTCCCACCCCCATCCGATCTGAGATCGTTTGCAGCTCTGCCCTGACCTCTTGGATATCTCTGGTGTGTGCTTCTTCCACCCGGAGTATAAGGGTTTCAATGTCCATTTTGGATGGGAGCACCTCAATGTCCGCCTTCGTGGGAAGGGCCTGTAAAATGGCGCGGAGGTCGTCCGGTAGAACGCTCTGATTTTGGTAAGGGCTCGCCATCTCGGACCGAAATATAGCCAGTGATGTTGAGAAGTCCTCTGAGGCAGTGGACGGGGCCGGAGAGGCAGGTAAGTCCAGTGTGTCGGCCTCTGTCCGATGTAGGCCCCGCGGCGCTGTTGCAATGGCGCCCGGTGATCTCTGCTGTGAGTCGCGGAAATATCTCCGGATCCCGTTCCGTAAAGACGGTGGCTGGCTCGCTGACCGATGCTGTTGTTCTGTACCTCTTAGATGCTATCATACCTCACTTTCATGTGATTAAACCGTATATTGAGCGGTTGGGAGAAGGGTTGACCAGGAGCTCTCCAAAAACACCTCCTCACTCGGCCATTGCTAAGCCACGCCCCCTTGTTCAAGCATTTCATAAGCTCAAGCCCCCACCGTGAACAAGCAATTCCCTTCCAGCTGTCCCTGCCATTCTTACCTTCTATCACGCCATCAGATCCTCACAATCGGCCGCGACATAAGATGCTGGGACGAGTTTCACCAGCACACATGAACCTCTTGCCTTAGGGGAATTACCTTAAAAGCTGTAGATCCGCATTAATACCAAACTACAGTTGAAACACACTTGTGGGCTACCTAGTTATCCCGATACCAAAGCTGGCAAGAACCAGAGCTATTGTTAAAATTATAACTAATTTTACCCTCTAAAAATGTTTTGTTAAATTCTATTGACAAGTTTCTGTTTGGATTTTACTAGTTTGTCAAAACTCCTCACACCAATATGAACATCCTATATATCATGTACCGCTGTCATCACTGAGGCACTAGTAGACCCAACCATGTGTCCTGTTCACTTTCTTAGCTAGTTGTAAAATACACTTTAAAATAAACAAAGATACTCCTCATCCTTTTGGTGTAGTTGAGCAGCTTCTTGCAGTGGCTGGCCTGGTCTTGTCCCTCAAGCTTCTTTACAATGACCCGGTCACCTGGTTGGAAAGAATCTAAACTGGTTATTGTGTCAGGGTCCAGGAGGGACTCGTGAACCCTGTGGTGGACCTTTTGAAGTTCATGTTACAGTGATTGCACCTACCCCATCAGCTGAGAATGTAGGTGACAGCTAATGAGGAAAGTACAGCTCTGTTTTTGGTTGACCTCCAAATAAACCTCATATGACAATAACCCAGACATCGGGACTGTGGTCACTGCATAACCTGTGCGTGGCTTACCATCTGGGGTATAATACCTGAAACCAGTGACAAAAAGGTTCTTAGCATCTGGGATGGGAGCCTACTTCACCAGACTGCTGCTTGCTGATTCAAATTCCATCAAAGAAAGACAGTCTTGGCACAAACTTGGTTAGAATTAGAGTGGTTAGTATTATTGGTTTGAAAATTTGTCATTCTCACCACTCTCATCCCCCCTTTTCTTCCTCCTCATTACAAACTGGAGGAAGACATGCAGGGTTTAGAAGGGTGCAGAAAAAAAACTGTGAAACAGCCTATGACACTTTTACCTTATACACCTGCTTTCTATGTACATAAACTCCTTCGACCTGAAAAGATACTTATAAAAAAAGGTTATTACTCTATCCTTCAAAGAATGGTAAACAATACAACATTCGTGGGCATTGGTAAATTGTCACTGACATTCCACAAAACCGATAATAACGAAACCCTCTGTAAATCTTACTTTCACGTTTTTACTAAAATACAACAGCCGCGACACGCAAGAGGGCTGTCGCGGTAGGTTCAAACATGTTACTACATACAAACATTGAGAAGAGACAAACATTTAGATACAAATGTGGGGGAGATATTTCATAGTTCCCAAAACAAAAAAATGAAAAAAATAAAAACAACCAGATGGAATGCTGCCTTCACTCTTTTAGCGATAGAAAAAGTATACAATTTGAGAAGCACAAGAGCATCTAGAAATCTTTGCATGGACCAGCCACACAAAGTTCAAAAACAGACCTGTATATTTTTAATCACACAAATGTGTACTACGCATCCATCAACTCACTCAACATTACAGATTACTCAAGCCGCAATCGCGCTACATCAACTCCAGAGGGATACCCAAAATAGTTTTCTTGGACCACCTTTGTCAATCTTTCTGGGGTTTAATGGCCTTTTCCTCAAAGCTATTTCATGTACTGTGCAGCCGTCCAACTGTGGGAAGCCTCACTCCTTTCCTTGCATGGATTTCCAATTGCCCATGGCGATTCAAATCGGCTTATTGTCTTACCCCTGCATCCAGGGAAACCCTTGCACCCATTTCGGGGAGCACTGTCCGGTGTCTTCTTACATGGTGGATTGAAGGACTACAACCACTATTAGTTCCCCAACTAGAAACCTTAAAACGAGGCATCAACTCTATGGCTTGTTGTCCCAACACTTTTGGCACAGAACTACAGAGTATCACTCTTTTAACAACCAACTCAACTATTACCTATGGCAAATGATTCGCCAACAACCACAGATCAACCCCCGAATTATGTCTCTACCCCTCACAGTGTATGCATACACTGCGTCGCCAGACTAAACTACACAGCGCACTAATGCCCGCTTTCTTTTACAAAACACTGTGGCTTCTCTCTGTACCTCGATATTACAACAATAACTTGGATGCCTCCTGTTTGCTCTCTACCCAAAACTGTATTACAGTATAAAACTAAAAAGACAACTGGAATTTAGTGTTTTCCAATATCCTTCCAAGCACAAATCTCATTTGCTATTGTCATAGGACCCCAAGCTCCCCCCACCAACTTCCTGTGGATACATAAAATGCTGAAAAGGACTTCCCGTTGCATGCCCAGCTCTACAAACCCCTCAAACTGGTTTATTTACAGGGAGGGGAGGGTAAGCTTAGCTTCATATACTGCAGGCTATACAATACAACCCTCAGCTAAAGACACAAAAACACAAAAAAATAAAAATGAAACACACACCGCTAAAAGTACAAAAACTCACAGTTAAAGCTAGTCTTGTTATCCATTGAAATTCAATGCAAAGTAGAGGTTTTACTCAAAACCAATATTCAATACAGAAAATGCAATAGCTTCCTTGAAAAGTATGTAAAAAGTACAAAAATAGAATTCACTTAAAAGGAAATGGTGCCTAGAGAGAAGGTGGCGGCCCAAACCACATGGCTACATACACACACAAATGAAATTGGAGCAGCTTCCCCACAGGTTTTCAAAATGAGCGCCGATCCACATGGTGACTACAGCAAAAGCCTGACATAACAACAAAATGGCGCATTTTCCCACCAAAACTGAAATCCAATACAAAGGTGGTCACTCTTCTACTGCAAAGTTAACAAAAAGTACAAACAAAGCTCACCTACAATAGCTTACATACGCTTAAAAGAAAACAGAAATGATGCCTAGAAACAAGATGGTGGCTCATGTCTCATGGTTTCACACACCAAGGAATTGAAAATGGCTGACCATAGCCACATGGCAGACAACAACAAAAGGAACTGGCAGACAAAAACCAGGCCACGACAAAATGCCGCATTTTCCTGCCAAAACCAAAATTTCTCCCCACAAAATTACACATTTGAGATACTAAATGAACACTTACAAACATTTAAAAGTGTTAGAAGTTACAAAAAAGCACAACTTAAAACAAAATGGTGGATGAAATCTGGACCATAGCAAGATGGCCGATGACAAAAAGACCACACTAAAACACAAGCACATGAAATGCAATTGTTGAACACTTAGACCATAATACAAACACTTTAGAAACAATTCTACTGAAAAGCATGTAATCTCACCGCACAATTAAGAATGCACACTTAGGAACTCATGCTATCCAATGAAACAACAAAGCCACATAAACCACAATCACACGGCTGAAACATACCCTCTTTTCTCAAACAAAGTTTACATCAGCTTTCACAGGAACAAGACATTGAGAAATACAACCAGCGATGCTTGCATGTTCTTTTCATCTCAAAACAAAACCTTTCTATTGTCCACAGGGAGTAGCCAACTTTCACCATTGTAAATGATGGGTCAGCTATGCTTATCCGCCCCTCCCCCAGGCTGCATGGCCACTTGAAAATGCAGCAACCATTTTCAAACCAAAAGTTTTTCTAAACAACCATCAAAGTCCACTAACCATCTGTGTCTTGAGACAATTAAACACTCTACAAGACTCATGCAATCTACTTATCCCATACATAAGTAATAATTACAATTCATCCATTTCTCACATGCATTACAAACTTGTTACACAGCATCAGTCACATACACATTACAGGCTGCAAATATTCCCAATTCATACATTTCTAATTCTCATATACGTATTACACAACATGCAGTTACTTACACATACACACAGCACACAGTCTCCTTACACAAACATTCGAGCTTCCAAATACAAATCACACACACACACACACACAGGCACACCCCAGATATATGATCAAACTTCCAGCATTATTTCAAAAAGATGAAAAATCAGTTCTTTCGCAGAGCAGAGGCTCCCCAACACATCGGAAAGAGATGTCCTGGACTGGGATCTGTTCTTTCCCCTTTCTTGCCGATGTGGAAGGGGGCTCCGTCTGCTCCATGAGGACCTGGCTCGCCATCTGTCGTAGAAATATGGCTGTAAGCTATGCACACAGCCATATCTCCTGTGCTAATAAGCACCCATCTCCGTCTTATGATATAAATGCATCTTACCTTTTGATCGTATGTCTCCCCTCTGGTTCCCCATTCCCCAGTAAACAGACATTAACACATTCTTACGTTCTCATCTCAGCATCTCTGCCTGGCCCTCAGCCGTGAGTCTGCTTTTATTTACATATCAACAGGAAGTCCCAACTTGAGGGTTGTGCCTCCAACAGCTAAACACCTCCTACAAAGTTTGTGACCTCACAGGAGATGGAGAACACAGAATGTAAGCACAGGACATTACCAAATAAGGACATGATACAATATACAATACTACAGTTCCTTGTGGATGGGAGATTATCTGCAAGTGTACGCTCATGGCACCCCAAATATGTTGATCAGGCATACCGGGGTGACAAGAGCGCACATCCACAAAACCGATAATGTGTTTGCAGGGTGAACAAATCCCCCCCAGATGATCGTTCTGTGCATTGCACAGGTGCCCTTCGCTGGCGGACATGTCCTCACTCTGCAAACACCTCTCTCCAAACAACAGGAAGTTTTCCACTACCTAACAGGTCTCAACCAACATCAGTCTGCCCCAGTCAGCTCTTTAGAGTGGGCTGTAAGAGAACGAACACTGAGAGATTTATGACAATAAATTAAAATACATCTTCATAAAATTTTCCACAACAACCTGGAACCAGATGCTGCCCAGTATTATGAGACTCAGCTGAAGGCTGAGGTGCTTGCACACCTGGGTGTCACCATAGCGGTCCTGGCTCAGCGGGTGCATCTGTAGTCATTCTGTATTGACAAGCCATCCCATCCCAAATGTTTGATTCGATACACCTCACCAAGAAGTGGCTGCAGCCAGAGACTTTGTCATATTGCTGCTAATTGTTCCCTAAATGATGAACCAATGCAATGCGATAATGCTTATTTAAAAAAAACGCATGTCTCTTTTTAAACAGGTGGCATGTAGAGCATCATGTCAGGGACACATCGAAAAACAAATGTGTATGATTTTAGTTGATGGAAAGCCAGTCACTGCTCTGCTAGATTCTGGCTAGATTTTGTGTTGTGACATTAATTAAAGGTGATTTTGTAAATCCTGCAAAGTTACACCCTAGCACTATTGGGGTTATTTGCATACATTGTGACACACATGACTACCAGCCTGGTTGAGATTGATATCCCTTGGGGCATGGCCAGATGTTGGTCTAGGCAAATGTGTCTGTGAGGCGCTCCAGCAGTCCAGAGGCACATCCAAGATTTTGCACTCCCCAGCAGCCCTGCCTTGCTCTCTCAATGGACCCCTGAGTGGCCGTCTATTGGGGAGCCACCTGAGGCCGTTAGCGCGGTGCTCCTCTCTGCTCCAGCCATCTGAGAGACAGTCCACGGCTCTGGCCTATGCATGGCCATCTTGCTCCACCCCGCGGCTGTGCCATTGCCTCCTGGCTTTCCTGGCTCTCCTGCACCCGCTCCCTCTTCACACGATAATTGGGGCTGTCCGGCGTGATACCCGCTGCCGGCGGCCCCCGTGGTAGCACTCCTGTGTACCAGCCTGATAGAGCATCGAGGATTTAGCAGGTGAGACACGGCCATCTTGCTACATCCCGGCAGTTGCCCGCACAACCAGAACATGCCGACTGGACAGAGCGAGGCCCTAGTCGGGGATTTCAGTGGGTCCCTTCTCCATTTGTGGTGCAGGTAGGGGCTGAGGCTCTGTTCTCAGAACCACATGTGGTGGCCAACTTGCTCCACCCAGCTTCAGTGTTACTGGGGTTTTCCTGACCCCTCTGAGCCTGAATTGCCCCCTGCAATATTATCAGAGCTGCCCAGCCTGTCCAACTGCCACCTGCAGTCCTCATCAAGAGAACTCCTCTGCTTCCACAGCCGCATGAAGAGCAGTTCTTAGCAACAATCCTATGAGTAGTGGTCATCTTGCTACACCCCAACAACTTCTTTTTGGCCTCCCTGATTCCTATGTGCCCGAAACTTGGCCCATCAGGGCTCCGAGGCTCCCTCATCAGAAAGTTTGTTTCCCCACAATAGAACTGAATTGCGTCTACACCTAAACCTGGGATGAAGGAGATGAGCTAAGGTCACGCTCCTAACTAAGAGGGGGCTCATGCACGGCGCAGTGCAAATCAACAGCTCTATGTAGGAGCTCAATCGGATCAGCGGGGATATAATGTACACTGCAGGGAGAAACCACCACAGAACACACCAGTGCATGCTGTCGGGGAAGAGGGCGCACTGTCGCCATTCACAACCGCACTCTTTGACTACTTATCTGCTGCGCAATAAGGAACAGAAGAAAATGGCTCAAAATTGCGTTGGTTCTCCACAGCCTGAACAGTCTCCTATAAGAGCTTGTGACCCCCCGCAGGAGTTTGCTTCCACACAAAATAACAGTGAGCTGATTTAGATGCCAGCTTAACTAAGATTTATGAAAAACTTGCTGATAAAATACAGTATGAGCTCCAAAAAACAACAAGCACACTTACACAAGAAATAGCAACCCTGGGGGGATGCACAGACATTCTAGAAACCAAGCATGATGAGCTATCACTTGCACATAATGATCTTAGAAAAGACTTTTAGCTGAAAACTACTCATATTTACAATCACAGGTGGAAGATTTATGTGATCGAAACTGCAGGAACAGCCTAAGGATTTGTGGCATCCCAGAATCAATTTCTGACCTGATGCCTACAGTATCTAAACTGTTCCACAATCTTCTTCCTGAATCACCTCCATCCTCATTTGCTTGTGACAAAATCCACAGGCCCTTGCATCCTAAAAACCTCCAGGTGACATCATTCTGTGCATGAAAGATTTAATCACAAAAGAAAGCATATTAAGAGCATCGAGAAACATGCAAAACATTGAATTGGATGGCAAAAAATCCAAAATTTTCCTGACATCTCCCAAGCTACCCTGGAAAGGAGACGCAAATTGAAAGAAATAACTTTTGTATTACAATCTGCTCACATTAGATACAGTACCGAGTTGATTTCCATTTAAGTTAACAGTACAGCACAATGGCACTATCTACACAGTCTTCAATGTCCTGGAAGGTAAAGATCTCTTGGTGAAGTTGGGACTTTTAGATCCGGTGGCAGATGCAAAGACCTTCTACTACTCCCCATACTTCACCTATTTGGGCTACCCCAGCTGTACGTCAGGGTCAAAGAAGATGGCGACAATCTTTCAGAAATATGGATGCCTGAAGAAGATGTCCCATTCCTTCGGCTAACATGGTTTTCCCTCTTCAAAAATACAACATCACGGAAAAGATAAGAATTAAAAGAAAATAATGGTCAAAGATTTCCACTTTTTCCATCAAGCTCAAAGAAAAGTTATTAAAGTTTTGAAAGTTTGCAAGTTTAAATGACAACTGAAAGTAAAAAGCTGATCTACTCCTTTAAAATGGAAACATCTGGAAATGTGCATTTAGACAAGAAAACGGATTCCACCATTATTGTTAAGTTATTGATTATATCACGCTATGTATCCTTACATTTCCTCTATATACGTATTGGATGCCTGAGTGGATCTACCTCCTATATTACATCTAATGTTCGCAAGCATCCGGGTCACCTGGATTAACCCTCACAGAGTACGGATACCATCGTGGATCCCCACTATTTAAAGCTTGATTGACCCAGTGGGTGTACACCCATCTGTGTCCAATCCCTCCGGTAAGCCTCCAGCTTAAAGGTGGTGGATCTTCTATCAACACACATAAAGTTTCCTCACAATTTTTTGGTGTTAAATATCCCTTAAGGACTTTCTAAACCTTCTAAGGACTTTACTACTTTTTTACTTTACTTCTTAACAGAGTGTTTGAGGGATGTACCATTAGCACTTTTTTCTTTACACTATGGACTTAATGTGTACTGTTTTATAAGGAGCATTATGCACATTTATGCACCTTATATATTTTACAAAATTTTGCACATGATCATTGATTATCCACTTGCCGACCGCCTCACGCATATATACGTGAGCAGAATGGCACGGGCAGGCAAAATCACGTACCCATACGTGATTGCCTTCCCGCGGGCGGGGGGTCCGATCGGACCCCCCCCGGTGCCAGCGGCGGTCGGCATTTGGCTAGAAGCGATGAGAGACGAGGGGGAGACCATCCGATCGTGGCCCCCCCCCTCGCGATCGCTCCTAGCCAATGAGGAACATCCCCTGCCTGTGTATAGTACACACAGGCAGAGGATGTGATGTCATCTCTCCTCGACTTGGCAGTTTCCGTTCTAGCGCCGAGGAGAGAAGACATGTAAGTGCACCAACACACACACACACACAGACACACAGTAGAACATGCCAGGCACACAAAACACCCCCGATCCCCCCCCCGATCGCCCCCCGATCCCCCCCCAATCACCCCTCCCCCCTCCCTGTAACACTGACACCAAGCAGTATTTTTTTTTTTTTTTCTGATTACTGCAGGGTGTCAGTTAGTGACAGTTACAGTGTTAGGACAGTGAGTGTTACCCCCCTTTAGGTCTAGGGTACCCCCCTAACCCCCCCTAATAAAGTTTTAACCCCTTGATCACCCCCAGTCACCAGTGTCACTAAGCGATCATTTTTCTGATCGCTGTATTAGTGTCGCTTGTGACGCTAGTTAGGAACGTAAATATTTAGGTTCGCCGTCAGCATTTTATAGTGACAGGGACCCCCATATACTATCTAATAAATGTTTTAACCCCTTGATTGCCCCCTAGTTAACCCTTTCACCGCTGATCACCGTATAACCGTTACGGGTGACGCTGGTTAGTTGGTTTATTTTTCATAGTGTCAGGGCACCCGCCGTTTATTACCGAATAAAGGTTTAGCCCCCTGATCGCCCGGCGGTGATATGCGTCACCCCAGGCAGTGTCAGATTAGCGCCAGTACCGCTAACACCCACGCACGCAGCATACGCCTCCCTTAGTGGTATACTATCTGAACGCATCAATATCTGATCCGATCAGATCTATACTGGCGTCCCCAGCAGTTTAGGGTTCCCAAAAAACGCAGTGTTAGCGGGATCAGCCCAGATACCTGCTAGCACCTGCGTTTTGCCCCTCCGCCCAGCCCAGCCCACCCAAGTGCAGTATCGATCGATCACTGTCACTTACAAAACACTAAACACATAACTGCAGCGTTCGCAGAGTCAGGCCTGATCCCTGCGATCGCTAACAGTTTTTTTGGTAGCGTTTTGGTGAACTGGCAAGCACCAGCCCCAGGCAGCGTCAGGTTAGCGTCAGTCGCGCTAACACCCACGCACGCACCGTACACCTCCCTTAGTGGTATAGTATCTGATCAGATCAATACCTGATCCGATCAGATCTATACTAGCGTCCCCAGCAGTTTAGGGTTCCCAAAAACGCAGTGTTAGTGGGATCAGCCCAGATACCTGCTAGCACCTGCGTTTTGCCCCTCCGCCCAGCCCGGCCCAGCCCACCCAAGTGCAGTATCGATCGATCACTGTCACTTACAAAACACTAAACGCATAACTGCAGCGTTCACAGAGTCAGGCCTGATCCCTGCGATCGCTAACAGTTTTTTTGGTAGCGTTTTGGTGAACTGGCAAGCACCAGCGGCCTAGTACACCCTGGTCATAGTCAAACCAGCACTGCAGTAACACTTGGTGACGTGGCGAGTCCCATAAATGCAGTTCAAGCTGGTGAGGTGGCAAGCACAAGTAGTGTCCCGCTGCCACCAAAAAGACAAACACAGGCCCGTCGTGCCCATAATGCCCTTCCTGCTGCATTCGCCAATCCTAATTGCGAACCCACCACTTCTGCAGCGCCCGTACTTCCCCCATTCACATCCCCAACCAAATGCAGTCGGCTGCATGAGAGGCATTTTCTTTATGTCCTCCCGAGTACCCCTACCCAACGAACCCCCCCAAAAAAGATGTTGTGTCTGCAGCAAGCGCGGATATAGGCGTGACACCCGCTATTATTGTCCCTTCTGTCCTGACAATCCTGGTCTTTGCATTGGTGAATGTTTTGAATGCTACCATTCACTAGTTGAGTATTAGCGTAGGGTACAGCATTCCACAGACTAGGCACACATTCACAGGGTCTCCCAAGATGCCATCACATTTTGAGAGACCCGAACCTGGAACCGGTTACAGTTATAAAAGTTAGTTACAAAAAAAAGTGTAAAAAAAAAAAAAAACAAAAAAAAAAACACATACAAAAATATAAAATAAAAAAAATAGTTGTCGTTTTATTGTTCTCTCTCTCTCTATTCTCTCTCTATTGTTCTGCTCTTTTTTACTGTATTCTATTCTGCAATGTTTTATTGTTATTATGTTTTATCATGTTTGTTTTTCAGGTCTGCAATTTTTTATACTTTACCGTTTACTGTGCTTTATTGTTAACCATTTTTTTGTCTTCAGGTACGCCATTCACGACTTTGAGTGGTTATACCAGAATGATGCCTGCAGGTTTAGGTATCATCTTGGTATCATTCTTTTCAGCCAGCAGTCGGCTTTCATGTAAAAGCAATCCTAGCAGCTAATTAGCCTCTAGACTGCTTTTACAAGCAGTGGGAGGGAATGCCCCCCCCACCATCTTCCGTGTTTTTCTCTGGCTCTCCTGTCTCAACAGGGAACCTGAGAATGCAGCCAGTGATTCAGCCAGCTGACCATAGAGCTGATCAGAGACCAGAGTGGCTCCAAACATCTCTATGGCCTAAGAAACTGGAAGCTACGAGCATTTCATGACTTCGATTTTGCCGGATGTAAACAGCGCCATTGGGAAATTGGGAAAGCATTTTATCACACCGATCTTGGTGTGGTCAGATGTTTTGAGGGCAGAGGAGAAATCTAGGGTCTAATAGACCCCAATTTTTTCAAAAAAGAGTACCTGTCACCACCTATTGCTATGATAGGGGATATTTACATTCCCTGAGATAACAATAAAAATGATTTAAAAAAAAAAAAAATATGAAAGGAACAGTTTAAAAATAAGATAAAAAAGCAAAAAAATAATAAAGAAAAAAAAAAAAAAAAAAAAAAAAAAAGCACCCCTGTCCCCCCTGCTCTCGCGCTAAGGCGAACGCAAGCGTCGGTCTGGCGTCAAATGTAAACAGCAATTGCACCATGCATGTGAGGTATCACCGCGAAGGTCAGATCGAGGACAGTAATTTTAGCAGTAGACCTCCTCTGTAAATCTAAAGTGGTAACCTTTAAAGGCTTTTAAAGGCTTTTAAAAATGTATTTAGTTTGTCGCCACTGCACGTTTATGCGCAATTTTAAAGCATGTCATGTTTGGTATCCATGTACTCGGCCTAAGATCATCTTTTTTATTTCATCAAACGTTTGGGCAATATAGTGTGTTTTAGTGCATTAAAATTTAAAAAAGTGTGTTTTTTCCCCAAAAAATGCGTTTGAAAAATCGCTGCGCAAATACTGTGTGAAAAAAAAAAATGAAACACCCACCATTTTAATCTGTAGGGCATTTGCTTTAAAAAATATATAATGTGTGGGGTTCAAAGTAATTTTCTTGCAAAAAAAAATAATTTTTTCATGTAATCAAAAAGTGTCAGAAAGGGCTTTGTATTCAAGTGGTTAGAAGAGTGGGTTATGTGTGACATAAGCTTCTAAATGTTGTGCATAAAATGCCAGGACAGTTCAAAACCCCCCCAAATGACCCCATTTTGGAAAGTAGACACCCCAAGCTATTTGCTGAGAGGCATGTCGAGTCCATGGAATATTTTATATTGTGACACAAGTTGCAGGAAAGAGACAATTTTTTTTTTTTTTTTGCACAAAATTGTCACTAAATGATATATTGCTCAAACATGCCATGGGAATATGTAAAATTACACCCCAAAATACATTCTGTTGCTTCTCCTGAGTACGGGGATACCACATGTGTGGGACTTTTTGGGAGCCTAGCCGCGCACGGGACCCCGAAAACCAAGCACCGCCTTGAGGCTTTCTAAGGGCGTAAATTTTTGATTTCACTCTTCACTGCCTATCACAGTTTCGGAGGCCATGGAATGCCCAGGTGGCAAACCCCCCCCCCCCCAAATGACCCCATTTTGGAAAGTAGACATCCCAAGCTATTTGCTGAGAGGTATAGTGAGTATTTTGCAGACCTCACTTTTTGTCACAAAGTTTTGAAAATTGAAAAAAGAAAAAAAATAATTTTTTTTCTTGTCTTTCTTTATTTTCAAAAACAAATGAGAGCTGCAAAATACTCACCATGCCTCTCAGCAAATAGCTTGGGGTGTCTACTTTCCAAAATGGGGTCATTTGGGGGGGGTTTGTGCAACCTGGGCATTCCATGGCCTCCGAAACTGTGATAGGCAGTGAAGAGTGAAATCAAAAATTCACGCCCTTAGAAATCCTGAAGGCAGTGCTTGGTTTTCGGGGCCCCGTATGCGGCTAGGCTCCCAAAAAGTCCCACACATGTGGTATCCCCATACTCAGGAGAAGCAGCTAAATGTATTTTGGGGTGCAATTCCACATATGCCCATGGCCTGTGTGAGCAATATATCATTTAGTGACAACTTTGTGCAAAAAAAAAAAAAAATTGTCACTTTCCCGCAACTTGTGTCAAAATATAAAACATTCCATGGACTCAACATGCCTCAAAGCAAATAGCTTGGGGTGTCTACTTTCCAAAATGGGGTCTTTTGGGGGGGGGGTTATGCCATCTGGGCATTTTATGGCATTCAAAACTGTGATAGGTAGTGAGGAGTAAAATCAAAAATGTACGCCCTTAGAAATCCTGAAGGCATTGCTTGGTTTTCGGGGCCCCGTATGCGGCTAGGCTCCCAAAAAGTCCCACACATGTGGTATCCTCATACTCAGGAGAAGCAGCTAAATGTATTTTGGGGTGCAATTCCACATATGCCCATGGCCTGTGTGAGCAATATATCATTTAGTGACAACTTTGTGCAAAAAAAAAAAAAAATTGTCACTTTCCCGCAACTTGTGTCAAAATATAAAACATTCCATGGACTCAACATGCCTCAAAGCAAATAGCTCGGGGTGTCTACTTTCCAAAATGGGGTCTTTTGGGGGGGGGTTATGCCATCTGGGCATTTTATGGCATTCAAAACTGTGATAGGTAGTGAGGAGTAAAATCAAAAATGTACGCCCTTAGAAATCCTGAAGGTATTGCTTGGTTTTCGGGGCCCCGTACGCGGCTAGGCTCCCAAAAAGTCCCACACATGTGGTATCCTCATACTCAGGAGAAGCAGCTAAATGTATTTTGGGGTGCAATTCCACATATGCCCATGGCCTGTGTGAGCAATATATCATTTAGTGGCAACTTTTTGTAATTTTTTTTTTTTTTGTCATTATTCAATCACTTGGGACAAAAAAAATTAATATTCAATGGGCTCAACATGCCTCTCAGCAATTTCCTTGGGGTGTCTACTTTCCAAAATGGGGTCATTTGTGGGGGTTTTGTACTGCCCTGCCATTTTAGCACCTCAAGAAACGACATAGGCAGTCATAAATTAAAGGCTGTGTAAATTCCAGAAAATGTACCCTAGTTTGTAGGCGCTATAACTTTTGCGCAAACCAATAAATATACACTTATTGACATTTTTTTTTACCAAAGACATGTAGCCGAATACATTTTGGCCTAAATGTATGACTAAAATTGAGTTTATTGGATTTTTTTTAGAACAAAAAGTAGAAAATATAAATTTTTTCAAAATATTCGGTCTTTTTCCGTGTATAGCGCAAAAAATAAAAACGGCAGAGGTGATCAAATACCATCAAAAGAAAGCTCTATTTGTGGGAAGAAAAAGACGCAAATTTCGTTTGGGTACAGCATTGCATGACCGCGCAATTAGCAGTTAAAGCGATGCAGTGCCAAATTGTAAAAAGTGCTCTGGTCAGGAAGGGGGTAAATCCTTCCGGGGCTGAAGTGGTTATACTTGTAATTGTTAGCGCTACACTTTTCTTTATATACTCCTTTAAAAGGACACTAGCTGGTATATCATATTATCTTTTATGCAAATGTATATATTTTTCTTTTTCCCTTTTTCAATATATTATATACAGCATGCATTCATATTTTTGTTTCATAGAATCTTCGCTGAGGCTGATCTGCTCCGCCTCTGTTAGTTTGTCCCCCTACTCACAATGGGATCACAAAACATGGTTCAGTTTGTGGCGATTCTTATGCGACTGATCACATTTTCTATTGTTTTTAATATTGTTTTTATTGAGAACCTTTTTACAATACAAACTAGAATACAAAAGTGTATAAGGAGTGCAAAGGGAAGAGTAAACTCCATAAGGCAGGTTAATAGAGCCATTCTTATATAACAGACAAATGCAGGGAGTAATCCCATTATATTAATAATATAGAAATCAAAATAACACAGTTTAATAATAACAGGGTGGAAAAAAACAAGGAAAAACATAAATCTAAAAGTAAAATACTGTGGGAGTCAATATGAATATACAGTAAAGGTAGTATGAGATGGACATTAGAAGGCTATTAACTGGATAGGAAAAAGCTATTGTGATGAGATATAGTTATCAGTACAATTCCGTTACAGCAAGTATATTAACGGTCTATATTGAGCCATTCCCTCCATATCTTCCACTGTTCGTCAAATTTCTTCTTGATACTATAATTGGTGGCAATTAAGGATTCATAAGTGTTATGAGATTGCCTCATGTCAAGAACGTCCGATACATTAGGTGCAACATTGGATTTCCAGTGTTTAGTTATTAGTGATCTAGCTGCAAGTAAGATATGTGTGATCACTGTGCGAAAGCATGGAGGGAATTTCTCAATACCCAGGTTCAATAGGGCCATCCCAGGATCTGGAGAAGTGAGAATTCCTGTAATAGAGGAGATTTGCCTGAATATGCTATTCCAGAAGTTGGTTAAGTGTTTACAGGACTAAAACACATGCATAATATTTCCCACCCCACCACAGTCTCTGCAGAATAGAGGGGAATTAGCTTGGGATATTTTGGACATGCGGTAAGGCGTGAGTGTTATTTTTTGGGAAAGTTCCCAGTGGTTAACACCCCTGGAGGCTTTATAGATTATTCCAAGGGAAGATTGCCATTGTAAAGGTGTATACATTTTGTCCAGGTCTGCTTCCCATTTTTGATAGGGAGAAGATTTGATAAAGATGAGTTTGTTTTGGAGGAGGTTGTAGAACAGGTATATCCCTTCAGAGGGCACAGTCGATGATGTGTAGAATCACCATGCTGTGTTATGTAAATATATATATGATGTGTTTTAAGAGATCCCAGAACGTGGGAAATTTGATAGTATTTATAGTAGTCTGTAGGAGCTAGGGCATATTCGCTTTTAAGTGTATCGAAGGTCTTAAGGGAATTGTTGTGGAACAGATCAGTGATGTGGGTAATGCTTTTGTTTTGCCAATCAAGGAGTACCATGTGGGGGATTGCTTTTGTCAGGATATTAACAGGTATGGGGATTTCGGTCAGTTTAGAGGATGAGGATATAGATTTGTGGAGATCTCTCCAAGCTATTAAAGATGCTTGTATAGTGGGTGAGAGATGTTGTAGGGATATTGGTCTCCAGACATCAAGGAAAAGAAGGGAAAGTAGGTCTAAGGTTGGAGATAAGACTTGTTCAATAGTATGCCAGGGGACAGTTATGCCCCGTACACACAGTCGGACTTTGTTCGGACATTCCGACAACAAAATTCTAGGATTTTTTCCGACGGATGTTGGCTCAAACTTGTCTTGCATACACACGGTCACACAAAGTAGTCGGAAAATCTGATCGTTCTAAACGCGGTGACGTAAAACACGTACGTCGGGACTATAAACGGGGCAGTGGCCAATAGCTTTCATCTCTTTATTTATTCTGAGCATGCGTGGCACTTTGTCCGTCGGATTTGTATACACACGATCGGAATTTCCAACAACGGATTTTGTTGTCGGAAAATTTTATATCCTGCTCTCAAACTTTGTTTGTCAGACAATCCGATGGAAAATGTGTAATGGAGCCTACACACAGTCGGAATTTCCGACAACAAGGTCCTATCACACATTTTCCGTCGGAAAATCTGACCGTGTGTACGGGGCATTAGAGTGGATGCGAACCGCATCTTAAGGTGAGTGAGTAGAGATGCATAATAATAATCATGTATATCTGTGAGCCCCATACCTTCTGCAAATCTTTGTTTGGTTAGAAGGGTTTTAGAGAACCTGGATTTTTTTGTTTCCCCAAATGAATTGTTTAAGGAGGGTGTTCAATGATCAAAGGTGGGAAGTTTTGAGTGGGATGGGGAGTGTTCCAAAAATATATAAGATTTGAGGAAGTATAAGCATTTTAAACAAGGCCAAACGGCCGACCAGGAGAGTTCGACTCTGGCTAGACGTGTAGTCTCCTTCATTAGTTTATCTATTAGGGGCAAGTAGTTAGCGTCTGCTAATTTCAAAGGATCAGCTGTCAATTGTAAACCTAAGTATGTGATGCTATTCTTACTCCATGTGTAGGGAAAGGAAGTCTTTAGCCGAGACTGAAGGCGAGTAGAAATACCCATCCCTAGGATGAGTGATTTGGTAAAATTAACCTTGTAGTATGAGATTTGGCTGAAACAGTTTGGGATAACATGAACACGAGGGAGGGATTTGGATGGTGCAGTTATAAACAATATGATATCATCAGCAAAAAGACTTATATGGTGGGATTTGCCTGGAAGGGAAAAACCTGAGATATCTGGGTGTGTTATAATTTTTTCAGTTAGAGGTTCTATAAGTAGGCTAAATATTAAAGGTGATAAGGGACAACCTTGCCTTGTTCCATTGGAGATATGGAAAGGTTGGGATAACATATTCAAGCTGTATAAGTGTGCACATGGAAACAAATATAAGGCAAGAGAATGGGTCCAATGAAGCCAAATATTTTGAGTGTGTGTGTCATGTATCCCCAATGGATCCTGTCAATGCGGCTGGTGAAGTTTTAGGATGGGGGGGCAAGCCCCGCCCTTCCTTTTTGACCCCTCCTACTTGATGAAAATAGGTGTGGTTTCAGTTAAATAGTGGGCGTGGCTCTAAGGTGGTGTGGTTAGTGTCTGAGTTAAACGGGGGGATGGAGGGAGAGGGAGAGAGGGATGGTGGGACAGCAGGCCCAGATCCTACACAACAATAGAAATATGTGTATTCTAGAAAATTTAACAATTAGCAGATAAAGATACTCCAAACACCTGGTGTTAGCACTTCAATCATCCCGACACCATGGTTGTTATGGTGTCAAGATGATTGAAGCGCATTATCTCTATTATTACATTGTAATAAAAAATGAAACCATTCAACTCACCATAATGCAGAATCAGTGGGAGCCCCGAGCGTGTCACTAGCCACGTCGCCTGCCACCAGATGCCATCAGGTGTCCCCAACGGAGTCCCTCCTTACATCAGGTGCCCCCAGCGGAGTCCCTCCTTACATCAGGTGCCCCCAGCGGAGTCCCTCCTTACATGCATCCTGTGTCACCCCCAAATTGCAGCAGCATGTGTCACCACCAAATTGCAGCAGCCTGTGTGTCACCAAATTGCAGCAGCCTGTGTCACCACCAAATTGCAGCAGCACATGTCACCACCAAATTGCAGCAGCATGTGTCACCAAATTGCAGCAGCATGTGTCACCAAATTGCAGCAGTGTCCCCAAATTGCAGCAGTGTCACCAAATTGCAGCAGTATGTATCCCCAAATTGCAACAGTGTCACCAAATTGCAGCAGTATGTGTCCCCAAATTGCAGCAGTGTCACCAAATTGCAGCAGTATATGTCCCCAAATTGCAGCAGTGTATGTCCCCAAATTGCAGCAGTATGTGTCCCCAAATTGCAGCAGTGTGTGTCCCCAAAATGCAGCAGTATGTGTCCCCAAATTGCGGCAGTGTGTGTCCCCAAATTGCAGCAGTGTGTGTCCCCAAATTGCAGCAGCATGTGTCCCCAAATTGCAGCAGTGTGTGTCCCCAAATTGCAGCAGTGTGTGTTCCCAAATTGCCGCAGTATGTGTCACCACCAAACCCCCCTCCCCCCATTACTTACCTTGCTATGTGTTGTCCTCTCCAGCGGTGTCTCCTGTGGAGAGCTCCGTTCTTCTCATACTTCCTGTTTCTGAGAGAGAGAAGTAGGAAGTGACATCATACTCAGATGTCAATCAAACTGCCCGGCCATAGTAATAGATACTAGCGCCGGGCTAAATGCCTGCAAATGCAGTGCCACGTCTGCAATCTTGTGATTGCATAGATGTGGCGCTTCCCATAAGTGCACTGTGTCCGGCGTCCAAACACAGTGCACTTAAGGACCGTTTTTTGTATTTTTTTTTAAAGGGCCAGCTTTAAATTTTTTTTTTTTTTTTTTTTTTTACATTTTTTTTTTTTTACTGCCTGGAGGGGGGGGGGGGGGTGGTGCCCAGGCGCCCCCTATGGATGGGCCGCCACTGGTCAAATGCCTTCTCTGCATCCAAAGAAAGGAGCAGAGAAGGAATATGACAGGACTTTGCATAGTGGATAAGGTTGATGACTCTGCACATAGCATCTGAGGCTTGTCACCCTGAGGTGAAGCCTGTTTGATGTGGATTAATTAGTGTTGGTAAAATGGGGAAGAGTCTATGAGCAAGGATTTTAGCATACAATTTTATATCTGTGTTTAAACATTATAGACATTATCTATTGTTTTAATTGATAGGGCTCCATATGTGTTTTGGACATTATTGTCCACACCAAAATGGTTCTTGATCAGGCAGTGTTCCGACTCCCAATCTATATATATGATTTCTCATAATTTTATTAAGTTAGTCTATTTTTACAAGTTTTTGAAAAGGTCCAACGAAAAATCTTTTTTTTTCTTTACGGTGTTATATATGCTTAACCTTATGCAATTCAACGTTGATATTTTCTCTAAGGTTATCATTTCTGTTGTTCTACTTGACAGATACTCTATTCTCCATTTTTCGCGAGTTGAAAAAAAAATATAAGTAAACACTCTGGTTATATATTTCTAGTTTTAGTAGACCCTACTATAGTACATATCACTTACTATCATATCAGATCAATCTCTATCTATGATTACTACAATGAAACTTAAAGTATTATCGCACAATGGTCACGGTTTTATTTCGCCCAGTAAACGTAAAAAAGGATTCCGTAACTATAAAAGATTAGGAGCGGATATCATTTTACTGCAGGAAACCCACTTCGCCACCAATATTTACCCGCAATATTTTGACAGGTCTTATAGCCAGCATTATTGTATAGACTATATTTCCAAGACTTGTGGTACTGCCATCTTCATAAGGAGATCACTAGTCATGGAAATACTCAACATATATAAGGACCCAGAGAGTAGATTCCTGATCCTGAAATACATCCTTAAAGGTCGCCAAATCACTATCGCCTCAATTTATGCCCCAAATTAAGCACAATCTACATTTTTCAATTTTTTTTTTTATATTCTTGACAGATATCATTCCCCCATCTAATAGTAAGGGGAGACTTTAATTTGTCAGCAATTTCCGTACTTGATAGAAGTAGAGTTGTTCCTTTGTCAAAGGCATTTTCTAAATCTCTTTCCCGCTACCTAACCAACCTTCAATTAATAGATACCTGGAGAGCTCATAATGTTGGCATAAGGGCTTATACTGTTTTTTCTCATCCACATGAAAGCTATGCAAGATTAGACTATACTTTTGGAACCCCAATCCTTTTAGCTAACTCATCTAATGCTGACATCCATATATTCCCTTGGTCTGACCATCACATTGTTTCTTTCACTACCTCTCACATAGGCATGGCCCCTACATATAAATGGCATATTAACGACTCTCTTTTAACAGACCCCACTATTACGTAACAACTCTCAACACAATTAGCAGATTACATTACTCATAACATAACTCCAGACATACCTTCTACCACTTTATGGACACCACATAAGGCAGTTATAAGAGGTCACCTAATTAATATGGCCTTAGCCAAAAATAAATCAAAATGAATTGATATTAATACCCTAACTAAAGAATTAAAAAAAACACATTACAAACATTTCCAATTCCCATCTCCAGATTTATATAATCAAATCCAATATAAAAGAAGAGCCCTTGACACATTGTTGTCTACTGACACAGAAAAGGCCTTGAAATGGCCCAAAGCAAAATTCCTATTATATAGCAGCTCTGCTTCTACCATGTTTGCTAGAAAGCTAAAACAATCTACAAACCCCCCACATGTCTATAAATTACGCAATTCCAATGGAAATTTAGTCTCTCTCCCTAAAGAAATTATGGAGATTTTCTCATGATTTTACTATCTTCTACTCATTCTTCACCAAGGCATTCTTCTCTGGGTTGGCTTGGAGATGTTTTGCTCCCCACTCTGTCTGTCCAGTAAATTGAAAAACTGAACACACCATGTACCGCTATTGAAATAACTGAGATTATTAAGTCCCTAAAAACTTCCACAGCACCTGACCCAGATGAGTATTCTACTTTATATTATATAAAATGTTCCCATATTCTGGCCCCCCATTTATCCAAATTATACAATTATATTTTACAAGGCAATAAATTCCCAGAGGAAATGCTGCTAGCCAATATTTGTCTATTACCCAAGCCCCATAAAGATCACACCTCACCACAGAACTATCGCCCAATATCAGTTATAAATGATGACCTCAAAATGTTTGGTCGTTTGCTGACGGACAGAATGGCTACAGGTTTTGGTGTGGTGATTTTTACCAAAACTACTATTTTATTTTAGATCTTTACCCATATTGATCCCTAAAAGCACTTTAGACTCCTTTAGAAAATAACTAATTTATATGGCTCAACAAAAAACTGAGGTTTGGTTACTCTCTCATGCACAGCTCTCAATCAAATAGTGGTTTAACCCTTCCTAACCTATGTTATTTACACAGTTAGCTCAATGGTTTGCTTCTTCAAATCAAGTTTCTTGGTTACATTTTGAAGAACAATCAATTCTACCATTCCATATTCAAGGTATTTTATGGTCCAAGTCGATTCAACCCAGAGAGGCCCTTCCCTTAAATATGGTGGTGGCTCACTCATATCAATTGTGGCACCGATATAAAGATCAATTTGACTTGATTTCTACCACCCCCCCCAGCATCCTTTATAGGAGACCCCTGCTTCTCCCCAGCCTTTATAAAGAGCAGAACTTTCTGTATATGGAAACTATGCAACCTCACTACTTTGAAATCCCTATCCTTAAATAATAAACGTCGCCCTTTTTCAGATTTGTGTGAACTATACAATCTCCCAATTTCAGAATTACCCCATTATACTCAAATTGAAAAATTCTACCAAAAATACTTCTCTCTAACATTACAACCCCCTTATTTCCAATTTGAACAAATCTGTATCTCATCACCAAGAGATAGAGGATTGATCTCTCGTATTTACCGCTGCTTAAATTAATTTTCTCTCTCAGAAAAGTCAAAACCAATGCTTCAATGGGAAATTGACTTGGACCAATCTTTTACACTACCAGAATGGACCAATATGATCCAAAACCTATGGAAATGTACTTGCTCAATTTCGGCGAGAAAAACAGCCATCAAGATACACACCAGATGGTGCCTAACCTCGTATAAAATAAACTCATTTTATCCATTGGTATCTCCCACATGTTTCAGGGGATGCCCAGATCAAGGTACCATCTTACATACCTTCTGGAACTGAAACCCATATGGCTACAAGCAGCTGCTAAGATTGAACATATTATAGGCAAAAAAAATTACCCTCACCCCTAAGAAGTGTTTATTGTTTGCACCTATACCTAATGTACCCACAGAGCATATTAGACTAATACACACACACTGTTTAACTCAATCCAATGGATAATAGCTTTTAATTGGCATTCATCAACAGTCCCTTGGTCCCAGGTATTGAGTAGAATGGAACAAATAAAACTCTCAGAGGGTATCCACCATACTCTCTTTGTCACCATGCACATTTAAAAAAAAAAATGGTCCCCTTGGGACATACCACTTCCTCAGATATCACCTTATATAGCCTAATAATAATATCATTATAGAACTATGTTTTAAATTATATAACCTGATAGGAAAAAATCATACTTAGATCTCACCATTATTGTTCGTATGTTGTATTGCTATGTTCCTTTTATATGTACCATTCACCTCATATTAAGTACATACTTGATATTGGATGTACATATGTTTCTGTTACACATTTGTACTAAACTATGACCTTCTACAATGATAAAAATTGTTTGTAAACAAAAAGAGAATTATACCCCTTGGATTACTGTGGTACATTCAGTGGGGGTGGTACCCTCACTGCTTCATGAAGCCCTAGTAGGGAGAGATTTTACACACTTTTGAAGCTTGTGGGAAAACAAAAGGACTCAGGAGGACAGAGCTCCCCCTGCTGAGGAAACACCGTAACTCACTTTGGACCCTTTTGATTGCAAAACTGAAAGGGAAACTGCTATGCCGCGTACACACGATCGGACATTCCGACAACAAAATCAATGGATTTTTCCCAACGGATGTTGGCTCAAACTTGTCTTGCATACACACGGTCACACAAATCTTGTTGGAAATTCCGAACGTCAAGAACGCGGTGACGTACAGCACGTACTAGCACTAAAAAAAGGGAAGTTCAACAGCCAGTGCGCCACCCTTTGGGCTCCTTCTGCTAATCTCGTGTTAGTAGAAGTTTGGTGAGAGATGATTTGCGCTTTTCAGCCTCATGCTTTTCTGATCGTTAGGGCTCTTCAGTTTGTGCTTATGGGTACGTATCTGGTTGTCAGTGCTTGCCCCCCCAAAGCGCACGCGAGGTCCATATAAAATATATGGAGTACTTTGCGGGTAGGGGGGCCATTAACATGCCAGAAAATGTTTAATAAACATTTTAAAAATATTTTTTTTTAATTTAAACTGAAATAATATTTCCTTTGATTTACTGCTTGTGTTTCTTTTAGCTGTCTCCTAGATTCTCCAATAGGCTTTTTTTTGGACATTTTCTTCAATAGTGCAGACGTAATTTTTTTGATACATGAGGTGACAATCTCTTCTTCAGCAAACTATTATTATGTTGTGAGTCTGCTACACACACACCTTGTTTTTGTTGTTAATGTATGTAATGCATTACTGTTCAAAATATACATAATTTTCAGCACCATGAATGAATTTAGCAGAGTCACGAAAATGGCGTGATTTTGGCAAATTATAAAGCACTGTGGGAGTTATTTACTAAAGCAAAATCCACTTTGCACTCCAAGTGCACTGCAAAAGTGCACTTTAAACTGCACTTGAAACTGCACTGAAAGTGCACTTGTAGTGCAAAGTGGATTTGTCTTCAGTAAAAAAAACCCCATTTCAGTGTAAACACCAACTTAGTCCAAAAAATGATATTGAGCATTGAAAGAAGAAGCCACACATTGTTAAGTAGAAAACTTTTTACTCTGTGCACATTCACATGTGCGTTATAAAAGGGTTTTTGAACAAACCAACATATTTTAGTAATAACATTGTTGTTTTTGACAGTACAAATAGCCTTTTTTGTGTTAAAACAGGCATGTTTAAAACCATAAAACAATACCCAACTCAGGAACTTACAAAGTTCAACTTTGACAAAGTGAAGGCAATTTTAGACATTAGTATGTCCAAACTGTTTTGATATTGCCTTCATCAGATGGGGTAAAAGCCAAATTTTGAAGATGCACACAAATTGACAGTCAAAATGTGGATTTTCCTCCTGATCCCATACCTAATGTCAACATGTGCTAGCTCCCATCATGGGGGATCAATGGACATGTTTCGAGGGTGCAACCCCTTTCTCTCATCTACTTTATTTGTGAGGAAGGGGTTGCACCCCCAAAACATGTACATTGATATCCCATGATGGCAGGTAGCACATTTTGACACACTGTGTGCATCTTCAAAATTTGGCTTTCCAAATTTTGGAGAAAAGTTATAAAAATAGAAAGAATGTGATAAATGGTGTGTTTTTGATTCTGCCTTAAACATCAATGATGTTTTTGAGTCTTTTTTCAACATCATTGATGTCTTCCTTGATCTTCTGTAAAGCCCGATTGCACACCATGATCTCCACAATGAGGACGTGTGCACTTGCACTTGTGAAATGTGTTTCTTCTTCCACAACATCCACATCACCTAAAAATAAAAAAACACCATGTATTATAAATATGCAGGCATCTATCTATTACCTGAAGCTGTGGTCTCAGACACTCACCTGATGGGGTCACTATTTCGCCCACTTCATAAACCTCTCCTTCCTCCACATCCTGAGGTTGTTGTTTTTGGATTATTTCCCCTTCTTTAGGAGGTTGGGGGTCCCTGGTGACCTCAGATGCCCCAAGTCTTTTCTCCCCTATGTGAATAAAATAAAGGTATACTTAGCCGACAGAAATTTGAGGCAAGAAATAGGAATATGAAACATTGCTTGGAAGTGTCGTACAATTGTCTGTTTTGGCAAAGTTCAAAGCTGAAGACATGATTTTTCCCCTTTACAAAGCTGGAATACTTACCTTTTTTGTTAAAGTATCACACATGGAGAGACCCCTAGTATCCACTGGAGCACCTGTGTGAGACACCCTAAAAAGGGTGTTCTGGTGTGCCAAACTAGTGCTCCTGTGTCCAGATGTGTAAACAGCTGCTGAGTGTCCTCTCCTTACACTGAATCAAGTTTGCATTTCATTCTAGTTACAAACCCAGCTAGACAACAATGTACAAAACTTCTTTTTTTTTTTTAAATTGTATTTTTATTGGGATGTCAAAGAATAAGTACAAGATTGTAACAAAATGTACGTTACACTATCAATATAAGTGCATTATAAACAATCATAGTAATAATAATAGTAATAAATAAATAAGTGATAAAAAAGTGTTCACAGAAACAAGGCACATATGTGTATTGGATCAATTCCTTATGATCTACGCAATAAGTGTAGTATGGGAAAGAGCCTAGAACCTTGTGATCAGTTCAGGCCATATACACAGGCAGCGTAAAATTAAATTAGGTTAAGATTAGGGCGTGTTTGGTAGCATGGGGGTCCTGAATTCCGAAAGGTCCCATGGTTCTCATATTTTATTAAATTGGGGAATGCAGTCATGTACTGAGGCCGTCAAAAACTCCATTGTCCAAATCTCAGCCACCAAATGTAGAAATCTGGACCATGGAGGAGGTGTGTTGGATAACCAGAACAATGGGATAAGCCTCCTGGCGGCTAGTAATATATAGGATATCAGTTTGTTTGTCTTTTTAGATACCCCTAAAGGATGAAGACCCAAAAGGTAGTTCAAAGGATCTAACGGAAGGGACACCCCAGTCACCTTTTGTATAAGGAAATGTACATCATTCCAAAAGGGTTGAATTAAGGAGCATTGCCAGAAGATGTGAAATAATGAGCCTATATCAGTTCCACACCGCCAGCAATGCTGCAAAACTGATGGATCATACTTGTGAATTACATCGGGAGTTCTGTACCAAAACATGAGAATCCTAATGGTTGTCTCCCTCTGAGTGACACATTTGGAAGATCTAAAAGTAGAGGACCAAATCCTATCCCACATCTGTATTGTGACAGGACAGCCCACTAAATGAGACCACTTGCGCATGTAATGGTGTAATGTCTCTGCGATTGGAGTCGACTCATGGAGGATACGGTAAATACATGAAATTATATGCAACTGATGAGGGCCTTGAGCATACAAGTATTCAAAAGTAGTTGGCTTATCTAGGGTCAGGGATGGCGATTTAGAGTGAAAGAAGTTTCTAACCTGCAAGCAAAAGTGGAAGAGTTGTGGTGGTAAATCAAATTTCTCTCTTAAAGTGTTAAAGGTATGTAGCTTCCTCGTTATGGGATGAACCAGGTTCCGGAGCTGGAAGAGATGAACATTTATCCATGGAAAAATCCTGCCTAGGGACATACTATTTGGAATGAGAGGGTTAAATAATACATTTACAAGAGGAGAGCAGGGGGGCATAAGAGGATAGTGTTTGAGGCAACTACGCCAAATGGTTAAAGTTAGTGCCATTGGGCCAGTACACCGACGTTTATATATAGGATCTAAAACAGGGGGGGCACCCCAAACCAAGGAACCCAGATGGACCGGATAAAGTACCCCCCTCTCGATGGCAAACCATTGGTTTGGTGCATGTAAGGAAGTCCAAGAGGTAATGGCCCTTAAATGCGTAGCATGATAATATTTAGTGATGTCCGGAGCTCCCAAACCTCCCCTGGATCTAATGGAAAACATCACGGAGCTTGCTATGTGGTGAGCTCCGCCATTCCTTATGAATTTTTAAAAAATCCTGTGAAGTGTTTTTAGTTGTGAAGCAGGTACAGCTTACGCTACTGGGAGAGTTTAAAAATAATAAAGCAGCCTGAGTAGAATAGACATTTTTAAAATATTAATTCTGCCTAAGAGAGACAGGGGGTATTTGGTCCAGTTCAACAGAGACTTATTAATATCCAATATCAGAGGAGGAAAGTTAGTGCTATAAAGGGAGGAGTAGGGAGGGGTAAGTAGGATACCCAAGTATTTGAGAGAGGCATTACACCATTTATAAGGGTATGATTCTTTGAGTTGGGATAATAATGTCGTTGGAATGTGTATAGGAAGGGCTTCAGTTTTAGAAGTGTTGACTTTATACCCGGAAATAGCACTAAAAGAGGTCAATAGTTTATGTAGTGAGGGATAGACTCGGCTAGGGGTTCTAGGCACAGGATAAAACGCAGTGGTCTGTCTGTTTTGGTAAAGTTCAAAGCTGAAGACATGATTTTTCCCCTTTACAAAGCTGGAATACTTACCTTTTTTGTTAAAGTATCACACATGGAGAGACCCCTAGTATCCACTGGAGCACCTGTGTGAGACACCCTAAAAAGGGTGTTCTGGTGTGCCAAACTAGTGCTCCTGCGTCCAGATGTGTAAACAGCTGCTGAGTGTCCTCTCTTTACACCGAATCAAGTTTGCATTTCATTCTAGTTACAAACCCAGCTAGACAACAATGTACAAAACTTCTTTTTTTTTTTTTTAAATTGTATTTTTATTGGGATATCAAAGAATAAGTACAAGATTGTAACAAAATGTACGTTACACTATCAATATAAGTGCATTATAAACAATCATAGTAAAAAGGAAAAACAAAATGGAAAGTAACAAATATAAGTGATAAAAAAGTGTTCACAGAAACAAGGCACATATGTGTATTGGATCAATTCCTTATGATCTATGCAATAAGTGTGGTATGGGAAAGAGCCTAGAACCTTGTGATCAGTTCAGGCCATATACACAGGCAGCATAAAATTAAATTAGGTTAAGATTAGGGCGTGTTTGGTAGCATGGGGGTCCTGAATTCCGAAAGGTCCCATGGTTCTCATATTTTATTAAATTGGGGAATGCAGTCATGTACCGAGGCCATCAAAAACTCCATTGTCCGAATCTCAGCCACCAAATGTAGAAATCTGGACCATGGAGGAGGTGTGTTGGATAACCAGAACAATGGGATAAGCCTCCTGGCGGCTAGTAATATATAGGATATCAGTTTGTTTGTCTTTTTAGATACCCCTAAAGGAGGAAGACCCAAAAGGTAGTTCAAAGGATCTAACGGAAGGGACACTCCAGTCACCTTTTGTATAAGGAAATGTACATCATTCCAAAAGGGTTGAATCAAGGAGCATTGCCAGAAGATGTGAAATAATGAGCCTATATCAGTTCCACACCACCAGCAATGCTGCAAAACTGATGGATCATACTTGTGAATTACATCGGGAGTTCTGTACCAAAACATGAGAATCCTAATGGTTGTCTCCCTCTGAGTGACACATTTGGAAGATCTAAAAGTAGAGGACCAAATCCTATCCCACATCTGTATTGTGACAGGACGGCCCACTAAATGAGACCACTTGCGCATGTAATGGTGTAATGTCTCTGCGATTGGAGTCGACTCATGGAGGATATGGTAAATACATGAAATTATATGCAACTGATGAGGGCCTTGAGCACACAAGTATTCAAAAGTAGTTGGCTTATCTAGGGTCAGGGATGGCGATTTAGAGTGAAAGAAGTTTCTAACCTGCAAGCAAAAGTGGAAGAGTTGTGGTGGTAAATCAAATTTCTCTCTTAAAGTGTTAAAGGTATGTAGCTTCCTCATTATGGGATGAACCAGGTTCCGGAGCTGGAAGAGATGAACATTTATCCATGGAAAAATCCTGCCTAGGGACATACTATCTGGAATGAGAGGGTTAAATAATACATTTACAAGAGGAGAGCAGGGGGGCATAAGAGGATAGCGTTTGAGGCAACTACGCCAAATGGTTAAAGTTAGTGCCATTGGGCCAGTACACTGACGTTTATATATAGGATCTAAAACAGGGGGGGCACCCCAAACCAAGGAACCCAGATGGACCGGATAAAGTACCCCCCTCTCGATGGCAGACCATTGGTTTGGTGCATGTAAGGAAGTCCAAGAGGTAATGGCCCTTAAATGCGTAGCATGATAATATTTAGTGATGTCCGGAGCTCCCAAACCTCCCCTGGATCTAATGGAAAACATCACAGAGCTTGCTATGCGGTGAGCTCCGCCATTCCTTATGAATTTTTAAAAAATCCTGTGAAGTGTTTTTAGTTGTGAAGCAGTTGTGAAGCTGGGAGAGTTTCAAAATAATAAAGCAGCCTGGGTAGAATAGACATTTTTAAAATATTAATTCTGCCTAAGAGAGACAGGGGGTATTTGGTCCAGTTCAATGGAGACTTATTAATATCCAATATCAGAGGAGGAAAGTTAGTGCTATAAAGGGAGGAGTAGGAAGGGGTAAGTAGGATACCCAAGTATTTGAGAGAGGCATTACACCATTTATAAGGGTATGATTCTTTGAGTTGGGATAATAATGGCGTTGGAATGTGTATAGGAAGGGCTTCAGTTTTAGAAGTGTTGACTTTATACCCGGAAATAAAACTAAAAGAGGTCAGTAGTTTATGTAGTGAGGGATAGACTCGGCTAGGGGTTTTAGGCACAGGATAAAATGCAGTGGCGAGAGAGGACAACCCTGCCAAGTTCCATTTGTCATGGGGAAGCCAGGAGACAGGAAGGAGGACATTTGCACCTGTGCTGAAACAGTTGAATATAAGGCCTCTAAAGCTTTTAAAAAAGGACCATCAAAACCATATATTTTTAAGGTGGCAAACATGTAGGGCCAACTTAGCCTGTCAAAAGCTTTCTGTGCGTTTAGACTCAGAATCAATGCTGAACGTGAGGTTCTATCCAAGAGGTCTATTAGGTCTATTGTACGCCGGGTGTTATCTCCCGCGTGTCTACCAAGGACAAAACCCACTTGATCCCTGTGTATCAGTTTGGGAATTAGTGCGGAAAGTCGGGAAACGAGAATTTTAGTAAATATCTTCTAGTCTGAATTTAGGAGGGCTATGGGTCTGTAGTTATCTGAGACAGAGGGATCCTTTCCAGGCTTAGGGATAACCGAAATAAATGAATGGGTAAACTGAGGATGTGGAGGAGTACCCTTGAGGAGGGAATCATATAAAGCTAGCATATGAGGAGATAGAATGTCAAAAAAAGATTTGTAATAGGAGTAGGGCAAGCCATTTGGGCCGGGGGATTTGTGTAATGGGAGATTTTTAATTATAGCAAAAAGTTCTGATACTGCTACGTTTAAACTCTCTAGATCCGTTGTAGATAGTTTTGGTAGCTTTATATTGGAAAAAAAGGACTTAAAATTTCCCTGTGTAAACTCAAAATGATTCTCCAGAGTCAGGCAATTATACAGTTTGTTGTAAAAGTTACCAAAAATTTTTGACATCTCACGAGGGCAGTGTGTTCTAGATCCGTTTGTCTGTGAAAGAAATTCAGGCAAGGAATTGAATGGATGAGGGCATAACTTATTAACTAACATCCTGTCAGGTTTATTGGAGTATTCATAAAATTTTTGCTTCGTCCACAGCATGGACCTAGCTGATTTGTCAAGTTTTGCTGATTTAATTTGTTCTCTAAGATGAATGACTTTACGTAGTTTCAGCACTGTGGGACCACCCAAAAGCCTCCACTCAGCAGATACTAGAGTGGACATTAAGGACTGAAACAGACTATTTCTATTTCTCTTGAGTCGAGAGCCCTCAGCTATACACGCACCTCGGAAAACAGCCTTGTGTGCCTCCCACAGTGTAGAAACCTGAGACACCGATCCTGAGTTGAGTAAAAAATACTCTTTCAAGCTATTTGCTAGGAAAGAGCAGGATACCTCAGACTGCAGAAGGTGGTCATTAAAACACCAATCACAGGATTTGGTATAGGTCTGGAATAGCATAAGATCTAACATAATGGGCGCATGGTCCAACCATGTAATGGGGGAAATATCTGATTCAACTACATAAGGAATGAGTGGAGATGAGATAAAGAAATGATCAAGGCAGGAGTACATTTTATGAGCTGGTGAGTAAAACGTAAATTGTTTAGCAGAGGGATGTTTTATCCCCCATAAGTCGAATAGTCTATATGACCTAATACATTTACGGAAGGCATTGGCTTGGAACAATACTCTTTTAGATGGGGTATACTAAAAAGTGTTTGTCTGTCCCTAGTGGGTGACATGACCAGATTGAAGTCCCCATAAACTATCATAAAAGGTTGTAAGCAATATTGGGGAGTATCAAAAAGTTTGTTGAGGAAATCGATCTGGCCCGTGTTTGGGGCGTACAAATTAACCAGTGTAAAAGAGGTAGACATGTATTCACACCCTAGAATAAGAAATCTCCCACGAGGGTCTGCATGAGACCTCCGAACCTTGACAGTGCATGTTTTGCTGATCAAGATTGCCACTCCTGCCTTGCCCGTGGAGTCAGAGGCAAGATAGGAAGTGGGATAAAACCTGGAGGCAAATTTTAACGATCCGCTTGCCCGAAAGTGGTTCTCTTGGATCATCACCACGTCTGCGCCCGAGGCCCTGAAATCTTTCAGGGCCATCCAGCGCTTACTAATGGAGCCCAGGCCTTTTACATTGTAGGACATAATTTTCAGAGCCATGGTTGTGGTCTATCTAGGAAGGCTAGTGTGAAAACCTCTAATAATACTATAAGCATGGAAGTACTAGGAAAATAGAAGTATATATATTGCAGTTTACAGGTAGTAATAATAGCAAACATTTTCCCACCTCTAACTATTGAAATACAAACCCCAAGGTAAGACTCCTTTAAAGTCAGGTGATAACGACCATGGAGTCTCAAACTGTGAAACACATCATTAGACATGGATAAGAAAAGTAAAAAAGAAAAATAAAGAAGAAAAATCAAAAGAAAAAAAAAGGAAAAAAGAGTTCAAAACTCTGTGGACCTGAGAAAAAACAGTTTCTTAGGAAGCCCTAGGCATAGACCAGGGCCTGGTAGGGACGTGAACAGATTTCCATCTGGCGACTCTGCTTGAGGAGATGAGAGGGGTCCGCTGCTCACCTTGTGCACAGCGGAAAGAACAAAGAAGAACAAAAGGTCATTGAAGAAAAACCTGTAAGTCCTTAGGGAAAAGCAAGGTTAACAAATAAAACAGGTATGTTTGTCACTTAAAATTTTAAAACCTCTAGTAAATGCATCTCATGGGATGAGAAAGGTTCTACCCCAAAAAAGGAGCGGGGCAGATTAAAAAAACTGAAAGAACCAAAACAGCAACATCGTTTCGTCTAAAAATTTTTGAGGAAACGGAAATGCAAAAAAGTAGTGAAAAATAGAATCAAAAAAGGGCGTTCAGAGGAATGTTCAAGGAGGTTGCTTAGAAGATCGCAGGTGTTGAGGAGTGGAAAGGTGCTTCTTAGATTTACCCCGGACAGGGGTCCAGATGCAAGTAGGTGTAGTTGGAGGTAAAGGGGCTTGTGTGGTAGGAGGGATCATATCTTCTTCTGGAAGAGGGGGGAGACCCAGATTTTTCAGGAAGGCCTCAGCTTCTTGTAATTCACGTAGAGAGTATTGGGCTCCCTCTTTGGCTACAGCTAGACGGAAAGGAAATCCCCAGTGGTATGGAATCTTGTGTTGTTGCAGATGTGAAGTAAGGGGGCGTAAGTTCCTCCGTTTAGCGAGAGTGATGGGAGAAAGGTCACTAAAGATCTGCAGTTTAGCGCCCTTGTACATAATTTGGGATTTATTGCGAGTCGCCAAAGTTAGTGCCTCCTTACTTTTAAAGTAGTGAAACCGCACCACAACATCTCTGGGTCTAGCTCCAGCCGGAGGTTTTGGGATCTATGGGCCCTGTCCAGGCGCCAATCTATGTCCACAACTGAGGGAGCCAGGTTTTTAAAGAGGCCCAGAAGGTAGGATCGGAGCTCAGAATCACACACTGTTTCCGGAATCCCTCTGAATCGTAGGTTTTGTCTTCTTTCTCTGTTCTCCAAATCCTCCTGCTGTAGTTGGAGTTGAGATACGGAGAGGCGTAGGATATGGGTTTCCTCCTCAATCGCTTGTACGTAGTTTATCATTTCGTCAAATTTGCTCTCCAGAGTGTCTGTGCAATCTCCAATTTGGGTTATTTCCCCCCTCAATTCAGCAGCTAGTCTGCCTACCTCAGCTGAAACATTGGACGTAATCTGTTGAAGTAAAAGCTGCAGCTTGGAGTCCAGAATGTCAGGGGTGAGAGTCATATTTGAGGGTGAAAGAGTGGTTGCATGGTTCTGCGAGTTAGTCAGAGAGGAGCTTGTAGCATCTTCCGAATCTAGGGAGGGATCCAGCAGAGCAAAAGGAATTGCGGAAAGATTAGAGTAGGTAGGCTGTGGTCTGGTAACATAACGCTCCATGTTTGATTCTTCTCGTGGCACAATCAGTGGTTTGTAGTATTGTTGCTGTTGGCCAACTTTACCCATTAGGTATGCAGACGATTTAGTGATCAAACATGCGGGCTTACCTCCGACACTGTATATAGCTAAAGCTGCTGCACGGAGGTCTTAGTGAGCAGACAGGGGCCCCGGGTTTATTTAGGCAGCATCTTTCTCAAAGGTAATAGTGTGCTCCATTTGGATCCTCAGATCCCCCTGTTTACAGCTCCACCTCCCCCCCATCAGCCTGAGAGGAGGAATACAGTCCCTGTAGCCCCCAGCACCTTATGAGTGCCTGTTCAGCCGAAGAGGTGGAAGGAATGCCTTCAGGGTGTATATGAGAGTCCCAAGATGGCCACTGGCCTCCAGGGGTAGGCCGAAGCCGCGGACTATCCTAGGAGACGGCCGCCAGAAAAATGAACATGGCCGCCCCCAGTCACCAGAACATCCACAGGGAGGAAGAAAGAGAAGATCGTGTAGTCTGACGCCTCCCGGGGACCCGGCTGCGGGTGGTGATGCAAATTGTCCTACTCACTGTGTCCCAGGAGAGCGCCTGTAATCCAGCCCGCAGGCCGCGTCAGACTGATAGGCCGACAGAACTTCTTTTAAGACAAATAGGCATGACCAAATGTAGTTATCTGCATCTACCAAAAACATCGTATTAATGGGCGAACGAACGATGTTTACTACGAACGATTACTGTGCTCACGAACCTGAAAATTGCCATTTAAAACTGTACAACAGTTAAGAAAAGCACATGGAGCAGCACAAACCTAGTAAGAAGAATAGGAACACAGGACAAAATGCTTACTTTTTTGCAGCACTCTCTTGATTCTTCTGTTCTGATCCTGCTCCCTCAATTTGAGGTCTGACCATCGTTTCCTCAGTTGAACCTTGGATCATCGTACCCCAAAATTCTTCTACATACTTTTCACAACTTTAGTCCTGATCTTGGCCTTTCTCATATTTGGGTTTGGGTAAGGTCCATGCTTCCCATCATAGTCGGCCCTCTGGAAGATGTCCACCATCTCCAGCATCTCTATAAAAGCCATATTTGAGGCCTTAAATATCCTCCGGGATCGGGATGTTTCTGGCTCCGGGGTTTCCTCGTTGTTGCTGCTACTCTCAGGCACCTGCTCTGTCTCCGCCATGTGCTCTCCCACTGCGCGGAAAGACAAGGGGCGGGGAATAGACTGGAAAGAACGTCTGGGGCAGGCGGAGTTTCACGCATGTGCAGTGTATATAAAGCGTAACACGCGTGCATCGTATGTACGATCTGTGAGAGGGGGAAGGTGTATCAGAAGCACCGATCATTTGAACGAAGGTACAATTTTAACTTGGTGCATCAGTGGCCTATACTGCTTATAGATTGAGGCCTATATTGGGACAAGATTAGGAAAGTTTAGCCTGACATTAGGGTTTGTCTTGTGTTGTGTCTTGCAGATAAAATGGATCTATTGAATGATCAGGACTTTATCCCCATATTCATTGATATGTACAGGGGAGCTGCCCTGTCTGTGGCAAGTAAACCACCCCTTTTATAACAATCAAAAAAAGAGGAAGGCAGCGCTGGATCAATTGCTGGAATTTGTGATGCTGGTGATCCCCACGGCAGACATGCCCTATTTGAAGGCCCTAATTGGTGGCATGAGGAGCACTTATAATAGGGAGCACAAGAAGGTCCAGGATTACCAGAGATCAGGAGCCGCAGCAGATGACATTTATGTACCCAGGCTGTGGTACTATGACAGACTGCATGTTCTGGCAGGCCAGACTGAACCCAGACCATCACTCTCTAATCTTCCTTAAAAGCTTCCTTCCATCTCAGCTGAGGCTTCCAATGTCTAACCTGGGCCTTCCAGCCAGGAAGATGTGGAGGAGCCCAGCTTTGGCCAGGTATAGCATTGTTCAACATATTTCTTGTCAAATATTTAATGATGTTAACTAGATGTTATTATTGATCATTAATTTATGATTTTACAAAGTGTTTTACATATCAATAGACAGTAGTGGCCACAAATGATTGGGACAAGAATAAAAAATGCTGGGGTCAGAATGATAGTCTTTTCTATTTATTAACATTCAATTTGTAACAGTCATGAGCTGAAAATTGTGTGTGAATGATGACCCGAAAACTAAAACTATGTCCCATTTTCATACACAGGAAAGCGTCAGCCAGGAGAAGGGCATGGAAAGTGGCAGCCTGGAGGTGGGCGGGCCCAGTAGCCTGCCCGAATCCCAGGTCCCTCCCCTCCGCCTTCCACAAAAAAGTGCCAGGAAGAGGAGTAACCTGGAGAAGGCAGCACTTGGCCTATTTCTGAAGGCTACTGCGGCCCTCAGAAACCCCCCCAGTCTTCAAGAGGACTATGCCTACATGGCAGCCTGCAAAATGCTGGAAATGGAGGAGGGCCAATGCCTCTTATGTGAGGAAGTTATGTTACAAGCCCTAAATAAGGGGTTGAGGGGCGAACTCACAAGCCAGAGCCATGTTTGTGAGTTGAACCATGGTCCTCCTCCTCCTCCTCCACTGCCTGCCACAACTACAACACCAGAGCTAAAGCCTGGAAGCAAGCCTGGAAGGAAGACAAGAGAGTGATGGCCTGGGTTTAGTCTGGTCTGACAAAAGACGCAGGCTGTTGTAAGACCACAGCCTGGGGACAGATATGTCATCTGCTGCTGTTCCTGATCTCTTGTAGTCCGGGATCGGATTGTGCTCACTATTATAAGGACTCCTCAGGCCACCAATTTTGACTGTAAAATAATTGATGTGTGCCCTGGGGTACAAAGGCTTCACAAATTTCACCAGCACCTCTTTATTTTGTTATGACCAAGAATAAATGGCTATTTCTTTTTCACAAATACTTGCCTATGTGTTTTACTTCAAAAAGGACAGTTTGTTTGTGAGGAGGCAGGTACATTTCAAAAATACAATGTCAAATTAACAAGAGACACCAACACAAACCAAACTCCTTGAGGTTAAAAAAAATACAAGATAATAATGGTGTTGTGGTAACTTGACACAGAAAAGAAAAAAAAATATTATGGAGAGCACTAGAAAAAAAAACAAAAAAAAAACAAGGAGATCTTGATAAAAAAAAAAAAAAAAACACTATAAAACAATATTAAATACATCATTATGGAGATCTGACAAAAACCAAAAAATAAAATATTCAGGAGCTCACGAGAAATAATAAAGAAATCATTTTTTCAGAACTCTGTGAATATGAGTAGCAAAACAACTTCATTATTCTAGCATTCTAAAGAAGAAGAGCGTGTGCTGCATTAAAAGATTTTAAAAATTCCAGCGTGACGAATGTGCTATCTCCATTACGAACGCTAGATTTACCAGACCAATCGCTTCCATCTCGTACTTGATTCTGAGCATGCGTGGAACTTTGTGCGTCGGAATTGTGTACACACGATCGGAATTTATGAGAACGGATTTTGTTGTCGGAAAATTTGAGATCCAGATCTCAAATTTTGTGTGTCGGAAATTTCGATGGAAAATGTCCGATGGAGCCTACACACATTCAGAATTTCCGACAAGAAGGTCCCATCGAATATTTTCCGTTGGAAAATCCGACCGTGTGTAAGCGGCATTAGTGTGTACAAAGGGATAGATCCTTTTTCTGTGATGTGACTTTAATGGCGTGGACAGAATGTGTCTTTTCCTTTTTCTGTAATGGCTGAGGACAGCAGGAGGAGCTGGAATCCAGCCCCCAGCTTGAGCATAATAAACAAGAAATCATCTCTGACTTTAATGGTGTGGACAGAATGTGTTGGCTGACAACTAAGACTCCACACTCAATAGAGACAGAGAAAACATTAAAATGATTGCTGGGGAACCTGTTAAACCTAATGTAGGTTCAATTGAAAAGGAAGAACTGCTCATCAAGAGTGATGGGCTTATTCCTTCCCCAATGGCTGAACAGGTAAACATTTATATTTCACCTACGGCGGGCTGAGTCCCACTTACCAATAGATGTATAGATCACTTTCATCTGACCTATGGTAACACTTCCTTGTCTCCCAATGGGAGTATTTATAGTCCAGTCTTAGGCATGTGTATGTACCCCTGATGACGTCATTTATGATGAAACGATCGTCGGGACAGTCTTGTACACATGCTGCTGCGCATGCACAATCACTGTTTGGAATTTACAAGTGAATTGATTTGTTTGGATTGTGATACGTTCTCATCCTGAACTTTACAATTTTATGTAAGTGTACTACTTTTATTAAATTGGATGCAGAGACAATATCACACTATGTGGAGTCTTTTGTTTTATGTACATTCCGGCACTGAGGTTTCCTAATAACAAGCTCTGATCAGCTGTGAACCTTCTGGTGTATACTATTCAAGGCTACTGGAGTGAAAGGTCCAGACTTCCTTCTCAGTGGATAACAGATCCAATCAAGCGCTTTGTGACCTCCATGAGTAAGGGGGGGTCGCTGGCTTTCTGGTAAGCCTCGATTTTGTTGTGGTGATGGGTATCACACTGCCAGGTGTCTGATCATCATTTACAATACACTTTTCCTCCATGGGACTTTCTTTGATGAAATTCAGCTCTATGTGAACTTTTTTCTTTTTGCACATAATTGCATCCTTTCACATGTGATGTAATATTTCATATGTGTTTTAGAATTTATTCAGTCTTTATGCAATTTTTACTGTTTTCTTATATTGCTCATATATTATTGACTGCACAGATTGCACTTTAGTATATTTATTTGGATGTTTGCACATATCATGTGAATTGTGTTTTTTGCATGAATTGCACTTTACTTATCTAGCGCTGCACTTTTATTTATACATTATTATTTGTGCCTGGTATCTGGGTTATAGTGCACAGATGCTGGTTGATTTATTTAATTTATTTTATTTTCCAAGCGCGGATATATTTTTCACATTCATCCTAAAGCCATTGCCTTGCGTAATACCTCAGCAAAAGCTTTTGACAAAGAACTTGTCCGGGTATTTAGTCATTTGGGTATTCCAAAAGAAATATTAACGGATCAACGCACACCATTTATGTTCAGAGTCGATTAAGAATTGTGTAAGTTGTTCAAAATATCCCATCTCCATACCTCTGTCTACCACCTCCAAACTGATGGTCTTGTGGAGAGGTTTAACAAGACACTTAAAAATATGTTAAAATAGGTGGTGGGCAAAGATGGAAGAAATTGGGATTTTTTTGCTGCCGTACCTAATGTTTGCTATATGAGAGGCATCTCAGGCATCTACAGGTTACTTCCCTTTTACTGTATGGTAGACATCCCAGGGGATTACTAGATGCTAGGAGAGACCATGATTTGTAGAAGCATCATCAAGCATATCTCACTGATGCAAGATAGAATCACTGTCATGCCGCTTGTACGGGAACATATTGAGCAAGCTCAGGAGGCCCAGAGAAGGGTTTATAATCAGGGTGCAAAGACCCGGCCTTTAACCCTGGGGATAAGAAAAAACAAAAACGCGTCTCTAAGTGTAGTATTTAATAGGACATAAGGTTGGCAGAAATGATAATAGAACACTCACACGATAGACATGAAAAATAGGCTCGTCTGTACAAAAAAGTTGCCAATGGAGTTGGTATCCAACACGTTCGTCCAGGTATGCAGGGACTGCAGTACGACAGGAAGGAAGGCCAGCCGTCTCCGTGCCTTTCCGGGTATAGATAGTGGAAGGCAGCGTGGAGCGCAGTGTTGTGGATGGCATGTTACCTCACCAGGAAGCAGGGCACACGATGCGTTTCAGAGCATGTGTGAGGCTCGTATTAAGCATGCATGCTCCTTTCTTAAGTGTAACAGAGACAGAGGGGTGCCAAATTTAAGTGTGGGGGGGTGCCATCTTGAGTGGAAATAAAAATTGTATACAAGGAATAGATATTTTCTACAATACAGCAAATAATAACATTATCATACTAAGCAATATACAAGATATATAAGTAAAAATATATACATTATCTCACAAAAGTGAGTACACCCCTCACATTTTTGTAAATATTTTATTATACCATTTCATGTGACAACACTGAAGAAATTACACTTTGCTACAATATAAAGTAGTGAGTGTACAGCTTGTATAACAGTGTAAATTTTCCTGTCCCCTCAAAATAACTCAACACACAGCCATTAATGTCTAAACCGCTGGCAAGGAAAGTGAGTACACCTGTCATGTACCTGGTTGAGGCCGAGCTGATGAGAGGGCTTTCCCTTACACCTCCTGTCCTGTTTCTCCTGAGGGTGGTGACAGGATATAACAGGGCACGGAGTGGCACAGGTGCCTGGTAGGAGATCCTGGAGAGAAGTTACTTACAGCAGGTGTCAAGCAGCGCTCAGGTTGGTGGAATGGCCAATGTGGATACATGCCAACAGGTGCAGAACAGCAGGCAGACTGGTGAACTGGCAGATGCATGTACACAGCAGCAGGTGCAGGACAGCAGACAGCAGCCAAGCTGGAGAACAGGCGGATGCAGGGTCTCGGGTGGTCAGGCAGGCAGAAGTCGGTAACGGCCAAGCAGCAGAGGTACAGAATCAAATCCTGAGAGGAGTCAGGGCAGGCCAGGGTCGGTATCAAGTGAGTAGAGAAGGTACCAGAACAGTAGGCAGAAGGCAGAGTCGGGTCACAAACCGGGTCAGGAATCAGGTCTCAGGAACCAGGAACAAGCAGAGTCAGGCAGGCCAGGTATACACAGGATCAAGTCACAGATGGTAGAAGCTGATGACCACTTAGCAATCTTCTGGCCTATGGAGCCAGTTTAAATAGGCAAGAGGGTGCTAAGTACTCTCGCACATTCAGGCTAATGCACGGAATACGTTAGCGAGTCAGGAATGTCTAGGTGTTCCTATGTGCATGTGTGCGAGTTACGGAACCTCTAGCTGTCACTCGAGAATTCTTATTAGCAAGTACACATCTTCTTGCATGTCTTTGTGTATGATTATACACACGATTTCCCTGACAACACCCCTAAGTGAAAATGTCCAAATTGGGCCCAAAGTGTCAATATATTTTGTGTGGCCACGGTTATTTTCCATCACTGCCTTAACCCTCTTGGGTATGGAGTTCACCAGAGCTTCACAGGTTGCCACTGGAGTCCTCTTTCACTCCTCCATTACGACATCACGGAGCTGGTGGATGTTAGAAACCTTGCGCTCCTCCACCTTCCATTTGCAGATGCCCCACAGATGCTCAATAGGGTTTAGGTCTGGAGACATGCTTGGCCAGTCCATCACCTTTACCTTCAGCTTCATTAGCAAGGCAGTGGTCATCTTGGAGGTGTGTTTGGAGTTGTTATCATGCTCGAATACTGCCCTGCGGCCGGTCTCCAAAGGGAGGGGATCATGCTCTGCTTCAGTATGTCACAGTACAGTCCATCAAGTTCAACTTATGCGTGTGACTATATGTCAGTATTACATTGTATATCCCTGTATGTTACGGCTGTTCAGATGCTTATCTAATAGTTTTTTTTTAAACTATTGATGCTCCCCGCTGAAACCACTGCCTGTGGAAGGGAATTTTATCTCTGGAGTTAATCCCCTAATGCATACCAATATTCTGTATGCTTTGTTAACAGCAGCTTGGCATTGCATGCCATTGCTGAGCCTTTCATCTACTAGGACCCCCAAGTCCTTTTCCATTCTAGATTCCCTCAGAGGTTAACCCCCTAGTGAGTAGATTGCATTCATATTTTTGCCACCCAAATGCATTATTTTATGTTTTTCTACATTAAACCTCATTTGCCTTGTAATTGCCCACCCCATTAATTTGTTCAGACCTCCTTGTAAGGTTTCCACATTCTGGAGAAGTTATTGCCCCGCTTAGCTCAGTGTCGTCTGCAAATACAGAGATTGAACTGTTTATCCCATCCTCCAGGTCCTTTACGAACAAATTAACCAGGATTGGTCCCAGCACAAAACCCTGGTTCCCTCAATTAACTGTAGCTCTTCAGTGCTGGCAGCACTCATGCAGCCCCAGAACATGACACTCCAACCACCAAGACACACTTGTACTCCTCGCCTGGTTGTCACCACACACCCTTGATACCATCTGAACCAAATAAGTTTATCTTGGTCTTATCAGACCACAGGACATGGTTCCACTAATCCATGTCCTTATTCTGCTTGTCTTCAGCAAACTGTTTGCGGGCTTTCTTGTGCATCATCTTTAGAAGAGGCATCCTTCTGGGATGACAGCCATGCAGACCAATTTGATGCAGTGTGCAGTGTATGGTCTGAGCACCGACAGGCTGCTCCCCATCCCTTCAACCTCTGCAGCAATGCTGGCAGCACTCTTACGTCTATTTCTCAAAGACAACCTCTGGATGTGACGCTGAGCATGTGCACTCAGCTTCTTTGGTCGACCATGCCGAGACTTTTTCTGTCACCTACCCGGACTGACCACATTTATACAGCATGACAAATTTACGGAACTAGGTGTCCACGTAAATGGAAAGCCCTATAGAATACTGGAGGCTAGGTGGGAAGCAGTTGCAAATGAAATTAAGAACATGTTAGAGTTGGACATGATAGAGAAGTCCCACAGTGACTTGTCACCTCCCATAGTGTTGGTCCCAAAGCCAGATGGAACTATAAGGTTTTGTAATTATTTTAAGAAGTTGAACAGCGTGTTTAAATTCGATATGTACCCAATGCCTTGCATCGACGAGTGTGTTGACAGATTGGCAGCCCAGCACATAACTACTTTAGATCTGACTAAAGGTTATTGGCAGATACACCTAACAGAATCTGCCAAAGAAAAGATGGCATTTTCTAACCCCGAGGGGTAATTTCAGTATTGGCAGATGCCTTTTGGTTGGCATGGTGCTTCTGCCTCATTCCAGAGAGTGATGGACAAGACATTAAGACTACATCGCCAATATGCAGCCACCTATTTGGACAATGTAGTCATCCACAGTCCAGATTGGGAATCCCATTTGCCCTAGATACAAGCCGTATTAGTTTCCTTTAGGAAAGCAGGACTTACTGCCAACCCCAGGAAGAGTGCCATAGGTTTGGAGGAGGCCAAATACCTTGGCTACGTTATTGGTCATGTGCTGATGAAGCCTCAGATCAATAAGATTGTGGCAATTCAAAAGTTGCCCCAACCTATAAATAAAAAGCAATTTGTGAATTTCTTGGGATCACAGGATAGTACAGTCATTTTATACCCAATTTTGCCATCATTGCAGACCCACTGACAGATCTGACAAAGGGTAGAGGGTCAGTCATGATTGCTGACTGAATCCTGAGGTAGAGAAGGCATTTCAAATGTTGAAGCAAGCTCTTTGTGCTCAATCTGTGCTTGTGACCCCAGATTCACAAAGGAGTTTGTGGTAAAGACAGACGCCTCTGATGTGGGACTGGGTGCTATACTGTCCCAAATCAGAGATGGAGAGGAACACCCAGTACTGTGCCATTGTTGAGAAGGAATGTTTGGCTATCAAATGGGCCTTGGATGCCCTCAAATATTACCTGTTGGGGAGACCATTCCATCTAGTCACTATTCATGTCCCTCTCAAATGGATGTGTGATAACAAGGAGAATAACAGGCGTGTGACAAGGTGGTTCCTTGCTCCTCAAATATTTAAGTTCACAATAGAGCATAGAGCTGGGAAATTTCAGAGTAATGCAGATGCACTTTCCCGTTTCCATTGTCTTGTTGGGAGGGGGGCTTGAGCAGAGGGGGGATATGTGACATTATGAAAGGCGAGGTGATTAATGAATATTATGTTTCACCTCGCATCAGCTCATTTACAGGGAACTAAGGTGGCATCCAGTCCAGGTTTTACAAGCCACCTTGGCAGGGTTGGTTCCTGAACAGAGTTTGCGGTCCACTTGTGACCACCAGCAGGTGGTATAAATAAAGCAGGGCTGGAGCAAGAGATTGCTCTTGGCCTGAGACTTAGGAAGCCAGAACCTGAGAGAGCTACTGATGTGAAGTTTGCTTGTGAGAAAAAGAAAAAGGTTTGCATTATCTTTCTTTTTGTGGGTGACTGGGAGAAGCCCCTCACCTGTGAATAAAAAAAGACAGAAAATTAAAAAAAAAAAATGTTTTTCTTTTTTTCTGTTATAAAATTTTGTAAATAAGTAAGTTTTCTCCTTCAATGACGGGCACTGATGAGGCTGCACTGACGGGCACTGATAAGCTGGCACTGATGGGCACTGATGAGGTGGCACCAATGAGTTGGCACTGATGAGGTGGCACTGATGGGCACGATGGGCACTGATGATGGGCACTGGTATGCAGCACTGATAGGCACTGATAGGCGGCATTGATGGGCACTAAAAGGCTGCACTGATGGGTACTTATGGGGGGCACTGATAGGTGGCACGGATGGGCACTAATGGGCACTGATAGGTGGACACTGATGGGCATGGATGGGCACTGATGGGTGACACTGATGGACACTGATGAATGGCACTGCTGGGCATCACTGATCTGGCAGGCATTCATAATGGGCACTGACTGGCACCATTTGTGGGTTCTGGTTGGCATATATTGGGCACACTGTGGCATCCCTGGTGGCCATGGGGGACATACCTGGCCATCCATGTGTTGGGAGCTTCCCTAGTGGTCCTGGCAGCATCCCTGCTTGTCCAGTGTGGGCATTCACGGTGGGCTGTGCTGATAAACAATCAGCGCAGACTCCCCCTGTCAGGAGAGCCTCCGATCGGCTCTCCTCTACAATCTGTCAGACGCAAGTGAGGAAAAGCTGATAAATGGCTCTTCCTGTTTACATCATGATCAGCCGTGATTGGACACGGCTGATCACGTGGTAAAGAGCCTTCGTCGGGGGGCATATCCAGGATGGCAGAGGGAGTAGACATGTTTGTCTGAGCTCCCTGAGACCGGACCTGCTTATCCTCTTTTACTGGGTGTAGACCCCATAAAACTGACCTTCTTAGATTCCTCCTGACTGGGGGACCGTTCCAGATTGATTGGGCAGAGAATCGGCTGGCCGGAATCTTTAAAAAAGGACCAGAGCCAGACGTCGTGGACTAGGCTGAAGCCGTGGTCTCGCCTAGAAGATCCTGCCCGCTGCCTCACGCGGTCAGCGCGGTGCCCATTCGGGCGCCGCGAACGGGGCTCTCCCTGTCCCTCCTTACTCCTGGTGCCCTCCTTGGGTTATGCAAAGGTGGAAAAGTCAGCCTAGATCCAGGAAAAAGGCCGCAAAGCCCGACATCATAGACTGGGCCGCAGCCGAGGCCTCGCCTAGGACTCTTCCCCAGATGGAGAACCAGACCGAAGATCCTGACAGCATGCCTGCCACAGCGGCTGATTTTAAGGCGGTTCTACAGGCCATAACCACCCTGACCGGTAAGGTGGACCACATACAAGCTAATGTAGAGTTTATTAGGAAGGACTTTGATGCCTTTCAGGGACGAGTATCTGAGGTGGAGCAAAGGGTCTCCCAGGCTGAAGATACGGTGCGTGACCATGGGGCTAACATTCATGCACTTAAAGCCAGAGTAAAGACGCTTGAGTCCCACGCAGAAGGTGCGGAGAACCGCAATCGAAGGAATAATTTACGCATATTGGGCACGAATCCTACGGCCTTCGCTGAACGGCTATTGCAACAACTACTCCCTTCAGCCCGCTTCTCCCCATTTTTTACTGTGGAAAGGGCCCATCGCATACCCACCACCAGGGGACCCCAGGGAGTACCACCCCGTACCTTTATTATCAAACTTCTTCATTTTTGGGACAGAGATATTGTGATGAGGGAGGCCAGAGCCCAAGGCGAACTCCGCTTCGAAAATGCTAAGCTCCTAATATTCCCGGATTATTCGCTGGAAACCCAAAAGCAACAGAAATCCTTTGATGCTGTTAGAGCGAGGCTTCGCTCCCATCATATTAAATACAGCATGCTGTTCCCGGCCAGGCTTAGGGTGGAAGATGGAGAGTCTATGCGGTTCTTTGTGTCCCCAGAGGAGGCCTCCGCCTGGATTGATACACTTCCGCCCAGATAAGTGAACTACCTAATTGCCCACTTAAGCGGACTGCTATTGTCTACTGTTCTTCTTGAACCGTGCCTTTTCCTACCCGTCGGCCTGGGTCTTCCTACCGGATCCTGACACCCACCACATGTTGTGGTTTCTCACTTCTGAACTCTCGAGAATCGGATGGCTGGACCCCGAGAGGCTTTTTGAGGCCTCATTACTGCAATAATGGTGCCAGGGCTGTATCCTAATTCTCTTTCTTCCCCTTCCCCATTTTTGCATGTCTTGGACCCAGGCCCACTACCGGTTCTGAATATTGGTCATTTCTTCAGTTATTACTATCTCTATGGATGGAGATCTGACCCCTAATTGCCTTAGCCATGTGTGGCTTTAAAGACGTGCCTCTCTTATACATTGGCCCATTTAGGGCTCCCTGACCTGCATTGCCACTCTGTGTTTGATCCTTTGGCAATGACTGAATCATTTGAATTTACTTTGCAACGTTACTTTTCAAGTTTGTACCCCTGGCGACTGCTGGGTGCCTGCACCTGCTTTTTTACCAGTCCGGTCTCCAACAAGAGACTACATGTGAGATCTAACTGCTGAACTGCAGATGCCGTTTTGCACACGTTCCCCCTTTACAGGCGCGTTCGCCTTGGTTCGAAATTGGGATCCTGAGCCTCCCCCAAGTTGGGGCTGGGGTTGGTTGGTGGAGGGTGGGGGGGTTGGTTGGGTTTATTTGGTTATGTTTGGTCCTTATGTTGTTCTTCCACAAGCGATGCAAATATAATTGTCACTGGATGTTTGAGATGCCACGTCCTGACCTACATGGTGGTCCGAACGTTGCATCTAATTTTGTGTAGTGGTCCACAGCTTGGAAATATACTTATAGATGATTATGGCTGATTGTACTATTGTCTCATGGAACACTAGGGGCTTAAATTCTTCTGTGAAAAGGTCATTGGTATTTCAATTTCCCAAAACCTATCATCCCCAAATATGTATATTACAAGAAACTCACTTGACAGGCAGTAAGCTCCTGAGCCTCAGACGGCCATGGGTGGGGCATCCATATCATACTTACACCAACTACTCTAGGGGAGTCAGCATTCTAGTTCATAAATCTCTACCGTTTAAACTGTTGGTGCTGGAACTAGATCGTCGTCGTTTTGTTATACTACATGCTATGGTAGATAGATTAGAACAAGTGGTGGTGGGTTTGTACCTCTCCCCCTCGGCCTCCATGAGATTACTTAATCAGCTTATCTCTAAAATTGCCACTTACGCTACGGATAATGTGGTGGTGCTGGGGGATTTTAACATGGTCCCAGACCCTGGGGTGGACAGACTCTCACCCGGAGCGGGCTTCTCTTCAGAGCTAATATCCTGGGCCGAAGCCTCTAACCTGACCGATGTGTGGGGATGGAAGAACCCTTCCCGAAGGGCCTACACATGTCACTCAACTTCACATAAGACCTTTTCATGCATAGATCTTGTCTATGCGGGGGGGGTCTGTTTTGCCCAGGGTTAGGGACATCACCATTCTCCCCCCGTGGCGTATCCGATCACGCTCCGCTTGCCTTGAAGCTGTGTGTGTCCTATTCGCCGGGTGAGAATTTCTGGAGATTGGCCAGATTTTGGCTGGATGATTCCAGAATATCGGAACCATTTAGGTCTGAGGCGATACGATATTGGCGAGATTTGGACCAATCTATATCTCTGACCACATCCTGGGACGCATTTAAGGCCTTCACTAGAGGTAACCTGCAGTCTCATATCCATAAGGTCCATAAGGACCTGAGGGAGGAGACCCGAAAGGCTGAGGAGAGGGTGGTGGTACTCCAGGAGGAGTACTCGGAGTCTCGGACTTCGAGGGCGTACTCTGACTTTCAGGCAGCATTGCTGGATGTTTTCCTGCTACGAACGTCAGCCACTAAGACTAAATTCCTACATCAGTCCCAAAGAATGTTTGAGCACGGGGAAAAGACTGGTAGTATGCTGGCATGGCTGGCGAGGGAAAGCTCCTCATCGGTGACTATTTCCACCATTTATGACTTACATGGGACGACCCTAACAGATCCTTCATCCATTAATGATAGATTTGAATCATTTTTTCGGGAGCTCTATGGTTCTCAAATGAATTGTACAGATGCAGAACTGGCAACAGATCTTGATGGGGTGGTGCTCCCTTGCCTGACATCCACATTCAGAGAAGCTTTAGACGGTCCTATCCTATTAGAGGTGTAACGAGCCCCTGCTCGCTCGGTTCCACTCTCCCGACACTCCTCTGCAGCTATAGAATCAGATTGCAGATCGTAGCATTTGATGGTTCGGTCATCTGATGCGCCGGGACTAGAACTACAGCTATGTGCCGTTCTAATCCAGTTGTGTAGCTCAGAACAAACACCAGGCAGGCTGTATGTAAGTTCAACCAGGAATCTCTTTTATTGAAAGGGATACAGGCTCTTTTATACAGTAAAAGAGGAGGTGCATACCTCCTGCTCATATTACTCTGAACATACACCTGTGACCAGAAACCTAATTAACATGGGCTAATTAACTAATCCCTTTAGACAGCCTAGATGACTCAGACATGACCTTTAGGCCAGACTGGCAGTCTTGTAGCTCAGAAAACCCAATCAACATTATCACAAATCAACACAGACTCTTCTTCACACAATAGCAGAGGTTAATTTACACAAACAACAATGGGGATCTAATGACTCTTAGATCCCATACTAGACTTATTTACAATACACATTCTAGCAGGCAACAGACAGACAGGTGGCTGGAATTGACATCAGCATCTCCTAACAGTATTTGTCCCAGCATTATGAATCAGCCACTATTCCTAATATGGCAAATCCAGGGTCCCCAGAGTCTGTGTGTCCTGGGGGACCAGGACCCGAATCCACAGTAATACCACCTCAAGGGTCCCCAGGCATACAGCTCACAGAGAGCACCGTTCCCCCAAATGCCAGGGCCCACGATCAGCAAGAGGCTAGCATTCAGTCCCCTCCAAAAGTCTCTCTCCCAGCTAGGTCTGTCACAGAGGAAATACAGAGGGCAGTGGCCTCCTTACAAAACAGCAAAACGCCAGGCCCGGATGGGATACCTGCCGAATTCTTTAAAACGTATGCAGAAGAAATACTGACATCGTTCAAAAGAATGCTGCAAAACGCCATGGAAGGGAATTCATTGCCCCTGACAATGGCTGAGGCAGTTATAGTAGTCATTCTTAAACAGGGCAAGCCTCCCGAACACTGCTCTTCATATCATCCTATATCTCTCCTTAATGTGGATGCCAAGCTGTTGGCCAAGGGGTTAGCTGGTCGCTTGAACACTGTGATTACGGCACTGGTGCATGTGGACCAGACTGGATTTATGCCGGGCAGAGGGAACAGCATAAACTTCTGGCCTCTCCTTACGCATCTGTCCAGGGTGAGCGGGGACGGCCCGGAGGTAGTCACCTCTCTAGATGCCGAAAAGGCTTTTGATTCAGTTGAGTGGCGTTACCTTTGGGCGGTTCTCCGCAAGTTCGTATTTGGCCCTCATTTTATTAGTTGGGTCCATATGCTATATTATAATCCCATGGCCCGTATACCCACAAATAATTCACTGTCCCTACCGTTTCCCCTGTCCAGGGGTACCAGACAGGGCTGTCCACTATCCCCTGGATTATTCGCACTAGCAATGGAGCCCATGGCAGCTCATATTAGATCCGCTTCCTCAGTAAAGGGAATCCAAGTGTAATAACTGATAAAATATTCTTATACGCCGATGATACCCTCCTTTTCCTTAAAGATATTTCTTCCCTCCCATCTGCGCTACAAATAATAGATGAATTCGGATCGTTCTCGGGCATTAAAATTAACTGGGGGAAATCCCTCCTTTTTTCGCTAAATCCAGCGAGTCCCCACCCGCCAACAGGCACCCCCCTAAACTGGACATCAGAGTTCAAATACCTGGGAGTAAGGATTGGGACTCCCTTGTCCTCATATTATGAGCTGAACCTTCAACCACTTCTTAAAAATTTTTCACAAAAATGTATAGCCTGTATAAAATGGTTTATCTCCCCAAATTCGCTTCGCAAGAATGAAAAGTATAATTTCATCCTTGGTTTGGAATGGCAGATCCCCGCAACTGGCCATTACTACCCTCCAGCTGCCCATCACCCAGCGCGGCCTGTCCCTACCAGATTTTCATATCTATTTCTGGGTGGCCGTTCTGGTGACGGTCAGATGGTGGTTCTCCCAGCTACAGGACAACCCAGCGGTAACCTTGGAGGCAGCTATAATGTGTTCATACTCCTCTCTCAGCAATGTGGTGTTTAGGGGGGTGAGGTCTCACCCCGGCATCACGGACTTGATGCGTACAACCATTATTGTATAGCATAAGGCCAGGGCCCGCTTTGCCTCCCCCATGACGTTTTCTCCCCACATTCCTCTTTGGGGTAATCTCAACCTACCACACCTGCATACTGTTCCAGACCCCCAGGTTTGGGCAGGGAAGGGTATAGTAAAACTGAAACATATTGTTGTAGGGGATAAACTGAGATCCTTTGCGGATCTCAAAAATGCCTACTCACTGCCAGGATGGATGCTGTTTAGGTACTATCAACTTCGACACGTGTATAGGAAACAGTTTCCAGCACAACTATTGAAATCAGACTCTGTGGAGGAGCTACTCACTGTCAGGGTCATAGATAAACCCCTCTCCTCCCTATATTTTCATCTGTCCAAAGCTCCATTGAAAAAACTTGAAAAACTCATGATAGATGGAAAATAGATATCCCAGATCTGTCAGAGGAGGAATGGGAGTCCTGTGTATCATCCTTTGTCACCAATATGATCTCGGGCAGAGACCGTGTTATGCAGGTCAAGTTCCTCCACAGAGCCTATTATACTCCAAAGCGGTTAACACTTATGAATCCTAACATTCCGGTGGCCTGTCCTAGGTGTGGTCAGAGTTACTTTCTTTCATATGATATGGTCCTGTCCTCGCCTCAGGGATTACTGGCTAGAGATAGCTGACACCCTTAGTCGGGTTACCTCTCTAGAACTGGTTACAGACCCCAAATTGATGCTGCTCAATGTCTTTGACTCTAGGGTAAGGGGTAAATACACTAGATTATTTTTGAATTATGCCACATTTTATGCTCGTAGAGAGATATTCCTTCACTGGAAGGATAATGCCCCACCCACAGTATCCTCATGGCGCCTTAAATTGAACTAGGTGCTACCATTGTATAAACTTACCTATGCTAACCGAAACTGTCCTGTCAAATTTGACAAGATATGGTCGGGTTGGATAGATGCGTGGGGCACATTGGGGGAGGATGACCACCGAGATGATGCTGTTGGACCCGCCCGGTAACAGTTTACCATTGTTTTAATCTTCTGAATGCCTAATCATTGTTTGAGTTCTGTGAACCTAGCAAGATGGATGTGGTCCTTCTCCGGCCCACTCTGTGTAAAGAGATTTCACAGCCATGATAACCAGAGCCAGTACATAAACTATGATGACATTCCAGTACCTCTGTCTCTGTGTTACAACAATACTAGATATTTCTGCTCTGCCATCAAAGGCCATTACAGAAATATTTAGGGTGACCTTAACTGCTGCTGCTCAAAGTGAGCACAATTATATTCAAGTGACCTAAGGGGCATAGAAACAAATTAGATAATGGACAGAAAAAAAGCACACAATCAACAAAAACAATTCTTTTAAAGCCAACTGTGTGACACAGAATAAATAGCATATTAATTACTGTGATTGAGGAAAGCTACGTTTCAGTATTTGTCATACCTGTTAAATTCATTATGATTATTTTAATGCCTTCCTGATTTTATTAGGTCTTATCATTCACCTCTATCAAGTAAAAATCCACTTGGTTATTATTAATTCTGCAATCACGTTACTGCTGGCTGTTACTATCAGGAGGAGCTGAGAATTGATTACTGCTGATTATAGATGCAAAAAATACTTCAAAGACATGGGAATTGTAGAGCATAGTAATTCAATCATTATATGTATATAGAATGGAAATCAATGTTCTCTGTAATTTAGAACAATTTTGTGTAATTATAATTTTCTAGGTCACTAATGAAAAAAGTGTTTTTTACGCTTTGTCTTACAGTTTTTTTATTTTTTCGTTCAGCCAGCGGGCTGAATGAAAAAATTGAACCGATTCCCCCATCCATTCATTAGAGGTGGATGGGGGAATCCTCTCCCCTGCACTATTGAATTTTGACAGCTGGACAACTCCCCTTCTGTCAGAGTGTCAGAATACACAGATCAGCACTGCAGCCACTGATTGAGCCCCTTTTATCCAACAGGGTGGTTGAACAGAAATTGATCAGTAGATCGACTTCTGTTCAACTGCAGTGGCCACACATGAATTCAAAATTCGGCCAGTCCCACCTGAACAGGCCAAATTTCAATCCATCTATGGCCACCTTAAGTTGGTATGTTCTTTGGACACCAACGGGTGTGAAAGAAAGGTCACCCTTACCTGATTCATGCTCCAGCGCCAGGTCTTTCCCACTGCATGCAGTCGCTGGCTTCCATCCACTCATAGTAAGGGATGCTGTCTTAAAACACTAGTGTACAGATTACTCAGTGTTCAAGCAATGCATTTACTTACTAGCAGCTGGACCCCCTCTGTTTCTGTCCAAATTTCTAGTGTTTCCTATTGCCTCCCAGTGTTGTCTACAAGACATAATGTTCCCAGTGTCTGTCCATCCTGTGCCAGCTCCTATATGTCTCAGTGATCCCAGTGTTTCCCATTGTCCTTGATTTTCTGGCCTTTATCCAGCCTTGTGTACTCCAGCCTGTGCCCCAGTGCTTGCTCCTGTGATGGTTGTGTTCACCAGCCTGTGTCTTTTACCTGTAACCCCGTGCACTGCCACCATCTAGTCTTCCCCCACCACTGTGTCTCCCTCTGCACTCATTTACCTGTGCAGTCCCAGCCTGTGTTTCTTCTCCATGTCTGTTTTTTTTTTTTCTGTGCGCTCTTGATATTACTCCTGTGCTTCCTGCTATCCAGTGATTCTAGTGCCCTGCTGCAAGGGACTCCTGCTTACAGTTATGGATTGCTTAAAGTGGGGTTCCACCCAAAAAAACAAAAATACCTGAAAAATAAAAAAAAAAACAAAACAAAAAAAATTTGGATTTTTTTTTTTTACTTACCTCTAACTGCCTGTTGCTAGGTGGTCCCTCGTAGTCTGCCTCTTCCTTTGCCTTCCTTTGACATCACTTCCCCCTCGGCACAGGAAGGGCTCGGCACTGCTCCCTCCTGTCAATCATCTGGGACCCATTACAGGTCCCAGGTGATTGAGCGGCCAATCACGGCACACGGCGCCGCTCACGCATGCGCAGTGGGTGCCAGGCTGTGAAGCCACAGCCCGGCGCCCACAGTTGAAATGCCGGCGCTGACGAGCGGGGGGGGGCGAGCGGGGCTTCGATCCCCCGCATCGCTGGACCCAGGGACAGGTAAGTGTCCAATTAAAAGTCAGCAGCTGCAGTATTTGTATCTGCTGACTTTTAATTTTTTTTTTTTTAATGGACCCCCTGGGTGGAACTCCTCTTTAAGTAAATTGGAGGACTGCAACCTCGATATCACCTGCAGAGTAACATCTCCACCTCTGGAGCTTTGGTGAAGAACAAGTGGTACCTTAGATTCAGCACCTAGGCCCTTTTAGACCTTTCACCATCACTAAGCAATTAGGCATGCCAAATGCTCTCTGTCTACTCCGTAGCTTTCGCCACCATCTTCCCAACTGCTGCAACTAGTCCCGGTCGGTCACTCTGCCATTAGTGAGAGCGGATTCCCCATATGTGACAAGAATAAGGTGTTTTTCTTTTGTATTTGGCCAACTAGGAAGCAGCTGGGAACCAGTCCTTCCTCCAGGAGTCCTGCCATACAAATGGTGGCTGGCGGGAAATGGCGCACAGTTTTCTACTCGCCAAGCACCATACCTCATGATGTCAGGAGAATGTCCATGTATATTAATTGGTTTGTGTGAAAGTTATAGTGTCTACAAACTATGGTATATGCATTTGAAAATTGATCAATTCTGATGACAGCCAATATCATTTTTTGAGGCCCTTACAATGCCAGGACAGTCCAAATACCCCCAAATGCCTCTTTTTTGGAAAGTAGACAGTTTGGGGGTAATTAGTATTTTTTGTCACAATAATTTAGAAAATTAAGAATTTTTTTTCTTTTTTCACAATTTTGTTTTTTTACATACTGCCACCAGTGCAGTACAGCATCATCATATGACTGGCGTGGAGGTGATCAGGGACACTGACTAGTGACAGCATGTAAAAAAAATATATAAAAAATAATAATTGTTATTCTGTCTTTTAAGCATTTTTTAAAAATGTTTCCTTTTTTAACATTTTTTGCTTCTTTTTAGTTTTTACTATTTTTTCATACTTTCATTGGAGTAGTTCAGCATCACCATAGTAACACTGTACTACCCTGGGGGGTGATCAGGGATTTTTTTTTCTTAAACTTCGATTGCTGTTACAATGTTGATCACTGTAACAGCAATATTTTGCACTGTCATGAATAGGTTACATTAAATTCAGCTGTGATTACTAGTGATCTGTGATTGGCCACAGTTAATCACATGGTACAGGGTGCTGTGATTAGCCTAGATACCATGTGATAACTGTGGGCCAATTACAGCATCACTTTATAGGAAGCACAGCTGTTATGATGACATTCATTCATAAAAGCCATACTTACCAACTGTCCCGAATTTCCCGGGACATTTCCATTATTTACACTATTTTCCTGAATGTATTGCTTCCCGGGAAATGTCCCGAGAAATTAGATTTTTCCAGGATTTTCTGCCGCCACCGCTAGAGGTCCGCGTCCGGCGGAGACGTTGTCTCCACCGGCCGCCATTTTTTAGAAGACCAGGAACACGGCTGGGCGTCTAGACGGAGCTCCTGTGTCTCTGCCCCGCCTACCCCCCAGCCCCGCTTCGCTCCCACCACCCCCCGCCCCACTCCGCCCCGTTCCACCCCCCACACGGCCAGCGGAGACTAACCTGATGTAAGGGGGGGCTGCGCTGGGGAAACCTGATGTGAGGGGGGCTGCGCTGGGGAAACCTGATGTAAGAGGGGGCTCCGCTGGGGAAACCTGATGTAAGGGGGGGCTCTGCTGGGGAAACCTGATGTAAGGGGGCTGCGCTGGGGAAATCTGATGTAAGGGGGGCTCCGCTGGGGAAACCTGATGTAAGGGGGCTCCGCTGGGGAAACCTGATGTAAGGGGGGTTCTGCTGGAGAAACCTGATGTATGGGGGGGCTGCGCTGGGGATACCTGATGTAAGGGGGGCTCCGCTGGGGAAACCTGATGTAAGGGGGGCTCCGCTGGGGAAACCTGATGTCTGGGGGGGCTCCGCTGGGGAAACCTGATGTCTGGGGGGGCTCCGCTTGGGAAACCTGATGTAAGGGGGGCTCCGCTGGGGAAACCTGATGTAAGGGGGGCACTGCTGTGGAAACCTGATGTAAGGGGGGGCTCCGCTGGGGACACCTGATGTAAGGGGGGCTCCGCTGGGGGAACCTGATGTAAGGAGGGGCTCCGCTGGGGAAACTTGATGTAAGGGGGGACTCCGCTGGGGAAACCTGATGTAAGGGGGGGCACCGCTGGGGTCATCTGATGTAAGGAGGGGCTCCACTGGGGAAACCTGATGTAAGGGGGCGCTCCACTGGGGACACCTGATGTAAGGAGGGGCTCCGATGGGGAAACCTGATGTAAGGGGGAACTCCGCTGGGGAAACCTGATGTAAGGGGGGCTCCACTGGGGAAACCTGATGTAAGGGGGGCTCCGCTGGGGAAACCTGATGTAAGGGAGGGCTCCGCTGGGGAAACTTGATGTAAGTGGGGCTCCACTGGGGAAACCTGATGTAAGGGGGGCACCGCTGGGGACACCTGATGTAAGAGGGGCTCCGCTGGGGATACCTGATGTAAGGGGGGCTCCACTGGGGTCACCTGATGTAAGGGGGGGCTTCGCTGGGGAAACCTGATGTAAGGGGGCAACGCTGGGGACACCTGATGTAAGGAGGGCACCGCTGGGGACATCTGATGTAAGGGGGGCTCTGCTGGGGAAACCTGATGTAAGGGGGGGCACCGCTGGGGACACATGATGTAAGGAGGGCACCGATGGGGACACCTGATGTAAGAGGGGCTCCGCTGGGGACACCTGATGTAAGGGGGGGCTCCGCTGGGGACACCTGATGTAAGGGGGTTCCGCTGGGGACACCTGATTTAAGGGGGGCTCCATTGGGGACACCTGATGTAAGGGGGGCCCTGCTGGAGACATCTGATGTAAGTGGGGCCCTGCTGGGGACATCTGATATAAGGGGGGCTCCGCTGGGGACATCTGATGCAAGGGGGGCTGCGCTGGGGGCACCTGATGCAAGGACGGACTCTGCTGGGACACCTGATGCAAGGATGGACTCTGCTGGAACACCTGATGCAAGGACGGACTCTGCTGGGGGCACCTGATGCAAGGACGGACAGCTGGTGGCAGGTGACGTGGCGGGTGACACGCTCAGGGATCCCACTGATTCGACATTATGGTGAGTTGAATGATTTCATTTTATACTACAATGTAATAATAGAAATAATGCACTTTAATCATCCTGACACCATAACAACCATGGTGCCGGGAAGATTGAAGTGCTAACACCAGGTGTTTGGAGTATCTTTATCCGCTGATTGTTAAACTTTCCAGAATACACATATTTCTATTGTTATGTAGGATCTGGGGCTGCTGTCCCTCCATCCCTCCCTCCCTCTCCCTCCATCCCTCGTTCATCTCAGACGCTAAACACACACCATTTGAGCCACGCCCATTTAAGACACACCCACTATTTTGCGTCCATTTTAAACCACGCCCATTTTTCGCCGCTCCGTGCGCCGCAATTTTACTTTTCCCCTGTGCCACACCTACAAACACATTCCCCGCCCCCTAATTATAATAAGACTCCACCTACAGCCAAAAAAGTGTCCCTAAATTTTTTTTTACAATGTTGGCAACTATGAAAAGCTTGTTGACATTGTGATCATGTGATCGCATAAAGCCTGGGCCACTCAAAGTGGCTCGGTACCAGGAGTCGCAATCCGCTGTGTCTGGTGAACACAGTGGGAGCAGTGTGCTGCAAACCCCAAGATGGGTAACATACATGTATGTGATCCAGCCTGCCCCATGCTGCCCACCTGCAGTAAATGTACTGTGGACGGGCGCCAACTGGTTAATTTACAGCAGTTTTTCATACCTGCCTAAAACTTTTTAACAGTAATATATATATATATATATATATATATATATGAGGAGCCCGGGGGGTATTTAACCAGCCTGCTCACCTGTGGTCTTTGTCGGATTCCTGTGCGCGATGCTACGTCACTAGGCCAACTATTCAAGATTCGTTAGCGTTCGTGAGTTCCGTCTTTGAAGTCCTTGAGGCTTTCGTTTCCCTGCGTGGTTTGTACAACGTGTCTGGCTCAGCTGTCGCAGGTAGGGTTTCGGTTGACCTTTTCATTTCATGCATTTCTGTTAGATATCTTGTCACCAAATCTTGATATCGAAACTTACGAGTCATTCGTTAGAAACCCTACACGTAGTTAGCCACTCACTCGCACCGCTATTATTACAAACATTTTTGCAAATTTACGTACCTCACTCCATTCGAATCCAGTAGCATCGGTATCACACCGCTACATCCTGGCGTGTCACCAATGCTTTTTACATCTTTGTACCATGTTCCACGGACAGGTCGTTGGCAGTCGCAAACTGCGGCACATCGACTCGTGTCTCAGTCATAGTTAAATAATTTCTATCATTTCAATCATTTCACTCATTTCTCTGTCACCTACCGCGCTCCGATTTGAATCCAGTGGCATCCGCGATGCACCGATTTGTCCCGGCCTGCCCCAGTTGTTTTTCGGCCTTATTTCAGTACATGCTCCAGAGTCTGGTTCGTTGCTAGTCGCAGTTGTCGGCTCACTGATTAATGCCTCTGTCATGGCAATCATTTCACTGTCACAAATTACATCCCGGGTCGAATCTAGTCACATCCTTAAACACCGATTTGTCCCGGCGTGCCCCAGGGTTTTTGGCCTAATTTCAGTACATGCTCCAGAGCCCGTTTTCGTTGTTAGTCGCAAAATTCGGCTCACCGATTCGAGTCTCTGTCATGGCAATCATTTCACTGCCACGTATCACGTCCCGATTAGAATCCAGTCGCATCCGAGATGGACCGATTCGTCCCGGCATGCCCCAGGTTTTTTTGGCCTCATTTTAGTACATGCTCCAGAGCCCAGTTCGTAGTCAGTCGCAGTTGCGGCCAACCGATTCGTGCCTCCATCATGGCAAATCATTTCATTTCACTGTCACGTATCGCACTCCGATTCAAATCTAGTCGCATCTGAGATGCACCGATTTGTCCTGGTGTGCCCCAGTAGTTTTTGGCCTCATTTCAGTACATGCTCCAAAGTCCGGTTCATTGTCAGTCGCAGTCGCGGCTCGACAGACTCGTACCTCTGTCATGGCAAAAAGTTCATTCATTTCACTGTCACATATCACGCTCCGATTTGAATACAGTGGCTTTCGAGATGCATCGATTCATCTTGGCGTGCCCCAGTTGGCTTTGCCTCATTTCATTTCATTTTCATGCTCCACAGTTGATTACTTGCTTGTCGCAGTCCAGACATAAACATTTCACTCAATTCATTTCATGCAACAGTCGCATCAAGTCAAAAGACTCAAAACCACTCCAAATCAACAAAGTCGCATAAACGCACTGCAAAGTTACACAAGTCAGTCATTTAATTCACCTTTTCAATTCAGATAGTCAAACCCCTCACCAGTCATATGTCATTTCTCTCTCCAGGTCAGTCAAGTTCAGTAGGTCCACCCTGCACCAGGTTGGACGGTATTCCCCCAGGTAAAAACAAAAAACAAAAAAACACACACACCCCTCTAAAAAGGACAGGAGCTGGGTACGTATGCTGATACAGAAAAAAGAAACAATCTAGACCTTATGTCACCCTCAATAGGTTCCGGTCGACCATCTTGCGACCTCAAAAGACAGGACATCACTTCCAGGGCACAAGCCACCTAGAGCCATGTCTTAAGCTGGCAGCGAAGACTTCAGCACCCCTCTGTCACCTTCCCCAATGTCAGAGAGTGGCAGCTTGCAGTCCCTCAGGGGATGGACCATCCCCAAATTAATGACGGAACTGAAGCGCAGGGGTGTGCCTTTCCCTGCCACAGCCAGGAATGCAGAGCTTTTCAAGCTCCTCTTTCCCCCACCAGCCACAGCTGGGCTCAGTACCCAACAGGCTTCCCTCCAATTTCCACTGCTATATCCCAACTTCACACCATGGTGTCATCTTTGTCAACTACAGTCATGGATGTCCAAGCCAGAGTAGCACTCTTGGAGGCTCGCCTGGCCACGACCATCCCTGACCCAGCCACAGTGCAGGTTCTGACACCCCTTCCTGCAGGTACTACAGGGACAAGTCTCACTATCTGCCCAGCAATTTTGGTTCCAGCCAGCATTAGGAAGGAGATCCTGGACGGCAAGAACGTCAACCTCGCCTCCCTCCTCATTTCAGTCCACAACCTGGCATAGAACAAAGCCTATACCTGGGGAGACGTGTCAGTGATCCTCAAGGCCAAAGATCCTAGGCTCAACCGAAACTGACCATCCCAGAGTTTGCGCTGGCCTTCGGCATGGTGAGGGATGTCTTATGCTCAGCCTCCACCAGCAGAAGGGAAGAGCTGGATTTATATCTCCACACCGTGGTGGACTTGGGCTACAAATATGGAGGTTTTTCGTTCTACGATTACCATCTTTCCTTTTCCGCTAAAGCAGCAGTCAGGCTGGCACAATTTCAGACAGGCACGGATTGGAGCCTCATGGACACTGAATTGTTCTGCCGTCACTTTGCTGGCTTGCGCTCACCATTGTGCGCTATTTGCCAATCCTCCACCCACACCGCTTCCTGGTGTGCCAACACGGCAGTTACTCACCCATTTGAGTTCCCCTCCACCTCCGGTGCAGTTTAAGGCCCGTCGGCCCTGGTACAGACGTCCCAAGTGGACAAGTTAGGATGCTCTGTTCGGACCGTATGAGGAGCAGCTATCTGCTAACTATTGCTTTTGTAATTTTAGCCAATGCCGCCTGCTCCATATCTGTATCATATGCCAGAGGGCACATCCCAGAAATTTATGTGAGGTCAAGCAGCAGAAGAAGGCATGACTAGGCCGAGTTAATGTCCTATGGCTGGGGCTCTATCTCACCTCACACCCCACTCCTTCCCTGTCCACCTTCCTTATCCAAGGATTTACAGCAGGGTTCCATACTGGCCTCATCTCTCTGCCCCACACAACCTATGAATGCAGGAACCTCCGCTCAGCGGCCACCGACGAGCATGCCATAGACCAGCTGTTACAGGCCAAACTGGAGAGAGATTTCATCATAGGTCCCTTCACACAGCCCCCTTTCATCACTTGGAGAGTTAGCCCTATTGGGCTTGTCAAGGGCAAGTTCTCGAATAAACCTCGCTTAGTGTACGACCTGTCTGCGCCTCATTCTTCTCACGTTCCCAGCCTCAATTTCCTAATTCCCTCTGAGCAGTTTTCCCTGAAGTATGCCTCCATAGATATGGCAATTCAGGCCATTATCAAAGCAGGCACAGGCGCCTGACTCTCCAAGGTCGACATCTCAGACGCCTTTAAGCTCCTGCCTATCCACCCATCCCTCTGGTGTTGGCACGGCATTAAGTGGAAAGAGGCATATTACTTTGCTACCAAGCTGACCTTTGGCTCTAAAAGCAGCCCCTGGCTCTTCAACACTTTTGCACAGACCCTCACCTGGATACTGATACATAAGGCTCAGTGCCAAGAGGTCATCCATTACCTGGACGACTTCTTGTTGATCTAACAGCCCGGTATGCCCCCAGGAGACCTCAACAAATTGAGAGTCGTCTTTGGGAATCTCAATGTCCCCATGGCTGAACACAAGGTTAACGGACCAGCACACTCCATCACCTTCCTTGGAGTTCATCTAGATACTTGCTCCATGCAGGCCAGCCTCCCCCTTGACAAAGTAAACCGCATTTGGTCAGTCCTCCAAGACTTCACCCAAACAAGACGGTGTACTAAAAAGCAGCTCCAGTCCCTGTTGGGCATGCTCAATTTCGCCATGCGAATCATTCCCCAGGGTCGGTCCTTTGTGTCACGCCTCCTAGTCTACCTCTCACAGGCACAGGACCCTGATCAGATCCTCAATTTGGAAACTGCAGCAGTAGCAGACTTATCAATGTGGGAGGAGTTCATTTCCACCTGGAATGGTATATCCATGTTTATGCCTTCAATATCACTCCAATCACCGCAGGTAGTAACAGATGCACGGGGACTTCCCTGTCCGCTCCCCTCTGACGTCACGGGGAATGCCACAGGGAAGACCCCGTGTGTCAGAGGGGGCGAGGTCACTGGGTGGCCCCACCCTCCATTATTTAAGAACCGTCAGAAGAGGAGAAGGGTCATACAGCGGGAGCCTCCCATCCCATCATGCTGGATGTGGAGCGGCCCAGAAGACGAAGGGAAGAAGACGCCGGCGCCACAGAGGAAGATGCCGGATGAGAATCCCCGGAGGAAGAACCAGAAGAACCAGAAGAACCAGAAGAAGAAGAGGATGGAGGAAGAAACCGAAGGAAGATAGAAGATAGAAGAAAGAAGATAGAAGAAAGAAGAAGCATTTAAATAAAGGAATTGTCAAAAACTGTCTCTTGTCATTTTTAACATTTTAGACACTTTTTTGGTGAAATGGTAGGGGTACTTTTGTACCTCCTTACCATTTCACACAGGGGGGAGGGCCGGGATCTGGGGGTCCCCTTGTTAAAGGGGGCTTCCAGATTCTGATAAGCCCCCCTCCCGCAGACCCCCAAAACCACCGGGCAAGGGTTGTGGGGATGAGGCCCTTGTCCCCATCCACATGGGGACAAGATGTTTTGGGGGGCTACCCCAAAGCACCCTCCCAATGTTGAGGGCATGTGGAAATCACAAACCCTATAAAACTACTCAAAAAACAATGTTAGTGCAGCGCATGTGAATATAAAAAGTCCATAACATATGGAGACATAAAACAGAAGAGGAGATCCCTCGTGTGCAGAAAGGGGAACACAGGCTTCTGTAAAAAGTGACGATATCTTCTATCACCGGCACACAAATGTGCTTACCAGATTGGGTAGACCTCTTATTATAGGAGGTCATAAACGCATGTATCTGCTCAGAAACAGGTCAGCAATCCTCGGCCACTCTGGAAATCCAATTCCACACCATCGAACGACACTCCGGAAGGAAGAAATTGATATTGGCACCAAAAAGTGTGTAGTCAAAGGAAATGCAGCAATCCCACAAAAAAAGAGCAATATTCTAAGTGTATTCCATAAGGTGGATAGTTTATTAAGTAAAATAAGCAAGCGCCACAACAGCGCAATAGATAAAAACAGCGGCACAGTAGCACCAATGTAAACAGCTAAAAACAGCCTGTTTCGAACGAACAGCTGATGAGATGGCAGCGGGTGATGCGTGTAGTGAAGCTCCGCCCCCGTACGCGGCGTTACGTTCAATAGGACTTCGTCAGAGAGGGTGAATTTAAAGTGTCACCCGAGAGCCTTAAATACAGGCCGACTGTCAGCAAAGCAGGTAAAACAAAACCGGAAGCGGAAGTCCATCTAAACACCGATGCGATTCATCTAAGGGGACATCAATCGGTGCCACAACAGAAATTACATGCCATAACATAATATTATGATCTAAACCACTACCAGGATCAAATTAATGTTATGGAGGGAATTATAATGAAACGCATATGTAATTTTAATTTTAACATGTACCCGCGGCCATCTCCTTGAGATTAAATGAAATGCACATAAAAAACATGTAGAAAATACCATAAAATCGAGCATACCCATATATATATCCCTATTTATCAGATATAAAACAGTTGAGGTCAAACTCAACGTTTAACCCCCTAGGAACAGCTACCCTAGTTTCATGGATCCATAGGGACTCCCGCTGGCTTAACTGCCTTATGTAATTGTCCCCTCTCCAATGTTTAGTGACTTTTTCTAAGCCCCAAAATTGTAATTTATGTGGATCCCTGTTGTGAAAGATTCTGAAATGTTTTGACACATTATGTGTCTTAACACCTCTTTTGATATTACTAACATGTTCTGCTAAGCGGACTCCCATGGGTCTAGAGGTCCTCCCCACGTATTGAAGTCCGCAATCGCATCGTAACATGTATACCACCCCAACGGTGTCGCATGTAATCAGATTTTTTATTTGATAAGTTCTGTTGTGGCGGCAGCTATAAATTCCTTCCTTTTCTTAATATTATGTCTGCACTGCCTGCACGCTGGGCATTTACCACATGTGTAAAATCCAGACATAAAGCTGAACAGTCTGTTTTCTTTAACCACAGGAGGATCCACCACGCTGGGGGCTAAAATATCCCTCTAGGTTGATGGTCTTCTGTAGATAAATCTGGGACGAGCTGGAAGGGTTGGGCCTAGGATATTAAAAGTGCTATGTGAGTGGATGCGCTGCTCCCATCTGTGCTCTCTATATTACCTGTGTATGTGCTATCTTAATAGCCTAATTGGGTTCACCATCCACCTAACAGGTTATATCTCATTTATACAATAATCATATGTTTGTATAATTCATCACATGTGAACAACAACTTAATCCAAATACTTTAAATCATATAAAAAGTCCAGTGACATATGTCACATAATGATAGACTCTTCTTCATATGTGTTGCAAATCATCCGTTATAATTGCCGTGGGCGGCGTGCTCTTGTGTGTGGTATCAGATTAAAGTGACTTAGTGCTTCACCACCACCTGTGAGATTTGCCACTCACCAGATTAATCTTTAAAACTGCACCTTTGGTTCATTAACAGGGATAACCACTCCACTCAAAGGAAACTTTCTCCAATATCTATACCAGGTCCTCAATGTTCCTCATGCAAACGGATAAAAAACCATCATCGCGCAATAACGTTTAAAACCTTTATTCCATACATAAAAAACACTTTGCACTCACATTTCCAAGTGCCATTAGGCCGGCACCGAGCTTTTCCCGCAGTTAAGGACGGGTGGGCACTGCAGCCCGGTTCGTCTAGTGTGTGCTAGATGGTCTCCGTTGCCGCTTACGTTCCCCCCTGTTTGCGTTCGCGTCCTCTCCAAACCCCGTTCGTTCCCGGTCACGTGGGTACGGTAATCTCCCAGCAGCCTCTACGCGTTTCGCAATCAAATTTGCGTCATCAGGAAGCTGCTCCTAGGATATTATCTTTTTTCAGAATGTCCCAATATCTCAGAATATTTTTTTCAAATTTCCTGTGTTGGATGTTGTAATCCAAAATAATCCGATACTCAGAACCTTCTTTCTTTTTATTACTATTTGAATTGGCTACCAAGGTGGATTGGCCCATATTGCCCACTTTCTCAATCTCTTCGGCTATGAGTTCTTTAGTGTATCCCTTTTGAAAGACCCTTTCTGCCAGCACATTAACTTGTGAGTGATAATCATTGTCCAGAGTACAGTTCCGCCGAAGGAGGATAAACTGCCTTCTGGGGATATTTTGTAACCAAGAACTGTGATGGCAGCTATCCAAGGGGATGTAGCCATTTCTGTCCGTTGGCTTAAAATAGTTCTTAGTTCTAAAAAGATTATCATGTTTAAAGATTTCCAAGTCAAGGAAGGCAATGCTGGAGGCATCCGCATTCCATGACAAACGGATATTTTTGGTGTTGCCATTGAGACAGGACATGAACAGTGGGAGGCTGATGAGATCTCCCTCCCAAATCATACAGACATCATCAATATATATTTGATAGCAGGCCAGCTGTGTTGGCCTGCTACCAAAGACAAAATCCTCTTCCCAAAGTGCCATTAAAATATTTGCGACACTCGGCGCAAAACGAGCGCCCAGAGCCACTCCGAGTGTTTGCAAAAAGAATTTTCCGTCATGCCAGAAATAATTTCTGGCTAGGCAGAATTCTAGAGCTTTTAAAAGGAATTCCTTAAGCTGGGGGGGTAGGTCAGATCTATCTAAGGCCCACTGTACAGACTTCATGACATCAGAATGGCCAATTATGGTGTACAGTGAGCTAACATCAGCTGTTACCATAGTTACATAGTTACATAGTTAGTAAGGTTGAATAAAGACACCAGTCCATCCAGTTCAACCTGAGTGAGTGTGTGTCTACAACCCTGACCCTTGTCCCTAACCCTGTACATTGCACACTCACATCAGTCCCTACCCTCAATCCAAGGTCCCCATTCATATACTAGGGCCAATTTTAGACAGAAGCCAATTAACCTACCAGCATGTCTTTGGAGTGTGGGAGGAAACCGGAGTACCCGGAGGAAACCCACGCAGGCACAGGGAGAACATGCAAACTCCAGGCAGGTAGTGTCGTGGTTGGGATTCGAACCAGCGACCCTTTTTTACTGCTAGGCGAGAGTGCTAACCACTGCACCACTGTGCCGCCAATAAGCTATTATCTGATTACATGCGACACCGTTGGGGTTGTATACATGTTACAATGCGATTGCGGACTTCAATACGTGGGGAGGACCTCTAGACCCATGGGAGTCCGCATAACAGAACATGTTAGTAATATCAAAAGAGGTGTTAAGACACATAATGTGTCAAAACATTTCAGAATCTTTCACAACAGGGAGCCACGTAAATTACAATTTTGGGGCTTAGAAAAAGTCACTAAACACTGGAGAGGGGACAATTACATAAGGCAGTTGAGCCAGCGGGAGTTCCTATGGATCCATGAAACTAGGGTAGCTGTTCCTAGGGGGTTAAACGTTGAGTTTGACCTCAACTGTTTTATATCTGATAAATAGGGATATATATGGGTATGCTCGATTTTATGGTATTTTCTACATGTTTTTTATGTGCATTTCATTTAATCTCAAGGAGATGGCCGCGGGTACATGTTAAAATTAAAATTACATATGCGTTTCATTATAATTCCCTCCATAACATTAATTTGATCCTGGTAGTAGTTTAGATCATAATATTATGTTATGGCATGTAATTTCTGTTGTGGCACTGATTGGTGTCCCCTTAGATGAATCGCACCGGTGTTCAGACGGACTTCCACTTCCTGTTTTGTTTTACCTGCTTTGCTGACAGTCGGTCTGTATTTAAGGCTCTCGGGTGACACTTTGGCTCCACCCTCGCTGGCAAAGTCCTATTGGACGTAACGCCGCGTGCAGGGGTGGAGCTTCACTACACGCGTCACCCGCTGCCATCTCATCAGCTGTTCGTTCGGAACAGGCTGTTTTTAGCTGTTTACATTGGTGCTACTGTGCCGCTGTTTTTATCTATTGTTGTGGCACTTGCTTATTTTACTTAATAAACTACCCACCTTACGGAATACACTTAGAACATTGTTCTTATTTTGTGGGATTGCTGCATTTCCCTTGACTACACACTTTTTGGTGCCAATATCCATTTCTTCCTCCCGGAGTGTTGTCCGATGGTGTGGAATTGGATTTCCAGAGTGGCCGAGGATTGCTGACCTGTTTCTGAGCAGATACATGCGTTTATGACCTCCTATAATAAGAGGTCCACCCAAACTGGTAAGCACATTTGTGTGCCGGTGGTGGAAGATATCGTCACTTTTTGGCAGAAGCCTGTGTTGAGTAGTTTTATAGGGTTTGTGATTTCCTATAAGTGTTCAGCTTGCATTCACGTGCTATCAGTTTGCGCTGATTGTTCCTATATAAATATCCATACCAGACCTGAAGGGCCTGGTATGGAATTTAGGGGGACCCCCACGTCATTTTTTTTTAAATTTTGGTTTGGGGTTCCCCTGTGGGGAATTCCCATGCCGTTTTTATCAATTAACTTTTATGTGTATTGTCGGACCGGCAATTCATTAATAGCCGCAAGTAGTTTTAAATGACTTTTTTTCCTTTGAAATGTCATTTTGCTTTCAGACTGTTCTAAACACGGGAAACATGTGCCCCTTTACAGGCATACTATCGACACCCCCCCCCAGTACGAAATTTAAAGGAATATTACACTTTTATTGTTTCACTGTAAGCATTATTAAAATCATTGCTCCCAAAAAAAGGCCGTTTTTAAAACTTTTTTTTGCATTGATCCATGTCCCCTGGGGCAGGACCCAGGTCCCCAAACACTTTTTATGACAATAACTTGCATATAAGCCTTTAAAATTAGCACTTTTGTTTATTCATGTACGTGTCCCATAGACTTTAACGGTGTTGGCGTGTTCGAACAAATTATTTGCCTGTTCGCATGTTCTGGTGCGAACCGAACAGGGGGGTGTTCGCCTTATCCCTAATCTTGGGTATGCCCCCTTATTTTGGTATGCCGGCCATCAGACCAAGGCACACTTCAGGTCCATTTCATGTTGTAAGTCTAATGATAAGTCGATGTTGTTCATATCCGTATCGGCCATAGGGCTAAAATCAGAAATATATTTATTTATTATTTTATATTTTGTCTGAAGGACTTTGGCCAAAAACTTGTCTTGCATACAAACGGCACACAATTGTCGGCCAACAAACACGAACGTAGTGACGTACTAGACGTACTACGAGCCGATAAAGAGGAAGTTAAATTGTCAGGTGCCACCCTTTGGGCTCCTTCTACTAATTTCGTGTTAGTAGAAGTTTGGTGAGTGTTGATTTGTGCTTTTCATTTTGCGCTTTTCATTTCGTGCTCTTCAGTTTGTTTCTGAACAGCCGTTCGACAACCAGACATGTTGCGGAATCGGAGGAGATAACGTGTTATTTATTATTGGCCTTGGAGTTATTGCTTTGACTCCAGTCCAGTCCAGGAACAGGAGGAGAAGGATTTCTTGGACAAAAAATTAGTTGCTTTATTAATCGTGACCAATTATGTCATATGCCTTTGCTGCGGGAGCTCCAGGAGAATAATCCGGATGATTTTCAGAATTATCTCCGGATGATGGACCCCTGCTGTTGTGTTGTGGTAACTTGCCCCCAAAAAAACAAAAAAAAAACAAGCATAATAATATTATTCTTGATATCACTAGAAAATAAAAGCCTTTTAAAATACGTTTGGCAGAACTCCATCAGTATCACCAGCAAAGCAGCTTCATTATTAACCCATTAAACAAGAAGAGAATGTATGCTGCATTTCGAGATTTCATAATTTGCTGCTTTGATGTGTTGAGATTTAACTGCTTATTTTGGCCCACTTCTCAAGCTGAGTGAATGTTAAAATATAAATGAAGGAGATATCAATGTTGCAGTTGTGCCCTTTACAAATCTGGTGACTTCTTTAAAGGGACCAAAGGCACCAAGTCTTCCTGGTTAGCTGTTATGCTCCAATATGTATGCATTGATTTTTACTCTGCTGGAGTATGGAAAGTGTGAAATTTCATCTGGTGGGAAGGTTGCATATCAACTATCTTGATGATGTAGAGCTGCAGAATGTTTGCAAAGCTCCCAAGTTGAGCTTTCTAGTGCAGGATCTGTTAAAATATAAGTGGAGTCTCCTGGCCAATCAAATCCACAACATGGACCAAACAGACAGTGTGGATAAAGTACAGTAGTCATGGACAGCAATGAAGTTGGCATCACAGTCACTGTCCACAGTGTCCATCTAAAGACATGAAAGGGAGACTAGTGTGAGAATTGATGCTGGAAAAAGGAGGGGCTCAGTTGCCATGTGTTTTTTCTCAAGATCTATTAAATTATCATCTTAGCAGCAACTGATTTTGAAGACAGTCCATTTTGAGTGCATAAAAACAGGTACTCTATAAACAAACAGTAGACTTTGTAGAGTCTCTTTAAAGCGGAAGTAAAATCCTCTGTATTTTTTTTTCAAGGTCCCCCAGGTGGTTTATGCCATAATGTACTAGTATGCACAGCATATTAGTACATTATGGTAGACTTACCTGTCATAAGGTGTCCTCCCAGCACAGCACTGGGACCGATCCGGCAGGGCCCCCAGCGCTTCCATCTTTGCCCAGTATTCTTACTGGGTCCTGTGCATTCGGCCACTTGATAGGCCAGACCGTGATGTTGCCACTTCTGCGCATTCACACAGGAGTCACATTACTCTGGCACAGATCGTGGGCCAATCGGGGCCGTAAATGTTCATGACAGCTGACAGGCAGAAGGATGCATTTATGACAGAAGAGACCAAAAGGGTCTCTACTGTCATAAATACCCTGCCTGTCAACCATTTGAAGAAAAAACAAGTTTACTTCCTCTTTAAATAATGTAGAAAATGGTGGTCCAGGAACAAGTTACAGACGTTGCTGAATAAGCTGTAATTGTAAACACACATTAAGCTATTTACCTCTCCTTTCCTGCACCAAGACTCACAAGGGAAAATGGTAATTTTATTTTGTTTTCCTTTCTCAATAGTCATTGTTCTTGCATTAATTTAATCCCTGTGTTTGCTTACATAATTAACCGTTCTAATTGCAGAATCATAACATTCTTACCTTTACCATGATGTACCACAGACCATTATAATTGAAGATACTGTAGCAATCTCTTAATATAATTATTCCTCTTGGGGTTTTATGTTCTGTTATGTTCTATTACATCCACATGAGAGATTTTTAAATGTGTGGACAGAAGCAAAGAACACAGAAATGTTGCACAGAAATGTTGCTCAGGATCTCATGTTTCCCAGTTCTGAAGGACTAGAGAAAACATTCACATAAATGATTTTGTGCCTTGACATCCCTTTTTTAGCGTTCGTGGATTCTTCCTTCTCATAAGACAATGGTCTCTCTGTCCTAGACCCTGATTTCGAAGGTGTGCACCACAATCCTTTACAATAGGCAATAGCCCTTCCCACTGTTTCTGGGGCCATTTGCTCTCGTCAGGGGGTCCTTTATTATGGTCCCACATGTTCTGCTGTGGGCTCCCTTTCTGCTGCCTTGGGGCCTGGTCACGTCCTTTGTGACCCTGGTAGCTCCGCCACTGGTGTATGTTTTTATTTTTGTTATTTTATCTAGGGAGCAGGAGGACCTAGATAGGAGACAGCATGTACAGAGACTGATGCCCACCATTTTCCTTCTGCAGCCACTGAATGCCTGCAGGAGGGAGAGGAGGAGAAGCAGGCTTTCAGTGGCTGCAGGAGGAAAATGGAAGACATCAGTAAAAGTATATGCGGCCCCCACCATCCCTCTTATCCACAATACACTGTTGCCCCCCCTAGAGGTCAGTCATAGTAGGTGGTTTGGTGTAATTATTACTTTGTTGTCCCTCATGGGCTCCTTGGCCCCTTTCCCCCCTCTTCTGGGATTTTTATTTTAGCCTTCTCTGGATCCCCTTCTCCCATGACAGGTCCTCTTTCCCCCACCTACTGATGGGTGTATGGCTCAGGAGTAGGAGTGCAGGGCAAGCTTAGTGACAGGGGGTGGCATTACCAGTCTCTAATCCATTTTCTCCATGACAGGTCCTATTTATACCCTCCAACTGATTGTTGTGGGGCTCAGGGGCAGGAGGTTGGAGTGGGCTCAGTGACAGGGAAGCAGGGTCACCAGTTACCTGATAGAAATCTATCCAAAAAATACATTGAATGTCATCATTGTCAAAGTGAATTAAATAATTGTGAAATGTGTTCTGTTCAACAACTGCACTGAACTTTGGTCTGGGGAATAGTCAATAATCACCAGGTGCACTAAGGCCTCTGGATCATTTAACATTTTAAAGTAGAGCTGGGATGGCCTCTGGGTAATGTGACCTACTACACTACTGATTATTTATTCAATGGAGATATCAGAATTACATTTGATAACTTTATACATTTCCCCAAGCACCATGTAACATCAGAAGCTAAAATTATATTGTTAGCTGTGCTCCTAAAATTGCAAGGGCACTGATTTTTATATTCTTCTTTATAGAGCATTTCTGTTATGCCCCGTACACACGGTCGGATTTTCCGACGGAAAATGTGTGATAGGACCTTGTTGTCGGAAATTCTGACCGTGTGTAGGCTCCATCACACATTTTCCATCGGATTTTCCGACACACAAAGTTTGAGAGCAGGATATAAAATTTTCTGACAACAAAATCCGTTGTCGGAAATTCCGATCGTGTGTACACGAATCCGACGGACAAAGTGCCACGCATGCTCAGAATTAGGATGAGGCGAACACCCCCCTGTTCGGTTCGCACCAGAACATGCGAACAGGAAAAAAGTTCGTTCGAACACGCGAACACCGTTAAAGTCTATGGGACACGAACATGAATAATCAAAAGTGCTAATTTTAAAGGCTTATATGCAAATTATTGTCATAAAAAGTGTTTGGGGACCTGGGTCCTGTCCCAGGGGACATGGATCAATGCAAAAAAAGTTTTAAAAACGGTAGTTTTTTCAGGAGCAGTGATTTTAATAATGCTTAAAGTCAAACAATAAAAGTGTAATATCCCTTTAAATTTCGTAGCTGGGGTTTTTTTTATAGTATGCCTGTAAAGGGACGCATGTTTCCCGTGTTTAGAACAGTCTGACAGCAAAATGACATTTCCAAGGAAAAAACCCATTTAAACTACTCGCGGCTATTGCATTGCCGACAATACACATAGAAGTTCATTGATAAAAACGGCATGGGAATTCCCCACATGGAAACCCCGAACCAAAATTTAAAAAAAAATGACGTGGGGTTCCCCCTAAATTCCATACCAGACCCTTCAGGTCTGGTATAGATTTTAAGGGGAACCCCACGCCAAAAAAAAAAAAAAACGGCGTGGGGTCCCCCCAAAAATCCATACCAGACCCTTATCTGAGCACGCAACCTGGCAGGCCGCAGGAAAAGAGGGGCCCTCAACATTGGGAGGGTGCTTTGGGGTAGCCCCCCAAAACACCTTGTCCCCATGTTGATGAGGACAAGGGCCTCATCCCCACAACCCGTGGTTGTGGGGGTCTGCGGGCAGGGGGCTTATCAGAATCTGGAAGCCCCCTTTAACAAGGGGACCCCCAGATCCCGGCCCCCCCCCTGTGTGAAATGGTAAGGGGGTACTTACCCCTACCATTTCACTAAAAAACTGTCAAAAATGTTAAAAATGACAAGAGACAGTTTTTGACAATTCCTTTATTTAAATGCTTCTTCTTTATTTTATCTTCCTTCATCTTCTTCTTCTGGTTCTTCTGGCTCTTCTGGTTCTTCCTCCGGCATTCTCGTCCAGCATCTCCTCCGCGGCATCTTCTATCTTCTTCTCCTCGGGCCGCTACGCACCCATGGCACAGGGGGAGGCTCCCGCTCTTCTCTTCATCCTCTTCTCTTCTTCTTCTTCTTTTCTTCTCTTCTTCTTCTCCGGGCCGCTCCGCATCCATGCTGGCATGGAGGGAGGCTCCCGCTGTGTAACGGCGTCTCCTTGTCTGACGGTTCTTAAATAACGGGGGCGGGGCCACCCGGTGACCCCGCCCCCCTCTGACGCACGGTGACTTGACGGGACTTCCCTGTGACATCACGGGGAATGCCACAGGGAAGTCCCGTCATGTCCCGTGCGTCAGAGGGGGGCGGGGTCACTGGGTGGCCCCGCCCCCGTTATTTAAGAACCGTCAGACGAGGAGACGCAGTCACACAGCGGGAGCCTCCCTCCATGCCAGCATGGGTGCGGAGCGGCCTGGAGAAGAAAATGAAGAAGAGAAGAAGAGAAGAAGAGAAGAAGGAAGAAGAGATGAAGATGAAGAGAAGAGCGGGAGCCTCCCCCCATGCCATGGGTGCGGAGCGGCCCGAGGAGAAGAAGATAGAAGACACCGCGGAGAAGAAAATAGAAGACACATGCTGGACGAGAACGCCAGAGGAAGAACCAGAAGAAGATGAAGGAAGATAGAAGAAAGAAGAAGCATTTAAATAAAGGAATTGTCAACAACTCTCTTGTCATTTTTAACATTTTTGACAGTTTTTTAGTGAAATGGTAGGGGTAAGTACCCCCTTACCATTTCACACGGGGGGGGCGGGATCTGGGGGTCCCCTTGTTAAAGGGGGCTTCCAGATTCCGATAAGCCCCCCGCCCGCAGACCCCCACAACCACCGGCCAGGGTTGTGGGGATGAGGCCCTTGTCCTCATCAACATGGGGACAAGGTGTTTTGGGGGGCTACCCCAAAGCACCCTCCCAATGTTGAGGGCATGTGGCCTGGTACGGTTCAGGAGGGGGGGCCGCACTCTCGTCCCCCCCTCTTTTCCTGCAGCCTGACAGGTTGCGTGCTCGGATAAGGGTCTGGTATGGATTTTTGGGGGGACCCCACACGGTTTTGGTTTTTTTTTGGCGCGGGGTTCCCCTTAATATCCATACCAGACCTGAAAGGCCTGGTATGAAATTTAGGGGGACCCCCACGTCATTTTTTTTTTTAATTTTGGTTCGGGTTCCCCTTTGGGGAATTCCCATGTCCTTTTTATCAATGAACTTCTATGTGTATTGTCGGCAATGCAATAGCTGCGAGTAGTTTAAATGGGTTTTTTCCTTCGAAATGTCATTTTGTTGTCAGACTGTTCTAAACACAGGAAACATGCGCCCCTTTGCAGGCATACTATAGACACCCCCCAGCTACGAAATTTAAAGGGATATTACACTTTTATTGTTTGACTTTAAGCATTATTAAAATCACTGCTCCTGAAAAAACGGCCGTTTTTAGAACTTTTTTTTGCATTGATCCATGTCCCCTGGGGCAGGACCCAGGTCCCCAAACACTTTTTATGACAATAACTTGCATATAAGCCTTTAAAATTAGCACTTTTGATTTCTCCCATAGACTTTTAAAGGGTGTTCCGCGGCATTCGAATTTGCCGCGAACACCCCAAATTGTTCGCTGTTCGGCGAACTTGCGAACAGCCGATGTTCGAGTCGAACATGAGTTCGACTCGAACTCGAAGCTCATCCCTACTCAGAATAAATAAAGAGATGAAAGCTATTGGCCACTGCCCCGTTTATAGTCCCGACGTACGTGTTTTACATCACCACGTTTAGAACGATCGGATTTTCCGACAACTTTGTGTGACCGTGTGTATGCAAGACAAGTTTGAGCCAACATCCGTCGGAAAAAATCCTAGGATTTTGTTATCGGAATGTCCAAACAAAGTCCGACCATGTGTACGGGGCATTAGACTTCATTTAAGACAACGCCCCCAAGTTGTGTTTCTTCAGGAAACCCATTTTAGAGCGGATAGAGTTCCGAAACTACATAATAAACATTTCCCAGTGGCCTACCACAGTGTGTCTCGCTTGTCTAAATCTAATGGGGCCAGTATCTTTTTGGCTGGCACCCTCCCTTGGCAATTTTTGGACCTCTGAACTGATCAAGAGGGCAGATCTATCTTTCTAAAAGGCAAAATCCAGTCACAGATGTTCATCTTGGCAAATGTTTATATACCAAACATAGATCAAATCTCAGTGTTAGAGTCATGTCTTTCCTCCCTGGACTCCTTTGCAGAGGGTACTCTCATTTTAGGAGGAGATTTTAACTTTACACTCAACCCATACAAGGATTCAACAGCAGGCTCCTCGGCCCTACCTCAAAAAATCAGATCTAGACTTAAAGAACTATCTTATTCTCATCAATTGGTAGATATCTGGTGTTTTCTTCATCCACAGGCAAAGGATTATATCTTTTTCTTGTCGCCCCATGGCTCATATTCAAGGATAGACTTCTTTCTTGTCTCTCATGCCACAATTCCACTAGTCTCTAATGCTCACATTGGGCATATTGTGCTTTCAGATCATGCCTTGATCTCAATGGACCTAGCCTTACAACATAGGATGCCTAGGTCGACTATCTGGTGCTTAAACAAAACCCTTCTGCAGGACCCAGAAATTAAGGCCAATGTTTTAAGGGAACTGAATATTTTCTTTGAGACTAACAAGGATTCAGTCTCTAGAACTCCTCTCCTTTGGTCAGCGCATAAGTGCTACATAAGAGGGGTTCTCATTAAACATTTCCATAGGGTTAAAAAAAGACAAGGAGAAACTTCTATCCAATTTACTGGCCAAATTACACGACCTTGAGTATCGTCATGAATCTGTCCCCAACCAACTCACAGAAGCTGGGCTCAAGCAGCTTAGGGAATAGATGAGAAAGCACTCATCGTTCCAGGCCAAAAGTAAATTCCTGAAGGCCCGTAGAGCCTTCTACGACTTTGGTGATAAATGTAGCAGGTCACTGGCGAACACTATACAACGCAATTTGTCCTACATCGTAGCACTCTCCACTCCTTCGGGCAGTAAAATCCATTCTTCCTCAGAGATGGCTGAAACATTATGTGAATTCTATGCATCGCTCTATAACCTACACACATCTCCCCCTGCGGATAGTACCGCAGACAAGTAGGCGGTTATAGATGGATACCTCAAGGCTGCACGGCTTCATGTCACTCACCGTTGAGGAAATCAAGATACTCTCAGAACCAATCTCTGTAGATGAGTTTGCAGGTGCTCTAGCGGGATCCCCTGCAGCGAAAGTGCCTGGGCTGGTTGGCTTTACTACTCCATACTGGATTTCTGCTCTATACTTGAACCCCACAGCGACAGTGAGAGTTAATGGAGCTACCTCCAAAACTTTTGATATCCGGAATGGAACAAGACAGGGTTGCCCCCTCTCTCTGCTCCTTTTTGTCCTATCACTGGAACCTCTAATGCATCACATTCGGAACAACCCAGATATTGCTGGATTAGCAACTAATACGTATAACCACAGAGTTGCTGCACTGCATACTTGGTGTTCTATTTAACAAATCCTGTTGTCGCTTTACCAGTCCTCTTATTTGAAATCCGGACATATGGGATATATACAGTGCAGGCAGTGTATATATATATATATATATATATATATATATATATATATATACCATGTAGTATGTAATTGTCAGGGATGGGCTCTGCCCTTCCTTCTCTGAGCTGGCCGCACAGGTACTCAGCTGTTGATGATATCCTGCTCGTCAGTCCTGTCTACTTAAGCCATCCAGCCCAGAGCATCTCTGCCTTCGCCTTAGTCAACATCACAGAGATGCTCTCCTGCATTCCTGTTAAAAGACTTGCTTGGCTGACATACCTTCTGGCCCCAGATCCTGCTTGCTGTTTTACTACGCTCATCTCCGGCTCCCTGACGTTTGGCTTCTCTGATCCGTTCTGGTTCCTGAACTCTGGCTATGCTTTGACGTTTGTTCTATTTATTTTTATTATTAAACAAGAGTGATTTAACTGTACTTCTGTCTTGGTCCGATTTCATGGTTTCTGACAGTAGACGAAGGCCATGAATTCAGGCGAGATGGATAGACGAGATGGGGTTCCCCTATGAGGGGATGGTGAGGAGTGGTTGATAGTTTCTCTCTCGTTTTCCGCCATCCTCACGCTTTTGCCTTTCTCTTCTATGAAGTTCCTTGACGTTATTCTCTTTCATACTTCCTCTACCCCTAGAGGTGATTTTTTCTTTCCACCCCAGGTGGATATGCAATTAATAGAAGCATATGTTCAATTAATGATTGAGTGGTGTGGGTGGGGGGGAGGGAGAGGGAAGATAAAGTAATAATAGTTTTTTGTACTATAAGATATTACATGATATTTTATGATGTTATATGCTTTTTTTCTCTATTTTACTATTTGAAAAACAATAAAAAGTATTTAAGTAAAGGGAAAGGAGAGAAAAGGGAAAAAAGGGTGAGATAGCAGCCCAAGATATACCAACTGAGCTGGAGAAGTTGATCACATTTGCCATCCTCATTGACTCCAGACTCAGAGAAAGACTGTCTTTTAAGGAGTGCTTGCAGAAGCCTCCTGTATGTCTGCCTCTGAGCTTTGCAGTCCCACCCGGGCCTCCCTCACCTCCCATGCCTCCTGGTACTGAGTTGGTCAGTGAAGATGAACCCATGCATTTGGCTTTCACGCGTCTCTCTGCGGATGAGAGAAACTTTAGGAGGAGGGAGAGGTTGTGCCTTTATTGTGGCCAGGCAGGTCACTTTTTGAAGTCTTGTCCTACCCGTCCAGGGAACACCCAAAGCCCCTGGTTTCGGTCACCCTTTCTTGGGCTGAGTCATCCATTGAGATACAGGCTCTAATCGACTCTGGAGCTGTAGGCCTGTTCACCGATGCTGCCTTTGTATCGAAGCACTTGATTCCGCTGCAGCTGCGTGACACTCCACTTGCCATTGAGGCTCTTGACGGGTGACATAATTCTTGCTGCTCAGGCCCATGCTCCTTCTAGAAACCTTGTGACCGCTGCTTTGTCCCAGAGAGTCTCCGTACTGCTGTGCTCCAGACTTACCATTCACCCAAGGCTGCTGGCCACCCTGGGAAGAATCAACTCTTTTGGGCCATTTCCCAGCAATTCTGGTGGCCTAGTCTACGTGCTGATGTAACTGCCTTTGTAGCTGCCTGTTCCATGTGTGCTCAGTTTAAGACTCCACAACATCTTCCAGTGTGCCTCCTACAACCCATACCCAATGGAGAGAGGCCCTGGATCCACCTGTCTATGGATTTCATTGTGGAGTTACCCAGGGCAACACAGTTATCTTTGGGGTGGTTGACCGGTTCTCAAAAATGTCTCATTGTATTCCACTTAAGTAGTTGCCCACTTCTAACCACTTGACGACCGCCTCACGCCGATTTACGTCGGCAAGGTGGCACGGACAGGCAAAATCACGTATATATACGTGATTTGCCTTCCGCGGGTGGGGGGTCCGATCGGACCCCCCCCCGGTGCCCGAGGAGGTCATCTTTGGTCCCCCGGCAATCGGAGGTGAGGGGGAGGCCATCCGTTCGTGGCCCCCCCCCTCGCGATCGCCGCCGGCCAATCAGATAACTTCCTTTGCTGCTGTTCCATTGCAGCGCCGAGGAGAGAAGACTTCACTGTGAGTGCACTAACACTACACACACAGTAGAACATGCCAGGCACACAAAACACCCCGATCCCCCCCCCCGATCGCACCCCGATCCCCCCCCAATCACCCCCCCCCCTCCCTGTCACAAACTGACACCAGCAGTTTTTTTTTTTTTTTTTGATTACTGCATTGGTGTCAGTTTGTGACAGTTACAGTGTTGGGACAGTGAATATTAGCCCCCTTTAGGTCTAGGATACCCCCCTAACCCCCCCTAATAAAGTTTTAACCCCTTGATCACCCCCTGTCACCAGTGTCGCTAAGCGATCATTTTTCTGATCGCTGTATTAGTGTCGCTGGTGACGCTAGTTAGTGAGGTAAATATTTAGGTTCGCCGTCAGCGTTTTATAGCGACAGGGACCCCCATATACTATCTAATAAATGTTTTAACCCCTTGATGGCCCCCTAGTTAACCCTTTCACCACTGATCACCGTATAAGTGTTATGGGTGACGCTGGTTAGTTTGTTTATTTTTTTTAGTGTGAGGGCACCCGCCGTTTATTACCGAATAAAGGTTTAGCCCCCTGATCGCCCGGCGGTGATATGCGTCGCCCCAGGCAGCGTCAGATTAGCGCCAGTACCGCTAACACCCACGCACGCAGCATACGCCTCCCTTAGTGGTATAGTATCTGATCGGATCAATATCTGATCTAATCAGATCTATACTAGCGTCCCCAGCAGTTTAGGGTTCCCAAAAACGCAGTGTTAGAGGGATCAGCCCAGATACCTGCTAGCACCTGCGTTTTGCCCCTCCGCCCGGCCCAGCTCAGCCCACCCAAGTGCAGTATCGATCGATCACTGTCACTTACAAAACACTAAACGCATAACTGCAGCGTTCGCAGAGTCAGGCCTGATCCCTGCGATCGCTAACAGTTTTTTTGGTAGTATTTTGGTGAACTGGCAAGCACCAGCCCCAAGCAGCGTCAGATTAGCGCCAGTACCGCTAACACCCACGCATGCAGCATACACCTCCCTTAGTGGTATAGTATCTGAACGGATCAATATCTGATCCAATCAGATCTATACTAGCGTCCCCAGCAGTTTAGGGTTCCCAAAAACGCAGTGTTAGCGGGATCAGCCCAGATACCTGCTAGCACCTGCGTTTTGCCCCTCCGCCCGGCCCAGCCCAGCCCACCCAAGTGCAGTATCGATCGATCACTGACACTTACAAAACACTAAATGCATAACTGCAGCGTTCGCAGAGTCAGGCCTGATCCCTGCGATCGCTAACAGTTTTTTTGGTAGTATTTTGGTGAACTGGCAAGCACCAGCCCCAAGCAGCGTCAGATTAGCGCCAGTACCGCTAACACCCACGCATGCAGCATACGCCTCCCTTAGTGATATAGTATCTGAACGGATCAATATCTGATCCGATCAGATCTATACTAGCGTCCCCAGCAGTTTAGGGTTCCCAAAAGCGCAGTGTTAGCGGGATCAGCCCAGATACCTGCTAGCACCTGCATTTTGCCCCTCCGCCTGGCCCAGCCCACCCAAGTGCAGTATCGATCGATCACTGTCACTTACAAAACACTAAACTAAACTGCAGCATTCGCAGAGTCAGGCCTGATCCCTGCGATCGCTAACAGTTTTTTTGGTAGCTTTTTATTGAACTGGCAAGCGCCAGCGGCCTAGTACACCCCGGTCGTAGTCAAACCAGCACTGCAGTAACACTTGGTGACGTGGCGAGTCCCATAAGTGCAGTTCAAGCTGGTGAGGTGGCAAGCACAAGTAGTGTCCCGCTGCCACCAAGAAGACAAACACAGGCCCGTCGTGCCCATAGTGCCCTTCCTGCTGCATTCGCCAATCCTAATTGGGAACCCACCACTTCTGCAGCACCCGTACTTCCCCCATTCACATCCCCAACCAAATGCAGTCGGCTGCATGAGAGGCATTTTCTTTATGTTCTCCCGAGTACCCCTACCCAACGCCCCCCAAAAAAGATGTTGTGTCTGCAGCAAGCGCGGATATAGGCGTGACACCCGCTATTATTGTCCCTCCTGTCCTGACAATCCTGGTCTTTGCATTGGTGAATGTTTTGAACGCTACCATTCACTAGTTGAGTATTAGCGTAGGGTACAGCATTGCACAGACTAGGCACACTTTCACAGGGTCTCCCAAGATGCCATCGCATTTTGAGAGACCCGAACCTGGAACCGGTTACCGTTATAAAAGTTAGTTACAAAAAAAGTGTAAAAAAAAAAATATATATATAAAATAAAAAAAAATATTTGTTGTTTTATTGTTCTCTCTCTCTCTATTCTCTCTCTCTTGTTCTGCTCTTTTTTACTGTATTCTATTCTGCAGTGTTTTATTGTTATTATGTTTTATCATGTTTGTTTTTCAGGTATGTAATTATTTATACTTTACCGTTTACTGTGCTTTATTGTTAACCATTTTTTTGTCTTCAGGTACGCCATTCACGACTTCGAATGGTTATACCAGAATGATGCCTGCAGGTTTAGGTATCATCTTGGTATCATTCTTTTCACCCAGCGGTCGGCTTTCATGTAAAAGCAATCCTAGTGGCTAATTAGCCTCTAGACTGCTTTTACAAGCCGTGGGAGGGAATGCCCCCCCCCACCGTCTTCCGTGTTTTTCTCTGGCTCTCCTGTCTCAACAGGGAACCTGAGAATGCAGCCGGTGATTCAGCCAGCTGACCATAGAGCTGATCAGAGACCAGAGTGGCTCCAAACATCTCTATGGCCTAAGAAACCGGAAGCTACGAGCATTTTATGACTTAGATTTCGCCAGATGTAAATAGCGCCATTGGGAAATTGGGGAAGCATTTTATCACACCGATCTTGGTGTCATCAGATGCTTTGAGGGCAGAGGAGAGATCTAGGGTCTAATAGACCCCAATTTTTTCAAAAAAGAGTACCTGTCACTACCTATTGCTATCATAGGGGATATTTACATTCCCCGAGATAACAATAAAAATGATTTAAAAAAAAAAAATTGACAGGAACAGTTTAAAAATAAGATAAAAAAGCAAAAAAATAATAAAGAAAAAAAAAAAAAAAAAAAAAAGCACCCCTGTCGCCCCCTGCTCTCGCGCTAAGGCGAACGCAAGCGGCGGTCTGTCGTCAAACGTAAACAGCAATTGCACCATGCATGTGAGGTATCGCCGCGAAGGTCAGATCGAGGGCAGTAATTTTTGCAGTAGACCTCCTCTGTAAATCTAAAGTGGTAACCTGTAAAGGCTTTTAAAGGCTTTTAAAAATGTATTTATTTTGTTGCCACTGCACGTTTGTGCGCAATTTTAAAGCATGTCATGTTTGGTATCCATGTACTCGGCCTAAGATCATCTTTTTTATTTCATCAAACATTTGGGCAATATAGTGTGTTTTAGTGCATTAAAATTTAAAAAAGTGTGTTTTTTCCCAAAAAAATGCGTTTGAAAAATCGCTGCGCAAATACTGTGTGAAAAAAAAAAATGAAACACCCACCATTTAAATCTGTAGGGCATTTGCTTTAAAAAAATATATAATGTTTGGGGGTTCAAAGTAATTTTTTTGGAAAAAAAAATATCTTTTTCATGTAAACAAAAAGTGTCAGAAAGGGCTTTGTCTTCAAGTGGTTAGAAGAGTGAGTGATGTGTGACATAAGCTTCTAAATGTTGTGCATAAAATGCCAGGACAGTTCAAAACCCCCCCAAATGACCCCATTTTGGAAAGTAGACACCCCAAGCTATTTGCTGAGAGGCATGTCGAGTCCATGGAATATTTTATATTGCGACACAAGTTGCGGGAAAGAGACAAATTTTTTTTTTTTTTTTTTTGCACAAAGTTGTCACTAAATTATATATTGCTCAAACATGCCATGGGAATATGTGAAATTACACCCCAAAATACATTCTGCTGCTTCTCCTGAGTACGGGGATACCACATGTGTGAGACTTTTTGGGAGCCTAGCCGCGTACGGGACCCTGAAAACCAAGCACCACCTTCAGGCTTTCTAAGGGCGTGAATTTTTGATTTCACTCTTCACTGCCTATCACAGTTTCGGAGGCCATGGAAAGCCCAGGTGGCAGAAACCCCCCCAAATGACCCCATTTTGGAAAGTAGACACCCCAAGCTATTTGCTGAGAGGTATAGTGAGTATTTTGCAGACCTCACTTTTTGTCACAAAGTTTTGAAAATTGAAAAAAGAAAAAAAAAAAAAGGTTTTTCTTGTCTTTCTTCATTTTCAAAAACAAATGAGAGCTGCAAAATACTCACCATGCCTCTCAGCAAATAGCTTGGGGTGTCTACTTTCCAAAATGGGGTCATTTGGGGGGGTTTTGTGCTACCTGGGCATTCCATGGCCTCCGAAACTGTGATAGGCAGTAAAGAGTGAAATCAAAAATTTTCACCCTTAGAAATCCTGAAGGCGGTGCTTGGTTTTCGGGGCCCCGTACGCGGCTAGGCTCCCAAAAAGTCCCACACATGTGGTATCCCCATACTCAGGAGAAGCAGCTAAATGTATTTTGGGGTGCAATTCCACATATGCCCATGGCCTGTGTGAGCAATATATCATTTAGTGACAACTTTGTGCAAAAAAAAAAAAAGTGTCACTTTCCCGCAACTTGTGTCAAAATATAAAATATTCCATGGACTCAATATGCCTCTCAGCAAATAGCTTGGGGTGTCTACTTTCCAAAATGGGGTCATTTGGGGGGGTTTTGTGCCACCTGGGCATTCCATGGCCTCCGAAACTGTGATAGGCAGTGAAGAGTGAAATCAAAAATTTACACCCTTAGAAATCCTGAAGGCGGTGCTTGGTTTTCGGGGCCCCGTACGCGGCTAAGCTCCCAAAAAGTCCCACACATGTGGTATCCCCATACTCAGGAGAAGCAGCTAAATGTATTTTGGGGTGCAATTCCACATATGCCCATGGCCTGTGTGAGCAATATATCATTTAGTGACAACTTTTTGTAAATATTTTTTTTTTTTTTTGTCATTATTCAATCACTTGGGACAAAAAAAATAAATATTCAATGGGTTCAACATGCCTCTCAGCAATTTCCTTGGGGTGTCTACTTTCCAAAATGGGGTCATTTGGGGGGGTTTTGTACTGCCCTGCCATTTTAGCACCTCAAGAAATGACATAGGCAGTCATAAACTAAAAGCTGTGTAAATTACAGAAAATGTACCCTAGTTTGTAGACGCTATAACTTTTGCGCAAACCAATAAATATATGCTTATTGACATTTTTTTTACCAAAGACATGTGGCCGAATACATTTTGGCCTAAATGTATGACTAAAATTTAGTTTATTGGATTTTTTTTATAACAAAAAGTAGAAAATATCATTTTTTTTCAAAATTTTCGGTCTTTTTCCATTTATAGCGCAAAAAATAAAAACTGCAGAGGTGATCAAATACCATCAAAAGAAAGCTCTATTTGTGGGAAGAAAAGGACGCAAATTTTGTTTGGGTACAGCATTGCATGACCGCGCAATTAGCAGTTAAAGCGACGCAGTGCCAAATTGGAAAAAGACCTCTGGTCCTTAGGCAGCATAATGGTCCGGGGCTCAAGTGGCTAAGGAACTGCCTTCCATTTTTGCTCCGGAGATCCTTAGCCTACATAGGCTACCCAAGGTGATTGTCTCGGACAGGGGTAGTTAGTTTGTTTCCTGTTTCTGGCAATCCTTTTGTGCACAGTTCTGAATTCAGCTTGCTTTTTCCTGTGTATCACCCGCAGTCTAATGGGGCCGCAGAACGAGCCAATCAGTCCTTGGAGCAATTCCGACGTTGCTATATTTCTGACCATCATAACAACTGGTCAGACCTATTAATGTGGACAGAGTTTGCTCACAATAGTGCCTTGGGGGTGTGTGTCCTAGGCATAGCAACATGAGGATATTTCTTCACTGGGCTCCAGGCCAGCGGCTCTCCTGCAGCCATACAGCGATCTATTACCGCACATTACCACGCACCAGCTTATACCCCTGGACGTCTGTGAAGCCTGACTGCCATCCCGCTGCTCCTGCAATCAACATGGATCACTACTTGCTACAAAATATCAGCTGGAGGTTTCCACACCAGCAGCATCCAAGATGGCGCCGGATCGCCATGCAGCTACAGACATAGTGGAGGTAATCAGTGTGCCTGATCCTCCTGCATGGACAGCGGATAGACACACAATGCCGCCCTTCTCACCCCCCCAGTGACCTCTCTCCCTGTTTCCCACAATCGCTGGCAGCCTCCACAGACACAGAGGATGTACTGCTCAGCCCTGAGCTCACAGCATCTCTTTCAGCTCCCATGCCACCCAGCGCTCTATGCTTCAGCCCAGAAGCCCTGGAGGGACAGAGACTGATACCTGCACAGCAGACCACAGTGAGTACACTCTGCAATCCTCCCCAACTACAGGGTCTTCCTCTAAATGCCTCCTCTGAACAAAATCTGTGGACTTTCTTGCAGCAGCTGCCCACAAGAGATGATTTGGAAACCCTTGTGCAGAGAATGGAAACAGCTATGAAGGTGGAAATACAAACTCTCAGGCAAGAAGTGTCTGTATAGTGTCTCAATCTGTGCAAACCCTGCAGACCTCTCACTCTGAACTTACTGACCAAATCATACTGAACCTCCTTCAGGATGACTTGGAGAATCGCAGCCGTCGACAGAACATTCGGTTGAGGGGGGTGCCTGAATCTGTCCCAAATTCAGAGTTGCGTCTAACAGTGACCAACGTCTTCAACTGTTATCTAGAATGCCTGTCAGACTCTGAGATCATCATCGAACGAGTTCATAGAACTCTGGGCCACGATCTGACCCATCTGACAGACCCAGAGACGTCCTCTGCTGTTTACACTCCTTTAACCTTAAGGAGGAAATTCTGCGGCGGGCCTGGAGGATGGGAGTCCTGGAATTTTACGGTGCAGCTGTTCATCTCCTACCAAATGTTTCCAGAAAGACACTCTTAATGCGACGGACACTCACACCTCTCCTCGATGGGCTTGGCGAGAAAGGTCTTACCAACAGGTGGGGTCACCCTTTGCCGAAATGGATACAATTCCAGTACCAGCTGGTGGCAGTTGTCTCCAAAGATCCCCAGTGTCAAGCACCCTCGGGTAGACCACAAAGGGCTTGCTATAACCATTGTGGTCGTGGGGACCCTTTACAAGCAAGACTGGCGAGTAACCCCCGTTTCCAACCTCCGAATGAAGAAGTGGCTGGCTGATCCTACCAGCATACATTCAGCGCCTTTTTTTTTGTCATGATCAAACTTTCAGAGTCAAATTGACTTCATCGTTATTTCTGAGTGTCACCCCAGGAACACTGTGTGATGGGCATGTAAGCTTGGGGCCCTTCTGGCTTGACCTTCAGTCTACCCTAGTTCGCTGATGAGTATATGAGCATAACTGGTCTCCCACGTTGTCTGTTAGACCTTGTACAGTATTATGTCGGTTGTTGTCTGTCTTTGATCACCACCTCCACATTGGTATACTGTGAGCGTTTGAGCCATGGTTTCCCAGATTACACTCGAAGCAGTGGCTCTCCCTTGGGATGCTCTCGGCTGCCGTATAGCCCCATAGTTGTGGCACCGTGCTAACAATATCTCCTGAGCTCGGAGTGCCAAGCCGGTGGGGAGGGGGCAATCGACTGTACGTACAACGGCAGACTACCAGCATACTCTCTGCAACAAATACTCAAAGTAGTTGATAACTTGTTTATATTGCTGTTCGCCAGATTGCATCTCATGTTTATTATTACTACTTATCTTTAATACCATCACATTGATTTGGTTTAGATGCCTTGGGTTGATTGCAGTTTTTCAGGTGGCACCTGGGTGCTGTGGTCCTACCCGGAGACGGGCCTTGTGGCACATTGATTTTGGGGCCCTGTAGTCGGCCTATCTCAGGCCTGGAACACTAGACCAGGGCTGTTTCCTATTATTCTCCTGGAGGTTCTCATTTCATTGCTAACGCAGTTACTTTGTGGTCATGGTTTACCAGACAGTCTATACCACTTCACTCTCTCTGGTAACAATGGTGCCTTAAAAGCAAAATGAAGATGGCTGCAGGGGCCCCAATGGCCAGGGCCCAGATCTTAGCTGTGCCTTACTACTTCCCACATTAGGAATACGCACTAGCTGTCTTGCCGAGCTTTGGAGACAAAGGGCTCACATAGCATTTCTCCAAGAGGCTCACTTTAGGGCAGACAAGAAACCCAAACTATCGAACAAACACTTCCAGACGGCCTATCATAGTCCGTCATTATCCTCTAAATCTAAAGGGACAAGTATTCTCATATCTAAGTCCCTCCACTGGCAATTCCTTGACGAGTACCGTGATCAGGAGGGAAGATTCCTGCTTCTAAAGGGAAAAATGTATTCTCAGACCTTTACTCTGGTGAACATTTATCTTCTAAACTCCAATCCACCTCCCACTCTTGAGGCTTTTCTGTCCACTCTTGACTCCTTCCTCGGGGGAACCCTTGTTTTAGGAGGGGATTTCAATTTAACTCTAGACCCTCATAGAGACTGCTCCTCAAACTTGACTTCCCTACCACAGGGAACCCGACGTCACCTCAAAAATCTTTTGCACTCACATTAACTAGTCAATATCTGGAGAATAGTCCATCCATAAGAGCGGGATTATACTTTTTACTCTACCGTCCATGGGTCCTACTCTAGAATTTACCTTTTTTTCTTAAAACACTTAGCATTTCCCCTGATCTCCAAGATGGATATCGGCCACATTGCACTCTCAGACCACGCCCCTATCCTGCTGGAACTGGCTATTTCACAAGCGTCCCCTAGGACCTCTACGTGATGACTTAAGGAGGCGCTCCTAAAAGATCCCGAAGTTGCCACAGACATCCTTAGGGAAATTAACTCCTACTTCTCTACTAACATAGACTCTGTTGACAATCCGATCTCGGTGTGGTCAGTGCATAAGTGCTTTATCAGGGGAATTCTTATTAAGCATGGTCATGCAGCCAAGCAACTCTGCGCTAAAACCCTGTCTGACCTCCTGCTGTGACTTCACACTTTAGAACGTCAGCACAAGACACAGCCAGATAGTACTATCGAAGCGGAACTGGTTAATCTTCGGGAAGCCATACGGGACCATTCCATGTATGAAGCGAAACATGTACTGTTAAAGGCCCGTCGTTCTTTTTATTAAGACGGTGATAAATGTGGCCGACTACTGGCAAATGCCTTACGTGCCAAGCGTTCTCAAACATATGTTCCCGCACTTCTCTCATCTTCAGGCTCCAAGATTCATTTTTCTTCAGAACTAGCAGAGACTTTTCGTGCTTTTTACTCTAAATTATATAATTTGGACCCAACTTCTACTTCCCGGTTGATGCCTCAAAACTCTCTAGATATTTGCAATTATCTTGGAGAAACTGACCTTCCTAGGCTGACGACGGAAGAGCGAGAGGACCTGTCTAAGCTTATTACAGTGGAGGAATTCACATCAGCCATAGCCCACACTCAGTCCGGCAAGGCACCCGGACCTGATGAATTTACCCTCCCTTACTATGAAATCTACCAGGACCCTTTGGCGCCTTACTTTCTTGTGGCCTTCAGTGCTGTGATGGACGGACACAACTTCCCTGCAGATATGCTATGCGCCCATATATCCGTGATCCCTAAGCCGGGTAAAGACCCATTACTATGTGCCAGTTACAGGCCCATTTCACTCCTGAACTGTGATGTGAAACTATTCACCAAAATCCTTGCCTCTAGGATGAATGTCTTATTGGAACGTCTAATTGTAACAGACCAAGTCGGCTTTATTCAGACTAGAGAGGCTAGGGACAACACTATTCAGACACTGAACATCATAGAAAAAGCAAAATGATCCCGTATTCCCCTACTGCTCCTGTCCACAGATGCCGAGAAGGCCTTTGAAAGGGTGGACTGGAATTTTCTCCAGGAGAAGCTCAAATTTGTGGGTATCCCATCCTGTCATGGATATCGGCCATTTTTTATAATCCCACAGCTACAGTATGGGTAAATGACTACAACTCCAGTCCTTTCTCCAATTCGAACGGCACTAGACAGGGCTGCCCCCTGTCCCCATTGCTATTTGTTCTTTCCCTGGAACCTTTTTTACAACACATCAGAGGTAATGAGTCCATTAAAGGCATTCAATCCGGCCAATATGCACATAAAGTGGCAGCCTACGCCAACGACCTTTTATTTTATATTACTGAGCCCCTTACCTCTTTACCCTCCCTGTTACAGGAGCTGAAACGCTATGGTACCCTGTCTAACTGTCACAACGTGAACACGCATCATTTTAAACAGCAGTGGAGTTTCCATTTTATGCAGTGTATGCTGTTGCTTTTATTTAATAAATTGGACTTGGTTTCTCTGCACTATTGGAGTTCCTTTTCTTTTGATATGGTTCACCTTCGCTGGATTGATTGCTGTATGAGGTACTCCTGGGACTACATCCTCTGAAACGTTCCTTGTTGTGGCTGACCGGCTGTCCAGGAAGGAGGCTAGTGGGATATCAGCTGAATCCCCTGTAGGAGACCCCCAGTGCTGCACTGTCTATTATACTGTATATTTAACTTTAAAGTTAATCTGCAAAAGTCGGAGGCTCTGAATGTCTCCTTGTCAGATTCTACTATTTCAAATCTGCACCCCTTTTTCCCGTTCAAGTGGGCTGCAAACCTGCATGACATTATTCCCCTTAACTACCAGCCTCTCTTATCTACACTCACCGCTGATCTTAAAAGGTGGGACTCTATGGCCCTTTCTTGGTTTGGCTGTTGTAATATACTCAAAATGAATGCAATGCCCAGACTTTTGTACTTATTGCAGGCACTGCCTGTCAAAATACCCCAGACATTTTTTCACGCCGTACGTTCAATGTTCATCAGATTCATCTGGCACTGTAAACACCCACGTCTCATCAGAGCACTATTATTACGACCAAAGATTAAGGGCGGTCTCGGGTTTCCAGACCCAGCCCTATATAACACCGCGGCACATATGACCAGGGTGGTGGACTGGTGCCGACATAGTGACCTGAAAATGGGAAAGGAATGCAGATCACTAAGCCCCCGGACCTTAATAGGTACTTTCGCCCTACTGTGAACTCTCAGGTGCTGGCTCTGCATAAGTCTGTAGAAACAGGAAGGTCCTGGACTGCCGCACTCCGTAGAAAAGGCATCTTTATTAGAAAAATAGCATAAAATCCAACAGCTAACGCATTTCACATCGTTCGATGCTTACTCATAGCTAGATTGATCAAGAACCAATGGTGCATATAAGGAAGTTAAAAAAGATCAACCACCAATCAAGATAGACAATTAGGTGAACACACCTTCTGCACAATTGGAGCTTGGAATCCCAAAAATAAGATGCACCTGTGGGGCAAGAAACGAATACTAGTGTAGCACTAACTCTCGGCGGAGCTGCTGGTTTAAGCGGGCTTGTTACCTTCACTCTCCTTCCCTCTGTTTTACCGGCACCGGGTCTAGGGTTCCCTTGAGTTTACCTCTGGACAATACACGCACCAACACTTGAATACGTTTTCAATGCTTTATTAAACAATTTACTAAGGAAGTAGCAGGAAAGAGGCAGAAGGGAAACTGCAGAAAAAACTCAAATATCTTCTTGTAAGGTTCTTGACAAATGTCCTGGTAGGATTTAGATATTACAATAGAATGCGCTCCCCTCGTGGGACACACTCTTTGCATGCCTGGATAGGCCTCTCTCACTTGCCTAGCAGCCAGTACGTAGCACAAACAAAAGTCTCTGCCACAGACTTGTTTGATGCAAACCTGTACGATCCTCTGCCACAGGATGTATCGGTTTTCTGTAATGAATGTCAGTCACAGTGCTTGAACCTTTGAGCCAACCCGGCAACACCATGCTGTATAGTTACTTTTTAGGATACATCCTCCAACCAAGTCACCAGGCCCCTCTCCAGACCAGCACGCCGCGTGATCCTTCCATGACGGGTCCTCCCCTGGGATCTCCTCGGTTGTCCAGCTTCTTCCCTTCTGGATAGACAGCTCAGGACCATTCCTCAGCTGCTGTGGTAGGCCCCAGACAAGCTTCTGGGCCCAACCCTGCGCTGCAGCGGCGTGGGCCTCCGGAACAGAGGACCACGAGATTGCTCTCTAATGCATACCTGTTGGCCAGGAGGGCCAGCAGGTGGCTGTAAAAACGAACCCCTCAGTATGGCGTCTGTCCCATAAATACCCTCGCCCAGAATGCAACTCAGAGGACCACCTCCACCGAGTTGTCTCCGGGACAGAAGAGCACCCATACGCTTCGACACGTTGCCCTTCCAACACTGACCAGTGATAACAGCGACACCCTCCGGTCAGTCTGGAAACACACACAATATCAGCCAAGCTGGAACAGAGGCAAACTTAACCTATTCAACGAACAAGTTACTAAATTTACCTAACATCTGGTAGATCGCAAATCTACCAGCGCTACAATAGTAACAGACAAATTTATACAAGTAAAGGGGAATACCGAGATCATAAACAGAGCCAGGCCAGGGTTGTCAGTGGGAGCTCAGCAGCTGGGGAAGGGAAACAAACAGGACAAGGAGAGGATGGATGGATCACAGGAGGGATGGGTACAGGTACAAGGCTCAGGGTTCAGGTAAACAGACAGGAACAGGGTTAGGTACAGATACAGATACAGATACAGAGCTCTCAGGATCAGGAACAGGGCACAAGGAAAGATACCAAGGCAAGGCATAAGTGTGTCTGCTGGGTATTTAGACACATCTCAATCAGACTCAGGTGATGCCTGATTACAGTAGATAATGTCGGCTCCACACTGCCAGGAACCACCCGCTGGTGGACGCCAGTACTGCGGCCCAAAGATCACATAATACTACCAACAGGGGAAAGCACCCCTGGCAGTTCCAGACTGCCAGGAGACACCTGCTGGTGGACCACAGTGCTGCATGTCAAATATCAGGCAGTGTCATCAGAGGATGGAACCTTCCCTGACAGTTCCTGTCAGAGGGCAGAGAGAAGGTTGGTGCCATTATCGCATACAACCATTCCTGGCTGAAGCTGGTGTGGGGTCAACCACCTCTGAACCTGCCCCTGCAGAGCTGACAGAATCTCTGCCCCAGTGTGGCTCCTGTCCCCTAGGCAGACCAACTCAAGCACCACATGGCATCTTTTAGCCTGACTGCTTGCGTAGCCCCTTGAACACTTACGGAGCACCACTGGTTCAGAGGACAAATCTGCAGAAGAGGCCATAGAGGAAGAAGAAGAGGAGGGGTGGAGGAGAGAGTTGTGGCAGAATCACCACTAGCATTTTGGAGGTGTGGTGGTGTAACAAACTCCAACAACACTGAACTCTGTCCTGCATCCTTTCCAGCTGCCAGCAGAGTTACCCAGTGCACCATGAAGAAAAGGTAACATCCCTGCCCGTGCCTGCTGGACCATGAGTCAAAGGTAATATAAACCTTACTGCCTGAGTGCTCTGTCCAACGAGTCCAAAACATTGACTTCCACATGCTGGTAGAGAGCTGGAATGGCCTTCCGTGAAAAGAAATGGTGTTTTTGGAACCTGCCACTGAGGTAAAGCACATTCCACAAATTCTTTAAAGGGGCAGAGTTTACCAGCTGATAAGGCAGCAGTTGCAGTGCTAGCAATTTGGCCAAGCTAGCATTTAGATGCTGAGCATGTGGATGGCTAGGACCGAATTTCTTTTTATGGTTCATCAACTGGGGTAGGGAAATTTGCCTGCTAAAATCAGATGGTTGTGTACTGCTAGCAGATTGGTTGCAAGTACTTGGGATGCCTATTGCTATACCTTCATTCCTCTCAGTGCAGGTTTTTGAGAGGATTGGAGGTATAGTAGGGTTGGAGATCCCAGATGAGGAGCAAGGAGAATTCTGCCTTTTTCTTTGATATGGGACTTTCAAGTGCTGTTGCCAACGGACTGCATGGCAGGTCGTCATATGTCTACTCAAGCATGTGGTGCCCAAGCGGCTTCTTTTCTGGCCACACTTGATCTGCTTCAGACAGGTTAAAAACAGCAATGGTGCAATCTGCTGCACATGTGTCGAATAAGGCCCACACCAAGGAACTTTTCAAAATCAGTGGGGAGTCAGCAGCCCCCTGCATCTGTGGAGCTCTGCAGTGTGATGCAATAGGATGGCTGCCCTTAAGCTGCCTAGAGGACATCCTGCCTCGTTGGAGTTGTGCCTCCTCCTCCTATCTTCTCTCAGGCACCCAAACACAGTCAGTGACCTCATCATCCCCTTCCCCCTCCTTGTCACTGGAGCAAACTTGGCAGTATGCTGCTGCAAACTGCCAGTTTCTTGTCCTTCTGTGGCACCCCCTCTCTCTAGGCTCAAGTTACTCCCTTCCTCAACATGGGAACCAACATTGGAGCCTTCAAATTGTTGCGCATCCTCCAGCAGCCGAAACTGTGGTTGAATTCTGGGGACTCCTCTGTGCATGATGGTGGGGCTATGGAAGGAGTGACTATGGACAAGGAGCCGGTGGAATAGGCTGCTTTGGCAGCTGCGTTGGAAGGCAAACTACTCTGAGCATGGGTGACAGAGGATGAGGAGGTTGAGGACGGCTTTGTTATCTACTCCACCAACTCTTCTGCATGTTGTGGCTCAATAACACGGCCAGCAGCAGAAACAAAGGACAAGCGTGCCCCATGGCCACCTGCAGAGGATGCAACATGTCCACGACCACCACAGTTGACTGTAGACACAGAGGCTGCTTGCCCTCTTACAGTGGCCTGTGAGCATCTGGCTCTCCTTGGTGGCCTTCCGGACATGATGCATTTTTTGTTTTGAAACACCACACTACACTGTATTAGATACTGTGTACACTGCCTGAAGTGTATTAGAAACTGTACACACTGAATTAGATACTGTGTACACCGCCTGCACTGTATTAGAAACTGTACAATGGCTGCACTGTATTTTATACTGTGTACACCACCAGAAGTGTAGTAGAAACGGTATACACTGTATTAGATATTGTGTACACTGCCTGCACTGTATTAGAAACTGTACTACAGCTGCACTGTACTGTGTACACCACCAGGAGTGTAGTAAAAACTGTACACACTGTATTAGATACTGTGTACACTGCCTGCACTTTATTAGAAACTGTACTACAGCTGCACTGTATTGTGTACTTTGTACACCACCAGAAGTGTAGTAGAAAGTGTATACACTGTATTAGATATTGTGTACACCACCTGCACTGTATTAGAAACTGTACTACAGCTGCACTGTACTGTGTACTGTGTACACCACCAGAAGTGTAGTAAAAACTGTACACACTGTATTAGATATTGTGTATACTGCCTGCACTTTATTAGAAACTGTACTACAGATGCACTGTATTGTGCACTGTGTACACCACCAGAAGTGTAGTAGAAACTGTACACACTGTATTAGATACTGTGTACACCACCTGCACTGTATTAGAAGCTCTACTACGGCTGCACTGTATTGTGTACTGTGTATACCACAAGTGTAGTAGAAACTGTACACACTTTATAAGATACTGTGTACACCACTAGTAAAGTAGTAGAAACTGTACTACGGCTGCACTGTATTTTATACTGTGTACACCACCAGAAGTGTAGTAGAAACTGTACACACTGTATTAGATACTGTGAACACCGCCTGAAGTGTATTAGAAACAGTACATCACCGAATGCACTATAGATATAGGCTACACTGCCTGCACTGACTGAATATCGAGTAAACACTGAATATATAGTCTATGCTAAATGCTGAGTATATATATATATATATATATTAGACTGACATATATATATATATATATATATATATATATATATATATATATATATCAAATGCACTGCCACTGAATAACCTGCCTGCTTAATCTAACTCAAGCTATCGCTCTGTCCATGCCAACAACACTACACGCAGCTGCCATGTAAGCAGCCTTATATAGTATGAGGTGTGGACTTAGTCCCCCTGAGCCATGATTGGCTAAAGGCACCCTGCCTTTGGCCAATTATGGCTCTCTCAGCAGAGCGCACTGTGATTGGCCAAAGCATGCAGGTCAGGTGCATGCTTTGGCCAATCATCATACAGCAATGCACTGCTGTTTACAGCATCATACAGCAATGCACTGTTCGGCGAATGGGCAAACACCCGATGTTCGAGTCAAACTTATGTTCAACCCGAACATCGAGCTCATCTCTACTCTTAACCAATAAACATGTCAAGATGAACTGTGTGCCACATGAACCTTTGTACTAGGTGCTAGAGTTTATCATCTGCTAAGTGCTCATTTTATTGCAATCATAGAGGTAGCAGCCTAGGACCAGAACAAGGTCCACCTACACTATACCTTTAATATGTTTTATCTCCTTTTAAGGAAAACGTACTCCCAGCACCATCATGCACACATCAAATCCCACACAAGGAATAACAAATATCATTCACAATTATTCTATTAGTGCATTCAGTCAAATAGCTAGGATTGCACCTATGCTGTTGCAGTTAATGTAGTTTTTCTATCGTGTTTTGCTGTGCACATTGCGTTTTAGAATACGCAATTTTGATGTGTCTTTGAATGCTCCCCGCTGACAGCTGAATGTAAAAACAAGAATTGCCAGCAATAAAGAAATTGGGGGGGGGAAGGCATGCCCCCCCAATCTATACTAGGCCCTTCGGGTCTGGTATGGATTTTGATGGAAACCCCATGCCAATTTTTTTTAAAAAATGGCGTGGGGTTCCCCCCAAAACCCATACCATACGCTTATCCAAGCATGTAGGTCAGGAAAGGGAGGGGACGGGCAAGCAGTGTCCCCCAAACTAAATCCATCATCAGTCATGACGCCTGCTGCCACTGCCGACACAAAAAATAAAAAGGTCCATTCCCGCTGTCTGACAGTTCTTTAATAACTAAGGGGAAGGAGCACCTAGTGACGTAACCGGATGACCTCACCCCCTTGTGACGTCATCGGCCAGGGGCATGCTGGGTCGGCAACATTACAAGGGGGCAGGGTAACTCGGTGACATCAGCTGGTAACCCAACCTGAAGGGCCTGGTATGCATTGGAGAGACCCCCCACGCTGTTTTTTTCTCAATTTTTTTATTGCCAGAAATTCTTTTCTTTTACATTTCATGCTGACAGCTGATGATGTGGCAGCCGTCCACTCCTTAACAACTGGCTATTCACAGTTTATTATGGAGAAAGAGAAAAACCCTACAAAAAGCATGAAAAATGCATCAAAAATGCAACACTTGCAAACTGCAAAACGCACAAAAAAAAATGAATATATATAAACCTAGCCCTAACCACTGGGAGCTTATTATTATTACAATTGCAAACCACTTCATATCCATCATATGGTATGAGAACACACCTTAAAATGGGATCTTGCTACAGAGAAAAGATGTTGTCAAAGCAGCCATGCTTTTGCAGTGTATGCAGTCCAACATAATACAGCGGTGTCAGTAATTTAAAGTGGTTCAGTTGAGAAAATATCTCAGGGGATAATTGCACATGGAATTCTCCACCATTTATAGTGTGTCTAATGCTGCGTACACATGAGCGAACTTTACGCCAGACTTTGTCCGGCGGACTTTTCGACTGACTTTACGATGGACTTTCCGAATGAATGGACTTACCTACACACGATCAACCAAAGTCCGACGGATCTGTATGTGATGACGTACGACCGGACTAAAACAAGGAAGTTCATAGCCAGTAGCCAATAGCTGCCCTAGCGTCGGTTTTTGTCCATCAGACTAGCATACAGACGAGCGGACTTTTCGACCGGACTCGAGTCCATCGGAAAGATTTGAAACATGTTTCATTTCTAGGTCCGTCGAACTTTTGGGGAAAAAGGTCCGCTGGAGCCCACACACGATCGAATTGTCCAACGGACTCCGGTCCGCCGGACCAACTATGCCGTAAAGTCCGGTCCTGTGAACGCGGCATTACATGACTCCGGAAATTAAAATTGACTGAAACAGTTAAACGCTAGCTTCAATCCATGGCTACACCAAAGATACAAATGTCCATAAGTTTATTACTAGCAGCATGGACAAACCTCACATAGTAAGAAGTAAGGGCAATTTGATTAGACTACTATTCTTAAAAGGAGAGAGCTATGTTGAGGTAATTATAAACCCCAGGGGTTCTCCTGCATTATCAAGACTCAAAAGGTTTGAGGAGGCCGATTCAAGGTCTAGCAGGTGTAGCAGTATTACAGTTTAGCAGTTTGAAGTACTTTTGAGAAAGCACGTGGTTGCAACCAAAACAATCATACTAAATACAAGGTTCTAGGAGATTACTTTTTAAATGCTACATGTTTTTCCTGGATGAATAAAAAGGTTTAGCACACTCACTTGTGGAGTTCATGATATGTAAATAGGAAAACGAGCAAGGGATTCTCAATCACTATGAGCCTGCAATGAAACTAGATTGAGAATGTGTGCAGTTTAAATTGTATACTACAGGGATTCTTGGGTGCTAAAATATCTTCCATGCCATGAATACAAAGTACTTTTATATGTGGAAATCATTATTAGCCATTCATTTATATAGAGTTAAGCAGTCTCTCTCAGACCATACTGTTCTCAACCTTCCTCCTCTTATGTGCAAACAAGACCTCATTAAGAATCAAATCTAATCAAATAAAATTTGGTCTCCTGAGCTGCAAAATACATCTCATAGACCTTCTGTAATCCTACAATGAGTGACAGTGAATATATTATTGGACGACAAACACTGAGTGTGATATGAAAACAGAAAAGCATTTAAAATGGCATTGTTTCACATGTAAATTAAGTTATGGGTTTAAAGTCAAGCAAAATATTTCTACAGAAGATGAGTTTTTTTATCAAATACTGTATAGTACATTTCAGGATCCATTCACACTTCTGCATTATGCTAACTGTGTTGGTGCTATGTAGTCCCATTCCATCTGAATAGTACCCCAATGCACCTTACTGGGTTATATGGATCATTTTTGTTCATTAGACAGCCCATTCAAATCACTTTAACACAATGCACGTTAATGCAAGCTATAAACATGCATCTGTTCACACAGAGCAATAATGTGAATGTGAGCGTGGCCTGAAACCTAGGATGATGAGCAAAACTGAAAGCTTTTACTTCATTCACTCACACTATTAAAATTAGAAGAAAAGAGGTTTAACCTTAAACTACGTAGAGGGTTCTTTACTGTTATGCCTTGTAAACATGGTCAGATTTTCCAACGGAAAATGTTCGATGGGAGCCTTTTGTTGGAAATTCCGACCGTGTGTAGGCTCCATCAGACAGTTTCCATCGGAATTTCCTTCACACAAAATTTGAGATCTGGTTCTCAAATTTTCCGACAACAAAATCTGTTTGCGTAAATTCCGATCGTGTGTACACAATTCTGACGCACAAAGTGCCACGCATGCTCAGAATAAATTACGAGACAGAAGCGCTCGGTCTGGTAAAACTACCGTTCGTAATGGAAATAGCACATTCGCCACGCTGCAATTTTTTTAATAGTTTAATGCAGCACATTCTGTTCTTCTTTAGAATGCTAGAAGAATAAAGTTGTTTTACTGCTTATATACACACAGAGTTCTCACAAACTGATTTCGTTATTATTTCTTGTGATCTCATGAATAATATTAATTTTGTTTTTCGTCAGATCTCCATAATAATGTTTTTTTTTTTTTTCTTTTTTTTATCAAGATCTGCATTTTTTTTTCTAGTGCTCTCCATAATAGTATTTCTCGTTTTGTGTGTCAAGTTACCACAACACCATTATTATCTTGTATTTTTTTACCTCAAGGAGGTTGGTTGGTGTCCCTTGTTAATTTGACATTGTATTTTTGAAATGTACAAACTGTCTTTTTTGAACTAAAACACATAGCCAAGTACTTGTGGAAAAGAAATAGCCATTTATTCTGGGTCATAACAAAATAAAGAGGAAGGCAACGCTGGAGAAACTGGTGAAATTTGCGAAGCCTTTGTACCCCAGGGCACACATCAATTATTTTACAGTCAAAATTGGTAGCTTGAGGAGTCCTTATAATAGTGAGCACAATCCATTCCAGGACTACAAGAGATTAGGAACAGCAGCAGATGACATATCTGTCCCCAGGCTGTGGTCATACAACAGCCTGCGTCTTTTGCCAGACCAGACTGAACCCAGGCCATCACTCTCTTGTCTTCCTTAGACGCTTCCTTCCAGGCTGTGGCTCTGGTTTTGGAGCTGTGGCAGGAGGTGGAGGAGGAGGAGGACCATGGTTCAACTCACAAACGTGGCTTTGGCTTGTGAGTTCGCCCCTCAACCCCTTATTTAGGGCTTTTAACATAACTTCCTCACATAAGAGGTGTTGGCCCTCCTCCATTTCCAGCATTTTTCAGGCTGTCATGTAGGCATAGTCCTCTTGAAGACTGGGGGGGTTTCTGAGGGCTGCAGTAGCCTTCAGAAATAGGCCAATTGCTGCCTCCTTCAGGTTACTACTCTTCTTGGCACTTTTTTGTGGAAGGCTGAGGGGAGGGACGTGAGATTTGGGCAGGCTACTGGGCCCTGCCACCTCCAGGCTGCCACTTTCCACGGCCTGGCTGAGGCTTTCCTGTGTATGAAAAAGGGACATAGTTTTAGTTTTTAGTTCATCAATCACACACAATTTTCAGCTCATAACTGTTGCAAATTGAATGTTAATAAATAGAATAGACTATCATTCTGACCCCAGCATTTTTCATTCTTGTCCCAATCATTTGTGGCCACTACTGTCTATTGATATGTAAAACACTTTGTGAAATCAGACATTAGTTATCAAAACTAACATATATTTAACATCATTAATTTGACAAACAGAAATAGTTTGAAGAATGTTATACCTGACTCAAGCTGGGCTCCTCCACATGTTGCTACCTGGAAGGCCCAGGTTGGTCATCGTAAGGAAGCCTTGAAGGAAGACTGGAGAGTGCTGGCCTGGGTTCAGTCTGGTCGGGCAGAAAATGCAGTCTGTCATAATACCACAGCCTGGATACATAAATGTCATCTGCTGCAGCTCCTAATCTCTGGGAATCCTGGACCTTCTTGCACTCCCTATTATAATTGCTCCTCATGCCACCAATTAGGGCCTTCAAATAGGGGACGTCTGCCGTGGGGATCACCGGCTTCACAAATTCCAGCAATTGATCCAGCGCTGCATTCCTCTTTGGTTTATTGTTATAAAAGGGGTGGTTTACCTGCAACAGACAGGGCAGCTCCCTGTAAATATCAATAAATATGGGGATAAAGTCCTCATCATTGAATAGATCCATTTTCTCTGCAAGACACAACACAAACAAACCCTAATGTCAGGTGAAACTCTCCTAATCTTGACCCAATATAGGCCTCAATCTATTAGCAGTATAGGCCACTGATGCACCAACTTAAAACTGTACCTTCGTTAAAACGATCGTAGCTTCCATTACTTCGTCCTCTGCTCACAGATCGTACATACGACGCACGCGTGTTATGCTTTATATACACTGCACATGCGTGAAACTCCGCCGCCCCTGACGTTCTTTCTAGTATATTCCCCGACCCTTCTCTTTGGGCGCAGCGGGAAAGCACATGGCGGAGAGACAAAAGGTACATGTAGAGAAGAGCAGCAACGACGAAAGGCCGGAGCCACGAATGTCCCAATCCCGGAGGAGATAGATAGGCCTCAAATATGTCCTTTGTAGAGATGGTGAAGATGGTGGACATCTTGAAGAGGGCTGACTATAACAGGAAGTATGGTCTTTACCCAAACCCAAATGTGAGAAAGGGCAAGATCATGCCTAAAGTTGTGAAGAGTCTGCACAGGAATTTTGGGGTATGGCGATCCAAGGATCAATTGAGGAAATGATGGTCAGACCTTAAATTGAGGGAGCACGATCGGTACAGAAGAATCAAGAGAGTGCTGCAAAAAAGTAAGTATTTTGTCATGTGTTCGTTTTCTCCTTCTTAATGTTCGTGCTGCTCCATGTGCTTTTCTTTACTGTTTTACATTTTAAAATGGCAACTTTCATGTTCATGGGCACAGTAATCGGTCGTAGGAAACATCATTCGTTCGCCCACTTATAAGATGTTTTTGGCAGATACAGGTTAACTACCTTTTTTTCATGCTTATTTGTATTCAAATAAGCTTGTTGTCTAGATGGGTTTGTAACTACTATGAAATGTAAACTTGATTCAGTGTAAGGAGAGGACACTCAGCAGTTGTTTACACTTCTGGACGCAGGTGCACTAGTGTGGGACACCAGAACAAACTTTTTAGGGTGTCCCACTCAGGTGCTCCAGTGGATACTAGGGGTGTCTACATGTGTGATACTTTAACAAAAAAGGGAAGTATTCCAGCTTTAGAAAGGAAATAAAACGTTCTTCAGTTGGGAACTCTGCCAAAACAGACAATTGTACAACACCTCCAATATCTGTGTGCTAAGTATGCCTATTTTGTATTCACATAGGGGAGAAAAGGCATCTGAGGACACCAGGGACCCCCCACCTCCTAAAGAAGGGGAAATCCCCACACCACAAGCAGAGGATGAAGAGGGAGAGGTTTATGAAGTGGGTGAAATTGTCACCACAACAGGTGAGTGTCTGAGACCACAGCTTCAGGTAAGAGATCTATGCCTGCATATTTCTAATACATGGTGTGTTTTTTTTCTTTTAGATGATGTGGATGTTGTGGAAAAAGAATCTCATTTCACCAGTGAAAGTGCCCAGATCCTCATCGGGGAGAGAATGGGGTGCAATCGTTATTTAGAAAATATAAAGGAAAACATCAATGATGTTAAAAAAAAAAATGAAGAGCATCACTGATGTTTTAGGCCAGGGATATGCAATTAGCGGACCTACAGCTGTTGCAGAACTACAAATTCCATGAGGCATAGCAAGACTCTGACAGCCACAAGCTGTAGTTTTGCAACAGCTGGAGGTCCGCTAATTGCAGATCCCTGTTTTAGGCAGAATATAAAACACACAAGAATTGGACCATTTTCTTGTGTTTTTTTTATTTAAATTTTTTTTTTAAGTATTTTAAAAGCAAAATTTTGAAGATGCACACAGTGTGTCAACATGTGCTATCTGCCATCACGGGATATCAATGTGTGCGTTTTGTGGGTGCAACCCCTTCCTCCCAACTCAATTAGGTGAGAGGAAGGGGTTGCACCCCCAAAACACATCCATTGATCCCCTATGATGGGAGCTAGCACATGTTGACATTAGGCATGGGATCAGGAGGGAAATCCGCAGTTTGAATCCCAATTTGTGTGCATCTTCAAAATTTGGCTTTTACAAGGGTGACATAACCCCATCTGATGAAGGCAATATCAACACAGTTTGGACATACTAATGTCTAATATTGCCTTCACTTTATCAAAGTTGAACTTTGTAAGTTCCTGAGTTGTGTATGTTATGCTTTGAAACAAGCCTGTTTAACCAAAAAAAGGATATTTACAATGTGAAAAGAAAAAATATACACCAAAGATGTTGGTTTGTTCCAAAACCCCTTTCTAATGCACATGTGAATGTGCTTTGAGTAAAATGTTTTCTACTCAACAATGTATGGCTTCTTCTTTCAATGCTCAATAGCAATTTTTGTAGTAAGTTGGTGTTTACAGTGACAATGGGGGTTATGTACTAAAGGCATATCCACTTTGCACTACAAGTGCAGTTTCAGTGCAGTTTCATGTGCACTTTTAAAGTGGATTTCCTTTTAGTAAATACCTCCCACACTGCTTTCTACTTTGCCACAATCACGCCATTTTCATGACTCCACAAAATTCACTCATGGTGCTGAAAATGATGAATATTTTTGTCAGTAATGCATTACATACTTTAACAACACAAACAAGGTGTGTGTAGTAGACCCACAGCATAATAGTTAGCTAAAGAAGAGATTGTCACCTCATGTATCAAATAAATTACATTTGCAGTATTGAAGAAAATGTCCAAAAAGAAAAGCCCATTGCAGAACCTAGGAGACAGGTTAAATGAAACACAGGCAGTAAATCAAAGGAAATCTTCTTTAAGTTTAAGTTCAAAATTTTTTGATAAAATCTTTCTTAACCACTTGCTTACTGGGCACTTAAACCCCCCTCCTATCCAGACTAATTTTCAGCTTTCAGCACTGACGCACTTTGAATGACAATTACACGCTCATACAACACTGTACCAAAATGAAATTTTCATAATTTTTTCCCCACAAATAGAGCTTTCTTTTGGTGGTATTTTGATCACCTCTGCGGTTTTTATTTTTTGTCAAAAAAAAATGTAAAAAAACTGAATTAAAAAAAAAAAAAAAAGTTTATATTTTGTTATAAAAAAATTAAAACGGGTAATTTTTCTACTTCATTGATGTACGCTGATGAGGCGGCACTGATGGGCACAATAGGCGGCAGTGATGGGCACTGATGGGTGGCAGTGATGGGCACTGATGGGTGGCAATAATGGGCACTATCAGTTACACTGATAGGCAGCACTGCTAGGTGGCACTGATTGGCACTACTGGTGGGCATTGATAGCTGGCACTTGTGGGCACTGATAGGTGTCACTTGTGGGCATTGATAGGTGGCACTTATGGGCACTGATAGGTGGCACTGTGGGCACCGATAGGTGGCACTGTGGGCATTGTTAGGTGGCACTGTGGGCACTGTTATGTGGGAACACATGAGGCAGATGTGCCTCTTCCACTTTGGGATCGATGTCCCTCGCATCTGAGCCGGTGAAAGCCGATTACCGATCTTTTGTTTACATCATGTGATCAGCTGTCATTGGCTGACAGCTGATTACATGGTTAGGGGCCGGGACCGGCCCCTTACTTGGATCGGTGATCACCCGAGTCTCAGTGACTCAGTGATCACAGCACGTGCCCTGTAGGGCATGCGCAGGGAGCGTGCACAGGGGAGGCCATCATATGACGGCCTCCCGGGAATTCAGGTCTGTGCTGTGGCCGTCATTCGGCCATAGCGTGGATGTCAAGTGGTTAAACAGTTTCTGGCATATCAATGGCCCCCCTACCCGCAAAGTACTCAACATACTTCTCTCTTCTTGTTGAAGTCCGGCCTCAGGCCCAACTGAGGCCACATCGTTTATTGAATTTCTCCTTAATAGTTATTTAGAATGCAGCATGCAAGGATTATCTGGTTAAGTTTATTTTCCGCCATGTTGATTGGCATAAGCAATAGGTGGAACCGGCTGGCCATTATCCCGAAGGCATTCTCCACCACTCTTCTGGCTCTGGCCAGACGGTAGTTATAAACACTCTGGTCCGGGGTGAGGGTCCTCATAGCTTCAAAACAGTCGGCTGGTCAGAACAAACTAACAGAAAGCACTGAAAAACAGAAAGGCCGGAGCTAAAAATCAGAAACGAGCGGACAAGAACACACTGGAAAAAAGAAAGGCCAGAGCTGAAAATCAGAAACAAGCGGACAAGAATGCACTGAAAAACAGAAAGGCCAGAGCTGAAAATCAGAAACGAGCAGACAAGAACGCACTGCAAACCAAATACGTAATATAAATACAAACCCACAAGCACAAACTGAAGAGCAGTAACGATCAGAAAAGCAGGAGGCTGAAAAGCACGAATCGTCTGTCACCAAACTTCTACTAACACGAGATTAGTGGAGGGAGCCCAAAGGGTGGCGCACTTGGTATTGAACTTCCTCTTTTTAGTGCCGTTGTACGTGTTGTATGTCACTGCGTTCTTGACGTTCGGAATTTTCGACCAACATCCATCGGAAAAAAAAACATGGATTTTGTTGTCGGAATGTCCGATCGTGTATACGAGGCATAAGAGCGGCAAGGATGTGGAATTCCCTTCCAAAGGCAGTGGTCTGAGCGGGGAGCATCAATAGTTTCATGAAAGTATTAGATATGCACCTGAACGACCGCAACATACTGGGATATACAATGTAATACTGACATATAATTACACACATAGGTTGGACTTGATGGACTGTGTCTTTTTTCAACCTCACCTACTATGTAACCATGTAACACCAGAATTCCAGAGAAAAATCTGGACATTTTAGCAAAATGTATTGAAGTGAATGAGAAGATGGAAATAAGGTTTATTTTTAATTTCAATATTATTTTATTGTATCAAGGTAAAATGGTACAACAATAGAGATTGAAACAGGTTCAAGCTATCAGTAGGTATCCAATGCTAACAGAACAACAAAGTCATCCAAAAAGAAAAAAAAAAAAGTAGTGCCATTGAACCATATACAAAGGTAAAGTAACTTAACCTGTTATTAACCATGAACATGCAAGACACAGTTGTTAAGGAGAGGGGGGGGGGGGGAGAGGAGGAAAAAAAAGAGGGGGGGGGGTCAGGGAAGTCACCAGTGTGAAGTATACCCGTGCTAGTGATTCTTGGGTTGGTTTACATTACCTTGAATCTTAAATAACAGTCTTCAAATCTCAACTGTACACTTAGGGTTGCATAGCCATAGATTCCACTTATCCTTGAATAGTGTGACTGTGAGGTTCATAGTGGCCAACAATTTTTCCATTTCACATTGGTGGTTTAGGGCAAGGATGGTCTCCAAAGGGGAAGGTGGATTAGGTTTGTTCCACAATCTCGCGATTGTAAGTTTTTAGGAGCTATGTGATGGCCATCTATGTCTGACAGTATGGAGAAAATTTTGTTCCAAAATGACCTTAGTGATATACAGGACCATAATAAGTGGAATAATGTACCTGATTTTCAGCATCCTCTCCAGCAGAGGGCTGTATGAGAAGGATAAAACTTAGAAAGTTTGAATGGAGTAAGATACCAGGAGTGCACTACTTTCTGGAAGAGTTCCCAATGATTCACGCACCTAGTTGAGGCATAAGTAATAGAGAACGTTTTTTTCAATAGGTATCTGTAAAGGTCTTGCCTAAGGTCGTCTCCCATTTGGTAATGGTAGTGGACTTTGAAAAGGAATCATGTGCATTGAACACTCTATAGAATAGGGAGATCCCTCTTAATGGAGTTTTAGCTTCTTGGAGGAATGTAAGTATTGTGGTTGGTATGTCTAAGTTCAAGGGTGGAGGGTGTTTGTGAAGGAAGGTTCGAACTTGTAGGTAAGTAAAATGTGCTAAGGGGGGAAGGATAAAGTGAGAGGAGAGATATGCAAAAGTATGCAAGGTTGTTCCCTGGTATAGGTCTTTCATTAGGGTAAGTCCTTTAGATTCCCATAAATTCAGGTCAATGCAGGGTATAAAGTGGTGGAGTACTGATAGTGGGATAGGGAGTTTGTATAGTGATCCTGTAGATGGAGATGAAAGGGGGGTTTCTAACCACATCTTGATAGAGGTTTGCACTGTTGGGATAGGGGAACAAGGAGGCGGGACTCCTATCTTAAGAGCAATTAGGGTTGATTTAGGATCTTTACGCAGAACAGTATTGGATTCCATGAGTGCCCATGTTTTATTCTTGGGGGGCGTCCACCAATATTTAATTTGATCTATAACACAAGCTTTGATAAGCCATAACATTGGGGACGCCCATTCCCCCATTCTTCCTATGCCCCATCATAATGTTAAGAGAGCATCTAGGGGGTTTGTGGTTCAATATATACTGTGTGAAAAGTTTTTGGACGGAGGTGAGAAAAGTACGTGGCAGGGGGATTGATAAGGTGCGGAATAAGTAAAGCAGTTTAGGTAGAACTAACATTTTCAGGGTTGCTATTTTCCCTGCTGTTGAGAGTTCTTGGGTCTGTAGATGAGAGAGTTGTTCTGGTAGTGAGTCCAGGAAAGGTTTAAAATTATGTTCGTAAAGCTGTGATGTATGTGGGGTCAGTTGAATGCCTAGAAATGGTAGCGAATGAGGGGACCAAAGAAAAGGAAATGTTTTGGATAAGGTCGACTTCAAAGGGGCTGGGATATTAATACCTAGGATTTGGGACTTTGTTGCATTCAATTTGTAGTAGGACACTGCACTGAACTCGTCTAATATTGTCTGTGTTGCAGGTAGTGATGTTTTGGGGTTGGAAAGTATGAGCATGACATCGTCCGCGAAGAGGCTTATTTTGTGTTCAGGTCCTGCTAAAGAGAGGCCTGTAATGTCAGGGTGGGACCTAATACTCTCTGCTAGCGGTTCCATGAGTAGTGTAAAAATCATAGGCGATAGGGGGCATCCCTGCCTAGTTCCATTCGTTATTCGTATTGGTTTGGAAGTGATCCCCGAGGTTAGTACGGTGGCTGAGGGGGTGGAGTATAGTGATAGGATAGCGTTCTGTAACCATCCATGACTGCCAAATGCATCAAGTACTATCTTAAGATACCCCCAGTGGACCCTATCGAACGCCTTCTCTGCATCCAAAGAGAGGAGCAGAGAAGGCGTCCGAGAGGGCCCAACCTGGGAAATTAGATTTATGAGGCATCTGGTTCCATCTGGGGCTTGATGGCCTGGGACAAAGCCCACCTGGTCAAGGTGGATAAGGTGTGGTAACATTTGTTGCAATCTAAGTGCTAGAAGTTTGGCAAAAATCTTTACATCTGTATTGAGAAGGGATATAGGCCTGTAGTTAGCAGGACAGGTGGGGTCCTTATTGGGTTTGGGAATCGTTACTATCACGGCTCTCAACATTTGGGGAGGGAAAGATCCAGAGGAGGAAGCAAGATTGAAGACCATTTGCTAGGTATAGATGAGAGAAATGTTGGAAATTCAGCCGTGGACATTTGTTGGCAGCAAAGTGAGTTTCCTGAGCAAAAATTATGTCTGCTTTGAGGGAGCGAGCTTCTTTTAACAGTGCTGCACGCTTAAAGGGGCTATTGAGGCCTTTAGAGTTAAGGGACATAACCTTTAGCGGCATGGAGAGAGTCTGTTATAGGCTAGGGTGTTGCCATATGAGACTGTGTCATATTGAGGAAGAAGGGGAAAGGAGTACCTGATGGGTGGGAAGTTCAATATCCATGGATTAATGTCACGTACGGTAGGGTTGTTCAGTTTAATCACTTCTGATGAGATAGGTAGAGGTTCCACAGATCCAAAAGGTAGGATAGTTGACATAGTCCGCGGGTAGGGTCCGTGCGTGGAATTCTCAGCATCTTGACTAGATGGTGACTAGAAGGGTACAGAGCGTCAAATTGAGGGGTAAGTGGGAAACAAACAGAAATAACATATTTAAGAAACTCCTGGCAATGCAGGCACAATGGGCAGCCGAGGCTGCTATAGGACCGTGGGGGGGCAAGTAAACTAGCAGTGCTGCACACTGAACTATGAAAGAAAACAGAACAAACTAGGGGGACGAGCTCCCAGCCTCACGCTAATGCAAGATGTATGGTAGCAGGGAGAGGTTCAATTAAGGGCAAAAGGTCCCTGTTAGGACCATTCAGCTTGCAGGTGTTCAGGAGAGGACGGAGCTGGAGGCTGCGCATCAGGAGGGAGAAGTTGCCACTGTTTGAAGATTTGAATGCCTTTGTCCACACTATATATGGGGTATGTTTTGCCATTCCAAGTGACAAGCAGTTTAGTGGGGAAACCCCATCGATAGATGATGCTGTTGTTACGTAGGATTTTTGTAAGTGGAGTGAGCTTCTTTCTGTTCATTGCTGTCTGCTGCGATATGTCTGTGAATAGGGAAATACCAATGAATTCTTCTGGAACTGCCTGACTTTGTTTGGCCGCCGCCATGACACGTTCTTTCACATGGTAATAGTGAATGCGTGCCAGTGTGCCCTGGGCGCAGTGTCAGGTAGAAACTTGGGTTTAGGTATCCGATGGGCCCTATCGACACATAATTCGATCTATCTCAGGGACGGTATTAGGGCTTTCATGAGGCGCTGGACAAAATTAGTGAGCTCATTGGGGGGTATGGTTTCAGGTATTCCCCTAAATTTAATGTTGTTTCTCCTTGAGCGGTCTTCTAAGTCTGCCATTTTGTTTTGAAGGCACTGGAGCTCAGATTCCTGGTCAGCGTATGCATCAACAAGATCGTTGTGTGTGGAGTAGAGATCCACCATCTTGGATTCTAAGTGCTGGATTTTATCAGTATGTGATTGAACTGTATCATTCAAGGGGGCAAACATATCTGAAAAGTCACTCCTGCTTGTTAGCTTGCATTGAAGCCTGGGAGAGAGCTTGCTGCAGCCCAGGAGAGAATTCATCTTCCTCCCTACGTAGCCTGGTTTTTGCTGGGCTGCGGGTGGTGGGAGTAGAAGGGAGGGAGAATTCTCTCAGCTCCTCAGGATGGGTGTCTGCCTGTCTCCCTGCAGCTTGATGGGCAGTCTGTGTGCAGGCTGCTCTGCTGGAGCTAGGTCTGGCACCATTTTGCCTACCTTGCGGTGGAGCCGCTGGGTAGAAGTCTGTGAGGCGCTGGGGCGGTTTATTAGCTTTCCGCCGTTTTGTCATATCTCCCGCGATACTCCGCAGTGTGGGGAGCCAGATCGTAGCACACAGAGCCTCTGCCTGTCGTCGCTGTGAGTTGCTGAGAGCATGAGGGTTCCGGAGCTCTCAGTTAAGTGGCCATCTTCTCCGCTGGCCAGACACGCCCCCCAAGGTTTGTTTTTAAACTTTCACAATTTTTTAACTAGATGTTGTCTCCTCTGGCAGCTGCAATGGCACTGCATCTGCTACTCCCCTGGGCGCCCATATGAACTGTCATATGCTTTTTCTCACTGCCCCTCACTGCCCCTCACTACCTCTCATTGCCCCTGCTGTCACCCTGCAAAAAGTTCACCAAATACTGAACTCACCCTTGAAATTATTTTAATTGATCCTGATCTTCCAAATTTACTATGAAAAACTACATTTATGTTTCTCTTCCATATAAATTATTTGTACTGCATTGATTTTTGGACCTTCCCTGTCCTTACTTGTATAAGTCTGCAGGATCTGCTTTATTGTAACTGTAGCTGCTGACTTTTCATAAATGAACACTCACTTGTCTGGGGGTCACCCAAACCACTTCCTCGCCAGTATTCAAGTCCCTGGCATGTTTATGTAGGGCTTCAAATCCGGCTGCCCACTGCGTACTTGTGAGCTGTGCTGCACTTTGTGAATGGTCCGTTAGCCTTCGGGGAGCTGTAATATGTCCCAGAAAGTTGTTTCCATGGGGGGGGCAGGAACTTTCAAAAATAGAAGAGAAGGGGGAGGAAGGGGGGCATAAAGTGGAACTTCCCCTTTAGACCGAAGTTCCGCTTTAAATGCTAACTTTTTGGGATGTACTATAAATCCTGGAATTGAAATAACTTCTAAACAAAATATTATTCCGAGGGTGGTTACGGATTCCCTCTATTATTCCATGTATGTATTAATTTGTCTATTCCTATAGTTTGCTAGTCTATTAAACCTCTGATAGTTACTGTTGATTGCGCAATAATATATGTGAAAGCAAACACACTGCTTAATAAAACAATGTCTTATTTATTTCCCAAGAAAATAGGAAAATGCTAACATGAAGATACTAAAGGAAGATATTACAAAGCATATAACAATAGAACATATAAAACAAGAACATCAAAGATGCTTATCGCACAGTCTCCTCAGCTGGGCTCAAGATGATAGAGAGAGAGCCACGAGGCTCAAAAATGGTAGAGAGAGAGCTCTCTGTCTGGTTCAGCCCCTTTTATACTTCAATCATACACCGTTCAGACCCATCCCCATTACCAGCCCACTTAGGTTTCTAACAAATTAAAGTAGTTACGGGGCAGTCCTTCTCAATATATTATATTTATGTCCATCTTGCTGTACTGGCCTCTAGGGGCAGCATTGTCCATGTAACATGTCTATGTATCCTGGGAAAATCTTCAATGCCTTTGATCCTTTAATCTTTGTAACCCACTTTCATCAATTATCCTGGCCGCCATAGCCCTCTTTGAAGTTTTCTTGCATAGCGTTATCACATCAGATGGCCCGGGGCCAATCTTTTGTTCAGTCTTGCTTCTTCAGATGCCTAATCTGATATGATACAAAGCTTTGATGTGCAACTTGTTAAATTCCAAAGGCCACCTGTCTGCCTCAACTAGGAAGTGAAACTCCAGAAATATAATATTATAAAACCATGTTGCCTTCCAACATAACCACTTTGCACCTAAAGGGAGCATATCACCCGTCTCATACATGGTTCCTATGGAACAGTCCATAACTGTCTTAACGTGTTGTGCTTCCCAACATGTGCTTCAGAAATGGCTCCTATGGAACAGTCCATAACTGTCTTAACGTGTTGCATTTCCCAACATTTACTTCAGAAACAGCACACTCAGAGCAATGTATTAACCAGCTTTCAGATACAGAGTCTCGAGTAGGGCTTTACTCACCCATATTACTAACCTAAAATACACATATGTCACACTATACCATAACATAAATCAACCCATTACCATAATATATGCATATATATGTGACCCATCCAATTACGCATCCCGCTCCCAACCTCCTACAACTCTTTATAATAAATACAGGTTGGGATTAGGCAGACTTGCTCATAGTGGTCTTTCCTACCGCAACTTGGCATGTCCGCAGTACTTCAGGACTCTGAATTGGCAGCAAAGCCTCTAATTTGTACGATGAGACCTTACCGTCAATTCGTCCCTCAACTTGCATAGATAAATGTGAGAGCTTCCTATATAAATTTTGAGTCTAACACATATAAACCTGAAACAATGACAAACCACAAAATTCCATCCCTGTTCCTGGATTTCAGAGATCATGCATCCCTACCTATTGTTAGGTTCAAGGAACACCCTAGTTCCATGACTAACATTACATCGGTATCCTTTAGGACAAAGAACAAACTCGTCTATGTCCCAAATAATACCCAGGTGCTTCCTTCCTATCAAGGATCTCTCCATCCAGAACACAGAGTGAAATCTTCCCAACATTTCTTGTTCACCACCGTTTATTGACCTTGCACATAAAGGACATCATGGTCATGCCTCCGACAGAGGGAAGTATCAACCTGCCCCCAGCTTCCATCCTCTCTGATCACATGTGGGTAATTTAGCCTCAGATGCAACAAGGTAGAATCCCCAGTCAGTAAGCCCATTGATGCAACCAAATATACAGACCGAGTCTGCACTTCTGTATATGGGACCAATGAGGCAGCATGACACCTTTCACAATCCAAATTAGCATAGCCCATCCAGGCATTTGACCACCACTTTGGATTAGTGTAAGCGACGTGTTTTGGAAAAACCTTACTGAGCTGTGATGCTAACTCATAAGGTCACTGCCCCTCATACAGGGACTGTGTAATCAGTTTGAAGTTGGTTGATACCTCCACCTGCCCCTGCCTGCACACCAGAGCCCATGACAGATTTCTGTCCTGTACCATCACACTCTCTACCAACCTCTCAACATGGTTGACAAAATCTGGAGCCACTTTAACCTGGGTATTTATGTGACTTTGTTGAATGTTTTTAAGGAAGCCACCAATCTCTCTGAGTAACAAAGCCCTGCATACTGTCTGAAGCTATGGCTGAGAGTTTGTTCCTCAGGAGACCCATGTCCACTCCATTAACTCCATCCCAGCTCCTATTCCCCCCATTATAGTGCTGAATACATCCCTCCTCTTTCAGTTACTCAGAAATAAGCATCCTGAATGCCTTCTGTGTCTGCACATCTCTGGGAGTAAGTTACTGGTACAATGACCGCACTTGATTCAGTGTATCCTCAGCACATATAGGGCAATAGGTTTTTATCAACCACTGTGAGATGCTGAAGCACCATGTGGTGAAGGCATACTGTACTCTGGTAGCTAGAGTTTGTTTCCTTTAGCATGCTCCTGTGTGTATTCACTGGCATTACCTGTGCAAGGTTCCAACCTCTCAGGTGAGACATCAACCAGACATATCTCCCCCATATCCAGCTCTGGTGTCCCACATGTCCAGTAACCGAGAACCTCTCTGTAGGACTGCTAAGATTGGGACACCACCCCAACAAGGAAATTTTCACCCCATTGATGTGTCACTCATTCATAAATGACAGGAGAGACTCCAGCAGAATGTTTCACAAGTCTCATTGCTGGGCAAAGTCTTTCAGATTCAGCATTAGCGCTAAATTGTTCATAGGGAAAAGAAACCTTATAATGCAAGTATTAATCTGAATCTTTCTGTTTGTCCCTTCTCTCCTGAATGTTTATCAGAAAAAATTTGTGGTGTGGCACAGGCAAACTGCCAACCAGATGAGCATCTTTCATCTCTGTTCCAGAAACCTCTTCAATCTTGCTCCACAAGGACTCTGGTAGTAGGGATGAGCCCGATGTTTGAGTTGAACGTAAGTTCAACTCGAACATCGGGTGTTCGCCTGTTTGCCGAATAGCGAACAATTTGGGGTGTTCGCGGCAAATTCGAAAGCCGCGGAACACCCTTGAAAAGTCTATGGGAGAAATCAAAAGTGCTAATTTTAAAGGCTTATATACATGGTATTGTCATAAAAAGTGTTTGGGGACCTGGATCCTGCCCCAGGGGACATGTATCAATGCAAAAAGAAGTTTTAAAAATGGATGTTTTTTCGGGAGCAGTGATTTTAATAATGCTTACAGTGAAACAATAAAAGTGAAAAATTCCTTTAAATTTCTTACCTGGGTGGTGTCTATAGTATGCCTGTAAAGTGGTGAATGTTTCCCGTGTTTAGAACAGTCTGAGAGCAAAATGACATTTCTAACGGAAAAAAAGTCATTTAAAAGTACTCACAGCTATAATGAATTGCCGGTCCCGGCAATACACATAAAAGTCATTGAAAAAAATGGCATGGGATTCCCCCACAGTCTATTACCAGGCCCTTTGGGTCTGGTATGAATATTAAGGGGAACCCCAAACCAAAATGTAAAAAAAAAAAATTGTGTGGGGGTCCCCCCAAATTCCATACCAGGTCTGGTATGGATATTAAGGGGAACCCCATGCCAAAATTTTTTTTAAAAATGGCATGGGGGTCCCCCTCAAAATCCATACCAGACCCTTATCCGAGCACGCAACCTGGCAGGCTGCAGAAAAAGAGGGAGGACGAGAGAGCGCCCCCCCTCCTGAACAGTACCAGGCCACATGCCCTCAACATGGGGAGGGTGCTTTGGGGTAGAGGCCCCCCAAAGCACCTTGTCCCCAAGTTGATGGGGACAAGGGCCTCATCCCCACAACCCTTGCCCAGTGGTTGTGGGGGTCTGTGGGCAGGGGGGCTTATCAGAGGGCATGTGGCCTGGTACGGTTCAGGAGGGGGGGCGCTCTCTCATCCCCCCTCTTTTCCTGCGGCCTGCCAGGTTGCGTGCTTGGATAAGCGTCTGGTATGGACTTTTTGGGGACCCCCACGCCATTTTTTTTAAATTTTTTTTATTTTGGCTTGGGGTTCCCCTAATTTCCATACCAGACCTGATATGGAATTTGGGGGACCCCCGCACATTTTTTTTTTATTCTGGTTCGGGGTTCCCCTTAATATTCATACCAGAGCCAAAGGGCCTGGTAATGGACTGTGGGGGAATCCCATGCCGTTTTTTTCAATGACTTTTATGTGTATTGCCGGGACCAACAATTCATTATAGTCGCAAGTACTTCTAAATGACTTTTTTCCTTTAAAAATGTCATTTTGCTCTCAGACTGTTCTAAACACGGGAAATATGCGACTTTACAGGCATACTATAGACACCCCCCAGGTACAAAATTTAAAGGAATATTTCACTTTTATTGTTTCAATTTTAGCATTATTAAAATCACTGCTCCCAAAAAAAGGCAGGACCCAGGTCCCTAATTACTTTTTATGACAATACCATGCATATAAGCCTTTAAAATGAGCACTTTTGATTTCTCCCATAGACAATTCATTATAGCCGCGAGTACTTTTAAATTACTTTTTTTCCTTTAGAAATGTCATTTTGCTCTTGGACTGTTCTAAACACGGGAAACATGCGCCACTTTACATGCATACTTTAGACACCCCCCAGGTATGAAATTTAAGGTTATATTTCACTTTTATTGTTTCACTTTAAGCATTATTAAAATCACTGCTCCCGAAAAACGGCCATTTTTAAAACTTTTTTTTGTATTGATACATGTCCCCTAGGGCAGGACACAGGTCCCCAAACACTTTTTATGACAATACCATGCATATAAGCCTTTAAAATTAGCACTTTTGATTATTCATGTTCATGTCCCATAGACTTTAACTGTGTTTGCGTGTTCAAACTAATTTTTCGCCTGTTCGCATGTTCTGCTGCGAACCGAACCGGGGGGGTGTTCGGCTCATCCCTATCTGGTGGTGAAAATTAAGAGCAGAATCATATTCATATCCACAATATCTACTCGCTTGCTATGTTTACTTATAGTTCTCTCCTTGGAACCCAGGAACTTAGTATTCCTGGATTCTGCAACTCTAAACAAATGATCAAAACAACCATGATTTCTTTAGGCTGAACCCACTCTAAAATAGATCCCCATGGTAAGAGCAAAAAAAAATAAAAAAATAAAAGTGAATGTTTCTTTTAAAAAATTCTCAATTTAAACATTAAAAAAAACAAAAAATGCATTTATCTGTACCTTAAGACCTATGCACTAACTTCCCTTTCAGGTGGACAAAACCTAAACCTTTTGGAACTTTTTCCACCTGAATGAAAATAAAAACAAAGAAAAAAACTACTATAACTCCAGTGGCTAGAATGGCTTCCTACCAACTCTTGTCTTAAACAAAATGTATTCAGCTGCTAATTGAGGATATATCCTATGACCATCTATTCAGCTGCTAATTGAGGGCATAACTAATGACCCCCCTTTCAGTTGGACTAAACTTAACAATGTTTCCACCTGAACAAAACAAAAATAAAATAAGTGAACAAATAACAAAAATAAAAATAACAATTAAAAATTTTTTTTTTTTTTTAATGTAAAAAAAAAAAAATAAAAAAAAAATTACATTAAAAAAATGTAAAAAAAAATATTTTTTTTTAAAGAAGAAGAGAATTAAAAAACATAATAATCAAAACAGAAAAATAAAAAGATAACAAAAATAACAATTTAGAGGCTTACCCTTGAAAATACTAAAATATATCAAGGTCCTCTAAAATATTCCAAAGATGAAGGGCAAATTTCTGAAACTCACATCTAAACCTTATTCATAGCAAAGAAAAATTAACCAGAAAATTCTTACCATCCATGCAGCTCACTAAGAGCTGGAATCATTGTTTCCCCCAAGTGCTATATTTGAATTAACATGCGGCTACCTCCATTTTGAGTTTATGCGACTGTTCTATATAGTGATGCCTTTGCTGTCTTAATTGACTATTTTTGGTTTGTAGTCTCAGCATTTTGGTCTTCAAAGGGAAACGGGTTTGATTAATATGGCTTCTATGCCTTGGATTGCTACCCCATCTCGGAGAATAAACTTCATAATGCCTTGGTGTAGTTTTAGGGTATTTCCATATCATTATTAGCCACCAAACAATACCTAGCGATGTGATTCCCCTTTTTACAAGCAAAGCACTTGAGAGCTGGTCTCCCTGCATAGGCCATTCTCTGAGCATATGGCAATGGAGCATACGTTGCTGTATAACATTACTATTATTTAAATATTCCTCATTCAGATCTCAACATTGATTCTCACCATAACAACATCACTTGCAGAAACACTGGCATTTGGCTTTTCTACACATTGTTCCAGAGCCTCTATATTCGCTAAGCACTGAGCATGTTGGCCTCTATTTCATTAATTTTCTGTTCCAATACACATTTCTCAGTCACTAATTGTTTAATGTGATCACGAATATCTGCATCTGCCTTTGCAACCATTGTTAATATATTCTTAGTTACACTTTGTACCTGCTTCAGTAATTGCTTTCTCTCAGTACACCATTGTCCTTCTTTCGCTATAGCAAAGTCTTTCATTTTTAATAACATGCAAATAACATTGGCCATCTTGGCTTTCCTGTCTTTTTTCGAAGACTTTTTATGTTTTATCTGATCATTATGAATATTACATTGTCTCAATAACTCATTAAATTGGTGCGTTAAAGTGTTTTCTGCCACAGTGTTAAAATTAACACAGGCATGTCTCTTAAGAAAATCTTCAATGACCTCCATTGACTTGCTAATTAGTCTACACTGAAGGTTGTTTTACCAGTCTATACAACAGCTACAGACACAAGACTAGAGATGAGCTTTCTGTTCGAGTCGAATATGAGATCGACTCGAACATCGGCTGTTTGATCGTTCGACGAAGATCGATCCTTATGGGGCGTTCGCGCCAAATTCGAGCGTCGATTCATGCCCCATAATGCACTGCATTATCGCAGTGCATTGCTGGCTGATGATTGGCCAAGCATGCACTATGACCCGCATGCTTTGGCCAATCACAGCGCCGTCAGCAAAGACAGCCATAATTGGCTAAAGGCAGGGTGCCTTTGGCCAATTATGGCTCAGGGGGTTAAGTCCACGCCCCACACTATATAAGGCCGCCTGCACATCGGTCTTGTGTAGTGTGTTACTGGTGTTAGATTGAGCAGGCAGTCCGTTCCTGGTGTACTGTTTCTAATCTACTTCAGACAGGCAGGTGATTCAGTTAGCTACAGTGTATTTAATATATATATACAGTCAGACTGGTATATATATATTCACTGTATCCAGTTTAGCTGGATCTCACTGCAGTCCGTTCCTGGTGTATTGTTTCTAATCTAATTCAGGCAGGCAGGTGATTCAGTTAGCTGCGGTGTATTTAGTATACATATACATCCCGGCTTTGTATATATATATATATATATATATATATATATATACACTGTATCCTGTGTAGCTAGATCTGACTGCAGGCCATTCCTGGTGTACATTTTCAAATACACTTTCAGGCAGGCAGGCAAGTGATTCAGTGATCTGCAGTGCTTTAAATATATATATATATATATATACAGTCTCCAATATATATATATATATCCACTGCATTCCAGTCTAGCCAAGCCTATATCTGACTGCAGGCCATTGCTGGTGTATGTTTTCAAATACACTTTCTGTCAGGGCTGGCTCAGCCCTTCCTTCTCTGAGCTGGCCACTCAGCTGTCAGCTAATTGACAGCTCTCATCTCTCTCCACAGTTACCCAGCTGTTCCTGATCCTGCTCGTCTGACCTGCCTACTTAAAGCAGTCCAGCTCACTTCATCTCTGCCTTCGCCTTGGTCACATCACAAGAAACCATCTCCTGCATTCCTGTTTAACCACTTCCCGCCTGGCCCATAGCAGATGATGGCCGGGCGGTGTTTCAGTTATCCTGTCCAGCAGGATAACATGCTGCCGCGCGCCTGAGGGGGCGCGCATCGCGGCGATCGGTGGAGCGGTGTGTCAGAGTGACACACTGCTCCACTGATTTTGGTAAAAAGCCTCCGGCGGAGGCTCTTTACCACGTGATCAGCCGTGTCCAATCACGGCTGATCACAATGTCAATAGGAAGAGCCGTTGATCGATTTTCCTCACTCGTGTCTGGCAGACGCGAGTAGAGGAGAGCCGATCGGCGGCTCTCCTGACAGGGGGGTCTGTGTTGATTGTTTATCAGTGTAGCCCCCCTCAGATGATTGCACTGGACCACCAGGGATCGCCACTAGGACCACCAGGGAAGGGGGCAACATGTGGATGGCCAGGTATGTACCCCATGGCCATCCACATGTGCCCAATGTGCCCAGTCAGTGCCCAATCTGTGCCAATCAGTGCCCACAAATGGGCACTGATTGGCACCATTATATTGCAGTGATGCCCAGCAATGCCACTCTTAGGGGCATCAGTGCTACCAATCAGTGTCATCAGTGCCACCCATCAGTGTCCATCGGTGCCACCTGTCAGTGCCCATCCATGCCCATCAGTGCCTACCTATCAGTGCCCATCCGTGTCACCTATCAGTGCCACCCATAAGTACCCATCAGTGCCACCCATAAGTACCCATAAATGCCACCTACGAGTGCCCATCAGTGCCACCTATGAGTGCCCATCAGTGCCACCTATCAGTGCCCATCAGTGCCACCTATCAGTGCCCATCAGTGCCGCCTATCAGTGTCCATCATCAGTGGCCGTCAGTGCCACCTCATCAGTGCAACCTCATTGGTGCCACCTCATCGGTGCCCATCATTGAAGAAGAAAATGTACTTATTTACAAAAATGTTTAACAGAAAAAAAGAAAAACTTGTTTTTTTTCAAAATTTTGTCTTTTTTTATTTGTTGCGCATGAAATAAAAAATGCAGAGGTGATCAAATACCACCAAAAGAAAGCTCTATTTGTGGGAACAAAACGATAAAAAAAATTGTTTGAGTACAGTGTAGCATGGCCGCGCAATTGTCATTCAAATTGCGACAGCATTGAAAGCTGAAAATTAGCCTGGGCGGGAAGGTGTCTAAGTGCCTGGTATTGAAGTGGTTAAAGACTGGCTTTGCTGATATCCCTTCTGGCTCCTTTGCCTGCTTGCTGTTCCACTTGGATCCCTGACTTCTGACCTGGCTGATTACCCGACCTGGTTACTGGTATGTTTTGACTACGTTTACACTGTTTACTTTTTTTTATTATTATTAAACAAGTGTGATTTAATTGTACTTCTGTCTCGGTCTGATTCATGGTTTCTGACACTTTCAGGCAGGCAGGCAAGTGATTCAGTGATCTGCAGTGCATTAAATATATATACAGTCTCCAACATATATATATCCAGTGCATTCCAGTCTAGCCAAGCCTATATCTGACTGCAGGTCATTGCTGGTGTTCGTTTTCAAATACACTTTCAGGCAGGCAGGCCAGGCAGGTTATTCTGTGATCTGCAGTGCATAAAGATATACAGTATATACAGTCTTCTACATATATATCCACTGCATTCTAGTCTAGCCAAGCCTATACCCGACTATAGGCCATTCCTGGTGTACGTATTCAAAGACACTTTCAGGCAGGCAGGCCAGGCAGGTGATTCAGTGATCTGCAGTGCATAAAGATATATGTATATACAGTCTTCTACATATATATCCACTGCATTCTAGTCTAGCCAAGTCTATACCCGACTACAGCCCATTCCTGGTGTACGTTTTCAACGACACTTTCAGGCGGGCAGGCAGGTGATTCAGTGATCTGCAGTGCATAAATATATAAATACAGTCTCCTACATATATATCTACTCCATTCTAGTCTAGCCAAGCCTATACCTGACTGCAGGCCATTCCTGGTGTAATTTTTCTAGTAAACTTCAGGTGGTGTTTTGCTAATCCAATTTTACAGCATGTCTGGAAGGCCACCAAGGAAAGGCAGACACTCACAGGCCACTAAAAAGAGGGCAAGCAGGCTCTGTGTCTACAGCCAACAGTGCTGTTCATGGACATCGTGCATCCTCAGCATGTGGCCGTGGGGCACTCTTGTCCTTTTTTTCGACAGCTGGCCGCATTGAGCCACAACATATAGAAGAGTTGGTAGAGTGGATCACAAAGCCGTCCTCATCCTCCTCATCCTCTGTCACCCAGGCTAAGACAAGTTTGGCTGCCAATGCAGCTGCCAAAGTGGCCTATTCCATTGGCTTAATGGCATCAGTCACTCCTTCCCTAGCCCCACCATCATGTCCTGAGGAGTCCCCCGAACTGTTCGATCACAGTGTCGGGTACATGCTGCAGGAGGATGCGCAGCATTTTAAAGGCTCCAATTATGGTACCCAGGTTGAGGATGAAGGCAGTAATGTGAGCCCAGAGAGAGGGGGTGCCCAAGGAGGACAAGAAACTGGCAGTCATGTTCCCCCAGCTGCAGCATACTGCCAGGTTTGCTCCAGTGGCGAGGAGGGAGGGGACGAGGAGGTCACTGACTTTGCGTGGGTGCCTGATAGAAGGGAGGAGAAGGAGGAGGTACATCTCCAACTAGGCAGGATGCCCTCCAGGGGCCAGCTTAAGGACAGCCAACCGACTGCATCACACCGCAGAGCTCCGCATGTGGGCCTTTTTGAGACATGTGCAGCAGATCCCACCATTGCTGTTTGCAACATATGTCTGAAGCGTATCAAGCGTAGCCAAAACAGCAGCCGCTTGGGCACCACATGCTTGACCAGACATATGTCGAGCTCCCATGCAGTCTTTTGGCAACAGTACTTAAAAGACCCACACCAAAGAACAAGGTGGACCTCTCTTTGCTCTTCATCAGCTGGGATCTTCAACCCCACTATACCTTCAGTCCTCTCAGAGACCTGTACTGAGAGGAATGAAGGTGTAGAATTAGGTGTCTCAAGCACTTGTGGGAAATCTACTAGCGGTACACCTAAATCCGATTGATGGGGACCTCCTGCGCTCCAGCCTACGCAAACCTTTATTTAGGTGGTTGGGAGAGGCATATTCATTCAGACGATAGATACATAGAATTCCTCGATGACATTCTCTTGTGGTACCAGTTCATTGATGACCTACTATTGGTATGGACTGGACCCAGGGACAAACTTTTGCAGTTCCTTCATGAGTTGGACATTAATGACCTAAACCTCAAGTTCACTTTTAAGATTGATACGGACCAGATTTCATTCCTAGATTTTAACATCATTAAACAACAAGACGGCACCTTAGGTACGGACCTTTACCGTAAACCCACGGCCGGTAATACTCTACTTTTTGCAATCAGTGCTCACCCTAGTTCACTGGTGCACAGCATACCTTACGTGCAATATCTGCGCTTGCGCAGAAATTGTATGCGCGATAGCGACTTCAGACTTCAGGCCAAGGCGTTACGTGAACGTCTTCTTCTACGAGGATATTCCCCCACCAATCTTAGAAAAGCATACAACAGAGCCCTGTCATGCCCTCGTAATTCCTTATTATTTAACCGTCAAAAAAACCCTCCTCTAAAGGATACAGTCAGATTTATCACTACTTATTCAGCACATCATAATGTGCTCCGTAACATCTTAACTAATAACTGGCATATTTTGGCCGAGCATCATACCTTATCCAAATATGTACGGCCTGTCCCGGAATTAGTGTTCCGCAGGGCTCGCTCCCTGCGGGACCAATTAACTTCCAGCCACTATACCTCCGAAAAACCTCAGAGGACAGGACTGAACGGTACATTTAGATGTAGGGACTGTCCCTGCTGTCCTTGGGTTCGCGAGGGCAAGCGATTCACCTTACCAAATGGAGAGCTTTTTGTCCCGTGAACCTTTGCTGTCTGCGGCACAAAAGGGGTGATTTATTTAATGTTATGTACCTGTAAAGCTTTTTACGTGGGGAAAACTATCCGAGAATTCAGACAGAGGATCGGCGATCACCTTTATCATTCCGAGAATGGTAAATTGACCACGATTGGCAGACACATTGGTCTATATCATAAATTCGACAGCTCTGCTGTCCAACTCTTCGTCCTGGAGGTGGTACAACCTAATCCCAGGGGAGGTGACTGGGACCGTACAGTCCTCCAGAAGGAGACTTTATAAATTGAGCAGCTTAATGCCACCATCCCCCCTGGCCTCAATGAATTGGTATCCTACAAACCCTTTTTGTGACAACCTTGTGAATCCCCTCCCCCTCCTATCCAACCCCCCTCCCTTTTTTCCCCCCTTACCATCCCCCCTCCTGTTCCTTTCCCCTTCCCTCCCCATCCTCTTTCTTTTTCCCTCCTCCCTCCCCCCCTCCCCTCTTCCCCTCCTTCCTTTCCCTTCTCCCTGTCCCCCATCTTCCCCCCCTCTCCACTTATGATGGCAATCGGTACCATTTGTTTTTTCTTATTGTAGTGCTTCACTGTTCCATTGACACTTCACCCTGTGACCGACCTTTTTATGTGTGTTAGGATGGGTGACAGCTTTGGGGTGACATCCCCAAGAGATAACCATATAGTTAATTCCTTGTTTACTTTTTATTGCTATTTTCTTTTTAATTTATTTCTGTTACATTTTGCTGTAAGAGGACTCGCTCCCCCCCCTCTCAGAAGTTGTGGTGCCATGCAGGATCCTTGTTTCCTCCCCCCGGCGGACATGTGTTTGCCCTGGCAGCCTCAATCATTGCTGCTTGCACTGTGTGTCTTGGAATTCATGCCTTCTGACACCAGTGCGCGCTTGCGCAGTAGCACGGGCCCGTGCACCTGCGCAGTGCGGGCAAACAGACCCGGCTACGTCAGACGCCGCCCACGATGGCGTGCATTGACTTCTGGGTTGGAGAGCCCTTATAGCAGCCCTGACAGGACCGCTATTCGAGCTTGTACGGACTCCAGCGCTGAGCTGCATGGATGGATCGCCGTTCCTAAGGTCAGTATATCTCTCTATATGTGCGGCCTCCCTTCATCCCCCCATCTTTCCCCTTTTTGCCGCATCTATGTGCACCACCAATAGATGCAGGATTGTGCCTTCCTCTGCTGTTTGTTTTCCTCCCTTTATGTGTGACATGTCCCTGTGATCCTCACAGGGATGTGACATTCCTTTTTCCCCACATGTGTCTCTCTCCCCCCTCCTCTATTATTACATCCCTGCCAGTTTTGCAAGGTCCTTGTCTTCCCTGTCCCTCTTGTGTGGTTTCATTATCCTTCCTTAATTCTGACCCCCCGGAGCCGTGATCCTTCCATGCTGGTTATACTTCTCTATTATATTTATTTTTTAGATGAGGCTGCCAAATCTTACTGTTTGGCAGCCTCAAACAGTATCATCTTCACCTAAAATCCTAAGGTTTAATTATTTAATCCAGGATTACTTCTATATTATCCATTGGATGTTGCTTGCCTACAGTACCTTCTATCATACAGCTCATGCGCTTAATTTGGGCTCACTGAATACCTGGTGAGTGCCACCTGGTTATCCCCCTTCACTCCCCTACAATCAACAATCCACAGCACTTCCATACCTCGGGTGCTCTTCCCACACTTTCTCCCTCCCCCTTGTTCCCCTCACCCCCCTTCCCCCCCTTTCCCTTCTTGTCCTCCATATCCCATCCCCCCCTTTGCCCTCTCTACGGGCCCTCCCTGTTTTTCCACTCCCTATCCTCCTTCCCTCCCCACTTTCCCTCCCCTTCCCCTTCCCCCCCTCCCCCTTTCCCCCCTCCCCCTTTCCCCCCTCCCTTTTTCCCCCCTTCCCCCTCCCCGTCCCTCCATCCTCTCCTGCTTCCCTTCCCCCCTTTCCACCCCCACCCCCACTTCCCCCCCTTTCTGCTCCCACTCCCCCCCTCTCCCTCACCTCCCCTCCCCCTTCTTCTTCCCCCCCTCCCCCACTCCTCCCCCTTTTCTCCCCCCTCCCCTTCTCCCCTTACCCTCCTCTCTTCCTTACCTCCCCCCTTTCCCCCTCCCTTTTCCCTTCCCCCCTAGTCCATTCCATTTCCCCCCCTCCTCCCTCCCCCTCACTGTCCCCACCTTCACCGTTTCCTGTTTTACCTGTTTTCTCACCGGGTGTGCACCTCACCTTCATGTTAGTGCTTTCACTATAATTACCAGATATTTTTATTATTCCTTATTTAATCAGAGTCTGTTCATAATCCCCCGTGTCCGCCGTGGGGGGATTTATGTTGGGTCCTGCTGTCCCATTGAATCTGCCTGAATGGGTGAGCCAGTCCTCAATTTTACCATTTCTGTATTATGTTTTGTGATATTTGTGATGTTCTATGTCTGCTGCATACCTTTAACATGTTTACGAATTAAAGATGTTCAACATTACCTTATAGACCTATTTCTCCTGAAGAAGCGGTTTTGACCGCAAAACCGGTCGAGATCAAAGTCCCATATACCCCCCCTACAGAAAATTTGCAGGCTCTACTCGTTATTTGCTGTATTGAGTGTGGTATATAATTCTGATTTTATGCTTGTATGTATATATTATTTATGTAATTTTGTATTGCAATTATTAAAATTTATATAATTTTTATGTTCTTTTCTACTGTAAAAATTCTTTATCTAGTACCAAAATAGTCCCGGTTTCCAACTCTGGGGGTGCACGCGTGAATAGGCAGTAGCAGCAACTGCCTCCACGCCTCCACCCCTATATCCCCTTCATTGTTTAAATCCGATTGTAGCAGGCAAATTTCCCTACCCCAGTCGCTAAACCGTCGAAAGAAATTCGGTCCCAGCCATCCACATGCTCAGCGGCTGAATACTATGCTAGTTTGGCTAAATTGCTAGCACTCCAACTGCTGCCTTTTCAGCTGGTAGACTCTGCCCCCTTTTGAGAATTTGTGGAAAGTGTGGTACTTCAGTGGCAGGTTCCCAAATGCCATTTTTTTTCTCGGAAGGCCATTCCGGCTTTCTACTGGCATGTGGAAGGCAATGTCTTGGCCTCGTTGGACAAGGTGGTCAGTGGTAAGTTGCAAATTACTGCTGACTCATGGTCCAGCAGGCATGGACAGGGACATTACCTTTCTTTCACAGTGCACTGGGTAACTCTGCTGGCAGCTGGGAAGGATGCAGGACAGGGTGCAGTAATGTTGGAGCTTGTGCCACCACCACGCCTCCAAAATGCTACAACTCTCCCCTGCACCTCCTCCTCTTCTTCTTCTTCTATGGCCTCTTTCTGTGCAAATTTGTCCTCGGAACCAACGGTGCTCCATAGGGGTTCTAGGGGCTACGAAAGCACTCAGGCAAAAAGATGCTTGAGTTGGTCTGCTTAGGAGACAGGAGCCACACTGGGACAGAGATTTTGGCAGCTCTGCAGGGGCAGGTTCAGAGGTGGTTGACGCCACGCCAGCTTCAGCCAGGAATGGTGGTTTGGGACAATGGCACGTCCTTAATTTGGTGGTTCAGCGGTTCTTGTGCAGGTACCCGGGCTTACAGGATCTCCTGAGGCAGGCCAGGAAAGTCTGTGGGCATTTCCGCCGTTCATATAATGCCAGTGCTCGGCTGGCTGACCTTCAAAAGGAATGCAACCTGCCCAAGAACTGCCTCATCTGTGACATGCCCACCAGGTGGAACTCAACGTTGGCAATGCTGCAGTGGCTGCACACACAGCAGAGGGCCATCAATGACTACCTGTGCAAGTATGGCACCAGGACAGGGTCAGGGGATCTTTTTTTTTTTAGCCACGCCAGTGGCTAATGATCAAGGATGCATGCACTGTCCTGTCACCATTTGAGGAGGCCACAAGGATGGTGAGCAGTGACAGTGCATGCATCAGTGATACTGTCCCTCTTGTCTTTCTGTTGGAGCACACACTGCATGGAAGAATGGACAGGGCACTTGAGGCAGAACAGAGGGAGGAAGAGGAGGACTTCCTTACCTCTCAAGGCCCCCTTTATCCAGACAGTATTCCTGCAGGCCTGCCTATCACACAGGAAGAGGAGGAGGAGGAGGATTGTGTCAGAATGGAGGTGGAGCCTGGCACTCAGCATCAGCAGCTGTCTTCAAGGGATCGTTTTCAGTCCCCAGAAACCCATGTACTTGTACGTGGCTGGGAGGAGGTGGCTGCGGATCATATCGTCCTTAGTGAACCAGAGGACTCTGGACCGAATGCCTCAGCAAACCTACGCTGCATGGCCTCCCTGATCCTGCAAATCCTAAAAAAGACCCTCGGATTCGTGGAGAGGGATCAGTACTGGCTGGCAACCCTTCTTAATCCACATTACAAGGATAAGGTTGTGGAAGTTATCCAGCCTTCGCAGAGGGAGTAGATGATGAAACATCTTTGGGAGGCCTTGCAGAAAGGTTTGTGCAATGCGTTTCCAGAGCCTGGGAGGTTGCAATTTCCTGGTCCTCCTGGACAACATGTTGCTGAGGCTTCGGTCTGTCACAAAAGGAGCGGTGGAAAAGGTGGCTGTCTGATGCGTTCAGACAATTTTTTAGTCCGCAGCCCCAAGGTCTGATCGGTTCCAGCAACCATCGCGAGCATCTGATTTACATGGTGCAGGAATACCTTGGGGCAAGATCAGACTTGGATACCTTTCCACCAGAACATCCACTAGGTTACTGGGTCTTGAGGATGGATCACTGGCCAGAGCTTGCACAGTATGCAATTGAGCTACTGGCCTGTCCTGCATCCAGTGTTCTGAACACACATTCAGTGCTGCTGGAGGCCCTTGTAACCGATCACAGAGTGCACCTGTCCACAGACTTGGTTGATTGGCTCGCCTTCATAAAAATGAATCAGTTTTGGATCACCAGCTACCAAGCACCTGATGCTGATGTAACTGATTACATTTTTTATGAATGTGAGATCCCTTGAAGACCGCCTATGCTGATGCTGAGTGACTATCCTGTTATGCTGAGTGACTATCCTATTCCTCCTCAATGAACCCCGAACCAAAATTTTAAAAAAAATGCGTGGGGGTCCCCCTAAATTCCATACCAGGTCCTTTAGGTCCAGTATGGATATTAAAGGAAACCCCACGCCAATTTTTTTTTAGAAAATGGTGTGGGGGTCCCCCTCAACATCCGTACCAAACCCTTCAGGTCTGGTATGGATGTTAAGGGGAACCCCATGGCAAAATTTAAAAAAAATGGTGTGGGGTCCCCCTAAAAATCCATACCAGACCCTTATCCAACCTGGCAGGCCACAGGAAAAGAGGGGGGACGAGAGAGCGCCCCCCCTCCTGAACCGTACCAAGCCACATGCCCTCAACATTGGGAGGGTGCTTTGGGGTAGCGCCCCCCAAAGCACCTTGTCCCCATGTTGATGGGGAGAAGGGCCTCATCCCCACAACCCTTGCCCGGTGGTTGTGGGGGTCTGCGGGTGGGGGACTTATCAGAATCTTGAAGCCCCCTTTAACAGATCCCGCCCCCCCAGTTTGAAATGGTAATGGGTACATTGTACCTGTACCATTTCACAAAAAAGTGTGAAAATGGAAAAAAAAAACAACACACTCCATGGGAGAAGTCCTTTATTAAAAAAATAAATAAATAAAACTTTCCCACATAGTCCATTCACCTCTGCCGACGGAACGAAAAATAAAATAAAGAAGATCTGCCTCCATGTGAGGCACACACCATATGACGTGTCCTTGCAGGTGACAGCTATTTTAAAACTGTGGGCGGGGCCACACAGTGTCATCACCGGGAGACCCCGCCCCCTCTGACGCAGGGGGACATCTCTATGGCTTCCCCTGTAGCGTCAGAGGGGGGGCGGGGCCACCCGGTCCGTGGTGGAAAAATTAAAATAAAATAAAAATGAAACATCTATATTTCTCCCACTTTTTCTTCAAAGATGTGTGATTTATCCTGTCAATCTGCAGGCTACATCAGATAACCAGGGGTGATCAGCCCCTCACTCACCAGCACTCTTGACCGGCTACACAGGCTAAAGCAAACGTTAACACATATACATATACCAGCCAAAAATCTCACCAGGTTTTGCACGTCCGCTCACTGATAAAAAATATTTCATAGAACTTTCAGGACCACTCACGCAGGGCTTCAGAATTCAGGAACCAGCACAAATCTTGTCCACAGTAGAGAAGGCTTCTAGTTCTAGGTGTAGTTAAGGACTTAGCTTGTAGGGACTCAAGACAAAAATACATTAGGGTTTGGATTCTGTGCAGAAATAAATTCCACACGCCTTCTGGCGTACCAATTGAAATAAATTCTGAAATTGAAATAAATTAACTTCTTAACTAAATATTATTACAAGAGTGGTTACGGATTCCCTCTATTATTCCATATATGTCTTAATTTGTCTATTCCTATAGTTAGCTAGTCTATTAAACCTCTGATAGTTACTGTTGATAGCGCAATAATATAACGTTAGCTATGAAAACAAACACACTGCTTAATAAAACAACTTCTTATTTAATTCCCAAGAGAATAGGAAAATGCTAACATGAAGATACTAAAGGAAGGTATTACAAAGTATGTAACAATAGAACATAAAAGACAAGAACATCAACGATGCTTATCACATGGTCCTCAGCTGGGCTCAAGATGATCGAGAGAGAGCCAGGAGACTCAAAAATGGTAGAGAGAGAGCTCTCTGTCTCGTTCAGCCCTTTTTATACTTCAATCATACACCATTCAGACCCAACCCCATTGCCAGCCCACTTAGGTTTCTAATGAATGAAAGTAGTTACGGGGCAGTCCTTCTCAATAGATTATATTTCTGTCCATCCTGCTGTATTGGCCTCTAGGGACAGCATTGTCCATGTATCATGTCTATGTATCCTGGAAAAATCTTCAATGCCTTTAATCCTTTGATCTTTGTAACACACCTTCAACAATTATCTTGGCCACCATGGCCCTCTTTGAAGTTTGCTTGCATATCGTTATCACATCAGACGGTCTGGAGCCAAGCTTTTGTTCAGCCTTGCTTCTTCAAATGAATAATCTGATATGATACAAAGCTTTGATGTGCAACTTGTTACATACCAAAGGCCTCAACCAGGAAGTGAAACTCCAGAAATATGATATTAAACCATGTTGCCTTTCAACAGTTGTTCCTCAGCTTTTTCATAAAAATAAATAAATTGAAAGTCAGCAGCTACAAAAACTGTAGCTGCTGACTTTTCATAAATGGACACTCACTTGTTTGGGGGTCAAGCGTCATGCTCACCCAAACCACTTCCTCGCCAGTCTTCAAGTCCCTGGCATGTGTATGTGGGGTTTCACAGCCGGCTGCCTACTGCATACTTGTGAGCTGTGCTCCACTTTGTGAATGGTCCATTAGCCTTCAGGGAGCTGTGATATGTACCAGAAAGTTGTGTCCGGGGGGGGGCTTGGGGTGGGAACTTTCAAAAATAGAAGAGAAGGGGCAGGAAGGGGGGCATAAAGTGTAACTTCCCCTTTAGACTGAACTTCTGTGGCACTATTTTATGTAATGCATAATCACTGTATTTTATTGAGAAGCAGCTTTGTCACCCTATGACTCATGCAGAACACCTCCCCTCTCCTTTTCTCCAAAACATGGGGCTTTCTTTATTCCACAATAGAGAACTGGGAAATCTATTAATTTGGGCAGTAGTAGTGTGAACCAGATCTTACAGTCACTGATGGGCAAATCTGCTTAGGTTCGATTCAAAGGCACATTCATCAAACATGTCCAAAAGTCTGCAACTTACAAATTTTTATTGTGAACACAATTGAAGTCAATAGGAAGTGCAGCTGCAGGATGTACTAAAGTAAAAGCAAGATTTAAAAAGAAGAAAATTACCATTTGATGGTAGTTGACATTTCCCAGGCTATTTGTAAACAAAGACATTTTCATTGCTAATAGGCATAGGATTATCAAGGAGCATGGGGAGTCGTTCAGTGCCCTGGGGGCATGTACAAACACAAAAAAAATCTTTAAATAATACCATTCAGTGGGAAACATCTCTTTCAATATGGCTTAAATATTCAAAATACACATTTCCTTTAAATAACATGCTAGCATGCCTGAATATAAATTGGAGCTCCTGTATGATGTACTAAGACAAAAGTGACATATACAAATGAAAACTCATTTAAATTGCCGCTAAATGTTTTTTCCTGGCTGTTTTGTTTTGTTTGTTAACAAAACAGCTGGAATTCCCCTCAACATTTACACCATAAGAAAAGAATAAATAATGTACAGTTCTCTCAAAACAATACAAAAAACATAATCGTAATATATACCTTAATAATATATACCTTAATACTGTGGTCATCAACCCTGTCCTCAGGGCCCACTAACAGGCCAGGTTTACAAGATCCTTAGCTAAAGCTATTAATAAACCTTTACTCTTTTGAATTACATTTGCCCATTCTTCCCAAGGAAATTCATCTATCTGAGTTATATTGTATTGTGAGGGAAGAGCACTTATATTTTTCAATAGCATTTTGGTATATTTGTTCTCAACCCATCAACACGTAATTTTACAATGTCTCCTTCTACACAATACAAACCTTGATTTAGATTTTCTGTATTTGTACAAGACGAGAAAAAAGTTTTAACCCTTTCTGTGTCTGTCATGATTTGGAAACAAAACTTCTTTTTATCTACAAGAGTAATTAATTAAGAAGTAGTTTCAGCTTTTCCTATTCTAGCTGAACATAATGTATGATTATGATAGCAAGAATGAATTATACTTTTGTCTTGATTAGGTAAACAAATAACTTTAGACTGGAATTGTAAACATGATGACAGATCTAATTGTTCTCATGCAAAATTGCCATTGTTAAACGCAAAATCTGTATACTGTAATTTATAATATAATAATTGTGTATTGCTGACCGGTAATCCCAAAACAGTAACTGGAACCAATATTTGTTCTTTCCCTGCTATTGGAATTATAGAAGAACTATAACATACATCCTGATTGCATCCTATCCATTTATTTACTCATAAATCTGTATGATTTATTGCATATACGTATTCTCTGGGTAAATTCTGTAAAATGCCAAGAAGAGTTATTCCACTCTGAAATGCTTGCGTAATTATTTTAAAATTAGTAGAATATTCAGTCTGGATCTCTAAGCATGCTCTGGCTATATGAGAATGTTGTTCACTTGTCATTAAATTAAGAGTAATATTTTGAAGATGTAATATAGATGACTCATTACATTAGCTGTTTTAATAACCATATCTTCCAATATCTGATTTAAATTTCTTTGTACCTTAATACATTTACTTGCCACTAAACCAGCTGTTTCAAGATCAGACTTTAAAGTGTTATTATCCATACTGTTTGTTATACTTCCAATACTACCGACTCCTCCTAAAATACCTTCAACAAAAACCACACTTATTTCTGTTATGATTCCTACTATTAATTCCAAGCCATCTTTCAATACCCAATTCCATATTAACCAAATGTCCTTGACATTGTGGAAACCTTGTAGAAATTTTCTATTCTGAAATATTAAAATTCCACAATATAATGACAAACTTTCCCTCTCTCAAAAGAGCTGATAATTTTCTATTGATATGCAACACTCATATGTACCGGTATCATTTAAAGATACACCTATTTGATGATAAACACATTTATGATTAATCCAATTCACACTACCAAAAAAACCTTTATGATATATTAGTAGTACTGTGAAGAAAGCTACCCAAAAAAATCACCATTCCTTTTCCAAGTTAACAATGAACCTTGAGGTAAATATATTTGTGTACTACATACCAAATGCAAACTATCTTCATCTTCAATGATTTTTAAAGACTGTGGAGACACTTTAATTTCTGGAACAATCATATCTACCACAGTAATACTAATTTTAAAACTTATTTGAGCTAATTTTCTTGTTACTTTAAAATCCCATATTCTTACAATGTCCCCCTTTTCATCTTATATTATATTTAAATGTTCTGGATCTAATATTTTTATAAAATTTTGCAATAGGTAATAAAATTGCTCTTCTGGGTTAGGTAATTTCCCAGACCTTATCATATTATTATTAACATCTCCAGACTTGGGATACATGCCACCGGAGGGCTCTGTAGCTCTCATCCAGCTTTATCTCTGCCCAGACCAGCCTGCTTAATTCAGCTGTCTGCTTCTTGTGTGGTTTTTCTCCCAAAAACCGCACCCGCAGTCCGTACTGCGACCAGTACCTTTCCTCGATGGAGGGGAGAACTTTTCCCTGGTGTCGCTGCTCACGGGCTAGCGCTTCCTTCCAGAGTTTGCAGCGAATAGAATCACACCATCCCAGCAGGACCTGCTCTGATACTGGTCCTCTGTGCTGTATCTGCATCTCTCGCAACCTCCTTCTGAATTCCTCATCCATGGCGGCTGATATCTGTACCTCTCCTCTCCTGCTATCTGGACCTTGGATCCAGATGGAAGTTTGGATGTCCCAGACTGCAGGAAGCTTTCCCGCTGCTTGCCACCAATGTCACGGAACGTCCCACACTCCGCTTGAGTGCTTCCGTCATATACCACTTCCTCCCAGTCTGTATACAGATATCCCAACCTCTCTGAGCACAAACAAGGCGACACTTGCTTGTTGCTACAAAGAACTGACTTTATTCAGAACCAGAATACAGTCTTATATACACAGGAGAAGATTACTCTAACAATACAAACGTAACCTAATTAACATGAGCTAATTATCTAATCCTTTATACAGCCTAGGTGACTGAGACATGACCTTTCGCCCAGACTTGTGGTCACCGAGCTTCACACAGTTATAGCAGTCGTCCCGTCTCCTACATTGTATAGAGGACAATGTCATTAGCTCATTCAATTAACATAAACACAGGTTGATGACACCAGTATCTCCTCACAGGATGTGTCCCAACAGAATAAATCCATTGAAAATCCAGGGCCCATAATCAAGTGGCAACAGGCTTGCATACAGTCCTCTCGAACAGCCTCTGTTCTGGCTAGGTCTGTGACAATTACCTTTTACAAATACTGACCAGAAACCCCTTTACACTATAATACATTCAAAGGTTCCAGTTCTGTCATTTAGTCTATAAGATCCCTGCATTTTAACAAATTGTATTTTAGATTCTATTTTAACTTTGACGTCAACATCATTACTATGAATGAAATACAATTCCATACAGCCATTATATAACTGTCCTATGCATACATATCCAAACAAATCTTCAGCTGTATTGATATTAGTATATCTAAATTTATCTCTTTTGTCATCTATATTGATATCATTGCTTTTATCACTTTTGTCATCTGTATTAATATCAATGTCTTTATCACTTTTGTCATCTGTATGGATATCAGTATCTTGCTCGCTTTTGTTATCTATATTGATATCAATGTCTACATCTCTTTTGTTTCTGAATAATGTAATGTCTTTGTTGTGTAAATCTTCAATCCTGTTAACCTCTGCATAGCTGGAACAGTTTATGATATATTTTACCACGGATACAATTGTCACTAGAGAAAAGATGAATCCTGTGATGATGATGATAATGCCCTGTACACGCGATCAGACTTTCCGATGGAATATGTGCGATCGGAGCTTGTTGTTGGAAATTCCAACCGTGTGTGGGCTCCATCAGACTTTTTCCATCGGAATTTCCGACACACAAAGTTTGAGAGCAGGCTTTAAAATTTTCCACAACAAAATTTGTTTGCATAAATTCCAACCGTGTGTGGACAATTCTGACGCACAAAGTGCCACGCATGCTCAGAATAAATTCAGAGACGGAACTGCTCGGTCTGGTAAAATTAGCATTCGTAATGATATAGCACTTTCGACACACTGCAATGTTTTAAATTTTTGAATGCAGCGCATTCTCTTCTTCTTTATAATGCTAGAAGAATGAAGTTGTTTTGCTGCTTATATTCACACAGACTTCTCACACTTCTTTCTTTATTATTTCTCGTTATTTCATGAATATAATATTTTTATAATATATAAAATATATATATATATATATATATATATATAATTTTTTACATCTACAGAATTTTTTTTTATATATATATTTTTTTGGATTATTTGTTATATTTTTTAAAATCCAGATCTCTGTTTTTTTATTTTTTTGTTTTTTGGTGATCTCCAGAATAGTTTTGGGTGTGTTTTGTGTGTCAGGTTACCACAACACCATTATTATCTTGTCTTTTTTAATCCCAAGGAGGTTGGTTGTTGTTGGTGTCCCTTGTTAATTTCACATTGTGTTTTGGAAATGTACCTGTCTCCTACAAACAAACTGTCCTTTTTGAAGGAAAACACACGTAGGCAAGTATTAGTTCCAAAAAATACCTTTACTAAGGGGTTCCTAACCAAATAAAGAGGGAGGCAACGCTTGAGAAACAACAGAAATTGTCGAAGCCTCTGGCCCCCAGGGCACACATCAACTATTTCCAGGCAAAATTGGTGGTTTGAGGAGTCCTTATATAAGGGAGTACAATCTGCTCCAGAAGTCCAAGAGATCATGAAAATCAGCAGATGACATGTATGTCCACAGGCTGTGGTCATACAAGAGCCTGCATCTTTTGTCAGACCAGACTGAACCCAGGCCATCACTTTCTTGTCTTCCTTCCACTCTTCCTTCCAGGCTGTGTCTGTGGTGTTGGAGTTGTGGCAGGAGGAGAAGGAGGAGGAGGATGATGCAACTCACACAGGTGAGTATTGGATGTGATTTGGGCCCTCAACCCCTTATTTAATGTTTTATAAATGATTTCCTCACACATGAGGCATTGGCCCTCCTGCAGTTTGGTGGCAGCTATGGAGGCAAAGGCCTTTTCATGAGTGGGGGTGGCTCTGAGGGACGTAGAAACCTCCTCCACATTACTTCCCTTCCTGGGTCTTTTGTTTGGAAGGCAGAGGGGAGGAACCTGTGATTCTGTGAGGTTCCTACTGGGCCCAGCCTCCTCCTGGCTGCCACCTACCCCCGCCCCCTCCTGTCTGCCACTAACCCCCACCTCCTCCTGGTGCCACATTCCACAGCCTCCTCCTGTGTGCCACATTCCACAGCCTCTTACTGGCTGAGGTCTTCCTTTGTATGAAAAAGGGTCATAGTTTTAGTTTTTTCTTCATCAATCACACACAATTTTCATCTCATGACTGTTGCAAATTGAATGTTAATAAATAGAAAAGACTATCATTTTGAGCCCAGCATTTTTCATTCTTGTCCCAATTATTTTTGCCCATTACTGTCTAGTGATATGTAAATGTCTTTATTAAATCAGCAATTAGTGATCAATAATAACATCTAGTAAACATCATTTATGTTTTGCCAAGAAATAGGTTGAACAATGCTATACCTGCCTCAAGCTGGGCTCCTCCACTTCTTCCTGGCTGGAAGTCCCAGGTTGGGCATCGGAAGCCTCAGCTGGGGTGGAAGATAGGGTGGAAGGAAAAGTGGAAGGAAGGGTTGAGAGGGATTCAATGACTTCAGTCTGGTCTGACAGAAAACAAAGTCTCTCATAGTACCAGAGCCTGGGGACATAAATGTCATCTGCCACCAATTTTAGCTTTTAAATAGGATCGTACGTACGACGCACGCGTGTTATGCTTTATATACACTGCGCATGCGTGAAACTCTGCCCGCCCCTGACGTTCTTTCTAGTCTATTCCCCGCCACCTTCTTTTTGGGCGCAGTGGGGAAGAGCACATGGCGGAGACAGAGCAGGTGCATGATAATAGCAGCAACGAGGAGGAGGAGGAAAGCCCGGAGCCAGAAACTTCACGAACACGGAGGAGATTTAAGGCCTCAATAATGGCCTTTGTTGAGATGGTGGAGATGGTGGACATATTGAAGAGGGCCGACTATGACGGGAAGTATGGACCTTACCCCAACCCAAATGTCAGAAAGGCCAAGATCATGGCTAAAGTTGTGAAGAGTCTGCACAGGAATTTTGGGGTACGACGATCCAAGGATCAACTCAGGAAACGGTGGTCGGACCTCAAATTAAGGGAGCATGATCAGTATAGAAGGATCAGGAGAGTGCTGCAAAAAAGTAAGTAGTTGTCCTGTCTTCCTATTCTTTCTTTTTATTACGTTCGTGCTGCTCCATGTGCTTTTCTTTACTATTGTACAGTTTAAAATGGCAACTTTCATGTTCATGGGCACATTAATCGTTCGTAGGAAACATTGTTTGTTCGGCCACTAAAATACAATGTTTTGACCAGATGCAGTTCAATACGGTTTTTCTGGCCTACTTCTATTAAAAAAAGTTTTTTGTCTAGATGGGTTTGTAACTAGAATGAAATGCAAACTAGATTCTGTGTAAGTAGAGGACACTCAGCAGCTGTTTACACATCTGGACGCTGGAGCACTAGTGTTGGACAAAAGAACACCCTTTTTATTAGGGGGCCCCACATAGGTGCTCCAGTGTATACTATAGGGGTGTCTCCATCTGTGAAGCTTGCACAAAACAGGTAAGTATTCCAGCTTTACAAAGGACAAAAAAAATTATTCAGCTTGGAACTCTGCCAAAACAGACTATTGTACAACACTTCCAAGCAATGTTTCATATTCCTATTTCTGCCATCAAATATCTGTGTGCTAAGTATACCTATTTTTGTTCACATAGGGGAGAAAAGACTCGGAGGACACCACTCATCAGAGGAGACCAGGGACCCCCCACCTCAGGAAGAAGAGGAAATCCCCCAAACCCAACCAGAGGAGGAGGAGGGAGACATTGCAGAAATTGTCACCACAACAGGTGAGTGTCTGCGACCACAGCTTCAGGTAAGAGATGGATGCCTGCATATTTATTATAGATGGTGTTTTTTTTTATTTTTTTTGTAGGTGATCGGGATGTTGTGGAAGAAGAATGTCATTTCACCAGTGAAAATGCCCAGATCCTCATCGGAGAGATAATGGGGTGTAATCGAGATTTAGAAAACATAAAACAAAACATCAATGATGTTCAAAACAAAAGAACATCACTGATGTTTTAGGGAGAACATCACTGATGTTTTAGGGGGAATCTAAAACACCCAGAAATCCCTAAATTTCTTCTGTTTTTTGTTTTTTATGATTAAAATTGTTTATGTGTGTTAAAAGCCAAATTTAGAAGATGCACACAGTGTGTCAACATGTGCAATCTGCCATCACGGGAGATCAATGTATGCGTTTTGTGGGTGCAACCCTTTCCTCGATAATAAAGTAGCTGAGAGGAAGGGGTTGCACCCACAAAACACGTTCATTGATCCCCCATAATGGCAGCTAGCACATGTTGACATTAGGCAATTTGTGTGCATCTTCAAAATTTGGCTTTTACGGGGGTTACATCACCCCATCTGCTGAACGCAATATCAAACACAGTTTGTACATACTCATGTCTGATATTGCCTTCACTTTATAAAAGTTTAAGTTCCAGAGTTGTGTATTTTTTTATGGTTTTAAACATGCCTGTTTTACCATAAAAGGCGATTTCTACTTAATATGACCTAAAAAAATGTTAGACAACAAACATGTTGGTTTGTTCAAAAACCCTTTTATAAACGCACATGTGATTGTGCTTTGAATAAAAAGATTGATAAGCAACAATGTGTGGCTTCTTCTTTCAATGCTCAAAAGCATTTTTTGGAGTAAAGTTGGTGTTTTCAGTGGCAATGGGGGTTATTTACTAAAGGCAAATCCACTTTGCACTACAAGAGCAGTTTCTGTGCAGTCTCAAGTGCACTTGTAGTGCAAAGTGTAGTTTCCTTTAGTAAATAACACCCAACAGTGCCTTCTAATTTTACACAATCACGCCATTTTCATGACTCCCCAAATTTCGGTCATGGTGCTGAAAATGAATAATATTTTTGTCAGTAATGCATTACATACATTAACAACAAAAACAAGGTGTGTGTGTAGCAGACCCACAACATAATAATAATAGTTAGCCGAAGAAGAGATTATCACCTCATGTGTCAAAGAAATTTCGTTTGCACTGTTGAAGAAAAAGGCCAAAAAAATATAACATTAATAAAAGATAACCGAGGAGACAGCTAAAAGAAAGCCAAGCAGTAAATCAAAGCAAATATTTTTTCAGTTTCAAATATATTTTTACTTAAAAAATGTCTCAGACATTGTCTGGCATATCGATGGCCCCCTACCCGCAAAGTATTCCATGTATCTTATATTGACCTCGCGGGCACTCTGGGGGGGCAAGCCAGGACAGCCAGTTTCAAGCGCCGTCAGGGTTGGTTCATTAATATGAATTCCGGCCTCAGGCCCAACTGAGGCAGCATAGTTGAAAGAATTTCTCCTTAAAAAGTTGTGGAGGACACAGCAACACAGGATGATGAGATTGAGTTTATATTACGCCATTTGTATCGGTGTAAGAAATAGGCAGAACCAGCTGGCCATTATTCCAAACGTGTTCTCCACCACTCTTCTGGCTCTGGCCAGCCAGTAATTAAAAACCCTCTGGTCCGGGGTGAGGATCCTCATAGGGAATGGCCGCATAAGATGGTCCCCCAGCACAAACGCTTCATCCGCAACAAAGACGAATGGGAGCCCTTCCGCAATGTCTTCTGGAGGTGGCAAGCCCAAGCTGCCATTCTGGGGAAGCCTGTAGAACTCGATCTGGGCGATGACCCCACCATCCGACATCCGGCCATTCTTCCCCATGTCCACATACAGGAAATTGTAAGTAGCCGACACCACCGCCAACATCACAATACTATTGAACCCCTTGTAGTTGTAATAGTATGACCCCGAGTTGGGGGGTGGGACTATGTGGACGTGTTTCCCATCAATTGCCCCGCCACAGTTGGGAAAGTCTCACCGCTGGGAAAAGTGGGAGGCCACAGTCTGCCATTCCTGTGGCATGGAAGGAAACTGTGGAGTCAAACCAGAAAAAAAAAGTTAGTCATTTTGCACATAAACATTGAAAGCAGATTAGACACAAACATTCTTGGCCAACATCAGTATAAGATTTATTTTAGGGAGTATTTAAAGACAAAAATATAAGGTCCACTTACCAGATTCCTCCCCCCCTCTGATGGCCCATTGTAAACATTTTAGGGGGGAGTATGTTTTGGACAGGTAACCCTCTCTACTTCATTGAGAGCTGAATGCATACATAATGTGTGTTACTTTGGCCAGCCCCTCCTTACTTACACTATTGGCAGCCCACTGGACAGGTAAGAAGTGTCATAATACAAAGATATGAATACACACTGTCCAAATTGGAGCACAATTTTAACATTCTGCAATTACCTATCAAGATAATAATAGGATACAAAAACTTTAAACAGTACCATTTGAAAGTATTCAGGCAGGCCCTTTCACTACATGCTTTGGGGAATTCATTCAGAAAGCTGACCACAAAAGAGGTAGGTATAGTGTGTATGGGTTTGGCAAAGTCAGCAGATAGAGGATTGGTATTGGTTGACTTAGCGCTTGGGGGGAGGGAGGGTTCCAAATGAATTTGGGACCCAAAAAAAAAGCCTCTGGCACTCTGCCTGATTTTAAGGACACAAATAAGATTTTTACACATTTTAGGGGGTGTTTAGGGTAAATCACTACAATGGAGCTGACAAAATACATTGTTAAGTGACTAGGCGAGGTGGATATAGGCCCAGGAGAGCATGCTGGGGAGGTAAGTGAAGGCAAATATGCATGGACAAAAAAAGTTAAATAATTGAAGCATGCATGAGGATAAGGGGGACATTCACAGCATATTACAATCATGGTAATTAGGGGATAATGAAAGAAATACAATACATTATCAAACATTAAATATAATAAAATGTGATGTTAAAGGATAAATCTTACCTTAATATAGTCCTTCTGCAGGACCTGGATGATGGCAGAACAGGTCTCTGGGATAATGATCACCAGAGCCTGGGGGGAGATGCCTGTTGAGAACTTGAGGTCCTGCAGGCTTCTCCCCATCGCCAAATACCGCAACGTGGTGACTAGCCTCTGCTCTGGAGTGATGGCTTGCTGCATGCAGGTATCCTGCCTGCTGATATAAGGGGTCAGCAAAGCCAACAAATGGTGAAAAACGGGGTCCGACGTCATGAGAAAGTTCCTGAAATCATCAGGATTATTCTCACGGATCTCACGGAGCAAAGGCATTTGACAGAATTGGTCACGCTGGAGTAACCAATTCTTGGTCAATGAACTCCTCCTCGCCCTGTTCATGGACTGGGCTTGTGTCAAAGTAAGAACCCCAACACCAAGCCCCCACACAACACGAACTCTATGATGAGTATGTACACGCAACATGGCTTCAAAACAGTCGGCTGGTCAGAATGAAGTAACAGAATGCACTGAAGAACAGCAAGGCCTGTGAAGAGCGACCTGAAAATCATTAACGAACGGAAAAGAACACACTGAATAAACCAATGGGAACTCACTGCACGCACTGCATACAAACCCACAAGCACAAACTGAACAGCAGAAAAATGATCTGAAAACCACGAGCCTGAAAAAGCGTGAATCGTCTCTCACCAAACTTTTACTAACACGAGATTAGCAAAAGGAGCCCAAAGGGTGGCCTGCTTGGTATTGAACTGCCCTTTTTTGGTGTATGTCACCGCATTCTTGACGTTTGGAAATTCCGACAACTTTGTGCGACCATGTGTATGCAAGACAAGTTTGAGCCAACATCCGTCTGAAAAAATCCGATGGATTTTGTTGTCGGAATGTCCGATCAATGTCCGATCGTGTGTACAGGGCATAAGTCTTCTCTCTTTAAAACTTTTCTTTTCTTGTCATCTTTCCTTCTTTTTGGAATCCATGATTCCTCCAGGTCAGATTTTTAGAAATCATTCCTGAAAAAAGATATGCAGCATCATTATCTCAGCATATACAATTTGCATTGATCAGTGTGTACCCATATTTTTTGTTGTCTACGTGCATTTTTTCACTGAATTGAGAGGTCTTTGGACTTGAACCATTACACCTTGAACATCCAAGATGTCAAATGGTTCTTCCTATTTACTTTTCCTGAAAATTTTTATCATAAGTTGTCCTCCTTTCTCAAACTTAGAAATATGTGGAGGAACCATTTTTTTTCCATAGTAGCTGCATGTGGCAAAATATTGTTCAAATTGTCCCGTAACATCTGTAACCATTTTGTTTTCTCTATTGCCTCTCTTTGCGGCGTAGACAAAAAAGATTCGTTGGGAAACACAAGCGGCATTTTCCTTCCTGTCATGAATTCAAAAGGAGAATACTTTGTTGTTGATGATGCTGTGCTTCTGACACATCAGAACAAATGGTACAGTATCAAACCAAGCATTTCCTCTGTCTAACAACATTTTTGCAATTCTAGATTTGATAGTCCTATTGATTCTTTCCACAATACATGCAGACTGTGGATGATATGGTACATGAAATCTCTGTTCTATTCCCAAGATTTTATACATTGCCTGCATGATTTTACCTGTAAAGTGGGATCCTCTGTCACTACTGAGGTTTAATGGTATAGCCTAAACTGGAAAAACATGATTAATTAGCACCCTAGCAGTTGTTAAAGCATAATCTTTGCAAACTGGTAAGATCTCGACCCACTTTGAAAAACTGTCAACTAAAACTAAAGCAAATCTGAATCAATTTTTCCCTGATGGTAATGGTCCTATATAATCTATTTCAATAGTGGACCAAGGTCCATCTGCTGGAGGAATTCTTTGTAAAGGAGGTTTCTGACCCTTTGGTCTAGGATTCACTTGTGCATAAATTAGACAAGATTTAATTACACTGTCCACAGTCTCTTCCATTTTGTCCCAATAAAACTTCTCTTTAAGAATTTCAAGCAATTTTTGCTTACCAATGTAGCCTAAACTTTCATGATTGAATTTAATGAATTTCACCTGTAGGTGTTGTGGTATAACAGGACGCAGAAACCCATCTAAGTCATGACACAAGATCCAGTTTTCACAAGCAAAGGAAGATTTTGGGTCATCCAGAGAAGAAGGAAAAAGAGACGCATCCCTTTTCTGTTCCTCTGCAAATGAAGGAATCTGTGTGTCTGTTTTCCTCACAACATTAGCTGGAACCGATTCAGGTTGAATCAGTAATTCTCCATGCAAAGGTGCTTACTTTGCTAAAGTATCTGCTGTTCGATTGCCTACAGTTAACTCACTATTGTCTTTTTTTTATATGATAGAATTTTTACAATAGCATATGCAAGAGGATTTTTCTCTGCAAGTTCAAAAACTGATTCAAGTGTCTCTTTCTGCACAAGAGACTTATTGGATGAATCTACAAAACCTATGTGTTTCCAAATAGGTAGGTAGTCAGTAAGAGAACGAACATATGAACTGTCACTATAGATCACTGATGGACTTCTATTCTCTTCCTTGTCAATTCTCAATACTGTTTTTACTGCTTCAAGTTCTGCTGAAAAACGTCCTGGCAACTTGTGTTGTATGGCAAGATTACACTGTGCATACCAAATTGAATACCCACTGTAATAATTACCTGATATACAATATTTTGAACCATCAACAAATACAGGTTCATTCATTTTCTCTGCCTCTCTATGGAAGAGAGGAGATTGAGTCTCATAGACTTCACACAAACAATCATGTTCTAGCCCATTGTATTCCATCAACTGAGGAAGGATATACTTGGCATTGTGTTCAACCTGTATTTGTTTAGGTAACAGAGCCAACAACCATTGAGAAAATCTTTGATTGGAGACTCCAGAAACATTTTTCTCAAAAAGGAACTTCAAGGTACTATGTGGGGTCTGTAAAATGATTTTGTTAAAACCTACAATATGCGCTGTTGCTTTTACCGCATAATGTACACCCATTAATTGCCGGACACATTCGTCGAAGCCCTTCGCCACAGTAGTAATCAAACAAGAAAAATAACCAAGAATTCTCCAATTTTCTCCCTGTTTCTGAAGCAAAATAGTTGAGATGGTAATTTCTGAAGCATGCACTTGCAAATCAAATGGTGCTTGTTTATCCACAGTAGCTAGTGCAGGAGCTGACTGCAAATAATTTTTCAACATTTCAAAAGCTTTTTGCTGGACTTCTGTCCAGGGACCAAATTCATTCTCCTCTTTATGTTTTAACAAATCATATAGCGGTTTCGCCTTATCTGCCAATGACTCGATAAAATCTCTGGAGACATTTACCAAACCCAAAAACTGTCTCAATGCTTTGAATGTTGTTGGTACAGGTAAAGGTGCAATAGACTCTATACGTTCCTGTAAAGGCTTCTTCTTCCCTGGACCAATCATAATTCCTAGAAATGTTACTTCATTTTTAATGAGCTGAACTTTGCATGTATTCAGCTTGAGACCTTCTTCTTGCAGACGTTTCAAAAGTTCTGCCAAAAGAGTCAAGTGCTCCTTCTCATTTTCACTTGAAAGAAGAATGTTGTCTACATACTGAATTAAACAATCTGATCTAGAGAATTTTGGTAAAACATTTGCCAACGCCTGATGAAATATAGACAGTGAACTATGATAACCTTGCGGAAGACCATTAAAAACATATTGGACATTTCTAAAAAGGAATGAAAATTTATATTGATAGATTTTGGCCAGAGCAATGCTAAAAAAAGTATGCAATGCTTAGTACAGAAAACACTTTTGCGTTAGCATTTATTTGCGCCATGATGTCTGGTGTTTCCGCTACAATAGACAAACAACATGGTATTTATTTGTTTAGCATTCTTAGGTCAATCAAGAGTCTGTATGCACTAGGGCAGTGATGGCGAACCTTGGCACCCCAAATGTTTTGGAACTACATTTCCCGTGATGCTCAACTACACTGCAGAGTGCATGAGCATCATGGGAAATGTAGTTCCAAAAGATCTGGGGTGCCAAGGTTTGCCATCACTGCACTAGGGTCATCTCATTTAGCCACTACCCATAAAGGATTCTTTGTCACAGAATTAGCTTTCCTGATGATTCCCTGTTCCGAAAAAACGCTTGAATAATTATTGAAACATGTTTATCAGACTCTGGTGGTAATTTGTATGGCTTAACAAATGGATGGTCTTTACCTTCAATGTTAACCTCAATACCTTTAAATAAACCAACCTAGTTCTTTTTCTGACTCCGAAGTTTTTTTGTGTGACTGTACCACTTGTTTTAACTTCAAATTATCTCCTGTATCAGGCCATTTGTATGTGTCATCTGCTTCTGTCAAACAGATGGTTCCCACTTTTGAATAATCAGCTGGATTAATTACCACAGGCTTACGATTAGCTGAGCCTTTCCAAATTGCTCCATTGCCTAAATCAATTATCCACCCTCTTTGAAACAAAATATCTGTACCGATTATATTCTTTGCTCCCTGGCAAAACCACATGTCAATTTCAGTTTGCAAACAACCTGGGATTTCAAAAGAAACATTTTTACACATTTTAGCCTGAGAATCACTTGTTCCATTAAACACAACAATTGTACAAATTGCTGCATCCGATAAAACAGGTCATTTCAAACCAGAGACACTGATCTGAGCTCCTGTATCCAATAAAGTTCTCACTTTTTGTCCATTAATTTTAGCTTTTAAAAAGGATGACCACTCTTGTCTAGAAATATAATAGAGCTACATAATCTAGATTGTGAGATACTAATTCTTTTTCCTCTATTTGTCATGGGGAAGCCAATATTGGCTGTCTCCCATTGATTTCACTAGTTGAATGTGCATTCATATTCATACCAATCTCTCTTAGCTCTTTTCTCAGAGGAGTGTAAGGAGAAAAAGTCTTGACTTCTTCTGCTGAAGGTGGGGCAGAAGGTTGAATGGATATCAATCCATTTTCTTTCCCAGTGTTTTTCAACTCAATATCTCTTAAATACTTCCTACACTGCGATTTATAGTGACTTACTTGTTGGCAATAGAAAAAAGTAAGTGGCATTTAATGATCAAAGTGTCTTACCCTGTCATTCCTGAAGGGGGCAACATCACCTGCTTTAAACCTAGTCTGAGTGTCTCTTATAAAATTGCTCTTCTGAATAACAGATAGCTTGGTTTTTAAATTACTTTGTTGTAATTGTCTTCTTACAATATCTCTAACTGAAGCTGCCTCATCTAAATCTTCTTTTTGACTAGCCAACACCATTGACACAGGATCTAAATATGTACATTTTTGAACAAATGCCCTTATTAAAGCCGAATTTTCATCCTCCAACCCATATACCATCTTGAATGCCTTAGCAAATTTCTCTCTAAAATGAAAAGGGTCATCATGTATTGTAACTCTTAAGGAGTCCAATATTTCAGCCGTCTGCGTTTCCTCCCCCGTAATACACAGTAATAACTGGCGCAATCTCTCAGATGCATCACTATGAATTTTAGCTCCATGATTATCAAGATATGGTGATTTGATTAAATGCCTTGCCATAAAATTAGGGACCCATAGACAGAAAATTCTATTTATTTGATCATCACTCGAGTTGAAACGATCACAAAAACTTTCAAAGACACCCCCATCTGCTCTTAAATAATAGTGTGGGATATCTTTCAAAATTTTCATCAACTGATCATGTATTTGCAACTTAAGCTTAGACGCTGTATCTAATAACTTTTGTTTGCGTACATCCGCCTCTGTCGTGTCTGAATCGTCTACCTCAAAGGGACAATCTGGTATATAAGAAGCTTTCGCTGTTTCTGACTGCTTTTTGATATTCCTCGTTGTAATCATTGAGATATGTTTGTTTTTTGAAATTGTAACATCCTGCATTTCCTTTTCACTCTTGAAATGCTCAATATAGTTACAACAAATTTCACAGTTTGAACAACTAGGTTCAATAGATAAATTCTCATGTATTTGTGTAATTTGTGAAACATTTTCACCTCCTGATTTGTTCACTACACAAATCATATGTTTTTTCTGGCACATCATAAACCATTGAATTAAAAACCAAAGCCAGTTTCATTACATTTTGTAACTTATTCTTTGTTTTAGCTAATGAAAATCTAACCTTATCCATTTTAACATTCGCCTGTAAACATTGTTCATACATTGATACTCACCGAATATAGGACTTTTTCCTTTATGCGCTGATCTCAAATAACCGTCTTTCAAGACTTATGATTTCCACATCAAATTCTCAGGTCTTCATAATCATGAATCGATTTTTCTTCTAGGTTCATTCAATAGTTCTGAAGTTTAATTTTAGTACATCACTTCTCCCCTCTGATCAAGGAAGGAAGTGGTAAAAAAACTTCCACCAAATTGATACTGGCTGGCATGCGCCAATGTAAATGTCAGACTTTTCTGCCTTTTCCAGATGATTTTGAGATACATTTCTTAGTTTGTATGACAGCTTGAATCAAACTGTGTGATTTATTTCCACGCAAAAGTTACAAAAATACTTACAAAAGTTGTACATTCAAATACAAATTAAATGTAGCTTCAAATAAGATGAAAGATATGAGATAAAGTTGTTTGTTTAAAAAAATAAGTTCAAGACATGTGCTTAAAATGTCTGCTGTTTCCTTTGTTCCAAGAGCAGCTGTAAAAATATTATGTATGCTGGGTTTCTATAGTTGTGAAGAGTAGAAGGAAATGTAGAATAAGAGACCTTCTTGCAAGCAGCTCTTCACTTAAACCTGATCCCTTAGTTAAATTTTGCGCCAAACTAACCACTCCCATATTACTCCTATTATCACCTCCCATCCACTCCCCACAAGGGTGGTGGCTAGGAGTAAGAATTCCATTTGACCAGCATGTCTAATTAACACCAGACACAGGAAATGGGGGATGATAATTTGCCTGCCACAGAATGAATATACACATAGTTTCTCAAACAGAATATCAATAACATGTCTAATTAACACCAGACACAGGAAATGGGGGATGATAATTTGCCTGCCACAGAATGAATATACACATAGTTTCTCAAACAGAATATCAAAAACATATGAATTCCTTTTAAGAAAATATAACCAGACATATCAATCAAAATATCTTGACAGCTTCTGGAAATTGAGAACTCAGCTCAAATGTCACATCTGTAACTTATTAGTTTAAAGGACCTTTCATATACACAAAATTACAGGGGATTTCATAACCTCAGTTATATACTTATGGGACCAAATTAAAATTTAGATATTAAGAATATAATAGGTTTCAACGTGCCCTGATGACCGCTATAGCAAGCATACACACTGACCTTTGTCAAGTCCTACTGTACGTGGAATAGGTAGAGTATTAACTAGACATGCTTGTACAAACTATCTTTGAACTATCTTTGAACTACAAGAATAAGTCAACTCTTCTCACTTGGACCAAAGAGCAATTTTATATAAAGTGAAAAATCAGGATTTTCTGCAACAACTTTCAGGTTTACGGACTGCCTGAAGTGACACATGATGAGGGCTAGGCTAATACAATGAGAGGCCTATTCAAACCCTTTTTGGGGAGATCAGTCCCCCCCCAAATGTGGTCTGAAAGAGTTCACAGATTTTCTTGACCCTGAAGCCTACCCAGAAAGATGCTATAATCTGTTTTCACTACTTTGGGCAGAAAGTCCGAATAATGGAGAAACTTTGGACCACTCCCTCTGTTGATTTCTATAGGGCTTCTCTGTAGAACTGGCATTGTAAAATCTAGCATGCCATAGGGCCCTCAGGCCCCTCCCTAATTAACTTCACACCTCAAATATTCAATATGGATAGGGCATCCCTGTATTCTCATTGCAAAATATGGTTTCCTGGCCCACCTCGCGTTAACACCTCCTCTGGAGCCCCACAGGACCACCTGTTCCTAGCTAAATAAAAGACAGCCCCTCCCCCAGGAAGGTGTTCTTTTTTGGTCATGCTCCAAGCCATCTGTTGATTGCAGTTAATAAGTAATTTGTTTGCTGCACCCCTCCACCGAACCTACCCCTCCATGTTCAGCCTCTCATGTAGTTGGAAGACCCTGAATGTTGGATGGTAAACCCTCCTAAAAACTGGGTGCCCTTTGTGCCACGGCCCCTGGCAAAATGATGCTTAAACAGCATTGACATTGTACAGGTGTGGTATTATAACAGCTCTACAATGTCATCATTGCCTCTCCCTTGGGGTTTTTTTCCTGTCTTTTTTATATGCAGTGCACTGCACTTCTCTCCTGGCTTTATTGTAAGTCTGAGAGCGAGTGTGAAGGATGTCACAGGGGTCTGGGAGATGAGCAGCAGGGGATGGTAACCGCCAGTTGCCATGCAACGGCATAAATTATCTTGGAGGTCTGCAGTTGAGAAGGCTTCTCTCCCTCTCTCTGCAGTCCTGCCGAGGTAAAGGACTTACCTCAGATCCTGACTGAGTCCTCTGTCTGTCTCTGGATGTGCTGTCCTGGCTCCCCGCTATGCTGTGTATTTCTGTTTGACAGTCTGACTGTTTTTTGTCTCAGACTCTGTCTGCGTCTACTGTCTGCCTTTGGAAATGCTGCCTGAGCTCACCTGAGGCTGCTTCTAAAGTGAGTGGATGAAGGCAGGTGGGTCTTAAAAAGACAGTGGGGCACGTTAGCACCAATGACAAAGTCAGAGGAAGATGAGTGTCCTAAAAAACAATTTTAGGGATTTAGGAGCTAAATTGAGGAATAGGACCTCCAAGGTAGTATTTTCAGAAATACTACCAGTACCTTGAGCCACGCCAGAAGGCAGTGGGAGATTCGGGCAGAAAACCAGTGGCTGAGGAGCTGGTGTAGAAAGAAGCGGTTTGGGTTCCTGGAGAACTGGGCTGACTTTTCAGTTGGTTACCAGCTCTATAGAAGGGACGGACTGCACCTAAATGAGGAGGGTACAGATCGGCTGGGAGTGAAGATGGTCAAAAGGTTAGAGGGGCTTTTAGACTAAGTAACGGGGGAGGGTCCAGACATAGAGATAGCCAGTGTGGAACGTGTTTCAGTGGGTAGAATGGGGCATTAGTGGTAGGTTGACTAAAACACCTAAACCCATGATTAGTATAGTAACAAGTCCTATTTGTAACCTCAGAACATCCAATAAGGAGTATGCATCTGGACAAAACTACGAGGCATTTTCACTAATGCCAGGAGTCTGGCGGACAAGATGGGAGAACTGGAGCTGCTACTGTATGAGGAGGAATTCAATTTCATGGGAATTTTAGAGACCTGATTCAATAGCTCTAATGATTGGCTGGCAACCATTCAAGGGTATTCCCTATATCGCAGGGACAGGGAGGGTAAAAAAGGGGGCGGGGTATGCCTGTACATCTAAAATGATATACAGGTGAATGTGAGGGATGACATCACTAATGGAGCAAGGGAAGAGGTGGAATCCTTATGGGTAGAGTTACAAAGTGAGGAAACTAAGGAGAAGGTAATACTGGGAGAATGCTGTAGGCCCCCTAACCTGAAGGAGGAGGGGGAGACGGACCTCCTATCAGAGTTTGGGATGATGGCAAGGATGGGAAGTGTCATTATAATAGGAGATTTTAATTATCCAGACATAGACTGTGCAGAAGGAACAGCGCATTTATCTAAGGCTCGCCATTTTCTAAATGTCTTACAGGACAATTTCATGGATCAGATGGTAAATGCACCAACAAGAAACAATGCGTTACTAGACCTACTGATTACTATACACAAGGCCAAGGATAAATCCAAGGAAAAGATCCAAGCCTACTTACCGACCAGCCTGCGGACAACTGAATCCACCTGTCTAACAGTTAGCGTTAAAACAGGGGTTTAGTCTGCACACATTTGCAAATACATAGTTACATATTTACATGGTAGGTGAGGTTGAAAAAAGACACAAGTCCATCAAGTTCAACCTATGTGTGTGATTATATGTCAGTATTACATTGTATATCCCTGTATGTTGTGGTCATTCAGGTGCTAACCTAATAGTTTTTTGAAACTATTGATGCTCTCCACTGAGACCACAGTCTGTGGAAGGGATTTCCACATCTTTGCTGCTCTTACAGTAAAGAACCCTCTACATAGTTTAAGGTTAAACCTCTTTTCTTCTCATTTTAATGAGTGGACACGTGTCTTGTTAAACTCCCTTCTGCAAAAAAAGTTTTATCCCTATGGTGGGGCACCAGTACGGTATTTATAGATTGAAATCATATCCCCTCTCAAGCGTCTCTTCTACAGAGAGAATAGGTTCAGTGCTCGCAACCTTTCTTTATAACTAATATCCTCCAGACCATTTATTAGCTTTGTTGCCCTTCTTTGTACTCACTCCATTTCAAGTACATCCTTCCTGAGGACTGGTGCCCAGAACTGGACAGCATACACTAGGTGCAGCCAGACCAGAGTCTTGTGGATAATTATCGTTCTATCTCTGGAGTTGATCCCCTTTTTAATGCATGCTAATATTCTGTTTGTTTTGCTAGCAGCAGCTTGGCATTGCATACCATTGCTGACCCTATCATCTACCAGGTCCTTTTCAATCCTAGATTCCCCCAGAGGTTCTGCCCCCAGTGTACAGATTGCATTCATATGTTCGCCACCCAAATGCATTATTTTACATTTTTCTACAATAAACCTCATTTGCCATGTAGTTTCCCACCCCATTAATTTGTTCAGATTTTTTTGCAAGGTTTCCACATCCTGCGGAGAAGTTATTCCCCTGCTTAGCTGAGTATCGTCCGCAAACACAGGGATTGAAATGTTTACCTCCATCCTCCAGGTCATTTATGAACAAAATAAATAGGAATGGTCCCAGCACAGAACCCTGGGGGACCCCACTACCCACCCCTGACCATTCCAAGTACTCACCATTTATCACCACACTCCGAACTCACCCTTGTAGACAGTTTTTAATCCATGTACCCACCCTATGGTCCATGCCAATGGACCTTATTTTGTACAGTAAACGTTTATGGGGAACTGTGTCAAATGCCACCCAGATACACCACTTTTATGGGCCTTCCTTTATCTAGATGGCAACTCACCTCCTCATAGAAGGTTAGTAGATTGGTTTGGGAAGAACGATTCTTCATGAATCCATGCTGACTACGGCTAATGATACAGTTCTCATTTACTAAAATCTTGTATATAGTCCCTTATCATCCTCTCCAAGAGCTTACATACTATTGATGTTAGGCTAACTGGTCTGTAATTCCCAGGGATGTATTTTGGACCCTTTTTAAATACTGGTGCTACATTGGCTTTTCTTCAATCAGCTGGTACCATTCCAGTCAGTAGACTGTCAGTAAAAATTAGGAACAATGGTCTGGCAATTACTTGAGTTCCTTAAGTACCCTCAGATGCAAGCCACCTGGTCCCGGTGATTTATTAATGTTAGGTTTCCCAAATCTAATTTTAATTCTGTCCTCTGTTAACCATGGAGGTGCTTCCTGTGATGTGTCATAAGGATAAACACTGCAGTTTTGGTTACTGAAGCCCCCTCGATTCCCTTGTGAAGACTGGGGAGAAGAAAAAAATTCAATACCTTCGCCATCTCCCCATCCTTTTGTAACTAGATGTTCTTCCTCATTCAATATGGTCTGTCCTCCCTTTTTTTACTGTTATCATACATAAAGAATTTCTTGGGATTTTCCTTGGATTTATCCTTGGCCTTGTTTATATTTATTTGCCCTCCATGCTACTTACTGCAATGGCCAGTCATAGGTGGGGGTAGTGGACCCCTTTTTTGCTACTGATTACTAACAATACAGACTTGATCACGGATATAGAAAACGGGGCAACTTAGGAAACAGCGATCACAGCAGGTCAATTTATTTCAGCATAAATCACACAAATAGTAAACATAAGGGGAATACAAAGACACTGATTTTCAAAAGAGCCAACTTCCTGAAACTACGCTCCTTCCTAGAAGATGCTAAATGGGATAAAAGCCTAGGAATGAAGAACACAGAGGAAAAATAGGTGTACTTTAGGAGCATATTAAATAAGGGTATTAGCCAGTGCATACCAAAGGGTAATACATTTAAAAGAGCTAACAAAAGCCCTAGGTGGCTTATCACCAATGTAAAAATTCATATAAAAGCAAAGGAGAAGGCCTTCAAAATATACAAGGCTGTGGGATCATCATCAGTATTCCAACTGTACAAAGAATGCAATAAGAAATGTAAGAGTGTAATCAGGGAGGCTAAGATAGAACACGAAAGGCACATAGCGGAGGAGAGTAACCAAAATCCCAAGAAATTCTTTAAGTACATAAATAGTAAAATAGGGAGGACGGATCATATTAGCCCCATAAAGAATAATGAAGGGGTTCTGGTTATAAAGGATGGTGAGATGGCAAAGGTTTTGAATGTATTCTTCTCCTCAGTCTTCCCGAGGGAATCAGGGGCTTCAGTAACCAAAACTGCAATGTTTATCCTCATGACACATCACAGAAAGCACCCCATGGTTAACAGAGGATAAAATCAGAAATAGACTTGAAAAACTTAACATAATACGCCTCTTTTGAGGCGATCTCGGGGGGCACGATCCTTGGGGACGTTGTTAACCCATACTTTTCATCATACACTGATTGTAATCTACACCTCCACAGCTTTTGGTTGGTCCGGGTGGGTAGAGAGGAGGGTGGGTACCCGTCCTGCTAGACTGACCCTGGGACTTATTCTCAATAACCCATACTATCTCTGGAGGTCCCCTCATGTTGCCTCTCCCCAATCTCCCCTGCTATTCCAGGTCCCTTTGCACAGTTCTAACACTAGTTTATTAGCTTGTTTGATATTATGTTGACATGTACATCTTCTCCACCAGGCTCTACTTAAAACGAATGCTTATCTCTGCCGGAGGTTGAGATGTATGTGTCGGGCCAAGTGCCTATTTCTAGGATCTTCATTTTCAATAATATACTAAAAGGTCCCTCTGCTGGGGCGGCGTTCATGCCCCCCTTTCTGCCTAGTGGTTTTTGGTACTCCAACGGCCACTGGACAGGACCAATCTCTTCCTACTGGAGAGATTCTTCTGTGACTCTCTCTTCCTGATGGAGGACTCTGTCCCCTCCACTCTCCGGGGATCTCCCTTGCTCCCCGTCTTTCTTCTTTACCTTCCTGCTTTCCTTCTCTGCTTATATACTAATGTGTTTTTCACCACAGGAGTCCTCTGGGGGGACTACTATAGACGTATACTGCTGCTCTCACCGCTCTCCGCTTACCGCTTGAGGAGCCTTAGAACCCGTGGACACAGGATGGTGAGTACTGTTGATTGCCCAGCTCTGCCCTCACCTCTGCTCAATGGCTAATGACACACCTGTAAACGCGGCCATTAAAATAGTATCCCATAATGCCCAAGGCCTGAACTCCCAGTCCAAAAGACGCAAAGTTTTTCAATACCTACATTCCCAAAAAGCAGACGTGATCCTTCTACAGGAAACTCACTTTCCTAAAAGTTTTAACCCTACATTTATCCACTCCAAATTCCCCTTCTTTAAACTTGCCAATGCTGAGAACAAAACAAAAGGGGTGGGTATCTTTATTTCCAAACGATGCAAATTTACCCCCAAATCTGAATTCAGGGACCCGGACGGGCGCTACCTTCTCTTAGTGGGGGAATTAGACAATCAATTATACTCTCTAATTTCGTATTATGCTCCCAATAGGGGCCAGTTTGCCTTCTTCCAAAACATGTTCTCAACACTAACGCCACTATTGGAAGGCACAGTGATTTATGGAGGCGACTCTAACTCGGCCTTTGACCAGGGCATGGACAAATCACGCCCCCTGGGCAGGCGCCTCATTAGACCGACAAAACAGAGCCTACGCATAGCTAAACTTATCTTCCAGCAGGGTCTGATAGACATTTGGAGGGAAGTAAATCCTACATTGCGAGACTACACTCATTTCTCCAACCCCCACAGTTCTTTCGCAAGAATCGATCACATCCTTATAGCCTCAGCATCCATTCCACTAACGCACAGGGCATATATTAAAGACGTAGTCTGGTCGGACCACTCAATGGTGATTCTTGTACTTCAGCGCCCGAGGGGCCATAAACCTACCCGACGATGGAGGCTTAACGAGTCCATCCTGAGTGATCCGATCAGATCAAAAGCTATTGAGACTAACATACGCGACTACTTCCTCAATAATGATACAGCAGACACTAGCCCCTCTTGTCTCTGGGCAGCTCATAAAGCAGTGATAAGAGGTCACCTGATCCAATTAGCCTCTCAAATCAATAAAGAAAACAAAACAGACATAGAAAAGCTGGATAGGGAATATACAGCCTTAATTAAACGTCACAAAGCGGACCGAAATGCAGTCCCTACCACACAGCTGGATGCAGCACGCACAGCCCTAAACCTCGCCTTAACCACTAAGGCTGAAAAATGGCTTAGGTGGAATAGAAACAGATTCTACAGCAATGGCGACCGCATCGGTCCTGTGCTGGCAGGCAAATTATCCCCGAAATTTCGTTCTCCGGCCCTACCAAAGATCAGGATTCAGGGTGGTACCCTGTCCCAAAACCCACAACGGATAATGGGAGAATTCCTAACCTTCTATAAATCCCTATACAGTAGTGGAAGCAGCCCTTCTCCTGAGGCCATGGACCTCTTCCTAAACAGCATTCAGATTCCCAAATTAGAAGCTAGGCACCGCCAGATTCTGGACTCTCCTATTTCTGCTGAAGAAATTTGCGCGGTCATCAAAAACCTGAAATCACACTCAGCCCCTGGCCCAGATGGCTTCTCTATACCATATTACAAATCATTTTCTACCCTACTCGCCCCATACATGGCTAGATTCTTCAATGCTCTTAGGAAGGGGGATCCCCTTGATTCATCACTTAACACGGCCTACATCACGGTCCTCCCCAAGCCAGATAAAGACTCCAGCTCGGTCAGCAACTACAGACCAATATCCCTCATCAACAATGATTTAAAGATCTTGACTAAGATACTTGCGGACCGCCTGGCTTCCTTCATCAGCATATACATTAATAAAGACCAAGTGGGCTTCATACCGGGGAGACAGGGGCCCGACCAAATACGAAGAGCGATAGACATAGTTTCCCTTATAAATTCCAACTGGGATGGAGGCTCACCCAGGCAGGGGTGTCTTCTGTCTCTGGACTTACAAAAAGCGTTTGACGCTGTCCAATGGCCCTACATTTTCCATCTACTACAAAAATGGGGATTCGGGGATTCTTTTCTCAATGTCATTCACGCATTATACTCAACTCCATCAGCGCAGGTGCGTCTCCAGGGGTTCTACTCAGACTCCTTCCCCATAGCCAGAGGTACAAGACAGGGGTGCCCACTCTCCCCGTTGATCTTCGCCATAGCAATCGAATCCCTGGCGATTGCCATCAGAAACAACCCAAACATTCAAGGCATTCAAAGCGGCCCCAAGTGTCATAAATGTGCATTATTTGCTGATGACATTTTACTATTTGTATCTTCTCCGCTGACATCGCTCCCCATTATCTGCCGTCTTTTGGATGATTTTGGGAAGATCTCAGGCCTTAGAGTAAATTATGACAAATCCCAGGCACTTAATATCAATATCCCAGATCCTCTCCTGGCCAGGCTCAGGGACGGCTTTCGGTTCTCATGGAGCGACTCTTCCATTTCATATCTAGGGATACAGCTGACTCCTAAGATTGAACTCCTCTATCAAGCCAATTTTCCCCCTCTTTATAAAAAACTGGAGGAGGACCTATCTCGTTGGTCCAGGCTGTCCCTGACCTGGCTAGGCAGGATCAACACGATCAAGATGACACTGCTCCCCCGCATCCTATACTACTTTAGAGCTCTTCCGATACCAGTAGACACTACCCGCCTAAAACGCTTCCAGGCCAACATTGTTAAATACATTTGGGGTAAAGGGGGACACAGATTCTCTAAAACGACCCTGTTTAGACCTAGGTCAGAGGGCGGCTTGGGTCTACCAAACCTACTCTGGTACCTACAAGCGGCTCAATTAGCCCAGATCTCTACTGTCTACTCTCGATGGGAACATCCTGATTGGATCCACATAGAGAGGCAAGCAGTCCCCCACCACACCCTGGACTTCCTCCTCTGGAGCCCAAAGAAACGTAGACCCCCCATCCTCTCCCCAACATTGTCACATTCCTTTACATTATGGGACAGAATGAAAAGCAACAACCGCTTAATATCCCCAACGACACCATTACAGCACCTGTTCCACAATCCCGATTTCCCCCCAGGCCTCAATATCTCCGCTTTTAAATGGTGGCTCGACAAAGGGATGTACAGAATAGGACACTTCCTTAGACCTTTAGGTCCTCTCTCTAAAGCTTTCTGTGTCAGCAAACTCGACATGCCACAGTCAGAATCCTTTCGATTCTCCCAAATTTCAAGCTATTTACACAATAAATGTAGGACCCTACCAAATGGACCCCAAATGACTCCTTATGAAATATGGTGTGGCCAGGCCTGCGAGCAGAGAGGGGGCATCTCGGTGATTTACAAGGCACTATCCTCTGCACAACTCAAGGCACCCTACATGCTAGCCTGGGAAGGGGATCTTTCTCAAAGCTGGCAGCTGGAAACTTGGCACAGGAATTTCTCCCAGTCTTACAAAGGCATTTTAAACACTGGTCTAGTTGAGGCTAGCTTAAAAGTGCTAACTAGATGGTACCTGGTGCCCTCCAAATTAGCTCGCTTCTACCCTTCGGCTTCACCCCTCTGTTTTCGGGGATGTGGCCTGAGGGGAGACATGCTTCACACATGGTGGACCTGTCCTAGGATTAGACAATTCTGGCACAGGATTTTCAGTTGGATTAGTAGGATAGCCGAGAGGCCTGTGCAGGTGCCCCCGCTGGTAGCACTTCTCAACTTCCCAGTAAGAGAAGTCCCCAGGGTTACGCAACGCCTCATCTTCTTCATCATTCTAGGAGCTAAAATTACTCTGGCCAAAGCCTGGAAAAAACCCTCAGTCTCAACAATTCTAGCCAAGAGAAAGATCTCTTGGATTATGAACCAAGAAAAAATGGCTAGTGTAATCCTGGAAAGCTCAACCAAGTTCAAACTAATTTGGGAACCCTGGGCAAACTACATTGGAGTCACGCTTTGACTTTCACACAGAGCAGCCACATTTGGATATGTCTACACCCCCCCAGTTGACTCCTATGCATTTCTTTCAACCTTTATCTCCTCTGCCTTCTCTCCCCTTTTTTTTTCTATTCTCTCTCTTTTTCTTCTCTCCATATGCCTTTCGTCCTTTTCTCTTCCCACCTTCCCTCCTTACTGTTGGTCTCGGGCATTGGACTGTTCTCAAACGGCCATGACCTGGGCCTCGGCTGGAGGCCATCTTGTGTTGGCTCCCAGCCCTGGCCCAGACTGTAACAGCCATATTGGAGTTCATACTCCCTGTCTCCTAATGCATTCATTTTCATTATCAACTATTTAGTTATTATCGTAGAACAGTTGCCATAAGAACTCGTTACGGATCAGAAGACATCGGATCAACTCACACACCCACTGCGGTGAGAATAAATTTAGTAGCCTCAGATAATATCCCCTCCATCCTTCTCAGAGAATCGATGTTTTTCTTTCTCTAGTTGGAGGGAGGTCGGAGGCGGTGAGGTCCCGCCACAGTGTGTCCCCAATTGGGGTGGCGGACCACTTCCTCCCAGTATCGCATATATTATCTACTATATCTGATCATATGTCTTCTCACGATTACCAAATACAAAGTTGATGTCTAACTAAGCCTATTCTGTATTATAATGTTCTGTTCTCCTAAACTTCATCAAGTTGTTTGTCAAGCGACCGTGTTGGTCGTCTATATTACGTTGACTTGAGATGTAGTCATGTCATGCACCGTTCTCCCCTCCCCCCTTTTCCCCCTCTAATTTTCCCCCTTTTTTTTTTTTTGAAAATAAAAATATATTGAAACGAAAAACTTAACATAAATAAGTCACTGGGACCAGATGGCTTGCACCCGAGGGTCCTTAAGGAACTCAGTTAAGTAAGTGCCAGACCATTGTTCCTAATTTTTACGAACTGTCTACTGACTGGAATGGTGCCAGCTAATTGGAGAAAAGCCAATGTAGCACTAATCTTTAAAAATGGACCAAGATATATCCCTGGGAACTACAGACCAGTTAGCCTAACATCAATAGTATGCAAGCTCTTGGAGTGGATGATAAGGTACTATATACAAGATTTTAGTAATGAAAACCGTATCATTAGCAGTAATCAGCATGGATTCATAAAGAATTGTTCTTGCCAAACAAATCTATTAACCTTCTATGAGGAGGTGAGCTGTCATCTAGATGAAGGAAGGCCCATAGATGTAGTGTATCTGGATTTTGCAAATGCATTTGATACACTTCCCCAAAAACGTTTACTATAAAAGCTAAGGTCTGTTGGCATGGACCAAAGGGTGAGTACCTGGATTGAAAACTAGCTACAAGGGCGAGTTCAGAGGGTAGTGATAAATGGGGAATACTCAGAATGGTCCAATGTGGAAAGTGGGGTCCCTCAGGGTTCTGTCCTGGGACCAATCCTGTTTAATTTATTCATAAACAACCTAAGGGATGGGATAAACAGCTCAATCTCAGTATTTGCAGATGATACTAAGCTAAGCAGGGCAATAGCTTCTCCGCAGGATGTGGTAACCTTGCAGGAAGATCTGAACAAATTAATGGGGTGGGCATCTACATGGTAATTGAGGTTAAATGTAGAAAAATGTAAAATTATGCATTTAGGTGGCAAAAACATGAATGCAATCTACTCACTAGGGGGAGAACCTTAGGGGGAATCTAGGATGAAAAAGGACCTGGGGGTCCTAGTAGATGACAGGCTTAGCAACAGCATGCAAGCTGCTGCAAGCTAAGCAAATAGAATATTGGAATGCATTAAAAAGGGAATTGAAGCGGAGTTCCGGCCGAAATACGACTTTTAAGATAAAAAATACCCCAGAATACTTATGCCTCGTGCAATGTAACAAAGGTATGCTGTAAACTATGCCCAGTTTTCTGTCTGTGCAGCAATGTTCTCTTACTTTGTGAAGTTTCTGCACAGTGCAACCTACTCCAGTGTGGACATCTGAAGCCACAGTGTCCTTCTTCCTGGATTCCGTGCATGCTGGCTACCCAGCATGCACCTGCTGATCTTGTGCATGTGCAGTGCGGTGCAATTTTGGTCAGCTTGCAATCCCAAGCTGGCCAAGAATTTCCATAGATGCCAATGTTAAATGTTCCTGGAGCCATGCAATGCCAAGCTGGCCAGGAATTTCCATAGATGCCAATGTTAAATGTCACTGGAGCCGTGCGATGCCAAGCTGGCCAAGAATTTCCATAGACGCCATACCAAGCTGACCAAGATCTCCCAGGAGCCAATACAAAACCAGAAAGTACGCACAGTGCCGCGGCCCCCTAGAGGAGGAAGTGAAATTAGATACAGGCATACATTGGGTAAGTGAACAGAAAAAAAATTAAAATAAATTGCCAATTAATTTTAGGGATGCACATTAGTGCTGCATGGCGAGGAGTGAAAAATGTGGGTGTAACTCCACTTTAACTCCAGTGATGAAATGATAATTCTCCCACTCTACAAGACTCTGGTCCAGCCGCTGCTAGAGTATGCCATCCAGTTTTGGGCTCCGGTCCTCTGGAAGGATGTGCTGGAAATGGAGAGAGTACAGAGAAGGGCAACAAAGCTAATAAAGGGACTGGAGGATCTTAGTTATGAGGAAAGATTACAAGCACTGAACTTATTCTCTCTGGAGAAGAGACGCTTGAGAGGGGGTATGATTTCAATGTACAAATACCGTACTGTCACCCCACAATAGGGATAAAACTTTTCAGCGAAAGGGCATTTAAAAAGCCTCATGGCCATTCACTAAAATTAGAGGAAACGCGATTTAACCAGAAACTGTGTTTTTTACTGTAAGAGCGGTAAGAATGTGGAATTTTCTTCCACAAGCAGTGGTTTCAGCAGGGAGCATAGATAATCTCAACAAACTATTAGATAGGCACCTAAACAATCACAACATACAGGGATATACAATGTAATATTGACATAAAAGCGCACACACACAGGTTGGACTTGATGGACTTGTGTCTTTTTTTCGACCTTACCAACTATGTAACTATGTAACAGTGTACCTGTTTTTTGGTGAGAGGTAATACGATTTTCTCCATATATTTTGTTCAAATATGAGCTTGCCACACAGTGGCACAGAAAATTAGCAAAGGTATGAGTAGAAGTAAGAAGTAAGACATGGTTTTTAGTGCTTAATGAAATTATGCAAATGAAGGTGTTTTGCATTATTAGGAGCAGAAACCCTGATCGCAAACACTCCAAAAAACATAAGACTCGCCAATGATCATCTTGTCCTGACGAACTCTAATAGGGCGTACACACGGTCGGACTTTGTTCGGACATTCCGACAACAAAATCCTAGGATTTTTTCCGACGGATGTTGGCTCAAACTTGTTTTGTCTACACACGGTCGCACAAAGTTGTCGGAAAATCCGATCGTTCTAAACGCGGTGACGTAAAACACGTACGTCGGGACTTTAAACGGGGCAGTGGCCAATAGCTTTCATCTCTTTATTTATTCTGAGCATGCGTGGCACTTTGTCCGTCGGATTTGTGTACACACGATCGGAATTTCCGACAACGGATTTTGTTGTCGGAAAATTTTATCTCCTGCTGTCCAACTTTGTGTGTCGGAAAATCTGATGGAAAATGTCCGATGGAGCCCACACACGGTCGGAATTTCCGACAACACGCTCCGATCGGACATTTTCCATCAGAAAATCCGACCGTGTGTACGGGGCATTACAGTTTGTCGTATTCATTAAGCATGTGGTCAATACACTCTAAAGGAGTCGTTTCCACTTACCCTGTGAATAGGGATGAGCCCGATGTAAGTTTGACTTGAACATCGGGTGTTCGCTCATTCACAGAACAGCGAACAATATGCGGCGAACGTGGCAAATTCGAAAACCGCGAAACGCCATTAAAGTCTATGGGACACTAACATGAAAAACCAAAAGTGCTCATTTTAAAGGCTTATATGCAAATTATTGCCATAAAAAGTGTTTGGGGACCCAGGTCTTGCCCCAAGGGACATGTATCAATGCAAAAAAAGTTTTAAAAAAACGTCAGTTTTTTCGGGAGCAGTGATTTTAATAATGCTTAAAGTGAAACAATAAAAATAAAATATTCCTTTAAATATCATGTCTGGGGGGTGTCCTTAGTATGCCTGTAAAGTAGCGCATTTTTGCCGTGTTTATAACAGTACCACAGCAAAATGACATTTCTAAAGGTAAAAAAGTAATTTTAAACTGCTTGCGGCTGTAATGTATCATCGGTTCCCGGCAACATAGATAAAAATCATTGAAAAAAACACATGGGTTCCCCTTCAGTCCATTACCAGGCCCTTTAGGTCTGGTATGGATATTAAGGGGAACCCTGCAGCCGAATTAAAATAAAAAATTGCGAGGGTTCCCCCAAAATCCATACCAGGCCCTTCAGGTCTGGTATGGATATTAAGGGGAACCTTGCCCCAAAATTAAAAAAATGGCGTAGGGGTTTCCCCCCAAAATCCATACCAGGCCCTTCAGGTCTGGTATGGATTTTAAGGGGAATGCTGAGCCAAAATTTTAAAAAAATGGCATAGGGGTCCCCCCAAAATACATACCAGACCCTTATCCAAGCACACAACCTGGTAGGCCGCAGGAAAAGAGGGGGGGCGGGAGAGCGCCCCCTCTCTTGAACCATACCAGCCCACATGCCCTCAACATAGGGAGGATGCTTTGGGGCCATGTTGATGGGGACAAGGGCCTCATCCCCACAACCCTTGCCTGGTGGTTGTGGGGGTCTGCAGGCAGGGGGCTTATCGCAATCTGGAAGCCCTCTTTAACAAGGGGACTCCAAGATCCCATCCCCCTATGTGAATGGGTATCGGGTAGATTGTACCCCTACTCATTCACCAAAAAAGTGTCAAAATGTTAAAAATGACAAAAGACAATTGGGGACAAGTCCTATATTTAAAAAAAAAACTGTCCCGCGATGTCCATCCATCTTCGATCACAGCGTCCGGTGACCCGATAAAAAACTGAACAAACTCCGCCTCCATGGGAGGCTCACTTGTTTACGTCACCGGGTGCCCCACCCTCAGCTATAACAGCTGTCATCACAAAGAGGCTTCAGTCAGCAGGAGCCTCCCATGGAGGCGGAGTTTTTTTTACGTTTTTTTTTATCGGGTCGCCAGACGCTGATCGAAGATAGATGGACATTGCGGGACCGTTTTTGTTTTTTTTAATAAAGGACTTGTCCCAAATTGTCTCTTGTCATTTTTAACATTTTGACACTTTTTTTGGTGAATGTGTAGGTGTACAATGTACCCGATACCCATTCACATAGGGGGGCTGGGATCTGGGGGTCCCCTTGTTAAAGGGGGCTTACAGATTCCGATAAGCTCCCCGCCCCATCCACCACAATGGATATGAAATGAAACAAACAAGATGTGCTTTAACTGCAGACTTTCAGCTTTAAGTTGAGGGTATTTACATCCAAATCAGGTGAACGGTGTGGGAATTACAACAGTTTGTATATGTGCCTCCCACTTTTTAAGGGACCAAAAGTAATGGGACAATTGGCTGCTCAGCTGTTACATGGCCAGGTGTGTGTTATTCCCTCATTATCCCATTTACAAGGAGCAGATAAAAGGTCCAGAGTTCATTTCAAGTGTGCTATTTGCATTTGGAATCTGTTGCTGTCAACTCTCAATATGAGGTCCAAAGAGCTGTCACTATCAGTGAAGCAAGCCATCAGTAGGCTGAAAAAACAAAACAAACCCATCAGAGAGATAGCAAAAACATTAGGTGTGGTCAAATCAACTGTGTGGAACATCCTTAAAAAGAAAGAATGCACTGGTGAGCTCAGCAACACCAAAAGACCTGGAAGGCCACGGAAAACGACTGTGGTGGATGATCGAATAATTATTTCCCTGGTGAAGAAAACACCCTTCACAACAGTTGGCCAGATCAAGAACAGTCTCCAGGAGGTAGGTGTATGTGTGTCAAAGTCAACAATCAAGAGAAGACTTCACCAGAGTGAATACAGAGGGTTCACCACAAGATGTAAACAATTGGTGAGCCTCAAAAACAGGAAGGCCAGATTAGAGTTTGCCAAACAACATCTAAAAAAGCCTTCACAGTTCTGGAACAACATCCTATGGACAGATGAGACCAAGATCAACTTGTACCAGAGTGATGGGAAGAGAAGAGTATGGAGAAGGAAAGGAACTGCTCATGATCCAAAGCATACCACCTCATCAGTGAAGCATGGTGGTGGTAGTGTCATGACGTGGGCATGTATGGCTGCCAATGGAACTGGTTCTCTTGTATTTATTGATGATGTGACTGCTGACAAAAGCAGCAGGATAAATTCTGAAGTGTTTCGGGCAATATTATCTGCTCATATTCAGCAAAATGCTTCAGAACTCATTGGACGGCGCTTCACAGTGCAGATGGACAATGACCCGAAGCATACTACGAAAGCAACCAAAGAGTTTTTTAAGGGAAAGAAGTGGAATGTTATGCAATGGCCAAGTCAATCACCTGACCTGAATCCGATTGAGCATGCATTTCACTTGCTGAAGACAAAACTGAAGGGAAAATGCCCCAAGAACAAGCAGGAACTGAAGACAGTTGCAGTAGAGGCCTGGCAGAGCATCACCAGGGATGAAACCCAGCGTCTGGTGATGTCTATGCATTCCAGACTTCAGGCTGTAATTGAATGCAAAGAATTTGCAACCACGTATTAAAAAGTGAACGTTTGATGGATGATTGTTAATCTGTCCCATTATTTTTGGTCCTTTAAAAAGTGGGAGGCACATATACAACTGTTGTAATTCCTACACCGTTCACCTGATTTGGATATAAATACCCTCAAATTAAAGCTGAAAGTCTGCTGTTAAAGCACATCTTGTTAGTTTCATTTCAAATCCATTGTGGTGGTCTATAGAGCCAAAAAGATTAGAATTGTGTCGATGTCCCAATATTTATGGACCTGACTGTATATCCCGTTGTGTGCTGACGTGAGGTGGGCCAGCAAAACTGAAAATTGTTATCAAATACTTACCGTAATTCTCTTTTCCTGGCCCATCCTCACGTCAGCACAGGACTCCCTCCCTAGTGGCCTGTCGCAGGCTAGGTTATCGAACACCTTAGTTGGGGGAGAGACGGTCCTGTGGGGCTCCAGAGGAAGTGTTAACCTGTTGTGTGCTGATGTGAGGATGGGCCAGGAAAGGGAAATTATGGTAAGAAAATTTGATAGCAATTTTCCATTAACCCTGCCATGGACTCTTGGCGATACTGCCACATACCCTTTTTTATTTATCCCTTCTTCAGACCTTTTCATTTAATAAAATATGTACTGTCATTTGAGTCTATCCTTGACTCCAAGGCTACCCTAACTCATTGGAGTTTATTTACTAAAGGCAAATAGACTGTGCAATTTGCAAGTACAGTTGCACCCTGCAAGGGGGTTTGCTCCAGAGCTTAGTAAATAAGGTAAAACTTTACCTTGCAAAGAATACCAAATTGTATGTGTTTTTTTGGTGAATGTGTAGCGGTACAATGTACCCGATACCCATTCACATAGGGGGGGCTGGGATCTGGGGGTCCCCTTGTTAAAGGGGGCTTACAGATTCCAATAAGCCCCCCGCCCACAGACCCCCACAACCACCGGGCAAGGGTTGTGGGGATGAGGCCCTTGTCCCCATCAACATGGGGACAAGGTGCTTTGGGGGTGGCCCCAAAGCATCCTCCCCATGTTGAGGGCATGTGGCCTGGTATGGTACAGGAGGGGGGCACTCTCTCGTCCCCCCCTTTTCCTGCAGCCTGCCAGGTTGCATGTTCGGATAAGGGTCTGGTATGGATTTTGGAGGGGACCCCTACGCCATTTTTTTAAATTTTGGCTCAGGGTTCCCCTTAAAATCCAAACCAGATCTGAAGGGCCTGGTATGGATTTTTTGGGGACCACTATGGCATTTTTTAAAAATTTTGGTGCAGGGTTCCCCTTAATATCCATACCAGACCTGAAGCGCCTTGTATGGATTTTGGGGGGACACCCACAAAATAGTTTTTTTTATTCGGGTGCGGGGTTCCCCTTAATATCCATACCAGACCCAAAGGGCCTGGTAATGGACTGGGAGGGAACCCATGCCATTTTTTTCGATGATTTTTATCTGTATTGCCAGCACCCGACAATACATTACAGCAGCGAGTAGTTTTAAATGACTTTTTTCCTTTAGAAATGTCATTTTGCTGTGGTACTGTTATAAACACGGGAAAACGCTACTTTACAGGCATACTAAGGACACCCACAGGCACGATATTTAAAAGGTATATTCCATTTTTATTGTTTCACTTTAAGCATTATTAAAATCACTGCTCCTGAAAAAAACGCTGTTTTTAAAACTTTTTTTGCATTGATACATGTCCATTGGGGCAGGACCTGGGTCCCCAAACACTTTTTATGGCAATAACTTGCATATAAGCCTTTAAAATGGGCACTTTTGATTTTTCATGTTCGTGTCCCATAGACTTTAATGGTGTTCACGTGTTCGTACTAACTTTTTGTCTGTTCGCAAGTTCTGGTGCGAACCAAACTGGGGGGGGGGGGTGTTCAGCTCATGTGAAGAGACAGGATCCAGAAAATTGGCCAAGCACCCTCTGTGGCACTGGCTCACATGTATTTATGCCAGCATGATAGGAAATACCTCGCCCAGCTCAGGGTGAATTTTGGTCCTGCATGCAGTCTGCAGTGGCAGAGAAATGAAATTGCAATGTTGCCTCACAAGGATGTAGTTGTGCAAGATTCTAAGCCATATTAAGGTGGCTATAGCAGAAAGTATGCTGCAAATATCCATGCCACAAGCAACACCCATAATGATAGAATGTAAATTGCTCGTTGATGAAGGTTGACAGAGACCTCATTAGAAGACCAATTTACAGTAACAGGTTCTCTAAACCTTATCCATATAAGATGGCTGATGTATGTTTATGCACTGCACTTCTAGGGGTGGATGCTACCCTCTGCATCTGACGCATTAAGTGTCTTTGCCTTTTTATAACTCAGTTGCCTTCAGAGATTCTATGGTTGAGAAAGTGGACTTGTTTACACCAGATGCAGTCCAGTGCATTTTTATTCTGCGTCAAGAATGCATGGACATTGTTAATTGGATTCCAATTACCTAGTTCACACCAGTGCAGTACATTCTAGTACCTAAGGCAAGAGCCTTTTGGCCTGTTTCAGTTTGAAGGAATGAAATGTGTTCATACACACCAAGAGGTTCAAGATGAAGTCCATGCAGACTGTCACAGGGACAGTTCAGCAGTAGGACCAGTTGGTATCAATCGACCTGCCCACTCATACTTCCATGTACCGATCAATGCCGAGCACCAGAGGCGTGTGAGACTTGCGGTGACTAGATGTCACTTTCAGTTCAGGTGTCTGCCTTTTACAGAATTGGCATAGCCCCAGGAATCTTTTTGAAGATCTTGTTGGCAGTGGTGCAACCTTGGGCCAGGTGGCACATGAGGATGACTCAGTTTGCATTCTTTAGTCTATGAGCTGGGCTGTCTATGGATCATAAAATCTTTGTGCCTATACAAATTCAGCATGAACTGGAATTTTGGACATCAGCACTGCGTTTCTTTTGGGGCATGCCTCACAGCCCAGGAGATTCGATGATTCTGAAGCCAGATGCCAGTCTCTGTGGCTGGGGAGTCCACAGTCTGAAGAAAAAAGTGCAAGGCGCAGTGAAGCGCATACTCCCCAAGTATCTTGAATAGAAGGAAGCCTTTTCTAGCATTGCAAGCCTTTCAGGATCTTCAAGGGGGCCTGAGTAAGGTTGACAACAAGGCAGTAGTAGCCTACATTGCCTGACAAGGGGAAACCAAAAGTCTTTTCCTGTTACATCTTGCAGAAAAACTTTTCACGGGGCAGAGAACCCTTACAGTCAGTTAAAGTTGGTTTTCTTGTCAGGGAAGCAAATTCAACTATTGGGTCAGTTAGGCAGAATATTTTTAGACTAGTGCCTCAAATCAATATTGGCCCTATGGGGTGTTCCAGCAGTAGTTCTCAGGGAGACTTCACTGAACACGCAGCTTCTGATATTTGCAACAGGATACCATTGTGAAGACTCCATCGTACAAGATAGGTTCACACTGCCATGAAATTTTCTGTTTGATAATTGTCTCTCTCCGGTGTTCTTGAATATAAAGGTGCTTCTGAAAATTTGGACAGAACAGGTCCTTACACCTATTGAGAAGGCCTTGGCTTTCACTGCTCCCCCAGATATCATCAGCACCACCAAACCCATTAATGGTCAAATGAAATCTTTTATGGCAAGGTCAGTGACAGCACCCCAATCCAATGAGACTACTTTTAATAGCGTGGCTATGGAGTAGGCTAGACTAGAGGTGCAGGGATTCTCATCCCAGGTTGTTCAGACCTTGGTGACCAGAAGATCATCCATGAACTCTACATATGAGAGGATATGAACATACTTGTTTTTTTTGCTCAGCAAAAGCTTTTTCTCCTGCGTCTCATGCTCTAGCCAATATCCTTGACATTTTACAGTCAGTGTTAGAGGTTGGTCTGGCATACAGCTCCATTTAAAGGGGTTGTAAAGGCTTGGGTGAAAAAACACCTGGCAGTCACCGGCCCCCTAGCCCCCTATTTTACTTACCTGAGCCCTTTCATCTTCTTCAGCGGGGACGCGAAGTCCTTCTCTCCATGGAGTCCCGGCTTTGATTGGATAGATTGATAGCAGCACAGCCATTGACTCCCGTTGCTGTCAATCAAATCCAATGACCGGGGAGGCGGGGGAAGGGGCCTAGTCATACATTCGGCTTCTATGGACGCCGAATGAATGACTCGGGATTGCGGCCATAAGGTAACCCCCTCGGGAAAGCTCTTCTCCTAGGGGGTTATCTAATGCAGGGGAGGAGCTGCAACAGCCACCGAGGGACCCCAGAAGAGGATGTTCGGGGCCACTCTGTGCAAAACGAGCTGCACAGTGGAGGTAAGTATGACACGTTTGTTATTAAAAAAAAATAACAAAAACAAAGCTTTAGTATCACTTTAAGGTACAGATCTCTACTTTATCTTTCACAGGCTGCAGATAGGTGCAAAAGGCCAGTGACCAGATGCTTCTTACAGATGACAATCTATATATGAACTTGAGGGAAATCCTTGTTCCCTCTGTGGGACTTAGGGTTGGATCTGAGAGCACCCTTTGCTCCAATGGTTTCATTTCCATTGAAGTACCTCACGGTAAAACTAGTTCTTCTGACAGCAACTACTTCAGACAAAAGGATTTTGAAGATTGCAAAACTTTCCTGCAAGGGCCCTTTGGTGTTTTTTCCTTTCTTTTCTTTTTTAACAGAGATAGGGATACCACGTCTTTCTCCTAAGTTCAATTTTAAAATGGTATTCAGTTTCCAGCAAAACTGGGAAGTAGTCCCTCCGAGTTTTCACAAGAGAGTCACTGAGTGCACAGCAGGAAGACTTCCTTACACATGGTCAAGTTACTGAAAGTGTATTTGGTCAAAAGAGGAAAGTGGACAATCTTTTCATTTAGCCATCAGTCATCCATTCTTGGGTTACCAGAGTGATTAGATTGGCATGCAGGAAGTAAGCCTTTCTGCTCTGAAACAATTGCAAGCTTATTTGACCAGAGTGGTGGCAGCCTTTGGGTCAGTTATGCCAGGTTTGTAAGGGATAGCTTGAAGGTATTTAGCGGCCTTCATTCAATCATACAAACTAAATGTGCGGTCAGCAAGTTTGGGACAAGAGCGAGATCAATTCTTTTTGGCTTTCGCAGCTTTTTTTTGATCATCAGTGTCTCTTTTCATTTGTTCTCTCCCACCCATTTATTCAACTATGGTACAGTCAGGTCCATAAATATTGGGACATCAACACAATTCCAATCTTTTAGGCTCTATACACCACCACAATGGATTTGAAATGGAACAAACACGATGTGCTTTAACTGCAGACTTTCAGCTTTAATTTGAGGGTATTTACATCCAAATCAGGTGAACGGTGTGGGAATTACAACAGTTTGTATATGTGCCTCCCACTTTTTAAGGGACCAAAAGTAATGGGACAATTGGCTGCTCAGCTGTTCCATGGCCAGGTGTGTGTTATTCCCTCATTATCCCATTTACAAGGAGCAGATAAAAGGTCCAGAGTTCATTTCAAGTGTGCTATTTGCATTTGGAATCTGTTGCTGTCAACTCTCAATATCAGATCCAAAGAGCTGTCACTATCAGTGAAGCAAGCCATCAGTAGGTGGAAAAAACAAAACAAACCCATCAGAGAGATATCAAAAACATTAGGTGTGGTCAAATCAACTGTTTGGAACATCCCTAAAAAGAAAGAATGCCCCGGTGAGCTCAGCAACACCAAAAGACCCGGAAGACCACGGAAAATAACTGTGGTGGATGACTGAAGAATTCTTTCCCTGGTGAAGAAAACACACTTCACAACAGTTGGCCAGATCAAGAACACGCTCCAGGAGGTAGGTGTATGTGTGTCAAAGTCAACAATCAAGAGAAGACTTCACCAGAGTGAATACAGAGGGTTCACCACAAGATGTAAACCATTGGTGAGCTTCAAAAACAGGAAGGCCAAATTAGAGTTTGCCAAACAACATCTAAAAAAGCCTTCACAGTTCTGGAACAACATCCTATGGACAGATGAGACCAAGATCAACTTTTACCAGAGTGATGGGAAGAGAAGAGTATAGAGAAGGAAAGGAACTGCTCATGATCCAAAGCATACCAACTCATCAGTGAAGCATGGTGGTGGTAGTATCATGACGTGGGCATGTATGGCTGCCAATGAAACTGGTTCTCTTGTATTTATTGATGATGTGACTGCTGACAAAAGCAGCAGGATGAATTCTGAAGTGTTTTGGGCAATATTATCTGCTCAAATTCAGCAAAATGCTTCAGAACTCATTGGACGGCGCTTCACAATGCAGATGGACAATGACTCGAAGCATACTACAAAAGCAGCCAAAGAGTTTTTTAAGGGAAAGAAGTGGAATGTTATGCAATGGCCAAGTCAATCACCTAACCTGAATCCAATTGAGAATGCATTTCACTTGCTGAAGACAAAATTGAAGGGAAAATGCCCCAAGAACAAGCAGGAACTGAAGACAGTTGCAGTAGAGGCCTAGCAGAGCATCACCAGGGATGAAACCCATCATCTGGTGATGTCTATGCGTTCCATATTCAGGCTGTAATTGAATACAAAGGATTTGCAACCAAGTTATTAAAAAGTGAACGTTTGATGGTTGATTGTTAATCTGTCCCATTACTTTTGGTCCTTTAAAAAGTGGGAGGCACATATACAAACTGTTGTAATTCCTACACCGTTCACCTGATTTGGATATATATACCCTCAAATTAAAGCTGAAAGTCTGCAGTTAAAGCACATCTTGTTAGTTTCATTTCAAATCCATTGTGGTGGTCTATAGAGCCAAAAAGATTAGAATTGTGTTGATGTCCCATTGTGTGCTGACTGTATATCCCATTGTGTGCTGACGTGAGGTGGGCCAGCAAAGCTGACAATTGTTATCAAATACTTACCGTAATTCTCTTTTCCTGGCCCATCCTCACGTCAGCACAGGACTCCCTCCCTAGTGACCTGTCGCAGGCTAGGTTATCGAACACCTTAGTTGGGGGAGAGACTGTACTTTATTTAGCTAGGAACAGCTGGTCCTGTGGGGCTTCAGAGGAGGTGTTAACCTGTTGTGTGCTGACGTGAGGATAGGCCAGGAAAGGGAAATTATGGTTGGAAATTTGATAGCAATTTTCCATTAACCCTGCCATGGACTCTAGGCGATACTGCCACATACCCTTTTTTATTACTCCATTCTCCAGACCTCTGTATTTAATAAAATACGTACTGTCATTTGAGTCTATCCTCGACTCCAAGGCTACCCCAACTCATTGGAGTTTATTTACTAAAGGCAAATAGACTGTGCAATTTGCAAGTACAGTTGCACCCTGCAAGGGGGTTTGCTCCAGAGCTTAGTAAATAAGGTAAAACTTTACCTTGCAAAGAATACCCAATCGTATGTGTTTTTTTTCAACCAGACTAACCATATAACTATATGTAATGATGAAACTGAAAGAGGTAGTTGAGATCCCCCCTAGTACATATTTATTGTTTTGGGTTATTACTCTATTGTTGCTCTGACGTTAGAAGTAAGAGAGATGTTTCCACTGAGAAGATGGGAGTCTTGTTTTGGCCTTGATCAAAGTGGTGTGATAGCCTGTGAAGTGTTTTAAAAGCTGTTATAAAAACTGTCTGAACATTGACAGGTGACAAATGCTATGAATAACTGTATGTACATGGGGGAGGTGTTTGGCATGGCTTGGATTGGTAACAGGGGCAGACTGACAACATCCAGGGCCCCCGGACCAAATTAAGGAAGGGCCCCCTGTCAGACCCTGCCCATGACCCCCCCTGGTCCCGCTCCTTCATTTTGCATAAAGTACAACTTCTGCCTTTTTTTTTTTAAATACTGTTTAACAGAGTCTAATGGGACCTGGAGGGAGGGCTTTCTCTGACAGTGTCCATTGGACATTCTGTTAGAAATTGTCCCCTCCAGGCCCCATTAGAGACCTCAACAGAGTCTAATGGGACCTGGAGGGTGGGTCTCTCTAACAGAGGCCCTTTCAGTGTCCATTGGAGTCCCCCCTTCAGGTCCAGTTATAGACTGAAAAGGAATATAATAAGACCTAAAGGGGGGCCTCTTTCTAACAGAGTGTACAGTGAACACCTTTATTCACTCTGGTCCTCACGGGATCCCCTCCTTGTGCCATGACTCTCACCCTTGGGCCCTGCCCCAACCTCTCACAAATAAATAAAATTGTCACTGTGTGGTGCTCCTCTTACCTTAACTATGGGTACTGTAGCTGTGGCTGGCTCCCGTGTCCTCTGTGGGTGGCTGGCTGGCTTCTGTGTCCTCTGTGGCTGGCTCCCGTAGGTGGCTGGCTGGCACCTGTTGGTGGATGTCCGGCACCCTGCTGTGGCTGGCTGGCTCCCTGGTGTGGGTGGGTCACCATGGGTGGCTGGCTGGCATCTTGCTGTGGATGGTCACCATGGCCAGTTGGCTCCTGTGGGTTGCTGGCTGGCTCCCTGCTGTGGGTGGGTCACTGTGACTGGCTGGCTCCTGTGGGTGGCTGGCTGACACCCTGTTGTGGCTGGCTGGTTTCCTGGTGTGGGCGGGTCACCATGGGTGGCTGGCTGGCACCCTGGCCCTGCTGTGGGTAAGTCACCATGGGTGGCTGGCACCATGGCTCTGCTGTGGGTGGGTCACCGTGGGTGGCTTCTGTTGGTGGCTGCCTGGCTCCCTGCTGTGGGCCAGTGGGTGGGTAGCTGGCTGGCATGGTGAACCCTAGCTACCTGCTGTGGGTGGGTGGCTGTCAGGCAGGCACTGTGCATCCTGCTGCAGGTGGCTGGCCTGGCTCCCTGCAGTGGGTCAGTGGGTGGGTGGCTGGCATGGTGCACTCTGCTGCTGGTGGCTGGCCTGGCTCCCTGCAGTGGGTCAGTGGGTGGGTAGCTGGCATGGTGCATTCTGCTGCAGGTGACTGGCCTGGCTCCCTGCTGTGGGTAAGTGGGTGGGTGGGCAGCTGGCATGGTGCACCCTGATGTGGCTGACAGATAGGGAGACTGACAGAGAGGGGGCAGACAAGGAGGGGTGGGCTGACAGAGGGATGGGTGGACAGAGAGGGGGCTGACAGAGAGGGAGGCTGACAGAGAGAGGGGACAGAAAGGGGGGCTGACAGAGAGGGGTGGACTGACAGAGAGGGGGGCTGACAGTGGGGGAGGGGGGCTAACAGAGGGGTGGGCTGACAGAGAGGGGGGCTGACAGAGGGGGAGGGGGCTAACAGAGAGGGGTGGACTGACAGAGGAGGGGAAGCTGACAGAGAGGGGTGGACTGACAGAGGGGGGCTGACAGAGGGGAGGCGGACAGAGAGAGGAGGGGGCTTACAGAGAGGGGTAGGATGACATAGGGGGGCTGACAGAGAGAGGAGGGGGCTGACAGAGAGGAGTGGGTTGACAGATGGGGGGCTGACAGAGAGGGGTGGACTGACAGAGGGGGGCTGACAGAGGGGGGAAGACAGAGAGAGGAGGGGGGCTGACAGAGAGGGGTGGGCTGACATGGGGGGCTGACAGAGAGGGGTGGGCTGACAGAGAGAGGAGGGGCGGACAGAGAGAGGAGGGGGTGGACAGAGAGAGGGGGGCTGACAGAGGGGGGCTGATAGAGAGGGGTTGGCTGACAGAGAGGGGTGAGCTAACAGAGGGGGGTGGGCTGACAGAGGGGGTGGGTTGACAGAGGGGGGTGGGCTGACAGAGGAGGAGGGCTGACAGAGAAGGGTGGGCTAACAGAGGGGGTGGGCTGACAGAGAGGGGTGGGCTAACAGAGGGGGGTGGGCTGACAGAGAGGGATGAGTTGACAGAGGGGGGTGGTGACACGTACCTCGTATGTGAGCCTGACGTGCAGAGGGAGACCTCTCGTACAGCCCTGGTTCCCAGATCACTGGAGTTGAGGACAGCGACCGTAGGAGCACAGTGGGGTATGAGTGCCTGGTGGATTCTCTGGAACTGGAGATGATGTCCACTGGGAGACACTGGAACTGACTGGAGTGACGGGTGCAGGTAAGCTGGATACAAGTCAGCAGGTAAGCCGGATGCAGGTCAGCAGGGTGCAGGTAAGCTGGATGCAGGTCAGCAGGATGCAGGTAAGCTGGATGCAGGTCAGCAGGCTGCAGGTGAGCTGGATGCAGGTCAGCAGGCTGCAGGTGAGCTGGATGCAGGTCAGCAGGATGCAGGTGAGCTGGATGCAGGTCAGCAGGCTGCAGGTGAGCTGGATGCAGGTCAGCAGGATGCAGGTAAGCTGGATGCAGGTCAGCAGGATGCAGGTGAGCTGGATGCAGGTCAGCAGGCTGCAGGTGAGCTGGATGCAGGTCAGCAGGATGCAGGTAAGCTGGATGCAGGTAAGCTGGATGCAGGTCAGCAGGCTGCACACAGCAGGCAGAAGCAAGGTCAGACAAGCCGGGTCATACACAGTGGATCAGTTCAACAGATTCGGCAGGCAAGGAATAGTCAAGTTCGGGCTGGTTTCTGGTAACAGGAGATCAGACAGGCAGGTAAACAGAATCAGAGTCAGGGAAAGCCAAGGTTCAGGATTGGAGACAGCAGCATGGTCAGAGAGCCAGGTCAGGTGATCGGATGCTGATTACAGGAACAGGCCACAGGTGAAGCTGCAGATCAAACAGCAAGTGCTGAATTGTGGAAGCCCCTCTTAAAGGCCACTGGGCGCCAAAGCCGAATCACTGTGCGTGCGATCTCTGCGATCGGCACATGCGCATTGACGCACGCCTGTTCGTTACTGGGAACCTGTTGGTGGGGATGCGCCTGAGCCCTGTTGCAGGTCTGGAAGTAGTATGTCCATGACAGGTGGGCTGACAGGGAGGGCTAACAGAAGGGGGCTGACAGAGAGGGGTGGGCTAACAGAGGGGGTGGGCTGACAGAGGGGGTGGGCTGACAGAGGGGGGTGGGCTGACAGAGGGGGGCTAACAGAGGGAGTGGGGCTGACAGAGGGGGGCTGAAAGAAGGGGCGCGACTGACAGAGGGGGTAGATGAGAGAGACCTCAGAAAACACAGCACGCCAGACAGAAAGGCAGGACTCCGGCAGCAAGTGGTCGTGATCACCCACAGACCAGCCCCGCCTGGCTGCATCCACACGTGATCAGCTCAGAAGAGTCAATTGCAGGGCAATAGCGTGGACTACAAGTCCCAGAATTCCACCACATGCGCCCAGTCGCCGCGGCCGTGCCCCTGGCCGACTTCCTCAAAGAAAAAAAAAATCATCAGCGGAGTGACTGAGCCGCTCATGGGGTTCCCTGACTACGGGCCCTCGGTCGGTGCCCGAGTGACCGAAGAGTCAGTCCACCCCTGATTGGTAATATCCTATAGGTGGGCTATATCTTGAATGTACACCATAAATATGCTGTACCAGGACCAATAAATTGAACAGTGTTTAGACCTAATCTGTGTTGGGTCACTTTTATATATACATTGTTCCCTGCGCAGAATCTGGGTGTGACAGAATAAGGAGTTCCGGCAATAATAACATGGTAAGATTAATAATAATAAGGTGATAGCTAGGACTAGAGTTTATAGGATCCAGAAGTATCCTATCAGTAACTATTAGTGTTGGGCGAACAGTTCGACCCGAGCATGAGTTCAGGCTGAACATTGGCGGAACACCTGAATTTGCAGGGTGCCCGCCGAATCGCCTGCAATGTACTGCATGTTGCACAGTGCATTCCACGCTCTGTTTTGGCAAAGCTTTCCTGCTTACAGCTGAATTAACCACTTCAGCCCTGGAAGGCTTTACCCCCTTAATGAGAAAAACAAGGGGTTGCGCTAATACTGGTATTGCATAATATAAAATCTACAGTGAAAGAAGATTTATAAAGTGATCATACATAAAAATAAAAATAAAACCAATGTGCAAAACGTTTAGTGATAGTGAAAAAACAGTCCCATCCGATGAGGCGTCAGTTAAATATCATAGTAAGTCCAAATCACCAAAAATAGACAACAAAAGTCCAAGTGATAATGAGTGTAATTCTGTGATAGCAAAGGAGGGTCCACCACCTGGTGGAGGGAGCAGTTTAGTGAAATTGTGGAGAAGGTTTTCAAGATTTAAATGCTGGAGGTACCCTTGCCATGGGTTCGTTGGTGTGGCTGATGTTGAGATGACCTCTGGTGGACACCGCTGGCAGTTCCCATCTTTTGGCTTTTAAAGATTTCTGCTTGCTGTGATCCCCTGTGGTGGGGGGTCATGGCCATCTGGTAAGGAGCAACCCCTTCCATTCTCTGGTGGTGGACCCTCCTTTGCTATCACAGAATTACACTCATTATCACTTGGACTTTTGTTGTCTATTTTTGGTGATTTGGACTTACTATGATATTTAACTGACGCCTCATCGGATGGGACTGTTTTTTCACTATCACTAAACGTTTTGCACATTGGTTTTATTTTTATTTTTATGTATGATCACTTTATAAATCTTCCTTCACTGTAGATTTTATATTATGCAATACCAGTATTAGCGCAACCCCTTGTTTTTCTCATGCTTATCCACAATTGATGTTTTTTGTGGGGATTGCTGCTTTACATATATTTTTTTTGGTTTACAGCGCAGTTTTTCTCAATTTTCTATATTTACCCCCTTAATGACCGGAGCACTTTTTGCAATTTGGCACTGCGCTGTTTTAACTGGTAATTGCGCGGTCATGCAATGCTGTACCCAGATGAAATTTGTATCCTTTTCGCACCTGTCCCTATCTCGGCCTTATTATGGCTACCCCCTAAAATGCGACCGCCTTCTGCCAGCCCCCTCATTACACACAGTCTGAAATTATGGGACTCGATACGATACTCGGGTAAGCTTATGTCCCCATTCTTACCGCTGCTTCCCCTCTTGAATAACCCTATGTTCCCACCTGGCCTAGAACAACCCCACATTTTTTCATGGTGGCCTGCCCATGGGTTTTTCCTGGTTTGTCACTTTCTTCATACCCGTGCCTTTCCCACGTGGTCCTCGTTTCAAGAGACCCATGAAGCTCCACCTGCTGAACTCTTCCGTTACATCCAATTGCGACACTGGATAACTTCCCTCCAGCGCCTAGGCTCCTTTCCAGGCTGCCTTTGAGCACTCCAGCCAACATTGCCCAGGTGCTCCTGGCACCATTTCCATGATATACTCCTTACTAACTGCTGGCAACACTTCCACTACCCTTTCCTATGTGCTTAAATGGGAACGCGACCTGTCCCCCATAGATCTAGCAGATTGGAGTAAAGCCTGGTCCAGCATAGCAAAATGCTCCTTTAACACTGCCACGTTGGAGGCGGTCTATAAGGTCCTCCTGCACTGGCACTGGCTCCCAGCCCGCATCGCCAAATCAAACCCATCATGCAATGACAGATGCTTTTGAGGTTGTGGTCAATGAGGAGATGAACTGCACACATGGTGGTCTTGCCCCCATCTTGTAGGCTTCTGGTCAAGGGTCTTTGGTCTACTTTCCTCCCTATTTCATGCTCCCTTCCACAAAGACCCCAAATTTGCATTACTCCATTGCCCGCTCCTGGGCCTCTTCTCTCATCAACAGAAACTAGCTACATTTATTGCCACCAAACGAACAATAGCGAGGGCTTGGAAAAAACCCTCTGTCTCATTCGCAGAGGTGAAGAATTCTTTGACGACCCTCATGATCCATGAGAAAATGTCCAGCATCCTTCATGACTCCTATGCAAAATTTCTTAAGGTATGGGCCCCGTGGTGGTCCTACACACTCCCCAACCTAAATCCGACTAGTCTAGGTCTGTAAATTCAACTTGAACTAGGCTCCAGCCTGGGGGACCCATCCCCCACCTCCCATTTCCTCTCTTTCTGGGCCTCTTGCCCGCCGCTCTGTTCTATACTCACCTAACTCCCTCCTCCCCCCCCCCCCCCCGTTGTGGTATATGTGTTCTTTCCCTTCTTTTTCTTTTCCTTTTTTTTCTCTCTTCTCGTGTTTGTTTGTCTCCCTCTTCCCAGTTTTGCGGACAACTCCGCTCACCCTTTCCTGCCTTAGCCCCTGGGCCTCATGGCTTGGGCATAGTGCATTGACCTCCGGCCCTGGCTGGTAGGTCAATGTCAGTTGATAAAATACATTCTTAAAATATGTTTCATTATGTACTTTCATGTAAACCTTTTTCTTATGTTTTTTGTACATATCCCCTGCGTGGGAATTCGTTATCTGGGGTTTTTCCCTTTTTTCAATAAAAACATTGTACCAGAAATTTGTGTCCTTTTTTGCCCACAAATAGAGTTTTTTTTTATGGTATTTAAACATCTCTGCGATTTTTATTTTTTGCGATATAAATGAAAAAAAAAACAAATTTTGTTAAAAAAATGATGTTTCCTACTTTTTGTTATAAACAATAAACCAATAAACAAAATGTATTCAGCCACATGTCTTGGGTAAAAACAATTCAATAAGTGTATATTTATTGGTTTGCGCAAAAGTTATAGCATCTACAAACTATCAAACTATGGTGCATTTACTGGAATTTATGCAGTTTTTATGACTGAATCTCATTTCTTGAGGTGCTGAAATGGCAGGGCAGTACAAAACCCCTTCAAATTACCCCTTTTTGGAAAGTAGATACCCCAAGGAATTTGCTGAGAGGCATGTTGAGCCCATTGAATATTTTCTTTTTTTTTGTCACAAGTGATTTATATATGACAAAAACAAATATATTTTTTTTACACATAGTTGTCACTGAAATGATATATATTGAGCACACATGCCTTAGGTATATGTGGAATTACACAAATACAAAATACATTCTGCTGCTTCTGTTGAGTACGGGGATACCACATGTGTGAGACTTTTTGGGAGCCTAGCCACGTACAGGACCCCAAAAACCAATCACGGCCTTCAGGCTTTCTAAGGGAGAAAATTGTTGATTTCACTCCTCACTATCACAGTTTCGGAAGCCATCAAATGCCAAGATAGCACAAACCCCCCACCCACCAAATTACCCCTTTTCGGAAAGTAGACACCTCAAGCTATTTGCTGAGAGGCATGTTGAGTATTTTGCAGATCTCGCTTTTTTTCACAAAGTTTTGAAAATTGAAAAAAGAAAAAAATACATTTCCTTTTCCTTCTTCGTTTTCCAAAGCAAATGAGAGCTGCAAAATACTCACTATGCCTCCATATCTCTTGGGGTGTATACTTTCCGAAAAAGGGGTAATTAGGGGTGTTTTGTGCATTGCATGGCCTCTGAAACTGTGATAGGTTGTGAGGAGTGAAATCAACAAATTATGCGCTTAGAAAGCCTGAAGGCAGTGATTGGTTTTCGGAGTTCTGTATGTGGCTAGACTCCCAAAAAGGTGTCCTGTGGATAGATTCTCCCACCTGAGCTGTGGATCTCTGCAGCTCCTCCAGAGTTACCATGGGCCTCTTGGCTCCTTCTCTGATTAATGCTCTCCTTGCCTGGCCTGTCAGTTTAGGTGGACAGTTATGTCTTGGTAGGTTTGCAGTTGTGGCATACTCTTTCCATTTTCAAATGATGATGGATTGAACATTGTTCCGTGAGATGTTCAAAGCTTGGAATATTTTGTTTATAACCTAACCCTGCTTTAAACTTCTCCACAACTTTATCCCTAACCTGTCTGGTGTGTTTCTTGGCCTTCATGATGCTGTTTGTCCACTAAGGTTCTCTAACAAACCTCTGAGGGCTTCACAGAATAGCTGTATTTATACTGAGATTAAATTACACACAGATGGACCCTATTTACTAATCAGGTGACTTCTGAAGGCAATTGTTTCCACAAGATTTTAGTTAGGGGTATCAGAGTAAAGGGGGCTGAATACAAATTAACGCCACACTTTTCAGATTTTTATTTGTAAAAAAAAATTGAAAACCACTTATCATTTTCCCTCCACTTCACAATTATGTGCCACTTTGTGTTGGTCTATCACATAAAATCCCAATAAAATACATTTACATTTTTGATTGTAAAATGACAAAATATGGAAAATTTCAAGGTGTATGAATACTTTTTCAAGGCACTGTATTTTGGGGTGTAATTTCACATATACCCATGGCATGTTTGAGCAATATATAATTTAATTGACAACTTTTGTGTAAAAAAACAAAAACAAATTCTGTAATATTCCCAAAACTTGTGTTAAAATATAAATCATTCCATAGACTCAACATGCCTCTCAGCAAACAGCTTGGGGTGTATACTTTCCAATATGGGGTCATTTGGGGGAGGGTTGTACTATCTTGACTTATCAGGGCCTCCGAAACTGTGATAGGTAGTGAGGAGTGAAATCAACAATTTACGCACTTAGAAAGCCTGAAGGCGGTGATTGGTTTTCGGGGTCCTGTATAGGGATTAACTTCGAGTTCGAGTCGAACGTACGTCGAATTACGAACATTATGGCGTATTAGTGCCAAATTCGAGTGGCATCGCAGTGCATTGCTGGCTGATGATTGGCCAAGCATGCACTATGACCTGCATGCTTTGGCCAATCACAGCGTGGTAAGAACAGAGAGCCATAATTTCCCAAAGGCAGGGTGGCTTTGGCCAATTTTGCCTCAGTTGATTTAGTACACGCCCCACACTATATAAAGGCGCCTGTGTGGTGGCCTTGTGTAGTGTGTTGCGGTGGCGGAGAGATAGACAGAGAAACAGTGTTTTTTGATTTAAGTTAGATAGAGTAGGCAGGCGAGTCAGTTAGCTGCAGTCAGTGTATTGTGTGTATATATATATATATATATATATATATATATATATATATATATATATATATATACTGTATTCAGTTTAGCTAGATCCGATCCTGTTATTCTCTTCCTAATATACCTACAGGTAGGCAGCTGCAGTATTTTCAGCCAGCGTACTGTATCCTGTGCAGTGTGCAACTAAAGCTAACTGCAGACAATTGCTGTTGATCTCTTTCTATTAATACCTCAGGCAGGCAGCTGCAGTATTTTCAGTCAGTGTACTGTATCCTGTGCACAGTGTGCAATTAAAGCTAACTGCAGACAATTGCTGGTGTTCTCTTTCTAATAATACCTTTGGCAGGCAGATGCAGTATTTTCAGTTAGTGTACTGTATCCTGTGCAGTGTGCAACTAAAGCTAACTGCAGACAATTGCTGGTGTTCTCTTTCTATTAATACCTCAGGCAGGCAGCTGCAGTATTTTCAGTCAGTGTACTGTATCCCGTGCACAGTGTGCAACTAAAGCTAACTGCAGACAATTGCTGGTGTTCTCTTTCTAATAATGCCTCAGGCAGGCAGCTGCAGTATTTTCAGTCAGTGTACTGTATCCTGTGCACAGTGTGCAACTAAAGACAACTGCAGACAATTGCTGGTGTTCTCTTTCTAATAATACCGCAGGCAGGCAGCTGCAGTATTTTCAGTCATTGTACTGTATCCTGTGCAGTGTGCAACTAAAGCTAACTGCAGACAATTGCTGGTGTTCTCTTTCTATTAATACCTCAGGCAGCCAGCTGCAGTATTTTCAGTCAGTGTACTGTATCCTGTGCACAGTGGGCAACTAAAGCTAACTGCAGACAATTGCTGGTGTTCTCTTTCCAATAATACCTCAGGCAGCCAGCTGCAGTATTTTCAGTCAGTGTACTGTATCCTGTGCAGTGTGCAACTAAAGCTAACTGCAGACAATTGCTGGTGTTCTCTTTCTATTAATACCTCAGGCAGGCAGCTGCAGTATTTTCAGTCAGTGTACTGTATCCTGTGCACAGTGTGCAACTAAAGCTAACTGCAGACAATTGCTGGTGTTCTCTTTCTAATAATGCCTCAGGCAGGCAGCTGCAGTATTTTCAGTCAGTGTACTGTATCCTGTGTACAGTGTGCAACTAAAGATAACTGCAGACAATTGCTGGTGTTCTCTTTCTAATAATGCCTCAGGCAGGCAGCTGAAGTATTTTCAGTCAGTGTACTGTATCCTGTGCACAGTGTGCAACTAAAGACAACTGCAGACAATTGCTGGTGTTCTCTTTCTAATAATACCGCAGGCAGGCAGCTGCAGTATTTTCAGTCATTGTACTGTATCCTGTGCAGTTTGCAACTAAAGCTAACTGCAGACAATTTCTGGTGTTCTCTTTCTATTAATACCTCAGGCAGCCAGCTGCAGTATTTTCAGTCAGTGTACTGTATCCTGTGTACAGTGTGCAACTAAAGCTAACTGCAGACAATTGCTGGAGTTATCTTTCTATTAATACCTCCGCCAGGCAGCTGCAGTATTTTCAGTCAGTGTACTGTATCTTGTGCACAGTGTGCAACTAAAGCTAACTGCAGACAATTGCTGGTGTTCTCTGTATAATAATACCTCAGGCAGGCAGCTGCAGTATTTTCAGTCAGTGTACTGTATCCTGTGCACAGTGTGCAACTAAAGCTAACTGCAGACAATTGCTGGTGTTCTCTTTCTAATAATGCCTCAGGCAGGCAGCTGCAGTATTTTCAGTCAGTGTACTGTATCCTGTGCACAGTGTGCAACTAAAGATAACTGCAGACAATTGCTGGTGTTCTCTTTCTAATAATACCGCAGGCAGGCAGCTGCAGTTTTTTCAGTCAGTGTACTGTATCCTATGTGCAGTGTGCATCTAAAGCTAACTGCAGACAATTGCTGGTGTTATTTTTCTAATAATACCTCAGGCAGGCAGCTGCAGTATTTTCAGTCAGTGTACTGTATCGTGTGCAGTGAGCAACTAAAGCTAACTGCAGACAATTGCTGGTGTTCTCTTTCTATTAATACCTCAGGCAGTCAGCTGCAGTATTTTCAGTCAGTGTACTGTATCCTGTGCACAGTGTGCAACTAAAGCTAACTGCAGACAATTGCTGGAGTTAACTTTCTATTAATACCTCCGCCAGGCAGCTGCAGTATTTTCAGTCAGTGTACTGTATCTTGTGCACAGTGTGCATCTAAAGCTAACTGCAGACAATTGCTAGTGTTCTCTTTATAATAATACCTTAGGCCGGCAGCTGCAGTATTTTCAGTCAGTGTACTGTATCCTGTGCAGTGTGTAACTAAAGCTAACTGCAGACAATTGCTGGTGTTCTCTTTCTATTAATACCTCAGGCAGGCAGCTGCAGTATTTTCAGTCAGTGTACTGTATCCTGTGCACAGTGTGCATCTAAAGCTAACTGCAGACAATTGCTGGTGTTCTCTTTCTAATAATGCCTCAGGCGGGAAGCTGCAGTATTTTCAGTCAGTGTACTATAACCTGTGCACAGTGTGCAACTAAAGATAACTGCAGACAATTGCTGGTGTTCTCTTTCTAATAATACCGCAGGCAGGCAGCTGCAGTATTTTCAGTCAGTGTACTGTATCCTGTGTGCAGTGTGCATCTAAAGCTAACTGCAGACAATTGCTGGAGTTATCTTTCTATTAATACCTCCGCCAGGCAGCTGCAGTATTTTCAGTCAGTGTACTGTATCTTGTGCACAGTGTGCAACTAAAGCTAACTGCAGACAATTGCTGGTGTTCTCTTTCTATTAATACCTCAGGCAGGAAGCTGCAGTATTTTCAGTCAGTGTACTGTATCCTGTGCACAGTGTGCAACTAAAGCTAACTGCAGACAATTGCTGGTGTTCTCTTTCTAATAATGCCTCAGGCAGGCAGCTGCAGTATTTTTAGTCAGTTTACTGTATCCTGTGTGCAGTGTGCATCTAAAGCTAACTGCAGACAATTGCTGGTGTTCTTTTTCTAATAAAACCTCAGGCAGGCAGCTGCAGTATTTTCAGTAAGTGTACTGTATCCTGTGCACAGTGTGCAATTAAAGCTAACTGCAGTCAATTGCTGGTGTTCTCTTTCTAATAATACCTCAGGAAGGCAGCTGCAGTATTTTCATTCAGTGTACTGTATCCTGTACAGTGTGCAACTAAAGCTAACTGCAAACAATTGCTGGTGTTCTCTTTCTATTAATACCTCAGGCAGGCAGCTGCAGTATTTTCAGTCAGTGTACTGTATCCTGTGCACAGTGTGCAACTAAAGCTAACTGCAGACAATTGCTGGTGTTCTCTTTCTAATAATGCCTCAGGCAGGCAGCTGCAGTATTTTCAGTCAGTGTACTGTATCCTGTGTACAGTGTGCAACTAAAGATAACTGGAGACAATTGCTGGTGTTCTCTTTCTAATAATACCGCAGGCAGGAAGCTGCAGTATTTTCAGTCAGTGTACTGTATCCTGTGTGCAGTGTGCATCTAAAGCTAACTGCAGACAATTGCTGGTGTTCTTTTTCTAAGAATACCTCAGACAGGCAGCTGCAGTATTTTCAGTCAGTGTACTGTATCCTTTGCAGTGAGCAACTAAAGCTAACTGCAGACAATTGCTGGTGTTCTCTTTCTATTAATACCTCAGGCAGGCAGCTGCAGTATTTTCAGTCAGTGTACTGTATCCTGTGCACAGTGTGCAACTAAAGCTAACTGCAGACAATTGCTGGAGTTATCTTTCTATTAATACCTCCGCCAGGCAGCTGCAGTATTTTCAGTCAGTGTACTGTATCTTGTGCACAGTGTGCAACTAAAGCTAACTGCAAACAATTGCTAGTGTTCTCTGTATAATAATACCTCAGGCAGGCAGCTGCAGTATTTTCAGTCAGTGTACTGTATCCTGTGCACAGTGTGCAACTAAAGCTAACTGCAGACAATTGCTGGTGTTCTCTTTCTAATAATGCCTCAGGCAGGCAGCTGCAGTATTTTCAGTCAGTGTACTGTATCCTGTGCACAGTGTGCAACTAAAGATAACTGCAGACAATTGCTGGTGTTCTCTTTCTAATAATACCACAGGCAGGCAGCTGCAGTATTTTCAGTCATTGTACTGTATCCTGTGCAGTGTGCAACTAAAGCTAACTGCAGACAATTGCTGGTGTTCTCTTTCTATTAATACCTCAGGCAGGCAGCTGCAGTATTTTCAGTCAGTGTACTGTATCCTGTGCACAGTGTGCAACTAAAGCTAACTGTAGACAATTGCTGGTGTTCTCTTTCTAATAATGCCTCAGGCAGGCAGCTGCAGTATTTTCAGTCAGTGTACTGTATCCTGTGTACAGTGTGCAACTAAAGATAACTGGAGACAATTGCTGGTGTTCTCTTTCTAATAATACCGCAGGCAGGAAGCTGCAGTATTTTCAGTCAGTGTACTGTATCCTGTGTGCAGTGTGCATCTAAAGCTAACTGCAGACAATTGCTGGTGTTCTTTTTCTAATAATACCTCAGGCAGGCAGCTGCAGTATTTTCAGTCAGTGTACTGTATCCTTTGCAGTGAGCAACTAAAGCTAACTGCAGACAATTGCTGGTGTTCTCTTTCTATTAATACCTCAGGCAGGCAGCTGCAGTATTTTCAGTCAGTGTACTGTATCCTGTGCACAGTGTGCAACTAAAGCTAACTGCAGACAATTGCTGGAGTTATCTTTCTATTAATACCTCTGCCAGGCAGCTGCAGTATTTTCAGTCAGTGTACTGTATCTTGTGCACAGTGTGCAACTAAAGCTAACTGCAAACAATTGCTAGTGTTCTCTGTATAATAATACCTCAGGCAGGCAGCTGCAGTATTTTCAGTCAGTGTACTGTATCCTGTGCACAGTGTGCAACTAAAGCTAACTGCAGACAATTGCTGGTGTTCTCTTTCTAATAATGCCTCAGGCAGGCAGCTGCAGTATTTTCAGTCAGTGTACTGTATCCTGTGCACAGTGTGCAACTAAAGATAACTGCAGACAATTGCTGGTGTTCTCTTTCTAATAATACCGCAGGCAGGCAGCTGCAGTTTTTTCAGTCAGTGTACTGTATCCTGTGTGCAGTGTGCATCTAAAGCTAACTGCAGACAATTGCTGGTGTTATTTTTCTAATAATACCTCAGGCAGGCAGCTGCAGTATTTTCAGTCAGTGTACTGTATCGTGTGCAGTGAGCAACTAAAGCTAACTGCAGACAATTGCTGGTGTTCTCTTTCTATTAATACCTCAGGCAGTCAGCTGCAGTATTTTCAGTCAGTGTACTGTATCCTGTGCACAGTGTGCAACTAAAGCTAACTGCAGACAATTGCTGGAGTTAACTTTCTATTAATACCTCCGCCAGGCAGCTGCAGTATTTTCAGTCAGTGTACTGTATCTTGTGCACAGTGTGCATCTAAAGCTAACTGCAGACAATTGCTAGTGTTCTCTTTATAATAATACCTCAGGCCGGCAGCTGCAGTATTTTCAGTCAGTGTACTGTATCCTGTGCAGTGTGTAACTAAAGCTAACTGCAGACAATTGCTGGTGTTCTCTTTCTATTAATACCTCAGGCAGGCAGCTGCAGTATTTTCAGTCAGTGTACTGTATCCTGTGCACAGTGTGCAACTAAAGCTAACTGCAGACAATTGCTGGTGTTCTCTTTCTAATAATGCCTCAGGCAGGCAGCTGCAGTATTTTCAGTCAGTGTACTGTATCCTGTGTACAGTGTGCAACTAAAGATAACTGGAGACAATTGCTGGTGTTCTCTTTCTAATAATACCGCAGGCAGGAAGCTGCAGTATTTTCAGTCAGTGTACTGTATCCTGTGTGCAGTGTGCATCTAAAGCTAACTGCAGACAATTGCTGGTGTTCTTTTTCTAATAATACCTCAGGCAGGCAGCTGCAGTATTTTCAGTCAGTGTACTGTATCCTTTGCAGTGAGCAACTAAAGCTAACTGCAGACAATTGCTGGTGTTCTCTTTCTATTAATACCTCAGGCAGGCAGCTGCAGTATTTTCAGTCAGTGTACTGTATCCTGTGCACAGTGTGCAACTAAAGCTAACTGCAGACAATTGCTGGAGTTATCTTTCTATTAATACCTCCGCCAGGCAGCTGCAGTATTTTCAGTCAGTGTACTGTATCTTGTGCACAGTGTGCAACTAAAGCTAACTGCAAACAATTGCTAGTGTTCTCTGTATAATAATACCTCAGGCAGGCAGCTGCAGTATTTTCAGTCAGTGTACTGTATCCTGTGCACAGTGTGCAACTAAAGCTAACTGCAGACAATTGCTGGTGTTCTCTTTCTAATAATGCCTCAGGCAGGCAGCTGCAGTATTTTCAGTCAGTGTACTGTATCCTGTGCACAGTGTGCAACTAAAGATAACTGCAGACAATTGCTGGTGTTCTCTTTCTAATAATACCGCAGGCAGGCAGCTGCAGTTTTTTCAGTCAGTGTACTGTATCCTGTGTGCAGTGTGCATCTAAAGCTAACTGCAGACAATTGCTGGTGTTATTTTTCTAATAATACCTCAGGCAGGCAGCTGCAGTATTTTCAGTCAGTGTACTGTATCGTGTGCAGTGAGCAACTAAAGCTAACTGCAGACAATTGCTGGTGTTCTCTTTCTATTAATACCTCAGGCAGTCAGCTGCAGTATTTTCAGTCAGTGTACTGTATCCTGTGCACAGTGTGCAACTAAAGCTAACTGCAGACAATTGCTGGAGTTAACTTTCTATTAATACCTCCGCCAGGCAGCTGCAGTATTTTCAGTCAGTGTACTGTATCTTGTGCACAGTGTGCATCTAAAGCTAACTGCAGACAATTGCTAGTGTTCTCTTTATAATAATACCTCAGGCCGGCAGCTGCAGTATTTTCAGTCAGTGTACTGTATCCTGTGCAGTGTGTAACTAAAGCTAACTGCAGACAATTGCTGGTGTTCTCTTTCTATTAATACCTCAGGCAGGCAGCTGCAGTATTTTCAGTCAGTGTACTGTATCCTGTGCACAGTGTGCATCTAAAGCTAACTGCAGACAATTGCTGGTGTTCTCTTTCTAATAATGCCTCAGGCGGGAAGCTGCAGTATTTTCAGTCAGTGTACTATAACCTGTGCACAGTGTGCAACTAAAGATAACTGCAGACAATTGCTGGTGTTCTCTTTCTAATAATACCGCAGGCAGGCAGCTGCAGTATTTTCAGTCAGTGTACTGTATCCTGTGTGCAGTGTGCATCTAAAGCTAACTGCAGACAATTGCTGGAGTTATCTTTCTATTAATACCTCCGCCAGGCAGCTGCAGTATTTTCAGTCAGTGTACTGTATCTTGTGCACAGTGTGCAACTAAAGCTAACTGCAGACAATTGCTGGTGTTCTCTTTCTATTAATACCTCAGGCAGGAAGCTGCAGTATTTTCAGTCAGTGTACTGTATCCTGTGCACAGTGTGCAACTAAAGCTAACTGCAGACAATTGCTGGTGTTCTCTTTCTATTAATACCTCAGGCAGGCAGCTGCAGTATTTTCAGTCATTGTACTGTATCCTGTGCACAGCGTGCAACTAAAGCTAACTGCAGACAATTGTTGGTGTTCTCTTTCTAATAATGCCTCAAGGAGGCAGCTGCAGTATTTTCAGTAAGTGTACTGTATCCTGTGGACAGTGTGCAACTAAAGATAACTGCAGACAATTGCTGGTGTTCTCTTTCTAATAATACCGCAGGCAGGCAGCTGCAGTATTTTCAGTCAGTGTACTGTATTCTGTGTGCAGTGTGCATCTATAGTTAACTGCAGACAATTGCTGGTGTTCTTTTTCTAATAATACCTCAGGCAGGCAGCTGCAGCATTTTCAGTCAGTGTACTGTATCCTGTGCACAGTGTGCAACTAAAGCTAACTGCAGACAATTGCTGGAGTTATCTTTCTATTAATACCTCCGCCAGGCAGCTGCAGTATTTTCAGTCAGTGTACTGTATCTTGTGCACAGTGTGCAAATAAAGCTAACTGCAGACAATTGCTAGTGTTCTCTTTATAATAATACCTCAGGCAGGCAGCTGCAGTATTTTCAGTCAGTGTACTGTATCCTGTGCAGTGTGTAACTAAAGCTAACTGCAGACAATTGCTGGTGTTCTCTTTCTATTAATACCTCAGGCAGGCAGCTGCAGTATTTTCAGTCAGTGTACTGTATCCTGTGCACAGTGTGCAACTAAAGCTAACTGCAGACAATTGCTGGTGTTCTCTTTCTAATAATGCCTCAGGCAGGCAGCTTCAGTATTTTCAGTCAGTGTACTGTATCCTGTGTACAGTGTGCAACTAAAGATAACTGCAGACAATTGCTGGTGTTCTCTTTCTAATAATACCGCAGGCAGGCAGCTGCAGTATTTTCAGTCAGTGTACTGTATCCTGTGTGCAGTGTGCATCTAAAGCTAACTGCAGACAATTGCTGGTGTTCTTTTTCTAATAATACCTCAGGCAGGCAGCTGCAGTATTTTCAGTCAGTGTACTGTATCCTGTGCACAGTGTGCAACTAAAGCTAACTGCAGACAATTGCTGGAGTTATCTTTCTATTAATACCTCCGCCAGGCAGCTGCAGTATTTTCAGTCAGTGTACTGTATCTTGTGCACAGTGTGCAACTAAAGCTAACTGCAAACAACTGCTAGTGTTCTCTGTATAATAATACCTCAGGCAGGCAGCTGCAGTATTTTCAGTCAGTGTACTGTATCCTGTGCACAGTGTGCAACTAAAGCTAACTGCAGACAATTGCTGGAGTTATCTTTCTATTAATACCTCAGGCAGGCAGCTGCAGTATTTTCAGTCAGTGTACTGTATCTTGTGCACAGTGTGCAACTAAAGCTAACTGCAGACAATTGCTAATGTTCTCTTTACAATAATACCTCCGGCAGGCAGCTGCAGTATTTTCAGTCAGTGTACTGTATCCTGTGCAGTGTGTAACTAAAGCTAACTGCAGACAATTGCTGGTGTTCTCTTTCTAATAATGCCTCAGGTGGGCAGCTGCAGTATTTTCAGTCAGTGTACTGTATCCTGTGCACAGTGTACAACTAAAGATAACTGCAGACAATTGCTGGTGTTCTCTTTCTAATAATACCGCAGGCAGGCAGCTGCAGTATTTTCAGTCAGTTTACTGTGTCCTGCGCGCACAGTGCATCTAAAGCTAACTGCAGACAATTTCTGGAGTTATCTTTCTATTAATACCTCCGCCAGGCAGCTGCAGTATTTTCAGTCAGTGTACTGTATCCTGTGCACAGTGTGCAACTAAAGCTAACTGCAGACAATTGCTGGAGTTATCTTTCTATTAATACCTCCGCCAGGCAGCTGCAGTATTTTCAGTCAGTGTACTGTATCTTGTGCACAGTGTGCAACTAAAGCTAACTGCAAACAACTGCTAGTGTTCTCTGTATAATAATACCTCAGGCAGGCAGCTGCAGTATTTTCAGTCAGTGTACTGTATCCCATGCACAGTGTGCAACTAAAGCTAACTGCAGACAATTGCTGGTGTTCTCTTTTAAATAATGCCTCAGGCAGGCAGCTGCAGTATTTTCAGTCAGTGTACTGTATCCTGTGCACAGTGTGCAACTAAAGCTAACTGCAGACAATTGCTGGAGTTATCTTTCTATTAATACCTCCGCCAGGCAGCTGCAGTATTTTCAGTCAGTGTACTGTATCTTGTGCACAGTGTGCAACTAAAGCTAACTGCAGACAATTGCTAGTGTTCTCTTTATAATAATACCTCAGGCAGGCAGCTGCAGTATTTTCAGTTAGTGTACTGTATCCTGTGCAGTGTGTAACTAAAGCTAACTGCAGACAATTGCTGGTGTTCTTTTTCTAATAATACCTCAGGCAGGCAGTTGCAGTATTTTCAGTCAGTGTACTGTATCCTGTGCAGTGAGCAACTAAAGCTAACTGCAGACAATTGCTGGTGTTCTCTTTCTATTAATACCTCTGGCAGGCAGCTGCAGTATTTTCAGTTAGTGTACTGTATCCTGTGCACAGTGTGCAACTAAAGCTAACTGCAGACAATTGCTGGAGTTATCTTTCTATTAATACCTCCGCCAGGCAGCTGCAGTATTTTCAGTCAGTGTACTGTATCTTGTGCATAGTGTGCAACTAAAGCTAACTGCAGACAATTGCTAATGTTCTCTTTACAATAATACCTCAGGCAGGCAGCTGCAGTATTTTCAGTCAGTGTACTGTATCCTGTGCAGTGTGTAACTAAAGCTAACTGCAGACAATTGCTGGTGTTCTCTTTCTAATAATGCCTCAGGTGGGCAGCTGCAGTATTTTCAGTCAGTGTACTGTATCCTGTGCACAGTGTATAACTAAAGATAACTGCAGACAATTGCTGGTGTTCTCTTTCTAATAATACCGCAGGCAGGCAGCTGCAGTATTTTCAGTCAGTTTACTGTGTCCTGTGCGCACTGTGCATCTAAAGCTAACTGCAGACAATTGCTGGAGTTATCTTTCTATTAATACCTCCGCCAGGCAGCTGCAGTATTTTCAGTCAGTGTACTGTATCTTGTGCACAGTGTGCAACTAAAGCTAACTGCAGACAACTGCTGGTGTTCTCTTTCCAATAATACCTCAGGCAGCCAGCTGCAGTATTTTCAGTCAGTGTACTGTATCCCGTGCAGTGTGCAACTAAAGCTAACTGCAGACAATTGCTGGTGTTCTCTTTCTATTAATACCTCATGCAGACAGCTGCAGTATTTTCAGTCAGTGTACTGCATCCTGTGCACAGTGTGCATCTAAAGCTAACTGCAGACAATTGCTGGTGTTCTCTTTCTAATAATACCTCAGGCAGGCAGATGCAGTATTTTCAGTTAGTGTACTGTATCCTGTGCAGTGTGCAACTAAAGCTAACTGCAGACAATTGCTGGTGTTCTCTTTCTAATAATGCCTCAGGCAGGCAGCTGCAGTATTTTAATCAGTTTACTGTATCCTGTGCACAGTGTGCAACTAAAGATAACTGCAGACAATTGCTGGTGTTCTCTTTCTAATAATACCGCAGGCAGGCAGTTGCATTATTTTCAGTCAGTGTACTTTATCCTGTGCACAGTGTGCAACTAAAGCTAACAGCACACAATTGCTGGAGTTATCTTTCTATTAATACCTCCGCCAGGCAGCTGCAGTATTTTCAGTTAGTGTACTGTATCTTGTGCACAGTGTGCAACTAAAGCTAACTGCAGACAATTGCTAGTGTTCTCTTTATAATAATACCTCAGGCAGGCAGCTGCAGTATTTTCAGTCAGTGTACTGTATCCTGTGCAGTGTGTAACTAAAGCTAACTGCAGACAATTGCTGGTGTTCTCTTTCTATTAATACCTCAGGCAGGCAGCTGCAGTATTTTCAGTCAGTGTACTGTATCCTGTGCACAGTGTGCAACTAAAGCTAACTGTAGACAATTGCTGGTGTTCTCTTTCTAATAATGCCTCAGGCAGGCAGCTGCAGTATTTTCAGTCAGTGTACTGTATCCTTTGCACAGTGTGCAACTAAAGATAACTGCAGACAATTGCTGGTTGTCACGGAACGTCCCTCACTCCGCTTGAGTGCTTCCGTCTGTATACTGCTTCCTAAGTTCTGGAGCACAAGTCCAATGGATCTGGCTATAGGAACCCCCAAGAACTAGACAACACCAGTCTTGGAGTACATCAGGACTAACTTTATTTAGAATCAAAATTACAAGACTTTATATGCTGTTGGAACCTCCTCTAACAATACAACTGTAACCTAATTAACATGAGCTAATTATCTAATCCTTTATACAGCCTAGGTGACTGAGACCTGACCTTTCGCCCAGACTTGTGGGCACCGAGCTTCACACAGTAATATAAACACAATAGCTGGAGCTAATTACAATTAACAATACAAACAAAACCTAATTAACCTTTTTAACATGAGCTCCAATAGGAGTCATCCCGTCTCCTACATTGTATAGAGGACAATGTGATCAGCTCATTCAATTAACAGGTTGCGTTCAGAATCAACCAAACCAATAATAGTCTCTACATACATCCTGGGAGATATTGTGGACAAATATTACTATCCCATTTTAAGTAATCCAAGATATATTTTCTCACTCACCCTGTGCCAGGATGGCACAGGGTGACTTAGACATAAGATGTATTCAGAGTTCCACGGGCCCTCCCGTCACATCTCTCCCCTTTCGGCAGGAGACTAACACAGGAGGAGACCCCAGACGGGTTGACTCCGAAGTTAGTAAGTAGTTCCAGTCCTCTAATGCCTGTACCCACACAGTACCCCAAACAAATTGTTCCAAACAGAGTATTACTCACCCAGCCAACCTCTGCCTCTCTCAGAGAACATATCTGCCGCTGGGGAGAGGCCTGGACTGGCTCTTCTCCCTGGAATCCTTTCTGCCGCTGGAGAGAAGACAGGGTGTCTGGGCTCACTCTGTCATGCTGTTGGGGATCGGGGCCCACTGCCCAGCATCCCTGGGGTATACAGGTGGAGACTGAAGTCCCATCCACCTTCACAGGAAATCCATCCTCTGTTAGTTGAGGGCAGAGTCCAGCAGTCCTCGGCCCTGTTGCCAGCCCTTCTGCTGGAAACCCCACACCATCTGTATCGGCTAACTGTTGGAGAGGGAGGCCGACTGCCCCGCCTCCCTGGAACTCTGTAGCTGTTGCCAGTGCTGGGCAGAGGTTGGTAACACTCTGCCCTGTTGCCAGCACTTCTGCTGGGGACTCCGCATCCTCCGCTCCGGCTAACCATTGGGGCAGGAGGCTGGCTTCTTCCACTCCCAAACTGTGTAGCTGCCATTGGGGAGGTGAGCCGGCTGCTTCCTTTTCCATTCCCTCATCTGGCTGCTGGGATGACATGTCGATGGTACTGTCTCCCAGGTACACAGATCTTTGCTGGGGAGGAAAGCCTGCTTCCTCCACCCTGGCCAACTGTTGAGGAGGGACAACACACACCCCCTCTCCCTTCTCCCCCTGTATCTGCTGCTGGGAAGTGATTGCCATCTTCTCAGCCTGAGCCTCCACAATTGCTGCAGGTGTGGGGCAGAGGTCTTGGACCCTCTGTCCGGTTGCCAGCACTTCTGCTGGGGGTTTGCCAGGTGGTTCCTCCTCTACAGAAACGTCTATTAAATCCCCAGTCTCTGGAAGTGGTAAAAGTGTGGGACAGAGGTCTTGGACCCTCTGTTCAGTTACCAGATCTTCAGCTGGAGAAGTTTGTTTTAACTATATAGATGCTGCTGGCAGAAAATCACATGTCCCTGTCAGTGTTGTGGGAGAAAGGCCGACTACATCTTCTCTCAGGAAGGCCGAAGCCACTGTTGGTGGTGGGCAGAACACAGTGAACTTTGGCCCTGATAGCAGCTCTTCTGCTGGAGGCTCATCAGGTTGTTCTTCCTCAGCAGAAAAGTCTATCAAATCCCATGTCTCTGCAACTGATGTCTGGGGATAGAGGTTCACCATCTCCTGTCCATGGAACCCAGAAGATGCTATCATTTCTGGGCAGAGGTTAGCAGAGCTCTGCCCTGTTGTCAGCACTTCAGGTTTGGGGACGGCAATCTCCGGATTTTCCACTGCCGATTCTCTGGCATGCTGCTGAACTTGTTCTAGCAGTTTCCTGTATGCCCTTTCCAGATGCTGTTCCTTCCTTAGCAAATGGTTCAGATCAGGTTTGAGCTCTGAGACCACTGCAAGACTGAGCATAGACTCTCTATAGTCTCTCAGGTCCTCAAGGTCAGGTTCCCCTTCATCGCCAAACATAAAAAGATCTGTAAGGTTCTCCCACAGCAATCCAGGGCCGCCAAAGTCATATCCCTCCGGAAAGCATTCTGTTGTCTCCCCTAAATATCCCTCCTCTGCGTGCCATTGCAGAGCCCGATAACGATTGTCCAGCTCTATCTCCTGCTGGACCAACCTGTCCAACTCAGTCACCCATTGCTCCTGGGGCTGCTCTCCCAGGAATGCCATCTGCAATGCCCGTTGGTCACTGGCCCGTTGCTCTTGGGTTGGAAAGCACTTGCCCTGTTTTATACCAGCGAGACGGACGGCTGCAATCCAGAGCTCCACCCGAATTTGCTGCCTTAGCTCCAGGTATTCATCCTCAGACACAGTCCTGGTGTAAGTTGAAAGGATGATCCGCAGCAGCCCCGGGAATTCTGATGCCAGGTCCATATCTCCGCTGCGGTGACTGAAGTCTGCTATGCTGATCTTGGATCCAGTTGGAGGTTTGGATGTCCCAGACTTCAGGAAGCTTTCCCGCTGCTTGCCACCAATGTCACGGAACGTCCCTCACTCTGCTTGAGTGCTTCCGTCTGTATACCGCTTCCTAAGTTCTGGAACACAAGTCCAATGGATCTGGCTATAGGAACCCCCAAGAACTAGACAACACCAGTCTTGGAGTACATCAGGACTAACTTTATTTAGAATCAAAATTACAAGACTTTATATGCTGTTGGAACCTCCTCTAACAATACAACTGTAACCTAATTAACATGAGCTAATTATCTAATCCTTTATACAGCCTAGGTGACTGAGACATGACCTTTCGCCCAGACTTGTGGGCACCGAGCTTCACACAGTAATATAAACACAATAGCTGGAGCTAATTACAATTAACAATACAAACAAAACCTAATTAACCGTATTAACATGAGCTCCAATTGGAGTCGTCCCGTCTCCTACATTGTATAGAGGACAATGTGATCAGCTCATTCAATTAACAGGTTGCGTTCAGAATCAACCAAACCAATAAAAGTCTCTACGTACATCCTGGGAGATATTGTGGACAAATATTACTATCCCATTTTAAGTAATCCAAGATATATTTTCTCAATCACCCTGTGCCAGGATGGCACAGGGTGACTTAGACTTAAGATGTATTTGGAGTTCCACGGGCCCTCCCGTCACACTGGTGTTCTCTTTCTAATAATACCGCAGGCAGGCAGCTGCAGTATTTTCAGTCAGTGTACTGTATCCTGTGTGCAGTGTGCATCTAAAGCTAACTGCAGACAATTGCTGGTGTTCTTTTTCTAATAATACCTCAGGCAGGCAGCTGCAGTATTTTCAGTCAGTGTACTGTATCCTGTGCAGTGAGCAACTAAAGCTAACTGCAGACAATTGCTAGTGTTCTCTTTCTATTAATACCTCAGGCAGGCAGCTGCAGTATTTTCAGTCAGTGTACTGTATCCTGTACACAGTGTGCATCAAAAGCTAACTGCAGACAATTGCTGGAGTTATCTTTCTATTAATACCTCCGCCAGGCAGCTGCAGTATTTTCAGTCAGTGTACTGTATCTTGTGCACAGTGTGCAACTAAAGCTAACTGCAGACAATTGCTGGTGTTCTCTTTCTAATAATGCCTCAGGCGGGCAGCTGCAGTAATTTCAGTCAGTGTACTGTATCCTGTGCACAGTGTGCAACTAAAGATAACTGCAGACAATTGCTGGTGTTCCCTTTCTAATAATACCGCAGGCAGGCAGCTGCAGTATTTTCAGTCAGTGTACTGTATGCTGTGTGCAGTGTGCATCTAAAGCTAACTGCAGACAATTGCTGGAGTTATCTTTCTATTAATACCTCCGCCAGGCAGCTGCAGTATTTTCAGTCAGTGTACTGTATCTTGTGCACAGTGTGCAACTAAAGCTAACTGCAGACAATTGCTCATGTTCTCTTTCTATTAATACCTCAGGCAGGCAGCTGCAGTATTTTCAGTCAGTGTACTGTATCCTGTGCACAGTGTGCAGCTAAAGCTAACTGCAGACAATTGCTGGTGTTCTCTTTCTAATAATGCCTCAGGCAGGCAGCTGCAGTATTTTAAGTCAGTGTACTGTATCCTGTGTGCAGTGTGCATCTAAAGCTAACTGCACACAATTGCTGGTGTTCTTTTTCTAATAATACCTCAGGCAGGCAGCTGCAGTATTTTCAGTCAGTGTACTGTATCCTGTGCACAGTGAGCAACTAAAGCTAACTGCAGAAAATTGCTGGTGTTTTCTTTCTAATAATACCTCAAGCAGGCAGCTGCAGTATTTTCAGTTAGTGTACTGTATCTTGTGCACAGTGTGCAACTAAAGCTAACTGCAGACAATTGCTCATGTTCTCTTTCTATTAATACCTCAGGCAGGCAGCTGCAGTATTTTCAGTCAGTGTACTGTATCCTGTGCACAGTGTGCAACTAAAGCTAACTGCAGACAATTGCTGGTGTTCTCTTTCTATTAATACCTCAGGCAGGCAGCTGCAGTATTTTCAGTCAGTGTACTGTATCCTGTACACAGTGTGCAGCTAAAGCTAACTGCAGACAATTGCTGGTGTTCTCTTTCTATTAATGCCTCAGGCAGGCAGCTGCAGTATTTTCAGTCAGTGTACTGTATCCTGTGCACAGTGTGCAGCTAAAGCTAACTGCAGACAATTGCTGGTGTTCTCTTTCTAATAATGCCTCAGGCAGGCAGCTGCAGTATTTTTAGTCAGTGTACTGTATCCTGTGCACAGCGTGCAACTAAAGCTAACTGCAGACAATTGCTGGTGTTCTCTTTCTAATAATGCCTCAAGCAGGCAGCTGCAGTATTTTCAGTCAGTGTACTGTATCCTGTGCACAGTGTGCAACTAAAGATAACTGCCGACAATTGTTGGTGTTCTCTTTCTAATAATACCGCAGGCAGGCAGCTGCAGTATTTTCAGCCAGTGTACTGTATCCTGTGTGCAGTGTGCATCTGAAGCTAACTGCAGACAACTGCTGGTGTTCTTTTTCTAATAATACCTTAGGCAGGCAGCAGCAGTATTTTCAGTCAGTGTACTGTATCCTGTGCAGTGAGCAACTAAAGCTAACTGCAGACAATTGCTGGTGTTCTCTTTCTATTAATACCTCCGCCTGGCAGCTGCAGTATTTTCAGTCAGTGTACTGTATCCTGTGCACAGTGTGCAACTAAAGATAACTGCAGCTGGTGTTTTCTTTCTAATAATACCGCAGGCAGGCAGCTGCAGTATTTTTAGTCAGTGTACTGTATCCTGTGTGCAGTGTGCATCTAAAGCTAACTGCAGACAATTGCTGGTGTTCACTTTCTAATAATGCCTCAGGCAGGCAGCTGCATTATTTTTAGTCAGTGTACTGTATCCTGTGCACAGTGTGCAACTAAAGATAACTGCAGACAATTGCTGGTGTTCTCTTTCTAATAATACCGCAGGCAGGCAGCTGCAGTATTTTCAGTCAGTGTACTGTATCCTGTGTGCAGTGTGCATCTAAAGCTAACTGCAGACAATTGCTGGTGTTCTTTTTCTAATAATACCTCAGGCAGGCAGCTGCAGTATTTTCAGTCAGTGTACTGTATCCTGTGCACAGTGTGCAATTAAAGCTAACTGCAGTCAATTGCTGGTGTTCTCTTTCTATTAATACCTCAGGCAGGCAACTGCAGTATTTTTAGTCAGTGTACTGTATCCTGTGCACAGCGTGCAACTAAAGCTAACTGCAGACAATTGCTGGTGTTCTCTTTCTAATAATGCCTCTGGCAGGCAGCTGCAGTATTTTCAGTCAGTGTACTGTGTCCTGTGCTCAGTGTGCAACTAAAGATAACTGCAGACAATTGCTGGTGTTCTCTTTCTAATAATACCGCAGGCAGGCAGCTGCAGTATTTTCAGTCAGTGTACTGTATCCTGTGTGCAGTGTGCATCTAAAGCTAACTGCAGACAATTGCTGGTGTTCTTTTTCTAATAATACTTCAGGCAGGCAACAGCAGTATTTTCAGTCAGTGTACTGTATCCTGTGCAGTGAGCAACTAAAGCTAACTGCAGACAATTGCTGGTGTTCTCTTTCTATTAATACCTCAGGCAGGCAGCTGCAGTATTTTCAGTCAGTGTACTGTATCCTGTGCACAGTGTGCAACTAAAGCTAACTGCAGACAATTGCTGGAGTTATCTTTCTATTAATACCTCCGCCAGGCAGCTGCAGTATTTTCAGTCAGTGTACTGTATCTTGTGCACAGTGTGCAACTAAAGATAACTGCAGACAATTGCTGGTGTTCTCTTTCTAATAATACCGCAGGTAGGCAGCTGCAGTATTTTCAGTCAGTGTACTGTATCCTATGTGCAGTGTGCATCTAAAGCTAACTGCAGACAATTGCTGGAGTTATCTTTCTATTAATACCTCCGCCAGGCAGCTGCAGTATTTTCAGTCAGTGTACTGTATCTTGTGCACAGTGTGCAACTAAAGATAACTGCAGACAATTGCTGGTGTTCTCTTTCTAATAATACCGCAGGCAGGCAGCTGCAGTATTTTCACTCAGTGTACTGTATCCTGTGTGCAGTGTGCATCTAAAGCTAACTGCAGACAATTGCTGGAGTTATCTTTCTATTAATACCTCCGCCAGGCAGCTGCAGTATTTTCAGTCAGTGTACTGTATCTTGTGCACAGTGTGCAACTAAAGCTAACTGCAGACAATTGTTGGTGTTCTCTTTCTATTAATACCTCAGGCAGGCAGCTGCAGTATTTTCAGTCAGTGTACTATATCCTGTGCACAGTGTGCAACTAAAGCTAACTGCTGACAATTGCTGGTGTTCTCTTTCTAATAATGCCTCAGGCAGGCAGCTGCAGTATTTTCAGTCAGTGTACTGTATCCTTTGCACAATGTGCAACTAAAGATAACTGCAGACAATTGCTGGTGTTCTCTTTCTAATAATACCGCAGGCAGGCAGCTGCAGTATTTTCAGTCAGTGTACTGTATCCTGTGTGCAGTGTGCATCTAAAGCTAACTGCAGACAATTGCTGGTGTTCTCTTTCTAATAATACTTCAGGCAGGCAGCAGCAGTATTTTCAGTCAGTGTATTGTATCCTGTGCAGTGAGCAACTAAAGCTAACTGCAGACAATTGCTGGTGTTCTCATTCTATTAATACCTCCGCCAGGCAGCTGCAGTATTTTCAGTGAGTGTACTGTATCTTGTGCACAGTGTGCAACTAAAGATAACTGCAGACAATTGCTGGTGTTCTCTTTCTAATAATACCGCAGGCAGGCAGCTGCAGTATTTTCAGTCAGTGTACTGTATCCTGTGTGCAGTGTGCATCTAAAGCCAACTGCATACAATTGCTGGTGTTCTCTTTCTATTAATACTTCAGGCAGGCAGCTGCAGTATTTTCAGTCAGTGTACTGTATCCTGTGCACAGTGTGCAACTAAAGCTAACTGCAGACAATTGCTGGTGTTCTCTTTCTAATAATGCCTCAGGCAGGCAGCTGCAGTATTTTCAGTCAGTGTACTGTATCCTGTGCACAATGTGCAACTAAAGATAACTGCAGACAATTGCTAGTGTTCTCTTTCTAATAATACCGCAGGCAGGCAGCTGCAGTATTTTCAGTCAGTGTACTGTATCCTGTGTGCAGTGTGCATCTAAAGCTAACTGCAGACAATTGCTGGTGTTCTTTTTCTAATAATACCTCAGGCAGGCAGCTGCAGTATTTTCAGTCAGTGTACTGTATCCTGTGCAGTGTGCAATTAAAGCTAACTGCAGTCAATTGCTGGTGTTCGCTTTCTAATAATACCTCAGGAAGGGAGCTGCAGTATTTTCAGTCAGTGTACTGTATCCTGTACAGTGTGCAACTAAAGCTAACCGCCAACAATTGCTGGTGTTCTCTTTCTATTAATACCTCAGGCAGGCAGCTGCAGTATTTTCAGTAAGTTTACTGCATCCTGTGCACAGTGTGCAACTAAAGCTAACTGCAGACAATAGCTGGTGTTCTCTTTCTAATAATACCTCAGGCAGGCAGCTGCAGTATTTTCAGTTAGTGTACTGTATCCTGTGCAGTGTGCAACTAAAACTTACTGCGGACAATTGCTGGTGTTCTCTTTCTATTAATACCTCATCCAGGCAACTGCAGTATTTTTAGTCAGTGTACTGTATCCTGTGCACAGCGTGCAACTAAAGCTAACTGCAGACAATTGCTGGTGTTCTCTTTCTAATAATGCCTCTGGCAGGCAGCTGCAGTATTTTCAGTCAGTGTACTGTATCCTGTGCACAGTGTGCAACTAAAGATAACTGCAGACAATTGCTGGTGTTCTCTTTCTAATAATACCGCAGGCAGGCAGCCGCAGTATTTTCAGTCAGTGTACTGTATCCTTTGTGCAGTGTGCATCTAAAGCTAACTGCAGACAATTGCTGGTGTTCTTTTTCTAATAATACCTAAGGCAGGCAGCTACAGTATTTTCAGTCAGTGTACTGTATCCTGTGCACAGTGTGCAACTAAAGCTAACTGCAGACAATTGCTGGAGTTCTCTTTCTATTAATACCTCTGCCAGGCAGCTGCAGTATTTTCAGTCAGTGTACTGTATCTTGTGCACAGTGTGCAACTAAAGCTAACTGCAATCAATTGCTAGTGTTCTCTTTCTAATAATACCTCAGGCAGGCAGCTGCACTATTTTCAGTCAGTGTACTGTATCCTGTGCAGTGTGCAACTAAAGCTAACTGCAGACAATTGCTGTTGTTCTCTTTCTATTAACCACTTCAGCCCCGGAAGGTTTTACCCCCTTCCTGACCAGAGCACTTTTTACAATTCGGCACTGCGTCGCTTTAACTGCTAATTGCGCGGTCATGCAATGCTGTACCCAAACGAAATTTGCGTCCTTTTCTTCCCACAAATAGAGCTTTCTTTTGATAGTATTTGATCACCTCTGCCGTTTTTATTTTTTGCGCTATACACGGAAAAAGACCGAAAATTTTGAAAAAAAATGATATTTTCTAATTTTTGTTCTAAAAAAAATCCAATAAACTCAATTTTAGTCATACATTTAGGCCAAAATGTATTCGGCCACATGTCTTTGGTAAAAAAAATGTCAATAAGTGTATATTTATTGGTTTGCGCAAAAGTTATAGCGTCTACAAACTAGGGTACATTTTCTGGAATTTACACAGCCTTTAATTTATGACTGCCTATGTCGTTTCTTGAGGTGCTAAAATGGCAGGGCAGTACAAAACCCCCACAAATGACCCCATTTTGGAAAGTAGACACCCCAAGGAATTTGCTGAGAGGCATGTTGAGCCCATTGAATATTCATTTTTTTTGTCCCAAGTGATTGAACAATGACAAAAAAAAAAAAAAAAATTACAAAAAGTTGTCACTAAATGATATATTGCTCACACAGGCCATGGGCATATGTGGAATTGCACCCCAAAATACATTTAGCTGCTTCTCCTGAGTATGGGGATACCACATGTGTGAGACTTTTTGGGAGCCTAGCCGCGTACGGGGCCCCGAAAACCAATCACCGCCTTCAGGATTTCTAAGGGCGTACATTTTTGATTTTACTCCTCACTACCTATCACAGTTTTGAAGGCCATAAAATGCCCAGATGACATAAAACCCCCCCAAATGACCCCATTTTGGAAAGTAGACACCCCAAGCTATTTGCTTTGAGGCATGTTGAGTCCATGGAATGTTTTATATTTTGACACAAGTTGCGGGAAAGTGACAAATTTTTTTTTTTTTTTTTTTTTTTTGCACAAAGTTGTCACTAAATGATATATTGCTCACACAGGCCATGGGCATATGTGGAATTGCACCCCAAAATACATTTAGCTGCTTCTCCTGAGTATGGGGATACCACATGTGTGGGACTTTTTGGGAGCCTAGCCGCGTACGGGACCCCGAAAACCAATCACTGCCTTCAGGATTTCTAAGGGCGTACATTTTTGATTTTACTCCTCACTGCCTACCACAGTTTCGGAGGCCATGGAATGCCCAGGTGGCACAAACCCCCCCCAAATGACCCCATTTTGGAAAGTAGACACCCCAAGCTATTTGCTGAGAGGCATGGTGAGTATTTTGCAGCTCTCATTTGTTTTTGAAAATAAAGAAAGACGAGAAAAAAAATTTTTTTTTTTCTTTTTTCAATTTTCAAAACTTTGTGACAAAAAGTGAAGTCTGCAAAATACTCACTATACCTCTCATCAAATAGCTTGGGGTGTCTACTTTCCAAAATGGGGTCATTTGGGGGGTTTTTTTGCCACCTGGGCATTCCATGGCCTCCGAAACTGTGATAGGCAGTGAAGAGTGAAATAAAAAATTTACGGCCTTAGAAAGCCTGAAGGCAGTGCTTGGTTTTCGGGGTCCCGTACGCGGCTAGGCTCCCAAAAAGTCCCACACATGTGGTATCCCCGTACTCAGGAGAAGCAGCAGAATGTATTTTGGGGTGTAATTTCACATATTCCCATGGCATGTTTGAGCAATATATCATTTAGTGACAACTTTGCGCAAAAAAAAATAAAAAAAATAAAAAATTGTCTCTTTCCCGCAACTTGTGTCACAATATAAATTATTCCATGGACTCAACATGACTCTCAGCAAATAGCTTGGGGTGTCTACTTTCCAAAATGGGGTCATTTGGGGGGGTTTTGAACTGTCCTGGCATTTTATGCACAACATCTAGAAGCTTATGTCACACATCACCCACTCTTCTAACCACTTGAAGACAAAGCCCTTTCTGACACTTATTGTTTACATAAAAAATAATTTTTTTTTGCAAGAAAATTACTTTGAACCCCCAAACATTATATATTTTTTTTAAAGCAAATGCCCTACAGATTAAAATGGTGGGTGTTTCATTTTTTTTTTTCACACAGTATTTGCGCAGCGATTTTTCAAACGCATTTTTTGGGGAAAAAACACACTTTTTTACATTTTAATGCACTAAAACACACTATATTGCCCAAATGTTTGATGAAATAAAAAAGATGATCTTAGGCCGAGTACATGGATACCAAACATGACATGCTTTAAAATTGCGCACAAACGTGCAGTGGCGACAAACTAAATACATTTTTAAAAGCCTTTAAAAGCCTTTACAGGTTACCACTTTAGATTTACAGAGGAGGTCTACTGCTAAACTTACTGCCCTCGATCTGACCTTCGCGGCGATACCTCACATGCATGGTGCAATTGCTGTTTACATTTGACGCCAGACCGACGCTTGCGTTCGCCTTAGCGCGAGAGCAGGGGGGACAGGGGTGCTTTTTTTTTTTTTTTTTTTTTTCTTTATTATTATTATTTTTTTATCTTATTTTTAAACTGTTCCTTTCATTTTTTTTTTTTTTTTTTAATCATTTTTATTGTTATCTCAGGGAATGTAAATATCCCCTATCATAGCAATAGGTAGTGACAGGTACTCTTTTTTGCAAAAATTGGGGTCTATTAGACCCTAGATTTCTCCTCTGCCCTCAAAGCATCTGACCACACCAAGATCGGTGTGATAAAATGCTTTCCCAATTTCCCAATGGCGCTGTTTACATCCGGCGAAATCTAAGTCATAAAATGCTCGTAGCTTCCGGTTTCTTAGGCCATAGAGATGTTTGGAGCCACTCTGGTCTCTGATCAGCTCTATGGTCAGCTGGCTGAATCACCGGCTGCATTTTCAGGTTCCCTGTTGAGACAGGAGAGCCAGAGAAAAACACGGAAGACGTTGGGGGGGAGGGGCATTCCCTCCCACTGCTTGTAAAAGCAGTCTAGAGGCTAATTAGCCGCTAGGATTGCTTTTACATGAAAGCCGACCGCTGGCTGAAAAGAATGATACCAAGATGATACCTAAACCTGCAGGCATCATTCTGGTATAACCACTCAAAGTCGTGAATGGCGTACCTGAAGACAAAAAAATGGTTAACAATAAAGCACAGTAAACGGTAAGGTATAAAAAATTGCATACCTGAAAAGCAAACATGATAAAACATAATAACAATAAAACATTGCAGAATAGAATACAGTAAAAAAGAACAGAACAATAGAGAGAGAGAATAGAGAGAGAAAGAACAATAAAACGACAACTATTTTTTTTTTATTTTATATTTTTGTATGTGTTTTTTTTTTTTTTACACTTTTTTTTGTAACTAACTTTTATAACTGTAACCGGTTCCAGGTTCGGGTCTCTCAAAATGCGATGGCATCTTGGGAGACCCTGTGAAAGTGTGCCTAGTCTGTGGAATGCTGTACCCTACGCTAATACTCAACTAGTGCATGGTAGCGTTCAAAACATTCACCAATGCAAAGACCAGGATTGTCAGGACAGGAGGGACAATAATAGTGGGTGTCACGTCTATATCCGCGCTTGCTGCAGACACGACATCTTTTTTGGGGGGGTTCGTTGGGTAGGGGTACTCGGGAGGACATAAAGAAAATGCCTCTCATGCAGCCGACTGCATTTGGTTGGGGATGTGAATGGGGGAAGTACGGGCGCCGCAGAAGCGGTGGGTTCCCAATTAGGATTGGCGAATGCAGCAGGAAGGGCACTATGGGCACGACGGGCCTGTGTTCGTCTTCTTGGTGGCAGCGGGACACTACTTGTGCTTGCCACCTCACCAGCTTGAACTGCACTTATGGGACTCGCCACGTCACCAAGTGTTACTGCAGTGCTGGTTTGACTACGACCGGGGTGTACTAGGCCGCTGGTGCTTGCCAGTTCACCAAAACGCTACCAAAAAAACTGTTAGCGATCGCAAGGATCAGGCCTGACTCTGCGAATGCTGCAGTTATGCGTTTAGTGTTTTGTAAGTGACAGTGATCGATCGATACTGCACTTGGGTGGGCTGGGCTGGGCCGGGCGGAGGGGCAAAACGCAGGTGCTAGCAGGTATCTGGGCTGATCCCGCTAACACTGCGTTTGTGGGAACCCTAAACTGCTGGGGACGCTAGTATAGATCTGATCGGATCAGATATTGATCCGATCAGATACTATACCACTAAGGGAGGCGTATGCTGCGTGCGTGGGTGTTAGCGGTACTGGCGCTAACCTGACGCTGCCTGGGGCTGGTGCTTGCCAGTTCACCAAAACGCTACCAGAAAAACTGTTAGCGATCGCAGGGATCAGGCCTGACTCTGCGAACGCTGCAGTTATGTGTTTAGTGTTTTGTAAGTGTCAGTGATCGATCGATACTGCACTTGGGTGGGCTGGGCTGGGCCGGGCGGAGGGGCAAAACGCAGGTGCTAGCAGGTATCTGGGCTGATCCCGCTAACACTGCGTTTGTGGGAACCCTAAACTGCTGGGGACGCTAGTATAGATCTGATCAGATCAGATATTGATCCGATCAGATACTATACCACTAAGGGAGGTGTACGGTGCGTGCGTGGGTGTTAGCGGTACTGGCGCTAATCTGACGCTGCCTGGGGCTGGTGCTTGCCAGTTCACCAAAACGCTACCAAAAAAACTGTTAGCGATCGCAGGGATCAGGCCTGACTATGCGAACGCTGCAGTTATGCGTTTAGTGTTTTGTAAGTGACAGTGATCGATCGATACTGCACTTGGGTGGGCCGGGCAGAGGGGCAAAACGCAGGTGCTAGCGGGTATCTGGGCTGATCCCGCTAACACTGCGTTTTCGGGAACCCTAAACTGCTGGGGACGCTAGTATAGATCTGATCGGATCAGATATTGATCCGTACAGATACTATACCACTAAGGGAGGCGTATGCTGCGTGCGTGGGTGTTAGCGGTACTGGCGCTAATCTGACGCTGCCTGGGGCGACGCATATCACCGCCGGGCGATCAGGGGGCTAAACCTTTATTCGGTAATAAACGGCGGGTGCCCTGACACTATAAAAAATAAACAAACTAACCAGCGTCACTCGTAACAGTTATACGGTGATCAGTGGTGAAAGGGTTAACTAGGGGGCAATCAAGGGGTTAAAACCTTTATTAGATAGTATATGGGGGTCCCTGTCGCTATAAAACGCTGACGGCGAACCTAAATATTTACGTCTCTAACTAGCGTCACCAGCGACACTAATACAGCGATCAGAAAAATGATCGCTTAGTGACACTGGTGACAGGGGGTGATCAAGGGGTTAAAACTTTATTAGGGGGGGTTAGGGGGGTATCCTAGACCTAAAGGGGGGTAATACTCACTGCCCTAACACTGTAACTGTCACAAACTGACACTATGCAGTAATCAGAAAAAAAAAAAAAAAAATACTGCTAATGTCAGTTTGTGACGGGGGGGGGGGGTGATTGGGGGGGGATCGGGGGGCGATCGGGGGGGGATCGGGGGTGTAAAGTATGCCTGGCATGTTCTACTGTGTGTGTTTGTGTTGTGTGGACTTACATGTCTTCTCTCCTCGGCGCTGGACGGAAACTGCCAGACCGAGGAGAGATGACATCACATCCTCTGCCTGTGTGAAACTATACACAGGCAGAGGAGGATTCCCATTGGCTGGGAGCGATCGCGAGGGGGGGGGCCACGATCGGATGGTCTCCCCCTCGCCTCCCGACGCTCCCAGTCAGATGCCGACCGCCGATGGCACCGGGGGGGGTCCGATCGGACCCCCCGCCCGCGGGAGGCAGATCACGTACAGGTACGTGATTCTGCCTGCCCGTGCCATTCTGCCGACGTATATATACGTTAGGCGGTCGGCAAGTGGTTAATACCTCAGGCAGGCAGCTGCAGTATTTTCAGTCAGTGTACTGCATCCTGTGCACAGTGTGCAACTAAAGCTAACTGCAGATAATTGCTGGTGTTCTCTTTCTAATAATGCCTCAGGCAGGCAGCTGCAGTATTTTCAGTCAGTGTACTGTATTATGTGCACAGTGTGCAAATAAAGATAACTGCAGACAATTGCTGGTGTTCTCTTTCTAATAATACCGCAGGCAGGCAGCTGCAGTATTTTCAGTCAGTGTACTGTATCCTGTGTGCAGTGTGCATCTAAAGCTAACTGCAGACAATTGCTGGTGTTCTTTTTCTAATAATACCTAAGGCAGGCAGCTACAGTATTTTCAGTCAGTGTACTGTATCCTGTGCAGTGAGCAACTAAAGCTAACTGCAGACAATTGCTGGAGTTATCTTTCTATTAATACCTCCGCCAGGCAGCTGCAGTATTTTCAGTCAGTGCACTGTATCTTGTGCACAGTGTGCAACTAAAGATAACTGCAGACAATTGCTGGTGTTCTCTTTCTAATAATACCGCAGGCAGGCAGCTGCAGTATTTTCAGTCAGTGTACTGTATCCTGTGTGCAGTGTGCATCTAAAGCTAACTGCAGACAATTCCTGGAGTTATCTTTCTATTAATACCTCCGCCAGGCAGCTGCAGTATTTTCAGTCAGTGTACTGTATCTTGTGCACAGTGTGCAACTAAAGCTAACTGCAGACAATTGCTGGTGTTCTCTTTCTATTAATACCTCAGGCAGGCAGCTGCAGTATTTTCAGTCAGTGTACTGTATCCTGTGCACAGTGTGCAACTAAAGCTAACTGCAGACAATTGCTGGTTTTCTCTTTCTAATAATGCCTCAGGCAGGCAGCTGCAGTATTTTCAGTCAGTGTACTGTATTCTGTGCACAGTGTGCAACTAAAGATAACTGCAGACAATTGCTGGTGTTCTCTTTCTAATAATACCGCAGGCAGGCAGCTGCAGTATTTTCAGTCAGTGTACTGTGTCCTGTGTGCAGTGTGCATCTAAAGCTAACTGCAGACAATTGCTGGTGTTCTTTTTCTAATAATACCTCAGGCAGGCAGCTGCAGTAATTTCAGTCAGTGTACTGTATCCTGTGCAGTGAGCAACTAAAGCTAACTGCAGACAATTGCTGGTGTTCTTTTTCTAATAATACCTCAGGCAGGCAGCTGCAGTATTTTCAGTCAGTGTACTGTATCCTGTGCACAGTGTGCAATTAAAGCTAACTGCAGTCAATTGCTGGTGTTCTTTTTCTAATAATACCTCAGACAGGCAGCTGCAGTATTTTCAGTCAGTGTACTGTATACTGTACAGTGTGCAACTAAGCTAACTGCAAACAATTGCTGGTGTTCTCTTTCTATTAATACCTCAGGCAGGCAGCTGCAGTATTTTCAGTCAGTGTACTGTATCCCGTGCACAGTGTGCAACTAAAGCTAACTGCAGACAATTGCTGGAGTTCTCTTTCTATTAATACCTCTGCCAGGCAGCTGCAGTATTTTCAGTCAGTGTACTGTATCTTGTGCACAGTGTGCAACTAAAGCTAACTGCAGACAATTGCTAGTGTTCTCTTTCCAATAATACCTCAGGCAGCCAGCTGCAGTATTTTCAGTCAGTGTACTGTATCCCGTGCAGTGTGCAACTAAAGCTAACTGCAGACAATTGTTGGTGTTCTCTTTCTATTAATACCTCAGGCAGGCAGCTGCAGTATTTTCAGTCAGTGTACTGCATCCTGTGCACAGTGTGCAACTAAAGCTAACTGCAGACAATTGCTGGTGTTCTCTTTCTAATAATACCTCAGGCAGGCAGCTGCAGTATTTTCAGTTAGTGTACTATATCCTGTGCAGTGTGCAACTAAAGCTAACTGCAGATAATTGCTGGTGTTCTCTTTCTAATATTGCCTCAGGCAGGCAGCTGCAGTATTTTCAGTCAGTGTACTGTATCCTGTGCACAGTGTGCAACTAAAGATAACTGCAGACAATTGCTGGTGTTCTCTTTCTAATAATACCGCAGGCAGGTAGCTGCAGTATTTTCAGTCAGTGTACTGTGTCCTGTGTGCAGTGTGCATCTAAAGCTAACTGCAGACAATTGCTGGTGTTCTTTTTCTAATAATACCTCAGGCAGGCAGCTGCAGTAATTTCAGTCAGTGTACTGTATCCTGTGCAGTGAGCAACTAAAGCTAACTGCAGACAATTGCTGGTGTTCTTTTTCTAATAATACCTCAGGCAGGCAGCTGCAGTATTTTCAGTCAGTGTACTGTATCCTGTGCACAGTGTGCAATTAAAGCTAACTGCAGTCAATTGCTGGTGTTCTTTTTCTAATAATACCTCAGACAGGCAGCTGCAGTATTTTCAGTCAGTGTACTGTATCCCGTGCACAGTGTGCAACTAAAGCTAACTGCAGACAATTGCTGGAGTTCTCTTTCTATTAATACCTCTGCCAGGCAGCTGCAGTATTTTCAGTCAGTGTACTGTATCTTGTGCACAGTGTGCAACTAAAGCTAACTGCAGACAATTGCTAGTGTTCTCTTTCCAATAATACCTCAGGCAGCCAGCTGCAGTATTTTCAGTCAGTGTACTGTATCCCGTGCAGTGTGCAACTAAAGCTAACTGCAGACAATTGTTGGTGTTCTCTTTCTATTAATACCTCAGGCAGGCAGCTGCAGTATTTTCAGTCAGTGTACTGCATCCTGTGCACAGTGTGCAACTAAAGCTAACTGCAGACAATTGCTGGTGTTCTCTTTCTAATAATACCTCAGGCAGGCAGCTGCAGTATTTTCAGTTAGTGTACTATATCCTGTGCAGTGTGCAACTAAAGCTAACTGCAGATAATTGCTGGTGTTCTCTTTCTAATATTGCCTCAGGCAGGCAGCTGCAGTATTTTCAGTCAGTGTACTGTATCCTGTGCACAGTGTGCAACTAAAGATAACTGCAGACAATTGCTGGTGTTCTCTTTCTAATAATACCGCAGGCAGGTAGCTGCAGTATTTTCAGTCAGTGTACTGTATCCTGTGTGCAGTGTGCATCTAAAGCTAACTGCAGACAATTGCTGGTGTTCTTTTTCTAATAATACCTAAGGCAGGCAGCTACAGTATTTTCAGTCAGTGTACTGTATCCTGTGCAGTGAGCAACTAAAGCTAACTGCAGACAATTGCTGGAGTTATCTTTCTATTAATACCTCCGCCAGGCATCTGCAGTATTTTCAGTCCGTGCACTGTATCTTGTGCACAGTGTGCAACTAAAGCTAACTGCAGACAATTGCTAGTGTTCTCTTTATAATAATATCTCAGGCAGGCAGCTGCAGTATTTTCAGTCAGTGTACTGTATCCTGTGCAGTATGTAACTAAAGCTAACTGCAGGCAATTGCTGGTGTTCTCTTTCTATTAATATCTCAGGCAGGCAGCTGCAGTATTTTCAGTCAGTGTACTGTAACCTGTGCACAGTGTGCAACTAAAGCTAACTGCAGACAATTGCTGGTGTTCTCCTTCTAATAATGCCTCAGGCGGGCAGCTGCAGTATTTTCAGTCAGTGTACTGTATCCTGTGCACAGTGTGCAACTAAAGATAACTGCCGACAATTGCTGGTGTTCTCTTTCTAATAATACCGCAGGCAGGCAGCTGCAGTATTTTCAGTCAGTGTACTGTATCCTGTGCAGTGTGCATCTAAAGCTAACTGCAGACAATTGCTGGTGTTCTTTTTCTAATAATACCTCAGGCAGGCAGTTGCAGTATTTTCAGTCAGTGTACTGTATCCTGAGCAGTGAGCAACTAAAGCTAACTGCAGACAATTGCTGGAGTTATCTTTCTATTAATACCTCCGCCAGGCAGCTGCAGTATTTTCAGTCAGTGTACTGCATCTTGTGCACATTGTGCAACTAAAGCTAACTGCAGACAATTGCTGGTGTTCTCTTTTTAATAATGCCTCAGGCGGGCAGCTGCAGTATTTTCAGTCTGTGTACTGTATCCTGTGCACAGTATGCAATTAAAGATAACTGCAGACAATTGCTGGTGTTCTTTTTCTAATAATACCGCAGGCAGGCAGCTGCAGTATTTTCAGTCAGTGTACTGTATCCTGTGTGCAGTGTGCATCTAAAGCTAACTGCAGACAATTGCTGATGTTCTTTTTCTAATAATACTTCAGGCAGGCAGCAGCAATATTTTCAGTCAGTGTACTGTATCCTGTGCAGTGAGCAACTAAAGCTAACTGCAGACAATTGCTGGTGTTCTCTTTCTATTAATACCTCAGGCAGGCAGCTGCAGTATTTTCAGTCAGTGTACTGTATCCTGTGCACAGTGTGCAACTAAAGCTAACTGCAGACAATTGCTGGAGTTATCTTTCTATTAATACCTCCGCCAGGCAGCTGCAGTATTTTCAGTCAGTGTACTGTATCCTGTGCACAGTGTGCAACTAAAGCTAACTGCAGACAATTGCTGGAGTTATCTTTCTATTAATACCTCCGCCAGGCAGCTGCAGTATTTTCAGTCAGTGTACTGTATCCTGTGCAGTGTGCAACTAAAGCTAACTGCAGACAATTGCTGGTGTTCTCTTTCTATTAATACCTCAGGCAGGCAGCTGCAGTATTTTCAGTCAGTGTACTGTATCCTGTGCAGTGTGCAACTAAAGCTAACTGCAGACAATTGCTGGTGTTCTCTTTCTATTAATACCTCAGGCAGGCAGCTGCAGTATTTTCAGTCAGTGTACTGCATCCTGTGCACAGTAGCAACTAAAGCTAACTGCAGACAATTGCTGGTGTTCTCTTTCTAATAATACCTCAGGCAAGCAGCTGCAGTTTTTTCAGTTAGTGTACTGTATCCCGTGCACAGTGTGCAACTAAAGCTAACTGCAGACAATTGCTGGTGTTCCCTTTCTAATAATGCCTCAGGCAGGCAGCTGCAGTATTTTCAGTCTGTGTACTGTATCCTGTGCACAGTGTGCAACTAAAGCTAACTGCAGACAATTTCTGGTGTTCTCTTTCTAATAATACCGCAGGCAGGCAGCTGCAGTATTTTCAGTCAGTGTACTGTATCCTGTGCAGTGTGCAACTAAAGCTAACTGCAGACAATTGCTGGTGTTCTCTTTTAATAATACTACAGGCAAGCAGGCGATTCAGCTAGCTGTAGTAAAATCAGTATATATAAATACATCCCAGCTTTGTGCAGCTACATTTCACTGCAGGCCATTCCTTGTGTACCTATTCCAATACATCAAAGACAGTATGTCTCGAAGGCCAACAAGGAGAGGTAAACAGTCATAGGCCAATAAAAGAGGGCAAGCAGGCTCTGTGTCTAGAGGCAACAGTGCATCCTCATCAGCACGTGGCCGTGGGGCATGCTTGTCCTTTTTCTCGGCAGCTGGCCGTGTTGAGCCACAACATGCTGAAGAGTTGGTAGATTGGATGACCAAGCCGTCATCCTCCTTATCCTCTGTCACCCAGGCTACTTGGCTGCCAATGCAGGTGTCAAAGTGGCCTATTCCTTGGACTCAAGGTCATCATCAGTTACTCCTTCCTTAGCCCTATGGGAGGAGTCCCCCGAACTGTTCGACCACAGTGTCAGGTACATGCTGCCGGAGGATGCGCAGCGTTTTGAAGGCTCCAATGATGGTAACCAGCTTTAGTAACGCAGTAATGTGAGCCCAGAGAGAGGGGTTGCCTAAGAAGGACAATAAACTAGCAGTCATGTTCCCCCAGCTGCAGCATACTGCCAGTTTTACTCCAGTGACGAGGAGGGAGGGGATGATGAGCCCACTGACTCTATGTGGGTGCCTGATAGGAGAGAGGAGGAGGAGGCGGAGGAGGAGGAGGCACATCTCCAATGAGGCAGGATGCCCTCCAGGGGCCAGCTTAAGGGCATCCAACCGACTTCATAACATCGCAGAGCTCTGCAAGTGCAGGGCGCTGGTGAATCCGCGCGTTATTCCAAAAGTTCTTTGGTGTGGGCCTTTTTCAAGACGTGTGCAGCAGATCGCACCGTTGCTATTTGCAACATATGTCTGAAGCGTATCATGCGTGGACTAGACAGCAAGCGCTTGGGCACCACATGCTTAATCAGACATATGTCGAGCTGCCATGCAGCCCGTTGGCAACACTACTTAAAAGACCCACACCAAAGAACAAGGCGGACCTCTCCTTGCTCCTCCTCATCAGCTGGGATCTCCAACCCCACTATACCTTCAGTCCTATCAGAAACCTGCACTGAGAGGAATGAAGGTGTAGAATTAGGTGTGCCACTGCAAAGTACTTGCGGGCAATCTGCTATCGGTACACCAACATCCGATTCTAGCAGGCAGAGTTCCCTACCCCAGTCACTCCACCAGCAAAAGAAATTCGCTCCCAGCCATCCACATGCCCAGCGGTTGAATGCTAGCTTGGCTAAATTGCTAGCACTTCAACTGCTGCGGCTCTCTACTGGCATGTGGAAGGCAATGTCCATGCCTCGCTGGACAGGGTGGTCAGCGGTAAGGTGCATATTACTGCTGACTCATGGTGAAGCAGGCATGGACAGGGACGTTACCTATCTTTCACCGCGCACTGGGTGACTCTTCTGGCAGCTGGGAAGGATGCAGGACAGGGTGCAGTACTGTTGGAGGTTGTTCCACCACCACGCCTCCAAAATTCTACTAGTGGTGATTCTGCCACACCTCTCTCCTCCACCCCCCTCTTCTCCTTCCTCCATGGCCTCTTCCTGTGCTGATTTGTCCTCGGAACCAGCGGTGCTCCGTAGGCGTTCAAGGGGCTACGCAAGCACATACACTGTCCTGTCACCATTTGAGGAGGCCACAAGGATTTTGAGCAGTTACAGTGCATGCATCAGTGACACTGTCCCTCTTGTCCACCTATTGGAGCACACACTGCATGGAATAATGGACAGGGCACTTGAGGCAGAACAGAGGCAGGAAGAGGAGGACTTTCTTACCTCTCAAGGCCTCCTTTATCCAGACAGTGTTCCTGGGTGCCCGCTGATCACATATGAGGACGAGGAGGAGGAGGATTGTGTCAGCATAGAGGTGGGGCCAAGCATTCAGCATCAGCAGCAGTCTTCAAGGGATCATTTACAGTCTGAAGAAACCCATGGACTTGTACGTGGGTGGGAGGAGGTGGCTGCAGATCATGTCGTCCTTAGTGACCCAGAGGACTCTGGACCGAATGCCTCAGCAAACCTACCCTGCATGGCCTCCCTGATCCTGCAAAGCTTGCGGAAGGATCCTTGTATTCGTGGTATCAAGAGGGATCATTACTGGCTGGCACCCCTCCTTGATCATCGTTACAAGGGTAAGGTTGTGGACCTTATCTTGCCATTGCAGAGGGAGCAGAGGATGAAACATCTTCAGGAGGCCTTACAGAAAGGTTTGTGCAACGTGTTTCCAGAGCCTGGGATGTTACAATTTCCTTGTCCTCCTGGACAACTTGTTGCTGAGGCTTCGGTCAGTCACAGAAGGAGCGGTGGAGAAAGTGGCCATCTGACCGATGCGTTCAGACAATTTTTTAGTCCGCAGTCCCAAGGTATGATTGGTTCCAGCAACCATCGCCAGCGTCTGATTCACATGGTGCAGGAATACCTAGGGGCAAGATCTGACTTGGACACCTTTCCCACCAAAATCCTCTGGGTTACTGGGTCTTGAGGATGGATCACTGGCCAGAGCTTGCACAGTATGCAGTTGAGCTACTGGCCTGTCCTGCATCCAGCATTCTTTCGGAACGCCCATTCAGTGTTGCTGGAGGCTTTGTAACCGATCTCAGGGTGCGCCTGTCCACCGAATCGGTCGATCAGCTGACCTTCATAAAAATGAATCGGTCTTGGATCACCACCAGCTACCAAGCACCTGATGCTAACCAAATTTTTTTTTTTAATGTGAGATCCCTTCAAGACTGCCTATGCTGATGTTGAGTGACTATCCTGTTGTGCTGAGTGTCAATCCTCTTCCTCCTCAATGTTCATGCTGACAGCTTGTAAGAACATTTTTGGTTCTGGGCACCGCCACCAGTGGCTAAGGCCCAATTTTTCTGCCCCTGTTTAACAGGGGCGTGTAATTACAATTTTTGATGGAATACTTTTCAGCAGGGCTCATTCCTGCACTCCAGCTAGAGTATCTGTGAGGGGTTGCAATGTTGTGGCACCAGCAACGGTGCCCAAGGCCCAATTTTTCTGCCCCTGTTTAAAAAGGGCATGTAATTACAATTTTTGATGGAATACTTTGCAGCAGGGCTCATTCCTGCACTCCAACTAGAGTATCTGTGAGGGGTTGCAGTGTTGTGGCACCAGCACCAGTCCCCAAGGCCCAATTTTTCTGCCCCTGTTTAACAGGGGCGTGTAATTACAATTTTTGATGCAATACTTTTCAGCAGGGCTCATTCCTGCGCTCCAACTAGAGTATCTGTGAGGTGTTGCAGTGCTGTGGCACCAACAACAGTGCCTTAGGCCCAGTTTTTCAGCCCCTGTTTAATAGGGGCATGTAATTACAAATACTGATCTAATATTTCACAGCAGGGGCCGTTCCTGCACCCACCAAGAGAAACTGTGAGGGCTTACAGTGTTGTGGCAACACCAACACCTAAGGCCCAAATTTCTGCAGAGTATATAGGGCAGGCCCCTACTTTCAAACATCCAACTTACAAACGACTACTACTTGCAAATGGAAGGAGACAACAGGAAGTGAGAGGAAATCTACCCCTAGGAAGGGAAATTCTCTCCTGTAAGAGTTCCTTGTTTAACTAAAAACTCCAAATTTTCCTTGTCAAAAGAAGTTAATTGAGTATACAATATTATAAAGATACATAAAGTAAGTTTACAAGGATCTATAAAGTAAGCTCATTGTTTTACAGTAGGGATTATATAGGTAAATATCATGAAATTTCAAATATTAAACATTGGGTTCTTGTAAACCTAAATTAAAGATATATATCATTTCCTTAGTTACTTTTGTAGGTATTTAAATGATTTATACCTACTATACATATTGTTTACAGGTAGAGTGTATATAGGTCAAATAAATTCTGATAATGAGCTTTAATTGTAAGGTGGAGAAAAGGAAAGAGAAAGAAGAAAAAGGGTAGAAAGGCATGGTCCACAAGGTTGTCCCGCTCGTCAGTTAATTATTCTTTTTAGTTCTCTTTGAAGCCTTAGAATGGGTGTCTCTGTAAGTCATTTAATCTGTTACCATGGCAACAGGACAGAGTCATTGAAATTTGACAGGAACTGTTGTTTTATCCAAGGATGCCAAAGTTTTTCAAATTTTGGAATTTGATTTTGATCGATGGCTACCATCTTAGCATGGGACATTGTATTATTCATTCTGTGAATTGTTTCTGCTAGTACCAACGTAGGAGATTTCCATGCTTTGGCCACTGTTTGTTTTGCAGCCGTTATTAGTTGGATCATAAGTTTGAATTGAGAGAGTGTTAACCATTCTGGTTTTAGATTAAGTAAAGTTATATATGGATCTGGTTGTATTATTTTTTAAAATATTTTAGATGCAATCACGAAGACTTCCTTCCAGAAGGTTTGGATTACTGGGCACGTCCACCATATGTGTAAATGTGTGCCTATTTCTGGGCATCCTCGAAAACAAAGAGCTGAGGTATTAGGTGAATATTTTGCCACTCTAGCGGGTACAAGGTACCAGCGAGTTAGGACTTTATAATTTGTCTCCAGTGCTAAGATGTTGGGTGAAGATGACTTAGATGTGAGCCATATGTTAGACCAGTCCGTGTCTTCTAAAGTTCGTCCCAGGTCCTCCTCCCACCTCTGAACGTAAGAGGGTCTATTAAGATTTACTACTCCATATAATTGATTATAAAGTGATGAAATTGTACCTTTAGCAAATGGATCTTTTGTACAGATTGATTCAAAAATGGATAATTGGGATAATGGTGTATCCCCCTTTAGGAATGGTGTATAGAAATTTTTGATTTGGAGATATCTAAATATCTCAGAGTTTGGTAGATCATATTTTTCTCTAAGCGATGGGAATGAAAGGAATGATTTAGATGCTATGAAGTCATTTAGTGTCCGAATGCCTGATGTTGTCCAAGCTTTAAAAGAATTTGGGTAGATCCATGCCGGATAAAAGGCCGGATTTCTGATAAAAGAAAGTAGAGGATTGTGTGGAGATTGTAACTGATATTTGGTTTTTAGTTTATCCCAGAGAGATAAGAAGTGTTTAGTTATGGGATTATGAATTTTAAAGCGGTCTTTAGGATCAAGCCATAACAAGTTTGATATTAATAGAGGGTCATTTTCTGAAGCCTCTATAAATACCCATAATGGGATTTCCTGTTTTGCATGGTATTTGGACAGACTGGCCAAATGTGCTGCTCTGTAGTAGTTAGTAAAATTAGGGTATCCCAGGCCTCCTTTATTTTTGGGAAGATGTAGTGTGTGTATAGGTATACGTGGTTTAGAAGAGCCCCATATAAATGAAGTTGCTCTTTTTTGTACTATTCTCAAAAAATAGGAAGGAATTGGAATAGGGAGGACTCTGAATAGATAAAGCAATTTGGGTAGAATAGTCATTTTGATTGCATTAATCTTCCCTATCCAGGATAAAGGAAGTTGCGACCATTGTTTTATTAGATTTGTGATCTGTCTTAATACAGGAGGATAATTGGTTGAGAATAAGTCAGAATGAGATGCTGTTAAATGAATTCCAAGATATGGGATTGATTTTTCTGCCCATGTGAATGGGAGTGCAGCCCTAGCCGGGATCAATTCCATGTTTGTGAGCGAAATATTAAGCAGTAGGCATTTCTTAGTATTAATCATAAGGCCGGATAGGGCTGCAAATCCATCAAGAGCTGGTATTAAGTTAGGACCAGAGACCTGTGGTGATGATAGAAAAAGTAATATATCGTCTGCAAATATACATAATTTGTGTGTAATACCTCCTACTTCAATGCCAGTTATAGTTTGGTTTGTTCTGATGTATTGGGCCATGGGTTCGAGTATAAGGGCAAATAATAAGGGAGATAATGGGCAACCCTGTCGGGTACCTCTTTCGATATTAAAGGCATCAAATTTGTATCCAGCGTATTTTATATAGGCTTTGGGTTTATTATATAATGCTTTGATCCATGTTAAAAAGTGGGGTCCAAAACCCCCTTTTTGTAATGAATATTGCATATATTGCCAGGATACTGTGTCAAATGCCCTCTTAATATCGAGAGATAGAAAACATAAAGGGATTTTCCGTTTTTTAGCAATATGTGCCAATAACACTGCCCTGTGTATATTATCGCCTGCCTGTCTATTTGGCATGAAGCCTACTTGATCTCTATGTATTAATTTTCCTATAATGCTATTGAGGCATTTTGCTATTATTTTTGCTAATAATTTAATATCAAGGTTTAACAGAGAGATAGGCTGATAATTCACACAGGAAGTATCATCAGAAAGGGGTTTTGGGATCATACAAACAATTGCCATTAGTGTTTCTTGCCGAAAAGAATGTCCTTCTAGAAGTTTGTTAAAAGTTTCAGTGAGAATGGGAGAGAGTATTTCTGAGAATGTTTTATAGTATAAAGCCGAGTAGCCGTCTGGGCCTGGTCTTTTGTTAAGTTTTAGGTCTTTTATGGCGTTAGCAACTTCATCTATAGTTATAGGCTCATCCAAACTGCTTTTTTGATTCTGAGACAACTCAGGTAAGGTTATTTTTGAGAGGAAGGATTGAGCCTCTGTAGGATTAAATTCATTGTTTGTCTTGTATAAAGTTGCGAGATGTGAGTGAAATTTATGGACCATTTTAACTGGATTACAAGTATAAACATTTTTTGATCATTTCAAACGTATTGGTTTGAAAGATTTGTTAGTTGAATTTAATGCCCGAGCCAAATATGTACCTGGTTTGTTTGTATTCATGTAGAAATTGTGTTTGGAGCGTTTGAGGGATTTATCAACTGACTCAGTGAGAAATAGATCGTATTCCAATCTAGATTTTTCCAGATGAGATTTTGTACTCTGAGATGGATTATCTTGGAATGATATGTAGGCTGCATTAAAATTGAGTTCTAGTTTTTTTGCTAAATTTTTGCGTTCCCGTTTAAATAGTGCCATTTGTCTTTGTATTGTACCATGCAAGACAGGCTTATGAGCTTCCCACAGTGTTATTGGGGAAATGTCTGTTGTATTATTAATTGATATGTATTCCTTTAAAGCTTGTTCAATGGCCATCTGATGTAGTGGGTGTTTGAGCATTATGTCCGGTAAGTACCACGTTGGGTCATGCGCTTTTGGTATGGCTGAGGCTATAGTAGTGTATACTGCATTATGGTCAGACCACGGAATTGGAATTATATCTGATGCAATAATTTCTGGTATCATTCCTATTGTTAGAAAAATATGATCTATTCTGGTGAAGGTTTAAAGAGGGTGCGAGAAATAAGTGAATTTCTTTTTCATTGGGTTACTTTCTCTCCACGAATCTACCAGATTGTATTTGGAAAGAAGTTGAGAAAAAGGTAATCTAGAGGTTATTTTGGATGGTGTAAAAGGTGATTTATCTGGAAATGGGAGGAGGATCTGGTTCGAATCCCCGTACATTATCACTGTTCCTATTTTGTGTGTATTAATCACTTGTAATATATGTGAGAGGAATGGTGTAGGTTGTTTGTTAGGAGCGTAGTAGGAAATCACCGTGATTGCTGTATCCATTATATAACCCATGAGTATCAGGTATCTACCTTCTGGGTCTTTAATTTCTGATGATAAGGTGAATGGTGTGGATCGGTGAAATGCAATTAGAGTACCCCTTTGTTTGGTACAGGCAGAAGCCGTGTAAATTTGTTGATAAAAAGGAGAAATATATTTTGGAGTAGAATCTTTGGTGAAGTGTGTTTCTTGGAGGCATACTATGTGAGCCTTCTTGTTATGGAAAGTACGGAAGGCTTTGGTCCTTTTTTGAGGGACATTTATTCCCTGAACATTCAGGGAAAGTATATTCAGTGGTTGCATGGCAACAGATCAAATAGTTTTGACTTACTTTTTGTTATGCAGAGCTGACTGCGCAGATCAACCTGTGTGGACTGAAGAGATGAAAAGATAGAAAAGAAACCAGTGAATTCTGGAGTAAAGAGTAAACAAAAAACATATGAGATTAGATGATACATTGTATAAATTACTTTTTGCAAGTAATCACAATTTACCCGTGAAAGAGAATAAATATCTCTCTCAGGGGAATAAGTGCCTTCATCACACTCCCACATAATATGGTTGGGAGAATGAGGAGGGCTAATGGGGGTACACGGATCTTCCGCTTACAGGAGAGAAGTGCTATGTCAAAAGACATCAAAATGATGATTCATTAATTGGAGTGCAGAATATAGTTTTTGTTGAAATTATTTATTCCAGGGTGGTTGTATATGGTTAGTCTTGCCCTAGGCTAAATAATTCAGTTATAAAGGTACTGTTAATAACTTTGGTATTGATGAAGATAGTTTGAATTATTTTGGGATTTTAACCCTTTTAGAGTAAACAATTACATATTTTATTCATATGTAACTGTTTATATGTGTTAACTCATAAAATTGAGGTTGTATTGCTTCAGATTAGAATAAACAAAAACATAGTTCTAGGAACTAGTTAGGTACTAATATATTTGTTTTAAGAAAAGAAAGAAAAAGCTTCCATTACTTCTGGATTATTGAACATATTTGTCCTAAAAAGTAATAAATCTATTGTTATTACCTGAAAATATATAACTGAACAAGAATTTCCTTATTTCACTTATATATTCTAAGGCTATACGAATCAGAAGTAATAAGAAATATAACTGGAATGTAACTTGATCCCATACAGTGTGTGACTATCAGAATGCAGTTACATTCAGTTATAAATACAGGTTTTTTATAGAGAACCATCTCTTAGTATAATAAATGAAGAGATATCAGGAATTAGGATGTCAGTCCATTGAATCTTCTTGGTCCATGGATGATGTGGCATAACGGCCTCTTTTGTGAGAATGATGATTCCCATTTTGTTCTGAAATTTTCTGGGTGCTGCCTGAAGGTGAAGATGATGCCATTCTTCTGCGTGTGGGAGTGTTGCTGCTTGTGGGTTCTGTCAGATTTAATTTTAAAAGGGTTTTTTGTAGTTCATCTGCTGATCTGCTTCTGTAAATTGTACCTTGGTAGTTAAATCTGACTGAAAAGGGGAAGCCCCATTGATACATAATGTTGTGGCGTTGCAGTTCCATTAGTTGGGGTTTCATGGATCGTCTTTTAGTAATAGTAAGTTGGGATAGGTCAGCAAAAATTTGATAATTGTGTCCTTGAAAATTAAGTTCCTTTTTTTCTCTTGCAGCAATTAGTATTTGTTCTTTCGTTCTGTAATAATGAAATTTTGTGATTATATCACGTGGGGGTCCATCTTTCTTTTTGGCTGTGAGGGCTCTGTGTACTCTGTCCAGTTCTAAACGTTCAATAGGGATATCTGGCTTTAGTTCTTGTAATAGAGCAGTAATAGTAGATTGCAGGTCTGTCACAGTTTCAGGTATTCCCCTTATACGCAAGTTTGAACGTCTGGCTCTATTTTCTGATCTTCGAGCTTAGTTTGAAGTATTAAATTCTCTTCTTTTAATTGTTCCAATTCTGTTATATTTTCTTGGGTTGTAATTTCAATTTCATCAATTTTTATTTCTAAGGCTGCGGTGCGGTTTCCCAGCTCTCTTATTTCTTTGGTTAGGCTTTTTGTTATTTGGTCTGAGGTTTGTTTTAAAGCCTTATGAAGCATCTTTTCAAATTGTAATAATATTACTGGGGATGCTGAGGAGGCTTGTGGAGAAGTTTGTGAGAGGATTTGTTCTGTGTCTGACTCAAATGGAGAGTCTTGCTGTGACATTTTCTGTCTGTGAGAGCGCCCTGATGCTGTATATTGTGAGGTGACTGGAGCTGCTTTAGTTGCAGTGAGTGCCTGTGAGCTCTTTGTGAGGTGATTTTTATTTCTGCCACGGCTTCCTCCCAGTACCATATTTCCTGCCCAAACTTTCACAGTTTGTTCCCTGGGGCAAAAAGGTTCAAATGGATACCTTTTGAGCCTGCAGGCTCCGCTTTGTCCTTCTCTTCTCTCCTCAGCGGTGCGGAGCTCTAACAATGCATGTCTGCTCCGCTAGGCTCCGCCTCCTGTCCCCCCAAAACTCCAAATTTTCAAAATCCAATTGTCATTGGGACAGAAAGTGAGGTGAAATCTTCTAAACAGGTGAACATACAGCAAAACAAATGTTACAGAGGTGATATTCCTTCCCTATGTTTTCCAAAAAGCTTAAAAATAGATTTATTGGCTGGAGCTACTTGTAAAGAATGTACCAGTTCAAAATTACAAACAGACTCTACTTAACAACAAACCTACAGTCCCTGTCTTGTTTGCACCGCCTGTATACTGCTGTGCAGAGTATATAAGGCCTGGGGGCCCAAAGCCTTTCCTTTTTTTTTTTGAGTACGGGGTTCCCCTTAATATCCATAAAAGACCCAAAGGGGCTGGTAATGGGCTGGGGGGGTTCTCAATGATTTTCATCCATATTGCCGGGACCAGACATGACATTAAAGCCGCAAGCAGTTTTAAATGACTTTTTTCCTTTAGAAATGTCATTTTGAGCAGGGACTGTTCTAAACACGGGAAACATGTGCCACTTTAAAGGCATACTATAGACACCCCCCCAGGCATGATATTTAAAGGAATATTTCACTTTTATTTTTTCACTTTAAGCATCATTAACCACTTCAATACGGGGCATTTTCACCCCCTTCCTTCCCAGACCAATTTTTAGTTTTCAGCGCTGTCGCACTTTAAAAGGCAACTGCGTGGTCGTGCGACATTGTACCCAAACAAAAATGACGTCCTTTTTTCCCCACAAATAGAGCTTTCTTTTGGTGGTATTTGATCACTTCTGTGGTTTTTATTCTTTGCGCTATAAACAAAAGAAGAGCGACAATTTAAAAAAAAAACACAATATTTTTTACTTTTTGCTATAATAAATATCCCAATTTAAAAAAAAAACAAACAATTTTTTTCCTCAGTTTCAGCCGATACGTATTCTTCTACATATTTTTGGTAAAAAAAAATCGCAATAAGCATATATTGATTTGTATGCGCAAAAGTTATAGCGTCTACAAAATACGGGATAGATTTATGGCATTTTTTAAAAAAATTATTTTTTTTTTTTTTTACTAGTAACAGCGGCGATCGCGATTTTTTTTCATGACTGCGACATTATGGCGGACACATCGGACACTTTTGACACATTTTTGGCACCATTCACATTTATACAGCGATCAATGCTATAAAATTGCATTGATTACTGTATAAATGTGACAGGCAGGGAAGGGGAGAGATTATAACTGTAGGGGGAGGGGACGCACAAGGGGAGGAGACCAATCGGTGTTCCTCTGTACTGGGAACACAGATCGGTCTCCTCTCAACTGACAGGACGTGGATCTGTGTGTTTACACACAGATCCACGGTCCTGCCCGGTTAACCGGCAATTGCGGGTGCCCGGCAGACATCGTGGCCACCGGGCACTCGCACCGGGTCCAAAGCAACGAGCCGGGTGCGTGCGCTCACGCACCCCCGGCGGTGCGCGCATACCCCCTAGACGGCTGGGAAGTCCAGGCCGTCATATGACGTCCACCCAGGATGGGAGATCCCATCTGTGGACGTTATTTTAGAATACGCCGGTAATGAAGTGGTTAAAATCACTGCTCCCGAAAAAACGGACATTTTTAAAACTTTTTTTTGCATTGATACATGTCCCCTGGAGCAGGACTCCAGTCACCAAACCCTTTTTAGGACAATAACTTGCATTATTGGCCTTTAAAATTCGCACTTTTGATTTCTCACGTTCGAGTCCCATAGACTTAAACGGGGTTCAAAAGTTTGCGCAAACTTTCGGTCCGTTCAAATGTTCTGATGCGAACCGAACCAGGGGGTGTTCGGCTCATCCCTAGTCCTGTACGTGGCTAGGCTACCAAAAAGTCTCACACATGAGGTATCCCCGTACTTGAGCAATATATCATTCAGTGACAATTTTGTGTTAAAAAAAATTGCAACACCCACCATTTTACTCTGTAGGGCTTCTGCTTTAAAAAATATATAATGTTTGGAGGTTTAAAGTAATTTTCTAGCAAACATTTTTTTTTCATGTAAACCAAAAGTGTTAGAAAGGTCTTGGTCTTCAAGTAGTTAGAAGAGTGGGTGATGTGTGGCATAAGCTCCTTATGTTGGGCATAAAATGCCAGGACAGTTCAAAAAACCCCAAATGACCCATTTTTGGGAAGTAGATACCCCAAGCTATTTGCTGAAAGGCATGTTGAGTCAATGGAATATTTTGAATTTTGCCACAAAAAAAAATATTTTTTTTCTCACACCGTATTTGTGCAAGTTTTTTGGGAAAAAAAACACTTTTTTGAAAATTTTAATAGACAAAAACACACTATATTGCCTAAATGTTTGGTAAAATATAAATATAAAAGATGATCTTATGCTGAGTACATAGATACCAAACACAACAGGCTTTTTTTTTTTTTCTGCCACTTCAGTTACCTTGATCCAGAGACATCTTTCAGATTGATAGTCATAATTGTCTCTTGCCGAGTCACATCATTGTGGCCGTTCAGACTTTTCTCTTGATTTAATTTGTGCGTTCAGTATATAAAATTGCAATTGTACAAAAGTGTAACATAAAGAAAGAAAAAAACACCCGCTCTATACGTCCCGGCCAGCCTTTTATGTCTTTTATTGCTTTTTAAACTAGTGACCCCCCAATTCCTCCCCCCAATAACCTACCCTAATTATTCCAATGCACACCTTATATAAAGCTAATATTTCTTTCCTTTTTCCTTCCTTCTCTCCCCTCCTCCCCCTCTTATTCTCTCTTGTCCTCGGGTCTCTAAGCTATGAAGGAGCATCTCTGCCCTGGTAAAAAAAAACGATTACCCTCAGCACTAACGTAGCACTGGTAGGGAGCATGGCATTGCTTGGACCCATGGGTTCCATAGTTTCACGAACATGTTGTAATTACCTAACCTTGTGTAGAATGTCCTTTCGCTCCACATTGTGGAGTTGACCGTTCCGGCCCAAGCTTCCGGGGTTGGAGGTATGCTTGATTGCCATGCTTGAGCAATTAATTTTCTGGCTTGAAACAAGCATCTTGCTATCGCTACGGCTGTGCTCCTATCCCTCAGTCCACTACTGACATATCCCAACACACAGATTTTGGGATCGGGCTCTAAGTCCACTCTAAACGTAGCATTTATTTTCTTTATAATCTCAGTCCAATACCTAACTAATTTTGGGCACCTCCAAACCATGTGAATTAGGTCACCTGTCCCTCTACATCTAGGGCACTCGTCGTTTGTTCTACGGCCAAACATAAACAACTTTTTTGGTGTGTAGTAGGATCTGTTTAACAACATCAAATGGGAGGCTTTTTGTGAGGGAGAGACCGACACCTCTGATCCAAACTCAAGAATCCTCTCCCATTGCTCGTCCGTTATCTCCCCCACGTCGGCCGCCCATCTGCCCCTTCCCCCTGATAGACCTGCCTTCGTGTTACCTCTCTTTGTTAATTGGGTGTATACCTCTGTAATTAAACCCTTGGTGGTCTCTGATTTAATTATTGTCTGTAGTAATGGGGTCCTACACCATGTTGGGGGTTGTCTACTAAACTGCTTACTCAGAGCATGCCTGATCTGCAAGTAACTGTAGAATGCCTGATTTGGTATCCCGTACTCGTGTCTTAGGTCCTCGAAGGATTTCAGAGTGTCCCCTTCGTATAGTTGTATCAGCCGGCTTACCCCACAATTTTCCCACGATCTGTTCCTTTCTACTGTTGACAGTTCGTGCAATCGCTTGTTATTCCATAGTGGCGCGTGTTCTGATATTCCTTTGTACCCCATTATTTTTTTAGCTGCCTGCCAGACCCTAGTGATCATTTTAAATGTTGGAATTTCTCCTTCTAGCGAGTCTGCCTCCAGTGCTCCCACTAATGAGGTATGTGGATTCCCCTGTAGAATGATTTTAATGTTGTTGTTTCCCCCTCTCTCAGTGGCGCATCCGCCCAATTGTTGTAACTGGGCTGCCAGGTAATAAATAAATGGTTGAGGGACCCCCAGTCCCCCCTCCGTGTCGGGGCGCTGCAGTTTTTGTAGGCCGATCCTAGCCTGCCCTTTTTTCCATATTAATTCCCTAAAAAGGGATTGGATCTTTTGAAACCACTTCTCTCCAATCCAGATTGGGGAGTTGTGAAGTAGGTATAACAGCTGGGGCATCCAAACCATTTTTATCAAATTGGCTCGGCCCGCCACAGACAAAGGGAGTCTGCTCCAAATATCGCATTTCCTCTTAAATTTTAATAAGAGGGGGATCAAGTTGTCCTTAATAAACATACCGGGGTCCTTGGACAGCACAACGCCGAGGTATTTCATCTTCTCCGTGATCTTCAGGTTAGGCAAACACATCGAGGTAGGGTTAGTCAGTGGGTCTACCGGTAGAAGCGATGACTTCTCCCAGTTGATAACTAATCCCGAAAACTTTCCAAAGTCCTCTACTAAATGCATCACTTTCTCCAACGAGGAGGTCGTGTCCCCTAGGAAAAATATGACATCGTCTGCAAAATGTGCTATTCTCTCTTCTCTCCCTTTTCTTTGGAATCCCTGTATTTCCGTAGATGATCTCACTGCTCCCGCCAATGGCTCCATGGCCAAAACAAACAGCAAAGGAGATAAAGGGCATCCCTGTCTTGTCCCTCTTTCGAGGGGAAAGCTTTCCGAGTATTCGCCATTTATCTTGAGCCTTGCCCTTGGATGGTTATATAAGATTTTTAACCAGCTAATAAATACGGGGCCGAATCCAAACTTCTCTAGCACCCTCCAGAGGTATTCCCACTCCAGGCTATCAAAGGCCTTGGCAGCGTCCAAAGACAGTATGGCTCTGGATTCCGCATTCTCTGTTGGTACCTGTAGGTTCAAATAAGCTCTTCTGATATTTATGCTAGTGGACCGACCGGGGATGAACCCCGATTGGTCCGGGTGCACCAATTTGTCGATACATTTATTTAGCCTGGATGCAAGCACCCTTGCAATGATCTTGACATCTGTGCACAGCAGTGATATCGGTCTAAATGAAGAAACTTCCGATTGATCTTTCCCCTCCTTTGGGATTACTACTATATCGGCCTCTGACATTGACAGGGGCAGCCTACCATCCCTGGTCGCCTGCTCTAGCACTTTTAGGAGCTCCGGGAGCAGAATCTCCCCGTATTTCCTATAAATCTCCAATGGTAGCCCATCCGGGCCCGGAGATTTCTGCCCTGATAACTCTGCGACTGCCTTTTGTAGCTCCTCCAGGGCCAAAGGGGAATCCACCTCGCTTCTATCATTCTCCGAGAGTGTGGGCAGGTCTACTCCTTCCAAGAACCTGTCCATCTCGCGCTGGTTCAAGCCCTGGCGGGACCTGTACAGGTCTCTGTAAAATATGGAGAAAGTTTCTAAGACCTCGGCCGGATCAGATGTAATATTTCCAGCCGACGTTTTAATTGAGGAGATGGCCGATGAGAATAAATTAGACCTAGTTAGGAGGGCAAGCATCCGGCCTACTTTCTCTCCCTCCCCAAAGTAATTTTGTTTCTGGAGAAGTCTCTTGTTCTCTACTCTTCTGTTAATTACCTCTTTGTACACTTGTTGTTTGTTGAGCCAAATCTCCTGTTTTTCTGGGGTTGGGTCTAACACATATTGTGCTTCTGCTTCCATGGCTTCCCTGCTAGCCCTCACCTCCCAGTCCCTTGATGTTTTTTTTGCCATGGCAACCTGCTGGTGTAGCAGTCCCCTAAGATATGCTTTTAGGGTATCCCACACCACCCCTACTGGTGCTGTGCCTGAGTTGAATGTCATAAACTCTTTTAGCTTAGAGGATATTTCTGTTGGACTACTAATCAAGTCCAGCCATAGTGGGTTTATTGTCCACCTCTTCTGACTGGTTCTAATGCTTAGATTTAGAGTCAAAGTCAGGGGTGAGTGGTCCGATATTCCCCTCGGTCTATACTCCATGTTTCCTATTAATCGCATGGCTTCACTATTACCCACTGCCATGTCTATACGCGAGAGAGTGGAATATGACCCTGAGTGCCAGGAGTACTGCCGAGTGTTTGGATTATAAGATCTCCAAAGATCGCGCCATCCAATCTCTACGAGCAGTTGGGCCAATCGCCCCTCTGGTACTCTTTCCGCGCGGGTCACGGGCGGAAATCGGTCCATGCTGCTATCTAGAACTGCATTGAAATCGCCCACCGCTATTATGGGAATGTCCACCATGCCATCCACAAACTCCAACAAATCCAGCATAATCTCTGTTTTAAACGGAGGAGGGATATAAATATTTGCTATCACCAGAGATTTATTTTCTACAACACAACTCAGGAAGACATACCTTCCCAGCGGGTCTATCCTAGCTTCCCTGCAGGAAAATAAAATACCTCTCCTCACCAAGATGCTCACCCCTCTTGAATAAGAGGTATGAACCGAGTGATACTGTTCTTGGAATTTGTTACTCCGAACATATAATTTAGTCTCATTAGTGAGGTGAGTTTCCTGCAGGCAAGCCAGTCCAACACCATAATTTTCCATTACCGAAAAAACGGCTGCTCTCTTAGCAGGGTCACTCATACCCCTAATGTTCCACGAGCCTATTTTTAAAGTTTTAAAAGGCATCTACAAAGAAAACAAAAAAAATAAAAATGACTGACTCCCCGAAGAATAAAGGCAGTTCATTTGTGCAATTGTGTCTACAAGACTTGCCGTGGTCTCTGTGATTGTATTGAAAATAAGAAAGAAATATGGGGTGAGGGGGCAAGGGCCCCCACATCCAGGGACCACTCCACCCCCTCCTCTAGTGTTATTTAATTGCAAACGTAACCAACATGTGCAAATGTACTTTATTTTTGTAAACCCTCTCCTCCTGAGTGCATGTGCCTTTCGTTCACCACAGTTTCTAACCCCATAATTTATTGTGAGCCCCCCTCCCCTCCCTCTATTTAACCTACCCCCCTCCCCCCCCGACTTTTGCCTGACCCATCCCCCTTTTCCCCACCCCTGTTCGTATCACCCCCTCCTGCCTAGCTAGGCTAGCCCTAGGGGCTATGCATGTGACCTTTTTACTCCCTTCCAACCATTAAAAAAAAACCTCTTCACTCATGTGCTGACCAGGTGCTTCGTAACACGCTTCCAAACTCCTCCCCCCACCCAATTCCAAAACGATGCTTAAAGTATATAAGCCTAGTGAAACCACATCCTTCATCCGTGCTTCCATCCAACATGCCCCCCTCCTGCCCTCCCCCCCGTGCCATCCGCTATATGATGCAAACAAAACCCAAAAAGAAAAAAAAAAAAAAAAAAAAAGAAAAAAGAGAAAATAAATAAAATAAAGCATAATGATTCAACCAGCCGTATATAACCCTTAGCTCTGCAGGGTCATTTTGTTATCTTCGAGCCATTTTGTTGCCCCTGTCGTTGTGTCAAAGAAATGGGTAGCCCCTAAGGCAGTGATGCGCAGGCGTGCCGGATACAACAGGGCATATTCAATTTTATAGTCCTGTAGTTTGTGCTTAATGTCCCTGAATTCGGCCCTTCGTTTCTGCAGGTCTGGGGAGTAATCGGGGAAAAATAAAATTTTCGCCCCGTTGTACGTTGTTCCTGCGAGACCTGTTTTCCATTTCCTCCATCTTAGCTTTATGCAGGTCAATCTGCGTTTTCATTGCTTTAAGCTCTTGCTTCAATGGGGCCAGATCATCCTCAGCCTGGCTCATCCTCTCCTCTAGTGTAGTTGTTCTAGCAGCAGTCCTTTGTAATTCTTGGCTTACTGTACTTAACTCTTCCTTTAACCTCTTCAGCTGGTCACATAATTCACTTAGGGAGGCTTTACAGGAATTAACAGCACATAGAACATCTTTTAATGTCGGCTCCGCTGTTAAAGATATATTTTGCTCGGTGGCATTGCTAGTTGCCATTCCTGAGGGTTCGCCCGCAGAGCCTTTACTGCTCGCGGTTTTTGTTGTGTGTGTTACCGTCGGCCCTTTTCCTAAACTCTTCCTGTCCCCAGAGCCCCCCGCATGGGATTTCTCCTGTTGTTGGAGGGTGCTTTTGGATGGTGATGAGGTGGAGGGGTGCGCAAATTTTTCCAACTTGGCCGCTGCTGCTGCCTGGTTCCCCTTTTCTTTTGATGTACGAGTAGTTTGAGAGCTGTTATTCTCCTGCTGCTGCGGCTCCTCTCCCTTTTTTCTAGTCATGGCTTATTATATAATCAAAAGGAGGGCAATTGTGGGGTTTTTAGTGGCTTATCAAATTAACCTTTCCCTTCCTTTTCTCAGGTCAAAATATTAATACAATCCCAGTTATATCTTTCAAGTGGTCGGTTACAAGCAGGGCTAGCACCCAGCCTAATATGACAGATAATTCAGTATTATCAAGCCTTTATTTTCTCTGCCATAGATAAGCATTTGCTTTGATTATGCGTCCCAGCTCCAGCCAGCGGGGTATCCCTCTCCCTCGCAGGGATAAGCCACTTTTTAGTCACCAGATAGGACCCCTCTACTTCGGGCAGCTATTCAGCCTCCAGAGAGAGAGGGAGAGAAACAAAGAGAAAGGGAAAAACACAACAGGCTTTAAAATTGCAAGCGCACGTGCAGCGGCAACAAACTATACATTTTTAAAATCCTTTAAAAGCCTTAACAGGTTACCACTTTAGATTTACAGGGGAGGTCTACTGCTAGAATTACTGCCCTTTATCTGACTTTGCGGTGATACCTCACATGCATGGTGCAATTGTAGTTTACATACTACACAACACCAATGCTTGTGTTCTTCATTGCGGGGGACAGGGGTGCTTTAATTTTATTTATTTTTTTTACTTATTTGTTTTGCTTTTTTATTTTATTTCTACACTGTTCCTTTCATTTTTGTTATTTTTCATTGCTATCACAGGGACTGTAAATATCCCCTATGATAGCAATAGGTAGTCACTTGTTTTTGGGGTCTATTAGACTCTAGATCTCTCCTTTGCCCTTAAAGCATCTGACCACACCAAGATGTGATAAGATGCTTTCCCAATTTCTCAATGGCGCTGTTCATATCCAGCAGTCCAGCAGTCACCGAAGTCATGAAATGCTCGTAGCTTCCGATTTCTTAGGCCATAGAGATAATTGGAGCCGTTCTGGTCTCCAATCAGCTCTATAGTCAGCTGACAGAACCACCGTCTGCATTCTCGAGTTCCCTGGTGGGACAGGAGAGCCAGAGAAAACCATGGAAGCATCCCAGTGCTTGTAAAAGCAGTCTAGTGGCTAATTAGCTGCTACGATTGCTTTGACATGAAAGTCGACCACCTGTCAGAAACCATGAATCAGACTGAGATGAAAGTACAGTTAAATCACACTTGTTTAATAATAATTAAAAAAAAGGTAAACAGAGTAAAAATAGTCAAAACATAGCCAAAGTTCAGGAACCAGAATGGATAGTCAGACAAGCCAAAACGTCAGGGAGCCAGAAGGAATTTCAGCCAAGCAAGTCTTTAACAGGAACACAGGAGAGTGTCTCTGGAGATGTGACCAAGGCGAAGGCAGAGATCATCTGGACTGGACGGCTTAGGAAGGCAGGACTGAGGACCAGGATCATCAACAGACCCCTCCCCCTCGGAGGACCACCAGGCTTGAGGGGAAAACGTCTAATAAAAACACAGAGGAGGACCGGGCATGTACATCCAAGGATGGGACCCAAGAGCGTTCCTTCGGACTCTCCAATGCACCAGGTACTTATGCGCCCACAGAACCTATGGGAGTCAGCAATGGACTGTGAGGTGAGGACGTGACACAGAGGTGGTAAAGCGGTTGCAGACCAAAGGTTTTAATAAGGAGATGAAATACATTTGAGATACGCATATTAGAAGGAAGGTCTAATGCGTAAGCCACTGGGTTAATCCTGCAAAGAATACGGACAGGCCCAATAAACTGAGGTGCGAACTTCAGAGAGGGAACACAAAGTCGGAGGTTGCGAGATGACAGCCAGACTCTGTTCCCAACCTGGTAGGAAGGTGCAGGCAGGCGTCTGCAGTCAGCATGGAGTCTGTACCTATCATTAGCATGTCGCAAAGCCTCCTGGACTTGTGCCCAAATGGAACGAAGACCATGGAGATGCTCCTCTAACACAGGAATACTCTGCGGAACAAAATATTCAGGCAACATGGAAGCTTGGAAACCATAGTTCACCATAAACGAGGACAATCGGGAAGCAGAATTCAAGGCACTATTGTGAGCAAACTCTGCCCACGGTAAGAGGTCTGACCAGTTGTTATAATGGTCAGAAATATAGCAATGTAGGAATTGCTCCAAGGACTGATTGGCTCATTCTGCCGCCCCATTAGACTGCGGGTGATACGCAGAGGAGAAAGCAAGCTGAATTCCCAACTGTGCACAAAAGGCTTGCCAGAACGGAACACAAACTGACTACCCCTATCCGAGACAATCACCTTAGTTAGCCCAGGTAAGCAAAAGATCTGACCTGCAAAAATGGAAGCCAGTTCCTTAGAAGTGGGCAACTTCTTAAGTTGAATAAAATGAGACATTTTCAAGAATCGGTCAACACACTAAGGATAACTGTGTTGCCCTGGGAGTTGGGTAACTCCACAATGAAATCCATAGAAAGGTGGGTCCAGGGCCTCTCTCCATTGGGTATGGGTTGTAGGAGACCCACTGGAAAGTGTAGTGGAGTCTAATGCCCCGTACACACGGTCGGACATTGATCTGACATTCCGACAACAAAATCCTAGGATTTTTTCCGACGGATGCTGGCTCAAACTTGTTTTGCGTACACACGGTCGCACAAAGTTGTCGGAATTTCCGAACGCCAAGAACGCGGTCACGTACACCATGTATGACGAGACTATAAAAGGGCAGTTCAGTACTTAGCGCGGCACCCTTTGGGCTCCTTTTGCTAATCTCGTGTTAGTAAAAGTTTGGTGAGAGACGATTCGCGCTTTTTCAGACTTGTTGTTTTCAGATAGTATTTCTGCTGTTCAGTTTGTGCTTGTTGGTTTGTATCTGGTCTTCAGTGCGTGCAGCGAGTTACCATTGACTTGTCATTGTGTTCTTGTTCGTTCGTGACTGATTTTCAGGTCGCTCTTCACAGGCCTTGCTGTTCTTCAGTGCGTTCTGTTACCTCGTTCTGAGCAGCCGACCGTTTTCTAGCCATGTTGCGTATACGTACCTATCGTAGAGTTCGTGCAGTGCAGGGGCTTGGTGTTGGGGTCCTTACTTTGACACAGGCCCAGTCCATGAACAGGGCGAGGTGGAGTTCATGGACCAAGAATTGGTAGCTCCAGCGTGGCCAGTTCTGTCACATGCCTTTGCTCCGTGAGATCCGTGAGAATAATCCTGACAATTTCAGGAACTTTCTCCGGATGACGGACCCCGTTTTCCACCGTTTGTTGGCTTTGCTGGCCCCCTATATCAGCGGGCAGGATACCTGCATGAGGCAAGCCATCACTCTGGAGCAGAGGCTAGTTGCCACCGAATTTCCGATCGCCAAGAACACGGTCACGTACACCACGTACAACGAGACTATAAAAGGCCATTTGAGAACCAAGCACGGCACCCTTTGGGCTCCTTTTGCTAATCTCGTGTTAGTAAAAGTTTGGTGAGAGACGATTCGCGCTTTTTCAGACTCGTGGTTTTCAGATCGTTTTCTGCTGTTCAGTTTGTGCTTGTGGGTTTGTATCTGCTCTTCAGTGCATGCAGTGAGTTCGTATTTGATTATTCATTGCGTTCTTGTCCGCTCGTTGCTGTTTTTCAGGTCGCTCTTCACAGGCCTTGCTGTTCTTCAGTGCGTTCTGTTACTTCGTTCTGAGCAGCCGACCGTTTTCTAGCCATGTTGCGTATACGTACTCCTTGTAGAGTTCGTGCTGTGCGGGGGCTTGGTGTTGGGGTCCTGACCTTGACACAAGTCCAGTCCATGAACAGGGTGGGGAGGAGTTCATGGACCAAGAATTGGTTGCTTAAGTGTGACCAGTTCTGTCATATGCCTTTGCTCCGTGAGATCCGTGAGAATAATCCTGATGATTTAAGGAAGTTTCTCCGGATGACGGACCCCGTATTTCACCGTTTGTTGGCTTTGCTGACCCCCTATATCAGCAGGCAGGATACCTGCATGAGGCAAGCCATCACTGCGGAGCAGAGGCTCGTCGCCACCCTGCGGTACTTGGCGACGGGGAGAAGCCTGCAGGACTTGAAGTTCTCGACAGGCATCTCCCCCCAGGCTCTGGGGATCATTATCCCAGAGACCTGTTCTATCATCATCCAGGTCCTGCAGAAGGAGTATATGAAGGTAAGATTTGTATCCTTTAATATCACATTTTAGTGTATTTAATGTTTGCTAATGTATTGTATTTCTTTCCTCATTCCCTAATTACCATGATTGTAATATGCTGTGAATGTCCCCTTTGTCCTCATGCATGCTGGATTTTTATGTAATTATTTTTTTTGTCCTTCATACATATTTGCCTTTACTTACCTCCCCAGCATGCTCTCCAACCCCTATATTCACCTCATGTATTCACTTAACAATGTATTTTATCAGCTCCATAGTAGTGCTTTACCCCAAACACCCCCCTAAAATGTTTAGAAATGTGATTTGTGCTTTAAATTCAGGCAGAGTGCCAGAGGCTTTTTTTTGGGTGTCCCCAAATCATTTGAAACCCTCCCTCCCCCTTAACTGCTAAGTCAGCTGATACCAATTCTCTATCTATCCTGAATCATCTATCTGCTGACTTTGCCAAACCCATACACACTATACCCACCTCTTTTGTGCTCAGATTTATGGAGGAATTCCCCAAAGCATGTAGTGCAAGGGCCTGCCTGTATACTTTCAAATGGTACTGTTTCAAGTTTTTGTATACTATTATTATCTTGATAGGTAATAGCAGAATGTCCAAATGTGCTAAAATGTGTACAGTGTGTATTTATATCTTTGTATTATGACACTTCTTACCTGTCCAGTGGGCTGCCAATAGTGTAACTAAGGAGGGGCTGTTCAAAGTAATACCCATTATTTAGGCATTTATTTAGGCATTCATATCTCAATGAAGTAGAGAGGGTTACCTGTCCCAGAGTCCCCCCCCCACTATAATGTTAGAAATGGCCCAGGAGAGGGGGGGTCTGATAGGTGTACCTTATACTTTGGTCTTAAAAAATTCCCTCATAAAAATGTTAGCTTGATGTTGGGCAAGAATGTTTGTGTCTAATCTGCTTTCCATGTTTATGTGCAAAATGACTAATTTTTGATTTTGTTTTGATTCCACAGTTTCCGTCCACGCCACAGGAATGGCAGACTGTGGCCTCCCACTTTGCCCAGCAGTGGGACTTTCCTAACTGCGGAGGGGCAATTGATGGGAAACACGTCCACACCATCCCACCACCCAACTCGGGGTCATACTATTACAACTACAAGGGGTTCAATAGTATGGTGATGTTGGTGGTGGTGTCGGCTAATTGAGTTCCTGTATGTGGACGTGGGGAAGAATGGCCGGATGTCCGATGGTGGAGTCATCGCCCAGACAGAGTTTTACAGGCGTCTCCAGAATGACAGCTTGGACTTGCTACCTCCAGAAGACAATGTGGAAGGACTCCCATTCGTCTTCGTTGCGGATGAAGCATTTGCGCTGGGGGACCATCTTATGCAGCCATTCCCGATGAGGACCCTCACCCCGGACCAGAGGGTTTTTAATTACCGGCTGGCCAGAGCCAGAAGAGTGGTGGAGAACACGTTTGGAATCATGGCCAGCCGGTTCCGCCTATTTCTTACACCCATACATATGGCGGAGTACAAACTGAATCAAATTATCCTGGCGTGCTGTGTTCTACACAACTTTTTACATAAACATTCTGCCAACTATGCTGGCTCAGTTGGGCCTGAGGCCGGAATTCCTAATGAACCAACCCTGACGGCGCTTGAAAGTGGCCGTCCTGGCTTGCCCCCCTGAGTGCCCGTGATGTCCGGCTAAGATACTTTGAATTCTTTGAGGGTAGGGGGGCCATCAATATGCCAGACAATGTCTAAAACATTTTTTAAATAAAATAAAAAAACGGTTTGGTGACATTTCCTGCTTGTGTTTGTTTTAGCTGACCCTGAGAGAAATGTGGTGAGTCCTGAAATTGGCATGATTGTGTAACCTTACAAAGCACTGTTGGGTGTTATTTCCTAAAGGCAAAGATACTTTGCACTACAAGTGCACTTGAAACTACACTGAAACTGCACTTGTAGTGCATAGTGGATTTCCCCTCAGGAAATAACACCCATTGTCACAGAAAACACCCATTACAGCACAACAAAAGTTTTGTAGCGTTGAGACAATAATCCACACAATCTTGATTAACAGTCTTTTTAATACAAGCACAATCATATGTGCATTTAGAAAAGGTTTTTAAAACAAACCAACATGTTTGTTGTATAACAATTTTTGGGGTCACAAAAATTAGAAATATCCATTTTAGATCAAACAGGCATGTTTAAAACCAACAAGAAAGACACAAATCTTGAACTTACAAAGTTCACATTTGGTAGAACTTGAAGGCAATATCAGACATGAGTATTTACAAACTGAGTTTGATATTGCGTTCAGATGGGGTGAAGTCACCCCAGGAAAAGCCAAATTTTGAAGATGCACACAAATTTAATAATGTCAACATGTGCTACCTGCCATCATGGGGGATCAAGGGACGTTTTTTGGGGGTGCAACCCCTTCCTCACAGCTACTTTATTATTGAGGAAGGGGTTGCACCCCCAAAACGCGTCCATTGATCTCCCATGATGGCAGATAGCACATGTTGACACACTGTGTGCATCTTCAAAATTTGGCTTTTCTAATATTTGTAAAAAAATGTTCAAAAATTGTAGCACACCAAAAAACAAAGGGATTTGGAGGGCTTTTAAACTCGCCCTAAAACATCAATGATGTTCTTATTTTTTTGAAGAACATCATTGATGTTTTTCTTGATGTTTTCCAGTGCAACATTACACCCCATGATATCCCCGATCAGGATCTGGGCACTTTCAGAGGTGAAAGGATCAGGATCCACAACATCATGATCACCTAAAAAGGGAGAAACCAAAAAAAAAAAACAGGTATTATAAATATGCCGGCATCCATCTCTTACCTGAGCCTGTGGTTGCAGACACTCACCTGTTGTGGTGACAATTTCTACCACATCTTCCTCCTCCTGCTCTTCTTGTCTTTGGGGGATTTCACCTTCTTCCAGAGGTGGGGGGTCTGTGGTCTCCTCGGATGAGGGGTGTCCTCTGAGTCTTTTATCCCCTATGTAAAAAAAAATAGGTATACTTAGCACACAGATATTTAATGTCAGAACTATAAATATTAAGCATTGCTTGCAAGTGGGGTACAATTGTCTATTTTGGCAGAGTTCCAAGATGTAGCATTTTTATTGTCCTTTGTCAAGCTTCAATACTTTACCTGTCTTGTACAAGCTTCACAGATGGAGACCCCCTTATAGTATACACTGGAACACCTGTGTGGGCCCCCTAATAAAAAGGGTGTTCTTGTGTCCCACACTAGTGCTCCAGCGTCCAGATGTGAAAACTGCTGCTGAGTGTCCTCTTCTTACACAGAATCTAGTTGGCATTTCATTCTAGTAACAAACACATCTACACCACCCAATTCTTTTCACACAAGTAGGCCCCAAAAAATGATGGCAATTGCATATGGCCAAACAAACTATGTTTGATACGAACGAATAATGTGCCCATGAACATGAAAGTTGCCATTTTAAACTGGATAACAGTTATTAAGAAAAGCACATGGAGCAGCACAAATGTAATAAACATAAAGAATAGGAACACAGCACAACTACTTACTTTTTTGCAGCACTCTCCGGATCTTTCTGTACTGCTCGTGTTCTCTTAATTTGAGGTCCGACCACCACTTCCTGAGCTGATCTTTCGATAGTCGTACCCTGAAATTCCAGTGCAGACTCTTGACTACTTTCGCCATTATCTTGGCCTTTCTGACATTGGGGTTGGGGTAAGGTCCATACTTCCCGTCATAGTCGGCCTTCTTCAGGATGTCCACCATCTCCAACATCTCCCCAAAGGACATATTTGATGCCTTATATCATCTCCTTCTGGATCGGGACGTTTCAGGCTCCGGGCTTTCCTCCACCTCCTCCTCGTTGGTGTAATTATCAGACACCTGCTGTGTTTCCACCATGTGCTCTTCCCCCACTGCGCCGAACGAGAAGGGGCGGGGAATAGACTAGAAAGAACGTCAGGGGCGGGCGGAGTTTCACGCATGCGCAGTGTCTATAAAGCGTAACACGCGTGCGTAGTACGTACGATCTGTGAGCGGAGGAAGGAGTAACGGAGGTGTCGATCGTGATTGCGAAGGTAAGGTCTATACTGCTTCTAGATTGAGGCCTGTATTTGCACAAGTTTAGTAGACTTTAGGCTGACATTAGGGTTTGTCTTGTGTTGTGTCTTGCAGTGAAAATGGATATCTTTAGAGGGGATGAATTTATGGCCATATTCATTGATATGTACAGGGAGCTGCCTTGTCTGTGGCAGATAAACCACCCACATTATATGAACCAAACAAAGAGGAAGGCAGCGCTGGATAGTTTATTGGAATTTGTGAAGACGGTGATCCCCACAGCAGACATCATCTATTCGAAGGTTATAATTGGTGGCCTGAGGAGCACTTATCTAAGGGAGTGCAAGAAGGTCCAGCATTCCCAGAGATCCAGAGCAGCAGATGACATCTATGTCCCCAGGCTGTGTTACTATGACAAGCTGCATTTTCTGGCAGGTCAGACTGAACCTGGCCCATCACTCTCCAGTCTTCCTTCCACACTTTCTTCCCCCCCAGCTGAGGCTTCTGACTCCCAACCTGGGCCCTCCAGGCAGCAACATGTGGAGGAGCCCAGATTGAGCCAGGTATAGCATTCCTCTAAATATTTCTGGTTGTCCAATCAATGATATTAACTAGATGTTATTTTGGAGTACTAATTTACGATTGTGATTGATGAAGCAAAAACTAAAACCATGTCCTTTTTCATACACAGGGAAGTCTCAGCCAGGAGGTGGCCGGGCCAAGCAGGCTGCCTGATATGCAGGTCCCTCCCCTACACCTGCAAAGACAAAGTGCCAGGAAGAGGAGTACCCTGGAGGAGGCTGCAATAGGCCTCTTTTGGAAGGCTACAGAGGCCCTGAGAACCCCCCACACTGTGGAGGAGGACTTTGCTGGCAGAACTGCCTGTAAAATGATGTGGATGGAGGAGGTCCAATGACTCCTGTGTGAGTTCCTAATTTTGGAAGCTCCCAATAAGGGGTTGAGGGGCGAAATAACATGTGCTACCCACATTTGTGACCTCACACATGGTCCTCCTCCTCCTCCTCCTACTCCAGATCCTACTCCTCCTCCTCCTACTCCTCAAGGTCCTACTCCTCCTCCTGGCACATCTCCCACACCAGAGCCACAGCGTGGAAGGAAGCGTCTAAGGAAGACCAGAGAGTGATGGCCTGGGTTCAGTCTAGTCTGGCAAAAGATGCAGCCTCTTGTAGTACCACAGCCTGGGGACACAGATGTCATCTGCTGCTTTCATGATCTCTGGGACTTCTGGACCAGACTGCACTCCCTTAGATATGGACTCCTCAGGCCACCAATTTTGCTGGTAAAGAATTAATGTCTGCCCTGGGGGTCCAAGGCTTCGCCAACTTCAACTGTTTATCCAGCGTTGCCTCCCTCTTTGTTTGGTTGTGAGCCCTTAATAAAGGAATTTTTGTTTCAATTATACTTGCCTATGTGTGTTTTCCTTCAAAAATGACAGTTTGTTTGTGAGGAGGCAGGTACATTTCAAAAATACAATGTGAAATTAACAAGGGACACCAACACCAAACAATCTCCTTGAGATTAAATAATACAAGCTATCAATGGTGTTGTGGTAACTTGACACACAAAACACACACAAAAATATTCTGGAGTAAAACACAAAAAAAAACCAATAAAAACACAGCCTTGAAAAAAAAGACAAACACCAAAAAAATAACAAAAAACAGCCTTGAAAAAAACATAAAATATTTAAAAACAACCCCAAAAAAATTTGGTCAGATGTGACAAATGTAAATATATTGAGGGAATCCCAATAAATAATAAAGAAATAAGTTTGTGAGAAGTCTGTATGAATATGAGCAGCAAAACTACTTAATTCTTCTCACATTATAAAGAAGAAGAGAGTGTGCTGCATTAAACAATTTTTGACATTGCAGCGTGATGAAAGTGCTGTATCCATTCCGAATGCTAATTTTACCAGACCGAACTGTTCCGTCTCTGAATTTCTTCTGAGCATGCGTGGCACTTTGTGCGTCGGAAATGGCCACACACGGTCGGAATTGACGCGATTGGATCTTGTTGTCGGAAAATTTTATAGCCTGCTCTCAAACTTTGTGTGTCGGAAAACCCGATGGAAAATGTCCGATGGAGCCCACACACGGTCAGAATGTCCGACAACACGCCCCAATCGGACATTTTCCATCGGAAAATCCAACCGTGTGTACGGGGTATTACTCTGAGCACACACGGAACAGGCAGCTACGAAGGCGGTTACATCAGCACGTAGACTAGGCCGCCAGAATTTTTGGGAAATGGCCCAAAAGAGTTGATTCTTCCCAGGGTGGCCAGCAGCCTTGGAGAATGGTAAGTCTGGAGTAGGGATGATCCAAACCCCCCCCCAGAACATGCGAACGGACCGAAAGTTTGTGCAAACTTTAGAACCCCATTAAAGTCTATGGGACTCGAACGTTCAAAATCAAAAGTGCTAATTTTAAAGGCTTATATGCATGGCATTGTCCTAAAAGGGGTTTGGGGATGCGGGTCCTGCCACAGGGGACATGTATCAATGCAAAAAAAAGTTTTAAAAACAGCCGTTTTTTCGGGAGCAGTGATTTTAATGATGCCTAAAGTGAAAAAAAAAGTGAAATATTCCTTTAAATATCGTACCTGGGCATGTCTATAGTATGCCTGTAAAGTGGCGCGTGTTTCCCGTGCTTAGAACAGTCCCTGCACAAAATGACATTTTTAAAGGAATAAAAGTAATTTAAAACTGCTTGTGGCTTTAATGTAATGTCGGATCCCGGCAATATGGATGAAAATCAGTGAGACAAATGGCATGGGTACCCCCCTAGTCCATTACCAGGCCCTTTGGGTCTTGTGTGGATATTAAGGGGAACCCCGCACCCAAATGAAAAAAAGGAAAGGCATGGGGCCCTCAGGCCCTATATACAGGCGGTGCAAACAAGACAGGGACTACAGGTTTGCTGTTAAGTAGAATCTGTTTGTAATTTTGAACTGGTACATTTTTAAAGTGTACCTCCAGCCAAAAAATCTATTTTTAAGCTTTTTGGAAAACATAGGGAAGGGTTATCACCCCTGTAACATTTGTTTTGCTGTCTGTGCACCTCTTCAGAAGATTTCACCTCACTTTCTGTCCCAATGACAAATATTTTTTGAAAATTTGGGGCTTTTAGTGAAACAAGGATTGGTGATAAAGCATCAGTGGAGAGGAGACACGTTTTTCCCATATTAACTCTTACAGGAGAGAATTTACCTTCGTAGGGGTAGATTTCATCTCACTTCCTGTTGTCTCCTTCCGTTTGCAAGTAGGAGTCGTTTGTAAGTTGGATGTTTGAAAGTAGAAGCCTGCCCTATATACTATGCAGAAACTGGGGCCTTAGGTGTTGGTGTTGCCACAACACTGTAAGGCCTCACAGTTACTCTTGGTGGGCGCAGGAACGGGCTCTGCTATGAAATATTAAATCAAGAATTGTAATTACATGCCGTTGTTGAACAGGGGCAGAAAAACTGGGCCTTTGGTGGTGGTGGTGGTGCTGGTGCCACAACACTGTAAGTCCTCACAGTTACTCTTGGTGGGTGCAGGAATGGGCCCTGCTGTGAAATATTGGATCAAGAATTGTAATTACATGTCCCTGTTGAACAGGGGCAGAAAAATTGGGCCTTGGGGACTAGTGCTGGTGCCACAACACTGCAACCCCTCGCAGATACTCTAGTTGAGTGCAGCAACAAACCCTCCTGCAAAATATTGCATCAAAAATTGTAATTACATGTCCCTGTTAAACAGAGGCTGAAAAATTGGGCCTTAGCCACTGGTGGCGGCGCCCAGAACCAAAAATGTTCTTACAAGCTATCAGCATGATCATTCAGGAGGAAGAGGATAATCACTCAGCATAACAGGATAGTCACTCAGCATCAGCACAGGCAGTCTTGAAGGAATCTGACATTTCAAAAAAAAATATTCGGTTACATCAGCATCAGGTGCCTGGTAGCTGGTGGTGATCCAAGACTGATTCATTTTTATGAAGGTCAGTCGAGCGACCGAGTCGGTGGACAGGCGCACCCTGTGATTGGTTACAAAGCCTCCAGCAGCACTGAATGTGAGTTCCGAAAGAACGCTGGATGCAGGACAGGCCAGTAGCTCAATTGCATACTATGCAAGCTCTGGCCAGTGATCCATCTTCAAGACCCAGTAAGTAGGATTTTCGGTGGGAAAGGTGTCCAAGTCAGATCTTGCCCCTAGGTACTCCTGCACCATGTAAAACAGACACTGGCGATGGTTGCTGGAACCAATCATACCTTGGGACTGCGGACTAAAAAATTGTCTGAACGCATCGGTCAGGTGGCCATCTTTTCCACCGCTCCTTCTGCGACTGACCGAAGCCTCAGCAACACGTTGTCCAGGAGGACCAGGAAATTGTAACCTCCCAGTCTCTGGGAACGCATTGCACAGACCTTTCTGCAAGGCCTCCCGAAGATGTTTCATCCTCTGCTCCCTCTGTGACGGCAAGATAAGGTCCGCAACCTTACCATTGAAACGTGGATCAAGGAGGGTTGCCAGCCAGTATTGATCCCTCTCCTTGATACCACAAATACAAGGATCATTACGCAGGCTTTGCAGGATCAGGGAGGCCATGCAGCGTAGGTTTGCTGAGGTATTCTGTTCGGAGTCCACTGGGTCACTAAGGACGACATGATCCGCAGCCACCTCCTCCCACATACAAGTCCATATGGTTCTTGGGACTGTAAATGATCCCTTGAAGACTGCTGCTGATTCTCAGTGCCAGGCTTCACCTCCATGCTGACACAATCCTCCTTCTCCTCTTCCTGTGTGATCGGCGGGCACACAGGAACACCGTCTGGATAAAGGGGGCCTTGAGAAGTAAGGAAGTCCTCCTCTTCCTCCCTCTGTTCTGCCTCAAGTGCCCTGTCCATTATTCCATGTAGCATGTGATCCAACAGGTGGACAAGGGGTACAGTGTCACTGATGCATGCACTGTCACTGCTCACCATCCTCGTCGCCACCTCAAATGGTGACAGGACAGTGCATGCATCCCTGATCATAGCCCACTGGCATGGGGAAAAAAAATCAAGGTCCCCTGACCCTGTCCTGGTGCCATAGTCGCATAGGTACTCATTTATGGCCCTCTGCTGCGTATACAGCCGCTGCAGCATGACCAACATTGAGTTCCACCTGGAGGACATGTCACAGATTAGGCGGTTCTTGGGCAGGTTAAATTCCTTTTGGAGGTCAGCCAGCCGAGCACTGGCATTATATGACCTGCGGAAATGCACACTTTCCTGGCCTGCCTCAGGACATCCTGTAAGCCCGGGTACCTGCCCAAGAACCGCTGCACCACCAAGTTAAGGATGTGAGCCAAACAGGGCACATGGGTCAGTTGTCCCTGTCGGAGGGCAGAGAGGAGGTTGGTGCCATTGTCGCAAACCACCATACCTGCCTTAAGCTGGCGTGGAGTCAACCACCTCTGAACCTGCCCCTGCAGAGCTGACAGAATCTCTGCCCCAGTGTGGCTCCTGTCCCCCAAGCACACCAGCTCAAGCAGCGCATGGCATCTTTTTGCTACGTGTTTGCATAGCCCCTTGAACGCTTACGGAGCACTGCTGATTCCAAGGACAAATCAGCACAGGAAGAGGCCATGGAGGAAGAAGAAGAGGAGGGGGTGGAGGAGAGAGGTGTGGCAGAATCACCACTAGTAGAATTTTGGAGGCATGGTGGCGGAACAACCTTCAACACTACTGCACCTTGTCCTGCATCCTTCCCAGCTGCCAGAAGAGTCACCCAGTGCGTGGTGAAAGATAGGTAACGTGCCTGTCCGTGCCTGCTGGACCATGAGTCAGCGGTAATATGCACCTTACCACTGAGCGCCCTGTCCAGCAAGGCCAAGACATTGCCTTCCACATGCCGGTAGAGAGCCGGAATCACCTTCCGTGAGAAAAGGTGTCGTTTGGGAACCTGCCACTGAGGAACCGCACATTCCACAAACTCATGGAAGGGGGCAGAGTCTACCAACTGAAAAGGCAGCAGTTGAAGTGCTAGCAATTTAGCCAAGCTAGCATTCAACCGCTGGGCATGTGGATGGCTGGGAGCAAACTTCTTTCTGCGGTGCAGCAGCTGGGGCAGGGAAATTTGCCTGTTACAATCTGACATTGGTGTACCGATTGCAAATCGGTGAGGAGCAAGGTCCTCTTTGTTCTTTGGTGTGGGTCTTTTAGGTATGCTTGCCAACGAACTGCATGGCAGGTCAACATATGTCTGGTCAAGCATGTGGTGCCCAAGAGGGTGATGTTTTGGCCACGTGAGATACGCTTGAGACATATGTTGCAAATAGCAGTGGTGGGATCTGATGCACTCATTTAAAAAAGGCCCACACCAAAGAACTTTTGGAATAACGCGCAGAGACAGCAGCGCCCCGCACATACGGAGCTCTGCAGTGTGATGCAGTCGGTGTGCTGCCCTTAAGCTGGCCCCTGGAGGGCATCCTGCCTCATTGGTGATGTTCCTCCTCCTCCTCCTTTCTCCTATCAGGCACCCACGTGGAGTCAGTGACCTCATCATCCCCTCCCTCCTCATCACTGAAGCAAAGCTGGCAGTATGCTGCAGCTGGGGGAACATGACTGCCAGATTGCTGTCCTTCTTGGGCACCCCCTCTCTCTGGGCTCACGTTACTGCCTTCCTCTAGCTGGGTACCATCATCAGAGCCTTCAAAACACTGAGCATCCTCCTGGAGCATGTACCCAACACTGTGGTCAAACAGTTCGGGGGACTCCTCAGGAAGACATGGTGGGGCTAGGGAAGGTGTGACTGATGCCATTGAGCCAAGGGAAGAGGCCGCGTTGGCAGCTGCTTTGCCAGACAAAGTACCCTGAGCCTGGGTGACTCTACCAAGACTCTACCAAGTCTTCCGCATGTTGCGGCTCAACACGGCCAGCTGCCGAAAAAAAGGACAACTGTGTCCCACGGCCACGTGCTGATGAGGATGCACCGTCTCCATGACCAGCACTGTTACCTCTAGACACAAAGCCTGCTTGCCCTCTTTTATTGGCTTGTGACTGTCTGCCTCTCCTTGTTGGCCTTCCAGACATACTAATGGCCTGCAGTGAGATGTAGCTGCACAAAGCTGGGATATATATATATATATATATACTGATACTGCAGAATCAACTGCCTGCCTGTAGTATTATTAGTATGAGATCACCAGCAATTGTCTTCAGATAGCTTTAGGTGCACACTGTGCAGAGAACACAGTACACTAACTGTAAATACCGTAGCTGCCTGCCTATGGTATTAATAGGAGCAGAACAACAGCAATTGTCTTCAGGTAGCTTTAGGTGTACACTGTGCAGAAGACGCAGTACTCTAACTGTAAATACTGTAGCTGCCTGCCTGTGGTATTAATAGGATCAGAAGAACACCACCAATTTTATTCAGGTAGCTTTAGGTGCACACTGTGAAGAGGACACAGTACACTAACTGTAAATACTGTAGCTGCATATCTGTGGTATTAATAGGATCAGAAAAACACCACCAATTTTCTTCAGGTAGCTTTAGGTGCACACTGTGAAGAGGACGCACTACACTAACTTGTAAATACTGCAGCTGCCTGCGGTACTAATTGGATCAGAAGAACACCACCAATTTTCTTCAGGTAGCTTTAGGTGCACACTGTGCAGAGGACGCACTACGCTAACTTGTAAATACTGCAGCTAAACCCCCTGAGCCATAAGAGGACGGAGTCAGCAGGGTGAAATACTTGTCATCAGGGTGGAAGGCAGGGGCCAGCAGGGCAGAGGATGGGTCAGCAGGGCATAGGACAGGGATCAGCAAGGCAGAGAATGGGGTCAGCAGGGCAGTGTACAGGGGTCGGCAAGGCATAGGACAGGGAGGTGGATGGGGTTGGCAGAGAAGAGGATGGGGTCAGCGGGGCATAGGAAGGGGGTACACGGGGCAGAGGACAGGGTCAGCGGGGCAGAGGAAAAGGTCAGCAGGGCAGAGCACAAGGTCAGCGGGGCAGAGGACAAGGTCAGCGAGGCAAAGGGCAGAGTCAATGGGGCAGAGGACGGGGTCACTGGGGCAGAAGATGCGGTTAGCAGGGCAGAGGGCGGAGTCAGCAGGGTGAAAGACTGGTCATCAGGGTGAAAGACAGGGGCCAGCAAGGCAGAGGATGGGTCAGCAGGGCATAGGACAGGGAAAAAGCAAGGTAGAGAATGGGGTCAGCGGGGCAGAAGATGCGGTTAGTAGGGCAGAGGTCGGAGTCAGCAGGTTATAGGGTGTTGTCAGCAGGGCATAGAATGACATCAGTAAGGCAAAGGACAGAACAAGCAAGGCATAGGATGGGGTAGCAGGGCAGAGCATGGTGTCAGCAGAGCAAAGGAGATCAGAAGGGCACACACACATGTGGGGGTCAGGAGGACACACTTCAGGGGGTCAGGAGGGCATACACTGTGGGGATCGGGAGGGCACACACCAGGGGGCAGTCACAATGCTTTAATGAGCCCAAATTCTCACTGTGCTATATGAAGAGGTGATGCAATCACATTTGTCAGCTAGCACCTCTATGCTAAGCTGCAGTAACTCAGCAGACTTAGCATAGAGGTGCCTGTAAATTAAGCCATGATATACTGCTAGATGATTTTTACCTCCAGGCAGGCACATTGACTCCATCCCTCTGCTCAGCTGCTCACACCTCCCTCTTTCAGGCGGGCACGATCTCGGGGGTCAGGCACATCCCCATCTCACCCACTCAAGCAGCAGCCTGCAGGAGAGAGGCTGGGAAACTGCTGTTGGAGGTACAGGGGGCGGAGAGTAAGGAATGTCAGTTTTTGCGACCGCAACTCTGTAATTTCCCGGACTGCACTCAACCTCGGAGACAGAGTTGGTAATGTTTTCTCGGGGGGGAGCAATTGCCCCGTTGCCACCCCACTCCTGGATCCACCCCTGCCTCAACACAGTTTCGTTGTTGGCTGCAGGCAAACTGAGTGAGGTGGGCGGAACCAGAGGCAGCAGGAGATTAGAGTGAGAAAGAGCCAGCTATGCTCACTTCTGTGTAGCCAGCCAGCTTTGCTGATGTGTTAGAGGTGTCCCAGGATTCCCTCATGTGTTGTCCTAAATGCGCCTGCATGCCACGTCTGGCACATATTTGTTTAATTTCTACAATTCGAATTGATTCGAATTTTTGGAATTCTAATTGATTCTAATAGTTTTCTAATCAATTTGAATTTTTGGAAATCGAATTTGAATAGTTTTCAAATTCAAATTCAAAAAGTTTTCAAATTCTAACAGTTTTCGAATTCGAAATGTTTTTGAATTTGAAACATTTTCGAATTTGGATAGTTTTCAAATTTGGATAGTTTTCAAATTTGAATAGATTTCCAATTTCCAAAGAGATAAAAAGGGAAAGAACACTTGGGACTTTAAATGAGGCGGTGACCTGGTAAGGTCAGTTGCCTCCATCCCTATCTTAATGAAATGGGGGGCAAAAAGTTGGGACTTTAAATCAAGCACATAGGTAACAAGTACAATTTTATTGGAAATCAGTATAGTAATATATAATAGTCATAAAAAATACAACATATAATATCCAATACAATTCATAAAGCTCAATGTACATACAATGAGGGCATTTGGCCACATGATTGCAAACAAATGGTATCGCATAATACATATACTATAAGATAGATATCCAGTAAAAACATATAACACATGAGAACACGGCATACAATAGCTTTATGCATTTTGTGGATTGATCCACTCTTCAGGAGCATGCACGTTAGTTGGATAAATGTAATATGATAGAGATAAATTCTAGTGATCTGACCCTGCCAAGGAGTATGAAGTAAATAAACTAAAAAATAAAACTGTATAGACTCCATTCTCTGAAGTATTTACAAAATATACCTGCACGATAGGAGTATGGCACTAAGAGCCAGAGATCCCCTTAGGGCATCAGTACCGGGAGCTGAGGTGGCGTGGACGGCCTATGGCCCTGCAAGGATGACATCCAGGGAGGGCAACCTCCAAAGTGGAAATAGTCAAAAGTGACCATGAGTGCTGGAACCATCAAAGGATACTACAGAAAAATAATATATTTAATTACAATGGGCAATATGTCCTATAGTCGGTAAAGGATAGGACAAGGGGAAAGTGAAGAGTATCAGTGAGGTCTGAGCTTGTATGGGTGAGAAGTGTTGAAATTCATATATTTATTATAGCAAAAAGTACAAAATAAATAAAATCTGCAGAGATGATCAAATACCACCAAAAGAAAGTTCTATTTGTGGGAAAAAAAGGACGTCAATTTTGTTTGGGTACAGCGTCACTCGACTGTGCAATTGTCAGTTAAAGCGACGCAGTGCTGTATAACACAAAAAATGGCCTGGTCATTGATCAGCCAAATCTTCCGGGGGTGAAGTGGTTAAACCTCATTTGCCATGTAGTTGCCCACCCCATTAATTTGTTCAGATCTTCTTGCAAGGTTTCCACATCCTGCGGAGAAGTTATTGCCCTGCTTAGCTTAGTGTCGTCTGCAAATACAGAGATTGAACAGTTTACCCCATCTTCCAGGACGTTTATGGACAAAATAAATAGGATTGGTCCCATGACAGAACCCTGGGGGACCCCACTTTCCACCCCCGACCATTTCGAGTACTCCCCATTTATCACTACCCTCTGAACTCACCCCTGTAGCCAGTTTTCAATCCATGTACTCACCCTATGGTCCATGCCAACGGACCTTACTTTGTACAGTAAACGTTTATGATTTAACAAATGATTTTGCAAAATCTAGATACACCACGTCTATGGGCCTTCCTTTATCTAGATGGCAGCTCACCACCTCATAGAAGATTAATAGATTGGATTGGCAAGAACGATTCTTCATGAATCCATGCTGATTACTGCTAATGATATCATTGTCATTATTAAACTCTTGTATATAGTCCCTCATCACCCCCTCTACAAAATAGGGGAAAGATTTATGGCATTTTTATTATTATTTTTTTTATTAGTAATGGTGGCGAGCTGCGATTTTTATCAAGACTGCGACATTGCGGTGGACAGATCGGACACTTTTGACACTTTTTTGGGACCATTGACATTTATACAGTGATCAAAGTTAAAAATAGCCACTGATTACTGTATAAATGTCACTGGCAGGGAAGGGGTTTACACTAGGGGAGATCAAGGGGTTAACTGTGTTCCCTAGGTGTGTTCTAACTGTGGGGGGATGGGACTGACTAGGGAAGGAGACCGATCAGTGTTCCTATATACTAGGAACACACAATCTGTCTCTACTCTGCATTCCTGCTCTGTCACAAGCGATCGCGTGTGACCGGCGGACATCTCGCGCATTGGCTCCGGGGACATGTGGCGGGCCCACGGCTCCTAGATCATCTTAAAGGAGCGACGTATACCTACGTTGATTTGCGCAGCCATGCCAACCTGCCGCAGTATAACTGTGGTGGCTGATCGGTTAGCAGTTAAAATACATACCATACCTGAAGGGCCTGGTATGAATTTTGGGGGGGACCCATGCCATTTTTTTTTTACATTTTGGCACGGGGTTTCCCTTAATATGCATACAAGAACTGAAGGGCCTTGTATTGATTTTGGGGGGACCCCCATACCATTTTTCTTAAATTTTGGTGCGAGGTTCCCCTTAATATCCATACCAGACCCAATGGGCCTAGTAATGGACTGGGGGGCATCCACACCATTTTTTTTCAATGATTTTTATTCATATTGCCGGGATCCGACAATATATTACAGCTGTGGGCATTTTTAAATTACATTTTTTCCTTTAGAAATGTCATTTTGCTGTGGTACTGTTATGAACATAGGAAAGATGCGCTACTTTACATGCAGACCAAGGAGACCACTGTCGTGTTTTTTGGTCAGGCAACGCACTGACACCTTTGCAGCCATTGTGCTATATGCTGGGTGTTCAGTGTGCCCCTGTACCTTTAAGAAGGGGTGGCTCCCCTTCAGTCCACCTGCTCTCATCTATCCATCAGAATGCATGTGCCTCCACTGTGGGGACACTTATAAATCGGATGTTGGATCAAACTTGTCTTGCATACACACGGTCATACAAATCTTGTCGGAAATTCCGAACGTCAAGAAAGCGGTGACGTACAACACGTACGACAGCACTAGAAAAGGTAAGTTCAATACCAAGTGCACCATGCTTTGGGTTCCTTCTGCTAATCTCCTGTAGTAGAAGTTTGGTGAGAGATGATTTGCGCTTTTCAGCCTCATGCTTTTCCGATCGTTACTGCTCTTCAGTTTGTGCTTGTGGGTTCATATCAGGTTTTCAGTCCTTGCCCCCCCAAAGCGCACGCAAGGTCAGTATGAAATATATGGAGTATTTTACGGGTAGGGGGGCCATTGATATGCCAGAAAATGTTTAATAAACAAAAAAAATATTTTTTTTATTTAAACTGTAATAATATTTCCTTTGATTTACCGCTTGTGTTTCTTTTAGCTGTCTACTAGGTTCTCCAATGGGCTTTTTTTTACATTTTCTTCAATAGTGCAAATGTAATTTATTTGATACATGAGGTGACAATCTCTTCTTCAGCAAACTATCATTATGTTGTGGGTCTGCTACACACACACCTTGTTTTTGTTGTTAATGTAATGCATTACTGTTAAAAATATACATTATTTTCAGCACCATGAATGAATTTTACAGAGTCACGAAAATGGCATGATTGTGGCAAATTATAAAGCACTGTGGGAATTATTTATTAAAGGAAAATCCACTTTGCACTCCAAGTGCACTGCATAAGTGCACTTGAAACTGCACTTGAAACGAGGGCAGGAGGCGGAGCCTAGCGGAGCAGACATGCATTGTTAGAGCTCCACACCGCTGAGGAGAGAAGAGAAGGACAAAGCGGAGCCTGCAGGCTCAAAAGGTATCCATTTGAACCTTTTTGCCCCAGGGAACAAGCTGTGAAAGTTTGGGCAGGAAATATGGTACTGGGAGGAAACCGTGGCAGAAATAAAAATCACCTCACAAAGAGCTCACAGGCACTCACTGCAGCTGAAGCAGCTCCAGTCACCTCACAAGATACAGCATCAGGGCGCTCTCACAGACAGAAAATGTCACAGCAAGACTCTCCATTTGAGTCAGATACAGAACAAATCCTCTCACAAACTTCTCCACAAGCCTCCTCAGTATCCCCAGTAATATTATTACAATTTGAAAAGATGCTTCATAAGGCTTTAAAACAAACCTCAGACCAAATAACAAAAAGCCTAACCAAAGAAATAAGAGAGCTGGGAAACCGCACCGCAGCCTTAGAAATAAAAATGGATGAAATTGAAATTACAACCCAAGAAAATATAACAGAATTAGAACAATTAAAAGAAGAGAATTTAATACTTCAAACTAAGCTCGAAGATTACGAAAATAGAGCCAGACGTTCAAACTTACGCATAAGGGGAATACCTGAAACTGTGACAGACCTGCAATCTATTATTACTGCTCTATTACAAGAACTAAAGCCAGATATCCCTATTGAACGTTTAGAACTGGACAGAGTACACAGAGCCCTCACAGCCAAAAAGAAAGATGGACCCCCACGTGATATAATCACAAAATTTCATTATTACAGAACAAAAGAACAAATACTAACTGCTGCAAGAGAAAAAAAGGAACTTAATTTTCAAGGACACAATTATCAAATTTTTGCTGACCTATCCCAACTTACTATTACTAAAAGACGATCCATGAAACCCCAACTAATGGAACTGCAACGCCACAACATTATGTATCAATGGGGCTTCCCCTTTTCAGTCAGATTTAACTACCAAGGTACAATTTACAGAAGCAGATCAGCAGATGAACTACAACAAACCATTTTAAAATTAAATCTGACAGAACCCACAAACAGCAACACTCCCACACGCAGAAGAATGGCATCATCTTCACCTTCAGGCAGCACCCAGAAAATTTCAGAACAAAATGGGAATCATCATTCCCACAAAAGAGGCCGTTATGCCACATCATCCATGGACCAAGAAGATTCAATGGACTGACATCCTAATTCCTGATATCTCTTCATTTATTATACTAAGAGATGGTTCTCTATAAAAAAACAAATTTTTAACTGAATGTAACTGCATTCTGATAGTCACACACTGTGTGGGATCATGTTACATTCCAGTTATATTTCTTATTACTTCTGATTCATATAGCCTTAGAATATATAAGTGAAATAAGGAAATTCTTGTTCAGTTATATATTATCAGGTAATAACAATAGATTTATTACTTTTTAGGACAAATATGTTCAATAATCCAGAAGTAATGGAAGCTTTTTCTTTCTTTTCTTAAAACAAATATATTATTACCTAACTAGTTCCTAGAATTATGTTTTTGTTTATTCTAATCTGAAGCAATACAACCTCAATTTTATGAGTTAACATATCTAAACAGTTACATATGAATAAAATATGTAATTGTTTACTCTAAAAGGGTTAAAATCCCAAAATAATTCAAACTATCTTCATCAATACCAAAGTTATTAACAGTACCTTTATAACTGAATTATTTAGCCTAGGGCAAGACTAACCATATACAACCACCCTGGAATAAATAATTTCAACAAAAACTATATTCTGCACTCCAATTAATGAAACATCATTTTGATGTCTTTTGACATAGCACTTCTCTCCTGTAAGCAGAAGATCCGTGTACCCCCATTAGCCCTCCTCATTCTCCCAACCATATTATGTGGGAGTGTGACGAAGGCACTTATTCCCCTGAGAGAGATATTTATTCTCTTTCACGGGTAAATTGTGATTACTTGCAAAAAATAATTTATACAATGTATCATCTAATCTCATATGTTTTTTGTTTACTCTTTACTCCAGAATTCACTGGTTTCTTTTCTATCTATTCATCTCTTCAGTCCACACAGGTTGATCTGCGCAGTCAGCTCTGCATAACAAAAAGTAAGTCAAAACTATTTGATCTATTGCCATGGCACCACTGAATATACTTTCCCTGAATGTTCAGGGAATAAATGTCCCTCAAAAAAGGACCAAAGCCTTCCGTACTTTCCATAACAAGAAGGCTCACATAGTATGCCTCCAAGAAACACACTTCACCAAAGATTCTACTACAAAATATATTTCTCCTTTTTATCAACAAATTTACACGGCTTCTGCCTGTACCAAGCAAAGGGGAACTCTAATTGCATTTCACCGATCCACACCATTCACCTTATCATCAGAAATGAAAGACCCAGAAGGTAGATACCTGATACTCATGGGTTATATAATGGATACAGCAATCACGGTGATTTCCTACTACGCTCCTAACAAACAACCTACACCATTCCTCTCACATATATTACAAGTGATTAATACACACAAAATAGGAACAGTGATAATGTGTGGGGATTCGAACCAGGTCCTCCTCCCATTTCTAGATAAATCACCTTTTACACCATCCAAAATAACCTCTAGATTACCTTTTTCTCAACTTCTTTCCAAATACAATCTGGTAGATTCATGGAGAGAAAGTAACCCAATGAAAAAGAAATTCACTTATTTCTCGCACCCTCATCAAACCTTCACCAGAATAGATCATATTTTTCTAACAATAGGAATGATACCAGAAATTATTGCATCAGATATAATTCCGATTCCGTGGTCTGACCATAATGCAGTATACACTACTATAGCCTCAGCCATACCAAAAGCGCATGACCCAACGTGGTACTTACCGGACATAATGCTCAAACACCCACTACATCAGATGGCCATTGAACAAGCTTTAAAGGAATACATATCAATTAATAATACAACAGACATCTCCCCAATAACACTGTGGGAAGCTCATAAGCCTGTCTTGCGTGGTACAATACAAAGACAAATGGCACTATTTAAACGGGAACGCAAAAATCTAGCAAAAAAACTAGAACTCAATTTTAATGCAGCCTACATATCATTTCAAGATAATCCATCTCAGAGTACAAAATCTCATCTGGAAAAATCTAGATTGGAATACGATCTATTTCTCACTGAGTCAGTTGATAAATCCCTCAAACGCTCCAAACACAATTTCTACATGAATACAAACAAACCAGGTACATATTTGGCTCGGGCATTAAATTCAACTAACAAATCTTTCAAACCAATACGTTTGAAATTATCAAAAAATGTTTACACTTGTAATCCAGTTAAAATAGTCCATAAATTTCACTCACATCTCGCAACTTTATACAAGACAAACAATGAATTTAATCCTACAGAGGCTGAATCCTTCTTCTCAAAAATAACCTTACCTGAGTTATCTCAGAATCAAAAAAGCAGTTTGGATGAGCCTATAACTATAGATGAAGTTGCTAACGCCATAAAAGACCTAAAACTTAACAAAAGACCAGGCCCAGACGGCTACTCGGCTTTATACTATAAAACATTCTCAGAAATACTCTCTCCCATTCTCACTGAAACTTTTAACAAACTTCTAGATGGACATTCTTTTCGGCAAGAAACACTAATGGCAATTGTTTGTATGTTCCCAAAACCCCTTTCTGATGATACTTCCTGTGTGAATTATCGGCCTATCTCTCTGTTAAACCTCGATATTAAATTATTAGCAAAAATAATAGCAAAATGCCTCAATAGCATTATAGGAAAATTAATACATAGAGATCAAGTAGGCTTCATGCCAAATAGACAGGCAGGCGATAATATACAGAAAAGAGAGAAGAAGTCTTGCGAGCCACAATAACCCTATGCCTTACTGCAAAAACAAAAAATATAAAAACAAAAAATATGTACAAATACCCAGCTGCAACCGCAGGTCACGTATTCATAGCCGTGCGTTTAAATGTGAATGGAAAAATGCGTTCCGCTTAGGTATACATTCACCTTATCAGTCTAAAGGCGCCCAGTGTATGTGCTTCAAATCTCAAATTAATCCGTATAAACATAGATAATGCTACTATATGCCACATCCAAAAACATAATGTGCCAAATATTTAAATAGTGATATACATTAGATACACTGTGTTACTAGATATGAAACTGCAAGTATATTACGCTTAATGGTACGCGATCTATTCATATACAAAAATAAACAAATTAAAGAATCAAAAAATCAATAAATGCGCCTTAAAAAGTGCCATGCGTGTATTCAATCCAAAGTGCTGTGTGCAAAAAAAAAAAAAAAAAAAAAACTTCCTTATAAACAATGATGGCAAGTGAAAAAACCATGCACTACAAATATGGTAACTATTGCATACAAACTGTAGTAAACCATATAAGTGATAAATGATAAAACATATAAAAATATATAGATTGATTGGGTGATAATAGTCCTTTAAATGTGAAAAAACAATCTTCCAAAACTGTATCACTCAACGATGTGTAGCGGAAAGGATTCCAAAGGTGAACTACAGTGCATAGAGGTGCTTCACATGAGAGACGGATCGTAAAACCACAGTGCCCAAATGTGCCTCGGTGACCCCCAAAGTAATTGCGCTCACCTCTGAGCGTGTGACACAGGGTTTAGCTGTGTCCAAACACGCTTTGGAGCCACCCCTGGGCTCAATAATCAGGACACCAGATGATCTCCCATCAAGCTCTTTGAGACTCCATAGGCATCAAACCAAAAAGAGAAGGGACTGCATAGTGTGATATCGCCAAAACATTTAATGATAACTTGTATAAACAATCCCCACACTGGGGTACTCACATTGCATGGGTGCTTGATGTGCACCAAACAGTATAGGCAGGATATAGGTCAAATAATGCTATCCGATGTGCTGTGGGGTGTCTAGAAATTCCCAGCCCAGCTCAGTGCTGCTCCTGTTTTCCATTCACAGGCGATAATATACGCAGGGCAGTGTTATTGGCACATATTGCTAAAAAACGGAAAATCTCTTTATGTTTTCTATCTCTCGATATTAAGAGGGCATTTGACACAGTATCCTGGCAATATATGCAATATTCATTACAAAAATGGGGTTTTGGACCCCACTTTTTAACATGGATCAAAGCATTATATAATAAACCCAAAGCCTATATAAAATATGCTGGATACAAATCTGAAGCCTTTAATATCGAAAGAGGTACCCGACAGAGTTGCCCATTATCTCCCTTATTATTTGCCCTTATACTCGAACCCATGGCCCAATACATCAGAACAAACCAAACTATAACTGGCATTGAAGTAGGAGGTATTACACACAAATTATGTATATTTGCAGATGATATATTACTTTTTCTATCATCACCACAGGTCTCTGGTCCTAACTTAATACCAGCTCTTGATGGGTTTGCAGCCCTATCCGGCCTTATGATTAATCCTAAGAAATGCCTAGTGCTTAATATTTCACTCACAAACATGGAATTGATCCCGGCTAGGGCTGCACTCCCATTCACATGGGCAGAAAAATCAATCCCATATCTTGGAATTCATTTAACAGCATCTCATTCTGACTTATTCTCAACCAATTATCCTCCTGTATTAAGAAAGATCACAAATCTAATAAAACAATGGTCGCAACTTCCTTTATCCTGGATAGGGAAGATTAATGCAATCAAAATGACTATTCTACCCAAATTGCTTTATCTATTTAGAGTCCTCCCTATTCCAATTCCTTCCTATTTTTTGAGAATAGTACAAAAAAGAGCAACTTCGTTTATATGGGGCTCTTCTAAACCACGTATACCTATACACACACTACATCTTCCCAAAAATAAAGGAGGCCTGAGATACCCTAATTTTACTAACTACTACAGAGCAGCACATTTGGCCAGTCTGTCCAAATACCATGCAAAACAGGAAATCCCATTATGGGTATTTATAGAGGCTTCAGAAAATGACCCTCTATTAATATCAAATTTATTATGGCTTGATCCTAAAGACCGCTTTAAAATTCATAATCCCATAACTAAACACTTCTTATATCTCTGGGATAAACTAAAAACCAAATATCAGTTACAATCTCCACACAATCCTCTCCTTTCTATTATCAGAAATCCGGCCTTTTATCCGGCATGGATCTACCCAAATTCTTTTAAAGCTTGGACAACATCAGGCATTCAGACACTAAATGACTTCATAGCATCTAAATCATTCCTTTCATTCCCATCGCTTAGAGAAAAATATAATCTACCAAACTCTGAGATATTTAGATATCTCCAAATCAAAAATTTCTATACACCATTCCTAAAGGGGGATACACCATTATCCCAATTATCCATTTTTGAATCAATCTGTACAAAAGATCCATTTGCTAAAGGTACAATTTCATCACTTTATAATCAATTATATGGAGTAGCAAATCTTAATAGACCCTCTTACGTTCAGAGGTGGGAGGAGGACCTGGGACGAACTTTAGAAGACACGGACTGGTCTAACATATGGCTCACATCTAAGTCATCTTCACCCAACATCTTAGCACTGGAGACAAATTATAAAGTCCTAACTCGCTGGTACCTTGTACCCGCTAGAGTGGCAAAATATTCACCTAATACCTCAGCTCTTTGTTTTCGAGGATGCCCAGAAATAGGCACATATTTACACATATGGTGGACGTGCCCAGTAATCCAAAACTTCTGGAAGGAAGTCTTCGTGATTGCATCTAAAATATTTAAAAAAATAATACAACCAGATCCATATTTAACTTTACTTAATCTAAAACAGGAATGGTTAACACTCTCTCAATTCAAACTTATGATCCAACTAATAACGGCTGCAAAACAAACAGTGGCCAAGGCATGGAAATCTCCTACATTGGTACTAGCAGAAACAATTCACAGAATGAATAATACAATGTCCCATGCTAAGATGGTAGCCATCGATCAAAATCAAATTCCAAAATTTGAAAAACTTTGGCATCCTTGGATAAAACAACAGTTCCTGTCAAACTTCAATGACTCTGTCCTGTTGCCATGGTAACAGATTAAATGACTTACAGAGACACCCATTCTAAGGCTTCAAAGAGAACTAAAAAGAATAATAAACTGACGAGCGGGACAACCTTGTGGACCATACCTCTACCTTTCAACCCTTTTTCTTCTTTCTCTTTCCTTTTCTCCACCTTACGATTAAAGCTCATTATCAGAATTTATTTGACCTATATACACTCTACTTGTAAACAATATGTATAGTAGGTATAAATCATTTAAATACCTACAAAAGTAACTAAGGAAATGATATATATCTTTAATTAAGGTTTACGTGAACCCAATGTTTAATATTTGAAATTTCATGATATTTACCTATATAAACCCTACTGTAAAACAATGAGCTTACTTTATAGATCCTTGTAAACTTACTTTATGTATCTTTATAACATTGTATACTCAATAAACTTCTTTTGACAAGGAAACTGCACTTGAAACTGCACTGAAAGTGCACTTGTAGTGCAAAGTGGATTTGCCTTTAGTAAATAACCCCCACTTCAGTGTAAATGCCAACTTAGTCCAAAAAATGATATTGAGCATTGAAAGAAGAAGCCACACATTGTTGAGTAGAAAACTTTTTACTCTGTGCACATTCACATGTGCGTTAGAAAATGGTTTTTGAACAAACCAACATATTTTAGTAATAACATTTTTGTTTTTGACTGTACAACTAGCCTTTTTTGTGTTAAACAGGCATGTTTAAAACCATAAAACAATACACAACTCAGGAACTTACAAAGTTCAACTTTGACAAAGTGAAGGCAATATCAGACATTAGTATGTCCAAACTGTGTTGATCTTGCCTTCATCAGATGGGGTGATGTCACCCCTGTGAAAGCCAACTTTTGAAGATGCACACAAATTGAGAGTCAAAATGGGGATTTCCCTCCTGATCCTATGCTTAATGTCAACATGTGCTAGCTCCCATCATGGGGGATCAATGGACATGTTTCGGGGTGTGCAACCCCTTCCTCTTATCTACTTTATTTGCGAGGAAGGGGTTGCACCCCCAAAACACGTACCTTGATATCCCGTTATGACAGATAGCACATGTTAACACACTGTGTGCATATTCAAAATTTGGCTTTCTAAAAAATATTTAAAATGTGTGAAAATACTAAAAATAAAAATAAACTAGAAGAATTTTGTGTTTTTTTAGATTCTGCCTAAAACATCAATGATGTTTTTGAGTCTTTTTTCCACATCATTGATGTCTTCCTTGATCTTTTGTAAATCACGATTACACACCATGATATCCCCGATAAGGAAGTGTGCACATGCACTTGTGAAATGTGAATCTTCTTCCACAACATCCACATCACCTAAAATTAAAAAACACTCCATGTATTATAAATATGCAGGCATACATCTATTACCTGAAGCTGTGGTCTCAGACACTCACCTGGTGTGATCACTATTTCACCCACTTCATAAACCTCTCCTTCCTCCACATTTTCTGGTTGTGGTGTGGGGATTTTCTTTTCTTTCAGAGGTGGGGGGTCCCTGGTGTCCTCAGATGTCCCGAGTCTTCTCTCCCCTATGTGAATAAAAAAAGGTATACTTAGCACACAGATATTTGAGGCCAGAAATAGTAATATGAAACATTGCTTGGAAGTGTCATACAATTGTCTTTTTTGGCAGAGTACCAAGCTGAAGACATTTTTTTTTCACTTTCTATAGCTGGAATACTTACCTTTTTTGTATAATTTTCACACATGGAGACACCCCTAGTATCCACTGGAGCACCTGTGTGGGACACCCTAAAAAGTTTGTTCTGGTATCCCACACTAGTGCTCCTGCACCCAGATGTGTAAACAGCTGCTGAGTGTCCTCTCCTTACACTGAATCAAGTTTGCATTTCATTCTAGTATAAACCCATCTAGACAACAATGTCCTAAACTTCTTTTAATACAAATAGGCCTGAACAATTGTAGTTAACCTGTATCTGCCAAACACATTGGGGGTAATTTACTATAGCGCCACGGCGCTAATTCCAGCAAATTGGCATGAATTAGCGCTAATTTGCGGCAATTTAGCGTGAATTAGCGCTAATAGTGCTAATTCACGCTAAAACGGTGTTCACTATAGCACTGGTGAGAAAATTCTCCCAAAATCGAATTTACTATAGCTCCCTGAAACTAAATAGTGCCCAAACCCTTATGCCCCGTACACACGGTCAGATTTTCCGATGGAAAATGTCCGATCGGAGCGTGTTGTCGGAAATTCCGAACGTGTGTGGGCTCCATCTGACATTTTCCATCGGATTTTCCGACACACAAAGTTTGAGAGCAGGATATAAAATTTTCCAACAACAAAATCCGTTGTCGGAAATTCTGATCGTGTGTACACAAATCCGACGGACAAAGTGCCATGCATGTTCAGAATAAATAAAGAGATGAAAGCTATTGGCCACTGCCCCGTTTATAGTCCCGACGTACATGTTTTACGTCACCGCGTTTAGAATGATCGGATTTTCCGACAACTTTGTGTGACCATGTGTATGCAAGACAAGTTTGAGCCAACATCCGTTGGAAAAAATCCTAGGATTTTGTTGTCGGAATGTCCGAACAAAGTCCGACCGCGTGTACGCCCTATTACTCTGCTAAAACCTAGAGAATTGCACATGGAAATAATGTTTAGAGCATGATATAATTGCCTAAATGGTACTGAAATATGCTGTATAATATTTAAAGATAATCTGCTTTTAAACTGTGTGAAAAGGTGATTTCTACACTGAAATATCTTTAAAAGTCTGAAAAGTGAAAAATTCCCCGTTTTGGACAACTAGGTGCCAACACAACTGAGCATGCTCAGACCTGAAAATAACTCTCATTTTAACTCAAGTGTCTTTTTTACCCGGAGCTATAGTAAATACCAAAATGAGAGCTAATTAGAGAACTCTTTTTGGGAGTTAAAATCTGCTCTATTTTAGTCCAAATGAAGTTTCAGTCATTGGTTCTAATGGAACAATTCTAACTTTCACAAAAAAACCTTTTAATGTTGAGATGAAATGTATTTTTTAGTAAATTTTCCTTTGCAACATTGTTGCTTCTACTTAAAATATTTTGATTTTAAGAATGCTACAATGTGGAATGTTTTGATGTTTTGGTAAAATATATTTTTCTCTGTCACTTTCACTTGTTACTCTTCATCTCACAACAATCTTTACCCCAAACTCACACAGGTGTCTTTATAATCCACAAACAATACCATTGCTGATGCAAATTTAAAATGAATCACTTTTTTTGTGCTTTTTATTATTTCCAAATATTCATAATTTGAGCCCAAAAATGTGATATGTGTACCAACATCAGAAATCAAAATGTAATTCCCAAAAATTTGAGGGTAATATTCTACTCTCACCCACAAAAAAAACACCAAATATCACAGAATAAATCAAGAAGAATAACTCTTGAGTAATGTAATTCCATCACCTGTATGTCCATAGAAATGCAGTATTTATGTGTTTTTATGTGTTTTTATGTGTATTTATGTGTAGTTATGTGTAGGAGGGTCTCACATGTGGCAGCTCCGTGGCTTAGAGGTTAGAACTTCTGCTTAGTATCTCTGAGGGTCTGGGTTCAAATCCCAACCATGTTACTTCATGTAGAGAAGTTGACTCATCTCCCAGGTCCTATAACTATGTCTCAATGTAGTAGTTATGTGTAGGAGGGTTCTACCACCATTGTAAGTCTTTTTCAGATGCACTATTTAGCCAAAAGTATTGGGACGCCTGCCTTTACACACACAAACTTTAATGGCAGCCCAGTTTTAGTCTGTAGGGTTAAAATATGATTTGTCCCACCCTTTGCAACTAGAACAGCTTCTGGGAAGGCTGTCCACAAGGTTTAGTGTGTCTATGGGAATGTTTGATCATTCTTCCAGAAGTGAATTTGTGAGGCCAGGCACTGATGTTGGATGAGAAGGCCTGGCTCGCAGTCTCTACTCTAATTCAGCCAAAGGGTGTTCTATCAGGTTGAGGCCAGGACTCTGTGCAGGCCAGTCAAGTTTCCCCACCCCAAACTTGCTCATCCATGTCTTTATGGACCTTGCTTTGTACACTGGTGTGCAGTCATGTTGGAACAGGAAGAGACCATCCCCAAACTGTTCCCACAAAGTTGGGAGCATGAAATTGTCCAAAATGTCTTGGTATTCTGACGCCTTAAAAGTTCCCTTAACTGGAACTAAGAGGCCAAGCCCAACCTCTGAAAAACAACCCCGCACCATAATCCCCCTCCACCAAATCATTTGGACCAGTGTACAAAGCAAGGTCCATAAAGACATGGATGAGTGATTTTGGGGTGGGGGAACTTGACTGGCCTGCACAGAGTCCTGACCTCAACACAACAGAACACCTTGAGGATGAATTAGAGAGGAGACTGTATGTCAGGTCTTCTCATCCAACATCAGTGCCTGACCTCACAAATGCACTTGGAAGAATGGTCAAACATTCCCATAGACACACTCCTAAACCTTGTGGACAAGAAGAGTTGAAGCTGTTATAGCTGCAAAGGGTGGGCCAAATGAGTTTTGAACCCAATACTAATACTGGGATGCCATTACAGTTCATGTGCATTTAAAGGAAGGCATCCCAATACTTAGGCCAATATATTGTATATTGCTTGTGACACTGAGCATGGCTATGGACTTAGGACTGGTTCACACCACAGAGATGCAGAGAACATATGTGAGGCTACCTGGTGGCTAAGTGGGTAGCAGTTCTGTATAGCAGCACCTGGGATGTTGGTTCAGTTCCCAAACATGCTAATCCTTGTGTTAAAGTTTATATGTTCTCCCTGTGTGGGTTTCTCACCACAATCCAAAGACATGCTGGCAAATTATTTGTCTCCTGTCGAAATAGGTTCTAATGTAAGAAAGTTAATTTTTGACTTTATATTGGAAGCTCATTGCAGCCAGGGACTGATGTTAATGTTTATTAGCACTAATCATGCTCAGGGACTTGCACATTTCAAATTTTAGGGTTTACACTGCACGGGTACATATGCTTAGAAAACTGTTGCTTTGTTTATGTGGATGCAAATGGACTTTGATCTTTGGCCTGTAGTTGGAGATTTGATGCACATAGCCAAGGCCAACACAGTTGCAAATAGTATTATGTGTTCCTGCTCATCAGGTGCAATCACTTTAGACATACATGAAGAGACAGATTGAAAGATACTGGTGGGTGTGTACTTCTAGTGGATGTGTCAGTGTACTAACAATACAACCTCTCTTATATAAAGGCCTGCAGTAGGGGGGTTCATTTGGCCTGAGAAAGTCAGGTTTTTTGCTGTGATTTGTGGTGGGAGAAGGAATGAAGTTGGGAGATTTGATGAAATTCTTGTGCATTTTTTCAATCAAAAGTGTCTTTATGTGGCCATGCTGTCAATGTTGTGCGTGTATTATTCCTGTCTGATCATGCAAACATCATTTGGAAGCATCTGTTGACCTACTCTTTTTGATCTCGTTGTTTAATCATGTACACCGAAATGCAGCTTCCAGCAGAACATGGTCACCAATGTATGTATGTATGTGTGGATTGTATGTGTGGATTGGTGGGTGTTTTGAATAAGTCTTTTGTAATATGTGGGAATGCTTTGTAAGAATGACTGTTAAGTATGTTTCTATAATCGTGCAGATAATAATGATGATGTTGAAGTAATAAAGTGATGTTTTGCCCGCTATACACTGAAATTAAAGCTGTGTCCACTCTAAGGTTTTGTCTAATTTTAGATTGTAAGCTCCTATGAGCAGGGCCCTTAAAATTCCATTGCTAAATGTAGCACCATATATCCTGTCCAAATTTTTTTGAAGCTAGTAAATGAATGTAAATTTATTTTCTACTGGTAAAATAAAAGTACATTATTGAGCTTTTGTTGTGTGTGTTTTTTTTTTTTCTTCTACTTTTCTTTCTTTAGTTTTTGTGGGTGGTGGTTTTGGGAAAGTGCATTATCTCTTATATTTTATTTCAATATGTATTTGTGCACCAAAAAACGAATCTCTTTGCCCTGGTTCACATTGATGCTACTTCACTTGAAGTAGCATGATTTCAAAGTAGCAAGGTCAGCGTGGTTGCAGGTGGCTTCATACACAAATGTCTATTGAAGTCGCACCTGAAATCAGCAAAAGTAGTGCAGGAACTACTTTAGCAAATTGGTGCGGCGCCACAAAAAAAATGTTGCATCGATTGGAACAGTGCCATTGCCAATAGTCATGCGATTTGATCTCTCAAATCACATGACCAATCGCTCCAATGTAAACCTAGGCTTCTGCACAACTGCAAGTTAATGATAAAGGTGGAATCTTTATATATAACAGCTGTGGAGAATTGCAGGTAATGAATTCAGCTGGTGGATAGGCAGTGTTTGAAGGTGTCAGCTCTGGTTCACATTGGTGTGATTTGACATGTCAAATCTGTGGCAATTGCACTGTTCTAATTGGTTCGATTTGTATTGATATTGGTGCAGAAACCTGCACCGATGTCTCTGATGTTACCCCCCCCACAGTCGGGACTGACATGCAGGAATGAAATTGTGGGAGTTCAGCTGAACGATTTCCTCCCTCTGTCAGTGTGAACCAGGGCTCAAACTGGGCCTTTTGTCTTTGTAATTCACCTGCTGCTAACCCAGGGACACCATTTCTTATCAAACTCCCTTAAGTTTACCTTCAAATATATGTAGAAATACAGATTTGCATATCTGAAAATACTAATCATGGTTGAGATCAAATATTTGCAGCTGCAATCAAAAGCGTGGTTTCACCTTCTGACCTGGAAATTAGTCATTGTATGCACCGGGAAGTTCCTGTGCTGGTCAGGATCTCCATCTAGGTGGACATGGCAAGGTCTTTAGCAAAGACGAGGTGCTGCTCATTGGCCGGGTAAGTGTAGGATATGTACTTGTACTTAATCAATGCGGGGGTGGATGTCATAGTTAGATTTGGTGTGGGTGGGGTTCATTGATTTGTTTGGCATCACCACACATTTGCTTTCATCCCATGTGCACACATCACTTCCTGCATTTGTTCTGCTGATGTAAATCAGTAAGGACTAGGGATGAGCTTCGTGTTCGAGTCGAACCCATGTTCGACTCGAACATCGGCTGTTCGATCGTTCGCCGAATTGCGAACGTTATGGGCCGTTCGCGCTAAATTCGTGTGGCGCGTCACGGCCCATAATTCACTGCGGCATCGCAGTGCATTGCTGGCTGATGATTGGCCAAGCATGCACTATGACCCGCATGCTTGGCCAATCACAGCGCCGTCAGTAGAGAGAGCTGTAATTGGCCAAAGCCAGGGTGGCTTTGGCCAATTATGGCTCAGGGGATTTAGTACACACCCCACACTATATAAGGCTGCCTGCACGGCGGCCCTGTGTAGTGTGTGTTCCGGTGTGCTGAGAGATAGAGAGAGAGAGAGAGACAGTGTCATTTGATTTGAGTTAGATAGATTAGGCAGAACAGTCAGTCAGTTAGCTGCACTTACAGTGTATTGTGTATATATATGCATCCCAGGTGTTGCATATATATATATACACTGTATTCAGTTTAGCTAGATCCGTTCCTGTTATCTTCTATCTAGACTATTTACATTTAATGCAGTGCGTCCTGCTCACAGTGTTCAGCTAGATCCGTTCCTGCTATTTACATTTAGTGCAGTGCGTCCTGCTCACAGTGTTCAGCTAGATCCGTTCCTGCTATTTACATTTAGTGCAGTGCGTCCTGCTCACAGTGTTCAGCTAGATCCGTTCCTGTTATCTTCCTACTGACAGGCAGGCTTGTCTGGTTACAGTATATAAAGCTACTTGAAGAAAATTACAGGTGTTCTATCCCAGCTTAGTGCAGCTACAGGCCATTAGTATGTCTGGAAGGCCAAGAAGGAGAGGCAGACAGTCACAAGCCAATAAGAGAGGGCAAGCAGGCTCTGTGTCTAGTGCTGGTCGTGGAGACGGTGCATCCTCATCAGCACGTGGCCATGGGACACGCTTGGCCTTTTTTTCGGCAGCTGGCCGTGTTGAGCCGCAACATGCGGAAGACTTGGTCGAGTGGATGACCAAGCCGTCCTCATCCTCCTCATCCTCTCTCACCCATGCCCAGGGTGCTTTGTCTGGCAAAGCAGCGGCCTCTTCCCTCAGCTCAATGTCATCAGTGACTCCTTCCCTAGCTCCACCATGTCCTCATGAGGATTCCCTCGAACTGTTTGACCACAGTGTTGGGTACATGCTCCAGGAGGATGCCCAGCGTTTGGAAGGCTCTGATGACGATACTGAGCTCGATGAAGGCAGTAACATGAGCGCGGACAGAGGGGGTGCCCAAGAAGGACAGCAATCTGGCAGTCATGCTCCCCCTGCTGCAGCATACTGCCAGGTTTGCTCCAGTGATGAGGAGGGAGGGGATGATGAGGTCACTGACTCAACGTGGGTGCCTGATAGGAGAGAGGAGGAGGAGGAGGAGGAGGAGGAGGAGGAGGCGGCAGCACATCACCAACGAGGCAGGATGCCCTCCAGGGGCCAGCCTAAGGGCAGCACATTGACTGCATCACACCCCAAAGCTCCACATGTGCAGGGCGCTGCAGTCTCTGCGCGTTATTCAAAAAGTTCTTTGGTGTGGGCCTTTTTTGAGACGAGTGCATCAGATCGCACCGCTGCTATTTGCAACATATGTCTCAAGCGTATCTCGCGTGGCCAAAACATCTCCCGCTTGGGTACCACATGCTTGACCAGACATATGTTGACCTGCCATGCAGTTCGTTGGCAAGCGTATCTAAAAGACCCACACCAAAGAACAAAGAGGATCTCTCCTTGCTCCTCATCAGCTGAGATTTCCAACCCCACTAGACCTTCAGTCCTCTCTGAGACCTGCAGTGAGAGGAATGAAGGTGTAGAATTAGGTGTGTCACAGCCAAGTACTTGTGGGCAATCTGCTTTTGGTACACCGACGTCAGATTGTACCAGGCAAATTTCCCTGCCCCAGCTGCTGCACCGCCGAAAGAAGTTTGCTCCCAGCCATCCACATGCCCAGCGGTTGAATGCTAGCTTGGCAAAATTGCTAGCACTTCAACTGCTGCCTTTTCAGTTGGTAGACTCTGCCCCCTTCCGTGAGTTTGTGGAATGTGCGGTTCCTCAGTGGCAGGTACCCAAACGCCACTTTTTCTCACGGAAGGCGATTCCGGCTCTCTACCGGCATGTGGAAGGCAATGTCCATGCCTCGCTGGACAGGGCAGTCAGCGGTAAGGTGCATATTACCGCTGACTCATGGTCCAGCAGGCATGGACAGGGACGTTACCTAAGTTTCACGGCGCATTGGGTGACTCTGCTGGCAGCTGGGAAGGATGCAGGACAAGGTGCAGTAGTGTTGGAGGTTGTTCCGCCACCACGCCTCCAAAATGCTGATTGTGACACACCTCTCTCCTCCACCCCCTCCTCTTCTTCTTCCTCCATGGCCTCTTCCTCGGAACCAGCGGTGCTCCGTAGGCGTTCAAGGGGCTACGCAAGTACGCAGGCCAAAAGATGCCATGCGGTGCTTGAGCTGGTGTGCTTGGGGGACAGGAGCCACACTGGGGCAGAGGTTCTGTCAGCTCTGCAGGGGCAGGTTCAGAGGTGGTTGACGCCACGCCAACTTAAGGCAGGAATGGTGGTTTGCGACAATGGCACCAACCTCCTCTCTGCCCTCCGACAGGGACAAATGACCCATGTGCCCTGTTTGGCTCACGTCCTTAACTTGGTGGTGCAGCGGTTCTTGGGCAGGTACCCGGGCTTACAGGATGTCCTGAGGCAGGCCAGGAAAGTCTGTGTGCATTTCCGCCGGTCATATAATGCCAGTGCTCGGCTGACGGACCTCCAAAAGGAGTTTAACCTGCCCAAGAACCGCCTAATCTGTGACATGCCCACCAGGTGGAACTCAACGTTGGCCATGCTGCAGCGGCTGCACACGCAGCAGAGGGCCATCAATGAGTACCTGTGCGACTATGGCACCAGGACAGGGTCAGGGGAGCTTGGTTTTTTTTCCCCACGCCAGTGGGCCATGATCAGGGATGCATGCACTGTCCTGTCACCATTCGAGGAGGCCACGAGGATGGTGAGCAGTGACAGTGCATGCATCAGTGACACTGTCCCCCTTGTCCACCTGTTGGAGCACACGCTGCGTGGAATAATGGACAGGGCACTTGAGGCAGAACAGAGGCAGGAAGAGGAGGACTTCCTTAGCTCTCAAGGCCCCCTTTATCCAGACAGTGTTCCTGCGTGCCCGCCGATCACACAGGAAGAGGACGAGGAGGAAGAGGAGGAGGAGGAAGATTGTGTCAGTATGGAGGTGGAGCCTGGCACTCAGCATCAGCAGCAGTCTTTAAGGGATCAGTCCCAAGAAACACATGGACTTGTACGTGGCTGGGAGGAGGTGGCTGCGGACCATGTCGTTCTTAGTGACCCAGAGGACTCCGGACCAAATGCCTCAGCAAACCTACGCTGCATGGCCTCCCTGATCCTGCAAAGCCTGCGTAAGGATCCTCGTATTCGTGGTATCAAGGAGAAGGACCAATACTGGCTGGCAACCCTCCTTGATCCACGTTACAAGGGTAAGGTTGCGGACCTTATCTTGCCATCGCAGAGGGAGCAGAGGATGAAACATCTTCGGGAGGCCTTGCAGAAAGGTCTGTGCAACGCGTTCCCAGAGACTGGGAGGTTACAAACTCCTGTTTCTGGACAACGTGTTGCTGAGGCTTCGGTCAGTCAAAGAAGGAGCGGTGGAGAAGGTGGCCGTCTGACCGATGCGTTCAGACAATTTTTTGGTCCGCAGCCCCAAGGTATGATCGGTTCCAGCAACCATCGCCAGCGTCTGTTTTACATGGTGCAGGAATACCTAGGGGCAAGATCAGACTTGGACACCTTTCCCACCGAAAATCCTCTGGGTTACTGGGTCTTGAGGATGGATCACTGGCCAGAGCTTGCACAGTATGCAATTGAGCTACTGGCCTGTCCTGCATCCAGCGTTCTTTCGGAACGCACATTCAGTGCTGCTGGAGGCGTGGTAACCGATCACAGGGTGCGTCTGTCCACCGACTCGGTCGATCGGCTGACCTTCATAAAAATGAATGAGTCTTGGATCACCACCAGCTACCAAGCACCTGATGCTGATGTAACCGAATAATTTTTTTTGAAATCTCAGATCCCTTCAAAGACTGCCTATGCTGATGCTGAGTGACTATCCCTGAGTAATTATCCTCTTCCTCCTCAATCATCACGCTGATAGCTTGTAAGAACATTTTTGGTTCTGGGCGCCACCACCAGTGCCTAAGGCACAATTTTTCAGCCCCTGTTTAACAGGGGCGTGTAATTACAATTTTTGATGTAATACTTTGCAGCAGGGCTCGTTCCTGCATTCCAACTAGAGTGTCTGTGAGGGGTTGCAGTGTTGTGGCACCAGCACCAGTGCCTAGGGCCCAATTTTTCTGCCCCTGTCTAACAGGGGCGTGTAATTACAATTTTTGATGCAATACTTTGCAGCAGGGCTCGTTCCTGCGTTCCAACTAGAGTGTCTGTGAGGGGTTGCAGTGTTGTGGCACCAGCACCAGTGCCTAAGGCCTAATTTTTCAGCTCCTGTTCAACAGGGGCATGTAATTACAATTCTTGATCTAATATTTCACAGCAGGGCCCTGTGAGGGCTTACAGTGTTGTGGCCACAGCAACACCTAAGGCCCAAATTTCTGCTGAGTATATAGGGCAGGACCCTACTTTCAAACATCTAACTTACAAACGACTCCTACTTGCAAACGGAAGGAGACAACAGGAAGTGAGATGAAATCTACCCCTAGGAAGGGAAATTCTCTCCTGTAAGAGTTAATATGGGAAAACAATTTCTCCTTTCCACTGATGCTTTCCAATCCTTGTTCCACAAAAAAACCCAAATTTTCAAAAAACATTTTTCATTGGGACAAAAAAGTGAGGTGAAATCTTCTGAAGAGGAGGAAAGACAGCAAAACAAATGTCACAGGGGTGATAACCCTTCCCTATGTTTTCCAAAAAGCTTAGAAAAGATTTTTTGGCTGGAGCTAAACACGTTAAAAATGTTCAAAATGACAAACAGATTCTACTTAACAACAAACCTACAGTCCCTGTCTTGTTTGCACCGCCTGTATACTGCTGTTCAGAGTATATAGGGCCTGGTGGCCCCACACCTTTCCTTATTTTAATTTGGGTGCGGGGTTCCCCTTAATATCCATACAAGACCCAAAGGGCCTGGTAATGGACTGGGGGGTACCCATGCCGTTTGTCTCACTGATTTTCATCCATATTGCCATGACCCGACATGACATTAAACCCGCAAGCAGTTTTAAATGAGATTTTTTCCTTTAAAAATGACATTTGGTGCAGGGACTGTTCTAAACATGGGAAACATGCGTCACTTTACAGGCATACTATAGACACCCCCCAGGTACGATATTTAAAGGAATATTTCACTTTTTTTTTTTTACTTTAAGCATCATTAAAATCACTGCTCCCGAAAAAACGGCCGTTTTTAAAAGTTTTTTTTGCATTGATACATGTCCCCTGGGGTAGGACCCGGGTCCCCAAACCCTTTTTAGGACAATACCATGCAAATTAGCCTTTAAAATGAGCACTTTTGATTTCGAACGTTCGAGTCCCATAGACGTCAATGGGGTTCTAACGTTCGTGCGAACTTTCGGTCCGTTCGCGGGTTCTGGTGCGAACCGAACCGGGGGGTGTTCGGCTCATCCCTAGTAAGGACTATGCAAGCATAAATGAGAGCTCCTTTTATTAAAATAAATATGACTTGTTTCACAGCTGGGCGAATTTTCCAGCAAATTTGGACCTCTGAGTTGCATGACAAGTTGTACCCCATGATTCTCAATGATAACCATTCATATCTGTGCTACTTTAAGTCGCACCAACTTCAAAGTAGTCCCTGTACTACTTTGGTGTGACTTGAGGTATATTGGGTACAATATTATAGCGGCATTCCCAGAAGTTGGGGCCAAGTTGCAGTGGCAACAAAATAGTGTGACTTTCAGGTTGCAGCAGTGTGAATGAGATTCAAGGATAACACCTTTGAATTTGGCCCTATTGTCACTTTTGCATCCTGAAAGTGTAGCAAATTTGTCCCTGCACTACTTTGGTTTGACTTTGATGCAATTTGAGGTCCATACACCACAAGATTACACAGACATTGCTTCAAGTCATGACAAAGCTGTACAATTTTAAGGTCGCACAAGTGCAAATGGGGCCTTATTCAAAGGTGTTATCAATTAATCGCATTAGGTTACTTTCACACTTGAGTGACTTTTCATGGAGCTTTGGACCTCAGAGTCACATGAAAAGTTGTCCCCCTTAATTTCCATGCATATTTATTAGAGCTGCACGATTAATCGTCATCGTGATTTTTTCCCCTTTACGATCTTGAAAAAAGCGTTTCACGATTCTTGCTATGCAAAGAACTCTCTCTGCTCTTCTGAAGCCACAGCCATCAAAAGAAAGGAATAGAAAAACCGGGAAGTCTGCCAAGAATTAGAACATTCTTTATCAGTGAACTTAACTAGAAACCTTGTAACAATTTGTCAATGAAATAGACTTCTGTGTAAGTGAGGAAAGTTTAACCACTTAAACACTAAACATTTTTCTGACATTTGTTGGTTTCAGGTTAAAATCATTTTTTTTTGCTAGAAAATTACTTAAAACCCCCCAACATTATATATATATTTTTAGTAGAGACCCTAGAGAATAAAATGGTGGTTGTTACAATATTTTATGTCACACTGTATTTGCGCCTTTCAAATGCAATTTTTTTTGGAAAAAATTACTTTACAGAATAGCAGACATTACTATGTAATAATCATTCAGAACTGCATTTCTTATCAAAAGAAGGAAAAAAAAAAAGAAGCTAGGAATACTAATTGCAATATAAATCAATAGATGCACGGGAACTAGAGCACATCTCTGATAAAAATGTTTCTTTCACATACATGGATCATGGCTACAGTATAGTGCTATATAACAACTTGATAAGAATTGGCATTTGTATATACGCGGAAGCGCTAATTAGCGACAATTTAGAATTTACAATCGGTTGTTCCCCGCTTATATCGCTAATTGTCATGCGCAAATTCGCCGGTTTTGTTTCCATTTGGCTAAAATAGGCGCTATTATTTGCCATAGTGCCCAGTACTTCCTGGAGTTATAGTAAATGACCCCCATTGTATTAGTGGGCTAACGAACAATGTTTACTACGAACAATTACTGTGCCCACGAACCTGAAAGTTGCCATTTTAAACTGTACAACAGTAAAGAAAAGCATGGAGCAGCATGCAAGTAATAATAATAATAGGAACACACGACAACTACTTACTTTTTTGAAGAACTCTCTTGATCTTTCTGTACTGATCTTGCTCCCTCAATTTCAGGTCTGGCCAGCGTTTCCTCAATTGATCCTTGGATCGTCGTACCCCAAAATTCCTGTGCAAACTTTTCACAACTTTATGGTCTTGGCCTTTCTGACATTTGGGTTTGGGTAAGGTCCATGCTTCCCATCATAGTCGGCCTTCTTCAAGATGTACACCATCTCCACCATCTCTATAAAGGACATATTTGAGGCCTTAAATCACCTCCGGGATCGGGACGTTCGTGGCTCCGGCCTTTCGTCGTTGCTGCTCTCCTCTGCATGCACTTGCTCTTTCTCCGCCATGTGCTCTCCCACTGCGCCGAAAGACAAGGGGCGGGGAATAGACTAGAAAGAACATCAGGGACGGGCGGAGTTTCACGCATGCGCAGTGTATATAAAGCATAACACGCGTGCGTCGTACATGCGATCTGTGAGAGGAGGAAGGAGTATCAGAAGCGTCGATCGTTAGAACAAAGGTACAATTTTAACTTGGTGCATCAGTGTCCTATACTGCTTATAGATTGAGGCCTGTATTGGGACAAGATTAGGAGAGTTTAGCCAGACATTAGGGTTTGTCTTGTGTTGTGTCTTGCAGAGAAAATTGATCTATTGAATGATCAGGACTTTATCCCCATATTCTTTGATGTGTACAGGGAGCTGCCCTGTCTGTGGCAGGTAAACCACCCCTTTTATAACAATAAAACAAAGAGGAAGGCAGCGCTGGATCAATTGCTGGAATTTGTGCAGCCGGTGATCCCCACGGCAGACATCCCCTATTTGAAGGCCTTAATTGGTGGCATGAGGGGCACTTATAATAGGGAGCGCAAGAAGGTCCAGGATTCCCAGAGATCAGGAGCTGCAGCAGATGACATTTATGTACCCAGGCTGTGGTACTATGACAAACTGCATTTTCTGGCAGGCCAGACTGAACCCAGGCCAGCACTCTCCAGTCTTCCTTCAAGGCTTCCTTCCACCTCAGCTGAGGCTTCCGATGTCCAACCTGGGCCTTCCAGCTAGGAAGATGTGGAGGAGGCCAGCTTGAGCCAGGTATAGCATTGTTCAACATATTTCTAGTCAAATAATTAATGATATTAACTAGATTTTATCCCTTTCATGACTAAGCCTATTTTTGAAATTTGGTGTTTACAAGTTAAAATCCATATTTTTTGCTAGAAAATTACTTAGAACCCCCAAACATTATATATATATTTTTTAGCAGAGAATCTAGAGAATAAAATGGAGATTGTTGCAATATTTTATATCACACGGTATTTGTGCAGCGGTGTTTTAAATGCAAATTTTTGGAAAAGGGACACTTCCATGAATTTTAAAAAATCCAAACAGTAAAGTTACCCCAATTTTTTTGTATAATGTGAAAGATGATGTTACGCCGAGTAAATAGATACCAAACATGTCACGCTTTATAATTGCATGCACTCGTGGAATGGCGACAAACTATGGTAGCTATGAATTTCCATAGGCGACGCTTTAAATTTTTTTTACGGTTACCAGGTTAGAGTTACAGAGGAGGTCTAGGGCTAGAATTATTGCTCTCACTCTGACGATCGCGGCGATACCTCACATGTGTGATTTGAACACCATTTACATATGCGGGCGCGACTTCTGTATGCGTTTTCTTCGCTGCGCGAGCTCACGGGGAACGGGACGCTTTAAAGATTTTTTTTTAAATTTATTTTATTTATTTTTAGACTTATAAATTGTGTTTTAAAAAAAAATGTTTTTTTTTTACTTTTATTGCTGTCACAAGGAATGTAAACATCCCTTGTGACAGTAATAGGTGGTGACAGGTACTCTTTATGGAGGGATCGGGGGTCTAAAAGACCCCCGATCCCTCCTCTGCACTTCAAAGTATTCAGATCACCGAAAACGGCGATTCTGAATACTGTATATTTTTTAAATTCGGCGCCATTGGCAGCCGAGTAAACGGGAAGTGACGTCATGACGTCGCTTCTGCGTTTACATTGAGAAGGCTGGAACGAAGCCGCCCACAGTTTCGTTCCAGCCCGTCCACAGCCGCCGGAGGCAGCCGATTGGACACCGGGCTTCCCGATCGCACAGGAGGCCCGGTAAGAACGGCAGGAGGCGGCGGGAGGGGGGATGTCCCCTCCCGCTCCTCCGGTATAACAGCCGAGCGGCTTTTAGCCGCATCGGTTGTTATATACGGGTAGCTGATTGCCCGGTCAAAACAACGGTAACGGTGTAACCCCGGAAAGCCGAGTACACACATATTCGTACGGTCGGTGGGAAGGGGTTATTATTGATCAATAATTTCTGATTTTACAAAGTGTTTTACATATCAATAGACAGTAGTGGCCACAAATGATTGGGACAAGAATGAAAAATGCTGGGGTCAGAATGATAGTCTTTTCTATTTATTAACATTCAATTTGCAACAGTCATGAGCTGAAAATTGTGTGTGATTGATGAACCAAAACTAAAACTATGTCCCTTTTTCATACACAGGAAAGTCTCAGCCAGGAGGAGGCTGTGGAAAGTGGCAGCCAGGAGGTGGCGGGGGTAAGTGGCAGCCAGGAGGTGGCTGGGCCCAGTAGCCTGCCTGAATCCCAGGTCCCTTCCCTCTGCCTTCCAAAAAAAAGTCCTAGGAAGAGGAGTAACCTGGAGGAGGCAGCACTTGGCCTATTTTGGAAGGCTACTGCGGCCCTCAGAAACCCCCAATATTCAAGAGGACTATGCCTACATGGCAGCCTGAAAAAAGCAGGAAATGGGAGAGGGCCAAAGCCTTTTATGTGAGGAAGTTATGTTACAAGCCCTAAATAAGGGGTTGAGGGGCGAACTCACAAGCCAAAGCCATGTTTGTGAGTTCAACCATGGTCCTCCTCCACTTCCTGCCACAACTACAACACTAGAGCCATAGCCTGGAAGCAAGCATGGAAAGAAGCCTGGAAGGAAGACAAGAGAGTGATGGCTTGGGTTCGGTCTGGTCTGACAAAAGATGCAGGCTATGGTAAGACCACAGCCTGGGGACAGATATGTCATCTGCTGCTGTTCCTGATCTCTTGTAGTCCTGGACCGAATGGTGCTCACTATTATAAGGACTCCTCAGGCCACCAATTTTGACTGTAAAGTAATCGATGTCTGCCCTGGGGTACAAAGGCTTCACAAATTTCACCAGTTTTTCCAACGTTGCCTTCCTCTTTATTTTGTTATGACCCATAATAAATGGCTATTTCTTTTTCACAAATACTTGCCTATGTGTTTTACTTCAAAAAATCTGGCACGTGATCCCTGTGCCGAAGACGCGTAGGGGAGGGGCAGGACGGAGCTGTCAGCACAGAGAAGCAGAGGATTATACACCACACCGCACGCCATATGAGTTTTTCACCTGTATATTACATTCTGGATAGGATGGTGCACTCACGCACCCACACATTGTGAGTACCCCCCTGAAGGGAACTATTTATGATTTTTCAATAAATCCCTGGCGATATTATGCTATGCAGTTTCTTTTTTCTTATACATGTTACCATTGATGTTATCTGAGCGAGGTGGAGATCAATACCAGCATACCTTATATGAGCCCAGGAGTGGCTCCAGTGCGTGTTTAGACACTGTTTAATTACTGTGTCACACGCTCAGAGGTGAGCGCATACACGATTGGGGGTCACAGGAGAGCACTGAAGCATGCTTTAATATGTACACCATATAGGAGGAGCATGTGGAATACCAATCTTTATGGATACTATATTTTTGCACTTTATATTTGCTTCTTATGAACCGGTTTGAACTGAGTTTTGAACACTTCATTATTATACAACCAGCACCTGGACTTTCTACTTTTTGCATGTTGCATGTTTGTTTATTTTTTTATTTATTTATTCATTTAGTTATTCATTTATTTATTTATTTCCTCACAGGCGAATGGCACTTATCATTGCTTTTAGCATCTAAAATTCAATATTTTTTGATTATTGATACTTATAGGTTTTACAATATTGATGTTTTTTGCTTATCACGTATTGTTTTCTATTATTATTTTTTATTTCTCAGAGCAGACACAATTATTTATTTATCTTTGTTATGTACACGATATGAAACATGGTTAGTGTTTGCAGCTTATCTGTAAATTGGAACTCATTCTAGAGGCATTAATCCATCTGTGGCTCACAAGATCTTTGCGTAATTATCTGTATTTATGGGACAGACGCCATATTTTGGGGTTCATTTTTCAGCCACCTGCTGGCCCTCCTGGCCGACAGGTATGCATTAAGGAGCTACCTCGTGGCCCTCCGTTCCGGAGGCCCATGATACTGCGGCGCAGGGGTGGGTCCAGAGGCTTGTCTGGGGCCCACCACCGTGGCCAAGGAATGGTCCTGAGCTGTCGGTCCTGTGTGATGAAGCTGGACAACCGAGGAGATCCCAGGGGAGGACCCGTCTTGGAGGGATCACGCAGCGTGCTGGTCTATAGAGGGGCCTGGTGACTCGGTTGGAGGACATATCCGAAAGTAACTATACAGCATAGTGTTGCCGGGTTGGCTTAAAGGTTCAAGCACTGTGACTGACATTCACTACAGAAAATCTGATACATCCTGTGGCAGAGGATCATACAGGTTTTGTTCCCAAACAAGTCTGTGGCAGAGACTTTGATTCGTGCTGTGTGCTGGCTGCTAGACCGGTGTGAGAGGCCTATCCAGATGAGCAAGGAGTGTGTCCCATGAGGGGAGCGCATTCCCTATAGTATCTGAATTCTACCAGGACATTTGTCAAAAGAACCCTACAAGAGGATATTTGAGTTTCTTCTGCAAGTTTCCTTTCCACCTCTTTCCTGCTATTTCCTAAGTCATTTTTTTTTTAATAAAGCATTGAAAACGTACTCCAGTGTTGGTGCGTGTGTCATCCAGAAGTAAACTCGATGGAACCCTAGACCCAGTGCCGGTGAAACAGAGGGAAGCAGAGTGAAGGTAACAGACCCGCTTAAACCAGCAGCTCCACTGTGAGTTATTGCTACAGTAGAATGACCGTTAAGTTAATGGCAGTAATAAGAGAACAGGAAATATAATGTTTTTATAAAGATATTACATCATGTAATCTAAGTTAGTACTTTTAGGGGGTGATAATGTTTGCAGAGTAGTTGGTCCAAGGGGTCCAAAGTTTTAGCATTTTAGAAACTGAGAGGTGTGCTTTTGCATACATAATTTCCAACTGAAAGTGTTGATCAAGCGTGCCATGTAGTTGCTGACCAGAAGGAAGAACATTGCTTTTCCATTTGCGTGCTATCAAACGCTGTGCTGCAATGAAGATATGTGTAACATTGGAGTGATATGGAGTGGGCCACGCCATAAGGTCTAGCCCTAGTAAGGCTTGTTGCGGAGAGAGCGTGTTGTTGAATCCTGTGATTCTTCCAATAAGGGCTTGCACCATACTCCAAAAAGGGAGAGGTAAAGGGCAGGACCACCAGATGTGAGTAATGGATCCTAAGGCACCACACCCTCTCCAACAGGTGGCTGAGTGTTTGGAATAGATACTGGCTAGTTTTGTTGGTGTTAGGTACCAATGGTGTAGGAGTTTCTGCACAGTTTCCCAATGAGTTAGGCACCTGGAGAATTTAAGTGGGGCTTTAGTAGCGTAGTGTCAAGTTTTGAGATCAGAAGAGAAGTTGAGGATTTGCTCCCATTTAGCCATTGAGGGTAGTTTGGTGTAGCTTTGTTCGAAATTGAGCGCTTTGTAGACGTATGAGATCCCTTTATAGGGGTATGAGTTTTTTTCAAAAGATCTGATAATGTCAGCTGTGAGGGTGTTGTCTGATCACATGACTGTTCTTAGAGCATGGCGTATTCTGAGGTATTTGTAGAACTCACGGTTGGGCATCTGGAACTGCGAGTGAAGGTTTTGGAATGTGCGCAAGGCACCCTTATCATATAAGTCACCAATAGTTGATATTCCAGTAGTCGACCATGTAGAAGTGGATAAATCAGCAGTAGCACATATGAGTTCCAGAGAGGAGAGAGGAAGGAACTTCAGAGTCTGCGATGTGAGCCCTCTGGTATGTTGGCTACAAGATTTCCAGACTTTAATTGTGGCATTTACTGAGTCGAAAAAGGAATGGTGTGGGTTGTATTGAAGCCAGATTGCAGCAAGAAGCGGTCTGGTGGGGTATTCTAGGGAAGCCTCTTCGATGTGGACCCATAATGGGCATTCCGATAGCGACCACCGGTGTTTAGTTTGACTAAGGAGAGTGGCTTTGTAGTACTTCGTAACATCTGGTACACCCAATCCAGCTTTGGATGCTGCTGTGCACATAGTGGAATTCTTTATTCTGGGGTGTTTGTTATCCCATATGAAAGTATTAATGACTCTTTGTAGCGTAGACAATTGAGTGGATAGTATGGGCAGAGGAAGCGTGCTGAGAAAGTACAATACGTGAGGCATTAGGAACATTTTTGTCATTGCGATTTTTCCAGCCCAGGAGGCTCTGGTTGAGCGTAGAGAGGAGCTGAGTTTTTGTACTTTGCTGAGCAAGGCTTCATAGTTTATTCGAAGGATGTTATTAGAAGGGTAGTTAGTTGTATTCCTAAATAGGAAATGGTGTGACATGGGACCCACGGGAAAGGCGACATGCGTGAGAGACAGTTTTTTGTGGTTTGGTCTAGGCCTATTCCAAGCATGGAAGATTTAGTGCAATTAACTTTATAAAGGGATATACGACCAAAGAGCATAAGTAGGTCATGCAGGGCCGGTAGAGATTGAAGGGGGTTTGTCATGGCTACAATAACATTGTCTGCATACAGACCTATTTTGTGTGTAACATCTCCAACTTGTATGCCAGAGATATGAGGGTGTATTCTAATGACTTCCGCTAGGGGTTCCATTACAAGGGCAAATATCAATGGGGAAAGGGGGCATCCCTGACGTGTTCCATTGGTAATCTCAAACCGATCAGATGTTAAGCCTGAGGTCCAAACTTTAGCTGTGGGTGAGGAATATAATGCTAGGAGTGCTGAATATATATTTCCTGCAAAGCCAAATTTTTGGAGAGCTGCTCTAAGGTAGGACCAGTGTACTCTGTCAAAAGCCTTCTCTGCATCCAAGGATAGGAGCAGAGAATGTGTTTTGTGATGTTCTGCCCATTGTATGAGATTTATAAATCTTCTGGTACCATCAGAAGCCTGTCGGTGTGAGACAAAGCCTATCTGGTCCTTGTGTATTAGTTTTGGAATACATGAGGAAATATGTGTGGCTAGAATTTTTGCATATAATTTTAAATCTGTGTTTAGGAGGGAAATGGGGTGGTAATTGACAGGTTCATCAGGAGGTTTACCAGGTTTCGGAATGGTGATGATCAGCGCGTCAAGTGACTCGTTAGGGATGTCACTGTTGTGCATTATATAGTTAAAGGAATTGGTTAAATGGGGTGCCAGAAGGTGTGCAAATGTTTTAAGATATTCATTACAATATCCATCTGGTCCAGGGGCCTTGTGGAGCGGAAGTGATTGGATTGCTTTTAACACCTCCATTTCCGAGAACGGCTCATTAAGCTGTTCTAGTTGTTCTGAGGTGAGGGAAGGTAAGTTTAGAGAATCAAGAAATTGTGATATTTGTGCAGGATCTGGTTCAGGAGTAGAGGAAGAGTTTTTTTAAGTTGTATAAGGAAGCGTACTATTGACTAAAGCAGTTTGCTATATCTTTAGGGTTGTCAACTCTTTGCCCAGTGGCTGTCTGCATAAAAGGTATTTTTGCAGCCGTTGCTTTTTATTTAACTTGTTTGGCCAGATGAGAGCCAGGTTTATTCCCAAATGCATACCAATTTGCTCTTAGGCGTTTAATATAATAGTCAGATGAAGTTAGCAGAAAAGATCGCAATTCTTCCCTGAGGTGGCGGAGACGGGCAGTATCCGCATCATTGGGTGATAATTTATTGGAGTGTTCTAGTTTCCTAATCTGGTCAATGTATTTGTTTACTGTCTCGGTTCGCGTTTGCTTCTCCCTGTCTCCGAGTTTGATAAAAACACCCCTCATATAGGATTTATGTGCATTCCACAGTAATGAGTCATTTGTTACAGAACCAGCATTGCAGTCAAAGTAGGTTTCTATTTCCAGTTTGATCTTCTCCTGACACCTGGTTTGGGAAAGAAGGGACGTGTTCATGCGCCAAGAAGTGTGTTTTGTACGATGCCCATTAAGCACAAGGGAAATGGTTACTGGTGCATGGTCAGACCACGTTAATAGGCCTATTAGGCCTATTTCAGCCTTCCGTACAGATTGTAGAGTGGTTTTATGTGTCAGGAAGAGATCAATCCTAGAGTAAGATTTTTGGGATGCTGAGAAAAATGTGTAATCCCTCTCCGCGCCAAGTAGACAACGCCAGGGGTCAAATAAACCTTCAATATTCATGAGGGAAGAGAGGGCCGTGGGTCTATTTCCTCTGTGGCCGGAGGAGTCAATTGTTTGATCAGCTACATCACTAAAATCTCCGTATAGGATTATTCTTTCTTTTGGATAGTGGGACAATTTGCTCATGATTTGTTTGAAAAACTTTTTGTGGTGAGTGTTGGGAGCATAGATATTGACAATCACCAAAGGTGTATTGTCAAAGATGCCGTCCAAGATAATATATCTGCCGGACAAGTCAGCATCAAGATGTAGTTGGAAGGAGATTGAGTTCCGAAAAGGCGATCATTACGCCCTTCACTTTTTTTGTTGTGTGTGCTTGGAACGTGTGAGGGTATGATCAGTGAAGACAAGGGGGAGCTATACTGTGCATAAAGTGTGTCTCTTGCACGCACAATATGTCTGTTTTCTGGGATAAGGCTTCTTGCCATAGCCTAGAACACTTAAAAGGGGAGTTAAGGCCATTTGCATTAATGGTGGTGATACGTAATGACATATTAGCTAGTTATAGGCGGTGGGAAGTGGATGCGGAGGAGAATCACTACAGCAGTTTTAAGGTACTTGAGGGTAAGGGTAGGTGGGGAGGGAGGAGTGATACCTATACCAGTGCTAGCTAGCTACAATAATAAGAACAGAACAGTAGGATATGCAGTAGCACAAAATATATAGAACAAGTAGCGGTAAGAGAAAAAAAAAAATAGCTGTAACAGATGGGTGTGCACAAAGCTGTGTGCGTAGCACACTTCGTGTGGGGGGTGTGTGAGTTTAGCACGATTAGAAGTTCCTTGAAAACTTCTGAAGAGAGAGACGGAATAAAAAATGAGTAAAAAAGTAAAATAAAACAATAAGGAGAGATTACTCCCAAATTCCTCGATACTTATGGCTCTCATTGATCAACAATAATATGAATCAGCCTGTTATGTGGTTAACGGGGACAAACATAGCCAACCGGGGGAATTTTCCTCTATCATTTCAATGGTGTTTCAACATATTTATGTCACCTAAATTCAGGTCTTCTGATATGCGCTTCTCTGTTGCGGGTCAGGCGGAAGACATGGGGGAAGGCCCCAGTTTTGCAGTTGCTTGTAGCCATCTTTTGAAGTAGTTATGACGTTCAGTTTGCCATGGTGGGTGACTAGTAGCTTTGTGGGAAATCTCCAGCGATAGATGATATTACGATCCCTCAGAATTGATGGGTGCGAATTCTTTTCTGCATTGGGAGGTTGCACCCGACAGGTCTTGATAGAGAGTTACTGCAACATAGGGATGAGGGAGATTGCAAGCTGATCTAGCCACACGGAGAAGATGTTCCTTGATGTGGTAGAAATGGATCCTCGTCAGAACATCTTTTGGGACTGTGTCAGGGAGATGGGCAGGTTTTGGGATCCTGTGCGCCCTATCCATGAGAAGATCTCTGGGGGTCAGGTCCGGTATTAACTTCAGAAAAAGTTGTTGTAGATAAGGAAGCAGATCCGTTGGTTTAACTGCTTCGGGGACCACTCTTATCTTGAGACTATTTTGTCTTGAGCAGTCTTCGAGGTCTGCCATTTTTAATTGGAGTTTGCGGATTTGTTCAGCTTGCTCCTCATGTGCATCCACCATTTCATCATGTGCTTTGACCACGTCAGTTATCTGGCTTTCCATATGTTCAGTGCGGTCATCAATATTATCAATTCTTGTGGTAAGGTGGGATATGGAGGAACGCAACTCATTTTGCAGTCCTATTTGAAGGGAGAGAAGCATGGCTTTCAGAGTATTCTCAGAGGCAGGAGCATCTGATGCAGGGAAAGCTGCTAGGTGAGCTGTATGGTCTGTCTGCAGCTCTGCCTGTGAGCCTGAGGCGTCAGCCCAGTGAAGCTTTTTGGCTGAGGGGAGCTTGTGAGGGGAGTGTGCAGGGGAATCTGCAGCGGCTCTCTTACCCCGGTCTGCTGGCTAGGCTGAGGAAGGCTGGGGAGGGGGTTCCTACATGTCAGCGAGATTCTCTGGCCTCTCTTCTGATTGTGAGGGAGGCGGGGGAGGTGAGCGGCTACTCTCCTCAGTGCCATCTTGTAAGTGTCTGCCTGTTGAAAGCATGTAAAAATCTGTGAGGCGGCGCGGTCCCGGAGTACTGTTTTTTTTACGGGACATAGCCTGTTCGTGACCCTGTGTTATGGGTTGGTTAGTGGGACAGCTGTGGGTGGCCGTGATGTTGTGTGCCGCTGTAGAGAGCTAAGTATCAGCGGAGCTTCACAGCCAAGCAGCCATCTTCGGTAGTGGCCAGGACACGCCCCCCCGGAATATTTTATTTTATTGTTTCACTTTAGGCATTATTAAATCACTGCTCCTGAAAAACGGACATTTTAAAACTTTTTTTTTTTTGCATTGATGCCCCCTGGAGCAGTACTCAGGTCCCTATACACTTTTTATGGCAATAACTTGAAAATAAGCCGTTAAAATTAGCACTTTTGATTTTTCATGTTCGTGTCTCATAGACTTAAACAGTGCTCGCACACATTTTTTGCCTGTTCGCATGTTCTGCTGCGAACCGAACTGGGGGGGGGATGTTTGGCTCATCCCTACCAGTGACTTATTAAGGTTAAATTTTTCAAGTCTATTTCTAATTCTGTTCTCTGTTAGCCATGAGGGTGCCTCCTGTGATGTATCATGAGGATAAACATTGCCGTTTTGGTTACTGAAGCCCCCTGATTCCCTCGTGAAGACTGAGGAGAAGAATAAATTCAAAACCTTCGCCATCTCTCCATCCTTAGTAACCAGATTCCCTTCATCTTTCTTTATGGGACCAATATGATCTGACCTCCCTTTTTTACTATTTATATACTTAAAGAATTTCTTGTTTTTTTTTTTTTTTTACTCTCCTTCGTTATGTGCCTTTTGTGTTCTACCTTAGCCGTCCTGATTGCACCCTTACATTTCTTGTTGCATTCTTTGTAAAGTTGGAATGTTGATAATGAGCCTTGTATTTTTTGAAGGCCTTCTCCTTTGCTTTTATATGCATTCTTACGTTGGAGTTAAGCCACCCAGGACTTTTATTAGCTCTTTTAAATTTGTTTCCAATTGGCATGCACTGGCTAAAACCCTTATTTAACCACTTAAGCCCCAGGCCTTTTGGCTGCCTAAAGACCAGAGGACTTTTTACAATTTGACACTGCGCTGCTTTAACTGGTCATGCAATGTTGTACCCAAACAAAATTTGCGTCCTTTTTTTCCCACAAATAGAGCTTTCTTTTGATGGTATTTGATTGCCTCTGCGATTTTTACTTTTTGCGATATAAATGGATAAAGACCGAACATTTTGAAAAAAAATTATATTTTCTAATTTTTGTTATAAGAAAAATCCAATAAACTCAATTTTAGTCATACATTTAGGCCAAAATGTATTCAGCCACATGTCTTTGGTAAAAAAAAATGTTATTAGGCATATATTTATTGGTTTGCACAAAAGTTATAGCGTCTACAAATTAGGGTACATTTTCTGGAATTTACACAGCTTTTAGTTTGACTGCCTCATTTCTTGAGGTGCTAAAATGGAAGGGTAGTACAACCCCCCCCCCAAATGACCCCATTTTGGAAAGTAGACACCCCAAGAAAATTGCTGAGAAGCATGTTCAGCCCATTGAATGTTTAATTTATTTGTCCTAAGTGATTGAATAATGACAAAAAAAAAACATTTTTACAAAAAGTTGTCATTAAATGATATATTGCTTGCCATGATTACATGCCATGGTTATATGTGGAATTGCACCCCAAAATACATTTTGCTACTTCTCCTGAGTATGGGGATACCGCTTGTGTGGGACTTTTTGGGAGCCTAGCCAGGTATGGGGCCCTGAAAACCAAGCACCGCCTTCAGGATTTCAAAGGGCGTAAATTTTTGATTTCACTCCTTATTACCTATCACAGTTTTGAAGGCCATAAAATGCCAAGATGGCAAACCCCCCCAATGACCCCATTTTGTAAAGTAGACACCCCAAGCTATTTGCTGAGAGGCATGTTGAGTCCATGGAATATTTTTTATTTTGCCACAAGTTGCAGGAAAATGACAAACTTTTCTTTTTTGCACAAAGTTGTCACTAAATGATATATTGCTCACACATGCCATGGGCATATGTGGAATTACACCCCAAAATACATTCTGCTGCTTCTCCTGAGTATGAGGATACCACATTTGTGGGACTTTTTGGGAGCCTAGCCGTGTACAGGGCCCCGAAAACCAAGTACCGCTTTTAGGATTTATAAGGGCGTAAATTTTTGATTTCACTCCTCACTACCTATCACAGTTTTGAAGGCCATAAAATGCCAAGATGGCACAACCCCCCCCCCCAAATTACCCTATTTTGGAAAGTAGACACCCCAAGCTATTTGCTGAGAGGCATGTTGAGTCCATGGAATATTTTATATTTTGCCACAAGTTGCAGGAAAATGCCAAACTTTTTTTTTTTGCACAAAGTTGTCACTAAATGATATATTGCTCACACATGCCATGGGCATATGTGGAATTACACCCCAAAATACATTCTGCTGCTTCTCCTGAGTACGGGGATACCACATGTATGGGACTTTTTGGGAGCTTAGCTGCTTACGGGGCCACGAAAACCAATCACCGCCTTCAGGATTTCTAAGGGAGTAAATTTTTTATTTCACTCCTCACTACCTATCACAGTTTCGAAGGCCATAAAATGCCAAGATAGCACAAAGCCCCCCAAATGAACCCATTTTGGAAAGTAGACACCCCAAGCTATTTGCTGAGAGGCATGGTGAGTATTCTGCAGCTCTCATTTGTTTTTGAAAATGAAGAAAGAAAAGAAAACATTTTTTTTTTTTTCTTTTTTCAATTTTCAAAACTATGTGACAAAAAGCGAGATCTGCAAAATACACACCATACTTCTCAGCAAATAGCTTGGGGTGTCTACTTTCAAAAATAGGGTCATATGGGGGGGGTTGTGCCATCTGGGCATTTTATGGCCTACGAAACTGTGATAGGTAGTGAGGAGTGAAATCAAAAATTTACACCCTTAGAAATCCTGAAGGCGGTGATTGGTTTCGTGGCCCCGTACGCAGCTAGGCTCCCAAAAAGTCCCACAATGTGGTATCCCCGTACTCAGGAGAAGCAACAGAATGTATTTTGGGGTGTAATTCCATATTTGCCCATGGCATGTTTGAGCAATATATCATTTATTGACAACTTTGTGGAAAAAAAATTTGTCTTTTTCCCCGCAATTTGTGGCAAAATATAAAATATTCCATGGACTCGACATGCCTCTCAGTAAATAGCTTGGGGTGTCTACTTTTTAAATGGGGTCATTTGGGGGTTTTGAATTGTCCTGGCATTTTATGCACAACATTTAGAAGCTTATGTCACACATCACCTACTCTTCTAACCACTTGAAGACAAAGCCCTTTCTGACACTTTTTGTTTACATGAAAAATTATTTTTTTTTGCAAGAAAATTACTTTGAACCCCCAAACATTATATATATTTTTTAAAGCAAAGGCCCTGCAGATTAAAATGGTGGGTGTTTCATTTTTTTTTTAAACAGTATTTGCGCAGCGATTTTTCAAACGCATTTTTTTGAGGGAAAAAACACACTTTTTTTAATTTTAATGCACTAAAACACATTATATTTCCCAAATGTTTGATGAAATAAAAAATATGATCTTATGCCGAGCACATGGATACCAAACACGACATGCTGTAAAATTGCGCACAAACAGTGGCGACAAACTACATACATTTTTAAAAGCCTTTAAAAGCCTTTACAGGTTACCACTTTAGATTTACAGAGGAGGTCTACTGCTAAAATTACTGCCTTCGATCTGACTTTCGTGGTGATACCTGCTTGCGTTCGCCTTTGCGTGAGAGCAGGGAGGGCAGGGGTGCTTTTTTTTTTTGCTTTTTTTAATTTTTTTTTTTTGCTTTTTTATCTTATTTTTAAACTGTTCCTTTCTTTTTTTAAAAAAAATCATTTTTATTGTTATCTCAGGGAATGCAATTATCCCCTATGATAGCAATAGGTAGTGACAGGTAGTGACAGGTACTCTTTTTTGAAAAAATTGGGGTTAGATCTCTCCTCTGCCCTAAAAGCATCTGACCACACCAAGATCGGTGTGATAAAATGCTTTTCCAATTTCCCAATGGCGCTGTTTACATCCGGCAAAATCTAAGTCATGAAATGCTTCTTAGGCCATAGAGATGATTGGAGCTGTTTTGATCTCTGATTAGCTCTATGGTCAGCTGGCGGAACCACCGGCTGCATTCTCAGGTTCCCTGTTGGGACAGGAGAGCCAGAGAAAACCATAGAAGACGGTGGGGGGGACATTGCAAAAGCAGTCTAGAGGCTAATTAGCTGCTAGGATTGCTTTTACATGAAAGCTGACCGCTGGCTGAAAACAATGATACCAAGATGATACCTAAACCCGCAGGCATTATTCTGGTATAACCACTCAAAGTCCAGCAACATGCCAGTACGTTACTGGTCCTTGTTGGGCATATATTGTAATCTTTTTTTTCATGAAGCCTGTGGGCTGAACGAAAAAAAGAGATTGATCGGTGGGTATGTCCACCATTAGAATACCTCCCTTCATCCACCCACTTCTAATAATGGGCATACATGCACCATTTTGTTTTTAACTGTGGTGGTGAAATCACCTCCGACAGCGCTAGAGTCATGGCTTTATGTATCGTGGGAGCAACTGCTGTTGTATACCTGCTAAGCAAATGATGGTTAACAATAAAACAAAGTAACATTACAGTATAACAGTAAGACATACCATATCTGCAAAGCAAATACAAAAAAAACAGTAAAAAATAAAACTTTTTTTAACGCAATCTGTGCCTAAAATATATATATGCCGAAGCATGGGGGCCTTCCACCTGCAAAAGTTAGGAACAAATCACTCCTCCACCCCTGCTGCCCCCATGCTTTGGCATATATGCTCTTTTTTTTAACTGTGGTGGTGAAATCACCTCCTACAGCGCTGGAGTCACAGCTTTATGTATCGTGTGAGCAAACGCTGTTGCTGTCAAGATAAAAAAATCTGCGCTGCAGCTGAATAGCGTAACTGAAAACAAAAAAATGGTTAACAATAAAACACAGTAAACAGTAAAGTATAAAAAAATTACATACCTGAAAAGCAAACATGATAAAACATAATAACAATAAAACATTGCAGAATAGAATACAGTAAAAAAGAGCAGAACAATAGAGAGAGAGAGAACAATAAAACAACTATTTTTTGTTTTTTTTATTTTATATATTTTGTTGTGTGTTTTTTTTTTTTTTTTTTATACTTTTTTTGTAACTGCAACTGTTGTAACTGTAACGGTTCTAGGTTCGGGTCTCTCAAAATGTGATGGCATCTTGGGAGACCCTGTGAAAGTGTGTCCTAGTCTGTGCAGTGCTGTACCCTATACTAATACTCAACTAGTGTATGGTAGCATTCAAAACATTCACCAATGCAAACACCAGGAATGTCAGGACAGGAGGGACAATAATAGCGGGTGTCACACCTATATCCACGCTTGCTGCAGACTCGACATCTTCTTTGGGGGGCTCGTTGGGTAGGGGTACTCAGGAGGACATAAGGAAAATGCCTCTCATGCAGCCGGCTTACTGCATTTGGATTGGGAAGGTGAGGTGGAGCACCGTCTGGAAACAGAAGGGCTCTGACGATCTCTTCCTGGAATTTAAGGAAGGATCCAGTCCGTCCTGAAGCTCTGCATAGCACATGAGCGTTCAGTAAAGCCAATTGAAATAAATAAACAGACACTTTCTTGTACTAGCATATGGCCTTACGGGCAACTAGGTACGGTGCCAACAACTCATTGAGGTCCACCCCTCCCATATTTTGGTTATATTCATGGACACAGAGGGGTCTCTCCACAACACCAGTCGCTGTAGGAATTTGGACCGTCATGTCTGCATGATGGGAGGTAAGAACGAAAACATTCTTATTATCCCTCCACTTCACAGTGAGCAAATTATTACACTTGAAGCAGCCTCTCTCCCCCAGCCTAAGACGGGAATCTACAAGCCGCTGGAGAAAGCCCCGGCGCTTAGGTCGCACAGTGCCACATGCTCCAATCTTGTCACGTACCTGATGGCGGAGCCCAGAGTGCAGGGAGTGGCCTCTCGTGTGCCTCTGGCTCAAGAACCCCTGATAGAGGAAACAGGGACTCGAGAGCGCAGGGGGCCACAAGTGCCTGACAGGTGGCAGGTGTCTCTATAGTTCAACTGGAGCACTGGAACAGCAGACTGTAAGAAGATGCACCGGATCACTGGCAGGAACACTGGAACTACTGGCTGTGAGGAGAAGCACTGTAGCAGGCAGGAACTCCGGAACAACAAGCAGCAGGGAGGTGTTCTGTAGTTCAGCTGGAGCACTGGAACAGCAGGCTGTAAGAAGATGCACTGGAACTCTGGCAGGAACACTGGAACCACTGGCTGTGAGGAGAAGCACTGTAGCAGGCAGGAACTCCGGAACAGCAGGCGGCAGGGAGGTGTTCTGTAGTTCAGCTGGAGCACAAGCAGAATCAGACAGGCCGGGTCAACACTGGTGGGCAAGCAGGTACCAAACGGAGGCAGAAGAGTAGTCAGGATACAGTCCGAGTTGGCAACAGGCAGGTAGCGGATAACTGTAGGAAGAGGCAGGAGAATAGTCAAAACAAGCCGGGGTCAGTGACTGGCAGCAAACAGGAGTAGTCAGGAACAGGCCGGGTAAACAGGATGCAGGTAGGCAGGTATTCAGGTATAAAAAATACGTGCAGCGCTAAACTAAAAATAAAAAAGTGTATCAAATAGAAATAGATAAATCGGTGACTTTAAAGCAACTATAAGTAATGAAAAAATAGAACAGATGTGGGACTTTGAATGAGGCACAAGGGGGCAAAAAATGTAAATTGGATAAAAATGCGATTTATTCTTGAATTGATACAAAATTTCATGTTATTACATACATATTTAGGCACGTGGCTCTATACATGCTGGCACATGGCTCTACAATGATAATTAAAATCATCCAAGAAATATAATTCAACATGGGTTACAAAGGCAAACATAACATGCAATAGGTAGGAACGTTCATACGCTTATGATGGATCATTGTGTATACAAAATGGTGGATCTAAGCTCTACGTCGTTTCGGGGCCTTATAGCCCCTCATCAGGAGCAGTAACCGTTGTACCATCTATAGATTTAGGGAAATAGCAGTATTAAATGATGATAAAAAACAAATGGGTAGTAAAAGAACAAAACTAAGTACAATTTTCTCACCAGAGACATGGACTCACAACACGCATGCGCGGAGGCAGCACGGCCCCACATGCCCAGCCAGCCTGTATGCCAGGGTCCGAAGCTGAGGGGGTGTAACTCAACGGCGCCGCCCACACAGGTGGCCCCCCAGACTGGGTGGATGTGGGGAAAGGGGATAGGATGGACGAGGTTTATGGCCTCGTGAGGAGGAAGAAAGGTGAACAATTTTCAACCTATAAAAAACAAGTGTGGGAAATAGTGTGTGAATATCCAATAATATGTGATGCAGAAAAGAATGTGAAGTATGAGGTAAGGTGGGGGAGAGAAAGGAAAAAGGAAGGAGAAAGGAGGAAGAAAGTAGGGGAAAAAGGAGAATAGTCAAGAAAGGGGAGCAAAGAGGAATAGTGGAGAAAGAAGGAATAGAGAAAAAGAGAAAGAAACATAGGAAACAGAGGGTGGAGGAGTATGGGAGAGGAAGATGGAAAGGAAAATGAGAAATAAGTGAAAGGAAAAAAGAAAAAAGAGAAAAGAGAGAAGGTGGAGGATGAGGGAAGGGAAGGTGTAACAGTGAAAAAAAGGGTGAGGGAGTCAAGGAGAAAACCGGAAGGTGAGAGAGTGAGTAAAGAAGGTGAGGAGAGACATACCTGTTGGTGAGGATGAGGGCGAATCAGCCAAGGCAATGATGGTGGGAGTGAGGGATGGGTGAGGTGGTCTAGTGGAAGCCCAAGCTGGAAGGGGACACTGCGGGGGGCACCGCCGAGGAAAAAAACCCCAACGTCCAGTACCAGCTGCCCGAGAAATGGCCGGGAGGAACCGCGACCCCACCAGCTACGACCCCAAACTGGCCGGTCGTAGGTGTACCTCCAAGCCTGCCGAGCGCTGGAGAATGTAATCTCAAGCTGCCGTTATATGGCGTCCCGGGACGCCAAACAGCCGGCGCGAGGTGCGTGACGTCGACGCGCAGTGGGGGAGGCCCTGCCTGCCCAGGGTAGAAGGGGTGGGGGGGACCTACCACAGTGCGCGTCGCAGCTTCGGACCAAGGAGACAACGGCCAACGGGACAAGCGGAAGCCCGAGCCACCACAGCGCACACGGGAGGAGCACCCACGTGACAGGGGACAAAACAGACACAGTTAGCCCAAAATGAAACTCAATAAAAAGCTTGACATATGATTTTGGTAAATTGAATGAAATATGTATACTAAAGTAAAAAATATAGAATGCGAAAAAATGGGAAACATATGTGAAAAAATAGTTTACACAGCATGCGACCTTGTGCCTCCATCCCTATTCAATATATAGTATGTAGATAAATGCTTGGGACTTTGCGTGAGGACAATAGGGCCGCCCAATACCCCTCCTCCATCCCGATTCAATGAAAAAATAGAACAGATGTGGGACTTTGAATGAGGCACAAGGGGGCAAAAAATGTAAATTGGATAAAAATGCAATTTATTCTTGAATTGATACAAAATTTCATGTTATTACATACATATTTAGGCACGTGGCTCTATACATGCTGGCACATGGCTCTACATGGATAATTAAAATCATCCAAGAAATATAATTCAACATGGGTTACAAAGGCAAACATAACATGCAATAGGTAGGAACGTTCATACGCTTATGATGGATCATTGTGTATACAAAACGGTGGATCTAAGCTCTACGTCGTTTCGGGGCCTTATAGCCCCTCATCAGGAGCAGTAACCGTTGTACCATCTATAGATTTAGGGAAATAGCAGTATTAAATGATGATAAAAAACAAATGGGTAGTAAAAGAACAAAACTAAGTACAATTTTCTCACCAGAGACATGGACTCACAACACGCATGCGCGGAGGCAGCACGGCCCCACATGCCCAGCCAGCCTGTATGCCAGGGTCCGAAGCTGAGGGGGTGTAACTCAACGGCGCCGCCCACACAGGTGGCCCCCCAGACTGGGTGGATGTGGGGAAAGGGGATAGGATGGACGAGGTTTATGGCCTCGTGAGGAGGAAGAAAGGTGAACAATTTTCAACCTATAAAAAACAAGTGTGGGAAATAGTGTGTGAATATCCAATAATATGTGATGCAGAAAAGAATGTGAAGTATGAGGTAAGGTGGGGGAGAGAAAGGAAAAAGGAAGGAGAAAGGAGGAAGAAAGTAGGGGAAAAAGGAGAATAGTCAAGAAAGGGGAGCAAAGAGGAATAGTGGAGAAAGAAGGAATAGAGAAAAAGAGAAAGAAACATAGGAAACAGAGGGTGGAGGAGTATGGGAGAGGAAGATGGAAAGGAAAATGAGAAATAAGTGAAAGGAAAAAAGAAAAAAGAGAAAAGAGAGAAGGTGGAGGATGAGGGAAGGGAAGGTGTAACAGTGAAAAAAAGGGTGAGGGAGTCAAGGAGAAAACCGGAAGGTGAGAGAGTGAGTAAAGAAGGTGAGGAGAGACATACCTGTTGGTGAGGATGAGGGCGAATCAGCCAAGGCAATGATGGTGGGAGTGAGGGATGGGTGAGGTGGTCTAGTGGAAGCCCAAGCTGGAAGGGGACACTGCGGGGGGCACCGCCGAGGAAAAAAACCCCAACGTCCAGTACCAGCTGCCCGAGAAATGGCCGGGAGGAACCGCGACCCCACCAGCTACGACCCCAAACTGGCCGGTCGTAGGTGTACCTCCAAGCCTGCCGAGCGCTGGAGAATGTAATCTCAAGCTGCCGTTATATGGCGTCCCGGGACGCCAAACAGCCGGCGCGAGGTGCGTGACGTCGACGCGCAGTGGGGGAGGCCCCGCCTGCCCAGGGTAGAAGGGGTGGGGGGGACCTACCACAGTGCGCGTCGCAGCTTCGGACCAAGGAGACAACGGCCAACGGGACAAGCGGAAGCCCGAGCCACCACAGCGCACACGGGAGGAGCACCCACGTGACAGGGGACAAAACAGACACAGTTAGCCCAAAATGAAACTCAATAAAAAGCTTGACATATGATTTTGGTAAATTGAATGAAATATGTATACTAAAGTAAAAAATATAGAATGCGAAAAAATGGGAAACATATGTGAAAAAATAGTTTACACAGCATGCGACCTTGTGCCTCCATCCCTATTCAATATATAGTATGTAGATAAATGCTTGGGACTTTGCGTGAGGACAATAGGGCCGCCCAATACCCCTCCTCCATCCCGATTCAATGAAAAAATAGAACAGATGTGGGACTTTGAATGAGGCACAAGGGGGCAAAAAATGTAAATTGGATAAAAATGCAATTTATTCTTGAATTGATACAAAATTTCATGTTATTACATACATATTTAGGCACGTGGCTCTATACATGCTGGCACATGGCTCTACATGGATAATTAAAATCATCCAAGAAATATAATTCAACATGGGTTACAAAGGCAAACATAACATGCAATAGGTAGGAACGTTCATACGCTTATGATGGATCATTGTGTATACAAAACGGTGGATCTAAGCTCTACGTCGTTTCGGGGCCTTATAGCCCCTCATCAGGAGCAGTAACCGTTGTACCATCTATAGATTTAGGGAAATAGCAGTATTAAATGATGATAAAAACTATAAGTAATGTTAATCAACACAATAAAAACTTGTGAGGTGTATAAGAATGTCCAAAAGAAATCTGCAGCCAGAGTCAATAAATATAAATAGAAGGAGTCTTCTCAAACAGAGGAGGTGCTTGGACACAGGATGCTGACTGAAGACTGGAATGCACAGCAACCACAGGCAACACGTCATATACATCTAGACTTAGGTACTCTTATCAGATCCAGTGGGACGTATCTGCCATATAGCAGTGCGTCTGTCAGAGCTTGTGGAGGTGGCCTCCCGTGAACTCTCCCCAGAGGCTCTCCCTTCGGTCACGATCTCCGATAGGCAAGGTTGTCACTTGGGTCACGGTCGCCGATAACCAGTGCAGTCACATGTGGGGGTGGTCAGCTCACACGCACACTCTCCGATTCCAGACAGGTTCAAACGGTCAAAAGAAACCAATAGTGGAAGAAGTCATGGAGAAAAAAGAGAAAAAAGGGGCTCCACATGGCTTAGGTCAAATATTAAGGGATTTATTGAATAAAAAGCCTTACAAAGTAAAAAGTGATCACTGAATAAAAATGGTGGCAACGTGGGAAGCTAAAACTCCCTACGCGTTTCGACTGGGGTGGGGGGCTTATCGGAATCTTTAACAAAGGGGACACCCAGATCCTGCCCCCCATGTGAATTGGTAAGGGGTACATTGTACCCCTACCATTTCACAAAAAGAAAGTGTCAACATTTTAAAAAACTACAGGAGACGGCTTGGGACAAGTCCTTTATTAAAAATAAAAAAAATAAAAAAGAGATTCCAGCGATGTAATCCAATAAATCCATGCTCCTACTTATGTTCATGTTCGTGTCCCATAGACTTTAATGGTGGTCGCGTGTTACATAGTTACATAGTTACATAGTAGGTGAGGTTGAAAAAAGACACAAGTCCATCAAGTCCAACCTATGTTCGAACAAATTTTTGCCTGTTTGCATGTTCTGGATGCGAACTGAACAGGGGGGTGTTCGGCTCATCCCTACTAACTAACCAGCGTCACCCGTAACAGTTAAACGGTGATCACTGGTGAAAGGGTTAACTAGGGGGCAATCAGGGGGTTAAACTGAAAACCCTTCTCTTCACCCTGAAAACCCTTCTCTTCAGAGAAGCCTACCCTACCCACACCTAACAACTGTTTTTTAATTTTCTCCATCAGCTCACCCCCCACAGTTATTACCTTTTGCTTCCACTTGACCCTCCCCTCTAGATTGTAAGCTCTAACGAGCAGGACCCTCTGATTCCTCCTGTATTGATTTGTATTGTAAGTGTACTGTCTGACCTCATGTTGTAAAGCGCTGCACAAACTGTTGGCGCTATATAAATCCTGTTTAATAATAATTAATAATAACCTTTATTAGGTAGTATATTGGTGATCAGAAAAAAGATCGCTTAGTGACACTGGCGACAGGGGTTAACTGGGGGGGTGATCAAGGGGTTAACCCTTTATTAGGGGGGGTTATGGGAGTACCCTAGACCTAAAGGGGCCTACCACTAACTGCCCTACCACTTATAACGATCACAAATGACACCAATGCAGTAATCAGTAAAAAAAAAAAAGTGCTATTGGTGTCACTGTGACAGGGGGTGACAGGGGGTGACAGGGGGTGCAGGGGGGGTGGTCGGGGGGTGATTGCGGGGGTTTTATGTGCCTATGCGTGCTAGTGTCAGTGTAGTGTTGGTGCAGACTCACAGTAGATGTCTTTTCTCCTCGGAAGCAGGAACAAAAAGGCTTTACGAGGAGAGATGACATCACTTCCTCTGCTTCTGTTTACAATACAGAAGCAGAGGAAGCTTCTCATTTGCCAGGAGCAATCATGAGGGGGTGGACATGATTTAGTGGCCTCCCCCTCAGCACGGATCACTCCTGGAATGATGCCGACCGCCTCGGACACTGGGGGGGTCCCGATGCGCCCCCCACCCCCGGGAGGGGAGTAACAAACTCATACGTTACTCTGCCTGCCCGTGCCATTCTGCCGCAGTATATCTCCGTGAGGCGGTCGGCAAGTGGTTAATATGCTCTTAAAGCATACCCATTTTTCCTCCGTGTTCTTTGTTCCTAAGATTTTATCCCATTTAGTATCTTCTAGCAAGGATTTGGGGAAGTTGGCTCTTTTGAAATTCAGTGTCTTTGTATTCTCCTTATGTTTCCTATTTGTGTGATTTATACTGAAGCTAATTGACCTGTGATCGCTGTTTCCTAAATTGCCCTGTATTTCCACATCCGTGATCAGGTCTGTATTGTTGGTATTCAGTAGGTCTAATAACGCTTTGTTTCTAGCTGGTGCATTTACCATCTGACCCATGAAATTGTCCTGCAAGACATTTAGGAACTGGCGAGCCTTAGAGTTGAGCGGTTCTTTCCACCCAGTCTTTGTCTGGATAATTAAATTCCCCCATTATACTGACACTTCCCATCCTTGCGGCTAACCCAAATTGTGATAGGAGGTCCGCCCCCTCTCCTCCCTCTGGTTAGGGGGCCTATAGCATACTCCCAGTATTACTTTCCCTTTAGTTTCCTCTCTTTGTAGCTCTACCTATAAGGATTCCACCTCCTCCCTTGCTCCATTAGTGATGTCATCTCTCACATTCACTTGTACATCATTTTTTATATACAGGCATACCCCTCTCCCTTTTTTTACCCTCCCTATTCTGTGATATAATTATTTAGTTTTAGCCTTTTTAGATATTTGTCATGGTCTGCGATCAGTTTGGCTCTTAGTTCTGTTCTAAGACTATTAAGTTGTTGCTCTAATTTTATATCCTTAGGATTTTTTTATGTTGTTCCTCTAATCTGAAGATATCTTTTAGTAGCTTGTCCAAAGTGGAAGCTTCTCTTTTATTTTTCCCTAGCGGTCATTTGTATGCGGAGGCCACTAACAAAGGCTTTGTGAGTACACCATAGAATGGTATTTGTCACAGTTGTTAACATAATTAATAAAAAATTCCTTTAGGTCTTTTTTTTATCACAGACAAGTACCTCTCTTGAGTTAGGATGCATGTGTTGTTTCTCCACAAAGTGTTATTGTTATATGGTTGATTCACATTAATTTCAAGTGTAATTGGAACGTGGTGAGACCAGGTTATATTGTGAATATTAGCATTAGTTATTGTTTGTAAAAGGATCTTGTCTGTGATAAAATAGTCTATCCTTGACTAGGATTTGTGTACATGAGAGTAGAATGTATAATCCCTTTTGGTGGAATGGAGGCACCTCCAGGGATCATAAAAATCTTAATTTAAAAAAATCTTGTTTAGTCCAGTTCTCTTGGGAGATCCTTGCTTGGAGGTGTCCATGAGTGGGTCTAGGGGTGCCTTGAAGTCCCCACATATAATAAGGTGACCTTTTTGTATTTTTCCAGCCTTTGTCGGGATTTTCCTTATAAACTGATGAGGAAGCTGGTGAGGGAAACTTATTAAATATTGATGATTGTGAATGTTGTGTTTTCAATGGTTGCTACTAGAATGATCAATCTTCCTTGGCTGTCTATTTTAGTGTCTAGAATTCAAAAGGAGACTGAATCTTTAATCATTGTTATTACTCCCTTCTTTTTCTTCTGGTTGTTGGATGTGATTATGTGTTGGAATTTTTGGTGTTTTGTCCTTTGAAAAATGAAATTCCTGTATACAGATAATGTCGCTGACGAATTTCAGAATGTCCTTACAGAGAGCTTTACACTTATATGGGCTGTTGAGGCCTTTTGCATTCAGAGACATGTGTTTAAGATCCATGAAGTTGGTAGTAGATAATGCTTAGGAATGATAACCAGAGTTTAATTGAGGATTGCATTGGTTTACTGATAATTCCAGTGTTGCTACCTCTTTTGGTCATTAGATGGTAGTATTGTACCTTGTAGCTTAAAAAAGTGTAGATTAAACACTTAAAGCGGTAGTAAACCCCCTGACTTTTTTTTTCCCTACACCTGTAAGGGAAAGGCATAATGAGCTAGTATGCACCGCATACTAGCTCATTATGAGATACTTGCCTTAGAACAAGGCGCCGGCATCTCACCCGGTCCACGCCAAGGGAGCTGACATTTCCCCTCGGTGTGCCTTCCAGGTATCGTGGCTTCGGCGCTGTGAGTGGCGATGTCGTCACTCCCGCAGCATGCGCGCCGGAGACTTTTTTTCCATCAAAGTCTGGCGGCTGCCGTGCATTCAGCCGAGAATCCCCTGTGCGCATGCGCCACTGCAGTCAGTGGCTCATTGTGAGGGGAATATCTCCTAAACCGTACAGGTTTAGGAGATATTTTTTTTACCTACAGGTAAGCCTTATTATAGGCTTACCTGTAGGTAAAAGTTTAAAAAATAGCTATACAACAGCTTTAAGGACCGAGCCTATTTTTAAAACTTGTTTACCAGTTAAAATCATTTTTTTTGCTAGAAAAATACTTAGAACCCCCAAACATTATAGTTTTTTTTCTAACACCCTAGAGAATAAAATAGCGGTTGCTGCAATACTTTCTGTCACACCGTATTTGCACAGTGGTCTTAAAAGCACACTTTTTTTTGAAAAAATACACTTTTTTTAATTAAAAAATAAGACAACAGTAAAGTTAGCCCAAATTTTTTTATATTGTAAAAGATAATGTTGCGCCCGCTCGTGGAATGGCGACAAACTTTTACTCTTAAAATTTCTACAGGTTACCAGTTTTGAGTTACAGAGGAGGTCTAGGGCTAGAATAATTGCTCTCACTCTAATGCCCTGTACACACGGTCGGATTTTCCGACGGAAAATGTGCGATGGAGCTTGTTGTCGGAAATTCCGACCATGTGTGGGCTCCATCGGACTTATTCCATCTGAATTTCCGACACAAAGTTTGAGAGCAGGCTATAAAATTTTCCGACAACAAAATCCGTTTGCGTCAATTCTGACCATGTGTGGACAATTCCGATGCACAAAGTGCCACGCATGCTCAGAATAAATTCCCGAGATGGAACTGCTCGGTCTGGTAAAATTAGCGTTCGTAATGGATATAGCACTTTCGTCACACTGCAATGTTTTAAATTGTTTAATGCAGCGCACTCTCTTCTTCCTTATAATGCTAGAAGAATGAAGTTGTTTTGCTGCTCATATTCACACAGAGTTCTCACAAACTTCTTTCTTTATTATTTATCGTGATTTCATGAATATAATATTTTTATTTGTCACATTTCCCGAAAAGAATTACATTTTTGGATGCTTTTAGATTTAGTTTTTTTTGTTTTTATTTTTTGAAATCCTGATCTTCTGTTATTTTTTGTATATATTTTTTTTTTACTCCAGAATAGTTTTGGGTGTGTTTTGTGTGTGTCAGGTTACCACAACACCATTATTATCTTGTATTATTTAATCTCAAGGAGGTTGCTTGGTGTTGGTGTCTCTTGTTAATTTCACATTGTATTTTTGAAATGTATTTTGAAACCTGCCTCCTCACAAACAAACTGTCCTTTTTGAAGGAAAACACACATAGGCGAGTATAATAAAACAACCCAAAAATGTTTTTTAAGGGGTCCTAACCAAAGAAAGAGGGAGGTAACGCTGGAGAAACAGCAGAAATTGGCAAAGCCTTTGGCCCCTAGGGCACACATCAACTATTTTCAGGCAAAATTGGTGGCCTGACGAGTCCATATCTAAGGTTGTACAATCTGGTCCAGAAGTCCAAGAGATCATGAACATACAAGAGCCTGCATCTTTTGTCAGACCAGACTGAACCCAGGCCATCACTTTCTTGTCTTCCTTCCACTCTTCCTTCCACGTTGTGTCTGTGGTGGTGGAGTTGTGGCAGGAGGAGGAGGAGGATGCAACTCAGACAGGTGGGTATTGGGTGTGATTTCGCCCCTCACCCCCTTAGTTAATGTTTTATAAAGGATGTCCTCACATATGAGGCGTTGGCCCTCCTGCATGTCCTGCAGTTTGGTGGGACATAGTTTTAGTTTTTTCTTCATCAATCACAAACAATTTTCATCTCATGACTGTTGCAAATTGAATGTTAACAAATAGAAAAGACTATCATTCTGAGCCCAGCATTTTTCATTCTTGTCCCAATTATTTTTGCCCACTACTGTCTATTGATATGTAAAACACTTTATTAAATCAGCAATTAGTGATCAATAATAACATCTAGTAAACATAATTTATTTATTGACCAGAAATCTGTAGAAGAATGATACACCTGGCTCAAGCTGGGCTCCTCCACTTCTTCCTGGCTGGAAGTCCCAGGTTGGACATCAGAAGCCTCAGCTGGGGTGGAAGATAGGGTGGAAGGAAGAGTGGAAGGTAGGGTTGAGAGGGATTCCCTGACTTCAGTCTGGTCTGACAGAAATCGCAGTCTGTCATAGTACCACAGCCTGGGGACATAAATGTCATCTGCTGCAGCTCCGGATCTCTGGGAATCCTGGACCTTCTTGCGCTCCCTAAGATAAGTGCTCTTCAGGCCACCAATTTTGGCCTTTAAATAGGGGATGGTTGCTGTGGGGACCACCGGCTTCACCAACTCCAGCAGTTTCTCCAGCGCTGCTTGCCTCTTTTGTTTATGATTATAATGCGGGTGTTTCACCTGCCACAGACAGGGCAGCTCTTTGTACTTGTCTATGAACAGGGGGAGGAAGTTGTGGTCATTGAAGCCATCCATTTTATCTGCAATACACAAGACAAACCCTAATGTCAGGCTAAAGTCTCCTAATCTTGTCCCAATATAGGCCTCAATTTATAAGCAGTATAGGCCCACGTTTAAATGTTACCTTCGTTATCAGGATCGGCACTTCCGATACTCCTTGCTCCGCTCACAGATCGTACGTACGACGCACACGTGTTATGCTTTATATACACTGCGTGAAACTCCGCCCGCCCCTGATGTTCTTTCTAGTCTAATTTCCCACCCCTTCTCGTTCGATACAGTGGGGAAGAGCACATGGCGGAGACAGAGCAGGTGCATGCTAATAGCAGCAACGAGGAGGAGGAGGAAAGGTCGGAGCCAGAAACGTCACGATCCCAGAGGAGAAGATTTAAGGCATCAAAAATGGCCTTTGTAGAGATGGTGGAGATGGTCGACATATTGAAAAGGGCCAACTATGATGGGAAGTATGGACCTTACCCCAACCCCAAAGTCAGAAAGGCCAAGATCATGGTGAAAGTTGTGAAGAGTCTGCACCGTAATTTTGGGGTACGTCGATCCAAGGATCAACTGAGGAACCTCAAATTAAGGGAGCACGATCAATATAGAAGGATCAGGAGAGTGCTGAAAAAAAGTAAGTAGTTGTGCTGTGTTCCTATTCTTTATTTTTATTACGTTCGTGCTGCTCCATGTGCTTTTCTTTACTGTTGTACAGTTTAAAATGGCAACTTTCATGTTCATGGACACATTATTCGTTCGTAGGAAACATTGTTCGTTCGGCCAATAAAACACCATGTTTTGTCCAGATGCAATTCAATACATTTTTTATGGCCTACTTCTCTTAAAATTATTGTGTGCATCTTCAAAATGTGGCTTTTCCAGGGGTGACTTCACCCCATCTGCTGAACGCAATATCAAACACAGTTTATAAATACTCATGTCTGATATTATATAGAGTTGTGTATTTTTTTATGGTTTTAAATATGCCTGTTTTACCTTAAAAGGCAACTTCTACTTTTAATGTGACGTAAAAAATTGTTATACAACAAACATGTTGGTTTGTTCTAAAAACCTTTTAGAAATGCACATGTGATTGTGCTTTGATTAAAAAGATTGAGAATCAACAATGTGTGGCTTCTTCTTTCAATGCTCAAAAGCATTTTTTGTAGTAAAGTTGGTGTTTTCAGTGACAATGGGGGTTATTTACGAAAGGCAAATCCACTTTGCACTACAAGTGCAGTTTCAGTGCAGTCTCAAGTGCACTTGTAGTGCAAAGTTTTAGTAAATAACACCCACAGTGCTTTCTAATTTTACACAATCATGCCATTTTCAGGACTCCCCAAATTTCGGTCATGGTCAGCTAAAAGAAAGCCAAGCAGTAAATCAAAGCAAATATTTGTTCAATTCAAAATATATATTTTTAAAAATGTCTCAGACATTGTCTGGAATATTGATGGCCCCCCTGCCCACAAAGTATTCCATGTATCTTCGAGGGACCTCGCAGGCACTCTGGGGGGGCAAGCCAGGATGGCGAGCTTCAAGCGCCATCAGGGTTGGTTCATTAATATTAATTCCGGCCTCAGGCCCAACTGAGCCAGCATAGTTCCAAGAATTTCTCCTTAAAAAGTTGCAGAGAACCCAGCAAGCCAGGATGATGTGATTGAGTTTATATTTCGCCATGTGTATCGGTGTAAGAAATAGGCGGAACTGGCTGGGCATTATTCCAAACGTGTTCTCCACCACTCTTCTGGCTCTGGCCAGCTGGTAATTAAAAACCCTGTGGTCCGGGCTGAGGGTTCTCATAGGGAATGGCCGCATAAGATGGTCCCCCAGCGCAAACGCTTCATCCGCAACGAAGACGAATGGGAGTCCTTCCGCATTGTCTTCTGGAGGTGGCAAGCCCAAGCTGCCATTCTGGAAACGCCTGTAGAACTCCATGTGGGTGATGACTCCACCATCTGACATCCGGCCATTCTTCTCCACATCCACATACAGGAACTCGTAAGTAGCCGACACCACCGTCAACATCACAATACTATTGAACCCCTTGTAGTTGTAATAGTATGACCCCGAGTTGGGTGGTGGGATGATGTTGACGTGTTTCCCATCAATTGCCCCTACGCAGTTAGGAAAACCCCACCGCTGGGCAAAGTGGGAGGCCACAGTCTACCATTCCTGTGGGTTGGAAGGAAACTGTGGAGTCAAACAAGAAAAAAAAAAATCTTTTTGCACATAAACATTGAAAACAGATTAGACACAATCATTCTTAGCCAACATCAGTATAACATTTATTTTAGGGAGTATTTAAAGACAAAGGTATAAGGTCCACCTATCAGATCCCCCCCACCCTCTCATGGGCCATTTAAAAGATTTTGGGGGGGATGTTTTGGCCAGGTAACCCTCTCCACTTCATTGAGAGATGAATGCCTCAATAATGTATATTACTTTGGCCAGCCCCTCTTTACTTACACTATTGGCAGCCCACTGGACAGGTAAGAAGTGTCATAATACAAAGATATAAATACACACTGTACACATTTTAGCACATTTTTACATTGCTACATTCTGCTATTACCTATCAAGATAATAATACGATAGAAAAACTTTAAACATTACCATTTGAAAGTATTCAGGCAGGCCCTTGCACTACATGCTTTGGGGAATTCATCCATAAATATGACCACAAAAGAGGTGGGTATAGTGTGTATGGGTTTGGCAAAGTCAGCAGAGGATTGGTATCAGCTGAGTTAACAGTTGGGGGGGAGGGAGGGTTCCAAATGATTTTGGGACCCAAAAAAAAACCTCTGGCACTCTGCCTGAATTTAAAGCACAAATCACAATTTTAAACATTTTAGGGGGTATTTAGGGTAAAGCACTACTATGGAGCTGACAAAATACATTGTTAATTGAGTAGATGAGGTGGATATAGGCCCAGGAGAGCATGCTGGGGAGGTAAGTGAAGGCAAAAATGTATGAAGGACAAAAAAGTTGTTAAAAAAATCCGGCATGCATGAGGACAAAGGGGATATTCACAGCATATTACAATCATGGTAATTAGGGAATGAGGAAAGAAATACAATACATTAACAAACATTAAATACAATAAAATGTGATGTTAAAGGATAAAAATCTTACTTTAATATACTCCCTCTGCAGGACCTGGATGATGGCAGAACAGGTCTCTGGGATAATGATCCCCAGAGCCTGGGGGGAGATGCCTGTCGAGAACTTGAGGTCCTGCAGGCTTCTCCCTGGCGCCAAGTACTGCAGGGTGGCGACTAGCCTCTGCTCCGGAGCGATGGCTTGCCTCATGCAGGTATCCTGCCTGCTGATATAGGGGTCAGCAAAGCAAACAAACGGTGAAATACGGGGTCCGTCATCCTGAGAAGTTCCTGAAATCGTCAGGATTATTCTCACGGATCTCATGGAGCAAAGGCATGTGACAGAATTGGTCATGCTGGAGCAACCAATTCTTGGTCCATGAACTCCTCCTCGCCCTGTTCATGGAGTGGGCTTGTGTCAAAATAAGAACCCGAACACCAAGCCCCCACACAGCATGAACTCTACGATGAGTACGTACACGCAACATGGCTAGAAAATGGTCGGCTGGTCAGAACGAAGTAACAGAACGCACTGAAGAACAGCAAGGCCTGTGAAGAGCGACCTGAAAATCAGTAACAAACGGACAAGAACACAATGACAAATCAATGGGAACTCGCTGCACGCACTAAAGACCAGATACAAACCCACAAGCACAAACTGAACAGCAGAAATACGATCTGAAAATCACGAGTCTGAAAAAGCGTGAATCGTCTATCACCAAACTTTTACTAACACAAGATTAGCAAAAGGAGCCCAAAGGGTGCCGTGCTTGGTATTGAACTGCCCTTTTATAGTCTCGTCGTACGTGGTGTACGTCACTGCGTTCTTGGCGTTTGGAAATTCCGACAACTTTGTGTGACTGTGTGTATGCAAGACAAGTTTGAGCCAACATCTGTCGGAAAAAATCCATGGATTTTGTTGTCGGAATGTCCGATCAATGTCCGACCATGTGTACAGGGCATAAGGATTGCGGAGATACCTCACATGTGTGGTTTGAACACCATTTGCATATGTGGGGGCTACTCACGTATGTGTTCGATTCTGTGCACGAGCTCGTCGGGACAGAGCCCTTTTTAAAAAAAATTATTTTTTCTTTGTTCTTTTACTTTTCATTATTTATTTTGACACTGTCATCCCTTGTAATAGAAAAAAAGCATGAAAGGACCTCTTAAATATGATATCTGGGGTCAAAAAGACCTAAGATCTCATATTTACACTAAAATGCAATAAAAAATAAATAAATACGTCACTTGAAAAAAAAAATTCTCCTTTAAGAGCTATGGGCGGAAGTGACTTTGATGTCGCTTCCGCCCTCCCGTGCTATGGTGCCAAGTGGGGGCCATCTTCAGTCGGCAGCCAGACATCCACGGGGCAGGACGCAATCGTCTCCACCGCTAGCAGTGCATCCGATGACCGGAGCGCAGAGGGAGGGGGGTGGGCACCTCTACTGCCACCGATAAAAGTGATGTTAACCACTTGCCCACTAGGCACTCAAACCCCCTTCCTACCCAGACCAATTTTCAGCTTTCAGTGCTCTCACACTTTGAATGGCAATTACTAAGTCATGCGACACTGGACCCATATGAAATTTGTGCCTTTTTTTCACACATATAGAGCTTTCTTGAGACCCTAACAAGCTAGGACAGTACAAATATCCCCCAAATGACCACTTTTTGGAAAGTAGACATTCCAAGGTATTTAGTAAGAGGCTTGGTGAGTTTTTTGAAGTTGTAATTTTTTCCCACAATTCTTTGCAAAATCAAGATTTTTAAAAAAATTTTTCACAAAATTGTCAACTTAGAAGGTTATTTCTAACACACAGCATATGCATACCACAAATTACACCCCAAAATACATTCTACTACTCCTCATGAGTATGGCGATACCACAGCGTGGCCACATACAGAGGCCCAACATGCAGAGAGCACTGTCAGGCGTTCTAGGAGCATAAATTACACATATAATTTCTTGGCTACCTCTTGCACTTTTGAAGGCCCTGGAGCACCAGGACAACGGAAACGCCCAAAAAATGAACCCATTTTGGAAATAAAACACCCTAATGTATAATCTATATGGCATAATGAGTCTTTTGAACATTTTTTCTACAAGTTTTTGGAAAATGTGGAAAGAAAATGAAAAGTCTGAGTATGGCGATACCACATGTGTGGGACTTCTACACAGCCTGGACACAGGCTGTGTGAAGCACCATCAGGCGTTCTAGGGGGCAAAAATTTCAAATCTGATTTGACTATCTATTACACTTTGAGGCACTGTAGTGGCACTGATGGGCACTATAGTGGCATGGATGTGAACTGATGTGGCATGGATGAGGCATGGATGAGCCATGGATGGGGATGGCTGAGCATGGTTGAACCATGAATGTGGATGGCTGGGTAAGGCTGGGTATGGCTGAGTATTGATGGGATGGCTGAGTATGGCTGGGTGGATATGGCTGAGTATGGCTGGGTGGGTATGGCTGGGTAAGGATGGGATAACTGGGTATAGCTGAGTATGGCTGGGTGGGTATGGCTGATTATGGCTGGGTGGGTATGGTTGGGTATGGCTGGGTATGGCTGAGTATCGCTGAGTATGGCTGAGTGTGGTTGGGATGGTTGGGTATGGCTGAGTATGGCTGGATAGGTATGGCTGAGTATGGCTGGGTATGGCTGAGTATGGTTAGGTGGTTATGGCTGAGTATGGCTGGGTATGGCTGAGTTTGGCTGAGTGTGGATGGAATGGCTGGATATGGCTGAGTATGGCTGAGTATGGATGGGATGGCTGGGTATGGCTGGGTATGGCTGAGTGTGGATGGGATGGCTGGGTATGGCTGAGTATGGCTGGGTATGGATGGGATGGCTGGGTATGGTTGAGTATGGCTGGGTGGGTATGGCTGAGTATGGCTGGGTGGGTATGGCTGGGTATAGCTGGGTATGGCTGAGTATGGCTAAGTGTGGATGGGATATCTTGGTATGGCTGGATATGGCTGGGTATGAGTGGGTAGAGCTGGGTATGGCTGGGTATGATTAGGTATGAGTGGGTAAAGCTGGGTATGGCTGAGTATGGCTGAGTATGGCTGGGTATGGCTGAGTATGGCTGGGTATGGCTGAGTATGGACAGCTGAGCATGGATGGATGGATGAGTATTGCTGAGCATGGATGGATGGATGAGTATTGCTGAGCATGGATGGATGGATGAGTATTGCTGAGCATGGATGGCTGAGCATGGATGGAAGAGTATTGCTGAGCATGGATGAGTATGGATGGGATGGCTAGGTATGGATGGATGGATAAGTGCTGGAATGGGCACAGATCAGCGCTGTGAGCACTACACATCCAGCCCAAAGCGCTGCTGCACTCGATCTCTCCCCTTTCCCCTCGCACTGTACCGATCGGTACAGGGAGGGGAAAGAAGAACCAGACTTGACTCTAGTTTGTTTACAAGTGATCGCTCCATCATCTATCAGCGGCCATTTACTGTGATCCGTGGTCATGGATATTCCCGGGTGCGCATCCCAGGAGGTACGCGGGACCAAGATTCTGGGAGGACATCCATGGACATGAATAAGCTGACCACGCTGCAACCATCTTTCGGCTATGGCCCGGTGGGCAAGTGGTTAAAGAGAAATGCACGGCGTTCCCAAAATTACCGGGGTTATGGCACCTAGCTGCTGTCATAACCCTGGTATTTAGCGTCAAAGTACCGGCGTACGGGTATGTCATTTTTGCATGAAGTGGTTAAGGTTGAACTGTGAAACATGTCCAGGCATGTACTGGCCATTGGGACTACAGGGAGTTTCCCGGTGGGCCGATGGCTCAGTGGGCCGATTTCAGTGACAGTGGACCGCTGCCTCCCTCCAGTCCTCCGCAGTGCTCACCTCCTCTCCCTGGCTAGTTATGCAGCGCGCCTGAATACAGACATGATGCTCAGGAGTCAACACTTAGAAGCTCATCATACGATCTGGAAGGAGGGCGGCCTCACTTTCCTGCCTAATCTTGTTCCATTGGGGGGGTGGGCACCAAACTGATTCTTTGCCCCAGGTGAAATAATGTCTAGCTTCCCCACTGGTACTGCCTATAAGAGAAATAATGTAGAACGGCTAATAGCTACTGGGGGGGGGGGCTTGGGTGGCAAGCCGGCATGGGAGAGACCTGTCAAAGTGGGCCAGTCTGGGTGAAGTCCAGGGCCAAATTTTTGTCCCAGTCCAGCCCTGAACATGTCCATAGAAAAAGTAAGAAAAAGGGAGAAGCAATGCTACTCCAGTGTCCATGTAAACTGTACTTATCATTGGGGTTAACGTAGAGAGAAAAGAAACATATACAGTATCTCACAAAATTGAGTACACCCCTCCATTTTTGTAAATATTTTATTATATATTTTAATGTAACAACACTGAAGAAATTACACTTTGCTATAATGTAATGTAGTGAGTGTACAGCTTGTATAATAGTGCAAATTTGATGTTCCCTCAAAATAACTCAATGCCCAACCATTAATGTCTAAACCGCTGGCAACAAAAGTGAGTACACCCTTAAGTGAAAATGTCCAAATCGAGCCCAATTAGACATTTTCCCTTCCTGGTGTCATGTGACTCGTTAGTGTTACAAGGTCTCAAGTGGGAATGGGAAGCAGATGTGGTAAATTTGGTGTTATCGCTTTCACTCTCTCATACTGGTCACTGGAAGTTCAACATGGCACCTCATGGCAAAGAACTGTCTGAGGATCTATAAAAAAGAATTTTTGCTCTACATAAAGATGGCCTAGGCTATAAGCAGATTGCCTAGACCCTGAAACTGAGCTGCAGCACAATGGCCAAGACCATACAGCGGTTTAACAGGACAGGTTCCACTCAGAACAGGCCTTGCCATGGTCAGCCAAAAAAGTTGAGTGCACATGCTCAGTGTCATATCCAGAGGTTCTCTATGGGAAATAGACGTATGAGTGCTGCCAGTATTGCTGCAGAGGTTGAAGGGGTGGGGGGGTCAGCCTGTCAGTGCTCAGACCATACGCCGCGCGCTGTATCAAAGTGGTCTGCATGGCTGTCGTCCCAAGAGGAAGCTTCTTCTAAAGATGATGCACAAATAAGCCCGCAAACAGTTTGCTGAAGACAAGCAGACTAAGGACATGGATTACTGAAACCATGTCCTGTGGTCGAATGAGACCAAGATAAACTTATTTGGTTCAGATGGTGTCAAGCGTGTGTGGCGGCAACCAGGTGAGGAGTACAAAGACAAGTGTCTCTTGCCTACATTCAAGCAGGGTGGTGGGAGTGTCATGGTCTAGTTCTGCATGAGTGCTTCCGGCACTGGGGATCTACAGTTCATTGAGGAAGCCATGAATGCCAACATGTACTGTGACATACTAAAGCAGAGCATGATCCCCTCCCTTTGGAGACTGGGCCGCAGGGCATTATTCCAACATAACGACCCCAAACACACCTCCAAGATGACCACTGCCTTGCTAAAGAGGCTGAGGGTAAAGGTGATGGACTGGCCAAGCATGCCTCCAGACCTAAACCATATTGAGCATCTGTGGGGCATCCTCAAACGGAAGGTGGAAGAGGGCAAGGTCTATAACATCCACCAGCTCCGTGATGTCGCCATGGAGGAGTGAAAGAGGACTCCAGTGGAAACCTGTGAAGCTCTGGTGAACTCCATGCCCAAGAGGGTTAAGGTGGCCAGATATAATATTGACACTTTGGGCCCAATTTGGACATTTTCACTTACGGGTATACTCACTTTTGTTGCCAGCGGTTTAGACATTAATGGCTGTGTGTTGAGTTATTTTGAGGGGACAGCAAATTTACACTGTTATACAAGCTGTACACTGACTACTTTACATTGTAGCAAAATGTAATTTCTTCAGTGTTGTCACATGAAAAGATATAATAAAATAATTACAAAATGTGAGGGGTGTACTTAATTTTGTGAGATACAGTAACTCCATAGGCTTAGGTTTCACAGAGTGTTTTCTTTCTTGAGGGAAATGTGTCTTGAGATTTGACAGGATGCGATTTTAATATTATGCATTTTTATGAGTCAAGGCACAAATTTTCATTATGAGAAGATGCAGTTCTTCTATGATTTGTTTCCCATTGCTGTTTTAATCTTCCAGGCAGAGAGTTATCCATGATGTTGTCATCGTTTTTGGGTAGTAGTCCCCATTTCTGTAGGGTTTTCAATCCTTCTACCATATTAGTGATTTTGTATGCGATACCATCCCGTTCCACCATTATTTTAGTGGGAAATCCCCACTTGTACACAATGTTGTAGTTCCTAAGGATTTTGGTGATCAAGTTAAGGATCTTCCTTGCCAGGATTGTTGCCTGGGATAGATCTGAGTATAAAACTATTCTTGCATAGGGATCTAGGAGGGGTGAGTTGTGACGTGCAAACTGCATAAGTTGATCTTCCACTTGAAAGAAGTGGATTTTGGCTATGACATTTTTGGGAAGTTTTTCTGGGATGTGTGAAGGTTTAGGCAGTCTTTGTGCATGGTCTATCACCAATTCCTGTTGTGGAGTTGCAGGGAGTAGTTGTGATATCATTTCTTTTACCCAGTTGCCGACCGCCGCACGACAATGTACGTCAGCAGAATGGCACGGGCAGGCAAAAGGACTTACAGGTATATCCCAGGTACATCCTTGCCTGCCCGCGGGTGGGGGGTCCGATCGGACCCCCCCTGGTGCCCGCGGTGGTCGGCAAATCTTCCCCAGTGATCGGAGGTGAGGGGGAGGCCATCCATTCGTGGCCCCCCCTCGAGATCGCTCCTAGCCAATCAGATCATTTCCTCTGCCTCTATATTGTACACAGAGGCAGAGGAAATGATATCATCTCGGCTCGGCATTTTCCGTTCCGGCGCAGAGGAGAGAAGACTGGAATGTGAGTGCACCAACACAACACATCACAGTAGAACATGCCAGGCACACAATACACCCCCGATCCCCCCCGATCACCCCCCAATCACCCCTCCCCCCCCCCCCCATCACACTGACACCAAGTGTTTTTTTTTTTTTTCTGATTACTGCATGGTGTCAGTTTGTGACAGTTAGTGTGGTAGGGCAGTCAGTGTTAGCCCCTTTAGGTCTAGGATACCCCGCTAACCCCCCCTAATAAAGTTTTAACCCCCCGTCGCCAGTGTCGCTAAGCGATCATTTTTCTGATCGCTGTATTAGTGTCACTGGTGACGCTAGTTAGGGAGGTGAATATTTAGGTTCGCCGTCAGCGTTTTATAGCGACAGGGACCCCCATATACTATCTAATAAAGGTTTTAACCCCTTGATTGCCCCCTAGTTAACCCTTTCACCACTGATCACCGTATAACCGTTACGGGTGGCGCTGGTTAGTTTGTTTATTTTTTAAAGTTTCAGGGCACCCGCCGTTTATTACCGAATAAAGGTTTAGCCCCCTGATCGCCCGGCGGTGATATGCGTCACCCCAGGCAGCGTCAGGTTAGCACCAGTACCGCTAACACCCACGCACGCAGCATACGCCTCCCTTAGTGGTATAGTATCTGAACGGATCAATATCTGACCCGATCAGATCTATACTAGCGTCCCCAGCAGTTTAGGGTTCCCAAAAACGCAGTGTTAGCGGGATCAGCCCAGATACCTGCTAACACCTGCATTTTGCCCCTCCGCCCGGCCCAGCCCACCCAAGTGCAGTATCGATAGATCACTGTCACTTACAAAACACTAAACACATAACTGCAGCGTTCGCAGAGTCAGGCCTGATCCCTAATGCCCCGTACACACGGCCGGATTTTCCGATGGACAATGTCCGATCGGAGCGTGTTGTCGGAAATTCCGACCGTGTGTGGGCTCCATTGGACATTTTCCATCGGATTTTCCGACACACAAAGTTGGACAGCAGGAGATAAAATTTTCCGACAACAAAATCCGATCGCGTCAATTCTGACCGTGTGTGGCCTGTTCCGACGCACAAAGTGCCACGCATGCTCAGAAGAAATTCCGACACGGACAGCTCGTTCTGGTAAACGTAGCGTTCGGAATGGATACAGCACTTTCGTCACGCTGCAATGTTCAAAATGATTTAATACAGCGCACTCTCTTCTTCTTTATAATGTGACAAGAATTAAGTCGTTTTGATGCTCATATTTACACACACTTCTCACAAACTTCTTTCGTTATATTTATCGGGATTCCCTCAATATATTTAGATTTCTCACATCTGACAACAAAATTTTTTGTTATTTTTGGACTTTAATGTCGATTCTTTTTTTGTGTTTCTCTTTTTTTTTTTTTTTTTTGTGATTTTGATTTGTACTCCCGAAAATGTTTGTGTGTGTTTTTGGTGACAAGTTCCCACAACTCCACTAATATGTTGTTCTATTTAATCTGTAGGAGATTGTTTGGTGTTGTTGTCCCTGTGTTAATTTCACATTGTACTTTAGAAATGTACCTGAATCGTCACCAACAAACTGTCCTTTTAGGATGAAAACACACACAGGAGAGTAGAATTTCCCCAAAAAAATTTTATTAAGGGGTCACAACTAAACAAAGAGGGAGGCAATGCTGGAGAAACTGCAGAAGTGGGTGAAGCCTTGGACCCCCAGGGCACACATCAATTATTTCAAAGCAAAATTGGTGGCCTGAGGAGTCCTTATCTAAGGGAGGGCAGTCTGGTCCAGAAGTCCCAGAGATCCGGAAAGCAGCAGATGACATCTGTGTCCCCAGGCTGTGGTCATACAAGAGACTGCAGATTCTGTCAGACCAGACTGAACCCAGGGCCATCACTCTTTGGACTTCCCTCCACGCTTCCTTCCAGGCTTTGGCTGTGGTGGTCTAGTTGTGGCAGCAGGAGGAGGAGGAGGAGGATCGTCCCTCTCCATGACATCCGTCTTGTGTGTCAGTTCCCCACTCAACCCCTTACGTAGGACTTTATAAATCAGGTCCTCAGAGATCTTGCATTGGCCCTCCTGCATGCCCTGCAATTTTGTGGCAGCCATGCAGGCAAAGGCCTCTTCAGGACTGGGGAAGGCTCTGAGGGACGCCGAAGCCTCCTGGATCAGCCTGTATGCTGAATCCTGCACGGGACTCGGAGTGGCCTTCCTGGCCCTTTTGTATGGAAGGCGGAGGGGAGGAACCTGAGACTCAGTCAGGCTGTGACTGGTCCCAGGCTTCTCCTGGCTGCAACTTAGCCCCGCCTCCTCCTGGCTGCCACTAATCCCCGCCTCCTCCTGGCTGCCACATTCCACAACCTCCTCCTGGCTGAGGTCTTTCTGTGTATGAAAAAGGGACATAGTTTTAGTTTTTTATTCATCAATCACACACAATTTTCACCTCCTGACTGCTGCAAATTGAATGTTAACAAATATAACAGACTATCCTTCTGAGCCCAGCAGTTTTCATTCTTTTCCCAATTTTGGGTGCCCACTACTGTCTATTGATATGTAAAGCACTTTCAATCAGCAATTAGTGATCAATAATAACATCTAGTAAATATAATTTCTTTATTGCCCAGAAATCTGTAGAAGAATGCTATACCTGACTCCAGCTGGGCTCCTCCACTTGTTCCTGGCTGGAAGGCCCAGGTTGGACATTGGAAGCCTCAGCTGGGGTGGAAGGAAGAGTGGAAGGAAGAGTGGAGAGGGATTCCCTGACTTCAGTGTGGTCTGACAGAAATCGCAGTCTCTCGTAGTACCACAGCCTGGGGACATAAACGTCATTTGCTGCAGCTCCGGACCTCTGGGAATCTGTGACCTTCTTGCGCTCCCTCAGATACGTGCTCCTCAGGCCACCAATTTTAGCTTTCAAATAAGGGATGGTTGCTGTGGGGACCACCGGCTTCACCAACTCCAGCAGTTTCTCCAGCGCTGCCTGCCTCTTCTGTTTGTGATTATAGTGGGGGTGTCTCACTTGCCACAGACAGGGCAGCTCCCTGTACTTGTCTATGAACAGGGGCAGGAAATTGTGGTCGTTGAACCCATCCATTTTCTCTGTAAGACACAACAGAAGACAAAGCCTAATGTCAGGCCAAACTCCCCTAATCTTGTTACAATATAGGCTTCCATTTCGAAGCAGTATAGGCCCAAGTTTAGATCCTACCTTCGTTAGCACGATCGGCGTCTCCGATGCTCCTTCCTCTGCTCACAGATCGTACGTAAGACACGCGCGTTACGATTTATACACACTGCGCATGCGTATAACTCCGCCCGCTCCTGACGTTCTTTCTAGTCTATTCCCTGCCCCTTTTCGTTCGGCGCAGTGGGGGAAGAGCACATGGCGGATAGACAGCAGGATCGTGCTAATTGTAGCAACGAGGAGGAGGAGGAGGAAAGGCTGTAGCCTGAAACGTCCCGATCCAGAAGGAGATTAAAGGACTCAAATATGTCCTTTGGGGAGATGTTGGAGATGGTGGACATCCTGAAGAAGGCCGACTATGATGGAAAGTATGGGCCTTACCCCAACCCCAATGTCAGAAAGGCCAAGATCATGGCGAAAGTGGTCAGGAGTCTGCACCGGAAATTCGGGGTACGACGATCGAAAGATCAGCTCAGGAAGCGGTGGTCGGACGTGAAATTACGAGAACATGAGCAGTACAGAAAGATCCGGGGATTGCTGCAAAAAAGTAAGTAGTTGTGCTGTGTTCCTATTCTTTATGTTTATGACGTTCGTGCTGCTCCATGTGCTTTTAGGAACTGTTGTACAGTTTAAAATGGCAACTTTCATGTTCATGGGCACATTATTCGTTCGGATCACACATTGTTATTTCGGACGATAAAATAACATTGTTTAGGCCATATGCATTTGGCCACCATTTTGACGCCCTATACTTGTCTTCAAAGAATTGGGTTGTGCAGATGGCTTTGTTACTAGAATGAAATGCAAACTAGATTGTGTGTAAGGAGAGGACACTGAGCAACTGTTTTCACATCTGGACACTGGAGCACTAGTGTGGGACACATGACTATAGGATTCGTCAACTGCGGTCTTACACTTATCTTACACCTAAAATAACCACACAACGCTGCGTGACATGGGTTTTAATGGCCACAACAGCCTTTTATTAACCAAAATAAATATAACCATAAACATAACAATTCTTAACACCAGGAGGGGGTCTTTGGGGTCCCATTTTGCTCAATAACAACTGTGTCCTCAGCTGTGCCCCAGCCGGCTCGAGGACATTGCGACTTTCAAAATTTCTCTTTCCCTTGGGACCTAAGCCCTGGGATAACCACCAACAACCAACCAAGGTGGGATCCCATACCCTGTATGGGTCCCCCAAAAATTTTATAAACTGTTTCAATTCTTGACCCCCCAAAGACCCCCTGACCCGCCAGCTGTTGTGACAAATGTTTGCAAGACAAACCATAAATATATATATCTATTCATTTTTCATTTTTTTTTTTGTTTTTTTTTTTTTTTTTTTTTATAAAGAAAATCCCATAACCAAATGTAGGGCGGGAGGGAGGGAACTTCTACCAACAAGGAATATTCTGGAATGATTTCCCAACAGCCTGTGCAACATCCCAACCCTTTCCTGCTCCACCCAAACACCTGACCTGCTCCTCCAATAAGGTAAGCTACCCTTTTTCCCCAACTAACTCAGTAAAAACGTAACCCTTGCCGACCTGTTCCTCCCATAGTCATGCCGACCCTCCGTCCAAATTTTCCTCCGGGTCGCACTTGACTATAGGATTCGTCAACTGCGGTCTTACACTTATCTTACACCTAAAATAACCACACAACGCTGCGTGACATGGGTTTTAATGGCCACAACAGCCTTTTATTAACCAAAATAAATATAACCATAAACATAACAATTCTTAACACCAGGAGGGGGTCTTTGGGGTCCCATTTTGCTCAATAACAACTGTGTCCTCAGCTGTGCCCCAGCCGGCTCGAGGACATTGCGACTTTCAAAATTTCTCTTTCCCTTGGGACCTAAGCCCTGGGATAACCACCAACAACCAACCAAGGTGGGATCCCATACCCTGTATGGGTCCCCCAAAAATTTTATAAACTGTTTCAATTCTTGACCCCCCAAAGACCCCCTGACCCGCCATGCGAGCTTGAGTGACACCTCACTAAAGCGAGTCCCTCCACACCTGCAGAGCCCTCTGAACCCCTTCCTGCAATCCTAAAAACCAAAAATCGGTTCCAACTGCATTCAGATGTACACCGTCCTCCCTCCAATACCTAATAGATAGGTCTTCCAGATCCCGATGGCGAACCACCACACCCCCAAGGCGAGACACAAAACGCCCAATCTCCCTGTTGGCCTTTATCCGTGCTTTATTCAAGCGTTCAACGGAACGCGCATGTCGCCAAGTGTGTCGTGCCACTATGTCTGACCACACTATGATGACCCCAGGGAAGTCACGCATCAGTCGTAGAATGTCAAACTTTACATCCCAAACAATGTCCCTAGCTGCCCGGACCCCCATATCATTTCCTCCCACGGAGAGCACCAAAACATCAGGAGGCCTGTCCACTCTAGATTAATAGTGGAATTCCGGAAGAACCCGTCCCCACATCATGCCTCTAACTCCCAACCATTTACATACTGCTTCACTCCGGGGAACTCCAAGCTGTCTCCCTACGGGCCGCGCATCCGCTCTGATCGCCCCCCAGAAGACATAAGAGTCGCCCAGAATCCACACCAGGCCTTGAGGAAAACCTGTAACAGAACCAAAGAAAAAACATATAGCCCAAAACATAACTCCCACAGGTCAATAATTGCATGTGCGGACGTACATAAATTTTAAAACGAACAGATTCCCACCTCCCTATGCGCATAACCATCTGTGGACTCAAACCCCAACAAGCTGCCTCCGTAGCTGCCCCCACCCGAAAGAATGAGTATTAAATTGGGAGGCTGGCATTCCAACATCCAACAAGCAACGCTTAAAAACTGCCACGAACTGGAAACGCGACAAGGATGAACCATCCTCGTGCTGTAAAAAAGGCCCTTGCACCCCCTTCCGAACCTGAGCAAATCGCTGAACAGAAAGTACCGGACACACTGCCTCCGGAAGCACCTTAAATAACGTCACATAAACCCCTTTGCCCAATTGATCAGTTTTTGATCTACTGATAAGGAGCTGAATGCTATCCGCATTGATCTGAACCTCCGAAAACATCAAACCCCCCAAACCGCGCTTATTTTTGCTCACCAGCTCCCCAATCCTCAAGGCTCCAAATAAAGCCAAAGAAAAAGCAGCCGTAAACAGTTGAACCTCATAAGGCGAGGAACAAACCCTGGGCAAGATTCCTACCATATCCTGTAGCAGCCCAAATGACACAGGGCGCCTGGTGTCTCTTACCACGCGTCCGCGCCGGAAACCCTTCATGGCCTGACGCACCATAAAGTCCTTCGTAATATCCCGCAGGCCTTGTAGCTTATGAAGAAAAGCCAACGCAGCCAATCTCCGATTCATTTTCGATACCGACTCTCCCTTGGAAAACTGCATCCCAATCACATACAACAACAGGGAGAGCCTGTCCTGATCTGAAACACAACCCCCCACGGAACTTACCAGCTCGTCCCATTCACTCCAAACCGAAAAGTAAGCCGCCCATGTTCCCGCACTCACCGAACACTGTACCAAGCCACCCGCTATGCCAATGCCAGTCTCCACAGATGCGTAGGACAAGAAACCGACCTCTGCTCCGCCGCCGGCGCCAGCTTCCGGAACCTGTCCCACTGAAAACGAGACAAGGCATCAGCAATGGAATTCTCCACACCCGGTACATGTACAGCTTTTACAAAACAATTCCAACTCAAACAACGAAGGACCAAAAAACGTAATAAGCGCACTACGGGCGGAGACGAAGCAGACAGACTAGACACAAACTGCCACCACCCCCATGTTATCACAGTAAAAACAAACTCGCCGATTTTGAAAGCGAGACCCCCAAATGTCCAATGCCACCACAATCGGGAAAAACTCCAATAACACCAGGTTACTCAAGAAGCCCGCGACACGCCATTCCTCCGGCCACGCCTCCGCGCACCATGCCCCTTGACAGTACGCCCCAAAACCCAAACTGCCCGCTGCATCCGTGTACAAATCGAAATCAAAGGCCGACTCCCGTTATATGTGGCCAAAAATTCCTCCCATACCCGCAGATCCGCCTTGTGTTCGGCCGAAAGCCGAATAAAATGATGTGGCATTCGAACCCCAGAGGTGGCGGCACTCAGGCGACGGCAAAAAATGCGCCCCATCGGCATGATGCGGCAGGCGAAATTAAGCTTTCCCAGCAAAGACTGTAATTGCTTCAGCCTAACTTTCTTCGCCTGTAAGGCCGCCCTCACCAACAATCGTAAGTCCTCCAATTTAGCCGTCGGCAAGCGACACTCCATTGCCTGTGTATCCATAATGATACCCAAGAATTGCATCTCCGTAGAAGGCCCTTCCGTCTTCTCTGGCGCAAGGGGAATCCCGAAACGCCGCGCCACGTCTCCCAATGTTCGTAACAAGACCGAACAAACCGTGGACTTCGGGGGGCTAATACAAAGAAAATCATCAAGGTAGTGCAGAACCGAGCGCACTTGTGACTCTTCCCGAACCACCCATTCGACAAAGGTACTAAACGTTTTGAAATACGAGCAAGAAATAGAACAACCCATGGGAAGACAACGGTCAACAAAAACTGACCACCCCAAAAACAACCCAACAACGGCTGGCTATCCGGGTGAACCGGCAATAAACGAAAAGCGGACTCAATGTCCGTCTTAGCCAGTAATGCCCCCTGCCCATATCTCTGAACCCAACTGACGGCCGTATCAAATGACGTATATGACACCGACGTCAAGTCAGGCTCTATCGCATCATTCACCGAAGATCCCTTAGGATACGACAAGTGATGTATCAGCCGAAATTTATGTGGTTCCTTCTTCGGAACCACCCCCAAAGGCGACACATGCAACCCAGGTATGGGTGGGTGATCGAATGGGCCAGCCATTCTACCCATCTCCACCTCTTTAGCTAACTTATCCGTCACCACCTGAGGAAACTGAGAAGTAGATTTTAGATTTTTGGGCAACGAATCCCCAGACAAGGGTAGCGAACGGAATGTGAAAACCATGGGCAAAGCCCTCGGCAAGAAAAACCGCCGCCTCCCTTCTGGGATACCTACTTAAGTACGGCAGCATCTCGGACAGATTTACCGGCGTCTTCCCTTTTTGAAGCGGACTCACTAGATTGCGGCTTCCCCTTCTTGAAGCATTTGGCAAAACCGTGAGAGCCTCCGCATCCGGAGCACTCATGACGGAACCGACAGGTCGTGCCAAAGCGGCACGCTCCTTTATTGAACTGCCAACAGTAGTTTTTTCGTTGGGAGGCCGGCTGCCCAGTGCCTGAACCGCCGCCCCCCCCCTGAAAAGGGGCTGGCCCGAAGCCCGAGCCTGCACCATGAGCTTCATCCAAAGCCCAATATCCTTATGGTCCCATCTTAGCTGAGGCCTGACAGCTTTTCGCTGGCGAAACTGTTCATCGTAGCGAAGCCATGCCAGTCCTCCATATACTCTATAAGCCTCCCCAATCGCGTCTAAATAGCAAAAAGCGGAGAACAATTCTCCGGCTCCTTTTCACCTATGACGCTGGCCAATATCGCAAAGGCTTGCAGCCAGTTAGAAAAAGTCCTAGAGATAAGCCGCCAACGACGCCTTTCCTCCTCCTCCTTTTTACTCTCATCTGCTTTACCTTTCTCTATATTAAACTTCTCCAACGGCAAGAGGGAGAATATCTCGTCATATTCCCCCCACCAAATCCGCTCCCTAACTTCGGGCTTGAGGTGCACCCCCAGCGGACCCTCGAAGCACACATAAACCTCACCATGCGCTCTATCACCCAAACGAACCCCATCGTCCCCCGACTCCTTAGCCTTACGCGACTCCGTGCCACTGGCCCCCACCGTCTGCGAAGCAGACTCAACTACCGCCGAGGATAATGGGATCTCTGTATCCGTTTGTCCTTCCCGCTGTGACGCCGTGCTCACCGCCGGCGACAGCGTAAAACTACGCACAACGGGGGCATCACGGCCCGAACCATCCGACGTGGTCACGGCAGGGACCCACGCTCCCGTCGGCCCCGCTACTGGTCCCGAGGACCCAGGCGGGGCGCAACGGTCCAACAATTCCCGAAAACCCGCAAAAAAAATTCCGCCAGACCTGCCACACCAGGTTCCCTACCTAACTGACCCGCTTGCTCACTGCCCCGTGACCCCCCTCGTCCACCCGCCGTGAACCCAACCCCTTGCCCTACAGAAGTAGCAGAAATAAAACTGGACTCACCAGGCTGCCTGCGCACCGAATCCCGAGCAGCCGCACATCCGGATCCCAGCTGACTCTGTACCGTCGGGCGCACGGTCGGTGATCTCCCATCGCCGTCATCGCTGGACACCTCGCCGGATTCTGCTGACGACTCACGCACGGACTGTGCCGCAGGCGTCCTTCCCCTCGAGTCTACCGGCTCCGCACGCCCCGGCGTATCAGCATCCTCATCTGCCTCCATCTGACAGCTGCGGGGTTCACGTGCACCCCCAGCCGTGGAAGGGGGTCGCCGGCCCTTTAATTGAGCTTGGCCACTCCCCCGTGCAGCTGTCACTCTAACATTGCTTGAAGATGCCTGTAATGTCTGTGGAGAAGCAGCAGAGGGCGCCAACTGCTTTCTGCTGCCTGTTTCAACAGTCTTCCCACGCCGAGCCGACGCTCCAGCCTCAGGAGAGGGAGCTGAGCCTGCGGATGCTGCAGCCGACGATCGCAGGTACCGGACCTCCTGGCACACCAGGTCCGCTCTGCCTACCGCTCCAGAAGGGACAGGGCTCCCGCCCCTCCCTGCATCCGACTGTGTCCCACGCCGAGCCGGCCTCCTGCTAGGCACATCAGCAGGAGAGCCGGCCGCAAGGTCCTGTGTCACTGTAGAGGGGGAGGAGGGGGGAAGAGAGCGCAGCGTCCCCCCCTCCCGCCGGTGCTGGGGATTCCTCCCAAGCCCTCTGCTGGAGCCAGAAGTTGATGGCCCAGCAGGGGACACTGAAGAGTTCCGTGTGGAGCTCCCGTGCGGCCGCCGGACCCGGGGGGTATGTGATGGGCTCAACCGCTCAGGAGGGCGAACCCTCCTAGCGCGCTTAGATGAAGGGGGGGATCCAGGAGGAGATGGATCAACCCCCGACCCCCTTAGCATGCCCAATAGCTGTTGCTGGAGCCACTGAGGACCCCGTGTAAAGGCTGCAGCCCTGACCTGGTTCCACAAGGCCTCCAAATCGCTCATCTTGCCTGTATTTCTCTCCGCAGGGGCTGACAGAACTTCTACCAACAAGGAATATTCTGGAATGATTTCCCAACAGCCTGTGCAACATCCCAACCCTTTCCTGCTCCACCCAAACACCTGACCTGCTCCTCCAATAAGGTAAGCTACCCTTTTTCCCCAACTAACTCAGTAAAAACGTAACCCTTGCCGACCTGTTCCTCCCATAGTCATGCCGACCCTCCGTCCAAATTTTCCTCCGGGTCGCACTAGAACACCATTTTTATTAGGGGGGCCACACAGGTGCCCCAGTGTATACTATAGGGGGGGCTACATCTGTGAAGCTTTTACCAAACAGGTAAAGTATTGCAGGGCAATAAAAAATAAAAAATATACATCTTGGAACTCGGCTAAAATAGACAATTGTACCCCACTTCCAAGCAATGTTTCATCTTTATAATTCTGACATTAAATATCTGTGTGCTAATTATACCATTTTTGTTTTACATAGGGGAGAAAAGATTCGGAGGACACCTCTCATCCGAGGAGACCAGAGCCCCCCCCTCTGGAAGAAGGGGAAATCCCCCCAACACAAGCATAGCAGGAGGAAGAAGAAGATGTGGTGGAAGTAGTCACCACAACAGGTGAGTGTCTGCGACCACAGGCTCCGATAAGAGATGGATGGCGGCATTTTTTTGAAACCTAATTTCTTTTGGGTTTCCTCTCTTTTTAGGTGATCGTGAGGTTGTGGATCCAGATCCTTTCACATCCGAAAGTGCCCAGATCCTGATCGGGGAGATCATGGGGTGTAATTTACAATTGGAAAACATCAAGCAAAACATCAATGATGTTATTCCAAAATATAAAAACATAATTGATGTTTTGGGGCGAGTTTAAAGCCCCTCCAAATCATTTTCTTCTTTTGTGTGCTACAATGTGCGAAATGTTTTTGTGATTTTTCCCAAAGCCAAATTTGGAGGATGCACACAGTGTGTCAACATGTGCTATCTGCCATCACGGGAGATCAATGGACGCGTTTTGGGGGTGCAACCCCTTCCTCAATAATAAAGTAGCTGTGAGGAAGGGCTTTCTCCCCCAAAACACGTCCCTTGATCCCCCGTGATGGCAGCTAGCACATGTTGACATTGGGAAATTTGTGTGCATCTTCCAAATTTGGCTTTTCCAGGGGTGATTTCCCCCCATCTGAACGCAATATCAAACACAGTTCCTAAATACTCATGTCTGATATTGCCTTCAAGTTCTACCAAATGTGAACTTTGTAAGATCAAGATTTGTGTCTTTCTTGTGGGTTTTACACAGGCCTGTTTTCAATAAAATGCACATTTTGATTTTGGATAATGACACCACAAAAATTGTTATACAACAAACATGTTGGTTTGTCAGAAAAACCTTTGGTAAATGCACATGTGATTGTGCAGGTATTAAAAAGATTGTTCATCAAGAATGTGTGGATTATTGTCTCAACGCTACAACACTTTTGGGGTGATGTAATTGTTGTTTTATGAGAAAATGGGGGTTATTTCCTAAGGGGAAATCCACTTTGCACTACAAGTGCAGTTTCAGTGCAGTTGCAAGTGCACTTGTAGTGAAAAGTGTCTTTGCATTTAGTAAATAACAGCCAACAGTGCTTTGTATAAGGTTACACAATCACGATATTTTCTGCACTCCACACATTTCTGTCAGGGTCAGCTCAAACAAACACAAGCAGTAAATGTCCACAAAGAAGAGCCTGGGGGGAGATGCCTGTCGAGAACTTGAGGTCCTGCAGACTTCTCCCTGTGGCCAAATACCGCAGGGTAGCGACCAACCTCTGCTCCGGAGTGATGGCTTGCCTCATGCAGGTATCCTGCCTACTAATATAAGGGGTCAGCAAAGCCAACAAACTGTGAAACACGGGGTCCGTCATCCGGAGAAAGTTCCTGAAATCATCAGGATTATTCTCACGGATATCACGGAGCAAAGGCATATGAGAGAACTGGTCACGCTGAAGCAACCAATTCTTGGTCCATGAACTCCTCCCCACCCTGTTCATGGACTGGACTTGTGTCAAGGTCAGGACCCCAACACCAAGCCCCCGCACAGCACGAACTCTACGGGGAGTACGCATACGAAACATGGCTAGAAAACGGTCGGCTGCTCAGAACGAAGTAACAGAACGCACTGAAGAACAGCAAGGCCTGTGAAGAGCGACCTGAAAAACAGCAACGAGCGGGCAAGATCGCACAGAAAACTCCGATACGAACTGACTGCACGCACTGAAGAGCAGATACAAACCCACAAGCACAAACTGAACGTCAGAAAACGATCTGAAAGCCACGAGTCTGAAAAAGCGCGAATCGTCTCTCACCAAACTTTTACTAACACGAGATTAGCAAAAGGAGCCCAAAGGGTGCCGCGCTTGGTTCTGAACCGGCCTTTTCTAGTCTCGTCGTACGTGGTGTACGTCACCGCGTTGTTGGCGATCGGAAATTCCGACAACTTTGTGCGACTGTGTGTAGGCAAAACAAGTTTGAGCCAACATCCGTCGGAAAAAATCCTAGGATTTTGTTGTCGGAATGTCCGAACAAAGTCCGACCGTGTGTATGCCCTATAACAGTTTTTTTGGTAGCGTTTTGGTGAACTGGCAAGCACCAGCCCCAGGCAGCATCAGGTTAGTGCCAGTAGCGCTAACACCCACGCACGCACCGTACACCTCCCTTAGTGGTATAGTATCTGAACGGATCAATATCTGATCCAATCAGATCTATACTAGCATCCCCAGCCGTTTAGGGTTCCCAAAAACGCAGTGTTAGCGGGATCAGCCCAGATACCTGCTAGCACCTGCGTTTTGCCCCTCCGCCTGGCCCAGCCCAGCCCACCCAAGTGCAGTATCGATCGATCACTGTCACTTACAAAACACTAAACGCATAACTGCAGCGTTCGCAGAGTCAGGCCTGAACCCTGCGATCGCTAACAGTTTTTTTGGTAGCGTTTTGGTGAACTGGCAAGCACCAGCGGCCTAGTACACCCGGTCGTAGTCAAACCAGCACTGCAGTAACACTTGGTGATGTGGGGAGTCCTATAAGTGCAGTTCAAGCTGGTGAGGTGGCAAGCACAAGTAGTGTCCCGCTGCCACCAAGAAGACGAACACAGGCCCGTCGTGCCCATAGTGCCCTTCCTGCTGCATTCACCAATCCTAACTGGGAACCCACCATTTCTGCAGCGCCCATACTTCCCCCATTCACATCCCCAACCAAATGCAGTCGGCTGCATGAGAGGCGAACCGGTTACAGTTATAAAAGTTAGTTACAAAAAAAAGTGTAAAAAAAAATAAAATATAAAATAAAAGAAAATAGTTGTCGTTTTATTGTTCTCTCTCTCTCTATTCTCTCTCTATTGTTCTGCTCTTTTTTACTGTATTCTATTCTGCAATGTTTTATTGTTATTATGTTTTATCATGTTTGCTTTTCAGGTATGCAATTTTTTATACTTTACCGTTTACTGTGTTTTATTGTTAACCATTTTTTTGTCTTCAGGTACGCCATTCACGACTTTGAGTGGTTATACCAGAATAATGCCTGCAGGTTTAGGTATCATCTTGGTATCATTCTTTTCAGCCAGCGGTCGGCTTTCATGTAAAAGTAATCCTAGTGGCTAATTAGCCTCTAGACTGCTTTTACAAGCAGTGGGAGGGAATGCCCCCCCCACCATCTTCCGTGTTTTTCTCTGGCTCTCCTGTCTCAACAGGGAACCTGAGAATGCAGCCGGTGATTCAGCCAGCTGACCATAGAGCTGATCAAAGACCAGAGTGGCTCCAAACATCTCTATGGCCTAAGAAACCGGAAGCTACGAGCATTTCATGACTTAGATATCGCCGGATGTAAACAGCACCATTGGGAAATTGGGAAAGCATTTTATCACACCGATCTTGGTGTGGTCAGATGCTTTGAGGACAGAGGAGAGATCTAAGGTCTAATAGACCCCAATTTTTTCAAAAAAGAGTACCTGTCACTACCTATTGCTATCATAGGGGATATTTACATTCCCTGAGATAACAATAAAAATTATTTAAAAAAAAAAAATTAAAGGAACAGTTTAAAAATAAGAGAAAAAAGCAAAAAAAAATAAAGAAAAAAAAAAAAAAAAAGCACCCCTGTCCCCCCCTGCTCTCACGCTATGGCGAACGCAAGCGTTGGTTTGGCGTCAAATGTAAACAGCAATTGCACCATGCATGTGAGGTATCACCGCGAAGGTCAGATTGAGGGCAGTAATTTTAGCAGTAGACCTCCTCTGTAAATCTAAAGTGGTAACCTGTAAAGGCTTTTAAAATCTTTTAAAAATGTATTTATTTTGTTGCCACTGCACGTTCGTGTGCAATTTTAAAGCATGTCATGTTTGGTATCCATGTACTCGGCCTAAGATCATCTTTTTTATTTCATCAAACATTTGGGCAATATAGTGTGTTTTAGTGCATTAAAATTTTAAAAAGTGTGTTTTTTCCCCAAAAAATGCGTTTGAAAAATCACTGCGCAAATACTGTGTGAAAAAAAAATGAAACACCCACAATTTGAATCTGTAGGGCATTTGCTTTAAAAAATATATAATGTTTGGGAGTTCAAAGTAATTTTCTTGCAAAAAAAAAAATTTTTTTCATGTAAACAAAAAGTGTCAGAAAGGGCTTTGTCTTCAAGTGGTTAGAAGAGTGGGTGATGTGTGACATAAGCTTCTAAATGTTGTGCATAAAATGCCAGGACAGTTCAAAACCCACCCCATTTTGGAAAGTAGACACCCCAAGCTATTTGCTCCCAAGGCTCCCAAAAAGTCCCACACATGTGGTATCCCCATACTCAGGAGAAGCAGCTAAATGTATTTTGGGGTGCAATTCCACATATGCCCATGGCCTGTGTGAGCAATATATCATTTAGTGACAACTTTGTGCAAAAAAAAAAAAAATTGTCACTTTCCCGCAACTTGTGTCAAAATATAAAGTATTCTATGGACTCAACATGCCTCTCAGCAAATAGCTTGGGGTGTCTACTTTCCAAAATGGGGTCATTTGGGGGGTTTGTGCCATCTGGGCATTTTATGGCCTTCAAAACTGTGATAGGTAGTGAGGAGTGAAATCAAAAATTTACGCCCTTAGAAATCCTGAAGGCAGTGATTGGTTTTCGGGGCCCCGTACACGGTTGGCTCCCAAAAATTCCCACACATGTGGTATCCCCGTACTCAGGAGAAGCAGCTGAATGTATTTTGGGGTGCAATTCCACATATGCCCATGGCCTGTGTGAGCAATATATCATTTAGTGACAACTTTTTGTAATTTTTTTTTTTGTCATTATTCAATCACTTGGGACAAAAAAAATTAATATTCAATGGGCTCAACATGCCTCTCAGCAATTTCCTTGGGGTGTCTACTTTCCAAAATGGGGTCATTTGGGGGGGTTTTGTACTGCCCTGCCATTTTAGCACCTCAAGAAATGACATAGGCAGTCAAACTAAAAGCTGTGTAAATCCCAGAAAATGTACCCTAGTTTGTAGACGCTATAACTTTTGCGCAAACCAATAAATATACACTTATTGACATTTTTTTTACCAAAGTCATGTGGCCGAATACATTTTGGCCTAAATATATGACTTAAATTGAGTTTATTGGATTTTTTATATAACTAAAGGTAGAAAATATCATTTTTTTTCAAAATTTTCGGTCTTTTTCCATTTATAGCGCAAAAAATAAAAACGGCAGAGGTGATCAAATACCATCAAAAGAAAGCTCTATTTGTAGGAAGAAAATGATGCAAATTTCGTTTGGGTACAGCATTGCATGACCGCGCAATTAGCAGTTAAAGCGACGCAGTGCCAAATTGTAAAAAGTGCTCTGGTCAGGAAGGTGGTAAATCTTCAGGATTTCTAAGGGCGTACATTTTTGGTGAGTATTTTGCAGCTCTCATTTGGTTTTGAAAATAAAGAAAGACAAGAAAAAATTTTTTTTTTGCAAAATACTCACTATACCTCTCAGCAAATAGCTTGGGGTGTCTACTTTCCAAAATGGGGTCATTTGGGGGGGGGGGGGGTTTGCCACCTGGGCATTCCATGGCCTCCGAAACTGTGATAGGCAGTGAAGAGTGAAATAAAAAATTTACGCCCTTAGAAAGCCTGAAGGCGGTGCTTGGTTTTCGGGGTCCCGTGCGTGGCTAGGCTCCCAAAAAGTTCCACACATGTGGTATCCCTGTACTCAGGAGAAGCAACAGAATGTATTTTGGGGTGTAATTTCACATATTCCCATGGCATGTTTAAGCAATATATCATTTAGTGACAACTTTGTGCAAAAAAAAAAAAAAAATTGTCTATTTCCCGCAACTTGTGTCACAAATATAAAATATTCCATGGACTCGACATGCCTCTCAGCAAATAGCTTGGGGTGTCTACTTTCCAAAATGGGGTCATTTGGGGGGGTTTTGAACTGTCCTGGCATTTTATGCACAACATTTAGAAGCTTATGTCACACATCACCCCACTCTTCTAACCACTTGAAGACAAAGCCCTTTCTGACACTTTTTGATTACATGAAAAAATTATTTTTTTTTGCAAGAAAATTACTTTGAACCCCCACACATTATATATATTTTTTAAAGCAAATGCCCTACAGATTAAAATGGTGGGTGATTCATTTTTTTTTTTCACACAGTATTTGCGCAGCGATTTTTCAAACGCATTTTTTGGGGAAAAAACACACTTTTTAAAATTCTAATGCACTAAAACACACTATATTGCCCAAATGTTTGATGAAATAAAACAGATGATCTTAGGCCGAGTACATGGATACCAAACATGACATGCTTTAAAATTGCGCACAAACGTGCAGTGGCGACAAATTAAATACATTTTTAAAAGCCTTTAAAAGCCTTTACAGGTTACCACTTTAGATTTACAGAGGAGGTCTACTGCTAAAATTACTGCCCTCGATCTGACCTTCACGGTGATACCTTACATGCATGGTGCAATTGCTGTTTACATTTGACGCCAGACCGACGCTTGCGTTCGCCTTAGCGCGAGAGCAGGGGGGACAGGGGTGCTTTTTTTTTTTTTTTTTTCTTTTCTTTATTATTTTTTTGCTTTCTTATCTTATTTTTAAACTGTTCCTTTCATTTTTGTTTTTTAAATCATTTTTATTGTTATCTCAGGAATGTAAATATCCCCTATGATAGCAATAGGTAGTGACAGGTACTCTTTTTTGAAAAAATTGGGGTCTATTAGACCCTATATTTCTCCTCTGCCCTCAAAGCATCTGACCACACCAAGATCGGTGTGATAAAATGCTTTCCCAATTTCCCAATGGCGCTGTTTACATCCGGCAAAATCTAAGTCATAAAATGCTCGTAGCTTCCGGTTTCTTAGGCCATAGAGATGTTTGAAGCCACTCCGGTCTCTGATCAGCTCTATGGTCAGCTGGCTGAATCACCGGCTGCATTCTCAGGTTCCCTGTTGAGACAGGAGAGCCAGAGAAAAACACGGAAGACGGTGGGGGGGCATTCCCTCCCACTGCTTGTAAAAGCAGTCTAGAGGCTAATTAGCCACTAGGATTGCTTTTACATGAAAGCCGACCGCTGGCTGAAAAGAATGATACCAAGATGATACCTAAACCTGCAGGCATCATTCTGGTATAACCACTCAAAGTCGTGAATGGCGTACGTGAAGACAAAAAAATGGTTAACAATAAAGCACAGTAAACGGTAAAGTATAAAAAAATGCATACCTGAAAAGCAAACATGATAAAACATAATAACAATAAAACATTGCAGAATAGAATACAGCAAAAAAGAGCTGAACAATAGAGAGAGAATAGAGAGAGAGAGAACAATAAAACGACAACTATTTTTTTTTATTTTATATTTTTGTTTGTGTTTTTATTTTATTTTTTTACACTTTTTTTGTAACTGTAACTTTTATAACTGTAACCGGTTCCAGGTTCGGGTCTCTCAAAATGCGATGGCATCTTGGGAGACCCTGTGAAAGTGCGCCTAGTCTGTGGAATGCTGTACACTACGCTAATACTCAACTAGTGTATGGTAGCGTTCAAAACATTCACCAATGCAAAGGCCAGGATTGTCAGGACAGGAGGGACAATAATAGTGGGTGTCACGCCTATATCCGCGCTTGCTGCAGACACAACATCATTTTTGGGGGGTTCGTTGGGTAGGGGTACTCGGGAGGACATAAAGAAAATGCCTCTCATGCAGCCGACTGCATTTGGTTGGGGATGTGAATGGGGGAAGTACGGGTGCTGCAGAAGCGGTGGGTTCCCAATTAGGATTGGCGAATGCAGCAGGAAGGGCATTATGGGCACGACGGGCCTGTTTGTCTTCTTCTTGGTGGCAGCGGGACACTACTTGTGCTTGCCACCTCACCAGCTTGAAGGGACTCGCCACGTCACCAAGTGTTACTGCAGTGCTGGTTTGACTACGACCGGGGTGTAATAGGCCGCTGATGCTTGCCAGTTCACCAAAACGCTACCAAAAAAACTGTTATGCCGCGTACACACGAGCGGACTTTCTATCCTACTTGGTCCGGCACACTTTCCGACGGACTTTGTCCGCCAGGTGCGCCGGACTTTAAAACGAACGGACTTGCCCACACACGCCGGGATTTTCCGGCGGGCTAAGTCCGCCCGTCTTTCCGACGGACTTTCGCCGGAGTTCCGGCGGACTTTCAGAATGAACGGACTTGCCCACACACGGACAAGTCCATTCATTTTGAACGTGACTCAGGTGCGACGGGACTAGAAAAGGATGTCAATCTTGCCGCTTTTATCGGCTAGATTGACACCTTGCGAGCCCCGTCGCGGGGCATACCAGGCCCTTAGGTCTGGTATGGATTATAAAGGGGAACCCCGCTACGCCGAAAAAACGGCGTGGGGTCCCCCCTAAAATCCATACCAGACCCCGATCCGAGCACGCAGCCTGGCCGGTCAGGAAAGGGGGTGGGGACGAGCGAGCGCCCCCCCCCCCTCCTGAACCGTACCAGGCCGCATGCCCTCAACATGGGGGGTGGGTGCTTTGGGGGAGGGGGGCGCCCTGCGCCCCCCCCAAAGCACCTTGGTCCCCATGTTGATGAGGACAAGGGCCTCTTCCCGACAACCCTGGCCGTTGGTTGTCGGGGTCTGCGGGCGGGGGCTTATCGGAATCTGGGAGCCCCCTTTAATAAGGGGGCCCCCAGATCCCGGCCCCCCACCCTATGTAAATGAGTATGGGGTACATGGTACCCCTACCCATTTACCTAGGAAAAAAGTGTAAGTAATAAAACACACCACACAGGTTTTTAAAATATTTTATTAAACAGCTCCGGGGGGGGGGGTCTTCTTCCGGCTTCGGGGGTCCCTCCGCTTCATCTTCTCCCGGCGTCCGGTTGGTTCTTCTCCGCTCTCCGGCCTCTTCTCCCGGTGTCGCAGGTCTTCGGCCGGCCCCTCCGCTCTCTTCATGTAGCTCTATTGCGAGCGGAGGTCCGGACTTCTGGGCTTCTGGGCTTCTTGGCTTCTTGGCTTCTCTTCTCTTCTCTTCCCCCAGATGTTGACACGACGCTCTCTCCGGCTGGACTGGTCTCTGAGGGCTGCGTTGTGACTTATATACTGTGACGTTTTAGGGGGCGTGGTCGGGGGGCGTGGTCGACCACGCCCCTAAAACGTCACAGTCCCAGCATGCCCAGGGACTGTGACATCATATGGGGGCGGGGTCTCCGCCTATATAAGTCACAACGCAGCCCTCAGAAACCAGTCCAGCCGGAGAGAGCGTCGTGTCAACATCTGGGGGAAGAGAAGAGAAGCCAAGCCAAGCCAAGAAGCCAAGAAGCCAAGAAGCCCAGAAGTCCGGACCTCCGCTCGCAATAGAGCTACATGAAGAGAGCGGAGGGGCCGGCCGAAGACCTGCGACACCGGGAGAAGAGGCCGGAGAGCGGAGAAGAACCAACCGGACGCCGGGAGAAGATGAAGCGGAGGGACCCCCGAAGCCGGAAGAAGACCCCCGAAGCCGGAGGAAGATCCCCCCCCGGAGCTGTTTAATAAAATATTTTAAAAACCTGTGTAGTGTGTTTTATTACTTACACTTTTTTCCTAGGTAAATGGGTAGGGGTACCATGTACCCCATACTCATTTACATAGGGTGGGGGGCCGGGATCTGGGGGCCCCCTTATTAAAGGGGGCTCCCAGATTCCGATAAGCCCCCGCCCGCAGACCCCGACAACCAACGGCCAGGGTTGTCGGGAAGAGGCCCTTGTCCTCATCAACATGGGGACAAGGTGCTTTGGGGGGGGGGGGGCGCAGGGCGCCCCCCTCCCCCAAAGCACCCACCCCCCATGTTGAGGGCATGCGGCCTGGTACGGTTCAGGAGGGGGGGGGCGCTCGCTCGTCCCCACCCCCTTTCCTGACGCGGCCAGGCTGCGTGCTCGGATCGGGGTCTGGTATGGATTTTAGGGGGACCCCACGCCGTTTTTTTCGGCGTAGCGGGGGTTCCCCCTTTATAATCCATACCAGACCTAAGGGCCTGGTATGCCCCGCGCTCGCCGCAATAGGAAGATTTGTTTTTCCTATTGCAGCGAGCGCGAGATGCAATACCATCCCCTCGTGTCGTATTTGGGTCTGTCGGACCAGCCTACACACGAGCGGGCTTTCCGTCGGACCAGCACACACACGAGCGGACTTTCCGCCCGAAACTGAGTCCGACGGAAAGATTTCAAACATGTTTGAAAATCTAGGTCCGGCGGGCTTTTGGGAAGAAGTCCGCCGGAAAAGTCCGCCGCCGCCCCACACACGGGCGGATTGTCCGGCACACTCTGGTCCGCCGGACCAAGTATGCCGGAAAGTCCGACCGTGTGTGTACGCGGCATTAGCGATCGCAGGGATCAGGCATGACTCTGCGAACGCTGCAGTTATGCGTTTAGTGTTCTGTAATTGACAGTGATCAATCGATACTGCACTTCGGTGGGCTGGGCTGGGCTGGGCTGGGCCGGGCGGAGGGGCAAAACGCAGGTGCTAGCAGGTATCTGGGCTGATCCCGCTAACACTGCATTTTTGCGAACCCTAAACTGAGGGGGGCGCCAGTATAGATCGGATCAGATATTGATCCGTTCAGATACTATACCACTAAGGGAGGTGTACGGTGCGTGCGTGGGTGTTAGCGGTACTGGCGCTAATCTGACGCTGCCTGGGGCTGGTGCTTGCCAGTTCACCAAAACGCTACCAAGAAAACTGTTAGCGATCGCAGGGATCAGGCCTGACTCTGGAAACGCTGCAGTTATGCGTTTAGTGTTTTGTAAGTGACAGTGATCGATCGATACTGCACTTGGGTGGGCTGGGCTGGGCTGGGCGGAGGGGAAAAAAGCAGGTGCTAGCAGGTATCTGGGCTGATCCCGCTAACACTGCGTTTTTGGGAACCCTAAACTGCTGGGGACGCTAGTATAGATCTGATCGGATCAGATATTGATGCGTTCAGATACTATACCACTAAGGGAGGCGTATGCTGCGTGCGTGGGTGTTAGCAGTACTGGCGCTAATCTGACGCTGCCTGGGGCGACGCATATCACCGCCGGGCGATCAGGGGGCTAAACCTTTATTCGTTAATAAACAGCGGGTGCCCTGACACTATAAAAAATAAACGAACTAACCAGCGTCACCCGTAACGGTTATACGGTGATCAGTGGTGAAAGGGTTAACTAGGGGGCAATCAAGGGGTTAAAACATTTATTAGGTAGTATATGGGGGTCCCTGACGCTATAAAACGCTGACGGCGAACCTAAATATTTACGTCCCTAACTAGCGTCACCAGCGACACTAATACAGCGATCAGAAAAATGATCGCTTAGTGACACTGGTGATGGGGGGTGATCAAGGGGTTAAAACTTTATTGGGGGGGTTAGGGGGGGTATCCTAGACCTACAGGGGGCTAATACTAACTGCCCTAACACAGTAATGCCCCGTACACACGGTCGGATTTTCCGATGGAAAATGTCCGATCGGAGCGTGTTGTTGGAAATTCCGACCGTGTGTGGGCTCCATCGGACATTTTCCATCGGATTTTCCGACACACAAAGTTGGAGAGCAGGAGATAAAATTTTCCGACAACAAAATCCGATCGCGTCAATTCCGACCGTGTGTGGCCTGTTCCGACGCACAAAGTGCCAGGCATGCTCAGAAGAAATTCCAAGACGGAACAGCTCGGTCTGGTAAACTTAGCGTTCGCAATGGATACAGCACTTTCGTCACGCTGCAATGTTAAAAATGGTTTAATACAGCACACTCTCTTCTTCTTTATAATGTGACAAGAATTAAGTAGTTTTGCTGCTCATATTCACACACACTTCTCACAAACTTATTTCGTTACTATTTATCGTGATTCCCTCAATATATTTTGATTTCTCACATCTTACAACATATTTTTGTATATTTAAGTGCTCTTGCATAGCAAGACCACTTACTGTTATCTCACATATATATTATTAGTGGGAATGCTTTAGCAGTCCCACTATTGTTATTCGATTTTATTTATTTTTAATTTTAATTTCTAATAATTTTATTCCGTACGTTTTTTGGTTCTGCATAACTTCTGCATACTTTCAGCTATTAAAACCATTCAACTATTAAAATGTTCGTCTCTTTTAGCTAAGGTGTGCTCTTTTTCAACTTTTTTTCTACCATTTATACTTTTTAAAATATTAAGCTTTTTAACACTTTTTTTTAACATTGAAGTCAATGGGAGCATGCTTGAAATCCTTAAATTCTTCTTCCGCTCCCAAAAGTTTCAGCTCCTTCATACTTTCACCTAGAGACACCAAACAAACTTTAAAATGTTCACAAAATATTCAGCTATCTGGCTATATCTTTTCAGTTTGATATCTTTTACAGTTTTAGAGAAAAAGCTTTTTGTTTAGAGGTCATTTCAGGAAATTTTAGCCATTAATCAGAGTGTACTGTGTTTGTTTTGTTGCCATGGTTACCAAAGCTTCTGTTATACAGGGGGGGAGGTGGCTGGAGCATCTCAGCTCTGATTACAGAGCCCGGGGGAGGGGACAGACACACCATGTACTGATTTATAATAGAGGAATATGATGGGGCAGTTTTGATGGGGCAGTTTTGATGGTGGCAATATGATGGGGCAGTTTTGATGGGGACAATTTTTATGGAGCAGTTTTAAAGGTGGCAATATGATGGGGCAGTTTTGATGGTGGCAATATGATGGGGGCAGTTTTGATGGGGCAATTCTGATGGGGCAGTTTTGATGGGGCAATTCTGATGGGGCAGTTTTGATGGTGGTAATATGATGGGGCAGTTTTGGTAGGGCAATTTTGATGGGGCAATTCTGATGGGGCAGTTTTGATGGGGGCAGTTTTGATGGGGGCAATATGATGGGGCAGTTTTGATGGGGCAATTCTGATGGGGCAGTTTTGATGGTGGCAATATGATGGGGCAGTTTTGATGGGGACAATTTTGATGGAGCAATTCTAATGGGGCAGTTTTGATGGCAATATGATGGGGGCAGTTTTGATGGTGGCAATATGATGGGGCAGTTTTGATGGTGGTAATATGATGGGGCAGTTTTGATGGGGCAATTCTGATGGTGGCAATATGATGGGACAATTTTGATGGGGCAGTTTTAATGGGGACAATTTTGATGGGGCAATTCTGATGGGGCAGTTTTAATGGGGAAAGTTTTGATGGGGCAATTCTGATGGGGCAGTTTTGATGGCAGTATGATGGGGCAGTTTTTATGGCGGCCATTTTAGCAATTTAGCTATTCAGCATTCCCACGCATTTTCCCCAGGAAATGCATTTTCTAGTTAAGTGTTTTTGCATAGCAAGACCACTTACTGTTATCTCACATATATATTATTATTAAGTGTTCTTGCATAGCAAGACCACTTACTGTTATCTCACATATATATTATTATTCTTATTAAGTGTTCTTGCATAGCAAGACCACTTACTGTTATCTCACATATATATTATTATTAAGTGTTCTTGCATAGCAAGACCACTTACTGTTATCTCACATATATATTATTAAGTGTTCTTGCATAGCAAGACCACTTATTGTTATCTCACATATATATTATTAAGTGTTCTTGCATAGCAAGACCACTTATTGTTATCTCACATATATATTATTAAGTGTTCTTGCATAGCAAGACCACTTACTGTTATCTCACATATATATTATTCTTATTATTATAGCCAAATTTACCACCCTAACTCCTCCCACAGTTTTTACACTACATAGACAAGTAATATACCGAAACGTGCGGATTGTTCCCGAATGGTGTGCTATTACTTTGTGGAACGTTTCGCCGAATGGTTCACGAAATCTCGTCGTTTTTGCGGCGAAATTGGTCCCATAGGAACGAATGGGGAAACTAGAGTGGGAGATGATAAAAGCTGAAAAATCAGAACATGATTTCTAAACTGCCGCCACTCCCTCATTTTCAAGCCCACCTACACAAATCTTATATCAAAACGTTCAGCTATCCCTGCTGCCACTAAACATGTCCACGGCTAAGCCATAGTCCTGATAGTTTTCACAATATGACCATTTGTTTGCAACTCACGCCGTCCATTGACATTCATTGAAACTACACTCTAGCCCCCTCCAAATTTGAAGGGCAATTTCTAAACTGCGACTGTGCCTTCATTTTTAATATTTCAGAGACATACTATACATCAAAATCTAGGTCTGGGTCTTGTGATTCTCACAATATAAAGATCTTCGCTGTAGGATGTATAGTTTTTAAAATACAGCCATTTGTTTAGAGGTCATTTCAGGAAATTTTAGCCATTAATCAGAGTGTACTGTTAGTGTTTGTTTTGTTGCCATGGTTACCAAAGCTTCTGTTATACACAGGGGGGAAGGTGGCTGGAGCATCTCAGCTGATTACAGAGCCCGGGGGAGGGGGCAGACACACCATGTACTGATTTATAATAGAGGAATATGATGGGGCAGTTTTGATGGGGTAATTCTGATGGGGCAGTTTTGATGAAGCAGTATGCGGGAAGCATAAACAGGGCATGAGCGTTGCTAGGAAACAGTGGTTGTAAACACAAGATGCTGAGACACCCCAAATGCATGTGACTTCATCTGCTAGACTTGATAATGCTTGTAGACTCCTCCCACAGTTTTCACACTACAGAGACAAATAATATACCGAAACGAGCGGATTGTTCCCGATTGGTGTGTTATTACTTTGTGGAATGTTTTGCCGAATGGTCCACGAAATGACGTTTTTGCGGCGAAATTGGTCCCATAGGAATGAATGGCGAAATGTTCAAAACTAGAGTGGGAAGTGACAAAAGCTGACAACCCCATGATCAGCCAAAACATTATGACCACCCCATGATCAGCCAAAACATTATGACCGCCCCATGTAAAAAAAAAAATATTTTTGAAAAAAAAAAATATTTTTGAAAAAAGTAAAAAAATAATTTTTGAAAAAAAAAAAATCATTTTTGAAAAAAAAAAATATATATTTTTGAAAAAAAAAATATTTTTGAAGAAAAAAAAATTATTTTTGAAAAAAAAAAATATTTTTGAAAAAAAAATTTCTTTTAAAAAAAAAAATTATTTTTGAAAAAAAAATATATTTGAAAAAAAAAAATATTTTTGAAAAAAAAAAATTTTTGAAAAAAAAATTACTTTAAAAAAAATAATAATTTCGAAAAAAAAATTATTTTTGAAATAAAAAAATTCATTTTTGAAAAAAAAAATTACCTTTGAAAAAAAAAATTACTTTTGAAAAAAAAAATCATTTTTGAAGAAAAAAAAATCATTTTTGATTAAAAAAAATTCATTTTTGAAAAAAAAAATTACTTTTGAAAAAAATGTTCAGCTCTTTCAGCGAATGATGGAACTTTTTTACTACTATTTATACTTTTTAAAATATTAAGCTTTTTAACACTTTTCACAGTTACTCAAGCCACTCCACCCCACCCAGTTACTCCGCCCACTCCAGTTGTAGAGGCAAGAACACTTTCACAATTTCCCCAGAAATTGTACCTTTTCTAGTTCTTATTATTATTATAGCCAAATTTACCACCCTAACTCCTCCCACAGTTTTTACACTACATAGACAAGTAATATACCGAAACGTGCGGATTGTTCCCGAATGGTGTGCTATTACTTTGTGGAACGTTTCGCCGAATGGTTCACGAAATATCGTAGTTTTTGCGGCGAAATTGGTCCCATAGGAATGAATGGGGAAACTAGAGTGGGAGATGACAAAAGCTGGAAAATCAGAACATGATTTCTAAACTGCCGCCACTCCCTCATTTTCAAGCCCACCTACACAAATCTTATATCAAAACGTTCAGCTATCCCTGCTGCCACTAAACATGTCCACGGCTAAGCCATAGTCCTGATAGTTTTCATAATATGACCATTTGTTTGCAACTCACGCCGTCCATTGACATTCATTGAAACTACACTCTAGTCCCCTCCAAATTTGAAGGGCAATTTCTAAACTGCGACTGTGCCTTCATTTTTAATATTTCAGAGACATACTATACATCAAAATCTAGGTCTGGGTCTTGTGATTCTCACAATATAAAGATCTTCGCTGTAGGATGTATAGTTTTTAAAATACGGCCATTTGTTTAGAGGTCATTTCAGGAAATTTTAGCCATTAATCAGCGTGTACTGTGTTTGTTTTGTTGCCATGGTTACCAAAGCTTCTGTTATACACAGGGGGGGAGGTGGCTGGAGCATCTCAGCTCTGATTACAGAGCCCGGGGGAGGGGACAGACACACCATGTACTGATTTATAATAGAGGAATATGATGGGGCAGTTTTGATGGGGTAATTCTGATGGGGCAGTTTTGATGAAGTAGTATTTGGGAAGCATAAACAGGGCATGAGCGTTGCTAGGAAACAGTGGTTGTAAACACAAGATGCTGAGACACCCCAAATGCATGTGACTTCATCTGCTAGACTTGATAATGCTTGTAGACTCCTCCCACAGTTTTTACACTACAGAGACAAGTAATATACCGAAACGAGCGGATTGTTCCCGATTGGTGTGTTATTACTTTGTGGAATGTTTCGCCGAATGGTCCACGAAATGACGTTTTTGCGGCGAAATTGGTCCCATAGGAATGAATGGCGAAATGTTCAAAACTAGAGTGGGAGGTGACAAAAGCTGACAATCCCATGATCAGCCAAAACATTATGACCACCTCATGATCAACCAAAACATTATGACCGCCCCATGTAAAAAAAAAATATATTTTTGAAAAAAAAAATAATTTTTGAAAAAAATAAAAAAATAATTTTTGAAAAAAATAAAAAAATAATTTTTGAAAAAAATAAATAAATAATTTTTGAAAAAAAAAAAATCATTTTTGAAAAAAAAAAATATTTTTGAAAAAAAAAAATATTTTTGAAAAAAAAAAATTATTTTTGAAAAAAAAAAATTATTTTTGAAAAAAAAAAATATTTTTGAAAAAAAAAATATATTTGAAAAAAAAAAATATTTTTGAAAAAAAAAATATTTTTGAAAAAAAAAAATATTTTTGAAAAAAAAATTACTTTAAAAAAAAAATAATTTCGAAAAAAAAATTATTTTTGAAATAAAAAAATTCATTTTTGAAAAAAAAAATTACCTTTGAAAAAAAAAATTACTTTTGAAAAAAAAAATTCATTTTTGAAGAAAAAAAAATTCATTTTTGAAGAAAAAAAAATCATTTTTGAAAAAAAAAATTACTTTTGAAAAAAATGTTCAGCTCTTTCAGCGAATGATGGAACGTTTTTACTACTATTTATACTTTTTAAAATATTAAGCTTTTTAACACTTTTCACAGTTACTCAAGCCACTCCACCCCACCCAGTTACTCCGCCCACTCCAGTTGTAGAGGCAAGAACACTTTCACAATTTCCCCAGAAATTGTAGCTTTTCTAGTTAAGTGTTCTTGCATAGCAAGACCACTTACTGTTATCTCACATATATATTATTCTTATTATTATAGCCAAATTTACCACCCTAACTCCTCCCACAGTTTTTACACTACATAGACAAGTAATATACCGAAACGTGCGGATTGTTCCCGAATGGTGTGCTATTACTTTGTGGAACGTTTCGCCGAATGGTTCACGAAATATCGTCGTTTTTGCGGCGAAATTGGTCCCATAGGAATGAATGGGGAAACTAGAGTGGGAGATGACAAAAGCTGGAAAATCAGAACATGATTTCTAAACTGCCGCCACTCCCTCATTTTCAAGCCCACCTACACAAATCTTATATCAAAACGTTCAGCTATCCCTGCTGCCACTAAACATGTCCACGGCTAAGCCATAGTCCTGATAGTTTTCATAATATGACCATTTGTTTGCAACTCACGCCGTCCATTGACATTCATTGAAATTACACTCTAGCCCCCTCCAAATTTGAAGGGCAATTTCTAAACTGCGACTGTGCCTTCATTTTTAATATTTCAGAGACATACTATACATCAAAATCTAGGTCTGGGTCTTGTGATTCTCACAATATAAAGATCTTCACTGTAGGATGTATAGTTTTTAAAATACGGCCATTTGTTTAGAGGTCATTTCAGGAAATTTTAGCCATTAATCAGCGTGTACTGTGTTTGTTTTGTTGCCATGGTTACCAAAGCTTCTGTTATACACAGGGGGGGAGGTGGCTGGAGCATCTCAGCTCTGATTACAGAGCCCGGGGGAGGGGACAGACACACCATGTACTGATTTATAATAGAGGAATATGATGGGGCAGTTTTGATGGGGTAATTCTGATGGGGCAGTTTTGATGAAGCAGTATGCGGGAAGCATAAACAGGGCATGAGCGTTGCTAGGAAACAGTGGTTGTAAACACAAGATGCTGAGACACCCCAAATGCATGTGACTTCATCTGCTAGACTTGATAATGCTTGTAGACTCCTCCCACAGTTTTCACACTACAGAGACAAATAATATACCGAAACGAGCGGATTGTTCCCGATTGGTGCGTTATTACTTTGTGGAATGTTTTGCCGAATGGTCCACGAAATGACGTTTTTGCGGTGAAATTGGTCCCATAGGAATGAATGGCGAAATGTTCAAAACTAGAGTGGGAAGTGACAAAAGCTGACAACCCCATGATCAGCCAAAACATTATGACCACCCCATGATCAGCCAAAACATTATGACCGCCCCATGTAAAAAAAAAAATATTTTTGAAAAAAAAAAAAATTTTTGAAAAAAGTAAAAAAATAATTTTTGAAAAAAAAAAAATCTTTTGAAAAAAAAAAATATATATTTTTGAAAAAAAAAATATTTTTGAAGAAAAAAAAATTATTTTTGAAAAAAAAAATATTTTTGAAAAAAAAATTTCTTTTAAAAAAAAAATTATTTTTGAAAAGAAAATATATTTGAAAAAAAAAAATATTTTTGAAAAAAAAAAATATTTTTGAAAAAAAAATTACTTTAAAAAAAATAATAATTTCGAAAAAAAAATTTTTTTTGAAATAAAAAAATTCATTTTTGAAAAAAAAAATTACCTTTGAAAAAAAAAATTACTTTTGAAAAAAAAAATCATTTTTGAAGAAAAAAAAATCATTTTTGATTAAAAAAAATTCATTTTTGAAAAAAAAAATTACTTTTGAAAAAAATGTTCAGCTCTTTCAGCGAATGATGGAACTTTTTTACTACTATTTATACTTTTTAAAATATTAAGCTTTATAACACTTTTCACAGTTACTCAAGCCACTCCACCCCACCCAGTTACTCCGCCCACTCCAGTTGTAGAGGCAAGAACACTTTCACAATTTCCCCAGAAATTGTACCTTTTCTAGTTAAGTGTTCTTGCATAGCAAGACCACTTACTGTTATCTCACATATATATTATTCTTATTATTATAGCCAAATTTACCACCCTAACTCCTCCCACAGTTTTTACACTACATAGACAAGTAATATACCGAAACGTGCGGATTGTTCCCGAATGGTGTGCTATTACTTTGTGGAACGTTTCGCCGAATGGTTCACGAAATATCGTCGTTTTTGCGGCGAAATTGGTCCCATAGGAATGAATGGGGAAACTAGAGTGGGAGATGACAAAAGCTGGAAAATCAGAACATGATTTCTAAACTGCCGCCACTCCCTCATTTTCAAGCCCACCTACACAAATCTTATATCAAAACGTTCAGCTATCCCTGCTGCCACTAAACATGTCCACGGCTAAGCCATAGTCCTGATAGTTTTCATAATATGACCATTTGTTTGCAACTCACGCCGTCCATTGACATTCATTGAAACTACACTCTAGTCCCCTCCAAATTTGAAGGGCAATTTCTAAACTGCGACTGTGCCTTCATTTTTAATATTTCAGAGACATACTATACATCAAAATCTAGGTCTGGGTCTTGTGATTCTCACAATATAAAGATCTTCGCTGTAGGATGTATAGTTTTTAAAATACGGCCATTTGTTTAGAGGTCATTTCAGGAAATTTTAGCCATTAATCAGCGTGTACTGTGTTTGTTTTGTTGCCATGGTTACCAAAGCTTCTGTTATACACAGGGGGGGAGGTGGCTGGAGCATCTCAGCTCTGATTACAGAGCCCGGGGGAGGGGACAGACACACCATGTACTGATTTATAATAGAGGAATATGATGGGGCAGTTTTGATGGGGTAATTCTGATGGGGCAGTTTTGATGAAGTAGTATTTGGGAAGCATAAACAGGGCATGAGCGTTGCTAGGAAACAGTGGTTGTAAACACAAGATGCTGAGACACCCCAAATGCATGTGACTTCATCTGCTAGACTTGATAATGCTTGTAGACTCCTCCCACAGTTTTTACACTACAGAGACAAGTAATATACCGAAACGAGCGGATTGTTCCCGATTGGTGTGTTATTACTTTGTGGAATGTTTCGCCGAATGGTCCACGAAATGACGTTTTTGCGGCGAAATTGGTCCCATAGGAATGAATGGCGAAATGTTCAAAACTAGAGTGGGAGGTGACAAAAGCTGACAATCCCATGATCAGCCAAAACATTATGACCACCTCATGATCAACCAAAACATTATGACCGCCCCATGTAAAAAAAAAATATATTTTTGAAAAAAAAAATAATTTTTGAAAAAAATAAAAAAATAATTTTTGAAAAAAATAAAAAAATAATTTTTGAAAAAAATAAATAAATAATTTTTGAAAAAAAAAAAATCATTTTTGAAAAAAAAAAATATTTTTGAAAAAAAAAAATATTTTTGAAAAAAAAAAATTATTTTTGAAAAAAAAAAATTATTTTTGAAAAAAAAAAATATTTTTGAAAAAAAAAATATATTTGAAAAAAAAAAATATTTTTGAAAAAAAAAATATTTTTGAAAAAAAAAAATATTTTTGAAAAAAAAATTACTTTAAAAAAAAAATAATTTCGAAAAAAAAATTATTTTTGAAATAAAAAAATTCATTTTTGAAAAAAAAAATTACCTTTGAAAAAAAAAATTACTTTTGAAAAAAAAAATTCATTTTTGAAGAAAAAAAAATTCATTTTTGAAGAAAAAAAAATCATTTTTGAAAAAAAAAATTACTTTTGAAAAAAATGTTCAGCTCTTTCAGCGAATGATGGAACGTTTTTACTACTATTTATACTTTTTAAAATATTAAGCTTTTTAACACTTTTCACAGTTACTCAAGCCACTCCACCCCACCCAGTTACTCCGCCCACTCCAGTTGTAGAGGCAAGAACACTTTCACAATTTCCCCAGAAATTGTAGCTTTTCTAGTTAAGTGTTCTTGCATAGCAAGACCACTTACTGTTATCTCACATATATATTATTCTTATTATTATAGCCAAATTTACCACCCTAACTCCTCCCACAGTTTTTACACTACATAGACAAGTAATATACCGAAACGTGCGGATTGTTCCCGAATGGTGTGCTATTACTTTGTGGAACGTTTCGCCGAATGGTTCACGAAATATCGTCGTTTTTGCGGCGAAATTGGTCCCATAGGAATGAATGGGGAAACTAGAGTGGGAGATGACAAAAGCTGGAAAATCAGAACATGATTTCTAAACTGCCGCCACTCCCTCATTTTCAAGCCCACCTACACAAATCTTATATCAAAACGTTCAGCTATCCCTGCTGCCACTAAACATGTCCACGGCTAAGCCATAGTCCTGATAGTTTTCATAATATGACCATTTGTTTGCAACTCACGCCGTCCATTGACATTCATTGAAATTACACTCTAGCCCCCTCCAAATTTGAAGGGCAATTTCTAAACTGCGACTGTGCCTTCATTTTTAATATTTCAGAGACATACTATACATCAAAATCTAGGTCTGGGTCTTGTGATTCTCACAATATAAAGATCTTCACTGTAGGATGTATAGTTTTTAAAATACGGCCATTTGTTTAGAGGTCATTTCAGGAAATTTTAGCCATTAATCAGCGTGTACTGTGTTTGTTTTGTTGCCATGGTTACCAAAGCTTCTGTTATACACAGGGGGGGAGGTGGCTGGAGCATCTCAGCTCTGATTACAGAGCCCGGGGGAGGGGACAGACACACCATGTACTGATTTATAATAGAGGAATATGATGGGGCAGTTTTGATGGGGTAATTCTGATGGGGCAGTTTTGATGAAGCAGTATGCGGGAAGCATAAACAGGGCATGAGCGTTGCTAGGAAACAGTGGTTGTAAACACAAGATGCTGAGACACCCCAAATGCATGTGACTTCATCTGCTAGACTTGATAATGCTTGTAGACTCCTCCCACAGTTTTCACACTACAGAGACAAATAATATACCGAAACGAGCGGATTGTTCCCGATTGGTGCGTTATTACTTTGTGGAATGTTTTGCCGAATGGTCCACGAAATGACGTTTTTGCGGTGAAATTGGTCCCATAGGAATGAATGGCGAAATGTTCAAAACTAGAGTGGGAAGTGACAAAAGCTGACAACCCCATGATCAGCCAAAACATTATGACCACCCCATGATCAGCCAAAACATTATGACCGCCCCATGTAAAAAAAAAAATATTTTTGAAAAAAAAAAAAATTTTTGAAAAAAGTAAAAAAATAATTTTTGAAAAAAAAAAAATCTTTTGAAAAAAAAAAATATATATTTTTGAAAAAAAAAATATTTTTGAAGAAAAAAAAATTATTTTTGAAAAAAAAAATATTTTTGAAAAAAAAATTTCTTTTAAAAAAAAAATTATTTTTGAAAAGAAAATATATTTGAAAAAAAAAATATTTTTGAAAAAAAAAAATATTTTTGAAAAAAAAATTACTTTAAAAAAAATAATAATTTCGAAAAAAAAATTTTTTTTGAAATAAAAAAATTCATTTTTGAAAAAAAAAATTACCTTTGAAAAAAAAAATTACTTTTGAAAAAAAAAATCATTTTTGAAGAAAAAAAAATCATTTTTGATTAAAAAAAATTCATTTTTGAAAAAAAAAATTACTTTTGAAAAAAATGTTCAGCTCTTTCAGCGAATGATGGAACTTTTTTACTACTATTTATACTTTTTAAAATATTAAGCTTTATAACACTTTTCACAGTTACTCAAGCCACTCCACCCCACCCAGTTACTCCGCCCACTCCAGTTGTAGAGGCAAGAACACTTTCACAATTTCCCCAGAAATTGTACCTTTTCTAGTTAAGTGTTCTTGCATAGCAAGACCACTTACTGTTATCTCACATATATATTATTCTTATTATTATAGCCAAATTTACCACCCTAACTCCTCCCACAGTTTTTACACTACATAGACAAGTAATATACCGAAACGTGCGGATTGTTCCCGAATGGTGTGCTATTACTTTGTGGAACGTTTCGCCGAATGGTTCACGAAATATCGTCGTTTTTGCGGCGAAATTGGTCCCATAGGAATGAATGGGGAAACTAGAGTGGGAGATGACAAAAGCTGGAAAATCAGAACATGATTTCTAAACTGCCGCTACTCCCTCATTTTCAAGCCCACCTACACAAATCTTATATCAAAACGTTCAGCTATCCCTGCTGCCACTAATCATGTCCACGGCTAAGCCATAGTCCTGATAGTTTTCACAATATGACCATTTGTTTGCAACTCACGCCGTCCATTGACATTCATTGAAACTACACTCTAGCCCCCTCCAAATTTGAAGGGCAATTTCTAAACTGCGACTGTGCCTTCATTTTTAATATTTCAGAGACATACTATACATCAAAATCTAGGTCTGGGTCTTGTGATTCTCACAATATAAAGATCTTTGCTGTAAGATGTATAGTTTTTAAAATACGGCCATTTGTTTAAAGGTCATTTCAGGAAATTTTAGCCATTAATCAGAGTGTACTGTTAGTGTTTGTTTTGTTGCCATGGTTACCAAAGCTTCTGTTATACACAGGGGGGAAGGTGGCTGGAGCATCTCAGCTGATTACAGAGCCCGGGGGAGGGGACAGACACACCATGTACTGATTTATAATAGAGGAATATGATGGGGCAGTTTTGATGGGGTAATTCTGATGGGGCAGTTTTGATGAAGCAGTATTTGGGAAGCATAAACAGGGCATGAGCGTTGCTAGGAAACAGTGGTTGTAAACACAAGATGCTGAGACACTCCAAATGCATGTGACTTCATCTGCTAGACTTGATAATGCTTGTAGACTCCTCCCACAGTTTTCACACTACAGAGACAAATAATATACCGAAACGAGCGGATTGTTCCCGATTGGTGTGTTATTACTTTGTGGAATGTTTTGCCGAATGGTCCACGAAATGACGTTTTTGCGGCGAAATTGGTCCCATTGGAATGAATGGCGAAATGTTCAAAACTAGAGTGGGAAGTGACAAAAGCTGACAACCCCATGATCAGCCAAAACATTATGACCACCCCATGATCAGCCAAAACATTATGACCGCCCCATGTAAAAAAAAAAATATTTTTGAAAAAAAAAAATAATTTTTGAAAAAAGTAAAAAAATAATTTTTGAAAAAAAAAAATCATTTTTGAAAAAAAAAAAATATTTTTGAAAAAAAAAAACATTTTTGAAAAAAAAAAAATATTTTTGAAAAAAAAATTACTTTTAAAAAAAAAATTATTTTTGAAAAAAAAATATATTTGAAAAAAAAAATATTTTTGAAAAAAAAAAAATTATTTTTAAAAAAAAAAAAATTGTTTTTGAAAAAAAAATTACTTTAAAAAAAATAATAATTTCGAAAAAAAAATTATTTTTGAAATAAAAAAATTCATTTTTGAAAAAAAAAATTACCTTTGAAAAAAAAAATTACTTTTGAAAAAAAAAAATCATTTTTGAAGAAAAAAAAATCATTTTTGATTAAAAAAAATTCATTTTTGAAAAAAAAAATTACTTTTGAAAAAAATGTTCAGCTCTTTCAGCGAATGATGGAACTTTTTTACTACTATTTATACTTTTTAAAATATTAAGCTTTTTAACACTTTTCACAGTTACTCAAGCCACTCCACCCCACCCAGTTACTCCGCCCACTCCAGTTGTAGAGGCAAGAACACTTTCACAATTTCCCCAGAAATTGTACCTTTTCTAGTTCTTATTATTATTATAGCCAAATTTACCACCCTAACTCCTCCTAGTTTTTACACTACATAGACAAGTAATATACCGAAACGTGCGGATTGTTCCCGAATGGTGTGCTATTACTTTGTTGAACGTTTCGCCAAATGGTTCACGAAATATCGTTGTTTTTGCGGCGAAATTGGTCCCATAGGAATGAATGGGGAAACTAGAGTGGGAGGTGAAAAAAGCTGAAAAATCAGAACATGATTTCTAAACTGCCGCCACTCCCTCATTTTCAAGCCCACCTACACAAATCTTATATCAAAACGTTCAGCTATCCCTGCTGCCACTAAACATGTCCATGGCTAAGCCATAGTACTGATAGTTTTCACAATATGACCATTTGTTTGCAACTCACACCGTTCATTGACATTCATTGAAACTACACTCTAGCTCCTTCAAATTTGAAGGGCAATTTCTAAACTGTGACCGTGCCTTCAATTTTAATATTTCAGAGACATACTATATATCAAAATCTAGGTCTGGGTCTTGTGATTCTCACAATATAAAGATCTTCGCTGTAGGATTTATAGTTTTTAAAATACGGCCATTTGAATTACTGCATAGTTACTACATCTATCATGTTCCTGTGTACTGTGTATGGAGCAGTATTTGTGAAGCATAAACAGGGCATGAGCGTTGCTAGGAAACAGTGGTTGTAAACACAAGATGCTGAGACAACCCAAATGCATGTGACTTCATCTGCTAGACTTGATAATGCTTGTAGACTCCTCCCACAGTTTTTACACTACAGAGACAAGTAATATACCGAAACGAGCGGATTGTTCCCGATTGGTGTGTTATTACTTTGTGGAATATTTTGCCGAATGGTCCACAAAATATCGTAGTTTTTTGCGGCAATATTGGTCCCATAGGAATGAATGGTGAAATGTTCAATGTCATTTAATTGGTGTCCTATTACCTTGTGGAACTTTGTGAAAAGCTGAAAAATACCAGTGTGAATCCGGCCTCAATGTCATTTAATTGGTGTGCTATTACTTTGTGGAACGTTTCGCCGAATAGTTCACAAAATATCGTCGTTTTTGCAGTGAAATTGGTCACATAGGAATGAATGGTGAAATGTTCAAAACTAGAGCGGGAGGTGACAAAAGCTGACAACCCCATGATCAGCTGAAACATTATGACCGCCCCATGAAAAAAAAAAAAATATTTTTGAAAAAAAAAAATATATATTTTTGAAAAAAAAAAATTATTTTTGAAAAAAAAAAAAATATTTTTGAAAAAAAAAATTATTTTTGAAAAAAAAAAAATAGTTTTGAAAAAAAAAAATATTTTTGAAAAAAAAAAATTATTTTTGAAAAAAAAAAAAAAAAAATTTTTGAAAAAAAAAATTACTTTAAAAAAAAAAAAATTTCGAAAAAAAAATTATTTTTGAAAAAAAAAAAATATTTTTGAAAAAAAAATTACTTAAAAAAAAATAATTTCGAAAAAAAAAATTATTTTTGAGAAAAAAAATTACTTTTAAAAAAAAATCATTTTTGAAAAAAAAAAATCATTTTTGAAGAAAAAAAATTCATTTTTGAAAAAAAAAAATCATTTTTGAAGAAAAAAAAATCATTTTTGAAGAAAAAAAATTCATTTTTGAAAAAAAAAAATTACTTTTGAAAAAAATGTTCAGCTCTTTCAGCTAATGATGGAACTTTTTTACTACTATTTATACTTTTTAAAATATTAAGCTTTTTAACACTTTTCACAGTTACTCAAGCCACTCGACCCCACCCAGTTACTCCGCCCACTCCAGTTGTAGAGGCAAGAACACTTTCACAATTTCCCCAGAAATTGTAGCTTTTCTAGTTCTTATTATTATTATAGCCAAATTTACCACCCTAACTCCTCCCACAGTTTTTACACTACATAGACAAGTAATATACCGAAACGTGCGGATTGTTCCCGAATGGTGTGCTATTACTTTGTGGAACGTTTCGCCGAATGGTTCACGAAATATCGTCATTTTTGCGGCGAAATTGGTCCCATAGGAATGAATGGGGAAACTAGAGTGGGAGATGACAAAAGCTGGAAAATCAGAACATGATTTCTAAACTGCCGCCACTCCCTCATTTTCAAGCCCACCTACACAAATCTTATATCAAAACGTTCAGCTATCCCTGCTGCCACTAAACATGTCCACGGCTAAGCCATAGTCCTGATAGTTTTCACAATATGACCATTTGTTTGCAACTCACGCCGTCCATTGACATTCATTGAAACTACACTCTAGCCCCTTCAAATTTGAAGGGCAATTTCTAAACTGTGACCGTGCCTTCAATTTTAATATTTCAGAGACATACTATATATCAAAATCTAGGTCTGGGTCTTGTGATTCTCACAATATAAAGATCTTCGCTGTAGGATTTATAGTTTTTAAAATACGGCCATTTGAATTACTGCATAGTTACTACATCTATCATGTTCCTGTGTACTGTGTATGGAGCAGTATTTGTGAAGCATAAACAGGGCATGAGCGTTGCTAGGAAACAGTGGTTGTAAACACAAGATGCTGAGACAACCCAAATGCATGTGACTTCATCTGCTAGACTTGATAATGCTTGTAGACTCCTCCCACAGTTTTTACACTACAGAGACAAGTAATATACCGAAACGAGCGGATTGTTCCCGATTGGTGTGTTATTACTTTGTGGAATATTTTGCCGAATGGTCCACAAAATATCGTAGTTTTTTGCGGCAATATTGGTCCCATAGGAATGAATGGTGAAATGTTCAATGTCATTTAATTGGTGTCCTATTACCTTGTGGAACTTTGTGAAAAGCTGAAAAATACCAGTGTGAATCCGGCCTCAATGTCATTTAATTGGTGTGCTATTACTTTGTGGAACGTTTCGCCGAATAGTTCACAAAATATCGTCGTTTTTGCAGTGAAATTGGTCACATAGGAATGAATGGTGAAATGTTCAAAACTAGAGCGGGAGGTGACAAAAGCTGACAACCCCATGATCAGCTGAAACATTATGACCGCCCCATGAAAAAAAAAAAATATTTTTGAAAAAAAAAAATATATATTTTTGAAAAAAAAAAATTATTTTTGAAAAAAAAAAAATATTTTTGAAAAAAAAAAATATTTTTGAAAAAAAAAAAATAGTTTTGAAAAAAAAAAAATATTTTTGAAAAAAAAAAATTATTTTTGAAAAAAAAAAAAAAAAAATTTTTGAAAAAAAAAATTACTTTAAAAAAAAAAAAATTTCGAAAAAAAAATTATTTTTGAAAAAAAAAAAATATTTTTGAAAAAAAAATTACTTAAAAAAAAATAATTTCGAAAAAAAAAATTATTTTTGAGAAAAAAAATTACTTTTAAAAAAAAATCATTTTTGAAAAAAAAAAATCATTTTTGAAGAAAAAAAATTCATTTTTGAAAAAAAAAAATCATTTTTGAAGAAAAAAAAATCATTTTTGAAGAAAAAAAATTCATTTTTGAAAAAAAAAAATTACTTTTGAAAAAAATGTTCAGCTCTTTCAGCTAATGATGGAACTTTTTTACTACTATTTATACTTTTTAAAATATTAAGCTTTTTAACACTTTTCACAGTTACTCAAGCCACTCGACCCCACCCAGTTACTCCGCCCACTCCAGTTGTAGAGGCAAGAACACTTTCACAATTTCCCCAGAAATTGTAGCTTTTCTAGTTCTTATTATTATTATAGCCAAATTTACCACCCTAACTCCTCCCACAGTTTTTACACTACATAGACAAGTAATATACCGAAACGTGCGGATTGTTCCCGAATGGTGTGCTATTACTTTGTGGAACGTTTCGCCGAATGGTTCACGAAATATCGTCATTTTTGCGGCGAAATTGGTCCCATAGGAATGAATGGGGAAACTAGAGTGGGAGATGACAAAAGCTGGAAAATCAGAACATGATTTCTAAACTGCCGCCACTCCCTCATTTTCAAGCCCACCTACACAAATCTTATATCAAAACGTTCAGCTATCCCTGCTGCCACTAAACATGTCCACGGCTAAGCCATAGTCCTGATAGTTTTCACAATATGACCATTTGTTTGCAACTCACGCCGTCCATTGACATTCATTGAAACTACACTCTAGCCCCTTCAAATTTGAAGGGCAATTTCTAAACTGCGACCGTGCCTTCAATTTTAATATTTCAGAGACATACTATGTATCAAAATCTAGGTCTGGGTCTTGTGATTCTCACAATATAAAGATCTTTGCTGTAGGATGTATAGTTTTTAAAATACGGCCATTTGTTTAGAGGTCATTTCAGGAAATTTTAGCCATTAATCAGCGTGTACTGTGTTTGTTTTGTTGCCATGGTTACCAAAGCTTCTGTTATACACAGGGGGGAGGTGGCTGGAGCATCTCAGCTCTGATTACAGAGCTCAGGGGGAGGGGACAGACACACCATGTACTGATTTATAATAGAGGAATATGATGGGGCAGTTTTGATGGGGTAATTCTGATGGGGCAGTTTTGATGAAGTATTATTTGGGAAGCATATACAGGGCATGAGCGTTGCTAGGAAACAGTGGTTGTAAACACAAGATGCTGAGACACCCCAAATGCATGTGACTTCATCTGCTAGACTTGATAATGCTTGTAGACTCCTCCCACAGTTTTTACACTACAGAGACAAGTAATATACCGAAACGAGCGGATTGTTCCCGATTGGTGTGTTATTACTTTGTGGTTCACGAAATATCGTCGTTTTTGCGGCAATATTGGTCCCATAGGAATGAATGGTGAAATGTTCAATGTCATTTAATTGGTGTCCTATTACCTTGTGGAACTTTGTGAAAAGCTGAAAAATACCAGTGTGAATCCGGCCTCAATGTCATTTAATTGGTGTGCTATTACTTTGTGGAACGTTTCGCCGAATGGTTCACGAAATATCGTTGTTTTTGCGGTGAAATTGGTCCCATAGGAATGAATGACGAAATGTTCAAAACTAGAGTGGGAGGTGACAAAAGCTGACAACCCCATGATCTGCCAAAACATTATGACCGCCCCATGAAAAAAAAAAAAATTCATTTTTGAAAAAAAAAAAAATTCATTTTTGAAAAAAAAAAATATTTTTGAAACAATAAAAAAAATATTTTTTGAAAAAAAAATCATTTAAAAAAAAATATTTTTGAAACAATAAAAAAATATTTTTTGAAAAAAAAATATATTTTTTTGAAAAAATCAAAAAAATCATTTTTGAAAAAAAAAAATCATTTATGAAAAAAAAATTAAAAAAAAAAAAATTCATAATTTTTGAAAAAAAAAATTATTTTTGAAAAAAAAAAATTATTTTGAAAAAAAAAAAATATTTTGAACAAAAAAGATTTTTGAAAAAAAAATTATTTTTGGAAAAAAAAATATGTTTTTGAAAAAAAAATTATTTTTGAAAAAAAAAAATTGAGAAAATTTATTTTTGAAAAAAAAATATTTTTGAAAAAATAAAAAAAATCATTTTTGAAAAAAAAAAAATCATTTAAAAAAAAAAAATCATTTAAAAAAAAAATCATTTTTGAAAAAAAAAATAATTTTTGAAAAAAATGTTCAGCTCTTTCAGCTAATGATGGGACTTCAACTGTTTTACTACTATTTATACTTTTTAAAATATTAAGCTTTTTAACACTTTTCACAGTTACTCCAGCCACTCCAACCACACAACAGTTACTCAAGCCACTCCACCCAGTTACTCCGCCCACTCCAGTTGTAGAGGCAAGAACACTTTTCACAATTTCCCCAGAAATTGTAGCTTTTCTAGTTCTTCTTCTTCTTATTAAGTGTTCTTGCATAGCAAGACCACTTACTGTTATCTCACATATATATTATTAAGTGTTCTTGCATAGCAAGACCACTTACTGTTATCTCACATATATATTATTCTTATTATTATAGCCAAATTTACCACCCTAACTCCTCCCACAGTTTTTACACTACATAGACAAGTAATATACCGAAACGTGCGGATTGTTCCCGAATGGTGTGCTATTACTTTGTGGAACGTTTCGCCGAATGGTTCACGAAATATCGTCGTTTTTGCGGCGAAATTGGTCCCATAGGAATGAATGGGGAAACTAGAGTGGGAGATGACAAAAGCTGAAAAATCAGAACATGATTTCTAAACTGCCGCCACTCCCTCATTTTCAGGCCCACCTACACAAATCTTATATCAAAACGTTCAGCTATCCCTGCTGCCACTAAACATGTCCACGGCTAAGCCATAGTCCTGATAGTTTTCATAATATGACCATTTGTTTGTAACTCACGCCGTCCATTGACATTCATTGAAACTACACTCTAGCCCCCTTCATTCATTTTTAATATTTCAGAGACATACTATACATCAAAATCTAGGTCTGGGTCTTGTGATTCTCACAATATAAAGATCTTCGCTGTAGGATGTATAGTTTTTAAAATACGGCCATTTGTTTAGAGGTCATTTCAGGAAATTTTAGCCATTAATCAGAGTGTACTGTTAGTGTTTGTTTTGTTGCCATGGTTACCAAAGCTTCTGTTATACACAGGGGGGGAGGTGGCTGGAGCATCTCAGCTCTGATTACAGAGCCCGGGGAGGGGACAGACACACCATGTACTGATTTATAATAGAGGAATATGATGGGGCAGTTTTGATGGGGTAATTCTGATGGGGCTGTTTTGATGAAGTAGTATTTGGGAAGCATAAACAGGGCATGAGCGTTGCTAGGAAACAGTGGTTGTAAACACAAGATGCTGAGACACTCCAAATGCATGTGACTTCATCTGCTAGACTTGATAATGCTTGTAGACTCCTCCCACAGTTTTTACACTACAGAGACAAGTAATATACTGAAACGTGCGGATTTTTCCCGATTGGTGTGCTATTACTTTGTGGAACGTTTCGCCGAATGGTCCACGAAATATCGTCGTTTTTGCGGCAAAATTGGTCCCATAGGAATGAATGGCGAAATGATCAAAACTAGAGTGGGAGGTGACAAAAGCTGACAACCCCATGATCAGCCAAAACATTATGACCACCCCATGATCAGCCAAAACATTATGACCGCCCCATGTAAAAAAAAAAATATTTTTGAAAAAAATAAAAATTAATTTTTGAAAAAAAAAATATTTTTGAAAAAAAAAATATTTTTGAAAAAAATATATATTTTTGAAAAAAAAATTACTTTTGAAGAAAAAAAAATTAAAAAAAAAATCATTTTTGAAAAAAACAAAATTCATTTTTGAAAAAAAAAATTTCATTTTTGAAAAAAAAAATCATTTAAAAAAATCATTTTTAAAAAACAAAAAAACAAAATCATTTTTGAAAAAACAAAAAAACAAAATCATTTTTGAAAAAAAAAAATCACAAAGCTCTGAGGGGAATTATAGCTCCTCTCACACAGCTCTAAGGACAATTATAGCATTATAGCTCCTCCCACACAGCTTGGAGGGAAGTTATAGCTCCTCCAATACAGCTTTGAGGGGAATTATAGCTCCTCCCACACAGCTCAAAGGGGAATTATAGTTTCTCCCACACCGCTGTGAGGGGAATTATAGCTCCTCCTACACAACTCTGAGGAGAATTATAGTTTCTCCCACACCGCTGTGAGGGGAATTATAGCTCCTCCCACACAGCTTTGAGGGGAATTATAGCTCCTCCCACACAGCTCAAGGGGGAATTATAGCATTATAGCTTAGCATTATAGCTCCTCCCACACAACTCTGAGGGGAATTATAGTTTCTCCCACACCGCTGTGAGGGGAATTATAGCTCCTCCTACACAGCTCTGAGGGGAATTACAGCTTAGCATTATAGCTCCTCCCACACAGCTGAGGAGAATTAGAGCTCCTCCCACACAACTCTGAGAGGAATTATAGTTTCTCCCACACCGCTGTGAGGGGAATTATAGTTACTTTTAAACAGCTCTGAGGGGAATTATAGCTTCTCCCACACAACTCTGATGGGAAATGTAGCTTCTCCCACACAGCTCTGAGGGGAAATATAGCTTCTCCCACACAGCTCTAAGGGGAATTATAGCTCCTCCCACACAACACTAAGGGGAATTGTATCTCCTCCCACACAGCTCTGAGGGGAATTATAGCATTATTGCTCCTCCCACACAGCTCAGAGGGGAGTTATAGCTCCTCCCACACAGCTCTGAGGCGAATTATAGCTCCTCCTCCAACACAACTCTGAGGGGAATTATAGCTCTTCGAACAAAGCTCTGAGGAGAATTATAGCTCCTTCCACAAATGTCATCATGCCATCTAAAGGAAAGAGATCTAAAGCTGCAAAGATACGCTGGACTAAACTGGATCCGGAGCCCCACAGCAGCATAGTGGATATGGAGGTTTGTGACAGTGAATGTGCCCAGGAGGTACATAGTGAACCTGTGGTGTCATTTTCATGTTCAACTCAGTGTCAAGTTCAAGAGCACAGTGACAGTGTGATGGGCACTTCTGAAAACCATGGCATGCAAGAACCATGTGTACCAAGTGAGATTTCTGTGCAGGCATCATTTCATCAGGGTCATCATGGCTATGGAAGGTTAAGGAACAAACAGTGTACATGCATGGCTCTGACATTTTTGGCATACCACAGTGAGCTTGATGATGTGAGAAAGGGTGATCTTGATCAAATACTGAAGAAGGGCAACAGCTTGTATGGCTCAACAATAAAACAGCTAAAACAAAGAAATGTCTATCAGCATCAACACTTGACAATGGAAGAAGTGCCCCTCAGAGTCAACACTGACAAATATGAGTATAACGTTGTTAAATCTCCAGTGTTATCGGGATGTATGAGAGACACGGTAGACGGTGACAACCAAGGTTGGTTTGTTGACCTCTCCACAAGACTTCAGTGCCTCAATGCAGATGTTACACATGCACTTTTTATAGTAGTGCCATATTGCATTGCATTGTTCAGAGACAAGTCTGGGAGATATGGACTGTTTGATTCTCATAGTCGAAATAAGGATGGACTTCCTGCCACTGGAAAAGGAAAAGCTGTTATGATCACTTTTACACATTTGAGTGATATGGGGGCAAGGATTTATAAGTTGTATGAATTGCTCCTTACAGACACCAGAGGCCCTATTGATGGACTGCAGTATGACTTCATGCCAGTCTCATTTCATCGTGCAAGACGTCTGTCAGATGGTTTGCTGTCCCCACTGGTGCAATCTGACAAACCACATAATGCAAAGCATGTGGAGAACAAAGTGACACAGATGACCAAAGATGTAACACACACTGGATTCCCAGCCAGCAAGCATTCTCCACGGTCAGTTGATGCGAAATCCTCACAGGGCATATGGAAGGACAGTAAGGCATTGTCCAAATTAAATGCACAGAGACGACAAAAACTGAAGACAAGACACAGAAATGAAAGAAGGCGTGATTTCAAGGCTACAAAGATGTCTGTCACCAATAAGAAAAGGACATACATCACCAGCCGATACAGAGCAGATGCTGATTTTAAGTTGAAGCAGAAGCAATATATCATTCGCAAATATGCAACAGATGCCAATTTCAACTTGAAGCAGAAGCAATACATCACCAGAAAATATGCGACAAATGCAGATTTCAACTTGAAACAGAAGCAGTACACCACCAGAAAATATGCGACAAATGCAGATTACAACTTGAAGAAGAAGCAATACATCACCAGAAAATATGCCACAAATGTCGATTTCAAGTTGAAGCAGAAGCAATACATCACCAGAAAATATCATAATGATCCTGCTTTCAGAAAACGTCACTTGCAACATTGCATGAGTTACATGAAAATGAAGCGTCAAACTCAAGCAGATTTTCGCATAACCCATAAGATGCAATGTGCCTTCAAAATAAGAATGAAATACAGACGATGGACTCGTGTCATGCGGGAATGCAGTCAACCAGTGGACAACAGCCTAATGCAGACAGCTATATCCACTTTCCATGAATGCATTAAAGCTGGGCCAACATTTGTGTGCACTATGTGTCATCGCACCCTTTTCCCTAACCAAGTGAAACATTGCATTCACAGCAATTACAAGAAGAATCTACACATTGTTGCTGCCTGTTTGACAGGGAAATATGTCCATATGTGCAACAATCACTGTCAAGGACCTGAACAATGCACCGTACCAGATGAAAGGACCAAAGAATGGGTTTGTCACAACTGTGATTTACATTTAAAAGCAGGACACAAATCATCCATCGCTGTAGCTAACAACATGGAGCTGGCGCCCATTCCCCCAGAGCTCTGCGATTTGAATGTGCTGGAAAGACAACTTTTGGCCAAAATACTGCCATTTGCCAAGATCATCACACTTCCCAAAGGTCGACAGGCAGCTATACATGGCGCTGTAGTGTGTGTGCCATCCGAGGTGGAAACCACGGTCAATACTCTACCAAGATCGCACAGCAAATCCCAGTTACACAGAGTCAAGCTGAAAAGACGTCTGACTTACAAAGGCCACCAGCTGTTTCATTATGTCAACATGGGAAATGTAGTAGCAGGTCTGTCAAAACTCATTGACACACACCCCGACTACAGTGACATTTCAATTAGAGTGGATGAGACAATCGCTGATGATGATGATAATGATGATGGGATGGAACTCGACAGTTGTGACGAAACTGAAATGATGGAGATACTTGAACGCATCGAAAATTGTGATCCATCAGAGGTACAGTCTGCATGTTTACCGGCTGCTTCTGAGCAACAGGAAGGCCATGACCAACAACCTCCCAATGCAGAGGATGAGAAGGATACACTAAGACCTGGAATTGGCCTAGACAGTTGTTTGCAGCCATCTGACCTTGGAGAGGAAGCACTGACACACGGTGATGGAATATTCAGCATTGCACCTGCACAAGGAAACACACCTGTCAGCTTCTTTAAAGTTCCTAGGCTTGAGGCAATGGCTTTCCCTGTTCAGTTCCCTACTGGACAGAATACATTGGACCAGGCAAGACAAGTCAAACTGTCCCCGAGCATGTATTTCAATGCAAGGCTTTTTTGTGTTGATACTCGTTTTGCAAGAGACACAAGCTACCTCTTCTTTGCGCAGTTTGTCACAGAAACACACATGGCCAAAAGCAGCATGTCCATCCAGTTAAGGAAAGGAAAACCCAATACCAGGGATGGACGGAAAATATCCAACAAGCTGCTACAGGACAAGTGTGAGGTTGAGAGGTTGGTGCGAAACCGAGATGCCACAAGGTTCATGCAACCACTGAGAGGGAGTCCAGCTTACTGGGATAAAAATCTGAAGAATTTGCTAGCCATGGTCAGACAATTGGGTAAGCCAACATTTTTTCTTACCTTCTCTGCTGCAGAATTCAGATGGCCAGAGGTAATAACGGCAATAAAGGCACAACAAGGTCAAAAGGTGGATTTTGCGGGGCTAGACTGGGCTGAAAAGTGTGACATTCTTCGAGGCAACCCAGTGACCACCATGCGCATGTTTGACAAACGGGTTGATGCTCTGATGCGAGAGCTGCTGTTGGGTCCTGCACAGCCAATTGGTAAAGTTATCGATTACTTTTACCGGGTTGAATTTCAGGCGAGAGGGAGCCCTCATATACATTGTCTCTGTTGGGTAGCAGGAGCTCCTATATTTGGACAAGACAGTGATGACAAGGTGTGTGCCTTTATAGATCATAACATCTCATGCCAGCTGCCTGATGAAGCCAAACAGGCCTTACTTCACAGATTTGTAACAGAACTTCAAATGCACAGCAGATCTCATTCAAAATCATGCAAGAAAGGTAACAGAGTATGCAGATTTGGATTTCCAAAGCCACCTATTAGAAAAACGAGGATAACTTACCCGATGCCAGAAGAACAAGGAGATTGTGCAATGAAACCACAAGCAGCCAAAAACAAACTGAAACCAGTCTGGGATTTGCTTAATAACCCAAAAGTGCAGCTTGAAGACATGTCACAGCTACTGGCACAGTGTGATATGACTTTGAATCAGTACAACTCCTACATTCAGGCATTGACCTCCTCAAGCGTGATTCTAATGAAGCGTGATGTCAAGGACTGCTGGGTGAACAACTACAATCCACATTTGCTGACGGCCTGGAACGCCAACATGGACATCCAGTACATTCTTGATGAGTATGGTTGCATCATGTACATGTTGTCCTACATATCCAAGCCAGAACGGGAGCTGAGTGACTATCTCAAAACAATAGTCAAAGAAATGAGCCCAGAAACAGCGACAGAACGAGAAGAAATGAAAGAGGTTCTTCAGGCTTATTCAAAACACAGAGAGGTCAGCGCCCAGGAGTCTGTGGCCCGTACGTGCAGCCTGAAAATGAAGTCTTGCTCACGTGAGATTGTTTTTCTGCCAACTGGTGACAACGCACTGAAAATGAGTCTCCCGCTCAGTGCATTGCAGAACAAACCAGCCGATTCTCTTAATGTGTGGATGACGAGTTTTGTCGACAAATACAGAGCCAGACCTGAAACACCAGAGTTTGAGTCCATGTGTCTGGCAGACTTTGCATCCCATTACAGGGTTGTCTATGGCAAGCAGAAGGAAGATGGCAAGCAAAAGGAAGACAGCAAGCGTGTCAGCCTATTGAATGAAATGGGAATGATTCAAAAACGCACGAGAGGGAAGCCTGCAATCATCAGGTACGCACGCTTCTCAGAGAAGAAGGACCCTGAGAACTACTACGGCAGACTGCTTAAACTGTACCTCCCCCACCGTTCAGAGTCATCACTGAAAACTGTAAGGTTCCCAACACACCAGGATTTTTACAAAGGCGCCTGTGTGAGCTTACCAGGAGAAGAAGCAATCCAAGCAGTGTCTGCAATTGTTACCAGCAACCAAAAGAAGTTCGAACAACACAACAAAATTGTGGAACAAGTCTTGGATGACTTTGTAAAAAACGGACCTGTTGAAGATGCTTGGAACACCTTTGCCCCAGAAGCTGAGTTGGATAGGTTGGAATGTGTAGAGGAACGCAAAGAAGGGGAGCCACTTCATGAGAATGAACAAGATGATGTTCCGGAGTATACACGTACACGTCACAAACAAACAGGTGGAATTGCGCTTACTGTGAAAGCCCCACAAATGTGCCCTGATTTCCTTCGGAAAATGTACAGAAACCTTAACCGGACACAAGCTCAGACATTCTACTCAGTTTGTGACTGGTGCACTAACCGTGTGCGTGGCCTAAATCCTGACCCATTCTATTACTTTGTCACTGGTGGTGCAGGGACAGGCAAATCACACCTGATAAAGTGCATCTATGCTGAGGCGACAAAGATACTCTGTAAACTTACCAGACTACGTGAGGAAGCAGACATATCCATGCCCAGCGTTTTACTAACTGCATTTACAGGAACAGCAGCTTTCAACATTTCAGGCAACACATTGCATTCTCTGCTGAAGTTGCCAAGAAGCTTGAAGCCACCCTACCAAGGACTTGGAAATCTAATAGATGAAGTGAGGGCACAGCTGTCAAATGCGGAGATCATTGTTATTGACGAGGTGTCAATGATTTCAAAGCCCCTGTTTGCCTACATCAACTGGAGATTACAGCAAATCAAAGGCAGTAAGAAACCTTTTGGTGGTATGTCAGTACTAGCAGTAGGAGACTTTTACCAGGTCCCCCCGCTGGGAAAAAGTAAGCCACTCTGCGTGTTTGAGGAAAATACCAATGACGTCTGGAAAGACAACTTTCAGATGATCACGCTGACAGAGATCATGCGACAGAAGGAAGACATTTCATTTGCTGAGCTTTTGAATAGAATCAGAGTCAAGCAGAAGACTGGCACCTTAAGCAATGATGACAAAGCTCTGCTTGCTCAGGCTTTTACAGATCCCACCCACTGCCCTAATGACGTGCTACACATATTTGCCACCAACAAAGAGGTTCACAAACATAATGCTGCAACTGTGTCTGTTCTCCATTCAAACGTCACCAACATAGATGCCGACGATTACAGAAAAGACCCTAAGACAGGAGTGATGCTGAGGCAACACCAACCTTTCAAAGGACACAAAGACAATCTGATTGAAACACTGCAAGCAGCTGAAGGTGCCCGTATCATGATCACAAGAAACATTGATGTAGAAGACGGGCTTGTTAACGGGACATTTGGCAAGATTGCAAGAATAATCATCCAGACTGAGAATGGTGCTACTACGGTAAACAAGCTTGGGCTTGTGCTGGACAATCCAAATGCAGGACAGAGATACCGTAACAAGTCGTCTTGTGATGCTGACAACTTGGTGTACATAGAAAGGGTAGAGGAAAACCTGAGACAGAAAGGAGTTGTTCGCAGGCAGTTCCCCCTGAAGTTGGCTTTTGGATGTACGATTCATAAGTGTCAGGGGATGTCGATACAGTCGGCAGTGGTCTCATTGAAACGGGTCTTCCAACCGGGAATGGCCTATGTTGCTCTGAGTAGAACGACTACACTACAAGGACTGTACATAACCGACTTTGATGAGAAGAAGATCTTTGCTGATCCTGAAATCACAGCTTCCCTGGATTCAATGAAGAATGCATCACTGGAAAGTGTTATGCCCCTCTTAAAGTTTCTACAGACAACAGACAAACAGCAAACATTTATGCCGCGTACACACGGTCGGACTTTTCGTCTACAAAAGTCCGACAGCCTGTCCGACAGACTTCCGACGTACTTTCGGCGGACTTGCGGCAGACTTTCTTACGAACGGACTTGCACACACACGACCACACAAAAGTACGACAGCCTAGTACGCGGTGACGTACACCAAGTCCGACGAGACTATAAAACGGAAGTTCAATAGCCCGTACGACACCCTTTGGGCTCCTTCTGCTAATCTCGTGTTTATCTCGTGTTAGTAGAAGTTTGGTGAGAGACGATTCGCGCTTGTGAGACTCGTATTTTTCAGTTCGTTTTAACTGTTGTTCAGTCTGTGCTTGTGAGGTTTGTATCTGCTTTTCAGTGCGTTTGGTCAGTTGGCATTGAGAAATCTTTGTTTTATTGGCCGCTCGTTCCTGATTTTCAGGTCGTTCTTCACAGGCCTTGCTGTTCTTCAGTGCGTTCTGTTTAGTGCGTTCTGACCAGCCGACCGTTTTGAAGCCATGTTACCTGTACGTACTCGTCGTAGAGCTCGTGCATTGTATGTGCTTGGTGCTGTAGTTTATTCTTCAGCCCAAGACCAGTCCATGAACAGGGCGAGGAGGAGTTCATGGACCAAGAATTGGTTGCTTCAGCGTGACCAGTTCTGTCACATGCCTTTGCTCCGTGAGATCCGTGAGAATAATCCTGAGGATTTCAGGAACTTTCTCCGGATGACGGACCCCGTTTTTGACCGTTTGTTGGCTTTGCTGACCCCCTATATCAGCAGGCAGGATACCTGCATGAGGCAAGCCATCACTCCGGAGCAGAGGCTGGTCGCTACCTTGCGGTATTTGGCCACAGGGAGAAGCCTGCAGGACCTTAAGTTCTCGACAGGCATCTCCCCCCAGGCTCTGGGGATCATTATCCCAGAGACCTGTTCTGCCATCATACAGGTCCTGCAGAAGGACTATATTAAGGTAAGATATTTTTCTTTTATTAGCATCACATGTTCTTTTATGTAATCTTTGATAATGTGATGTATTTCTTGCTTCAAACACTACTTACCATCATTGCAATATAGTGTGAATGTCCCCTTTTTATCCTCACACATGCTGGAATTTTTTACTGTTATTTTTTGTCATGCATGTATATTTTCCTTCAATAACCTTCCCAGCATGAAGTGATGGGAACATATCCACCTAGTCTACTCATTTGGAATGTATTTTGTTTGAGTGTATTTAGTGTGCTGCTAATGAGCAATTATCTAGATTTCACAACCCCCCCACCCCCCCCCCCCACCACCTAAACTCACTCCAAATAGTGTGCTGCTAATGAGCAATTATCTAGATTTCACAACCCCCCCACCCCCCCCCCACCTAAACTCACTCCAAATAGTGTGCTGCTAATGAGCAATTATCTAGATTTCACAACCCCCCCCCCCCCACCTAAACTCACTCCAAATAGTGTGCTGCTAATGAGCAATTATCTAGATTTCACAACCCCCCCACCCCCCACCCTCGTTAAAATTTGCTGGAATGTTCTGTGGTGTTGATTTGTCTAAAGCAAATATATGTTGCACTTTGCAAAATGCATGTGCACTCTACAAGTGCATTTGTTCCAGTGCTTTAGTAAATGAGCAGAAGCTCTGCTGATTTCCATCATCAAATCATATGCAAGCCTCAAAGTGTTTTCATTAATTGCCCTTGCATGTGATTGTGTACTCCTTGCAACATGAATGCCTTTTTCCATTACCTCATTTACTGTAAGCTGGTTAGCAACTGCACCTGCAGAGTGCGACAACTGCAGTCTTGTAGCCTTTTTAGTCCCTAAATTCCTGCGTGTCCTAAAAGTAATTTTTTTTAGGGATTTCACAACCCCCTAAAATGTAATCAATGTTCCATCAGAGGGGGTGAGCAATCTGATAAGTGTGCCTTTCCATATTAGTTATTCCAGAACAATTAAATTATTGAATGTTATACTGATGCTGGGGAATAATGTTTTTAATTGTCTAATTTTCTTGCAATGTTAGCTTCCAAATTAATTGATTTTGGTTTTCTTGTTTGATTTCCCAGTTTCCTTCAACGCCACAGGAATGGCAGACTGTGGCATCCCATTTTGCCAGCCGTTGGGACTTTCCCAATTGTGGAGGGGCTATAGATGGGAAACATGTCCACATTGTGCCACCACCCCATTCGGGGTCATATTATTTTAATTATAAGGGGTTCCACAGTATTGTTTTAATGGCGGTGGTGTCGGCACACTATGATTTTTTATATGTGGACGTGGGGAAGAATGGCCGGATGTCGGATGGAGGAGTATTTGCCCAGACGGAGTTCTGCCAGCGTCTCCAGAGTGGTGGCCTGGGATTGCCACCTGATGAGGATAACGTGGAAGGACTCCCCTTTGTCTTCATTGCCGATGAAGCCTTCGCTCTCAGCAAGCACCTCATGAGGCCATTCCCCCAAAGAACCCTCACCCCGGAGAGGAGGGTTTTTAATTACCGGCTGGCCAGAGCTAGAAGAGTGGTTGAGAATGCGTTTGGAATTCTGGCCAGCCGGTTCCGCCTGTTTCAAACAGCCATTAATTTGGCGGAATACAAACTTAATTTTATCGTTTTATCGTGCTGCATTCTGCACAACTTTTTAAATAAGCATTCTACAAATTATATAGGCACAGTTGGGCCTGAGGCCGGACAAATAGAAGCCAACCTTACAGGCCTGGATACTGTCCGTACTGGCTTGGCCCCCCAAAGTGCCCGTCAAGTTAGACAGCAATATGTTAATTATTTTATGGGTAGGGGGGCCATTGCAATGGGCCAGGATATATAATTTTTGACAATAAAAAAATTATTGATGAAATCTTGCATTATATTTATTGCTTGCCTTTCTTTTGGGCTGTCTCCTAGGTTATGGTCGAGCAGTTGTAGTGCCAACTGTATTGTAATTTTAAATGTCTAAATAAGCTCCATTGCCACTGTAAACAACTTTTTTACAATTATAACTAAAATGATACTGAGCCTTGAAATAACAAACCACACATTTATTTAATTCCTATAAGGAGATGTTTTTATTAATGGTTGTTATGCATTCCGTTCTGCATTTAGTATAAAATGTTCATAGACAAAAATAGAATGATATCTTAATAATGTAGCAAAATATAATTATATCTAAATATTTATACCTAATCCACAAAAAAATATTTTTGGCTTTTTGATTTTCACAAACAGGCTTTTTTTTTTGTTTTGGGAAAATCAAGTTTTGTTTTTTTTTTTTTTTTTTTTAAAGCAATTTTTTTGTTTATGTTTTTTTTTTTATCAAGTTATTTTTGTTTTTATTATTTTTTTTTAATAAAGTTTGTATATTAATTTTTTTTGCTTTTTTAAAATCAAGTTTTTTATTTTTTTGGGTTTTTTAAAATCAAGTTTTTTATTTTTTTTGGTTTTTGAAAATCAAGTTTTTTATTTTTTTTGGTTTTTGAAAATCAAGTTTTTTATTTTTTTTGTTTTTTTAAAATCAAGTTTTTTATTTTTTGGGTTTTTTAAAATCAAGTTTTTTATTTTTTTTGGTTTTTGAAAATCAAGTTTTTTATTTTTTTTGGTTTTTTAAAATCAAGTTTTTTATTTTTTTGGGTTTTTTAAAATCAAGTTTTTTATTTTTTTTGGTTTTTGAAAATCAAGTTTTTTATTTTTTTTGGTTTTTTAAAATCAAGTTTTTTCTTTTTTGGGTTTTTTAAAATCAAGTTTTTTATTTTTTTTTTTGTGTTTTTTTGAAAATCAATTTTTATTTTTTTGTGGATTTTTGAGGTATTTACGAGAAACAGCCCTCCTTTTTTACATTAGGTTAAACAGCCATTTATGTTCTGCCAAAAAAAAAAAAGAGAAGGCCCAGAATGGGGTCAGCAAAACAGGAAATGAAGGACATGATTGATGTTTTGGGGTTTAAAAAAGGGCATTTAGATTCGACCCAAAACATCAATCATGTCCTTCATTTCCTGCTGCATACGATCCAGCCGATTCCGCATTTGATCGATCTCCCCATTCCAGGCCATGATTTGAGCAATTAGCCGTTGGGCACTGTCTGTGGTGAAATAGTCACTTGGACCTAAAGTGGAATGAAAAAAAAAATATGTTTAGAAATATGCACACATAAGTTTACCTTACCATAAAGCTGGTGTCTCAAACACTGACCTGGTGGGGTGCCCATGTCGCATACTTCATGAACATCCTCGGGGTGGCGCTGTTGCTTGACTCAAGCACAACCAGATCACCTAAAATAGAGTAGAAAAATTACATAAAATAAAAGGCAGCCATGCATAGATTACCGTAAGCTGGTGTGTCAGACACTCACCTGGTGGGGTGCCCATGTCGCCCACCTCTCCTTCCTCCACATCCTCAATGGGACTTGGGCTTATTTCCCAATCATGTTTTGCTTGGGGTGGACTGTCTTCTGGTTGTTGGCTGAGTGATTTTTCCCCTATGTGAAACAAAAAATTAATAATCTAATTAGCACACAGATATTTTAGTACATAGTAATTTTCCAACATTTGTAATGAAGTGGTTTGTGTAGAGTTCCTATTTTACCTCAATATTTAAAATTAGAAAGACATATCGGATAGATAGATATCAATATCTCAAAATATAGTTAATAATCTTTTGATCTCTCTCTATATCTGGAACAAAATCTCTAAATATCTAACTAAATGTAAAGCCAAAAAATTAAGATAACTTCAAATCTTCAAAAAGAATGTTTTACATTTCTATATCTATCTATCTACCTATCTCTATATTTCTCTCTCTCTCTATATATTTCTCTCTCTCTCTCTCTCTCTCTCTCTCTATATCTCTATATCTATATCTATCTCTCAATATATATATATATATATATATATATATATATCTCTCTCTAGTTATATATATATATAGTTATATATATATATAGTTATATATATATATATAGTTATATATATATATATATATATATATATATATATATATATATATATATATATATATATATAGTTATATATATATAGTTATATATATATATAGTTATATATATATATATATATATATATATATATATATAGTTATATATATATAGTTATATATATATATAGTTATAGTTATATATATATATAGTTATATATATATATATAGTTAGATATATATATAGTTATATATATATATATAGTTATATATATATATATATATGTGTATATATATATGTATATATATATATATGTATGTATATGTATATATATATATGTATGTATATATATGTGTATATGTATATATAGATATATATCTATAGATATGTAACGAGGTTTCTTAAAAGATCGTTTAAAACGATGAACAAAAAATCGGATAGGAAGGAAAAGCACATGGAGCAGTATACAAGGTAATAAACACAAGAGAAAAACACGACAAGTACTTACTTTTTTTAAGAACTTTCCGGATACGTCGGTATTGATCCGGCTCCCTGAGTTTCAGGTCAGACCATCTTTTTCGCAGTTGATCTTTGGAGCGCTGGACCCCAAAAGATGCCTGCAAAGTCTCCACGACCTTCGCCATGATTTTGGCCTTGCGCAAATTTGGCCGTGCGTACGGCCCATAATTGCCATCATAGTCGTCTTTGTGAAGAATGGCCACCATCTCCACCATCTCTTTAAAACTCATATTAGAGGCCTTAAATCTAGGCCTCATAGATTTTGCAGACGTTCCAGCCTCCGGGCTGTCTCCACTACCTGAGGTCGTCAACATTTCAGGTGTCTCCGCCATTCTTTAACTCCACTACGCGCCGTAACAAAAAATGGGCGGAGAACATGAGTTAAAATCGAACGTCAGGGGCGGGCGACGCAGGCGGAGTTTCACACATGCGTAGTGTATAAAGAGGGGCCTTGCGCACGTGTCGTACGTACGTTCTGTGCGTCGAATTAGGGGGCGGAGAACATGAGTTAATTTCGAACGTCAGGGGCGGGCGACGCAGGCGGAGTTTCACACATGCGTAGTGTATGAAGAGGGCCCTTGCGCACGTGTCGTACGAACGTTCTGTGCGTAGGTGATAGTGGACCAGGACGTTACAAAACGAAGGTAATTTTAAATATATTTTTTTGGGGTTTTATGGTCATGACTTTGTAGCAAGCGGCCTATATGGCTTGATAGATTGATGAGGCCTACATAGGGAGAAGATGATGAGGGGTTAGCCGAAACCTATAATAAAAGTGTTTTTTGTCTTGTGACTTCATCTTTTCCAGATATAATGAATCCCCTATTTAAGGATCCAGAGTTCCTTACATCTTTTATTTCCAAATATCGAGAGATGAGGAATTTGTGGGAGGTGAAACACCCTCAGTATTATGCTAAGCATGTGAGGAAGTCAACGCTGGAGAGACTTCTGGCCTTTGTCCAGGCGACCATCCCGGAAGCAACAATGGAGACATTGCTCAAGAAAATTGGGGGCTTGAGGAACATGTATAAGAGGGAGCATAAGAAGATCCAGGAATCAAGGAGATCAGGAGCATCAGCAGATGATGTTTATGTACCCAGGCTGTGGTACTATAATCAACTACGTTTTCTGGATGACCAGAATGAAGCCAGGCCATCACTTTCAACCCTTCCCTCCACCCTTCCCTCCACCCCAGCAGAGGCTGATGAGGAGCAAGCTGGGTCTTCCATCCTGGATGAACCAGATATGACCATCTGGAGTCAGGTAAATTATTTTAACAAATATTTACTGTACTAATATTAATGATGTTAACTGGATGTTATAATTGTCTAAAATAATTTGGCACTCAAAATTGGGTATACATATCAATTGACAGTAGTGGCTAAATATGTTTGGCACCTGCTTGAAATAATTAGGGTGTCTGATTAGACTCTTTTATTAAAGAGAAGTATTCACATTGAATTTGCTATTCATGAGAAGCAAACTGTGTGTCATTGATGAACCCAAAAAAATATACTCAAACTATTGTCCTTTTTTTATACACAGGATGAGTCCATCCAGGAGGAATGTGGGGAAAGTGGCAGGCAGGAGGAGACCAGGCCCATGGACAGCCTGGAGGAGGCCGGATTCACCATCATCCTGGAGGAGGCTGGGCCCAGTGTCAGGCAGGAGGTGGCTGCTCCCAGTGAGGTGGCTGCTCCCAGTGAGGTGGCTGGGCCAAGTGAGGTGGCTGGGCCAAGTGAGGTGGCTGGGCCCAGTAGGAGCCTGACCGAATCCCAAGTGCCTCCCCTCCACCTTCCCAAAAAAAGGGCCAGGAAGGGGATGGTCACACAGGACGCATCCCTGCGCCTCATGCAAGAGGCCACCCGTTTTTTAAGGAGCCCCCCCGAAGCGGAAGAATCCTATGGCTGCTACTTAGCCAGCAGGCTTCTTCAGATGAATAGGGAGCAGCGCCTCATTTGTGAGCGCCTATTTGGGGAAACAATCCATAAGGGGCTGCAGGGCACGCTAACACAAAACACCCAACTACATGAGGCAGCCCCCCCTCCTCCTCCTCCTCCTCCTCCTGCCACAACTGAAACACCAGAGCCACAGCCTCAAAAGAAGGCTACAGGGAAGGCTGCAGGGCAGCGTGGAGGAAAGGCTGCAGGGAAGAGAAGAAAATGATGACCTGGGTTCAGTCTGGTCTGACAGAAGACGCAGGCTGTTGTAGGACCACAGTCTGGGGACATCTAGATCATCTGCTGGTGCTGTTGATCTCTGGGATTCTTGGACCAGATTGTGCTCCCTCTTATATGGACTCCGCAAGATCCCAATTTTCTGGTACACCGACTTTTTCCAGCGTTGACTTCCTCTTTATTTTATTTTGACCATGAATAAATGGATCATTTTTTGAGTTTAGCAAAAGACTTTTTATGTTTTTTCTTTGAAATCATTGATTTTACACACAATGTTAAATTAACAAGGGACAACAATCTCATTGAGTTAGAAAAAAAACACACCAAAAATACATTACTAATGTTAATAATGTTCAAGTGGTAAGTCTTGAAAATCCAAAAATTTACGTAACCAAAAACGGTGCTTTGGGTTAACTTTATCTAAAAACTAAAAAATAATCACTATAAAAAAAAAAAAAACAGAATAATGGGTTCTTTGTGGTAACTTTACAAACCTAAAAAAAAAAAAGGGGAAAAAGTATTATTAGTATGGAAACATTGTTTTTAAAATGCATACTATATCATTCATGAGATCAAAGAGAAAAAGAATCCAGAAATCAGTTTGGGAGAACTCTGATTATGAACAGCAAAACACCTTCGTTCTTTATAGAGCCTTCGTAAAGAAGAAATAAAATGCGCTGCATTCAACGATCACAGATTTTGCAGCGTGATGAATGTGCTACCTACAATACGAACACTAGTTTTACTAGACCGAGTGCTTCCGTTTAGTTTTTGCTTATGAGCATGCGTCGTTTTTTTGTCCGTCGGACTAGCATACAGACGAGCGGACTTCGGGGTCCGTCGTACTTACGACGTAAAAGATTTGAAGCATGCTTCAAATCTAAAGTCCGTCGGATTTGAGGCTAAAAAAGTCCGTTGAAAGTCCGGAGAAGCCCACACACGATCGGATTACCAGCCAGCTTTAGTCCGTCAGCGTCCGTTGGACTTTTGTAGACGAAAAGTCCGACCGTGTGTACGCGGCATAACAATTATCCATCACAACACGGAAGGATTACCAGCTCACATTGAAGATATCAAATCTCACCATGAGTTGACACTTGGAGATGTTTTATGTTTCACTGAAACTCATCTCTCAGGCTCTTCTGTTGCTGAAAGTCTCCAGCTGGAGGGCTACAACCTGTTCAAACGCAACAGACACCTCTCGTACACAAACCTTCCTGACATTGCAAGTAAAAGTGGCGGAGGTGTCGCCTTGTATGTCAGAAACCATTTCAAGGCCTATGAAAAGCAGTATCATCACAATGTGACTGACTTGGAGTTCTTGGTTGTCAAACTGGAGTCCCCTGTACAAGCTTTGATCGCTGTCGTTTACAGGCCACCGGATTACAGTATTGGCCAATTCCTTACTAACCTGCTGGGCCTCTTGGAATCTTTGGAAATAATGGATTGCCAACCTATAATACTCTGTGGAGATTTCAATGAAGATTTTCTGTGCAGAGAAAAGAAGCCAATATCTGACCTTCTTCACTCAAGAGGATATACTCAACTGGTCTGGGCAGCCACCACAGAAAAAAACACACTGTTGGATCACATTTACATCTCCAGGGTGCAGCAGTGTCTCCAGTCAGGAGTACTGCACAGTTATTACAGCTACCATTATCCTGTGTATTGTGTTTTGAGCAGTGGTTGTGAACACGCTTAGAGCCTGCATAAACGGGGCATGAGTGTTGCCAGGAAACAGTGGTTGTGAGACAGTGGTCATCAAACAGATAAAGTGGCAATGAGGGTCAGTTTACGTGGCCATAGTTATGTGGGACCATTTACAATTAGCTAAACATCATTCTCTATATTTCATGTTCGGTGTACTTGTTAGACACTGAACTCACTTACTCCCCCCCATCCATCACAGACATCTGTCCTCATCATATAGTAAGAGGAATACCGCGCTGTAGTGCACCCAAAAAGGGTACCTGTTCGTGAAATATTGTGAATGACCAAATAGGGGATAACTAAAATAGTGATGAAAATAACTTAGTGAAAAAAAATTAAAAAAAACTACATAATAACAAAAGCAGCCACTCTATGTGAGATACACACACTAATACAACAATATAACAAATATAGCAGCGCTGTAAATAGGAGTAAATACTAGTACCAGTGTTGAATAGGACTAATTGGTTAGAACCCAAATTAAATAACTAACACAGTTCTTGAAACCTAAATCAATAAGTGTTCACTGGACAGTCCTAACACAGTGAATAAAGTCCAAATAAATGTTGTGAAAATACATAGGCTCAGACCCCATTTTTTTAAAGCAGGAAATGTAAAATAGAAAAAATTCCTCCACCGCACCACGGTGGTAGCTGAAAATAAAATGCGCGCTTACCAAACGGCAAGCACAAGGGGGCTTGCGACCTTAACCCGGTCAGGGCCTTTCATTGGATGGGCTTGTAGGAAACGACATGCCAATTCATACAGCCAAAGGGTGATGATACCACTAGTCCACCAAGTCACAGGAAATCACTCTTATCATGGAGATTAATAAAAGACTCCTAGCTGGGGGGTTGTTCTCATTTAGGGGTACCCCGGGAAAAGAGAGGGAAACAACATAGCGTAATCCTGGTTTTGAGGTTTATTAAAAGAATTAAAATAACACTTACAGTGTAGCAGATTCAAATAAGCATAAGAAGCCGGCTGGCTAAAACGATCACCCGTCCTACAGACGGTAGATGCAGCACGTCAGCTCGCCCTATCACACTGTCCTCATCACACTCACCCTCTCCTTCCTGTGCTATAGCCTGCTTGCTGATTAGTAAGACAAAGAAACAGCAAGGAGCAAAACTGCAGAGAAACTGAAAATTTGTAAGGGTTTAAAGTATATGCTTTAATGAATTGCCTTGTATCCAAAAAGTTCAAAAAGTTGACTGTTCAAAATGTTAATGTTAATGTATAATGGAAATATACCGCCAGTTCGCTTGTGATGCAATATATTGAAATTATATGTACACTGTGTAAACTGTTTTCGACACACTTGATTTTGGGACGCGAGTCCGTCAGGTGCTATGCTTTGGCTGGGGCGGAATAAATCCTGGTAACCCTTAAGTCTGTGTCCGACAAAGTAATTTACCGATATTTCTACCTTCTACACCATTAGCACTTGTGCACTTTTTAAATTTGATCAATCAATTGGTTAGTGTAATGTTTACTATCTTTACTCACTACAAACACTCCACACAGTTACTCTGCCCATCTGCCCAGATCAAACTTTCCACAGTTACTCCAACCACACAACAGTTACTCCAGGCACTCCCCCCAGTTACTCCGCTCACTCCAGATGTAGAGGCAAGAACACTTTTCACAATTTCCCCAGAAATTGTACCTTTTCTAGTTAAGTGTTCTTGCATAGCAAGACCACTTACTGTTATCTCACATATATATTATTCTTATTATTATAGTCAAATTTACCACCCTAACTCCTCCCACAGTTTTTACACTACATAGACAAGTAATATACCGAAACATGCGGATTGTTCCCGAATGGTGTGCTATTACTTTGTGGAACGTTTCTCCGAATGGTTCACGAATTATCGTCGTTTTTGCGGCGAAATTGGTCCCATAGGAATGAATGGGGAAACTAGAGTGGGAGATGACAAAAGCTGGAAAATCAGAACATGATTTCTAAACTGCCGCCACTCCCTCATTTTCAAGCCCACCTACACAAACCTTATATCAAAACGTTCAGCTATCCCTGCTGCCACTAAACATGTCCACGGCTAAGCCATAGTCCTGATAGTTTTCACAATATGACCATTTGTTTGCAACTCACGCCGTCCATTGACATTCATTGAAACTACACTCTAGCCCCCTCCAAATTTGAAGGGCAATTTCTAAACTGCGACTGTGCCTTCATTTTTAATATTTCAGAGACATACTATACATCAAAATCTAGGTCTGGGTCTTGTGATTCTCACAATATAAAGATCTTCGCTGTAGGATTTATAGTTTTTAAAATACGGCCATTTGAATTACTGCATAGTTACTACATCTATCATGGTCCTGTCTATTGTGTATTGAACAGTATTTGTGAAGCATAAACAGGGCATGAGCGTTGCTAGGAAACAGTGGTTGTAAACACAAAATGCTGAGACACCCCAAATGCATGTGACTTCATCTGCTAGACTTGATAATGCTTGTAGACTCCTCCCACAGATTTTACACTACAGAGACAAGTAATATACCGAAACGTGCGGATTGTTCCCGATTGGTGTGCTATTACTTTGTGGAACGTTTCGCTGAATGGTCCACGAAATATTGTCGTTTTTGCTGCGAAATTGGTCCCATAGGAATAAATGGCGAAATGTTCAAAACTAGAGTGGGAGGTGACAAAAGCTGACAACCCCATGATCAGCCAAAACATTATGACCACCCCATGATCAGCCAAAACATTATGACCGCCCCATGTGAAAAAAAAAATTAAAAAAAAAAAAAAATCATTTTTGAAAAAAAAAAACAAATTCATTTTGAAAAAAAATCATTTTTGAAAAAAAAAATTCATTTTTGAAAAAAAAAATTTATTTTTGAAAGAAAAAATTATTTTTGAAAAAAAAAAATCATTTTTGAAAAAAAAAATCATTTTTGAAAAAAAAAATCATTTTTGAAAAAAAAATTTCATTTAAAAAAAAAATCATTTTTGAAAAAAAATAATTCATTTTTGAAAAAAAAAAACTTTTGAAAAAGATGTTCAGCTCTTTCAGCTAATGATGGGACTTCAACTTTTTTACTACTATTTATACTTTTTAAAATATTAAGCTTTTTAACACTTTTCACAGTTACTCAAGCCACTCCATCCAGTTACTCCGCCCACTCCAGTTGTAGAGGCAAGAACACTTTTCACAATTTCCCCAGAAATTGTAGCTTTTCTAGTTAGTTGGAATGCTTTAGCAGTCCCACTATTGTTGTTCGATTTTATTTATTCTTCTTTTTCTTCTTATTCCGTACGTTTTTTGGTTCTGCGTAACTTCTGCATACTTTCAGCTATTAAAAACATTCAACTATCAAAATGTTCGTCTCTTTTAGCTGATGTGTGCTCTTTTTCAACTTTTTTTCTACCATTTATACTTTTTAAAATATTAAGCTTTTTATCACTTTTTTTTAACATTGAAGTCAATGGGAGCATGCTTGAAATCCTTAAATTCTTCTTCCGCTCCCAAAAGTTTCAGCTCCTTCATACACCTACAGACACCAAACAAACTTTAAAATGTTCACAAAATATTCAGCTATCTGGCTATAGCTTTTCAGTTTGATATCTTTTACAGTTTTTGAGAAAAAGCTTTTTGTTTAGAGGTCATTTCAGGAAATTTTAGCCATTAATCAGAGTGTACTGTGTTTGTTTTGTTGCCATGGTTACCAAAGCTTCTGTTATACACGGGGGGGAGGTGGCTGGAGCATCTCAGCTCTGATTACAGAGCCCGGGGGAGGGGACAGACACACCATGTACTGATTTATAATAGAGGAATATGATGGGGCAGTTTTGATGGGGTAATTCTGATGGGGCAGTTTTGATGGTGGCAATATGATGGGGCAGTTTTGATGGGATAATTCTGATGGGGCAGTTTTGATGGTGGCAATATGATGGGGCAGTTTTGATGGGGCAGTTTTGATGGTGGCAATATGATGGGGCAGTTTTGATGGGGACAATTTTAATGGAGCAGTTTTAAAGGTGGCAATATGATGGGGCAGTTTTGATGGGGGCAGTTTTGATGGTGGCAATATGATGGGCAGTTTTGATGGGGCAATTCTGATGGGGCAGTTTTGATGGTGGCAATATGATGGGGCAGTTTTAATGGGGACAATTTTGATGGGGCAGTTTTGATGGCAGTATGATGGGGCAGTTTTGATGGCGGCCATTTTAGCAATTTAGCTATTCAGCATTCCCACGCATTTTCCCCAGGAAATGCATTTTCTAGTTATTAAGTGTTCTTGCATAGCAAGACCACTTACTGTTATCTCACATATATATTATTATGCTTATTAAGTGTTCTTGCATAGCAAGACCACTTACTGTTATCTCACATATATATTATTATTATTAAGTGTTCTTGCATAGCAAGACCACTTACTGTTATCTCACATATATATTATTCTTATTATTATAGCCAAATTTACCACCCTAACTCCTCCCACAGTTTTTACACTACATAGACAAGTAATATACCGAAACGTGCGGATTGTTCCCAAATGGTGTGCTATTACTTTGTGGAACGTTTCGCCGAATGGTTCACGAAATATCGTCGTTTTTGCGGCGAAATTGGTCCCATAGGAATGAATGGGGAAACTAGAGTGGGAGATGACAAAAGCTGGAAAATCAGAACATGATTTCTAAACTGCCGCCACTCCCTCATTTTCAAGCCCACCTACACAAATCTTATATCAAAACGTTCAGCTATCCCTGCTGCCACTAAACATGTCCACGGCTAAGCCATAGTCCTGATAGTTTTCACAATATGACCATTTGTTTGCAACTCACGCCGTCCATTGACATTCATTGAAACTACACTCTAGCCCCCTCCAAATTTGAAGGGCAATTTCTAAACTGCGACCGTGCCTTCAATTTTAATATTTCAGAGACATACTATGTATCAAAATCTAGGTCTGGGTCTTGTGATTCTCACAATATAAAGATCTTCGCTGTAGGATGTATAGTTTTTAAAATAAGGCCATTTGTTTAGAGGTCATTTCAGGAAATTTTAGCCATTAATCAGAGTGTACTGTGTTTGTTTTGTTGCCATGGTTACCAAAGCTTCTGTTATACACAGGGGGGGAGGTGGCTGGAGCATCTCAGCTCTGATTACAGAGCCCGGGGGAGGGGACAGACACACCATGTACTGATTTATAATAGAGGAATATGATGGGGCAGTTTTGATGGGGAAATTCTGATGGGGCAGTTTTGATGAAGCAGTATTTGGGAAGCATAAACAGGGCATGAGCGTTGCTAGGAAACAGTGGTTGTAAACACAAGATGCTGAGACACTCCAAATGCATGTGACTTCATCTGCTAGACTTGATAATGCTTGTAGACTCCTCCCACAGTTTTCACACTACAGAGACAAATAATATACCGAAACGAGCGGATTGTTCCCGATTGGTGTGTTATTACTTTGTGGAATGTTTTGCCGAATGGTCCACGAAATGACGTTTTTGCGGCGAAATTGGTCCCATAGGAATGAATGGCGAAATGTTCAAAACTAGAGTGGGAAGTGACAAAAGCTGACAACCCCATGATCAGCCAAAACATTATGACCACCCCATGATCAGCCAAAACATTATGACCGCCCCATGTAAAAAAAAAAATATTTTTGAAAAAAAAAAAAAATTTTTGAAAAAAGTAAAAAAATAATTTTTGAAAAAAAAAAAATCATTTTTGAAAAAAAAATATTTTTGAAAAAAAAAAAATTATTTTTTTTGAAAAAAAAAAATTATTTTTGAAAAAAAAAAATATTTTTGAAAAAAAAATTTCTTTTAAAAAAAAAATTATTTTTGAAAAAAAAATATATTTGAAAAAAAAAATTATTTTTGAAATAAAAAAATTCATTTTTGAAAAAAAAAATTACCTTTGAAAAAAAAAATTACTTTTGAAAAAAAAAATCATTTTTGAAGAAAAAAAAATCATTTTTGATTAAAAAAAATTCATTTTTGAAAAAAAAAATTACTTTTGAAAAAAATGTTCAGCTCTTTCAGCGAATGATGGAACTTTTTTACTACTATTTATACTTTTTAAAATATTAAGCTTTTTAACACTTTTCACAGTTACTCAAGCCACTCCACCCCACCCAGTTACTCCGCCCACTCCAGTTGTAGAGGCAAGAACACTTTCACAATTTCCCCAGAAATTGTACCTTTTCTAGTTAAGTGTTCTTGCATAGCAAGACCACTTATTGTTATCTCACATATATATTATTCTTATTATTATAGCCAAATTTACCACCCTAACTCCTCCCACATTTTTTACACTACATAGACAAGTAATATACCGAAACGTGCGGATTGTTCCCGAATGGTGTGCTATTACTTTGTGGAACGTTTCGCCGAATGGTTCATGAAATATCGTCATTTTTGCGGCAAAATTGGTCCCATAGGAATCAAAATCTAGGTCTGGGTCTTGTGATTCTCACAATATAAAGATCTTCGCTGTAGGATGTATAGTTTTTAAAATACAGCCATTTGTTTAGAGGTCATTTCAGGAAATTTTAGCCATTAATCAGAGTGTACTGTGTTTGTTTTGTTGCCATGGTTACCAAAGCTTCTGTTATACACAGGGGGGAGGTGGCTGGAGCATCTCAGCTCTGATTACAGAGCCCGGGGGAGGGGACAGACACACCATGTACTGATTTATAATAGAGGAATATGATGGGGCAGTTTTGATGGGGTAATTCTGATGGGGCAGTTTTGATGAAGTAGTATTTGGGAAGCATAAACAGGGCATGAGCGTTGCTAGGAAACAGTGGTTGTAAATACAAGATGCTGAGACACCCCAAATGCATGTGACTTCATCTGCTAGACTTGATAATGCTTGTAGACTCCTCCCACAGTTTTTACACTACAGAGACAAGTAATATACCGAAACAAGCGGATTGTTCCCGATTGGTGTGTTATTACTTTGTGGTTCACGAAATATCGTCGTTTTTGTGGCAATATTGGTCCCATAGGAATGAATGGTGAAATGTTCAATGTCATTTAATTGGTGTCCTATTACCTTGTGGAACTTTGTGAAAAGCTGAAAAATACCAGTGTGAATCCAGCCTCAATGTCATTTAATTGGTGTGATATTACTTTGTGGAACGTTTCGCCGAATGGTTCACGAAATATCGTTGTTTTTGCGGTGAAATTGGTCCCATAGGAATGAATGGCGAAATGTTCAAAACTAGAGTGGGAGGTGACAAAAGCTGACAACCCCATGATCTGCCAAAACATTATGACCGCCCCATGAAAAAAAAAAATTATTTTTGAAAAAAAAAAAAAATTCATTTTTGAAAAAAAAAAAATATTTTTGAAACAATAAAAAAAATATTTTTTGAAAAAAAAATCATTTAAAAAAAAAAATATTTTTGAAACAATAAAAAAAATATTTTTTGAAAAAAAAATATATTTTTTTGAAAAAATCAAAAAAATCATTTTTGAAAAAAAAAATCATTTATGAAAAAAAAATTAAAAAAAAAAATTCATAATTTTTGAAAAAAAAAATTATTTTGAAAAAAAAAATTATTTTGAACAAAAAAGATTTTTGAAAAAAAAAATATTTTTGGAAAAAAAAAATATGTTTTTGAAAAAAAAAAATATTTTTGAATAAAAAAAATTATTGAGAAAAAATTTATTTTTGAAAAAAAAAATATTTTTGAAAAAATAAAAAAAATCATTTTTGAAAAAAAAAATCATTAAAAAAAAAATCATTTAAAAAAAAAATCATTTTTGAAAAAAAAAATAATTTTTGAAAAAAATGTTCAGCTCTTTCAGCTAATGATGGGACTTCAACTGTTTTACTACTATTTATACTTTTTAAAATATTAAGCTTTTTAACACTTTTCACAGTTACTCCAGCCACTCCAACCACACAACAGTTACTCAAGCCACTCCACCCAGTTACTCCGCCCACTCCAGTTGTAGAGGCAAGAACACTCACAATTTCCCCAGAAATTGTAGCTTTTCTAGTTCTTATTCTTATTATTATAGCCAAATTTACCACCCTAACTCCTCCCACAGTTTTTACACTACATAGACAAGTAATATACCGAAACGTGCGGATTGTTCCCGAATGGTGTGCTATTACTTTGTGGAACGTTTCGCCGAATGGTTTACGAAATATCGTAGTTTTTGCGGCGAAATTGGTCCCATAGGAATGAATGGGGAAACTAGAGTGGGAGATGGCAAAAGCTGGAAAATCAGAACATGATTTCTAAACTTCCGCCACTCCCTCATTTTCAAGCCCACCTACACAAATCTTATATCAAAACGTTCAGCTATCCCTGCTGCCACTAAACATGTCCACGGCTAAGCCATAGTCCTGATAGTTTTCACAATATGACCATTTGTTTGCAACTCACACCGTCCATTGACATTCATTGAAACTACACTCTAGCCCCTTCAAATTTGAAGGGCAATTTCTAAACTGCGACTGTGCCTCCATTTTTAATATTTCAGAGACATACTATACATCAAAATCTAGGTCTGGGTCTTGTGATTCTCACAATATAAAGATCTTCGCTGTAGGATGTATAGTTTTTAAAATATCCATTAATAGCCATTAATCAGAGTGTACTGTTAGTGTTTGTTTTGTTGCCATGGTTACCAAAGCTTCTGTTATACACAGGGGGGGAGGTGGCTGGAGCATCTCAGCTCTGATTACAGAGCCCGGGGGAGGGGACAGACACACCATGTACTGATTTATAATAGAGGAATATGATGGGGCAGTTTTGATGGGGTAATTCTGATGGGGCAGTTTTGATGAATTAGTATTTGGGAAGCATAAACAGGGCATGAGCGTTGCTAGGAAACAGTGGTTGTAAACGAAAGATGCTGAGACACCCTAAATGCATGTGACTTCATCTGCTAGACTTGATAATGCTTGTAGACTCCTCCCACAGTTTTTACACTACAGAGACAAGTAATATACCGAAACGAGCGGATTGTTCCCGATTGGTGTGTTATTACTTTGTGGAATATTTCGCCGAATGGTCCACGAAATATCGTAGTTTTTTGCGGCAATATTGGTCCCATAGGAATGAATTGCGAAATGTTCAATGTCATTTAATTGGTGTCCTATTACCTTGTGGAACTTTGTGAAAAGCTGAAAAATACCAGTGTGAATCCGGCCTCAATGTCATTTAATTGGTGTGCTATTACTCTGTGGAACGTTTCGCCGAATGGTTCACGAAATATCGTCGTTTTTGCGGTGAAATTGGTCCCATAGGAATGAATGGTGAAATGTTCAAAACTAGAGCGAGAGGTGACAAAAACTGACAACCCCATGATCAGCTGAAACATTATGACCGCCCCATGAAAAAAAAAAATATATTTTTGAAAAAAAAAAAATATATTTTTGAAAAAAAAAAAATTATTTTTGAAAAAAAAAAATATATTTTTGAAAAAAAAAAAATTATTTTTGAAAAAAAAAAAATTATTTTTGAAAAAAAAAAATTATTTTTGAAAAAAAAAATATTTTTGAAAAAGAAAAAAATATTTTTGAAAAAAAAAATAATTTCGAAAAAAAAAATTATTTTTGAGAAAAAAAATTACTTTTAAAAAAAAATCGTTTTTGAAAAAAAAAATCATTTTTGAAGAAAAAAAAATCATTTTTGAAGAAAAAAAATCATTTTTGAATAAAAAAAATTCATTTTTGAAAAAAAAAAATTACTTTTTGAAAAAAAAAATTACTTTTGAAAAAAATGTTCAGATCTTTCAGCTAATGATGGAACTTTTTTACTACTATTTATACTTTTTAAAATATTAAGCTTTTTAACACTTTTCACAGTTACTCAAGCCACTCCACCCCACCCAGTTACTCCGCCCACTCCAGTTGTAGAGGCAAGAACACTTTCACAATTTCCCCAGAAATTGTAGCTTTTCTAGTTAAGCGTTCTTGCATAGCAAGACCACTTATTGTTATCTCACATATATATTATTCTTATTATTATTATAGCCAAATTTACCACCCTAACTCCTCCCACAGTTTTTACACTACATAGACAAGTAATATACCGAAACGTGCGGATTGTTCCCGAATGGTGTGCTATTACTTTGTGGAACGTTTCGCCGAATGGTTCACGAAATATCGTAGTTTTTGCGGCGAAATTGGTCCCATAGGAATGAATGGGGAAACTAGAGTGGGAGATGGCAAAAGCTGAAAAATCAGAACATGATTTCTAAACTGCCGCCACTCCCTCATTTTCAAGCCCACCTACACAAATCTTATATCAAAACGTTCAGCTATCCCTGCTGCCACGAAACATGTCCACGGCTAAGCCATAGTCCTGATAGTTTTCATAATATGACCATTTGTTTGCAACTCACGCCGTCCATTGACATTCATTGAAACTACACTCTAGCCCAGTGATGGCAAACCTTGGCACCCCTGATGTTTTGGAACTACATTTCCCATGATGCTCATGTACTCTGCAGTGTAGTTGAGCATCATGGGAAATGTAGTTCCAAAACATCTGGAGTGCCAAGGTTCTCCATCACTGCTCTAGCCCCTTCAAATTTGAAGGGCAATATCTAAACTGCGACTGTGCCTTCAATTTTAATATTTCAGAGACATACTATGCATCAAAATCTAGGTCTGGGTCTTGGGATTCTCACAATATAAAGCTCTTCGCTGTAGGATTTATAGTTTTTAAAATACTACCGTTTGAATTACTGCACAGTTGTTACATCTATGATCCTTTGTATTTGTGTATTGAGCAGTATTTGTGAAGCATAAACAGGACATGAGCGTTGCTAGGAAACAGTGGTTGTAAACACAAGATGCTGAGACACCCCAACTGCATGTGGTCATACCTTCATCTGCTAGACTTGATAATGCTGATAATTTACCACCCTAACTCCTCCCACAGTTTTTACACTACATAGACAAGTAATATACCGAAACGTGTGGATTGTTCCCAAATGGTGTGCTATTACTTTGTGGAACTTTTTTCGCCGAATGGTTCACGAAAAATCGTCGTTTTTGCGGCGAAATTGGTCCCATAGGAATGAATGGCGAAATGTTCAAAACTAGAGTGGGAGGTGACAAAAGCTGACAACCCCATGATCATACCATCCTAACTCCTCCCACAGCTTTTAAACTACATAGACAGTAAAATACCGAAGGTGCGGATTGTTCCCGATTGGTGTGCTATTACTTTGTGGAACGTTTTGCCGAATTTTTCACGAAATATCGTAGTTTTTGCGGATAATTGGTCCCATATTATTGAATGGCGAAATGTTCAATGTCATTTAATTGGTGTGCTATTACCTTGTAAAGCTGAAAAATACCAGTGTGAATCCAGAATCAATGTCATTTAATTGGTGTGCTATTACTTTGTGGAACGTTTCGCCGAATGGTTCACAAAAATATCGTCGTTTTTGCGGTGAAATTGGTCCCATAGGAATGAATGGCGAAATGTTCAAAACTAGAGTGGGAGGTGACAAAAGCTGACAACCCCATGATCAGCCAAAACATTATGACCGCCCCATGAAAAAAAAAAATTATTTTTGAAAAAAAAATATATTTTTGAAAAAAAAAAATCATTTTTGAAAAAAAAAAATTCATTTTTGAAAAAAAAAATTCATTTTTAAAAAAAAATTTTTTTTTTTTTAAATTTCATGCTCTTTCAGCTAATGATGGGACTTCGTCAACTTTTTTACTACTATTTATAATTTTTAAAATATTAAGCTTTTTAACACTTTTCACAGGAGCTCCAGCCACTCCAACCACACAACAGTTAATTAAGACACTCCACCCAGTTACTCCGCCCATTCCAGTTGTAGAGGCAAGAACACTTTTCACAATTTCCCCAGAAATTGTAGCTTTTCTAGTTATTCTTATTATTATAGCCAAATTTACCACCCTAACTCCTCCCACAATTTTTACACTACATAGACAAGTAATATACCAAAATGTGCGGATTGTTCCCGAATGGTGTGCTATTATTTTGTGGAACGTTTCGCCGAATGGTTCACGAAATATCGTAGTTTTTGCGGCGAAATTGGTCCCATAGGAATGAATGGGGAAACTAGAGTGGGAGGTGACAAAAGGTGAAAAATCAGAACATGATTTCTAAACTGCTGCCACTCCCTCATTTTCAAGCCCACGTACACAAATCTTATATCAAAACGTTCAGCTATCCCTGCTGCCACTAAACATGTCCACGGCTAAGCCATAGTCCTGATAGTTTTCACAACATGACCATTTGTTTGCAACTCACACCGTCCATTGACATTCATTGAAACTACACTCTAGCCCCTTCAAATTTGAAGGGCAATTTCTAAACTGCGACCCTGCCTCTATTTTTAATATTTCAGAGACATACTATACATCAAAATCTAGGTCTGGGTCTTGTGATTATCACAATATAAAGATCTTCGCTGTAGGATTTATAGTTTTTGGGAAAAAGCTTTTTGTTTAGAGGTCATTTCAGGAAATTTTAGCCATTAATCAGAGTGTACTGTGTTTGTTTTGTTGCCATGGTTACCAAAGCTTCTGTTATACACAGGGGGGGAGGTGGCTGGAGCATCTCAGCTCTGATTACAGAGCCCGGGGGGGGACAGACACACCATGTACTGATTTATAATAGAGGAATATGATGGGGCAGTTTTGATAGGGCAATTCTGATGGGGCAGTTTTAATGGGGCAATTATGATGGGGCAGTTTTGATGGTGGCAATATGATGGGGCAGTTTTGATAGGAATGGTATTGTGTAGAAATTACATTGTGTTGTGTACTGAGCAGTGCGTGTGAAGCATAAACAGTACATGAGCGTTGCTAGGAAACAGTGGTTGTAAACACAAGATGCTGAAACCCCCCAAATGCATGTGGTCATACCTTCATCTGCGATGCTTGATAATGCTGATAATTTACCACCCTAACTCCTCCCACAGTTTTTACACATTCGCCGAATGGTTCACGGAATATCGTCGTTTTTGCGGCGAAATTGGTCCCATAGGAATGAATGGCAAAATGTTCAAAACTAGAGTGGGAGGTGACAAAAGCTGACAACCCCATGATCATACCACCCTAACTCCTCCCACAGCTTTTAAACTACATAGACAGTAATATACCGAAGGTGCGGATTGTTCCCGATTGGTGTGCTATTACTTTGTGGAACGTTTCGCCGAATGGTCCACGAAATATTGTAGTTTTTGTGGCGAAATTGGTCCCATAGAAATGAATGGCGAAATGTTCAATGTCATTTAATTGGTGTGCTATTACCTTGTGGAACTTTGTGAAAAGCTGAAAAATACCAGTGTGAATCCCGCCTCAATGTCATTTAATTGGTGTGCTATTACTTTGTGGAACGTTTCGCCAAATGGTTCACGAAATATCGTCGTTTTTGCGACGAAATTGGTCCCATAGGAATGAATGGCGAAATGTTCAAAACTAGAGTGGGAGGTGACAAAAGCTGACAACCCCATGATCAGTCAAAACATTATGACCACCCCATGATCAGAAAAAACATGACCGCCTAATAAAAAAAATATATATTTTTGAAAAAAAAAAAAATCATTTTTGAAAAAAAAAAAATCGTTTTTGAAAAAAAAAATCATTTTTGAAAAAATAAAATTCATTTTTGAAAAAAAAAATAAAATTCATTTAAAATAAAAAAATTTGAAAAAAAAATAATTTTAAAAAAAAATTTGGAAAAAAAAAATCATTTTTGAAAAAAAAATAAAATTCATTTTTGAAAAAAATGTTCAGCTCTTTCAGCTAATTATGGGACTTCTTCAACTTTTTTACTACTATTGATACTTTTTAAAATAGTTACTCAAGCCACTCCACCCAGTTACTCCGCCCACTCCAGTTGTAGAGGCAAGAACACTTTTCACAATTTCCCCAGAAATTGTAGCTTTTCTAGTTAAGTGTTCTTGCATAGCAAGACCACTTACTGTTATCTCACATATATTTTATTCTTCTTCTTATTAAGTGTTCTTGCATAGCAAGACCACTTACTGTTATCTCACATATATATTATATATTATTCTTATTATTATTATAGCCAAATTTACCACCCTAACTCCTCCCACAGTTTTTACACTACATAGACAAGTAATATAACGAAACGTGCGGATTGTTCCCAAATGGTGTGCTATTACTTTGTGGAACGTTTCGCCGAATGGTTCACGAAATATCGTCGTTTTTGCGGCGAAATTGGTCCCATAGGAATGAATGGGAAAACTAGAGTGGGAGGTGACAAAAACTGAAAAATCAGAACATGATTCCTAAACTGCCGCCACTCCCTCATTTTCAAGCCCACCTACACAAATCTTATATCAAAACGTTCAGCTATCCCTGCTGCCACTAAACATGTCCACGGCTAAGCCATAGTCCTGATAGTTTTCACAATATGACCATTTGTTTGTAACTCACGCCGTCCATTGACATTCATTGAAACTACACTCTAGCCCCCTCCAAATTTGAAGGGCAATTTCTAAACTGCGACCGTGCCTTCAATTTTAATATTTCAGAGACATACTATCTATCAAAATCTAGGTCTCGGTCTTGTGATTCTCACAATGTAAAGATCTTCGCTGTAGGATGTATAGTTTTTAAAATACGGCCATTTGTTTAGAGGTCATTTCAGGAAATTTTAGCCATTAATCAGTGTACTGTTAGTGTTTGTTTTGTTGCCATGGTTACCAAAGCTTCTGTTATACACAGGGGGGAGGTGGCTGGAGCATCTCAGCTCTGATTACAGAGCCCGGGGGAGGGGACAGACACACCATGTACTGATTTATAAAAGAGGAATATGATGGGGCAGTTTTGATGGGGTAATTCTGATGGGGCAGTTTTGATGAAGTAGTATTTGGGAAGCATAAACAGGGCATGAGCGTTGCTAGGAAACAGTGGTTGTAAACACAAGATGCTGAGACACCCCAAATGCATGTGACTTCATCTGCTAGACTTGATAATGCTTGTAGACTCCTCCCACAGTTTTTACACTACAGAGACAAGTAATATACCGAAACGAGCGGATTGTTCCCGATTGGTGTGTTATTACTTTGTGGAACGTTTCACTGAATGGTCCACAAAATGTAGTTTTTGCGGCAAAATTGGTCCCATAGGAATGAATGGCGAAATGTTGAAAACTAGAGTGGGAGGTGACAAAAGCTGACAACCCCATGATCAGCCAAAACATTATGACCACCCCATGATCAGCCAAAACATTATGACCGCCCTATGTAAAAAAAAAAATATTTTTGAAAAAAAAAAAAAAATTTTTGTAAAAATAAAATCATTTTTGAAAAAAAAAAAATTTTTGAAAAAAAAAATATTTTTGAAAAAAAAATTCATAATTTTTGAAAAAAAAAAATCGTAATTTTTGAAAAAAAAAATCGTAATTTTTGAAAAAAAAATCATAATTTTTGAAAAAAAAATCGTTATTTTTGAAAAAAATGTTTAGCTCTTTCAGCTAATGATGAGACTTCAACTTTTTTACTACTATTTATACTTTTTAAAATATTAAGCTTTTTAACACTTTTCACAGTTGCTCCAGCCACTCCAACCACACAGCAGTTACTCCGCCCACTCCAGTTGTAGAGGCAAGAACACTTTTCACAATTTCCCCAGAAATTGTACCTTTTCTAGTTATTATTATTATAGCCAAATTTTTCCACCCTAACTCCTCCCACAATTTTTACACTACATAGACAAGTAATATACCGAAACGTGCGGATTGTTCCCGAATGGTGTTCTATTATTTTGTGGAACGTTTCGCCGAATGGTTCACGAAATATCATTGTTTTTGCGGCGAAATTGGTCCCATAGGAATGAATGGGGAAACTAGAGTGGGAGGTGACAAAAGGTGAAAAATCAGAACATGATTTCTAAACTGCTGCCACTCCCTCATTTTTGAAAAAAAAAATCATTTTTGAAAAAAAAAATCATTTTTGAAAAAAAAAAATCATTTTTGAAAAAAATGTTCAGCTCTTTCAGCTAATGATGGGACTTCAACTGTTTTACTACTATTTATACTTTTTAAAATATTAAGCTTTTTAACACTTTTCACAGTTACTCAAGCCACTCCACTCCACCCAGTTACTCCGCCCACTCCAGTTGTAGAGGCAAGAACACTTTTCACAATTTCCCCAGAAATTGTAGCTTTTCTAGTTCTTATTATTATTATGGCCAAATTTACCACCCTAACTCCTCCCACAATTTTTACACTACATAGACAAGTAATATACCGAAACGTGCGGATTGTTCCCGAATGGTGTGCTATTAGTTTGTGGAACGTTTCGCCGAATGGTTCACGAAATATCGTCGTTTTTGCAGCGAAATTGGTCCCATAGCAATGAATGGGGAAACTAGAGTGGGAGGTGACAAAAGCTGAAAAATCAGAACATGATTTCTAAACTGCCACCACTCCCTCATTTTCCTTGTCAAAAGAAGTTTATTAAGTATACAATGTTATAAAGATACATAAGGTAAGTTTACAAGGATCTATAAAGTAAGCTCATTGTTTTACAGTAGGGTTTATATAGGTAAATATCATGAAATTTCAAATATTAAACATTGGGTTCACGTAAACCTAAATTAAAGATATATATCATTTCCTTAGTTACTTTTGTAGGTATTTAAATGATTTATACCTACTATACATATTGTTTACAAGTAGAGTGTATATAGGTCAAATAAATTCTGATAATGAGCTTTAATCGTAAGGTGGAGAAAAGGAAAGAGAAAGAAGAAAAAGGGTTGAAAGGTAGAGGTATGGTCCACAAGGTTGTCCCGCTCGTCAGTTTATTATTCTTTTTAGTTCTCTTTGAAGCCTTAGAATGGGTGTCTCTGTAAGTCATTTAATCTGTTACCATGGCAACAGGACAGAGTCATTGAAGTTTGACAGGAACTGTTGTTTTATCCAAGGATGCCAAAGTTTTTAAAATTTTGGAATTTGATTTTGATCGATGGCTACCATCTTAGCATGGGACATTGTATTATTCATTCTGTGAATTGTTTCTGCTAGTACCAATGTAGGAGATTTCCATGCCTTGGCCACTGTTTGTTTTGCAGCCGTTATTAGTTGGATCATAGGTTTGAATTGAGAGAGTGTTAACCGTTCCGGTTTTAGATTAAGTAAAGTTAAATATGGATCTGGTTGTATTATTTTTTTAAATATTTTAGATGCAATCACGAAGACTTCCTTCCAGAAGGTTTGGATTACTGGGCACGTCCACCATATGTGTAAACATGTGCCTATTTCTGGGCATCCTCGAAAACAAAGAGCTGAGGTATTAGGTGAATATTTTGCCACTCTAGCGGGTACAAGGTACCAGCGAGTTAGGACTTTATAATTTGTCTCCAGTGCTAAGATGTTGGGTGAAGATGACTTAGATGTGAGCTATATGTTAGACCAGTCCGTGTCTTCTAAAGTTCGTCCCAGGTCCTCCTCCCACCTCTGAACGTAAGAGGGTCTATTAAGATTTGGTACTCCATATAATTGATTATAAAGTGATGAAATTGTACCTTTAGCAAATGGATCTTTTGTACAGATTAATTCAAAAATGGATAATTGGGATAATGGTGTATCCCCCTTTAGGAATGGTGTATAGAAATTTTTGATTTGGAGATATCTAAATATCTCAGAGTTTGGTAGATCATATTTTTCTCTAAGCGATGGGAATGAAAGGAATGATTTAGATGCTATGAAGTCATTTAGTGTCTGAATGCCTGATGTTGTCCAAGCTTTAAAAGAATTTGGGTAGATCCATGCCGGATAAAAGGCCGGATTTCTGATAAAAGAAAGGAGAGGATTGTGTGGAGATTGTAACTGATATTTGGTTTTTAGTTTATCCCAGAGAAATAAGAAGTGTTTAGTTATGGGATTATGAATCAAGTGGTCTTTAGGATCAAGCCATAATAAATTTGATATTAATAGAGGGTCATTTTCTGAAGCCTCTATTAATACCCATAATGGGATTTCCTGTTTTGCATGGTATTTGGACAGACTGGCCAAATGTACTGCTCTGTAGTAGTTAGTAAAATTAGGGTATCCCAGGCCTCCTTTATTTTTGGGAAGATGTAGTGTGTGTATAGGTGTACGTGGTTTAGAAGAGCCCCATATAAACGAAGTTGCTCTTTTTTGTACTATTCTCAAAAAATAGGAAGGAATTGGAATAGGGAGGACTCTGAATAGATAAAGCAATTTGGGTAGAATAGTCATTTTGATTGCATTAATCTTCCCTATCCAGGATAAAGGAAGTTGCGACCATTGTTTTATTAGATTTGTGATCTGTCTTAATACAGGAGGATAATTGGTTGAGAATAAGTCAGAATGAGATGCTGTTAAATGAATTCCAAGATATGGGATTGATTTTTCTGCCCATGTGAATGGGAGTGCAGCCCTAGCCGGGATCAATTCCATGTTTGTGAGTGAAATATTAAGCACTAGGCATTTCTTAGGATTAATCATAAGGCCGGATAGGGCTGCAAATCCATCAAGAGCTGGTATTAAGTTAGGACCAGAGACCTGTGGTGATGATAGAAAAAGTAATATATTGTCTGCAAATATACATAATTTGTGTGTAATACCTCCTACTTCCATGCCAGTTATAGTTTGGTTTGTTCTGATGTATTGGGCCATGGGTTCGAGTATAAGGGCAAATAATAAGGGAGATAATGGGCAACCCTGTCGGGTACCTCTTTCGATATTAAAGGCTTCAGATTTGTATCCAGCATATTTTATATAGGCTTTGGGTTTATTATATAATGCTTTGATCCATGTTAAAAAGTGGGGTCCAAAACCCCATTTTTGTAATGAATATTGCATATATTGCCAGGATACTGTGTCAAATGCCCTCTTAATATCGAGAGATAGAAAACATAAAGGGATTTTCCGTTTTTTAGCAATATGTGCCAATAACACTGCCCTGCGTATATTATCGCCTGCCTGTCTATTTGGCATGAAGCCTACTTGATCTCTATGTATTAATTTTCCTATAATGCTATTGAGGCGTTTTGCTATTATTTTTGCTAATAATTTAATATCGAGGTTTAACAGAGAGATAGGCCGATAATTCACACAGGAAGTATCATCAGAAAGGGGTTTTGGGATCATACAAACAATTGCCATTAGTGTTTCTTGCCGAAAAGATTGTCCATCTAGAAGTTTGTTAAAAGTTTCAGTGAGAATGGGAGAGAGTATTTCTGAGAATGTTTTATAGTATAAAGCCGAGTAGCCGTCTGGGCCTGGTCTTTTGTTAAGTTTTAGGTCTTTTATGGCGTTAGCAACTTCATCTATAGTTATAGGCTCATCCAAACTGCTTTTTTGATTCTGAGATAACGCAGGTAAGGTTATTTTTGAGAAGAAGGATTCAGCCTCTGTAGGATTAAATTCATTGTTTGTCTTGTATAAAGTTGCGAGATGTGAGTGAAATTTATGGACTATTTTAACTGGATTACAAGTGTAAACATTTTTTGATTTCAAACGTATTGGTTTGAAAGATTTGTTAGTTGAATTTAATGCCCGAGCCAAATATATACCTGGTTTGTTTGTATTCATGTAGAAATTGTGTTTGGAGCGTTTGAGGGATTTATCAACTGACTCAGTGAGAAATAGATCGTATTCCAATCTAGATTTTTCTAGATGAGATTTTGTACTCTGGGATGGATTATCTTGAAATGATATGTAGGCTGCATTAAAATTGAGTTCTAGTTTTTTTGCTAGATTTTTGCGTTCCCGTTTAAATAGTGCCATTTGTCTTTGTATTGTACCACGCAAGACAGGCTTATGAGCTTCCCACAGTGTTATTGGGGAGATGTCTGTTGTATTATTAATTGATATGTATTCCTTTAAAGCTTGTTCAATGGCCATCTGATGTAGTGGGTGTTTGAGCATTATGTCCGGTAAGTACCACGTTGGGTCATGCGCTTTTGGTATGGCTGAGGCTATAGTAGTGTATACTGCATTATGGTCAGACCACGGAATCGGAATTATATCTGATGCAATAATTTCTGGTATCATTCCTATTGTTATAAAAATATGATCTATTCTGGTGAAGGTTTGATGAGGGTGCGAGAAATAAGTGAATTTCTTTTTCATTGGGTTACTTTCTCTCCACAAATCTACCAGATTGTATTTGGAAAAGTTGAGAAAAAAAGGTAATCTAGAAGTTATTTTGGATGGTGTAAAAGGTGATTTATCTAGAAATGGGAGGAGGACCTGGTTCGAATCCCCACACATTATCACTGTTCCTATTTTGTGTGTATTAACCACTTGCCGACCGCCTAACGTATATATACGTCGGCAGAATGGCACGGGCAGGCAGAATCACGTACCTGTACGTGATCTGCCTCCCGCGGGCGGGGGGTCCGATCGGACCCCCCCCCGGTGCCATCGGCGGTCGGCATCTGACTGGGAGCGTCGGGAGGCGAGGGGGAGACCATCCGATCGTGGCCCCCCCCTCGCGATCGCTCCCAGCCAATGGGAATCCTCCTCTGCCTGTGTATAGTTTCACACAGGCAGAGGATGTGATGTCATCTCTCCTCGGTCTGGCAGTTTCCGTCCCAGCGCCGAGGAGAGAAGACATGTAAGTGCACACAACACAAACACACACAGTAGAACATGCCAGGCATACTTTACACCCCCGATCCCCCCCCGATCGCCCCCCGATCCCCCCCCAATCACCCCCCTCCCGTCACAAACTGACATTAGCAGTATTTTTTTTTTTTTTTTTTTTTTTCTGATTACTGCATAGTGTCAGTTTGTGACAGTTACAGTGTCAGGGCAGTGAGTGTTAGGCCCCCTGTAGGTCTAGGGTACCCCCCTAACCCCCCCTAATAAAGTTTTAACCCCTTGATCACCCCCTGTCACCAGTGTCACTAAGCGATCATTTTTCTGATCGCTGTATTAGTGTCGCTGGTGACGCTAGTTAGAGACGTAAATATTTAGGTTCGCTGTCAGAGTTTTATAGCGACAGGGACCCCCATATACTATCTAATAAATGTTTTAACCCCTTGATTGCCCCCTAGTTAACCCTTTCACCACTGATCACCGTATAACTGTTACGAGTGACACTGGTTAGTTTGTTTATTTTTTATAGTGTCAGGGCACCCGCCGTTTATTAGCGAATAAAGATTTAGCCCCCTGATCGCCCGGCGGTGATATGCGTCGCCCCAGGCAGCGTCAGATTAGCGCCAGTACCGCTAACACCCACGCACGCAGCATACGCCTCCCTTAGTGGTATAGTATCTGTACGGATCAATATCTGATCCGATCAGATCTATACTAGCGTCCCCAGCAGTTTAGGGTTCCCGAAAACGCAGTGTTAGCGGGATCAGCCCAGATACCCGCTAGCACCTGCGTTTTGCCCCTCTGCCCGGCCCACCCAAGTGCAGTATCGATCGATCACTGTCACTTACAAAACACTAAACGCATAACTGCAGCGTTCGCATAGTCAGGCCTGATCCCTGCGATCGCTAACAGTTTTTTTGGTAGCGTTTTGGTGAACTGGCAAGCACCAGCCCCAGGCAGCGTCAGATTAGCGCCAGTACCGCTAACACCCACGCACGCACCGTACACCTCCCTTAGTGGTATAGTATCTGATCGGATCAATATCTGATCTGATCAGATCTATACTAGCGTCCCCAGCAGTTTAGGGTTCCCACAAACGCAGTGTTAGCGGGATCAGCCCAGATACCTGCTAGCACCTGCGTTTTGCCCCTCCGCCCGGCCCAGCCCAGCCCACCCAAGTGCAGTATCGATCGATCACTGTCACTTACAAAACACTAAATGCATAACTGCAGCGTTCGCAGAGTCAGGCCTGATCCCTGCGATCGCTAACAGTTTTTTTGGTAGCGTTTTGGTGAACTGGCAAGCACCAGCGGCCTAGTACACCCCGGTCGTAGTCAAACCAGCACTGCAGTAACACTTGGTGACGTGGCGAGTCCCATAAGTGCAGTTCAAGCTGGTGAGGTGGCAAGCACAAGTAGTGTCCCGCTGCCACCAAGAAGACAAACACAGGCCCGTCGTGCCCATAATGCCCTTCCTGCTGCATTCGCCAATCCTAATTGGGAACCCACCGCTTCTGCGGCGCCCGTACTTCCCCCATTCACATCCCCAACCAAATGCAGTCGGCTGCATGAGAGGCATTTTCTTTATGTCCTCCCGAGTACCCCTACCCAACGAACCCCCAAAAAAGATGTCGTGTCTGCAGCAAGCGCGGATATAGGCGTGACACCCGCTATTATTGTCCCTCCTGTCCTGACAATCCTGGTCTTTGCATTGGTGAATGTTTTGAACGCTACCATTCACTAGTTGAGTATTAGCGTAGGGTACAGCATTCCACAGACTAGGCACACTTTCACAGGGTCTCCCAAAATGCCATCGCATTCTGAGAGACCCGAACCTGGAACCGGTTACAGTTATAAAAGTTAGTTACAAAAAAAAGTGTAAAAAAAAAAAAAAACACATACAAAAATATAAAATAAAAAAAAAATAGTTGTCGTTTTATTGTTCTTTCTCTCTCTATTCTCTCTCTCTATTGTTCTGTTCTTTTTTACTGTATTCTATTCTGCAATGTTTTATTGTTATTATGTTTTATCATGTTTGCTTTTCAGGTATGCAATTTTTTATACCTTACCGTTTACTGTGCTTTATTGTTAACCATTTTTTTGTCTTCAGGTACGCCATTCACGACTTTGAGTGGTTATACCAGAATGATGCCTGCAGGTTTAGGTATCATCTTGGTATCATTCTTTTCAGCCAGCGGTCGGCTTTCATGTAAAAGCAATCCTAGCAGCTAATTAGCCTCTAGACTGCTTTTACAAGCAGTGGGAGGGAATGCCCCTCCCCCCCCCAACGTCTTCCGTGTTTTTCTCTGGCTCTCCTGTCTCAACAGGGAACCTGAAAATGCAGCCGGTGATTCAGCCAGCTGACCATAGAGCTGATCAGAGACCAGAGTGGCTCCAAACATCTCTATGGCCTAAGAAACCGGAAGCTACGAGCATTTTATGACTTAGATTTCGCCGGATGTAAACAGCGCCATTGGGAAATTGGGAAAGCATTTTATCACACCGATCTTGGTGTGGTCAGATGCTTTGAGGGCAGAGGAGAAATCTAGGGTCTAATAGACCCCAATTTTTGCAAAAAAGAGTACCTGTCACTACCTATTGCTATGATAGGGGATATTTACATTCCCTGAGATAACAATAAAAATGATTAAAAAAAAAAAAAAATGAAAGGAACAGTTTAAAAATAAGATAAAAAAATAATAATAATAAAGAAAAAAAAAAAAAAAAAAAAAAGCACCCCTGTCCCCCCTGCTCTCGCGCTAAGGCGAATGCAAGCGTCGGTCTGGCGTCAAATGTAAACAGCAATTGCACCATGCATGTGAGGTATCGCCGCGAAGGTCAGATCGAGGGCAGTAAGTTTAGCAGTAGACCTCCTCTGTAAATCTAAAGTGGTAACCTGTAAAGGCTTTTAAAGGCTTTTAAAAATGTATTTAGTTTGTCGCCACTGCACGTTTGTGCGCAATTTTAAAGCATGTCATGTTTGGTATCCATGTACTCGGCCTAAGATCATCTTTTTTATTTCATCAAACATTTGGGCAATATAGTGTGTTTTAGTGCATTAAAATGTAAAAAAGTGTGTTTTTTCCCCAAAAAATGCGTTTGAAAAATCGCTGCGCAAATACTGTGTGAAAAAAAAAAATGAAACACCCACCATTTTAATCTGTAGGGCATTTGCTTTAAAAAAAATATATAATGTTTGGGGGTTCAAAGTAATTTTCTTGCAAAAAAAAATTATTTTTTTATGTAAACAATAAGTGTCAGAAAGGGCTTTGTCTTCAAGTGGTTAGAAGAGTGGGTGATGTGTGACATAAGCTTCTAGATGTTGTGCATAAAATGCCAGGACAGTTCAAAACCCCCCCAAATGACCCCATTTTGGAAAGTAGACACCCCAAGCTATTTGCTGAGAGTCATGTTGAGTCCATGGAATAATTTATATTGTGACACAAGTTGCGGGAAAGAGACAATTTTTTATTTTTTTTATTTTTTTTTGCGCAAAGTTGTCACTAAATGATATATTGCTCAAACATGCCATGGGAATATGTGAAATTACACCCCAAAATACATTCTGCTGCTTCTCCTGAGTACGGGGATACCACATGTGTGGGACTTTTTGGGAGCCTAGCCGCGTACGGGACCCCGAAAACCAAGCACCGCCTTCAGGCTTTCTAAGGCCGTAAATTTTTGATTTCACTCTTCACTGCCTATCACAGTTTCGGAGGCCATGGAATGCCCAGGTGGCAAAAAAAACCCCCAAATGACCCCATTTTGGAAAGTAGACACCCCAAGCTATTTGATGAGAGGTATAGTGAGTATTTTGCAGACCTCACTTTTTGTCACAAAGTTTTGAAAATTGAAAAAAGAAAAAAAAAAATTTTTTTTCTCGTCTTTCTTTATTTTCAAAAACAAATGAGAGCTGCAAAATACTCACCATGCCTCTCAGCAAATAGCTTGGGGTGTCTACTTTCCAAAATGGGGTCATTTGGGGGGGGTTTGTGCCACCTGGGCATTCCATGGCCTCCGAAACTGTGATAGGCAGTGAGGAGTAAAATCAAAAATGTACGCCCTTAGAAATCCTGAAGGCAGTGATTGGTTTTCGGGGTCCCGTACGCGGCTAGGCTCCCAAAAAGTCCCACACATGTGGTATCCCCATACTCAGGAGAAGCAGCTAAATGTATTTTGGGGTGCAATTCCACATATGCCCATGGCCTGTGTGAGCAATATATCATTTAGTGACAACTTTGTGCAAAAAAAAAAAAAAAAAAAAAAAAATTTGTCACTTTCCCGCAACTTGTGTCAAAATATAAAACATTCCATGGACTCAACATGCCTCAAAGCAAATAGCTTGGGGTGTCTACTTTCCAAAATGGGGTCATTTGGGGGGGTTTTATGTCATCTGGGCATTTTATGGCCTTCAAAACTGTGATAGGTAGTGAGGAGTAAAATCAAAAATGTACGCCCTTAGAAATCCTGAAGGCAGTGATTGGTTTTCGGGGCCCCGTACGCGGCTAGGCTCCCAAAAAGTCTCACACATGTGGTATCCCCATACTCAGGAGAAGCAGCTAAATGTATTTTGGGGTGCAATTCCACATATGCCCATGGCCTGTGTGAGCAATATATCATTTAGTGACAACTTTTTGTAATTTTTTTTTTTTTTTTGTCATTGTTCAATCACTTGGGACAAAAAAAATGAATATTCAATGGGCTCAACATGCCTCTCAGCAAATTCCTTGGGGTGTCTACTTTCCAAAATGGGGTCATTTGGGGGGGTTTTGTACTGCCCTGCCATTTTAGCACCTCAAGAAACGACATAGGCAGTCATAAATTAAAGGCTGTGTAAATTCCAGAAAATGTACCCTAGTTTGTAGACGCTATAACTTTTGCGCAAACCAATAAATATACACTTATTGACATTTTTTTTACCAAAGACATGTGGCCGAATACATTTTGGCCTAAATGTATGACTAAAATTGAGTTTATTGGATTTTTTTTAGAACAAAAAGTAGAAAATATCATTTTTTTTCAAAATTTTCGGTCTTTTTCCGTGTATAGCGCAAAAAATAAAAACGGCAGAGGTGATCAAATACTATCAAAAGAAAGCTCTATTTGTGGGAAGAAAAGGACGCAAATTTCGTTTGGGTACAGCATTGCATGACCGCGCAATTAGCAGTTAAAGCGACGCAGTGCCGAATTGTAAAAAGTGCTCTGGTCAGGAAGGGGGTAAAACCTTCCGGGGCTGAAGTGGTTAATCACTTGTAATATATGTGAGAGGAATGGTGTAGGTTGTTTGTTAGGAGCGTAGTAGGAAATCACCGTGATTGCTGTATCCATTATATAACCCATGAGTATCAGGTATCTACCTTCTGGGTCTTTAATTTCTGATGATAAGGTGAATGGTGTGGATCGGTGAAATGCAATTAGAGTTCCCCTTTGCTTGGTACAGGCAGAAGCCGTGTAAATTTGTTGATAAAAAGGAGAAATATATTTTGGAGTAGAATCTTTGGTGAAGTGTGTTTCTTGGAGGCATACTATGTGAGCCTTCTTGTTATGGAAAGTACGGAGGCTTTGGTCCTTTTTTGAGGGACATTTATTCCCTGAACATTCAGGGAAAGTATATTCAGTGGTGCCATGGCAATAGATCAAATAGTTTTGAATTACTTTTTGTTATGCAGAGCTGACTGCGCAGATAAACCTGTGTGGACTGAAGAGATGAATAGATAGAAAAGAAACCAGTGAATTCTGGAGTAAAGAGTAAACAAAAAACATATGAGATTAGATGATACATTGTATAAATTATTTTTTGCAAGTAATCACAATTTACCCGTGAAAGAGAATAAATATCTCTCTCAGGGGAATAAGTGCCTTCGTCGCACTCCCGCATAATATGGTTGGGAGAATGAGGAGGGCTAATGGGGGTACACGGATCTTCCGCTTACAGGAGAGAAGTGCTATGTCAAAAGACATCAAAATGATGTTTCATTAATTGGAGTGCAGAATATAGTTTTTGTTGAAATTATTTATTCCAGGGTGGTTGTATATGGTTAGTCTTGCCCTAGGCTAAATAATTCAGTTAGAAAGGTATTGTTAATAACTTTGGTATTGATGAAGATAGTTTGAATTATTTTGGGATTTTAACCCTTTTAGAGTAAACAATTACATTTTTTATTCATATGTAACTGTTTAGATATGTTAACTCATAAAATTGAGGTTGTATTGCTTCAGATTAGAATAAACAAAAACATAATTCTAGGAACTAGTTAGGTAATAATATATTTGTTTTAAGAAAAGAAAGAAAAAGCTTCCATTACTTCTGGATTATTGAACATATTTGTCCTAAAAAGTAATAAATCTATTGTTATTACCTGATAATATATAACTGAACAAGAATTTCCTTATTTCACTTATATATTCTAAGGCTATATGAATTAGAAGTAATAAGAAATATAACTGGAATGTAACATGATCCCACACAGTGTGTGACTATCAAAATGCAGTTACATTCAGTTATAAATACAGGTTTTTTATAGAGAACCATCTCTTAGTATAATAAATGAAGAGATATCAGGAATTAGGATGTCAGTCCATTGAATCTTTTTGGTCCATGGATGATGTGGCATAACGGCCTCTTTTGTGAGAATGATGATTCCCATTTTGTTCTGAAATTTTCTGGGTGCTGCCTGAAGGTGAAGATGATGCCATTCTTCTGCATGTGGGAGTGTTGCTGCTTGTGGGTTCTGTCAGATTTAATTTTAAAAGGGTTTGTTGTAGTTCATCTGCTGATCTGCTTCTGTAAATTGTACCTTGGTAGTTAAATCTGACTGAAAAGGGGAAGCCCCATTGATACATAATGTTGTGGCGTTGCAGTTCCATTAGTTGGGGTTTCATGGATCGTCTTTTAGTAATAGTAAGTTGGGATAGGTCAGCAAAAATTTGATAATTGTGTCCTTGAAAATTAAGTTCCTTTTTTTCTCTTGCAGCAATTAGTATTTGTTCTTTCGTTCTGTAATAATGAAATTTTGTGATTATATCACGTGGGGGTCCATCTTTCTTTTTGGCTGTGAGGGCTCTGTGTACTCTGTCCAGTTCTAAACGTTCAATAGGGATATCTGGCTTTAGTTCTTGTAATAGAGCAGTAATAGTAGATTGCAGGTCTGTCACAGTTTCAGGTATTCCCCTTATGCGCAAGTTTGAATGTCTGGCTCTATTTTCGTAATCTTCGAGCTTAGTTTGAAGTATTAAATTCTCTTTTTTTAATTGTTCCAATTCTGTTATATTTTCTTGGGTTGTAATTTCAATTTCATCCATTTTTATTTCTAAGGCTGCGGTGCGGTTTCCCAGCTCTCTTATTTCTTTGGTTAGGCTTTTTGTTATTTGGTCTGAGGTTTGTTTTAAAGCCTTATGAAGCATCTTTTCAAATTGTAATAATATTACTGGGGATACTGAGGAGGCTTGTGGAGAAGTTTGTGAGAGGATTTGTTCTGTATCTGACTCACATGGAGAGTCTTGCTGTGACATTTTCTGTCTGTGAGAGCACCCTGATGCTGTATCTTGTGAGGTGACTGGAGCTGCTTCAGCTGCAGTGAGTGCCTGTGAGCTCTTTGTGAGGTGATTTTTATTTCTGCCACGGCTTCCTCCCAGTACCATATTTCCTGCCCAAACTTTCACAGTTTGTTCCCTGGGGCAAAAAGGTTCAAATGGATACCTTTTGAGCCTGCAGGCTCCGCTTTGTCCTTCTCTTCTCTCCTCAGCGGTGTGGAGCTCTAACAATGCATGTCTGCTCCGCTAGGCTCCGCCTCCTGCCCCCCACTCCCTCATTTTCAAGCCCACCTACACAAATCTTATATCAAAACGTTCAGCTATCCCTGCTGCCACTAAACATGTCTAGGTCTGGGTCTTGTGATTCTCACAATATAAAGATCTTCGCTGTAGGATTTATAGTTTTTAAAATACGGTTATTTGAATTACTGCATAGTTACTACATCTATCATTATCCTGTGTTCTGTGTATTGAGCAGTATTTGTGAAGCATAAACAGGGCATGAGCGTTGCAAGGAAACAGTGGTTGTAAACACAAGATGCTGAGACACCCCAAATGCATGTGACTTCATCTGCTAGACTTGATAATGCTTGTAGACTCCTCCCACTGTTTTTACACTACAGAGACAAGTAATATACCGAAACATGCGGATTGCTCCCGATTGGTGTGCTATTACTTTGTGGAACGTTTCACCGAATGGTTCACGAAATATCATAGTTTTTGCGGCGAAATTGGTCCCATAGGAATGAATGGCGAAATGTTCAATGTCATTTAATTGGTGTGCTATTACTTTGTGGAACTTTTTTCGCTGAATGGTTCACGAAATATCGTCGTTTTTGCGGCAATATTGGTCCCATAGGAATGAATTGTGAAATGTTCAATGTCATTTAATTGGTGTGCTATTACCTTGTGGAACTTTGTGAAAAGCTCAAATATACCAGTGTGAATCCGGAATCAATGTCATTTAATTGGTGTGCTACTACTTTCTGGAACGTTTCGCCGAATGGTTCACGAAATATCATCGTTTTTGCGACGAAATTGGTCCCATAGGAATAAATGGTGAAATGTTCAAAACTAGAGTGGGAGGTGACAAAAGCTGACAACCCCATGATCAGCCAAAACATTATGACCGCCCCATAAAAAAAAAATATTTTTGAAAAAAAAAAATAATTTTTGAAAAAAAATAATTCATTTTTGAAAAAAAAAATTCATTTTTGAAAAAAAAAATTACCTTTGAAAAAAAAAATTACTTTTGAAAAAAAAAATTCATTTTTGAAGAAAAAAAAATTAATTTTTGAAGAAAAAAAAATCATTTTTGAATAAAAAAAATTCATTTTTGAAAAAAAAAATTACTTTTGAAAAAAATGTTCAGCTCTTTCAGCGAATGATGGAACTTTTTTACTACTATTTATACTTTTTAAAATATTAAGCTTTTTAACACTTTTCACAGTTACTCAAGCCACTCCACCCCACCCAGTTACTCCGCCCACTCCAGTTGTAGAGGCAAGAACACTTTTCACAATTTCCCCAGAAATTGTACCTTTTCTAGATATTATTATTATTATTATAGCCAAATTTACCACCCTAACTCCTCCCACAATTTTTACACTACATAGACAAGTAATATACCAAAACGTGCGGATTGTTCCCGAATGGTGTGCTATTATTTTGTGGAACGTTTCGCTGAATGGTTCACGAAATATCGTCGTTTTTGCGGCGAAATTGGTCCCATAGGAATGAATGGGGAAACTAGAGTGGGAGGTGACAAAAGCTGAAAAATCAGAACATGATTTCTAAACTGCCGCCACTCCCTCATTTTCAAGCCCACCTACACAAATTTTATATCAAAACGTTCAGCTATCCCTGCTGCCACTAAACATGTCCACGGCTAAGCCATAGTCCTGATAGTTTTCACAATATGACCATTTGTTTGCAACTCACACCGTCCATTGACATTCATTGAAACTACACTCTAGCCCCTTCAAATTTGAAGGGCAATTTCTAAACTGCGACCGTGCCTTCAATTTTAATATTTCAGAGACATACTATGTATCAAAATCTAGGTCTGGGTCTTGTGATTCTCACAATATAAAGATCTTTGCTGTAGGATGAATAGTTTTTAAAATACGGCCATTTGAATTACTGCACAGTTGTTAAATCTATCATTATCCTGTCTATTGTGTATGGAGCAGTATTTGTGAAGCATAAACAGGGCATGAGCGTTGCTAGGAAACATTGGTTGTAAACACAAGATGCTGAGACCCCCCAAATGCATGTGACTTCATCTGCTAGACTTGATAATGCTTGTAGACTCCTCCCACTGTTTTTACACTACAGAGACAAGTAATATACCGAAACGTGCGGATTGTTCCCGAATGGTGTGCTATTATTTTGTGGAACGTTTCGCCGAATGGTCCACGAAATATCGTTGTTTTTGCGGCGAAATTGGTCCCATAGGAATGAATGGCGAAATGTTCAAAACTAGAGTGGGAGGTGACAAAAGCTGACAACCCCATGATCAGCCAAAACATTATGACCGCCCCATGTAAAAAAAAAAATTTTGAAAAAAAAAATCATTTTTGAAACAAAAAATAAAATCATTTTTGAAAAAAAAATATATATATATTTTTGACAAAAAAAAATATTTTTGAAAAAAAAAAAATCATAATTTTTGAAAAAAATGTTCAGCTCTTTCAGCTAATGATGAGACTTCAACTTTTTTACTACTATTTATACTTTTTAAAATATTAAGCTTTTTAACACTTTTCACAGTTACTCCAGCAACTCCAACCACACAACAGTTACTCATGCCACTCCACCCAGTTACTCCGCCCACTCCAGTTGTAGAGGCAAGAACACTTTCACAATTTCCCCAGAAATTGTACCTTTTCTAGTTAAGTGTTCTTGCATAGCAAGACCACTTACTGTTATCTCACATATATATTATTCTTATTATTATAGCCAAATTTACCACCCTAACTCCTCCCACAGTTTTTACACTACATAGACAAGTAATATACCGAAACGTGCGGATTGTTCCCGAATGGTGTGCTATTACTTTGTGGAACGTTTCGCCGAATGGTTCACGAAATATCGTCGTTTTTGCGGCGAAATTGGTCCCATAGGAATGAATGGGGAAACTAGAGTGGGAGATGACAAAAGCTGGAAAATCAGAACATGATTTCTAAACTGCCGCCACTCCCTCATTTTCAAGCCCACCTACACAAATCTCATCTGCTAGACTTGATAATGCTTGTAGACTCCTCCCACAGTTTTCACACTACAGAGACAAATAATATACCGAAACGAGCGGATTGTTCCCGATTGGTGTGTTATTACTTTGTGGAATGTTTTGCCGAATGGTCCACGAAATGACGTTTTTGCGGCGAAATTGGTCCCATAGGAATGAATGGCGAAATGTTCAAAACTAGAGTGGGAAGTGACAAAAGCCGACAACCCCATGATCAGCCAAAACATTATGACCACCCCATGATCAGCCAAAACATTATGACCGCCCCATGTAAAAAAAAAAATATTTTTGAAAAAAAAAAATAATTTTTGAAAAAAGTAAAAAAATAATTTTTGAAAAAAGTAAAAAAATCATTTTTGAAAAAAAAAAAAAATATTTTTGAAAAAAAAAAAATATTTTTGAAAAAAAAATTATTTTTGAAAAAAAAATATATTTGAAAAAAAAAATATTTTTGAAAAAAAAAATTATTTTTTAAAAAAAAAATTACTTTAAAAAAAATAATAATTTCGAAAAAAAAATTATTTTTGAAATAAAAAAATTCATTTTTGAAAAAAAAAATTACCTTTGAAAAAAAAAATCATTTTTGAAGAAAAAAAAATCATTTTTGATTAAAAAAAAAATCATTTTTGATTAAAAAAAATTCATTTTTGAAAAAAAAAATTACTTTTGAAAAAAATGTTCAGCTCTTTCAGCGAATGATGGAACTTTTTTACTACTATTTATACTTTTTTAAAATATTAAGCTTTTTAACACTTTTCACAGTTACTCAAGCCACTCCACCCCACCCAGTTACTCCGCCCACTCCAGTTGTAGAGGCAAGAACACTTTCACAATTTCCCCAGAAATTGTACCTTTTCTAGTTCTTATTCTTATTATTATAGCCAAATCTACCACCCTAACTCCTCCCACAGTTTTTACACTACATAGACAAGTAATATACCGAAACGTGCGGATTGTTCCCGAATGGTGTGCTATTACTTTGTGGAATGTTTCGCCGAATGGTTCACGAAATATCGTCGTTTTTGCGGCGAAATTGGTCCCATAGGAATGAATGGGGAAACTAGAGTGGGAGATGACAAAAGCTGGAAAATCAGAACATGATTTCTAAACTGCCGCCACTCCCTCATTTTCAAGCCCACCTACACAAATCTTATATCAAAACGTTCAGCTATCCCTGCTGCCACTAAACATGTCCACGGCTAAGCCATAGTCCTGATAGTTTTCACAATATGACCATTTGTTTGCAACTCAAACCGTCCATTGACATTCATTGAAACTACACTCTAGCCCCTTCAAATTTGAAGGGCAATTTCTAAACTGCGACTGTGCCTCCATTTTTAATATTTCAGAGACATACTATACATCAAAATCTAGGTCTGGGTCTTGTGATTCTCACAATATAAAGATCTTCGCTGTAGGATGTATAGTTTTTAAAATACGGCCATTTGTTTAGAGGTCATTTCAGGAAATTTTAGCCATTAATCAGAGTGTACTGTTAGTGTTTGTTTTGTTGCCATGGTTACAAAGCTTCTGTTATACACAGGGGGGAGGTGGCTGGAGCATCTCAGCTCTGATTACAGAGCCCGGGGGAGGGGACAGACACACCATGTACTGATTTATAATAGAGGAATATGATGGGGCAGTTTTGATGGGGTAATTCTGATGGGGCAGTTTTGATGAAGTAGTATTTGGGAAGCATAAACAGGGCATGAGCGTTGCTAGGAAACAGTGGTTGTAAACACAAGATGCTGAGACACCCCAAATGCATGTGACTTCATCTGCTAGACTTGATAATGCTTGTAGACTCCTCCCACAGTTTTTACACTACAGAGACAAGTAATATACCGAAACGAGTGGATTGTTCCCGATTGGTGTGTTATTACTTTGTGAAATATTTTGCCGAATGGTCCACGAAATATCGTAGTTTTTTGCGGCAATATTGGTCCCATAGGAATGAATTGCGAAATGTTCAATGTCATTTAATTGGTGTCCTATTACCTTGTGGAACTTTGTAAAAAGCTGAAAAATACCAGTGTGAATCCAGCCTCAATGTCATTTAATTGGTGTGCTATTACTTTGTGGAACGTTTCGCCGAATGGTTCACGAAATATCGTTGTTTTTGCGGTGAAATTGGTCCCATAGGAATGAATGGTGAAATGTTCAAAACTAGAGCGGGAGGTGACAAAAGCTGACAACCCCATGATCAGCTGAAACATTATGACCGCCCCATGAAAAAAAAATATATTTTTGAAAAAAAAAATATATATTTTTGAAAAAAAAAAAAATATTTTTGAAAAAAAAAATTACTTAAAAAAATAATAATAATTTCGAAAAAAAAAATTATTTTTGAAAAAAAAAAAATTATTTTGAAAAAAAAAAAAAAATATTTTTGAAAAAAAAATTACTTAAAAAAAAAAAATAATTTCGAAAAAAAAAATTATTTTTGAGAAAAAAAATTACTTTAAAAAAAAAATCATTTTTGAAGTTCATTTTTGAATAAAAAAAATTCATTTTTGAAAAAAAAAATTCATTTTTGAAAAAAAAAATTACTTTTGAAAAAAAAGTTCAGCTCTTTCAGCTAATGATGGAACTTTTTTACTACTATTTATACTTTTTAAAATATTAAGCTTTTTAACACTTTTCACAGTTACTCAAGCCACTCCACCCCACCCAGTTACTCAGCCCACTCCAGTTGTAGAGGCAAGAACACTTTCACAATTTCCCCAGAAATTGTAGCTTTTCTAGTTCTTATTATTATAGCCAAATTTACCACCCTAACTCCTCCCACAATTTTTACACTACATAGACAAGTAATATACCGAAACGTGCGGATTGTTCCCTAATGGTGTGCTATTACTTTGTGGAACATTTCGCCGAATGGTTCATGAAATATCGTCATTTTTTCCGGCGAAATTGGTCCCATAGGAATGAGTGGGGAAACTAGAGTGGGAGGTGACAAAAGCTGAAAAATCAGAACATGATTTCTAAACTGCCGCCACTCCCTCATTTTCAAGCCCACCTACACAAATCTTATATCAAAACGTTCAGCTATCCCTGCTGCCACTAAACATGTCCACGGCTAAGCCATAGTCCTGATAGTTTTCACAATATGACCATTTGTTTGCAACTCACACCGTCCATTGACATTCATTGAAACTACACTCTAGCCCCTTCAAATTTGAAGGGCAATTTCTAAACTGCGACCGTGCCTCCATTTTTAATATTTCAGAGACATACTATGTATCAAAATCTAGGTCTGGGTCTTGTGATTCTCACAATATAAAGCTTTTCGCTGTAGGATTTATAGTTTTTAAAATACGACCGTTTGAATTACTGCACAGTTGTTACAGCTATGATCCTTTGTATTGTGTATGAGCAGTGGGTGTGAAGCATAAACAGTACATGAGTGTTGCTAGGAAACAGTGGTTGTAAACACAAGATGCTGAAACCCCCCAAATGCATTTGGTCATACCTTCCTCTGATAGGCTTGATAATGCTGATAATTTACCACCCTAACTCCTCCCACAGCTTTTAAACTACATAGACAGTAATATACCGAAGGTGCGGATTGTTCCCGATTGGTGTGCTATTACTTTGTGGAACGTTTCACCGAATGGTTCACGTAATATCGTCGTTTTTGCGACGAAATTGGTCCCATAGGAATGAATGGCGAAATGTTCAAAACTAGAGTGGGAGGTGACAAAAGCTGACAACCCCATGATCAGCCAAAACATTATGACTACCCCATGATCAGAAAAAACATTATGACCACCTAATAAAAAAAAATATATATATTTTTGAAAAAAAAAAATCATTTTTGAAAAAAAAATAAACAAAATTAATTTTTGAAAAAAAATAAAATTCATTTAAAGAAAAAAAAAATTAAAAAAAAAAATTTTGAAAAAAAAATCATTTAAAAAAAAACAACTTTTGAAAAAAAAAATTCATTTTTGAAAAAAAAAAAATTCATTTTTGAAAAAAAAATTCATTTTTGAAAAAAAAAAAAAATCATTTTTGAAAAAAAAATCATTTTTGAAAAAAAAAAATAAAATTCATTTTTGAAAAAAAAAATAAAATTCATTTAAAGAAAAAAAAAATAAAAAAAAAAATTTTGAAAAAAAAATCATTTAAAAAAAAACAATTTTTGAAAAAAAAAATTCATTTTTGAAAAAAAAAAAATTCATTTTTGAAAAAAAAAAAAATTCATTTTTGAAAAAAAAAAAAATTCATTTTTGAAAAAAAAATTCATTTTTGAAAAAAAAATTCATTTTTGAAAAAAAAAAAAAAAATCATTTTTGAAAAAAAAAAAAAAATTTTTTTGAAAAAAAAAAATCATTTTTGAAAAAAAAAATCATTTTTGAAAAAAAAATTCATTTTTGAAAAAAAAAAAAAAAATCATTTTTGAAAAAAAAAAAATTCATTTTTGAAAAAAAAATTCATTTTTGAAAAAAAAAAAAAATCATTTTTGAAAAAAAAAAAAAAAAATTTTTTGAAAAAAAAAAATCATTTTTGAAAAAAAAAATCATTTTTGAAAAAAAAATCATTTTTGAAAAAAAAAAATAAAATTCATTTTTGAAAAAAAAAATAAAATTCATTTAAAGAAAAAAAAAATAAAAAAAAAAAATTTTGAAAAAAAAATCATTTAAATAAAAACAATTTTTGAAAAAAAAAATTCATTTTTGAAAAAAAAAAAAATTCATTTTTGAAAAAAAAATTCATTTTTGAAAAAAAAATTCATTTTTGAAAAAAAAAAAAAAAATCATTTTTGAAAAAAAAAAAAAAATTTTTTTGAAAAAAAAAAATCATTTTTGAAAAAAAAAATCATTTTTGAAAAAAAAATTCATTTTTGAAAAAAAAAAAAAAAATCATTTTTGAAAAAAAAAAAAAATTTTTTTTGAAAAAAAAAATCATTTTTGAAAAAAAAAATCATTTTTGAAAAAAAAATCATTTTTGAAAAAAAAAAATAAAATTCATTTTTGAAAAAAAAAATAAAATTCATTTAAAAAAAAAAAATTTTTTGAAAAAAAAATATCATTTAAAAAACAAAACAATTTTTGAAAAAAAAAATTCATTTTTGAAAAAAAAATCATTTTTGAAAAAAAAATAAAATTCATTTTTGAAAAAAATGTTCAGCTCTTTCAGCTAATTATGGGACTTCCTCAACTTTTTTACTACTATTGATATTTTTTAAAATAGTTACTCAAGCCACTCCACCCAGTTACTCCGCCCACTCCAGTTGTAGAGGCAAGAACACTTTTCACAATTTCCCCAGAAATTGTACCTTTTCTAGATATTAAGTGTTCTTGCATAGCAAGACCACTTACTGTTATCTCACATATATATTATTATTCTTATTCTTATTAAGTGTTCTTGCATAGCAAGACCACTTACTGTTATCTCACATATATATTATTATTATTATTATTATTAAGTGTTCTTGCATAGCAAGACCACTTACTGTTATCTCACATATATATTATTATTATTAAGTGTTCTTGCATAGCAAGACCACTTATTGTTATCTCACATATATATTATTAAGTGTTCTTGCATAGCAAGACCACTTACTGTTATCTCACATATATATTATTCTTATTATTATAGCCAAATTTACCACCCTAACTCCTCCCACAGTTTTTACACTACATAGACAAGTAATATACTGAAACGTGCGGATTGTTCCCGAATGGTGTGCTATTACTTTGTGGAACGTTTCGCCGAATGGTTCACGAAATATCGTCATTTTTGCGGCGAAATTGGTCCCATAGGAATGAATGGGGAAACTAGAGTGGGAGATGTCAAAAGCTGAAAAATCAGAACATGATTTCTAAACTGCCGCCACTCCCTCATTTTCAAGCCCACCTACACAAATCTTATATCAAAACGTTCAGCTATCCCTGCTGCCACTAAACATGTCCACGGCTAAGCCATAGTCCTGATAGTTTTCATAATATGACCATTTGTTTGTAACTCACGCCGTCCATTGACATTCATTGAAACTACACTCTAGCCCCCTCCAAATTTGAAGGGCAATTTCTAAACTGCGACCGTGCCTTCATTTTTAATATTTCAGAGACATACTATACATCAAAATCTAGGTCTGGGTCTTGTGATTCTCACAATATAAAGATCTTCGCTGTAGGATGTATAGTTTTTAAAATACGGCCATTTGTTTAGAGGTCATTTCAGGAAATTTTAGCCATTAATCAGAGTGTACTGTTAGTGTTTGTTTTGTTGCCATGGTTACCAAAGCTTCTGTTATACACAGGGGGGGAGGTGGCTGGAGCATCTCAGCTCTGATTACAGAGCCCGGGGGAGGGGACAGACACACCATGTACTGATTTATAATAGAGGAATATGATGGGGCAGTTTTGATGGGGTAATTCTGATGGGGCAGTTTTGATGAAGTAGTATTTGGGAAGCATAAACAGGGCATGAGCGTTGCTAGGAAACAGTGGTTGTAAACACAAGATGCTGAGACACTCCAAATGCATGTGACTTCATCTGCTAGACTTGATAATGCTTGTAGACTCCTCCCACAGTTTTTACACTACAGAGACAAGTAATATACCGAAACGTGCGGATTTTTCCCGATTGGTGTGCTATTACTTTGTGGAACGTTTCGCCGAATGGTCCACGAAATATCGTCGTTTTTGCGGCAAAATTGGTCCCATAGGAATGAATGGCGAAATGTTCAAAACTAGAGTGGGAGGTGACAAAAGCTGACAACCCCATGATCAGCCAAAACATTATGACCACCCCATGATCAGCCAAAACATTATGACCGCCCCATGTAAAAAAAAAAATATTTTTGAAAAAAATAAAAATTAATTTTTGAAAAAAAAAATATTTTTGAAAAAAAAAATATTTTTGAAAAAAAAATATATTTTTGAAAAAAAAATTACTTTTAAAAAAAAAAAAATTAAAAAAAAAATCATTTTTGAAAAAAACAAAATTCATTTTTGAAAAAAAAAAATTCATTTTTGAAAAAAAAAATCATTTAAAAAAATCATTTTTGAAAAAACAAAAAAACAAAATCATTTTTGAAAAAACAAAAAAACAAAATCATTTTTGAAAAAAAAAATCACAAAGCTCTGAGGGGAATTATAGCTCTTCTCACACAGCTCTAAGGACAATTATAGCATTATAGCTCCTCCCACACAGCTTGGAGGGAAGTTATAGCTCCTCCAATACAGCTTTGAGGGGAATTATAGCTCCTCCCACACAGCTCAAAGGGGAATTATAGTTTCTCCCACACCGCTGTGAGGGGAATTATAGCTCCTCCTACACAACTCTGAGGGGAATTATAGTTTCTCCCACACCGCTGTGAGGGGAATTATAGCTCCTCCCACACAGCTTTGAGGGGAATTATAGCTCCTCCCACACAGCTCAAGGGGGAATTATAGCATTATAGCTTAGCATTATAGCTCCTCCCACACAACTCTGAGGGGAATTATAGTTTCTCCCACACCGCTGTGAGGGGAATTATAGCTCCTCCTACACAGCTCTGAGGGGAATTACAGCTTAGCATTATAGCTCCTCCCAAACAGCTGAGGAGAATTAGAGCTCCTCCCACACAACTCTGAGAGGAATTATAGTTTCTCCCACACCGCTGTGAGGGGAATTATAGCTCCTTTTAAACAGCTCTGAGGGGAATTATAGCTTCTCCCACACAACTCTGATGGGAAATGTAGCTTCTCCCACACAGCTCTGAGGGGAAATATAGCTTCTCCCACACAGCTCTAAGGGGAATTATAGCTCCTCCCACACAACACTAAGGGGAATTGTATCTCCTCCCACACAGCTCTGAGGGGAATTATAGCATTATTGCTCCTCCCACACAGCTCAGAGGGGAGTTATAGCTCCTCCCACACAGCTCTGAGGCGAATTATAGCTCCTCCTCCAACACAACTCTGAGGGGAATTATAGCTCTTCGAACAAAGCTCTGAGGAGAATTATAGCTCCTTCCACAAATATCATCATGCCATCTAAAGGAAAGAGATCTAAAGCTGCAAAGATACGCTGGACTAAACTGGATCCGGAGCCCCACAGCAGCATAGTGGATATGGAGGTTTGTGACAGTGAATGTGCCCAGGAGGTACATAGTGAACCTGTGGTGTCATTTTCATGTTCAACTCAGTGTCAAGTTCAAGAGCACAGTGACAGTGTGATGGGCACTTCTGAAAACCATGGCATGCAAGAACCATGTGTACCAAGTGAGATTTCTGTGCAGGCATCATTTCATCAGGGTCATCATGGCTATGGAAGGTTAAGGAACAAACAGTGTACATGCATGGCTCTGACATTTTTGGCATACCACAGTGAGCTTGATGATGTGAGAAAGGGTGATCTTGATCAAATACTGAAGAAGGGCAACAGCTTGTATGGCTCAACAATAAAACAGCTAAAACAAAGAAATGTCTATCAGCATCAACACTTGACAATGGAAGAAGTGCCCCTCAGAGTCAACACTGACAAATATGAGTATAACGTTGTTAAATCTCCAGTGTTATCGGGATGTATGAGAGACACGGTAGACGGTGACAACCAAGGTTGGTTTGTTGACCTCTCCACAAGACTTCAGTGCCTCAATGCAGATGTTACACATGCACTTTTTATAGTAGTGCCATATTGCATTGCATTGTTCAGAGACAAGTCTGGGAGATATGGACTGTTTGATTCTCATAGTCGAAATAAGGATGGACTTCCTGCCACTGGAAAAGGAAAAGCTGTTATGATCACTTTTACACATTTGAGTGATATGGGGGCAAGGATTTATAAGTTGTATGAATTGCTCCTTACAGACACCAGAGGCCCTATTGATGGACTGCAGTATGACTTCATGCCAGTCTCATTTCATCGTGCAAGACGTCTGTCAGATGGTTTGCTGTCCCCACTGGTGCAATCTGACAAACCACATAATGCAAAGCATGTGGAGAACAAAGTGACACAGATGACCAAAGATGTAACACACACTGGATTCCCAGCCAGCAAGCATTCTCCACGGTCAGTTGATGCGAAATCCTCACAGGGCATATGGAAGGACAGTAAGGCATTGTCCAAATTAAATGCACAGAGACGACAAAAACTGAAGACAAGACACAGAAATGAAAGAAGGCGTGATTTCAAGGCTACAAAGATGTCTGTCACCAATAAGAAAAGGACATACATCACCAGCCGATACAGAGCAGATGCTGATTTTAAGTTGAAGCAGAAGCAATATATCATTCGCAAATATGCAACAGATGCCAATTTCAACTTGAAGCAGAAGCAATACATCACCAGAAAATATGCGACAAATGCAGATTTCAACTTGAAACAGAAGCAGTACACCACCAGAAAATATGCGACAAATGCAGATTACAACTTGAAGAAGAAGCAATACATCACCAGAAAATATGCCACAAATGTCGATTTCAAGTTGAAGCAGAAGCAATACATCACCAGAAAATATAATGATCCTGCTTTCAGAAAACGTCACTTGCAACATTGCATGAGTTACATGAAAATGAAGCGTCAAACTCAAGCAGATTTTCGCATAACCCATAAGATGCAATGTGCCTTCAAAATAAGAATGAAATACAGACGATGGACTCGTGTCATGCGGGAATGCAGTCAACCAGTGGACAACAGCCTAATGCAGACAGCTATATCCACTTTCCATGAATGCATTAAAGCTGGGCCAACATTTGTGTGCACGATGTGTCATCGCACCCTTTTCCCTAACCAAGTGAAACATTGCATTCACAGCAATTACAAGAAGAATCTACACATTGTTGCTGCCTGTTTGACAGGGAAATAGGTCCATATGTGCAACAATCACTGTCAAGGACCTGAACAATGCACCGTACCAGATGAAAGGACCAAAGAATGGGTTTGTCACAACTGTGATTTACATTTAAAAGCAGGACACAAATCATCCATCGCTGTAGCTAACAACATGGAGCTGGCGCCCATTCCCCCAGAGCTCTGCGATTTGAATGTGCTGGAAAGACAACTTTTGGCCAAAATACTGCCATTTGCCAAGATCATCACACTTCCCAAAGGTCGACAGGCAGCTATACATGGCGCTGTAGTGTGTGTGCCATCCGAGGTGGAAACCACGGTCAATACTCTACCAAGATCGCACAGCAAATCCCAGTTACACAGAGTCAAGCTGAAAAGACGTCTGACTTACAAAGGCCACCAGCTGTTTCATTATGTCAACATGGGAAATGTAGTAGCAGGTCTGTCAAAACTCATTGACACACACCCCGACTACAGTGACATTTCAATTAGAGTGGATGAGACAATCGCTGATGATGATGATAATGATGATGGGATGGAACTCGACAGTTGTGACGAAACTGAAATGATGGAGATACTTGAACGCATCGAAAATTGTGATCCATCAGAGGTACAGTCTGCATGTTTACCGGCTGCTTCTGAGCAACAGGAAGGCCATGACCAACAACCTCCCAATGCAGAGGATGAGAAGGATACACTAAGACCTGGAATTGGCCTAGACAGTTGTTTGCAGCCATCTGACCTTGGAGAGGAAGCACTGACACACGGTGATGGAATATTCAGCATTGCACCTGCACAAGGAAACACACCTGTCAGCTTCTTTAAAGTTCCTAGGCTTGAGGCAATGGCTTTCCCTGTTCAGTTCCCTACTGGACAGAATACATTGGACCAGGCAAGACAAGTCAAACTGTCCCCGAGCATGTATTTCAATGCAAGGCTTTTTTGTGTTGATACTCGTTTTGCAAGAGACACAAGCTACCTCTTCTTTGCGCAGTTTGTCACAGAAACACACATGGCCAAAAGCAGCATGTCCATCCAGTTAAGGAAAGGAAAACCCAATACCAGGGATGGACGGAAAATATCCAACAAGCTGCTACAGGACAAGTGTGAGGTTGAGAGGTTGGTGCGAAACCGAGATGCCACAAGGTTCATGCAACCACTGAGAGGGAGTCCAGCTTACTGGGATAAAAATCTGAAGAATTTGCTAGCCATGGTCAGACAATTGGGTAAGCCAACATTTTTTCTTACCTTCTCTGCTGCAGAATTCAGATGGCCAGAGGTAATAACGGCAATAAAGGCACAACAAGGTCAAAAGGTGGATTTTGCGGGGCTAGACTGGGCTGAAAAGTGTGACATTCTTCGAGGCAACCCAGTGACCACCATGAGCATGTTTGACAAACGGGTTGATGCTCTGATGCGAGAGCTGCTGTTGGGTCCTGCACAGCCAATTGGTGAAGTTATCGATTACTTTTACCGGGTTGAATTTCAGGCGAGAGGGAGCCCTCATATACATTGTCTCTGTTGGGTAGCAGGAGCTCCTATATTTGGACAAGACAGTGATGACAAGGTGTGTGCCTTTATAGATCATAACATCTCATGCCAGCTGCCTGATGAAGCCAAACAGGCCTTACTTCACAGATTTGTAACAGAACTTCAAATGCACAGCAGATCTCATTCAAAATCATGCAAGAAAGGTAACAGAGTATGCAGATTTGGATTTCCAAAGCCACCTATTAGAAAAACGAGGATAACTTACCCGATGCCAGAAGAACAAGGAGATTGTGCAATGAAACCACAAGCAGCCAAAAACAAACTGAAACCAGTCTGGGATTTGCTTAATAACCCAAAAGTGCAGCTTGAAGACATGTCACAGCTACTGGCACAGTGTGATATGACTTTGAATCAGTACAACTCCTACATTCAGGCATTGACCTCCTCAAGCGTGATTCTAATGAAGCGTGATGTCAAGGATTGCTGACGGCCTGGAACGCCAACATGGACATCCAGTACATTCTTGATGAGTATGGTTGCATCATGTACATGTTGTCCTACATATCCAAGCCAGAACGGGAGCTGAGTGACTATCTCAAAACAATAGTCAAAGAAATGAGCCCAGAAACAGCGACAGAACGAGAAGAAATGAAAGAGGTTCTTCAGGCTTATTCAAAACACAGAGAGGTCAGCGCCCAGGAGTCTGTGGCCCGTACGTGCAGCCTGAAAATGAAGTCTTGCTCACGTGAGATTGTTTTTCTGCCAACTGGTGACAACGCACTGAAAATGAGTCTCCCGCTCAGTGCATTGCAGAACAAACCAGCCGATACTCTTAATGTGTGGATGACGAGTTTTGTCGACAAATACAGAGCCAGACCTGAAACACCAGAGTTTGAGTCCATGTGTCTGGCAGACTTTGCATCCCATTACAGGGTTGTCTATGGCAAGCAGAAGGAAGATGGCAAGCAAAAGGAAGACAGCAAGCGTGTCAGCCTATTGAATGAAATGGGAATGATTCAAAAACGCACGAGAGGGAAGCCTGCAATCATCAGGTACGCACGCTTCTCAGAGAAGAAGGACCCTGAGAACTACTACGGCAGACTGCTTAAACTGTACCTCCCCCACCGTTCAGAGTCATCACTGAAAACTGTAAGGTTCCCAACACACCAGGATTTTTACAAAGGCGCCTGTGTGAGCTTACCAGGAGAAGAAGCAATCCAAGCAGTGTCTGCAATTGTTACCAGCAACCAAAAGAAGTTCGAACAACACAACAAAATTGTGGAACAAGTCTTGGATGACTTTGTAAAAAACGGACCTGTTTAAGATGCTTGGAACACCTTTGCCCCAGAAGCTGAGTTGGATAGGTTGGAATGTGTAGAGGAACGCAAAGAAGGGGAGCCATTTCATGAGAATGAACAAGATGATGTTCCGGAGTATACACGTCACAAACAAACAGGTGGAATTGCGCTTACTGTGAAAGCCCCACAAATGTGCCCTGATTTCCTTCGGAAAATGTACAGAAACCTTAACCGGACACAAGCTCAGACATTCTACTCAGTTTGTGACTGGTGCACTAACCGTGTGCGTGGCCTAAATCCTGACCCATTCTATTACTTTGTCACTGGTGGTGCAGGGACAGGCAAATCACACCTGATAAAGTGCATCTATGCTGAGGCGACAAAGATACTCTGTAAACTTACCAGACTACGTGAGGAAGCAGACATATCCATGCCCAGCGTTTTACTAACTGCATTTACAGGAACAGCAGCTTTCAACATTTCAGGCAACACTTTGCATTCTCTGCTGAAGTTGCCAAGAAGCTTGAAGCCACCCTACCAAGGACTTGGAAATCTAATAGATGAAGTGAGGGCACAGCTGTCAAATGCGGAGATCATTGTTATTGACGAGGTGTCAATGATTTCAAAGCCCCTGTTTGCCTACATCAACTGGAGATTACAGCAAATCAAAGGCAGTAAGAAACCTTTTGGTGGTATGTCAGTACTAGCAGTAGGAGACTTTTACCAGGTCCCCCCGCTGGGAAAAAGTAAGCCACTCTGCGTGTTTGAGGAAAATACCAATGACGTCTGGAAAGACAACTTTCAGATGATCACGCTGACAGAGATCATGCGACAGAAGGAAGACATTTCATTTGCTGAGCTTTTGAATAGAATCAGAGTCAAGCAGAAGACTGGCACCTTAAGCAATGATGACAAAGCTCTGCTTGCTCAGGCTTTTACAGATCCCACCCACTGCCCTAATGACGTGCTACACATATTTGCCACCAACAAAGAGGTTCACAAACATAATGCTGCAACTGTGTCTGTTCTCCATTCAAACGTCACCAACATAGATGCCGACGATTACAGAAAAGACCCTAAGACAGGAGTGATGCTGAGGCAACACCAACCTTTCAAAGGACACAAAGACAATCTGATTGACACACTGCAAGCAGCTGAAGGTGCCCGTATCATGATCACAAGAAACATTGATGTAGAAGACGGGCTTGTTAACGGGACATTTGGCAAGATTGCAAGAATAATCATCCAGACTGAGAATGGTGCTACTACGGTAAACAAGCTTGGGCTTGTGCTGGACAATCCAAATGCAGGACAGAGATACCGTAACAAGTCGTCTTGTGATGCTGACAACTTGGTGTACATAGAAAGGGTAGAGGAAAACCTGAGACAGAAAGGAGTTGTTCGCAGGCAGTTCCCCCTGAAGTTGGCTTTTGGATGTACGATTCATAAGTGTCAGGGGATGACGATACAGTCGGCAGTGGTCTCATTGAAACGGGTCTTCCAACCGGGAATGGCCTATGTTGCTCTGAGTAGAACGACTACACTACAAGGACTGTACATAACCGACTTTGATGAGAAGAAGATCTTTGCTGATCCTGAAATCACAGCTTCCCTGGATTCAATGAAGAATGCATCACTGGAAAGGGTTATGCCCCTCTTAAAGTTTCTACAGACAACAGACAAACAGCAAACATTAACAATTATCCATCACAACACGGAAGGATTACCAGCTCACATTGAAGATATCAAATCTCACCATGAGTTGACACTTGGAGATGTTTTATGTTTCACTGAAACTCATCTCTCAGGCTCTTCTGTTGCTGAAAGTCTCCAGCTGGAGGGCTACAACCTGTTCAAACGCAACAGACACCTCTCGTACACAAACCTTCCTGACATTGCAAGTAAAAGTGGCGGAGGTGTCACCTTGTATGTCAGAAACCATTTCAAGGCCTATGAAAAGCAGTATCATCACAATGTGACTGACTTGGAGTTCTTGGTTGTCAAACTGGAGTCCCCTGTACAAGCTTTGATCGCTGTCGTTTACAGGCCACCGGATTACAGTATTGGCCAATTCCTTACTAACCTGCTGGGCCTCTTGGAATCTTTGGAAATAATGGATTGCCAACCTATAATACTCTGTGGAGATTTCAATGAAGATTTTCTGTGCAGAGAAAAGAAGCCAATATCTGACCTTCTTCACTCAAGAGGATATACTCAACTGGTCTGGGCAGCCACCACAGAAAAAAACACACTGTTGGATCACATTTACATCTCCAGGGTGCAGCAGTGTCTCCAGTCAGGAGTACTGCACAGTTATTACAGCTACCATTATCCTGTGTATTGTGTTTTGAGCAGTGGTTGTGAACACGCTTAGAGCCTGCATAAACAGGGCATGAGTGTTGCCAGGAAACAGTGGTTGTGAGACAGTGGTCATCAAACAGATAAAGTGGCAATGAGGGTCAGTTTACGTGGCCATAGTTATGTGGGACCATTTACAATTAGCTAAACATCATTCTCTATATTTCATGTTCGGTATACTTGTTAGACACTGAACTCACTTACTCCCCCCATCCATCACAGACATCTGTCCTCATCATATAGTAAGAGGAATACCGCACTGTAGTGCACCCAAAAAGGGTACCTGTTCGTGAAATATTGTGAATGACCAAATAGGGGATAACCAAAATAGTGATGAAAATAACTTAGTGAAAAAAAATTAAAAAAAACTACATAATAACAAAAGCAGCCACTCTATGTGAGATACACACACTAATACAACAATATAACAAATATAGCAGCGCTGTAAATAGGAGTAAATACTAGTACCAGTGTTGAATAGGACTAATTGGTTAGAACCCAAATTAAATAACTAACACAGTTCTTGAAACCTAAATCAATAAGTGTTCACTGGACAGTCCTAACACAGTGAATAAAGTCCAAATAAATGTTGTGAAAATACATAGGCTCAGACCCCATTTTTTTAAAGCAGGAAATGTAAAATAGAAAAAATTCCTCCACCGCACCACGGTGGTAGCTGAAAATAAAATGCGCGCTTACCAAACGGCAAGCACAAGGGGGCTTGCGACCTTAACCCGGTCAGGGCCTTTCATTGGATGGGCTTGCAGGAAACGACATGCCAATTCATACAGCCAAAGGGTGATGATACCACTAGTCCACCAAGTCACAGGAAATCACTCTTATCATGGAGATTAATAAAAGACTCCTAGCTGGGGGGTTGTTCTCATTTAGGGGTACCCCGGGAAAAGAGAGGGAAACAACATAGCGTAATCCTGGTTTTGAGGTTTATTAAAAGAATTAAAATAACACTTACAGTGTAGCAGATTCAAATAAGCATAAGAAGCCGGCTGGCTAAAACGATCACCCGTCCTACAGACGGTAGATGCAGCACGTCAGCTCGCCCTATCACACTGTCCTCATCACACTCACCCTCTCCTTCCTGTGCTATAGCCTGCTTGCTGATTAGTAAGACAAAGAAACAGCAAGGAGCAAAACTGCAGAGAAACTGAAAATTTGTAAGGGTTTAAAGTATATGCTTTAATGAATTGCCTTGTATCCAAAAAGTTCAAAAAGTTGACTGTTCAAAATGTTAATGTTAATGTTAATGTATAATGGAAATATACCGCCAGTTCGCTTGTGATGCAATATATTGAAATTATATGTACACTGTGTAAATTGTTTTTGACACACTTGATTTTGGGACGCGAGTCCGTCAGGTGCTATGCTTTGGCTGGGGCGGAATAAATCCTGGTAACCCTTAAGTCTGTGTCCGACAAAGTCATTTACCGATATTTCTACCTTCTACACCATTAGCACTTGTGCACTTTTTAAATTTGATCAATCAATTGGTTAGTGTAATGTTTACTATCTTTACTCACTACAAACACTCCACACAGTTACTCTGCCCATCTGCCCAGTTCAACCTTTCCACAGTTACTCCAACCACACAACAGTTACTCCAGGCACTCCCCCCAGTTACTCCGCTCACTCCAGATGTAGAGGCAAGAACACTTTTCACAATTTCCCCAGAAATTGTACCTTTTCTAGTTCTTATTATTATTATAGCCAAATTTACCACCCTAACTCCTCCCACAGTTTTTACACTACATAGACAAGTAATATACCGAAACGTGTGGATTGTTCCCAAATGGTGTGCTATTACTTTGTGGAACGTTTCGCCGAATGGTTCACGAAATATCGTCATTTTTGCGGCGAAATTGGTCCCATAGGAATGAATGGGGAAACTAGAGTGGGAGGTGACAAAAGCTGGAAAATCAGAACATGATTTCTAAACTGCCGCCACTCCCTCATTTTCAAGCCCACCTACACAAATCTTATATCAAAACGTTCAGCTATCCCTGCTGCCACTAAACATGTCCACGGCTAAGCCATAGTCCTGATAGTTTTCACAATATGACCATTTGTTTGCAACTCACGCCGTCCATTGACATTCATTGAAACTACACTCTAGCCCCCTCCAAATTTGAAGGGCAATTTCTAAACTGCGACCGTGCCTTCAATTTTAATATTTCAGAGACATACTATGTATCAAAATCTAGGTCTGGGTCTTGTGATTCTCACAATATAAAGATCTTCGCTGTAGGATGTATAGTTTTTAAAATACGGCCATTTGTTTAGAGGTCATTTCAGGAAATTTTAGCCATTAATCAGCGTGTACTGTGTGTGTTTTGTTGGCATGGTTACCAAAGCTTCTGTTATACACAGGGGGGAGGTGGCTGGAGCATCTCAGCTCTGATTACAGAGCCCGGGGGAGGGGACAGACACACCATGTACTGATTTATAATAGAGGAATATGATGGGGCAGTTTTGATGGGGTAATTCTGATGGGGCAGTTTTGATGAAGTATTATTTGGGAATCATAAACAGGGCATGAGCGTTGCTAGGAAACAGTGGTTGTAAACACAAGATGCTGAGACACCCCAAATGCATGTGACTTCATCTGCTAGACTTGATAATGCTTGTAGACTCCTCCCACATTTTTTACACTACAGAGACAAGTAATATACCGAAACGAGCGGATTGTTCCCGATTGGTGTGTTATTACTTTGTGGAATGTTTAGCCGAATGGTCCACGAAAAGACGTTTTTGCGGCGAAATTGGTCCCATAGGAATGAATGGCGAAATGTTCAAAACTAGAGTGGGAGGTGACAAAAGCTGACAACCCCATGATCAGCCAAAACATTATGACCACCCCATGATCAGCCAAAACATTATGACCGCCCCATGTAAAAAAAAAAAATATTTTTGAAAAAAAAAAATAATTTTTGAAAAAAATAAAATAATTTTTGAAAAAAAAAAAAAAAATCATTTTTGAAAAAAAAAAAAATATTTTTGAAAAAAAAAATATTTTTGAAAAAAAAAAAATTATTTTTGAAAAAAAAAAAATTATTTTTGAAAAAAAAAATTATTTTTGAAAAAAAAAAATATTTTTGAAAAAAAAATTACTTTTAAAAAAAAATTATTTTTGAAAAACAAAAATATATTTGAAAAAAAAAAATATTTTTGAAAAAAAAAAATTATTTTTGAAAAAAAAATTACTTTAAAAAAAAAAATAATTTCAAAAAAAAATTATTTTTGAAATAAAAAAATTCATTTTTGAAAAAAAAAATTACCTTTGAAAAAAAAAATTACTTTTGAAAAAAAAAATCATTTTTGAAGAAAAAAAAAATTCATTTTTGAAGAAAAAAAAATCATTTTTGAAAAAAAAAATTGCTTTTGAAAAAAATGTTCAGCTCTTTCAGCGAATGATGGAACTTTTTTACTACTATTTATACTTTTTAAAATATTAAGCTTTTTAACACTTTTCACAGTTACTCAAGCCACTCCACCCCACCCAGTTACTCCGCCCACTCCAGTTGTAGAGGCAAGAACACTTTCACAATTTCCCCAGAAATTGTACCTTTTCTAGTTAAGTGTTCTTGCATAGCAAGACCACTTACTGTTATCTCACATATATATTATTCTTATTATTATAGCCAAATTTACCACCCTAACTCCTCCCACAGTTTTTACACTACATAGACAAGTAATATACCGAAACGTGTGGATTGTTCCCGAATGGTGTGCTATTACTTTGTGGAACGTTTCGCCGAATGGTTCACAAAATATCGTCATTTTTGCGGCGAAATTGGTCCCATAGGAATGAATGGGGAAGCTAGAGTGGGAGGTGACAAAAGCTGAAAAATCAGAACATGATTTCTAAACTGCCGCCACTCCCTCATTTTCAAGCCCACCTACACAAATCTTATATCAAAATGTTCAGCTATCCCTGCTGCCACTAAACATGTCCACGGCTAAGCCATAGTCCTGATAGTTTTCACAATATGACCATTTGTTTGCAACTCACACCGTCCATTGACATTCATTGAAACTACACTCTAGCCCCCTCCAAATTTGGAGGGCAATTTCTAAACTGCGACTGTGCCTTCATTTTTAATATTTCACAGACATACTATACATCAAAATCTAGGTCTGGGTCTTGTGATTCTCACAATATAAAGATCTTCGCTGTAGGATGTATAGTTTTTAAAATACGGCCATTTGTTTAGAGGTCATTTCAGGAAATTTTAGCCATTAATCAGCGTGTACTGTGTTTGTTTTGTTGCCATGGTTACCAAAGCTTCTGTTATACACAGGGGGGGAGGTGGCTGGAGCATCTCAGCTCTGATTACAGAGCCCGGGGGAGGGGACAGACACACCATGTACTGATTTATAATAGAGGAATATGATGGGGCAGTTTTGATGGGGTAATTCTGATGGGGCAGTTTTGATGAAGTAGTATTTGGGAAGCATAAACAGGGCATGAGCGTTGCTAGGAAACAGTGGTTGTAAACACAAGATGCTGAGACACCCCAAATGCATGTGACTTCATCTGCTAGACTTGATAATGCTTGTAGACTCCTCCCACAGTTTTTACACTACAGAGACAAGTAATATACCGAAACGAGCGGATTGTTCCCGATTGGTGTGCTATCACTTTGTGGAACGTTTCGCCGAATGGTCCACGAAATATCGTCGTTTTTGCGGCGAAATTGGTCCCATAGGAATGAATGGCAAAATGTTCAAAAGGAAATGTTGCTAGGAAACAGTGGTTGTAAACACAAGATGCTGAGACACCCCAAATGCATGTGACTTCATCTGCTAGACTTGATAATGCTTGTAGACTCCTCCCACATTTTCCACACTACAGAGACAAGTAATATACCGAAACGAGCGGATTTTTCCCGATTGGTGTGCTATTACTTTGTGGAACGTTTCGCCGAATGGTCCACGAAATATCGTCGTTTTTGCGGCAAAATTGGTCCCATAGGAATGAATGGCGAAATGTTCAAAACTAGAGTGGGAGGTGACAAAAGCTGACAACCCCATGATCAGCCAAAACATTATGACCACCCCATGATCAGCCAAAACATTATGACCGCCCCATGTAAAAAAAAAATATTTTTGAAAAAAATAAAAATTAATTTTTGAAAAAAAAAATATTTTTAAAAAAAAAAAAATATTTTTGAAAAAAAAAAATATTTTTGAAAAAAAAATTACTTTTGAAAAAAAAAAAATTAAAAAAAAAATCTTTTTTGAAAAAAACAAAATTCATTTTTGAAAAAAAAAATTTCATTTTTGAAAAAAAAAATCATTTAAAAAAATCATTTTTGAAAAAACAAAAAAACAAAATCATTTTTGAAAAAACAAAAAAACAAAATCATTTTTAAAAAAAAAAATCACAAAGCTCTGAGGGGAATTATAGCTCCTCTCACACAGCTCTAAGGACAATTATAGCATTATAGCTCCTCCCACACAGCTTGGAGGGAAGTTATAGCTCCTCCAATACAGCTTTGAGGGGAATTATAGCTCCTCCCACACAGCTCAAAGGGGAATTATAGCATTATAGCTTAGCATTATAGCTCCTCCCACACAACTCTGAGGGGAATTATAGTTTCTCCCACACCGCTGTGAGTGGAATTATAGCTCCTCCTACACAGCTCTGAGGGGAATTACAGCTTAGCATTATAGCTCCTCCCACACAGCTGAGGAGAATTAGAGCTCCTCCCACACAACTCTGAGAGGAATTATAGTTTCTTCCACACCGCTGTGAGGGGAATTATAGCTCCTTTTAAACAGCTCTGAGGGGAATTATAGCTTCTCCCACACAACTCTGATGGGAAATGTAGCTTCTCCCACACAGCTCTGAGGGGAAATATAGCTTCTCCCACACAGCTCTAAGGGGAATTATAGCTCCTCCCACACAACACTAAGGGGAATTGTATCTCCTCCCACACAGCTCTGAGGGGAATTATAGCATTATTGCTCCTCCCACACAGCTCAGAGGGGAGTTATAGCTCCTCCCACACAGCTCTGAGGCGAATTATAGCTCCTCCTCCAACACAACTCTGAGGGGAATTATAGCTCTTCGAACAAAGCTCTGAGGAGAATTATAGCTCCTTCCACAAATATCATCATGCCATCTAAAGGAAAGAGATCTAAAGCTGCAAAGATACGCTGGACTAAACTGGATCCGGAGCCCCACAGCAGCATAGTGGATATGGAGGTTTGTGACAGTGAATGTGCCCAGGAGGTACATAGTGAACCTGTGGTGTCATTTTCATGTTCAACTCAGTGTCAAGTTCAAGAGCACAGTGACAGTGTGATGGGCACTTCTGAAAACCATGGCATGCAAGAACCATGTGTACCAAGTGAGATTTCTGTGCAGGCATCATTTCATCAGGGTCATCATGGCTATGGAAGGTTAAGGAACAAACAGTGTACATGCATGGCTCTGACATTTTTGGCATACCACAGTGAGCTTGATGATGTGAGAAAGGGTGATCTTGATCAAATACTGAAGAAGGGCAACAGCTTGTATGGCTCAACAATAAAACAGCTAAAACAAAGAAATGTCTATCAGCATCAACACTTGACAATGGAAGAAGTGCCCCTCAGAGTCAACACTGACAAATATGAGTATAACGTTGTTAAATCTCCAGTGTTATCGGGATGTATGAGAGACACGGTAGACAGTGACAACCAAGGTTGGTTTGTTGACCTCTCCACAAGACTTCAGTGCCTCAATGCAGATGTTACACATGCACTTTTTATAGTAGTGCCATATTGCATTGCATTGTTCAGAGACAAGTCTGGGAGATATGGACTGTTTGATTCTCATAGTCGAAATAAGGATGGACTTCCTGCCACTGGAAAAGGAAAAGCTGTTATGATCACTTTTACACATTTGAGTGATATGGGGGCAAGGATTTATAAGTTGTATGAATTGCTCCTTACAGACACCAGAGGCCCTATTGATGGACTGCAGTATGACTTCATGCCAGTCTCATTTCATCGTGCAAGACGTCTGTCAGATGGTTTGCTGTCCCCACTGGTGCAATCTGACAAACCACATAATGCAAAGCATGTGGAGAACAAAGTGACACAGATGACCAAAGATGTAACACACACTGGATTCCCAGCCAGCAAGCATTCTCCACGGTCAGTTGATGCGAAATCCTCACAGGGCATATGGAAGGACAGTAAGGCATTGTCCAAATTAAATGCACAGAGACGACAAAAACTGAAGACAAGACACAGAAATGAAAGAAGGCGTGATTTCAAGGCTACAAAGATGTCTGTCACCAATAAGAAAAGGACATACATCACCAGCCGATACAGAGCAGATGCTGATTTTAAGTTGAAGCAGAAGCAATATATCATTCGCAAATATGCAACAGATGCCAATTTCAACTTGAAGCAGAAGCAATACATCACCAGAAAATATGCGACAAATGCAGATTTCAACTTGAAACAGAAGCAGTACACCACCAGAAAATATGCGACAAATGCAGATTACAACTTGAAGAAGAAGCAATACATCACCAGAAAATATGCCACAAATGTCGATTTCAACTTGAAGCAGAAGCAATACATCACCACAAAATATCATAATGATCCTGCTTTCAGAAAACGTCACTTGCAACATTGCATGAGTTACATGAAAATGAAGCGTCAAACTCAAGCAGATTTTCGCATAACCCATAAGATGCAATGTGCCTTCAAAATAAGAATGAAATACAGACGATGGACTCGTGTCATGCGGGAATGCAGTCAACCAGTGGACAACAGCCTAATGCAGACAGCTATATCCACTTTCCATGAATGCATTAAAGCTGGGCCAACATTTGTGTGCACGATGTGTCATCGCACCCTTTTCCCTAACCAAGTGAAACATTGCATTCACAGCAATTACAAGAAGAATCTACACATTGTTGCTGCCTGTTTGACAGGGAAATATGTCCATGTGTGCAACAATCACTGTCAAGGACCTGAACAATGCACCGTACCAGATGAAAGGACCAAAGAATGGGTTTGTCACAACTGTGATTTACATTTAAAAGCAGGACACAAATCATCCATGGCTGTAGCTAACAACATGGAGCTGGCGCCCATTCCCCCAGAGCTCTGCGATTTGAATGTGCTGGAAAGACAACTTTTGGCCAAAATACTGCCATTTGCCAAGATCATCACACTTCCCAAAGGTCGACAGGCAGCTATACATGGCGCTGTAGTGTGTGTGCCATCCGAGGTGGAAACCACGGTCAATACTCTACCAAGATCGCACAGCAAATCCCAGTTACACAGAGTCAAGCTGAAAAGACGTCTGACTTACAAAGGCCACCAGCTGTTTCATTATGTCAACATGGGAAATGTAGTAGCAGGTCTGTCAAAACTCATTGACACACACCCCGACTACAGTGACATTTCAATTAGAGTGGATGAGACAATCGCTGATGATGATGATAATGATGATGGGATGGAACTCGACAGTTGTGACGAAACTGAAATGATGGAGATACTTGAACGCATCGAAAATTGTGATCCATCAGAGGTACAGTCTGCATGTTTACCGGCTGCTTCTGAGCAACAGGAAGGCCATGACCAACAACCTCCCAATGCAGAGGATGAGAAGGATACACTAAGACCTGGAATTGGCCTAGACAGTTGTTTGCAGCCATCTGACCTTGGAGAGGAAGCACTGACACACGGTGATGGAATATTCAGCATTGCACCTGCACAAGGAAACACACCTGTCAGCTTCTTTAAAGTTCCTAGGCTTGAGGCAATGGCTTTCCCTGTTCAGTTCCCTACTGGACAGAATACATTGGACCAGGCAAGACAAGTCAAACTGTCCCCGAGCATGTATTTCAATGCAAGGCTTTTTTGTGTTGATACTTGTTTTGCAAGAGACACAAGCTACCTCTTCTTTGCGCAGTTTGTCACAGAAACACACATGGCCAAAAGCAGCATGTCCATCCAGTTAAGGAAAGGAAAACCCAATACCAGGGATGGACGGAAAATATCCAACAAGCTGCTACAGGACAAGTGTGAGGTTGAGAGGTTGGTGCGAAACCGAGATGCCACAAGGTTCATGCAACCACTGAGAGGGAGTCCAGCTTACTGGGATAAAAATCTGAAGAATTTGCTAGCCATGGTCAGACAATTGGGTAAGCCAACATTTTTTCTTACCTTCTCTGCTGCAGAATTCAGATGGCCAGAGGTAATAACGGCAATAAAGGCACAACAAGGTCAAAAGGTGGATTTTGCGGGGCTAGACTGGGCTGAAAAGTGTGACATTCTTCGAGGCAACCCAGTGACCACCATGCGCATGTTTGACAAACGGGTTGATGCTCTGATGCGAGAGCTGCTGTTGGGTCCTGCACAGCCAATTGGTGAAGTTATCGATTACTTTTACCGGGTTGAATTTCAGGCGAGAGGGAGCCCTCATATACATTGTCTCTGTTGGGTAGCAGGAGCTCCTATATTTGGACAAGACAGTGATGACAAGGTGTGTGCCTTTATAGATCATAACATCTCATGCCAGCTGCCTGATGAAGCCAAACAGGCCTTACTTCACAGATTTGTAACAGAACTTCAAATGCACAGCAGGTCTCATTCAAAATCATGCAAGAAAGGTAACAGAGTATACAGATTTGGATTTCCAAAGCCACCTATTAGAAAAACGAAGATAACTTACCCGATGCCAGAAGAACAAGGAGATTGTGCAATGAAACCACAAGCAGCCAAAAACAAACTGAAACCAGTCTGGGATTTGCTTAATAACCCAAAAGTGCAGCTTGAAGACATGTCACAGCTACTGGCACAGTGTGATATGACTTTGAATCAGTACAACTCGTACATTCAGGCATTGACCTCCTCAAGCGTGATTCTAATGAAGCGTGATGTCAAGGACTGCTGGGTGAACAACTTCAATCCACATTTACTGACGGCCTGGAACGCCAACATGGACTTCCAGTACATTCTTGATGAGTATGGTTGCATCATGTACATGTTGTCCTACATATCCAAGCCAGAACGGGAGCTGAGTGACTATCTCAAAACAATAGTCAAAGAAATGAGCCCAGAAACAGCGACAGAACGAGAAGAAATGAAAGAGGTTCTTCAGGCTTATTCAAAACACAGAGAGGTCAGCGCCCAGGAGTCTGTGGCCCGTACGTGCAGCTTGAAAATGAAGTCTTGCTCACGTGAGGTTGTTTTTCTGCCAACTGGGGACAACACACTGAAAATGAGTCTCCCGCTCAGTGCATTGCAGAACAAACCAGCCGATTCTCTTAATGTGTGGATGACGAGTTTTGTCGACAAATACAGAGCCAGACCCGAAACACCAGAGTTTGAGTCCATGTGTCTGGCAGACTTTGCATCCCATTACAGGGTTGTCTATGGCAAGCAGAAGGAAGATGGCAAGCAAAAGGAAGACAGCAAGCGTGTCAGCCTATTGAATGAAATGGGAATGATTCAAAATCGCACGAGAGGGAAGACTGCAATCATCAGGTACGCACGCTTCTCAGAGAAGAAGGACCCTGAGAACTACTACGGCAGACTGCTTAAACTCTACCTCCCCCACCGTTCAGAGTCATCACTGAAAACTGTAAGGTTCCCAACACACAAGGATTTTTACAAAGGCGCCTGTGTGAGCTTACCAGGAGAAGAAGCAATCCGAGCAGTGTCTGCAATTGTTACCAGCAACCAAAAGAAGTTCGAACAACACAACAAAATTGTGGAACAAGTCTTGGATGACTTTGTAAAAAACGGCCCTGTTGAAAATGCTTGGAACACCTTTGCCCCAGAAGCTGAGTTGGATAGGTTGGAATGTATAGAGGAACGCAAAGAAGGGGAGCCACTTCATGAGAATGAACAAGATGATGTTCCGGAGTATACACGTCACAAACAAACAGGTGGAATTGCGCTTACTGTGAAGGCCCCACAAATGTGCCCTGATTTCCTTCGGAAAATGTACAGAAACCTTAACCGGACACAAGCTCAGACATTCTACTCAGTTTGTGACTGGTGCACTAACCGTGTGCGTGGCCTAAATCCTGACCCATTCTATTACTTTGTCACTGGTGGTGCAGGGACAGGCAAATCACACCTGATAAAGTGCATCTATGCTGAGGCGACAAAGATACTCTGTAAACTTACCAGACTACGTGAGGAAGCAGACATATCCATGCCCAGCGTTTTACTAACTGCATTTACAGGAACAGAAGCTTTCAACATTTCAGGCAACACTTTGCATTCTCTGCTGAAGTTGCCAAGAAGCTTGAAGCCACCCTACCAAGGACTTGGAAATCTAAAAGATGAAGTGAGGGCACAGCTGTCAAATGCGGAGATCATTGTTATTGACGAGGTGTCAATGATTTCAAAGCCTCTGTTTGCCTACATCAACTGGAGATTACAGCAAATCAAAGGCAGTAAGAAACCTTTTGGTGGTATGTCAGTACTAGCAGTAGGAGACTTTTACCAGGTCCCCCCGCTGGGAAAAAGTAAGCCACTCTGCGTGTTTGAGGAAAATACCAATGACGTCTGGAAAGACAACTTTCAGATGATCACGCTGACAGAGATCATGCGACAGAAGGATGACATTTCATTTGCTGAGCTTTTGAATAGAATCAGAGTCAAGCAGAAGACTGTCACCTTAAGCAATGATGACAAAGCTCTGCTTGCTCAGGCTTTTACAGATCCCACCCACTGCCCTAATGACGTGCTACACATATTTGCCACCAACAAAGAGGTTCACAAACATAATGCTGCAACTGTGTCTGTTCTCCATTCAAACATCATAAACATAGATGCCGACGATTACAGAAAAGACCCTAAGACAGGAGTGATGCTGAGGCAACACCAACCTTTCAAAGGACACAAAGACAATCTGATTGACACACTGCAAGCAGCTGAAGGTGCCCGTATCATGATCACAAGAAACATTGATGTAGAAGACGGGCTTGTTAACGGGACATTTGGCAAGATTGCAAGAATAATCATCCAGACTGAGAATGGTGCTACTACGGTAAACAAGCTTGGGCTTGTGCTGGACAATCCAAATGCAGGACAGAGATACCGTAACAAGTCGTCTTGTGATGCTGACAACTTGGTGTACATAGAAAGGGTAGAGGAAAACCTGAGACAGAAAGGAGTTGTTCGCAGGCAGTTCCCCCTGAAGTTGGCTTTTGGATGTACGATTCATAAGTGTCAGGGGATGTCGATACAGTCGGCAGTGGTCTCATTGAAACGGGTCTTCCAACCGGGAATGGCCTATGTTGCTCTGAGTAGAACGACTACACTACAAGGACTGTACATAACCGACTTTGATGAGAAGAAGATCTTTGCTGATCCTGAAATCACAGCTTCCCTGGATTCAATGAAGAAAGCATCACTGGAAAGTGTTATGCCCCTCTTAAAGTTTCTACAGACAACAGACAAACAGCAAACATTAACAATTATCCATCACAACACGGAAGGATTACCAGCTCACATTGAAGATATCAAATCTCACCATGAGTTGACACTTGGAGATGTTTTATGTTTCACTGAAACTCATCTCTCAGGCTCTTCTGTTGCTGAAAGTCTCCAGCTGGAGGGCTACAACCTGTTCAAACGCAACAGACACCTCTCGTACACAAACCTTCCTGACATTGCAAGTAAAAGTGGCGGAGGTGTCGCCTTGTATGTCAGAAACCATTTCAAGGCCTATGAAAAGCAGTATCATCACAATGTGACTGACTTGGAGTTCTTGGTTGTCAAACTGGAGTCCCCTGTACAAGCTTTGATCGCTGTCATTTACAGGCCACCGGATTACAGTATTGGCCAATTCCTTACTAACCTGCTGGGCCTCTTGGAATCTTTGGAAATAATGGATTGCCAACCTATAATACTCTGTGGAGATTTCAATGAAGATTTTCTGTGCAGAGAAAAGAAGCCAATATCTGACCTTCTTCACTCAAGAGGATATACTCAACTGGTCTGGGCAGCCACCATAGAAAAAAACACTGTTGGATCACATTTACATCTCCAGGGTGCAGCAGTGTCTCCAGTCAGGAGTACTGCACAGTTATTACAGCTACCATTATCCTGTGTATTGTGTTTTGAGCAGTGGTTGTGAACACGCTTAGAGCCTGCATAAACAGGGCATGAGTGTTGCCAGGAAACAGTGGTTGTGAGACAGTGGTCATCAAACAGATAAAGTGGCAATGAGGGTCAGTTTACGTGGCCATAGTTATGTGGGACCATTTACAATTAGCTAAACATCATTCTCTATATTTCATGTTCGGAGTACTTGTTAGACACTGAACTCACTTACTCCCCCCCATCCATCACAGACATCTGTCCTCATCATATAGTAAGAGGAATACCGCGCTGTAGTGCACCCAAAAAGGGTACCTGTTCATGAAATATTGTGAATGACCAAATAGGGGATAACCAAAATAGTGATGAAAATAACTTAGTGAAAAAAAAATTAAAAAAAAACTACATAATAACAAAAGCAGCCACTCTATGTGAGATACACACACTAATACAACAATATAACAAATATAGCAGCGCTGTAAATAGGAGTAAATACTAGTACCAGTGTTGAATAGGACTAATTGGTTAGAACCCAAATTAAATAACTAACACAGTTCTTGAAACCTAAATCAATAAGTGTTCACTGGACAGTCCTAACACAGTGAATAAAGTCCAAATAAATGTTGTGAAAATACATAGGCTCAGACCCCATTTTTTTAAAGCAGGAAATGTAAAATAGAAAAAATTCCTCCACCGCACCACGGTGGTAGCTGAAAATAAAATGCGCGCTTACCAAACGGCAAGCACAAGGGGGCTTGCGACCTTAACCCGGTCAGGGCCTTTCATTGGATGGGCTTCTAGGAAACGACATGCCACTTCATACAGCCAAAGGGTGATGATACCACTAGTCCACCAAGTCACAGGAAATCACTCTTATCATGGAGATTAATAAAAGACTCCTAGCTGGGGGGTTGTTCTCATTTAGGGGTACCCCGGGAAAAGAGAGGGAAACAACATAGCGTAATCCTGGTTTTGAGGTTTATTAAAAGAATTAAAATAACACTTACAGTGTAGCAGATTCAAATAAGCATAAGAAGCTGGCTGGCTAAAACGATCACCCGTCCTACAGACGGTAGATGCAGCACGTCAGCTCGCCCTATCACACTGTCCTCATCACACTCACCCTCTCCTTCCTGTGCTATAGCCTGCTTGCTGATTAGTAAGACAAAGAAACAGCAAGGAGCAAAACTGCAGAGAAACTGAAAATTTGTAAGGGTTTAAAGTATATGCTTTAATGAATTGCCTTGTATCCAAAAAGTTGACTGTTCAAAATGTTAATTAAGTGTTCTTGCATAGCAAGACCACTTACTGTTATCTCACATATATATTATTCTTATTATTATAGCCAAATTTACCACCCTAACTCCTCCCACAGTTTTTACACTACATAGACAAGTAATATACCGAAACGTGCGGATTGTTCCCGAATGGTGTGCTATTACTTTGTGGAACGTTTCGCCGAATGGTTCACGAAATATCGTCGTTTTTGCGGCGAAATTGGTCCCATAGGAATGAATGGGGAAACTAGAGTGGGAGATGACAAAAGCTGGAAAATCAGAACATGATTTCTAAACTGCCACCACTCCCTCATTTTCAAGCCCACCTACACAAATCTTATATCAAAACGTTCAGCTATCCCTGCTGCCACTAAACATGTCCACGGCTAAGCCATAGTCCTGATAGTTTTCACAATATGACCATTTGTTTGCAACTCACTCATTGACATTCATTGAAACTACACTCTAGCCCCCTCCAAATTTGAAGGGCAATTTCTAAACTGTGACTGTGCCTTCATTTTTAATATTTCAGAGACATACTATACATCAAAATCTAGGTCTGGGTCTTGTGATTCTCACAATATAAAGATCTTCGCTGTAGGATGTATAGTTTTTAAAATACGGCCATTTGTTTAGAGGTCATTTCAGGAAATTTTAGCCATTAATCAGAGTGTACTGTTAGTGTGTGTTTTGTTGCCATGGTTACCAAAGCTTCTGTTATACACAGGGGGGAAGGTGGCTGGAGCATCTCAGCTCTGATTACAGAGCCCGGGGGAGGGGACAGACACACCATGTACTGATTTATAATAGAGGAATATGATGAGGCAGTTTTGATGGGGTAATTCTGATGGGGCAGTTTTGATGAAGCAGTATTTGGGAAGCATAAACAGGGCATGAGCGTTGCTAGGAAACAGTGGTTGTAAACACAAGATGCTGTAACACCCCAAATGCATGTGACTTCATCTGCTAGACTTGATAATGCTTGTAGACTCCTCCCACAGTTTTCACACTACAGAGACAAATAATATACCGAAACGAGCGGATTGTTCCCGATTGGTGTGTTATTACTTTGTGGAATGTTTTGCCGAATGGTCCACGAAATGACGTTTTTGCGGCGAAATTGGTCCCATAGGAATGAATGGCGAAATGTTCTAAACTAGAGTGGGAGGTGACAAAAGCTGACAACCCCATGATCAGCCAAAACATTATGACCACCCCATGATCAGCCAAAACATTATGACCGCCCCATGTAAAAAAAAAAATATTTTTGAAAAAAAAAATAATTTTTGAAAAAAGTAAAAAAATAATTTTTGAAAAAAAAAAAATCATTTTTGAAAAAAAAAAAATATATTTTTGAAAAAAAAATTATTTTTGAAAAAAAAAAATATATTTTTGAAAAAAAAATTACTTTTAAAAAAAAAATTATTTTTGAAAAAAAAATATATTTGAAAAAAAAAATTATTTTTGAAAAAAAAATTACTTTAAAAAAAATAATAATTTCGAAAAAAAAATTATTTTTGAAATAAAAAAAATCATTTTTGAAAAAAAAAATTACCTTTGAAAAAAAAAATTACTTTTGAAAAAAAAAATCATTTTTGAAGAAAAAAAAAATCATTTTTGATTAAAAAAAATTCATTTTTGAAAAAAAAAATTACTTTTGAAAAAAATGTTCAGCTCTTTCAGCGAATGATGGAACTTTTTTACTACTATTTATACTTTTTAAAATATTAAGCTTTTTAACACTTTTCACAGTTACTCAAGCCACTCCACCCCACCCAGTTACTCCGCCCACTCCAGTTGTAGAGGCAAGAACACTTTTCACAATTTCCCCAGAAATTGTACCTTTTCTAGTGTTAATGTTAATGTATAACGGAAATATACCGCCAGTTCGCTTGTGATGCAATATATTGAAATTATATGTACACTGTGTAAACTGTTTTTGACACACTTGATTTTGGGACGCGAGTCCGTCAGGTGCTATGCTTTGGCTGGGGCGGAATAAATCCTGGTAACCCTTAAGTCTGTGTCCGACAAAGTCATTTACCGATATTTCTACCTTTTACATCATTAGCACTTGTGCACTTTTTAAATTTGATCAATCAATTGGTTAGTGTAATGTTTACTATCTTTACTCACTACAAACACTCCACACAGTTACTCTGCCCATCTGCCCAGTTCAACCTTTCCACAGTTACTCCAACCACACAACAGTTACTCCAGGCACTCCCCCAAGTTACTCCGCTCACTCCAGATGTAGAGGCAAGAACACTTTTCACAATTTCCCCAGAAATTGTACCTTTTCTAGTTCTTATTATTCTTATTATAGCCAAATTTACCACCCTAACTCCTCCCACAGTTTTTACACTACATAGACAAGTAATATACCGAAACGTGCGGATTGTTCCCGAATGGTGTGCTATTATTTTGTGGAACGTTTCGCCGAATGGTTCAGGAAATATCGCTGTTTTTGCGGCGAAATTGGTCCCATAGGAATGAATGGGGAAACTAGAGTGGGAGATGACAAAAGCATTAAAAATCAGACCATGATTTCTAAACTGCCACCACTCCCTCATTTTCAAGCCCACCTACACAAATCTTATATCAAAACGTTCAGCTATCCCTGCTGCCACTAAACATGTCCACGGCTAAGCCATAGTCCTGATAGTTTTCACAATATGACCATTTGTTTGCAGCTCACGCCGTCCTTTGACATTCATTGAAACTACACTCTAGCCCCTTCGAATTTGAAGGACAATTTCTAAACTGCGACTGTGCCTTCAATTTTAATATTTCAGAGACATACTATACATCAAAATCTAGGTCTGGGTCTTGTGATTCTCACAATATAAAGATCTTCGCTGTAGGATTTATAGTTTTTGAGAAAAAGCTTTTTGTTTAGAGGTCATTTCAGGAAATTTTAGCCATTAATCAGAGTGTACTGTGTTTGTTTTGTTGCCATGGTTACCAAAGCTTCTGTTATACACAGGGGGGGAGGTGGCTGGAGCATCTCAGCTCTGATTACAGAGCCCGGGGGAGGGGACAGACACACCATGTACTGATTTATAATAGAGGAATATGATGGGGCAGTTTTGATAGGGCAATTCTGATGGGGCAGTTTTAATGGGGCAATTATGACGGGGGAGTTTTGATGGTGGCAATATGATGGGGCAGTTTTGGTGGGGCAGTTTTGATGGTGGCAATATGATGGGGCAGTTTTGATAGGGCAATTCTGATGGGGCAGTTTTGATGGTGGCAATATGATGGGGCAGTTTTGATGGGGCAATTCTGATGGGGCAGTTTTGATGGGGCAATTCTGATGGGGCAGTTTTGATGGTGGCAATATGATGGGGCAGTTTTGATGGGACAATTCTGATGGGGCAGTTTTGATGGCAGTTTTTGAAAAAAAAATTATTTTTGAAAAAAAAAATTTCGTTTAAAAAAAAAAAATCATTTTTGAAAAAAAATAATTCATTTTTGAAAAAAAAAAACTTTTGAAAAAAGTGTTCAGCTCTTTCAGCTAATGATGGGACTTCAACTTTTTTACTACTATTTATACTTTTTAAAATATTAAGCTTTTTAACACTTTTCACAGTTACTCTGCCCACTCCAGTTGTAGAGGCAAGAACACTTTTCACAATTTCCCCAGAAATTGTACCTTTTCTAGTTCTTATTCTTATTATTATAGCCAAATTTACCACCCTAACTCCTCCCACAGTTTTTACACTACATAGACAAGTAATATACCGAAATGTGCGGATTGTTCCCGAATGGTGTGCTATTACTTTGTGGAACGTTTCGCCGAATGGTTCACGAAATATCGTCGTTTTTGCGGCGAAATTGGTCCCATGGGAATGAATGGGGAAACTAGAGTGGGAGATGACAAAAGCTGGAACATCAGAACATGATTTCTAAACTGCCACCACTCCCTCATTTTCAAGCCCACCTACACAAATCGTATATCAACACGTTCAGCTATCCCTGCTGCCACTAAACATGTCCACGGCTAAGCCATAGTCCTGATAGTTTTCACAATATGACCATTTGTTTGCAACTCACACCGTCCATTGACATTCATTGAAACTACACTCTAGCTCCTTCAAATTTGAAGGGCAATTTCTAAACTGCGACTGTGCCTCCATTTTTAATATTTCAGAGACATACTATACATCAAAATCTAGGTCTGGGTCTTGTGATTCTCACAATATAAAGATCTTCGCTGTAGGATGTATAGTTTTTAAAATACGGCCATTTGTTTAGAGGTCATTTCAGGAAATTTTAGCCATTAATCAGAGTGTACTGTTAGTGTTTGTTTTGTTGCCATGGTTACCAAAGCTTCTGTTATACACAGGGGGGAGGTGGCTGGAGCATCTCAGCTCTGATTACAGAGCCCGGGGGAGGGGACAGACACACCATGTACTGATTTTTAATAGAGGAATATGATTGGGCAGTTTTGATGGGGTAATTCTGATGGGGCAGTTTTGATGAAGTAGTATTTGGGAAGCATAAACAGGGCATGAGCGTTGCTAGGAAACAGTGGTTGTAAACACAAGATGCTGAGACACCCCAAATGCATGTGACTTCATCTGCTAGACTTGATAATGCTTGTAGACTCCTCCCACAGTCTTTACACTACAGAGACAAGTAATATACCGAAACGAGCGGATTGTTCCCGATTGGTGTGTTATTACTTTGTGGAACGTTTCGCCGAATGGTCCACAAAATGTCATTTTTGCGGCGAAATTGGTCCCATAGGAATGAATGGCGAAATGTTCAAAACTAGTGTGGGAGGTGACAAAAGCTGACAACCCCATGATCAGCCAAAACATTATGACCACCCCATGATCAGCCAAAACATTATGACCGCCACATGTAAAAAAAAAAATATTTTTGAAAAAAAAAATATTTTTTGAAAAAAAAATTCATAATTTTTGAAAAAAAAATCATAATTTTTGAAAAAAATGTTCAGCTCTTTCAGCTAATGATGAGACTTCAACTTTTTTACTACTATTTATACTTTTTAAAATATTAAGCTTTTTAACACTTTTCACAGTTACTCCAGCCACTCCAACCACACAACAGTTACTCAAGCCACTCCATCCAGTTACTCCGCCCACTCCAGTTGTAGAGGCAAGAACACTTTTCACAATTTCCCCAGAAATTGTAGCTTTTCTAGTTATTAAGTGTTCTTGCATAGCAAGACCACTTACTGTTATCTCACATATATATTATTCTTATTATTATAGCCAAATTTACCACCCTAACTCCTCCCACAGTTTTTACACTACATAGACAAGTAATATACCGAAACGTGCGGATTGTTCCCGAATGGTGTGCTATTACTTTGTGGAACGTTTCGCCGAATGGTTAACGAAATATCGTTGTTTTTGCGGCGAAATTGGTCCCATAGGAATGAATGGGGAAACTAGAGTGGGAGATGACAAAAGCTGGAAAATCAGAACATGATTTCTAAACTGCCGCCACTCCCTCATTTTCAAGCCCACCTACACAAATCTTATATCAAAACGTTCAGCTATCCCTGCTGCCACTAAACATGTCCACGGCTAAGCCATAGTCCTGATAGTTTTCACAATATGACCATTTGTTTGCAACTCACGCCGTCCATTGACATTCATTGAAACTACACTCTAGCCCCCTCCAAATTTGAAGGGCAATTTCTAAACTGCGACTGTGCCTTCATTTTTAATATTTCAGAGACATACTATATATCAAAATCTAGGTCTGGGTCTTGTGATTCTCACAATATAAAGATCTTCGCTGTAGGATGTATAGTTTTTAAAATACGGCCATTTGTTTAGAGGTCATTTCAGGAAATTTTAGCCATTAATCAGAGTGTACTGTTAGTGTTTGTTTTGTTGCCATGGTTACCAAAGCTTCTGTTATACACAGGGGGGAAGGTGGCTGGAGCATCTCAGCTGATTACAGAGCCCGGGGGAGGGGACAGACACACCATGTACTGATTTATAATAGAGGAATATGATGGGGCAGTTTTGATGGGGTAATTCTGATGGGGCAGTTTTGATGAAGCAGTATTTGGGAAGCATAAACAGGGCATGAGCGTTGCTAGGAAACAGTGGTTGTAAACACAAGATGCTGAGACACTCCAAATGCATGTGACTTCATCTGCTAGACTTGATAATGCTTGTAGACTCCTCCCACAGTTTTCACACTACAGAGACAAATAATATACCGAAACGAGCGGATTGTTCCCGATTGGTGTGTTATTACTTTGTGGAATGTTTTGCCGAATGGTCCACGAAATGACGTTTTTGCGGCGAAATTGGTCCCATAGGAATGAATGGCGAAATGTTCAAAACTAGAGTGGGAAGTGACAAAAGCTGACAACCCCATGATCAGCCAAAACATTATGACCACCCCATGATCAGCCAAAACATTATGACCGCCCCATGTAAAAAAAAAAATATTTTTGAAAAAAAAAAAAATTTTTGAAAAAAGTAAAAAAATAATTTTTGAAAAAAAAAAACATTTTTGAAAAAAAAAAAATATTTTTGAAAAAAAAAATATTTTTGAAAAAAAAAAAATTATTTTTGAAAAAAAAAAATATTTTTGAAAAAAAAATATATTTGAAAAAAAAAAAAATTTTTGAAAAAAAAAAATTATTTTTGAAAAAAAAATTACTTTAAAAAAAATAATAATTTCGAAAAAAAAATTATTTTTGAAATAAAAAAATTCATTTTTGAAAAAAAAAATTACCTTTGAAAAAAAAAATTACTTTTGAAAAAAAAAATCATTTTTGAAGAAAAAAAAATCATTTTTGATTAAAAAAAATTCATTTTTGAAAAAAAAAATTACTTTTGAAAAAAATGTTCAGCTCTTTCAGCGAATGATGGAACTTTTTTACTACTATTTATACTTTTTAAAATATTAAGCTTTTTAACACTTTTCACAGTTACTCAAGCCACTCCACCCCACCCAGTTACTCCGCCCACTCCAGTTGTAGAGGCAAGAACACTTTCACAATTTCCCCAGAAATTGTACCTTTTCTAGTTATTATTATTATTATAGCCAAATTTACCACCCTAACTCCTCCCACAGTTTTTACACTACAAAGACAAGTAATATACCAAAACGTGCGGATTTTTCCCGAATGGTGTGCTATTATTTTGTGGAACGTTTCGCTGAATGGTTCACGAAATATAGTCGTTTTTGCGGCGAAATTGGTCCCATGGGAATGAATGGGGAAGCTAGAGTGGGAGGTGACAAAAGCTGAAAAATCAGAACATGATTTCTAAACTGCCACCACTCCCTCATTTTCAAGCCCACCTACACAAATCTTATATCAAAACGTTCAGCTATCCCTGCTGCCACTAAACATGTCCATGGCTAAGCCATAGTCCTGATAGTTTTCACAATATGACCATTTGTTTGCAACTCATACCCTCCATTGACATTCATTGAAACTACACTCTAGCCCCTTCAAATTTGAAGGGCAATTTCAAAACTACAACTGTGCCTCCATTTTTAATATTTCAGAGACATACTATACATCAAAATCTAGGCCTGGTCTTGTGATTCTCACAATATAAAGATCTTCGCTGTAGGATGTATAGTTTTTAAAATACAGCCATTTGAATTAATGCACAGTTGTTAAATCTATCATTATCCTGTCTATTGTGTATTGAACAGTATTTGTGAAGCATAAACAGGGCATGAGCGTTGCTAGGAAACAGTGGATGTAAACATAAGATGCTGAGACACCCCAAATGCATGTGACTTCATCTGCTAGACTTGATAATGCTTGTAGACTCCTCCCACAGTTTTTACACTACAGAGACAAGTAATATACCGAAACGTGCGGATTGTTACCGATTGGTGTGCTATTACTTTGTGGAACGTTTCGCCGAATGGTCCACGAAATATTGTCGTTTTTGCGGCGAAATTGGTCCCATAGGAATGAATGGTGAAATGTTCAATGTCATTTAATTGGTGTGCTATTACCTTGTGGAACTTTGTGAAAAGCTGAAAAATACCAGTGTGAATCCGGCCTCAATGTCATTTAATTGGTGTGCTATTACTTTGTGGAACGTTTCGCCGAATGGTTCACGAAATATCGTCGTTTTTGCGGTGAAATTGGTCCCATAGGAATGAATGGCGAAATGTTCAAAACTAGAGTGGGAGGTGACAAAAGCTGACAACCCCATGATCAGCCAAAACATTATGACCACCCCATGATCAGCCAAAACATTATGACCGCCACATGAAAAAAAAAATTATTTTGTGGAACGTTTCACCGAATGGTTCACAAAATATTGTTTTTGTGGTGAAATTGGTCCCATAGGAATGAATGGTGAAATGTTCAAAACTAGAGTGGGAGGTGACAAAAGCTGACATTATGACCACCCCATCAAAAAAAAAAAAAAAATTTGAAAAAAAAAATCATTTAAAAAAAAAAAATTAAAAAAAAAAAATCATTTTTGAAAAAATAAAAACAAAATCATTTTTGAAAAAAAAACATTTTTGAAAAAATAAAACATTTTTGAAAAAAAAAATCACAAAGCTCTGAGGGGAATTATAGCTCCTCTCACACAGCTTGGAGGGAAGTTATAGCTCCTCCAATACAGCTTTGAGGGGAATTATAGCTCCTCCCACACAGCTCAGAGGGGAATTATAGCATTATAGCTCCTCCCACACAACTCTGAGGAGAATTATAGCTCCTCCCACACAACTCTGAGGGGAATTATAGTTTCTCCCACACCGCTGTGAGGGGAATTATAGCTCCTCCCACACAGCTCTGAGGGAAATTATAGCTCCTCTCACACAGCTCTAAGGACAATTATAGCATTATAGCTCCTCCCACACAGCTTGGAGGGAAGTTATAGCTCCTCCCACACAACTCTGAGGGGAATTATAGTTTCTCCCACACCGCTGTGAGGTGAATTATAGCTCCTCCCACACAACTCTGAGGAGAATTATAGCTCTTCGAACAAAGCTCTGAGGGGAATTATAGCTCCTTCCACAAATATCATCATGCCATCTAAAGGAAAGAGATCTAAAGCTGCAAAGATACGCTGGACTAAACTGAATCCGGAGCCCCACAGCAGCATAGTGGATATGGAGGTTTGTGACAGTGAATGTGCCCAGGAGGTGCATAGTGAACCTGTGGTGTCATTTTCATGTTCAACTCAGTGTCAAGTTCAAGAGCACAGTGACAGTGTGATGGGCACTTCTGAAAACCATGGCATGCAAGAACCATGTGTACCAAGTGAGATTTCTGTGCAGGCATCATTTCATCAGGGTCATCATGGCTATGGAAGGTTAAGGAACAAACAGTGTACATGCATGGCATACCATTTTTGGCATACCACAGTGAGCTTGATGATGTGAGAAAGGGTGATCTTGATCAAATACTGAAGAAGGGCAACAGCTTGTATGGCTCAACAATAAAACAGCTAAAACAAAGAAATGTCTATCAGCATCAGCACTTGACAATGGAAGAAGTGCCCCTCAGACTCAACACTGACAAATATGAGTATAACGTTGTTAAATCTCCAGTGTTATCGGGATTTATGAGAGCCACGGTAGACAGTGACAACCAAGGTTGGTTTGTTGACCTCTCCACAAGACTTCAGTGCCTCAATGCAGATGTTACACATGCACTTTTTATAGTAGTGCCATATTGCATTGCATTGCATTGCATTGTTCAGAGACAAGTCTGGGAGATATGGACTGTTTGATTCTCATAGTCGAAATAAGGATGGACTTCCTGCCACTGGAAAAGGAAAAGCTGTTATGATCACTTTTACACATTTGAGTGATATGGGGGCAAGGATTTATAAGTTGTATGAATTTCTCCTTACAGACACCAGAGGCCCTATTGATGGACTGCAGTATGACTTCATGCCAGTCTCATTTCATCGTGCAAGACGTCTGTCAGATGGTTTGCTGTCCCCACCGTGCAATCTGACAAACCACATAATGCAAAGCATGTGGAGAACAAAGTGACACAGATGACCAAAGATGCAACACACATTGGATTCCCAGCCAGCAAGCATTCTCCACGGTCACTTGATGCAAAATCCTCACAGGGCATATGGAAGGACAGTAAGGCATTTTCCAAATTAAATGCACAGAGACAACAAAAACTGAAGACAAGACACAGAAATGAAAGAAGGCGTGATTCCAAGGCTACAAAGATGTCTGTCACCAATAAGAAAAGGACATACATCACCAGCCGATACAGAGCAGATGCTGATTTTAAGTTGAAGCAGAAGCAATATATCATTCGCAAATATGCAACAGATGCCAATTTCAACTTGAAGCAGAAGCAATACATCACCAGAAAATATGCGACAAATGCAGATTTCAACTTGAAGCAGAAGCAATACATCACCAGAAAATATGCGACAAATGCAGATTTCAACTTGAAGCAGAAGCAATACATCACCAGAAAATATGCGACAAATGCAGATTTCAACTTGAAGCAGAAGCAGTACATCACCAGAAAATATGCGACAAATGCAGATTTCAACTTGAAGCAGAAGCAGTACACCACCAGAAAATATGCGACAAATGCAGATTACAACTTGAAGAAGAAGCAATACATCACCAGAAAATATGCCACAAATGTCGATTTCAACTTGAAGCAGAAGCAATACATCACCACAAAATATCATAATGATCCTGCTTTCAGAAAACGTCACTTGCAACATTGCATGAGTTACATGAAAATGAAGCGTCAAACTCAAGCAGATTTTCGCATAACCCATAAGATGCAATGTGCCTTCAAAATAAGAATGAAATACAGACGATGGACTCGTGTCATGCGGGAATGCAGTCAACCAGTGGACAACAGCCTAATGCAGACAGCTATATCCACTTTCCATGAATGCATTAAAGCTGGACCAACATTTGTGTGCACGATGTGTCATCGCACCCTTTTCCCTAACCAAGTGAAACATTGCATTCACAGCAATTACAAGAAGAATCTACACATTGTTGCTGCCTGTTTGACAGGGAAATATGTCCATGTGTGCAACAATCACTGTCAAGGACCTGAACAATGCACCGTACCAGATGAAAGGACCAAAGAATGGATTTGTCACAACTGTGATTCACATTAAAAAGCAGGACACAAATCATCCATCGCTGTAGCTAACAACATGGAGCTGGCGCCCATTCCCCCAGAGCTCTGCGATTTGAATGTGCTGGAAAGACAACTTTTGGCCAAAATACTGCCATTTGCCAAGATCATCACACTTCCCAAAGGTCGACAGGCAGCTATACATGGCGCTGTAGTGTGTGTGCCATCCGATGTGGAAACCACGGTCAATACTCTACCAAGATCGCACAGCACATCCCAGTTACACAGAGTGAAGCTGAAAAGACGTCTGACTTACAAAGGCCACCAGCTGTTTCATTATGTCAACATGGGAAATGTAGTAGCAGGTCTGTCAAAACTCATTGACACACACCCCGACTACAGTGACATTTCAATTAGAGTGGATGAGACAATCGCTGATGATGATGATGATAATGATGATGATGATGGGTTGGAACTCGACAGTTGTGACGAAACTGAAATGATGGAGATACTTGAACGCATCGAAAATTGTGATCCATCAGAGGTACAGTCTGCATGTTTACTGGCTGCTTCTGAGCAACAGGAAGGCCATGACCAACAACCTCCTAATGCAGAGGATGAGAAGGATGCACTAAGACCTGGAATTGGCCTAGACAGTTGTTTGCAGCCATCTGACCTTGGAGAGGAAGCACTGACACACGGTGATGGAATATTCAGCATTGCACCTGCACAAGGAAACACACCTGTCAGCTTCTTTAAAGTTCCTAGGCTTGAGGCAATGGCTTTCCCTGTTTAGTTCCCTACTGGACAGAATACATTGGACCAGGCAAGACAAGTCAAACTGTCCCCGAGCATGTATTTCAATGCAAGGCTTTTTTGTGTTGATACTCGTTTTGCAAGAGACACAAGCTACCTCTTCTTTGCGCAGTTTGTCACAGAAACACACATGGCCAAAAGCAGCATGTCCATCCAGTTAAGGAAAGGAAAACCCAATACCAGGGATGGACGGAAAATATCCAACAAGCTGCTACAGGACAAGTGTGAGGTTGAGAGGTTGGTGCGAAACCGAGATGCCACAAGGTTCATGCAACCACTGAGAGGGAGTCCAGCTTACTGGGATAAAAATCTGAAGAATTTGCTAGCCATGGTCAGACAATTGGGTAAGCCAACATTTTTTCTTACCTTCTCTGCTGCAGAATTCAGATGGCCAGAGGTAATAACGGCAATAAAGGCACAACAAGGTCAAAAGGTGGATTTTGCGGGGCTAGACTGGGCTGAAAAGTGTGACATTCTCCGAGGCAACCCAGTGACCACCATGTGCATGTTTGACAAACGGGTTGATGCTCTGATGCGAGAGCTGCTGTTGGGTCCTGCACAGCCAATTGGTGAAGTTATCGATTACTTTTACCGGGTTGAATTTCAGGCGAGAGGGAGCCCTCATATACATTGTCTCTGTTGGGTAGCAGGAGCTCCTATATTTGGACAAGACAGTGATGACAAGGTGTGTGCCTTTATAGATCATAACATCTCATGCCAGCTGCCTGATGAAGCCAAACAGGCCTTACTTCACAGATTTGTAACAGAACTTCAAATGCACAGCAGGTCTCATTCAAAATCATGCAAGAAAGGTAACAGAGTATGCAGATTTGGATTTCCAAAGCCACCTATTAGAAAAACGAGGATAACTTACCCAATGCCAGAAGAACAAGGAGATTGTGCAATGAAACCACAAGCAGCCAAAAACAAACTGAAACCAGTCTGGGATTTGCTTATTAACCCAAAAGTGCAGCTTGAAGACATGTCACAGCTACTGGCACAGTGTGATATGACTTTGAATCAGTACAACTCGTACATTCAGGCATTGACCTCCTCAAGCGTGATTCTAATGAAGCGTGATGTCAAGGACTGCTGGGTGAACAACTACAATCCACATTTGCTGATGGCCTGGAACGCCAACATGGACATCCAGTACATTCTTGATGAGTATGGTTGCATCATGTACATGTTGTCCTACATATCCAAGCCAGAACGGGAGCTGAGTGACTATCTGTCACGGGCATGGCCAGAGCGGAGGCTGTTGGAGAGGACTGTGTGCAAGCCTGTTGCCCACCGATTATGGGCCCTAGCATTTGAGGTGAATGAGAAATCCAGTCTGAACTGTATTAATCGGACTCAGTCATGTATATATTGTATGGGGACTCCTTACTGTATATTTGTGTCCCTGAAGAGGGAGGGGGGATTCCTCCAGCAGCCCCCTGCTGATAAGACTGATTCATTCTGCTGGGACACATCCTGTGAGGAGATGCTGGTGTTATCAACATGTGTTTATGTTAATTGAGAGAGCTGATCACATTAGCCACCAGCCCTGGCTAATAGACGAATGGTCTAGGCTGAGGAGGGGGGAGATTGTTGTTTGTATTGTTAATTGTATTAATGTGTGAAGCTCGGTGCCCACAAGACTGTCATCTGGTCTGGGTACATTTTGTAGTAAATTAGGTCATGTTAATTAGGTTAGCTTTGAGTCATCCCTGCTGTATAAAGGTCTGTGAGATCTCAAAATAAAGGTAGTTCTGATGTACTCCAAGACTGGTGTTGTCTAGTTCTTGGGGTTCCTATGGCCAGATCCATTGGACTCGTGTTCCAGAACTTAGGAAGTGGTATATGACGGAAGCACTCAAGCGGAGTGTGGGGCGTTCCGTGACACTATCTCAAAGCAATAGTCAAAGAAATGAGCCCAGAAACAGCGACAGAACGAGAAGAAATGAAAGAGGTTCTTCAGGCTTATTCAAAACACAGAGAGGTCAGCACCCAGGAGTCTGTGGCCCGTACGTGCAGCCTGAAAATGAAGTCTTGCTCACGTGAGGTTGTTTTTCTGCCAACTGGTGACAACGCACTGAAAATGAGTCTCCCGCTCAGTGCATTGCAGAACAAACCTGCCGATTCTCTTAATGTGTGGATGACGAGTTTTGTCGACAAATACAGAGCCAGACCCGAAACACCAGAGTTTGAGTCCATGTGTCTGGCAGACTTTGCATCCCATTACAGGGTTGTCTATGGCAAGCAGAAGGAATATGGCAAGCAAAAGGAAGACAGCAAGCATGTCAGCCTATTGAATGAAATGGGAATGATTCAAAAACGCACGAGAGGGAAGCCTGCAATCATCAGGTACACACGCTTCTCAGAGAAGAAGGACCCCGAGAACTACTACGGCAGACTGCTTAAACTCTACCTCCCCCACCGTTCAGAGTCATCACTGAAAACTGTAAGGTTCCCAACACACCAGGATTTTTACAAAGGCGCCTGTGTGAGCTTACCAGGAGAAGAAGCAATCCGAGCAGTGTCTGCAATTGTTACCAGCAACCAAAAGAAGTTCGAACAACACAACAAAATTGTGGAACAAGTCTTGGATGACTTTGTAAAAAACGGCCCTGTTGAAGATGCTTGGAACACCTTTGCCCCAGAAGCTGAGTTGGATAGGTTGGAATGTATAGAGGAACGCAAAGAAGGGGAGCAACTTCATGAGAATGAACAAGATGATGTTCCGGAGTATACACGTCACAAACAAACAGGTGGAATTGCGCTTACTGTGAAGGCCCCACAAATGTGCCCTTATTTCCTTCGGAAAATGTACAGAAACCTTAACCGGACACAAGCTCAGACATTCTACTCAGTTTGTGACTGGTGCACTAACCGTGTGCATGGCCTAAATCCTGACCCATTCTATTACTTTGTCACTGGTGGTGCAGGGACAGGCATATCACACCTGATAAAGTGCATCTATGCTGAGGCGACAAAGATACTCTGCAAACTTACCAGACTACGTGAGGAAGCAGACATATCCATGCCCAGCATTTTACTAACTGCATATACAGGAACAGCAGCTTTCAACATTTCAGGCAACACTTTGCATTCTCTGCTGAAGTTGCCAAGAAGCTTGAAGCCACCCTACCAAGGACTTGGAAATCTAATAGATGAAGTGAGGGCACAGCTGTCAAATGCGGAGATCATTGTTATTGACGAGGTGTCAATGATTTCAAAGCCCCTGTTTGCCTACATCAACTGGAGATTACAGCAAATCAAAGGCAGTAAGAAACCTTTTGGTGGTATGTCAGTACTAGCAGTAGGAGACTTTTACCAGGTCCCCCCGCTGGGAAAAAGTAAGCCACTCTGCGTGTTTGAGAAAAATACCAATGACCTCTGGAAAGACAACTTTCAGATGATCACGCTGACAGAGATCATGCGACAGAAGGATGACATTTCATTTGCTGAGCTTTTGAATAGAATCAGAGTCAAGTAGAAGACTGTCACCTTAAGCAATGATGACAAAGCTCTGCTTGCTCAGGCTTTTACAGGTCCCACCCACTGCCCTAATGACGTGCTACACATATTTGCCACCAACAAAGAGGTTCACAAACATAATGCTGCAACTGTGTCTGTTCTCCATTCAAACGTCACCAACATAGATGCCGACGATTACAGAAAAGACCCTAAGACAGGAGTGATGCTGAGGCAACACCAACCTTTCAAAGGACACAAAGACAATCTGATTGACACACTGCAAGCAGCTGAAGGTGCCCGTATCATGATCACAAGAAACATTGATGTAGAAGACGGGCTTGTTAACGGGACATTTGGCAAGATTGCAAGAATAATCATCCAGACTGAGAATGGTACTACTACGGTAAACAAGCTTGGGCTTATGCTGGACAATCCAAATGCAGGACAGAGATACCGTAACAAGTCATCTTGTGATGCTGACAACTTGGTGTACATAGAAAGGGTAGAGGAAAACCTGAGACAGAAAGGAGTTGTTCGCAGGCAGTTCCCCCTGAAGTTGGCTTTTGCATGTACGATTCATAAGTGTCAGGGGATGTCGATACAGTCAGCAGTGGTCTCATTGAAACGGGTCTTCCAACCGGGAATGGCCTATGTTGCTCTGAGTAGAACGACTACACTGCAAGGACTGTACATAACCGACTTTGATGAGAAGAAGATCTTTGCTGATCCTGAAATCACAGCCTCCCTGGATTCAATGAAGAATGCATCACTGGAAAGTGTTATGCCCCTCTTAAAATTTCTACAGACAACCGACAAACAGCAAACATTAACAATTATCCATCACAACACGGAAGGATTACCAGCTCACATTGAAGATATCAAATCTCACCATGAGTTGACACTTGGAGATGTTTTATGTTTCACTGAAACTCATCTCTCAGGCTCTTCTGTTGCTGAAAGTCTCCAGCTGGAGGGCTACAACCTGTTCAAACGCAACAGACACCTCTCGTACACGAACCTTCCTGACATTGCAAGTAAAAGTGGTGGAGGTGTCGCCTTGTATGTCAGAAACCATTTCAAGGCCTTTGAAAAGCAGTATCATCACAATGTGACTGACTTGGAGTTCTTGGTTGTCAAACTGGAGTCCCCTGTACAAGCTTTGATCGCTGTTGTTTACAGGCCACCGGATTACAGTATTGGCCAATTCCTTACTAACCTGCTGGGCCTCTTGGAATCTTTGGAAATAATGGATTGCCAACCTATAATACTCTGTGGAGATTTCAATGAAGATTTTCTGTGCAGAGAAAAGAAGCCAATATCTGACCTTCTTCATTCAAGAGGATATACCCAACTGGTCTGGGCAGCCACCACAGAAAAAAACACACTGTTGGATCACATTTACATCTCCAGGGTGCAGCACTGTCTCCGGTCAGGAGTACTGCACAGTTATTACAGCTATCATGATCCTGTGTATTGTGTTTTGAACAGTGGTTGTGAACACGCTTAGAGCCTGCATAAACAGGGCATGAGTGATGCCAGGAAACAGTGGTTGTGAGACAGTGGTCATCAAACAGATAATAAAGTGGCAATGAGGGTCAGTTTATGTTATGTGAGTTTTATGTCAGTTTTAGTTATGTGGGACCATTTACAATTAGCTAAAAATCATTCTCTATATTTCATGTTCGGTGTACTTGTTAGACACTGAACTCACTTACTCCCCCCCATCCATCACAGACATCTGTCCTCATCACACTCACCCTCTCCTTCCTGTGCTATAGCCTGCTTGCTGATTAGTAAGACAGATAAAGAAACAGCAAGGAGCAAAACTGCAGAGAAACTGAAAATTTGTAAGGGTTTAAAGTATATGCTTTAATGAATTGCCTTGTATCCAAAAAGTTCAAAAAGTTGACTGTTCAAAATGTTAATACAATGTATAACGGAAATATACTGCCAGTTCGCTTGTGATGCAATATATTGAAATTATATGTACACTGTGTAAACTGTTTTTGACACACTTGATTTTGGGACGCGAGTCCGTCAGGTGCTATGCTTTGGCTGGGGAGGAAGAAATCCTGGTAACCCTTAAGTCTGTGTCCGACAAAGTCATTTACCGATATTTCTACCTTCTACATCATTAGCACTTTTTAAATTTGATCAATCAATTGGTTAGCGTAATGTTTACTATCTTTACTCACTACAAACACTCCACACAGTTACTCTGCCCATCTGTCCAGTTCAACCTTTCCACAGTTACTCCAACCACACAAAAGTTACTCCAGCCACTCCCCCCAGTTACTCCGCCCACTCCAGTTGTAGAGGCAAGAACACTTTTCACAATTTCCCCAGAAATTGTAGCTTTTCTAGTTAAGTGTTCTTGCATAGCAAGACCACTTACTGTTATCTCACATATATATTATTCTTATTATTATAGCCAAATTTACCACCCTAACTCCTCCCACAGTTTTTACACTACATAGACAAGTAATATACCGAAACGTGCGGATTGTTCCCGAATGGTGTGCTATTACTTTGTGGAACGTTTCGCCGAATGGTTCACGAAATATCGTCGTTTTTGCGGCGAAATTGGTCCCATAGGAATGAATGGGGAAACTAGAGTGGGAGATGACAAAAGCTGGAAAATCAGAACATGATTTCTAAACTGCCGCCACTCCCTCATTTTCAAGCCCACCTACACAAATCTTATATCAAAACGTTCAGCTATCCCTGCTGCCACTAAACATGTCCACGGCTAAGCCATAGTCCTGATAGTTTTCACAATATGACCATTTGTTTGCAACTCATGCCGTCCATTGACATTCATTGAAACTACACTCTAGCCCCCTCCAAATTTGAAGGGCAATCTCTAAACTGCGACTGTGCCTTCATTTTTAATATTTCAGAGACATACTATACATCAAAATCTAGGTCTGGGTCTTGTGATTCTCACAATATAAAGATCTTCGCTGTAGGATGTATAGTTTTTAAAATACGGCCATTTGTTTAGAGGTCATTTCAGGAAATTTTAGCCATTAATCAGAGTGTACTGTTAGTGTTTGTTTTGTTGCCATGGTTACCAAAGCTTCTGTTATACACAGGGGGGGAGGTGGCTGGAGCATCTCAGCTCTGATTACAGAGCCCGGGGGAGGGGACAGACACACCATGTACTGATTTATAATAGAGGAATATGATAGGGCAATTCTGATGGGGCAGTTTTAATGGGGCAATTATGATGGGGCAGTTTTGATAGGGCAATTCTGATGGGGCAGTTTTGGTGGTGGCAATATGATGGGGCAGTTTTGGTGGTAGCAATATGATGGGGCAGTTTTGATAGGAATTGTATTGTGTAGAAATTACATTGTGTTGTGTATTGAGCAGTGCGTGTGAAGCATAAACAGTACATGAGCGTTGCTAGGAAACAGTATTTGTAAACACAAGATGCTGAAACCCCCCAAATGCATGTGGCCATACCTTCATCTGCGAGGCTTGATAATGCTGATAATTTACCACCCTAACTCCTCCCACAGTTTTTACACATTCGCCGAATGGTTCACGGAATATCGTCGTTTTTGCGGCGAAATTGGTCCCATAGGAATGAATGGCGAAATGTTCAAAACTAGAGTGGGAGGTGACAAAAGCTGACAACCCCATGATCATACCACCCTAACTCCTCCCACGGCTTTTAAACTACATAGACAGTAATATACCGAAGGTGTGGATTGTTCCCGATTGGTGTGCTATTACTTTGTGGAACATTTCGACGAATGGTTCACGAAATATCGTAGTTTTTGCGGCGAAATTGGTCCCATAGGAATGAATGGGGAAACTAGAGTGGGAGGTGACAAAAACTGAAAAAATCAGAACATGATTTCTAAACTGCCACCACTCCCACATTTTCAAGCCCACCTACACAAATCTTATATCAAAACGTTCAGCTATTCCTGCTGCCACTAAACATGTCCACGGCTAAGCCATAGTCCTGATAGTTTTCACAATATGACCATTTGTTTGTAACTCACGCCGTCCATTGACATTCATTGAAACTACACTCTAGCCCCTTCAAATTTGAAGGGCAATTTCTAAACTGTGACCGTGCCTTCAATTTTAATATTTCAGAGACATACTATGTATCACAATCTAGGTCTGGGTCTTGTGATTCTCACAATATAAAGATCTTCGCTGTAGGATGTATAGTTTTTAAAATACAGCCATTTGTTTAGAGGTCATTTCAGGAAATTTTAGCCATTAATCAGAGTGTACTGTTAGTGTTTGTTTTGTTGCCATGGTTACCAAAGCTTCTGTTATACACAGGGGGGAGGTGGCTGGAGCATCTCAGCTCTGATTACAGAGCCCAGGGGGAGGGGACAGACACACCATGTACTGATTTATAATAGAGGAATATGATGGGGCAGTTTTGATGGGGTAATTCTGATGGGGCAGTTTTGATGAAGTAGTATTTGGGAAGCATAAACAGGGCATGAGCGTTGCTAGGAAACAGTGGTTGTAAACACAAGATGCTGAGACACCCCAAATGCATGTGACTTCATCTGCTAGACTTGATAATGCTTGTAGACTCCTCCCACAGTTTTTACACTACAGAGACAAGTAATATACCGAAACGAGCGGATTGTTCCCGATTGGTGTGTTATTACTTTGTGGAACGTTTCACCGAATGGTCCACGAAATGTAGTTTTTGCAGCGAAATTGGTCCCATAGGAATGAATGGCGAAATGTTTAAAACTAGAGTGGGAGGTGACAAAAGCTGACAACCCCATGATCAGCCAAAACATTATGACCACCCCATGATCAGCCAAAAAATTATGACCGCCCCATGTAAAAAAAAAAAGTATTTTTGAAAAAAAATAATAATTTTTGAAAAAAAAATAAATAATTTTTGAAAAAAAAAAAAAAAAAATTTTGAAAAAAATAAAAATAAAATCATTTTTGAAAAAAAAAATATTTTTGAAAAAAAATATATATTTTTGAAAAAAAAAATTATTTTTAAAAAAAAAATCATTTTTGAAAAAAAAAATCATAATTTTTGAAAAAAAAAAATCATAATTTTTGAAAAAAAAATCATAATTTTTGAAAAAGAAATCATAATTTTTGAAAAAAATGTTTAGCTCTTTCAGCTAATGATGAGACTTCAACTTTTTTTACTACTATTTATACTTTTTAAAATATTAAGCTTTTTAACACTTTTCACAGTTACTCCAGCCACTCCAACCACACAACAGTTACTCAAGCCACTCCACCCAGTTACTCCGCCCACTCCAGTTGTAGAGGCAAGAACACTTTTCACAATTTCCCCAGAAATTGTACCTTTTCTAGTTAAGTGTTCTTGCATAGCAAGACCACTTATTGTTATCTCACATATATATTATTAAGTGTTCTTGCATAGGAAGACCACTTACTGTTATCTCACATATATATTATTCTTATTATTATAGCCAAATTTACCACCCTAACTCCTCCCACAGTTTTTACACTACATAGACAAGTAATATACCGAAACGTGCGGATTGTTCCCGAATGGTGTGCTATTACTTTGTGGAACGTTTCGCCGAATGGTTCACGAAATATCGTCATTTTTGCTGCAAAATTTTTCCCATAGGAATGAATGGGGAAACTAGAGTGGGAGATGACAAAAGCTGGAAAATCAGAACATGATTTCTAAACTGCCGCCACTCCCTCATTTTCAAGCCCACCTACACAAATCTTATATCAAAACGTTCAGCTATCCCTGCTGCCACTAAACATGTCCACGGCTAAGCCATAGTCCTGATAGTTTTCACAATATGACCATTTGTTTGCAACTCACGCCGTCCAATGACATTCATTGAAACTATACTCTAGCCCCTTCAAATTTGAAGGGCAATTTCTAAACTGCGACCGTGCCTTCAATTTTAATATTTCAGAGACATACTATGTATCAAAATCTAGGTCTGGGTCTTGTGATTCTCACAATATAAAGATCTTCGCTGTAGGATTTATAGTTTTTAAAATACGGCCATTTGTTTAGAGGTCATTTCAGGAAATTTTAGCCATTAATCAGAGTGTACTGTTAGTGTTTGTTTTGTTGCCATGGTTACCAAAGCTTCTGTTATACACAGGGGGGAGGTGGCTGGAGCATCTCAGCTCTGATTACAGAGCCCGGGGGAGGGGACAGACACACCATGTCCTGATTTATAATAGAGGAATATGATGGGGCAGTTTTGATGGGGTAATTCTGATGGGGCAGTTTTGATGAAGTAGTATTTGGGAAGCATAAACAGGGCATGAGCGTTGCTAGGAAACAGTGGTTGTAAACACAAGATGCTGAGACACCCCAAATGCATGTGACTTCATCTGCTAGACTTGATAATGCTTGTAGACTCCTCCCACAGTTTTTACACTACAGAGACAAGTAATATACCGAAACGAGCGGATTGTTCCCGATTGGTGTGTTATTACATTGTGGAATGTTTCGCCGAATGGTCCACGAAATGACGTTTTTGCAGCGAAATTGGTCCCATAGGAATGAATGGCGAAATGTTCAAAACTAGAGTGGGAGGTGACAAAAGCTGACAACCCCATGATCAGCCAAAACATTATGACCACCCCATGATCAGCCAAAACATTATGACCGCCCCATGTAAAAAAAAATATTTTTTTGAAAAAAAAAAAAAATTTTTGAAAAAAAAAATAAATAATTTTTGAAAAAAAAATAATAATTTTTGAAAAAAATAAAAATAAAATCATTTTTGAAAAAAAAAAAATTTTTGAAAAAAAAATTCATTGTTGAAAAAAAAAATTCATTTTTGAAAAAAAAACATATTTTTGAAAAAAAAATATATTTTTGAAAAAAAAATATATTTTTGAAAAAAAAATATATTTTTGAAAAAAAAAATATATTTTTGAAAAAAAAAATTTTTTGAAAAAAAAAATATATTTTTGAAAAAAAATCACTTTTGAAAAAAAAAAAATCATTTTTGAAAAAAAAAATCATTTTTGAAAAAAAAATGTTCAGCTCTTTCAGCTAATGATGAGACTTCAACTTTTTTACTACTATTTATACTTTTTAAAATATTAAGCTTTTTAACGCTTTTCACAGTTACTCCAGCCACTCCAACCACACAACAGTTACTCAAGCCACTCCACCCAGTTACTCCGCCCACTCCAGTTGTAGAGGCAAGAACACTTTCACAATTTCCCCAGAAATTGTACCTTTTCTAGTTCTTATTATTATTATAGCCAAATTTACCATCCTAACTCCTCCCACAGTTTTTACACTACATAGACAAGTAATATACCGAAACGTGCGGATTGTTCCCGAATGGTGTGCTAATACTTTGTGGAACGTTTCGCTGAATGGTTCACGAAATATCGTAGTTTTTGCGGCGAAATTGGTCCCATAGGAATGAATGGGGAAACTAGAGTGGGAGATGACAAAAGCTGGAAAATCAGAACATGATTTCTAAACTGCCGCCACTCCCTCATTTTCAAGCCCACCTACACAAATCTTATATCAAAACGTTCAGCTATCCCTGCTGCCACTAAACATGTCCACGGCTAAGCCATAGTCCTGATAGTTTTCACAATATGACCATTTGTTTGCAACTCACGCCGTCCATTGACATTCATTGAAACTACACTCTAGCCCCTTCAAATTTGAAGGGCAATTTCTAAACTGCGACCGTGCCTTCAATTTTAATATTTCAGAGACATACTATGTATCAAAATCTAGGTCTGGGTCTTGTGATTCTCACAATATAAAGATCTTTGCTGTAGGATGTATAGTTTTTAAAATACAGCCATTTGTTTAGAGGTCATTTCAGGAAATTTTAGCCATTAATCAGAGTGTACTGTTTTTGTTTTGTTGCCATGGTTACCAAAGCTTCTGTTATACACAGGGGGGAGGTGGCTGGAGCATCTCAGCTCTGATTACAGAGCCCAGGGGGAGGGGACAGACACACCATGTACTGATTTATAATAGAGGAATATGATGGGGCAGTTTTGATGGGGTAATTCTGATGGGGCAGGTTTGATGAAGTAGTATTTGGGAAGCATATACAGGGCATGAGCGTTGCTAGGAAACAGTGGTTGTAAACACAAGATGCTGAGACACCCCAAATGCATGTGACTTCATCTGCTAGACTTGATAATGCTTGTAGACTCCTCCCACAGTTTTTACACTACAGAGACAAGTAATATACCGAAACGAGCGGATTGTTCCCGATTGGTGTGTTATTACTTTGTGGTTCACGAAATATCGTCGTTTTTGCGGCAATATTGGTCCCATAGGAATGAATGGTGAAATGTTCAATGTCATTTAATTGGTGTCCTATTACCTTGTGGAACTTTGTGAAAAGCTGAAAAATACCAGTGTGAATCCGGCCTCAATGTCATTTAATTGGTGTGATATTACTTTGTGGAACGTTTCGCCGAATGGTTCACGAAATATCGTTGTTTTTGCGGTGAAATTGGTCCCATAGGAATGAATGGCGAAATGTTCAAAACTAGAGTGGGAGGTGACAAAAGCTGACAACCCCATGATCTGCCAAAACATTATGACCGCCCCATGAAAAAAAAAAATTATTTTTGAAAAAAAAAAAAAAATTCATTTTTGAAAAAAAAAAAATATTTTTGAAACAATAAAAAAAATATTTTTTGAAAAAAAAATATATTTTTTTGAAAAAATCAAAAAAATCATTTTTGAAAAAAAAATCATTTATGAAAAAAAAATTTAAAAAAAAATTCATAATTTTTGAAAAAAAAAATAATTTTTGAATAAAAAAAATTATTTTGAAAAAAAAAAAATATTTTGAACAAAAAAGATTTTTGAAAAAAAAATTATTTTTGGAAAAAAAAATATCTTTTTGAAAAAAAAAATTATTTTTGAAAAAAAAAAATTATTGAGAAAAAATTTATTTTTGAAAAAAAAAATATTTTTGAAAAAATAAAAAAAATCATTTTTGAAAAAAAAAAATCATTTAAAAAAAAAATCATTTAAAAAAAAAAATCATTTTTGAAAAAAAAAATAATTTTTGAAAAAAATGTTCAGCTCTTTCAGCTAATGATGGGACTTCAACTGTTTTACTACTATTTATACTTTTTAAAATATTAAGCTTTTTAACACTTTTCACAGTTACTCCAGCCACTCCAACCACACAACAGTTACTCAAGCCACTCCACCCTTTTACTCCGCCCACTCCAGTTGTAGAGGCAAGAACACTTTCACAATTTCCCCAGAAATTGTACCTTTTCTAGTTAAGTGTTCTTGCATAGCAAGACCACTTACTGTTATCTCACATATATATTATTCTTATTATTATAGCCAAATTTACCACCCTAACTCCTCCCACAGTTTTTACACTACATAGACAAGTAATATACCGAAACGTGTGGATTGTTCCCGAATGGTGTGCTATTACTTTGTGGAACGTTTCGCCGAATGGTTCACGAAATATCGTCGTTTTTGCGGCGAAATTGGTCCCATAGGAATGAATGGGGAAACTAGAGTGGGAGATGACAAAAGCTGGAAAATCAGAACATGATTTCTAAACTGCCGCCACTCCCTCATTTTCAAGCCCACCTACACAAATCTTATATCAAAACGTTCAGCTATCCCTGCTGCCACTAAACATGTCCACGGCTAAGCCATAGTCCTGATAGTTTTCACAATATGACCATTTGTTTGCAACTCACGCCGTCCATTGACATTCATTGAAACTACACTCTAGCCCCCTCCAAATTTGAAGGGCAATTTCTAAACTGCGACCGTGCCTTCATTTTTAATATTTCAGAGACATACTATACATCAAAATCTAGGTCTGGGTCTTGTGATTCTCACAATATAAAGATCTTCGCTGTAGGATGTATAGTTTTTAAAATACGGCCATTTGTTTAGAGGTCATTTCAGGAAATTTTAGCCATTAATCAGAGTGTACTGTTAGTGTTTGTTTTGTTGCCATGGTTACCAAAGCTTCTGTTATACACAGGGGGGGAAGGTGGCTGGAGCATCTCAGCTGATTACAGAGCCCGGGGGAGGGGACAGACACACCATGTACTGATTTATAATAGAGGAATATGATGGGGCAGTTTTGATGGGGTAATTCTGATGGGGCAGTTTTGATGAAGCAGTATTTGGGAAGCATAAACAGGGCATGAGCGTTGCTAGGAAACAGTGGTTGTAAACACAAGATGCTGAGACACTCCAAATGCATGTGACTTCATCTGCTAGACTTGATAATGCTTGTAGACTCCTCCCACAGTTTTCACACTACAGAGACAAATAATATACCGAAACGAGCGTATTGTTCCCGATTGGTGTGTTATTACTTTGTGGAATGTTTTGCCGAATGGTCCACGAAATGACGTTTTTGCGGCGAAATTGGTCCCATAGGAATGAATGGCGAAATGTTCAAAACTAGAGTGGGAAGTGACAAAAGCTGACAACCCCATGATCAGCCAAAACATTATGACCACCCCATGATCAGCCAAAACATTATGACCGCCCCATGTAAAAAAAAAAATATTTTTGAAAAAAAAAAGTAATTTTTGAAAAAAGTAAAAAAATAATTTTTGAAAAAAAAAAAATAATTTTTGAAAAAAAATATATATATTTTTGAAAAAAAAAATATTTTTGAAAAAAAAAAAATTATTTTTGAAAAAAAAAAATTATTTTTGAAAAAAAAAAATATTTTTGAAAAAAAAATTACTTTTAAAAAAAAAATTATTTTTGAAAAAAAAATATATTTGAAAAAAAAAAATATTTTTGGAAAAAAAAATTATTTTTGAAAAAAAAATTACTTTAAAAAAAATAATAATTTCGAAAAAAAAATTATTTTTGAAATAAAAAAATTCATTTTTGAAAAAAAAAATTACCTTTGAAAAAAAAAATTACTTTTGAAAAAAAAAATCATTTTTGAAGAAAAAAAAATCATTTTTGATTAAAAAAAATTCATTTTTAAAAAAAAAATTACTTTTGAAAAAAATGTTCAGCTCTTTCAGCCATTAATCAGAGTGTACTGTGTTTTGTTTTGTTGCCATGGTTACCAAAGCTTCTGTTATACACAGGGGGGAGGTGGCTGGAGCTTCTCAGCTCTGATTACAGAGCCCGGGGGAGGGGACAGACACACCATGTACTGATTTATAATAGAGGAATATGACGGGGCAGTTTTAATGGGCCAATTATGATGGGGCAGTTTTGATGGTGGCAATATGATGGGGCAGTTTTGGTGGGGCAATTATGATGGGGCAGTTTTGATGTTGGCAATATGATGGGGCAGTTTTGATAGGAATTGTATTGTGTAGAAATTACATTGTGTTGTGTATTGAGCAGTGCGTGTGAAGCATAAACAGTACATGAGCGTTGCTAGGAAACAGTGGTTGTAAACACAAGATGCTGAAACCCCCCAAATGCATGTGGCCATACCTTCATCTGCGAGGCTTGATAATGCTGATAATTTACCACCCTAACTCCTCCCACAGTTTTTACACATTCGCCGAATGGTTCACGAAATATCGTCGTTTTTGCGGTGAAATTGGTCCCATAAGGAATGAATGGTTAAATGTTCAAAACTAGAGTGGGAGGTGACAAAAGCTGACAACCCCATGATCAGCCGAAACATTATGACCGCCCCATGAAAAAAAAAAAATTATTTTTGAAAAAAAAAAATTTTTTTTGAAAAAAAAAAAATATTTTTGAAAAAAAAAAATATTTTTGAAAAAAAAATTACTTTTAAAAAAAAAATTATTTTTGAAAAAAAAATATATTTGAAAAAAAAAAATATTTTTGAAAAAAAAAATTATTTTTGAAAAAAAAATTACTTTAAAAAAAATAATAATTTCGAAAAAAAAATTATTTTTGAAATAAAAAAATTCATTTTTGAAAAAAAAAATTACCTTTGAAAAAAAAAATTACTTTTGAAAAAAAAAATCATTTTTGAAGAAAAAAAAATCATTTTTGATTAAAAAAAATTCATTTTTAAAAAAAAAATTACTTTTGAAAAAAATGTTCAGCTCTTTCAGCCATTAATCAGAGTGTACTGTGTTTTGTTTTGTTGCCATGGTTACCAAAGCTTCTGTTATACACAGGGGGGAGGTGGCTGGAGCTTCTCAGCTCTGATTACAGAGCCCGGGGGAGGGGACAGACACACCATGTACTGATTTATAATAGAGGAATATGACGGGGCAGTTTTAATGGGCCAATTATGATGGGGCAGTTTTGATGGTGGCAATATGATGGGGAAGTTTTGGTGGGGCAATTATGATGGGGCAGTTTTGATGTTGGCAATATGATGGGGCAGTTTTGATAGGAATTGTATTGTGTAGAAATTACATTGTGTTGTGTATTGAGCAGTGCGTGTGAAGCATAAACAGTACATGAGCGTTGCTAGGAAACAGTGGTTGTAAACACAAGATGCTGAAACCCCCCAAATGCATGTGGCCATACCTTCATCTGCGAGGCTTGATAATGCTGATAATTTACCACCCTAACTCCTCCCACAGTTTTTACACATTCGCCGAATGGTTCACGAAATATCGTCGTTTTTGCGGTGAAATTGGTCCCATAAGGAATGACTGGTTAAATGTTCAAAACTAGAGTGGGAGGTGACAAAAGCTGACAACCCCATTATCAGCCGAAACATTATGACCGCCCCATGAAAAAAAAAAAAATATTTTTGAAAAAAAAAAATTTTTTTTGAAAAAAAAAAAATATTTTTGAAAAAAAAAAAATTATTTTTGAAAAAAAAAAAATTATTTTTGAAAAAAAAAAAATTTTTTGCAAACAAAATTACTTTAAAAAAAAAAATATTTTTGAATAAAAAAAATTCATTTTTAAAAAAAAAAAATTCATTTTTGAAAAAAATGTTCAGCTCTTTCAGCTAATGATGGAACTTTTTTACTACTATTTATACTTTTTAAAATATTAAGCTTTTTAACACTTTTCACAGTTACTCAAGCCACTCCACCCCACCCAGTTACTCCGCCCACTCCAGTTGTAGAGGCAAGAACACTTTCACAATTTCCCCAGAAATTGTAGCTTTTCTAGTTCTTATTATTATTATAGCCAAATTTACCACCCTAACTCCTCCCACAGTTTTTACACTACATAGACAAGTAATATACCGAAACGTGCGGATTGTTCCCGAATGGTGTGCTAATACTTTGTGGAACGTTTCGCCGAATGGTTCACGAAATATCGTAGTTTTTGCGGCGAAATTGGTCCCATAGGAATGAATGGGGAAACTAGAGTGGGAGATGGCAAAAGCTGGAAAATCAGAACATGATTTCTAAACTGCCGACACTCCCTCATTTTCAATCCCACCTACACAAATCTTATATCAAAACGTTCAGCTATCCCTGCTGCCACTAAACATGTCCACGGCTAAGCCATGGTCCTGATAGTTTTCACAATATGACCATTTGTTTGCAACTCACGCCGTCCATTGACATTCATTGAAACTACACTCTAGCCCCTTCAAATTAGAAGGGCAATATCTAAACTGCGACCGTGCCTTCAATTTTAATATTTTAGAGACATACTATGTATCAAAATCTAGGTCTGGGTCTTGTGATTCTCACAATATAAAGATCTTCGCTGTAGGATGTATAGTTTTTAAAATATGGCCATTTGTTTAGAGGTCATTTCAGGAAATTTTAGCCATTAATCAGAGTGTGCTGTGTTTGTTTTGTTGCCATGGTTACCAAAGCTTCTGTTATACACAGGGGGGGTGGTGGCTGGAGCATCTCAGCTCTGATTACAGAGCCCGGGGGAGGGGACAGACACACCATGTACTGATTTATAATAGAGGAATATGATGGGGCAGTTTTGATGGGGTAATTCTGATGGGGCAGTTTTGATGAAGTAGTATTTGGGAAGCATAAACAGGGCATGAGCGTTGCTAGGAAACAGTGGTTGTAAACACAAGATGCTGAGACACCCCAAATGCATGTGACTTCATCTGCTAGACTTGATAATGCTTGTAGACTCCTCCCACAGTTTTTACACTACAGAGACAAGTAATATACTGAAACGAGCGGATTGTTCCCGATTGGTGTGTTATTACTTTGTGGAATGTTTCGCCGAATGGTCCACGAAATGATGTTTTTGCAGCGAAATTGGTCCCATAGGAATGAATGGCGAAATGTTCAAAACTAGAGTGGGAAGTGACAAAAGCTGACAACCCCATGATCAGCCAAAACATTATGACCACCCCATGATCAGCCAAAACATTATGACCGCCCCATGTAAAAAAAAAAATATTTTTGAAAAAAAAAAATAATTTTTGAAAAAAATAAAAAAATTATTTTTGGAAAAAAAAAAAAAATCATTTTTGAAAAAAAAAAAATATTTTTGAAAAAAAAAAATATTTTTGAAAAAAAAAAATTATTTTTGAAAAAAAAAAATTATTTTTGAAAAAAAAAATATATTTTTGAAAAAAAAAATATATTTGAAAAAAAAAAATATTTTTGAAAAAAAAATTACTTTAAAAAAAATAATTTCGAAAAAAAAATTATTTTTGAAACAAAAAAAATTCATTTTTGAAAAAAAAAATTACCTTTGAAAAAAAAATTACCTTTGAAAAAAAAATTACTTTTGAAAAAAAAATCATTTTTGAAGAGAAAAAAATTCATTTTTGAAGAAAAAAAAATCATTTTTGAATAAAAAAAATTCATTTTTGAAAAAAAAAATTACTTTTGAAAAAAATGTTCAGCTCTTTCAGCGAATGATGGAACTTTTTTACTACTATTTATACTTTTTAAAATATTAAGCTTTTTAACACTTTTCACAGTTACTCAAGCCACTCCACCCCACCCAGTTACTCCGCCCACTCCAGTTGTAGAGGCAAGAACACTTTCACAATTTCCCCAGAAATTGTAGTTTTTCTAGTTCTTATTAAGTGTTCTTGCATAGCAAGACCACTTACTGTTATCTCACATATATATTATTATTATTATTAAGTGTTCTTGCATAGCAAGACCACTTACTGTTATCTCACATATATATTATTATTCTTATTAGTGGGAATGCTTTAGCAGTCCCACTATTGTTATTCGATTTTATTTATTTTTAATAATTTTAATAATTTTATTCCGTACGTTTTTTGGTTCTGCGTAACTTCTGCATACTTTCAGCTATTAAAACCATTCAACTATTAAAATGTTCGTCTCTTTTAGCTGATGTGTGCTCTTTTTCAACTTTTTTTTCTACCATTTATACTTTTTAAAATATTAAGCTTTTTAACACTTTTTTTTAACATTGAAGTCAATGGGAGCATGCTTGAAATCCTTAAATTCTTCTTCCGCTCCCAAAAGTTTCAGCTCCTTCATACTTTCACCTAGAGACACCAAACAAACTTTAAAATGTTCACAAAATATTCAGCTATCTGGCTATATCTTTTCAGTTTGATATCTTTTACAGTTTTAGAGAAAAAGCTTTTTGTTTAGAGGTCATTTCAGGAAATTTTAGCCATTAATCAGAGTGTACTGTGTTTGTTTTGTTGCCATGGTTACCAAAGCTTCTGTTATACACAGGGGGGAGGTGGCTGGAGCATCTCAGCTCTGATTACAGAGCCGGGGGGAGGGGACAGACACACCATGTACTGATTTATAATAGAGGAATATGATGGGGCAGTTTTGATGGTGGCAATTCTGATGGGGCAGTTTTGATGGTGGCAATATGATGGGGCAGTTTTGATGGGGCAATTCTGATGGGGCAGTTTTGATGGTGGCAATATGATGGGGCAGTTCTGATGGGGACAATTTTTATGGAGCAGTTTTAAAGGTGGCAATATGATGGGACAGTTTTGATGGGGCAGTTTTGATGGTGGCAATATGATGGGGGCAGTTTTGATGGGGCAATTCTGATGGGGCAGTTTTGATGGTGGCAATATGACGGGGCAGTTTTGATGGGGCAATTCTGATGGGGCATTTTTGATGGGGCAATACTGATGGGGCAGTTTTGATGGTGGCAATATGATGGGGCAGTTTTGATAGGGCAATTCTGATGGGGCAATTCTGATGGGGCAATTCTGATGGGGCAATTCTGATGGGGCAGTTTTGATGGGGGCAGTTTTGATGGGGGCAATATGATGGGGCAGTTTTGATGGGGCAATTCTGATGGGGCAGTTTTGATGGTGGCAATATGATGGGGCAGTTTTGATGGGGACAATTCTGATGGGGCAGTTTTGATGGCAATATGATGGTGGCAGTTTTGATGGGGCAATTCTGATGGTGGCAATATGATGGGACAATTTTGATGGAGCAATTCTGATGGGGCAGTTTTGATGGTGGCAATATGATGGGGCAGTTTTAATGGGGACAATTTTGATGGGGCAATTCTGATGGGGCAGTTTTGATGGCAGTATGATGGGGCAGTTTTGATGGTGGCCGTTTTAGCAATTTAGCTATTCAGCATTCCCACGCATTTTCCCCAGGAAATGCATTTTCTAGTTCTTATTATTATTATAGCCAAATTTACCACCCTAACTCCTCCCACAGTTTTTGCACTACATAGACAAGTAATATACCGAAACGTGCAGATTGTTCCCGAATGGTGAGCTATTACTTTGTGGAACGTTTCGCCAAATGGTTCACGAAATATCGTAGTTTTTGCGGCGAAATCTGTCCCATAGGAATGAATGGGGAAACTAGAGTGGGAGGTGACAAAAACTGAAAAATCAGAACATGATTTCTAAACTGCCACCACTCCCTCATTTTCAAGCCCACCTACACAAATCTTATATCAAAATGTTCAGCTATCCCTGCTGCCACTAAACATGTCCACGGCTAAGCCATAGTCCTGATAGTTTTCATAATATGACCATTTGTTTGCAACTCACACCGTCCATTGACATTCATTGAAACTACACTCTAGCCCCTTCAAATTTGAAGGGCAATTTCTAAACTGCGACCGTGCCTTCAATTTTAATATTTCAGAGACATACTATACATAGTTACATATAGTTACATAGTAGGTGAGGTTGAAAAAAGACACAAGTCCATCAAGTCCAACCTATGTGTGTGATTATGTGTCAGTATTACATTACATATCCCTGTATATTGCGGTCATTCAGGTGATTATCTAATAGTTTCTTGAAGCTATCAATGCTCCCCGCTCAGACCACTGCCTGTGGAAGGGAATTCCACATCCTTGCCGCTCTTACAGTAAAGAACCCTCTACGTAGTTTAAGGTTAAACCTCTTTTCTTCTAATTGTAATGAGTGGCCACGAGTCTTATTAAACTCTCTTCTGCGAAAAAGTTTTATCCCTATTGTGGGGTCACCAGTACAGTATTTGTAAATTGAAATCATATCCCCTCTCAAGCGTCTCTTCTCCAGAGAGAATAAGTTCAGTGCTCGCAACCTTTCCTCATAACTAAGATCCTCCAGACCCTTTATCAGCTTTGTTGCCCTTCTTTGTACTCGCTCCATTTCCAGTACGTCCCTCCTGAGGACTGGTGCCCAGAACTGGACAGCATACTCCAGGTGCGGGCGGACCAGAGTCTTGTAGAGCGGGAGAATTATCATTTTATCTCTGCAGTTGATCCCCCTTTTAATGCATGCCAATATTCTGTTTGCTTTATTAGCAGCAGCTTGGCATTGCATGCCATTGCTGAGCCTATCATCCACTAGGACCCCCAGGTCCTTTTCCATCCTAGATTCCCCCAGAGGTTCTCTCCCCCAGTGTATAGATTGCATTCATAGTTTTGCCACCCAAATGCATTATTTTACATTTTTCTACATTGAACCTCATTTGCCATGTAGTCGCCCACCCCATTAATTTGTTCAGGTCTTTTTGCAAGGTTTCCACATCCTGCGGAGAAGTTATTGCCCTGCTTAGCTTAGTATCGTCTGCAAATACAGAGATTGAACTGTTTATCCCATCCTCCAGGTCGTTTATGAACAAATTAAATAGGATTGGTCCCAGCACAGAACCCTGGGGAACCCCACTACCCACCCCTGACCATTCTGAGTACTCCCATTTATCACCACCCTCTGAACTCGCCCTTGTAGCCAGTTTTCAATCCATGTACTCACCCTATGGTCCATGCCAACGCACCTTATTTTGTACAGTAAACATTTATGGGGAACTGTGTCAAATGCTTTTGCAAAATCCAGATACACCACGTCTACGGGCCTTCCTTTATCTAGATGGCAACTCACCTCCTCATAGAAGGTTAATAGATTGGTTTGGCAAGAACGATTCTTCATGAATCCATGCTGATTACTGCTAATGATATCATTCTTATTACTAAAATCTTGTATATAGTCCCTTATCATCCCCTCCAAGAGTTTACATACTATTGATGTTAGGCTAACTGGTCTGTAATTCCCAGGGATGTTTTTTGGGCCCTTTTTAAATATTGGTGCTACATTGGCTTTTCTCCAATCAGCTGGTACCATTCCAGTCAATAGACTGTCTGTAAAAATTAGGAACAACGGTCTGGCAATCACCTGACTGAGTTCCCTAAGTACCCTCGGATGCAAGCCATCTGGTCCCGGTGATTTATTAATGTTAAGTTTCTCAAGTCTAATTTTAATTCCGTCCTCTGTTAACCATGTAGGTGCTTCCTGTGTTGTGTCATGAGGATAAACACTGCAGTTTTGGTTACTGAAGCCCCCGATTCACTCGTGAAGACTGAGGAGAAGAATAAATTCAATACCTTTGCCATCTCCCCATCCTTTGTAACCAGATGTCCTTCCTCATTCTTTATGGGGCCAATATGGTCTGTCCTCCCTTTTTTACTGTTTACATACTTAAAGAATTTCTTGGGATTTTTTTTGCTCTCCTCCGCTATGTGTCTTTCATGTTCTATCTTAGCCATCCTAATTGCACCCTTACATTTCTTATTGCATTCTTTATAAATTCTGAATGCTGTGGATGATCCCTCAACCTTGTATTTTTTGAAGGCCTTCTCCTTTGCTTTTATATGCATTTTTACATTGGAGTTAAGCCATCCAGGATGTTTGTTCGCTCTTTTAAATTTATTACCCAATGGGATACATTGGCTAATGCCCTTATTTAATATGCTCTTAAAGCAAACCCATCTCTCCTCCGTATTCTTTGTTCCTAATATTTTATCCCAATTTATGCCTTTTAGCAAGGTTTGTAGTTTAGGGAAGTTGGCTCTTTTGAAGTTCAGTGTCTTTGTGTTCCCTTCATGTCTCCTATTTGTGTGATTTATACTGAAACTAATTGACCTGTGATCGCTGTTCCCTAAATTGCCCCATATTTCCACATCTGTTATCAGGTCTGTATTGTTGGTAATCAGTAGATCTAGTAATGTTTTATTTCTAGTTGGTGCGTCTACCATCTGACCCATAAAATTGTCCTGCAAGACACTAAGGAACTGGCGAGCCTTAAATGAATGCGCGGTTCCCTCCGCCCAGTCTATGTCTGGATAATTAAAATCCCCCATTATGATAACACTTCCCATCCTTGCTGCTAATCCAATTTGTGATAGGAGATCCGTCTCCACTTCCTCCCTCAGGTTAGGGGGCCTATAGCATACTCCCAGTATTATTTTCCCCTTAGCTTCATCCCTTTGGAGCTCTACCCATAAAGATTCCACCTCCTCCCTAGCCCCCTCAGTGATGTCATCTCTCACATTCACTTGTACATTATTCTTGATATATAGGCATACCCCTCCCCCTTTTTTACCCTCTCTGTCCTTGCGGTATAGGGTATACCCTTGAATGTTTGCCAGCCAATCATGAGAGCTGTTGAACCAGGTCTCTGAAATTCCCACAAAATCCAAATCCTCCTTGTACAACAGTATCTCTAGTTCACCCATCTTGTCCGCCAGGCTCCTGGCATTGGTGAACATGCCACATAGTTTAGACCAGTCGCATATTGTCCTCGTATTGGGTGTTTCAAGATTGCAACTTGGACTTGCTACTATACATCAAAATCTAGGTCTGGGTCTTGTGATTCTCACAATATAAAGATCTTCGCTGTAGGATGTATAGTTTTTAAAATACGGCCATTTGAATTACTGCACAGTTGTTAAATCTTTCATTATCCTGTCTATTGTGTATTGAGCAGTATTTGTGAAGCATAAACAGGGCATGAGCGTTGCTAGGAAACAGTGGTTGTAAACACAAGATGCTGAGACACCCCAAATGCATGTGACTTCATCTGCTAGACTTGAGAATGCTTGTAGACTCCTCCCACAGTTTTTACACTACAGAGACAAGTAATATACCGCAACGTGCGGATTGTTCCCGATTGGTGTGCTATTACTTTGTGGAATGTTTTGCCGAATGGTCCACGAAATATTGTCGTTTTTGCGACGAAATTGGTCCCAAATGAATGAATGGCGAAATGTTCAATGTCATTTAATTGGTGTGCTATTACTTTGTGGAACTTTGTGAAAAGCTGAAAAATACCATCCAGCCTCAATGTCATTTAATTGGTGTGCTATTACTTTGTGGAACTTTTTTCGCCGAATGGTTCACGAAATATCGTCGTTTTTGCGGCAATATTGGTCCCATAGGAATGAATGGTGAAATGTTCAATGTCATTTAATTGGTGTGCTATTACCTTGTGGAACTTTGTGAAAAGCTGAAATATACCAGTGTGAATCCGGAATCAATGTCATTTAATTGGTGTGCTATTACTTTCTGGAACATTTCGCCGAATGGTTCACGAAATATCGTCGTTTTTGCGACGAAATTGGTCCCATAGGAATGAATGGCGAAATGTTCAAAACTAGAGTGGGAGGTGACAAAAGCTGACAACCCCATGATCAGCCAAAACATTATGACCGCCCCATAAAAAAAATATATTTAAAAAAAAAAAAATCATTTTTGAAAAAAAATAATTCATTTTTGAAAAAAAAATTCATTTTTGAAAAAAAAAAAATACATTTTTTAAAAGAAAAAAATATTTTTGAAAAAGAAAAATCATTTTTGAAAAAAAAATTTTTTAAAAAAAATTATTTTTGAAAAAAAAAATTTCATTTAAAAAAAAAAAATCATTTTTGAAAAAAATAATTCATTTTTGAAAAAAAAAAACTTTTGAAAAAAATGTTCAGCTCTTTCAGCTAATGATGGGACTTCAACTTTTTTACTACTATTTATACTTTTTAAAATATTAAGCTTTTTAACACTTTTCACAGTTACTCAAGCCACTCCATCCAGTTATTCCACCCACTCCAGTTGTAGAGGCAAGAACACTTTTCACAATTTCCCCAGAAATTGTAGCTTTTCTAGTTAAGTGTTCTTGCATAGCAAGACCACTTACTGTTATCTCACATATATATTATTCTTATTATTATAGCCAAATTTACCACCCTAACTCCTCCCACAGTTTTTACACTACATAGACAAGTAATATACCGAAACGTGCGGATTGTTCCCGAATGGTGTGCTATTACTTTGTGGAACGTTTCGCCGAATGGTTCACGAAATATCGTCGTTTTTGCGGCGAAATTGGTCCCATAGGAATGAATGGGGAAACTAGAGTGGGAGATGACAAAAGCTGGAAAATCAGAACATGATTTCTAAACTGCCGCCACTCCCTCATTTTCAAGCCCACCTACACAAATCTTATATCAAAACGTTCAGCTATCCCTGCTGCCACTAAACATGTCCACGGCTAAGCCATAATCCTGATAGTTTTCACAATATGACCATTTGTTTGCAACTCACGCCGTCCATTGACATTCATTGAAACTACACTCTAGCCCCCTCCAAATTTGAAGGGCAATTTCTAAACTGCGACTGTGCCTTCATTTTTAATATTTCAGAGACATACTATACATCAAAATCTAGGTCTGGGTCTTGTGATTCTCACAATATAAAGATCTTCGCTGTAGGATGTATAGTTTTTAAAATACGGCCATTTGTTTAGAGGTCATTTCAGGAAATTTTAGCCATTAATCAGAGTGTACTGTTAGTGTTTGTTTTGTTGCCATGGTTACCAAAGCTTCTGTTATACACAGGGGGGGAAGGTGGCTGGAGCATCTCAGCTGATTACAGAGCCCGGGGGAGGGGACAGACACACCATGTACTGATTTATAATAGAGGAATATGATGGGGCAGTTTTGATGGGGTAATTCTGATGGGGCAGTTTTGATGAAGCAGTATTTGGGAAGCATAAACAGGGCATGAGCGTTGCTAGGAAACAGTGGTTGTAAACACAAGATGCTGAGACACTCCAAATGCATGTGACTTCATCTGCTAGACTTGATAATGCTTGTAGACTCCTCCCACAGTTTTCACACTACAGAGACAAATAATATACCGAAACGAGCGGATTGTTCCCGATTGGTGTGTTATTACTTTGTGGAATGTTTTGCCGAATGGTCCACGAAATGACGTTTTTGCAGCGAAATTGGTCCCATAGGAATGAATGGCGAAATGTTCAAAACTAGAGTGGGAAGTGACAAAAGCTGACAACCCCATGATCAGCCAAAACATTATGACCACCCCATGATCAGCCAAAACATTATGACCGCCCCATGTAAAAAAAAAAATATTTTTGAAAAAAAAAAAAAAATTTTGAAAAAAGTAAAAAAATAATTTTTGAAAAAAAAAAATCATTTTTGAAAAAAAAAAAAAAATATTTTTGAAAAAAAAAAAATTATTTTTGAAAAAAAAAAATATTTTTGAAAAAAAAATTTCTTTTAAAAAAAAAATTATTTTTGAAAAAAATATATATTTGAAAAAAAAAAAATATTTTTGAAAAAAAAAATTATTTTTGAAAAAAAAATTACTTTAAAAAAAATAATAATTTCGAAAAAAAAATAATTTTTGAAATAAAAAAAATCATTTTTGAAAAAAAAAATTACCTTTGAAAAAAAAAATTACTTTTGAAAAAAAAAATAATTTTTGAAGAAAAAAAAATCATTTTTGATTAAAAAAAATTCATTTTTGAAAAAAAAAATTACTTTTGAAAAAAATGTTCAGCTCTTTCAGCGAATGATGGAACTTTTTTACTACTATTTATATTTTTTAAAATATTAAGCTTTTTAACACTTTTCACAGTTACTCAAGCCACTCCACCCCACCCAGTTACTCCGCCCACTCCAGTTGTAGAGGCAAGAACACTTTCACAATTTCCCCAGAAATTGTACCTTTTCTAGTTAAGTGTTCTTGCATAGCAAGACCACTTACTGTTATCTCACATATATATTATTCTTATTATTATAGCCAAATTTACCACCCTAACTCCTCCCACAGTTTTTACACTACATAGACAGTAATATACCGAAACGTGCGGATTGTTCCCGAATGGTGTGCTATTACTTTGTGGAACGTTTCGCCGAATGGTTCACAAAATATCGTCATTTTTGCGGCGAAATTGGTCCCATAGGAATGAATGGGGAAACTAGAGTGGGAGATGACAAAAGCTGAAAAATCAGAACATGATTTCTAAACTGCCGCCACTCCCTCATTTTCAAGCCCACCTACACAAATCTTATATCAAAACGTTCAGCTATCCCTGCTGCCACTAAACATGTCCACGGCTAAGCCATAGTCCTGATAGTTTTCACAATATGACCATTTGTTTGTAACTCACGCCGTCCATTGACATTCATTGAAACTACACTCTAGCCCCCTCCAAATTTGAAGGGCAATTTCTAAACTGGGACCGTGCCTTCATTTTTAATATTTCACAGACATACTATACATCAAAATCTAGGTCTGGGTCTTGTGATTCTCACAATATAAAGATCTTCGCTGTAGGATGTATAGTTTTTAAAATACGGCCATTTGTTTAGAGGTCATTTCAGGATATTTTAGCCATTAATCAGAGTGTACTGTTAGTGTTTGTTTTGTTGCCATGGTTACCAAAGCTTCTGTTATACACAGGGGGGGAAGGTGGCTGGAGCATCTCAGCTGATTACAGAGCCCGGGGGAGGGGACAGACACACCATGTACTGATTTATAATAGAGGAATATGATGGGGCAGTTTTGATGGGGTAATTCTGATGGGGCAGTTTTGATGAAGTAGTATTTGGGAAGCATAAACAGGGCATGAGCGTTGCTAGGAAACAGTGGTTGTAAACACAAGATGCTGAGACACCCCAAATGCATGTGACTTTATCTGCTAGACTTGATAATGCTTGTAGACTCCTCCCACAGTTTTTACACTACAGAGACAAGTAATATACCGAAACGTGCGGATTGTTCCCGATTGGTGTGCTATCACTTTGTGGAACGTTTCGCCGAATGGTCCACGAAATATCGTTGTTTTTGCGGCGAAATTGGTCCCATAGGAATGAATGGCAAAATGTTCAAAAGGAAATGTTGCTAGGAAACAGTGGTTGTAAACACAAGATGCTGAGACACCCCAAATGCATGTGACTTCATCTGCTAGACTTGATAATGCTTGTAGACTCCTCCCACAGTTTTTACACTACAGAGACAAGTAATATACCGAAACGTGCGGATTGTTCCCGATTGGTGTGCTATCACTTTGTGGAACGTTTCGCCGAATGGTCCACGAAATATCGTCGTTTTTGCGGCGAAATTGGTCCCATAGGAATGAATGGCAAAATGTTCAAAAGGAAATGTTGCTAGGAAACAGTGGTTGTAAACACAAGATGCTGAGACACCCCAAATGCATGTGACTTCATCTGCTAGACTTGATAATGCTTGTAGACTCCTCCCACAGTTTTTACACTACAGAGACAAGTAATATACCGAAACGTGCGGATTTTTCCCGATTGGTGTGCTATTACTTTGTGGAACGTTTCGCCGAATGGTCCACGAAATATCGTCGTTTTTGCGGCAAAATTGGTCCCATAGGAATGAATGGCGAAATGTTCAAAACTAGAGTGGGAGGTGACAAAAGCTGACAACCCCATGATCAGCCAAAACATTATGACCACCCCATGATCAGCCAAAACATTATGACCGCCCCATGTAAAAAAAAAAATATTTTTGAAAAAAATAAAAATTAATTTTTGAATAAAAAAATATTTTTGAAAAAAAAATATTTTTGAAAAAAAAATATATTTTTGAAAAAAAAATTACTTTTGAAAAAAAAAAATTAAACAAAAAAATCATTTTTGAAAAAAACAAAATTCATTTTTGAAAAAAAAATTTCATTTTTGAAAAAAAAAATCATTTAAAAAAATCATTTTTGAAAAAACAAAAAAACAAAATCATTTTTGAAAAAAAAAAATCACAAAGCTCTGAGGGGAATTATAGCTCCTCTCACACAGCTCTAAGGACAATTATAGCATTATAGCTCTTTCCACACAGCTTGGAGGGAAGTTATAGCTCCTCCAATACAGCTTTGAGGGGAATTATAGCTCCTCCCACACAGCTCAAAGGGGAATTATAGCATTATAGCTTAGCATTATAGCTCCTCCCACACAACTCTGAGGGAAATTATAGTTTCTCCCACACCGCTGTGAGGGGAATTATAGCTCCTCCTACACAGCTCTGAGGGGAATTACAGCTTAGCATTATAGCTCCTCCCACACAGCTGAGGAGAATTAGAGCTCCTCCCACACAACTCTGAGAGGAATTATAGTTTCTTCCACACCGCTGTGAGGGGAATTATAGCTCCTTTTAAACAGCTCTGAGGGGAATTATAGCTTCTCCCACACAACTCTGATGGGAAATGTAGCTTCTCCCACCCAGCTCTGAGGGGAAATATAGCTTCTCCCACACAGCTCTAAGGGGAATTATAGCTCCTCCCACACAACACTAAGGGGAATTGTATCTCCTCCCACACAGCTCTGAGGGGAATTATAGCATTATTGCTCCTCCCACACAGCTCAGTGGGGAGTTATAGCTCCTCCCACACAGCTCTGAGGCGAATTATAGCTCCTCCTCCAACACAACTCTGAGGGGAATTATAGCTCTTCGAACAAAGCTCTGAGGAGAATTATAGCTCCTTCCACAAATATCATCATGCCATCTAAAGGAAAGAGATCTAAAGCTGCAAAGATACGCTGGACTAAACTGGATCCGGAGCCCCACAGCAGCATAGTGGATATGGAGGTTTGTGACAGTGAATGTGCCCAGGAGGTACATAGTGAACCTGTGGTGTCATTTTCATGTTCAACTCAGTGTCAAGTTCAAGAGCACAGTGACAGTGTGATGGGCACTTCTGAAAACCATGGCATGCAAGAACCATGTGTACCAAGTGAGATTTCTGTGCAGGCATCATTTCATCAGGGTCATCATGGCTATGGAAGGTTAAGGAACAAACAGTGTACATGCATGGCTCTGACATTTTTGGCATACCACAGTGAGCTTGATGATGTGAGAAAGGGTGATCTTGATCAAATACTGAAGAAGGGCAACAGCTTGTATGGCTCAACAATAAAACAGCTAAAACAAAGAAATGTCTATCAGCATCAACACTTGACAATGGAAGAAGTGCCCCTCAGAGTCAACACTGACAAATATGAGTATAACGTTGTTAAATCTCCAGTGTTATCGGGATGTATGAGAGACACGGTAGACGGTGACAACCAAGGTTGGTTTGTTGACCTCTCCACAAGACTTCAGTGCCTCAATGCAGATGTTACACATGCACTTTTTATAGTAGTGCCATATTGCATTGCATTGTTCAGAGACAAGTCTGGGAGATATGGACTGTTTGATTCTCATAGTCGAAATAAGGATGGACTTCCTGCCACTGGAAAAGGAAAAGCTGTTATGATCACTTTTACACATTTGAGTGATATAGGGGCAAGGATTTATAAGTTGTATGAATTGCTCCTTACAGACACCAGAGGCCCTATTGATGGACTGCAGTATGACTTCATGCCAGTCTCATTTCATCGTGCAAGACGTCTGTCAGATGGTTTGCTGTCCCCACTGGTGCAATCTGACAAACCACATAATGCAAAGCATGTGGAGAACAAAGTGACACAGATGACCAAAGATGTAACACACACTGGATTCCCAGCCAGCAAGCATTCTCCACGGTCAGTTGATGGGAAATCCTCACAGGGCATATGGAAGGACAGTAAGGCATTGTCCAAATTAAATGCACAGAGACGACAAAAACTGAAGACAAGACACAGAAATGAAAGAAGGCGTGATTTCAAGGCTACAAAGATGTCTGTCACCAATAAGAAAAGGACATACATCACCAGCCGATACAGAGCAGATGCTGATTTTAAGTTGAAGCAGAAGCAATATATCATTCGCAAATATGCAACAGATGCCAATTTCAACTTGAAGCAGAAGCAATACATCACCAGAAAATATGCGACAAATGCAGATTTCAACTTGAAACAGAAGCAGTACACCACCAGAAAATATGCGACAAATGCAGATTACAACTTGAAGAAGAAGCAATACATCACCAGAAAATATGCCACAAATGTCGATTTCAAGTTGAAGCAGAAGCAATACATCACCAGAAAATATCATAATGATCCTGCTTTCAGAAAACGTCACTTGCAACATTGCATGAGTTACATGAAAATGAAGCGTCAAACTCAAGCAGATTTTCGCATAACCCATAAGATGCAATGTGCCTTCAAAATAAGAATGAAATACAGACGATGGACTCGTGTCATGCGGGAATGCAGTCAACCAGTGGACAACAGCCTAATGCAGACAGCTATATCCACTTTCCATGAATGCATTAAAGCTGGGCCAACATTTGTGTGCACGATGTGTCATCGCACCCTTTTCCCTAACCAAGTGAAACATTGCATTCACAGCAATTACAAGAAGAATCTACACATTGTTGCTGCCTGTTTGACAGGGAAATATGTCCATGTGTGCAACAATCACTGTCAAGGACCTGAACAATGCACCGTACCAGATGAAAGGACCAAAGAATGGATTTGTCACAACTGTGATTTACATTTAAAAGCAGGACACAAATCATCCATCGCTGTAGCTAACAACATGGAGCTGGCGCCCATTCCCCCAGAGCTCTGCGATTTGAATGTGCTGGAAAGACAACTTTTGGCCAAAATACTGCCATTTGCCAAGATCATCACACTTCCCAAAGGTCGACAGGCAGCTATACATGGCGCTGTAGTGTGTGTGCCATCCGAGGTGGAAACCACGGTCAATACTCTACCAAGATCGCACAGCAAATCCCAGTTACACAGAGTCAAGCTGAAAAGACGTCTGACTTACAAAGGCCACCAGCTGTTTCATTATGTCAACATGGGAAATGTAGTAGCAGGTCTGTCAAAACTCATTGACACACACCCCGACTACAGTGACATTTCAATTAGAGTGGATGAGACAATCGCTGATGATGATGATAATGATGATGGGATGGAACTCGACAGTTGTGACGAAACTGAAATGATGGAGATACTTGAACGCATCGAAAATTGTGATCCATCAGAGGTACAGTCTGCATGTTTACCGGCTGCTTCTGAGCAACAGGAAGGCCATGACCAACAACCTCCCAATGCAGAGGATGAGAAGGATACACTAAGACCTGGAATTGGCCTAGACAGTTGTTTGCAGCCATCTGACCTTGGAGAGGAAGCACTGACACACGGTGATGGAATATTCAGCATTGCACCTGCACAAGGAAACACACCTGTCAGCTTCTTTAAAGTTCCTAGGCTTGAGGCAATGGCTTTCCCTGTTCAGTTCCCTACTGGACAGAATACATTGGACCAGGCAAGACAAGTCAAACTGTCCCCGAGCATGTATTTCAATGCAAGGCTTTTTTGTGTTGATACTCGTTTTGCAAGAGACACAAGCTACCTCTTCTTTGTGCAGTTTGTCACAGAAACACACATGGCCAAAAGCAGCATGTCCATCCAGTTAAGGAAAGGAAAACCCAATACCAGGGATGGACGGAAAATATCCAACAAGCTGCTACAGGACAAGTGTGAGGTTGAGAGGTTGGTGCGAAACCGAGATGCCACAAGGTTCATGTAACCACTGAGAGGGAGTCCAGCTTACTGGGATAAAAATCTGAAGAATTTGCTAGCCATGGTCAGACAATTGGGTAAGCCAACATTTTTTCTTACCTTCTCTGCTGCAGAATTCAGATGGCCAGAGGTAATAACGGCAATAAAGGCACAACAAGGTCAAAAGGTGGATTTTGCGGGGCTAGACTGGGCTGAAAAGTGTGACATTCTTCGAGGCAACCCAGTGACCACCATGCGCATGTTTGACAAACGGGTTGATGCTCTGATGCGAGAGCTGCTGTTGGGTCCTGCACAGCCAATTGGTGAAGTTATCGATTACTTTTACCGGGTTGAATTTCAGGCGAGAGGGAGCCCTCATATACATTGTCTCTGTTGGGTAGCAGGAGCTCCTATATTTGGACAAGACAGTGATGACAAGGTGTGTGCCTTTATAGATCATAACATCTCATGCCAGCTGCCTGATGAAGCCAAACAGGCCTTACTTCACAGATTTGTAACAGAACTTCAAATGCACAGCAGATCACATTCAAAATCATGCAAGAAAGGTAACAGAGTATGCAGATTTGGATTTCCAAAGCCACCTATTAGAAAAACGAGGATAACTTACCCGATGCCAGAAGAACAAGGAGATTGTGCAATGAAACCACAAGCAGCCAAAAACAAACTGAAACCAGTCTGGGATTTGCTTAATAACCCAAAAGTGCAGCTTGAAGACATGTCACAGCTACTGGCACAGTGTGATATGACTTTGAATCAGTACAACTCCTACATTCAGGCATTGACCTCCTCAAGCGTGATTCTAATGAAGCGTGATGTCAAGGACTGCTGGGTGAACAACTATAATCCACATTTGCTGACGGCCTGGATTGCCAACATGGACATCCAGTACATTCTTGATGAGTATGGTTGCATCATGTACATGTTGTCCTACATATCCAAGCCAGAACGGGAGCTGAGTGACTATCTCAAAACAATAGTCAAAGAAATGAGCCCAGAAACAGCGACAGAACGAGAAGAAATGAAAGAGGTTCTTCAGGCTTATTCAAAACACAGAGAGGTCAGCGCCCAGGAGTCTGTGGCCCGTACGTGCAGCCTGAAAATGAAGTCTTGCTCACGTGAGGTTGTTTTTCTGCCAACTGGTGACAACGCACTGAAAATGAGTCTCCCGCTCAGTGCATTGCAGAACAAACCAGCCGATTCTCTTAATGTGTGGATGACGAGTTTTGTCGACAAATACAGAGCCAGACCTGAAACACCAGAGTTTGAGTCCATGTGTCTGGCAGACTTTGCATCCCATTACAGGGTTGTCTATGGCAAGCAGAAGGAAGATGGCAAGCAAAAGGAAGACAGCAAGCGTGTCAGCCTATTGAATGAAATGGGAATGATTCAAAAACGCACGAGAGGGAAGCCTGCAATCATCAGGTACGCACGCTTCTCAGAGAAGAAGGACCCTGAGAACTACTACGGCAGACTGCTTAAACTGTACCTCCCCCACCGTTCAGAGTCATCACTGAAAACTGTAAGGTTCCCAACACACCAGGATTTTTACAAAGGCGCCTGTGTGAGCTTACCAGGAGAAGAAGCAATCCAAGCAGTGTCTGCAATTGTTACCAGCAACCAAAAGAAGTTCGAACAACACAACAAAATTGTGGAACAAGTCTTGGATGACTTTGTAAAAAACGGACCTGTTGAAGATGCTTGGAACACCTTTGCCCCAGAAGCTGAGTTGGATAGGTTGGAATGTGTAGAGGAACGCAAAGAAGGGGAGCCACTTCATGAGAATGAACAAGATGATGTTCCGGAGTATACACGTCACAAACAAACAGGTGAAATTGCGCTTACTGTGAAAGCCCCACAAATGTGCCCTGATTTCCTTCGGAAAATGTACAGAAACCTTAACCGGACACAAGCTCAGACATTCTACTCAGTTTGTGACTGGTGCACTAACCGTGTGCGTGGCCTAAATCCTGACCCATTCTATTACTTTGTCACTGGTGGTGCAGGGACAGGCAAATCACACCTGATAAAGTGCATCTATGCTGAGGCGACAAAGATACTCTGTAAACTTACCAGACTACGTGAGGAAGCAGACATATCCATGCCCAGCGTTTTACTAACTGCATTTACAGGAACAGCAGCTTTCAACATTTCAGGCAACACATTGCATTCTCTGCTGAAGTTGCCAAGAAGCTTGAAGCCACCCTACCAAGGACTTGGAAATCTAATAGATGAAGTGAGGGCACAGCTGTCAAATGCGGAGATCATTGTTATTGACGAGGTGTCAATGATTTCAAAGCCCCTGTTTGCCTACATCAACTGGAGATTACAGCAAATCAAAGGCAGTAAGAAACCTTTTGGTGGTATGTCAGTACTAGCAGTAGGAGACTTTTACCAGGTCCCCCCGCTGGGAAAAAGTAAGCCACTCTGCGTGTTTGAGGAAAATACCAATGACGTCTGGAAAGACAACTTTCAGATGATCACGCTGACAGAGATCATGCGACAGAAGGAAGACATTTCATTTGCTGAGCTTTTGAATAGAATCAGAGTCAAGCAGAAGACTGGCACCTTAAGCAATGATGACAAAGCTCTGCTTGCTCAGGCTTTTACAGATCCCACCCACTGCCCTAATGACGTGCTACACATATTTGCCACCAACAAAGAGGTTCACAAACATAATGCTGCAACTGTGTCTGTTCTCCATTCAAACGTCACCAACATAGATGCCGACGATTACAGAAAAGACCCTAAGACAGGAGTGATGCTGAGGCAACACCAACCTTTCAAAGGACACAAAGACAATCTGATTGACACACTGCAAGCAGCTGAAGGTGCCCGTATCATGATCACAAGAAACATTGATGTAGAAGACGGGCTTGTTAACGGGACATTTGGCAAGATTGCAAGAATAATCATCCAGACTGAGAATGGTGCTACTACGGTAAACAAGCTTGGGCTTGTGCTGGACAATCCAAATGCAGGACAGAGATACCGTAACAAGTCGTCTTGTGATGCTGACAACTTGGTGTACATAGAAAGGGTAGAGGAAAACCTGAGACAGAAAGGAGTTGTTCGCAGGCAGTTCCCCCTGAAGTTGGCTTTTGGATGTACGATTCATAAGTGTCAGGGGATGTCGATACAGTCGGCAGTGGTCTCATTGAAACGGGTCTTCCAACCGGGAATGGCCTATGTTGCTCTGAGTAGAACGACTACACTACAAGGACTGTACATAACCGACTTTGATGAGAAGAAGATCTTTGCTGATCCTGAAATCACAGCTTCCCTGGATTCAATGAAGAATGCATCACTGGAAAGTGTTATGCCCCTCTTAAAGTTTCTACAGACAACAGACAAACAGCAAACATTAACAATTATCCATCACAACACGGAAGGATTACCAGCTCACATTGAAGATATCAAATCTCACCATGAGTTGACACTTGGAGATGTTTTATGTTTCACTGAAACTCATCTCTCAGGCTCTTCTGTTGCTGAAAGTCTCCAGCTGGAGGGCTAAAACCTGTTCAAACGCAACAGACACCTCTCGTACACAAACCTTCCTGACATTGCAAGTAAAAGTGGCGGAGGTGTCGCCTTATATGTCAGAAACCATTTCAAGGCCTATGAAAAGCAGTATCATCACAATGTGACTGACTTGGAGTTCTTGGTTGTCAAACTGGAGTCCCCTGTACAAGCTTTGATCGCTGTCGTTTACAGGCCACCGGATTACAGTATTGGCCAATTCCTTACTAACCTGCTGGGCCTCTTGGAATCTTTGGAAATAATGGATTGCCAACCTATAATACTCTGTGGAGATTTCAATGAAGATTTTCTGTGCAGAGAAAAGAAGCCAATATCTGACCTTCTTCACTCAAGAGGATATACTCAACTGGTCTGGGCAGCCACCACAGAAAAAAACACACTGTTGGATCACATTTACATCTCCAGGGTGCAGCAGTGTCTCCAGTCAGGAGTACTGCACAGTTATTACAGCTACCATTATCCTGTGTATTGTGTTTTGAGCAGTGGTTGTGAACACGCTTAGAGCCTGCATAAACGGGGCATGAGTGTTGCCAGGAAACAGTGGTTGTGAGACAGTGGTCATCAAACAGATAAAGTGGCAATGAGGGTCAGTTTACGTGGCCATAGTTATGTGGGACCATTTACAATTAGCTAAACATCATTCTCTATATTTCATGTTCGGTGTACTTGTTAGACACTGAACTCACTTACTCCCCCCCATCCATCACAGACATCTGTCCTCATCATATAGTAAGAGGAATACCGCGCTGTAGTGCACCCAAAAAGGGTACCTGTTCGTGAAATATTGTGAATGACCAAATAGGGGATAACCAAAATAGTGATGAAAATAACTTAGTGAAAAAAAATTAAAAAAAACTACATAATAACAAAAGCAGCCACTCTATGTGAGATACACACACTAATACAACAATATAACAAATATAGCAGCGCTGTAAATAGGAGTAAATACTAGTACCAGTGTTGAATAGGACTAATTGGTTAGAACCCAAATTAAATAACTAACACAGTTCTTGAAACCTAAATCAATAAGTGTTCACTGGACAGTCCTAACACAGTGAATAAAGTCCAAATAAATGTTGTGAAAATACATAGGCTCAGACCCCATTTTTTTAAAGCAGGAAATGTAAAATAGAAAAAATTCCTCCACCGCACCACGGTGGTAGCTGAAAATAAAATGCGCGCTTACCAAACGGCAAGCACAAGGGGGCTTGCGACCTTAACCCGGTCAGGGCCTTTCATTGGATGGGCTTCTAGGAAACGACATGCCACTTCATACAGCCAAAGGGTGATGATACCACTAGTCCACCAAGTCACAGGAAATCACTCTTATCATGGAGATTAATAAAAGACTCCTAGCTGGGGGGTTGTTCTCATTTAGGGGTACCCCGGGAAAAGAGAGGGAAACAACATAGCGTAATCCTGGTTTTGAGGTTTATTAAAAGAATTAAAATAACACTTACAGTGTAGCAGATTCAAATAAGCATAAGAAGCCGGCTGGCTAAAACGATCACCCGTCCTACAGACGGTAGATGCAGCACGTCAGCTCGCCCTATCACACTGTCCTCATCACACTCACCCTCTCCTTCCTGTGCTATAGCCTGCTTGCTGATTAGTAAGACAAAGAAACAGCAAGGAGCAAAACTGCAGAGAAACTGAAAATTTGTAAGGGTTTAAAGTATATGCTTTAATGAATTGCCTTGTATCCAAAAAGTTCAAAAAGTTGACTGTTCAAAATGTTAATGTTAATGTTAATGTATAACGGAAATATACCGCCAGTTCGCTTGTGATGCAATATATTGAAATTATATGTACACTGTGTAAACTGTTTTTGACACACTTGATTTTGGGACGCGAGTCCGTCAGGTGCTATGCTTTGGCTGGGGCGGAATAAATCCTGGTAACCCTTAAGCCTGTGTCCGACAAAGTCATTTACCGATATTTCTACCTTTTACATCATTAGCACTTGTGCACTTTTTAAATTTGATCAATCAATTGGTTAGTGTAATGTTTACTATCTTTACTCACTACAAACACTCCACACAGTTACTCTGCCCATCTGCCCAGTTCAACCTTTCCACAGTTACTCCAACCACACAACAGTTACTCCAGGCACTCCCCCCAGTTACTCCGCTCACTCCAGTTGTAGAGGCAAGAATACTTTCACAATTTCCCCAGAAATTGTAGCTTTTCTAGTTAAGTGTTCTTGCATAGCAAGACCACTTACTGTTATCTCACATATATATTATTCTTATTATTATAGCCAAATTTACCACCCTAACTCCTCCCACAGTTTTTACACTACATAGACAAGTAATATACCGAAACGTGCGGATTGTTCCCGAATGGTGTGCTATTACTTTGTGGAACGTTTCGCCGAATGGTTCACGAAATATCGTCGTTTTTGCGGCGAAATTGGTCCCATAGGAATGAATGGGGAAACTAGAGTGGGAGATGACAAAAGCTGGAAAATCAGAACATGATTTCTAAACTGCCGCCACTCCCTCATTTTCAAGCCCACCTACACAAATCTTATATCAAAACGTTCAGCTATCCCTGCTGCCACTAAACATGTCCACGGCTAAGCCATAGTCCTGATAGTTTTCACAATATGACCATTTGTTTGCAACTCATGCCGTCCATTGACATTCATTGAAACTACACTCTAGCCCCCTCCAAATTTGAAGGGCAATTTCTAAACTGCGACTGTGCCTTCATTTTTAATATTTCAGAGACATACTATACATCAAAATCTAGGTCTGGGTCTTGTGATTCTCACAATATAAAGATCTTCGCTGTAGGATGTATAGTTTTTAAAATACGGCCATTTGTTTAGAGGTCATTTCAGGAAATTTTAGCCATTAATCAGAGTGTACTGTTAGTGTTTGTTTTGTTGCCATGGTTACCAAAGCTTCTGTTATACACAGGGGGGGAAGGTGGCTGGAGCATCTCAGCTGATTACAGAGCCTGGGGGAGGGGACAGACACACCATGTACTGATTTATAATAGAGGAATATGATGGGGCAGTTTTGATGGGGTAATTCTGATGGGGCAGTTTTGATGAAGCAGTATTTGGGAAGCATAAACAGGGCATGAGCGTTGCTAGGAAACAGTGGTTGTAAACACAAGATGCTGAGACACTCCAAATGCACGTGACTTCATCTGCTAGACTTGATAATGCTTGTAGACTCCTCCCACAGTTTTCACACTACAGAGACAAATAATATACCGAAACGAGCGGATTGTTCCCGATTGGTGTGTTATTACTTTGTGGAATGTTTTGCCGAATGGTCCACGAAATGACGTTTTTGCGGCGAAATTGGTCCCATAGGAATGAATGGCGAAATGTTCAAAACTAGAGTGGGAAGTGACAAAAGCTGACAACCCCATGATCAGCCAAAACATTATGACCACCCCATGATCAGCCAAAACATTATGACCGCCCCATGTAAAAAAAAAAATATTTTTGAAAAAAAAAAAAAATTTTTGAAAAAAGTAAAAAAATAATTTTTGAAAAAAAAAAAATATTTTTGAAAAAAAAAAAATTATTTTTGAAAAAAAAAAAAAATTTTTTAAAAAAGTAAAAAAATAATTTTTGAAAAAAAAAATATTTTTGAAAAAAAAAAAATTATTTTTGAAAAAAAAAAATATTTTTGAAAAAAAAATTTCTTTTAAAAAAAAATTATTTTTGAAAAAAAAATATATTTTAAAAAAAAAATATTTTTGAAAAAAAAAAATTATTTTTGAAAAAAAAAATTACTTTAAAAAAAATAATAATTTCGAAAAAAAAATTATTTTTGAAATAAAAAAAATTCATTTTTGAAAAAAAAAATTACCTTTGAAAAAAAAAATTACTTTTGAAAAAAAAAATCATTTTTGAAGAAAAAAAAAATCATTTTTGATTAAAAAAAATTCATTTTTGAAAAAAAAAATTACTTTTGAAAAAAATGTTCAGCTCTTTCAGCGAATGATGGAACTTTTTTACTACTATTTATACTTTTTAAAATATTAAGCTTTTTAACACTTTTCACAGTTACTCAAGCCACTCCACCCCACCCAGTTACTCCGCCCACTCCAGTTGTAGAGGCAAGAACACTTTCACAATTTCCCCAGAAATTGTACCTTTTCTAGTTATTATTATTATTATAGCCAAATTTACCACCCTAACTCCTCCCACAATTTTTACACTACATAGACAAGTAATATACCGAAAGGTGCGGATTGTTCCCAAATGGTGTGCTATTACTTTGTGGAACGTTTCGCCGAATGGTTCACGAAATATCGTCGTTTTTGCGGCGAAATTGGTCCCAAAGGAATGAATGGGGAAACTAGAGTGGGAGGTGACAAAAGCTGAAAAATCAGAACATGATTTCTAAACTGCCGCCACTCCCTCATTTTCAAGCCCACCTACACAAATTTTATATCAAAACGTTCAGCTATCCCTGCTGCCACTAAACATGTCCACGGCTAAGCCATAGTCCTGATAGTTTTCACAATATGACCATTTGTTTGCAACTCACGCGGTCCATTGACATTCATTGAAACTACACTCTAGCCCCTTCAAATTTGAAGGGCAATTTCTAAACTGCGACTGTGTCTCCATTTTTAATATTTCAGAGACATACTATACATCAAAATCTAAGTCTGGGTCTTGTGATTCTCACAATATAAAGATCTTCGCTGTAGGATTTATAGTTTTTAAAATACGGCCATTTGAATCACTGCATAGTTACTACATTCATCATAGTCCTGTGTTCTGTGTATTGAGCAGTATTTGTGAAGCATAAACAGGGCATTAGCGTTGCTAGGAAACAGTGGTTGTAAACACAAGATGCTGAGACCCCCAAATGCATGTGGTCATACCATCATCTGCTAGACTTGAAAATGCTTGTAGACTCCTCCCACAGTTTTTACACTGCAGAGACAAGTAACATACCGAAACGTGCGGATTGTTCCCGATTGGTGTGCTATTACTTTGTTGAACGTTTCGCCGAATGGTCCACGAAATATTGTCGTTTTTGCGGTGAAATTGGTCCCATAGGAATGAATGGTGAAATGTTCAATGTCATTTAATTGGTGTGCTATTACCTTGTGGAACTTTGTGAAAAGCTGAAAAATACCAGTGTGAATCCAGCCTCAATGTCATTTAATTGGTGTGCTATTACTTTGTGGAACGTTTCGCCGAATGGTTCATGAAATATCGTCGTTTTTGCGGTGAAATTGGTCCCATAGGAATGAATGGCGAAATGTTCAAAACTAGAGTGGGAGGTGACAAAAGCTGACAACCCCATGATCAGCCAAAACATTATGACCACCCCATGATCAGCCAAAACATTATGACCGCCCCATGAAAAAAAAAATTATTTTGTGGAACGTTTCACCGAATGGTTCACAAAATATCGTCGTTTTTGCGGCGAAACTGGTCCCATAGGAATGAATGGTGAAATGTTAAAAACTAGAGTGGGAGGTGACAAAAGATGACAACCCCATGATCAGCCAAAACATTATGACCGCCCCATGAAAAAAAAAAATATTTTTGAAAAAAAAAATATTTTTGAAAAAAAAAATATTTTTGAAAAAAAAAAATCATTTTTGAAAAAAAAAATCATTTTTGAAAAAAAATCATTTTTGAAAAAAGAAAATTTTTGAAAAAAAAATTCATTTTTGAAAAAAATAATTCATTTTTGAAAAAAAAAATTTCATTTTTGAAAAAAAAATATTTTTGAAAAAAAAAAATTTCATTAAAAAAAAAAAAATCATTTTTGAAAAAAAAAATTCATTTTTTAAAAAAAAATCATTTTTGAAAAAAATGTTCAGCTCTTTCAGCTAATGATGGGACTTCAACTTTTTTACTACTATTTATACTTTTTAAAATATTAAGCTTTCTAACACTTTTTACAGTTACTCCAGCCACTCCAACCACACAATTACTCAAGCCACTCCATCCAGTTACTCCGCCCACTCCAGTTGTAGAGGCAAGAACACTTTTCACAATTTCCCCAGAAATTGTAGCTTTTCTAGTTTTTATATATTTTTTGGCTTTAATGTAATTCTTTTTTTGTGTTTGTATTTTATTTTTATTTTGTTTGCGATTTTGATTTGTACTCCCGAAAATGTTTGTGTGTGTTTTTTGTGACAAGTTCCCACAACACCATTGATATGTTGTTCTATTTAATCTGTAGGAGATTGTTTGGTGTTGTTGTCTCTTGTTAATTTCACATTGTACTTTAGAAATGTACCTGAATCGTCACCAACAAACTGTCCTTTTTGGATGAAAACACACACAGGAGAGTATAATTTACCTAAAAAATGTTATTAACGGCTCACAACTAAACAAAGAGGGAGGCAACGCTGGAGAAACTGCAGAAGTGGGTGAAGCCTTGTACCCCCAGGGCAGACATCAACTATTTTTAAGCAAAATTGGTGGCCTGAGGAGTCCTTATCTAAGGGAGGGCAGTCTGGTCCAGAAGTCCCAGAGATCATGAACAGCAGCAGATGACATCTGTGTCCCCAGGCTGTGGTCATATGAGAGACTGCATCTTCTGTCAGACCAGACTGAACCCAGGGCCATCACTCTTTGGTCTTCTTTCCATGCCTCCTTCCACGCGGTGGCTGTGGTGTTGGAGTTGTGGCAGCAGGAGGAGGAGGAGGATGGTCCAACTCAACCACGTCGGTCTTGGGTGTTAGTTCCCCACTCACCCCCTTACGTAGGACTTTATAAAGCAGGTCCTCACAGAGCCTGCGTTGACCCTCCTGCATGCCCTGCAATTTGGTGGCAGCCATGCAGGCAAAGGCCTCTTCAGGAGTTGGTAAGGCTCTGAGGGACGCCAAAGCCTCCTGGATAAGCCTGAATGCTGAATCCTGCACGGGACTCGGAGTGGCCTTCCTGGCTTGTTTATATGGCAGGCGGAGGGGAGGGACCTGAGACTCAGTCAGGCTGCGACTGGTCCCAGGCTTCTCTTGGCTGACACTTAGCCCCGCCTCCTCCTGGCTGCCACTAATCCCCGCCTCCTCCTGGCTGCCACTAATCCCTGCCTCCTCCTGACTGCCACATTCCACAACCTCCTCCTGGCTGAGGTCTTCCTGTGTATGAAAAAGGGACATAGTTTTAGTTTTTTCTTCATCAATCACACACAATTTTCACCTCCTGACTGCTGCAAATTGAATGTTAACAAATATAACATACTATCCTTCTGAGCCCAGCAGTTTTCATTCTTGTCCCAATTTTGGGTGCCCACTACTGTCTATTGATATGTAAAACACTTTTTTCAATCAGAAATTAGTGATCAATAATAACATCTAGTAAACATCATTTCTTTATTGCCCAGAAATCTGTAGAAGAATGCTATACCTGACTCCAGCTGGGCTCCTCCACTTCTTCCTGGCTGGAAGGCCCAGGTTGGACATCGGAAGCCTCAGCTGGTATGGAAGGAAGAGTGGAAGGAAGAGTAGAGAGGGATTCCCTGACTTCAGTGTGGTCTGACAGAAATCGCAGTCTCTCGTAGTACCACAGCCTGGGGACATAAACATCATCTGCTGCAGCTCCGGACCTCAGGGAATCTGTGACCTTCTTGTGTTCCCTGAGATATGTGCTCCTCAGGCCACCAATTTTGGCTTTTAAATAAGGGATGGTTGCTGTGGGGACCACCGGCTTCACCAACTGCAGCAGTTTCTCCAGCGCTGCCTGCCTCTTCTGTTTGTGATTATAGTGGGGGTGTCTCACTTGCCACAGACAGGGCAGCTCCCTGTATTTGTCTATGAACAGGGGAAGGAAATTGTGGTCGTTGAACCCATCCATTTTCTCTGCAAGACACAACACAAGACAAACCCTAATGTCAGGCAAAACTCCCCTAATCTTGTTACAATATAGGCTTCCATTTCAAAGCAGTATAGGCGCAAGTTTAGATCTTACCTTCGTTATCACGATCGGCGTCTCCGATGCTCCTTCCTCTGCTCACAGATCATACGTAATACGCACGTGTGTTACGCTTTATACACACTGTGCATGCGTATAACTCCGCCCCTGACGTTCTTTCTAGTCTATTCCCCGCCCCTTTTCGTTCGGCGTAGTGGGGGAAGAGCACATGGCGGATAGACAGCAGGTGCGTGCTAATTGTAGCAACGAGGAGGAGGAGGAAGGGCCGGAGCCTGAAACGTCCCGATCCAGAAGGAGATTTAAGGACTCAAATATGTTCTTTGGGGAGATGTTGGAAATGGTGGACATCCTGAAGAAATCCGACTATGATGGAAAGTATGGGCCTTACCCCAACCCCAATATCCGAAAGGCCAAGATCATGGCGAAAGTGGTCAGGAGTCTGCACCGGAATTTCGGGGTACGACGATCGAAAGATCAGCTCAGGAACCAGTGGTTGGACCTCAAATTACGAGAACACGAGCAGTACAGAAAGATCCGGAGAGTGCTGCAAAAAAGTAAGTAGTTGTGCCGTGTTCCTATTCTTTTTGTCTTTATTATGTTCGTGCTGCTCCATTTGCTTTTAGGAACTGTTGTACAGTTTAAAATGGCAACTTTCATGTTCATGGGCACATTCTTCGTTCGGATCAAACATTTTTCTTTCCAACTATAAAATACCATTGTTTAGCCCATATGCATTTGGCCACCATTTTGACGCCCTATACTTGTCTTCAAAGACTTGGGTTGTGTAGATGGCTTTGTTACTAGAATGACAGGCAAACTAGATTCTGTGTAAGGAGAGGACACTGAGCAGCTGTTTACACATCTGGACACTGGAGCACTAGTGTGGGACCCCAGAACACCATTTTTATTAGGGGGGCCACACAGGTGCTCCAGTGTATACTATAGGGGGGTCTCCATCTGTGAAGCTTGTACTAAACAGGTAAAGTATTGCAGCTTGACAAAGGACACTAAAAAAGCTACATCTTGGAACTCTGCTAAAATTGACAATTGTACCCCACTTCCAAGCAATGTTTCATCTTTATAGTTCTGACATTAAATATCTGTGTGCTAAGTATACCTTTTTTGTTTTACATAGGGGATAAAAGACTCGGAGGACACCCCTCATCTGAGGAGACCAGAGCCCCCCCCTCTGGAAGAAGGGGAAATCCCCCCAACACAAACTGAGCAGGAGGATGAAGACGTGGTGGAACTAGTCACCACAACAGGTGAGTGTCTGCAACCACAGGCTCAGATAAGAGATGGATGGCGGCATTTTTTTTAAACCAAATTTATTTTGGGGTTCCTCTCTTTTTAGGTGATCATGATGTTGTGGATCCAGATCCTTTCACCCAGATCCTGATCGGGGAGATCATGGGGTGTAATTTACAATTGGAAATCATCAAGCAAAACATCAATGATGTTATTCCAAAATATAAAAACATCATTGATGTTTTGGGGCGAGTTTAAAACCCCTCCAAATCACTTTCTTCTTTTGTGTGCTACAATGTGCTAAATCTTTTCGAAATTTTTGACAAAGCCAAATTTGGAGGATGCACACAGTGTGCCAACATGTGCTATCTGCCATCACGGGAGATCAATGGACACGTTTTGGGGGTGCAACCCCTTCCTCAATAATAAAGTAGCTGAGAGGAAGGGGTTTCTCCCCCAAAACACGTCCCTTGATCCCCCATGATGGCAGGTCGCACATGTTGACATTGGGAAATTTGTGTGCATCTTCCAAATTTGGCTTTTCCAGGGGTGATTTCCCCCCATCTGAACACAATATCAATCACAGTTCCTAAATACTCATGTCTGATATTGCCTTCAAATTCGACCAAATGTAACGTTTGTAAGTTCAAGATTTGTGTCTTTCTTGTTGGTTTTACACAGGCCTGTTTTCTATAAAATGGACATTTTGATTTTGGATAATGCCACCACAAAAATTGTTATACAACAAACATGTTGGTTTGTTTGAAAAACCTTTGGCAAATGCACATGTGATTGTGCAGGTATTAAAAAGATTGTTAATCAAGAATGTGTGGATTATTGTCTCAACGCTACAACACTTTTGGGGTGATGTCATTGTTGTTTTCTGAGAAAATGGGGGTTATTTCCTAAGGGCAAATCCACTTTGCACTACAAGTGCAGTTTCAGTGCAGTTGCAAGTGCACTTGTAGTGAAATGTGTTTTTGCATTTAGTAAATAACAGCCAACAGTGCTTTGTATAAGGTTACACAATCACGCCATTTTCTGCACTCAAAAACATTTCTGTCAGGGTCAGCTAAAACAAACACAAGCAGTAAATGTCCACAAAGACTTTCTTTTTGTTTTTTATTATAAAAAGGCTTCACATATTTGCTGGCATATTGATAGCCCCCCTACCCGCAAATAACTCCAGGTAGCGTAACCGTACATCACGGGCACTCAGGGAGGGCAAGCCAGGACGGCCACTTTCAAGCGCTGTCAGTGTGGTTTGATGTATGATTCCGGCCTCAGGCCCAACTGAGCCAGCATAGTTGGCCGAATGTTTCCGTAAAAAGTTATGGAGAACACAGCACGCAAGTATAATATGGTTCAGTTTATACTCCGCCATATGGATGGGTGTCATAAATAGGCGGAACCGGCTGGCCAGGATTCCAAATGTGTTCTCCACCACTCTTCGGGCTCTGGCCAGCCGGTAATTAAAAACCCTCTGTTCCGGGTGAGGGTCCTCATTGGGAATGGCCGCATCAGGTGGTCCCCCAGCGCAAACACTTCATCAGCAACGAACACAAATGGGAGTCCTTCAACATTGTCCTCTGGAGCTGGCAAGTCCAAGCTGCCATTCTGGAGACGCCTGTAGAACTCCGTCTGGGCGATGACTCCACCATCGGACATCCGGCCATTCTTCCCCACGTCCACATACAAGAAGTCGTAATTAGCCGACATCACCGCCAACATCACTGTACTATTGAACCCCTTGTAATTATAATAGTATGACCCCGAGTTGGGTGGTGGGACGATGTGGACGTGTTTCCCATCAATTGCTCCTCCGCAGTTAGGAAAGTCCCACCGCTGGGCAAAGTGGGAGGCCACAGTCTGCCAATTCCTGTGGCGTGGAAGGAAACTGTTGAGGAAAAAACAATAAACATTACTATTTTTACTCTGAAACATGGCAAGCAGATTAGACACAAACATTATGGGTCAACCTCCAGATAGCATTTATTAAGGGGAATTTAACAAGGCCAAAGTATAAGGTACACCTATCATATTCCCCCTCCCCCCTCTCATGGGCCATTTCTAACATTATAGGGGGTGTGTGTAAATCTTGGACAGGTAACCCTCTTCACTTCATTGAGAGATGAATGCCTAAATAATGGGTATTACTTGGAACAGCCCCTCCTTAGTTACACTATTGGCAGCCCACTGGACAGGTAAGAAGTGTCATAATACAAAGATATAAATACACATTGTACACATTTGAGGACATTTGGACATTCTGCTATTACCTGTCAAGATAATAATAGGACACAAATACTTTAAACAGTACCATTGGAAAGTATACAGGCAGGCCCTTGCACTACATGCTTTGGGGAATTCCTCCATACATCTGAGAACAAAAGAGGTGGGTATAGTGTGTATGGGTTTGGCAAAGTCAGCAGATAGATGATTGAGGATAGATAGAGAATTGGGATCAGCTGACTTAGCAGTTGGGGGAGGGAGGGTTACTAAAAATTATTTGGGGACACCACAAAAAAAGCCTCTGGCTTTATAAAAAATAACATTTCAAAACATTTTAGGGGGTGTTTGGGGTAAAGCACTACTATGGAGCTGATAAAATACATTGTTAAGTGACTACATGAGGTGAATATAGGGCAGGAAACACCATGCTGGGGAGGTTATTGAAGGGCAAATATGTATGAAGGACCTAAAATAATAATTACATAAAAATCCAGCATGCATGAGAACAAAGGGGACATTCACAGCATATTACAATCATGGTAATTAGGGAATGAGGAAAGAAATACAATATATTAGCAAACATTCAATACAATAAAATGTGATATAAAAGGATAGGAAGAGCGTTTTAAATCAAAAAGATATATAAACAAATACATGTACCATCATCCCAAATATCTTGTACAGGGCAAAGGGCATGAGGTAGAGAGAGGTCGCAGGTAGCTGCCACTGTCGACCAGTATCTCAATACCGCATGCACTGAAGGCAATAACCCCTAAAGAGGGGAGGGAAAAAAACGAGGGGACTATTCCGGTACTGGGTATAATCAAAATTAATAATAGAAGGTAATAGTGACAAAAACAATAGTAAAATATAAAAATTCCATTTTAATAGAAAACATGATTAAAAGATTGTAACATTAACACATACAGTTGCAATTAAAAGCGGGAGCAATACACACAACCAATTACATTACAACTTGTAGTGAGATAGACACAAATAGAGCTTGGATTCTCGACCGGTTTCGCGGTTTCACCGCTTCCTCAGGAGAGCAATATCTGTGGTGCAACATACAGTAATTGTAGTAAATACAATCATATAAAAATTATACAAAAACAAAAGAAAGCAGCAAAGACATTGAAGAATGCATTATATAATATACAATATAGGTAGAAAAAAGGATGGGCTCACCCGTTCTAAGGTTGTCTGTGGGTACGCATGGCCCCAAGTAATTCCCCCCGCGGCGAACACAGGGGATGACTAAACAGACCCTGGATTAATAAAATGTATAATGAGGTAGAGTAGATGAATGAGGAATTAATGAGGGGGAGGAGTAAGGTGGGGGTGCCAGTGATGTATTTTGAATTTCAAACAGTGTGCAAGTGAGGGGAACACCACGGGAGGTGTGTGTGAATAGGGAAGTGGGGGAGGGAAAAGGGGGAGGAGGAGGGGAGGGGAAGGGGGGGAAAAAAAAAAAAAAAAAGGGAGGGGAGGGGGAGGGAGGGGGAGGGAGGGGAAGGGGAAAGGGAGGGAGAGGGGAGGGGGAGGGGAAAAAAGGGGGGGGGGGGGAGGAAGGGGAAAAAAAAAAAAAAAAAAAAAAAAAAAAGGGGGGGGGGGAGGGGAGGGTGGGAAAAAGGGGGGGGGGAAGGGGAGGGGGAAGACGGAGGGGGAAAGGGTAGGGGGGGGAAAAAAAAAAAAAAAAAAAAAAGAAGAGGGGGGGGGGGGGAGAGGGGGGAGGAAAAGGGGGGAGGGGGGGAGGGAGGAGGGAGGGGGGGGAAAAAGGGAAAGAAGGAATGGAAAGATAAGGGGGGTTGCACACATAGATATGAGACTGGCACTCACCCCTAAAGTGCATAGACAAGCACATGGACTTGAGTGAGGACCAATTACAGATGATCGTATAATGAATGAGATGAGGCCACTGGTTGTTATTGGGCAGTGAACAGGATACCCCCAAGTACAGCTGGAGTGCTTGGTATGCACTCAAAGAGGTTCTAATAACAGCTGTAACAAACATGATAATAGAGTCATGTGAAAATTGACTCACCGGTCAGTGAAGCCAGCTGGCTCAGGTACAAATACAAGGCAACACGTACAGGTAGCAAGGTATAGAATCATTACTGGGATAATAACATAGAAAGGTATAAGGGGACATGCTAGGCACAGTATACGAGGATAGCTATTCAGCACAACGTATAGGCTGAAAAGAAAACTGCCTGTAGACAGACAAGGAGGGAGGGGAGGGGGAAGAGGAAGGACAGCGGGGGGTAGGGGGCACGACACTTACCCAAAGCAGTGGTCCTCAGTTGTTCAGCATCACAGGGGCTGTAGGCTCAGATAGCGGCCATGACTGGCCGCTATAAGAGCACCCCGACCCGGAAGTCAGGGACGGCATCAAGGGCGGTCCCTGACGTCACCGGGTCTGCTCGCCCGCACTGCGCAGGTGCAGTGTCAGCTGCTACTGCGCAAGCGCGCGCTCCTGTCAAAGGGAATCAAGTTCCCAGGCATGGAGACGCAAGCAGCTGTAAGGCTGCCAGGGCGGGCATGTGTCCGCCGCAGAAAAAAGGCTCGGGGCGGGGCGAAGCCACAGAGACCTAACGGGGGGGAAAAAGAAGCGCATCCTTATACAGCAAACAAGTACCAAATAATTCAATAGGAGTAACATATAATTAAACAATTGAGCAAATGTGATATTATATCTAGACAATGGGCAGTCAATGACAACAGACCATAGGCGTTCACCAATAGTGAAAGGGCATCATAGGGTATGTTGAAACCCAAGTGCAAGGGACAAGGGGTGGGGGAGAAGGGGGGGGGGAAAAGAGAGGGAGGGGGGAGGGGAAGAAGGGAAGAAGGGGAAGGAAAAAAGGGGGGGGGGGGGAAAGGGGGGAGGGGGAAAAGGGGGAAGGGATGGGAAAGGGGAGGGGAGGGAGAAGAAAGGGGAGGGGGGGGAAAGAAGGAGAGGAAAAGGAGGGGAGAGGGGGGAAGGGAAACATGGGAGGGAAAAGGGGGGGGGGAAGAAGGGGAAAAGGGGAGGGAGGAAAGGGAAGGGAAGGAGGGAAGGGAGGGGGGAGGAGAGGAGAGGTGCTAGGACCATATAGGGACTTCATAGGAAGGCCCTATAGGACACCGATTCATTAAGGCCAGGGGGAATAGTGGCGTTGAGCCGTTCAATCCACAGGGATTCTCTCTGTAGTATTGAGCGGTCCCAATCGCCACCCCTGGGATTGGGTTTGACCACCTCCAATACTAGGAATTTAACCACGGAATTGTCAAATCTATGATGGAGGCCGATATGTCGGCCGATGGTGGTTAATTTGCCATTTTCTGAGTCATACAAGTGGTCCCCAATTCTCTGTCTAAGTTCCCTGATTGTTTTGCCCACGTAAAAGGCTTTGCAGGTGCAGTTCATAAGGTAAACTACCCCTTTCGTATTGCAATCGGCGAAGGTCCGTGGGACCAAAGTCTCGCCGTTAGGCAAGACCACAGTTCTACTTTCGAAGAGCCAAGGGCACCTAGGACAATCTCCACATTGGAAGGTGCCATTGGAACCACCCCTAGCGGGTCTAGTAGGATTATAATGACTGGCAGTTAGTTGGTCGCGTAGTGACCGTGCTCTACGGAAAACCACTTCCGGTGTGTGTCTAATGTATTTAGTTAGTACATGATGGTCGGTCAATAGGTGCCAGTGTTTCGTTAAGATATTCCGTAGAATACTGTGGTGTACAGAGTAGGTCGTAATCAATTTAACAGTTTCTAAGGGGGGGGGAAGTCTGTTGTTTTTGAAAAGTAAAGAGGTCCGTGGACGTAAAAGGGACTTGTTAAAGGCTTTACGTAGGTTGGTAGCAGAGTAACCCCGTCGTAAAAGACGTTCACGTAGTGCCTGAGCTTGGCGTAGAAAATCACTATGGTGCGTACAGTTTCTGCGTAACCGCAGGTATTGGGCATAGGGTATGCTCCGTACCAGGGACTTAGGGTGAGCACTGGTGGCAAATAATAGGGTATTCCCCGCCGTGGGTTTCCTGTAGAGGTCGGTGCCCAATGTTCCATCAGATTGTTTAATGATCAGTAGGTCTAGGAAGGGAATTCGCTCGGTCTCGATTTTAAAGGTAAATTTAAGGTTTAGATCGTTGTTATCCAATAGATGTAAAAATTGTAACAATTTGACTCTAGGGCCCGTCCAAACCACAAACAAATCATCAATAAAACGGTACCATAGGAGAATATAGTCCAGAAATTCTGTATATTGTTCATGGGCATGGATATATCGCTGATATAAAAGGATAAAAATCTTACCTTTATATACTCCTCCTGCAAGACCTGGATGATGGCAGAACAGGTCTCTGGGATAATGATCCCCAGAGCCTGGGGGGAGATGACTGTCGAGAACTTCAAGTCCTGCAGACTTCTCCCTGTCGCCAAGTACCGCAGGGTAGCGACGAGCCTCTGCTCCGGAGTGATGGCTTGCCTCATGCAGGTATCCTGCCTGCTGATATAGGGGGTCAGCGAAGCCAACAGATGGTGAAACACGGGGTCCGTCATCCTGAGAAAGTTCCTGAAATCATCAGGATTATTCTCACAGATCTCACAGAGCAAAGGCATATGACAGAACTGGTCACGCTGAAGCAACCAATTCTTGGTCCATGAACTCCTCCCCACCCTGTTCATGGACTGGACTTGTGTCAAGGTCAGGACCCCAACACCAAATCCCCGCACAGCACGAACTCTACGAGGAGTACGCATACGAAACATGGCTAGAAAACGGTCGGCTGCTCAGAACGAAGTAACAGAACGCACTGAAGAACAGCAAGGCCTGTGAAGAGCGACCTGAAAAACAGCAACGAGCGGGCAAGATCGCACAGAAAACTCCAATACGAACTGACTGCATGCACTGAAGAGCAGATACAAACCCACAAGCACAAACTGAACGGCAGAAAACGATCTGAAAGCCACGAGTCTGAAAAAGCGTGAATCGTCCAAACTTTTACTAACACAAGATTAGCAAAAGGAGCCCAAAAGGTGCCGCGCTTGGTTCTGAACCGGCCTTTTCTAGTCTCATCGTACGTGGTGTACGTGACCGCGTGGTTGGCGATCGGAAATTCCGACAACTTTGTGCGACCGTGTGTAGACAAAAAAAGTTTGAGCCAACATCCGTCGGAAAAAATTCTAGGATTTTGTTGTCGGAATGTCCGAACAAAGTCCGACCGTGTGTACGCCCTATAACTGTCACAAACTGACACCATGCAGAAATCAGAAAAAAAAAAAAAATACTGCTTGGTGTCAGTGTGACGGGGGGGTGATTGGGGGTGATCGGGGGTGTAAAGTGTGCCTGGCATGTTCTACTGTGTGTGCGTGTTGTACACTCACATGTCTTCTCTCCTCGGCGCCGGAACGGAAACTGCCGAGCCGAGGAGAGATGACATCACATCCTCTGCCTCTGTGTACTACACACAGGCAGGGGAGGATTCTCATTGGCTGGGAGCGATCGCAAGGGGGGGGCCACGATCGGATGGCCTCCCCCTCATCTCTAAACGCTCCCAGACCAAAGCCGACCGCCGCTGGCATCGGGGGGGTCCGATCGGGGTACGTGATTCTGCCTGCCCGTGCCATTCTGCCGACGTATATCGGCGTGAGGCGGTCGGCAAGTGGTTAAAGGCACATTTTTTCAATGTCATTTTTTAAATGACTTTTTTTTTTTTTTTTTATTGCATTTTAGTGTAAATATGAGATCTAAGGTCTTTTTGACCCCAGATCTCATATTTAAGAGGTCCTGTCATGCTTTTTTCTATTACAAGGGATGTTCATAATCCTTGTAATAGGAATAAAAGTGACACAATTTTTTTTGTTAAAACAGTGTAAAAATAAGTAAAATCACGTAAAATAAATAATAAAAATAATTAAAAAAAAAAAAACCCCGTCCCAACGAGCTTGCGCACAGAAGCGAACGCATACGTGAGTAGTGCCCGAATATGAAAACAGTGGTAAAACTACACATGTGAGGTATCGCCACGACCGGTAGAGTGAGAGCAATAATTCTAGCCCTAGACCTCCTCTGTAACGCAAAACATGCAACCTGTAGGATTTTTTAAACATCGCCTATGGAGATTTTTGAAGGTAAAAGTTTGATGCCATTCCACGAGCGGGCGCAATTTTGAAGCATGACATGTTGGGTATCAATTTACTTGGCGTAACATTATATTTCACTATATAAAAAAATTGGGCTAACTTTACTGTTGTCTTATTTTTTTATTCAAAAAAGTGAATTTTTTCCAAAAAAAGTGCGCTTATAAGACCGCTGTGCAAATATGGTGCAAAAAAAAGTATTGCATTGACTGCCATTTTATTCTCTATGGTGTTAGAAAAAAAATATATAAGTTTTGGGGGTTCTAAGTAATTTTCTAGCAAAAAAACCTGTTTTAAACATGTAAACACCTAAAATCCAAAACGAGGCTGGTCCTTAAGTGGTTAAGATCCGCAGGTTTTACATTTTCAGCAATATCCCTGAACTTCACATTGTTTCATAGTAGGTGAGGTTGAAAAAAAAAAGTCCATCAAGTTCAACCTATGTGTGTGATTATATGTCAGTATTACCTTGTATATCCCTGTATGTTGTGGTCATTCAGGTGCTTATCTAATAGTTTCTTGAAACTATCGATGCTCCCCGCTGAGACCACCACCTGTGGAAGGGAATTCCCTTGCTGCTCTTACAGTAAAGAACCCTCTACGTAGTTTAAGGTTAAACCTCTTTTCTTCTAATTTTAATGAGTGGCCACGAGTCTTGTTAAACTCCCTTCCGCAAAAAAGTTTTATCCCTATTGTGGGGTCACCAGTACAGTATTTGTGAATTGAAATCATATCCCCTCTCAAGCGTCTCTTCTCCAGAGAGAATAAGTTCCGTGTTCGCTACCTTTCCTCATAACTAATATCCTCCAGACCCTTTATTAGCTTTGTTGCCCTTCTTTGTACTCGCTCCATTTCCAGTACATCCTTCCTGAGGACTGGTGCCCAGAATTGCACAGCATACTCTAGGTGGGGCTGGACCAGAGTCTTGTAGAGCGGGAGAATAGTTACATCTTTCACCTAGATCTATCCTCTAAATCTTCGACCTTCAGTCTGAGATTCTTAATCTTCTTTTCCAGATCATAATGTGCATCCATTAGATCATTGTGTGTGTCAGTAAAGTCGCACATTTTGTTTTCTATGTAATCCTTTTTTCAATGACATTTATTTCTCTTTTAGATTGCTGCATAAAATTTTGCATACAATTCTGTAGTATCCCTCTTAGTGACATTATCATGTATTTGATTGTGAAGTCAGATATAGGCTGACCTGTGGTGGGGATTACACTCAGTTATGCATCATAGGGGTTACTTTCCATTGTGTAATTTACATCATTTATAGAGTCACTTACATTTTGTTCAGATGAGGTAATTCTTCTCTTCTGTTTTGGAAGGCTATTGATATCCTCTTGGATTAATGTGCTGTCCTCATATCGAGTTTCAGCCTGTGTCCATTCACCCTCTACAGCGTGTGCTTCCTGCTGCCTCGTGCTGCTCTGTGAGGAGTAGGGAACAGCACCATCTTTCTTTTCAGGAGTCGAGACCGGGCTCTGAATTCCCCTAATTTTTGGGGTTTCTCTCTGTTTTTACTTTTTCTCATCATTTTTGGCTGGTCACCGCTGCTCTGTGAGGAGTAGGGAACAGCACCATCTTTCTTTTCAGGAGTCCAGACCGGGCTCTGAATTCCCCTAATTTTTGGGGTTTCTCTCTGTTTTTACTTTTACTCATCGTTTTTGGCTGGTCACCGCTGCTCCTGGATTCGATTGGAGCCCTCAGGATTGCTTTTCATAGCTTTAGAATAGCGCAGGGAGACCCGTTCGTACGGAGCTCACCCAGGCTGCTTCAATCCGCCTTCAAAGCTGGCCACACCCCCCCTTATCCAAACAATCTTGAATCTTTTTCCGAGTGCATTAAATTATGGCCTCATCATACAGACTGGCTCCCCAAGCCGTTGTTTACAAAATAAAGAAAGCTTGCAGGGAAAATCTATTTAAATGTCTTTTTTTTCTTTAGAAATGCCTCAATGGAGAGTTCAGAGAGCAGCAGAGCGGGCCATAGTCTCAGTATGACAAGACCGGTAGGAATATGGAACTTCTGATTGTATCGGGGGACTTAGGGTGGTTGGTTTTTGTAACGAGCCCCTTTGCTCGCTCGGTTCCACTCTCCCGACACTCCTCTGCAGCTATAGAATCAGACTGCAGATCGCAACATCTGATGGTTCGTCATCCAATGCTCCGGGATTAGAACTACAGCTATGTGCCGTTCTAAGCCAGTTGTGATAGCTCAGAACAAACACCAGGCAGGCTGTATGTAAGTTCAAACAGGAATCTCTTTTATTGGAAAATACAGGCCCTTTTATACACTAAAAGTGGAGGTGCATACCTCTGGCTCATATTACTCTGAACATACACCTGTGACCAGAAACCTAATTAACATGGGCTAATTAACTAATCCCTTTAGACAGCCTAGATGACTCAGACATGACCTTTAGGCCAGACTGGCCGTCTTGTAGTTCAGAAAACACAATCAACATAGACTCTTCTTCACACAATAGCAGAATTAATTAACATAAACAACAATGGGGATCTAATGACTCTTAGATCCCATAGTAGACTTATTTACAATACACATTTTAGCAGACAACAGACAGACAGGTGTTGGAATTGACATCAGCATCTCCTAACAGTATCTGTCCCAGCATTATGAATCAGCCACTATTTCTAATATGGCAAATCCAAGGTCCCCAGAGTCTGTGTGTCCTGGGGGACCAGGACCCGAATCCACAGTAATACCACCTCAAGAGTCCCCAGGCATACAGCTCACAAAGAGCACCGTTCCCCCAAATGCTAGGGCCCACGATCGATCGGCAAGACGATAGCATACAGTCCCCTCCAAAACTCTCTCGCCTGGCTAGGTCTGTCACATTTCTCCCCTTTCGGCAGGAGACTAACACAAGAGGAGACCCCAGACGGGTTGACTCCGAAGTTAGTCAGTAGTTCCAGTCCTCTAATGCCTGTACCCACACAATACCCCAAACAAATTGTTCCAAACAAAGCATTATTCACCCAGCCAACCTCTGCCTCTCTCAGAGAACATATCTGCCGCTGGGGAGAGGCCTGGACTGGCCCTTCTCCCTGGAGTCATTTCTGCCGCTGGAGAGAAGACAGGGTGTCTGGGCTCACTCCGTCATGCTGTTGGGGATCTGGGCCGACTGCCCAGCATCCCTGGGGTATACAGGTGGAGACTGAAGCCCCATCCACCTTCACAGGAAATCCATCCTCTGTTAGTTGAGGGCAGAGTCCAGCAGTACTCGGCCCTGTTGCCAGCCCTTCTGCTGGAAACCCCACACCATCTGCTCCGGCTAACTGTTGGGGAGGGACAACACACACCTCATCTCCCTTCTCCCCCTGTATCTGCTGCTGGGAAGTGATTGCCACCTTCTCACCCTGAGACTCCGAAACTGCCACAGGTGTGGGGCAGAGGTCTTGGACCCTCTGTCCGGTTGCCAACCCTTCAGCTGGGGAAGTTCCTTGTAACTTCACAGATACTTCTGTTGGTGCTGGGCAGAGCACAGTGAAGTTTGGCCCTAATAACAGCTCCTCTTCTGCTGGAGGCTCACCAGGTTGTTCTTCCTCAGCAGAAAAGTCTATCAAATCCCCTGCCTCTGCAACTGGTGTCTGGGGATAAAGGTTCACCATCTCCTCTCCGTGGAACCCAGAAGATGCTATCAGTGCTGGGCAGAGCACAGTAAAGTTTGGCCCTAATAACAGCTCTTCTTCTGCTGGAGGCTCGCCAGGTTGTTCTTCCTCAGCAGAAAAGTCTATAAAATCCCCTGTCTCTGCAACTGGTGTCTGGGGATAAAGGTTCACCATCTCCTCTCCGTGGAACCCAGAAGATGCTATCAGTGCTGGGCAGAGGTTAGCAGAGCTCTGCCCCGTTGTCAGCACTTCAGCTTTGGGGATAGCGATCTCCAGATTTTCCACTGCCGATTCTCTGGCATTCTGCTGGACAGGCACATTCCTCCATCCCAGATCATCCAATGCAGAAACAGGTTCATCAAGGTCAGTCAGCACTTGCTGCATCCGCCATAAGACCTCCGCCTCCATAGCTGCGGGTGCAGGTTGGCAAAGCACACCATTACTCTGCCACATTGTCAACTCTTCAGCCAGGATTTCAGAGTTGTCAACTGGTATTTCCTGATAGTCCCAGGCAAAGGGAGCTCCACCCTGCTGCTGAGCAGAGTCTAACAGCTGTTTGTAGGCGATCTAAAGCTCCCATTCCTGAATGGCCAGAAACTCCAAATTTTCCTGTGCCCAGTGCACTTCTGAGACATTCAGTCTCCGCTCTCTGTGCTCCATTATTTCCTCCAAACGCCACTCCCGATCACTTCCAAAGTCAGGGTCCCTGGACAGCCTCCAGTATATCAATCCCAGGCCATCGTAGTCAAAGCCTTCTGTGGGGCTGTCATCCGCTGTCCACGGGCACACTTGGGTTACATACCACCGGAGGGCTCTGGAGCTCTCGTCCAACCGCATTTCTGCCCGGATCAGCCTGCTTAACTCGGCTGTCCACTCCTGGTTCGGCTGTTCCCCTAATAACAGCATTCGCACTTCATACTGCGACCAGTACCTTACATGGATGGAGGGGAAAACTTTTCCCTGGTTTCGCTGCTCACGGGCTAGCGCTTCCTTCCAGAGTTCGCAGCGGATAGAATCAAACCATCCTAGCAGGACCTGCTCTGATACTGATCCTCTGTGCTGTATCTGCATCTCTCGCAACCTCTTTCTGAATTCCTCATCCATGGTGGCTGGTATCTCTTCTCTCCTGCTATCTGGACCTTGGATCCAGGTAATGGTTTGGATGTGTTCACAGCAAGGAAGCACGATCCCACCATTCCCTCCACGGCTCTTAAGTAAGTCTTTCAGCGTGGCTCTCCTGCAGGCTGGTTTGGAGTGTCCCAGTAACTGGAGAGCAAATCCCATGGCTGCCAACCAATGTAACGAGCCCCTTTGCTCGCTCGGTTCCACTCTCCCGACACTCCTCTGCAGCTATAGAATCAGACTGCAGATCGCAACATCTGATGGTTCGGTCATCCAATGCTCCAGGATTAGAACTACAGCTATGTGCCGTTCTAAGCCAGTTGTGATAGCTCAGAACAAACACCAGGCAGGCTGTATGTAAGTTCAAACAGGAATCTCTTTTATTGGAAAATACAGGCCCTTTTATACACTAAAAGTGGAGGTGCATACCTCCGGCTCATATTACTCTGAACATACACCTGTGACCAGAAACCTAATTAACATGGGCTAATTAACTAATCCCTTTAGACAGCCTAGATGACTCAGACATGACCTTTAGGCCAGACTGGCCGTCTTGTAGTTCAGAAAACACAATCAACATAGACTCTTCTTCACACAATAGCAGAATTAATTAACATAAACAACAATGGGGATCTAATGACTCTTAGATCCCATAGTAGACTTATTAACAATACACATTTTAGCAGACAACAGACAAACAGGTGTTGGAATTGACATCAGCATCTCCTAACAGTATCTGTCCCAGCATTATGAATCAGCCACTATTTCTAATATGGCAAATTCTGTGTGTCCTGGGGGACCAGGACCCGAATCCACAGTAATACCACCTCAAGGGTCCCCAGGCACACAGCTCACAAAGAGCACCGTTCCCCCAAATGCCAGGGCCCACGATCGATTGGCAAGAGGCTAGCATACAGTCCCCTCCAAAACTCTCTCGCCCGGCTAGGTCTGTCACAGTTTTGATAAGCTACTTTAGGTAATAGTAGAAAGTATGTAAATCCTGTTCTTGGGTAGGTAATTATATTAGGTGGTGTTTGAGAAAGGAGGGGGGCGGATGGGGGGAGAGGGAGGGAAGGGGGTAACTATGTCCCTATACTGGTAGGTACAACATTGGCTTTATCATTGGGTGGTGGGCGCGGGGAGCCCACTAGTCCAGCTTTTTCTTTTTGGTTCTCCTTTTCTTTTCCTTTTTTTTTGTGTAGGGTGGCGCACCGTATCCCTATTGCATTATTAACCCAGATACTCCGGTTAGTAAGAATTAAGGTCTATGTGTCTCACTGTTCTCAGTTCGATAAAACTGGGTATTTGAGAATAAGTAATTAGGGTTTTTAGTAAGTTCATTTAATAAAGTTTCATACAGTGATTTTTCAACTGGAAAAGAGGGAAAGCATATACCACAATGATGTGAATTTGAGAAGGCGACAGTTAATGAACGTTAAGCTGATTCTGCTCTCTAGTGGTGTTCGCTGATGTGGTAAAAAAAAAAAAAAAAGAAATGTCAGTTTTACTGCAGCAGGTTCTATACACAGTAAAGATATGCCACTTTACAGGCAGACTAAGGGTACCCCACAGGAACTACTGTATAATTAATGGAATTTTTCATTGTTATTGTTTCACTTTAAGCATCATTAAAATCACAGCTCCTTTAACCACTTTAATACAATATACCTTTCCTGCCCAAACCAATTTAAAGCTTTCAGCGCTCTCACACTTCGAATGACAATTACTCAGTTATGCTACACTGTACCCAAATACAATTTTAATAATCTTTTTCTCATAAATAGAGCTTTCTTTTTGTGGTATTTAACCACTGCTGGGTTTTTTATTTTTTGCAATATAAGCGAAAAAGAGTGAACATTTAAAAAAAAAAAACAACTTTTTTTTTTAGTTTTTATTGTCAAATTTTGCAAATAAGTAATTTTTCTTCATAAATTTGGGCCAAAATTTATACTGCTACATATCTTTGGTAAAAATAACCCAAACTAGTGTATATTATTTAGTCTCTGTGAAAGTTATAGAGTCTACGAGCTATGGTGCAAATCATTGAAAATTGATCACACCTGATGTACTGACCACCTATCTGATTTCTTGAGACACTAACAAGCCAGGAAAGTACAAATACCCCCCAAATGACCCCCTTTTGGAAAGTAGACATTTCAAGGAATTTAGTAAGAGGCTTGGTGAGTTTTTTTAAGTTGTAATTTTTTACCACAATTCTTGGGAAAATTAAGATTTTTTTTTTTTTTTACACAAAGTTGTCATAATAACAAGTTATTTCTCACTCACAGCATATGCATACTTGCAATGACATCCCAAAATACATTCTGCAACTCCTCCTGAGTATGGAAATACCACATGTGTGAGACTTTTACATAGCCTAGCCACATACAGAGGCCCAACATCCAAGTAGCACCTCCAGGCGTTCTAGGAGCATAAATCACACATCTAATTTGATGACGACCTATCACAATTTTGAAGGACCCAGGACAATGGAATTGCCCACAAAATTACGCCATTTTGGAAAGCAAACACCCCAACATATAACCTATGAGGCATAATGAGTTTTTGAATGGTTAATTTTTTTACAGAGGTTTTTGTGAAAAAAAAAAAGTGAAAACGCATTTTTTTTACACAAAGTTGTCCATTTATAAGATATTTCCAACACTTAGCATGTATATAGTAAAAAGGACACCCCAGCATACATTCTACTACTCCTTCTGAGTATGGCAATACCACATGTGTGAGACTTTTACACAGCCTGGCCCCATAAAGAGGCCCAACATTGAAGTAACACCTTCAGATGTTCTAGGGACATAAACTACACACATAAATTCCTGCCAACCTATCAAATTGTTGAAGGCCCTTCATATTTCTAACACATAGCATGTACTGTACATACCAATTACAAACCAAAATGACGAGATGACAAGTACTCTGGTGGGGTGACAGGTACTCTGACAGGGTGACAGGTACTCTGATGGGGTGACAGGTACCCTGACTGGATGACAGGTACTCTGACTGGATGGCAGATACTCTGACGGGGTGACAGGTACTCTAACGGGTGTTAGGTACTCTGACTGTATGACAGGTACTCTGACGGGGGGACAGGCACTCTGACAGGGTGACAGGTAATCTGACTGTATGACAGGCACTCCAAATGGGGTGACAGGTACTATGATGAGCTCAGAGACAGGTACTCAGATGGGATTACAGGTACTCTGATGAGCTCAGACAGGTACTCAGATGGGGTGATTATGACAGGTCCTCTTTATACAGAGGGGGCAATCTGGGCACAGTGTAACATACAGTAATTTGTAACTGACTATTCCCGTGATCTCCTCCTCACACTGGATCAGTGTGTGAGAAAGAGAACTCAGTAACAGGCAGTTACCCATGGTTTGTTTATGTTTGTGACCAGCTGTGATTGGACACAGCCGGTCACATGGTAAAGAGCCAATTTAATTGTCTCTTTACCCTGATCAGGGTGGGGCTTTTTCCGAGGGACAAGCCTCAACCCAGATTGCCATGCTGCACGCCCCCGGGGGCGTGCACGAGCGGCGTGCATGCAGATCACCAAAGTGACCGGCTGTGATTGGACACAGCTGGTCACGTGGTAAAAAGCCAATTTCATTGGATTTTACCCAGATCGGGGATGGGCTGTGTCCTGAGGGACATGCCTGAGCTCCGACTGCTGCACTGCCGGGGGCCTGCAGTAGCGGCGAGAGGCGGAAAACATCATATGACGTCCACCCAGGATGGCAGGGTGTTCCTGCCAGCGTCATTTGTCTATACGCCGGTACGGAACTGGCTAAAAACAGTTCTTTTTAAAGTTTTTTTTGCATTGGTACATGTCCCCCAGGAAAATACCTGGGCCCCATACCCTTTTTATGGCCAATAACTTGCATATAAGCCTCCAAAATGAGGACTTTTGATTTTTCATGTTCAAGTCCCATAGATTTTCATGAGGTTCATCGTTCTGGTGTGAACTTTTGCGATGGTCGAGAGTTCTGGCGCAAACCGAACCAGGGGGGTGTTCGGCCCATCTCTATTCAACACTTTAGATCTACAGTAATGGCTCCTTTGCCTACTGCAAGGCCACCCTAGTGTATACAGAGCTACAGATACAAAATATTAATATGCTTTTTCATTTAATATAATTAAATATCGTTTAATATCTGAAGTTTGTGTATTTCACTTCAATTTGAGGGTGAACCATGCTGCACCGAAATATGAAATTGGTAGAATTTTAGCATATGCTATTGTAAAAATTAGAACTCGTGGTACATTAAAATACACAATGATCCCACTAATAAGCAAGGACCCACTAATGTCCTATATAAAAATAAAATTGAATATAATTAGGTATATTATACATATGCATTTTACCAAGAATGGGATGTGAGAATCTTATGCGTTTATTTTTTTTTTATGTAATTGTCCTATGATACTATACAGTAGATAGTATATAGATATAGTATTTCTATATATATAGCTCATTAAATAGCAATAATAAATATAAATAAAAAATAATAACAAACATATTAAAAATAGACAAAAGCAAGAAAGTCTAAAATTGGTCAGCATTGCAGAGGGCGAAGGGTTGCAATTTAGTGACAAAGACGCCACATCTAAAAATTATTAAAAGATATCTAGACCAGGAAATTTTTAAAGTATGACTAGATCTTGAGCACAATAGTGTGGAAATGAATGATGGTCTGAAAGAAAAACAAAACCAATCATTGTATCCTCTTGACTGTTTTATACTGTACAATATTTGCAAGATACAGAACAAAAGGTGATATGGAAAAGTGGAAGTGCAGTTGTCGCCTGAATACTTCTGCACTGGATAAAGCTAGCACATTCATTAACTCCATTGCTGACATAAAACACAAGAATACGAAAAATGTGCATTACAAAATCCATCTATGAAGATGGAAAGCATGACTTCCAAAATGTCAAGGTTGAAATGAAATGAAATACATTTATGGCTTTAGTAGGAAACATTCAGAATTTCTGGATACTGAGCTGTAAAAGTTGGAGATCTGCAAAGAAGCTTGTTTTTATAAAAGTAGTGAAGGATGAATGCAGTAGAGAGGATTTGAGATGCATATACAACACAACAGAGCAATTGATTTAAAATCTAGTGCTGTAAACATTAAGCTGGAATTCTGTCTGCGGGAGATAATAATTCAGTTAAACAGGCTGATGGAAGCTTCCAATCATTGAAGAAGCAAATCACTTTTCCTCTTATGGTGACATCTTTATAGATCACCGTGCTATACTATATTCAGTATTTGTACAGATGTACCATCTGTGAGAGCACAAAACTATTTATCTTACTACCCATTTTATTCATCTACTTGTAGAAAAGTTTTAAAAGTCATCATTTAATTTTAAAAAAGGCATACAAAGTTGTCATGCATCAAATTGGGAAATTTTCATCTTTTTCTTCTCCTGAAAACCTTGTCACTGAAACCATCCAATCCAATGTAAAGGTGGAAAGTTTGACATGCAAAGAAGTTGTCACACTTCTTGTTGCTCAATTCTCCATTAGGGTAAGAAATACATAAAGCACTTTGTACCTTCTTTCTATGTGCTCTAGAAGGTCCCAGAGTTAACAGAGTATCCTGCCCCAACACCCATTTCTGACTATGCTGTATCAAGGAGATGAATATGTAATTAGTCTACAATGGGGATGGGCTGAACGACCCCCTGTTCAGTTCGCACCAGAACTTTTGAACATCGCGAAAGTCCGGAACCGAATAATGAACTCAATTGAAGTTTATAAGACCCGAAATGGAAAATCAAAAGTGGCCATTTTGAAGGCTTATATTCACGAAATTGGCCATACAATGGTTATGGGGGTCTGGGTACTGCTCTGGAGGACATGTATTAATTAAAAAAGAGTTAGTAAAAAACTTCATTTTTAAATGAGCAGTGATTTATTATTGCTTAAAGTGAAAGCATAACATTGACAAATTCCTTTCAATATAGTGCCTGGGTCCCCCTAGTCTACCTGTAAAGTGGTACATTTGTACTATGTATAGAGCTGCTGCAGCAATAATTGCATTTATAAAACCAACAAAAATTAAATTTTCCCTGCAAGCTTTCTTTATTTCGTAAGCTTGGGAAGCCAGTCTGTATGATGAGGCCACAATGTAATGCACTGGGAACAAGATTAGAGATTTTTTGGATACTGTGACATTAGGCAAGTTAAATCGCCTGGTTGTATCCAGAATGGCAAATATGTGTGTCGCAGATTCAGGCTCTATGCCTATTTGTACCACTAGGGGGAAGTGCTGAGATTCCTGCAGAGGTAGAGTTAATGAGCCCAGCTGAAGTAAGTTGGCTCATTAAGACCTCTACAAAAACTCCCAGCATGCTTAGGGAGGTGTTCCATCCTGTAACCAGTTTTGTGCCTGTGTGGTAAGAGTGTGATGCCTGTGTGACAAGCCTCTTTAACAGGGAGATAGGTGCTGGGGACAGCACAAGGCTGCATCTAGCTGATAGCCAGGGAAACCGGTGTGTAGTAAGTGGCCAAGTTGATTTATTTTCACGCTCTTTTTGTTTTGCTGTTTTTGGACCATTGTAAATAGTGTAAATAAACCGCACCTTTGTTTTTTCACCTTCACTGTTGTTTGCTGTGCCTAATTTTTGTGTAGTGAACCCATCCAGGGGGTCATACACACCCGCTGCCGAGCTAACCCCCCCACAGGTGGTGGAGAAGCCGGGGCAGTTTTTTTTAAGGCCAGCATGGAGGAGATACTGAGACAGCTGGCTCTAGCAAATGCAAATGAACAGCAGACAAATGTAAAAGAGCCATGCAGCTCAGCAACAAGCCCAGCAGCAATCTGAGGCTCGCTTCATAGAGCTGTTGCAGAAGCAGGAGCAGAGGCTCCAACGACAAGTGGAGACATTAACGCAGCAATGTCCACAGACCAGTGAGGCAAGTGGTTCCAGTGATACTGCATCATTTTGTGTGAGCCATTTACTGACAAAAATGACTGGAGAGGATGATCCTAAGGTGTTTCTGACCATGTTTGAAAGGACTGCTGAAAGGGAAAAGTGGCCTAAGGAGCAGTGGGCTGGACTGGTGGGCCCTCTGTTAACTGGGGAATCGCAGAACGCTTATTATGACCTAGAGCCTGACCAAGCAAAAGACTATGTGGTGCTAAAAACAGAAATATTGGCACCCTGGACGTCTGGGCTCAGCGTGTACATAACTGGACTTTCTGACTTGGAAAACCCCCCAGGTCTCAAATGTATGATCTCATTCACACGAGCAGGAAGTGGCTGCAGCCAGAGACTTTGATTGCACCAAAGATTGTGGAGCGTGTTGTTATGGATCAGTTCCTGAGATCTCTTCCTGCTGCCATCCAAAAGTGGGTAAGCCATGGAGACCCAGAAACTGCCGACAAGCTTGTGAATCTGGTGGAGAGGTACTTGGCTACAGAGACGTTCCACCCTAAGACCAGACCATCCCCAGCTGTGGGGAAGATGACTCCAAGGGGTGAGGGTGGAGAGAGTGAGAGGGTGGGAGTACTACCTAATGTCTGGCGAGAGCAGCCCGGGAAGTCAAGGCCGCAAGAGGTAGCAAAAAAGATTATTTGCTGCCAGCAGGAGGGACATATTGCAGCCAATTGCCCAGTTGTGGATGAACCTATGCAATGTGACTTTATAAGGGACAGACGTCAGTCGCTGTTTGCGACAGTTGCATCCACTGCCATTCAGGGAACTGAGAAAAATATATGCAAAATGTATATTAATGGAAGAAACTTTGTGTTGCTTGATTCAGGTAGCCTGGTGACATTGATAAAAGCTGAAATAGTTACTACAGAGGTCTCTGGGAATAACAAGGTGGCTGTTATTTGTGTGCATGGGGACACTCGAGAGTATCCTTTGGCTATAGTGTTTTTTGAGACCCCCAAAGGTAACCTCTCTCATCAGGTGTGGTTAGTGTCTCACTTACCACATGATGACATTGTGGGAAAGGATTTTCCAAAGTTCTGGGAACTCTGGAATTGTCCTGAGCCCCCCCACTGATGCCCCTATAGACCAGGAAGGTGAATGCCAGAAGTCCTCTGAGAGTGGTGTGGACTCTCCAGAATTTCCCTTGTTGGTATTAGCAGGGGAGACTCGAGAAACTGGGGAGGAGCCAATATCCTCAGACGAAAGCATGCCGTCTGTGGAGTTTTGGGATCTTGAGGTTCACAGGGAAAATTTTGCAACAGAACAGTTAAAAACCCCACCCTATGAAAGGCACGGGAAAATGTGGTGAAATTAGATGGTGAGCTAGTGAACCCAGATAAGGCTTGCACTTACCTGTACTTCATTTTGGAAAGGGATCTGCTGTATCAAGTGGCTCAAAGGGCAGAAGAAACCATTGAGCAACTTGTGGTGCCCAAACTTTACAGGAAGTTGGTGTTGGAGTTAGCCCATGGGCACATTCTTGGAGGTCATGTGGGGACAGAGAAACCCAGAGAGAGAGTATTGCAGAGATTCTATTGGCCTAGGGTCATGAAGGAAATAGAAAATTATTGTTCCTCCTGCCCTGTGTGTCAGAAGTCGGCACCTATGCCACATTTCCGTAACCCGCTGGTACCTTCCCATCATCGAGGTCCCCTTTGAAAGGATTGCAATGGATTTGGTAGTTCTGATAATGAAGTCCGCTAGGGGGCATCAGTACATTTTGGTTATATTGGACTAAGCCACCCGTTATCCAGAAGTGATTCCTCTTCAAAATACCTTGGCCAGGATAATTGCCAAAGAGCTATCTTTTGTTTGTAACAACATTTGTAAGGAACTGCTTACGGACCAAGGTACACCCTTTATGTCCCGGGTTATGAAAGAACTATGCAAGTTGTTCAAAGTGACAATATTGCGTACATCCGCGTATCACCCCCAAACAGATGGGTTGGTTGAAAGGTTCACCAAACCCTAAAGCAAATGTTAAAGAAGGTGGTGGATAGAAATGAAAAGGATTGGGACTGTCTAATACCCTATTTGATGTTTGCCATTAGGGAAGTACCCCAATCCTCTACGGGTTTCTCACCCTTCGAGTTACTTTATGGGAGACACCCAAAAGGGCTGTTGGATATCACCAAGGAAACTTGGGAAAATGAGAGTTCTCCCCACAGGAGTGTGATTGAGCATGTTGCCCTGATGCTAGATAGAATTGCACAGGTAATGCCAATCATAAAGGAACATTTGGCCCAAGTGCAGTTAGCACAGCAGAGGGTGTACAATCGTGGGGCCAAGACCCGTACCTTTTCCCCAGGGGGTAGGGTGGTATTGGTACTAGTCCCTATTTTTGAAAGCAAATTCCTGGCCAAATAGCAGGGCCCATATGAGATCATTTAAAAAGTGAGTGAGGTGAACTGCAGGGTTAGACAAGCAGGAAGGCAAAAGCTGGAACAGATATATCACATTAATCTGTTGAAAGTCTGGAGAGATAGGGAATCCTTAGTCTCAGAAACTTTGTCACCAGCTCAGTCTGATTGCTTGGTTCCTGAGGTTAGAATTGCAGTCACCTTATCAAAACCCCAACAACAGGAGGTTAAAGAGTTTGTGCTCCGCAACAAAGAGGTTTTCTCTGAGTTGCCGGGACAAAGATAGTTATTACCCCACCAGGAGAAAGGGTAAAACTAAAACCCTATAGAATGCCAGAGTGACTGGTCCAGTCCTATCTTGTTAGTGCCCAAACCTGATGGGAGCTGGCGTGTTTGTAACGATTTTTGACAATTGAATAAAGTTACAAAAGTTGACACCTACCCCATGCCAAGTATATATTAATTGATCGACTGGCTGGGAACAGCCTGATACATGACAACGCTCGATCTCACCAAAGGGTATTGGCAAATTCTCCAAGCTGAGTCAGCCAAGGAGAAAACTGCGTTTGTAACCCCAGACGGGGCATTCCAATATAGGAGAATGCCATTTGGGTTACAAAATGCACCGGCAACATTCCAGAGGAAAATGGACAAGATTCTGAAGCCCCATCAGAAGTATGCTGCAGCTTACCTGGATGATGTGATTGTCCATAGTAAGATTTGGCCTCCCATCTGCAAAAAGTGCAAGCAGTCTTATGCCGCGTACACACGGTCAGATTTTCCAATGGAAAATGTTCGATGGGAGCTTGTTGTCGGAAATTCCGACTATGTGTAGGCTCCATCGGACATTTTCCATCGGAATTTCTGACACACAAAATTTGAGATCTGGATCTCAAATTTTCCGACAACAAAATCCGTTCTCAAAATTCTGATCATGTGTACACAATTCCGACGCACAAAGTTCCACGCATGCTCAGAATCAAGTACAAGACGGAAGCGCTCGGTCTGGTAAAACTAGCGTTCGTAATGGAGATAGCACATTCGTCACGCTGCAATTTTTAAAATCTTTTAATGCAGCGCATTCTCTTCTTCTATATAATGCTAGAATAATGAAGTTGTTTTGCTGCTCATATTCACACAGAGTTCAGAAAAAATTATTTCTTTATTATTTCTTGTGATCTCCTGAATATTTTTTTTTTTTTGGTTTTCGTCAGATCTCCATAATAACGTATTTAATTTTTGTTTATAGTGTTTATTTTTTGTTTTTTATCAAGATCTCCTTGTTTTTTTTTCCTAGTGCTCTCCATAATATTGTTTTTATTTTTGTGTGTCAAGTTACCACAACACCATTATTACCTTGTATTTTTTTTAACCTCAAGGAGGTTGTTTTGTGTTGGAGTCCCTTGTTAATTTGACATTGTATTTTTGAAATGTACCTGCCTACTCACAAACAAACTGTCCTTTTTGAAGTAAAACACATGGCCAAGTATTTGTGAAAATAAAATAGCCATTTATTCTGGGTCTTAACAAAATAAAGAGAAAGGCAATGCTGGAGAAACTGGTGAAATTGGCGAAGCCTTTGTACCCCAGGGCACACATCAACTATTTTACACCCAAAATTGGTAGCCTAAGTAGTCTATATAACAGTGAGCACAATCCTGTCCAGGACTACAAAAGATCAGGAACAGCAGCAGATGACATGTCCCCAGGTTGTGGTCATACCACAGCCTGCGTCTTTTGTCAGACCAGACTGAACCCAGGCCATCACTTTCTTGTCTTACTTCCACTCTTCCTTACACGCTTGCTTCCAGGCTGTGGCTGTAGTGTTGGAGGTGTGACAGAGGGTGGAGGAGGAGAATGGTCCAACTCACACAGGTGTGTTTTGGTTGTGAGTTGGCCCCTCAACCCCATATTTAGGGTCGTGCACATAATTTCCTCACACAAAAGGCATTGGCCCTCCTCCATTTCCTGCATTTTGCTGGTAGTCATGCAGCCAAAGGCCTCTTGAGGAGTGAGGGTGGCTCTGAGGGCTGCCTTAGCCTCCCGAATCAGCCCAGGCGCTGCCTCCTGCACATTACTCCCCTTCCTGGGCCTTTTGGTTGGAAGGCGGAGGGGAGGGACCTGGGATTCTGTCAGGCTACTGGGCCCGGCCACCTCATGGCTGCCACTTTCCCCCGCCACCTTCTGGCTGCCACTTTCTACAGCCTCCTCCTGGCTGAAGCTTTCCTGTGTATGAAAAAAGAACATAGTTTTAGTTTTTTGGTCATCAATCACACACAATTTTCAGCTCATGACTGTTGCAAATTGAATGTTAACAAATAGAAAAGACTATCATTCTGACCCCAGCATTTTTCCTTCTTGTCCCAAACATTTTTGGCCACTTCTGTCTATTGATATGTAAAACACTTTAGTAAATATGCAATTAGTGATCAATAATAACATCTAGTTAACATCATTAATTTTACGACCAGAAATATGTTGAACAATGTTATACCTGACTCAAGCTGGGCTCCTCCACTTCTTCCTGGCTGGAAGGCCCAGGTTGGACATCAGAAGCCTCAGCTGAGGTGGAAGGAAGAGTGGAGAGTGATTGCCTGACTTTAGTCTGGTCTGACAGAAACCGCAGTCTCTCATAGTACCACAGTCTAGGGACATAAATGGCATCCACTGCAGCTCCTGATCTCATGGAATCCTGGACCTTATTGTGCTCCCTATTATAAGTGCTCCTCAGGCCACCAATTTTTGCCTTCAAATAGGGGATGTTGTCGTGGGGACCACGCCGCTTCACCAACTCCAGCAGTTTCTCCAGCGCTGCCTGCCTCTTTTGTTTATGATTATAATGCGGATGTTTCACCTGCCACAGACTGGGCAGCTTCCTGTACTTGTCTATGAATATGGGGAGGAAGTTGTGGTCATTGAAGCCATCCATTTTCTATGCAAGACACAACACAAGACAAACCCTAATGTCAGGCTAAACTCTCCTAATCGTGTCCCAATATAGGCCTCAATCTAGAAGCAGTATAGACCACTGATGCCCCAAGTTCAAATTGTACCTTCTTTCCAACGATCGGCACTTCCGATACTCCTTCGTCCGCTCACAGATCATACGTACGACAAACACGTGTTAGGCTTTATATACACTGCGCATGCGTGAAACTTCGCCTGCCATTGATGTTCTTTCTAGTCTATTTCCCACCCCTTGTCTTTCGGCGCAGTGGGAGAGCACATGGTGGAGAAAGAGCAAGTGCATTCAGACAGCAGCAGCAACGATGAAAGCCCGGAGCCACAAACGTCACGATCCCGGAGGAGATTTAAGGCCTCAAATATGACCTTTGTAGAGATGGTGGAGATGGTGGACGTCTTGAAGAGGGCCGACTATGATGGGAAGTATGGACCTTAACTAAACCCAAATGTGAGAAAGGCCAAGATCATGGCTAAAGTTGTAAAGAGTCTGCGCCGGAATTTTGGGGTACGATGATCCAAGGATCAATTGAGGAAACGATAGTCAGACCTGAAATTGAGGGAGCAGGATCAGTACAAAAGGATCAGGAGAGTTCTTTAAAAAAGTAAGTTGTTGTCAAGTAAGTTTTTGTCGTGTTTCCTATTATTATTATTACTTGCATGCTGCTCCATGTGCTTTTCTTTACTGTTGTACAGTTTAAAATGGCAACTTTCAGGTTCGTGGGCACAGTAATCGTTCATAGTAAACATCGTTCGTTTGCCCACTAATACGATGTTTGGGGCAGATCCAGGTTAACTACATTTGTTCATGCCTATTTGTATTAAAAGAAGTTTGTACATTGTTGCCTAGATTGGTTTGTAACTAGAATGAAATGCAAACTTGATTCAGTGTAAGGAGGGGACGCTCAGCAGCTGTTTATACATCTGGATGCAGGAGAACTAGTGTGGGACACCAGAACAAACTTTTTATGGTGTCCCACACAGGTGCTCCAGTGGATACTAGGGGTGTCTCCATGTGTGAAAATTGTACAAAAAAGGTAAGTATTCCAGCTTTAGAAAGGGAAACAATGTCTTTAGCTTGGAACTCTGCCCAAAAAGACAATTGTACAACTCTTCCAAGCAATGTTTCAGATTCCTATTTCTGCCTCAAATATCTGTGTGCTACGTAAACCTTTTTTTTCACATAGGGGAGAAAAGACTCTGGACATCTGAGGACACCAGGGACCCCCCACCTCCAAAAGAAAAACAAATCCCCATACCCCAACCAGAAGATGTGGATGAAGGAGAGGTTTATGAAGTGGGTGAAATAGTGACCACAACAGGTGAGTGTCTGAGACCACAGCTTCAGGTAATAGATGTATGCCTGCATATTTTTAATACATGGTGTGTTTTTGAATTTTAGGTGATGTGGATGTTGTGGAAGAAGAAACTCATTTCACCAGTGCAAGTGCACACGTCCTCATCGGGGAGATCATGGTGTGTAATTGTGATTTAAAAAAGATAAAGGAAAACATCAATGATGTTCAACAAAAAATGAAGAGCATCATTAATGTTTTTGGCAGAATCTAAAACACACAAAAATTGTACCGTTTTGTTGTGGAATTTGTTATTTTAAATCCAGTTTTAAAGTATTTTAAAAGCCAAATTTTGAAGATACACACAATGTGCACAGAGTAAAAGTTTTAAAATCAACAATGTGTGGCTTCTTCTTTCAATGTTCAATAGCAGTTTTGGTACTAAGTAGGGATGAGCTTCGAGTTCGAGTCGAGCCCATGTTCGACTCGAACATCGCCTGTTCGATGAATTGCGAACGTTATGGGCCGTTCGCGCCAAATTTGAGTGGCGCGTCATGGCCCATAATTCACTGCGGCATCGCAGTGCATTGTTGGCTGATGATTGGCCAAGCATGCACTATGACCCGCATGCTTGGCCAATCACAGCACCGTCTGTACAGAGAGCCATAATTGGCCAAAGTCAGGGTGGTTTTGGCCAATTATGGCTCAGGGGGTTTAGCACACTATATAAGGCCGACTGCGTGGCGGCCTTGTGTAGTGTGTTGCGGCGACAGAGAGACAGTGTCTTTTGATTTAAGTTGGATAGAGTAGGCAGGTGAGTCAGTTAGCTGCACTTACAGTGTATTGTGTATATATATGCATCCCAGGTGTTGTGTGTGTGTGTGTATGTGTATATATATAATATATATGTGTGTGTGTGTGTGTGTGTGTGTGTGTGTGTGTGTGTATATATATATATATATATATATATATATATATATATATATATAGTAATAGTGAGAGTCCCTGTCACTGTGAAAAGGGATGGAAAATGGACACAGAGTTTGCATGTCAGGTGACTGCAGTGCTACAAAGCATAGCTTTGAAAGGGAGAAAACTGTGTTGGCAGCTTTCTCCAGGTTTTGCTATGTTCCAATGGGGCTCTGTAGTTTGGAGATCCCGCAGAGACTTGGGTGGGATGGGTTCTCTAACCCTGTGTCCATGTCTTATGGATAGCAAGCAGGGTGTGTGCCCAGGTATACACAGCCCATATAACGAGGGGCTAGTGAGAGCAGAGAGTGGAGGAAGGTGGAGTGTGTGCAGCTTGCTGCTGCAAGACAGACCTGTGTCTAAAAAGCTGTCTGCCCTGTGTGTGACTACATCCCTGGTAAGAGGGGACTTGGTGTCTGAAGGACTGGGGAGGTTGGGACGGCTAGAAGGGCCTGTGAGACCAGAGAAGGGTCTGGGAGGCTGGGAGAGCCGAGGCGACTAGCAAGTCCAAGGGGGCTGCAGGAAGTCTGGGGGACAGTAAGCAAACCCAGGGGTCTGGAGAATTCTGTTGAGGCCAGGAGTAGGCTGGTTCAGCAGGGAACTGCAAGGCAAAGTAAGCCTAGGAGCCAGGAGGCTTGGCATTTTCGGTTGTATGAATTTACTGAAGAAGAACCCCTGTGTGGGATTAATTTTTATTTTGTTCCCATGAATAAAAATGGGCTACCATGCCCTCAAACCTGATAACTGACTGCTGTGGACTCACTACGTGAAGATGCTTCTACCACTGAGCTAAATACCCCAATATTACAAGTGGTGTTCGAATGCGGGCAACAGACGGTGAAATCTGGGTCTCTGTGCCAGTAGTGAGTCATTTCAGGAATTGCTGCTAGCTGTGTGTGGCAGCCAGGCAAACTGCATTTCGCAGGAGTTAAATTGATGAACTGTGTTGCATACAGGCGTTTTACCTGTGGAAGTGAGCTCAGCGTGGCCTGAGAAGATGTCTCCACCTAGGAGGGCCAGTCCAGAAGGCCAAGTGATGTGCGATACAGTGAATGAATGGTTCAAGCAGAATCGCAAAGAGTGGGCCGCAGTGCAAGGGGATGAGATTGTGGCCTCTGACTATGTGCAACCCATGCTACCTACAGAGGAGGTTGGGGACTTCCTGAAAAAATTTGAAAAAGTTGCTGTAAGGAGAAAATGGCCTAGGGATCGGTGGCCAAAATTGTTGCAACCCTTGTTACGGATAGAGTTCCGGTCGGTTTACCATTTGATGGATTGGGACCAGGATGACTACTGCAAGTTTAAAGAGGAAATTCTTCTTAGAGGAGTGTTCCAGCGTATCATGGGCCGCCAGCAATGCTCCAGGATGGGAGAGGTGTCACCGGAAGACCAAGATTTTGGAAATACAGAGAAATGCAAAGTTTCATGTCATGGCCGCTTAGGGAAAGTGGTCAGCTCAGAAAGGAGGGTGCAACAGTCTACATCCTGCATGAGGTATAGCCAACCGGTTTTGGAGTACAAGTCTGCTGTTACCCCTAGCAACAGGAATCTTGTGTTGCCTACAGGGGGCATCCTTACGTCTAGAAAGGCTGCAGTATTGCTCCGTGACCACATGGGGGCGTCAGCCTGTGGAGACACCACAGATGAAAGACATCGCACTCAAGTGAAGGCTATGACACCAGCTGCAGGAACTGGTAAGACTGTTTCAGTTTATGATGCTGAACCCAGTGAAGTGGGAGTATGTCCAGTGGGGAGATCCGCAGTACCAAAGGACATAGACTTGCTGCAGAGTGCTACCCAGAGCAGTGGGGAGGCACAGCGTAAAGCCCAACTAGCTGTAGGGCTAAAGACTGGAAAGGACATGGGGACTCTGCAAGTGCCTGCTATAATCCAGAAGATGGCTGGGAAAATTGAGCTAGGGGTGACCAAAATAGTGCTGGTGCCATGTTCCCTAGTTACAAGTGCTGCAGGGTTGCCCAGGGAAACTTCCAAGGAGCTCGCAGTGACGGAGCAGAGAGTTTCCCAGGTCAGCTATGGAGCTGCTCAAATAGGTAAGAGTGCCCCTTTACAGAGAGCAGGCGCTGTGAAGAGTAATAGTGAGAGTCCCTGTCACTGTGACAAGGGATGGAAAATGAACACAGCGTTTGCATGTCAGGTGACTGCAGTGCTACAAAGCATAGCTTTGAAAGGGAGAAAACTGTGTTGGCAGCTTTCTCCAGGTTTTGCTATGTTCCAATGGGGCTCTGTAGTTTGGAGATCCCGCAGAGACTTGGGTGGGATGGGATCTCTAACCCTGTGTCCATGTCTTATGGATAGCAAGCAGGGTGTGTGCCCAGGTGTACACAGCCCATATAATGAGGGGCTAGTGAGAGCAGAGAGTGGAGGAAGGTGGAGTGTGTGCAGCTTGCTGCTTGCTGCTGCAAGACAGACCTGTGTCTGAAAAGCTGTCTGCCCTGTGTGTGACTACATCCCTGGTAAGAGGGGACTTGGTGTCTGAAGGACTGGGAAGGTTGGGACGGCTAGAAGGGCCTGTGAGACCAGAGAAGAGTCTGGGAGGCTGGGAGAGCCGAGGTGACTAGCAAGTCCAAGGGGGCTGAAGGAAGTCCTGAAGTCTGGGGGACAGTAAGCAAACCCAGGGGTCTGGAGAGTTCTGTTGAGGACAGGAGTAGGCTGGTTCAGCAGGGAACTGCAAGGCAAAGTAAGCCTAGGAGCCACGAGGCTTGGCATTTTCGGTTGTATGAATTTACTGAAGAAGAACCCCTGTGTGGGAAATCCTGTGTATAAATTTTTATTTTGTTCCTGTGAATAAAAATGGGCTGCCATGCCCTCAAACCTGATAATTGACTGCTGTGGACTCACTACGTGAAGATGCATCTACCACTGAGCTAAATACCCCAATATTACAATATATATACACTGTATTCATTTTAGCTAGATCCGTTCCTGTTATTCTCTTCCTACTGGCAGGCAGGTGTTTTTACAGTATTTACAGTTAGTGTACTGTGTCCTCTGCACAGTGTGCACCTAAAGCTACCTGAAGAAAATTGCTGCTGTTCTGATCCTATTAGTACCACAGGCAGGCAGCTGCAGTATTTACAGTTAGTGTACTGTGTCCTCTGCACAGTGTGCACCTAAAGCTACCCAAAGACAATTGCTGGTGTTTTCATACTAATAATACTACAGGCAGGCAGTTGATTCTGCTAGCTGCCAATAAAAGAGGGCAAGCAGGCTCTGTGTCTAGAGGCAACAGTGCTGGTCATGGACACGGTGCATCCTCATCAGCACGTGGCCGTGGGACACACTTGTCCTTTTCTTTGTCAGCTGGCTGTGTTGAGCCACAACATGCGGAAGACTTGGTAGAGTGGATGACCAAGCCGTCCTCATCCTCTCTCACCCAGGCTCAGGTTACTTGTTTGGTAAAGCAGCTGCCAACGCAGCCTCTTCCCTCGGCTCAATGGCATCAGTCACTCCTTCCCTAGCCCCACCATGTCCTCTTGAGGAGTCCCCGGAACTGTTTGACCACAGTGTTGGGTACATGCTCCAGGAGGATGCCCAGAGTTTTGAAGGCTCCGATGATGGTACCCAGCTAGAGGAAGGCAGTAACGTGAGCCCAGAGAGAGGGGGTGCCCAAGAAGGACAGCAATCTGGCAGTCATGTTCCCCCAGCTGCAGCATACTGCCAGCTTTGCTCCAGTGATGAGGAGGGAGGGGATGAGGTCACTGACTCAACGTGGGTGCCTGATAGGAGAGAGGAGGAGGAGGCACATCACCAATGAGGCAGGATGCCCTCCAGGGGCCAGCTTAAGGGCAGCACACCGACTGCATCGCACTGCAGAGCTCTGCATGTGCAGGGCGCTGCTGTCTCTGCGCATTATTCCAAAAGTTTTTTGGTGTGGGCCTTTTTTAAAACGAGTGCATCAGATCCCACTGCTGCTATTTGCAACATATGTCTCAAGTGTATCTCACGTGGCCAAAACATTTCCTACTTGGGCACCACATGCTTGACCAGACATATGTTGACCTGCCATGCAGTTCGTTGGCAAGCGTACCTAAAAGACCCACACCAAAGAACAAAGAGGACCTCTCCCTTGATCCTCACCAGCTGGGATCTCCAACCCCACTATACCTTCAGTCCTCTCTGAGACCTGCACTGAGAGGAATGAAGGTGTAGAATTAGGTGTGTCACAGCCAAGTACTTGGGGGCAATCTGCTATAAGTACACCAACGTCAGATTGTACCAAGCAAATTTCCCTGCCCCAGCTACTGCACCACAGAAAGTAGTTTGCTCCTAGCCATCCACATGCCCAGCGGTTGAATGCTAGTTTGGCTAAATTGCTAGCACTTCAACTGCTGCCTTTTCAGTTGGTAGACTCTGCCCCCTTCCGTGAGTTTGTGGAATGTGCGGTATGTGCGGTTCCTCAGTGGCAGGTTCCCAAATTCCACTTTTTCTCATGGAAGGCGATTCCGGCTCTCTACTGGCATGTGGAAGGCAATGTCTTGGCCTCGCTGGACAGGGCGGTCAGCGGTAAGGTGCATATTACCACTGACTCATGGTCCAGCAGGCATGGACAGGGACATTACCTATCTTTCACCACGCACTGGGTGACTCTTCTGGCAGCTGGGAAGGATGCAGGACAGTGTGCAGTAGTGTTGGAGGACTTGTACGTGGCTGGGAGGAGATGGCTGCGGATCATGTCGTCCTTAGTGACCCAGAGGTCTCTGGACCGAATGCCTCAGCAAACCTATGCTGCATGGCCTCCCTGATCCTGCAAAGCCTGCGGAAGGATCCTTGTATTCGTGGTATCAAAGGGAGGGATCATTACTAGCTGGCAACCCTCCTTGATCCACGTTACAAGGGTAAGGTTGTGGACCTTATCTTGCCGTCGCAGAGGGAGCAGAGGATGAAACATCTTCGGGAGGCCTTGCAGAAAGGTTTGTGCAATGTGTTTCCAGAGCCTGGGAGGTTACAATTTCCTGGTCCTTCTGGACAACGCGTTGCTGAGGCTTCGGTCAGTCACAGAAGGAGCGGTGGAGAAGGTGGCCATCTGACTGATGCGTTCAGACAATTTTTTAGTCCGCAGCCCCAAGGTATGATCGGTTCCAGCAACCATCGCCAGCGTCTGATTCACATGATGCAGGAATACCTAGGGGCAAGAACAGACTTGGACACCCACCGAAAATCCTCTGGGTTACTCGGTCTTGAGGATGGATCACTGGCCAGAGTTTGCACAGTATGCAATTGAGCTACTGGCCTGTCCTGCATCCAGCGTTCTTTCGGAACGAACTTTTAGTGCTGCTGGAGGCTTTGTAATCGATCACAGGGTCCGCCTGTCCACCGAATCGGTCGATCGGCTGACCATCATAAAAATGAATCAGTCTTGGATCACCAGCTACCAAACACCTTATGCTGATGTAACCGAATATATATATTTTTTTTTTTTTAATGTGAGATCCCTTCAAGACTGCCTATGCTGATGCTGAGTGACTATCCTGTTATGCTGAGTGACAATCCTCTTCCTCCTCAATTTTCATGCTGATAGCTTGTAAGAACATTTTTGGTTCTGGGCACTGCCACCAGTGGCTAAGGCCCAATTTTTCAGCCCTTGTTTAACAGGGGCGTGTAATCACAATTTTTGATGCAATACTTTGCAGCAGGGCTCATTCCTGCACTCCAACTAGAGTATCTGTGAGGGGTTGCAGTGTTGTGGCAAAAGCACCAGTGCCCAAGGCCCAATTTTTCAGCCCTTGTTTAACAGGGGCATATAGTTACAATTTTTGATGCAATACTTTGCAGCAGGGCTCATTCCTGCGCTCCAACTATAGCATCTGTGAGGGGTTGCAGTGTTGTGGCACAGTGCCTAAGGCCCAATTTTTCTGCCCCTGTTCAACAGGTGCATGTAATTACAATTCTACTATCTACTATTTCACAGCAGGGCCCATTCCAGCGCCCACCAAGAGTAACTGTGAGGACTTACAGTGTTGTGGCAATACCAACACCTAAGGCCCCAATTTCTGCAGAATATATAGGGTAGGTCCCTACTTTTAAACATCCAACTTACAAACAACTCCTACTTGCAAACGGAAGGAGAGAACAGGAAGTGAAATGAAATCTACCCCTAGAAGGGAAATTCTCTCCTGTAAGAGTTAATATGGGAAAAACGTGTCTCCTCTACACTGATGCTTTATCACCAATCCTTGTTTCACTAAAAACCCCACATTTTCAAAAAAACATTTGTCATTGGGACAGAAAGTGAGGTGAAATCTTCTGAAGAGATGCACAGACAGCAAAACAAATGTTACAGGGGTGATAACCCTTCCCTTTGTTTTCCAAAAAGCGTAAAAATAGATTTTTTGGCTGGAGCTACACTTTAAAAATGTACCAGTTCACAATTACAAACAGATTCGACTTGATAACAAACCTACAGTCCCTGTCTTGCTTGCACTGCCTGTATACTGCTGTTCAGAGTATATAGGGCCCGGAGGCCCCACGCCTTTCCTTTTTTTAATTTTGGTGTGAGGTTCCCCTTAATATCCATACAAGACCCAAAGGGCCTGGTAAAGAACTGCGGGGGGGTACCCATGCCGTTTGTCTCACTGATTTTGATCCATATTGCTGGGAACCGACATTACATTAAAGCCGCAAGCAGTTTTTCCTTGTCAAAAGAAGTTTATTGAGTATACAATGTTATAAAGATACATAAAGTAAGTTTACAAGGATCTATAAAGTAAGCTCATTGTTTTACAGTAGGGTTTATATATGTATATATCATGAAATTTCAAATATTAAACATTGGGTTCACGTAAACCTAAATTAAAGATATATATCATTTCCTTAGTTACTTTTGTAGGTATTTAAATGATTTATACCTACTATACATATTGTTTACAAGTAGAGTGTATATAGGTCAGATAAATTCTGATAATGAGCTTTAATCATAAGGTGGAGAAAAGGAAAGAGAAAGAAGAAAAAGGGTTGAAAGGTAGAGGTATGGTCCACAAGGTTGTCCCGCTCGTCAGTATATTATTCTTTTTAGTTCTCTTTGAAGCCTTAGAATGGGTGTCTCTGTAAGTCATTTAATCTGTTACCATGGCAACAGGACAGAGTCTATGAAGTTTGGCAGGAACTGTTTTATCCAAGGATGCCAAAGTTTTTCAAATTTTGGAATTTGATTTTGATCGATGGCTACCATCTTAGCATGGGACATTGTATTATTCATTCTGTGAATTGTTTCTGCTAGTACCAATGTAGGAGATTTCCATGCCTTGGCCACTGTTTGTTTTGCAGCCGTTATTAGTTGGATCATAAGTTTGAATTGAGAGAGTGTTAACCGTTCCGGTTTTAGATTAAGTAAAGTTAAATATGGATCTGGTTGTATTATTTTTTTAAATATTTTAGATGCAATCACGAAGACTTCCTTCCAGAAGGTTTGGATTACTGGGCACGTCCACCATATGTGTAAATATGTGCCTATTTCTGGGCATCCTCGAAAACAAAGAGCTGAGGTATTAGGTGAATATTTTGCCACTCTAGCGGGTACAAGGTACCAGCGAGTTAGGACTTTATAATTTGTCTCCAGTGCTAAGATGTTGGGTGAAGATGACTTAGATGTGAGCCATATGTTAGACCAGTCCGTGTCTTCTAAAGTTCGTCCCAGGTCCTCCTCCCACCTCTGAACGTAAGAGGGTCTATTAAGATTTGCTACTCCATATAATTGATTATAAAGTGATGAAATTGTACCTTTAGCAAATGGATCTTTTGTACAGATTGATTCAAAAATGGATAATTGGAATAATGGTGTATCCCCCTTTAGGAATGGTGTATAGAAATTTTTGATTTGGAGATATCTAAATATCTCAGAGTTTGGTAGATCATATTTTTCTCTAAGCGATGGGAATGAAAGGAATGATTTAGATGCTATGAAGTCATTTAGTGTCTGAATGCCTGATGTTGTCCAAGCTTTAAAAGAATTTGGGTAGATCCATGCCGGATAAAAGGCCGGATTTCTGATAAAAGAAAGGAGAGGATTGTGTGGAGATTGTAACTGATATTTGGTTTTTAGTTTATCCCAGAGAGATAAGAAGTGTTTAGTTATGGGATTATGAATTTTAAAGCGGTCTTTAGGATCAAGCCATAATAAATTTGATATTAATAGAGGGTCATTTTCTGAAGCCTCTATAAATACCCATAATGGGATTTCCTGTTTTGCATGGTATTTGGACAGACTGGCCAAATGTGCTGCTCTGTAGTAGTTAGTAAAATTAGGGTATCCTAGGCCTCCTTTATTTTTGGGAAGATGTAGTGTGTGTATAGGTATACGTGGTTTAGAAGAGCCCCATATAAACGAAGTTGCTCTTTTTTGTACTATTCTCAAAAAATAGGAAGGAATTGGAATAGGGAGGACCCTGAATAGATAAAGCAATTTGGGTAGAATAGTCATTTTGATTGAATTAATCTTCCCTATCCAGGATAAAGGAAGTTGCGACCATTGTTTTATTAGATTTGTGATCTGTCTTAATACAGGAGGATAATTGGTTGAGAATAAGTCAGAATGAGATGCTGTTAAATGAATTCCAAGATATGGGATTGATTTTTCTGCCCATGTGAATGGGAGGGCAGCCCTAGCCGGGATCAATTCCATGTTTGTGAGTGAAATATTAAGCACCAGGCATTTCTTAGGATTAATCATAAGGCCGGATAGGGCTGCAAATCCATCAAGAGCTGGTATTAAGTTAGGACCAGAGACCTGTGGTGATGATAGAAAAAGTAATATATCGTCTGCAAATATACATAATTTGTGTGTAATACCTCCTACTTCAATGCCAGTTATAGTTTGGTTTGTTCTGATGTATTGGGCCATGGGTTTGAGTATAAGGGCAAATAATAAGGGAGATAATGGGCAACCCTGTCGGGTACCTCTTTCGATATTAAAGGCTTCAGATTTGTATCCAGCATATTTTATATAGGCTTTGGGTTTATTATATAATGCTTTGATCCATGTTAAAAAGTGGGGTCCAAAACCCCATTTTTGTAATGAATATTGCATATATTGCCAGGATACTGTGTCAAATGCCCTCTTAATATCGAGAGATAGAAAACATAAAGGGATTTTCCGTTTTTTAGCAATATGTGCCAATAACACTGCCCTGCGTATATTATCGCCTGCCTGTCTATTTGGCATGAAGCCTACTTGATCTCTATGTATTAATTTTCCTACAATGCTATTGAGGCGTTTTGCTATTATTTTTGCTAATAATTTAATATCGAGGTTTAACAGAGAGAGAGGCCGATAATTCACACAGGAAGTATCATCAGAAAGGGGTTTTGGGATCATACAAACAATTGCCATTAGTGTTTCTTGCCGAAAAGAATGTCCTTCTAGAAGTTTGTTAAAAGTTTCAGTGAGAATGGGAGAGAGTATTTCTGAGAATGTTTTATAGTATAAAGCCGAGTAGCCGTCTGGGCCTGGTCTTTTGTTAAGTTTTAGGTCTTTTATGGCGTTAGCAACTTCATCTATAGTAATAGGCTCATCCAAACTGCTTTTTTGATTCTGAGATAACTCAGGTAAGGTTATTTTTGAGAAGAAGGATTCAGCTTCTGTAGGATTAAATTCATTGTTTGTCTTGTATAAAGTTGCGAGATGTGAGTGAAATTTATGGACTATTTTAACTGGATTACAAGTGTAAACATTTTTTGATAATTTCAAACGTATTGGTTTGAAAGATTTGTTAGTTGAATTTAATGCCCGAGCCAAATATGTACCTGGTTTGTTTGTATTCATGTAGAAATTGTGTTTGGAGCGTTTGAGGGATTTATCAACTGACTCAGTGAGAAATAGATCGTATTCCAATCTAGATTTTTCCAGATGAGATTTTGTACTCTGAGATGGATTATCTTGAAATGATATGTAGGCTGCATTAAAATTGAGTTCTAGTTTTTTTGCTAGATTTTTGCGTTCCCGTTTAAATAGTGCCATTTGTCTTTGTATTGTACCACGCAAGACAGGCTTATGAGCTTCCCACAGTGTTATTGGGGAGATGTCTGTTGTATTATTAATTGATATGTATTCCTTTAAAGCTTGTTCAATGGCCATCTGATGTAGTGGGTGTTTGAGCATTATGTCCGGTAAGTACCACGTTGGGTCATGCGCTTTTGGTATGGCTGAGGCTATAGTAGTGTATACTGCATTATGGTCAGACCACGGAATCGGAATTATATCTGATGCAATAATTTCTGGTATCATTCCTATTGTTAGAAAAATATGATCTATTCTGGTGAAGGTTTGATGAGGGTGTGAGAAATAAGTGAATTTCTTTTTCATTGGGTTACTTTCTCTCCATGAATCTACCAGATTGTATTTGGAAAGAAGTTGAGAAAAAGGTAATCTAGAGGTTATTTTGGATGGTGTAAAAGGTGATTTATCTAGAAATGGGAGGAGGACCTGGTTCGAATCCCCACACATTATCACTGTTCCTATTTTGTGTGTATTAATCACTTGTAATATATGTGAGAGGAATGGTGTAGGTTGTTAGGAGCGCAGTAGGAAATCACCGTGATTGCTGTATCCATTATATAACCCATGAGTATCAGGTATCTACCTTCTGGGTCTTTAATTTCTGATGATAAGGTGAATGGTGTGGATCGGTGAAATGCAATTGGAGTTCCCCTTTGCTTGGTACAGGCAGAAGCCGTGTAAATTTGTTGATAAAAAGGAGAAATATATTTTGGAGTAGAATCTTTGGTGAAGTGTGTTTCTTGGAGGCATACTATGTGAGCCTTCTTGTTATGGAAAGTACGGAAGGCTTTGGTCCTTTTTTGAGGGACATTTATTCCCTGAACATTCAGGTAAAGTATATTCAGTGGTGCCATGGCAATAGATCAAATAGTTTTGACTTACTTTTTGTTATGCAGAGCTGACTGCGCAGATCAACCTGTGTGGACAGAAGAGATGAATAGATAGAAAAGAAACCAGTGAATTCTGGAGTAAAGAGTAAACAAAAAACATATGAGATTAGATGATACATTGTATAAATTATTTTTTGCAAGTAATCACAATTTACCCGTGAAAGAGAATAAATATCTCTCTCAGGGGAATAAGTGCCTTCGTCACACTCCCACATAATATGGTTGGGAGAATGGGGAGGGCTAATGGGGGTACACGGATCTTCCGCTTACAGGAGAGAAGTGCTATGTCAAAAGACTTCAAAATGATGTTTCATTAATTGGAGTGCAGAATATAGTTTTTGTTGAAATTATTTATTCCAGGGTGGTTGTATATGGTTAGTCTTGCCCTAGGCTAAATAATTCAGTTAGAAAGGTACTGTTAATAACTTTGGTATTGATGAAGATAGTTTGAATTATTTTGGGATTTTAACCCTTTTAGAGTAAACAATTACATATTTTATTCATATGTAACTGTTTAGATATGTTAACTCTTAAAATTGAGGTTGTATTGCTTCAGATTAGAATAAACAAAAACATAATTCTAGGAACTAGTTAGGTAACAATATATTTGTTTTAAGAAAAGAAAGAAAAAGCTTCCATTACTTCTGGATTATTGAACATATTTGTCCTAAAAAGTAATAAATCTATTGTTATTACCTGATAATATATAACTGAACAAGAATTTCCTTATTTCACTTATATATTCTAAGGCTATATGAATCAGAAGTAATAAGAAATATAACTGGAATGTAACATGATCCCACACAGTGTGTGACTATCAGAATGCAGTTACATTCAGTTATAAATATAGTTTTTTTTATAGAGAACCATCTCTTAGTATAATAAATGAAGAGATATCAGGAATTAGGATGTCAGTCCTTTGAATCTTCTTGGTCCATGGATGATGTGGCATAACGGCCTCTTTTGTGAGAATGATGATTCCCATTTTGTTCTGAAATTTTCTGGGTGCTGCCTGAAGGTGAAGATGACGCCATTCTTCTGCGTGTGGGAGTGTTGCTGCTTGTGGGTTCTGTCAGATTTTATTTTAAAAGGGTTTGTTGTAGTTCATCTGCTGATCTGCTTCTGTAAATTGTACCTTGGTAGTTAAATCTGACTGAAAAGGGGAAGCCCCATTGATACATAATGTTGTGGCGTTGCAGTTCCATTAGTTGGGGTTTCATGGATCGTCTTTTAGTAATAGTAAGTTGGGATAGGTCAGCAAAAATTTGATAATTGTGTCCTTGAAAATTAAGTTCCTTTTTTTTCTCTTGCAGCAATTAGTATTTGTTCTTTCGTTCTGTAATAATGAAATTTTGTGATTATATCACGTGGGGGTCCATCTTTCTTTTTGGCTGTGAGGGCTCTGTGTACTCTGTCCAGTTCTAAACGTTCAATAGGGATATCTGGCTTTAGTTCTTGTAATAGAGCAGTAATAGTAGATTGCAGGTCTGTCACAGTTTCAGGTATTCCCCTTATGCGCAAGTTTGAACGTCTGGCTCTATTTTCGGAATCTTCGAGCTTAGTTTGAAGTATTAGATTCTCTTTTTTTAATTGTTCCAATTCTGTTATATTTTCTTGGGTTGTAATTTCAATTTCATCCATTTTTATTTCTAAGGCTGCGGTGCGGTTTCCCAGCTCTCTTATTTCTTTGGTTAGGCTTTTTGTTATTTGGTCTGAGGTTTGTTTTAAAGCCTTATGAAGCATCTTTTCAAATTGTAATAATATTACTGGGGATACTGAGGAGGCTTGTGGAGAAGTTTGTGAGAGGATTTGTTCTGTATCTGACTCAAATGGAGAGTCTTGCTGTGACATTTTCTGTCTGTGAGAGCGCCCTGATGCTGTATCTTGTGAGGTGACTGGAGCTGCTTCAGCTGCAGTGAGTGCCTGTGAGCTCTTTGTGAGGTGATTTTTATTTCTGCCACGGTTTCCTCCCTGTACCATATTTCCTGCCCAAACTTTCACAGTTTGTTCCCTGGGGCAAAAAGGTTCAAATGGATACCTTTTGAGCCTGTAGGCTCCGCTTTGTCCTTCTCTTCTCTCCTCATCGGTGTGGAGCTCTAACAATGCATGTCTGCTCCGCTAGGCTCCGCCTCCTGCCCCCCGCCGCAAGCAGTTTTAAATGACTTTTATTCCTTTACAAATGTCATTTTGTGCAGGGACTGTTGTAAGCACAGGAAACACGCGCCACTTTACAGGCTCACTATAGACACCCCCGAGGTATGATATTTAAAGGAATATTTCACTTTTTTTTTCACTTTAAGCATCATTTAAAATCACCGCTCCCGAAAAAAAACGGCCGTTTTTAAAACTTTTTTTTGCATTGATACATGTCCCCTGGGGCAGGACCCGGGTCCCCAAACCCTTTTTAGGACAATAACTTGCATATTAGCCTTTAAAATTAGCACTTTTGATTTTGAACATTCGAGTCCCATAGACTTTAACGGGGTTCTAAAGTTACATAGTATTACATAGTAGGTGAGGTTGAAAAAAGACACAAGTCCATCAAGTCCAACCTATGTGTGTGATTATGTGTCAGTTCAGTTCAGTGACGGTTCTGAAATTTGCGCAAACTTTCGGTCCGTTCGCAGGTTCTGGTGAGAACCGAAACGGGGGGTGTTCGGCTCATCCCTATACATGACAGACTATCCAAGGGTTAATACTGCAAGACACTGAGGGACCCCAAGTACTGGGAGACAATTTCAATGAACAGAAGACACATACACAGAGTGAGTTCAAAGAAATGTCTGAGTTTTATTGGGCGGGTATACAGCTTATATTTGGTTCAACTTTACCAATCATAATAGGGGAGGGGGGAGCTGTTAGTAGGAGGATATACTGAATATCATTAATAATGAATTAAACAGTTCATCATTATATGATTATACACGCCTATAACCCCTAAAAACATGGCTGCCACAAGGTTACCAGGGTGGAAACGCCATCTGTTGATGACTAATAGATCATCTTTCTGTTACCTTCCTGTCCTACGTTTATGTACCCTTAGAGAGGAAGGTGGGCAAAACCACATTTTATTTATATATTATAAGATGCTCATTAATGCTTATGCAAGCAGGTTTGTTCATGCTCTTGCGACATATAGCTGAAAACCTAAAACTTACAGAATAAACTTGAAAATGAGTTTTGCACCTAAAACAAGTGTACATACACTTTATAGCTAAAGCAAGATGGAGTCACTGTTGTTCAATTATATTACTACAATGTGAAACCCCAAAGTTTGGAGTATATGTGAATTTTGATGTATTGTGGGGCGTACACAGTCAGACTTTTTGACCGGACTGGTCTGACGGACGCTGACGGACCAAATCCGGCAGACAATCCGATCGTGTGTGGGCTTCACCGGACCTTCAGCAAACTTTTCCAGTCGCAAATCTGACGGACTTTAGATTTGGAACAGGCTTTAAATCTTTATGTCGAAACTCTGCCGGACCCAGAAATCCGCTCGTCTGTATGCTAGTCTGACGGACAAAAACTGACACTAGACAGCTATTGGCTACTGGCTATCAATTTCCTTATTTTAGTCTGGTGTACGTCATCGCGTACGAATCCGTCGGACTTTTGTGTGATTGTTTGTAGGAAAGTCCGTTCGTTAGAAAGTCCATCAGGAGTCCGTCAAAAGTCTGTTGAAAGTCCACTGGAAAGTCTGTCAGACCAGTCCGGTCGAAAAGTCCGCCCGTGTGTATGCGGCATTGGTTCTATGCACAAGGTTTCATACAGTATCTCACAAAAGTGAGTACACCCCTCACATTTTTGTAAATATTTTATTATATCTTTTCATATGACACCAATAGGGATGAGCCGAACACCCCCCTGTTCGGTTCGCACCAGAACATGCAAAAAATGTGTTTGAACACGCAAACACCGTTATGGGACATGAACATGAATAATCAAAAGTGCTCATTTTAAAGGCTTATATGCAAGTTATTGTCATAAAAAGTGTTTGGGACCCAGGTCCTGCCCCAGGGGACATGGATCAATGCAAAAAAAAAGTTTTAAAAACGGCCGTTTTTTCAGGAGCAGTGATTTTAATAATGCTTAAAGTCAAACAATAAAAGTCTAATATTCCTTTAAATTTCATACCTGGGAGGTGTCTATAGTATGCCTGAAAAGAGGCGCATGTTTCCCGTGTTTAGAACAGTCTGACAGCAAATTGACATTTCAAAGGAAAAAAAGTAATTTAAAACTAAAACTACTCGCGGCTATTAATGAATGCCAGTCCGACAATACACATAAAAGTTCATTGATAAAAACGGAATGGGAATTCCCCAGAGGGAAACCCCGAACCAAAATTAAAAAAGAAAAATGACGTGGGGGGTCCCCCTAAATTCCATACCAGGCCCTTCAGTCTGGTATGGATACTAAGGGGTGCCCTGGGGGAATTTTTTTTTTTTTTTAAATGGCGTGGGGTCTCCCTCAAAATCTATACCAGACCCTGCAGGTCTGGTATGGATTTTAAGGGGAACCTCGTGCCAAAAATTTTAAAAAAATGGTGTGGGGTTCCCCCCCCAAAAATCCATACCAGACCCTTATCCGAGCACGCAACCTGGCAGGCCGCAGGAAAAGAGGGGGGGACAAGAGTGTGGCCCCCCTCCTGAACCATACCAGGCCACATGCCCTCAACATTGGGAGGGTGCTTTGGGGTAGCCCCCCAAAACACCTTGTCCCCATGTTGATGGGGACAAGGGCCTCACCCCCACAACCCTTGCCCGGTGGTTGTGGGGGTCTGCGGGCGGGGGGCTTATCAGAATCTGGAAGCCCCCTTTAACAAGGGGACCCCCGGATCCCGGCCCTCCCCCTGTGTGAAATGGTAAGGGGGTACAAAACTTCTTTTTTCTTCTTTTCGGGCTACCCCAAACACCCTCCCAATGTTAAGGGCATGTGGCCTGGTATGGTTCAGGAGGGGGGGCACTCTCTCATCCCCCCTCTTTTCCTGCGGCCTGCCAGGTTGCGTGTTCGGATAAGTGTCTGGTATAGATTTTGAGAGGGACCCCACGCCATTTTTTTTTTAAAAACATTTTGGACGGGGTTCCCCTGTGGGGAATTCCCATGCCGTTTTTATCAATGAACTTTTATGTTGTATTGTCGGACCGGCAATTCATTAATAGCCGCGAGTAGTTTTAAATGACTTTTTTCCTTTTGAAATGTCATTTTGCTGTCAGACTGTTCTAAACACGGGAACCATGCGCCCCTTTACAGGCATACTATAGACACCCCCCAGGTATGAAATTTAAAGCAATATTACACTTTTATTGTTTCACTTTAAGCATTATTAAAATCACTGCTCCTGAAAAAATGGCCCTTTTTTAAATCATTTTTTTTTTGCATTGATCTATGTCCCCTGGGGCAGGACCCAGGTCCCCAAACACTTTTTATGACAATAACTTGCATATAAGCCTTTAAAATTAGCACTTTTGATTTCTCCCATAGACTTTTAAAGGGTGTTCCGCGGCTTTCGAATTTGCCGCGAACATCCCAAATTGTTCGCTGTTCGGCGAACTGGCGAACAGCCCATGTTCGAGTCCAACATGAGTTCGACTCGAACTCGAAGCTCATCCCTAGATACCACTGAAGAAATTACACTTTGCTAGAATGTACAATAGTGAGCTGCTGGATAGTAGAGACTTTGCGCTCCTCCACCTTTGTTTTGAGGATGCCCCACAGATGCTCAATAGGGTTTAGGTCTGGAGACATGTTTGGCCAGTCCATCACATTTACCCTCAGCTTCTTTAGCAAGGCAGTGGTGGTCTTAGAGGTGTGTTTGGGGTCATTATCATGTTGAAATACTGCCCTAAGGCCCAGTCTCAGAAGGGAGAATCCAGTAATCAATGTCGTTAGTCTGCTTGTCTTCAGGAAACTGTTTGCGGGCTTTCTTCTGCATCATCTCTAGAAGAGGCTTCCTTCTGGGATGACAACCATGTAGACCAATTTGATGCAGTGTGCGGCGTATGGTCTGAGCACTGACAGGCTGATCCCCTACCCCTTCAACCTCTGCAGCAATGCTGGCAGCACTCATATGTCTATTTCCCAAAGACAGCCTCTGGATATGATGCTGAGCACGTGCACTCTACTTCTTTGGTGGACCATGGCGAAGCATGTTCTGAGTGGAACCTATCTTTTTAAACCGCTGTATGGTCTTGACCATCATGCTGCAGCTCAGTTTTAGAGTCTTGACAATCTTTTTATAGCCTAGTCCAGGGATATGCAATTAGCGGACCTCCAGCTGTTGCAGAACTACAAGTCCCATGAGGCATACAGTACCTGCCCGTGAGATTGTGTTTCCAGCGCGATCCCATCACACTGGTTCTTGGCGACAGGGTACTATGCATCTTACACATTTTCCTATTGCAGCAATCGCGAGAGAGAATTCCCCTCCGAGAGCATACCAGGCCCTTAGGTCTGGTATAGATTTTAAGGGGAACCCCCTACACCGAAAAAACAGCCTGGGGGTCCCCCCAAAATCCATACCAGACCCTTATCCGAGCATGCAGCCCAGCTGGTCAGGAAAGGAGGTGGGGACGAGCGAGCGCCCCCCTCCTGAACAGTACCAGGCCGCATGCCCTCAACATGGTGCACAATGACTTGTATAGGCATGGGGCGCAGTCACCGGGTGATGTCACCCGGTGACCCTGCCCCTTATGACGTCACAGACCCAGGGCATGATGGGACTGTGACATCATCATAAGGGGCAGGGTCACCGGGTGACATCACCCGGTGACCACGCCCCATGCCTATATAAGTCGTTGCGCACCTCGCACATGGCATTACAGCGGGAGAGAGCGTCGTGTCAACATCGGAAGAAGAGAAGAGGGAAGAAGATGACGGAGAAGACCGGGGTGCCCAGGTGCACACAGCCCATATAATGAGGGACTGGTGAGAGCAGTGGGAGGAGGAAGGTGGAGTGGGAGCAGCTTGCTACTGCTGTAGGGAGACAGATCTGTGTCTGGAAAGCTGTCTGCCCTGTGGGAGACTGCAGCCCGTGTTAGGGGGATTCTTTGCCCAGGGACTGGAAAAGGCTGGCCAGCCTTGAGAGTCGGGAAGACTACAGAAGCCAGTGAGTGCTGGGGGATGGAAAGAATCAACTATATTGAGAGCAAGCAGAGGAACTGCTGACAAGAGAGCCAGGTGGCATGGTATGTTTTCCTTATTTTGAGTGCTAAATGAAGTTAAACCCCGCGTGGGAATCCTGAATGGACCTTTTGCTTTTGTTTTTTTCACTTAATAAACATGGGCTACCAGGCCCTTAACCATAACGCCTGTTTGACGTGGACTCACTGCACTAAAAGAGCATTTATCACTTTAGTTAAACACCCTGATATCACAAAGATTAGACAAGACTTGCTGTGAAGTTCTCATTGTAAAGTCAGTTGGATCTTGGACATCACAGAAACCTGAAGGCTTTGAAGTTTGATTAGTCTTTTCAATGGATATAAAATATATTTAATAAGAGGTTTGTCATAAGAAAAAAATTGGAAAAAGCACTCACTCAGTGGAATGAAGGCTGTGCATGTCATCTATGAGGTGGGGGATATTCTTCAAGCTGTGCAGAGAGCGGCTGGTGTAGATGGAGGTTCCTGTGAGGCAAGATTGGCAGCTACTAGAGGAGCTGCCACTACCTGTTTTTAACTATTCACTTGTCTTTGCAAACAGATCTGACACCCCCCCCCCCCACTCATTATTACAGTAGCACCATAGTAACTTCTTCATAAGATATATTAATGAATATAAGATATTGAATGCTAGAAGAGCAATTTGCCTTTTTGTGTGTTTGGAACATGACTTGTGTGAATTGTTGTAAGAACTAAAGGCAATTATGTTCTGTTTGTTGCTCAGTGCAGTATAGTAACATTTGTACTAATAGAGTCATGTCTTGTGTTAACTGTATAGTTGTAAAATTTAACTTGTGTGTATGCGTGTTAAAAAAATGCCTCTGGGGGGCATGTGCAGCTCTTCAAGATGGTGGACTTGTGATCCATGAGCGCCGGTCCCACTCTGCTCTCCACGACTCCCACACAGCTTCATCTGCATACAATCACCAGAGGGAGTAAGACCTACAGACCCCCAAAGCCTCCTAGCACCCCATGTTAAAATCATGGATCAGAGATCCTACTACCAGACCCTGCAAGCACCGCGGTCTGTAGTCGCTATGGACCATTACCCAACTAGGCCGCAATCCCCGATCTCAATTACACAAGGAGACCCAGAGGAATATTTTAGCACCCTGATGGCGGATTACAACTCCCAGCAAGCTCTTGCCTCACATCACCCCCCAGTTCATTTTAACCCCTGAACTGCTCGATGTCAAGCTCCAGGCACTAGCACAGCAGCTCACAAGGGGAATAGCCCAAGAGGTGAGGAGGATCTCTAGGGAAATCAGAGGGGAGATTGACCAGCTTGGTGAGTGCACAGCTACATTAGAAACTAAATTCGATGAGACATTATAATATGTAAACTGAAAGGTAACCAGGAGAGTCCGCCCAAACCTGCACTACCACCTCTGCGCTGGATATAAATCAAAACACAAAGCTGCCACTTAAATATCAAATCATATAATAACTGAATCCACCCTCCAATAGTGCAGATGGATAGTGGCGCTGCCTTTAAAATTGGTGAAAACACAGATTGTAACCCCACCGTTCTTATTACCATGGAGTAATTGGGAGGTGTGCTGTATCTCAAATGTGATAAATGATAAATTAACAATCACTCAAGCTCATGAAATATACACACACTCCAGTGTGTACACAAGAATATATAATGATAATGTATATCCCCCAATATTTCAACTATAATGTGATAAGTATATAAAACCATACACCACGTGACTATATTAAAAATAATAACTACAACACGTGATCATTAAAACATATGTGATAACTAAAATAGTGTACACAAAAAAATATATAAATAAAAATAAAGTCCAAAAGGATGTCTAGGATTAGATGAAAAATAAATATAAAAAATATAAAAATAGTCCACAAAAACAGTAATGATGATGTGTGACAAAATTTTACCACTCGAAGAAACAAAAGTGCAGGTGTCCTCAAAACCGTTCTGCTGTGATCCGCAAATTTCACCACACCTCAGTGACGTGATTCCACTCCCTTCTGAAATTCAAACTCACCAGCTGTTTAGGCCTCCCACTCTCGTGTTTGGCCGAACAAAACGTCAACCCACTCTCATGGGGGTTATCATGCGGTCCAGATCTCCACTGCTAAACACTGGCTTTCCTCCTCATAATCGTGAATCATATATAAAAAGAAATGCTCCAATAGTGTAGTACCGTTAAAAAGATCAATTTATTCACACTAAAACATCATCAAATTAACTCGCATTCAAATAAAATCTGGTAGGCAGAAAAACACTTCACATCATATTGGAAAGCAGCACGGCACACTGAACAGGATACAAAACGAAACCACAACACATGGCCACGGCAGACCCAAGGAGTATGGGAGCTGAAGTGCGTCTCACTCGCCTGCAGCAACCTGCCCCCAGCCGATCCCCGCTCTGTTACCCATCACCTCTTCCTTTAATCTCTGTGTTTTAGATTGCCAGAAAGCTAAGCCCCAACATGTTTCGTGACCAGCACTTATTCATGGGTTCAGCTGTCTGGCAGAGCAATCCCTCACTTTATGTAAATTACGGGGGCGGGCACAAATCACTCTGCGTCCGCACACTTCCTGTGTCCCCGTGACCACGATGTATGTACTCTCTCCTCATAGAACGTAACCCTTATAAGGTGAATACATCTAGATCGCATTTTAAATTGCAGAAATGAGTCACCATCCATGTTCACCTTCTCTAACATGGAGCCAAATCTCTCTTAAGGTGCTTTATAACGTATATAATGATATCTTGTGACAAAATTCTAACAGTGTAAACATCAACATATATAATTGTGCTCAAACCAAAAAAATGTCATATACCATTACCTTCTAGTGTACGCAAAATATCTGCATGATACTACAAATACTATATAGTACCGCAAAAAATTATTTAATTATTGTGCATGTATGACAAATTATGAGTGTTATTTACTAAATGAGAAAAAACTCAATGATCGAACATATCCCAATCTTATATTCAAAAAAAATATATAAAAAACTCCACTGATATTATTCAAGCGACTTAAGATGATGAAAAATTAGGTTCCTGTCCATATACGCTGGACCAGATCTTATATGGTGTACTAAAAAATTATTTTTGTTAATTATTCAAAAGTTCTTTTATTGGATTCTATATACGTGTGTATGTGAGCTATCCATGGATGTAGCTCCAAACTGCATACATATATCCTCAAGATATTATTAGCCAGATGAACTGCTAACAATAAATAATGATCACATGTTGCAGTTATTATTTTTAATATAGTCACGTGGTGTATGGTTTTATATACTTATCACATTATAGTTGAAATATTGGGGGATATACATTATCATTATATATTCTTGTGTACACACTGGAGTGTGTGTATATTTCATGAGCTTGAGTGATTGTTAATTTATCATTTATCACATTTGAGATACAGCACACCTCCCAATTACTCCATGGTAATAAGAACGGTGGGGTTATAATCTGTGTTTTCACCAATTTTAAAGGCAGCGCCGTTATCCATCTGCACTATTGGAGGGTGGATTCAGTTTTAAAAAAATTTGATATTTAAGTGGCAGCTTTATTTGTGTTTTGAATTATATCCAGCACAGAGGTGGTAGTGCATGTATACATTATTTATCAATTTAACCATCTGCAGCTATGGAAGTGATTAGTTTTTTTTCAAAAAGACAAATGAATCCTGACATTTTTTCCAACAATTAAGAAATAACAGAGCGTGAGGAAGATACTGTAGTACTGTTGAAGGATTTAGATCATTTTGCTTGAAAAACAGCTTAAAACATGGTGGGATGTGTTCACTTTTGAACACTACAACAGGGAAAAACTCATATTTAGAAGCTTGAGGTGGGAGGTTCCCCCTCAGGATGGACTCACAGATCCTGCTTTTATGAATGAGTGGTTGACTTTTTTTTTAATAAAGTGGGTATGGAACTTCAAGATTTGGTGTTAACTAGAAAACCGTTTAAGTTGGCGAAGATCAATGAACAGATCAATGATATGGAAAGAAAACTAGAACCGATTAAAGACACCAGCTCCATTTTGGATTTTATTAATAATATGAGGAAAAAAATGGAAAAATTAGATCGTGAAGTACAAAAGAAAAAAGTAAAGAAGTATATTGGGGATTCTGCTGATTTTAAAAAATAATAAAATTTACTTGTGGCAAAATTCTAATGTGGGAGGTGGACCTACTGATCCCAACAATGAGGCTGTAACTCCTCTTCTGCCATCAGGAAACCCACAGAGACCTATGGGGGTCAAAGGTGGGAAAGGTAAATCAGAACCGAACACACCGGGACATACCCATAGGGCATTACAACTACCATATGGGGCTGGTTACCAGCATGGTGGACACCAACAAGGGGAAGACTATTACTCACCGGGACCCCCAAATAGGGGAAGGGGTGGACATAGACAACAATCTAATCAATATCCCCCACCACGCCCGGTACAACAACATAGATCTAATTAACCTACTAATTACAACCCCTACCACCACCCCCAACCTTACCAAGAAGGGTATCCCACCCCACCCCATAACTATTATCCAGATATGGGGTACCAGATCCCTACTCACAACAGATATGCTCCTTTGATGGAGTATGAATCGAATGGATATTATAGTAATCCAAGATCTGGCCCACCTCCTTTTTTAGGGCACCGAGGGGGGGAGGGGAGGGGAAACCCCCAGAGGGAATGCTCACACAGTCAACAGCAGGGGTGGGGGGAGAAATGGTATGGACCAGTATTCAAACAGGGAACCCATACCCTTCCCAAGAGAAGAAGGGGTTGCAGATCAGGGAGATACAAACAACCCAAAAAAAAAGAATGAGGGACAACTGAAGGATGGAATTTTCAATTTAACGAAGACACAATTTAATAAGAATGAATTGAATATATTGAGCTTGGGGCTTAAATGTTCACCAAGGAAACCGATTAACAAATTTGAAGTGTATATAGACACTCATAAATTCATTTGTACTTTGAATATCAAAAAACATTTTTTGAGTCATCCAGCTGTGCCGAGGATGGGAACTGTGATTAGCTCCACCAGAATAGATACAGGTTTGAGGAACAAGTCATTGTTTAATCCCCAAAATTCTAGCAACCACTTCATCGAGGTTTTTAAAAATTTGGTACTGAGTGATATAGAAAAAATAAAGCCTATCAAAAGGGTTACTCTGGAATATATTGTTAATGGAATTAAATCATTAGAGGACAAGAATGATATTATTATCTGATCAGCGGATAAGGGGGGTGGTGTGGTCATTTTGGAGAAGGATTTTTATCATATCCAGTTGTTGGAGATGTTGGGTGACCGGCATACCTATTGGGAGTTACCATCAGATCCCACAAATGCGTATAGGATACAGTTGGGGGCTCTGGTGGAGTGGGGTTATGGGATTAAAGCTTTGAACTCAAAAGAAAAATGCTATTTGGTCCCCAGTTCATGTCGTATCCCTATAATTTACACCTTGCCTAAGATTCACAAGAATGCAAGGGTGCCACCAGCGCACCCCATTGTGAACAGTATAGGGTCAGTTACAGCCAGATTAGGGGAATTTTTAGATAAATTCTTGCAGCCTAGTGTGAAAGCCTCTAAGGCTTACCTAAAGGACACTACCGATTTGCTACGATCCTTACAAGAGGTTAAGTTTGATGCCACTTCAGATTTGTATTTAGCGATGGCCGATGTGGCCTCACTTTATACCATTATACAGTATGAAGATGCAGCATTAGCGCTCAATTGGGCACTCAGCAAACGAGATGACATTCCTCATGTGCAAAAAGTTTTTGTGGGTCATGCATTAGATTTCTGCATGACCCACAATTACTTTTGGTATAATGGACAATATTTTACACAGAGGGTTGGCGTGGCGATGGGAGCTAAGTATGCTCCCAGCCTGGCCAATCTGTTTTTAGCGGAGTGGGAAGATAGACAAGATAGATAGAAGTTTTCAACAACAAACCATCCCAGCTGCTATTCTACCGCAGATTCATAGATGACCTCCTATTTATTTGGGGGGGGTCGAGGGAATCTGCGGTTGAATTCATACAACGTCTGAATAATAATCCCAATAACATCAGATTTGATCATGTCATCAGTGACACTGAGGTTAATTATCTGGATGTCACTATAATGAAAACCAACAATTCTTTGAGCACAAAAGTTTACTTTTAAGATAACAGATCGGAACAGTTATCTTTCGATCAGGAGTGGACATCATCCCTCCTGGATCAAAAATACACCAAAGGGACAGATGCTCAGAGTCCGATGGAATTGTTCGGAGTTGACTACATATATGGCTCAGGCTGACATACTCAAGGAGAGATTTCTCCAAAAAGGATACGATAATGGGACCATTAATACTGTTATTCAGGAAGTGGCAAATATGCTGAGGGAACAATGTTTAAAAGAGAGGGACACTGGAGCACCAACTGATCAACACCAGCTAGGATTCATTTCAGATTTTCATCATCAGTATAAGGTTGTGGAAGGTATCTTTATGAAATACTGGTACATCCTGTGTAGGGATAAAGATTTGGGGGAAGTCTTACCGAACTACCCCAGATTCATCTACAGACGGGCACCAAACTTCGGTCACAGAGTAGAGAAGAAAATTCTGAATCCACCACAGCAACAAAGTTAAAAAATCAATCTACGGGGGTTTAATGCATGTAGAAAGTGCATTTGCTGTAGAACAGTACAAGTAAGAAATAGGGGTATGACTCAAATCACTAATGTAGAGGGAGAGACGTTTGAGATCAGAGACTTTATTACATGTAACTCCTCCTTTGCAGTTTACCTTTTGTGGTGCCCTTGTGGGTTATTTTATGTTGGGCGCACCAAAAGAGTATTAAAGGTGCGGATTGCTGAACACCTAGTGAACATTAAGAAAGGTTTTCAATATCAGTGTGTCTCTCCATTTCAAGGAGAAACACAATCAGGACCCAAGTTTATTGCAGTTTTGTGGTTTGGATGTGGTATACCAATCCTGGAGAGGGTCCAATCGAGTTAGGGATCTCTCTGAGAGAAACCCGTTGGATCTTCCTGCTTAAATGCTTATTCCCTGGAGGAATGAACATTGAGCTGGATCTGAACTGCTTCATTAGTAATTCCTAGTGATTATTTATTGTTAGCAGTTCATCTGGCTAATAATATCTTGAGGATATATGTATGCAGTTTGGAGCTACATCCATGGATAGCTCACATACACACGTATATTGAAACCAATAAAAGAACTTTTGAATAATTAACAAAAAATTTTTTAGTACACCATATAAGATCTGGTCCAGCGTATATGGACAGGAACCTAATTTTTCATCATCTTAAGTCACTTAAATAATAGTGGAGTTTTTTATATATTTTGCGCATCGAGCGCTGTATATTAAAGTATGGGGATATTTTTTGCACTTTATAGCACATTTTTTTGAATATAAGATTGGGATATGTTCGATTATTGAGTTTTTTTCTCATTTAGTAAATAACACTCATAATTTGTCATACATGCACAATAATGAATTTTTTTGCGGTACTATATAGTATTTGTAGTATCATGCAGATATTTTGCGTACACTAGAAGGTAATGGTATATGACATATATATTTTTTTGGTTTGAGCACAATTATATATGTTGATGTTTACAATGTTAGAATTTTGTCACAAGATATCATTATATAAGTTATAAAGCACCTTAAGAGAGATTTGGCTCCATGTTAGAGAAGGTGAACATGGATGGTGACTCATTTCTGCAATTTAAAATGCGATCTAAATGTATTCACCTTATAAGAGTTACGTTCTATGAGGAGAGAGTACATACATCGTGGTCACGGGGACACAGGAAGTGTGCGGATGCAGAGTGATCTGTGCCCGCCCCCACAATTTACATAAAGTGAGGGATTGCTCTGCCAGACAGCTGAACTCATGAATAAGTGCTTGTCACGAAACATGTCGGGGCTTAGCTTTCTGGCAATCTAAAACACAGAGATTAAAGGAAGAGGTGACAGGTAACAGAGCGGGGATCGGCTGGGGGACAGGTCGCTGCAGGCGGGTGAGACGCACTTCAGCTCCCATACTCCCTGGGTCCGCCGTGGCCGTGTGTTGTGGTTTTGTTTTGTATCCTGGTCAGTGTGCCGTGTTGCTTTCCAATATGATGTGAAGTGTTTTTCTGCCTACCAGTTTTTATTTGAATGTGAGTTCATTTGATGCTGTTTTAGTGTGAATAAATTGATCTTTTTAACGGTACTACACTATTGGAGCATTTCTTTTTATATATGATTCACGATTATGAGGAGGAAAGCCAGTGTGTAGCAGTGGAGATCTGGACCGCATGATAATCCCCATGAGAGTGGGTTGACGTTTTGTTCGGCCAAACACGAGAGTGGGAGGCCTAAACAGCTGGTGAGTTTGAATTTCAGAAGGGAATGCAATCACGTCACTGAGGTGTGGTGAAATTTGCGGATCACAGCAGAACGGTTTTGAGGACACCTGCACTTTTGTTTCTTGGAGTGGTGCAATTTTGTCACACATCATCACTGTTTTTGTGGACTATTTTTCATCTAATCCTAGACATCCTTTTGGACTTTATTTTTATTTACCGTATATATTTTTTTATGTACACTATTTTAGTTACTACATATGTTTTAATGATCACATGTTGTAGTTATTATTTTTAATATAGTCACATGGTGTATGGTTTTATATACTTATCACATTATAGTTGAAATATTGGGGGATATACATTAGCATTATATATTCTTGTGTACACACTGGAGTGTGTGTATATTTCATGAGCTTGAGTGATTGTTAAATTATAATTTATCACTTTTGAGATACAGCACACCTCCCAATTACTCCATGGTAATAAGAACGATGGGGTTATAATCTGTGTTTTCACCAATTTTAAAGGCACCGCCGCTATCCATCTGCACAATTGGAGGGTAGACATGATAATATGGTCAGGCCTTGGAAAAGGAAACTGCCTCTCTTAAAAACTCTGTTTCCCAACTACAACTTCAGCAAGAAGACCTGGAAAACAGAGAAAGACGCCAAAACCTCAGTATTCGCGGTGTTTCAGAGAATGTGGCTGACAACAACATCAGACCATATCTATTAGGCCAGCTGTTTAACCACCTTTCTTCTGACATTGTGGACATAGACTTGACCGGGCCCACAGGTCACTGGCCCCTATGCCTCCTTCAGGTGCCAGGCCATGACATTATAGTGGTGCAGTTCCACTATTATGAGAGCAAAGAATTACTGACCCTGGCTACTCGCAACCATTCCCATTAAGATTATAAAGGGGACAGAATACAAATTTTCAGCAACCTCTCTCCAATCACCCTGGCCAAAAGGCGCTCACTGCGACCCATCACTTCTCACCTTCAACTACACAAGATCCCTTACTTCTGGTGCTTTCTGTTCTGTCTTAGTGCAATGAAAGATGGCGCTCAATATATCCTCTGGGATTTGCAGGAACGGAATTCCTTTCTCAAGAACATGGGCTTACCACCACTACCAGAGGAAGATGGGCAGCCAATGCCTACCACCCCTCGACTCCCTCCAGCTACATCTAAGATCTGGACCTCAGTGCGAGGAAGACGATCAAAGGCTTACTCCACTCCTCAACACCCTCAATGACCCAGGCAACCTACCTGATGATCTCCTGAGAGTCGTCTTTCAAGAGATTTTTTTCCTTAGGATCACAGATTCCCCGCAATCCCCTCTCATGGGTTTGATCTACTTAAACTCACCTTGTTACCGGATATAGAGGGCCAATTATTCTTTTTTACACTCTTTCCATTAAGGTGCTTCAAACTTTTTTTTTTTTATATTATTCGATTCTCTATGTAAGGTTTTTAAGGAGTATTCTGTCTGCTAATACTACTAGTGGAGCAGCGTCCCATGTTTCCCACCCGTTGGAGCCTTGCTCCCCCACATATCCTCTGGCTGCGGCCAAGGATTCCTGAGTCACTGTTGCTACTCAGGCCTACACTTGTTTGGATTTCCCCTTTTTTTAGGACAAGATGGCCTTTTTGTTACTTCGCAGCTACATTTCTTTTGGACTTTATTATGGAATTTTTTTTCTGCTGTTTTGTCCTGGTTTTTTTTTTTTTTTTTTTCCCCATTAATATTGACATTTTTCTAGTATCTTTCATAGTACAATACAGAATGTTATCTAATATAAGGCTATTAACCTACACCCACACCATTGGGATACTACCTGTTTCACTGAATGTACATTGGCTAAATTTCACTGCTTTGGTATGGCTCTGAAGATGTTGTCATATAATGTGAAAGGCCTGAACTCCATCAAAAAATGATGGCTGGCTTTTAGGGAGTTCAGGGCCTCCAATGCGGATATGATCCTGATCCAGGAAACCCCCTTCCGTGCTGGAGGTTGCTTTAAATTCCCCTTCAAATATTTTCCAGTCTCTTACATGGCATTTGACTCATCTGGCAAGGCTGGCGTTGCAATACTGATTAGACGCTCTTGTCCTCTCTAGATCCAGTCCATGCATCTGGACCCACATGGTCGTTACATAATAATGCAATGTGTTTATATATCTTGTCCCATCACACTTATGAACGTGTATGCACCTAACTCAGGCCAGATCAAGTTTTTAACAAAGGCATTTAAACAGCTCCAATGCTTCTCTCAGCCCTTTACAGTGGTAGGTGGAGACTTTAACGCTATTCTCTATCCTACTCGAGATAGGAGATCCCTATTCCAAACTAAACTACCCCTCCAACACAATCTTTATCCACCTCCTTTCGTAAACTGACACGTGCCCACCACCTGTTCGACACCTGGCGGATTAAACACCCCACTTGCAAACAGTTTTCTTTTTACTCCCCCCCCCCCACAAGATGTTCTCTAGACTACTTTTTCGTGACGGCCCCTCTCCTGCCTAATACAGTGTCACCTGACTTAGGCCCCATCACCTGGTCAGATCACACTCCCCTAACCCTAGACATTTCCCTCACTACTGCATTCCCTAAGAAATGCCACTGGAGACTTAACTAGTCACTGTTTAAAACCCCCCAAAACTAAAGATGTGCTTTCCCTTGCTCTAACAGAATACTTCCAGCTCAATGAAGGCACTGTCTCCAGTCCATCCACTCTATGGGAGGCCCACAAGGCATATTTCAGGGGGCAGTGTATCTCTCTGAGCTTCCGCAGAAAGAAGGATGAAGCCTTCCTAAAATCCTCTTTACTGGCTCTAACGAAATGTCCCACACGCTGCTTGAGTGCTTTCATCATATACTGCTTTTCCACCTAGTCTGAATATAGATATTAGATATTCCAACCTCTAACAACCACAAAACAAGACAATACTCCTTTGGTTGCTGAACATGGACTGATTTTTTTTTTTTTTTGAGATGCCACACAAATATATACAGCAGGCTGACAATACAAACTGTAACCAGAAACCTAATTAACATGTGCTAGTTACTAATCTAATAACCCAGACTAGGTGACTCAGAGATATGACCTTTCAGGGTAGACATGCCATCTCCTCATTCACAACTTACAATACACATAGTAAGAAACACATCCCCCAATAGTTTGCTAGGAGACAAAGGTGTGTTAATGAGCACAATAAATTATTGGGTGAAAGACCCGGGCTTTCCAGATCTCAATAATCAGCATGCCTTTCACATATATCTGTCCACTGAGTCCCAAGCTGGCAGAGACCATCATGGCCTTCTTAATAATGTCCTTTTGCATTACATAACAGAATATCTTCCTAAATGCTTGTAGCTCCCTCAAGTTCCAGGGCCCATGGTCAGTAGGCAAGAGGCTAGCATGCAGTCCCCTCCAAAAGCCTCTGTCCCGAGTGAGTCTGTCACACTAGATGGGCTGCAACCTGTTGAGCGCTCCTTAGTCCATTCTCCCACGGTGGCCTGACTGCGGACAGTAACCTCACTACGAAACCAGATAAAGTCTCTAGAGATGTCAGGTATAGATAAATCCCTCCTATGGTCTAAACAAAAAGTTTTTTTACGAGTTCTCCAACAAGCCAAATAGAATGTTAATCTCCAGACTCAATCCTAGACCCTTCCACTCTTTCCCGGACCATCTCAAACAACCAGATGGAACTCCCATCCATTGCCCACAGACTATGACTCGGGTCTTTGGTGAGATTTATGCTAAACTCTACAATTGCTTAACTCCTACCGTTCACTGCCAATTCGATCAGGAGACTTTTGAAACATTCCTGTCAGATATAAGGCTACCAAAACTGATTAAAATGGACTTACAAACTTCAAACGCCCCCATCACTGGGGAAGGATTAGCTAATACTATTAAGCATCTACCCTCACACAAATCCCCTGGTCCAGATGGTCTCCCCTATTCCTACTATAAAGAGATTTTCACTGATCTTTTCACCCCACCTGCTATCCCTATACAACTCCCTCCTACAAGGCGAAACCCCCCGTCAACCTTTTCTCCATTCTTATATCTCAGTCATACCTAAACCAGATAAGGATCCATCTCTCCCAGACAACTACAGACCGATCACACTCCTAAATTCGGACTATAAACTTTTCACTAAAATCCTGGGTAATCGCTTATCCCAGTTCTTGACCAAACTGATTGATAGAGATCAAGTGGGCTTTGTCCCTACTAGACATGCAGAGCACAACACAAGATGCACCATCAATCTCATCAAAATGCTGAACAGGGTCCAGCACTGATCCTCAGCCTAGAGGCCCAAAAGGCGTTTGATAGATTAAGCTGGCCCTACATGCTTGCCACCCTTTCTAGATTTGGGTTTCATGGTCCCTTTGTATCTTCCTTAAAAACCCTCTATTCCAACCCCTCATCACAGGTTCAAATGGCCTCATTTATGTCCCAGACCTTCCCAATATCAAACGGTACCAGACAGGGCTTCTCTTTATCCCCACTCCTATTCATTCTATGTCTGGAGCCCCTGGTCCCACCCTGATATCCGAGGGGTTCCCATGCGCCATAGGGAATATAAATCATCCCTATTTGTGGATAACATCTTGCTGAGCCTCACCAACCCTCACATTTCCCTCCCATCCCTACACGCTCTCCTATCCCAGTTTAGCTTCCTATCTGGATACAAAATCAATACCTCTAAAACAGAAGCCTTGCCTCTACATATACCGCTGGAAGACCTAGCATCCCTACAAAACTCATATCCCTACCACTGGTGAACCTCATCTCTCAAATACCCAGGTGTACGAATTACCTCTACCTATTCTTCCCTATATTCGACCAATTACACCCCTTTGCTTAAGGATATCAATGCCATGTTGACTCGCTGGAATCCACTTCCAATATCTTGGCTAAGCAAAATGAATGTGTTGAAAATGTCGGTCATGCCTAAACTGCTATATTTTTTTTCAAGACTTTGCCAGTTCCTATTCCCATGCCTTAACTAAAACTGATCAAACGATGGTTCCTTAAATTCATCTGGAGAGATTAGGCACATAGAATAGCAAGCTCAGTGATCTTCTCTCCCAGAACCGAGGTGGTCTAGGGGCCCCAGACATTTACAATCATTATCTGGCTTCACACCTCACAGCAGTGGTATCCTGGTCCAGTTTCTCACCACCAAATAGGTGGTCAGAGATTGAGCTGGGCTCTCTGTTCCCTACTCATCCCTGCTCCCTTGTTTGGTCACCTGCCTTGCATCAGGATCCCAAACTCCATAGTTTATGTCTGGGTTCCCATGTTGTTTTCATTAAAGATATGGCGTACATGTGCCGCAAGGTTCTCTCTCTCTTTGCCATGCCCCCCCTCTCCAACGTACTCTACAATCCTTTGTGATCAAAAAGGAAAGGCACCTTCATCCCTATATACAACAAAACAAGAGAAATTCGTAAGTACAATCTGAAACCTATTCAAAGAGCATACATGCATAATAGTATAAATTAAATGCCAAGCCGGTAAGAATGATACATGTAGTATGATGAATGTTACAAGTAAAATTGTTTTAACAGATAAAATAGTACACAAGCATTAAATAAGTCTGACGCATTTTGCGAGGCACAGCTCGCTTCCTCAGGGGTGAATGCGTGTATGATGTATCTAAAAATAAAACCAAAAGATATATAGCACAATAGCAGTTGTAGGGCAGGCATGGCGAGGATGAAAAATGTGTATCAATGTGTATAAATGTGGATGAAACAGCCTAGTCCAATGGTGCTATGGATGAGGATACCAGGGAAAAGAGGGATGAGAAATACAGAGAAGAGCAAGAGTTTCAGTGAAAACCATCCCAAAGGGAAAGAGTGGGAAAGATGGATGTCAAGTGTATGGGGACCTGGGAGAGTCCAAAGCCAGACTAGATGGATGAGTGCTCAGAATGAAGACGTAAAGGAAGTGTGTATACCTGAATGAGGTGATCGAGTGTCAGCCCTCAACGGAGAACTTCCGCATGTGAAGTGTGAAACACTGTGAAGATGGAAAATCACGCCCTGTCTGACCTCCGATTTGCACCCCTGGAAGAGCACAACAGGCTCCGCCCTGATACCAGATACCGAAACATCTGTTCTACTCATGCCTCCAAGTAAGCCATTATCTATCACCCCTCTCTCTGACCATTATTCTACCCAAACCAACGGCCTTTGAACTCCTCTGTTCCCAAGGTCCCCACCGGCTGTGATGTAGAAACATCAAGAAGGTCTAATACAAATGTATATCAAAAAAGAAAATAGCACATAAGAGAACAGTCAAAGGGCTATAACCAGTAAACAACTGAATATTGAAAACAAGGGATTATGATGCTAGATAGGCATGTGGGGTCTAGGCGGGGGTTTAGGGGGGAGCCAAACTCAGATTTGTCCTACAAGTCCCAAACTCTGTCAAATCTAGTCCACAGCATCTTCTACCTGGGCTGTCATGTGTTCCATTCTATGTATTTCAGCAATAATCTGTATAAGTTGATCTTGAGATGGGGGATAGAAGACAACCAACAAATAGGAATAACTTGCTTGGCAGCCAGTAAAATATAGGAGGCTAATTTATTCAAAGCTTTCCCCAAACCAGGAAAGGGGAGGCCCAGAAGGAGATGTAACAGATCAGGTGGGAGAGGGTGCTCAAATATATGCTGGAGCAGAGACGTCACCATGGACCAAAAAGGTGCAATTAACTCGCATTGCCAGATGTGGTAATGAGTGCCTCTGGTTTTACCACATCTCCAACAAAGAGGGGAAAAGGAGGAATCATAACGATGCAATATTTTGGGAGTCCTGTACCAGAAAAGTAGTACTTTAAATGCTGTCTCTCTCTCTCTCTCTCTGCACCACGCACATGGATACCTTGGATGTTGAAGACCAAATCTTATCCCATTGAGGAAGGGAGATTGGTTTTTGAATGATATGGGCCCATTTTCGCATATAGGTGTGTAGGTCGTCAGAAAGTGGAGAAGACTACTGAAGTAATGGATATATGGCAGATATTAGTCACAGCCGGTGGGGACCTTGGGAACAGAGGAGTTCAAAGGCCCTTGGTTTGGGTAGAATAATGGTCAGAGAGAGGGGTGATAGATAATGGCTTACTTGGAGGCATGAGTAGAACAGATGTTTCGGTATCTGGTATCAGGGCGGAGCCTGTTGTGCTCTTCCAGGGGTACAAATTGGAGGTCAGACAGGGCGTGATTTTCCATCTTCACAGTGTTTCACACTTCACATGCGGAAGTTCTCCGTTGAGGGCTGACACTCAATTACCTCATTCAGGTATACACACTTCCTTTTTTAGTCTTCATTCTGAGCACTCCTCCATCTAGTCTGGCTTTGGACTCTCCCAGGTCCCCATACACTTGACATCCATCTTTCCCACTCTTTCCCTTTGGGATTTTTTTCACTGAAACTCTTGCTCTTCTCTGTATTTCTCATCCCTCTTTTCCCTGGTCTCCTCACCCATAGCACCATTGGACTAGGCTGTTTCATCCACATTTATACACATTGATACACATTTTTCATCCTCGCCATGCCTGCCCTACAACTGCTATTGTGCTATATATCTTTTTGTTTTATTTTTAGATACATCATACGCGCATTCACCCCTGAGGGAGCGAGCTGTGCCTCGCAAAATGCGTCAGACTTATTTAATGCTTGTGTACTATTTTATCTGTTAAAACAATTTTACTTGTATCATTCATCATACTACATGTATCATTCTTACCGGCTTGGCATTTATTTATACTATTATGTATGTATGCTCTTTGAATGACAATTGCGTAGTCATGCAACACTGTACCCAAAGAAATATTTTTTCTCCCCACAAATAGAGCTTTCTTTTAGTGGTATTTGATCACCTCTGCGTTTTTTTTATTTTTTGCGCCATAAACAAAAAAGATTTAGAAGAAGAAACACAATATTTTTAACTTTTTGCTATAATAAATATCCCAATTCTTAAAAAAAAATTCTTCCTCAGTTTAGGCTGATATGTATTCTTCTACATATTTTTGTATGTATTCATCTACATATACGCAATAAGCGTATATTGATTGGTTTGCACAAAAGTTATAGCTTCTACAAAATAGGGAATAGATTTATGGCATTTTTATTTTTATTTTTTTTTATTTTTTTACTAGTAATGGTGGTGATCTGCAATTTTTATCAGGACTGGGATATTGCATCGGACACTTTTGACACTATTTTGGGACCATTGACAATTATACAGGGATCAGTGCTATAAATATGCACTGATTACTGTATAAATGTCACTGGTAGGGAATGGGCTAACACTAGGGGGCGATCAAGGGGTTAAATGTGTTACCTAGGGAGTGATTTTAACTGTGGGGGGAGAGGACTGACTGGGGGAGGTGACCTATCGGTGTTCCTATATATAAGGAACACGCAATCTGTCTCCTCTCCCCTGACAGGACCTGGATCTGTGACAAGCATTCGCAGGTGCCCGGTGGACATCGCGGCCGGCAGGCACATGCAACGGCTCCTGAGTGACATGACGGCAGCGCGCGTGTGCCCCCTAGATGGCAGGGAAGCTGAGGATGTCATATGACGGCCACCCAGGATGGCAGAGCTACCTTGCGGCCGACATATTACTATATGCGGGATGGGAAGTGGTTAAAAGTAAGTGTAATGCCGCGTGCACATGACCGGTTTTGCCGTCGGAATAAACACCGAAGGTTTCTCCGGAATTCCATTCAAGCGGTCTTGCCTACACATGGTCAAACCAAAGTCCGACCAAAGTCTGACAGTCCAGAACACGGTGACGTACAGCACGTACGACAGGACTAGAAAAAGGAAGTTCAATAGCCAATAGCTTTCGTCTCGTACTTGCTTCAGAGCATACGTCGTTTTGGTCAGTTGGAACAGCATACAGACGTCTGGTTTTCCCGATAGGAATTGGCTCCGTCAGAAATATTTAGAACATGTTCTATTTCTAGGTCAGTCAGAATTTTCAAAAAAAGTCCGATGAGGCACACACACAATCGGAATATACGATGAAAAGCTTCCGTCTGACTTTTTCTGTCGGACATTCCACTCGTGTGTACACGGCTTAAGGTACTATTGTTTTAGTGTCAGCAACATAATAGCAGATTATTGAGAAAACAACTAACAAAGAAAAGGACATACGAGACATTAGCAAACGAATTAGCAGCATTGCTTAAAATTTATATGCGCAAAAAGCTCCAGTATTGAAATGGATTAATTGTGAGCTACAGCAGGCAATTTTGTCAAAAAAACTGTGGTACAACAACAGCTTTAGAGGCGCAGAGCTGACTGTGATATGAAGAGCAAGCTTGTGGAGTCATTGTACATAAAGTTGTCAGAGATACAAGAGATGGTTAGGCCTTTGAGAGAAAATTATCCAATGCAAACTCCCAGCTTCTTACTAAAGAGCAATGCACATTATCGCTCACTGATTAGAAAAGCAAATGTCAACTGGCTAATATTTGCATGGTCAATGAGCCGAATACCCACAATGAGGTGCAGTCAGCTTTTGCACTTAGAGCTTTGAATCAGACCACCAGTTCAATTACATTTAAGGATAGACTTACATTATACCAGATTCTTAGTGAGTTCAATACTCTGAAATCACCAGTGAGTCTGTCCAATAAATTTGAGACTCTAGTGCTTGGATACAATTTGAATGCTCTCTTCTAAAAGCGTGGCTACCAGGACCTTTTGGCAGTCCAGTTATCTGCATAGGTTAATGAATGAGAAACAGGAGAGAAGATGATAAGTTTCATATATGGAAGACTTGACATATATACTTTGTCTGTCCCGAGTAGGGATGAGCCGAACACCCCCCTGTTCGGTTCGCACCAGAACATGCAAACAGGAAAAAAGTTTGTTCGAACACGCGAACACCGTTAAAGTCTATGGGACACGAACATGAATAATCAAAAGTGCTAATTTTAAAGGCTAATATGCAAGTTATTGTCATAAAAAGTGTTTGGGGATCTGGGTCCTGCCCCAGGGGACATGGATCAATGCAAAAAAAAGTTTTAAAAACGGCCGTTTTTTCAGGAGCAGTGATTTTAATAATGCTTAAAGTCAAACAATAAAAGTGTAATATCCCTTTAAATTTCGTACCTGGGCGGTGTCTATAGTATGCCTGTAAAGGGGCGCATGTTTCCTGTGTTTAGAACAGTCTGACAGCAAAATGACATTTTGAAGGAAAAAACTCATTTAAAACTACCCGCGGCTATTGCATTGCCGACAATACACATAGAAGTTCATTGATAAAAACGGCATGGGAATTCCCCAAAGGGGAACCCCGAACCAAAATTAAAAAAAAAAAATGACGTGGGAGTCCCCCTAAATTCCATACCAGGCCCTTCAGGTCTGATATGGATATTAAGGGGAACCCCGGCCAAATTTAAAAAAAAAAAAATGACGTGGGGTTCCCCCTAAATTCCATACCAGACCCTTCAGGTCTGGTATGGATTTTAAGGGGAACCCCGCGCCAAAAAAAAAAAAACCGGCGTGGGGTCCCCCCAAAAATCCATACCAGACCCTTATCCGAGCACGCAACCTGGCAGGCCACAGGAAAAGAGGGGGGGACGAGAGTGCGGCCCCCCCCCTCCTGAACCGTACCAGGCCACATGCCCTCAACATTGGGAGGGTGCTTTGGGGTAGCCCCCCAAAACACCTTGTCCCCATGTTGATGAGGACAAGGGCCTCATCCCCACATTCCTGGCCGGTGGTTGTGGGGGTCTGCGGGCGGGGGGCTTATCGGAATCTGGAAGCCCCCTTTAACAAGGAGACCCCCAGATCCCGGCCCCCCCCGTGTGAAATGGTAAGGGGGTACTTACCCCTACCATTTCACTAAAAAACTGTCAAAAATGTTAAAAATGACAAGAGACAGTTTTTGACAATTCCTTTATTTAAATACTTCTTCTTTCTTCTATCTTCCTTCATCTTCTGGTTCTTCTGGCTCTTCTGGTTCTTCCTCCGGCGTTCTCGTCCAGCATCTCCTCCGCGGCATCTTCTATCTTCTTCTCCTCGGGCCGCTCCGCACCCATGGCATGGGGAGGAGGCTCCCGCTCTTCTCTTCTTCTTCTTCTTTTCTTCCTTCTTCTCTTCTTCTCTTCTTCTCTTCTTCATTTTCTTCTCCGGGCCGCTCTGCATCCATGCTGGCATGGAGGGAGGCTCCCGCTGTGTGACGGCGCTCCTCGTCTGACAATTCTTAAATAACGGGGGGCGGGGCCACCCGGTGACCCTGCCCCCCTCTGACGCACGGGACACAGGGAAGTCCCGTCAAGTCACCGTGCGTCAGAGGGGGGCGGGGTCACCGGGTGGCCCCGCCCCCCGTTATTTAAGAACTGTCAGACGAGGAGCGCCATCACACAGCGGGAGCCTCCCTCCATGCCAGCATGGGTGCGGAGCGGCCCGGAGAAGAAAATGAAGAAGAGAAGAAGAGAAGAAAAGAAGAAGAGAAGAGCGGGAGCCTCCCCCCATGCCATGGGTGCGGAGCGGTCCGAGGAGAAGAAGATAGAAGACGCCGCGGAGGAGATGCTGGACGAGAACGCCGGAGGAAGAACCAGAAGAGCCAGAAGAGCCAGAAGAACCAGAAGATGAAGGAAGATAGAAGAAAGAAGAAGTATTTAAATAAAGGAATTGTCAAAAACTGTCTCTTGTCATTTTTAACATTTTTGACAGTTTTTTAGTGAAATGGTAGGGGTAAGTACCCCCTTACCATTTCACACAGGGGGGGGGCCGGGATCTGGGGGTCCCCTTGTTAAAGGGGGCTTCCAGATTCCGATAAGCCCCCCACCCGCAGACCCCCACAACCACCGGCCAGGGTTGTGGGGATGAGACCCTTGTCCTCATCAACATGGGGACAAGGTGTTTTGGGGGGCTACCCCAAAGCACCCTCCCAATGTTGAGGGCATGTGGCCTGGTACGGTTCAGGAGGGGGGGGGCGCACTCTCGTCCCCCCCTCTTTTCCTGCGGCCTGCCAGGTTGCGTGCTCGGATAAGGGCCTGGTATGGAATTTAGGGGGACTCCCACGTCATTTTTTTTTTAAATTTTGGTTCGGGGTTCCCCTTTGGGGAATTCCCATGCCGTTTTTATCAATGAACTTCTATGTGTATTGTCGGCAATGCAATAGCCGGGGGTAGTTTTAAATGAGTTTTTTCCTTCAAAATGTCATTTTGCTGTCAGACTGTTCTAAACACAGGAAACATGCGCCCCTTTACAGGCATACTATAGACACCCCCCAGGTACGAAATTTAAAGGGATATTACACTTTTATTGTTTGACTTTAAGCATTATTAAAATCACTGCTCCTGAAAAAATGGCCGTTTTTAAAACTTTTTTTTGCATTGATCCATGTCCCCTGGGGCAGGACCTGGGTCCCCAAACACTTTTTATGACAATAACTTGCATATTAGCCTTTAAAATTAGCACTTTTGATTTCTCCCATAGACTTTTAAAGGGTGTTCCGCGGCATTCGAATTTGCCGCGAACACCCCAAATTGTTCGCTGTTCGGCGAACTTGCGAACAGCCAATGTTCGAGTCGAACATGAGTTCGACTCGAACTCGAAGCTCATCCCTAGTACCGAGTCTCTGTTGTGAGACATCCTCTATGCTCACCCACTTTTCCCCCTTGTAGGGGGTATACCAGCCCTCTGATAGGGTTTGGTGAAATTTTTTGGGATATATTCCATATCCTTTTTGTTTTTCTCATAAATTTTTTTTTTTTTTTTTTTTTACCTTGTCTCCCACTTATTGTTATCTTTTGTGGCCCCTGGGTAGCCCAGGGTCCAGAGAGAGGGACCCTCTCTCTTTTTATCCCCAGTTTCTTCTTTTTTTTTTTTTTTTTTTTTTCAGAAGATGGCAACAAATTATTTTTCGACATTTTCATTGAAACTTTGTACCTATAATGTCAAAGGCTTTAATAATAATTCAAAAAGGGGTCAGATCTTGTATAGTTTGCACAAATCTAAGGCAGATATTATACTCCTCCAGGAGACCAATTTTTATACTGATGGCATTCCTGTGTGTTCTCCTAAACATTATTCCCAGTGGTTTCACAGCACAATGCCTAATTCTTATTTTTCATCAGCTCATAAATCCTATAGTAGGCTAGACTGTATAAAAATACATTCACCTGTATGTTTAACAATATACCCCCCTCAGATTCGGGGCACAAGTTGGTCTTGGCATCTGAATGATACGCTTATGTCAGACCCACTTTGTCATAAGGAAATTGTAGAGGCAATTGGCAACTTTGTTTCTGATCATGAACAGGATGAGACTGTGTTACTACTAAAATGGGAAGCTCCTAAGGCGGTACTACGTGGGTTGTTTATTCAACATGGTTCTCATCTTAAAAAAAAAGTAAGGTCCGTGGCCAGTCAAAATACTTTATCAGAGCTTCATTCCCTAGAAACTTTACATAAAGCTTCCCAGTCTGCAGGAAAATTAGCTAACATATCGTCTACCAGGGCATCTTTTTACAGCTTTTTGAAGCATATCAACATACATGTGCCTTAGGTAGTCACAGATATGGGAATAAATGTGGGAGATTGTTAGCATGTATACTACATCCCTGTCCTTCTCAGACTTTTATATTTAGTATTAGGAAGTCATCGGGTGAAACTACCTCAGGTCCACAATGTCTCCAACCTCTTCTTCCGAGCCTGGTACAAAGAGACCAGGCCGGATTTGTCCAAGGAAGAGAAGCATGTGACAACACGATAAAAATCCTTCCTACTTATGGGCTATGCCCAAACAGCTAAAATACCAGTATGCCTTCTCGCTGTTGATGCAGTGAAGGCTTTCGATTGGGTCGGGTGGCCTTTTCTTGAGCATTCCTTGATGCAAATAGGGATGGGCCCAAACTTGCTTAATAAGATCTTGTCCTAGTAATGGAACATTTAGAAATAGCAATTAGACAGAGCCCTCTATCACTGGCATACAGATAGATCAAAAGGAAATAAAACTTGCTTTGTTTGCTGATGATCTGTTACTCTATGTTACCAATTCACATGTTTCTATGCCTTCTATCCTATCTGTATTTCAGCATTTTGGAGCTTTGAGTAACTTCAAGGTAAATGTGTCAAAATCAGAAATTCTTAATGTGTCACTTTTACCACACCAAGTTACGGAGCTGAGGAATACATTTTTGTTTAAATTCTGCTCCTCTGCACTAAAATACTTAGGTATTAATATTTCTCCTGATCCGGTCCATTTATATTCAACAAATTATATCTATCTTATGCAACGTACTCTACAGGATCTCACAAAATATGATTCTAAGCTATATTTGTGGTTTGGGAGGTTTAACATAATGAAAATGGACATAATACCCCGCTTTTTTGTATCTTTTCCAAACTATTCCTGTTTTTGTCCCTAGATCTTTTTTTTACCGCTTTACAATCTGCTTTTACAAGGTTTATCTGGGGGCATAAGAGATCTAGATTACATTAAAAAAATGTTACCTAAAACGAAAGAAGGAGCGAGTGCACCAGATTTATATTATGTTGCGGCAGCCCTGACTGGGTTAGTGAACTGGTTCTACATTCTGATACTAAACAATGGGTATAAATAAAACAGTGGTTGAATCAATTTGATCTTCAGGCACTTCCTCTTCCCTACCCTTTCTTATACATCAACTATTAAATATCTGTGATAAAATGGTCTCGCGGCTAGGGCTTTCTTCATAAGTAGGACCAATGACACCCCTATTCGGTAATCCTCAATTCCCACCTGCAGTAGACCGGATAAGTTTCCTTACGTGGAATAAGGAGTCTCACCAAAGAGTGAGCCAGATTATTAGTCAGAAAACACTTCCGCCCTTATTGAATTTAATCTCTACACAACAGGCTTCATTTATGCAATGGTTGGGTTATCAGCAATTGTTGTCATTCTTGTCCTCTACTCCCTTAAACAAATCTTTTAATAGAGATCTAAATTTGTTTGCGTGCCTTCTGTTACAAAACTCTAAACCAAAGCATGTCTTATCAGCAAAATATAAGATTCTTATTATAAAAAATCATCCTGAGCTCCCGGAATTCACAAACAAATGGGCATTCGATCTTAATGTTCAAATTGGAGCAGAAGAGTGGGAGAAGACATTCACCCTCACACATTGCTTGTCATTGGCAATTAAAGCCCAAGAGATGAGCTACAAGCTTGTTTCTCGTTGGTATCAATGTCCAATGTCCTTGCAGCGTATATACCCAGATGCATCTGACAATATGCATATGTTGGCAGTGTTACTGTGCCAAGGGTTCGCTGATACACATCTGGTGGAATGCCCTCAAATTCATAATTTTATGGACAGGATCATGCAGTTGTTTTCTACAGTTACAGGGGTGTTAGCCGTCAATACACCTCAAATTTCTCTGCTTTTATCAGGTTCTTATAAAAACATTAAATATGGTCTGCTCAGATATTGGTTGATGGCGGCGAGATTGGTTATTCCGCGGCATTCGAGGTCAATACAATTCACCTCGGAAAATGAATGGGCTATAGAAATGGAGTACATTGAAAGGATAGGGATACTCTTGGCACATGATTTGGATACATATGAAAAATGCCGTCAAGTATGGGCCCACTGGAGGATTTTCAGGGAATCAACAGAAAATTAGAAGACAGGTCAAAGGTGGATGTATCAGTGGTAAGGAGAGATACAGGAAGGCAGAAAGGATTCCGATGTTATAAATCCAGTAGACCAGTACACATAAAAATTTTTTGTAGAAATCTTAACACTACTAGTCTGGTACAGAGAAATATAGAAAAAAAGGTATTTGAGAAGTAAACCCCCACCCAAGACAATGATAGCATGGTGAAAGGGCCTGATCATAGGTGTGCACAGCCTATTGCGTTAGGGTGTGTACCCCAAATGTATTAAAACATGGACGGTTTTAGTAAGGCAGAAGTTGGTGTCAGTGAAGCAGTGGATGTTGTCAGTAGTTTTTTTATCTTTTATTATTTTAATTTTATATTATGTTTTACAAATGTTTTAGGAGCCCTGTTGGGGGGCTGTGGTGAAATATCAGCAGGGTGAATTTGCACCACACTGGGTTATTAGGGTGTGCCCAGGCACACCCGACACACCTCCTGTGCATACCTATGGGCTTTACATAAAAGATAATAGTCAGGAGAGATCAAACAATTCTTAAGAAGAAACAGGAGTAAAGCTAGCCCATACCACAAAAACAGCCAGCAGCAGGGACAGATGGACATTGCAATATGTGCCCCCTGGGCTAATCGACACTTCTGGCTTATATGCAATTGGTCACAAACTGCATTAACATCTTTCCTAAGTAACATGGCAACGTATACCATCTGCTTACTATAGCAAATATAGAATTTATTCCTCTAACAATACCAATAGCAGCCATACATGAGTTGAAATTTAGCAGGTTCAGCAGGGACAAGACCAATTTCAATCCACGTATTGATCTATCGATCGATTTCTTTACAACCACCCTGTGGGGTTTTTCCTGCTTGTTGTAGCCAGCAACACTGATCATTGTGTTCTCACGACGGTGAAGGCTTCCTGCAATGAGAATACAATGGCGCAGCTGGATGGATTTTCCCATCCACCTTTAACGTGTGGATGGGGGGGGAAGCAGCAAAACATTTTTTTTTTAGTTCATCCCACTTGTATAAAATTAATTGTAAAATTTCATAAAACCCATAAAATTAATTTTTCCAAGGAAAAGGACTGTAAGAAGTCAAACTAGTTGAATATTAATGTTTATAGTTGGTTTGCTGATACTTGAAGTAGGAACAATATGGGCGAAATCTAGTTGATTAGATGTTAGTTCAGTATAAAGCCTGGTACACAGTATCGTTTTTTTTTCATTCAAATCGGTGGGCTGAATGAAAAAAACTGAAGCGCTCGGGAGGAGATCCTGTAATCAGATGTTAGTACAGCAATCTCCCCCATTGAGCTATTGTGTTCTGACAGGGGGGACGCCCCCCCCGCCAGAACATGCTGATCAGCCGACCATTTTCAGTCATTCTCCTTCGACAGAAGCCAGTCGTTGTGCCAACTTCTGTCGGACCGGCTGCAGTACACACAGGCGGAATGTCGGCCATTTGCTATTAAACCAGCTGATACCACCTAATATTCAGCCTGTGTGTAAAGGGATTAAATCCAGACATACATGGAATGAAACTTGCCAAGTTCAGCGGAACCGGCAAAATTTTGATCCATCGATCAACTTGTGTACAAACAGCCTGTCTGTTTTTTTCCAAACAATTAGTCCTGGCAGCTATAGCTGGGAACACTAATCATTTTATTCTGGCAGCAGGGAAGGCTCCCTGACCGTGTTGATGGGGGAATCAAGCAGGTTCCTTTCTTCCACCCCTGTTGGAAAATTACATAATCTATGGTCTACCAAGTGTTTAATTCAGCACCACATGATATCATCAGCTCATTAACTAGCAATTGTTTGTGAACAATTAAAAAAATAGGCAGTCATTGAAGGGTCAAAAAGTTACAAATGCCATATTGTTGTGGTGATGCGCAGATGTTTTTTTTCTATTAACTGTTTTTTCCAGGCATGAAGAAGCTCCTACTTTTCTCTATGAGAAATAGAGTCCATGGATGTCTTTAGTCACAAACCAGAACAAAAGTTGAGTGTCTTTTGTCCTTTGTCATTGTTTTATGATGCTTGTCTCCTGTTGTGCTGCGTGATAATAGCCCGATTTTAATTTGTTTTATCAATTTTTTTCAGGTTTTTTTGTGAATATTATTTTTAAATTGTCAGTAATATGTATTTTAGTTTTTCGTTAAGAACCCATGCTTGTGTAAAAAAATGTTTTTAAAAGACATTTATATTTAATAGGATGGTGCCAATGTATCATGGTACTAAAAGAGGAGAGGGGGTAAGGGTGGAAAAGAAGAAGTAATCAGTTTTAGGAAGTAATACATTTTTTGTTTTTGTTCTTTGTTGTTTTTGTTATTTATTTCTCTCATACTTTTTTGTTTTATGTTTGTGTGCTAGAGCTAATTGAGACCATAGTTTGGTTTGGGCCTGGAGTTGCATATGGGTATAGAAAGATAATGATTGCTAATAATCTGATGCTGCACTTGTTCTTTATTTCCAAGAGCCATAATGAGGTGAAAAGAGATATCTACATTTTAACAACCTAGAGAAATAACACTAAGCCATACTTGTAGGGGCAATTGGAATATATGCATAGCTTTATATTGATGGCATAAGTGGGATCCCCTGGTCAGTGGAATCTCCAGCAGCACCAATGTTATTACAGAACTTATAAATTGCCTAGCCCAAAGAAGAAAAGACTTGGAATTTCCTCAGCCTCTGACGGCATATCTGGATATAACTTATACGGTATTTTCCCATTCCAGTATGTAGGCTTGTCACACTTTGGTGGCTGGAAGCAGAAAAGTGGGAAATTGAGTGGAGAGTGAAAAAACAGTTGTGCTTTTGACTGATGCCTATTGCTTGTTGTGAAATTGTTTGTTTTTATTTCCTCTTTGGGATCTTTGCTAGCATCTTTTTAAAGCGGAGTTCCGCACAAAAATGGAACTTCCGCTTTTTGGAATCCCCCCCCCCTTCCGGTGTCACATTTGGCACCTTTCAGGGGGGAGCAAATACAGGTATTTTGCTCCCACTTCCGGGCATAGATACCCGTGCCACCCGCGAGTATCTACACCACTTCCCGTCCCCCCCACTGTCTTCTGGGAGACACACGGGTCCCAGGAGACAGCAGGGACCTGTGGGAATGCACAGCGTGAGTTGCACATGTGCAGTAGGGAACCAGGAAGTGAAGCCGCAAGGCTTCACTTCCTGATTCCCTTACCAAAGATGGAGGTGGCAGCACCCGAGAGGCGAGGGACAGATCGGCTTTGGGTGCCGACATCGCAGGTGCCCTGGACAGGTAAGTGTCCATATTTTAAAAATCAGCAGCTGCAGTATTTGTAGCTGCTGAATTAAAAAAAATAAATGGCGGAACTCTGCTTTAAAATATGGTAAATTTGTGGAACAAAGCACTTTGAATATGCCAAATAAGAACACAATCAGAATCTATAGTTTTTTTCTTTTTTAAAAAATGAATTCTATTGTTACACATACAAAAAGATAAAGACAACATTTTCTTTAAAAGACCTTTGTACAAAAGAATCTTCCAACAGTTCAGAGCTACAAAGCATTTTTTTTTATTTAATTATTGTTTTTATTAAGGAGTAAAAATTGGAAATACACGGTACAATGTATTACAAACAGTACAAGGAAAAAGTATATGAGTGGGGAAGCATGTTATGTCTTATTACAGCAAGTAGTTATAAGGATATTGTAACCACTAGCGTTACACAAAGTGTACAAGACTTTTAATAAGTTATCAATAGAATATATGTCCCATCAGATATAATATGAATATTCGTGTCTTGGCCACATTATGATTATAAATTGACAGAGTACCAATACAAATCTGAAACATAATAACAGTTGAGTACCAGAAAAATAGTGTAGAAAGAGTAGAGGAAAAATAGTAGGGTTGGGTGGGGAAAAGAGGGTAGGGAGGGGAGGGGGGGATTATCCCAGGTCCGGGCTTCTGTTATACACTGTTAACCTACTAAAACAGTTTACTTAGGGTCTGACATAATTTCCGCAAATGCAGATGTGTATTTAAAGGCAAACCAGCAGGACCATATTTTTCTAACATAATCAGATTTATTTCTAAGGGAGAGGGTGAGATCCTCCATATAATATATGCGATCAACTTCCATTAGCCATTGGCGTAGAGTAGGTATATTTTTTTGTTTCCAGAATCTGGGGATAAGTGCTTTAGCAGCATTAAGAAGGTGAGGAGTTATAGATTTCCTATACGACCCTACTGCTTTGCCTGTACAATGTAATAATACAACGAATGGATCATTAGGAACCTCATATCCTTGAATCTCTTTGATCCAGTGAAGGATGGTCAACCAGAATGGTCGTATCAGCGGGCAGGACCACCAGATGTGGGCATGGGTCGCATGTTCCCCACAGCCCCTCCAACATAGGGGGGGGATGTGGGGAAAGTATTTATGAAGAAGTGCTGGCGTATAGTGCCATCTTGTTAGGAGTTTATAGTTTACTTCAGCTGTGTTTGTGGCCGAGGAAGAAATATGAGACATTATGAGGATAGTGGACTTTTGGGTTGGAGACAGTTCTTTCTGAAGTTCCTTTTCCCAGTTATATAGGAAAGCTGGATATTCTGCAGAGTTTTGTGTTTGCAATATTTGATAGAAATGGGAGATAGGTCTCTCTACTGGTTGTGGTTCTGCCAGAGCAGCTTCAACGGGTGTCAGTTCAGTGAGAGGCCTAATGGGTTTAGGGAGGGAGTGAACAAAGGCCGCAAGTTGCCTGTATCTCCAGTGATCCATAGGAGTAGCCACAGAGTCTTGTAAAATTGTAGTCATGGGGGTAATTCCCGTCGATGTAGTGACCTGGTGTAGCTGAGTCGCCGTTCCCAGGGACCATGTATGGGTTTTGGGGTCTGGGTTCCCCGGCGGGAAGTAGTTGTGGCCTGTCAAAAGCATGAGGGGGGAGTTATAAGGCCAATTATTTGTTTTGCAGAGAGTGTCCCACATCGCAAGGGTGGAATGAGTGAGCGGGGAGGTCTTGGATGATAAGGTTCTGCATTTCGAAGGAACCCATAGTTGCGTAAAGAGATCAGAGCCACTTAACTCAGTTTCCAGTTCCACCCAAAGCTTAGATGTTTTGTGGAATCTCCAATCAGAGATTCTGGATAAAATAATCGCCAGGAAATACTTTTTAAAGTCTGGTAAGGCCAGACCTCCCTCTCGTTTAGATCTGTTGAGAAGGAGTCTGGCAATCCTTGGGCGCTTTCTGTTCCATATATATTTGCTAACCAGCGATCTCAATATTGTAAAGAAACCTATTGGTATCCCAAATGGGATCATTTGAAATAGAAACAGCAACCTGGGTAGTATATTCATCTTAATAACCCCTATCCTCCCTAGCCAGGAATGGGCCATCTGAGACCACTTTTGTAAGTCAGTTTTAATCGTGTTTAAAAGAGGTAAAAAGTTTGAGCGGAACAGGGCGTCAGGGTTCGGGGTGAGATAAATACCTAAATATTTCATTTTATGTGCCTGCCAGCTAAAGGGAAAGGAACTTTTCAATTGGGAGGCAGTCTGTGCGGGGATAGATATGTTTAGTATTTCTGATTTGGACATATTGATTTTAAAATTGGAGATGGTTCCATACTTAGCGAATTCTGACATGAGATTAGGGAGAGATATGAGAGGTTGTTGTACGTAGAACAAAATGTCGTCTGCGTATGCGGCATATTTATGTTCGGTTGGTCCTATAGTAATCCCGTGTATAGAGGGGTTATGTCTCACCGTGGACAAAAAGGGCTCAAGCGATAGGGCGAATAAAATAGGTGAAAGAGGGCAACCCTGTCGAGTGCCGTTGTGTAAAGTAAATGGGGCGCTAAGGGTGCCGTTCACTCTCAATTGGGCCGTAGGAGAAGTATACAATGCCTTTATTTGGGACAATAAGGGGGCTCTAATGCCCAAGTGGGTCAGTGTTGCCAACAGGAAGTCCCAGTCCACCCTATCAAACGCTTTTTCAGCATCTGTTGATAATAAGAGGGTGGGCTGGGACGACCTGCGGACGTGCGTTATTAGCGATAGGGTACGAAGGGAGTTGTCCCTTGCCTCCCTACCCGGAATGAATCCCGTCTGGTCGGAAGTGACCCATTGCGGGAGCAGGGGAAGGAGTCTGTTCGCTATAGCTTTAGCATAAATTTTGGCATCAATGTTCAACAATGAAATGGGGCGATAACTGCCACATGCACTAGGGTCTTTGCCAGTTTTAGGAATAACAGTTATGTGTGCATGGGTAGTTTCAGGCCTGAGGAACTCACCGTCGGGAATCGCGTTAGCATAAGAGGTTAAGTGCGGGAGTAGAATATCTGCAAATTTACGGTAGTAAGCTACAGTAAAGCCGTCCGGGCCCGGAGCCTTACCATTTGCCATGGCTTTTAATGCAATGCGTAATTCTGCAATAGTGAGCTCCCCATCCAAAGTGTCAAGTATATCAGGTGACAGCCTGGGTAGGTTAGCTTGAGCTAAGTATTCCCTAATGAGCTTAGACTTAGTGTCTTGATCTGTTACTGAGTGTTGGACGTGATATAAGTGTTGGTAAAACTCCCGAAATTCTTTGGCAATTGAAGGTGTATCATGGACCAGATCATCTGCAGAGTTTTTGATTTTAGCTATGAAGGTGGCTGTTTTCTTTTGTTGCAGTGAACGTGCCAGTAGTCTACTCGGTTTATTACCCCATTCATAGAAACTTTGGGCCACTATGCGGGCTTGTTGTTTTTGTTCCGTGTGGAAGAGGGACTTTAATTTTTCCCTTTTCAGAGTCAAGCTATGAAATACCGCTTGAGATTGGTTCGCTTTATGTAATTGTTCGAGGTCTCTAATCTCATCTAGCAACTTAGATTGTTGGAATAATTGTTCCTTCTTTTTCCTAGACCCCATTTCTATGAGCCTCCCTCTAATATGGGCCTTGTGTGCCTCCCATAGTGTGCCTGCTGAAATGTCAGGATGTTTATTTTCAGCAAAGTAAAGGGATAAACTCTCGCCTATTTGTTTTCGATCTATTTCCTCTTCTATGAGGTGCTCGTTAAGCTTCCAATTGGGGGACCTGTGAGGTAGGGAGGGGATTTTAATGGTTAGTGTGATCGGGGCATGATCTGATAGGGGTGATGAGTCTATATGAGTGTTAATAGGGAGCGAGAGATGGTGGTGATCAATGAGAAAAAAATCTATTCTAGAATAGGTGTGATGGACCTGCGAAAAATGGGTATAGTCTTTCGCCCGCGGGTGCATAATTCTCCAAATGTCAACCAACTGGGATTCGTGTAGGCGTTTGCGAATAAACAGTAAACGTTTATGTGAGATATTGGTTCTACCTTTAGATGTGTCTATGGCAGGTTCTAACGGGGTATTAAAATCGCCAGCAAGGAGGATGCACCCGCGTGCGAAATCTCTAAGTTTTGTGAGAGTGGAGGCAATGAAGCCTGCTTGGTCGCGATTAGGTGCATATAGGGTTGCCAGAGTACATGTCATACTACCCAAGCTGCCTCTAATGAACAGAAAACGTCCAAGTGGGTCGCTTAACATGGTTTCAAATGTGAACGGGGTGCCTCTGCGGAGCCCAATGGCTACACCTTTAGCTTTATGTACATCCGATAGGCTATAATACCACATGGGGTATTGTGGGGAGTAGAGTTTCACCCGTGTGGAGTGAGTAAGGTGGGTCTCCTGCAGGAAAACAATGTCTCCCCGCAGGCGCCCCAGCTCCCTGTATAAGTTGTGTCTCTTCCCCGGTGCATACAGTCCCCGTACATTAAAAGAGATAAGATTTACCTTAGCCATGGAGACCAGCGAGAGAGCCCACGTTCACTGTATTCTGAGGGGCCGGACCTGGTTGGGTAAGAGGAGTTGGAGCGGGGGATGGGCAAGATGGGGGGGGATGGGAGAAAAAGACAGGTAAAGTTATGAGAAAGAGAAGGAATAAAGAACAAACATCATCCATTACCAAATGAAGTGTAGACCGCTCAGGGGGGTGGTCAAAAAGTGCACGCATAGAACTGCGGTGCATGGTGGGGCACACCGACGGCCGAACACCCCCACACCCGTCGCCCAAATAAGAGCTGGGGAATGGGGATGTCAGCCAACACTGCACCCCATAGACAGGGGGGTGAAGGTCTCCGTGCATATGCACACGGAGACAAAGTTTGGCGTGAACGTCATCGGATTGCTCCGGCGCCAACACAGAAACATTCCGAGGTGATAGATGCAGGCGACTAAGTACTCCTGGCGTGTCATGACCGGAGTAGCCCGGTCATGCCAGGCCGGACGCCCAGCTACCCGGAGGATTCCACATAGAACACATGTAAATTAAGAAAAATCCCATAACGGGGCAACATGGGTATATAAAAAACAAACAGGAAAAGCAAGGAAAAAAGGACCCAAAAAAAGAAGATTTAAAATATAAGGACGTGGCAAAAAATTGTCGTTGCCACGCCGTGTAAACAAACGGCTGTGGGTCAAAACCATAATCAGCAGGGCCTGTGTTATTGCCAGGCTACATAAAACCCACTAAGAAGCAGATGTGACTCTGGTCGGTCAACTGTAAAGTGGGCCAGGAACTTGTGCCATCTTTTTCATAGTGTCAGCCCATTTCAGGCGAACCTCCAGATGCTGAAGAGCGATTTTTACGGTCGACCTTTTGCCATCTTGATTCGGCGTTCGCGGGCAGGGGTGGGATGTGATCTTGCCATCCAGGGAGCTCCGGTGGGGAGATGTTAACATCCATACAGAATTTTTCCAGTTCCTCGGGGAATCGGAGAATTGCAGTCTTACCATCCCTGTTAGCGATCAGTGCAGCCGGGAACCCCCATCTGTATTTAATCGAGGCGGATCGTAATTTCTCTGTCAAGGGGCGCAGGGCTCTGCGGCGTTCCAGAGTTTCCCTAGCAAGATCTGGGAAAAAAGATAGCATGGCGCCGTCAAAATCCAGTGAGGTAGCATCTCTAGCTTTTTTCATGATGAGTTCTTTTTCTTCATAGTAATGAATCCTGCAAATGACATCGCGGGGGACATCTGAAGAGAGATTCTGGGGTCGGAGGGCCCTGTGCACTCGATCTATTTTCAATGGGTAGTCTGCGGCCTGGCCCAGTAAGCTGTTGAATATGCCCCGAATGGAAGGGAGAAGATCTTCATCCCCAGTAGCCTCCGGTAGGCCTCTGATCCGGATATTATTCCGCCTATTGCGGTTCTCCTGATCCTCGATTTTATACAGCGCCATTCTGTGTGCTATAGTAAGTGCGTGGGTAGAGTTTTGCAAGTGTCTAATGGCCGCCGCGTGGCGATCAAGACGCTGTTCCGACTCTTCTACTCTCTCTAGGACATGTGAGAGGTCGGCGCGGACTGCGGACACCTCCTTCTTAATGGCGCGTTCTAGGCCTGATAACATGGAGGCCAGTTCAGCCTTAGTTGGGAGATCGCTTACCAGTGCCTCTACCCCTGAACGTCTGGGGGAGTCCTCCTCTCCATCCGAGCCGGCCGAGGATACCGGAGAGCGGCGTCTGTGTTCAGGCCTGCGTCGGGGGGCGGATCCCGCACCAGAGCCCACGCCGCCAGGAGAGCGGCCTAGGCCGTCCATGTCCTCCGGATCCTCTGGTTCTGCGGACAGGAACCGTTTGATCGATCCCACGGCAGCTCCTTTTTTAGGTAAGGGTTTTCCGGACCTCTTCCGCATCTTTATATGAAGGCTGGGAGTGAGCAGATCAGTAAAATTGCTGATAATAGTGTGTCGGCGCCGGAGCACGAGAGAGACACGTCCTCACCGCTGCATAGCCAAACCACGCCCCCCCTGAGAGCTACAAAGCATTTGTGATAGGTCTAAGCATTTTGTGAGATCACTGGCTTCTTCAGGACTGTACATGTATCATGAATGCGTAATACCTTATACCAGGGGTCTCAAACTGGTCGCCCTCCAGCTGTTGCTAAACTACATGTCCCATCATGCCTTTGACTGTGGGAGTCATGCTTGTAACTGTCAACCTTGCAATGCCTCATGGGACTTGTAGTTTCGAAACAGCTGGAGGGCCACTAGTTTGAGACCCCTGCCTTATACAGTATCTCACAAAAGTGAGTACACCCCTCACATTTTTGTAAATATCTTTTATTTTATCTTTTCATGTGACAACACTGAAGAAATTACACTTTGTTACAATGTAAAGTAGTAAGTGTACAGCTTGTATAACAGTGTAAATTTGCTGTACCCTCAAAATTACTTAAAACACAGCCATTAATGTCTAAACCGATGGCAACAAAACTGAGTACAAACCTAAGTGAAAACATCCAAATTGGCTCCAATTAGCTATTTTCCCTCCCCGATGTCATGTGACTCGTTAGTGTTACAATGTCTCAGGTGTGAATGGGGAGCAGGTGTGTTAAATTTGTTGTTATCGCTCTCACTCTCTCATACTGGTCACTGGAAGTTCAACATGGCACCTCATGGCACACTGTTATATGAGTTGTACACTCACTACTTTACATTGTAGCAAAGTCTACATTTTTTCAGTGTTGCCACATGAAAAGATATAATAAAATATTTACAAAAATGTGAAAGGTGTACTCACTTTTGTGAGATACTGCACATAGGGCTCTTACTATGATCAAAAAAGAAAAACGTCAATCAAATCATTAGATGTACATAAAGCCTTTGACTCCTTGTCTTGGGATTATCTCTTTTTTTTGTTTTGAATCGCTATGGTTTTGGTCCAAGATTTATATCAATACTGCGTGTGTTATACAACTCTCCTACAGCATCCATACTAGTTTAAATATCCATAGGAGAACCAGACAAGGATGCCCCCTTTCCCCACTCTTTATTTTAGCTATTGAACCCTTAGCAATCAAAATTCTAGCAGGGTTTAGAACAGGAAAATCTGGATGCCGCACACCGGATAAAGCTGAGAAATCTTCTTTATTGTAAAACTTGGATCATCAAAAGTACAGGACAATTAGGCAGATAGTACAGACACACTGACGCGTTTCACACTCTAATCTGAGTGCTTACTCATAGCTAACTCATAGTCTCCTGAGCGGTGAATTATTTTCTCAATCAAAATTCTAACCTGTACAAATATACAGGCATTGAATGTGGAAATAGAGAACACAAATGTGCTCTATTCGCAGATGACATTCTATTAATGCTATCATCTCCTATTACTTCCATCCCAATTTCTTTAGAGATACTTCGAGATACTGTCCTTACTATTAATCACTCAAAATCTCAGGCGTTAAACATATCTAAATGGACATATAGTTCAAGCTCTTCAACAAGCTCTTCAACAAGGTATTTTTCTTACACCTACTTTACATACGCTATATTTGAATAATTATCTCCCTTTATATAAAAAACTGTCTGACGATCTATCAAAGTGGAAAATGAATCCTCCTTCGTGGTTTGGCAGAATATATTCTCTAAAGATGAATATTCTCCCTCAGATTTTATATCTTTTCTGCTCTCTTCCAGTGCATATCAATATGTCTGATCTAGCTACATTTCAAAAGAAAATGTTATTGTTTATTTGGGGACATAGAAAACCTAGGGTGAACAAAGCTACATTATTTGCTACTAAGGCAAAAGGGTGGATTGGGAGTCTCAGATATGGTTAAATACTTTTATGCTGCCCAATTTGCACAACCGACTAGATTTCATACTAAAATAACCCCATCCCTGTGGATGCAGACTGAAATTTGCTCCTGTCCTTCTAAATCGATTTCACATTTGATGTGGATAGCATTTAAATATAGACCTCTTATACTCTGCCCATCTCTGTCCTTTTCCTTGGGATTATGGAACAGACTTTATAAAATTTATAAATATAAATCCCCTCATACCCCCTTGGCACCCTTATTTCAAAATCTAGAATTCACCCAAAAGCTCGATCCTCAAATGTTTACCTGGTGGACCAATAATGGCTTTTTAAGAATAGCTGATTTTCTTGATCATAAGGGAATAGTAACAAAACAATCTCTGATAGAAAAATACGAATTACCAAAATCAGAATTCTCTCAATACTATCAGATAGTACATTTTATCAATTCTTTAACATGTAACATCGATGTGACATGACACCAATGGAATACTGATGTGCTAATTTTGACAAACTTAAAGGACACATTTCAATAATATATTCCATTCTAACATCCATCCAATGGAGGTAAAAGGGGGCAGGAGAAAGGAGGGGAACAAAAGAGAGCCCCAGACTAACCAGTATATTGGACAAAACATATTAATAATAATAAAATAATTATATAACATAGGGGGGTCATTTACTAAGAAAAACAGGAAGCAATGGTCGCTCTACATTTAGTTACACCCAATTAAACCAATTAAGACTTCAATTAGGCGAATATGGGAATGAAAAAGCGCTCCAATACCGGCGAACATGCCTTTGTAAATATCAAGTTGGCATATCCGCAAATTTGCAAGTGCCAATTGCAGCTGAGTTTGGAACTGCACTGCAGCCATGATTACATGAATGTGAATAAAACATTCTTATGTGAGATGTGCTCTACCTCGTGTGCATCTATTTATGTATATCCAATTAGAATTCCTAGTTTGTTTTCTTCTTTTGCTAACGTATGCAGTTATGAATGAGTATTACAGAGTAATGTCTGCTATTCTGTAATGCTACATATATTAAACATTTAAGTTACTTATCTGTTTATGTTTTTTTTTTTCATGCTAATTTCTGGGCAGGCCCAGAGGTGGTTCACACCATGCCAGCTGGAGCCAGGAATGATGTTGTGCAATAATGGCACAAACCTCCTGTCCGCCCTTATACAGGGTAAGTTGACACATGTACCATGCGTGGCACATGTCCTCAATTTGGTGGTGCAGCATTTCCTAAATAGGTACCCAGGGTTGGAAGATCTGCTAAAGCAGGCCAGAAGAGTCTGTAGCCATTGTATGCGGTCATACACAGCCTGTGCTCGGTTGGCTGAAATTTAGCGGGAATTCCACCTGCCCGTAAACCGCCTGATTTATGACATGCCCACCAGGTGGAACTCGACTGGCAATGCTGCAGCAGCTGCACATGCAGCAGAGGGCCATCAACGAGTACACGTGTGAGTATGGCACAACGACAGGCTCAGGCCGTCTTGGCTTTTTTCCCCACGCCAATGGCTGCTCATAAAGGATGCATGCACTGTACTGTCACCATTTGGGGAGGCCACAAGGATGGTGAGCCGTGACCATGCATGCATCAGTGACACAATCCCTGTTGTGTTCCTGCTGGAGCAGACTCTGCATGACATTATGGACAGGGCACTCGAGGCAGAGCAGCAGGAGGAAGAGGAGGACTTCCTTTCCTCTCAAGGCCCACTTTATGCAGACACCATAGTTTTTACACCAGAGAACACAGCCCTAGTGCCAAACATACAGTATATATGTTATCAAAGGGTGTGGACCACCTCACAACTAGAAAGAGAAATGTGCCCGGTGGATTACTAAGATCAATATCACATTTGATGTTAACCTTAAAGAGTGAAATTATAATAAAGTAAAAATCAGGGTGACTCAATAAATTAATAATATATAGAAATGGTGCTGAATGTAGAAGAAAAAGAAACAAGGACCATGAAGAAAAACGTCTTCTGAAAATGCACGTTTACCCTGTGAACCTACTTTTACTAGCACTCAGATAAAGCTTCCTAGTATCCTTCAACCGTTCCTCTGGCGAGAACTGCACTGGGTATCTGCCATCATGGGTTTATATAGGATCTGGACTATCCAAGGGCTGCCCCCATGCTGAGAGGCAGCTCCTAATAAGCAGATGAATGTGTGCCCCCAAATGTGGTGCGGGCCACTCCCCTATATCCGCCTATAAAACCACTATAGATTCCGATTGTGTTCTCATTTGGCATATTCAAAGTCCTCAAACCTTTGTTCCAAAAATTTACCAATACATTTATGGATTGATGCCAATGTGAACCTGATTAAGGAAAAATGTATGATATGTTACCTACCAAATATTTTTTAAACATTTTCTGTCGCCTTTTAAATAGTATTTTTTTTTCTTTTCTTTGTTTGGTCTGCTAATTTAGAGGATTGGTTAATTGTTCACAGGTGCTACAGGTACAATATAACTTTCTGTAGAAACTAATGCCTGGTACACGCGATGAGATTATCGCATGCATGATCATCCGTTTTTTTTGTATGCTAATCTCATATCGAAAATGAAGAGGTTGTTAAAGTCACAAAAATTATCGTTCAACAGAATAGAAATTCGGAAGTGATGTAATGTGTTGTATATTTGTATTGTATTTTTAAATGACAGGGTTCTGTGCTGGGACCAATCCTATTTAATTTGTTCATAAATGACCTGGAGGATGGGGTAAACAATTTAATCCCCGTATTTGTGGACGATACTAAGCTAAGTAGGGCAATAACTTCTCTGCAGGATGTGTAAACCTTGCAAAAATATCTGAACAAATTAATGGGATGGGCAACTACATGGCAAATGAGGTTTAATGTAGAAAAATGTAAAATAATGCATTTGGGTGTCAAAATACGAATGCAATCTATACACTGGGGGAGAACCTCTGGAGGAATCTAAGATGGAAAAGGACCTGGGGGCTCAGCAATGGCATGCAATGCCAAGCTGTTGCTAACAAAGCAAACAGAATATTGGCATGCATTAACCACTTGGCATCCGCGCTATAGCCGAATGACAGCCATGGCGTGGACCAGAATTTCCTGGAGGCCATCATATGACGTCCTCCCCTTTGCACGCTCCCCGCATGGCGCATGCGGTGATCACTGAGACTTGGGTGATCACAGATCCGAGTAAGAGGCCTATGACGGCCCCTTACCACGTGATCAGCTGTCAGCCAATGACAGCTGATCACATGATGTAAAGAAAAGCTCAGTAATTGTTTCTTTTTTCTCCTTACACTGCCAGCGTGAGGAGAAAAAAAAAAGCCGATCACCAGCTTATGTGCAAGGGACATCAGTCCCGAGGAGGAAGAGGCAATTCTGCCTCATTTGTGCCCACCAGTACCCCCTGCCAGTGCCACCTGCCATTGCCGCCTGCCTATGTCACCTATCAATGCCCACAAGTGCCGCCTATCAACGCCCACCAGTGGTTCCAATCAGTGCCGCCTAGCGGTGCTGCCTATTAGTGTAACCAACCAGTGCCGATCAGTGCCCATTATTGCCGCCCATCACTGCCACCTATCAGTGCCACCTCATCAGCGTACATCAATGAAGGAGAAAAATTACCTGTTTGAAAAATTTTATAACAAAGTTTTTAAAAATATATAACATTTAAAAAAAAAAATTTGGTCTTTTTAAATTTTTTTAACAAAAATAAAAATTGCAGAGGTGATCAAATACCACCAAAAGAAAGCTCTATTGTGGGAAAAAAATGATAAAAATGTAATTTGGGTACAGTGTGTATGACTGTGCAATTGTCATCCAAAGTGCATCAGCGCTGAAAACTGAAAATTTAGTCTGGACAGGAGGGGGGTTTAAGTGCCCAGTAAGCAAGTGATTAAAAAGGGGATAAACTCCAGAGATAAAACGATAATTCTATCGCTCTACAAGACTCTGGTCTGGCCGCACCTAGAGTATTCTGTCCAGTTCTGGGCACCAGTCCTCATGACTATTGTATAACAGATGTATCCCCATTTTTCCCCAAGATCCATCAACCCACCAAGAACTGCTACGAACCCCTTCACCTTTTCCCCAGAAAATGAGACCACACCAATCTGGAGTAGAGTAAATATTGGCCATAGCAGCCGATTGGTTATTAATTTTATTTGATTTCTTTATTAATAATAATAACATAAATTAACATAACTGTATGAACACCTGAAATAAACCACCCCCATCTGTTAAATACTCCCGTTGGTCTTTGCAGGAAAAAACCCACCAATATTGCCACTCGATCCACTCTTGCACTGCGGTACCTTAACTAAAAATAGGCCTCCAGCTGACATGCTAGCTCGGAGACAACAAACCAATTGACCACAGTGCACCCAATAACCAATTCCAGCTAAACCCCTGTTAGCTGGAATACCACCAACGGGCCTCATACTACCGATGGGTCCCGAACTCTTCATATCTGGGGTTTAATCCTTCACCCGCAAAGACCAACACCATGCCGCTGCCACGACATCCACGCACTGTAGAATGCAAACAAATTAATTAATCTTGACACCATACTCACCAAATTCAGGGAGGGAGGGTGAGAAGTTCGCTCCTCCTAACGAACTGAGCTGGGGAGGGATCTCTTCCTCTGCTCAGTTAACTCTGCTCCACCCCTTCCTTACCCCCCCTCAACCAATACCAGCACCTTTTACATACAATCTCCCTACAATGGTCCCCCCGTTAACCCTGTCATGCCCGCCCTGCGCCTATGCATTCTATTTCTTTTGCTCCGGGCTTCCTTGACTATTGTATAACAGATGTATCCCCATTTTTTCCCCTAGATCCATCAACCCACCAAGAACTGCTACGAACCCCTTCACCTTTTCCCCAGAAAATGAGACCACACCAATCTGGAGTAAATATTGGCCGTAGCAGCCAATTTCTTTATTAATAATAATAACCAATTAAATAAAATTAACATAACTGTATGAACACCTGAAATAAACCACCCCCATCTGTTAAATACTCCCATTGGTCTTTGCAGGAAAAAACCCATCAATCTTGCCACTCGATCCTATCCAGTACTGCAGTACCTTAACTAAAAGTAGGCCTCCAGCTGACATGCTAGCTCGGAGACAACAAACCAATTGACCACAGTGCACCCAATAACCAATTCCAGCTAAACCCCTGTTAGCCGGAATACCACCAACGGGCCTCATACTACCGATGGGTCCTGAACTCTTCTTCATATCTGGGGTTTAAGAAGAAAAAATAAAAAATAAAAAAACTGAATGACCAAGGCACACCAAGCAGAGTAAACTACAAAAAGGTTTTATTAGCTATACAAAGCTGAACACAGAAAAATGTGTACACAATCACCCCTAAAAGACAAATATGGTGGGAACGCCGGTAAAGGGGATCCCACCAATCTGTCTATACCCTCCCTGTAAACAGTATATGATCCCTCATAGAAAAGCGAGCAAGCCTGCAAATGGGGGAGGTTCCTCCCTACCCCAATAAGTAGCACACCCCTATAGCACCTATGAAACCCCCTACTACCTGAGATTACAGGCTAAAACATACAGTTCCTGAGGGGACAGCGTGATAAAGCAAATGCATTGAATGTTCACGCTGTTCCCAGACACAAATAGCTCAATGGCTAGCCATGGTATCTGCAGTCCGTCAGTCAGTCAAAAGGAAAGATGGGTGGTAAAAAATAGGAACAAATTGGACAGAAACAAAAAATGGAAGGACAAAAAATATATATGATAAAATGCTGTAATATAGGAGAAAACAGAGGGATCTGATTCCGCCTGGTAGAAATTTGTATCCTGAGTAGGGATGAGCTTCGTGTTCGAGTCGAACCCATGTTCGACTCGAACATCGGCTGTTCGATCGTTCGCCGAATTGCGAACGTTATGGGCCGTTCGCGCTAAATTCGTGTGGCGCGTCACGGCCCATAATTCACTGCGGCATCGCAGTGCATTGCTGGCTGATGATTGGCCAAGCATGCACTATGACCCGCATGCTTGGCCAATCACAGCGCCGTCAGTAGAGAGAGCTGTAATTGGCCAAAGCCAGGGTGGCTTTGGCCAATTATGGCTCAGGGGATTTAGTACACACCCCACACTATATAAGGCCGCCTGCACGGCGGCCCTGTGTAGTGTGTGTTCCGGTGTGCTGAGAGATAGAGAGAGAGAGAGAGAGAGAGACAGTGTCATTTGATTTGAGTTAGATAGATTAGGCAGAACAGTCAGTCAGTTAGCTGCACTTACAGTGTATTGTGTATATATATGCATCCCAGGTGTTGCATATATATATATACACTGTATTCAGTTTAGCTAGATCCGTTCCTGTTATCTTCTATCTAGACTATTTACATTTAATGCAGTGCGTCCTGCTCACAGTGTTCAGCTAGATCCGTTCCTGCTATTTACATTTAGTGCAGTGCGTCCTGCTCACAGTGTTCAGCTAGATCCGTTCCTGTTATCTTCTAGACTATTTACATTTAGTGCAGTGCGTCCTGCTCACAGTGTTCAGCTAGATCCGTTCCTGCAATTTACATTTAGTGCAGTGCGTCCTGCTCACAGTGTTCAGCTAGATCCGTTCCTGCTATTTACATTTAGTGCAGTGCGTCCTGCTCACAGTGTTCAGCTAGATCCGTTCCTGCTATTTACATTTAGTGCAGTGCGTCCTGCTCACAGTGTTCAGCTAGATCCGTTCCTGCTATTTACATTTAGTGCAGTGCGTCCTGCTCACAGTGTTCAGCTAGATCCGTTCCTGTTATCTTCTAGACTATTTACATTTAGTGCAGTGCGTCCTGCTCACAGTGTTCAGCTAGATCCGTTCCTGTTATCTTCTAGACTATTTACATTTAGTGCAGTGCGTCCTGCTCACAGTGTTCAGCTAGATCCGTTCCTGTTATCTTCTAGACTATTTACATTTAGTGCAGTGCGTCCTGCTCACAGTGTTCAGCTAGATCCGTTCCTGTTATCTTCTAGACTATTTACATTTAGTGCAGTGCGTCCTGCTCACAGTGTTCAGCTAGATCCGTTCCTGTTAAATTCCTACTGACAGGCAGGCTTGTCTGGTTACAGTATATAAAGCTACCTGAAGAAAATTACAGGTGTTCTATTTGATCCTATTAGTACCACGGTCAGGCAGCTAGACTATTTACATTTAGTACAGTGCGTCCTGCTCACAGTGTTCAGCTAGATCCGTTCCTGTTATCTTCCTACTGACAGGCAGGCTTGTCTGGTTACAGTATATAAAGCTACCTGAAGAAAATTACAGGTGTTCTATTTGATCCTATTAGTACCACGGTCAGGCAGCTAGACTATTTACATTTAGTACAGTGCGTCCTGCTCACAGTGTACAGCTAGATCCGTTCCTGTTATCTTCCTACTGACAGGCAGGCTTGTCTGGTTACAGTATATAAAGCTACCTGAAGAAAATTACAGGTGTTCTATTTGATCCTATTAGTACCACGGTCAGGCAGCTAGACTATTTACATTTAGTACAGTGCGTCCTGCTCACAGTGTTCAGCTAGATCCGTTCCTGTTATCTTCCTACTGACAGGCAGGCTTGTCTGGTTACAGTATATAAAGCTACCTGAAGAAAATTACAGGTGTTCTATTTGATCCTATTAGTACCACGGTCAGGCAGCTAGACTATTTACATTTAGTACAGTGTGTCCTGCTCACAGTGTACAGCTAGATCCGTTCCTGTTATCTTCCTACTGACAGGCAGGCTTGTCTGGTTACAGTATATAAAGCTACCTGAAGAAAATTACAGGTGTTCTATTTGATCCTATTAGTACCACGGTCAGGCAGCTAGACTATTTACATTTAGTACAGTGCGTCCTGCTCACAGTGTTCAGCTAGATCCGTTCCTGTTATCTTCCTACTGACAGGCAGGCTTGTCTGGTTACAGTATATAAAGCTACTTGAAGAAAATTACAGGTGTTCTATCCCAGCTTAGTGCAGCTACAGGCCATTAGTATGTCTGGAAGGCCAAGAAGGAGAGGCAGACAGTCACAAGCCAATAAGAGAGGGCAAGCAGGCTCTGTGTCTAGTGCTGGTCGTGGAGACGGTGCATCCTCATCAGCACGTGGCCATGGGACACGCTTGGCCTTTTTTTCGGCAGCTGGCCGTGTTGAGCCGCAACATGCGGAAGACTTGGTCGAGTGGATGACCAAGCCGTCCTCATCCTCCTCATCCTCTCTCACCCATGCCCAGGGTGCTTTGTCTGGCAAAGCAGCGGCCTCTTCCCTCAGCTCAATGTCATCAGTGACTCCTTCCCTAGCTCCACCATGTCCTCATGAGGATTCCCTCGAACTGTTTGACCACAGTGTTGGGTACATGCTCCAGGAGGATGCCCAGCGTTTGGAAGGCTCTGATGACGATACTGAGCTCGATGAAGGCAGTAACATGAGCGCGGACAGAGGGGGTGCCCAAGAAGGACAGCAATCTGGCAGTCATGCTCCCCCTGCTGCAGCATACTGCCAGGTTTGCTCCAGTGATGAGGAGGGAGGGGATGATGACGTCACTGACTCAACGTGGGTGCCTGATAGGAGAGAGGAGGAGGAGGAGGAGGAGGAGGAGGCGGCAGCACATCACCAACGAGGCAGGATGCCCTCCAGGGGCCAGCCTAAGGGCAGCACATTGACTGCATCACACCCCAAAGCTCCACATGTGCAGGGCGCTGCAGTCTCTGCGCGTTATTCAAAAAGTTCTTTGGTGTGGGCCTTTTTTGAGACGAGTGCATCAGATCGCACCGCTGCTATTTGCAACATATGTCTCAAGCGTATCTCGCGTGGCCAAAACATCTCCCGCTTGGGTACCACATGCTTGACCAGACATATGTTGACCTGCCATGCAGTTCGTTGGCAAGCGTATCTAAAAGACCCACACCAAAGAACAAAGAGGATCTCTCCTTGCTCCTCATCAGCTGAGATTTCCAACCCCACTAGACCTTCAGTCCTCTCTGAGACCTGCAGTGAGAGGAATGAAGGTGTAGAATTAGGTGTGTCACAGCCAAGTACTTGTGGGCAATCTGCTTTTGGTACACCGACGTCAGATTGTACCAGGCAAATTTCCCTGCCCCAGCTGCTGCACCGCCGAAAGAAGTTTGCTCCCAGCCATCCACATGCCCAGCGGTTGAATGCTAGCTTGGCAAAATTGCTAGCACTTCAACTGCTGCCTTTTCAGTTGGTAGACTCTGCCCCCTTCCGTGAGTTTGTGGAATGTGCGGTTCCTCAGTGGCAGGTACCCAAACGCCACTTTTTCTCACGGAAGGCGATTCCGGCTCTCTACCGGCATGTGGAAGGCAATGTCCATGCCTCGCTGGACAGGGCGGTCAGCGGTAAGGTGCATATTACCGCTGACTCATGGTCCAGCAGGCATGGACAGGGACGTTACCTAAGTTTCACGGCGCATTGGGTGACTCTGCTGGCAGCTGGGAAGGATGCAGGACAAGGTGCAGTAGTGTTGGAGGTTGTTCCGCCACCACGCCTCCAAAATGCTGATTGTGACACACCTCTCTCCTCCACCCCCTCCTCTTCTTCTTCCTCCATGGCCTCTTCCTCGGAACCAGCGGTGCTCCATAGGCGTTCAAGGGGCTACGCAAGTACGCAGGCCAAAAGATGCCATGCGGTGCTTGAGCTGGTGTGCTTGGGGGACAGGAGCCACACTGGGGCAGAGGTTCTGTCAGCTCTGCAGGGGCAGGTTCAGAGGTGGTTGACGCCACGCCAACTTAAGGCAGGAATGGTGGTTTGCGACAATGGCACCAACCTCCTCTCTGCCCTCCGACAGGGACAAATGACCCATGTGCCCTGTTTGGCTCACGTCCTTAACTTGGTGGTGCAGCGGTTCTTGGGCAGGTACCCGGGCTTACAGGATGTCCTGAGGCAGGCCAGGAAAGTCTGTGTGCATTTCCGCCGGTCATATAATGCCAGTGCTCGGCTGACGGACCTCCAAAAGGAGTTTAACCTGCCCAAGAACCGCCTAATCTGTGACATGCCCACCAGGTGGAACTCAACGTTGGCCATGCTGCAGCGGCTGCACACGCAGCAGAGGGCCATCAATGAGTACCTGTGCGACTATGGCACCAGGACAGGGTCAGGGGAGCTTGGTTTTTTTTCCCCACGCCAGTGGGCCATGATCAGGGATGCATGCACTGTCCTGTCACCATTCGAGGAGGCCACGAGGATGGTGAGCAGTGACAGTGCATGCATCAGTGACACTGTCCCCCTTGTCCACCTGTTGGAGCACACGCTGCGTGGAATAATGGACAGGGCACTTGAGGCAGAACAGAGGCAGGAAGAGGAGGACTTCCTTAGCTCTCAAGGCCCCCTTTATCCAGACAGTGTTCCTGCGTGCCCGCCGATCACACAGGAAGAGGACGAGGAGGAAGAGGAGGAGGAGGAAGATTGTGTCAGTATGGAGGTGGAGCCTGGCACTCAGCATCAGCAGCAGTCTTTAAGGGATCAGTCCCAAGAAACACATGGACTTGTACGTGGCTGGGAGGAGGTGGCTGCGGACCATGTCGTTCTTAGTGACCCAGAGGACTCCGGACCAAATGCCTCAGCAAACCTACGCTGCATGGCCTCCCTGATCCTGCAAAGCCTGCGTAAGGATCCTCGTATTCGTGGTATCAAGGAGAAGGACCAATACTGGCTGGCAACCCTCCTTGATCCACGTTACAAGGGTAAGGTTGCGGACCTTATCTTGCCATCGCAGAGGGAGCAGAGGATGAAACATCTTCGGGAGGCCTTGCAGAAAGGTCTGTGCAACGCGTTCCCAGAGACTGGGAGGTTACAAACTCCTGTTTCTGGACAACGTGTTGCTGAGGCTTCGGTCAGTCAAAGAAGGAGCGGTGGAGAAGGTGGCCGTCTGACCGATGCGTTCAGACAATTTTTTGGTCCGCAGCCCCAAGGTATGATCGGTTCCAGCAACCATCGCCAGCGTCTGTTTTACATGGTGCAGGAATACCTAGGGGCAAGATCAGACTTGGACACCTTTCCCACCGAAAATCCTCTGGGTTACTGGGTCTTGAGGATGGATCACTGGCCAGAGCTTGCACAGTATGCAATTGAGCTACTGGCCTGTCCTGCATCCAGCGTTCTTTCGGAACGCACATTCAGTGCTGCTGGAGGCGTGGTAACCGATCACAGGGTGCGTCTGTCCACCGACTCGGTCGATCGGCTGACCTTCATAAAAATGAATGAGTCTTGGATCACCACCAGCTACCAAGCACCTGATGCTGATGTAACCGAATAATTTTTTTTGAAATCTCAGATCCCTTCAAAGACTGCCTATGCTGATGCTGAGTGACTATCCCTGAGTAATTATCCTCTTCCTCCTCAATCATCACGCTGATAGCTTGTAAGAACATTTTTGGTTCTGGGCGCCACCACCAGTGCCTAAGGCACAATTTTTCAGCCCCTGTTTAACAGGGGCGTGTAATTACAATTTTTGATGTAATACTTTGCAGCAGGGCTCGTTCCTGCATTCCAACTAGAGTGTCTGTGAGGGGTTGCAGTGTTGTGGCACCAGCACCAGTGCCTAAGGCCCAATTTTTCTGCCCCTGTTTAACAGGGGCGTGTAATTACAATTTTTGAAGCAATAATTTGCAGCAGGGCTCGTTCCTGCGTTCCAACTAGAGTGTCTGTGAGGGGTTGCAGTGTTGTGGCACCAGCACCAGTGCCTAAGGCCTAATTTTTCAGCTCCTGTTCAACAGGGGCATGTAATTACAATTCTTGATCTAATATTTCACAGCAGGGCCCTGTGAGGGCTTACAGTGTTGTGGCCACAGCAACACCTAAGGCCCAAATTTCTGCTGAGTATATAGGGCAGGACCCTACTTTCAAACATCTAACTTACAAACGACTCCTACTTGCAAACGGAAGGAGACAACAGGAAGTGAGATGAAATCTACCCCTAGGAAGGGAAATTCTCTCCTGTAAGAGTTAATATGGGAAAACAATTTCTCCTTTCCACTGATGCTTTCCAATCCTTGTTCCACAAAAAAACCCAAATTTTCAAAAAACATTTTTCATTGGGACAAAAAAGTGAGGTGAAATCTTCTGAAGAGGAGGAAAGACAGCAAAACAAATGTCACAGGGGTGATAACCCTTCCCTATGTTTTCCAAAAAGCTTAGAAAAGATTTTTTGGCTGGAGCTAAACACGTTAAAAATGTTCAAAATTACAAACAGATTCTACTTAACAACAAACCTACAGTCCCTGTCTTGTTTGCACCGCCTGTATACTGCTGTTCAGAGTATATAGGGCCTGGTGGCCCCACACCTTTCCTTATTTTAATTTGGGTGCGGGGTTCCCCTTAATATCCATACAAGACCCAAAGGGCCTGGTAATGGACTGGGGGGTACCCATGCCGTTTGTCTCACTGATTTTCATCCATATTGCCATGACCCGACATGACATTAAACCCGCAAGCAGTTTTAAATGAGATTTTTTCCTTTAAAAATGACATTTGGTGCAGGGACTGTTCTAAACATGGGAAACATGCGTCACTTTACAGGCATACTATAGACACCCCCCAGGTACGATATTTAAAGGAATATTTCACTTTTTTTTTTTTACTTTAAGCATCATTAAAATCACTGCTCCCGAAAAAACGGCCGTTTTTAAAAGTTTTTTTTGCATTGATACATGTCCCCTGGGGTAGGACCCGGGTCCCCAAACCCTTTTTAGGACAATACCATGCAAATTAGCCTTTAAAATGAGCACTTTTGATTTCGAACGTTCGAGTCCCATAGACGTCAATGGGGTTCTAACGTTCGTGCGAACTTTCGGTCCGTTCGCGGGTTCTGGTGCGAACCGAACCGGGGGGTGTTCGGCTCATCCCTAATCCTGAGATGTAAATCAATCCAAAATTCTCTTCCTGTGTTATTTTAGACAAGGATATAACAAGTATCCAGCATAGTGTTTGCCACTGGATATAAAAGCGATGTGTAATCACACAAGTGGGGACATGTGAGTGAACAGATATGCACTATACTCATATGCTGAGGAGTCTATTATAAGACAATATGTCTTCACAGCTGAATGGATGCTAGATGAGGACACAATTCCAATAAACAATTGATAGCTGTATGTCCTCCTTATATTGTAGCAAGCATAAATGCAGAAAGTTAACTCAAGGTTACTCACTGATGGTAGATTAATATGGATGTCCCTCCGAGATAAACGACCTTGATGCAGATCTGTATGGTATGTATATCCAAACGATGTTCCAATATGTCCTTATTTAAATGCAAAGCATAGGTGCCTCTTCACCTGAGCTGCTTAGCTGATCAGCAGGGCTATGTTCCATTCCGTGACACCTGCTGCTGGTTTGATCCATGGCAATTAGTTTGAAAAAAAAATTGATTTGTGTCCAAATAGATAAGTCAGGTAGCGGTCCAGTACATACATCCCTTTTACATACAGTCAATAGATGAGGGCGAACATAAGATTGAAACCTTCCAGATTCCCATCTCCCTATCCTCTTTACCGCCGCCTCATCCAATCCCCATCAAACTGCTTCCGTAGCCGCCCCTATCCGAAAGGAATGGGATGAACATTTTTGATCCCCAAAACCCAATGCCCCCAAACATTTTTTTAAAGATTGCAATGAATTGGAACCGGGATAATGACAGCCCATCCCTATGCACCAGCAAAGAACCCACCACCTCCGGGCGTATTGCGAGAAAATCCCTCACCAAATTTACTGGGCACAAGGAAGAACCCGGCAGCGAAAAAACTTGCACCGCCTTCCCCTTGCCCCGCTGATCCGTTTTAGATTTTTTTAACCAGTATGGATAGCCTGTCCACCCCACATCTGACATCCATCACACCTATCCCCCCGTACCCCTTCTTAGAGGGACTAACTAATTCCCTAATCCTAAACGCCCCGAAAAATGCCAAGGCGAATGCTGCCTTGAACAAGACCACCTCGTACTCCGATGAACAGGACAATGCTAACTGTGCCAACAACCTTCCTAACAGCTCAAATGAAACTGGACGACTAGAGTCCATCCCTGGCTTAGAACGCCGGTAGCCCTTCAGCACTTGTCTAATCCAGAAATCCTTAGTTAAGTCAGGTAAACCGTGAAATTTCAACCAAAATGCCAACCCTGCCATCTTCTTCTCCAACCCAAACACCGACACCCGTCCTCCAAATTCCGAGAAACAAAATACAAGACTAACAATCTGAGATCTGGTTCCTCCTGTCCCTCCACGACCTGTTGCACCATGCATACCCATTCCTGCCATACCCTGTTGTATGCTGACCATGTCGCGTCGCTCACCGATCGCCTGATCCAGCCAGCTACTCGTCCAAGGCAATCCTCCACAGCCACTCGGGACAAGGGACCCCGCTCTACTCCGCCCCTGGTGCCAACTCCCAGAATCTGTCCCACTGAAAGCGAGAACGCATCAGCAATGACATTATCCACTCCGGGGAGATGAACAGCATAGATAAACACGTTCAACTGCAGGCAACATAATACCTGGTGTCTGAGCAACCTGACTACCGGCAGTGATGCCGCTGACACTTTGGTAATCACCTGTACTATCCCCAAGTTGTCCCCGTGAAACCTCCCTTTCAAATTCTTGAAATATTCCTCCCACAACTCCACTGCTAACACCACGGGGAACAATTCCAACAGTAACATGTTCTTCACGAGCCCAGCATCCTTCCACAACTGAGGCCAAGGCCCTGCACTCCACTTACCTTGGAAATAGGCTCCAAAGCCTGCAGAACCAGCTGCATCAGCGTACAGCTCCAGATCGAAGTTGCTAACTGGCCCTGACATCCACAGCATCCTGCCGTTGAAATTAGCCAGGAACGTGTGCCATACCGTCAGGTCCTCTCTATGAGCCTTCACCAAGCATGCCTGGGGGACGTAACCCCTGCAGTACTTCCAGACAACCGCCTGCAAAATACCCACCCCATGGGCAGAAAGCGACATGCAAAGTTCAGCTTACCTAGTAATGATTGTAAGGTTTGCAGTTGGACTTTGCGAAGTCCCAAGATCCCCCGAATCTCTGCTTTCAATGCCTCCAACTTATCCTCCGGCAGCCTGCACTCCATGGCATCAGAATCTAAAACGATGCCCAAGAAACTCAAAACCGTCTTGGGACCCTCTGTGTTCTCCAGTGCCAAAGGGATGCCAAACTTATCCGCAACATGCTCCAGCGTGGCCAACAGGACCACGCAAACTTCTGATGTAGGTGGGCCCACGCAGAGGAAGTCGTCCAGGCAGTGAATAATGGAATTTACTCCCGCGACGTCACGCACCACCCACTCAACAAAAGAACTAAACTGTTAAAACAATGCGCAGGATATAGAACACCCCATAGGCAGGCAGCGATCCACATAATATTCTTCCTGCCAATAACAACAACCCAACAAACTAAAACTGTTCGGGTGAACCGGGAGCAAACGAAAAGCCGACTCTATGTCAGCTTTTGCCAACAATGCCCCCGCTCATACCTCCTAACCCAAAACACTGCTGCGTCAAAAGACGTAAAGGAAACCGCACATATCTCTGTGTCGATGGCATCATTCACCGAACCCCCTTTCGGGAATAATAAATGATGAATTAGCCTAAATTTGTTAGGCTCTTTCTTCGGCACGACCCCAAGAGGTGACACCACCAGATCTGGTATTGGCAAAAAAAGGAAAGGGACCACCCATGTGACCCAACAAAACCTCTTTCCGCAGTTTCTCCGAAACCATGTCTGCATGTTGTAATGCTGACCGCAAATTGCGTGACAGAGGGGGAGTATTGACCAACCGTAACGGAATTCTAAACCCTTCCAAAAACCCCAGGCCCAGTAACCACGCTGCCTCCCTATCCGGGTACCTATCGAGGAAAGGTTGCATCTTTCCACTTTCACTGGCATTGTCCACTTACTAACAGATTCGCCGGTACGTTTTTTTTCCCTGTTTAAAACAATGGGACATGGGGTGTCCACCTCCACAACCTGAACATTCGTGCTTGTATTTGCACGACCCCCCAAATCTGCAGGCACCCTCATTAAATTGCCAACAAACCCCTTTTTTCCTTGTGGCCGATAGTCCGGGGTTGGATGAACCACCGGCCCCTCCTTGAAAAAACTGACTCGTCGGCCTAGCCGACGTCATAAGGCGCATCCATAAACTGATGTCCTTATGGTCCCACCTCAAGGACGGCATATAGCCTTCCGCTGGCTAAATTGCTCATCGTATCATATCGTAGCCATGCTGTTCCCCCATAGACTCTGTGTGCCTCTCCCATGGCATCCAAATAGCAGAACAGTGCCGAGCAGGGTTCTGGGTTCTTTTCCCCAATAACACTCGCCATTATCGCAAAGGCCTGCAGCCAATTCGTGAAAGTCCTAGGAATGAGCCTATACCTCCTCCTTTTCTTCGTCCTCTTTTTTGTTATCCTCTGGCTTCACCCTATCCAGATTGAACTTTTCCATCGGTAGGAGCGCGAAAATCTCCACGTATTCTCCCTTCCAAATTTTCTCCTTCACCTCAGGTTTTAGGTGTGCTCCGAGGCGCCCCTCAAAGCACACATAAACTTTGCATTTTGCTGCATCTGTCAACCTTACTAAGTCTTGTTTTTTTAGCCCCTTCCCTAGTAGCCCCCTCTGGCGGCGTAGACGCCACCTCCTTACCTGCCACCCCTGTGACCTCCGTCATGGGCGCCGCCGGCTCCGTAGCAGGCCTGGGGGGATTCCCCGTGCCCGTTGTCACCCCGTTCGTCATCACCCCCGACCCCAGGAGCCACCCAAGCCGCCGCAGGTGACTGAATACCACTTGAACCTGTCTCGAACTTGTGCACTAATTCCTATAAAACCCACTAAAAATGCCTGTAACCCTGAATCCGCCGTGGTGTGGTCTGCAACCAGCGCTGCCGGAGGGGGGGCACGGTTGCGACCGACCGCCCCGCTGTGACCTGACTCCCACTATTAATCTCCCCCACCCCTCCACATCAGTACCCCTAACACCTGAAGTAATACATATAGACTTACCGGGAGGCCTGGAAGGGGTCCCACCAGGTGACGGTCCCGTCGCCACCGCTGTTGGACGTCCTCACTGCCCATCGTCGTCCGACTGCGACAGCACACCCTCGGACCGGTCCACCGCCATCTCCTCTTCGCTTGACGACAGCCCTCCAGCGGACGTGTCACTGGATGCCAGGGATCCGCTGTGTTCCAAACCCCTCCTTCCGGCGCCGGATCCACCCACCATTTTGTGGGTTGCTTTTCTGTGCCCACTGTCCTCCTTCCCGCAGTGGCACGCAAGGCCACTGCCAGCTGCTGTTCTCTTTCCTTCTGTCAATGGGGGTCACCTGCTGCAGATCTGGGGTGCCCGGCTGCCGCCGCTGATCTTCTTCCCCGCTGAAGCCCCACCGCCGCTGCATCAAAGCCAGAGGCCGGACTCGAGATCTTCCCCCTGCTAGGCCCAGCATCCGCTCTGGAGCTACTGGCGCTATCCCTCCTCGCCTGTAAGCGACTGCTGCCCCCTCCCCCCCGCTCCATGCGCCGCCACGCACTTCGCGGGTGGCCCTGTTATCGGCCAACCCGCATGGACATGCTGCTTGTGCACACTGGGAGGGAGGGGGATCTGGGGAGAAGCGAGCCAGCGGCCTAGTCCACTGGACTCGTGCCGGCTCACGCCCTTCCAAAGTGGCCGCTGAGGAACTCTCTCCCAGCGCCGCTGCAAGTCTGCCCTCTAGCCATCCCGGTCCCTTGGACGCCATCTCAGCTTTTAACCTGGCAAAAAAGTTGTTCCACCTCTGCCATGCATACAAGCTCGCTCCTCCTAACGAGCTGAGCTGGGGAGGGATCTCTTCCTCTGCTCAGTTAATTCTGCTCCATCCCTTCCTTACCCCCCTCAACCAATACCAGCACCTTTTACATACAATCTCTCTACAATGGTCCCCCTGTTAATCCTGTTATGCCCGCCCTGCACCTATTGCATTCTATTTCTTTTGCTTTGGGCTTCCTGGAAGGATGTACTGGAAATGGAGCAAGTACAAAGAAGGATAACAAAGCTAATAAAGGGTCTGGAGGATCTTAGTTATGAGGAAAGGTTGCAAGCACTGAACTTATTCTCTTTGGAGAAGAGGTGCTTGAGAGGGGATATGATTTCAATATACAAATATCATACTGGTGAATAGGGATGAGCCGAACACTCCCCGGTTCGGTTCGCACCAGAACCTGCGAACGGACCGAAAATTTGCACGAACGTTAGAACCCCATTGACGTCTATGGGACTCAAACGTTCAAAATCAAAAGTGCTCATTTTAAAGGCTAATTTTCATGGTATTGTCCTAAAAAGGGTTTGTAATCAATGCAAAAAAACTTTTAAAAACGTCCATTTTTTTGGGAGCAGTGATTTTAATGATGCTTAAAGTAAAAAAAAAAAAAGTTAAATATTCCTTTAAATAGCATACCTGGGGGGTGTCTATAATATGCCTGTAAAGTAGCACGTGTTTCTCATGCTTAGAACAGTCCCTGCACAAAATGACATTTTTAAAAGAAAAAAAGTCATTGAAAATCAGTGAGACAAACGGCATGGGTACCCCCAAGTTATATGGATATTAAGGGGAACCCCGCACCCAAATTAAAAAAGGGAAGGTGTGGGGCCCCCAGGCCCCATATACTCTAAACAGCAGTACTGTATACAGGCAGTGCAAACAAGACAGGGACTGTGAGTTTGTTGTTAAGTAGAATCTGTTTGTAATTTTGAACTAGTGCATTTTCAAAGTGTAGCTCCAGCCAAAAAATCTGTTTTTAAGCTTTTTGGAAAACATAGGGAAGGGTTATCACCCCTGTGACATTTGATTTGCTGTCTGTGCTCCTCTTCAGAAGATTTCACCTCACTTTTTGTCCCAATGACAAATGTTTTCTGAAAATTTGGGTTTTTTAGTGAAACAAGGATTGGTGATAAAGCATCAGTGTAAAGGAGAAAAGTTTTTCCCATATTAACTCTTACAGGAGAGAATTTCCCTTCCTATGGGGTAGATTTCATCTCACTTCCTGTTGTCTCCTTATGTTTGCAAGTAGGAGTCGTTTGTAAGTTGGATGTTTGAAAGTAGGGGCCTGCCCTATATACTCAGCAGAAATTTGGGCCTTAGGTGTTGTTTTGGCCAAAACACTGTAAGCCCTCACAGGGCCCTGCTGTGAAAATATTAGATCAAGAATTGTAATTACATGCCCCTGTTGAACAAGGTCAGATAAATTGGGCCTTTGGTGGTGGTGGCACAACACTGTAAGTCCTCACAGTTACTCTTGGTGGGCGCAGAAAAGGGCCTTGCTGTGAAATATTAGATCAAGAATTGTAATTACATGCCCCTGTTGAACAGGGGCCGAAAAATTGGGTCTTAGGCACTGGTGCTGTTACCACAACACTGCAACCCCTCACAGATACTCTAGTTGGAAGGCAGGAACTAGCCCTGCTGCAAAGAATTGCATCAAAAATTGTAATTACATGCCCCTGTTAAACAGGGGCTTAAAAATTGGGCCTTAGGCACTGGTGGTGGCCCCCAGAACCAAAATTGTCCTTACAAGCTATCAGCATGATCATTGAGGAGGAAGAGGATAATTACTCAGCATAACAGGATAGTCACTCAGCATCAGCATAGGCAGTCTTTGAAGGGATCAGACATTTCCCAAAAAAATGATTCGGTTACATCAGCATCAGGTGCTTGGTATCTGGTGGTGATCCAACACTGATTCATTTTTATGAAGGTCAGTCGAACTTTTAAAAACGTCCATTTTTTTGGGAGCAGTGATTTTAATGATGCTTAAAGTAAAAAAAAAAAAAAGTGAAATATTCCTTTAAATAGCATACCTGGGGGGTGTCTATAATATGCCTGTAAAGTAGCACGTGTTTCTCATGCTTAGAACAGTCCCTGCACAAAATGACATTTTTAAAAGAAAAAAAGTAATTGAAAATCAGTGAGACAAACGGCATGGGTACCCCCAAGTTATATGGATATTAAGGGGAACCCCGCACCCAAATTAAAAAAGGGAAGGTGTGGGGCCCCCAGGCCCCATATACTCTAAACAGCAGTACTGTATACAGGCAGTGCAAACAAGACAGGGACTGTGAGTTTGTTGTTAAGTAGAATCTGTTTGTAATTTTGAACTAGTGCATTTTCAAAGTGTAGCTCCAGCCAAAAAATCTGTTTTTAAGCTTTTTGGAAAACATAGGGAAGGGTTATCACCCCTGTGACATTTGATTTGCTGTCTGTGCTCCTCTTCAGAAGATTTCACCTCACTTTTTGTCCCAATGACAAATGTTTTCTGAAAATTTGGGTTTTTTAGTGAAACAAGGATTGGTGATAAAGCATCAGTGTAAAGGAGAAAAGTTTTTCCCATATTAACTCTTACAGGAGAGAATTTCCCTTCCTATGGGGTAGATTTCATCTCACTTCCTGTTGTCTCCTTATGTTTGCAAGTAGGAGTCGTTTGTAAGTTGGATGTTTGAAAGTAGGGGCCTGCCCTATATACTCAGCAGAAATTTGGGCCTTAGGTGTTGTTTTGGCCAAAACACTGTAAGCCCTCACAGGGCCCTGCTGTGAAAATATTAGATCAAGAATTGTAATTACATGCCCCTGTTGAACAAGGTCAGATAAATTGGGCCTTTGGTGGTGGTGGCACAACACTGTAAGTCCTCACAGTTACTCTTGGTGGGCGCAGAAAAGGGCCTTGCTGTGAAATATTAGATCAAGAATTGTAATTACATGCCCCTGTTGAACAGGGGCCGAAAAATTGGGTCTTAGGCACTGGTGCTGTTACCACAACACTGCAACCCCTCACAGATACTCTAGTTGGAAGGCAGGAACTAGCCCTGCTGCAAAGAATTGCATCAAAAATTGTAATTACATGCCCCTGTTAAACAGGGGCTTAAAAATTGGGCCTTAGGCACTGGTGGTGGCCCCCAGAACCAAAATTGTCCTTACAAGCTATCAGCATGATCATTGAGGAGGAAGAGGATAATTACTCAGCATAACAGGATAGTCACTCAGCATCAGCATAGGCAGTCTTTGAAGGGATCAGACATTTCCCAAAAAAATGATTCGGTTACATCAGCATCAGGTGCTTGGTATCTGGTGGTGATCCAACACTGATTCATTTTTATGAAGGTCAGTCGATCGACCGAGTTGGTGGACAGACGCACCCTGTGATCGGTTACAAAGCCTCCAGCAGCACTGAATGTGCATTCTGAAAGAACGCTGGATGCAGGACAGGCCAGTAGCTCAACTGCATACTGTGCAAGCTCTGGCCAGTGATCCGTCCTCAAGACCCAGTAACCCAGAGGATTTTTAGTGGGAAAGGTGTCCAAGTCAGATCTTGCCCCTAGGTATTCCTGCACCATGTAAAACAGACGCTGGCGATGGTTGCTGGAACCGATCATACCTTGGGGCTGCAGACTAAAAATTTGTCTGAATGCATCGGTCAGATGGCCACCTTCTCCACTGCTCCTTCTTTGACTGAACGAAGCCTCAGCAACATGTTGTCCAGAAACAGGAGTTTGTGACCTCCCAGTCTCTGGGAACGCGTTGCACAGACCTTTCTGCAAGGCCTCCCAAAGATGTTTCATCCTCTGCTCCCTCTGCGATGGCAAGATAAGGTCCACAACCTTTCCCCCTGTAACGTGGATCAAGGAGGGTTGCCAGCCAGTATTGTTCCTTCTCCTTGAGACCACGAATACGAGGATCCTTGCCCAGGCTTTGCAGGATCAGGGAGGCCATGCAGCATAGGTTTGCTGAGGCATTCGGTCTGGAGTCCTCTGGGTCACTAAGGACGACATGATCCGCAGCCACCTCCTCCCAGCCACGTACAAGTCCATGTGTTTCTTGGGACTCTAAATGATCCCTTAAAGACTGCTGCTGATGCTGAGTGCCAGGCTCCACCTCCATACTGAAAAATCCTCCTCTTCCTCCTCCTCCTCGTCCTCTTCCTGCGTGATCGGCGGGCACGCAGGAACACTGTCTGGATAAAGGGGGCCTTGAGAGCTAAGGAAGTCCTCCTCTTCCTGCCTCTGTTCTGCCTCAAGTGCCCTGTCTGTTATTCCACGCAGCGTGTGCTCCAACAGGTGGACAAGGGGGACAGTGTCACTGATGTATGCACTGTCACTGCTCACCATCCTCGTGGCCTCCTCAAATGGTTACAGGACAGTGCATGCATCCCTAATCATGGCCCACTGGTGGGGGAAAAAAAAACAAGCTCCCCTGACCCTGTCCTGGTGCCATAGTCGCACAGGTACTCATTGATAGCCCTCTGCTGCGTGTGCAGCTGCTGCAGCATGGCCAACGTTGAGTTCCACCTGGTGGGCATGTCACAGATTAGGCGGTTCTTGGGCAGGTTAAATTCCTTTTGGAGGTCTGCCAGCTGAGCACTGGCATTATATGACCGGTGGAAATGCACACAGACTTTCCTGGCCTGCCTCAGGACATCCTGTAAGCCCAGGTACCTGCCCAAGAACCGCTGCACCACCAAGTTAAGGACGTGAGCCAAACAGGGAACATGGGTCAGTTGTCCCTGTCGGAGGGCGGAGAGGAGGTTGGTGCCATTGTCACAAACCACCATTCCTGCCTTAAGTTGGCGTGGCGTCACCTCTGAACCTGCCCCTGCAGAGCTGACAGAACCTCCTGCCCCAGTGTGGCTCCTGTCCCCCAAGCACACCAGCTCAAGCACCGCATGGCATCTTTTGGCCTGCATACTTGCGTAGCCCCTTGAATGGCTATGGAGCACCGCTGGTTCCGAGGACAAAGCACAGGAAGAGGCCATGGAGGAACAAGAAGAGTAGGGGGTGGAGGAGAGAGGTGTGTCACAATCATTAGTAGTGGCATTTTGGAGGCGTGGTGGCGGAACAACCTCCAACACTACAGCACCTTGTCCTGCATCCTTCCCGGCTGCCAGCAGAGTGACCCAATGCGCAGTGAAACTTAGGTAACTGTCCATGCCTGCTGGACCATGAGTCAGCAGTAATATGCACCTTACCACTGACCGCCCTGTCCAGCGAGGCCAAGACATTGCCTTCCACATGCCGGTAGAGAGCCGGAATCGCCTTCCGTGAGAAAGTGGCATTTGGGTACCTGCCACTGAGGAATCGCACATTCCACAAACTCACGGAAGGGGGCAGAGTCTACCAACTGAAAAGGTAGCAGTTGAAGTGCTAGCAATTTTGTCAAGCTAGCATTCAACTGCTGGGCATGTGGATGGCTGGGAGCGAACTTCTTTCAGCGGTGCAGCAGCTGGGGCAGGGAAATTTTCTTGTTACAATCTGACGTCGGTGTACCAAAAGCAGATTGCCCACAAGTACTTGGCTGTGACACACCTAATTCTACACCTTCATTCCTCACAGTGCAGGTCTGAGAGAGGACTGAAGGTATAGTGGGGTTGGAGATTTCAACTGATGAGGAGCAAGGAGAGGTCCTCCTTTGTTCTTTGTGGGTCTTTTAGATACGCTTGCCAACAAACTGCATGGCAGGTCAACATATGTCTGGTCAAACATGTGGTGACCAAGCGGGAGATGTTTTGGCCACGTGAGGTTCACTTGAGACATATGTTGCAAATAGCGGTGCGACCTGATGCACTCGTCTCAAAAAAGGCCCACACTAAAGAACTTTTGGAATAACGCGCAGAGACAGCAGCGCCCTGCACATGCGGAGCTTTGCGGTGTGATGCAGTCAGTGTGCTGCCCTTAGGTTGGCCCCTGGAGGACATCCTGCCTCGTTGGTGATGTGCCTCCTCCTCCTCCTCCTCCTCTTCTCTCCTATCAGGCGCCCATGTTGAGTCAGTGACCTCATCATCCCCTCCCTCCTCATCACTGGAGCAAACCTGGCAGTATGCTGCAGCAGGGGGAGCATGACTGCCAGATTGCTGTCCTTCTTGGACACCCCCTCTGTCCGTGCTCACGTTACTGCCTTCATCTAGCTCAGTATAATCATCAGAGCCTTCTAAACATTGGGCATCCTCCTGGAGCATGTACCCAACACTGTGGTCAAACAGTTCGAGGGACTCCTCAGGAGGACATGGTGGGGCTAGGGAAGGAGTCACTGATGCCATTGAGCTGAGGGAAGAGGCCGCATTGGTAGCTGCTTTGCCAGACAAAGTACCCTGAGTATGGGTGAGGGAGGATGAGGAGGATGAGAACGGCTTGGTCATCTACTCGACCAAGTCTTCCACATGTTGCGGCCCAACACGGCCAGCTGCCGAAAAAAAGGCCAAGCTTGTCCCACGGCCATGTGCTGATGAGGATGCGCTGTCTCCACGACCAGCACAGAGCCTGCTTGCCCTCTTTTATTGGCTTGTGACTGTCTGCCTCTCCTTGTTGGCCTTCCAGACATACTAATATATATATATATATATATATATATATATATATATATATATATATATATATATATATATATATATATATATATATATATATATATATATATATATATATATATATATATATATATATATATATATAATCAGCTAGCAAAATCAACTGCCTGCCTACAGTATAAGAAAACCACCAACCTTCTACAGGTAGCTTTAGCTAAACACTGTGCAGAGGTCGCACTACACTAATGTGTGAATATTTTAGGTGCCTGCGGTAGTGATAGGATCAGGAAAACACCACCGACCTTCTACAGGTAGCTTTAGCTGAACACTGTGCAGAGGTTGCACTACACTAACTTGTAGTTTTAGCTGAACACTGTGAGGAGGACGTACTACACTAACTTGTAGCTTTAGATGAACACTGTTCAGAGGACACACTACACTAACTTGTAGCTTTAGCTGAACACTGTGCAGAGGTTGCACTACACTAACTTGTAGTTTTAGAGGGGGCATGGCCGGATGTGAACATGGCAGGACGTGATCTCGAAGAGCTCCGGCTGGTATCCGTTACTATCATCCTGATTGTGCCCGACCGATTGCCTAATTATCGCTGCCAGAGAGTTCCAGACCCAGGGGAAGAGACAGCCGTCCTCGGGTCTGAAGAGGCATTCTAAGCAGTATTCGCAGCCGCCGTTAGATCAGCAGCAGCTGTGCCCATGAGAGAGCATGGCGCCTGGCCCCTCCCACACCATCTCACTCCCTGTGTCGGCTACACAGCGCGCCAAGTCACAGGCAGGAAAGATGGCGCAGTGTGAGTCCCTCTCACAGCAGGCTCCAGAGACATCTCACTCTCTGCCTCAGGAAATTGAGGTGGACACTGATGCCATCACAGGTCCTATACTGGGGGCAATAGCAGCTTCAAAGACAGAGCTGGTCAGCCGCATAGACTGCTTGGCGTCGGAATGCAACTTGATCCGCCATGACTTAGATAAAATCAGAGGCAGACTGACAACGGCGGAGGATCGCATATCGGAGGTGGAAGATGTCGCACACACACAGAGCTCCCAGTTACATGAACTGAACGATATGGTCCGGGCGTTGCAACACAGAGCGGATGACGCTGAAGGTCACCAGCGCAGGAATAACATAAGAGTGGTGAGGCTCCCTGAGGGGGTGGAGGGGTCATCCCCATCGACCTTTGCAGAACAATTCTTTAAGCAGTTATTATCTCTGGGGGACCTACCACCAACTTATGTGGCGGAGAGGGCTCAGAGTCCCCACAGGAGCCAGGCCTTCAGGTGCCCCACCCCGTCCATTCTTGGTTCGTTTTCTCAATTATAAAGACAGGGAAATGCTGTTGGCTGAAGCAAGGAAGCACCAGGATCTCAGATGTGAAAACACTAGGATCATGCTGTTTCCAGATTTCTCGGCAGAAACGCAACGCAGACGTCGATCCTTTCCCGAACTTTCGTTTCACAGGGTGGAACTCTCAGAGGGTTGTTCGTTTTCGGGATCAACCTGCATACCGGACAATTTTTTTCTTTTTTCTTTTTCATTTTAAATTTTTGTTTTGCCTGCTTTTGGGTTGGAACCATATTTTAGGTTCTACAGGTTCTGGTACGATAGCAGGGGTGGTTTTGTTAGACCACTGTCACGGCAAATTTATTGATTCTGCATATATGTTTTTAATGGTACACATGTCCGCATATAGGGCTTTCCAATCAATCTTTACTCAACTGCATGATATCCTGAAGGTCTTATATTACATAACATCTTCTGATGGATAGTAGAATCAAAATTTTATCATGTCAGAGGTTTGAACAGCAAATTTAAAAGAGCAACGGTTTTTCAGTATCTGAAACAGGTGAAACCACATATCGTCCCTGTGACGGACCTGGCCGGGACAGAGGCTGTTGGAGAGGACTGGGTGCGGGCCTGTTGCCTTTTGATTATGGGCCCTAGTATTTGGGGGAATGGTGCTCTCTGTGAGCTGTATGCTTGGGGACCCTGGGGGTTGGTGTTACTTTGGATTCAGCTCCATGTCCCCCCAAAAACACACAGACTCTGGGAACCCTTTATATGCCATATTAGAATGGTGACTGATTTATACCGTTGGGACTCGTACTGTTAAATGCTAATGTCATCAATTCTGCTATAATGTGTTTATTGTAAATAAGTCTAGTGTGGCTCTAAGAGTCTTTTCACCCATTGTTGTTTGTGTTAATTAAATGTGTGAAGCTCGGTGACCACAAGTCTGGGCGAAAGCTCATGTCTCAGTCACCTAGGCTGTATAAAGGATTAGATAATTAGCTCATGTTAATTAAGTTACAGTTGTATTGTTAGAGGAGGTTCCAACGGCATATAAAGTCTTGTAACTTTGATTCATAATAAACAGTCCATGTTAGCAGTGAAGCAAGTGTCGCCTTGTTTTCTGCTCAGAGAGGTTGGAATATCTGATATCTGTATACAGACTGGGAGGAAGTGGTATATGACGGAAGCACTCAAGTGGAGTGTGGGACGTTCCGTGACATTGGTGGCAAGCAGCGGGAAAGCTTCCTGCAGTCTGGGACATCCAAACTTCCATCTGGATCCAAGGTCCAGATAGCAGGAGAGGAGAGGTACAGATACCAGCCGCCATGGATGAGGAATTCAGAAGGAGGTTGCGAGAGATGCAGATACAGCACAGAGGACCAGTATCGGAGCAGGTCCTGCTGGGATGGTGTGATTCTATTCGCTGCAAACTCTGGAAGGAAGCGCTAGCCCGTGAGCAGCGACACCAGGGAAAAGTTCTCCCCTCCATCGAGGAAAGGTACTGGTCGCAGTACGGACTGCGGGTGCGGTTTTTGGGAGAAAAACCACACAAGAAGCAGACAGCTGAATTAAGCAGGCTGGTCTGGGCAGAGATAAAGCTGGATGAGAGCTACAGAGCCCTCCGGTGGCATGTATCCCAAGCATGTCCCTGGATAGCGGATGACAGCCCAACGGAAGGCTTAAGCTACGGCGGCTTGGGACTGTTGTTTGTGAAGCTGACAGGGGACCCTAACTTTGGGAGTGATTTGGAGCGGCGGGTGGACGAAATCATGGATTTCAGAGAAGGGCTACTGAACATTTCGGAAGTGCACTGGGCACAGGAAGATTTGGAGTTTCTGGCCGTTCAGGAATGGGAGCTAGAGATCGCCTACAGACGGCTGCTAGACATTGCTCAGTGCCAGGGCTGGGCTCCCTTTGCCTGGGACTATCAGGAAATACCAGCTGACAACCCTGAAATCCTGGCTGAAGAGTCGGCAATGTGGCAGAGCAATAGTGTGCTTTGCCAACCTGCCCCCGCAGCTATGGAGGCGGAGGTCTTATGGCGGATGCAGCAAGTGCTGACTGACCTTGATGATCCTGTTTCTGCATGGGATGATCTTGGATGGAGGAATGTGCCTGTCCACCAGCATGCCAGAGAATCTGCAGTGGAAAATCTGGAGATTGCCATCCCCAAAGCTGAAGTGCTGACAACAGGGCAGAGCTCTGCTAACCTCTGCCCAGCACTGATAACATCTTCTGGGTTCCATGGACAGGAGATGGTGAACCTCCATCCCCAGACATCAGTTGCAAAGACATGGGATTTGATAGACTTTTCTGCTGAGGAAGAACAACCTGATGAGCCTCCAGCAGAAGAGCTGCTATCAGGGCCAAAGTTCACTGTGTTCTGCCCAGCACCAACAGTGGCTTCAGCCTTCCTGAGAGAAGAGGTAGTCGGCCTTTTTCCCACAACACTGACAGGGACATGTGATTTTCTGCCAGCAGCATCTATGGAGTTAAAACAAACTTCTCCAGCTCAAGATCTGGTAACTGAACAGAGGGTCCAAGACCTCTGTCCCACACTTTTACCAATTCCAGAGACTGGGGATTTAATAGACGTTTCTGTAGAGGAGGAACCACCTGGCAAACCCCCAGCAAATGTGCTGGCAACCGGACAGAGGGTCCAAGACCTCTGCCCCACACCTGCAGCAATTGTGGAGGCTCAGGCTGAGAAGATGGCAATCACTTCCCAGCAGCAGATACAGGGGGAGAAGGGAGAGGAGGTGTGTGTTGTCCCTCCCCAACAGTTGGCCAGGGTGGAGGAAGTGGGCTTTCCTCCCCAGCAAAGATCCGTGTACCTGGGAGACAGTACCATCGACATGTCGTCCCAGCAGCCAGATGAGGGAATGGAAAAGGAAGCAGCCGGCTCACCTCCCCAATGGCAGCTACACAGTTTGGGAGTGGAGGAAGCCAGCCTCCTGCCCCAACAGTTAGCCGGAGCAGAGGATGCGGAGTCCCCAGCAGAAGTGCTGGCAACAGGGCAGAGTGCTACCAACCTCTGCCCAGCACCAGCAACAACTACAGAGTTCCAGGGAGGCGGGGCAGTCGGCCTCCCTCTCCAACAGTTAGCCGGAACAGATGGTGTGGGGTTTCCAGCAGAAGGGCTGGCAACAGGGCCGAGGACTGCTGGACTCTGCCCTCAACTAACAGAGGATGGATTTCCTGTGAAGGTGGATGGGACTTCAGTCTCCACCTGTATACCCCAGGGATGCTGGGCAGTGGGCCCCGATCCCCAACAGCATGACAGAGTGAGCCCAGACACCCTGTCTTCTCTCCAGCGGCAGAAAGGATTCCAGGGAGAAGAGCCAGTCCAGGCCTCTCCCCAGCGGCAGATATGTTCTCTGAGAGAGGCAGAGGTTGGCTGGGTGAGTAATACTCTGTTTGGAACAATTTGTTTGGGGTACTGTGTGGGTACAGGCATTAGAGGACTGGAACTACTTACTAACTTCGGAGTCAACCCGTCTGGGGTCTCCTCCTGTGTTAGTCTCCTGCCGAAAGGGGAGAGATGTGACGGACCTGGCCGGGACAGAGGCTGTTGGAGAGGACTGGGTGCGGGCCTGTTGCCTTTTGATTATGGGCCCTAGCATTTGGGGGAATGGTGCTCTCTGTGAGCTGTATGCTTGGGGACCCTGGGGTTGGTGTTACTTTGGATTCAGCTCCATGTCCCCCCAAAAACACACAGACTCTGGGAACCCTTTATATGCCATATTAGAATGGTGACTGATTTATACCGTTGGGACTCGTACTGTTAAATGCTAATGTCATCAATTCTGCTATAATGTGTTTATTGTAAATAAGTCTAGTGTGGCTCTAAGAGTCTTTTCACCCATTGTTGTTTGTGTTAATTTAACTGTGTGAAGCTCGGTGACCACAAGTCTGGGCGAAAGGTCATGTCTCAGTCACCTAGGCTGTATAAAGGATTAGATAATTAGCTCATGTTAATTAAGTTACAGTTGTATTGTTAGAGGAGGTTCCAACGGCATATAAAGTCTTGTAACTTTGATTCATAATAAACAGTCCATGTTAGCAGTGAAGCAAGTGTCGCCTTATTTTCTGCTCAGAGAGGTTGGAATATCTGATATCTGTATACAGACTGGGAGGAAGTGGTATATGACGGAAGCACTCAAGCGGAGTGTGGGACGTTCCGTGACAGTCCCCTTGCAGGAGACTCACTTGGAGGGCAGCAAAATTCTGTCCCTGTGTAGACCCATGGATTCAGAGGGTGATTCATTCTACTTATGCAAGAGGAGTGTCTATACTAAGTAAAGCCATAGCTTGTACAATACATCAGGTGATTACGGATCTGGGGAGATGGTAAGTGGTGGTCTCCTTGGAAGTTTACAATCATAAATTCTTATTGGTTAATGTATACTTGCCTCCTCCATTCCAGGTAAAATTTCTGTATGATTTAATGGTGACACTGGCTCATTTTCCTTCATCTGCCAATCCTCATTATGGGTGATTATAATGCCATCCTGGATCGGGTGCTGGACTCCTCCAATGCCGCCAGGCCGGCCTCGGTGGACCTCTGCTCCTGGGCAGTTATGGCTGGCTTAACGGAAGTGTAGAGAGGGAAATATCCTGATGTTACGGCCTACTCGCATTTATCCTCTGCACACAGATCTTCCGCAAGGATTGATTTAGCCTTTGGAAATGCCTCCTTGTTGAAGTATGTGTGTGCATCGGAGTATTTGTCTGGAGGGGTTTCAGATCATAATCCTCTTATGCTTACACTGATGTTTCCCTCGAGAACTAAAAAAAGGGTGTTGGAGGTCATCACCAGACTGGTTATTGGAAGATCAGGTGTGTACGCATGTTCAGAAATCTGTAGAAACCTATTGGAAATGTAAGGAAGGTTCAGTAAACCCCAATATGGAATGGGATGCCTTTAAGACAGTAATTAGGGGGGAGTGCATATCTGCAATCAGCTCAGCCAAGAAGGATCAAAAATGTGAGGGGGAGTCTCTTCTTGCCACAGAACGGGAGGCAGCACGGATGCAAGCGGACTCTCCTTCCGAGCCAGGGTATATCTCCTTATTGGAAGCAAGACGTTCGATTGATATTCATTTTAAGACTCTGGCTGGTAAGGAGATTAAGCAGAGGGCGGAGACCATTTTTGCTGAAGGAGATAAGATTGGTAGGCTTTTGGCTAATCTGGTTGCTGACCATAAGGCACCAGTTAGTATTCCGGTTGTGAAGGGGGAGGGTGGGAATCTCATAACTGAACCAGAAGGCATTTTGGAGGAATTTGTAAATTTTTACTCAAAATTGTATTCCCCTATACCACAATATAACACTAGAGAGCTAGATGAGTTGTTACAAACTCTCTACATGACTAAATTGTCGGAGGCTGATGCAGCGGCCTTGGACGAACCTATTTCTGTGCTTTGAAGTAGAAGCTGCCATATTAGCGTTCCCCCCCTAAGAAGGCGCCGGGGCCAGATGGGTTCCCCGCGGACTTCTATAAGTCGTATTTGTCTCAGGTGGCCCCTAGATTGACCAAGCTTTTCGCTTTCTGTTGGGAGCAGGGTGCTTTGCCGGCGTCCATGATGGAGGCATATATGGTGCTCCTTCTGAAGCCGGATAAAGATCCTTTGGAGTGTTCCTCCTATCGCCCCATTGCACTCTTAAATATGGATCTGAAGATTCTTGCCAAAGTTCTAGCAATGCGAGTAGCTAAGGTCCTCTCCATGGTGGTAGATATTGACCAGACGGGTTTTATGCCTGGCATGTCAACCAATACAAATTTGAGAAGATTGTTTACACATCTCCAATTGGAAGTACCTGAATCCTCGGTGAGGGTCCTTGTCTCCATAGACATCGAGAAAGCTTTTGACACAGTAGATGGGGATATATGCATAAAGTGCTGGAAACTTTAGGGTTTGGTCCTGTGTTTTGTCGCTGGATAGCGATGTTATACAGTGAACCACGGACGGCAATAAGGCTGGGGTTGTCAGTCTCTGACTTCTTTAAAATTAGTAGGGGCACTAGGCAGGGGTGCCCCCTCTCTCCATTTCTTTTTGCAATGATGATGGAACCTATTGCCAGGGCGCTAAGAAAATCTAGTGAGGTAGGAGGAATACAAGTGGGGACAATTCAGGAATGTGTGGCGCTTTATGCGGACGACTTGCTGCTGTTCCTCCAGGATCCGGGGCCTTCATTAAAGGCTGCTCTTTTGATTCTAGACAGATTTGCCACCTATTCTGGTTTGAGGGTGAATTGGAGCAAGTCGTCTATTTTGCCACTGGGTCCTGGGCAGGGGCGGATCCAGGGGGGGCAACGGGGCAATTGCCACCCCCGAGAAATTTGTTGCCGGCCGGGTGACATAGCGGGCGGCTCTGCCGGCGGGTGACATAGCGGGCGGCTCTGCCGGGGGGTGACATAGCGGGCGGCTCTGCCGGGGGTGACATAGCGGGCGGCTCTGCCGGCGGGTGACATAGCGGGCGGCTCTGCCGGCGGGTGACATAGCGGGCGGCTCTGCCGGCGGGTGACATAGCGGGCGGCTCTGCCGGCGGGTGACATAGCGGGCGGCTCTGCCGGCGGGTGACATAGCGGGCGGCTCTGCCGGCGGGTGACATAGCGGGCGGCTCTGCCGGCGGGTGACATAGCGGGCGGCTCTGCCGGCGGGTGACATAGCGGGCGGCTCTGCCGGCGGGTGACATAGCGGGCGGCTCTGCCGGCGGGTGACATAGCCGGCGGCTCCGCCGGCGGGTGACATAGCCGGCGGCTCCTCGGGCAGGTGACATAGCCGGCGGACCAGGTGGTGCGGTTTGTGAGTGGGCGGCGCGATTTGTGGGCGGGTCGGGCTGCCAGGTGACTCAGTGTTTTGGAAGCTGGCCAATCAGTTAGCCAGGGGCAGGGGAGCAGAGAGATGAGATCATCTCTCCCTGCCAGCCCTGCATCCCTGCAGTAACTTCTGCCCTCAGTGGGCAGGCAACAGAGAGATTACATTATCTCTCTGCTGCCTGACTCAGTCTGGGAGTCTGGGACACAGCAAGAGACAACCAAAACACCACCTCAACAGGCAAGTGACAATCCACAAGATGTGGCAAGTGACAATCCGCAATATGTGGCAGGTGACGTGGCAAGTGACAATCCGCAATGTGTGGCAGGTGACGTGGCAAGTCACAATCTGCAAGGTGTGGCAGGTGATGTGGCAAGTGGCAATCCGCAAGGTGTGGCAAGTGACAATTCACAAGGTGTGGCAGGTGACGTGGCAATCCGCAAGGTGTGGCAGGCAATGTGGCAAGTGACAATCTGCATCTGGTGGCAGGCAAGTGACAATCCACAAGGTATGGCAGGCGACGTGGCAAGTGACAATCTGCATCTGGTGGCAGACAAGTGACAATCCGCAACGTGTGTCAGGTGACACTCAGGGCTCCCACTGATTCTGCATTATGGTGAGTTGAACTATTTCATTTTATATTACAATGTAATTATAGAAATAATGCGCTTCAATCATCCTAACACTGTAACAACCATGGTGCTGGGATGATTGAAGCGGCAACACAAGCTGTTTCCCCGATAAATTGCCCACAAAAAAAACGGATTTCCTGGCAGTGCCCCTCCCGAGACAAGACTCTGGATCCGCCCATGGCCCTGGGGCACAGGCTGTGAGAGATAATACCCTCCCACTGCGCTGGGTTTCCACTATCACTTATTTAGGGGTCAAAATCACAGCTAACATTCACGAATACATGAAGCTGAACCTTCTACCTCTGGTGACTAGGATAAAGCAAAAGGTCCAAATATGGCAGAAGCTACCGCTATCACTCATGGGCAGGGCAAGTCTATTAAAAATGAAGTTCCTCTCCGTAATTTTGTATTTCTTGCGCCATTCCCCCAATTGGATACCGAAATCCTTTTTCTCCACCCTCAATGGAATCATTGGATCTTTTATATGGCATCCACAGGCACCTCAAATTAATTTAAAGACCCTTCAAGAACCATGGGGGCAGGGAGGTCTGGCACTTCCAGACTGGCAAAAATATTATGTGGCTGGTCAAATGGTATTTGCCAGACGTTGGCTGTTGGCTGACAATGGAGACTCTGCTAATGTTCTGGAAGCAGCGTATATTAGATCGTACGAAAGTCTGAGTTTAGCCTATACAGAGGTCCGAAGTCAGGGCTGCCTACAACGGCCTCTATGAGAGCCACTATTAGAGCCTGGCAGGTTGCTACTACATTAGTATCCCCTAGTTATGTGGGAGTCACGCCATCAGCGCCATTATGGTTCAATCCAAATCTATCGCATTTCTGCTCCATTCCAGATCCTACAGTGTGGTCTGGTAGGGGCATAAAGAAACTGGAGGATATTACCAGGGAGGGGGATCTCCTCACCTTTGACCAACTTAAAACAAGGCACGATCTTCCAAACTCTACCTTTTTTGGTACCTGCAGCTGCGCCATGCCTTCAGGGCGCAGTTCGGGGACCGAAGGGTGGAATATCTCCCTTCATCACTAGAACTCATGTTAAAGGATGAAGACTTACCTAAACCATTATCAACAATTTATAAATCCTTATTTAAAAAAACGCCGATGGGGGTAGTCAGGTGCAGGGAACACTGGGAGAGGGAGGTTCCAGAAATACAAGGGGAGGACTGGGATGATATGTGGGATCACCCCTTTAAAAATTTAGTCTCAGCCCGTGATAGGTTAATTCAATTCAAATTTCTTCATCGCATTTATTTAACTCCGGCCAGGCTATCGCGGATTTTCCTGTCCTCTGATGGATTTTTTCCCCGGCGGATGCGCAACACATTTTTTGGAGTTGCCCGAAAATAATTAATTTTTGGAGGGAGGCCACAGATTGTCTGACGGAGGTGCTCAGCACCCCGGTACCTTTGACTCCTAGAATCTGTCTCATTGGATTAGTGGAGGAAGTGGTGCCTTACTTGGCACACCGCACTTTACTGAATATAGGTTTATTTTATGGTAAAGAAGCTATATTGTTGAAATAGAAAAATTCAGCTGCACCCACACTTTCCTTCTGGAAGGGTTTGGTCAACTCGGCAATACCCTTGTATAAGGCTACCTATAGAATCAGAGGTTGTCCAAAGAAATTCACAAAAGTATGGCAACCGTGGTTGGATGCAGCAGTAACCATGGGCTAATCTGATCAACACACTGTGGGCTGGTGAATTACCATCATGGAGTGGGATTGGTAGGGTTGGATGATGTCTTTATTTTATAGAAGCTTTCTGTGATTCCTGAAATGTTTTTACGCAAAAAGAGTGAAGACAATACTGTGTATTCAGAGGACAGTGTAAACCTGTATTTTCTCAGTATAAATGCACTTTCTATTTAACATTTGCAGTGGCTGTGACAGTTGGTAGGGTTAGGGTGGGGTGGGGGGGTTTAAGAGGTAATTGAATATGTTAGTTCTTAATGTATAGCCCTATGTGGCAGATTCGAGGGTGGGTATGTTGCCCATCTGGTTGTTGGGTGGTATGTTTGTATTGTTTTTCTTTCATGAAAAATTAATAAAAAGAATTAAAAAAAAAAAAACTTGTAGTTTTAGCTGAACACTGTGAGGAGGACGCACTACACTAACTTGTAGCTTTAGCTGCACACTGTGAGGAGGACACACTACAATAACTTGTAGCTTTAGATGAACACTGAGGAGGACGCACTACACTAACTTGTAGCTTTAGCTGAACACTGTGCAGAGGTCACACTAAACTAACTTGTAGCTTTAGCTGAACACTGTGAGGAGGACGCACTACACTAACTGTAAATAGTCTAGCTGCCTGAGGGTGGTACTAATAGGATCAAAAGAACACCAGCAATTTTCTTCAGGTAGCTGTAAATACTGTAACAAGACAAGCCTGTCAGTAGGAAGATAAGAGGAACGGATCTAGCTAAACTGAATACAGTGTGTGTGTGTATATATATATATATATATATATATATATATATATATATATGTATGTATGTATGTATGTATGTATGTATGTATGTATGTATGTATGTATGTATGTATGTATGTATGTATGTATGTATGTATGTATGTATGTATGTATGTGTGTGTGTGTGTGTGTGTGTGTGTGTGTGTATATATATATATATATATATATATATATATATATATATATATATATATATATATATATATATATATATATTACATTGTAAGTGCAGCTGACTGACTGACTGTCCTGCCTAATCTAGCTAACTCAAATGAAATGACACCGTCTCTCTCTCTCTCTCTCTCTCTCTCTCTCTCTCTCTCTCAGCACGCCGGAACACACTACACAGGGCCGCCATGCAGGCGGCCTTATATAGTGTGGGGCATGTTCTAAACCACCTGAGCCATAATCGGCCAAAGCCACCCTGGCTTTGGCCAATTATAGCTCTCTCTGACGGCGCTATGATTGGCCAAGCATGCGGGTCATAGTGCATGCTTGGCCAATCATCAGCCAGCAATGCACTGCGATGCCGCAGTGAATTATGGGCCATGACGCACCACACGAATTTGGCACGAACGGCCCATATCGTTCACAATTCGACCAACGGTCGAACAGACTATGTTCGAGTCGATCACGGGTTCGACTCGAACACGAAGCTCATCCCTACTGGTGAACCCACAATAGGGGTAAAACTTTTTTGCAGAAGGGAGTTTAACAAGACTTGTGGCCACTCATTAAAATTAGAAGAAAACTGGTTTAACCTTAAACTATGTAAAGGGTTCTTTACTGTAAGAGTGGCAAGGATTTGGAATTTCCTTCCACAGGCGGTGGTCTCAGCGGGGGGCATTGATAGTTTCAAGAAACTATTAGATAAGCACCTGAACGACCGCAACATACAGGGATATACAATGTAATACTGACATATAATCACACAAAAAGGTTGGACTTGATGGACTCGTGTCTTTTTTTCATGTAAGACAAAAACAATTCCATAGCTCAACTCACCAACCAGTCTGCTGACTAGGAATGAGCCGAACACCCCCCTGTTCGGTTCGCACCAGAACATGCGAACAGGAAAAAAGTTCGTTCGAACAAGTTAAAGTCTATGGGACACAAACATGAATAATCAAAAGTGCTAATTTTAAAGGCTTATATGCAAGTTATTGTCATAAAAAGTGTTTGGGGACCTGGGTCCTGCCCCAGGTGACATGGATCAATGCAAAAAAAGTTTTAAAAACGGACGTTTTTTCAGGAGCAGTGATTTTAATAATTCTTAAAGTCAAACAATAAAAGTGTAATATCCCTTTAAATTTCGTAGCTGGGTGGTGTCTATAGTATGCCTGTAAAGGGGTGCGTGTTTCCCGTGTTTAGAACAGTCTGACAGCAAAATGACATTTCGAAGGAAAAAAGCCATTTAAAACTACTCGCGGCTATTGCATTGCCGGTCCAACAATACACATAAGTTCATTGATTAAAAACAGCATGGGAATTCCCCACAGGGGAACCCCGAACCAAAATTAAAAAAAAAAAAAAAATGACGTGGGGGTCCGCCTAAATTCCATACCAGGCCCTTCAGGTCTGGTATGGATATTAAGGGGAACCCCGGCCAAAATTTAAAAAAAAAGATGTGGGGGTCCCCCTAAATTCCATACCAGGCCCTTCAGGTCTGGTACGGATTTTAAGGGGAACCCCGCACCAAAAAAAAAAAAAAAAACGGCGTGGGGTCCCCCCAAAAATCCATACCAGACCCTTATCCGAGCACGCAGCCTGGCAGGCCGCAGGAAAAGAGGGGGGGACGAGAGAGCACCCCCCCTGAACCGTACCAGGCCACATGCCCTCAACATTGGGAGGGTGCTTTGGGGTAGCCCCCCAAAACACCTTGTCCCCATGTTGATGAGGACAAGGGCCTCATCCCCACAACCCTGGCCGGTGGTTGTGGGGGTCTGCGGGCGGGGGGCTTATCGGAATCTGGAAGCCCCCTTTAACAAGGGGACCCTCAGATCCCCCCTGTGTCCTGTGACTCGAACTCGAAGCTCATCCCTACTGCTGACCAACCAAATTAACCTGTCTAACCGTCTGTTAAAAGCAGGGGTTTAGTTAGCACGCATTTGCAAATGCATGTGAAAGCTGCAAGGCCTCGTCACCGCACCCTGTGTTGCTTGCAGTCCTAACACTACAAATTTATAAGTGTCTCCACAGTGTAAGCACATGCATGGAATGGATAGATGTTGGGCGGGTGAGCCTGGAGGCAGCCCAGGCCCCCTTAAAGGAACAGTAGCACACTGGACATCCAGCAAGAGCACTATGACAGTGAAGGTTCCCAGTGTGTCCCTGGACCATATATATGAACAGTAACAAAAAACTGGCCACTGCCCCACCTATAACTGGCCTTCACAGCAAGGAGCACATGAAGGGCCATATACATGTAAGACAAAAACAATTCCATAGCTCAACCCACCAACCAGTCTGCTGACCAACCAAATTAACCTGTCTAACCTTCTGTTAAAAGCAGGGGTTTAGTTAGCACACATTTGTAAATGCATGTGAAAGCTGCAAGGCCTCGTCATGGCACCCAGTGTTGCTTGCAGTCCTAACACTACAAATTTATAAGTGTCTCCACAGTGAAAGCACATGCATGGAATGGATAGATGTGGGGCAGGTGAGCCTGGAGGCAGCCCAGGCCCCCTTAAAGGAACAGAATAAATGAATGAATGAAAAATTTATAGAGAGCTGCAAATGCGAACTGAATCGCCTCAAAGCGCTAATGCGTTGGTGTTGTCAGCTTCTAGAAGAGGAAGGTCTTGAGTTTTTTCCTGAAAGCCAGATGGTTTTCTTCCATGCGGATGTGGGGCGGAAGTGCGTTCCATAGTCGAGGACCTTGGACTGCGAACCTTCGTTCTCCCTTTGCTTTGTAGCGGTATTTGGGAATGAGAAGGAGATTTTGGTTAGATGATCAAAGATTGCGATTGGGTGTGTAGTGTTTTATTATCTCTCAAAGGTATTGAGGTGCGTTTCCTTGTATGCATTTGTGGGTGAGGCAGAGGGTCTTGAATGTGATCCGATTCTTTACAGTTAGCCAGTGTAGGCTCCTCAGGGATGGGGAGATTGACTCCCAGGGTTTTTTTCCTGTTAACAGTCTTGCAGCCGTATTTTGGATGAGTTGTAAGCGCGCAAGCTGATATTGGGGTAATCCTATATAGAGCGAGTTAGCATAATCGAGTCGGGAATTGATGATTGTTCCAACTACTGCTGCTTTGTCCTCCTCCGGGATGAAGGGGATAAGTCTACGTAACAGGCGGAGGAGATGGTGGGATCCACTGACTACCGATCCTATTTGTGCATCCATTGTCATTTCTGAGTCAAAGATAACTCCGAGACTCTTGACTTTGGTGCTCGGAGAGATGGTCTGTCCTAAGATGGTGGGAGGTGTCCACAGAGTCTTGTTTTTGGCATTTTGAGCACACTGGACACCCAGGAGCACTATGGCAGCGAAGGTGCCCAGTGTGTCCCCGGACCATATATACGAACAGTAACAAAACACTGGCCACTGCCCCACCTATAACTGGCCTTCACAGCAAGGAGCACATGGAGGGCCATATACATGTAAGACAAAAACAATTCCATAGCTCAACTCACCAACCAGACTGCTGACCAACCAAATTAAACTGTCTAACCGTCTGTTAAAAGCAGGGGTTTAGTTAAATTGTGTCTTTTTTCAACTTCACCTACTATGTAACTATGTGGAATTCCCTTCCACAGGCGGTGGTATCAACGGGGGGCATAGATAGTTTAAAAAACTATTAGATAAGCACCCGAACGACCACAACATACAGGGATATACAATGTAATACTGACATATAATAATACGCATAGGTTGGACTTGATGGACTTGTGTCTTTTTTCAACCTCACCTACTATGTAACTATGTAACTGTAGTGATTAACCGCTTGCCGACCAGTGCACGACGATATACGTTGGCACAATGGCACGGCTGCGCAAATGGGCGTACAGGCACGTCCCCATTAATAGCAGTCGCGATAAAAATCGCAGATTGCCGCCATTACTAATAAAAAAAAATAATAATAAAAATGCCATAAATCTATCCCCTATTTTGTAGATGCTATAACTTTTGCGCAAACCAATCAATATATTCATATTGCAATTTATTTTACCAAAAATATGCAGAAGAATACATATCAGCCTAAACTGAGAAAGAAATGTTTTTTTTTTTTTTTGTATATTTTTTGGTGATACTTATTACAGCAAAAAGTTAAAAATATTGCTTTTTTTTCAAAATTGTCGCTTTTTTTTGTTTATAGCGCAAAAAATAAAAATCATATAGGTGATCAAATACTACCAAAAGAAAGCTCTATTTGTGGGTAAAAGAGGACGTCAATTTTGTTTGGGTGCAACGTTGCATGACCGCGCAATTGTCAGTTAAAAAGACGCAGTGCCGTATCGCAAAAAGTGCTCTGGTCAGGAAGGGGGTAAATTTTTCCGGGGCTGAAGTGGTTAAACAAAAATCATGCAAGGAGGTGGATGTGTAAGTCAGGATTTTCAGGTAGGAAGATGGGTCACTGTGGTCAAGGGAGTGATAGGGGCTCACAGAAAAGGAAGGCCAGCCCTGGGTTTGAGCACCCAAACAGATTTGCCAAGTTGGCGCTTTGGGCTCCTTTTGCTAATCTCGTGTTAGTAAAAGTTTGAGAGACAATTCACGCTTTTTCAGACTCGTGGTTTTCAGATCATATTTCTGCTGTTCAGTTTGTGCTTGTGGGTTTGTATCTGTTCTTCAGTGCGTGCAGCGAGTTACCATTGACTTGTCATTGTGTTCTTGTTCGTTTGTTACTGATTTTCAGGTCGCTCTTCACAGGTCTTGCTGTTCTTCAGTGCGTTCTGTTCGTTCTGAGCAGCCGACTGTTTTCTAGCCATGTTGCGTATACGTACTCATCGTAGAGTTCGTGCTGTGCTGGGGCTTGGTGTTGGGGTCCTTACTTTGACACAAGCCCAGTCCATGAACAGGGTGGGGAGGAGTTCATAGACCAAGGATTGGTTGCTCCAGCGTAACCAGTTCTGTCATATGCCGTTGCTCCGTGAGATCCGTGAAAATAATCCTGATGATTTCAGGAACTTTCTCCGGATGACGAACCCCGTATTTCACCATTTGTTGGCTTTGCTGACCCCTTACATTAGCAGGCAGGATATCTGCATGAGGCAAGCCATCACTCCGGAGCAGAGGCTAGAGGCTAGTCGCCACCCTGTGGTACTTGGCAACAGGGAGAAGCCTGCAGGACCTCAAGGTCTCGACAGGCATCTCCCCCCAGGCTCTGGGGATCATTATCCCGGAGACCTGTTCTGCCATGATTTAGGTCCTGCAGGAGGAGTATGTGAAGGAAAGATTTGTATCCTTTAACATCACATTTTATTGTATTTAATGTTTGATAATGTATTGTATTTCTTTCCTCATTCCCTAATTACCATGATTGTAATATGCTGTGAATGTCCCTTTTGTTCACATGCATGCTGGATTTTTATGTAATTTTTTTTTGTCCTTCATACATATTTGCCTTCACTTACCTCCCCAGCATGCTCTCCTGGCCCTATATCCACCTCGTCTACTCAATTAACAATGTATTTTGTCAGCTCCATAGTAGTGGTTTACCCTAAATACCCCCTAAAATGTGGAAAATTGTGATGTGTGCTTAAAATTCAGGCAGCGTGCCAGAGGTTTTTTTTTTTTTTTTTGGGTCCCAAAATCATTTGGAACCCTCCCTCCCCCCAACTGCTAACTCAGCTGATACCAATCCTCGATCTGCTGACTTTGCCAAGCCCATACACAGTATACCCACCTCTTTTGTGGTCAGATTTATGAATGAATGAATTCCCCAAAGCATGTAGTGCAAGGGCATGTCTGAATAATTTCAAATGGTACTGTTAAAAGTTTTTGTATCCTATTATTATCTTAATAGGTAATAGCAGAATGTAAAAATGTGCTAAAATGTGTACAGTGTGTATTTATCTCTTTGTATTATGACACTTCTTACCTGTCCATTGGGCTGCCAATAGTGTAAGTAAGGAGGGGCTGGCCAAAGTAAAACACATTATTTAGCCATTCACCTCTCAATGAAGTGGAGAGGGTAACCTGTCCAAAATATCCACCCCCCCATAAAATTTCTTAAATGGCCCATGGGGGGGGGGGGGGGAATCTGATAGGTGGACCTTATGCCTTTGTCTTTAAATACTCCCTAAAATAAATGTTATACTGATGTTGGCCAAGAATGTTTGTGTCTAATCTGCTTTCCATGTTTATATGCAAAATGATTAATTTATTTTTCTTGTTTGACTCCACAGTTTCCTTCCAACCCACAGGAATGGCAGACTGTGGCCTCCCACTTTGCCCAGCAGTGGGACTTTCCTAACTGCGGAGGGGCAATTGATGGGAAACACGTCCACATCGTCCCACCACCCAACTCGTGGTCATACTATTACAACTACAAAGGGTTCAATAGTATTGTGATGTTGGCGGTGGTGTCAGCTACTTACGAGTTTCTGTATGTGGACGTGGGGAAGAATGGCCGGATGACAGATGGTGGAGTCATTGCCCACACGGAGTTCTACAGGCATCTACAGAATGGCAGCTTGGACTTGCCACCTCCAGAAGACAATGTGGAAGGACTCCCATTCGTCTTCGTTGCGGATGAAGCGTTTGTGCTGGGGGACCATCTTATGCGGTCATTCCCTATGAGAACCCTCACCCCAGGCCAGAGGGTTTTTAATTACTGGCTGGCCAGAGCCAGAAGAGTGGTGGAGAACACGTTTGGAATAATGGCCAGCCGGTTCCACCTATTTCTTAAACCGATACACATGGCGGAGTATAAACGTAATCATATCATCCTGCTTGCTGTGTTCTCCGCAACTTTTTAAGGAGATATCCTGTGAACTATGCTGGCTTAGTTGGGCCTGACGCCAGAGTTATTAATCTCAATGAACCAACCCCGATAGCACTTAAAGCTGGCCGTCCTGGCTTGCCCCCCCTGAGTGCCCGCGAGGTCCGTCTAAGATACATGGGATACTTTGCGGGTAGGGGGGCCATCAATATGCCAGACAATGTCTGAGACATTTTTTCAATTAAAAACATTTTTAAACTGAACAAATATTTGCTTACATTTACTGCTTGTGTTTGTTTTAGCTGACCATGATTGAAATTTGGGGAGTCCTGAAAATGGCATGATTGTGTCAAATTAGAAAGCATTGTTGGGTGTTATTTACTAAAGGCAAAGACACTTTGCACTACAAGTGCACTTGAGACTGCACAGAAACTGCACTTGTAGCGCAAAGTGGATTTGCCCTTAGGAAATAACCCCCATTGTCACAGAAAACACCAAGTTTTTGAGCGTTGAAAGAAGAAGCCACACATTGTTGCTTATCAATCTTTTTAATACAAGCACATTCACATGTGCATTTATAAAAGGGTTTTAAAACAAACCAATATGTTTGTTGTATCAAAAATCTTTAGGTCACATTAATAAAAGTAGAAATGTCCTTTTAAGGTAAAACAGGCATGTTTAAAACCAACAAGAAATACACAAATCTGGAACTTACAAAGTTCAACATTTGTAGAAATTGAAGGCAATATCACACATAAGTATTTATAAACTGTGTTTGATATTGCGTTCAGCGGATGGGGTGAAGTCACCCGTGGAAAAGCCAAATTTTGAAGATGCACACAAATTGCCAAATGTCAGCATGTGCTAGCTGCCATCATAGGGGATCAAGGGACGTGTTTTGTGGGTGCAACCCCTTCCTCTAAGCTACTTTATTATTGAGGAAGAGGTTGCACCCTCAAAACACATACATTGATCTCCCGTGATGGCAGATAGCACATGTTGACACACTGTGTGCATCTTCAAAATTTGGCTTTTCGAGAATATGTCAAAAAAAGTACAAAAAATTCTCCGGAGCAAGAAACAGAAATAATTCAGGATTTCAAAGGGTTTTAAACTCTCCCTAAAACATCAATGATGTTCTTCATATTGTTTTGAACATCATTGATGTTTTGCTTGATGTTTTCCAAGTCCCTATTACACCCCATGATCTCCCCGATCAGGATCTGGGCACTTTCACTGGTGAAATGACCTTCATCCACAACATCGTGATCACCTAAAAATATATAAAAAAACACACCATGTATTATAAATATGCAGGCATCTATCTCTTACCTGAGCCTGTGGTCGCAGAAACTCACCTGTTGTGGTGACTATTTCGATAACGTCTCCCTCCTCCTCCTCCTGTTGACTTTGGGGGATTTCCCCTTGTTCCTGAGGTGGGGGGTCCGTGGTCTCCTCTGATGAGTGGTGTCCTCCGAGTCTTTTCTCCCCTATGTAAAAAAAATAGGTATACCTAGCACACAGATATTAGATGGCAGAAATAGGAATATGAAACATTGTGTGGAAGTGGGGTACAATTGTCTGTTTTGGTAGAGTTCCAAGATGAGGAAATATTGTTTTCCTTTGTCGCGCTTGAATACTTCCTTGTTTTGTATAAGCTTCACAGATGGAGTCACCCCTATAGTATACACTGGAGCACCTGTGTGGGCCCCCTAATAAAAAGGGTGTTCTGGTGTCCCACACTAGTGCTCCAGCATCCATATGTGTAAACAGCTGCTGAGTGTCCTCTCCTTACACAGAATCTAGTTTGCATTTCATTCTAGTTACTAACCCATCTAGACACCAAAATTATTTTAAGAGAAGTAGGCCAGAAAAAATGTATAGAACTGCATCTGGACAAAACATGGTGTTTTATTGGCCGAACGAATAATGTTTCCTACGAACGAATAATGTGTCCATGAACATGAAAGTTGCCATTTTAAACTGTACAACAGTAAAGAAAAGCACATGGAGCAGCACAAACGTAATAAAAATAAAGAATAGGAACACAGGACAACTACTTATTTTTTTGCAGCACTCTCCTGATCCTTCAATACTGATTGTGCTGCCTGATGGTCCGACCACCGTTTCCTCAGTTGATCTTTGGATCGTCGTACCCCAAAATTACGGTGCAGACTCTTCACAACTTTCGCCATGATCTTGGCCTTTCTGACATTTGGGTTGGGGTAAGGTCCATGCTTCCCGTCATAGTCGGCCCTCTTCAGTGTGCCGACCATCTCAACAAAGGACATATTTGATGCCTTAAATCGTCTCTGTCACGGAATGTCCCACACTCTGCTTGAGTGCTTCCGTCATCTACCACTTCCTCCCAGTCTGTATACAGATATCAGATATTCCAACCTCTCTGAGCACAAAACAAGGCAACACTTGCTTGTAGCTAACATGAACTCACTTTATTCAGAACCAGAATACAGTCTTATATACAGAAGAAAATATTACTCTAACAATACAAACGTAACCTAATTAACATGAGCTAATTAACTAATCCTTTATACAGCCTAGGTGACTGAGACATGACCTATTGCCCAGACTGAGTTAATTATCACAGGACATTTCTCACAATAGCAGCAGCTCCAATAGGAGTCGTCCCGTCTCCTACATTGTATAGAGGACAATGTCATCAGCTCATTCAATTAACATAAACACAGGTAGTTGGAGTTGATGACACCAGCATCTCCTCACAGGATGTGTCCCAACAGTATGAATCAGTCTTATCAGCAGGGGGCTGCTGGAGGAATCCCCCCTCCCTCTTCAGGGACACAGATCCCAGATGACCACAGCAAGGAGTCCCCAACAGAATCAAACAACATACAATACACACATATATACACGACTGAGTCCGATCAGCACAGTTCAGACCGGACCTCCAATTCACCCCACAAAGAGCACCGTTCCATTGAAAATCCAGGGCCCATAATCAAAAGGCAAGAGGCTCGCACCCAGTCCTCTCCAACAGTCTCTGTCCCGGCTAGGTCTGTCACAATCTCCTCCTGGATCGGGACGTTTCTGGCTCCGGGCTTTCCTCCTCCTCGTTGCTGTAATTAGCATGCACCGGTTGTGTCACCGCCATGTGCTTTACCCCCACTGCGCCGAACGAGAAGGGGCGGGGAATAGACTAGAAAGAACGTCAGGGGCAGGGGCAGAGTTTCACGCATGCACAGTGTATATAAAGCGTAACACGCGTGCGTAGTATGTACGATCTGTGAGCGGAGGAAGGAGTATCGGAAGCGACGATCGTGATAACGAAGGTAACATTTGGGCCTATACTGCTTATAGATTGGGGCCTATATTGGGACAAGATTAGGAGACTTTAGCCTGACATTAGGGTTTGTCTTGTGTATTGCAGATAAAATGGATGACTTCGATGACCACAACTTCCTCCCCCTGTTCATAGACTACAGGTAGCTGCCCTGTCTGTGGCAGGTGAAACATCTGCTGTATAATCATAAACAAAAGAGGCAGGCAGCGCTGGAGAAACTGCTGGAGTTGGTGAAGCCGGTGGTCCCCACAGCAACCATCCCGTATTTAAAAGCCAAATTTGGTGGCCTGAGGAGCACTTATCTTAGGGAGCGCAAGAAGGTCCAGGATTCCCAGCGTTCAGGAGCTGCAGCAGATGACGTTTATGTCCCCAGGCTCTGGTACTATGAGAGACTGCGATTTCTGTCAGACCAGACTGAAGTCAGGGAATTCCTCTCCACTCTTCCTTCCACCCTTCCTTCCACCCCACCTGAGGCTTCCGATGTCCAACCTGGGACTTCCAGCCAGGAAGAAGTGGAGGAGCCCAGCTGGAGTCAGGTATAGCATTCTTCTACAGATTTCTGGTCAATAAATAAATGATGTTTACTAGATGTTATTATTGATCACTAATTGCTGATTTAATAAAGTGTTTTACATATCAATAGACAGTAGTGGGCAAAAATAATTGGGACAAGAATGAAAAATGCTGGGCTCAGAATGATAGTCTTTTATATTTGTTAACATTCAATTTGCAACAGTCATGAGGTGAAAATTGTGTGTGATTGATGAAGAAAAAACTAAAACCATGTCCCTTTTTCATACACAGGAAGACCTCAGCCAGGAGGAGGCTGTGGAATGTGGCACACAGGAGGAGGCTGTGGAATGTGGCAGCCAGGAGGAGGCAGGGGTTAGTGGCAGCCAGGAGGAGGCGGGGCTAAGTGGCAGCCAGGAGAAGGCCAGGCCCAGTAGGAGCCTGACAGAATCGCAGGTCCCTCCCCTCCGCCTTACAAACAAAAAACCAAGGAAGGGGAGTAACATGGAGGATTCAGCACTCAGGCTGACTCAGGAGGCTTCTGTGTCCCTCAGAGCCTTCCCCACTCATGAAGAGGCCTTTGCCTGCATGGCTGCCACAAAACTGCAGGGCCTGCAGGAGGGCCAACGCCTCATGTGTGAGGAACTCATTTATCAAACATTAAATAAGGGGTTGAGGGGCAAAATCGCACCCACCTGAGTGAGTTGCAGCATCCTCCTCCTCCTGCCACAACTCCACCACCACAGACACAGTGTGGAAGGAAGCGTGGAAGGAAGACCAGAGAGTGATGACCTGGGTTCAGTCTGGTCTGACAAAAGATGCAGGCTCTTGTATGACCACAGCCTGGGGACATACATGTCATCTGCTGCTGTTCATGATTCTCTTGGTCTTCTGGACCAAATTGAACTCCCTTAGATAAGGACTTCTCAGGCAACCAATTTTGCCTGGAAATAATTGATGTGTGCCCTGGGGGCCAAAGGCTTTGCCAATTTCTGCTATTTCTCCAGCTTTGCCTCCCTCTTTCTTTGGTTATGAGCCCTTAATACATTTTTGGTTTGATTTATTATACTCGCCTATGTGTGTTTTCATTCAAAAAGGACAATTTGTGAGGAGGCAGGTACATTTCAAAAATACAAATACAATGTGAAATTAATAAGAGACACCAACACCAAGTAATCTCCTTGAGATTAAATAATACAAGATAATAATGGTGTTGTGGTAACTTGACACACAAAACACACACCAAACTATTCTGGAGTAAAAAAAAAAAAATCAGAATAAAACATAAGATCAGGATTTTTAAAAATACATAAAAAAATAGTTAATCTAAAAACATCACAAAAATATTATTTTTTCAGCAGATGTGACAAATAAAAATATTATATTGATGAAATCACGATAAATAATAAAGAAAGAAGTTTGTGAGAACTCTGTGTGAATATGAGCAGCAAAACAACTTCATTCTTCTAGCATTATAAAGAAGAAGAGAGTGCGCTGCATGAAACAATTTAAAACATTGCAGCTTGACGAAAGTGCTATATCCATTCCGAAAGCTAATTTTACCAGACCGAGCATTTCCGTCTTGAAATTTATTCTGAACATGCGTGGCACTTTGTGCGTCGGAATTGACGCGATCGGATTTTGTTGTCGGAAAATTTAATGGAAAAAGTACGAGGGAGCCCACACACAGTCGGAATTTCCGACAACAAGCTCCGATCGCACATTTTCCTTCGGAAAATCCGACCGTGTGTACAGGGCATAACAGTCGGGAAAGCAACCCATCTAGTAGGGGTGGTGAGATTAATGCAGGAAGGTCTAGACAGTTGGTGGTAACAGTGGATTCTATAATCCGAAGGACTGATAATTTGAGAATAATTTGTCACCAGGATTGCCTCAACCAAATGGTTTACTGTCTCCCTGATGCCAGGGATCGGCATATGGTGGACCAGGTTGATAAATTACTGGGAGGGTCTGGGCATGACCCAGCTGTCTTGGTCCATGTTGGAACCAATGATAGAATACATGGAAGGTGGAGATGCCTTAAGAATCAATTTAAAGAACTAGGCTGCAAGTTGAAGGAAAGGATCCCAAACGTAACGAGAACTAAATGCATAGCTAAAGACCTGGTGTAAGAGGGAAAGATTCCCATGTTACAAAGAACCATTGTAAATGGTGCAATTTGTACTAAAATACAAAATATGCAAAATAAATGTGCAAAATGTGACAACATATTAAAGCATGCTCACCAATGCCTGAAGTCGGCCAAGCAAAATAGGTGAGTTGGAAACTTTGATGCATGAAGAGAACTATGATTTAATTGGTATTGCTGAATATTGGCTTCATTCTTCACACGACTGGGGCTATTAATATTCCTGGCTATGCACTCTTTCGGAGAGACAGTGTAAAACGGAAAGGTGGTGTTGTCTGTCTCCACGTGAGAAGTTATCTCAAAGCGAGTGTGAAAGAGGACCTAGTTGATAGAGTGTGTAATGAGGTTGAAGCATTATGGGTGGAATTGCATATGGGTGTGTGTACTACAAAGTTATTTCTTGGAGTTTGTTATAGGCCACCCAATGTTAATAAGGGAGCTGAGACTCAGCTCCTTGCACAGATAGAAAGAGCTACAAGGGCTGGGACAGGGACAGTAATAATAATTGGGGATTTAAACTACCCTGGGATTGACTGAAATAATGGCACTGCAGGAATGGTTAAAGGGCAAAAATGTATAAACCTATTACAAGACAATTGTATGATACAATTCATAGAAGTGCCAAATAGGAATAATGCTCTGCTGGACCTGGTAATCTCAAACCTTGCAGAGCTTACAGTATTACTAATGCTCATATAAAAGAACATCTAGGTAGCAGTGACCATAACATGATTTAATTTAAAGGGATTGTAAAGGCTAAAGGTTTTTTAACTTAATGCATTCTATGCATGAAGGTAAAAAAACGTCTATGTGCAGCAGTCCCCCCCCCCCCCCAGCCCTCAATATACCTGAGCCCCATCATGAGCCATTGGCTCCCACTGCTCTCAATCACAGCCAGTAAGCCAATTAGGGAAGAGGGGGCAGGGCTGAGCCGAGGCTCTGTGTATGAATGGACACACAGAGCAGTGGCTTGGGAGGGAGCCTGCTCAGGTTACCCCATAGCAAGCTGGAGGATCGGGGCTCCTCTGTGCAAAACCACTGCACAGAGCAGGTGAGTATAACATGTTTGGTATTTTTGACAAAAAACAAGCCTTTAATACCACATTAATGTAAGTTGTAAGCAACAAACACATACTGGAAAGATAAAAACACTTGAGTTTTAGAGAGCTCTCCAAGACTTAGACTGGGAGGGTATATTAGCAACCATGAACACAGAACAGATATTAAAATACTTCAAAAAGTCTGTACTGAACACACTGCAAAATATATTGACATGGCCAACAAGTTTAAAAGGCTAAAAATAAAACCTATATGGTTTATGGTCAAAGTTAAAAAAAAGCTATAAATGATAAGAAAAAAGCTTTTAAAAAATATAAAAATGAAAGCACACTATCATCATATATCATGTTACAAAAAAATAACAGAATATGTAAAAATTAAATCAAGGCTGCAAAAATTCAAAATGTACAACAGATTGCAAAAGAGAGTAGGACAATCCCAAATAAATTCTTTAAAAATACTAATAATAAAAAGGTCAGGTATAATCATGTAGGCCCTTTACAAAATAATCTAGAGTGGGTAACTAGGGGCAAAGAGAAGGCAAATGTATTAAATACCTTATTTAGATCTGAGTGTACAAAGGATCATGGGGGAGCTCATGTCTATAATGGGGATGAAATTGACATACTGTAGCCCCCAAATGATCCAATATGGCTCAAAATTGATATGGTTCAGAATTATTTAGACAGAATAAAGGTGAATAAAGCACCTGCACCAGATGGCATACACCCAAGGGTTCTAGAAGAATTGAGCTCTGTCATTTCAAAGCCATTGTTTCTAGTTATTAGGGACTCTTCAATGTCTGGCATCAAGGCCATAGATAAGGGGGTACCACCAGTCCTCCTATACAGGGTCCAGGCCAGCATGGGGGCACAGGCAGCATGGTGAATTGTATGTCGGCAGGGAAAGTGATTGGTGCGGCAGGGGGGCATTTACTGTAACAAATCCCCTGTATGGCTCTCTCTGCGGCAGCTGAAAGCTAGCATCCTCTCCTCTCCCTCCCGTTGGCTTTCAGCAGCTGCAGAGAGAGCCATACAAAGGATCAGTACCCCCCTCCCCGTGCCACACTGATCATCCTCCCTGTGCACCATACATTCCCCCTGCAACCCAGGCCTCCTGTGTGCCCCTTTCCCCCTGTGTGCTGCTGACTTCCCTCTTCTTCTTCCCGCTGACAGAAAGATTGGGAGTGGGGAAAGGGTTAGGTAAATATGTCATATTCACCAACCCCTTTCTCTCCTGAATGAACACAATTAGTGATTGGTACTGATCACTCACTCTGTTGATTCATAACTGAAGCATTGGTTGTATGGGACCATATGTCAGGTTGTCTGTATGGGGCCCTGTGATTTCCAACAGCAGCCCTGACTGGCAAGGTACCACTGGATTGGATATTTTCAACCAGATTAACTATGTAGGGACATCAAATAGAAATGGACACTGTGAAAGTCTGCTATGGATAATAGGGTATTTATAGTGATTGATGAAGAAGATTAATATAACTTATAACCACGAGCAAAGAGAGTATTAATGACAGCATGTGAAAGTATAAAAACCGTGAATACTAATTGTGAATAATTTCTTGAATAATTGTGATAATGAAGTTTAGTCAGATACTTTTATAATTATGAAGTAAAATGTATTTAACATACCTTAAGTGGTACTTGAGGGGACCATAACAGAAGAAATGCAGAGTTTGTATTCTTCTCTTCATTTTACTTACACTGCTTAGTAAATACATAGGTGAAAGTGGGAGGAAGAGGAGACATTTCAAATGCATATACTGTATAGACCTTAAATGAAGAGCTTAGCCCTAGCTGTCAATACTTCTCAATCTGTCCATGCAAAGATGAGTTTTTGGGTACCGCTGATGATAACACCTGTTGTCTCCTGCAGTAACTAAATTTTCCTTTGGTAATGCAAGTTGCACAAAAGCAATTTACAAATTCTCCAGTACACTGGAAATTATGTGAGCACACTGAGCTCAGGGTCTTTTCCCAGAGTGGATTAGTCCCATCTGGAGGGCACACTGCACTCCCAGACATTGCTGCTATGTCTGCTGTAGTGAGGCCTCAGGTGAGTATCCTGAGGGCCTGGATGCTGAGGCCATGGAGCTAAAAAGAAAGCTGACTGAAGGAGAGGCTGTCCACAGAAGATCTAATATTGGATACAAATTTATATCAATGCAGCTTGGACATGATCTAAAATATGAAGAAAAATAAATACGCTGCACTAAAGGTGTAAAGGTAAGGATGCCAAATGTACAAAATTTATATTCAATATAAAAAATAATAAAATAAAAAATATATATAAACTGAAAAAAAGTAGTGTTCCCGCTACTTACTCTCAATGGTAGTGCAATCTGATACCATTAAGAATCAGTGCAAATATGCATATAAATCAACAAATACACCCTCTATAAATCATCAGATATACATATATGATTTAAATAAAAACATAAAGTGCCTTGTGCAGTGGATCTACAACAGTAGATTGTAATGTGCAATATACAATAAAAGTGTCAAGTGACCACACATAAGTGAAAATGTAACAATTTCCAAAGTTTATATGCCAAGTGATCCGTGTTCAGTAATAAAGGTATTGAAATTGTCCATAAAATCCAACATGCTTCAAAAAAATCTGTGCTTTGAAAACCATGCTCCAGTGTGCATCCAGTGCCCCCCCCCCCCCCCCAAGGGAAAGCCGCTCACCTCAGAGCGTGTGACTCAGCTGTGACACTGAGTCAAAACACGCTTTGGAGCTCAGGCAGTAGTTCCATAGTAAGGGAAGATGAGAAGAAAAGACTGGAAAAGTGTATTACCGTTTATAAAAATTTATTGAAATAAAAACATTCCCCACATTAGGGTACTCACAAGCTTTGGGTGCATCAGTGCACCAATCTAAACATAGCCTCCAAATAACGAGTGTCAGGCACAGTAAAGTGTGCGTCACATCACATCAAAAGAGAAAGCTCCGTGCTCCGTCCTGGACCCTCCCCTGCGCATGTTCGACAAAGGGTCACGTGTCTTCATCAGGGGATATGATTGGACAAGCCCTCTGCCATCTAAATATACTTATAGCGGCCATATTTTCGTAGATCGCGGACACTCTAGTGTTTGGACTCCATATAATAAACAACGCTGCTTGAAACAGCAGCTGTTTGGAGAACATATTGGGAAATGACTTATCATCCACCAAATAGGTAGACTGAACATAAAGTAGCCAAAAGGAATAACCAAAAACATAATATCATCAGGACGGAGATTGATGTTCAGCACACTTCACCACAAATATACAGATAATATATAATAATATAAAAAACAAATTAAATCAACTAAAATCTTTAGAATTAATAGTAGCAAGGTACTAATAATAAGAATAATAAAATAAACTGGTATAAATGGGGATAATACAATCCAGAAAAAGAGCACCCCATAATGAAAACCCCTATTCAGCTGTGAATAAATATTTTAATGAATAATTTTAATGAATAGGATACCCTAAAAAATCATACTAAGTGCACTATTAAAAATATAGTATGTGTGTGTATACATATACACACCTATATGTGCACGTTTAAAATTAAAATAATGGATCATAAATAAATGAGATCCCAAAAAATGTTATTATATATATGAAATCAAAAAAATAAAATAAAATAAAAATAAAAAATATATCATTAAGACCAGAAACTTTAATGAATGGGTTCATCACAACAAACTACCCTATGAAATAGATATCCATAAGACCACAAATATATATATATATATATATATATATATATATATATATATATATATATATATATATATATATATATATATATATATATATATATATATATATATATAGGGAAAAAGGTTCTTAAACAAAATTATTATAATGACGTAGAATATGATTGTAACAACAAAAATATTACAGTGAGGTAGAATACGATTGTAAATAAATCCATAAAACACAGGGGGAGTATATATACAACCCCCTATTAAGATAACCAGAAAAGTGAAAAAAAGGGGGGGGGGGAGAAGAGGGGAGGAAGGGGGAACCCTCAGGTAAAAAATCTTTTTGTTAAAAATCATGTTGTCCAGGGGTCAAAAATTACTCAAAAAACATCTGAGGTCGAACTGCTTGTTCAAACCTCCAGGTGCCAATGAACTTACCTGGTGTATCCACCAAGATTCTCGTTTGCTGATATCTCTAACATAATTTGAACCCCTCCAGTGGCGCTTAGGGGCTTCTATACCCCAAAATTTAATTCCTACTGTGTTTTGATGGTGCACATCTCTAAAATGTACAGACAAATGATGCTTTGTCTGTATATGCGGATATTTCTGACATGTTCCTCCATTCGTTCTTTTAAAGCTCTAATAGTACGTCCAACATAGAAAAAATTGCAGAGACATTTAATCACATACACGACCCCTACAGTATCGCATGAGATAAAATCCCTAATAATGTATGATTGACCAGTGTGGGGGTTACAGAATCCCCTCACTTTTCTAATGTTAGATGGAACTCTCATGCAACTGTAGCATCTCCCACATCCGTGGAAACCTTTCATGTTCCAAAACATCTTGGGCATAGGGGGAGGAGGTTCCACAACATTGTCCACTAACAAGTCGCGTAAATTTGGTGCTTTCTTATAAATAATTTTAGGTGTGTCAGATAGATGGTCCCTAAGGTGGATGTCCTGTTTCAACACATTCCAATATTTCCTAATAATCCTCTCCACCTCTCGGCTTTGTAGATTATAGTCAAGAACGAAACATGTTCCCATATCGGTGTTCATTCCTCTGTTGTTGGTTCTTTCCATCAGTAAGGTTTCCCTATTTAGGCCCCTAACCTTAGTTCTTTCTTTCTCAAGAAAAACCTCCTTATATCACTTATACTTAAACATCTTGCTAAGCATATCAGATTGGGCCTCAAAATCTCCATCCAGTGTGCAATTTTTCCGCATTCTCATAACTTGCCCTCGAGGGATGTTATCGAGCCAGGGTCTAAAGTGGCAGCTAGTGGTGGGAATGTATGAATGTTTGTGTCTAATCTGCTTTCCATGTTTATGTGCAAAAAGACTAATTTTTTTTTGTTTTCCTCCACAGTTTCCTTTCATGCCACAGGAATGGCAGACTGTGGCCTCCCACTTTGCCCAGAGGTGGGACTTTCCTAACTGTGGAGGGGCAATTGATGGGAAACACGTCCACATCATCCCACCACCCAACTCGGGGTCGTACTATTATAATTATAAGGGGTTCAATAGTATTGTGATGTTGGCGGTGGAGTCGGCTACTTATGAATTTCTGTATGTGGACGTGGGGAAGAATGGCCGGATGTCCGATGGTGGAGTCATCGCCCAGACTGAGTTCTACAGGTGTCTCCAGAATGGCAGCTTGGACTTGCCACCTCCAGAAGACAATGTGGAAGGACTCCCATTCGTCTTCGTTGCGGATGAAGCTTTTGCGCTGGGGGACCATATTATGCGGCCATTCCCGATGAGGACCCTCAACCCGGACCAGAGGGTTTTTAATTACTGGCTGGCCAGAGCCAGAAGAGTGGTGGAGAACACGTTTGGAATCATGGCCAGCCAGTTCTGCCTATTTCTTACACCCATACATATGGCGGAGTACAAACTGAATCACATTATCCTGGCGTGCTATGTTCTACACAACTTTTTATGGCAACATTCTGCCAACTATGCTGGCTCAGTTGGGCCTGAGGCCGGAATTCAAAATGAACCAACCTTGACGGCGCTTGAAAGTGGCCGTCCTGGCTTGCCCCCCCTGAGTGCCCGTGATGTCCGGCTAAGATACCTTTAATTCTTTGTGGGTAGGGGGGCTATCAATATGCCAGACAATGTGTAAAACCTTTTTCAAATAAAAAAAACAAAATAAGCAAATCTTCGGTGACATTTACTGCTTGTGTTTGTTTTAGCTGTCCTTACAGAAATGTGGTGAGTCCTGAAAATGGCGTGATTGTGTAACCTTACAAAGCACTGTTGGGTGTTATTTACTAAAGGCAAAGACACTTTTCACTACAAGTGCACTTGAAACTGCACTTGTAGTGCAAAGTGGATTTGCCCTTAGGAAATAACACCCATTGTCATAGAAAGCAGCAATTGGAGCACCCCAAAAGTGTTGTAGCGTTGAGACAATAATCCACACATTCTTGATTAACAATCTTTTTAATACCTGCACAATCACATGTGCATTTAGAAAAGGTTTTTAAAACAAACCAACATGTTTGTTGTATAACAATTTTTGGGGTCACATTAGAAAAAAGTAGAAATGTCCATTTAAGATAAAACAGGTATGTTTAAAACCAACAACAAAGACACAAATCTTGGACTTACAAAGTTCACATTTGGTAGAACTTGAAGGCAATATCAGACTTGAGTATTTAGAATCTGTGTTTGATATTGCGTTCAGATGGGGTGAATTCACCCCAGGAAAAGCCAAATTTTGAAGATGCACACAAATAGCCGAATGTCAACATGTGCTAGCTGCCATCATGGGGGATCTAGGGACGTGTTTTGGGGGAGCAATCCCTTCCTCTCAGCTACTTTATTATTGAGAAAGGGGTTGCACCCCCAAAACGCGTCCATTGATCTCCCGTGATGGCAGATAGCACATGTTGACACTCTGTGTGCATCTTCAAAATTTGGCTTTTCTCCAATTTGACAAAAAATGTAAAAAAATTGTAGCACACCATAAAACAAAGGGATTTGGAGGGGTTTTAAACTCTCCCCAAAACATCAGTGATGTTCTAATTTTTTTGAAGAACATCATTGATGTTTTTCTTGATGTTTTCCAAGTCCCTATTACACCACATTATCCCCCAGATCAGGATCTGTGCACTTTCCGAGGTGAAAGGATCTGGATCCACAACATCACAATCGCCTAAACAGATAGAAACCAAAAAAAAATGTATTCTAAATATGTCGGCATCCATCTCTTACCTGAGCCTGTGGTCACAGACACTCACCTGTTGTGGTGCCAATTTCCACCCCGTCTTCCTCCTCCTGCTCTGTTTGTCTTGGGTGCATTTCCCCTTCTTCCAGAGGTGGGGGGTCTCTTGTCTCCTCGGATGAGGGGTGTCCTCAGAGTCTTTTCTTCCCTATGTAAAAAAAAAATGGTATACTTAGTACACAGATATTTGAGGGAAGAGATATAAATATGAAACATTGCTTGGAAGTGGGGTACAATTGTGTGTTTTGGCAGAGTTCCAAGATGTAGAATTTTTAGTGTCCTTTGTCAAGCTTCAATATTTTACCTGTTTTGTACAAGCTTCACCGATGGAGACACCCCTATAGTATACACTGGAGCACCTGTGTGGGACCCCCTAATAAAAAGGGTGTTCTGGTGTCCCAGACTAGTGCTCCAGCGTCCAGATGTGTAAACAGCTGCTGAGTGTCCTCTCCTTACACAGAATCTAGTTTGCATTTCATTCTAGTAACAAACACATCTACACAACCAAATTATTTTCAGACAAGTAGACCCTAAAAAATGTGGGCAAATGTATATGGCCAAAACAATGGTGTTTTATAGGCCGAAAGAAAAATGTTTGATACGAACGAATAATGTGCCCATGAACATGAAAGTTGCCATTTTAAACTGGATAACAGTTAAGAAAAGCACATGGAGCAGCACAAACGTAATAAACATAAAAAGACTAGGAACATAGCAAAACTACTTATTTTTTTGCAGCACTCTCCGGATCTTTCTGTACTGCTTGTGTTCTCTTAATTTTAGGTCCGACCACCGCTTCCTGAGCTGATCTTTCGATCGACGTACCCCGAAATTCCGGTGCAGACTTTTGACCACTTTCGCCATGATCTTGGCCTTTCGGACATTGGGGTTGGGGTAAGGTCCATACTTCCCATCATAGTCGGCCTTCTTCAGGATGTCGACCATCTCCAACATCTCCCCAAAGGACATATTTGATGCCTTAAATCGTCTCCTTCTGGATCGGGACGTTTCTGCCTCTGGGCTTTCCTCCTCCTCCTCATTGGTGTAAATATCAGACACCTGCTCTGACTCTGCCATGTGCTCTTCCCCACTGCGCCGAACGAGAAGGGGCGGGGAATAGACTAGAAAGAACATCAGTGGCGGGCAGAGTTTCAGGCATGCGCAGTGTCTATAAAGCGTAACACGCGTGCTTAGTACATACGATCTGTGAGCGGAGGAAGGAGTGACGGAGGCGCTGATCGTGATAACAAAGGTAAGATTTAAAATTGGGCCTATACTGCTTCTAGATTGAGGCCTGTATTTGCACAAGTTTAGAAGACTTTAGGCTGACATTAGGGTTTGTCTTGTGTTGCGTCTTGCAGTGAAAATGGATATCTTGAAAGATAAGGACTTTATGGCAATCTTCATTGATATGTTCAGGGAGCTGCCCTGTCTGTGGCAGATAAACCACACTGATTATAAGAACCAAACAAAGAGGAAGGCAGCGCTGGATCAATTGCTGGAATTTGTGAAGACGGTGATCCCCACGGCAGACATCACCTATTTGAAGATCCTAATTGGTGGCCTGAGGAGCACTTATCTAAGGGAGCACAAGAAGGTCCAGGATTCCCAGAGATCAGGAGCTGCAGATGACATTTATGTCCCCAGGCTGTGGTACTATGACAGGCTGCATTTTCTGGCAGGTCAGACTGAACCCAGGCCAGCACTCTCCACTCTTCCTTCCATGCTTCCTTCCCCCCCAGCTGAGGCTTCTGACTCCCAACCTGGGCCTTCCAGGCAGCAACATGTGGAGGAGCCCAGCTTGAGCCAGGTATAGCATTCTTCTAAATATTTCTGGTTGTCCAATCAATGATGTTAAATAGATGTTAGTTTGGAGTACTAATTTATGATTGTGATAGATGATGCAAAAACTACAACCATGTCCCTTTTTCATACACAGGGAAGTCTCAGCCAGGAGGTGGCCGGGCCAAGCAGGCTGCCTGATATCCAGGTCCCTCCCCTACACCTTCAAAGACAAAGTGGCAGGAAGAGGAGTAACCTGGAGGAGGCTGCCATAGGCCTCTTTTGGAAGGCTACAGAGGCCCTGAGAAGCCCCCACAGTGTGGAGGAGGACTTTGCTGGCCTTACTGCCTGCAAAATGCTGCAGATGGAGGAGGGCCAATGACTCCTGTGTGAGTCCTTAATTTTGGAAGCTCTCAATAAGGGGTTGAGGGGCCAAATAACATGTGTTACCCACATTTTTAACCTCACACATAGTCCTCCTCCTCCTCCAGGTCCTACTCCTCCTCCTCCTCCAGGTCATACTACTCCTCCTCCTCCTCCAGGTCCTACTCCTCCTCCTGCCACATCTCCAACGCCAGAGCCACAGCCGGGAAGGAAGCTTGGAAAGAAGACCAGAGAGTGATGACCCTGGGTCCAGTCTGGTCTGGCAAAAGATGCAGCCTCTTGTAGTACCACAGCCTGGGGACACAGATGTCATCTGCTGCTTTCATGATCTCTGGGACCTCTGGACCAGACTGCACTCCCTTAGATAAGGACTCCTCAGGCCACCAATTTTGCATGAAAAGATTTGATGTCTGCCCTGGGGGTCCAAGGCTTCGCCAATTTCTGATGTTTCTCCAGCGTTGCCTCCCTCTTTGTTTGGTTCTGAGCCCTTAATAAAGGATATTTTGTTTCAATTATACTCGCCTATGTGTGTTTTCCTTAAAAAAGGACAGTTTGTTTGTGAGGATTCAGGTACATTTTAAAAATACAATGTAAAATTGACAAGGGACACCAACACCAAGCAACCTTCTTGAGATTAAATAATACAAGATAATAATGGCGTTGTGGTAACTTGACACAAAAAACACACACAGAAATATTATGGAGTAAAACTAAAAATAAAATAAAACAAAGATCAGCCTTGAAAAAAATACACCCCCCCCCAAAAAAAAAAAACAGCCTTTAAAAATAAATAAATAAATAAAACAACAAAAAAGAAATGTTGTCAGATGTGACAAATCAAAATATATTGAGGGAATCACGATAAATAATAAAGAAAGAAGTTTGTGAGAAGTCTGTGTGAATATGAGCAGCAAAACTACTTCATTCTTCTCACATTATAAAGAAGAAGCGAGTGAGCTGTATTAAAACATTTTTTACATTGCAGCATGACAAAAGTGCTGTATCCATTGCGAATGCTAATTTTACCAGATCGAGCTGTTCCGTCTCGGAATTTCTTCTGAGCATGTGTGGCACTTTGTGCGTCGGAACTGGCCACACACGGTCGGAATTGATACGCTCGGATTTTGTTGTCGGAAAATTTTATAGCCTGCTCTCAAACTTTGACAACACGCTCCATCGCACATTTTCCGTTGGAAAATCCGACCGTGTGTACGGGGCATAAGTTTCAAAACCTCTAGTAGTGTTGCATATTTCCAGATCTAAAAAATGTATACTATCCCTATTGACATTCCAAGTAAGGGAGATGTTACGGTCATTCTCGTTCATAGACTCCAGTATTTCCATCAAAGATTCCATACTACCCTTCCAGATCAACACATCATCTAAAAACCTTTTGTACAACATAATGTTTGCATATCCCTCACCCAGCACTCCTTCAGCTTCCCACTTGGCCATATAGAGATTCACCACACCAGGGGCGAATTTAGCACACATAGCGACGCCCTTTGCTTGTAAGTAGAACTTGTTGTTATACCAGAAGAAATTATGCTGTAAGCAAAACTCCAAACACTTCATGATGAAGTTCCTTAAATTCACCTCCATCAAATTATCAGCATTATCCAAAGCCCACTTTACAGCATCCAGGGCCCCATCACGAGCAATATTAGTATAAATTGAAGCTACATCTCCCATAGCCATAACCACATTGGTATCCATCACACATTCTTTCAGCAGTTGTAAAGTGTGCTTGGTGTCTTTAAGAAAAGCTGGCGTATTCTTTACCAGGGGTTGTAAATGAAGATCTATGTATTCGCCCAATCTAGATGTTAAAGATTCGATCCCACTTATTATAGGTCTTCTGGGAGGATTGCTGCTATTTTTGTGAATCTTCGGTAAATTTTTATTTTTACAATCATATTCTACCTCATTATAATAATTTTGTTTAAGAACCTTTTTATATATATATATATATATATATATATATATATATATATATATATTTGGGGTCTTATGGATATCTGCTTCATAGGGTAGTTTGTTGTGATGAATCCATTCATTAAAGTTTCTGGTCTTAATGATAAATATTTTTTAATTTTATGGTATCCTATTCATTAAAATTATTCATTAAAATATTTTTCTTGATCATACATCATGGGACACAGAGTATTCATTACATAGCGGGTTAGATAGGCACCATCGGTGATTGGACACTGGTTAACCCCAATTAAGGAGAATTCCTCTCCTATATAACCCCTCCCATACGGGGAGGACCTCAGTTTTTTCACCAGTGTCTTAGGTGGTTGGTCACATAAAACATGTGCTGTGAAGAAAGCTCCAGTTTGGTCCCTGCGGGGGATTAAAGGGCTATGCTGACCGGATCCATATCTCGGACCGATATTTTGACTCCCAAGATGGTATGGTACCCGGGCCTCATCATCCGAAGAAGCGAGGTTTTGCCTGTAAGTCTCTCTTTGGAGGACTGGGCTCTGAGAAAACCAGGCTTGGTGTACTATTAAAACAGTGGCACAAAAGTTTCTGGCAGAGTCTTTTACAGGTCTAGGTAAAGAGGTTTCTCTGAGTAGGAACCCAAAAAACCCTGAAGGTTGGCACAACGCTGCCCGCCGTGATGGGTGAAGCCTGGAAACTGTCTGTTCTCAGCAGTTCCTGCGGCAGGGACAGGTAAGAGAAGTTAATCCTATGTATATATTTATATTACAAGTGGATTTTCTTAAATGAGTTCATGTCTTACCTGATTTCCACCACTAGAGGGAGTAAAGAGCAAACTTATGTGCTTTTCAGACACACTCAGTGATTAGCTGGTGTGGACTAATTTAAAAGCCCAGAGCGTTCAGAGCTCTGTAAACAGATGAACACAGAGTCTGGGCAGTGAGCATCTTAAAGTGGTCGGATCCAGGCTAACCTAAGACACCTACTTGGCATTAGGTTTGTGCAGTATTAAGCATATATGCATATTGTGAGATTTTTAGTGATTGCATATGTACTAGTACCTCTGCTTTGTAGCTTGGGACTATGTCTCCTCGTAAGAGGGTCTCGGGGGGGGAGGTAACAAAGGCACAAGAAATTTGCCGCCTGTGTCTAGGGGTCCTAAAGATGCCTGCAGATTACCATCCCCCCTGCAAGACTGGAGCCAGCCTCACAGGATGAGTCAGTGCCCCTGTCAGGTTTTGCAGCCTCTCCTAATGTTACAGCCCCAGCATATGTCACATTCCCTTAGGGCTACATTGGAGGGTTTTGAGGGAAGAATTATTTCAGCTTCCTTAAAAGATAGCAGAAAAAGGGGTAGATCCCCTCCCTCTGCTGCACTTTCTCTTTCAGATGATTCTTCTGACAATGAGGAGAGATCCCTATCCAGAGATAGGGATCAAGAGCAGTCTGGGGATTCAGAGGAAGAGGAGAGAGCTTCTTCCTCTCAGGCACTCAAGAAGCAGGTCCAGTATTATACTGAACTAGTGCGTTCCACATTTAAAATGCCCTCTGCTGAGGCCGCTACATCCTCTGTTTCTTCCCTGGGGGTCAGAAGGATCCCACAGACTGTGTTTTCCTTTCCAATTCATCCTTTAATGGATAAATTGTTGTATGAGGACTGGGGACATCACGATAAACTGTTTACTCCTCCTAAAAGGTTTTCTATGCTTTATCCTCTGGAGGAAAGCTTCACCAAGAAGTGGGAGGTCCCATCCGTGGATGCGGCTGTCTCTTGTGTGAATAAAAACCTGACCTGTCCCTTGGACAATGCTCAGGTGTTTAAAGATCCAACTGATAAAAAGCTGGACACTTTATTAAAAGCCTCCTTCTCCATGGCTGGTGCTGTAGTCCAACCTACAGTCGCAACTGTGGGTTTTTGTCAATTTCTCAAGGAACAGTTCAAGCAGATGCTTGGCCTCCTTCCCAGTGAGGAAGTGGAGAACTATGCAGACCTTCCACAGGTGCTGTGTTTTATGATTGATGCCATTCTGGATTCTGCCCAGCAAGCATCTCATTTGTCTCTCCTGTTGGTACACATGCGCAGGTCCCTTTGGCTTAAAAGTTGGGCAGCAGAGCTTTCATGTAAAAGATATTTAGCTGGCTTCCCATTCAAAGGGGAACACCTATTTGGGGATGACCTAGACAATTTTATCCAAAAAAATTACAGGTGGTAAATCTACACTCCTACCAGTTAAGAGGAGTAAACGTCCACCATTCAAACGGTCTCTTTCCCCTTCCCCTGGAACATCAGGCTTTAAGTAGTGGCGACGGCCTTCCTAATCTACTTTCAGAGGAAAGGCCCAGGGTCACACCCAAGGGCAGAAAAAGGCTTGGGGGACGAAAGCCTGCCAAGCAGAGCCCCAAAACATCCCTGTGAAGGGGCGCCCCCACTCGGCCGAGTGGGGGGAAGGCTCCTACAGTTTTCAGCATCCTGGCGGGAAGAGGTTCAAGACAAGTGGGTGGTCTCTTCAGTATCTCTAGGTTACAAAATAGAATTCCTAGAGCTTTCACCAGCTTGTTTCCTAAAGGTCAAGAGTTCCCAAGGATCCAGTAAAGCGAGAACCGCTACTACTGGCCTTAGATCGCTTACTATCCCAGGGCCTACGGCCACATCTCCCTGAAAGCGCCCGATCTCGTCTGATCTCAGAGGCTAAGCAGGGTCGGGCCTGGTTAGTACCTGGATGGGAGACCGCCTGGGAATACCAGGTGCCGTAGGCTAGAGTGAAAGTAGAAATGAACCCAAAAGATCAGGGTTCAGGGTTCTACTCGAATCTCTTCACTGTTCCAAAGCCATATGGAGATGTCAGATCCATCCTAGATCTAAAGGATCTGAATCAGTTTTTACACATTCAATCCTTCCGAATGCAGTCAATTCGTTCGGTGGTCTCCACCCTGCAGGGGGGAGAATTTAAGGCTTCAATAGATATCAAGGATGCATAGCTTCATGTGCCGATTTTTCCCACTCACCAAAGATATCTAAGGTTTGCGGTAGACCAGCGCCATTTCCAGTTTGGGGCCCTTCCTTTCGGTCTCACTACAGCTCCTCAAATTTTTACAAAAATTCTAGACCCTCTCTTAGCAAATCCAAGAGCTCAGGGCATAACTGTGGTAGCTTATCTAGACGATTTGCTACCCATAGAGCAATTGGTGGCACACCTGAACCGCGCTGTCTTCAAGACAGTAAGACATTTGGAAAGACTAGGCTGGATAATCAACCTAGAAAAGTCTTCTTTGCAACTTTTAACAAGGTTGGAGTATCTAGGCATGATCATAGACACCGCTCAAGGCAGGGTGTTTCTACCAGAGCCAAAGGTCAAGGCTGTAAGAGCTCTAGTCTGCTTAGTATTAAGCAAAAAGAGTCCATCCATTCGGCTATGTATGAGACTGTTAAGAAAGATGGTTGCCACTTTCAAGGCTGCTCCATTTGCCCAGTTTCACTCAAGGTCCCTGCAGAGAAGCATTCTCGCAGCTTGGAACAAAAAGACTCATGCCTTGGATCTTCCGATGTGCCTATCCCCAAGGATACGCAAAAGCCTCAATTGGTGGTTACGAACCAAAAATCTTTTGAAAGGCAAAGCCTTTCTTTCACTACAATGGAAGATCGTAACCACAGATGCTAGCCTGACAGGCTGGGGAGCAGTTCTGGAAGAAACATGCACGCAGGGAAGATGGTCTGCAACCGAGAAACGCTTGCCCATCAATATTCTAGAAATTCGGGCAATTTACTTGGCCCTCATGGACTGGTCTTACAGGCTACAGGGTCATCCTATTCGGATACAATCCGACAATGCCACCCTGTGGCTTACATCAATCACCAAGGAGGCACCAGAAGTCTGGATGCCCAAAGGGAGGTGAATCGCATTCCTGCATGGGTAGAAAGCCATGTTCCCTGTCTGTCTGCAGTATTCATCCCAGGAGTGGAAAATTGGCAAGCGGATTTCTTAAGCTGCTGGCAATTATGCCCAGGAGAATGGTCCCTACACCCTGACATATTCCAGACCATGTGTCAAAGGTGGGGAACACCAGATGTGGATCTATTCGCGTCCAGATTGTGATGGAAATATTGGATATCATATTTATATCAATGAGATTCAAGTGGATCATTGCAAGGACTCCAATTTAAACTGCCTTGCCTCATAGGATGTGTATGTGTATGTATGTATGTGTGTATATATATATATATATATATATATATATATATATATATATATATATATATATATATATATATATATATATATATATATATATATGTATGTATATATATATCTACGTGTATATGTGGGTATCTATGTGTGGATATATATATTTTTCATATATGGGAATATGTTTCTTAATATCATGATAGAACAAAGCTCACCTTAAGAAATGTAGTTACCTTGATTTGAACCCGAGAAGCCCTAGAGGTGTTGATTAGATCAAAGGTTATTGGCAGACCTTAAGGCATTCATTCTTCAGGGGGCCATTAACATGCTTCCAATACACTGATGGGAATCAGGGAAGGTCCCCTAGGTGGTAATCAACTCACCAGGGGCCAATAACATACTACGGTCGGGACTGTTTGGGCTAGGAGATCAAAGGAGATTGTTCATTAATTCATAGACTGGTAGGCACCGAGGGGGTCGCACTGTAACAGCAATGTCCGAGCATGAATTTTGAGACATCTCTTTCATTTGTGGCATCTTCTGATTGGTGGAGAATGCATATAAAAGGAAGTGGGCTAAATGGTTACAGGCAGTCCAGCCCGAGAACATCTGAGGGATATGCTGTCTGTGTAAAGTATCTATGTCTATCTTTCTTTCTAACCTTTTTTGGTATCCTAGGATTTATCTTATGACTTTGTATATCTTGTATATGTCCATTGAAAACATTTATGAGTTTATGCCTAAATTAACTTTGCAGCCTAGAGCAAGCACTATAGAGTTATATGATAAATTCTAATCATTCTAACCTTCTTTTTCTGTGTAAATAAATGTAATTGTTTATCTTTTTTTCCCCTGTTATCACTCGTTTTTATTTTTATATAGACAAAGGTTTAATCACTTATATTTGTATCGTTAATCGTTTAAGTGAGGCAGAAATATTGCCGAAACAAATGGTGCCCGTCGTGTGAGGAAGCTTCACGTTTGAGTGATTTTGCGGGTGGAGGACAAGTCTAATGCCGCGTACACACGGTCGGACTTTTCGTCTACAAAAGTCCGACAGCCTGTCCGACAGACTTCCGGCGGACTTCCGGCGGACTTTCGGCGGACTTGCAGCAGACTTTCTAACGAACGGACTTGCCTACACACGACCACACAAAAGTCCGACGGATTCGTACGTGATGACGTACACCGGACTAAAATAAGGAAGTTCATAGCCAGTAGCCAATAGCTGCCCTAGCATGGGTTTTTGTCCGTCGGACTAGCACACAGACGAGCGGATTTCGGGGTCCGTCGTAGTTACGACGTAAAGATTTGAAGCATGTTTCAAATCTAAAGTCCGTCGGATTTGAGGCTGAAAAAGTCTGCTGAAAGTCCGGAGAAGCCCACACACGATCGGATTACCAGCCAGCTTTAGTCCGTCGGCGTCCGTTGGACTTTTGTAGATGAAAAGTCCGACCGTGTGTACGCGGCATAACTCCAGAAACAGTAAGCATTTTTATGTCTTTGTATGTCTGTCTCCCCTGTATGAACACCCAAACTAGCAAGCTTCTTTGAACATTGTTTATCTATATTACCTTTTGTCTGTACTAATACTTTGATGAGACTGATATGAACAGTATAAGTGAAATAAAATTGTACTGAGAGTGTATGAGAAGGCATCCTGCTCGGTTGGGCCAACACTGCAGGAGGGTGTCTGCGTGAATGATAAGGGGTTCTGATTGGACGTTTGAAGGCAGTGGAAAGAAGTAGGATCTGGGCCTTTCTGCCAACAAGCGCTTCTGGTTGACCCTTGCATGAGTCTAGGTCAAGACGCTTCCCGGTCTTTGAGATCGAATTGCACCTGTGGGCCTAGTACACACTGAATGATCTTCGATGTATGTATCTATCTTTCTGTGTAAACTACTAACTGGGGATCGTAAGCTTTGTGATTAGATCTGTAATGTTGTAACTCCTACAAATCGTATTGCAATTAGGTGTACATCAGTTAACTACCTCCTGTACTACAAGCACGCATTAGTAATAACCTTTCGTTAAGCATTTCTTTTAGAGTACTTCAGAAAAGTCCACGGGGGAGATTAAACTCTTATAGTTTGGAAAATCTCCAGGCTATTTCTTTTTGAAGGACTATAGTCAGAACAGGGAAACTAATGACCCCAAGGGAAGAGATGATAGATAGATATGGACCTTGGGTTGTCAAAGGCAACCTGTAAAAAGGTTGGGGAATCAGTTCAAGGTCCGGAGTCCGTAAAGGATGGGTAATCGAATCGCTTCAAAGAGGGCGTCTAACCGTGGGGAACCATACCACTTGACCCCGAGGGAAGAGATGATAGATAAATATGGACCTTGGGTTGTGAAATATTTGCAAGATTGGGATAGTTGGACTGGGAAAAAGTATTCTAAAAGAGGTACTTTTAAGCCGAACGCTTGGGAAGCCCTGTGGTACAATCACCGCGGGAAGATGACACGAACAAATGAAAGAGATGCGTGGAGCGCGTGGATGGTAGAATCCATGCATAGAACTGATGATGTGAATATTTTTACGGTGGGAGTTAAGGAGAAAAAACACCAGATGATGCTGCGGAGTAGGGACAAGCAGGGACAGCCACTAGAGCCACATCCCCAGAGTAGTGACAGCGATGAACAGGGGGATGATGAGGAATGGCCAGGATTGGGGCCTCATACAGTCGCCCGGTCCTTGTTGGCCAGATACTCAGAAAGTGATAGGAATTGTCATCTATCAACAGATGAAAAAAAGGGGAAGCTACAACTTGCTGCCAAGTTTAACACCCCAGTTAAAACCCCCAATGAATCACAGAAAAACTCTTCCTGTGAAGCATTGAAACCACAGGAAGGAGATAGCACAGCAAACCAGGGGGAGGGAATGCTGGAATCAGGGGAGAAAAGTCTCCCCAGTTCCAGAGACCAGATACCATCAAAAGGGAAACTTTCTTCCCCTCGGACGGAAGACCCTCCCGAATATAGTAATCCCCCATTTACGGGCTGCGAGCCAGCCTTCTCCCCTAAACGGCAGTTAACTAGCAACCCTGCTGCTGTAAGCAATACTGGCAGTTCTGCTACAGAGTACACAGCCCATGTACCTTTATACCCCCAAGTAACTAGCATCCCACAGCAAGGACCTGTGTGGTGTCACTCTGATGGTGAAAGGATATCACCCAATGTGGGCACACTGGTGTACCATGGGACTGTTAATGCCACCTTTCAGGGCACTTTGCAGTTGGATAAAGTGCCCCCACCTGGCAGAAACAATCTTCCACAGTCTTATTGGGATTCTGTGACAGAATCCCAAAAGACCAATCCACAACTGATATCTTTTTCAGATGACTTATCTGTCTATCCTGTAAGAGAACAGGTGGTTTATGACAACAGTGGGAGATCCACGGGAAAGATGACACATCACGTGCCGTGGACTCCCTCTGAGATGAAAGGATTTCTGAGTGTTATCCCCCATCCAAGGACAGATCCCATTAAATTTGCCAAAGAGCTTCTGGACATCCAGGCAAGCTACAATGCAAACTGGGGTGATATGCTTCAAATAATGAAGAGGGTTTGTGAAGAAGGGGACTTGGATGAAATTCTTAGTAAAACCAATATTCCAAGAACCCTGTATGTGGACTCCAGCCATCAAGGAGATATACTCACTAAACAATTAGCACAGTTGATTAAAACAGTCTACCCTCCCCAGTCTTGGACCAAGGTGTCAGGAGTGATCCAAGGTCCAAAGGAAGATTGTATGACATACTACAATCACTTTAAACAAGCCGTGGAATCAGCTGGTGAGGACATTACTAACTGTGCCCTATCACCCGTATTGATACATAGCTTCATGACCGGGTTGAGAGGAAACATCAGAGAAAAATTGATGACTGCAAATCCAGACTGGAGAGATAAACCCCTCTCCTCTTTGTTGTCACTTGCAACTGCGATTGAAAGCAATATAGCAGATTGGGAGTCACAGAAACCTCAAAGGATCTGCATTGTCACTGATCAGTTGAACAGTGCAGATCTCGGCCAAACACCAAAAGGGAAACCAGTTTTCTTCAACTGCCACAGACCCGGACACTTCAAGAAGGAGTGTACAGCTCCAAGACAGAGTAGGCCACCACGACATGGAGAGGAAATGGCCATGCTGGCATTAAGGGAGGAAAGTTTCCAGTCAGAAGGGATACTTTCTGTCCCGCTTACGGGAGAGGATGTGGAATTAAATTTCACTGAAAGAAGCTGTAGTAAGAGCACGGGAAAAACACCACAAATCTTTGTGGCCAGGTGGTTAGCTAATCAGTATGAACATTTGAAAGTGCAGATTACATCCCTGAAAGAAGCGCTAGAAATAACCAAAGGTACCATCCGTACTTTAGAAGCTTCTATGTTAAATTCTGAGGCTACCCACCAGCAATTAGTACTAGAAAACAAAAGATTACAGGAAGACGTTCATCAGTTGGGAAAGAGACTGAAGGATGTAGAAGGTGGGGCGAAACCATTATCTGTCAGCTTCCAGGAGCCGTTGGATCAGTTTTTAGATAGAGAAGATAACAAGGTAACTTATTTGGGTAGGTCTGAATTCAGGGGGACGTCCTCCACACCTAGGGTATGTATCAACAAGAATAAATCCCAGGAAGGTAAGGGCTCTTTAAAAATTGCCCCTATATTTTGTAAGCCGCAGGTAAAAGCTACGAGTGCAGAAAAGTCCATCCCACAGTCATCTAAAACAAAGCCCTTTGTTAAGAGATGTTGTACCACTTTAAATAAGATAAAATGCCACTTATGCGGATTACTGGGTCACATTGCGAGATTCTGTCTATCCAGTTCCAGTCAAAAAGTCGGTAAGCATAATCCATATAGGACCACAAGACGTGATTTTGAAGTGTACTCTGCACGCTTCGCCACATGGCCTAGAGGTAGGAAGTATGGACCACCTGAGTCAGGGGTCCCATTCCAAACTCATGAGAAGGGGCTAATGAAATGGGATGGATCTCTGAAAGAATTTCAACCTTACCAAACAGATGTTATGGGTTTAAGAAGAAGTACAGGGTATTACAGGAAACATGCTGATATGTGTGATGTCTAGAGTTCATCTATAACCTAGCCATTTGTGTGTGTGTGTGTGTGGAATATGCAATATATTTTGTGTTGTGTGACGTTTGTTCTCAGCTGCTGACAGCCCACCCAAATGACCCCCCTTCTTTCTCACCAGGTCTGTGAAAAGGTACAGCGAACTGTATTGACATGCAAATGACCTGAGCCAAGATAATTATCTGTACTAGTGAATTGAAAGATACATGTATTAAAATGACTTTGTTTTTCAGGAAAACAGTACTGGAGAGGTTCTTTGTGATGAGGTATTATGATCTGCTGACAAATGGTACTGCTAAAAGGTTTTTTACGGATTGCTAATTTTTTTTTTCAACCATGGTGAATACATTCTTTTTTTTTGGAATTATTGGTATACCATAAAACAAAAAATCCACGTGGTATTAATGTGTATTAAGTAATACATATTAATGATAAGTTGAGCTCAACAATTTTTTGGTATCTTAAAAAGAAAGTGCACTGTTTATGTAATGTAATGTATATTTGTGTTTCATATGCTAATGTATTGTTACAGGTATATAACCATTGGATTATTTTGTTTCTAGGAGGAAAATGGAATATTTATTACTAAATTTTATTGGTGTTTTATTTCTCAGATTTGATAATTGGGTTTCCTGGCTTTAAAGGGCACATCGGTCGGCTCATGTACCCACTACTGTTCAGTGATCCCTCAGTGCTGCAAGGGATATTTCTTTGCCCTTTGGCCAGTTGTGTTTGGTAGCAGAAGTTCCTTGAGTTGGATACACATTATGCAATTTTTGTTTTCCAATTTCCTTCAGATGTGTAGTATGAGGGCCTGCCTGATGGCATACAAGTTGAGAGTGTATAGTTTTGGGAGAGCCTGGAGAAGAGTTGTGCAGGAAGATTGTGTAAGATATTGCACTCTGTGTTCTGGATGGAGAGGTCATTGCTGGGAAGGAAGCACCTGGGTATTATTTGGGACATAGACGAGTTTGTTTCTGGGTCCTAAGGAATACCAATGTAACGTTAACCAGGGAACTAGAGGGTTCCTTGAACCTAACCATAGGTAGAGGTGCATTGTATACCCTGGGCATGGTCTCTGAAATCCAGGCACAGGGATGGAGTTGTGTGGGCACGCTGTATTCTCCTCAGTGGATACCCATAGGTGTCCTTCCTGTCCTAGACTCCTCGGTACCTTAACTAGTGGTCTGTGTCCTGCATGACAGGAAGACCAGTGCCCCAGAAGGTGTGCAGCCTCTATAAAGAAACTTGTGTACCTGGTGGCAGGTGGTTTTCAATCCGGGTATTCTGACTATTTCCCATCCTTAGGAAAGAGAGGCTTAATGGAGACTGTCTTTGGAGCTGGGTACCCTAACACACTATGGAGCTGGAGCTATTCAGGATCACATTGGGGGGGTCTTGTGCTACATATCAGGGAAGGGGTTAGGAAAGCCAACTTGCTCTGTCCAGCATCACTTTGCAGGGACAGACAGGTGGGGGTAGTATCCAGGTTGCCTATGAGTCGTAATAGATTGGTGGATGACTCAGTTCCAGGATCGTCAAAAATCTTACTTGCACTGTTCTCATCCCTAATGGCAGGGATGGAACATTGTGCAGATATCACGGTCAGTCTGGATACTATCCTATCAGACTCTACTGGATTACACCCCGGAGTCCATCTTGTTCTGATGGTTTGAGTCTGGACAGCCTCAGATGACTGGTACTGATGAGTGCTAGAGGAAGGTAGGGGTTGTGCTATTGGAAAAGGCAACAATGCTGGCACAGGGGGGGGTCATGTCTAATGGATGCCGGGGTAGTGTCCCAATTGGTCCTAAACAAAGTTAAAACTACTTGAGACTGGAGACCAGGGTACTGGTGCTAGTATCACATGTCTAATGATGCACCGTCTTCAGCATCAGATTAAATGGTACTCAGCAGGGTACACTACCTCGGGGAGTCTATAGTACACCTCCTCTGGCCCGTGGCATGGATATAGCAGGAACACCGGGTTGTACCCCGATCACCCCTGAAGAAAGGTTTTATAGCAAACCTGACATCCCCTTACACCTACAGAAACTTCCTCTGGTATTTGGGGCTGAGTTAAAAGCTTGGCTGATGGATTTCGGACAACAGGATGAAATATTAAATGTACTAAGAGATGCTGAGAAACAAGCCACCATACGACTCACCCATGATCAAAATAGATTAATCCAAGTATCCCACGCTTTAGACGCAGACGCTAAGATTTCCTGGTGGGAAAGTTTATTTGGGTATAGTCCGAACGCTACAGCTTTCCTAAACATTTTGCTCCACCCTGTTGTTGTCCTAACCTGTGCAGCCTTATTGCTTTTCCTGATGCAGGTAATAATGTGCATTACTATCAGGAGAATGAATGCCAAAGCTATGAGAATGTGTACCTCAACAAGGTATCTTCTCACAAGGAACAGAAAGGCCACTAACTCAGAAACAAATCTCTGAGGAAGCCAGATCCAATCCAGACCAGTACAAAGAAGTTGCGCATTTAAGAGAGGACCCTAGAACTATATTTTTCTTGTTCCAGGGATAAGCCTCTTCAATTTTTAGTAATAAAGTGCAGTCAGGTTTACCTAAATTCCAAAAGTTTTAATCATTTTTTTTTATTTTTTATTTTTTTTTCCTCTCCCTTTTGTTGTTAATATCTGTGTACCTGACCTGCAAAAATACTGTTCATGGGAGAGGAGTTTTTTTAGAAAAAACATTTGTTTTGTTTTTATTTATTTTTTTTTATTATGTTTTTTGTAACCAATGTATTCATTCTTTTTTATATACAGATTCAAGGCTCTTTAACAGTCTTGGTTGGAGCAGCGTTCAATCTGTAGTTTTTTCCATCTTTTGTTCTTTTTTTTTCATTATTATTCCCACTATTTTTCCTGTTCATTTTCATTACTCACCTCTCTTCTATTCCTTTTTCTTCTTTAATATTATGCTCTCTGAGTTTTTTCCTTTGATTTCTATCATCTATCTTCTCAAGATAATGTAACTAAGACATCAGTCATATAATTTTTCTTTAAAAAAGGACTTTGCCTGCCCGCAAGTACCATATTTTAACTAAAGTATCCCTGGACATCCAGTTTTATGTCTTAATGTAATTTCACCTCCTCTAGTCTACCTACTACTTTAACCTGAGCCCCGTGAGCAGGTGTGGTGAACCCAGGGACCTGGCAATAACAGACAGTATTGTCTATCCCTACCATCAAGGGCCATGGATGATACTGGCTGTTGCTCCGACTCTGTACCCTGTGGGAACCCACTCTACTCGTCCACATTACACCCTTTATGAGTATTTAGTCTTAATGGCCAACACTCTGTTCCTGTCCAGCATTTCTCTGTACACTAACGTTCTCCTCTCTCTTTCTGTATTCATGCACGACTGTCTGGAGACCCGTCCGACCCCACCTGAAGAAGCAGCGACCACCAAGTTATTTCTTGAGATAAACGTGTCACGAATAAGACTTTCCTGGACTTTCCTTCACCATGCTGAAAAGTGCTGTCTCGCGGTCCGATCCAATCGATGCAACCATTACATGGTCTTACAAAGATACAGGACTAGATATGCCAGGATCCCGCCATCAATGTTGGAGTTCCGCTCCTCCAAGGCAGAGGAGTGATGAAACATTGCAATACAGACACTCATGGTTTGAATGTGGAGTCTCCAAAGGACCAGGATTTCTTTGCTATCTTAAGCCTACTTTGAGGAGTTCCGGCGTGTTCAAGAAAGGAAGAGGAGGCCGCAGTGGTGGTGGGGAAGGGTCGGGGCTTCTGGGCTGTTGTGGGTGGGTGCAAGATCATTGAAGGAGGACATAAGTTCAAGAATGAACTTCAGGGGGAAATGTGATGGAAATATTGGATATCATATTTATATCAATGAGATTCAAGTGGACCATTGCAAGGACTCCAATTTAAACTGCCTTGCCTCATAGGATGTGTGTATATATATATATATATATATATATATATATATATATCTACGTGTATATGTGGGTATCTATGTGTGGATATATATATTTTTCATATATGGGAATATGTTTCTTAATATCATGATAGAACAAAGCTCACCTTAAGAAATGTAGTTACCTTGATTTGAACCCGAGAAGCCCTAGAGGTGTTGATTAGATCAAAGGTTATTGGCAGACCTTAAGGCATTCATTCTTCAGGGGGCCATTAACATGCTTCCAATACACTGATGGGAATCAGGGAAGGTCCCCTAGGTGGTAATCAACTCACCAGGGGCCATTAACATACTACGGTCGGGACTGTTTGGGCTAGGAGATCAAAGGAGATTGTTCATTAATTCATAGACTGGTAGGCACCGAGGGGGTCGCACTGTAACAGCAATGTCCGAGCACGAATTTTGAGACATCTCTTTCATTTGTGGCATCTTCTGATTGGTGGAGAATGCATATAAAAGGAAGTGGGCTAAATGGTTACAGGCAGTCCAGTCCGAGAACATCTGAGGGATATGCTGTCTGTGTAAAGTATCTATGTCTATCTTTCTTTCTAACCTTTTTTGGTATCCTAGGATTTATCTTATGACTTTGTATATCTTGTATATGTCCATTGAAAACATTTATGAGTTTATGCCTAAATTAACTTTGCAGCCTAGAGCAAGCACTATAGAGTTATATGATAAATTCTAATCATTCTAACCTTCTTTTTCTGTGTAAATAAATGTAATTGTTTATCTTTTTTTCCCCTGTTATCACTCGTTTTTATTTTTATATAGACAAAGGTTTAATCACTTATATTTGTATCGTTAATCGTTTAAGTGAGGCAGAAATATTGCCGAAACAAGATTCAACAGGAAGCTGGACAAATTTGTGTCCAGAACAAGGGATGTACTTACTCAGGGGTCAGATGCTCTGACAATCCCATGGGATCAGTACAATCTAATGTATGCTTTCCCTCCGAACCCACTTTTTCCGCGGTTCCTGGGAATGGTCAAAAGGGAAGCAAAGTCGGTCCTTTTAGTAGCCCCGGCTTGGCCCAGACGACCTTGGTATGCAGAGATCGTAAAGATGGCAGTGGGCAGGCCTTGGGTCCTCCCATTCCAGCCAGATCTGCTCACACAGGGTCCGATTTGCCACCCTGCTTTACGAAGTCTAAATTTGATTGCTTAGCTGCTGAGACCCACATTTTAAAAGACCGTGGGCTCTCGGAGTCAGTCCTTTCCACTCTGGTCAATGCCAGAAAGACGGTCTCCAGACTTACCGTATTTATCGGCGTATAACACGTACTTTTTTCCCCTTAAAATCAGGGGAAAATTGCGGGTGCGTGTTATACGCCGATCCCCTGCGATCCTGAGCTGCCAGATCTAAAAAATCGCCGACCGCGATTTGAAAATGGCGCTGTCGGCGCCGAAATACACAGAGCCGGTCCTCGGCTCTTCTCGGTCACTTTCGGCTTTACTCGAGCGCCGCCCGAACCTAGCCGAGTGTACTCGGCTAGGTTCGGATAGCGCCGCTCACAGTCACGCCCATCCCGGGCAGGACTACGAGTGGAGCTGAAAGTGAACGAGAGCCGCCGAGAAGAGCCGAGGACCGGCTTTGTGTATTTCGGCACCGGTGGCGCCATTTTCAAATCGCGGTCTGCAATTTTAAAGCACAGTATGGCAGGGGTTCACAGGATGCAAGGCTGCACTGGGGCAAGGCTGCACTGGGGCAAGGCTGCAGTGGGGAAGGCTGCACTAGCAAGGCTGCACTGGGGCAAGGCTGCACTGAGAAGGCTGCAATGATGGGCATTTAAATGTAAGTTTTTTTCCCTTCAACTTCCCTCCTAAACTTGGGGTGCGTGTTATACACCAGTGCGTGTTATACGCCGATAAATACAGTATTTACTACAAATCTGGAAGGCATATATTTCCTGGTGTGAACCCAGGGGAAGGCATCCTAGAAGGTATATGATTAGCAGAATCTTGACCTTTCTTCAGTCAGGCCTAGAAATGAGATTGGCTTTGAGCACTATCAAAGTCCAAATTTTGACTTTGTCTGTATTTTTTTCAGAAGCCAATTGCTTCACATTCCCTTGTCTGGGCCTTTATTCAGGGGGCACTGCGGTTAAATCCGCCAGACAAACCTCCAGTATGCCCATGGGATTTGAATTTGGTGTTGTCGGCTTTACAGTGACAACCCTTTGAGCCACTGCACCTGGCTCCTTTAGCGCTTTTGACTAAAAAATTAGTCTTCTTGATACCCATATCCTCTGCTAGGAGAGTATCAGAATTGGCAGCTTTTTCTTGTAAAGAGCCATATTTAATTATTCACAAGGACAGGATTGTTATGCGTCCTAATCGTTCCTTCTTACCTAAGGTGGTTTCAGGATTCCATTTGAATCAAGATGTAATCCTACCATCCTTTTTTCCAGATCCGCAGTCTGCGGAGGAAGAATCTTTGCACACTCTTGATGTGGTTAGAGCAGCCAGTGTCTATCTGCAGGCAACCGCTCAGATACGGAAAACTGATTGTTTGTTTATTCTGCCGGATGGCTATAAGAAAGTCTACCTATTTGGTGGATAAGTCATTTCCCAATATGTTCTCCAAACAGCTGCTGTTTCAAGCAGCGTTGTTTATTATATGGAGTCCAAACACTAGAGTGTCCGCGATCTACGAAAATATGGCCGCTATAAGTATATTTAGATGGCAGAGGGCTTGTCCAATCATATCCCCCTGATGAAGACACGTGACCCTTTGTCAAACACGCGCAGGAGAGGGTCCAGGACGGAGCACGGAGCTTTCTCTTTTGATGTGATGTGACGCACACTTCACTGTGCCTGACACTCGTTATTTGGAGGCTATGTTTAGATTGGTGCACTGATGCACCCAAAGCTTGTGAGTACCCTAATGTGGGGAATGTTTTCATTTTAATAAATTTTTATAAATGGTAATACACTTTTCCAGTCTTTTCTTCTCATCTTCCCTTACTATGGAACTACTGCCTGAGCTGTGTACCTGGATATAAATACTGAGCCGTGGAGGGGCTCCAAAGCGTGTTTTGACTCAGTGTCACAGCTGAGTCACACGCTCTGAGGTGAGCGGCTTTCCCATGGGGGGGGGGGGCACTGGATGCAAACTGGAGCATGGTTTTCAAAGCACAGATTTTTTGAAGCATTTTATGGACAATTTCAATACCTTTATTACTGAACATGGATCACTTGGCATATAAACTTTGGAAATGGTTACATTTTCACTTATGTGTGGTCACTTGACACTTTTATTGTATATTGCACATTATAATCTACTGTTGTAGATCCACTACACAAGGCACTTTATGTTTTTATTTAAATCATATATGTATATCTGATGATTTATAGAGGGTGTATTTGTTGATTTATATGCATATTTGCACTGATTCTTAATGGTATCAGATTGCGCTACCATTGAGAGTAAGTAGCAGGAACACTACTTTTTTTCAGTTTATATATATTTTTTATTTTATTATTTTTTATTTTGAATATAAATTTTGTACATTTATTTGGCATCCTTACCTTTACACCTTTAGTGCAGTGTTTTTATTTTCTTCATGATGGTGCATGGTGTATGAGACGTGTTCACGCAGGCAGAGAGGTGTTTTCTTTACTATCGAGGCAATATATCCTTGTGGCTCGCAAGAGTTTTCTTTACCCATGAGCTAAAATATGGCTTCTCCAGAAGCAAATTGAAATGGACTATGTATTAACCACTTGCCGACCGCCTCATGCCGATGTACGTTGGCAGAATGGCACGGGCAGGCAGAATCACGTACCTGTACGTGATCTGCCTCCCGCGGGTGGGGGGTCCGACAGGACCCCCCCGGTGCCAGAGGCGGCCGGCATTTCTTTGCGGGCGATGAGAGGTCAGGGGGAGGCCATCCATTCATGGCCATCCCCCTCCCGATCGCTACCGGCGAATGAAAATCCTTCCTCTGCCTCTGTAATGTAAACAGAGGGAGAGGAAGTGATGTCATCCCTCCTCGAGCCGGTCTTTTCGTTCCGGCGCCGAGGAGAGAAGACATCAATGTAAGTTACACCAACACTACACTTCCAGTAGAACACGCCAGGCACACTTTTCACCCCCCATCACCCCCCGATCACCCCCTCGATTACCCCCTGTCACACTGACACCAATAGCAGGTTTTTTTTTGCATTGGTGTCAGTTTGTGACAGTTATAAGTGTTAGGGCAGTTAGGGTTAGCCCCCTTTAGGTCTGGGGTACCCCCTTTAGGTCCAGGGTACCCCCTAACCCCCCTAATAAAGGTTAACCCCTTGATCACCCCCCGTCGCCAGTGTCACTAAGCGATCGTTTTTCTGATCGCTGTATTAGTGTCGCTGGTGATGCTAGTTAGGGAGGTAAGTATATAGGTTCGCTGTCAGTGTTTTATAGCGACAGGGACCCCTATATACTACCTACTAAAGGTTTTAACCCCTTGATTGCCCCCTAGTTAACCCTTTCACCAGCGATCACCGTATAAGTGTTACGGGTGACGCTGGTTAGTTTGTTTTATATAGTTTATTATAGTTTTAGGGCACCCGCCGTTTATTACCTTTATAAAGGTTTAACCCCCTAATTGCCCGGCGGTGATATAAGTTACGTTTTTAGGATCAGATAAGGTCTGCGTCAGATTAGCGCCAGTACTGCTAACACCCACGCACGCAGCATACACCTCCCTTAGTGCTATAGTATCTGAACGGATCGATATCTGATCCGATAAGATCTATACTCCCCAGCAGTTTAGGGTTCCCATAAACGCAGTGTTAGCGGGATCAGCCCAGATACCTGCTAGCACCTGCGTTTTGCCCCTCGGCCCAGCCCACCCAAGTGCAGTATCGATCGATCACTGACACTTACAAAACACTAAGCACACATAACTGCAGCGTTCTCAGAGTCAGGCCTGATCCATGCAATCGCTAACAGTTTTTTGGTAGCGTTTTGAATCAGTCGCTAATAGTCAGGAGCTTTTTTGCCTGTGAGTGTCACTAGTGTACCCCTAAATTTAGAGCCCAAAATGGCAAATCGAAGTTACACTAGTGAAGAGGCCTACACGTTTCTGAGCATGACAGATAGTGAAGAGGAAGTCACTCATCTGTCAGATTCAGGCTCAGAATACGATCCTGTAGAGGACAGCGGCTCCATGACAGATAGCTCTGACAACGGAGTTGTGGTCCCTGCTAAGGTCAGGCGTACCAGACCCCAATCTTCTTCTTCTGTCCTTGAAGTGCAAGAACCGCAGGTCCCTCATATGGAGCAGAGAAGTACTAGCGCCGCTATTCCTTCTGGTGAACTGGCAAGCACCAGCGGCCTAGTACACCCTGGTCGTATATCCAGCACTGCAGTATCACGTGGTGACGTGGCGAGTCCCATAAGTGCAGTTCAAGCTGGCGAGGTGGCAAGCACTAGTAGTGTCCCGCTGCCACCAAGAAGACAATCGCAGGCCCATCGTGCCCATAGTGCCCTTCCTGCTGCATTTGCCAATCCGAATTGGGAGCCCACCACTTCTGCAGCACCCGTACTTCCCCCATACACTGGCCAACCCGGAATTCAGGTGGAAACAGTTGATTTTATACCACTGGATTTTTATTCGCTGTTTTTCACCGAAGATCTCTAGAGATCTATTGTGGACCAAAGCAATTTATACGCTGGTCAACACATCGCCGCTAATCCCCAGTCCTCCCTTGCCAGAGATTGGAGACCAATTACGGTCTCCGAATTTAAGATCTTTCTGAGCCTTTCCCTCAACATGGGCATAAATAAAAAGTGAGTTGCGGTCATATTGGTCCACTGACCCAATTTACCATATGCCCGTGTTCTCTGCTTCCATGGCTAGGGCACGATACAAGCAGATTTTGCGGTTCATGCACTTCAATGACAATGAACTCTGTCGTCCTCGTGGAGACCCTGGATACGATCGGCTCTACAAAATTCGGCCCCTCGTAAACCACTTCAACCAACGTTTTGCAGACTTGTTTACTCCCCATCAAGTTGTATGCATTGATGAGTCTCTGATTAAATTTTCTGGCCGCTTGTCATTCAAACAGTACCTTCCCAGCAAGCGTGCCAGATACGGGGTCAAGATGTATAAGCTCTGTGACAGGGCCACAGGCTATACATGTAGATTTATGGTTTATGAGGGCAAAGATAGTCACGTAGAGCCGACAAACTGCCCTGACTACATAGGAAGCGCTGGCAAGATAGTGTGGGACTTGGTGTCACCCTTATTCGGAAAGGGGTACCATTTATATGTGGACAATTATTACACGAGCGTGCCACTTTGTAGTCACCTTTTTGATCATCAGATTGGAGCATGTGGCACCGTGTGACCTAATCGCTGGGGCTTTCCCCAGCAGCTTGTAGATTCCTGTCTTAGGCTGGGGGAGAGAGCCTGCTTGCAGTGTAAAAATTTGCTCGCTATGAAGTGAAGGGACAATAAGAATGTTTTCGTTCTTACCTCCCTTCATGAAGACACGACGGTCCAAATTACTACGGCGACTGGTGTTGTGGAGAAACCCCTCTGTGTCCACTAATATAACCAAAATATGGGAGGGGTGGACCTCAACGACCAGTTGTTGGCACCGTACCTAGTTGCCCGTAAAGGCCAGACACTGGTACAAAAAAGTGTCTGTTTATTTATTTCAATTGGCTTTGCTGAACGCTCATGTGCTATACAGAGCTTCAGGACGGACTGGATCCTTCCTTAAATTCCAGGAAGAGATCGTCAGAGCCCTTCTGTATCCAGACGGTGCTCCACCTCACCTTCCCCAACCAAATACAGTAAGCCGGCTGCATGAGAGGCATTTTCCTTATGTCCTCTCGAGTACCCCTACCCAACGAGCCCCTCAAAGAAGATGTTGTGTCTGTAGCAAGCGCAGATTTAGGCGTGACACCTGGTATTATTGTCCCTCCTGTCCTGACAATCCTGGTCTATGCATTGGTGAATGTTTTGAACGCTACCATACACTAGTTGTTTTAGCATAGGGTACAGCATTGCACAGACTAGGACACACTTTCACAGGGTCCCCCAAGATGCCATCGCATTTTGAGAGACCCAAACCTGGTACCAGTTACAAAAAAGTTAAAGTTACTAAAAAAAAGTGTAAATAAATAAATAAATAAAAAAATAAAAAAAAAAACACAAAAAAAATAAAAAACAAAAATAGTTGTTGTTTTATTGTTCTCTCTCTCTCTATTCTCTCTCTATTCTGCTCTTTTTTACTGTATTCTATTCTGCAATGTTTTATTGTTATTATGTTTTACCATGTTTGCTTTTCAGATATGCAATTTTTTTTATACTTTACTGTTTACTGTGTTTTGTTGGTAACCATTTTTTTGTTTTCAGGTACGCCATTCAGCTGCAGAACAGATTTATTTATCTTGACAGCAACAGCGTTTGCTCCCACGATACATAAAGCCGTGACTCCATCGCTGTCGGAGGTGATTTCACCACCACAGTTACATACTTCAGCATATATGCCGAAGCATGGGGGCAGCAGTGGATGGAGGAGTGATTTGCTCCTGCCTTTTGTGGGAGGATGCCCCCATACTTCGGCATATATATATTTTAGGCACAGGTTGCGTTATATGTTTTATTTTTTACTATGTTTTTTTGTATTTGCTTTGCAGGTATGGTAAGTCTTACTGTTATACTGTAATGTTACTTTGTTTTATTGTTAACCATCATTTGCTTAGCAGGTACGCCATTCAGTTGCAGCGCGGATTTATTTATCTTGACAGCAACAGCCTTTGCTCCCACGATATATAAAGCCGTGACTTCAGCGCTGTCGGAGGTGATTTCACCACCACAGTTACATACTTCAGCATATATGCCGAAGCGTGGGGGCAGCAGAGGGCGGAGGAGCGATTTGCTCCTAACTTTTGCGGGAGGATGCCCCCATGCTTTGGCATATATATATACACAGTGCATGTATGCCCATCATTAGAAGTGGGTGGATGAAGGGAGGTATTCTAATGGTGGGCATACCCACCGATCAATATCTTTTTCGTTCAGCCCACAGGCTGCATGAAAATTAAGTTTACAATATATGCCCAACAAGGACCAGTAACATACTGGTATGTTGCTGGACTTTGAGTGGTTATACCAGAATGATGCCTGCAGGTTTAGGTATCATCTTGGTATCATTCTTTTCAGCCAGCGGTCGGCTTTCATGTAAAAGCAATCCTAGTGGCTAATTAGCCTCTAGACTGCTTTTACAAGCAGTGGGAGGGAATCTCCCTCCCCCGTCTTCCATGTTTTTCTCTGGCTCTCCTGTCCCAACAGGGAACCTGAGAATGCAGCAGGTGATTCAGCCAGCTGACCATAGAGGTGATCAGAGACCAGAGTGCCTCCAAACATCTCTATGGCCTAAGAAACCAGAAGCTACGAGCATTTCATGACTTTGATTTCGCCGGATGTAAACAGCGCCATTGGGAAATTGGGAAAGCATTTTATCACACCGATCTTGGTGTGGTCAGATGCTTTGAGGGCAGAGGAGAGATCTAGGGTCTAATAGACCCCAGTTTTTTTTAAAAAAGAGTACCTGTCACTACCTATTGCTATCATAGGGGATATTTACATTCCCTGAGATAACAATAAAAATGATTAAAAAAAAATAAAAATGAAAGGAACGCAAGCGTCGGTCTGGCGTCAAATGTAAACAGCAATTGCACCATGCATGTGAGGTGTCACCGCGAACGTCAGATCGAGGGCAGTAATTTTAGCAGTAGGCCTCCTCTATAAATCTAAAGTGGTAACCTGTAAAGGCTTTTAAAGGCTTTTAAAAATGTATTTAGTTTGTCGCCACTGCACGTTTGTGCACAATTTTAAAGCATGTCATGTTTGGTATCCATGTACTCGGCCTAAGATCATCTTTTTTATTTCATCAAACGTTTGGGCAATATAGTGTGTTTTAGTGCATTAAAATTTAAAAAACTGTGTTTTTTCCCAAAAAAAATGCGTTTGAAAAATCGTTGCGCAAATACTGTGTGAAAAAAAAAAATTAAACACCCACCATTTTATTCTGTAGGGTACTTGCTTTAAAAAAATATATAATGTTTGGGGGTCCAAAGTAATTTTCTTGCAAAAAAAAATTATTTTTTCATGTAAACAAAAAGTGTCAGAAAGGGCTTTGTCTTCAAGTGGTTAGAAGAGTGGGTGATGTGTGACATAAGCTTCTAAATGTTGTGCATAAAATGCCAGGACAGTTTAACCCCCCCCCCAAATGACCCCATTTTGGAAAGTAGACACCCCAAGCTATTTGCTGAGAGGCATGTAGAGTCCATGGAATATTTTATATTGTGACACAAGTTGCGGGAAAAAGACAAATTTTTTTTTTTTTTTTTTGCACAAAGTTGTCACTAAATGATATATTGCTCAAACATGCCATGGGAATATGTGAAATTACACCCCAAAATACATTCTGTTGCTTCTCCTGAGTACGGGGATACCACATGTGTGAGACTTTTTGGGAGCCTAGTCGCGTACAGGACCCTGAAAACCAAGCACCGCCTTCAGGCTTTCTAAGGGCGTAAATTTTTGATTTCACTATTCACTGCCTATCACAGTTTTGGAGGCCATGGAATGCCCAGGTGGCACAAACCCCCCCCAAATGACCCCATTTTGGAAAGTAGACACCCCAAGCTATTTGCTGAGAGGTATAGTGAGTATTTTGCAGACCTCGCTTTTTGTCACAAATTTTGAAAATTGAAAAAAGAAAAAAAAATGTTTTTCTTGTTTTTCTTCATTTTCAAAAACAAATGAGAGCTGCAAAATACTCACCATGCCTCTCAGCAAATAGCTTGGGGTGTCTACTTTCCAAAATGTGGTCATTTGGGGGGGTTTTGTGCTATCTTGGCATTTTATGGCCTTTGAAACTGTGATAGGTAGTGAGGAGTGAATCAAAAATTTACGCCCTTAGAAATCCTGAAGGCAGTGATTGGTTTTCGGGGCCCCGTACACGGCTAGGCTCCCAAAAAGTCCCACACATGTGGTATCCCCGTACTCAGGAGAATGAGCAGAATGTATTTTGGGGTGCAATTCCACATATGCCCATGGCCTGTGTGCGCAATATATCATTTAGTGATAACTTTGTGCAAAAAAAAAAAAATTGGTCACTTTCCCGCAACTTGTGTCAAAATATAAAATATTCCATGAACTCAACATGCCTCTCAGCAAATAGCTTGGGGTGTCTACTTTCCAAAATGGGGTCATTTGGGGGGGGTTGTGCTATCTTGGCATTTTATGTCCTTCAAAACTGTGATAGGTAGTGAGGAGTGAAATCAAAACTTTTTGCCCTTAGAAATCCTGAAGGTGGTGCTTGGTTTCGGGGCCCCGTACGCGGCTAGGCTCCCAAAAAGTCCCACCCATGTGGTATCCCCATACTCAGGAGAAGCAGCTAAATGTATTTTGGGGTGCAATTCCACATAGGCCCATGGCCTGTGTGACCAATATATCATTTAGTAACAACTTTTTGTAATTTTTTTTTTATGTCATTATTCAATCACTTGGGACAAAAAAAATGAATATTCAATGGGCTCAACATGCCTCTCAGCAATTTCCTTGGGGTGTCTACTTTCCAAAACGGGGTCATTTGTGGGGGTTTTGTACTGCCCTGTCATTTTAGCACCTCAAGAAATGACATAGGCAGTCATAAATTAAAGGCTGTGTAAATTCCAGAAAATGTACCCTAGTTTGTAGGCGCTATAACTTTTGCGCAAACCAATAAATATACACTTATTGACATTTTTTTACCAAAGACATGTGGCCGAATACATTTTGGCCTAAATGTATGACTAAAATTGAGTTTATTGGATTTTTTTATAACAAAAAGTAGAAAATATCATTTTTTTTCAAAATTTTCGGTCTTTTTCCGTTTACAGCGCAAAAAATAAAAACGGCAGAGGTGATCAAATACCATAAAAAAAGCTCTATTTGTGGGAAGAAAAGGACGCAAATTTAGTTTGGGTACAGCATTGCATGACCGAGCAATTAGCAGTTAAAGTGACGCAGTGCCAAATTGTAAAAAGTGCTCTGGTCAGGAAGAGGGTAAATCCTTCTGGGGCTGAAGTGGTTAAAGCAGATGGAGATTGCACAGCCAGGGGGCAATAAAGAGAACTAGATGAATGTCTAATATCATTAGCACATTGAAAAGCAGGACTCCTCAAGGTGTTTTCTGCTCAAACCTGGCCAGAATGACAGCATGCTTCCTGGAGCAAGAGGGTAGATCATAAGCCTAATAATAGCATGCAATGCCAAGCTGCAGTTTCCAAAGCAAGCAAAGTCCTTTCTTGTATTGAGAGGTATGGACTCCAGAGAGAGATCATTTTGCACCTGTACAAATCATTAATATGACCTCATCTGGAATATGCAGTTCAGTTTTGGGCACCGGTTCTCAAAAAGGATTACGGGGAACTGGAGAAAGTACAGAGAAGGACAACCAAACTTATAAGAGGCATGGAGGAGCTCAGCTATGAGGAAAGATTAGAGGAACTGAATTCATTCTCTCTTGAGAAGAGGAGATTAAGGGGGGATAAAATCAACATGTACAAATACATAAGGGGTCCATATAGTGAACTTGGTGTTGAGTTATTCACTTTAAGGTCATCACAGAGGACAGGGGGGCACTCTTTACATCTAGAGGAAAAGAGATTTCATCTCCAAATATGGAAAGGTTTCTTCACAGTAAGAGCTGTGAAAATGTGGAATAGACTCCCTCCAGAGGTGGTTCTGGCCAGCTATCATGAATCTGCAGTAATACTTTCATACCCCATCTGTCTGCTTACCTCTGGTTGTGTATCAGCCTTAGGGCCTACACTCTAACACCTGTCTGCTTAAGTAATCTTCCTTTAAGCATGGCTCCACCCCAGCCTCTAACTGGGAACACTATATTAACCTGTGCACTGCAAGCCAGCCTCACTGATCAATATTGTGTGTTTGGCTTCCTGTGTGCTTCTTGCCGTGCGCTCTACATTTGATCCTGTTTACCATCCTTGGCTTGTTCTTGTTCTTGACTATCCTTGTCTGCTTCATACCCTGACCTTTGGCGTGTTCTTTGTCTACCCCTGTCTGCTCGTTGCCCTGACCTTTTGGCTTATCTTCTGACTATCCCTTGTTGTCCTGGTCTGCTGCTTCCTCTCTATCCTCCAGTAGCCTACTGTGAGCATGAGCTGGGAGACCCTGGGGGCCGCAACCTGGAGCCAGTTGCAGCGAAGTCCACCACCACTAGGGGCTCTGGTGAACACCTGTTGGCTCTTATACTCCGTGCTCTGGGTAATCTCATGCTCTAGCTCCCAGTGTGATCCGTGTTGGTGCTCCAGAGAACCTGCTTTCCTGAACCACCCAAAGTTCCATCTGTGGCAGTCAGCCATAAGGTCCAGTACCTTAGTGGTGCACTCCTGACCCCAACAGTGTGCAATTGGCACCTGCCCTCAGGTGAACTGACGCCAGCTCAGTAGATTGCTTTTAAAAAGGCCTGGATTCTTTCCTAAATGTACATAGTATACCTGGGCACTAACATTTATAGGTAAGGTTGATCCAGGGAATATCTGGTTGCCCCTCGGGGATCAGGATTGTTTTCCCCTGCTGTAAGCAAATTGGATCATGCTTTGCTGGGGTTTTTCGCCTTCCTCTGGATCAACTGTGGGTATAGGATTGTGTATCAGGGATTGTAAGATATTTTTTATTTGTTGAACTAGATAGACTTGTGTCTTTTTTCAATCTGACTAACTATGTAACTATATGTAACTATGTAACTATGACCATGTGTAGAATAATTATATTAATTTGGCTTTATAATCAAGATCTGTATGTATGCAGTCTGAGTTCCCTTTTATGCTTTGACATTGAAAAAGCTCACTCAGCTCAGCATAAGACGAATCTTGAAATAGCTAGGTTGTGTGCGTGTTATTTTTTGTACCAGTTGTTCTCAATGTACAGGGTTAATAACTAAAGGTCAGTAGGTCAGTGGTTTCACAGATATGAATATACTCAGAGTATTTGTCATAGACTTTATTGTAAAGATCTTTTTAAAAGTAAAAACATATATTATCTATAATATAGTTAGTTATTTGATATAGTTATTTAATTAGTTAGCTAGATTGAGTTTGTGTGAAGTAATATATATATTTATATGTATCCAATTATAGTTTAATATGCATTTGTAAGGTTTGGTACAGAATTGCATTTCTGTAGCTTAAAGAATATCCATTACAAGAATTCGGCCATTTGGAAAGGTCATTCACCTTGAGTTTTTTATAAGAATCTGTTGTGTGTTACTGACAATCAAAGAAGCTTAAGAGACGTGTCAGCTGTTGGCAAAGAGAATATTTAGAATAATCACGAATATGATCATTTCATTTTTAGTTCTAGCCGTATATGGTTATGGCTATAATCTGCTGACTAGTAGATTTGAAATAGTATAAAAACAGAGTGACACTTCACTTCAGGACGCACGACACACACACGACACACCACACACACACAACACATGTCCTTTACTCACACACAGAAGGACTTCACTACTTTTTCACATATACAAAGAAGGACACACGCATCCTTACACTGAAGAAGACATTTTGTTTACATTAGGCCTAAATACAGCCTACCTCACAAACAGCTGCTAGAGCGGACATCTCTCTGACATAGAAAAGCACCAACGGAGCTGAAAACATCTCTTGAACCTTTTTGATACAAGTTTTTGTTCCTATTATCTTTTGTTTTACTACATCAAGCTGTAAGAAGAATTTAACTTTGTATATATTTTCAAGTTGTTGCCAAGTGTGACCAAATAAACTCACACTTTGTTTTAAGACAGTCTGGCTACTGAACTTTTGAACAAAACGCCTAAGACACTGTTGACATAACACGTGTCTGAGAAGAGAAGGTTTTTACACCCTCTCTACATTTTTACACCATGTTTACATCTACTCAAGAAACCAACTCTGAGCCTGGGACTGGAATGAACTTTAATGACCTTTTGGTTCAAGAGGTCTTCAATGGCCGCAATTACCAACACCTAAATGAGGTTGTGTCCCAAGTCTGGACAAAAAGGGCATTGGTATGAGAGATGTGAGAATGAGTATGTGTTAGACTAGAGAGAAGTCCTCCTTCTGCTGGGCTGTCTTATTAGTCCAATATGACTGCAAATTATTATTATACAGGATTTTTATAGCGCCAACAGTTTACACAGTGCTTTACAATAAAGAGGGGGACAGTACAATTACAATACAGTTCAATACAGAAGGAATAGGAGGGCCCTGCTTGTGGAGTTTACAATCTAAGGGAGGCGGAGGTGGTACAAAAGGTAATGGCTGCAGGGGATGATCTGATGGAGGTGACTCAAGTACAGTTCTTAGGTGGAGGTGGGGTAGGCTTCCCTGAATAAGTGAGTTTTCAAGGCTCGCCTAAAGGTGGACAGGGTAGGAGCTGACTGGACATACTGGGGCAGGGAGTTCCAGAGGATTGGCGAGGCTCTGGAGAAGTCCTGTAGGTGAGCATGGGAGGGGGTAAGAAGGGAGCTAGAGAGCAGGAGGTCCTGGGAGGAGAGGAGAGGACGATTTGGGCAATATCTGCAGATGAGATTGGTGATGTAGCTGGGGGCGATGTTGTGGATGGCCTTGTATATTGTGATTAGTATTTTAGAATTTTATACGGTGGGGTAAGGGAAGCCAGTGGAGAGATTGGCAGAGAGGGGCAGCAGTCACAGATCAGTTAGTAAGGTGTATTAGTCTGGCAGCAGCATTCATGATAGACTGAAGGGGAGATAGCTTGTGTAAAGATGGGCGATTTAGGAGGGAGTTGCAGCATTGAAAGCGGGAAATAACCAAGGAGCGTCGTTAGTTAGAAAAGGGGCAAATTCTGGAGATGTTGCACAGGTTAAAGTGGAAAGATTTAGCCAGTGATTAGATGTGGGGGCTGAAGGAGAGGTCCCAATCTAGGATTACACCCAGCACCCTGGCATGTGTGGAGGGACCAATGGTTGTGCCGTTGATCTCAATTGTAAAGTCATGGGGAGGGGATCTGAGGAAATAGTTCAGTTTTAGAAATATTGAGCTTGAGGAAGTGGTGTCACATCTATACTGGTATGTCGATCAGTAAGTTTTTGATGCGTGAGGAGACTAAGGTGCTGAGTTGAGGACTCGAGAGATAGATCTGGGTGTCATGAGCATAGAGGTGGTATTTGAAGCCATGGGAAGTTATCAACTGGCCCAGGGAAGAGGTATAGCGAGATAATAGGAGGGGCCCAAGGACAGAGCCTTGGGGTACCCTAACAGAAAGAGAAAGAGGAGCGGAGGAGATGTTGTTGTATGTGACACTGAAAGTGCACTGAGATAGGTAGGAGAAGAACCAGGAAAGAGTGGTTCAAGGAGGCCAAGGGAGTGGAGTTTATTGAGGAGGCGTGGATGGTCAACCGTGTCAGCAGAAAAGGCAGCAGAAAGGTCTAAGAGTATTAGTATGGAGTACTGGCCATTGGTTTTAGCAGTTAGAAGGTCATTCATGAGTTTTAGTAGGGCAGATTCAGTGGAATGTTGTGGGTGGTAGCCAGACTGTAGGGGATCGAGAAGGTTGTTGTCAGTGAGGTAGCATCTCATACAGTTGTGGACAAGGCATTCAAGAAGCTTGGAGGCAAACAGGAGCAGGGAAAAGGGTCTTAAGTTATTCAAGCAGGTGGGGTCCAGTGAGGGTTTTTTAAGTATGGAGGTAACCAGTGCATGTTTGAGTGGAGAGGGAAAGGTGCTGGAATGGGGGGAGAGGTTGAAGATGTGGCTTAGAGAATTTAGGATAGACCAGGAAGGTGGTTGCAGTAGTTGTGAAGGGACAGGGTCCAAGGGGCAGGTGGTGGGGTTGGCTGTGGAAAGGAGTTTGGCAACTTCCTCAGAGCTAACAGGATTTAAGTAGTAAAGTGTTGAGGAAAGTGTTGAGTGTGGTGTTGGACTTGGTGTGTTGGTTGGTGGAGGAAGCTGGATATCTCATCACGAATTGTGTGGATTTTGTTTTTGAAGTGATTGACAATCTCCGGGGCAGTAAGCAACTTCGTGGATGGAGGCAGTGGTTGGTGGAGTAAGGAACTAAGGGTAGAAAAGAGTTAACAAGGCTTGGATGAGGCAGGAGTTTTATTTGAGAAGGGCAGATTTGTAGAGGGTGAAGTCTTGTATGGATTTTTTTTACGCCACTCTCACTCAAGAGCACAGCTGTGTTTCTTGAGACTTCTGGTGTCATCTGTTTGCCAGGGTTGTAGCAGGTGAGGCCTGGTTCTGCGTGTAGAGATTTTTTTTTTGTTTTGTTTTGCTGTTGTTTGGTGGGGTTATTTCATGGAAATGTTTTTTTTTTTTGAGTTTTGTTGTATAATGAAATTTTTTTTATAAAAACTATTTGATAAAAAAAAGAGATGGGGGCCTGGCAGACGGACGAGATGGCGGCTTGAACAGCGCGCTCCAGTACCTAGGGAGGACACAACAGTTTTCACAAGCTGAACAGTAAAGTTCCACAGGCGAGGAGATGGCAGAGAGAAGCGGCCCCGCTGCCCGCTCTCAGGCAGATCAAACCACACATTTGAGCCGCACTATTCCAGAGATATTCCAGTCCCAGCATGCGGCCGCACAGTCTTTCACCCAGGCCTCCGCACAGGATCTGACGCAGCTTCCCCGCCACAACGCTGTGAGTCAGCCCACCCAGCTCAGCATGCTAGATCCTGGGGAACAGCCGAACGGAGCCAGGTATGCTACACAGCCATCCCCACTCCTGAGTATGGCAGACCTGCAGCTAGCAGTGCTCAATATAAAAAATACCCTGACCGCATCCATATCAGACCTTAAAACTCACCTGAAAGCTGTAGCCTCCCGTCTAGAAACTGTAGAATCAGTGGCCATGACACAGGGCACAGCCATAACACAGGTACAGAGAGTTCTTGACACACATGCACAGCACCTCATGGAGATGCACTGCCGTATCAAGGACCTTCATAATAGGGGGCGCAGATGCAACCTCCGCATAAGGAGGATCCCGTAAACTGTGGATACTCCTCAATTGCAACCAGCGTTGTGGGCAATCTGCAACACCCTCCTTGGCAGACCCCCGGATGCCCCCATAAAAATGGAGAGCTGCCACAGGGCCCTTAGACCCAGAGGCCGAGATGGGGACCCTCCCAGGGACACAGTGTGTTGCCTAGTCAGCTACACGCAGAAGGAAGTCATCTTGCGCCTAGCCCGTAACCACGGGCAATTGCAACATGAAGGCTCCAACATACAGATCTTCCAACCACTATCGGCCATCACTCTACAGCACAGAAGAGAGCTCCGCCCCCTTCTCAACGTTTTGCGAGACAGACACATTACGTATCGCTGGAAGTACCCATTTTGTCTGGCAGCGACGGTGGGAAACCGTACAACCATAAAGGTAAGTAGAGCACAATGTATCCTCAATAGGTGAAGTCCCGGCGTGAGCGACCTGTGCAGAAAATCTATCCATGGGAGAGGAGGAGGAAAAAGCAGTCCCGTCCAGCAGGAAGTCTGTACTCTGTCACATTTCTCCCCTTTCGGCAGGAGACTAACACAGGAGGAGACCCCAGACGGGTTGACTCCGAAGTTAGTCAGTAGTTCCAGTCCTCTAATGCCTGTACCCACACAGTACCCCAAACAAATTGTTCCAAACAAAGCATTACTCACCCAGCCAACCTGCCTCTCTCAGAGAACATATTTGCCGCTGGGGAGAGGCCTGGACTGGCCCTTCTCCCTGGAGTCCTTTCTGCCGCTGGAGAGAAGACAGGGTGTCTGGGCTCACTCCGTCATGCTGTTGGGGATCTGGGCCGACTGCCCAGCATCCCTGGGGTATACAGGTGGAGACTGAAGTCCCATCCACCTTCACAGGAAATCCTTCCTCTGTTAGTTGAGGGCAGAGTCCAGCAGTACTCGGCCCTGTTGCCAGCCCTTCTGCTGGAAACCCCACACCATCTGCTCCGCTAACTGTTGGGGAGGGACAACACACACCTCCTCTCCCTTCTCCCCCTGTATCTGCTGCTGGGAAGTGATTGCCACCTTCTCACCCTGAGCCTCCGAAACTGCCACAGGTGTGGGGCAGAGGTCTTGGACCCTCTGTCCGGTTGCCAGCGCTTCAGCTGGGGAAGTTCCTTGTAACTTCACAGATACTTCTGTTGGTGCTGGGCAGAGCACAGTGAAGTTTGGCCCTAATAACAGCTCTTCTTCTGCTGGAGGCTCACCAGGTTGTTCTTCCTCAGCAGAAAAGTCTATCAAATCCCCTGTCTCTGCAACTGGTGTCTGGGGATAAAGGTTCACCATCTCCTCTCCGTGGGAACCCAGAAGATGCTATCAGTGCTGGGCAGAGGTTAGCAGAGCTCTGCCCTGTTGTCAGCACTTCAGGTTTGGGGACGGCAATCTTCAGATTTTCCACTGCCAATTCTCTGGCATTCTGCTGGACAGGCACATTCCTCCATCCAAGATCATCCATTGCAGAAACAGGTTCATCAAGGTCAGTCAGCACTTGCTGCATCCGCCATAAGACCTCCGCCTCCATAGCCGCGGGTGCAGGTTGGCAAAGCACACCGTTACTCTGCCACATTGTCAACTTTTCAGCCAGGATTTCAGAGTTGTCAACTGGTATTTCATGATAGTCCCAGGCAAAGGGAGCACCACCCTGCTGCTGAGCAGAGTCCAACAGCTGTTTGTAGGCGATCTCCAACTCCCATTCCTGAACGGCCAGAAACTCCAAATCTTCCAGTGCCCAGTGCACTTCTGAGACATTCAGTCTCCGCTCTCTGTGCTCCATTATTTCCTCCAAATTCCACTCCCGATCACTTCCAAAGTCAGGGTCCCTGGACAGCCTCCAGTATACCAATCCCTGGCCATCGTAGTCAAAGCCTTCTGTGGGGCTGTCATCCGCTGTCCATGGGCACACTTGGGCTACATACCACTGGAGGGCTCTGTAGCTCTCATCCAACCGCATTTCTGCCTGGATCAGCCTGCTTAACTCGGCTGTCCACTCCTGGTTTGGCTGTTCCCCCAAAAACAGCATTCGCACTTCATACTGCGACCAGTACCTCACATGGATGGAGGGGAGAACTTTTCCCTGGTGTCGCTGCTCACGGGATAGCTCTTCCTTCCAGAGTTCACAGCGGATAGAATCAAACCATCCTAGCAGGACCTGCTCTGATACTGGTCCTCTGTGCTGTATCTCCTTCTCTCGCAACCTCCTTCTGAATTCCTCATCCATGGTGGCTGGTATTTCTCCTCTCCTGTTATCCTGCTACCTTGGATCCAGGTGACTGGAGAGCAAATCCCACGGCTGCCAACCAATGTAACGAGCCCCTTGCTCGCTCGGTTCCACTCTCCTGACACTCCTCTGCTGCTATAGAATCAGACTGCAGATCACAACATCTGATTGTTCGGTCATCCAATGCTCCGGGATTAGAATTACAGCTATGTGCCATTCTAACCCAGTTGTGATACCTCAGAACAAACACCAGGCAGGCTGTATGTAAGTTCAAACAGGAATCTCACTTTATTGCAAAATACAGGCTTTTATACACTAAAAGTGGAGGTGCAGACCTCCTGCTCATATTACTCTAACAATACAGCTGTAACCTAATTAACCTAATTAACCTAATTAACATGAGCGAATTAACTAATCCCTTTAGACAGCCTAGATGACTCAGACATGACTTTTAGGCCAGACTGGCTGTCTTGTAGTTCAGAAAATCCAATCAACATTATCACAATCAACATAGACTCTTCACACAATAGCAGAGTTAATTAACAAAAACAACAATGGGAATCTAATGACTCTTAGATCCCATACTATAGACTTATTTACAATACACATTTTATCAGACAACAGACAGACAGGTGCTGGAATTTACATCAGCATCTCCTAACAGTATCTGTCCCAGCATTATGAATCAGCCACTATTCCAATATGGCAAATCCAGGGTCCCCAGAGTCTGTGTGTCCTGGGGGACCAGGACCCGAATCCATAGTAATACCACCTCAAGGGTCCCCAGGCATACAGCTCACAAAGAGCACCGTTACCCCAAATGCAAGGGCCCACGATCGATCGGCAAGAGGCTAGCATACAGTCCCCTCAAAGTCTCTCTCCCGGCTAGGTCTGTCACACTGTATACGAGGTTTGCAACTACTGGCTGCTTCCCGTGGCCTGCGATTTGTCAATGGAAGGAAAGGTATCCCATGCAGACTGGTCTTCTGTCGGGGATTTTAAGGGGGGAGCCACATCCCCACATAAATCCCACTTATGGCCCTAAACTACCCACCCTTGATCGCAAGGAGTTATATAGTGGGAGAAACAGCTGACCCACTGTGCCCATATGGGCTTTGGCGTCTCTGACTGCTATGTCCCCACAGCACTACCTGGTTGGGTGGGCTCACTCACTGGTCCCCTACAGCTCAAAGAGGGGTCATATTAGGTAAATTGTTTACCATGCAAGGCATGGGTGAGCGAAAGCAAAACCTTGGGCAGCCAGAGGGTCAGCCAATCTGACCCGGGACTGAGGGCGTAGAGGTCAAGGTATCCTAACACGCTCTTCTCATTTGGGATGCCCCAGTGGGACACCGATCCTAATGCAACCCGAGCTTTTGGTTTATGCTGTTTTTTCCAAATGCCCCAGTAGCCCTTGAAGCTAAACACTCCTTGCTCCCCTTCTTATCCAAACTCCTCGAACGTCTGGTCTACAACCGGCTGAGCATCCACCTCACTGATAATAGCCTTCTTGATCCCCTTCAGTCTGGATTTCGTCTCCACAGAAACTGCTCTTCTAAAACTAACAAACGATCTACTAACGGCCAAAACCAATCAACACTATTCTGTACTCCTACTCTTGGACCTCTCTGCTGCCTTTAATACGGTTCACCACCCCCTCCTCCTCAAAAAACTCCACTCCTTTGGTCTCCGTGACTGTACTCTTCGCTGGTTCTCTTCCTACTTATCTGCACCTTTAGCATTTCCTACAACTCTACTTCCTTTTCTCCTCTTCATTTCTCAGTTGGGGTCCCCCAAAGTTCTGTTCTTGGACCTCTCCTATTTTAAATCTACACCTCCTCCCTGGGTCAACTGATAGCATCCCATGGCTTCCAATACCACCTCTACGCTGATGACACCCAAATCTATTTCTCTACCCCTCAGCTCACTCCCTCTGTCTCCTCACATATCACTAATTTACTATCAGATATATCAGTCTGGATGTCACACCTCAAACTCAATCTATCCAGAATCAAACTTAGAATTTTTCCTCCCCCATATGCCCCTTCCCATTAGCTCTCGGTCAAAATCAATGGCACAACTACTGTATAAGCCCATCCCCACATGCCAAGGTTCTAGGTGTCGTCCTGGACACTGAACTTTCCTTCAAGCACCACGTCGAATCATTGTCCAAATCCTGCCGCCTTAACCTCCGCAACATCTCCATCTTTCTAACCAATGACACAACAAAGCTCTTATTCACTCGCTGGTCATCCCTCGCCTCGACTACTGCAACTCCCTTCTCATTGGCTTACCTCTACATAGTCTATCACCTCTTCAATCCATCATGAAAGCTGCTGCCAGACTCATCCACCTTACCAATCGCTCTGTCTCTGCTACCCCTCTCTGTCAATCCCTACACTGGCTTCCGGTCAGCCAAAGAATTAAATTCAAAATACTAACAACTACGTACAAAGCCATCCACAATTTAGCCCCCAGCTACATCACTAGCCTAGTCTCTAAATACCAACCTACTCGTTCTCTTCGTTCCTCTCAAGACCTTCTGCTCTCTAGCTCCCTCATCACCTCCTCCCATGCTCGCCTCCAGGACTTTTCCAAAGCCTCTCCAATCCTATGGAATGCCTTACCCCAATCTGTCTGCTTATCTCCTACTCTATTAGCTTTTAGATGATCCCTGAAAACCCTTCTCTTCAGAGAAGCCTACCCTAACCACACCTAACAACTGTTTCTTAATTTTCTCCATTAGCTAACCCCCTACAGTTATTACCTTTTGTTTCCACTTGACCCTCCCTTCTAGATTGTAAGCTCTAATGAGCAGGGCCCTCTGATTCCTCCTATATTGATTTGTATTGTAAGTGTACTGTCTGCCCTCATGTTGTAAAGTGCTGCGTAAACTGTTGGCGCTATATAAATTCTGTGTAATAATAATAATAATAATAAACACAGGAACTCCACAAGAAGCCTTGCACGTGCTAGAGAGATTATCTCTCGGTCCCTCTTCAATGTTATGTTTGCTGACTGTTACTGTTCTACATGTTATCATTCTATTATGTGTTATCCCTAGTTTGTCGATGTTGCTTACTCCCCGGTGCTAGACTCCTATCCCAACTCAGAGTGGCAGGTTCCCCTTTGAACTAAATCTGGCTAACCCTCCCTTTATCCCACTAGTGCCCTTATCCTGTTCAAATAGGTGGTTTAGCAGGCCTGTTCCCACCTCCGGAAGTTAGGCTGTGATCCTCTTACCCCTTTCGCTTTTCCCTTTTTCTCTCTTCTCTCCCTCCCTCTTTCTCCCCCACTCCCCCCCTTTTTTTTTCTTTTCCTTCTCTCCTTCCTCCCCCCTTATTACCCCCCCCCCCATATCCCGTTCACTACCCTCTCCAGCTCCATGTATCCCAGGTTATTCACTGATATGATTATCCCAATATATCCACTACACAACTAGATCATGTCGCTCAATACAGCATGTTCACCTCCCCTCTCTCTCAAAATGCATTCTCTTAACGCTAAAGGATTGAACATCCTGGAAAAACGCAGCAGTGTCCTGGCGGAGGCATCACGTCTTAGGGCTCAAATCCTTTTTATCCAAGAAACACACTTTAAATCCAAGGCAACGCCACGATTCCATAACGACCGATATCCCATGGCCTATCATGCCACCTGCCCTGACTCAAAGACTAAGGGGGTCTCCATTCTGCTCTTTAAAACATTACCCTTTGATGTTAAAGATCAGATAATAGACCCAGAAGGCAGATTCATCTTCCTGAAGGGTCTATGGAGAAACAGACCGGTGACGCTAGCCAACATTTACTGCCCCAACTTCAGACAAGTCACATTTAGGAGGCGATTTCAATGTACCGCTGGACCCTCTAGTAGATACCTCTTCTGGCACTTCCTCCCGTCCATACTCTGCCCTATGCCAAATTAAGCTTGCATCCCTGACTAGGGATGAGCCGAACACCCCCCTGTTCGGTTCGCACCAGAACATGCGAACAGGAAAAGAGTTCGCTCGAACACACGAACACCGTTAAAGTCTATGGGACACGAACATGAATAATCAAAAGTGCTAATTTTAAAGGCTTATATGCAAGTTATTGTCATAAAAAGTGTTTGGGGACCCGGGTCCTGCCCCAGGGGACATGGATCAATGCAAAAAAAAGTTCTAAAAATGGCAGTTTTTTCAGGAGCAGTGATTTTAATAATGCTTAAAGTCAAACAATAAAAGTGTAATATCCCTTTAAATTTCGTACCTGGGGGGTGTCTATAGTATGCCTGTAAAGGGGCGCATGTTTCCCGTGTTTAGAACAGTCTGACAGCAAAATGACATTTGGAAGGAAAAAACCCATTTAAAACTACCCGCGGCTATTGCATTGCCGACAATACACATAGAAGTTCATTGATAAAAACGGCATGGGAATTCCCTACAGGGAAACCCCGAACCAAAATTAAAAAAAAAAAATGACGTGGGAATCCCCCTAAATTCCATACCAGGCCCTTCAGGTCTGGTATGGATATTAAGGGGAACCCCGGCCAAAATTTAAAAAAAAAATGACGTGGGGTTCCCCCTAAATTCCATACCAGACCCTTCAGGTCTGGTATGGATTTTAAGGGGAACCCCGCACCAAAAAAAAAAAAAAAAAAAAAACTGCGTGGGGTCCCCCCAAGAATCCATACCAGATCCTTATCCAAGCACGCAACCTGGCAGGCCGCAGGAAAAGAGGGGGGGATGAGAGTGCGGCCCCCCCTCCTGAACCGTACCAGGCCACATGCCCTCAACATTGGAAGGGTGCTTTGGGGTAGCCCCCCAAAACACCTTGTCCCCATGTTGATGAGGACAAGGGCCTCATCCCCACAACCCTGGCCGGTGGTTGTGGGGGTCTGCGGGCGGGGGGCTTATCGGAATCTGGAAGCCCCCTTTAACAAGGGGACCCCCAGATCCCGGCCCCCCCCCTGTGTGAAATGGTAAAAATGACAAGAGACAGTTTTTGACAATTCCTTTATTTAAATGCTTCTTCTTTCTTCTATCTTCCTTCATCTTCTTCTTCTTCTGGTTCTTCTGGCTCTTCTGGTTCTTCCTCCGGTGTTCTCGTCCAGCATCTCCTCCACGGCGTCTTCTATCTTCTTCTCCTCGGGCCGCTCCGCACCCATGGCATGGGGGAGGCTCCCGCTCTTCTCTTCATCTTCTTCTTCATCCTCTTCTCTTCTTTCTTCTTCTCTTCTTCATTTTCTTCTCCGGGCCACTCCGCACCCATGCTGGCATGGAGGGAGGCTCCCGTTGTGTGACGGCGTCTCCTCGTCTGATGGTTCTTAAATAACGGGGGGTGGGGACACCCGGTGACCCCGCCCCCCTCTGACGCACGGTGACTTGACGGGACTTCCCTGTGACATCACGGGGAATGCCACAGGGAAGTCCCGTCATGTCCCGTGCGTCAGAGGGGGGCGGGGTCACCGGGTGGCCCCGCCCCCTGTTATTTAAGAACCGTCATACAAGGAGACACCGTCACACAGCGGGAGCCTCCCTCCATGCCAGCGTGGATGCGGAGCGGCCGGAGAAGAAAATGAAGAAGAGAAGAGGATGAAGAGAAGAGCGGAAGCCTCCCCCCATGCCATGGGTGCGGAGCGGCCCGAGGAGAGGAAGACGCCGCGGAGGAGATGCTGGACGAAGATAGAAGACCCAGAAGAAGAAGATGAAGGAAGATAGAAGAAAGAAGAAGCATTTAAATAAAGGAATTGTCAAAAACTGCCTCTTGTCATTTTTAACATTTTTGACAGTTTTTTAGTGAAATGGTAGGGGTAAGTACCCCCTTACCATTTCACACAGGGGGGGGCCGGGATCTGGGGGTCCCCTTGTTAAAGGGGGCTTCCAGGTTCCGATAAGCCCCCCGCCCGCAGACCCCCACAACCACCGGCCAGGGTTGTGGGGATGAGGCCCTTGTCCTCATCAACATGGGGACAAGGTGATTTGGGGGGCTACCCCAAAGCACCCTCCCAATGTTGAGGGCATGTGGCCTGGTATGGTTGTGTGCTCAGCTAAGGGTCTGGTATGGATTTTTGGGGGGACCCCACGCCGTTTTTTTTTTTTTTTTTGGGCGCGGGGTTCCCCTTAAAATCCATACCAGACCTGAAGGGTCTGGTATGGAATTTAGGGGGAACCCCACGTCATTTTTTTTTTTTTTAATTTTGGCCGGGGTTCCCCTTAATATCCATACCAGACCTGAAGGGCCTGGTATGGAATTTAGGGGGACTCCCACGTCTTTTTTTTTTTTTTTTTAATTTAATTTCGGGGTTTCCCTGTGGGGAATTTCCATGCCGTTTTTATCAATGAACTTCTATGTGTATTGTCGACAATGCAATAGCCGCGGGTAGTTTTAAATGGGTTTTTTCCTTCCAAATGTCATTTTGCTGTCAGACTGTTCTAAACACGGGAAACATGCGCCCCTTTACAGGCATACTATAGACACCCCCCAGGTACGAAATTTAAAGGGATATTACACTTTTTTTGTTTGACTTTAAGCATTATTAAAATCACTGCTCCTGAAAAAATGGCCGTTTTTAAAACTTTTTTTTGCATTGATCCATGTCCCCTAGGGCAGGACCCGGGTCCCCAAACACTTTTTATGACAATAACTTGCATATAAGCCTTTAAAATTAGCACTTTTGATTTCTCCCATAGACTTTTAAAGGGTGTTCTGCGGCATTCGAATTTGCGGCGAACACCCCAAATTGTTCGCTGTTCGGCGAACTTGCGAACAGCTAATGTTCGAGTCGAACATGAGTTCGACTCAAACTCGAAGCTCATCCCTATCCCTGACATTACATGACACCTGGCGAACTCTTTACCCACGAGACGGAGATACACCTTTTTTTCCCCCACACACAATAGGTATTCAAGATTGGATTACCTCTTTGTGACACAGGCAGACCTACCATATCTGCATAGCGCCACTATAGAGAGCATGCATTGTCTGATCATCAGTCTATCACCACCACCTTCCAAATTCCCAAAGTAGTTACCTCCACCAAAACTTGGAAACTAGATGGGTCCCTTCTTGTGGATCCTGGAGACTTGGCGAATTTTAGACAGGAGCTGGGGGCCTTCTTTCTCCGCAATGACACAACGGATGTTTCCCCCATGGCGCAATGGGAAGCCCATAAATTTGTCATTAGGGGCCAACTCGTTTCGGCTTCAGCGCAAAGATAGAGGGAACATTAGGCTCTGGTATTAGCACTATCAAATAAATATGTACTCTAGAAGCCCAGCACAAACGCACACTAGCACTTGCAGCATCGCAGGAATTGACGGAAACACACTCCCTTCTCCTAGAAGAAGTCTTTAAAAGGGCACGCAGGCATATTACCCTGACTCAAAAACTGTTTTATGAGCAGAGTAATAAGTAGGGATGAGCCGAACACCCCCCGGTTCGGTTCGCACCAGAACCCGCGAACGGACCGAAAGTTCACACGAACGTTAGAACCCCATTGACGTCTATGGGACTCGAACGTTCGAAATCAAAAGTGCTCATTTTAAAGGCTAATTTGCATGGTATTGTCCTAAAAAGGGTTTGGGGACCCGGGTCCTACCCCAGGGGACATGTATCAATGCAAAAAAAACTTTTAAAAACGGCCGTTTTTTCGGGAGCAGTGATTTTAATGATGCTTAAAGTAAAAAAAAAAAAAAGTGAAATATTCCTTTAAATATCGTACCTGGGGGGTGTCTATAGTATGCCTGTAAAGTGACACGTGTTTCCCATGTTTAGAACAGTCCCTGCACCAAATGTCATTTTTAAAGGAAAAAATCTCATTTAAAACTGCCTGCGGGTTTAATGTCATGTCGGGTCATGGCAATATGGATGAAAATCAGTGAGACAAACGGCATGGGTACCCCCCAGTCCATTACCAGGCCCTTTGGGTCTTGTATGGATATTAAGGGGAACCCCGCACCCAAATTAAAATAAGGAAAGGTGTGGGGCCACCAGGCCCTATATACTCTGAACAGCAGTATACAGGCGGTGCAAACAAGACAGGGACTGTAGGTTTGTTGTTAAGTAGAATCTGTTTGTAATTTTGAACATTTTTAACGTGTTTAGCTCCAGCCAAAAAATCTTTTCTAAGCTTTTTGGAAAACATAGGGAAGGGTTATCACCCCTGTGACATTTGTTTTGCTGTCTTTCCTCCTCTTCAGAAGATTTCACCTCACTTTTTTGTCCCAATGAAAAATGTTTTTTGAAAATTTGGGTTTTTTTGTGGAACAAGGATTGGAAAGCATCAGTGGAAAGGAGAAATTGTTTTCCCATATTAACTCTTACAGGAGAGAATTTCCCTTCCTAGGGGTAGATTTCATCTCACTTCCTGTTGTCTCCTTCCGTTTGCAAGTAGGAGTCGTTTGTAAGTTAGATGTTTGAAAGTAGGGTCCTGCCCTATATACTCAGCAGAAATTTGGGCCTTAGGTGTTGCTGTGGCCACAACACTGTAAGCCCTCACAGGGCCCTGCTGTGAAATATTAGATCAAGAATTGTAATTACATGCCCCTGTTGAACAGGAGCTGAAAAATTAGGCCTTTAGGCACTGGTGCTGGTGCCACAACACTGCAACCCCTCACAGACACTCTAGTTGGAACGCAGGAACGAGCCCTGCTGCAAAGTATTGCTTCAAAAATTGTAATTACACGCCCCTGTTAGACAGGGGCAGAAAAATTGGGCCTTAGGCACTGGTGCTGTTGCCACAACACTGCAACCCCTCACAGACACTCTAGTTGGAACGCAGGAACGAGCCCTGCTGCAAAGTATTGCATCAAAAATTGTAATTACACGCCCCTGTTAGACAGGGGCAGAAATATTGGGCCTTAGGCACTGGTGCTGGTGCCACAACACTGCAACCCCTCACAGACACTCTACTTGGAACGCAGGAACGAGCCCTGCTACAAAGTATTGCATCAAAAATTGTAATTACACGCCCCTGTTAGACAGGGGCAGAAAAATTGGGCCTTAGGCACTGGTGCTGGTGCCACAACACTGCAACCCCTCACAGACACTCTAGTTGGAATGCAGGAACGAGCCCTGCTGCAAAATATTACATCAAAAATTGTAATTACACGCCCCTGTTAAACAGGGGCTGAAAAATTGTGCCTTAGGCATTGGTGTTGGCGCCCAGAACCAAAAATGTTCTTACAAGCTATCAGCGTGATGATTGAGGAGGAAGAGGATAATTACTCAGGGATAGTCACTCAGCATCAGCATAGGCAGTCTTTGAAGGGATCTGAGATTTCAAAAAAATTTTTTCGGTTACATCAGCATCAGGTGCTTGGTAGCTGGTGGTGATCCAAGACTCATTCATTTTTATGAAGGTCAGCCGATTGACCGAGTCGGTGGACAGACGCACCCTGTGATCGGTTACCATGCCTCCAGCAGCACTGAATGTGCGTTCCGAAAGAACGCTGGATGCAGGACAGGCCAGTAGCTCAATTGCATACTGTGCAAGCTCTGGCCAGTGATCCATCCTCAAGACCCAGTAACCCAGAGGATTTTCGGTGGGAAAGGTGTCCAAGTCTGATCTTGCCCCTAGGTATTCCTGCACCATGTAAAACAGACGCTGGCGATGGTTGCTGGAACCGATCATACCTTGGGGCTGCGGACCAAAAAATTGTCTGAACGCATCGGTCAGACGGCCACCTTCTCCACCGCTCCTTCTTTGACTGACCGAAGCCTCAGCAACACGTTGTCCAGAAACAGGAGTTTGTAACCTCCCAGTCTCTGGGAACGCGTTGCACAGACCTTTCTGCAAGGCCTCCCGAAGATGTTTCATCCTCTGCGATGGCAAGATAAGGTCCGCAACCTTACCCTTGTAACGTGGATCAAGGAGGGTTGCCAGCCAGTATTGGTCCTTCTCCTTGATACCACGAATACGAGGATCCTTACGCAGGCTTTGCAGGATCAGGGAGGCCATGCAGCGTAGGTTTGCTGAGGCATTCGGTCCGGAGTCCTCTGGGTCACTAAGGACAACAACGTCCGCAGCCACCTCCTCCCAGCCACGTACAAGTCCATGTGTTCCTTGGGACTGATCCCTTAAAGACTGCTGCTGATGCTGAGTGCCAGGCTCCACCTCCATACTGACACAATCTTCCTCCTCCTCCTCCTCCTCCTCGTCCTCTTCCTGTGTGATCGGCGGGCACGCAGGAACACTGTCTGGATAAAGGGGGCCTTGAGAGCTAAGGAAGTCCTCCTCTTCCTGCCTCTGTTCTGCCTCAAGTGCCCTGTCCATTATTCCACGCAGCGTGTGCTCCAACAGGTGGACAAGGGGGACAGTGTCACTGATGCATGCACTGTCAGTGCTCACCATCCTCGTGGCCTCCTCGAATGGTGACAGGACAGTGCATGCATCCCTGATCATGGCCCACTGGCGTGGGGAAAAAAAACCAAGCTCCCCTGACCCTGTCCTGGTGCCATAGTCGCACAGGTACTCATTGATGGCCCTCTGCTGCGTGTGCAGCCACTGCAGCATGGCCAACGTTGAGTTCCACCTGGTGGGCATGTCACAGATTAGGCGGTTCTTGGGCAGGTTAAACTCCTTTTGGAGGTCCGTCAGCCGAGCACTGGCATTATATGACCGGCGGAAATGCACACAGACTTTCCTGGCCTGCCTCAGGACATCCTGTAAGCCCGGGTACCTGCCCAAGAACCGCTGCACCACCAAGTTAAGGATGTGAGCCAAACAGGGCACATGGGTCATTTGTCCCTGTCGGAGGGCAGAGAGGAGGTTGGTGCCATTGTCGCAAACCACCATTCCTGCCTTAAGTTGGCGTGGCGTCAACCACCTCTGAACCTGCCCCTGCAGAGCTGACAGAACCTCTGCCCCAGTGTGGCTCCTGTCCCCCAAGCACACCAGCTCAAGCACCGCATGGCATCTTTTGGCCTGCGTACTTGCGTAGCCCCTTGAACGCCTACGGAGCACCGCTGGTTCCGAGGAAGAGGCCATGGAGGAAGAAGAAGAGGAGGGGGTGGAGGAGAGAGGTGTGTCACAATCAGCATTTTGGAGGCGTGGTGGCGGAACAACCTCCAACACTACTGCACCTTGTCCTGCATCCTTCCCAGCTGCCAGCAGAGTCACCCAATGCGCCGTGAAACTTAGGTAACGTCCCTGTCCATGCCTGCTGGACCATGAGTCAGCGGTAATATGCACCTTACCGCTGACCGCCCTGTCCAGCGAGGCATGGACATTGCCTTCCACATGCCGGTAGAGAGCCGGAATCGCCTTCCGTGAGAAAAAGTGGCGTTTGGGTACCTGCCACTGAGGAACCGCACATTCCACAAACTCACGGAAGGGGGCAGAGTCTACCAACTGAAAAGGCAGCAGTTGAAGTGCTAGCAATTTTGCCAAGCTAGCATTCAACCGCTGGGCATGTGGATGGCTGGGAGCAAACTTCTTTCGGCGGTGCAGCAGCTGGGGCAGGGAAATTTGCCTGGTACAATCTGACGTCGGTGTACCAAAAGCAGATTGCCCACAAGTACTTGGCTGTGACACACCTAATTCTACACCTTCATTCCTCTCACTGCAGGTCTCAGAGAGGACTGAAGGTCTAGTGGGGTTGGAAATCTCAGCTGATGAGGAGCAAGGAGAGATCCTCTTTGTTCTTTGGTGTGGGTCTTTTAGATACGCTTGCCAACGAACTGCATGGCAGGTCAACATATGTCTGGTCAAGCATGTGGTACCCAAGCGGGAGATGTTTTGGCCACGCGAGATACGCTTGAGACATATGTTGCAAATAGCAGTGGTGCGATCTGATGCACTCGTCTCAAAAAAGGCCCACACCAAAGAACTTTTTGAATAACGCGCAGAGACTGCAGCGCCCTGCACATGTGGAGCTTTGGGGTGTGATGCAGTCAATGTGCTGCCCTTAGGCTGGCCCCTGGAGGGCATCCTGCCTCGTTGGTGATGTGCCGCCGCCTCCTCCTCCTCCTCCTCTCTCCTATCAGGCACCCACGTTGAGTCAGTGACCTCATCATCCCCTCCCTCCTCATCACTGGAGCAAACCTGGCAGTATGCTGCAGCAGGGGGAGCATGACTGCCAGATTGCTGTCCTTCTTGGGCACCCCCTCTGTCCGTGCTCATGTTACTGCCTTCATCGAGCTCAGTATCGTCATCAGAGCCTTCCAAACGCTGGGCATCCTCCTGGAGCATGTACCCAACACTGTGGTCAAACAGTTCGAGGGAATCCTCATGAGGACATGGTGGAGCTAGGGAAGGAGTCACTGATGACATTGAGCTGAGGGAAGAGGCCGCTGCTTTGCCAGACAAAGCACCCTGGGCATGGGTGAGAGAGGATGAGGAGGATGAGGACGGCTTGGTCATCCACTCGACCAAGTCTTCCGCATGTTGCGGCTCAACACGGCCAGCTGCCGAAAAAAAGGCCAAGCGTGTCCCATGGCCACGTGCTGATGAGGATGCACCGTCTCCACGATCAGCACTAGACACAGAGCCTGCTTGCCCTCTCTTATTGGCTTGTGACTGTCTGCCTCTCCTTCTTGGCCTTCCAGACATACTAATGGCCTGTAGCTGCACTAAGCTGGGATAGAACACCTGTAATTTTCTTCAGGTAGCTTTATATACTGTAACCAGACAAGCCTGCCTGTCAGTAGGAAGATAACAGGAACGGATCTAGCTGAACACTGTGAGCAGGACGCACTGTACTAAATGTAAATAGTCTAGCTGCCTGACCGTGGTACTAATAGGATCAAATAGAACACCTGTAATTTTCTTCAGGTAGCTTTATATACTGTAACCAGACAAGCCTGCCTGTCAGTAGGAAGATAACAGGAACGGATCTAGCTGTACACTGTGAGCAGGACGCACTGTACTAAATGTAAATAGTCTAGCTGCCTGACTGTGGTACTAATAGGATCAAATAGAACACCTGTAATTTTCTTCAGGTAGCTTTATATACTGTAACCAGACAAGCCTGCCTGTCAGTAGGAAGATAACAGGAACACATCTAGCTGAACACTGAGCAGGACGCACTGTACTAAATGTAAATAGTCTAGAAGATAACAGGAACGGATCTAGCTGAACACTGTGAGCAGGACGCACTGCACTAAATGTAAATAGTCTAGAAGATAACAGGAACGGATCTAGCTGAACACTGTGAGCAGGACGCACTGCACTAAATGTAAATAGTCTAGAAGATAACAGGAACGGATCTAGCTGAACACTGTGAGCAGGACGCACTGCACTAAATGTAAATAGTCTAGAAGATAACAGGAACGGATCTAGCTGAACACTGTGAGCAGGACGCACTGCACTAAATGTAAATAGTCTAGAAGATAACAGGAACGGATCTAGCTGAACACTGTGAGCAGGACGCACTGCACTAAATGTAAATAGTCTAGAAGATAACAGGAACGGATCTAGCTGAACACTGTGAGCAGGACGCACTGCACTAAATGTAAATAGCAGGAACGGATCTAGCTGAACACTGTGAGCAGGACGCACTGCACTAAATGTAAATAGTCTAGAAGATAACAGGAACGGATCTAGCTGAACACTGTGAGCAGGACGCACTGCACTAAATGTAAATAGCAGGAACGGCTCTAGCTGAACACTGTGAGCAGGACGCACTGCACTAAATGTAAATAGCAGGAACGGATCTAGCTGGACACTGTGAGCAGGACGCACTGCACTAAATGTAAATAACAGGAACGGATCTAGCTGAACACTGTGAGCAGGACGCACTGCACTAAATGTAAATAGTCTAGAAGATAACAGGAACGGATCTAGCTGAACACTGTGAGCAGGACGCACTGCACTAAATGTAAATAGCAGGAACGGATCTAGCTGAACACTGTGAGCAGGACGCACTGCACTAAATGTAAATAGCAGGAACGGATCTAGCTGAACACTGTGAGCAGGACGCACTGCACTAAATGTAAATAGCAGGAACGGATCTAGCTGAACACTGTGAGCAGGACGCACTGCACTAAATGTAAATAGCAGGAACGGATCTAGCTGAACACTGTGAGCAGGACGCACTGCACTAAATGTAAATAACAGGAACGGATCTAGCTGAACACTGTGAGCAGGACGCACTGCACTAAATGTAAATAGCAGGAACGGATCTAGCTGAACACTGTGAGCAGGACGCACTGCACTAAATGTAAATAGCAGGAACGGATCTAGCTGAACACTGTGAGCAGGACGCACTGCACTAAATGTAAATTGCAGGAACGGATCTAGCTGAACACTGTGAGCAGGACGCACTGCACTAAATGTAAATAGTCTAGAAGATAACAGGAACGGATCTAGCTGAACACTGTGAGCAGGACGCACTGCACTAAATGTAAATAGCAGGAACGGATCTAGCTGAACACTGTGAGCAGGACGCACTGCATTAAATGTAAATAGTCTAGATAGAAGATAACAGGAACGGATCTAGCTAAACTGAATACAGTGTATATATATATATGCAACACCTGGGATGCATATATATACACAATACACTGTAAGTGCAGCTAACTGACTGACTGTTCTGCCTAATCTATCTAACTCAAATCAAATGACACTGTCTCTCTCTCTCTCTATCTCTCAGCACACCGGAACACACACTACACAGGGCCGCCGTGCAGGCTGCCTTATATAGTGTGGGGTGTGTACTAAATCCCCTGAGCCATAATTGGCCAAAGCCACCCTGGCTTTGGCCAATTACAGCTCTCTCTACTGACGGCGCTGTGATTGGCCAAGCATGCGGGTCATAGTGCATGCTTGGCCAATCATCAGCCAGCAATGCACTGCGATGCCGCAGTGAATTATGGGCCGTGACGCGCCACACGAATTTAGCGCGAACGGCCCATATCGTTCGCAATTCGGCGAACGGGCGAACAGCCGATGTTCGAGTCGAACATGGGTTCGACTTGAACACGAAGCTCATCCCTAGTAATAAGCCAGGTAGGCTGCTAGCCAGAGCCACCCAACAATGTAAATTAACCTCCACAATCCATCATATTGTGGATTCCTCAGGTAGGACATATACTAAAAACGAGGACATTGCACATCAATTCCATTCCTTCTATAGTAATCTCTATAACCTAAGTTCGGGAGACATGGATCATACTGCGCAATTGAACCAGCAGGAATTTATTAAAGAATTCCTGAGCAAATGTAGCCCTTCTGCCTTGTCAGCAGACACACAAGCCCTAGAGGCTCCCCTGACACTAGAGGAGTTTTTAGAAGCACTCAAAACCACAAAACCAGGTAAAAGTCCAGGCCCAGACGGCTATACGGCCCTTTATTATAAGATTTTCTCAGATATTCTGGCGCCACACTTTCTCAAAGCATTTAATTCACTCCCCACCTCTCTTAGCAGGTCAGATAGACTATTGGAAGCTTATAATTCTGTAATCCCCAAGGAAGGGAAAGACCCCACCAACGTTGCACGTGGACATCAAGCTTTATGCCAAAATTTTGGCAAATGGCTTGTCATTCCACATCCCAAGTTGGGAATGTCTGGATCAGGTTGGATTTGTCCCTGGAAGAGAGGCATATGATCAATGCTGCAAGGATGTGTATTCGGATCCACTGGCAGTCTACATCCCCCACTTTCCATCCCTGAATGGCTTAACAGTGTAAATTGTATTGCTGAGATGGAGTAGCTGATCTATACTACCTTGGATAATATTTCCAAATACACAGACACCTGGGATGCATGGATAACCTTCAAAAGAACCCAATTGTATCAAGATCTTAGAAACACCTCAAACTAACTCCTAAATGGGGCAATTCCACCCCTGTGCGTGAAGCCAAATTCAAACTCTAGCCCAGTTATGATACTCAAAGGATACTGAACACTAGAAGCTGGAGAGGGTAGTTGGTGCCGATTTCACCCCCTATCCTCAGCAGCATTCTCCCCTTGTTCTTCACCTCAGTACCTTCCCCCTGCTCGATTCCCCCCCTTTCCACTCCTCTCTCTCTCTCCCCCCCCCCCCTTTTTTTTTCTTACTTCCCATCTTCTCCTTATGTACCCCTCTTTCTACACTTTTACCTCCCCCTTTACACGCTTAAACCTCCTCCTGAAGATATATACGACTAGACATCATAACCATCCCTGATTTTCTGCTCATAATATAGAGATGTTGTATCCCGGTTCAGATTGTTCCTATTTGACTGAATTGTAGTCGTATATGTATTGATAAGACAGGCTCACTGAGCCATGGTTGTATACGCTAAGTCTGTGTTTAGACTATTTAGACTCAGCCGGGTTACCTCATTGCTGCACACCCCCCCCCCGAGGCTCGGGTAAGCAGCTCCATCACCTTTTTTATCTCCCCCATTCTGTAATTGTTTGAAAATTTATATATGGCATTTATTTTTGTATTTTGATATATTTCCTACAGATGTATTGTCCTGATGAAGCGCTAAAACCGCGAAACATGTCGAATTATCATGTCAACTGAACTTTTTAAATTATGTTTTGTTCTCTTTGTCATTTTTGTATAAATAAATATTGCAAATTTTATCAGTGATTCACATTATTAGTCATACCTTTTGTATATGTACCGCAATAGTCCACTTGCTGTCTTTCTATTGGTGAGTTGGGGGTGGGGCCCGAACTCCCAAACTTTTCCCCTTAAACTAACTTGGACGATGGTACATTTTATCAAGATATATCTTACTTATCCGGTACTGTGAGGCCATACACTTCCAATATGTTGTTGTAGACAGAAGTGACCAGGTCTGGGGAGGACAGGGGTGTGATTTTATCCTAAAGGCAATCAGTAGTAGAATGAAGAAGGGAAGGGTTGAGGTGGCGAAGGTTCCTGCGGTAATTGTTTGCAGGTTGGCGGGATGGGAGGTGGGAGACAGGGAAAGTGTGAAACTGATAAGGTTGTGAATGGAGAGAGAAATTGGGGTGTTAGAGAAGTTGCAGTGAGTGCAGAGGTGGGAGAATATGAGGTAAAGAGTGTTGCCATTGGAGTGAGTTGTGGTTTGTGTCCATTGTTAGGTTGAAGGAGGAGGTTAAATTGAGTAGTTGAGAAGTGGCTGAGGTGTTAGCATTGATTAGAATGTTAAAGTCTCCAAGGATGACAGGTACTGTCATCATGGGCAGGTACTTCAGAGAAGAGGAAGTAGGGTATCCATGCAGAGACGTCGTTAAGAAAATGTGACACAGGGCCGGGGGGGTCAGTAAATTACTGAAACCCTCATACAAACTGGAGAAAAAAGACGATTGCAGTGCACTTCAAAAGAACAGGGAGAGAGGGAAAGAGAGGGAGGTGCAGGAAGAACCTGAAAGGTGCTTTTTTGGGAGAGGAGAAGTCCAACGCTGCCTTCTTTTCATCCACTGTATCTGGGTAAGTCCAGAGGAGGCCACCATAGGAGAGGGCAGCTGGAGAGGCAGTGTCGGATTCCTGGAGCCAGGTTTCGGTAATAGAAAGGAGATTGGGGAAGTTGGAGAGTAAAAGGTAATTGACAGAGGCAAGTTTATTAGAGACAGAGCAGGCATTCCAGAGGGCACACATAAGGGGAGGGCTGTCTCTTGGACTCTTGGGGGTAGGAGTTAGCTGAAGGAGGGCCAGGGTTTGGGGCAATATCTACAGACATTAGGAGTAGTAGGAGGGTGAGGGCAGTAAGGTGGAATTTGGATCTATACAAGGGCAGGTGCCGCTGTGAAGTGGAAGTGGTGGCATTGTGTGGGCTCAGAATGAGCAGGAGGTGATAAGTGCAGTAATATTGAGAGAGCAAAAGTGAGGAGGATATGTACAGATTGTGGGGTGGGGAAGGGGGGTAAAGAATTCAAAGTTTGAGGCGAGAGGGCAATACTGCAAAGAAGAATATTAATATGAGCATGTTGGAGGGAAAAGAAATGGTAATTTACAGAGTTTGGAGTGGATAACTAATGTTTGTACTTGCCTTTATAGTAGTGCCTTATTAAAAATGCTGTTTTGAAAGTGCCAAGCACTTAACATCGCCGTGGTACTTTACCCAAGAAGTGGCCAGCCTCTCCCCCGCCAGCCGTCCCGAGAGTTAAACTGAATTAATACTGGAATGGGGTTGGGGGAGGTTAACAATTATTCAATTTAGAGCTAATAAAAAGGAACATTGAGAAAGTGGGGGAGGGGTTTCTGCCCTAACCAAATTGCTAAGCAAGAGGGAGACAGCAAGATAAGGATAGGTGTTTGATCTTGGCCAAAGCACCACAATAAAAGTAAGTACAACCTCAACAGACAAGTATAAACAGAAGTTGCAAAGTCTTAAGAAGGCAGTAGTTAATATCAGCCATGCAATGCAGCCCAGTGTTGCAGAGAAGAGTTTAGTCAGTGGTTACCGATGGTTACAGTAAGCAGATGTGGATTGCAGACAGGCAGAGTGGCTTTTGTGTTGCAGGGACAAGTGTAAGCAGTTACCTGAAAGAGTAGAGCAGAGAGGACATGATGAGAGGATAACGATGATGGTGTATTCCCTTGTTAGAAGTATACCCATTTGGAAAGTGCCAAGCACTTAATGTCACTGTGGCACTTTACCCAAGAAGTGGCCAGCCAGAGGCTCTACAGACAGTACCCCAATGCTCCCTTAATGTAAAACAGAGGCTTATGCAATTGTACCTACTATTAAGGGTTCATTTCACCCCAGCTAGACTATTCACAATGGGTGTTTTAGATTCCCCTTTGTATGGTAAATCTTCCAGAGACCATGTGGATCTGATTCACTTAACCTGGCGCTGTTCCAAATTACACCTGTACTGGACGGGAGTGATGAATACTATAAATTCTGTGTTTAAGACCTCAATTCTACTAAAACCTAAACCATGTCTTTTAGGCATACTGGACGATTTTAAATTATCGGTCCTCACAAGAGAAGCTGTGGCCAGAGCAGTCTTTCAAGCTCAGAGGGTAAAACTGGAAATCTAGTGACCCATCTACACATAAAGAATGGTTACAATGCATGGGAGAAACCCTTAGGTTGGAGAAATATATCTACCAGCATAGGGGACGCCCTTGTAAATTTGACAACTTATAGTGGTCCGTTGCTGGATACCCCATGTTTGAGCCCGCTGAAGCTGGTGTTAGACAGATTGCTCATTGGTTAGGTCCTTCTCTTGTTTTATTTTCTCAGAATGTAGCTATGCAATCTTCTAATAGGTATGAGGGGAAGGGTGGCTTCATTAAAAGCCTTTATTGGAGTGGATGCTCCACTGACTCATAGATGGCTACGTTGGGTTTTATTTTCTTTTTTGCTGTTTTATATGTGCTTCTATATAGGTACACACTAGTGGCGGCCTGTGCATTTTGGGCACACGGGCACTGCCCCCCAGCACCTTCGCCGCCCTCCCTATTCATGTGCCTGGCCCCTTTCAGGACACCGGACACATGAAATACTATCATGGGGATAGGCGGGGGTGTGTATTTTGAAGCACGTGATAAGAGCCTGAGGCTCTAATAGGCTACAAAATAGGGTGGGCTCGGGGCGCAGAGCACTGCGTCCCGATCCCACCCTGTTGTGTGGCATAGCGAATTAATTTTCACACTAACGTTCCTCCCTGCCAATCAGGAGGCAGGTCAGTGAGACCTGTCTCCTGATTGGCCAAAGCATTTGGCGATCCTATTGGATGCCTAACGCTTTGGCAGAAGAGGAGACATGGCGGAGGAAGCTTGAAGACGAGCGGACACAGAAGCCGCAGTCCTCGCTTCCCGCCAAGGAGGAGAGCCACCGAGGAGGAGAGCCGTCGAGGAAGAGAGCCGCCGAGGAGGAGAGCCACCGCTTCCTGCCGAGGAGGAGAGCTGCCGAGGAAGAGAGCTGCCGAGGAAGAGAGCTGCCGAGGAGGAGAGCCGCAGAGGAGGAGAGCCCCGTCACTCCAGGAGAGGAGCATAAGTGCCACTGGACCAGCTGGGGGGGAGTTAGTGAAGTGACAGCTGAGCCTGGCTGCATTTCATGGGCACAAGTGGCTGCATTTGATAGGCACAAATGGCTGCATATGATGGGCACAAGTGGCTGCATTTGATTGGCACAAGTGGCTGCATATACTGGGCACAAGTGGCTGCATATACTGAGCACAAGTGGCTGCATATACTGAGCACAAGTGGCTGCATATACTGGGCACAAGTGGCTGCATATACTGGGCACAAGTGGCTGCATTTGATGGGCACAAATGGCTGCATTTGATGGGCAGAAATGGTTGCATATGATGGGCACAAGTGGCTGCATATGATTGGCACAAGTGGCTGCAATTGATTGGCACAAGTGGCTGAATTTGACGGGCACAAGTGGCTGCATTTGATGGGCGCAAATGGCTGCATATGATGGGCACAAGTGGCTGCATTTGGGCACAAATGGCTGCATATGATTGGCACAAGTGGCTGCAATTGATTGGCACAAGTGGCTGAATTTGACGGGGGCACAAGTGGCTGCATTTAATGGACGCAAATGGCTGCATATGATGGGCACAAGTGGCTGCATTTGATTGGCACAAGTAGCTGCATATAACGGGCACAAGTGGCTGCATATGATGGGCACAAGTGGCTGCATATGATGGGCACAAGTGGCTGCGTATGACGGGCACAAGTGGCTGCGTATGACGGGCACAAGTGGCTACAGATGATGGGCACAGTAGCTGCAGATGATGGGCACAATGGCTGCATTTGATGGGCACAGGGAGGCTGCAATTGATGGGGGTTCAGTATTTTTCAGTTTGTTTGGGCCCCCCAAAAATGTTGAGCCCCAGCCGCCACTGGTACTGTGTTTACAATTGCATATTTTGTATTTGTGAAGATGTCTTGGCATTACTTTCTCTGTATTGGTTTTTGTTCTTTATTTTATTTCTTTAATAAAACCCTTTTTGATATAAAAAAAAACCTATCGCCAGCCGTCCTGAGAGTTAAACTGAATTTATACTGGGATGGGGTTGAGGGAGGTTAACAGTTATTTAATTTAGAGCTAATAAAAAGTCACATGGTGAAAGTGGAGGCTTTCTGCCTAAACAAATTGCTAAGCAAGAGGGAGACAGCAAAATAAGGATAGGTGTTTGATCTTGGCCAAAGCACCACAATAAAAGTAAGTATAACCTCAACAGACAAGTATAAACAGCAGTTTCAAATATAATCTCATAATATAGTCTCAGGGGAGTACTCTGTATTAAATGGTAATGTCTGAAATTAGGATTTTATACAAGTAACGAAAAAGATGACATGTTTGCAGGTTTATAAACCTAAAAGAAATTATGTAAAATGGACCAAAAAGAAATAACGTTTATCTTTAAAACTATGGTGTTATTTTTGGGTACAGCAATCCTGTAAACCTGTTTGCATGTTGTCAGACTTTCACGTACCTGACTGATGAGCCCAATGGAGCAGAGGATGGTCTTCCTTACGTGTCTGACTCACGGCCCCTGGGAGAGGAGACAGGAGGCACGGGAGTGCAGAGTGGCGGGTCAGTTGCAGAAAAGGCAGCTCTGGATCCCAGATGCAGTGGAAATGTTCACAAACTGAACACAAGACAGGCAGGCAGGTGCATAGGCAGAAGATGCTGGAGCAGGAGAAAAGCAAACAGGTTGGGTCGACAACAGACGGGCAATGAGGTACCAGAGAAGCAGATGGGTTCAGAGTCAAAGGCAGGCCGAGGTCAGGTACAGGCAGAAGACAAGGAGAATCCAAAGGGCAAGCTGGGTCGTCAGGAGATCAAACGTGCAAGATAGGTAAACAAGGGCAAGGGTCACAGGGAGCTGCAGATCAAACAGCAGCGATCCAGAGTGCACTTCCAGTTCAAATAGGCTGATTGGCGCCAAGCGCCGCGCGTGCACACAGCGCGCATGCGTGCAGGGGCATGCACCCCATGCACCAATGCGCACTGGCATGCACAGGCACAGGCCAGAGCTGCCAGTACTGCGTCTTCCACTGGGACTTTCCTGACAGTGCCCCCTCCTCAAGGGCAGCCACCGGATGCCCAGTTGGGCCAGTCTTGTAGCATGGGATCTTTTGAAAGACTGCATAAGCTCCTCAGCATGTATATTGCTCTCAGGCTCCCAGGAATGATCTTCCGGCCCATACCCCTTCCATTTTAGCAGGTACTGGATCTGGTTGTACCTTTTTCAACAATCCAGAATTGTTTCCACCTCAAATTCCTCCTCATTGTTAATTATTATAGGTTCCAGTGGACCGGTACTTCGGTCGTCAAAGGGGTTAGGGACAACAGGTTTTAATAGCATCACATGGAAGACTGGATGGACCTTAAGAGTATCAGACAACTCAAGTTCAAAAGTTACATCATTAATCTTCCTCTTTACAGGGAAAGGCCCCACAAACTTAGGGCCCAGTTTCCTTGAGGGGCAAGCCATTCTTAGGTTCACCGTGGATAACCATACCTGGTTGCCAGGTTCCAGAATAAGCTCTCCTTACTTTTTTTCTTTCAAACATTTTTTTGTTATATTCCTGTGTCTTGGTCATGGTTTCCCGCAATAGTTTATTGTTTGTAAGAAAGAAGTCCATTGTCTTGGATACTGAAGGAATAGCACATTCAGGTATAGTACTGGGCAGTAAGAATGGGTGGAAGCTGTATTTAGCAAAAAATGGAGTCTGTTTGATGGCAGAATGAAGAGAGTTATTGTAAGCAAACTCAGCAATAGGCAGTAATGAGATCCAGTCTGCCTGTGAGAAGGAAGAGAAGCAACGGAGATATTGCTCCAAGGTTTGATTTGTTCTCTCTGTTTGCTCGTTTGTCTGGGGGTGGTAAGCAGAAGAAAAAGCCAAACCGATCTCAAGGGAACCACATAGAGCCTTCCAGAACCTGGAGGTGAACTGGACACCTCGATCAGACACAATGTTGGCTGGGACTCCATGCAGCCTCACTATTTCTCTAATAAAGATCTTAGCAGTCTCCATAGCCGAGGGTGTTCCTTTCATAGGCAGAAAGTGAGCCATTTTGGACAGCCTGTCCACCACCACGAAAATAGTAGAAAAACCTTCTGCTGGGGGGAGTTTCATGATGAAATCCATCCAGATCATCTTCCAAGGTCTCTCTGGGATGGGTAATGGACCACAGGCTCTTGCCCGGCTATTCTTGCTTTGGGAGCAGGTGTTACTCCACATAGCTTTTGCAGTCGCCTACCAGCTGGGGCCACCAAAACGTGCGCTGAATCAATTTGGCTATCTTCAGACCAGACCACCGAAGTGTCCGGCCAACTTATGGTCATGGCAGAGCTCCAGCACTGCTACCCGTAGGTTTTCAGGGACCACAATTTTGCCCTTGTGCCAGATTAAATCATCCTGTGCCCTTACGCTGGTTTTCAGAAAAAAAGTCATTTAAAACTGCTTGCGGCTGTACTGTAATGTTGCCCCCCCAGCCCATTACCGGGCCCTTTGGGTCTGGTATGAATATTAAAAGGGAACCCCACACTCAAATAAAAAAAAAAAAGGCGTGGGGCCCCCAGGCCCTATATACTCTGAACAGCAGTATACAGGCTGCCCCCGGGTTACAAACAAGATAGGGACTGTAGGTTTGTTGTTAAGTTGAATCCGTTTGTAATTTGGAACAGGAACATTTTTTTAAGTGTAGCTCCAGCCCAAAAATCAATTTTTAAGATTTTTGGATAATATAGGGCAGGGTTATCACCCCTATAACATTTTTTTTTAGCTGTCTGTGCCCCTGTTCAGAAGATTTCACCTCACTTTCTGTCCCAATGACAATTGGATTTTGAAAATGTTAAGTTATTAGGGAAACAAGGATTGGTGATAAAGCATCAGTGGAGACACCTTTTTCCCATATTAACTCTTACAGGAGAGAATTTCCCTTCCTAGGGGTAGATTTCCTCTCACTTCCTGTTGTCTCCCTCCATTTTGTAAGTAGGAGTCGTCTGTAAGTCGGATGTGTAAAAGTAGGGGACCGCCTGTATATACTATACGGCCTGCCCTATCCACTCTACAGAAAATTGGGCCTTAGGTGTTGGTGGTACCAGAACACTGTAAGCCCTCACAGTTACTCTTGGTGGGCGCTGTAACGGGCCCTGCTGCTATATATCATATCAAAAATTGTAATTACATGCCCCTGTTAAACAGGGGCAGAAATATTGGGCCTTAGGCAGTGGTGGTGGTGGCACAACACTGTAAAGCGTCACAGATACTCTTGTTGAGCGCAGGAACAGGCCCTGCTGTGAAATATTAGATCAAAAATTGTAATTACAATACAGTGCAGCCGTAGTGCAGTTGCTATTACTTTCATGGTGGTGTACACAATACACAATACAGTGTAGTGCGGTGTTGCAAAACAAAATATACATCATGTCCAGAAGGCCATCAAGGAGAGGCAGATACTCACAGGCCACTAAAAGCGGGCAAGCAGGCTCTGTGTCTACAGTCAACAGTGCTGGTCATGGACATGGTGCATCCTCTGCCGAGGCAGTGGGGCACACGTCCTTTTTTTCTGCTGCTGGCCGTGTTATTGAGCCAGAACATGCAGAGGAGTTGGAGTGGATAACACAGCCATCCTCATCCTCCTCATCCTCTGTCTCCCTGGCTCGGAGTAGTTTTCCTTCCTTTGCAGCTGCCAAAGAGGCCTATTCCACCAGCTCCTTGTCCACAGTCACTCCTTCCGTAGCCCAACCATCATGCACGGAGGAGTCCCCCAAACTATTCGACCACAGTGTCGGGCAGCTTACGGGTTGGCCTACCTTCATTGCATATCCCAGCATGGGATCCTTTTGAAGTGAGTATGTGTGTGTAAAACAATGAGGTTTGGATCCCATTGTTTGTATACACAAGCCTAGGCACCGACTTGTCTGGTCTACCAGAGATTTCTGTGAAGATAATATGTTCCGCCCTACATAGATAAAAGCTAAATTAAATATATTCATTAAATATAAATAAATTAAATATAAATTAAATATAAATTAAATATATTCATAATTACAATATCCATTGGCAACAGCACTTGAAAGACCCAAATTAAATAAATTAAAAATAAATAAAATAAATTAAATTAAATAAATTAAATTTTATTCATAATTACAATATCCGTTGGCAACAGCACTTGAAAGACCCACATCAAAGAAAAAGGCGGGCTCCTTGCTCCTCATTTGGGATCTCCAACCCTACTCCAGTCCTCTCAAAAACCTGCACTGAGAGGAATGAAGGTATAGCAATAGGTGTCCCAAGTATTTGCAGCCAATCTGCTAGCAATACACCACCATCTGATTTTAGCAAGCAAGTTTCCCTACCTCAGTTGCTAAACCGTAAAAAAAATTCAGTCCCAGCCATCCACATGCTCACAGTCTGAATGCTAGCTTGAATGCCAGCTTGGCCAAATTGCTAGCACTGCAACTATTGCCTTTTCAACTGGTAGACTCTGTCCTCTTTCGTGAATTTGTGGAATGTGCTGTACCTCAGTTGCAGGTTTCAAAACACCATTTCTTTTCATAGAAGGCCATTCCAGCTCTCTACCGGCATGTGGAAGGCAATGTTTTTGTCTTGTTGGACAGGGTGGTCAGCAGTAAGGTGTATATTACCGCAGACTCATGGTCTAGCAGGCATGGGCAGGGATGTTACCTTTCCTTCACGGCACACTGGGTAACTCTGCTGGCAGCTGGGAAGGATGCAGGAGAGGGTTCAGTATTGTTGGAGCTTGTTCTACCACCACGCCTCCAAAATGCTAGCGGTGATTCTGTCACAGCTCCCTCCTCTTCTTCTTCCTCTATGGCCTTTTCTGCAGATTTGTTCTCTGAACCAGCGGTACTCTGTAAGCGTTCAAGGGGCTACGCAAGCACTCAGGCAAAAAGATGCCATGTGGTGCATGAGTTAAATATTTACATAGTAGGTGAGGTTGAAAAAAGACACAAGTCCATCAAGTCCAACCTATGTGTGTGATTATATGTCAGTATTACATTGTATATGTGTTTCAGTTGTTCAGGTGCTTATCTTATAGTTTCTTGAAACTATTGATGCCCCCCCACTGAGACCGCCTCCTGTGGAAGGGAATTCCACATCCTTGCCGCTCTTACAGTAAAGAACCCTCTATGTAGTTTAAGGTTAAACTAGTGCTTAGGGGACAGGAGCCACACTGGGGCAGCTCTGCAGAGACAGGCTCAGAGGTGGTTGACGCCATGCCAGCTTCAGCCAGGAATGGTTGTATGCAAGAATGGCACCAATCTTCTCTCCATCCTCTGACAGGGACACTTGACCCATGTTCCATGTTTGGCACACATTCTGAATTTGGTGTTGCAGCGGTTCTTGAGCAGGTAACCAGGCTAACAAGATCTCCTGAGGCAGGCCAGAAAAGTCTGTTGTCATTCCCAATGGTCATACAATTCCAGTGCTCGGCTGGCTGACATTCAAAGGGAATGCAACCTGCCCACCAACCGCCTCATTTGTGACATGTCCACCAGGTGGAAGTCAATGTTGGCAATGCTGCAGCGGCTGTACATGCAGCAGAGGGCCATCAATGAGTACCTGTGTGAGTATGGTGCCAGGACAGGGTCAGGGGAGCTTGGCTTCTTTTCGCCACGCCAGTGGCTACTGATCAAGGATGCATGCACTGTCCTGTCACAATTTGATGAGGCCACGAGGATGGTGAGCAGCGACAATGCATGCACCAGTGATACTGTCCCTCTTGTCTTCCTGTTGGAGCACACGCTTCATGGAATAATGGACAGGGCACTTGAGGCAGAACAGTGTGAGGAAGAGGAGGACTTCCCTACCTCTCAAGGCCCCCTTTATCCAGATATTATTCCTGCAGGCCCACCAAACACACAGGAAGCAGAGGAGGAGGAGGAGGAGGATTGTGTCAGCATGGACGTGGAGGATAACACTCAGCAGCAGTCTTCAAGGGATGGTTTTCAGTCCCATGAAACCCAAGGAGTTGTACATGGCTGGGAGGAGGTTGTTATGGATCATGTGATCCTTAGTGACCCAGAGGACTCAGAATCGAATGCCTCTGCAATCTTTCGCAGGCTTTGCAGAATCAGGTAGGCCATGCAGCATAAGGACCCTAGTATTCGTGGTATCAAAGAGAAGGAATCATTACTGGCTGGCAACCCTTCTTGATCCACATTACAAGGGTAAGGTTGCAGAACTCATCCTGCCTTTGCAGAGGGAGCAGAGAATGAAACGTCTTCAGGAGGCCTTGAAGAAAGGTTTGTGCAATACATTTCCAAACCCTGTGAGGTTACAATTTCCTGGTGCTGGACAACGTGTTGCTGAGGCTTCTGTCAGGTCACCTGAGGCCAGGAGACAGATGCACACCACTGGGGTCAGGAGTGCACCGCAAAGGTAGTGTACCCTACGGCTGACTGCTGCGTAGGGGAGTCTAGGTGGTTAAGGAAGGCAGGTCCGCTGGAACACCATCACGGATCCCACAGGGGCTAGAGCATAAAATTCCCCAGGGCGCGGAGTCTAAGAGACAGCAGGTGTTCACTAAGGATCAGCCGAACACCCCCCGGTTCGGTTTGCACCAGAACTTGCGAACAGACCAAAACTTTGCACGAATGTTAGAACCCCATTGAAGTCTATGGGACTCGAACGTTCAAAATCAAAAGTGCTAATTTTAAAGGCTAATTTGCATGGTATTGTCCTAAAAGGGTTTGGGGACCCGGCTCCTGCCCCAGGGGACATATATCAATGCAAAACAAAAGTTTTAAAAACTGATGTTTTTTCGGGAGCAGTGATTTTAATAATGCACAAAGTGAAACAATAAAAATGTAATATTCCTTTAAATTTCGTACCTGGTGGGTGTCTATAGTATGCCGGTAAAGGGGCGCATGTTTCCCGTGTTTAGAACATTCTGACAGCAAAATGACATTTCAAAGGAAAAAAAGTTATTTAAAACTACTCGCGGCTATTAATGAACCCCGAACCAATATTAAAAAAAAAATGGTGTGGGAGTTACCGTAAATTCCATACCAGGCCCTTCAGGTCTGCTATGGATATTAAGGGGAACCCCGCGCCAAAATAAAAAAAAAATGACGTAGGGGTCCCCCTCAAAATTCATACCAGACCCTTCAGATCTGGTATGGATTTTAAGGGGAACCCCGCGCCAAAATTTAAAAAAAAATTGGCGTGGGGTCCCCCCAAAAATCCATACCGGACCCTTATCCAAGTACGCAACCTGGCAGGCTGCAGGAAAAGAGGGGGGACGATAGAGCGCCCCCCCTCCTGAACTATACCAGGCCACATGCCCTCAACATTGGGAGGGTGCTTTGGGGTCTTGTCTTCTGACACTTCTTAAATAACAGAGGGCGGGGCCACCCGGTAACCCCGCCCCCTCTGATGCACGGGACTTGACGGGGACTTCCCTGTGGCATTCCCCTCTGACGTCATGGGGAATGCCACAGGGAAGTCCCCGTCAAGTCCCCGTGCGTCAGAGGGGGGCGGGGTCACTGGTTGGCCCTGCCCTCCTTTATTTAAGAACCGTCAGAAGACGAGAAGCGTCACACAGCGGGAGCCTCCCATGGATGCGGAGCGGCCCGAGAAGAAGAAGGAAGAAGACGCCGCAGAGGAAGATGCCGGACGAGAAACACCGGAGGAAGAACCAGAAGAACCAGAAGAACCAGAAGAAGAAGAAGATGGAGGAAGAAACCGAAGGATGATAGAAGACAGAAGAAAGAAAATGGAAAGAAGAAGCATTTAAATAAAGGCATTGTCAAAAACTGTCTCTTGTCATTTTTAACATTTTTGACAGTTTTTTGTGAAATGGTAGGGGTACTTTTGTACCCCCTTACCATTTCACACGGGGGGGGCCAGGATCTGGGGGTCCCCTTATTAAAGGGGGTGTCCAGATTCCGATAAGCCCCCCCGCCCACAGACCCCCACAACCACCGGCCAAGGGTTGTGGGGATGAGGCCCTTGTCCTCATCAACATGGGGACAAGGTGCTTTGGGGGGGACCCCAAAGCACCCTTCCAATGTTGAGGGCATGTGGGCTGGTACGGTTCAGGAGGGGGGGCGCCCTATCGTCCCCCCCTCTTTTCCTGAGGCCTGCCAGGTTGCATGCGCGCATAAGGGTCTGGTATGGATTTCTGGGGGGACCCCACGCCAATTATTTTTAAAATTTTGGTGTGGGGTTCCCTTTAAAATCCATACCAGACCTGAGGGGTCTGGTATGAATTTTGAGGGGGACCCCTACGTCATTTTTTTTTCAAATTTTGGAGCGGGGTTCCCCTTAATATCCATACCAGACCTGAAGGGCCTGGTGTGGAATTTAGGGGGACCCCCACGCCAGTTTTTTTTTAATTTTGATTCGGGGATCCCCTGTGGGGAAATCCCATGCAGTTTTTATCAATTAACTTTTATGTGTATTGTCGGACCGGCAATTCATTAATAGCCGCGAGTAGTTTTAAAAGACTTTTTTCCTTTGAAATGTAATTTTGCTGTCAGACTGTTCTAAACACGGGAAACATGCGCATACTATAGACACCCCCCAGATACGAAATTTAAAGGAATATTACACTTTGAGCTTTATTAAAATCACTGCTCCCGAAAAAAAACAATAGTTTTTTTGCATTGATACATGTTCCCTGGGGCAGGACCCAGGTCCCCAAACACTTTTTATGACAATACCATGCATATAAGCCTTTAAAATGAGCACTTTTTATTTCTCCCATAGACTTTTAAAGGGTGTTCCGCAGCTTTCGAATTTGCCACGAACACCCCAAATTGTTCGCTGTTCGGCGAACTGTCGAACAGCCGATGTTCAAGCCGAACATGAGTTTGACTCGAACTCGAAGCTCATCCCTAGTATTCACCAGAGCCTCTAGTGGTGAGGATGGACTGGGCTGCAACAGGCTCCAGGTCGCGACTCCCAGGGTCTCCCAGCTCACACTTACACTAGGCTACAGGAGGAAAGAGATAGTAAGGGAATAAGCCAAAGGTTGGGGCGACTAGCAGACAAGGATAAACATAGAACACAGCAAAGGTAAGGGTCAAAATCAGGCAGGGATAGTCGAGAACAAGCCAAGATCAGTAACTGGAATCAGACGTAGAAGACACAGCAAGATGCACACAGAAGCTAAACACACAAAGGTTGATCAGCAAGGCAGGCTTTGCAGTGCACAGGTTAATATAGAGTTCCCTGATAGGGGCTGGGGTGGAGCCATGCATTGAGGAGAGATTATTTAAGTAGCCAGGTGAGAGTGGCTGGCCTCTAAAGGTGAACACATGGAGGAGAGGTAAGCTGACAGACAAAGATTACTGCATAACCATGACAGCTTCACTCAGTCAGAGGAAGAGCAGTGGAGAAGGTGGCCGGCTGACCGATGCCTTTAGACAATTTTCCTTTCCTCAGTGCCAAGGTCTGATCGGTTCAAGCAACCATCACCAGAGTCTGCATAACATGGTGCAGGAATATCTAGGGGCAAGAGCAGACTCGGAGACCTTTCCAATATTGGGTTACCGGGTCTTGAGGATGGACCACTGGCCAGAACTAGCTCAATATGAAATTGATCTACTGGCCTGTCCTACATTCAGCGTTCTTTCTGAAGGCACATTCAGTGCTGCTGGAGGGTTTGGCTCACATTCATAAAAATTAATCAGTCTTGGATCAGTAGCAGCTATCAAGCACCTGATGCTGATGTAACTGTTTGATTTTTCTATGGATCTGGGATCTCTTGAAGACTGCCTATGCTGCGTGACTATCCTATTCCTCCTCAATCTTGATGATGCTAGCATCCAACAATATTTTTGGTTTAGGGCACCACCACCACTGCCTAAGGCCCAATTTTTCTGTCCCTGTTTAACAGGGGCATGTAATTACAATTTCTGATCTAACATTTCACAGCAGGGCCCGTTCCTGCGCCCAACAAGGGTATCTGCTGTGAGGGGTTACAGTGTTGTGGCACCACCACCACCACCAAAGGCCCAATTTTTTTGCTCCTGTCCCAGCAGCAGAAAAAAAAGGACAAGCGTGCCCCAAGGCCACCTGCAGAAGATGCACCATGTCCATGACCAGCACTGTGGACTGTAGACACAGAGCCTGCTTGCCCTCTTTTAGTGGCCTGTGAGCGTCTGCCTCTCCTTGGTGGCCTTCTGGACATGATGGGGATTTTGTTTTGCAACACCACACTACACTGTATTGTGTACTGTGTACACCACCAGAAAAGTAGTAGCAACTGCACCATGGGTGCACAATACTGGGTACACCAACAGAAGTGTAATAACAACTATGGGTGTACTGTATTGTCTACACAACCAGAAAAGTAGTAGCAACTGCACTATGGGTGCACGGTATTGTGTACACCACCAGAAGTCTAATAGCAACTACGGGTGCACTGTATGTATTGTGTACTGTGTACACCACCAGAAAAGTAGTAGCAACTGCACCATGGGTGCATGATACTGTGTACACCAACAGAAGTATAATAATGACTATGGGTGTACTGTATTGTGTACACCACCAGAAAAGAAGTAGCAACTGCACTATGGGTGCACGGTATTGTGTACACCACAAGAAGTCTAATAGCAACTATGGGTGCACTGTAGGGATGAGCTTCGTGTTCGAGTCGAACCCATGTTCGACTCGAACATCGGCTGTTCGATCGTTCGCCGAATTGCGAACGTTATGGGCCGTTCGCGCTAAATTCGTGTGGCGCGTCACGGCCCATAATTCACTGCGGCATCGCAGTGCATTGCTGGCTGATGATTGGCCAAGCATGCACTATGACCCGCATGCTTGGCCAATCACAGCGCCGTCAGTAGAGAGAGCTGTAATTGGCCAAAGCCAGGGTGGCTTTGGCCAATTATGGCTCAGGGGATTTAGTACACACCCCACACTATATAAGGCCGCCTGCACGGCGGCCCTGTGTAGTGTGTGTTCCGGTGTGCTGAGAGATAGAGAGAGAGAGAGAGACAGTGTCATTTGATTTGAGTTAGATAGATTAGGCAGAACAGTCAGTCAGTTAGCTGCACTTACAGTGTATTGTGTATATATATGCATCCCAGGTGTTGCATATATATATATACACTGTATTCAGTTTAGCTAGATCCGTTCCTGTTATCTTCTATCTAGACTATTTACATTTAATGCAGTGCGTCCTGCTCACAGTGTTCAGCTAGATCCGTTCCTGCTATTTACATTTAGTGCAGTGCGTCCTGCTCACAGTGTTCAGCTAGATCCGTTCCTGCTATTTACATTTAGTGCAGTGCGTCCTGCTCACAGTGTTCAGCTAGATCCGTTCCTGTTATCTTCCTACTGACAGGCAGGCTTGTCTGGTTACAGTATATAAAGCTACTTGAAGAAAATTACAGGTGTTCTATCCCAGCTTAGTGCAGCTACAGGCCATTAGTATGTCTGGAAGGCCAAGAAGGAGAGGCAGACAGTCACAAGCCAATAAGAGAGGGCAAGCAGGCTCTGTGTCTAGTGCTGGTCATGGAGACGGTGCATCCTCATCAGCACGTGGCCATGGGACACGCTTGGCCTTTTTTTCGGCAGCTGGCCGTGTTGAGCCGCAACATGCGGAAGACTTGGTCGAGTGGATGACCAAGCCGTCCTCATCCTCCTCATCCTCTCTCACCCATGCCCAGGGTGCTTTGTCTGGCAAAGCAGCGGCCTCTTCCCTCAGCTCAATGTCATCAGTGACTCCTTCCCTAGCTCCACCATGTCCTCATGAGGATTCCCTCGAACTGTTTGACCACAGTGTTGGGTACATGCTCCAGGAGGATGCCCAGCGTTTGGAAGGCTCTGATGACGATACTGAGCTCGATGAAGGCAGTAACATGAGCGCGGACAGAGGGGGTGCCCAAGAAGGACAGCAATCTGGCAGTCATGCTCCCCCTGCTGCAGCATACTGCCAGGTTTGCTCCAGTGATGAGGAGGGAGGGGATGATGAGGTCACTGACTCAACGTGGGTGCCTGATAGGAGAGAGGAGGAGGAGGAGGAGGAGGAGGAGGCGGCAGCACATCACCAACGAGGCAGGATGCCCTCCAGGGGCCAGCCTAAGGGCAGCACATTGACTGCATCACACCCCAAAGCTCCACATGTGCAGGGCGCTGCAGTCTCTGCGCGTTATTCAAAAAGTTCTTTGGTGTGGGCCTTTTTTGAGACGAGTGCATCAGATCGCACCGCTGCTATTTGCAACATATGTCTCAAGCGTATCTCGCGTGGCCAAAACATCTCCCGCTTGGGTACCACATGCTTGACCAGACATATGTTGACCTGCCATGCAGTTCGTTGGCAAGCGTATCTAAAAGACCCACACCAAAGAACAAAGAGGATCTCTCCTTGCTCCTCATCAGCTGAGATTTCCAACCCCACTAGACCTTCAGTCCTCTCTGAGACCTGCAGTGAGAGGAATGAAGGTGTAGAATTAGGTGTGTCACAGCCAAGTACTTGTGGGCAATCTGCTTTTGGTACACCGACGTCAGATTGTACCAGGCAAATTTCCCTGCCCCAGCTGCTGCACCGCCGAAAGAAGTTTGCTCCCAGCCATCCACATGCCCAGCGGTTGAATGCTAGCTTGGCAAAATTGCTAGCACTTCAACTGCTGCCTTTTCAGTTGGTAGACTCTGCCCCCTTCCGTGAGTTTGTGGAATGTGCGGTTCCTCAGTGGCAGGTACCCAAACGCCACTTTTTCTCACGGAAGGCGATTCCGGCTCTCTACCGGCATGTGGAAGGCAATGTCCATGCCTCGCTGGACAGGGCGGTCAGCGGTAAGGTGCATATTACCGCTGACTCATGGTCCAGCAGGCATGGACAGGGACGTTACCTAAGTTTCACGGCGCATTGGGTGACTCTGCTGGCAGCTGGGAAGGATGCAGGACAAGGTGCAGTAGTGTTGGAGGTTGTTCCGCCACCACGCCTCCAAAATGCTGATTGTGACACACCTCTCTCCTCCACCCCCTCCTCTTCTTCTTCCTCCATGGCCTCTTCCTCGGAACCAGCGGTGCTCCGTAGGCGTTCAAGGGGCTACGCAAGTACGCAGGCCAAAAGATGCCATGCGGTGCTTGAGCTGGTGTGCTTGGGGGACAGGAGCCACACTGGGGCAGAGGTTCTGTCAGCTCTGCAGGGGCAGGTTCAGAGGTGGTTGACGCCACGCCAACTTAAGGCAGGAATGGTGGTTTGCGACAATGGCACCAACCTCCTCTCTGCCCTCCGACAGGGACAAATGACCCATGTGCCCTGTTTGGCTCACGTCCTTAACTTGGTGGTGCAGCGGTTCTTGGGCAGGTACCCGGGCTTACAGGATGTCCTGAGGCAGGCCAGGAAAGTCTGTGTGCATTTCCGCCGGTCATATAATGCCAGTGCTCGGCTGACGGACCTCCAAAAGGAGTTTAACCTGCCCAAGAACCGCCTAATCTGTGACATGCCCACCAGGTGGAACTCAACGTTGGCCATGCTGCAGCGGCTGCACACGCAGCAGAGGGCCATCAATGAGTACCTGTGCGACTATGGCACCAGGACAGGGTCAGGGGAGCTTGGTTTTTTTTCCCCACGCCAGTGGGCCATGATCAGGGATGCATGCACTGTCCTGTCACCATTCGAGGAGGCCACGAGGATGGTGAGCAGTGACAGTGCATGCATCAGTGACACTGTCCCCCTTGTCCACCTGTTGGAGCACACGCTGCGTGGAATAATGGACAGGGCACTTGAGGCAGAACAGAGGCAGGAAGAGGAGGACTTCCTTAGCTCTCAAGGCCCCCTTTATCCAGACAGTGTTCCTGCGTGCCCGCCGATCACACAGGAAGAGGACGAGGAGGAAGAGGAGGAGGAGGAAGATTGTGTCAGTATGGAGGTGGAGCCTGGCACTCAGCATCAGCAGCAGTCTTTAAGGGATCAGTCCCAAGAAACACATGGACTTGTACGTGGCTGGGAGGAGGTGGCTGCGGACCATGTCGTTCTTAGTGACCCAGAGGACTCCGGACCAAATGCCTCAGCAAACCTACGCTGCATGGCCTCCCTGATCCTGCAAAGCCTGCGTAAGGATCCTCGTATTCGTGGTATCAAGGAGAAGGACCAATACTGGCTGGCAACCCTCCTTGATCCACGTTACAAGGGTAAGGTTGCGGACCTTATCTTGCCATCGCAGAGGGAGCAGAGGATGAAACATCTTCGGGAGGCCTTGCAGAAAGGTCTGTGCAACGCGTTCCCAGAGACTGGGAGGTTACAAACTCCTGTTTCTGGACAACGTGTTGCTGAGGCTTCGGTCAGTCAAAGAAGGAGCGGTGGAGAAGGTGGCCGTCTGACCGATGCGTTCAGACAATTTTTTGGTCCGCAGCCCCAAGGTATGATCGGTTCCAGCAACCATCGCCAGCGTCTGTTTTACATGGTGCAGGAATACCTAGGGGCAAGATCAGACTTGGACACCTTTCCCACCGAAAATCCTCTGGGTTACTGGGTCTTGAGGATGGATCACTGGCCAGAGCTTGCACAGTATGCAATTGAGCTACTGGCCTGTCCTGCATCCAGCGTTCTTTCGGAACGCACATTCAGTGCTGCTGGAGGCGTGGTAACCGATCACAGGGTGCGTCTGTCCACCGACTCGGTCGATCGGCTGACCTTCATAAAAATGAATGAGTCTTGGATCACCACCAGCTACCAAGCACCTGATGCTGATGTAACCGAATAATTTTTTTTGAAATCTCAGATCCCTTCAAAGACTGCCTATGCTGATGCTGAGTGACTATCCCTGAGTAATTATCCTCTTCCTCCTCAATCATCACGCTGATAGCTTGTAAGAACATTTTTGGTTCTGGGCGCCACCACCAGTGCCTAAGGCACAATTTTTCAGCCCCTGTTTAACAGGGGCGTGTAATTACAATTTTTGATGTAATACTTTGCAGCAGGGCTCGTTCCTGCATTCCAACTAGAGTGTCTGTGAGGGGTTGCAGTGTTGTGGCACCAGCACCAGTGCCTAGGGCCCAATTTTTCTGCCCCTGTTCAACAGGGGCATGTAATTACAATTCTTGATCTAATATTTCACAGCAGGGCCCTGTGAGGGCTTACAGTGTTGTGGCCACAGCAACACCTAAGGCCCAAATTTCTGCTGAGTATATAGGGCAGGACCCTACTTTCAAACATCTAACTTACAAACGACTCCTACTTGCAAACGGAAGGAGACAACAGGAAGTGAGATGAAATCTACCCCTAGGAAGGGAAATTCTCTCCTGTAAGAGTTAATATGGGAAAACAATTTCTCCTTTCCACTGATGCTTTCCAATCCTTGTTCCACAAAAAAACCCAAATTTTCAAAAAACATTTTTCATTGGGACAAAAAAGTGAGGTGAAATCTTCTGAAGAGGAGGAAAGACAGCAAAACAAATGTCACAGGGGTGATAACCCTTCCCTATGTTTTCCAAAAAGCTTAGAAAAGATTTTTTGGCTGGAGCTAAACACGTTAAAAATGTTCAAAATTACAAACAGATTCTACTTAACAACAAACCTACAGTCCCTGTCTTGTTTGCACCGCCTGTATACTGCTGTTCAGAGTATATAGGGCCTGGTGGCCCCACACCTTTCCTTATTTTAATTTGGGTGCGGGGTTCCCCTTAATATCCATACAAGACCCAAAGGGCCTGGTAATGGACTGGGGGGTACCCATGCCGTTTGTCTCACTGATTTTCATCCATATTGCCATGACCCGACATGACATTAAACCCGCAAGCAGTTTTAAATGAGATTTTTTCCTTTAAAAATGACATTTGGTGCAGGGACTGTTCTAAACATGGGAAACATGCGTCACTTTACAGGCATACTATAGACACCCCCCAGGTACGATATTTAAAGGAATATTTCACTTTTTTTTTTTTACTTTAAGCATCATTAAAATCACTGCTCCCGAAAAAACGGCCGTTTTTAAAAGTTTTTTTTGCATTGATACATGTCCCCTGGGGTAGGACCCGGGTCCCCAAACCCTTTTTAGGACAATACCATGCAAATTAGCCTTTAAAATGAGCACTTTTGATTTCGAACGTTCGAGTCCCATAGACGTCAATGGGGTTCTAACGTTCGTGCGAACTTTCGGTCCGTTCGCGGGTTCTGGTGCGAACCGAACCGGGGGGTGTTCGGCTCATCCCTAGTGCACTGTATGTATTGTGTACTGTGTACACCACCAGAAAAGTAGTAGCAACTGCACTAGGGGGGCACGGTACTGTGTACTCCGCCTGAAGTATATTAGGAACAGTACACCAGGAACGGCCTGCAGTGAGATATAGCTAAACTATATGCAGTGGATATATATATATATACACACACACAAGACTATCTGTGTATATATATATTAAATACACTGCAGCTAACTGAATCACCTGCCTACCTGAAGTATATTAGAAACAGTACACCAGGAACGGCCTGCAGTGAGATATAGCTAAACTGTATGCAGTGGATATATATATAGATAGATAGAGATAGATAGATAGAGATATATATATATATATATATATATATATATATACGAGACTATTTGTATAAATATATAACTAACTGAATTGCCTGCCTGCCTAAAGTATATTAGAAACAGTGTATTTAATATATATATACAGATAGTCTCGTATGTGTGTGTGTGTGTGTGTATATATATATATATATATATATATATATATATATATATTTATATATTTTTTTTTTATATTTCCTGGACCTCCCCATGTCAGCCTACTATGGGTTAGCTCTGCCCCCTCTGATCCCTCCAGGACCACCTCTTTTCTAGCCCATAAAAGGGCGGCTGTCTGCCCACACCAGTGTTCTTTTTTCGTCCTTGCTCCGGATGCCTTTTAAAGTTTATTTTTATTTATTTATTTTTCCTCTTCTCCATCCATCCTGTCGGGTTCAGCCTCTCCCAATTCAGAAGACCCCCCCCATATAGGCTGTAAATCTCCTGAGGAGGTGGGTTCCCGTGGTGCTGGGATTGTATGGTACAGTATAAATGACTGTGTATTACTGGCAAAGGTCACTGGCAGTATAAATGATTGTATATACCTTCGTTAGGCAGGTGCTGGCACTCTCTCCTTCCATGTTTTTGTGTGTTCATGGTTTGGCTCGCTGGGTCTTGTAGTTCACCTCCTCCACATGTACTCCTTTCAGGAAGCTCAGAGTTGTGCAGGTGAGGTCAAAGGTAGCTTCCTCTTTGGGTTGTCTAGCAAACACCAGAATGCTCACTGCTGATTGCAGCAGCCTCTGTCTTCTAGGCTGATCTCAATCTCCAGCTGGTCAATCTGCTTCTCTGCCCTGCTCTGATAAGCCTCCTTCCAGGTCTCTCGTTACTTCTGCTGTGACTTGTCTGTCAGAGTGGTTTTATTATCCTGTACCTTCTAGGACTGGGGAATTTTGCCTGCCTGCCTAGCTGCCTTAAGCACCGAAGATTTGGATGGAGAAGTTTATTTTAATTGTAGTTATTTATTTATTTTTTTTAAAAGAGAGCACATCCTCTGTGTTTTACAGAGAGAAGGGCCCACTGCGAGATAAAACTCCCGCAAAGAGGTTCCAAATCAGCATTCCAGCCTCAAAAGAGTAAAGAGGGACTAGACATGACAAATCAGAGTCGCATGCAGCTGGATAGATGCCTGTTGTCACAGCATTCCAGATCTCCCTCGCTCTTACCTCACTTTAGTCACTCGGACCCAAGCCAAGAGAGGTCAAGACATCAGACGGCTCAGGACAATGCTGCGAAAGCACGCCAGGTTAAATCCTACATTAAGCACGCAGTCAAGGAAGGGTTAAAGAGTGTTTCAAGAAATCCTGCTCATCCTGCTGTATCTTCACCATCTGCAGATTCAGATCATGTGTTTTCAGTGCGTTTTTAACTCTGAAGTCGATAGCGGTTCAGATCCATCTGGGGCTGAGATGGCCTCAGAATCGCATACGTTTGATTTTTGCACTGGTTCCCCCCTTGGTGGAGGCTGTTAAGGAAAGAATCGTCGCCTCCAAAGAAACAGCCGATTGACTAGTTAAAACCCATGTATTTCAATGGTCCTCATTCTAATTGGTGCGGCTTAAGTCGCAGCGACTCCAAAAAAGGTTTTTGCACTACTTTGTTGCGACATCTGTGCGATTTGTTCTCACATGGTTTTCACAGGTCGAATGACATTGCGTCACAAATCACACAGCAAAGTTGCACTGTAAATCGCAGTGCAAAAATCAAACGTATGCGATTCTGAGACCATCTCAGCCCCAGATGGATCCGAACCGCTATCGACTTCAGAGTTAAAATGCACTGAAAACACATTAACTGAATCTGCAGATGGTGAAGATACAGAAGGATGAGCAGGATTCCTTGAAACACTCTTTAACCCTTCCTTGACTGCGTGATTTATCATGTCTAGTCCCTTACTACCCGTATTTAAAGAAATTGTTACCCTCCTTCCCATTTCATTTCCGAAATTAAAAAAGTAATTGACGATGAATGGGGGGGGGGGGGGCTGACAAGAAGCTCAATGTGCATAATGGAGTATCGAAGCTGTACCCCTTGCAACACTACGCCTAAGGTGGATGCTTCATTACATATATTCGCCCGCCACATTACGTTTCCGCTGGAGTATTCGGTCTCTTAAGGATCCTATGGATCGCAAAATAAATGCAGACCTAAAAAGGTTATATAGTTTGGACAGCAGCCTGCAGACCAGCGGTAGCACTCACTCCTGTGGCAGCAGCACTTGGGCTGGGTTCGCACCTGTGCGTTTTTTGGTGCTTTTTGCGGATTTGCACTACCGTCCGTTTATCATGGTCTCCTATGGAACACGTTCTGAGGAATGCGCTGGGAGTGCATGGGTGTGAATCCAGCCTTAGAGTGTGGGTGGAGGAGCTGGTGGATGGATGTTTGGATGAAACTCTGGGAAATGGCAGTTCTTCTCCTTTGCAGACTGCTGTAGAGTTGTGGCTGAAGTGGCTGTCGATCAGGTCAAGATGACAGCAAAGATAATGGCTCTTTAAGACACAGCAGCCCTTTTGGTTTAACAAGAGATCCCAAGAGGATTCAGAGAGGCCAGGGCTTACAGACAGTTTTTCAGACAGTGGAGGGGAGCTGGTTCAACCTTCTGGAAACCTTCCAAGCCCAGGGCCAGCAAAGCTCCTGGGGCTGTTTCCACTGCTGTGTCCCCAGAGTTGCGCGATTTACAGTGTGACTTTGCTGTGCGATTTGTGATGCGATGTCATTCAACCTGTGAAAACCATGTGAGAACAAATCGCACAGATGTCGCAACAAAGTAGTGCAAAAACCTTTTCTTTTTTGGAGTCGCTGCGACTTAAGCCGCACCAATTAGAATGGGGACCATTGAAATACATGGGTTTTAATTTGTCATGCGACTTTTCATGTGTCAGGTCGCACAACAACTCGCAGTAGTGGAGACAAAGCCTAAGGCTTCAAATAAGTCCTTCTGAAGCTGTCTCCGCTTAACCCTCTCAAGTAGGAGCAAGACTAGCCCAATTCAGGGGGGGTTTGGGCGGACAAATTACATGATGCCTGGATTGTAGCCGTCATTAGATCAGGTTATCGTCTCGAGTTCAGAACAAGGCCCCCTCAGACCTTGTTCATAGAAACTGGACTTCCTATCGATTTGGAAAGGAGGCAATGTTTTTAAGGATATATAGGGGAGCTGTTGGCAGCAAGGGCCATCCTTCCGGTTCCAAGGTACGAATTGGGTCAAAGAGTTTGTTCCCCCTCTGTTTTTGGTCCCAGAGGCTTCAGAGGGTTTCGGACCAGTTTTTGACCTCAAAGTCCTGAATTCTTACATGGAGGTTCCACCATTCAAAATGGAGTCATTGGAAATGATCGTTTCGGTTGTGGAGTCAGGAGACTATATGGTTTCCATCGATCTGGCTGATGCGTATCTTCATGTCTCTATAGACGCATCTCACCATCTTTCTCAGACCTTCCATGGAAGGCTTTCATTTTCATTTTTAATCTCTCCCATTCGGTCTCTGCACGACTCCGAGAGCGTTTTTTAAAGCTGCTGTCGTTGCGACTCTCAGGGTCAAGGGAGTGCAAATATTTCATTATCTAGATGACATGTTACTTCTGGGTCCATCAAATGAGCTCCTTCTAGTTCATGTGAATTCACCTGCAAAACACTAACTCGTTTCGGTTGGTTGTTCAACTTTCTGAAGAGCCAGATGCATCTGACCCAAATGTTGGAGTATTTAGGAGTATGAATCAGGGTCGTGTTTCTCTTCCTCAGAGGAAGGTTCAGGGGATCCAGTCTCAGACAAAGCAGTGATGGCCAGGCCTTCTATGATGCTGAAGGAATCCATGCAGTATCTGGGGGTTTTATCAGTCACAGGTCCAGTAGTCCCGTGGGTCAAGTGGCGCAGAAGGAGGTTTCAATGAAACTTTGTTCTTCAGTGGGATCATCTGCCAATTCTGATAATCTGGTCCCTGGTTGGTGGTCAGTAGCTCGCAATCTTTCCAGCAGAGTTCCGTTGAAGGCCTCAGAACCAATAGTGGTGTCGACCAATGCCAGTCTGGCAGGCTGCAGGGCACACCAGGTTCAATGCCAATGGTACCTTTTGTGGGGCGAGGAGTTCAAATTTCCTGGGAAAGGATGCTGTCAGACGTGCTCTTAGTGTTCCAACCTATGTTGCGAGGTTGAGCTGTCAAGATTCTTTTGGACAACAAAACTACGGTGGCTTATGTGTCTCATCAAGGGGGCGCAAAAAGTCACCCTCTCCTTCAGGTGGCATGTCAATCTTCCTCTGCTCAGCTCTTACAGCATCTTAACTCCCAGGGTCTGGCAATGTTTTAGCAGATCGCTTGAGTCGAGGCTTTGGGGATCACAACAAATGGGGCCCCAACCCCAAGTACCTACGCAAGATCTTCAGGGTCTGGGGGACGCCTTCGATAGATCTTGTGGCATTGGAGAATTGTCTACTGCCTTACTACTTCACCCAGACCTAGCATCCACAGGCATTGGGTCAGGGTGCTCTGTCCAGGTCTTGGAACTTCCCCATTGGCTCTCAAAATCCTGCTGAAGATTCAGCGAGAAAGGGTCACAGCAATAGTAGTCCTACCTTACTGGCTCAGGGAGCTGTGGTTCCCTCTGGCTTGGAGGATAAAGTTGGGCTCGCCAATCCCTCTGCCTCCTTGTCAACGAGCCTGCCCAACACCTTTTTTATTAGGCATTACAAGCTTAATATGGCTTGTCCGCCTGAGGAAACATTTGGCTCTACAGTATAACGGCGGCTGTTGCCCATTAAAAATTTTGAGTAGCATTGCATTGAGGGTTTGGCTTATTTTTTTGTCTTCCCTCCCTTCTTAATATTGCTTGGTTCATCCCATAGTAGGCTGACATGGGGAGGTCCAAAAATGAGGAAAATTGTTGTCCATACTTACCGTAAATTTTCCTTTCCTGGATCCTCCCCATGTCAGCCGGAGAATTCCCACCCAGTTTATCCGTCACGAGGCGGGGTTTTTTTTTAACACTGGTGTGGGCAGACAGCCGCCCTTTTATGGGCTAGAAAAGAGGTGGTCCTGGAGGGGTCAGAGGGGGCGGAGCTGACCCATAGTAGGCTGACATGGGGAGGATCCAGGAAAGGAAAATTACGGTAAGTATGGACAACAATTTTCCTTAATATATCCACTGCATACAGTTTAGCTTTATCTCACTGCAGGCCGTTCCTGGTGTACTGTTTCTAATATACTTCTGGCAGGCAGGTTCTTCAGTTAGCTGCAGTGTATTTAATATATTTATACAGATATACCGGGAATTGCCTGCAGTGAGATATAGCTAAACGTAAATGTAAATATATATAACACACACACACTGCATACAGGTTAGATGTATCTCACTGCAGGCCGTTCCTGGTGTACTGTCTCTAATATACTTCAGGTAGGCAGGTGATTCAGTTAGAGCTGCAGTGTATTTACTATATATACACAGATATATAGAGACTATCTGTGTATATATAGTAAATACACTGAAGCTCTAACTGAATCACCTGCCTACCTGAAGTATATTAGAGACAGTACACCAGGAACGGCCTGCAGTGAGATACATCTAAACTGTATGCAGTGGAGATTATCTATCTATCTATCGGTGGAGCTGCTGGTTTAAAGTGGGCTGTTACCTTCACTCTCGATACCTCTGTTTCACCGGCACCGGGTCTAGGGTTCCGTTGATTTTACCTCTGGGCGATGCAAGCACTGAACACTCGAGTACATTTTTCCAATGCTTTAATGAACAAATAAAGGAAGTAGCAGGAAAGAGGCAGAAGGAAAACTGCAGGGAAGCTCAAATACCTTTCAGTAGCATTCTTCAGAACATTCTTTGGACTTGAACACTTGTAATTGAATAGTCTCCCCTTTTTTTGTAGGATCTAATCTTTGCCCGCCTGGATAGACATCTCTCACTTGCCTAGCAGCCAGCACGCAGCACGAACAAAAGTCTCTGCCACAGACTTGTTTGGAATGAAACCCGTACGATCCTCTGCCACAGGACGTATTGGTTTACCAGGCCCCGGAACGGAGGACCACGAGGTGGTACTCTTAACATGTACCTGTCGGCCAGGAGGGCCAGCAGGTGGCTGGAAACGAACCCCAAAATATGGCGTCTGTCCCATAAATATCCTATCCCAGAATGCAACTCGGAGGACCACCTCCACCGAGTTGTCCCCGGGACAGAGGAGCACTCATACGCTTCAACACGTTGCTTTTCCAACACTGGCCCATGGTGACTACGACACCCACCGGCACAGTGTGGAACCACATGCAACTCAGCCAAGCTGGAACAGAGGCAAATCTGACATTTCTCTAACAAGTGACCCACTAGATTTACCTATCAACGGTAGATTAAAAATCTACCAGCGCTATATACATACATACATACATACATACATACATACATACATACACATATATATATATACACATATTGGGGCAAAAATGTTTTTAGTAAGCCACCAATTGTGCTTCCACTTAAAAAGATGAGAGAGGCCTGTAATTGTCATCATAGGTGTACCTCAACTATGAGAGACAAAATGTCAGACATATTGTCTGATTTTTGAAAGAATTTATTTGCAAATTATGGTGGAAAATAAGTATTTGGTCACCTACAAACAAGCAAGATTTCTGGCTCTCACAGACCTGTATCTTCTTCAAGAGGCTCCTCTGTCCTCCACTCATTACCTGTATTAATGGCACCTGTTTGAACTTGTTATCAGTATAAAAGACACCTGTCCACAACATCAAACAGTCACACTCCAAACTCCACTATGGTGAAGACCAAAGAGCTGTCGAAGCACACCAGAAACAAAATTGTAGACCTACACCAGGTTGGGAAGACAATCTGCAATAGGCAGGCAGCTTGGTGTGAAAAAATCAACTGTGGGAGCAATAATTAGAAAATGGAAGACATAAAAGACCACTGATAATCTTCTTTGATCTGGGGCTCCATGCAAGATCTCACCCCGTGGGGTCAAAAATGATCACAAGAACCATGAGCAAAAATCCCAGAACCACACGGGGGAACCTAGTGAATGACCTGCAGAGAGCTGCGACCAACGTAACAAAGGCTACCATCAGTACTATGCCGCCAGGGACTCAGATCCTTCAGTGCCAGATGTGTCCCCCTGCTTAAGCCAGTACATGTCCGGGCCCGTCTGAGGTTTGCTAGAGAGCATTTGGATGATCCAGAAGAGGATTGGGAGAATGTCATATGGTCAGATGAAACCAAAGTAGAACTGTTTGGTAGAAACACAACTCATCGTGTTTGGAGAAGAGAGAATGCTGAGTTGCAACCAAAGAACACCACACCTACTGTGAAGCATGGGGGTGGCAACATCATCCTTTGGGGCTGTTTCTCTGCAAAGGGAACAGGATGACTGATCCGTGTACATGAAAGAATGAATGGGGCCATGTATCGTGAGATTTTGAGTGCAAACCTCCTCCCAACAGCAAGGGCATTGAAGATGAAACGTGGCTGGGTCTTTCAGCCTGACAATGATCCCAAACACACCACCCGGGCAACCATGGAGTGGCTTCGTAAGAAGCATTTCAAGGTCCTGGAGTGGCCTAGCCAGTTTCCAGATCCCAACCCCATAGAAAACCTTTGGAGGGAGTTGAAAGTCCGTGTTGCCCAGCAACAGCCCCAAAACATCACTGCTCTAGATGAGATCTGCATGGAGGAATGGGCCAACATACCAGCAACAGTGTGTGACAACCTTGTGAAGACTTACAGAAAACGTTTGACCTCCTGTCATTGCCAACAAAGGATATATAACAAAGTATTGAGATGAACTTTTGATATTGACCAAATCCTTATTTTCCACCATAATTTGCAAATTCTTTCAAAAATCAGACAATGTGATTGTCTGGATTTGTTTCCACATTTTGTCTCTCATAGTTGAGGTATACCTATACCTATATAACTTGCAAAATTGGTAGCTGACTAAATACTTTTTTGCCACACTGTATATACGAGACTATATATCCCTTTCATGACTAAGCCTATTTTTGAAATTTGGTGTTTACAAGTTAAAATCCGTATTTTTTGCTAGAAAATTACTTAGAACCCCCAAACATTATATATATTTTTTTAGAAGAGAATCTAGAGAATAAAATGGCGATTGTTGCAATATTTTTTATCACACGGTATTTGTGCAGCGGTGTTTTAAACGCAAATTTTTGGAAAAGTGACACTTTCATGAATTTTAAAAAATCCAAACAGTAAAGTTACCCCAATTTTTTTGTATAATGTGAAAGATGATGTTACGCCGAGTAAATAGATACCAAACATGTCACCCTTTATAATTGCACGCACTCGTGGAATGGCGACGAACTACGGTACCTATGAATTTCCATAGGCGACGCTTTAAAAATTTTTTACGGTTACCAGGTTTGAGCTACAGAGGAGGTCTAGGGCTAGAATTATTGCTCTCGCTCTGACGATCGCGGTGATACCTCACATGTGTGGTTTGAACACCGTTTACATATGCGTGCGCGACTTCCGTATGCGTTTTCTTCGCTGCGCGAGCTCGCGGGGACAGGGGCACTTTAAAATTTTTTTTTTTTTTTTATTTATTTTTGTACTTTTATAAATCGTGTTTAAAAATTTTTTTTTTTTTACTTGCTGTCACAAGCAATGTAAACATCCCTTGTGACAGTAATAGGTGGTGACAGGTACTCTTTATGGAGGAATGGGGGATCTAAAAGACCCCCCCATCCCTCCTTTACACTTCAAAGTATTCAGATCGCCGAAAACGGCGATTCTGAATATTGTGTACTTTTTTAAATTCGGCGCCATTGGCAGCCGAGTAAACGGGAAGTGACGTCATGACGTTGCTTCCGCGTTTACAATTAGAAGGCTGGAACGAAGCCACTCACAGCTTTGTTCCAGCCCGCCCCCAGCCGCCGAAGATTCCCGATTGGACACCGGGCCTCCCGATCGCACGGGAGGCCCGGTAACAGCGGCGGGAGGCAGCGGGGGGGGGATGTCCCCTCCCGCTCCTCCGGTATAACAGCCGAGCAGCTTTTAGCCGCATCAGTTGTTATACTCGGGTAGCCGATCGCCCGCTGAAAACAACGGTACCGGGATGATGCCCGCAGCTGCGGGCATCATCCCGGTATAACCCCGGAAAGCCGAGTACGTATATGTGATATGTGCGTACGGTCGGCGGGAAGATTATTCAGTTAGCTGCAGTGTATTTAATAAATAACATTTATAAAATATAAATGTTATTTATTAAATACACTGCAGCTAACTGAATAATCTGCCTGCCTGCTCACTCTAAATGAGACTCTCTCTGTCCACACCAACAACACACTACACGAGGCCAACGTGCAGGCAGCCTTATATAGTGTGGGGCACTGACTTGGTCCCCCTGAGCCATGATTGGCCAAAGCATGAAGGTCATGGTGCATGTTCTGGCCAATCATCATACAGCAATGCACTGCGCTCCCGCATTATGGGCCATTACACGCCCATGTTTGGTTTTCGACGAACGGGCGAACAGCCAATGTTTGAGTCAAACTCATGTTCGACCCGAACAGAAAGCTTATCCCTACTCCTGAGTGACTGGACCAGATTTAATGATGGAGCCATCAGCAAGGTGTACAGCTAGTCCCCCGGTCTTCGGTTGGAGAGGGATGTGGTGGTTGGCTGCAAATGCTATGTCTGTGAAGCAACTACATGCTCCGGAATCAATTATGACGGAGACTGGGATATTCTTTCCTGGGAGCTGCAACATGATGGAAAGAGCAAGGTGAGAAGCTGAGTTAGGTAAAACAGGTGCACACATTGAAGAGATTGGAAGGCACTTATACATTTTTGTAGGGCAAGACCTCACGTAGTGCCCAGGTTCCCCACAGTACATACAGAGGTTGTTGAGTCATCTGTGCTGTTGTTCTTCCAGGGTGAGGGAAGGACGAAGTAGGCCCAACTGCATGGGCTCAGAGGTATCAAGAACCGGAGCAGCTGGAGTAAGTGGGATCTGGCTGCACAGCTGGGAACTTTGGGAAGCATCCAGGTGGGCCGGTATTGGCTTTTAGATTGTTTGGAGCGGCGTTCCCTTAAGTGTCAGCCGATTTGGATTGACAGGTTAATGAGCTCATCCAAAGATTGGGGTATCCCGACCCGTGCTAGTTCATCCTTAAGTGGATCAAACAGTCCCATCCAGAATTGGTAACAAAGGGCAGCGTTGTTCCAGTTAGTGACGGAACTCCAATGCCTGAACTCTGCCACGTAGTCTTCTGCCGCACTGTGTCCTTGTTGTAGAGCATGTAGTGCGGCCTCGGCAGTAGCAGTTTGCTGAGGATCCTCATAGAGCTGAGACATAGCGGCAAAAAACGTGGCAAGGTTATTCAAGGATTCTGCATTTTGCTCCAGTAGGTGATGGGCCCAGGTTTGGGGTTCGCCAGACAATAAGGAGATAACAAAGCCCAATTTGGTTGCTTCTAATGAGAAAGTGCGGGGTTGCAGAGCAAAATAAAGTTTGCAAGCATTGCGGAAAGTCTGGTATTTGCTACGTTCACCAGAAAACCTTTCGGGCGTGGGGACCCTGGGCTCAGGTGGTAGCATTACTACTGAGCTTGCAGGTGAAAATTCAGCTGAAGCAGCACCTGGAGGGTTGGCGGGAGATGACAGGATTTGAACTTGTTCTTCTAGCCTTGTGTAGCCTTCTTGAAGATCCTTCACCACTTGTGTCAGACGACAGGCGGGCAGTGAGGTACCAGAGGAGCAGACGGGTTCAGAGTCAAAGGCAGGCCTAGGTCAGGTGCAGGCAGAAGACAAGAAGAATCCAAAGGGCAAGCCAGGTCGTCAGGAGATCAAACGCACAAAACAGGTAAACAGGAGCAAGGGTCACAGGGAGCTTCAGATCAGACAGCACCGATCCAGAGTGCACTTCCAGTTCAAATAGGCTGATTGGCGCCAAACACATTTCTAAAAACAAATTGAAAATTAAATGTTTAATTTTCTAAAATTGAAAAAAAAAATCAAAATGCTAAAATGACCTGCTTTTCATTCTGTCTCTACAAGAAAAGGGATTGACATTCTCTTCATAAGCAAATATATACTAGAAAGTCTTCTGTAATCTAATGCTTTTCTGGTATTGTATAACAGGTATAGAGGTTCTGTAAATCTTTTGTATTTAAAAAAAGTTAAATGTGCTCTATTACATTAATATATATATATATTTTTTAAATGGATTTATGACTGTATTTTTATGCCATTTTTCAGTTGCCATGCCACATGCAGGGAAAAAAATGTTTCTATTACTTTATTTTTTAGGGTAATCATTTGTTTTATTTTTAGCATTTTCTGTATAGGGAAAATTATAGTGAGGACTACAGCCTTTCCTTCCTACATATTTATATGTTGTTAAAGTGAATTATATTTGTTTTGTCCATTCATGACAAATTCAGCTACATTAAATTGTACAGCTTGTCTCTTGTGCTTCAAGAGCACAAAATAATACCCCAAACCATAGTTTGAGAATATGGGCTGGTTTTCAAAGTTTTTAGAGAGTAGAAGTAGTTATTCTAAATTTAAGCATCGAAATTTGTCTAACAAATCATTATATGGGAAAGCTGTCAATGGACGTTATTGACATTCTTTTCATCCCCTGATAAAAGAACAGAGAAGAAGAAATTTAGAGCTTTGTAGAGCGTGTCCATAAATTGCTAGATGAGTATTCAAGTATAGTACATGAGAAAACACATTATACTGTATCTGCAATTTCAAAGACTGAATTTAGATACCAATTTTAGGTCTTTGCATTAGTCAATATATGTGAGCACTTTAAACATAAGAGACAGGGCCAGATTAAGAGCATCGTGGGCCTGGTGCTGAGGATTTGGTGAGGCTTTTTATGGAAATAAATAAAATGAAAACGCAATCAATTTTTTGTTAAAACAAATTCATTATTTGAATTACCTTTAAAGTGCCATACTGACCTTCCTGAAAATACCATATATGTGAGGCGCCTACGTTTACTTGTGCTTGTCCTACATGACACACTTTATATGGGGTGTGTGGGGTGGTGATGTGTGTTCTTTAAATTTTTTTATTATTATTTTTATGTTATTTATTTTAAACTTTATCCAGTTATCAAAATGTGATAGCATGGGCAGGTAACAGGTACTATTAGATACCCATGATTACACTCGAGAAAGGAGCACGTATGCGCCTCACGGACTTTGCGTTGTGTTCTCCTTGCCAGCTGACATTACACGCAGGTTCCATGAGTTGTTCGTTCCTCTCCTCTGCAGGATCGGCTGTGTTAGTCTCGGTTCCCCGCCGTTACTGCAGCATGGATTAGAGACACTCCTGGGGACTCTGCTATAGCCTACAGTCACATCACTTCGTTACCATCAATCTGTGTAGAGCTTTGTTGTTTACTAACATGTAAGTGACTACTATTTTTCTTATCTTATGGAATAAAGCACTTTAACTTAGAGGCGCTCCTCTCTTTTTTTTTTTTTTTTTTTTTTTTTTTTTCTTTTAGATCCCCATTGTCTCCCTTGCCCTAAAATGTAGCTATCAAAACAAAGACCATGTTTGAATAGCTGCATCCTCGGCTATAGTAACCAAGGAATTTTAGCTGTGACCCCAAAAGTCACATAATACACATCGCTTTTGGGGCCATTACTCAAAGGCAGGATCAGAGAATAGATATTCCCAGAGTTCCTCCTGCTCTCAGTGGCAAAGCCATTTTCCATGGTCCTGGGCTTCCCAGTAGAAAGGGAGAGCTTGGGATCCACTGTAGATGCCGACGGTGGGAAGGGGTGTACTTTGACATCCCCAGAAAAAAAAAAATGACTGGGCGACTCTAGAGCCACCCAATCAATTTTATCAGAAAGTCTATCACCACAGCAGCTGGGAGCTTGATTTAACCACTTTTCTACCATGCTGCTTATCAATGCCCCTTGGTAGACAAGTGGTCCTTTGACTTGCTGCACACAAGATAGGTCGCTGCTTGCTCTGCACTGTACTTTATCGTCTCTGGCTCTCTTCAGCACCAGCTTGCTGTCCCCCCCAAGAGGGATGTTGACTGTGGCCTCCCCCCTCTGCTGAATTCCCCAGGAGAAGTGGCCAGAGTGGCTGCCCACATTCCTATGGTTCCATCATCCATCTAATCCCAGCCAGCACAAGTTCCTTCAAGTCCTCTCCCAGTGCTGCATCAACAACTGGCATGAATGTCATAGTTCACTGCCTCCTCCCGCCATCAACTCTTCTTCTCTTCCTGGGTAATAAGATGTTTGCACCTCTTAGGACAAATAAGCATTTGATAGGGTGGGTGGGAGTTTATGGTCAGAGTTTTGAGGAAGAGGGGTTTGCGAGAACAGATGATGGGGTGGGTGACAGCATTGTATGCAGATCCTAGAGCAAGGGTTATAGTTAATGGTAGATTATCAGATTATTTTGAGATACGAAATGGAACTAGGCAGGGGTGCCCATTGTACCCATTGTTATTTGCTATGGTGTTGGAGCCCTTTCTGCGAACGATTATGGTAATTAGGAGGATTAAGAGGATTTGTATCGGATCAACGGAACATAAAATCTCAGAATACGCAAATGATCTACTGTTGTATCTCTCTTCTTGAACTGGTGCCATAACTCTGCTAGTAAACTTTGGGTGCCTCTGGAGAAAATAGCGGGTAGGAACCTGGCCTGAGCCCCCTGGATCCTATTTTCATATAGGAGGTTATCGGAATATGCATCACCATTGACAAAAACAACACTATCTATTTGGGACAGAATGAATAGTACGGGAAAGTTTACCCCCCCAATATCCCCCATGACACCACTGGAAGGATTGCCCTGGTTTCCCCCAGGGGAAGAGAAAGGGAGTTTAGACCGTTGGGGGATGGATGGAAAGGGTAATTGTGCTGGCGAGGCCCCACAGGGTAAATTGCTACCATTGGCAGAATTGGTTTTGAGATTGGGGGAAATACCAATGACCATATGGAAATATTGTCATATGATGGATCTGTTTAATAAGTGGAAGCATCAGGTTAGGCCAGCAAACCCACTTACTATTTTTGAGGAAGGGTGTGTCAACTTATCATTGTCGGGCCATATGTTGTCACCCAAACAAATTAAAAGGGTGATAGGGGCAACACACCATACCTCAATAAGTTCCCATATACAGGCGATGTTGTATAAGTTCTTGACAAGATGGTATCGATTGGCTCAGATGTACCCATGGACAGATGGATGTTAACTGCTGGAGGGGATGAAATCAAAGGGGTTTATTTCTTCATTTATGGTGGCATTGCCCAAAGATTAAAGTATTCTGGGAGGCGATAGCTCCTTGGATTAGCAAAATGACACTTAGACCTATAGAACCCTCCCCATTACATTTTTCTCTTTCATGGGATGCCATCATCTTCTGGGTTTTATAAGAGAAGTGTTACTCCGCTTTTGCTAAATGCAGCTAAAATATTGATACCTAGATTTAGGAAACGGTCTGGATGTCCCACTATAATGAATTGGAAGAGAGTGGTGGAAAAAAATTATGGAAGCAGAGAGATGGATACATATGGTTAAGGACCAACAGAATCAATTTAAAGACACATTGGCAGGATGGAGGTAGCTGAGCCTTGGAAATAGGGGCAGATTAAACCCTATCAGGGATAGTGTTGTGTTTTGGATCGTATAGTCTGTGGGATGCACCTGGTGAGGGGAATTGAGAGGGGGTGGGTTTTTTTTTTGTCCGTTCCTGTCAGAGTCCGCATGCGCAGACTCTGACAGGAACGGTAATACACCGCTCTGTGTGAGGAGAAAAGCTTCGAAATAACTGGATTCCGTTGGTCCCAGGCAAACAAATACTCTCCGGACGACTCCAGGAACACAAAGGTATCATTTTGGGTAAAAATGATGGTGTTGGGAGGCTCCCACACCAAAAACAAAAACCCCTCCATTAAGGAACCTAAAGTGCGCGCTGCAGTTATAATGGCGGCGATACCTTCCTCCTCAAAAGCCTCAGCGCTCTCACAGAAGCACCTGCCTATACAGACAACCTCCCAAGGTGAGTCGGACTCAGAAACAAATGACATACAGCCTGTTTCACAAGACTCCCCTGCCTCTTCAATACTATTAAAGCAGTTTGAAAAAATGCTTAACAATGCCCTGAAACAAACTTCAGAACACATCACTAAAAGCCTCACAAAAGAGATAAGGGAGCTGGGTAGCCGCACAGAAGTGCTGGAAACCAGAATGGATGAGATAGAAATTTCAACACAGGAATACATGACTGAACTAGATAACCTTAAGGAGGAAAATTTAACTTTACAATCAAAATTAGAAGATTTTGAAAATAGGGCTAGACACTCCAACATTCGCATCAGAGGTATCCCAGAGTCAGTGACTGACCTACAATCTACCATTACTGCTTTATTTCAGGAACTTCTGTCTATATTGTCAGCAGATCGTTTAGAAATGGATAGAATCCATTGCACTCTCGCACCCAAAAAAGCAGAAGGTCCACCACGCGATATAATCGCGAAATTTCATTTCTATCGTACTAAGGAGCATCTGCTAGCAGCAGCAAGGGAAAAAATGACTTATCTTTCCAAGGACAGAAGTACCAACTATTTGCTGACCTTTCTCAACTCACTATAACTAAACGCAGAGCAATGAAACCCCTACTTCTGATATTACAAAATCATCACATACCATACTACCAATGGGGTTTCCCCTTTTCTATACGTTTCGTATACCAAGGCTCTAAATGCATCTGCAGATCAGAGGAAGAACTACAGCAAACTCTACAAAATCTGCATTTAATTGATACTGCTCCTAATCCCAATTCCCCACACAGAAGATCAGCGTCATCATCTTCACAAAAATCCTCCAAACTTTCTGGAAAAGATGGAAATCATCCCCACTCTCACAAAAGAAGTCACTTGGATTCCCCTCCGCAACATAGTAAAGAAGCCATGGACTGAACAATATAAGAAGATTCCTTGATTTGTTACTATATTGAACTAAGACCTACCCACCTACTATTCAGCTTTTCACCTAACCCCTATTTTTGAAATCTGGATGATGACTCATTTGACTGCCTAAATTCAAAATATAATATTGCAATGCCTATTCCTAGTCCAATTATCAATACGATAAAAAACAGACTTGTATATTTAAGTGTATTCATATACTTATGCTGACTATATGGTCATTATATAAGTAAGCTCCAGTATGTAGGTGAATGTCTGTATATATGTTTGTCTAATTTTATGTTCACATTTATTTAGTCCCCCCCCCCACATAAATATTTTTTTGTGACAAAGCTCTTCAAGAAAAACTAGAAGGTCTTACTTTATTTTATTATACTTATAAAAGTTATCACCCAAGGTTGATGCCAGGTCTTATAATTTTATAAAGATATTACTAAGATTTAATAAGAGATTTACGTTATGGTCTGGTCTAATATAATTAGCTCCCCTCCCCCCCCCCCCCCCCCCCCTGTTTTTTGTTTTTTTGTTTTTCAAACTCTTCAAGACTAAGTGGAAAGTCTCATTTTATTTTTATTTTATTTATAAAAGCCATTACCCAGGGTTGATTGCCAGCCTTCTCATTTTACAAAGATGTTAATAAGATTTAATAAGAGATTTACATTCTGTTCTGGTCTAATATATTATAATTCCTATTAGATGGTTACCTTAGTTCATATTTTTATCATTCCATCTACTCTAGGATTAATACAATCTAACACCAAGTGGGATTTACTTGTATTAATTTTACTTCAAATCATTCTGCATTTTCTTTTTTCTTTGTCTTCTTTTATATAATATTATTAGGTCTTTTATTCCTCACATGGACGCTCAGTGTGCCCCAATTCGCCCTCCTCGTCTGCCCATACATAATATGTGGGCAGATGATGCAGGCTACATTCCCCCTGATGGTAGCCTACTTCCCCCATCACGGGTAAACTTTACTTTTCAATATAAGACTTTTTGCATCTTGTCTAATTTTATCCTTTTTTATTTTCAGTTTTCTCTATCTTTCTACACTCCTGACAGCACTGATCCCTCCTCTTCCCCTTTCCCTCTTCGGGTCCACATGGGTTGATTCATCCTATCAGACACTACCAGACACTGGTGAGTATTACCTTCTAGATCATATATCATTGCACCCTTAAACATTCTTTCCCTGAATGTTCAGGGAATCAACATACCACAAAAGAGAACCAAATCATTTTGTTCCTTTCAAGCTAAGAAGGCCCATATAATATGTCTACAAGAAACTCACTTTGCAGTGAATTCTACTCCTAAATATATGAGCCCTTTTTACCAACAAGTCTTTACAGCCTCGGCCAGCGCCAAAAAGAGAGGAACCCTTATAGCCTTCCACAGTTCTACCCCATTCTCAATTCAATCACAAATTAAAGACCCTACTACGCTCCTAATAAACAACCCCATTTTTATCACACTTATTACAAGTGGTAAATACTCATAAAATGGGTACAGTCATCATATGCGGTGACTCAAACCAGGTCCTCCTCCCATTTCTTGACAAGTCGCCCTGTATTCCCTCTCGCAACTCAAACAATCAATCATTTCCTAAACTACTCTCTCAGTATAATCTAGTAGACTCTTGGAGAGAATGTAATTTATCCAAAAGATGCTTTACCTACTATTCACACCCACATAAGATATCTACACGTATAGACCACATTTTCCTAACTACTGCTATGGCACCTGAAATACTTGCATCTAGCATAATCCCCATCCCCTGGTCAGACCACAATGCAGTTTACACCACTTTATCCTTTACCATTCCTAAAGCTCATGACCCAGCGTGGTATCTTCCTGACATCATACTTAAAAACCCCTCATACAGTCAAAAATATGAACAAGGTATTAAGGACTATTGAGAATATAACTCTAACCCAGAGGTTTCTCCACTTACCTTATGGGAAGCGCACAAACCTGTGATGCATGGAATGATCCAACGACAAATGGCACTGATTAAAAGAGAACGCATGAAAATTAGAAACCTACTTTAATAAAGCCTTTGCTTCTTTTCAAAGTAATCCCACCTCCTATATCAAAAATGCAATTGGATAAAGCCAGATTAGAATATGATTAATTCCTAAAAGAATCAGCAGATAAGACACTACGCAGGTCAAAACACAAGTTTTACATGAATTCAAACAAACCTAATGCCCATCTAGCATGCTCGCTGAAATCTAGTGACTGACAATCAAATCCAGTCAGACTTAAATTATCAAATAACACTTACATGAGTAATCCTCTTAAAATAGTTCAAAAACTCTGCAAATATTTAATGTTGTATTCAGAATAAAAAGAATTTACTCAGTCTGATGCTGATAACTTCTTCTCTAAAATAAATCTTACTAAACTAACACTCACAAAAAATCTTGCCTGAAGAACGCATAACATCAGCAGAAGTTTTGAAAACCATAAAGGAATTGAAAACAAACAAAAACAAAAGGCCTGACCCAGATGGATATTCAGCCTCATATTATAAAACATTTTCTGAAACTCTTTCCCCAATATTAGCAGAACCATTCAATACTCTAATAGACGGCTATTCCTTTAGACGTGAATCATTATTAACTATTTGCATGAACCTCAAGCCCCACTCAGATAATACATCCTGCACTAACTCTTGACCCATTTCCCTCTTAAATTAGGACATTAAAATCTTAGCAAAAATCCTAGCTACTTGCCTTAACAAGATAATTGGTAAAATTATAAATAATGATCAAGTTGGATTCATGCCAACGAGGCAAGCAAGTGATAATGTACGTTGAGCAGCCCTTTTAGCATACATAGCCAAAAAAAGACTCATTCCCACATGCTTTCTGTCTTTAGACATTAAAAAAGCCTTTGATTCAGTAACCTGGTCCTACTTACTCTACACTCTCCAGAAATGGAAATTTGGCCCCCACTTCACTAGTTGGATAACAGCTATTTATAACAAACCCCAAGCATATGTAAAATACACAGGATATAAATCAGAATACTTTAATATAGAAAGAGGCACTCGTCAGGGCTGCCCACTTTCCCCCTTAATATTTGCCCTTTTCATAGAACCTTTAGCTCAATACCTTAGATTAGAACCAACAGTCACTGGAATAGAACTAGGTGGAATCCATCATAAACTTGGTTTATTCGCAGATGATATTTTATTATATCTCCCCAAGTTTCAGGTCCAAATCTTCTACCTATTCTCAATAAATTTGCTACCATATCAGGACTAAAAATAAACCATGAGAAATTTAAAGTATTAAAAATATTGCTTTCAACAATAGAATTAACTTCAGCAAAAGTAGCACTACCTTTCACATGGGCAGTAAAGTCAATCCCGCTCTTAGGAATTCACCTTACAGTTTCTTTATCAGAATTATACTCAGCTAATTATCTTAACATTCTAAAACACATCACAAACCTAATGGAAAAGTGGTCCCACCTCCCCATTTCCTGGATGGGGAAAATGAATGTCATTAAAATGACGATTCTACCCAAACTTCTATACCTATTTAGAGTATTACCGATTGCAGTCCCCGCCCATTTTCTATGTATTATCCAGAAAAGAGCATCCAAGTTTATTTGGGGATACTCAAAACCGCGTATACCTCTCAAAACATTATACTTACCTAAAAATTTAGGTGGTTTAGCATTACCAAATTTTGCCACTTACTATAGAGCAGATCACATAGCTAGCTTAGCTAAATATCATGCCACTCAGAAAATTCCTTTATGGGTATCGATAGAGGCTTATGATTGTGACCCTTTATCGATTTCCAATATAATAATATGGCTACATTCCAAAAACCGCCTAGGATTAAATAATCCTATAACTAAACATTACCTTTCCCTTTGGGACAGGTTTAAATTTAAATGTAATTTGCAATCTCTACATAACCCTCTCCTCTCCTTCTATAAAAACCCGACCTTTTACCCAGCATGGATTTATCCTTTATCCTTTAAAACATGGTCTTCCTTAGGTATACTGAAATTTCACAACTTTGTTAACTCTTCATCCTTTATCCCCTTTCCATTTCTTTGTGAAATTCATGGTATTCCTCAATCGGAAATGTTCCGATACTTACAAATAAAAAAATTCTTCACACCTAATATCATTTCTGATATACCTCTGATTCGCTTCACTAATTTTCAATCCATATGCAAAAACGATCCACACGTTAGAGGACTAATTTCCTCCCTATATTCTCAATTACTAATAAATTCTGATAGAGATAAACCTACTTATGTCGGAAATGGGAGGAGGACTTGGGATACACCCTAAATGAGGCAGAATGGTTAAAAATTTGGTCCACAATTAAGTCATCCTTCCCCTAATATACTAACCATGGAAACCAACTATAAGATACTAACTCCGTGGTATTTAGTACCAGCCAAAATTGCTAAATTTTCCCCCAAATACTCAGATCACTGTTGTCGTGGTTGTTTAGCAGAAGGTACATACAAACACATTTGGTGGGACTGTCCAATAATACAGACATTTTGGAAAGAAATATTTACATATGCCTCCAAAATGTTTAAAGTTACCCTTCATCTTAACCCCACAATGACATTACTTAACCACAAACCGGATTGTCTATCTTATGCCCAATTCAAACTTTTTATATTTTTCCTCACAGCAGCAAACCAAACTGTGGCGAGAGCTTGGAAAACCCCCTCCTTGGTGTTGGCCGAGACAAAACAAAGAATGGACAATTTTATGGTACATGCTAAAATGGCTGCTATGAAACAAAATCATATACTTAAATTTCGTAAATTATGGCAGCCTTGGATAGAACATTTCTTACCACTATCATTCAATGATAATGTTTTATTGCCATGGTAGATGATTTGATCTTATGCTGACCATATCGTTCTGACTGTGACTCCTGGACCAAACCGGTGGACCCCTCCTTAATATTTCTTCTTCACTCTTTATTTTTCATCTTACTTTTTCTTTCTCTACTCTGACCTTATTTACACCTTATGATTTTGATGTTCCTAAGGTTACAAAGATAACATCAGTATTGAAACACAATTCATGAACTCAAGTTTGCTCAGGAAATCTTTAGTTAGTTTTTTTTTTTTTTTTTTTTTAATCATTAGTATTACATAATATTTGAATGTCTACATTACTATTGGTTTAATACATATTAATTGATTGCTTTATCTTATCATACGTCTTTACTTCTTGATCAACTCTATATTTGTAACCATTTATGAATATTATATAATAATTCTGAATTATACAATATACAGTATTAATTGTATTGTATTGAATAAAATACTTTTGACAAGGAAATATTGAAATGAAAAGCGGAGAGGTATAAAAAGTATATGAAGTAGTAGGGGGAGGTCATATTGAATAAAAACACCAAATATAAAAGAACATGACAATAGTAATTTGAAATCATGCACTTTTTTTTTTTTTTTCTTTTTTTTTTTCCCTTTCTTTTTTTACTTCTTTTGTGTTTTTTGTTTGTTTTTCTGTAGACTGTTTTATACACGCAATAGGGTGTTACACAAAATGAATTTTGGTTACGAATCGAATAGATAAATGGGTGTAGGGGATTCATTTATGTTTTTTTTTTTTTTTTTTTTAACTTTCATCCTGAAGACAATATGATCCGGAGTGTTTTCTCGGGGGGTGGGGGGGAGGCGTTTTGTGTTATTGAAAGGATTTATATAGATACCTTGTGCAATGTGTACATTTATGTTGGAATTTTTTCTAAATAAAGAAAAAAAGTGAGGATAAAAAAAAAAAAAACATACATTATTATAACATATATAGGATACTAATATATTATTTATCTATTTACTGTGAAATTACTGGTTTGAAGTTATAACTTCAAAAATGTGTCCATTAAGCCACCTGCTTGAGTACAGTTTTTGAAAATATAATAAATTACCTTAAAAACAATATATAATAATCATTTGTATATTACTTACTTATGGTAATTATACACTTGCCACCCAGGCCAATTCTGAAACTCCTCTCCTACCTGTAATCATAATTTTTTTTGCTAGAAAATTACTCAGAACCCCCAAAACATTATATATATTTTTTAGCAGACACTGTATTTGCGCAGCAATTTTTCAAATGCATTTTTTTTGGAAAAAAATGTTTCATGAATAAAAAATAAAAAAAAAAACACTAAAGTTAGCCTGATTTTTTTTGTATAACATGAAAGAGGTATCTTTACTCAGCGTAACATCATAACATGTCACACTTTAAAATTGCGCACACTTGTGGAATAGTGCCAAACTTCAGTGCTTAAAAATCTCCATAGGCTTCGCTTTAACATTTTTACAGGTTATATATATATAGAGTTACAGAGGAGGTCTAGTGCTAGAATTATTGCTCTCACTCTAATGTTCATGGCGTATGTAACCTGTGTATATCTGGCTATCTGGCTCTGATACTAGCCAGTGCCTCACCAAAAAGGCTGGTCAGGGGAGATCTCTTTGTTGGGCCACTGCTTTCCATGCATGGCCTGTTCTTTTTGAGAGGTAGGGTCCCAGGCATTTCTCAGAGAATAGGTGCAGAAATGAACCTATATTAATGCAAACATCCTCGTGCTAGATGTCAGACTGCTGCAATTTACTAATCCCGAATACTGGATTTAGACAATACACTCAATGAAAAAGTGTGCTGTCCCTTTAAAAAAAAAAAAATCGACGGAGCTCCGTTTTAATTTAGTTTGTTTGATATTTAAAGTCAGCTTCTACAAATACTACAGCTGCTGACTTTTAAAATAAGGACACTTACCTGTCCAGGATGCCCACAATGTCAGCACCCGAAGCCGATCTGTCCCTCGGCTCTCGGGTGCTGCCGCCGCCATCTTCGGTATGGGAATCTGGAAGTGAAGCCTCGCGGACTCATGCTGCGCATTCCCACTGGTCCCTGCTGTCTGCTGGGACCTGTGTGTCTCCCAGAAGACATGGGGGGAGGGACAGAGAAGGCGCCGGAAGTGGCGTAGATACCCACCTGTGGCTCGGGTATCTATGCCCGGAAGTGGGAGCAAAATACCTGTATTAGACAGGTATCTGCTCCACCCTCCCCCCCTGAAAGGTACCAAATGTGACACGGTGTGATACTCATATAAAATTGATACCCATGAACAAAATGTCAACTAATTAATATGTATGCTTGAATGGAGGAGAAGATTTGGATGCTGACGCGTTTCGCACTCAGGACTGAGTGCTTACGCTATGAGTAAGCACTCAGTCCTGAGTGCGAAACGCGTCAGCTTACCTGTACTTTCTGCATGACAGTCTTGTTGTTTTGATGATCCCATTTTTTCAATAAAGTGAAGTTTTTTGACTACATCCAGTGTGCGGCATCCAAATCTTCTCCTCCATTCAAGCCTGCTTTGCCTAGCATTCAGCCAACACCTGGAGCTCTTCTGCTCTGAAACTTCTACTTACACCTGGGTCAGTGTCAGCCTGAGCGGTGGAAACACTTTCTTTGCTTGTCTGCATCTAAGGATATATAATTAATATGTATATCACAACATATTTTATTAAACAACAGATAAATAAGGGTGCAAAATTCCTATTAAACATAAATAGAGTCCATGATCAAGGTGCCTCTAAAGTGCTCAGTGCTCAAATAAATAATGAAAGTTCTTCAGTGCTTCAGATATTGAGGCCTCTTACCAGACAGGAATGATCTCAAATTAAAGAGATTATAAATGCTTTATATCTGCTTTATTTTTAAATATTAAAAAAGGGAAAGCCGATGCTCTTACCATCAAACTTCCAATGGCTCTATGACCCCATCAGTAAGATCGGTATATAAAAAAAAAAAAAAAGCTCTGCATGCTTGATAATGTCACAGCTCTAGCTTTGCGCCACACGTTTTTGAATAAAAGGCATCCTGTGGAATCGGAGATTAGTCCTCCTCATTCAAAGCGTAAGTGACACCGTAAGAGCAAAATTCATACATGTGAACCCAGGGAAGCTGCCAGAAGCTGTGCAATAACCATCCCTACAGCACGGAAGCACAAAAAATGTTATGTCAAAGAAAAGCCAACTACTAAAAATAAAATATTATATAAATAGCACCATCTAAAGGTTCCATGTATGAACAACAATTCACTCCACACAGAAAGATAGTAGGAGTCTCCAACATGACAAGTAATTATTAACAATTGCAAAAACAAAACAAAATATAAAAATTAAACAAAAATAATAATTATATGAATTAGAAAAATATTATAAGAACCATATTTGTTTTAAAATAGATGCAGGGCGAGAATTTAACTGTTATTGATGAAGGAATCAATATCCCATTCTACATTGAAACCCCAACGCTGAAAAATATAAAATATATATATATAATATCCACCATGTTTCACGGTGAGATATTTGCCTTCTCTAATTGTGGGGCATATTTTTTCATTCCTATCATCGGCAAAGAAGAAGACATCTGTTATGATGTTGGAAAAAATGTTTTGAAAGGCTATATCCTTTAACCACGTCAGCCCCGAAAGGATTTGCCCCCTAAATGACCAGAGCATTTTTTACAATTTGGCACTGCGCTGCTTTAACTGGCAATTGCGCGGTCATGCAATTCTGTACCCAAACAAAATGTGCGTCCTTTTTTTTTCCACAAATAGAGCTTTCTTTTGGTGGTAGTTGATCACCTCTGCAGTTTTTATTTTTTATGATATAAACGAAAAAAGATCATAACATTTGAAAAAAACATATATTTTCTACTTTTTGTTATAAAAAAATACAATAAACTCAATGTTAGTCATACATTTGGGCCAAAATGCATTCAGCCACATGTCTCAGATAAAAAAAAAAGTTTAATAAGCGTATATTTATTGGTTTGCGCAAAGGTTTTAGCATCTACAAACTAGGGTACAGTTTCTGGAATTTACGCAGCTTTTAGTTTATGACTGCCTATCTCATTTCTTGACGTGCTATAATGGAAGGGCAGTACAACTCCCCCCCTCCCAATGACCCCATTTTGGAAAGTAGACACCCCAAGGAATTTGCTGAGAGGCATGTTGAGCACATTGAATATTTTATATTTTGCCACAAGGTTGAGAAAATTCAATTTTTTTTTTACAAAGTTGTCACTGAAATGAAATATTGCTCACACATGCCATGGGTATATGTGAAATTACACCCCAAAATACATTCTGCTGCTTCTTCTAAGTACAGGGATACCACATGTGTGAGACTTTTTGGGGGCCTAGCCGTGTACAGGACCCCAAAAGCCAATCACCGCCTTCAGGATTTCTAAGGGCGTAAATTTTTTATTTCAATCCACACTACCTATCACAGGTTCGGAGGCCATGAAATGCCAAGATAGCACAAACCTCTCCAAATGACCCCATTTTGTAAAGTAGACACCCCAAGCTATTTGCTGAGAGCCATGTTGAGTCCATGGAATATTTAATATTTTGCCACAAGTTTCGGGAAAATGCCAAAAAAATGATTATTTTTTTCTTCACAAAGTTGTCACTACATGATATGTTACATAAACATGCCACGTGTATATGTAAAATTGCACCCCACAATACATTCTGCTGCTTTTCCTGAGTATGAGGATACCATGTGTGGGATTTTTGAGCAGTCTAGCCACGTACAGGACCATGAAAACCAAGCACTGCCTTCAGGCTTTGTAAGGGCGTAAATTTTTGTTTTTACTCCTCACTACCTATCACAGTTTCGGAGGCCATGAAATGCCCAGATAGAACAAAACCCCCCCAAATGACCCCATTTTGGAATGTAGACATCCTAAGCTATTTGCTGAGAGGCATGTTGAGTATTTTGCAGATCTCGCTTTTTGTGACAAAATTTTGAAATTTAAAAAAAGGAAAAAAAAAATTCCTTTTCTTTCTTCATTTTCCAAAACAAATGAGAGCTGCAAAATACTCACCATCCTAGCAAATACCTTGGGGTGTCTACTTTCCAAAATTGGGTCATTTTGGGGGGGGGTTGTGATATCTTGACCCTCCGAAACTGAATTTCAGGCCCTCCGAAACTGTGATAGGTAGTGAGGAAGTGAAATCACCATTTTATGCCCTTAGAAATCCTGAAGGCGGTGATTGGTTTTCAGGGTCTTGTACGTGGCTAGGCTCCCAAAAAGTCCCACACATGTGGTATCCTTGTACTCAGGAGAAGCAGCAGAATGTATTTTGGGGTGTAATTCCACATATACCCATGGCATGTTCGAGCAATATATAATTTAGTGACAACTTTGAGCTAAAAAAAAAAAATTTTTTTGTCATTTTCCCGAAACTTGTGGCAAAATATAAAATATTACATGGACTCAATATGCCTGAATATGTCAGAAAATAGCTTGGGGTGTCTACTTTCCAAAAAGGGGTCATTTGGGGGGGTTGAACTGCCCCCCTGGCATTTCATGCACAACATAGAAGCTTATGCCACACATCACCCACTCTTCTAACCACTTGAAGACAAAGCCCTTTCTGACACTTTTTGTTAACATTAATTTTTTTTTTTCTAGAAAATAAAGCAAAGGCCCTACAGATTAAAATGGTGGGTGTTGCAATTTTTTTACACAGTATTTGCGCAGCAATTTTTCAAACGCAACTTTTTTAAAAAAAGAAAAAACCCTTTTTAATATTGTAATGCACTAAAACACACTATATTGCCCAAATGTTTGATAAAATATAAAAGATGATCTTGTGCCGAATACATAGATACCAAACATGACATGGTTTAAAATTGCGCACAACCGTGCAGCAGCGACAAATTACATACATTTTTAAAAGCCTTTAAAAGCCTTTACAGGTTACCACTTTAGATTTACAAAATTACTGCCCTTGATCTGACGTTCGTGGTGATACCTCACATGCATGGTGCAATTGCTATTTACATATGACATGAGACCGATGCTTGCGTTCGCCTTTGCGTGTGAGCACAGGGGGACAGGGGTGCTTTACTTTTTTTATTATTTATTTTGCTTTTTTATTTTATTTTTACACTGTTCCTTTAATTTTTTATTTTTTTTAATAATTTTTATTGTTATCACAGGGAATGGAAAAATCCCCTATGATAGCAATAGGTAGTGACAGGTACTCTTTTTTTGAAAAAAAAATGGGGTCTATTAGACTCTAGATCTCTCCTCTGCCCTCAAAGCATCTGACCACAGCAAGATTGGTGTGATAAGATGCTTTCCCAATTTCCCAATGGCGTTGTTTATATCCGGCAAAACCTCAGTCATGAAATGCTCGTAGCTTCCGGTTTCTTAGGCCATATAGATGATTTGAGCCATTCTGGTCTCCAATCAGCTCTATGGTCAGCTGGCGGAACCACTGGCTGCATTCTAATTAGCCACTAGGATTTTGCATGAAAGCCAACCTCCAGCTGAAAAGAACAATACCAAGAAGATAGATAAATCTGCAGGCATGATTCTGGTACAACCACTCAAAGTCCAGCAACATACCAGTATGTCGCTGGTCCTTGCTGGGCATATATTGTAATGTTCTTTTTTTCATGCAGCCTTTGGGCTGAACGAAAAAAGAGATTGATCGGCGGTATGCCCACCATTAGAATACTGCCCTGCATCCACCCACTTCTAATGATGGGCACACATGCACTGTTTTTTTTTAACTGCGGTGGTGAAATTATCTCCTACAGCACTGGAGTCACCTATTTGCGTATCGTGAGAGCAAACCCTTTTGCTGTCAAAATAAATAAATTTGTGCTGCAGCTGAATGGTGTACCTAAAAAGCAAACAATGGTAACAATAAAACATTAACTCAACAAAACAACTTTTTTTATTGCAATCTGTGCCGAAAAAGAGTAAAATATATGCCGAAGCATGGGGGCAATCCACCCCTAATGTTAGGGGCAAATCGCCCTCCACCCCTGCCCCCATGCTTCAGCATATATGATCTTTTTTAACTGTGATGGTGAAATCACCTCCTACAGCGCTGGAGTCGCTGATTTGCGTATGGTGAGAGCAAACGCTGTTGCTGTCAAGATAAATAAATCAATGCTGCAGCTGAATGGCGTACCTGCAAAGAAAATAATGGTTAACAATGAAACACAGTAAAAAGTAAAGTATAAAATAATTACATACCTGCAAAGCAAACATGATAAAACATAATAACAATAAAACATTGCAGTTAAGCATACAGTAAAACATATATTTTTTTTTTTCATTTTTTTTTTTTTACACTTTTATTTGTAACTGTAACTGTAAAGGTTCTAGGTTCGGGTCTCTCAAAATGTGATGGCATCTTTGGAGACCCTGTGAAAGTGTGCCCTAGAACTGTGCAGTGCTGTACCCTATGCTAATACTCCACTAGTGTGTGGTAGCGATGGAAACAGTCACCGGAACAAAAACCAGGTTGGTCAGGACAGAAGACAATAATAGCAGGTGTCATGCCTATATACGTGTTTCCTACAGACACTACATCTTCTTTGAGGTGCTCGTTGGGTAGGGGTACCAGGGAGGACATCCGAAAAATGCCTCTCATGCAGCTGGCTCACTGCATTTGCATTGGGAAATTGGGGCACAGCATCGTCTGGAAACAGAAGGGCTGTGATGATCTCTTCATAGAATTTAAGGAAGGATCCAGTTCCTCCTGATGCTTTGTATATCTGTTTCAATTGGCTCTGCTGAACTCTTATGTGCTATACAGACACTTTTTTATACCAGCGTCTGGCTCTATGGGCAATTAAGTATGGCGCCATCAACTGGTCGTTGAAGTCCACCCCTCCCATATTAAGGTTGTATTTGTGGACACAGAGGGGCTTCTCAACAACACCAGTTGCTGTTGCAATTTGGGCTGTCATATCTGCATGAATGGAGGACAGAACGAAAACATTCTGTGTATCCCTCCACCTCACTGCAAGCAAATTATTACATCTCAAGCAGGCTCTCTCCCTCCGTCTGAGTCTGGATTCTACAAGCCATTGAGGGAAGCCCCAGCGATTAGATCGCAAGGTGCCACATGTGCCAATTCCAAAATCAAGAAGGTGACTAAAAAGTAGCACGCTTGTGTAATAATTGTCTGTGTACAATTGGTACCCTTTTCCGAATAAGGGTGACACCAAGTCCCAAACAATTTTGCCAGCGCTCCCTATGTAGTCTGGGCAGTTGGATGGCTCCACGTGACTTTTCTCTTGTAAACCATAAAACTATATGTATAGCTTGTTGCCCTGTCACAGGGCTTATACAACTTGACCCCATATCTGGCACACTTGCTGGAGAAATACTGTTTGAAAGACGGGCAGCTGGAAAACTTAATCAGGGACTCAACGCAGACAACTTGATTGGGAATAAACAAGGCTGCAAGGCTGGTTGAAGTGGTTTATGAGGGGCCAAATTTTTTGGAGCTGATCAAATTCAGGGTCACCCCGAAGACGACAGGGTTCATTGTCATTAAAATGCATGAACCACAAGATCTGCTTGTATCGTGTCCTGGTCATAGAAGCAAAGAACACGGGCATATAGTGAATTGGGTCAGTGGACCAATATGATCACAACTCACTTTTTTTAGTTATGCCCAGAAAGGTCTTAAATTCGGAAACCATAATAGGTTTCCATTCTCTGGCAAGGGCCAAATGGGGATTAGATGACCAGCACACAAATTACTTTGGTCCACAATAGATCTATAGAGATTATCCATAGTTTATAGCATATTTTTCTGAGTAAACTGTAGGAAAAGAAAATTATAATTGTTGTCAAACGTACAAAGGAAAACAATTTATTTTATTTCAGTTTGAAAAGTACTCTTTTAGTTCCTCCTGTACCAATTTTAGTTCTAACGAAATTGTTCTTTTTACCTTATAACTTAAAGTGGTTTTAAAGTTAAAAGGTTTTTTTTATCTTAATACTTTCTATGCATTAAGATAAAAAAACTTTGTGTGTGCAGCAGCCCCCCTAATGCCCCGTACACACGGTCGGACTTTGTTCGGACATTCCGACAACAAAATCCATGGATTTTTTCCGACGGATGTTGGCTCAAACTTGTCTTGCAGACACACGGTCACACAAAGTTGTTGGAAAATCCGATCGTTCTAAATGCGGTGACGTAAAACACATACGTCGGGACTATAAACGGGGCAGTGGCCAATAGCTTTCATCTCTTTATTTATTCTGAGCATGCGTGGCACTTTGTCCGTCGGATTTGTGTACACACGATCAGAATTTCCAACAATGGATTTTGTTGTCGGAAAATTTTATATCCTGCTCCCAAACTTTGTGTGTCGGAAAATCCGATGGAAAATGTGTGATGGAGCCTACACACGGTCGCAATTTCCGACAACAAGGTCCTATCACACATTTTCCATCGGAAAATCCGACCGTATGTACGGGGCATAATACCTGAGCCCCATCTCAATCCAGAGATGTTGCATGAGAGTCTCGGCTGCCTGGGACTCTTCCTCCTCATTGACTGGGAGAGCAGCAGGAGCCAACGGCTCAATAAAAGTCAGTGAGCTAATGAGGAGATGGGGGGCGAGCCGCGGCTCTGTGTCTTAATGGACACACAGAGCAGTGGCTCGGGTGCCTCCATAGCAAGCTGCTTGCTGTGGTGTACTCAGTAAGAGGGAGGGGACAGAAGCGCCAGCGAGGGACCCGAGAAGAGGAGGATCTGGGTTTCTCTGTGTAAAACCACTGCACAGAGCAGGTAAGTATAGTATATTGTTACTTTATACAAAAAAAAAACGAGACTTTAGTATCACTTTAAATAAAAACCATCAGCAAAACATAGTGCTAGCTTTCAGAAGCACCCTGCTAACTTATACAAAACTATTATTCTGCTATGTTGAAATACGAAGTTGCATCTTCATGTGTTCCATCTGGATCTGGATAATGTACCTTTGCAATTTCTAGTCTTTGATGACATATATTTGTAAAGACAAAAAATACTCTTAAAGGGGTTGTAAAGGTAAGTGTTTTTCATCTTAAAGCGGAGTTCCACACACCGCTTTAAGCACTCCTCACCCCCTGACATGCCTCATTTGGCATGTCGTTTTTTTTTGGGGGGGGGTACTTAGTTTAGAATGGGACTTCCTGTCCCACTTTCTTCTTCCTGCTCTTGGCCGCCTAGGCAACTCTTCCTCTCCCCCTAGGCAGCCCCTCCCTGCCAGCAATCTTCTGGGACACGTGACAGGTCCCAGAAGATTGCCTGGTCACTGGCAGAGTGCAGCACGACTCGCGCATGCACAGTATGCGCCCGGCCATGAAACCAAAAGCTGTCACAGCTGGGTGCCCACAGTGGCTATGCCGGCACTGGCGGAAAGGAGGGGGAGAGGAGCGAGGCTTCGGGCGGCCACATCGCTGGACCATGGTACAGGTAAGTGTCTGTTTATTTAAAGTCAGAAGCTACACTTTTTGTAGCTGCTGACTTTTAATAAACTAAACGATGTGTGTAACTTCACTTTAATGCATCCTATGCATTAAGGTGAAAAAACACCTGTTAGTTACTGGCCCCCAGCCCCCCATTTTACTTACCTGAACCCTCGAACTTGTCCCAAGGGAACGAGCCTTCTCTCTGCTAGGGGGTTCTCGGCTGTTGATTGGATAGATTGATAGCAGCGCAGCCATTGGCTCCCACTGCTGTCAATCAAATCCAATGGTGTGGCAGACGGCGGGCGAGGCCGAGTCCTGCATTCGCCGTCTATGGATGCTGAATACTGGACTCGGGAGTGTGCCCGCAAGGTAACCCTCCGGGAGAGCGCTTCTCCAAGGGGGTTATCTGGGAGGAGCTGAGACAGCCGCCAAGGGACCCAAGAAGACCAGGATCTGGGCCACTGTGTGCAAAATGAGCTACACAGTTGAGGTAAGTATGACATGTTTGTTATTGAAAAAAAAAAATTACCTTTAGTGTCACTTTAATCTACTGTTGGAGAACTAATGCTCTTACATACTCTTATTTTTTGAAGATTATTTTTGTAGTCAGCTAGTGGCCTAGACTGCACATTTATCTGCGTATTGAAGAACAACAATAAAGCAGAATGTTGATTAAGAAAGGGAAGTTCTGCTTTAGGCTCAAACATAAAATGTGATATATTGCAGCTTACTAATTCCTAGATGTAGCGCCTGCATTAGTACAATTCTATGTGTATCTGTGATATCCAAGCCTCTCCTGAGGTCGCCCTCTTGTCAATGATTACCGGATCCATCTCCAAAATTAAAAAAGTCATCCTGGGGTTGATTTACTAAAACTGGAGAGTGCTAAATCTGGTGCAGCTGTGCATGGTAGCCAATCATCTTATAACTTCAGCTTTTTTTCAATTAAGCTTTGACAAAAAAAAAAAAAAAACTGCAGAGGTGCACCAGATTTGGCACTCTCCAGTTTTAGTAAATCAACCCCAGGATGTCTTTTTTTAATTTTGGAGATGGACCCAGTAATCATTAACTAAAATCAATGGGGTTGATTTTAGTAAATCAACCCCATTGCTAGTTGGCGACTTTGGTTGCCATCTTCTATCAATGGAAAAGTACTTCTCCTCCTTCTCTTTTGGAGTGGCCCCAGATTCTCAATGACATCATGCTGATGGAGACACTGGTAGCTGTAAATAGTACTGATCATGAAATGGTCTGAACTACATGGACTTGTTGGTGGGCCTTTACTGACTCTGTAGCCTTTCATACCCTCGTTTTACAGTAATCTGTAAGCTCTACTTGAATCCCAATTGCCTTTGAGTGTTTCTGAAACTCCTGGAACTTCCAGAATTCCAGGAACCTTTAAGTTGGCCATGTCTGGGTTTCTCATATTCTCTTTCCTTGCTTGTGTTACCCGAGTTACCAGTTATTCCACAACGCTATGCCTTCCCATGTCTGGAAAAGCCCCTCTATCTGCCAATAAAGATGTACTGCTTATATTCATAATGTCTCAGAGCTTTCTGATGTAAAGTAGGGTCACTTGTATGTTGTGGAAATTTTAATGTATATTGTCAGATGTCTTCCAGTGTCAGTTTTGTTGCAATACACTCATGTGAGCGTGTCCGCACATACAGGCACCGGTGAAAGACCGTTGGTTGTGGAAACCTTCTCGTGGACGCGGAGATCTGTTCGACGTTTAAGGGATGTTTGCTTATGCTTTACCAAGAAACTGGCCACCTCATAGTGACTGCATCTACGCTCCCAGCAAACAGACCTGCGCACATGGAAACAATAGTATAATCGTATAAAACATGGCTCGCTGAGCCTCGTGGAGTATGGTTCGAGGCAATAGTAAATGGTGGGAATATGCACACACTCTTGGTCAGTGTAATGTTTGCAGTGTTTGCACCCGGCATAATGCTAGGCACATTGTCTTGGATGCCTGCGTGCACACAGTCAGCAGGAAACTGCACACATTGCTCTGCACACGAACGATCGCATACATCACTACCTGATATCTATTTGAATGTATACAAATGTCTGGTCCTTTTTGAAGGTATACAAGTGTCTGATTGGCTGATTGTGAAGCCATCACCTCTCTTTGTTTTCCCTGCTTAGCCCTATAAATAAATGGGACTGTCCTAGGTCACTAGGACTCTATAATGACCTCCCAATGTGACACCAGCCTTTGTGTCTGTGTTACTTGGTTTTATGCAAGCGCGGTTTCCCGGATTATATGAAAGAGCTATAATTGTACTTATTAGCGCAGCGGAATTATTTGCTTGTAAGCTCATAATTTCCACAACAGTTTTGGCGAGCCATTGTTCAGGAGCCAACAGAACTTCCTAAACCAGCGGACCTCAAGGGGGAAAAGGGATCCAGAACCAGACCAGCAAAAGGCCGGCCTATGGTAAGACAGGATTGGGATCTTGATTCTCTGTCCGCTGTATCAGGTAAATTCTGCTTAGGAAAAGAACCTTTTGTTTTTCTCTCTTTCTGTATAATGTCAGGATTTTAATTGTATGTTATAGTTTTGTCAATGTAGGTAGGTCTATTGATTAGGAAGGTAACCTATATTGAAGTCCTCTATAGGATCTAGTCAAACCTAAAGTGTTTGTTATAGGTAACTGTATGCTTTGAGTGTGTAATCGGTGTCAGTGTTGTGTGGAGTATTTTCGTTTTGGGTGGAGTAATTTTGTAAGTGGATGATAGAAGGCATCCCCGTTCTGGTGAGATATTTGATTTTAGAGAGAAAGAAGCCATAATATTGTTTTGTGTAGCAGAGGATTTAATCGGATTGTGTAGTTGTCTGGGAGACACGTTTATATTGAGATATAATGTGAGGAGTAGTTTCTATCAGGCCGTTTAAAATATTTAGAAGTCTGGCTACTGGTTATAGCGATAAATGCGCAAACAATAGCCACTCCGAAGGTAACATGCAAGGGGTCTCTGAACGCAGAGTCTAACAAAAGTGATTTGAATCGTCATGGGCAATGGGCCGTCCATGGTAGGAGGAGTTATAGTGATAAAGGCGCAAACAATAGCCACTCCGAAGGTAAAGTACAAGGGGTCTCTGGACACAGAGTCTGACAAGAGCGATTCGAATCATCATGGACAATGGGCCATCCATGGAAGGAGGGGAAATCAGGCCTCCCAGTCAGAAATCTGGATATGGGGCTAAGACCATTAGACCCCTTAGAAGTTGATATACATGGTCTGAGGGTACAGCATGGTGTATTCCTTTGGAAGGTACTTTTGATGACTGGAGGTGGGAAAAACTCATCACTGAGTTCAAAACAAGACTCCAGACTAAAAAGACCTCGGACATAGCTCAGCTATGGCTTTTGAAATCTATAATGGTGAGCGGGCAGGGTATACAGAAGGCAATTTCAGTTCAGAAAAAGTGCGTTCTACATACTTGGCCTGAGGGGATAGCCGAATCCGGTGATCAGGGGCGTTGTTGGGTCTGCAAAAGATCTGGGGCTAGAGCCCATAGCAGCGGTCACCAACCTGAGGGGGGCACGCTGGTGTAAGCAATTTTTCACAGGCAAAGGAAGGCTGGTGTTGGCGTTTCAATCATCATGGCACCATGGTTGATATGGTGTCAAGTGTCATTGTTTCCATTGTTACATTATAATATATAATGAAGTGGTTCAACTCACCATAATGCTGAATCAGTGGGAGCCCTGGGCGTGTCACTTGCCACTGTCGCCTGTCACCAGATGCAGCTTTTTAACTTGCCACCATCACCTGCCACTAGATGTGGATTGTCACTTGCCACGTCACCTGCCACCATTTGCAGATTGTCACTTGCCACGTCACTTGCCACCATTTGCAGATTGTCACTTGCCACGTCACCTGCCACCATTTGCAGATTGTCACTTGCCACCAATTGCAGATTGTCATTTGCCACATCACCTGCCCCCATTTGCAGATTGTCACTTGCCACATCACTTGCCACCATTTGCAGATTGTCACTTGCCACATCACCTGCCACCATTTGCAGATTGTCACTTGCCACCATTTGCAGATTGTCACTTGCCACTTCACTTGCCACCATTTGCAGATTGTCACTTGCCACGTCACTTGCCACCATTTGCAGATTGTCACTTGCCACGTCACCTGCCACCATTTGCAGATGGTCACTTACCACCATTTGCAGATTGTCACTTGCCTTGTCACTTTCCACCATTTGCAGATTGTCACTTGCCACCATTTGCAGATTGTCACTTACCACGTTACCTGCCACCATTTGCAGATTGTCACTTGCCACGTCACCTGCCACCATTTGCAGATTGTCACTTTCCACCATTTGCAGATTGTCACTTGCCACGTCACTTTCCACCATTTGCAGATTGTCACTTGCCATGTCACTTTCCACCATTTGCAGATTGTCACTTGCCATCATTTGCAGATTGTCACTTTCCATGTCACTTTCCACCATTTGCAGATTGTCACTTGCCATGCCAGCCAGTGCCACCAGATGTGCATTGTTGCTGCATTGGTGGCAGGCTGGAAGCTCTGGTCCATTTAGTGAGGGCAGGAGAGCAGAGATGCGGGGTGGGCAGTTAAAGATGATGTAATCTCTCTGCTCCCCACCGCACCACTGACATTTAAAAGGCCCTCGCTGTGAGGGCGGAAGATCGCTGATGTGTGGCGGGCAGTGAGAGATGATATCATCTCTTTGCTTTCCGCTGCACATTGCTCCCACGTTGAAGTACCCCGGCTGTGAGGGCAGCAGAGTAGTGATGGGCGGGCGGAGAGAGATGATGTCATCTCTGCTCGTCCGCCCGCTCATCTCTCCTCCACCTCCAATGCCGCCCGCCGCATCCACGACCCGCTGAGACTCGGGGCTATGGGCTCCACATTCGGGGCTCCAGCCTCGATAGCCACACCCTAGCGACGCCTATGCCGGTGATCCTGTAAGGGAAGCAGAGGAAGCCCTCTCCGGGCTCACTCTGCCCTGCCAGGCAAGATCAGCTAGGTCTGGGGCTGCTGGTTCTTCAACTATTGTTTCTTCTAAACCTCCTACTGTTGCTACCTCGGCATCTCCTCCTCCTACAACCTTTTTATCCTGGATATCCAAACCTGACCTCACTCATAACTCTTCGCTCCCCGCTCTCTCTCTCTCAACCCTGTCTCCCCATTCACTATCATTGGAAAATTCCCATTGGCTCAAACTGCACAATCAACTCGTTCTCAAGAAAGGGATTGGATGAGCCTCAAGTCTACTTGACTATGATGCTTAACCAATGTCAACGGAGTCATGGCATCTGAACCTGGGCTTTCAATATTTACAAGTTCATTAGCCTATCTCCTGACATAAACAGTCAGCCAACTTTGCATCCCAAATCCCCATGAGCTATGGTGCCGAGAAGTCTAAAAAAGGCCCCCACCTGTATTCCACAACCTCTCAAAGACAAAAGGTAAATTTAATTGGCATGTATATAATTTGTCTATTGAAGGCACCAACAGACACTTTTGTCCTCTGAGAAACAGGCAACAGTCTTGTAAGAACAAACCAGGCCCATATCTCATAATAATACCATAAAATATATTACTATAGGGGAGAGGAAGAAGTGAAAGCCAACCAGGGATATATGGGGAACCCAGCGCTCTGTGTCACATCCTAAACAAGAACATGTGGGGAAAAGAAAAAAGCCCCAAGGATATTGCAGACACAGAGAGAAGTAAGTAAGGGTATACCCATAGATAAAAAAGTATATATTTTATTAATACAAAAGTAGTAATATACAATACAGGAGTATCTTATACAAAAATCACCTAAAAACAATGAACAATAGAACACCTAAGAAAAAATGAAACAGCCGCTGAGCTTGGAGTGCACCACAGATCAAAACATAAAGTTCGACTAGTGGGGCATATGTGCCAAGGAACCCAACATGTTTTGGAGAGCAAAAAGAGGGATTTTTAAGACATGTATGTTTCCTTCTTCAGGGGTTAAAACAGACGTACTGCTTCATTTCTATTGAAAGAGAAACATATAGTAGATGGTGTATATTAACATGTATTTATAACAATCTGATTGATTATGGCAAACAATATGGTACATGTAATAGGTAAATGGAAGTAGCCTGTACTTACATAGCAGTGTTTATATTTTTACAGTACACACCAGTAGACAGAGCATCAGGACTTGAATATTGCATAGCTGTATTTTCAAAATGTACACATATTTGAGGAAAACACTCTCATATGGTTGAAATGCAAGATGGAGAATCCGAGCTAAGTGGATATAAACAGGACCAGTGGATGCACCTGGGCGGTCCAACAATGCTCACGGGGATATCCCTCATGGATGGGGACGGACATCTAGTGGAATAAGGAGATATAAAAATAATAAGTGGTAATGAGGCTACATGCATTGGAGGTATTGTATGGGGTTAGGTGAACAAAAAAGCGTCACTGCCCCAAGAAAAACATTGCACTTGTAAAAGTGCAAAGGATAAGTAGGAATGAGTATTTGTAAATACTTGCAGTAAACATGTCAGTTGGTATCCGCAGAGATCCCTGGCGTTTCCTGGCTGTGTAGCAATGACTGCTCACACAGTCAGGTATATATACGCCCAGGGATCAAAGGAGGGCCAATCAAGGCAAAGCTATTCAAGCAGTAGGAGGAGGGAGAGGGAAACAAGCAGACCCAGGTGCTGGAGATCATCAGCTGGTGTCTCCCCGCATCACCTGTGCTGCTAAATCCAGACCCACATTCGTCTCCAATGGGAATCCTCCAGCCAATGCGGCGTCCAGCGTCACCGTGCCTTACGTGGTGACGTCAGATGTCGACACGGCCGCCGGCACGGAAGTGGGCGGATGCACTGGACGAAGGAAAGGTCCAGTGCGCAGATGCGGAGAACAACTGTCTCCACAGGTGTGCTCACCCAGGACACCCCCATAACGGGAGTGAAGCTGCCCCAAAGCGGCACACTGAGCGCACCACCGTGGTGTCAGAGAGTTCCCTTGGGCAGATGCGCTGTTGGTGGGCATCGTGGTGCATTGGTGCGCGTCGGCGCGCGCGCGTTCCCGTGCGCGCCGCCGCGGGTGCCGGTGTGCGGGCGCATGCGTGTGTGCTGGGACGCACGTCGGCGCGCGTCGGCGGGCGCGCGCGCCCGGTGTTTGGCGCCAACCTGCCTATTTAGGCCATCTGCACAGGGGGCTCGGTGCTGTCCGATCTTCAGCTCCCTGTATCCCTGCACCTGCTTCCTGCTCCCTGTTTCCTGTTGTTCCCGATCTCCTGACCACCGGCCTGTCTCTGATCCTCCTTGTTTGCTGCCTGCCACTGATCCCAGACCGTCCTGACTACGAACCTGCCTGCTCCTCTGTACTGCGTTGCCCGCCTGCTGCCGACCTCTGCCTGTGACCCGACCAACCCGCTCCACTCCTGCTCTGCATCCACTGCCTGTGCTTCAGTTGACTGGTGATCTCCATAACCATCTTTACCGGGATCTTCCTGCAGCTACCCGCCAGGCTCTCATACCACTCTGTGCTCCCGTGCCTCCTGTCCATACTACCAGGGGCTGGTAACCAGATACGTAAGGGAGGCCTCCCCCTGCTACATCGGGCTCACCTGTCTGCTACGTACAAGTCTGACAGTATCGGACAGCCATGTCCGAGCCCGAGCAGGGAACCTCCCCCATGGAGGAACTGTGTAGACACCTGGCGGGTCTCACGCAAGCTGTGAAGAGCCTCCAGGAAGGCTACACAAGGTTGGAAGAACAAGCCCAGGTCCTGTCAGCTCCAACCCATCCACAAGCTGCTTCATCGGCCGGAGCGCCATCTGCACCCTCAGTAGTTATGCTACCTCCAGAGCCTAAGGTACCCGTACCCGAAAGATTTGCTGGGGACCGCAGTAAATTTTGGGCCTTCCGCAATGCCTGCGAGCTATACTTTGCCCTGCAACCTCGCACTTTTTCCTTGGAGGCGACCAAGGTGGGCTTTGTGATCTCCCTCTTGTCTGGTGAACCACAGACCTGGGCTCACCGCCTCCTGGAACAGAAATCTGGAGCACTGGACGACCTTGATGCTTTTTTCACCGTCATGTCCCAGTTGTATGAGGATCCCCAGGTGACAGCGTCTGCCGAAGCCGCCCTGCACGCCCTTCAACAGGGGCATAGAGCCGCAGAGGACTATGTGGTGGAATTTAGGCGGTGGAGCTCCGACACTGGTTGGAATGATGCGGCTTTACGTTATCAATTCCGCATGGGGTTGTCTGATCCCCTGAAGGACGAGTTAGCACGGGTCGGTGTACCCCAAACCTTGGATGAACTCATCAATCTGGCTATCCAGATCGACCGATGCCTCAGAGAGCGTTGCTCCGAGAGGTCTACCAGCCAATTCCGCCCTACCTGGATGCTACCCAAGGTTCCAAGCTCTCCCAGCCAGTCCTTCCCGGCACCGGCCACACCGGTTCCAGATACCTCCGAACCAATGCAACTCGGGCTATTCCGCCCTTCTCTTGATCCAGAAGAACGCCAACGCCGAAGAGTTAACAATCTCTGCATGTACTGTGGGGAGCCTGGACACTACGTGAGGTCTTGCCCAAACAAGACACGTAAGTCGCTTAAGTCGCTGCCCATCTCTTCAATTTGTGCACCTGCTTTCTCTAAACCTGTTAATCATCTTGCTCTTTCTATCACCCTACAGCTTCCAGGAAAGATTATTCCAGCTACAGTCATCATTGATTCAGGAGCCTGCAGCTGTTTTATTGACCTGACCTTCCCTGCCAACTATCACATTCCTCTCCAGTCCAAAGTCCGGGGACTCTCGGTACATCTCGCGGATGGCTCCTCTCTTCGCTCCGGCCCTGTCACGCAGGAAACCATTCCTTTGTTAGCCACCATGGGCTCTAACCATCAAGAACTTCTGCGCCTGGATGCCATCTCCTCTCCCCTTTTTCCCATCATATTGGGGATGCCATGGTTACAGGCCCATAACCCCAGCATTGACTGGTCCAGTGGAGAAGTCAAGTTCTTTTCTGATTACTGCCGACAACACTGCTTACATACAAATTCTGCTGAGTCTACCCAATTACTCTGTTTAGACACCGAATCCGAGCTTCAACAGGTGGTCCCTGCACCCTATTGGGACTTTCTGGACATCTTTAGCAAAAAAGGAGCAGAGGCCTTACCTCCTCACAGGCCTTACGATTGCCCAATCGAGCTATTACCTGGAGCAGAAGTTCCCTTTGGAAGGATTTTCCCACTGACAGAGCAGGAGTTGGATACTCTAAAAATATACATTGACGGGAACCTGAAGAAAGGGTTTATCCGCCCATCTACCTCTCTGGCCAGGGCTGGTATATTCTTTGTGGAGAAAAAGGACCATTCCTTGCGTCCTTGTATCGATTATAGGGAATTGAACAAAGTAACAATCAAGAACCGTTACCCTCTACCTTTAGTGCCCGAACTCTTCCAGAGATTAGGATCCGCAGTAATCTTTACCAAGTTAGATCTCCGTGGTGCCTACAACTTGATCTGCATTCGAGAAGGAGATGAGTGGAAGACAGCTTTTCGCACCAGATTCGGACATTATGAATACCTTGTCATGCCCTTCGGTCTGTGCAACGCACCTGCTACGTTCCAACATTTTGTCAATGACATTTTCCGTGACTTCCTGGATCTATATGTTATTGTCTATTTAGATGATATCCTGATCTTTTCCTCCTCAGTCTCAGATCATCGCAGGCATGTCAGAAATGTGTTAGCTCGTCTCAGGCAGCATGGACTTTATGCTAAACCAGAAAAATGCCAATTCGAACTTCAAAGCATCCAGTTTTTAGGCCTAATCATTTCTGTTGATGGTATAAAAATGGATCCGCAGAAAGTATCAGCCATTCTGGAGTGGCCCGCTCCCTCCGATAAAAAAGGGGTTCAAAGGTTCATCGGCTTTTCGAACTTTTACAGGAAGTTCATTAGGGGCTTCTCTACAATAATTGCCTCCATCACTGAAATAACCAGACAAGGGAATCGATTCCAGTGGTCCCCTGAGGCACAATCTGCCTTCGAAAAACTCAAGGAGCTGTTCACCTCCGCTTCAATCTTAAAACACCCGGATCCTGCTCTACCATTTGTCCTTGAAGTGGACGCTTCGGAGGTCGCAGTCAGAGCTGTTCTGTCCCAACGGCAAGGCCCAAAGGCCCTTCTCTACCCAGTGGCCTTTTTCTCCCGCAAACTCTCTTCAGTGGAGAGAAATTATGATGTTGGCGATTGGGAGCTTCTGGCCATTAAATCCGCTTTGGAGGAGTGGCGTTATTTACTGGAGGGTGCAGCACACCCTATCCTGGTCTATACGGACCACAAAAATCTGGAGTATCTCCGAACTGCCAAAAGACTGAAACCTCGACAAGCAAGATGGGCTCTATTTTTCTCCAGATATCAGTTTCATATAATGTACAGACCTGGTTCCATAAATACCAAGCCGGATGCTCTTTCTCGTATGTTCCCTGATTTCGGCAAACCTGAGCATCCGGACACCATTCTTCCATCCGGAAATTTTCTTTTGCTCCAAGTGGATCTGTTATCCCGCATAAAACAAGCTTCTTTAAATTGGACCTCAAGTTCCGGAGAGGTGGTGAGGGCCCTGGATGGTCTTTTTTGGCACAAGGGTAAAATCGTAGTCCCTGAAGATTTGAGGGTGGCAGTGCTGGAGCTCTGCCATGATCATAAGATGGCTGGACATTTCGGTGTGCTGAAGACAACGGAGTTAGTGCAGCGCACATTTTGGTGGCCTTTGTTAGTGAACGACTGCAAGAACTATGTAGAATCTTGAACCACCTGTGCCCGGAACAAGAATAGCCGGACTAGAGCCTGGGGTCTGTTAAAACCATTACCCGTCCCGGAAAGACCGTGGAAGATGATATCAATGGATTTCATTGTAGAGCTTCCCCAGTCAGAGGGCTTCTCTACCATCTTTGTCGTCGTAGACAGGTTAACCAAGATGGCTCACTTCCTGCCGATGAAGGGCACGCCTTCGGCCATGGAGACAGCAAGGGTCTTCATTAAAGAGATTGTCAGGTTGCACGGAGTCCCATCGAACATCATATCTGATCGTGGTGTCCAGTTCATCTCTCGGTTCTGGAAGGCTCTCTGTAACTCCCTGGAAATTGAGCTGGCACTCTCCTCCGCTTACCATCCCCAGACTAATGGGCAGACGGAGAGAACTAATCAAACTTTGGAGCAATACCTCCATTGTTTTTCATCTTTCTCTCAGGACAACTGGGTCTCTCTGCTGCCAATCGCTGAGTTCTCCTATAACAACTCTTTACATTCGGCCATTAAGCAAACACCGTTTTTTGCCAGTTACGGATTCCACCCGTCCTTTCTGCCCAGGTCTTTACCTGAATGTGCGATCCCTGCGGTCTCTGAGACCATGGACTTCTTTCTTTCTAACAACAAACTCTTGCAGGACACCATGGCTAAGACCCAAGAGTATAATAAAAAGATGTTTGACAGGAAGTGGCGGGGAGAGCTCATCCTGGAACCTGGCAACCAGGTTTGGTTATCCACGACCAATATAAGAATGGCCTGCCCTTCAAGGAAATTGGGCCCCAAATTCTTGGGTCCGTTCACAGTCAAGAAGAGGATTAACAATGTGACCTACGAACTCAATCTACCTAGTACTTTGAAGATTCATCCGGTCTTTCACATTTCATTGTTAAAACCTGTTGTACCCAACACTTTTGCTGGTCGAAGTACTGACCCACCAGAACCCATAATTGTTGATAGCAAGGAAGAATTCGAGGTGGAGGCTATTTTGGATTGCAGGAAAAGACGCAACCAGTTGCAGTATTTGATCAAATGGAGGGGGTACGGACCAGAGGACAACTCCTGGGAGCCAGAGGGCAACTTACATGCCAAAGAGCTTCTGAGGTCTTTTAGGAGTACCCACGCTTCCAAATTGGCACAGTTGGACATCCGGAGGCTGCCCTTGAGGGGGGGCACTGTCAGAGAGTTCCCTTGTGCAGATGCGCTGTTGGTGGGCATCGTGGTGCGTTGGTGCGCGTCGGCGCGCGCGTTCCCGTGCGCGCCGCCGCGGGTGCCGGTGTGCGGGCGCGTGCGTGTGTGCGGGGACGCGCGTCGGCGCGCGTTCGGCGGGCGCGCGCGCCCGGTGTTTGCCGCCAACCTGCCTATTTAGGCCATCTGCACAGGGGGCTCGGTGCTGTCCGATCTTCAGCTCCCTGTATCCCTGCACCTGCTTCCTGCTTCCTGTTTCCTGTTGTTCCCAATCTCCTGACCACCGGCCTGTCTCTGATCCTCCTTGTTTGCTGCCTGCCACTGATCCCGGACCGTCCTGACTATGAACCTGCCTGCTCCTCTGTACTGCGTTGCCCGCCTGCTGCCGACCTCTGCCTGTGACCCGACCAACCCGCTCCACTCCTGCTCTGCATCCACTGCCTGTGCTTCAGTTGACTGGTGATCTCCATAACCATCTTTACCGGGATCTTCCTGCAGCTACCCGCCAGGCTCTCATACCACTCTGTGCTCCCGTGCCTCCTGTCCATACTACCAGGGGCCGGTAACCAGATACGTAAGGGAGGCCTCCCCCTGCTACATCGGGCTCACCTGTCTGCTATGTACAAGTCTGACACGTGGGGCCCCCCTGTACCGGGGAGCCTCGGTGGATCACCAAGGGCACCAATGGACCCCGTGAAAAATGAAATATTCGATACGGCTGCAAGTAATCAGATCCATCGGCTACTGTCTGGACGATTAGAGTTAAACTCCAATCATTTATATTTAGTGTCTTAAAACAGAAGAGAACAGTTATTACAGTGTAACAAATGCAGTACAGGATTTGAATATATTGCTGGACATTAGAAGCAGAGCTTTTTTCTTAGAGACTAGGTGCAGGAACTCCCCCTTTCTAAATCACCTCTTCTCCGCCCCCTTCCTACCTCTGAGCATTCCTTGGTTTTACCTCCTACCCACCCCCCAGTACTGACCCTTATAGAGAATACCGAACCAAGTATCATTTTGTGGTGCTAAGTAATTCATATGGAATTTGATAATGATAACAACAAAAGCAGTAAAATAGATCCTTTGCAGCCAGTATCAATAGAGCCCCCGCCAGCAACAATAGATCCCCCAACAACAATGGACCACCCACAACAAAATTCCCCCCAAGCAACAATAGACTCCTGGCATTAACAACAGATCTCTCACAGCCAGCATCAATAGACTTTACGGCAGCCAGCAACAATAGACACCCTCCCTCAACAGTAGATCTCTCCCAGCAACAACTGACCCCCTAGCAATATAAGACCCGCCCCCAGCAACAATAGATCCCCCACCAGAAACAATACACCTCTGCAACAACAATAGACCCCTAGTGCTGGAGGTGCTGGAACTGCGTTCCCCCACGTTCCCGCTGAAAAAAAGACCTGATTAGAAGATAAACCTGTAAACATGTACAGTATGAATACAACAAATAGCAAATAACACATGTACCCATATAATCATATTGTGCTGATAGATTTGGAGAAGGAGAAAAGGAGACATAGAAAGAAAAAGAAAAAGAGGAAGAAAAGAAAAGGAAAAGAAAAAAGAAGAGAAGGGGGAGGGGAAAGCGAAAGAATGAGAAAAAATAATGGCCAAGAAGGAGAAGGATAATGAATTGCCTCTATTTATTGATCTTTGTCATAGAAACCTGACATAAAACCAGGTAAAAAGGGCTTGATATTGAAGGCCTCATTGAGGCCAGGGGGCACCGTGGCATTAAGATTAAATATCCACCTAAGCTCTCGTTGCAGGAGGAGTTTGTCAAGGTCTCCCCGAGAGCTGGGGTGTATTCTGTCCAAGACCAATACTTTTATCCTGAGGCAAGTACCATTGTGGGCAAGTCGAACGTGTCTTCCCAGGGGTACATCAGGGTCACCAGTCTGCATAGCTTTGATATTGCGATACAGTCTTTGCCAAAGTTTCTGTACAGTCTTGCCCATGTAAAAGCAATTGCAGCTGAGTATTATTAAATAGACAACTGCATTGGTCTGACAGTTAGAAAAATGTTTGGGCATGAATCGCATTCCATTGGGTAAATAGATGTTTCTTCTGTGGTCCATGTACTTGCAATACGCACATGAGCCACAGGGAAACGTTCCCATTGTTTTGCACGGGTCTCCCCTCCCTGATCTCTGAAATTCGCTTTTGACTAGTAAGTCGTTTAGGGTTGTGGCATGTCTATATGTAATGGTGGGAGCCGGGGGCACATAAGGTCCCACCATGGGGTCTAATGTCAAAAGGTGCCAGTATTTCCTACAAATCTGTGCAATAGATGTATGATCACTAGAGTAAGTGGTAATAATATGGCTATGGGTCTCCAGGGGTTTCTTTTTGGTGGTCAACAAATCATGTCTGTTTTTATTCCCTGCACACTTGAAAAGTCTTTTTGAGGCATTTGTGGCTATATCCCCTTTCCAAGAGGCGTCGCTTGAGTTTATTAGCCTCACGCTTGAAATCTAATGCCGCGTACACACGGTCGGACTTTTCGTCTACAAAAGTCCAACGGACGCTGACGGACTAAAGCTGGCTGGTAATCCGATCGTGTGTGGGCTTCTCCGGACTTTCAACTGACTTTTTTAGCCTCAAATCCGACGGACTTTAGATTTGAAACATGCTTCAAATCTTTACGTCGTAACTACGACGGACCCCGAAGTCCGCTCGTCTGTATGCTAGTCCGACGGACAAAAAAACGACGCATGCTCATAAGCAAAAACTAAACGGAAGCACTCGGTCTAGTAAAACTAGTGTTCGTATTGTAGGTAGCACATTCATCACGCTGCAAAATCTCTGATCGTTGAATGCAGCGCATTTTATTTCTTCTTTACGAATGCTCTAAAGAACAAAGGTGTTTTGCTGTTCATAATCAGAGTTCTCCTGAACTGATTTCTGGATTCTTTTTCTCTTTGATCTCATGAATGATATAGTATGCATTTTAAAAACAATGTTTCCATACTAATAATACTTTTTCCCCTTTTTTTTTTTTTTTTTAGGTTTGTAAAGTTACCACAAAGAACCCATTATTCTAGTTTTTTTTTATAGTGATTATTTTTTAGTTTTTAGATAAAGTTAACCCAAAGCACCGTTTTTGGTTATGTAAATTTTTTTATTTTCAAGACTTACCACTTGAACATTATTAACATTAGTAATGTATTTTTGGTGTGTTTTTTTCAAACTCAATGAGATTGTTGTCCCTTGTTAATTTAACATTGTGTGTAAAATCAATGATTTAAAAGAAAACACATAAAGTCTTTTGCTAAACTCCAAAAAGATCCATTTATTCATGGTCAAAATAAAATAAAGAGGAAGTCAACGCTGGAAAAAGTCGGTGTACAAGAAAATTGGGATCTTGCGGAGTCCATATAAGAGGGAGCACAATCTGGTCCAAGAATCCCAGAGATCAACAGCACCAGCAGATGATCTAGATGTCCCCAGACTGTGGTCCTACAACAGCCTGCGTCTTCTGTCAGACCAGACTGAACCCAGGTCATCACTTTCTTCTCTTCCCTGCAGCCTTTCCTCCACGCTGCCCTGCAGCCTTCCCTGTAGCCTTCTTTGGAGGCTGTGGCTGTGGTGTTTCAGTTGTGGCAGGAGGAGGAGGAGGAGGAGGAGGAGGAGGAGGAGGGGGGGCTGCCTCATGTAGTTGGGTGTTTTGTGTTAGCGTGCCCTGCAGCCCCTTATGGATTGTTTCCCCAAATAGGCGCTCACAAATGAGGCGCTGCTCCCAATCCATCTGAAGAAGCCTGCTGGCTAAGTAGCAGCCATAGGATTCTTCCGCTTCGGGGGGGCTCCTTAAAAAACGGGTGGCCTCTTGCATGAGGCGCAGGGATGCGTCCTGTGTGACCATCCCCTTCCTGGCCCTTTTTTTGGGAAGGTGGAGGGGAGGCACTTGGGATTCGGTCAGGCTCCTACTGGGCCCAGCCACCTCACTTGGCCCAGCCACCTCACTTGGCCCAGCCCCCTCACTGGGAGCAGCCACCTCACTGGGAGCAGCCACCTCCTGCCTGACACTGGGCCCAGCCTCCTCCAGGATGATGGTGAATCCGGCCTCCTCCAGGCTGTCCATGGGCCCGGTCTCCTCCTGCCTGCCACTTTCCCCACATTCCTCCTGGATGGACTCATCCTGTGTATAAAAAAAGGACAATAGTTTGAGTATATTTTTTTGGGATCATCAATGACACACAGTTTGCTTCTCATGAATAGCAAATTCAATGTGAATACATCTCTTTAATAAAAGAGTCTAATCAGACACCCTAATTATTTCAAGCAGGTGCCAAACATATTTAGCCACTACTGTCAATTGATATGTATACACAATTTTGAGTGCAAAATTATTTTAGACAATTATAACATCCAGTTAACATCATTAATATTAGTACAGTAAATATTTGTTAAAATAATTTACCTGACTCCAGATGGTCATATCTGGTTCATCCAAGATGGAAGACCCAGCTTGCTCCTCATCAGCCTCTGCTGGGGTGGAGGGAAGGGTGGAGGGAAGGGTGGAGGGAAGGGTTGAAAGTGATGGCCTGGCTTCATTCTGGTCATCAAGAAAACGGAGTTGATTGTAGTACCACAGCCTGGGTACATAAACATCATCTGCTGATGCTCCTGATCTCCTTGATTCCTGGATCTTCTTATGCTCCCTCTTATACATGTTCCTCAAGACCCCAATTTTCTTGAGCAATGTCTCCATTGTTGCTTCCGGGATGGTCGCCTGGACAAAGGACAGAAGTCTCTCCAGCGTTGACTTCCTCACATGCTTTGCATAATACTGAGGGTGTTTCACCTCCCACAAATTCCTCATCTCTCGATATTTAGAAATAAAAGCTGTAAGGAACTCTGGATCCTTAAATAGGGGATTCATTATATCTGGAAAAGATGAAGTCACAAGACAAAAAACACTTTTATTATAGGTTTCTGCTAACCCCTCATCATCTTCTCCCTATGTAGGCCTCATCAATCTATCAAGCCATATAGGCCGCTTGCTACAAAGTCATGACCATAATAAAACCCAAAAAAAAAATATCTAAAATTACCTTCGTTTTGTAACGTCCTGGTCCACTATCACCTACGCACAGAACGTACGTACGACACGTGCGCAAGGGCCCTCTTTACACACTACGCATGTGTGAAACTCCGCCTGCGTCGCCCGCCCCTGACGTTCGAAATTAACTCATGTTCTCCGCCCCCTAATTCGACGCACAGAACGTACGTACGACACGTGCGCAAGGGCCCTCTTTACATACTACGCATGTGTGAAACTCCGCCTGCGTCGCCCGCCCCTGACGTTCGAAATTAACTCATGTTCTCCGCCCCCTAATTCGACGCACAGAACGTACGTACGACACGTGCGCAAGGGCCCTCTTTACATACTACGCATGTGTGAAACTCCGCCTGCGTCGCCCGCCCCTGACGTTCGATTTTAACTCATGTTCTCCGCCCATTTTTTGTTACGGCGCGTAGTGGAGTAAATAATGGCGGAGACACCTGACATGTTGACGACCTCAGGTAGTGGAGACAGCCCGGAGGCTGGAACGTCAACAAAATCTGTGAGGCCTAGATTTAAGGCCTCTAATATGAGTTTTAAAGAGATGGTGGAGATGGTGGCCATTCTTCACAAAGACGACTATGATGGGAAGTATGGGCTGTACGCACGGCCAAATTTGCGCAAGGCCAAAATAATGGCGAAGGTCGTGGACACTTTGCAGGCATCTTTTGGGGTCCAGCGCTCCAAGGATCAACTTCGAAAAAGATGGTCTGACCTGAAACTCAGGGAGCCGGATCAATACAGACGTATCCGGAAAGTTCTTAAAAAAAGTAAGTACTTGTCGTGTTTTTCTCTTGTGTTTATTACCTTGTATACTGCTCCATGTGCTTTTCCTTCCTATACGATTTTTTTGTTCATCGTTTTAAACGATCTTTTAATAAACTTCGTTACATATCTATAGATAGATCTATCTATCTATATATATATATATATAATAGATATATATATATCTATTATATATATATATATATATATATCTATTATATAGATATATAGATATAGATAGATAAAGATATATATATAGATATAGATATAGATATATATATATAGATATATAGAGATATATATATAGAGAGAGAGAGAGAGAGAGAGAGAGAGAGAGAGAGAAATATATAGAGAGAGAGAAATATAGAGATAGGTAGATAGATATAGAAATGTAAAACATTCTTTTTGAATATTTTAAGTTATCTTTTTTTTTTGATTTACATTTAGTTAGATATTTATAGATTTTGTTCCAGATATAGAGAGAGAGAGAGAGAGAGAGATCAAAAGATTATTAACTATATTTTGAGATATTGATATCTAGATATCTATCTATACGATATGTCTTTATAATTTTAAATATTGAGGTAAAATAGGAACTCTACACAAACCACTTCACTACAAATGTTGGAAAATTACTATGTACTAAAATATCTCTGTGCTAAGTAGATTAATAATTTTTTGTTTCACATAGGGGAAAAATCACTCAGCCAACAAGAAGACAGTCCACCCCAAGCCAAACATAATTGGGAAATCAGCCCAAGTCCCACTGAGGATGTGGAGGAAGGAGAGGTGGGCGACATGGGCACCCCACCAGGTGAGTGTCTGACACACCAGCTTACGGTAATCTATGCATGGCTGCCTTTTGTTTAATGTAATTTGTCTACTCTATTTTAGGGGATCTGGTTGTGCTTGATTCAAGCAACAGCGCCACCCCCGAGGATGTGGAGGAATTATGCTACATGGGCACCCCACCAGGTCAGTGTCTGAGACAACAGCTTTATTATGGTAAGGTAAACTATGTATGTGTGCATATTTCTAAAGACCTTTTTTGGTTTCATTCCACTTTAGGTACAACAAGAAGTGACTATTTCACCTCAGAAAGTGCCCAACGGCTAATTGGTCAAATTATGGCCTGGAATAAGGACATCGATGAAATGCGTAATCGGCTGGATCGTATGCAGCAGGAAATGAAGGACATGATTGATGTTTTGGGTCGAATCTAAATGCCCTTTTTGAAACCCCAAAACATCAATCATGTCCTTCATTTCCTGTTTTGCTGACCCCATTCTGGGCCTTCTCTTTATTTTTTTGGCTGAACAGAAATGGCTGTTTAACCTAATTGAAAAAAGGAGGGCTGTTTCTCGTAAATACCTAAAAAATCCACAAAAAAATAAAACTTGATTTTCTCAAAAACCACAAAAAAAAAAAACTTGATTTTAAAAAAAACAAAAAAATAACAAAACTTGATTTGAAAAAACACAAAAAAAAAAAAAACTTGATTTTAAAAAAACCAAAAAAATAAAAAAACTTGATTTTAAAAAACACAAAAAAATAACAAAACTTGATTTTCAAAAAAACCAAAAAAATAACAAAACTTTATTTTCAAAAAAACCAAAAAAATAACAAAACTTGATTTTCAAAAAAACAAAAAAATAACAAAACTTGATTTTCAAAAAAACCAAAAAAATAACAAAACTTGATTTTAAAAAAACCAAAAAAATAACAAAACTTGATTTTCAAAAAAACCAAAAAAATAACAAAACTTGATTTTCAAAAAAACAAAAAAATAACAAAACTTGATTTTAAAAAACACAAAAAAATAACAAAACTTGATTTTCCAAAAAACCAAAAAAATAACAAAACTTGATTTTCAAAAAAACCAAAAAAATAACAAAACTTGATTTTCCAAAAAACCAAAAAAATAACAAAACTTGATTTTCAAAAAAACCAAAAAAATAACAAAACTTGATTTTCAAAAAAACCAAAAAAAAAAAAATAAACTTGATTTTAAAAAACCAAAAAAAAAAAAAGCCTGTTTGCGAAAATCAAAAAGCCAAAAATATTTTTTGTGGATTAGGTAGAAATATTTAAATATAATTATATTTTTCTACATTATTAAGATATCATTATATTTTTGTCTATGAACATTTTATACTAAATGCAGAACTGAATGCATAACAACCATTAATAAAAACATCTCCTTATAGGAATTAAATAAATGTGTGGTTTGTTATTTCAAGGCTCAGTATCAGTTTGGTTATAATTGTAAAAAAGTTGTTTACAGTGGCAATGGAGCTTATTTAGACATTTAAAATTAAAATACAGTTGGCACTACAACTGCTCGACCATAACCTAGGAGACAGCCCAAAAGAAAGGCAAGCAATAAATATAATGCAAGATTTCATCAATATTTTTTTTATTGTAAAAAATTAAATATCCTGGCCCATTGCAATGGCCCCCCTACCCATAAAATAATTAACATATTGCTGTCTAACTTGACGGGCACTTTGGGGGGCCAAGCCAGTACGGACAGTATCCAGGCCCGTAAGGTTGGCATCTATTTGTCCGGCCTCAGGCCCAACTGTGCCTATATAATTATGAGAATGTTTGTTTAAAAAGTTGTGCAGAATGCAGCACGATAAAATGATAAAATTAAGTTTGTATTCCGCCAAATTAATGGCTGTTTGAAACAGGCAGAACCGGCTGGCCAGAATTCCAAACGCATTCTCAACCACTCTTCTAGCTCTGGCCAGCCGGAAATTAAAAACCCTCCTCTCCGGGGTGAGGGTTCTTTGGGGGAATGGCCTCATGAGGTGCTTGCTGAGAGCGAAGGCTTCATCGGCAATGAAGACAAAGGGGAGTCCTTCCACGTTATCCGCATCAGGTGGCAATCCCAGGCCACCACTCTGGAGACGCTGGCAGAACTCCGTCTGGGCAAATACTCCTCCATCCGACATCCGGCCATTCTTCCCCACGTCCACATATAAAAAATCATAGTGTGCCGACACCACCGCCATTAAAACAATACTGTGGAACCCCTTATAATTAAAATAGTATGACCCCGAATGGGGTGGTGGCACAATGTGGACATGTTTCCCATCTATAGCCCCTCCACAATTGGGAAAGTCCCAACGGCTGGCAAAATGGGATGCCACAGTCTGCCATTCCTGTGGCGTTGAAGGAAACTGGGGAATCAAACAAGAAAACCAAAATCAATTAATTTTGAAGCTAACATTGCAAGAAAATTAGACAATTAAAAACATTATTCCCCAGCATCAGTATAACATTCAATAATTTAATTCTTCTGGAATAACTAATATGGAAAGGCACACTTATCAGATTGCTCACCCCCTCTGATGGAACATTGATTACATTTTAGGGGGTTGTGAAATCCCTAAAAAAGATTACTTTTAGGACACGCAGGAATTTAGGGACTAAAAAGGCTACAAGACTGCAGTTGTCGCACTCTGCAGGTGCAGTTGCTAACCAGCTTACAGTAAATGAGGTAATGTAAAAAGGCATTCATGTTGCAAGGAGTACACAATCACATGCAAGGGCAATTAATGAAAACACTTTGAGGCTTGCATATGATTTGATGATGGAAATCAGCAGAGCTTCTGCTCATTTACTAAAGCACTGGAACAAATGCACCTGTAGAGTGCACATGCATTTTGCAAAGTGCAACATATATTTGCTTTAGACAAATCAACACCACAGAACATTCAAGCTAATTTTTACGAGGGTGGGGGGGGGTTGTGAAATCTAGATAATTGCTATTTAGCAGCACACTATTTGGAGTGAGTTTAGGTGGGGGGGGTTGGGAAATCTGGCTAATTGCTAATTATAAGCACACTAAATACACTCAAACAAAATACATTCAAAATGAGTAGACTAGGTGGATATGTTCCCATCACTTCATGCTGGGGAGGTTATTGAAGGAAAATATACATGCATGACAAAAAATAACAGGAAAAAAATCCAGCATGTGTGAGGATAAAAAGGGGACATTCACACTATATTGCAATGATGGTAAGTAGTGTTTGAAGCAAGAAATACATTACATTATCAAAGATTACATAAAAGAACATGTGATGCTAATAAAAGAAAAATATCTTACCTTAATATAGTCCTTCTGCAGGACCTGGATGATGGCAGAACAGGTCTCTGGGATAATGATCCCCAGAGCCTGGGGGGAGATGCCTGTCGAGAACTTAAGGTCCTGCAGGCTTCTCCCTGTGGCCAAATACCGCAAGGTAGCGACCAGCCTCTGCTCCGGAGTGATGGCTTGCCTCATGCAGGTATCCTGCCTGCTGATATAGGGGGTCAGCAAAGCCAACAAACGGTCAAAAACGGGGTCCGTCATCCGGAGAAAGTTCCTGAAATCCTCAGGATTATTCTCACGGATCTCACGGAGCAAAGGCATGTGACAGAACTGGTCACGCTGAAGCAACCAATTCTTGGTCCATGAACTCCTCCTCGCCCTGTTCATGGACTGGTCTTGGGCTGAAGAATAAACTACAGCACCAAGCACATACAATGCACGAGCTCGACGACGAGTACGTACAGGTAACATGGCTTCAAAACGGTCGGCTGGTCAGAACGCACTAAACAGAACGCACTGAAGAACAGCAAGGCCTGTGAAGAACGACCTGAAAATCAGGAACGAGCGGCCAATAAAACAAAGATTTCTCAATGCCAACTGACCAAACGCACTGAAAAGCAGATACAAACCTCACAAGCACAGACTGAACAACAGTTAAAACGAACTGAAAAATACGAGTCTCACAAGCGCGAATCGTCTCTCACCAAACTTCTACTAACACGAGATAAACACGAGATTAGCAGAAGGAGCCCAAAGGGTGTCGTACGGGCTATTGAACTTCCGTTTTATAGTCTCGTCGGACTTGGTGTACGTCACCGCGTACTAGGCTGTCGTACTTTTGTGTGGTCGTGTGTAGGCAAGTCCGTTCATAAGAAAGTCTGCCGCAAGTCCGCCGAAGGTACGTCGGAAGTATGTCGGACAGGCTGTCGGACTTTTGTAGACGAAAAGTCCGACCGTGTGTACGCGGCATAAGTGATTGGAGCAGTTACGCTTGATTCGTAAGTATTGTCCATATGGGATGGATTCAACTAAGGGTCTGGGATGGAAACTGGAAGAGTGAAGAATGGTATTACCTGCAGTAGTTTTCCTATACAATTTACAAGATAACATATTCGTGTCACTTTTGAATATTTCAACATCCAGGAATGTAATCCTGGATGGATCAGAGGTCATGGTAAACTTTAGATTGAAATCATTTGTGTTTAGTGCTGCCAAACATTCGTCCAGTAGTTTGGACAATCCATCCCAGACGATGAAGATATCATCTATGCACAGTACCTGTGCACCGCTCCCATTCCCCCAGGTACAGATTGGCATAGCCAGGGGCACAACCGGTGCCCATGGCTACGCCCTGTACCTGGAGGAACAATTGATCGTCGAATGAAAAAACATTGTGTCTCAAAATATGGTCCAAGGAGATAAGTATAAAGTCGTTGAAGGAACTTTCATGATGACTGGTTTGTGAAAGAATTTTTTGTACACATGCAAGTCCCTTGGAGTGGGGTATTAAGCTATAAAGTGCTTCTACATCGATACTGGCGAGAATACACCCTCGAGAGACCTGCACACCCTCAATAATCTGTAGTAAGTGGATAGTGTCACGTACATATGAGGGTATGGAAAGAACGAAGGGTCTGATGTGCTCATCCACAAGGCGTGATAGGTTTTTGGTAATAGAACCAATGTCAGAAATTATTGGTCTCCCTGGAGGGTCGCTAGTGTGTTTGTGAATCTTAGCGAGAGAGTAAAAAGTTGCAAGCCTGGGGTGGGGGGTGTGATTGAATTCAAGGGTTTGTTTGGAAATAACCTTATTTTGGAACGCCTCATATACTAAAGCATAAAATTTGTTGTTAAATGCCTGAACAACATCAGGGCCAACTGGACGATACCAATCACAATTGGTCAAGATTTTCATGCACATACGGCTATATTTGTCATTGTCCATTAGGACTATGTTTCCCCCTTTATCTGATGCCTTGATAGTAATTTCATGAAGACTAGACAGATTTCTGAGGGCAATATTTTTATTTGGAGTTAAATTCTCTGCTGTAGAGGGTTTGGATTTAAGATTTCTGATTTCTTGGCAGGTCATTTTTTTAAAACTTGATATACCCTGATTGGAGCTAGGTGCAGGGTATAATGAAGATGTTTTTTTAAGAGAGGAGTTCTTGGGGGCTACTTCACCGGAGGCACTTGCTCCCTTTAAGAGGGATTCTAGGTCAATCGTGTCGATGAAATCCCTGGGTTCACTCTCCTCCAATAAGGAGTTGAGATTCTCCAGGGCACGTCTTTCAAGGTTCGAAAACCCTCCATGTCAGGATTGGTCTTCTCGAACCTACTTTTTAAGAGGAGTTTGCGTGTGTATAGGTGAATATCCTTAATCACTTCGAATTTATCAGTTTTATTGGTTGGAACAAAGGTGAGACCTTTAGAAAGGACTGAAGCTTCATCTAGTGTGAGAAAGTGAGAAGAAAGATTAACAATATTTAAATTAGTGGAGTGATGAAACGCTAAAGTGGCATTTGTGGTGTTGGAGTGAGGGAGTTTCCCTGATTTTTGGGGACAAACATTGTTGGAATTTTGTGGGTGATAGAGACAGGTACATCCAAACCAGTTGCCGGTCCTGCCCCCTTGCCAGTATCCGTTGGATCTTGTGGCATTGGGTCATTTCTAGCACCTGAGGGGGGTGTATCAGGGTGGTGTTTGGGTGGACGTTTATTAGTGCCTATGGTGGAGGAATTGTCGCTGTCACCTCCCCTTTTGGGTTGTCTCATGCGTCGATTTTTGAAAGGCCGTGAAGATGCCATAGAGGAGATAGATGAGCTGTCTGATATGTCTGTATAAGGGGTATTGTGTGTTGACTTGGGTTTACGTGGACTACCTTTATTATTAATTTTATGTATTTTAGATGACCACTTATAGGCTCTTCCCTCATCGAAGGCCTGTTTGTCCCTCATATACTTGAGCTCTTTTTTGGAGAGAATGGATTTGTTAAACAATTCTATATGAGTTTTCAATTTTTTATTCAACTCCTGGAATGAGGGATGAGCCTGTAGTGGTTTGATTTTGGAGTAAATTTTGTCAATATTGCAATTGATGTCAATTAGACGTTTCTGATACTCCTCAATTAAAAGTTTCATCATTTCAGCAGAGCATTTTTTTAAATTACTTTCCCATGCTGATTTGAATATGGGGTCCAACTCATCAAAAGTTGGAAAAATTTGCACTCTAATGCCCTGTACACACGGTCGGATTTTCCGACGGAAAATGTGTGATAGGACCTTGTTGCCGGAAAATCCGACCGTGTGTGGGCTCCATCACACATTTTCCATCGGGATTTCCGACACACAAAGTTTGAGAGCAGACTATAACATTTTCGGACAACAAAATCCGTTGTCGGAAATTCCGATCGTGTGTACACAAATCCAATGCACAAAGTGCCACGCATGCTCAGAATAAATTAAGAGACGAAAGCTATTGGCTACTGCTCCTTTTTTAGACCCAACGTACGTGTTTTACGTCACCACGCTCAGAACGATCGGATTTTATGAAAACTTTGTGTGACCATGTGTATGCAAGACAAGTTTCAGCCAACATCCTTTGGAAAAAACCATGGATTTTGTTGTTGGAATGTCCGATCAATGTCCGACCGTGTGTACGGGGCATCAGGCCTAAAGGGTTCAGATCATCTCTAATATACTCCTCAAAGCTCTTAATATGCCAGTGGAGAAGTGACTAGAAACCTAATTCTGAAACACGTGATTCATTTTGATCAAAGTCTTGCTGTAATTTGATTGTAAAATCATTCCATGATAAGCTATATAGTACTGCCATAATGAAAGAAAAAGAAGAAAAAGAGGCTCGCCTTCAAGCACCAAGGATTGGGAGTGCCAAATCAACCAGAATATTGGACCACTGGTGGTTTCAACAACTAGAGGGCGGGGCCTGTGGCAGGTATCTGCTACCCAATTTTTGTATATAATATAGGGGAGAGGAAGATGTGAAAGCCAGCCAGGGATATATGGGGAACCCAGCGCTCTGTGTCACATCCTAAACAAGAACATGTGGAGAAAAGAAAAAAGCCCCAAGGATATTGCGGACACAGAGAGAAGTAAGTAAGGGTATACCCATAGATAAAAAAGTATATATTTTATTAATAAAAGTAGTAATATACAATACAGGAGTATCTTATACAAAAATCACCTAAAAGCAATGAACAATAGAACACCTAAGAAAAAATGAAACAGCCGCTGAGCTTGGAGTGCACCACAGATCAAAACACAAAGTTCGACTAGTGGGGCATATGTGCCAAGGAACCCAACATGTTTCGGAGAGCAAAAAGAGGGATTTTTAAGACATGTATGTTTCCTTCTTCAGGGGTTAAAACAGACATGCTGCTTCATTTCTATTGAAAGAGAAACATATAGTAGATGGTGTATATTAACATGTATTTATAACAAACTGATTGATTATTGCAAACAATATGGTACATGTAATAGGTAAATAAAAGTAGCCTGTACTTACATAGCAGTGTTTATATTTTTACAGTACACACCAGTAGACAGAGCGTCAGGACTTGAATATTGCTTAGCCGTATTTTCAAAATGTACACATATTTGAGGAAAACACTCTCATATGGATGAAATGCAAGATGGAGAATCCGAGCTAAGTGGATATAAACAGGACCAGTGGGTGCACCTGGGTGGTCCAACAATGCTCACAGGGATATCTGGATGGGGACGGACATCTAGTGGAATAAGGAGATATAAAAATAATAAGTGGTAATGAGGCTACATGCATTGGAGGTATGCTGTGCTGCTGAATTCAGACCCACATTTGTCTCCAATGGGAATCCTCCGGCCGATGCAGCGTCCGGCGACACCGCGCCTTACGCGGTGACATCAGACGCCGACACGGCCACCGGCACGGAAGTGGGCGATGCACTGGACGAAGGAAAGGTCCAGTGCACAGATGCGGAGAACAACTGTCTCCACAGGTGTGCTCGCCCAGGACACCCCCATTACGGGGGTGAAGCTGCCCCAAAGTGGCACACTGAGCGCACCACCGTGGGGCCCCCCCGTGCCAAGGAGCCTCGGTGGACCACCAAGGGCACCAATGGACCCTGTAAAAAATGAATCTGCATCTGCGCACTGGACCTTTCCTTCGTCCAGTGCATCTGCCCAATTCCCTGCCGGCGGCCACGTCGACGTCTGACGTCACCGCGTAAGGCGCGGTGACACCGGACGCCGCATCGGCTGGAGGATTCCCATTGGAGACAAACGTGGGTCTTGATTCAGCAGCACAGGTGATGTGGGGAGACACCAGCTGATGATCCCCAGCACCTGGGTCTGCTTGTTTCCCTCTCCCTCCTCCTACTGCTTGAATAGCTTGGCCTTGATTGACCCTCCTTTGATCCCTGGGCGTATATATACCTGACTGTGTGAGCAGTCATTGCTACACAGCCAGGAAACGCCAGGGATCTCTGCGGATACCAACTGACATGTTTACTGCAAGTATTTACAAATACTCATTCCTACTTATCCTTTGCACTTTTACAAGTGTAATGTTTTTTCTTGGGGCAGTGACGCTTTTTGTTCACCTAACCCCATACAATACCTCCAATGCATGTAGCCTCATTACCACTTATTATTTTTATATCTCCTTATTCCACTAGATGTCCATCCCCATCCATTAGGGATATCCCCGTGAGCATTGTTGGACCACCCAGGTGTACCCACTGGTCCTGTTTATATCCACTTAGCTGGGATTCTCCAGCTTGCATTTCAACCATATGAGAGTGTTTTCCTCAAATATGTGTACATTTTGAAAATACAGCTAAGCGAAGGAGGGCAGGAGGCGGAGCCTAGCAGAGCAGACATGCATTGTTAGAGCTCCACACCGCTGAGGAGAGAAGAGAAGGACAAAGTGGAGCCTGCAGGCTCAAAAGGTATCCATTTGAACCTTTTTGCCCCAGGGAACAAACTGTGAAAGTTTGGGCAGGAAATATGGTACTGGGAGGAAACCGTGGCAGAAATAAAAATCACCTCACAAAGAGCTCACAGGCACTCACTGCAGCTGAAGCAGCTCCAGTCACCTCACAAGATACAGCATCAGGGCGCTCTCACAGACAGAAAATGTCACAGCAAGACTCTCCATTTGAGTCAGATACAGAACAAATCCTCTCACAAACTTCTCCACAAGCCTCCTCAGCATCCCCAGTAATATTATTACAATTTGAAAAGATGCTTCATAAGGCTTTAAAACAAACCTCAGACCAAATAACAAACAGCCTAACCAAAGAAATAAGAGAGCTGGGAAACCGCACTGCAGCCTTAGAAATAAAAATGGATGAAATTGAAATTACAACCCAAGAAAATATAACAGAATTGGAACAATTAAAAAAAGAGAATTTAATACTTCAAACTAAGCTCGAAGATTCCGAAAATAGAGCCAGACGTTCAAACTTGCGCATAAGGGGAATACCTGAAACTGTGACAGACCTGCAATCTACTATTACTGCTCTATTACAAGAACTAAAGCCAGATATCCCTATTGAACGTTTAGAACTGGACAGAGTACACAGATCCCTCACAGCCAAAAATAAAGATGGACCCCCACGTGATATAATCACAAAATTTCATTATTACAGAACGAAAGAACAAATACTAATTGCTGCAAGAGAAAAAAAGGAACTTAATTTTCAAGGACACAATTATCAAATTTTTGCTGACCTATCCCAACTTACTATTACTAAAAGACGATCCATGAAACCCCAACTAATGGAACTGCAACGCCACAACATTATGTATCAATGGGGCTTCCCCTTTTCAGTCAGATTTAACTACCAAGGTACAATTTACAGAAGCAGATCAGCAGATGAACTACAACAAACCCTTTTAAAATTAAATCTGACAGAACCCACAAGCAGCAACACTCCCACACGCAGAAGAATGGCGTCATCTTCACCTTCAGGCAGCACCCAGAAAATTTCAGAACAAAATGGGAATCATCATTCTCACAAAAGAGGCCGTTATGCCACATCATCCATGGACCAAGAAGATTCAATGGACTGACATCCTAATTCCTGATATCTCTTCATTTATTATACTAAGAGATGGTTCTCTATAAAAAAAACCTGTATTTATAACTGAATGTAACTGCATTCTGATAGTCACACACTGTGTGGGATCATGTTACATTCCAGTTATATTTCTTATTACTTCTGATTCATATAGCCTTAGAAAATATAAGTGAAATAAGGAAATTCTTGTTCAGTTATATATTATCAGGCAATAACAATAGATTTATTACTTTTTAGGACAAATATGTTCAATAATCCAGAAGTAATGGAAGCTTTTTCTTTCTTTTCTTAAAACAAATATATTATTACCTAACTAGTTCCTAGAATTATGTTTTTGTTTATTCTAATCTGAAGCAATACAACCTCAATTTTATGAGTTAACATATCTAAACAGTTACATATGAATAAAATATGTAATTGTTTACTCTAAAAGGGTTAAAATCCCAAAATAATTCAAACTATCTTCATCAATACCAAAGTTATTAACAGTACCTTTCTAACTGAATTATTTAGCCTAGGGCAAGACTAACCATATACAACCACCCTGGAATAAATAATTTCAACAAAAACTATATTCTGCACTCCAATTAATGAAACATCATTTTGATGTCTTTTGACATAGCACTTCTCTCCTGTAAGTGGAAGATCCGTGTACCCCCATTAGCCCTCCTCATTCTCCCAACCATATTATGTGGGAGTGTGACGAAGGCACTTATTCCCCTGAGAGAGATATTTATTCTCTTTCATGGGTAAATTGTGATTACTTGCAAAAAATAATTTATACAATGTATCATCTAATCTCATATGTTTTTTGTTTACTCTTTACTCCAGAATTCACTGGTTTCTTTTCTATCTATTCATCTCTTCAGTCCACACAGGTTGATCTGCGCAGTCAGCTCTGCATAACAAAAAGTAAGTCAAAACTATTTGATCTGTTGCCATGGCACCACTGAATATACTTTCCCTGAATGTTCAGGGAATAAATGTCCCTCAAAAAAGGACCAAAGCCTTCCGTACTTTCCATAACAAAAAGGCTCACATAGTATGTCTCCAAGAAACACACTTCACCAAAGATTCTACTCCAAAATATATTTCTCCTTTTTATCAACAAATTTACACGGCTTCTGCCTGTACCAAGCAAAGGGGAACTCTAATTGCATTTCACCGATCCACACCATTCACCTTATCATCAGAAATTAAAGACCCAGAAGGTAGATACCTGATACTCATGGGTTATATAATGGATACAGCAATTACTGTGATTTCTTACTATGCTCCTAACAAACAACCTACACCATTCCTCTCACATATATTACAAGTGATTAATACACACAAAATAGGAACAGTGATAATGTGTGGGGATTCGAACCAGGTCCTCCTCCCATTTCTAGATAAATCACCTTTTACACCATCCAAAATAACCTCTAGATTACCTTTTTCTCAACTTCTTTCCAAATACAATCTGGTAGATTCGTGGAGAGAAAGTAACCCAATGAAAAAGAAATTCACTTATTTCTCGCACCCTCATCAAACCTTCACCAGAATAGATCATATTTTTCTAACAATAGGAATGATACCAGAAATTATTGCATCAGATATAATTCCGATTCCGTGGTCTGACCATAATGCAGTATACACTACTATAGCCTCAGCCATACCAAAAGCGCATGACCCAACGTGGTACTTACCGGACATAATGCTCAAACACCCACTACATCAGATGGCCATTGAACAAGCTTTAAAGGAATACATATCAATTAATAATACAACAGACATCTCACCAATAACACTGTGGGAAACTCATAAGCCTGTCTTGCGTGGTACAATACAAAGACAAATGGCACTATTTAAACGGGAACGCAAAAATCTAGCAAAAAAACTAGAACTCAATTTTAATGCAGCCTACATATCATTTCAAGATAATCCATCTCAGAGTACAAAATCTCATCTGGAAAAATCTAGATTGGAATACGATCTATTTCTCACTGAGTCAGTTGATAAATCCCTCAAACGCTCCAAACACAATTTCTACATGAATACAAACAAACCAGGTACATATTTGGCTCGGGCATTAAATTCAACTAACAAATCTTTCAAACCAATACGTTTGAAATTATCAAAAAATGTTTACACTTGTAATCCAGTTAAAATAGTCCATAAATTTCACTCACATCTCGCAACTTTATACAAGACAAACAATGAATTTAATCCTACAGAGGCTGAATCCTTCTTCTCAAAAATAACCTTACCTGAGTTATCTCAGAATCAAAAAAGCAGTTTGGATGAGCCTATAACTATAGATGAAGTTGCTAACGCCATAAAAGACCTAAAACTTAACAAAAGACCAGGCCCAGACGGCTACTCGGCTTTATACTATAAAACATTCTCAGAAATACTCTCTCCCATTCTCACTGAAACTTTTAACAAACTTCTAGATGGACATTCTTTTCGGCAAGAAACACTAATGGCAATTGTTTGTATGATCCCAAAACCCCTTTCTGATGATACTTCCTGTGTGAATTATCGGCCTATCTCTCTGTTAAACCTCGATATTAAATTATTAGCAAAAATAATAGCAAAACGCCTCAATAGCATTATAGGAAAATTAATACATAGAGATCAAGTAGGCTTCATGCCAAATAGACAGGCAGGCGATAATATACGCAGGGCAGTGTTATTGGCACATATTGCTAAAACACGGAAAATCCCTTTATGTTTTCTATCTCTCAATATTAAGAGGGCATTTGACACAATATCCTGGCAATATATGCAATATTCATTACAAAAATGGGGTTTTGGACCCCACTTTTTAACATGGATCAAAGCATTATATAATAAACCCAAAGCCTATATAAAATATGCTGGATACAAATCTGAAGCCTTTAATATCGAAAGAGGTACCCGACAGGGTTGCCCATTATCTCCCTTATTATTTGCCCTTATACTCAAACCCATGGCCCAATACATCAGAACAAACCAAACTATAACTGGCATTGAAGTAGGAGGTATTACACACAAATTATGTATATTTGCAGATGATATATTACTTTTTCTATCATCACCACAGGTCTCTGGTCCTAACTTAATACCAGCTCTTGATGGATTTGCAGCCCTATCCGGCCTTATGATTAATCCTAAGAAATGCCTAGTGCTTAATATTTCACTCACAAACATGGAATTGATCCCGGCTAGGGCTGCACTCCCATTCACATGGGCAGAAAAATCAATCCCATCTCTTGGAATTCATTTAACAGCATCTCATTCTGACTTATTCTCAACCAATTATCCTCCTGTATTAAGACAGATCACAAATCTAATAAAACAATGGTCGCAACTTCCTTTATCCTGGATAGGGAAGATTAATGCAATCAAAATGACTATTCTACCCAAATTGCTTTATCTATTCAGAGTCCTCCCTATTCCAATTCCTTCCTATTTTTTGAGAATAGTACAAAAAAGAGCAACTTCGTTTATATGGGGCTCTTCTAAACCACGTATACCTATACACACACTACATCTTCCCAAAAATAAAGGAGGCCTGGGATACCCTAATTTTACTAACTACTACAGAGCAGCAAATTTGGCCAGTCTGTCCAAATACCATGCAAAACAGGAAATCCCATTATGGGTATTTATAGAGGCTTCAGAAAATGACCCTCTATTAATATCAAATTTATTATGGCTTGATCCTAAAGACCGCTTTAAAATTCATAATCCCATAACTAAACACTTCTTATCTCTCTGGGATAAACTAAAAACCAAATATCAGTTACAATCTCCACACAATCCTCTCCTTTCTTTTATCAGAAATCCGGCCTTTTATCCGGCATGGATCTACCCAAATTCTTTTAAAGCTTGGACAACATCAGGCATTCAGACACTAAATGACTTCATAGCATCTAAATCATTCCTTTCATTCCCATCGCTTAGAGAAAAATATGATCTACCAAACTCTGAGATATTTAGATATCTCCAAATCAAAAATTTCTATACACCATTCCTAAAGGGGGATACACCATTATCCCAATTATCCATTTTTGAATCAATCTGTACAAAAGATCCATTTGCTAAAGGTACAATTTCATCACTTTATAATCAATTATATGGAGTAGCAAATCTTAATAGACCCTCTTACATTCAGAGGTGGGAGGAGGACCTGGGACGAACTTTAAAAGACACGGACTGGTCTAACATATGGCTCACATCTAAGTCATCTTCACCCAACATCTTAGCACTGGAGACAAATTATAAAGTCCTAACTTGCTGGTACCTTGTACCCGCTAGAGTGGCAAAATATTCACCTAATACCTCAGCTCTTTGTTTTCGAGGATGCCCAGAAATAGGCACATATTTACACATATGGTGGACGTGCCCAGTAATCCAAACCTTCTGGAAGGAAGTCTTCGTGATTGCATCTAAAATATTTAAAAAAATAATACAACCAGATCCATATTTAACTTTACTTAATCTAAAACCGGAATGGTTAACACTCTCTCAATTCAAACTTATGATCCAACTAATAACGGCTGCAAAACAAACAGTGGCCAAGGCATGGAAATCTCCTACATTGGTACTAGCAGAAACAATTCACAGAATGAATAATACAATGTCCCATGCTAAGATGGTAGCCATCGATCAAAATCAAATTCCAAAATTTGAAAAACTTTGGCATCCTTGGATAAAACAACAGTTCCTGTCAAACTTCAATGACTCTGTCCTGTTGCCATGGTAACAGATTAAATGACTTACAGAGACACCCATTCTAAGGCTTCAAAGAGAACTAAAAAGAATAATAAACTGACGAGCGGGACAACCTTGTGGACCATACCTCTACCTTTCAACCTTTTTTCTTCTTTCTCTTTCCTTTTCTCCACCTTACGATTAAAGCTCATTATCAGAATTTATTTGACCTATATACACTCTACTTGTAAACAATATGTATAGTAGGTATAAATCATTTAAATACCTACAAAAGTAACTAAGGAAATGATATATATCTTTAATTTAGGTTTACGTGAACCCAATGTTTAATATTTGAAATTTCATGATATTTACCTATATAAACCCTACTGTAAAACAATGAGCTTACTTTATAGATCCTTGTAAACTTACTTTATGTATCTTTATAACATTGTATACTCAATAAACTTCTTTTGACAAGGAAAATACAGCTAAGCAATATTCAAGTTATGACGCTCTGTCTACTGATGTGTACTGTGAAAATATAAACACTGCTATGTAAGTACAGGCTACTTTCATTTACATGTACCATATTGTTTGCCATAATCAATCAGTTTGTTATAAATACATGTTAATATACACCATCTACTATATGTTTCTCTTTCAATAGCAATGAAGCAGCACGTCTGTTTTAACCCCTGAAGAAGGAAACATACATGTCTTAAAAATCCCTCTTTTTGCTCTCCAAACATGTTGGGTTCCTTGGCACATATGCCCCACTAGTCGAACTTTATGTTTTGATCTGTGGTGCACTCCAAGCTCAGCGGCTGTTTCATTTTTTCTCAGGTGTTCTATTGTTCATTGTTTTTAGGTGATTTTTGTATAAGATACTCCTGTATTGTATATTACTACTTTTGTCCCCAACCTGGTAGGAAGGCGCATGCAGGTGCTTGCGGTCAGGATGGAGTCTGTACCTATCATTAGCATGACGCAAAGCCTCCTGGACTTGTGCCCAAGTGGAACGAAGACCACAGAGATGCTCCTCTAGTGCAGGAATACTCTGCGGAACAAACGAGTCAGGCAACATAGAAGGTTGGAAACCATAATTTGCCATAAACGGAGACAATCGGGAAGCAGAATTCAAGGCACTCTTGTGAGCAAACTCTTCCCATGGTAATAGGTCTGACCAGTTGTTGTGATGGTCAGAAATATAGCAATGTAGGAATTGCTCCAAGGACTGATTGGCTCGTTCTGTGGCCTCAGACTGCTGGTGACACGCGGAGGAGAAAGCAAGCTGAATTCCCAGCTGTGCACAAAAGGCTCGCCAGAACTGGGACACAAACTGTCTACCCCTGTCCAAGACAATCACCTTGGGTAGCCCATGTAAGCGAAAGATCTCCCGAGCAAAAAAATGGAAGCCAGTTCCTTAGAAGTGGGCAACTTCTTAAGTGGAATACAATGACACATCTTTGAGAACCGCTCAAACACCATAAGGATAACTGTTTTGCCTTGGGAGTTGGGCAACTCTACAATGAAATCCATAGACAGGTGGGTCCAGGGCCTCTCTCCATTGGGTATGGGTTGTAGAAGGCCCACTGGAAGGTGTCGTGGAGTCTTACTCTGAGCACACACGGAACAGGCAGCTATGAAGGCAGTTACATAAGCACGTAGACTAGGCCACCAGAATTGTTGGGAAATGGCCCAAATAAGTTGATTCTTACCAGGGTGGCCAGCTGCCTTGGGAGAATGGTAAGTCTGGAACACAGCAATACGGAGACACTCTGGGACAAAGCAGCGGTTACAAGGTTTCTCAGGAGAAGCATCGACCTGAGCAGCAAGAATTTTGTCACCCAAAGGAGAAGCAAGACTGGTGCCAACCGTAGCCAGAATATGATCAGGAGGAATCATAGGAACTGGAACCTCCAACTTGGAAGTGAAGGAAAATTGTCGTGACAAGGCGTCAGCCCTTACATTCTTAGTACCGGGTAAGAATGAGACAATGTAATTGAAACTTGACAAGAAGAGAGCGCTTCTGGGAGAGAAGCGTTTAGCCTCAGACAAGAATGTGAGATTCTTATGGTCAGTAAGAATGAGAACGTGAACAGTGGTACCTTCGAGGAGATGTCTCCATTCTTTCAGGGCTAAAATGATTGCCAGCAGCTCTCTGTCACCAATCTCGTAATTGCACTCGGCAGGTGACAATTCCTTGGAAAAGTAGCCACAAGGATGCATAGCACTTTCAGAGGTAGGACGTTGAGACAGAATGGCGCCAACACCAGTCTCAGAAGTATCAACATCAAGGATAAAAGGTAACGTAGGATCAGGATGTGCCAACACAGGAGCAGAAACAAAGGCATCCTTGAGACTTTCAAAGGCCTTAATGGACTCCGGAAACCAACTCTGTGGGTTAATGTTACATAGTTACATAGTTACATAGTAGGTGAGGTTGAAAAAAGACACAAGTCCATCAAGTCCAACCTATGTGTGTGATTATGTACGTTCTTTCTGGTCATATCGGTCAGGGGCTTGACCAGAGACGAGAAGTTACGAATAAACTTCCGTTAATAGTTGGCAAAACCCAGGAAACGCTGCAGAGGACGTAACCCCATGGGTCGAGGCCACTGTAGGACTGCCGAAAATTTCTCTGGGTCCATCGACCAGCAGTGGAAATTATATAGCCCAGGAATTTAACCTGTTCTCAATGGAACTCACACTTCTCCAGTTTACAATAGAGATTGTTCTCTTTTAATTTCTGAAGCACATGACAGACATCTGTGTGGTGGCTCTCCAGAGACTTGAAAAATATGAGGATATCATCGAGATAAACCACCACACATAACTGCAACAAATCTTGGAGGACATTGTTAATAAATTCCTGGAAAACTGCCAGGGCGTTACAAAGGCCAAAAGGCATTACAAGATACTCATATTGGCCTGTTCTGGTATTAAATGCAGTTTTCCACTCATCGCCCTCCTTAATCCTCACGAGATTGTAAGCCCCTCTCAGATTAAGCTTAGTGAAAACCGTTGCTCCCTTGAGGCGGTCAAATAACTCTGTAATCAACAGAATCGGGTAGGCATTCTCAATCGTAAAAAGGATTGAGACCCCTATAGTCAATACAAGGTCTCAGTTCACCACTCCTCTTCTTCACAAAGAAGAAACCAGCACCAGCAGGAGACGAGGATTTGTGGATGAAACCCCAAGAAAGTGCGTCTGCAACATACTCCTCCATGGCTTTATCCTCCAAGACCGACAAAGGGGTAAACCCAGCCACGAGGGGGGGGTTACACCAGGTTGAAGGTCAATTGCACAATCATACAGCCGGTGTGAAGGCAAACTACCGGCTTGACCTTTGTCAAAGACATTGCTAAAATCATGGTACTGCTCTGGCAGGAAGGAGAGTGAAGAGGTACACAGGACCTTGGCTACCTTCTGGAAGCATGTTTCACAGCATTGTGGTGACCAGGAGAGAACCTCAGCACAGAGCCAATCAAAAGAGGGGTTGTGCCTCTGTTACCAAGGATAACCAATAACCAGAGGAAACATAGGAGAGGAAATAACTTGGAATTGGATTATCTCATGGTGAAGAGCCCCTACGGCCATGGACAAAGGAACCGTCTCATGAGTCACATGGGCAGGCTGTAGAGGTCTCCTGTCAAGAGCCTCAATGGTGAGTGGAGTGTTACACAGCTGCAGTGGAATCAAGTGCTTTGATAGAAAGGCAGCATCAATGAACAGGCCTGCAGCCTCAAAGTCGATTAGAGCCTGTATCTTGATAGACGATCTAGCCCAAGAAAGGGTGATCAAAACCAGGGGCTTATCCTTCTGGATAACTGGGGATGACACAACACCACCTAAGGTCTGTCCGTGACAGGACCTCAAGGTTCAGGTGTTCCCAGAATGGGTAGGACAAGACTTCAAAAAGTGACCTGCCTGGCCACAATAAAGGCACAATCTCTCCCTCCTCCTAAAGGCTCTCTCATCCGCAGAGAGACACGTGAAGCCCAAGTGCATGGGTTCATCCTCACTGACCGACTCGGTACCAGGAGGCATGGGAGGTGAGGGAGGCACGGGTGGGACTGCAAAGCTCGGAGGCAAACGTACAGGAGGCTTCCGCAAGCGCTCCTTAAAAGAAAGTCTTTCTCTGAGTCTGGAGTCAATGAGGATGGCAAATGAGATCAAGCTCTCCAGCTCAGTGGGTATATCTCGGGCTGCTATCTCATTCTTGATGGAATCCGAGAGACCATGAGAAAAAGCAGCCACGAGGGCCTCATTGTTCCCAGCAACCTCAATGCAACAGTTCTCGTACTCTGTTTGATGGGCATGAGGCACAGCAGAAGCGGAGCATGCGGAACGTCAAATACCCTTTTAAAGGAGGCCACAAACTCAGGGTAACTCAAGACAACAGGTTTTTGCATCTCCCATAGAGGGTTAGCCCAGGCCAAGGCTCTCTCAGAAAGCAAAGATATCAGGAACCCTACTTTGCTTCTGTCCGTGGGAAACGCCTGGGGCAGCATCTCAAAGTATATCTCAACTTGGTTGAGAAACCCTCTGCATTGAACTGGATCGACCCCAAACCACTGGGGAAGCAGGTTGGAACCAGACATACCTCTTATAGAGGTAATACTCAAGGCGGGTGCTTGCACAGAGACTGGCGCAGCAGCAGGGACGGCCTGCAACTCAGATTGTACCGGAGCAGCCACAGTGGGGGATTCCAGTTGAGCCATGCGACTCAGGAGCGTTTGTAACGCCATGGCAAACTGATCCATGCGTTGATCTTGCTCATCCAATTTGGAAAAAATATTACCAACAAGTGGATTGTCTGTATCTTCTGAATTCATGGCCTTCGCCTACTGTCAGAAACCATGAACCAGACCGAGACAGAAGTACAGTAAAATCACACTTGTTTATTAATAAAAATAAAAAGGTAAATAGAGCAAGAGTAGTCAAAGCATAGCCAGAGTCCAGTAACCGGATCGGGTAGTCAGCCAAGCCAGAGTTCAGTAACCAGATTGGTTAATCAGCCAGGCCAGAAGTCAGCTGGAGATATTCTGACGAGCAGATCCACAACAGCCGGTTAACTGTGGAGAGAGATGAGAAATGGCAATTAGCCGACAGCTGAGCGGCGAGCCCTGACAATTAAGAACATAATTTTTCTGTAAATATATATTTTACTGGGCATGGTAATTTCTTACATCCCCCCCCCCCATGAGAGCGAACAAATCCTGGATTAGGAACCCTCACAATGGTTTCATTAATTAAGCTCCCTAGTTAATAATGAAGGTACAGTTTGACTAAGGGCAATGATCGCAACAGTTTAGAGTCCATGATTGTACCATTTCTTCTTCAGTCTTTCAGAATATTTCTTTCAACTCTGGAGTTATCCTGTTAATTGGAGCACACCTAGAGATACATGTGTTGTGGTTTGCTGAGACAGAAATGCTGTCCTAGATACTAACACTATTTATCATTTACAAACGTTTTTATTGAAGAATAACATAAAGACTGGGTGTACATGCACAGTGAGAACAATAAGTACAGTGACCAGGTAGTCTAAAACAGCTTAACAATATATCTCACATGTTGCCATTAAAATTGCTCAGTACAATACACAATGAACCCATTAGTTGGAAAAGGGGAAAAAAAGGAGAGAAAATAAAAAGAAACCAAAAGGAAAGAAAAACTCTCATATGTGGTATATGTGCAACCCGAGCGTAAGGAAATTGCCATCATTCAACAAGGATGTTGTATTCAGCAATATATGGAACATAGAAAAAATGAGCGTTAGAGGCACCTGCCTGGCAGATTCTATCAAGTTGTACAATAGTCAGTTCTGTTGTGCTTCTGCAGCAGGGACAGAGGGATCTTCGAGTCTGTTACTAAGCAGGTGTGCAGTCCAAGCATTCCATTTGCGGTCAAAAACGTGCTTGGAGTCCAGGAGAGTATGGTGTATTCTTTCCATAATCCTGATGGACTCCATGCCTAAAATCACCTGCGACTAAGATACATGGGAGTGTTTCCAATTCATTGCTATTGCCCATTGGATCGTGCTAAAGAGAGCATAGATTGATTTCAGGAGTGGGGGGGAACAGCTGGGAGTTCTGCAAACACATTTGACAGGTCAAGGTAACTGATACTCCAGAGAGAAGTGTTATGAGAGAAGTTGATTAAGAACATAATTTTTCTGTAAATATATATTTTACTGGGCATGGTAATTTCTTACATTCCCCCCCCCATGAAAGCGAACAAATCCTGGATTAGGAACCCTCACAATGGTTTCATTAATTAAGCTCCCTAGTTAATAATGAAGGTACAGTTTGACTTTCCAACACTAAGGGCAATGATCGCAACAGTTTAGAGTCCATGATTGTACCATTTCTTCTTCAGTCTTTCAGAATATTTCTTTCAACTCAGGAGTCATCCTGTTAATTGGACACACCTAGAGACACATGTGTTGTGGTTTGCTGAGACAGAAATGCTGGCCTAGATACTAACACTATTTATCGTTTACAAACGTTTTTATTGCAGAATAACATAAAGACTGGGTGTACATGCACAGTGAGAACAATAAGTACAGTGACCAGATAGCCTAAAACAGCTTAACAATATATCTCACATGTTGCCATTAAAATTGCTCAGTACAATACACAATGAACCCATTAGTTGGGAAAGGGGAAAAAAAAGAGAGAAAATAAAAAGAAACCAAAAGGAAAGAAAAACTCTCATATGTGGTATATGTGCAACCCGAGCGTAAGGAAATTGCCATTATTCAACAAGGATGTTGTATTCAGCAATATATGGAACATAGAAAAAATGAGCGTTAGAGGCACCTGCCTGGCAAATTCTATCAAGTTGTACAATAGTCAGTTCTGTTGTGCTTCTGCAGCAGGGACAGAGGGATCCTCGAGTCTGTTACTAAGCAGGTGTGCTGTCCAAGCATTCCATTTGCAGTCGAAAATGTGCATGGAGTCCAGGAGAGTATGGTGTATTCTTTCCATAATCCTGATGGACTCCATGCGTAAAATCACCTGCGACTAAGATACATGGGAGTGTTTCCAATTCATTGCTATTGCCCATTGGATCGCGCTAAAGAGAGCGTGGACTGATTTCTGTAGTGGGGGGAACAGCTGGGAGTTCTGCAAACAGCAAACACATTTGACGGGTCAAGGTAACCGATACTCCAGAGAGAAGTGTTATGAGAGAAGTTGATTTCTGCCAGATAGAATCTAAGGCCCTACAACTCCAGAACCTGTGCAACAGCGTACCCCTGTCCTGGAATCCTCTAAAACATGTGCCAGGAACCAGTGGGTATATTCTGTGGAGATGATCCTGAGTGTAGTACCATCGGGTATGTAGTTTAAGTACTGTTTCCTTTATGGATATAGAGCTTGTACATTTGTGCATGTTGTCAATCATGTCCTGCCAGTCCTCCATTGGGAACACCTGAGCCATCTCAGCCTCCCATGCCTCCATTGCTATAGATTTTGGAGGGGAATTATGGTCATTAAGGTATCGATAAAGTGTCTTATTTGCAAGTATTAGTGAAACTCAAGTCGTCCCATGGCATATGTTTGCTGCAAGTGAGTGTACGAACAAAAGGAAGCGCCCTGCAACAGAGACTCAAGGCTCACCAAACCCCTTGCAGACCAACTAAGGAATGACGTGTCAGAGGAGAAGGCCGGAGGGAATGAAGGTTCACCCAAAAAGGAATATAGGAGAGGTGTGTCAGATTTTAGCTTAAACTTCTTTGAGTAGAGGGACCATAGGTATACTGATTGGCCTACAATATTGTTAAGTGGGGTGATATCTTTTGGAGATATTGAGCGTGACCAGAGAAGATCCGGGAGATAATAAGGAGCCACTGAGATCCGCTCAAATTGCAGCTATGGTATAGAGGTAGGGGAGGTATGCCACTGTGCCAATTGGATAAGGCGGGATGCCAGGAAGTACTTCCATAAGTCCGGGGATCCTAAGCCTCCCCTCACCCGGGTTCTATACATCAACAGACGACCCAACCGGGGTTTTTTGTTTTGCCATATGAATCTGAGCAGATCTGACTGGATCGCCAACAGTGCAGAGCGAGAGACATACAGAGGCAAGGACCTAAAGAGGAACAAAAGTTTAGGGAGGATATTCATTTTAACTGCTTGAATTCTCCCTAAAAATGATATATGGTATGAGGACCATTGATTTAGAAGGCGTTTGACATTAGAGAAAGCTTGAGGGTAATTTAGGGAATATATCTGTTTGAGAGAAGGGGCTAGTTTGATGCCTAAATATTGCAGTGAGACATGGTTCCAGGAGAATTTTAATTTATCTTTAAGAGTAGTCAATAAAGGTTGGGGGAGGTGAATGGGCAAAGCTGAACATTTAGAAGGGTTCACCCCTAGGCCCGTAAGGTCATGAAAGGAGTCCAGGGAGGACAGGAGGTTGGGAAGGGAGATCAGTGGGTCAGAAATAAATAATAGGACATTGTCAGCGTATAGGCTAAGTTTAACTGCTAAGCCACCGCCCACCGTCATATGACGGCTGGACGAGGCTTCTGTTGTTCTGGGAGGACGTCATATGACGTCCTCGCCCTCCAGAGCCACTAGGGGGCGCGCGCGCGCCACCGGCGGCGCGCGCGTGTGCCCGCTGCGTCACTCGGGACCCGGTGCGCGTGCCCGGCGGCCGCGATGTCCGCCGGGCACCCGCGATTGCCGGGTAACAGAGCAGGAGCGTGGATCTGTGCATGTAAACACAGATCCACGTCCTGTCAGAGAGGAGAGGAGACCGATGGCGTGTCCCTTGTACATAGGGACAGTGATCGGTCACCTCCCCCAGTCAGTCCCCTCCCCCCACAGTTAGAATCACCTCCTTTCATACATTAACCCCTCGAGCGCCCCCTAGTGTTAACCCCTTTCCTGCCAGTCACATTTACACAGTAATCAATGCAATTTTATAGCATTGATCGCTGTATAAATGTGAATGGTCCCAAAAATGTGTCAAAAGTGTCCGATGTGTCCGCCGCAATATCGTAGTCACAATAAAAATTGCAGATCGCCGCCATTACTAGTAAAAAATAAATAAATAATAAAAATGCTATAAATCTATCCCCTATTTTGTAGACGCCATAACTTTTGCTCAAACCAATCAATATACGCTTATCGCAATTTTTTTTTACCAAAAATTTGTAGAAGAATACGTATCGGCCTAAACTGAGGAAAACATTTGTTAAAAAAAAAAAAAAAAATTGGATATTTATTATAGCAAAAAGTAAAAAATATTGTGTTTTTTCAAAATTGTCCCTCTTCTTTTGTTTATAGCGCAATAAATAAAAACCGCAGAGGTGATCAAATACCACCAAAAGAAAGCTCTATTTGTGGGGAAAAAAATGATAAAAATTTAATTAAGGTGCAGTGTAACATGACCGCGCAATTGTCATTCAAAGTGCGACAGTGCTGAAAACTGAAAAATGGCTTGGGCAGGAAGGGGGTGTAAGTGCCCTGAATTGAGGTGGTTAAATTCTTGACCGCCTTTTTTACATTCTTTAATATCAGGGTTATAAGAGATGGACCTAGACAGGGGGTTCCATAGCGAGGGCAAATAAAAGAGGGGAGAGGGGACACCCCTGTCTAGTTCCACACTTCAGAGAAAAATAGTCAGAGTTGCACCCTGGGAGCTTAATACGAGTTCGGGGGTGATTATAAAGGGCCTTAAATCCATGTATGAAAGCACCACTAAATCCAAATTGCAATAACACTGTGTCCAAATAAGTCCATAGGACACTGTCAAATGCCTTATTTATGTCCAAACTCAAAAGTAATACCTGTCTAGAGTGCATATTGGCGTCCTGGAGAATATTAGTGTCCAAACGAATGTTATCTGTAATCTGTTATCTGTAATCTGTCTGGATGGAATAAAGCCTGTTTGGTCAGGGGATATCAAGGTCGTTGTCATGAACCTTGGAATACTGGATTGTCATGAAGCTTGGAATACTGAAGTATTTCTCCTCTGATTCATAATGCTGGGACAAATACTGTTAGGAGATGCTGATGTCAATTCCAGCCACCTGTCTGTCTGTTGCCTGCTAGAATGTGTTTATTGTAAATAAGTCTAGTATGGGATCTAAGAGTCATTAGATCCCTATTGTTGTTTGTGTTAATTAACTCTGCTATTGTGTGAAGAAGAGTTCTGTGTTGATTTGTGATAATGTTGATTGTGTTTTCTGAGCTACAAGACGGCCAGTCTGGCCTAAAGGTCATGACTGAGTCATATAGGCTTTCTAAAGGGATTAGTTAATTAGCCCATGTTAATTAGGTTTCTGGTCACAGGTGTATGTTCAGAGTAATATGAGCAGGAGGTATGCACCTTCTCTTTTACTGTATAAAAGAGCCTGTATTCCTTTCAATAAAAGAGATTCCTATTTGAACTTACATACAGCCTGCCTGGTGTTTGTTCTGAGCTATCACAACTGGATTCGATCGGCACATAGCTGTAGTTCGAATCCCGGAGCATTGGATGACCGAACCATCAGATGTTGCGATCTGCAATCTGATTCTATAGACACAGAGGAGTGTCGGGAGAGTGGAACCGAGCAAGCAGGGGCCTGTTACATTGGTTGGCAGCGGTGGGATTTGCTCTCCAGTTACTGGGACACTTCAGACCACCACAGTGAATGGCCAGCTATGCAGCCTGCAGGAGAGCCATGCTGAAAGACTTACTTGAGAGCAGTGGAGGGACCGGTGGGACAAAGAACAAGGCCACCCTGATCAGTGAGCTAGCCAAGATGGATCAGAGGGATGGTGATGTGGGACCCCGGTCAGTTGAAGACTTGTTTCAGCAACGAGTTCGAGAGCGGTTGGCATTATATGGTGCTAACCCATCAGAGACTGCCATACAGAATGCCATTAGAGACATCCAGCTGCAGGATGAGCGACAAGAGAGAGAACTAGAGCGGCAACATGAGCGGAGAATGGCAGAAATACAGCAATCGGAGACAACACCTACAGATACAGCGCCTTTCTGTAAGTTGCCCTTTCGGGCGTTCAGACTATTTAAGGAAGGAGAGGAGGAAATTGAAGCATTCCTGCAGGACTTTGAGAGACTATGCCAGATACATAATGTACTGTCCCAAGATTGAGTTGCCTTACTGGCGAGTAATTTGACTGGCAGAGCAGCTGATGCGTATCGGGCCCTGGAGGACGAGGACGCTAAAGATTACGACCGGGTAAAAGAAGCTCTGCTAGCCCAATTTGCCATTACACCCGAAGCCAGTCGGTTTAAGTTTAGAGAATCCCGGAAACAAGCCAACATAACATACGTGGAGTGGGCACCACGTCTGCAATGAAACCTTAAGGGCTGGTTCCAGGGAAGCCACGCTCATACCATAGAGGACATCACCCAGCTAGTACTCGTAGAACAGTTCTTTAACCACACCCCTCCGGTAGTACGGGATTGGATGCGAGATAAGCGACCACAGACTGTACAGCAAGCGGCTACTTTGGCTGATGAATATCTGGACTCTCGAAGGTCAGGTGAAAGCGAGCGCTATCCACTATCTCGGCCCAGTCTACCAGCCTCTAACCCAACTTCAGTACCTCAGTGGTCTGCCTCTAGACCCCCAACCCGACCCAACCCTCCTAACGGACCTAAGTGCTATACCTGTAACCAAACCGGTCATCTGTAGCGATATTGTCCTACCCGATCCAGGAGGTACTGAGAGACTGCTCATCCATCCAGACCAGTGGCTCATTGCTTCCAGAATGAGCCCAACCATCGAGATGTTCAAGAAGAGTGTGGTGAACTTTTTGAGGCTGATCCTGTCCAAGCTGCTGCCGGAGATAATCAGCAGCACCATCGTCAGGCAGTATGGGTTAATGGGCAGCCGGCCCAGGGACTCCGCGATTCCGGGGCTACGATTACCCTCATCCAGCCTCACATGATTACCCAGTCGGCCCGGACCGGCCAGACTGTTGCAGTCAGGATAGCAGGGGGCAAGGTGCTACATTTATCCACTGCCCAAGTCCTCTTGGATTGGGGCTCAGGGCAGCGATAAGTGCGAGTGGGATTACTACGTGAGTTACCCGCGGAAGTACTTTTGGGGAACGATTTGGGGCATTCGACTTCCTCATATGCCCCAGAGGCCGCCATGGCCATGACCACCCAACGTCAGAGCCAACTTCAAGGCAACGCCACTCCTATGGGGACCCAGGTAAGACCAAATCCTCCTACATTACCCCGACTTGACAACCCTGTGTCCTGGGATTCTCCCTCTGACATTAGGCAAGAGACTCAGAATGACCCAACATTAGCTGGTTATCGGGACAGGGCGGGCAAGGATCCTGGGGGGTTGGGGGAAGACAGAATAGAGTGGGAGGGAGGGTTTCTTTATCGTTACACTGAGGGAATGGGTATCGGGAAGCGACAGGGTCCCCACAAACAGCTAGTTGTACCCCAGAAATACAGACGGGAGCTATTGCGGCTGGCTCACGACATCCCCTTGGCCAACATTTAGGGATAGCTAAGACCCGGAGTCAGTTGTCTCAAGGGTTCTTCTGGCCCAGGTTACATGCTGAGGTGCGAGAATACTGCCGGACCTGTGAGACTTGTCAGAAAGTAGGGAAGACAGGGGATCACCCAAAAGCCTCGCTGCAACCCCTGCCGATCATTAGAGAACCCTTTAGCCGCATAGCGGTTGATATTATAGGCCCACTGGCCCGCCCCAGTGCCACTGGGAAGAAGTATATTCTTACGGTGGTGGATTACGCCACCCGCTACCCGGAGGCCATTCCCTTATCCAATATCCAGGCTGATACAGTAGCAGATGCCTTACTGCGGGTATTCACTAGGGTAGGGTTTCCCCAGGAGATCAGGTCCGATCAGGGTACCCAGTTCACAGCTGAGCTGACGCAGCAGCTCTGGCGTCTTTGTGGGATTAAACCCCTCCAGAACGCCACCTACCACCCTCAGACTAACGGCTGTGTGTGAGATTTAATGGGACCCTAAAGCAGCTGCTTCGGGCCTTCGTGGAGAGTAGGAAGGATTGGGAGAAATATCTTCCCTATATACTGTTTGCCTATAGAGAGGTACCCCAAGAGTCCACTGGGTTTTCCCCATTTGAGCTGTTGTATGGGCGAAGGGTTAGGGGGCCCTTAGACTTAGTGAGGGCCCAATGGGAGGGGGTAGAGGATCCAGAAGGCCTCCCCATCCTTAGTTATGTCTTGGAACTCAGGGAGCGCCTGCGGGAACTTACCGATCTAGTCCATGAGAATATGCAATCGGCCCAGAGTCAGCAGAAGGTTTGGTATGATCGGTCTGCGTGGAATCGCACCTTTTATATTGGACAGAAAGTCCTGGTACTAAAACCCCTGAAGCAAAATAAATTACAGGCCTCCTGGCAGGGCGCCTATCAGGTGGTAAAACAGCTGTGCGATACCACCTACGTGGTTGCCAGCTGTGCAGACACAAAAATTAAGAGGACGTTTCACATTAATATGATGAAGGCCTATTATGAGAGGACTGAGGCCGTAGCTGCCATATGCGGAGCTTCCAGAAATCAGTAACTGTTCCAGGGGTGTGGAAGATATACGGCTAGGAGATAGATTAGGATCCCAAGAATGAGAACAGGCCAGAGAATTACTCCAGGACCGGCAGGAGATGTTCTCGGCACTCCATGGGTACACTCACATAGCTGTGCACAAGGTAGAGACCCCCGGGCAGAAGCCCCTGAGACAACCAGCGTATAGGATTCCCAGAGTAGTGCAAGAAGGGATGAGAGCGGAGATTAGGGAGATGCTCGAGTTAGGGGTGATCGAACCAACCGTAAGCCCCTGGGCTTCACCTGTAGTATTAGTCCCAAAACGGGATGGCACGACCCGATTTTGTGTGGACTATAGGCGACTGAATCACTGTACTATGACGGATGCCTACCCTATGCCCCGGGTGGATGAATTGCTGGACAAAATAGCTCAACGACATTATCTAACGACTATTGACTTATGTAAGGGCTACTGGCAGATTTCCTTGGAAGCGGAAGCAATTCCAAAGTCGGTCTTCATCACCCTGGTCGGCCTTTACCAGTTTCTGGTAATGCCATTCGGGATGAAGAATGCTCCGGCTACCTTCCAGCGGATGATAGATGAACTCCTCGATGGTCTGCAAGATTTTGCATGCGCATATCTTGATGACGTCGCAATCTATAGCCAGACATGGGAGGAACATCTTAGACACCTGGGAATAGTGCTAGATAGGATTCAAGCCGCTAACCTGACCCTGAATCCAGACAAATGTAATATCGGGATGTCTGAGGTGCAATATCTGGGACATAGAGTGGGATGTGGGAAGCAGAGGCCAGAACCTGCAAAAATTGAGGCCGTCCTAAACTGGCCAGTTCTCAGAAACAAGACCCAGGTACTTGCATTTTTAGGGACAGCAGGGTACTACAGGAAGTTTGTACCCCACTACAGTGACATAGCCAAACCCCTGACGGACCTGACCAAAAAGACTCTCCCTAGACAGGTCCTGTGGTCCCCAGAGTGCGAGATAGCGTTTCATCAGTTAAAAACCGCCCTAACGCAAGCTCCCATACTGGCGGCACCCGATCCTAACAAACGCTTTGTCATTCATACAGATGCCTCCATGTTCGGACTGGGAGCCGTACTGAGTAAAATTGGCGATGACGGGAAAGAGCACCTGGTGGCGTATCTCAGCCGCAAGTTGTTACCCCATGAAGCTGGATATGCTGCCGTGGAAAAAGAGTGTTTGGCCTTAGTCTGGGCTTTAAAGAAATTGCAGCCCTATGTGTATGGATGCTCTTTTACCGTCATGACGGACCATAATCCCTTGATATGGCTTAACCGGGTGGTGGGAGAGAACGGCCGATTACTAAGGTGGAGCCTGGCTTTGCAACCGTACAATTTCAGCATACAATATTTATGTCGCGATCTAAAATCTGATTCTATAGCCGCAGAGGAGTGTCAGGAGAGTGGAGTGAGCAGGGGCTCGTTACAGTCGTTATAACTTTGGCCAGGCGGTCTGCCAAAGTCCATCCAAATATTTTTAAGTCATTGTTTATAACTGAAATTGGGCAGAAATTTTGGGGGAGGGTATGGGCTATGCCTGGTTTGGGTATGAGGGACATATTTGCCAGTAGCATTTCTTCAGGGAAATGTTTCCCTTTGAGGATGTGGTTATACAGTTTAGTTAGTGTGGGGATTAAGGATTCTGCAAATTTTTTATAATAGATGGCTGAGAATCCATCTGGGCCAGGGGCTTTGGAAGGTTTAAGGGAGGAGATGATAGAGGCCACTTCTTCTGATGAACAAGGGGCATTGAGGATTGCTAAGTGCTCCTCTGATAGTTGAGGGAGTGAGAGGGTGTCTAACCATGTTTGTGAGGGAGGAGGAAGAGAGGGGTCTGGGCCTGAAAATAGTTTCTGGTAAAAGGAGGAGAAGATATTCAGAACTTGTTTGGGATGGGTGGTGAGGTTGCCTTTGTGGTTTTTCAGCTTGTAAAGGTGGGTTGGTTGAGTGGTCTGTTTGAATTTACGCGTGAACATTGTGGAAGCTGAATTACTGGGAAGGAGGAAACGGGCCTTGGACCATCTAAGAGATTTTTCTGTGTGTTCTGAAAATATGTCATCTAGGGCTCTTCTTTTTTCATTTATCTGGAGGAGCAACTCCTGTGAAGGTGTCTGAGTGTGTCTATGGTACAGTTGTTCAAGATCTGAGGTGAGTTTGCGAGTGTCATGCTGTTTTTGACGTTTCTTAGTTGTTGAGGTTACTATAAGGTGGCCCCTCATCACAGCTTTATGAGCTGCCCAAAGGGAGGTGGGGGAAATATCCTCTACATTGTTGTGTCTAAAATATTCCTTGAGGCGTTACGACAACTAGGTCAAAACCACAGGGTCAGTAAGTAATGTGCCATTAAGGCGCCAGGATCTGGCTGCATGGGTGAGGCCTAGACAAGAAATTTGGGTGGAAACTATGTGGTGGTCAGGCCAGGAGCAAATATGTATATTGGCTGAGGTAGAGTTTACAAGTCAGGGAAGGAGTGCAAAGATATAGTTCAGGCGGGAGTAACTATTGTGGGGGTGGGAATAGAAAGTGTATTCTTTAGAGCCTATGTTATGAGCCCTTCAGACATCAATTAGTTGAGAGGACTTCAAGGAGTGTTGAAGGGATTTAGGAAAGGCTTTGGAAGTGGGGCATGTTCGACTTCTATCCATCCCCGAATGGGCCACTAGGTTAAAATCCCCCCCAATTAACAGGTGAGGGGAGTGGAACCTGTCTAGGATCTGAAAAAATTCTTTAAAAAATGTAGCCTGTGAGGCGTTAGGTGCATAAACTGAGGCCAAAGTTAATTGTTTATCCTGAATGGAGCCTTTAACTATCACAAAGCGACTGCTTGGATCTCTATATAACTGTTGAGTCTGAAACATCACCAAATTTTTAATAAGGATAGCTGCCCCTCTAGACCTGGACCCATAGGTTGAGAAGTATCCTAGAGTATTCTGTCCAGTTCTGGGCACCAGTCCTCAGGAAGGATGTACTGGAAATGAAGCGAGTACAAAGAAGGGCAACAAAGCTAATAAAGGGTCTGGAGGATCTTAGTTATGAGGAAAGGTTGTGAGCACTGAACTTATTCTCTCTGGAGAAGAGAAGCTTGAGAGCAGATATGATTTCAATATACAAATACCATACTGGTGACCCTACAATAGAAATAAAACTTTTTCGCAGAAGAGAGTTTAACAAGACTCGTGGCCACTCATTAAAAGAAAAGAGGTTTAACCTTAAACTACGTAGAGGGTTCTTTACTGTAAGAGCGGCAAGGATGTAGAATTCCCTTCCACAGGCGGTGGTCTCAGCGGGGAGCATCGATAGTTTCAAGAAACTATTAGATAAGCACCTAAATGAACGCAACATACAGGGATATACAATGTAATACTGACACATAATCACACATAGGTTGGACTTAATGGACTTGTGTCTTTTTTTCAACCTCGCCTACTATGTAACTATGTAACATTGTTTGAATGTTTTGTCTAAATATTATGGGTGGTTATCGGTGGAGAAATGCGTCTCCTAAAGTAGGAGTACATCAGCTCCAAGAGATTTGTAAATTTAAAATGCTTTTCTCCTTTTATTGCGGGGGATTAAACCCTTTTATATTGTGGGAGATTACTTTAAGACCCATGGTGTGTTTAAGGTGAAAAATTTAGGATCCAAAAGGGGTCCAGGCTGAGAGGGGGCACCCAAACAGCAGTACATTTTACCCCTACGGGAGCATACAGCTAATGTAAATAACCCTACAAGGTGATGTGCAATTTCAATTTGACCTGACTGGAGGGATAGCAACGCATGTATCCCAATGGTGGAAACATCTGATATGAGTAGCACAAAAAGAATTAGAAAAATAAAACAGGGAACAAAAAGAAACAAAAAAACTAGTAACCATAGAACTGGGCCAAAAAATGGCAATACATAGTCTTGGGGGGTCAAGGGGGAAAACGCCCCAGAGATCCAAAAAAAAATGTCCATTTGGACCAAAAGGTCCAACACTCAAAATTCTTGGATCTGTAGAGTTTGCATAAATGCAACAGTATCATGAGAATTTACCTGTGAGGGGCCCACCCGCTCCGACACCACGAAACAGATGGGGAGCCGACAGATCCCAGACGGTGACGAGTGTAGGGTCAGTCAAGCGGACACAACCGGAAATCCGCGGTGAGCCGGGAGACTCCAGGTGCAGCAAAGCATGGTGGGAGAGGTCCATTGTTCTTAACCTTGAGAAAAAAAAGAGACAAAAAACGTAGAGAGGAAACAAAAAGGTAAAAATGAGAGGTGCAGTTAGTCCCGATGTTGATCACGGCGATCTCTTCTGGGAGGTGGGGTAGCCCAAATAGCTGAGTGACACGGAGTGGACGGTAGCCTGGGCAGGGTAGCCGTGTTTAGGAGGCCAGCTTCACCAGCAATTCCTTGCCTTCTACTATTGTGGTAACGGTGTAAGTCGTGCCATTGTGAGGTACCTGGAGCTTAAAGGGGAAACCTCAACGGTAGCAGATACTTGCAGACTGAAGACTGAAGACTGGCCAACTGATGCGACTGCGAAGAAACTGTACGAAACTCCAAGTCTTCTATGAACAAGCAGAGAAAATTGGAGCCAGGTTTGCTGAGAAAGGATACGATCAAGGATACATAAGGAAAAAAAACGCAGAAGTCGCAGTAATGGATCGCAAGACACTGATTAAAGACAAAACCCTACAGAAACGCCCAATAGAGGGACCAGCGCTTATTTTCGACTATAACGCACAACACAAAAAGATAGAAAAAAAAAAAAAATAGTCAGACGTCACTGGCACATTCTGCTGACAGACCCACAACTACAAGAAAGATTAAGAAAAAACCCCAGATTTATCTATAGAAGAGCACCATCAATTCGCGATAAACTGGTGAAAAGTGTGATAGATCCTCCAAGAAAACCCTTTACGTTCTTTTGAGGGAAAGTATTCTTCCCATGCAAAAGATGCTTCGCATGTCTAAGAACCAGACGCCCCAATGAGAAAGTGTTTCATTTTTCATCTACATCTACGGGGGACACCTATGAAGTCCATAATTTTGTTTGTTGCAATACAGAGGGGGCTGTTTATGCCCTACAATGTAGTTGCGGTTTGCAATATATAGGCCGCACAAAAAGACCGCTTAAAGTTCGAATTAAAGAACATGTAAAAAATATCATAAATGGATACGATAAACACAGTGTATCCAAACACTTTTTATTACACCACAACAAAGACCCTTCTCATTTAAAATTCTGGGGCATTGAACCCTATGTGAGGCATTGGCGGGGGGGACACAAGGTTAGGACCCTCAGCCAAATGGAATCCAGGTGGATTTTCACCATGGACACCTTCTCGCCAAGAGGCCTCAATATAGAGTTTGACTTGAACTGTTTCCTAAGTAACTTTTAAAAACTTATCTTTTATATTTTAGAGATTTTTTATTGATATATTTTTTCGTAATATTTCACTATCGTACTCATCACATGATGTCGACATGTAAGGTTGAGGCTGTATACACAACATTACTTTATCCCACCACTGTCGACTAGGGAATCATGCGACAGAGACACCCAGATTTTATATATATATATCTCTAGGTTTATTTATTTTTCTATAGATTATTCCCAGGTGCATACCTATGATATGTGCATACCTTTGCTATGTGCATACCGATGCTATGTGCACAGCACCCTCCTAGAATTGAATTAATTATATACCTCCATTCTGCAGCAGCACTTTAGACTGTGTACATGCTATGATATATGTATTGTTTTATATTCTACTGTATAGAGATGCCTTTCCCCGACCGATCGGTTTTTATATATATATTATATATATATATAAAACTGTTTTAGATTATATTTTTTATTTTTTATTTTAATAATATTTTTTTAATATTTCAAAATAAAGAATGCGCTTTATCATATACGGACATAAGGTCCGACTAAGTATGGGCATACAACATAGCTCTGACCACCGGACCTATCCATATGTCCACCCCTGTTAATTATTTCCCCTTATCTCTAATGTTTATTCTATGTTTCCTGCCCAGCTGTCGGCCTGTGTATGCCGCTAGGGCAGCCACCGCCGCACACAGGCGAACGGTTACGCTGTCTGCCGAGATAGTATGTAAGGTTCCCCTTTGCTGACAGTCGTGATGTGCGTGACTGTTGATTGGCCAGATCTGACGTGGCTGCTAGTATATAGCCCCCGCCCCCGGTACCATGATTGGCTGACTAACAGCATAGCTGCGCCCATTCGCCCTAGGCAAAATGGCCGCTGTAGTACTTCTTGGCGGCTCCGGGAAAATGACCGCCCATTATAGCTTATGGAGAGATATTTAAGGACACCTACAGTGCCTCCCTGTATCCCCTGAAGAAGTCACGTGACCGTGACGTCACGCGTAGGGACAGGACAGGCACTCTATGACTGTTTTTTGCATTACGAGCTCGCTGCTCGTCGGATCTCCACCCGGTATCAGTGATTGTAATGTGAGTACATACATTTTTTAATAAAGAGTTATACGCTTGCCATACAATATTACACCATTGTGGGCTTCCTTCTTTTGATTTATCTGGGTGACCCCGGGACACTACTTGAAGGAATAGATGCCTGCATAGGAGACAGAGCAGGATAGGCCGACATCCCTACCAATCCCCTACAGCTGGTTGATTCCACTGCCTCCACAACGAAAGGTTGCCATGCCCTTAAGTGGCTAAATGCGAGTACCCCATTACCTTCAGGTAGGGGGCCACTGCCCACCAGTGTGTGCTGTGCTGCATGAAGAGTCACCACTACTGTCATGCATATTTAGCACCAAGTGGACCACTCATATTCTGTGGACTTTGAATTATTGATCATTTTTTAAGAGGAGCACTTTTTTGTTGCATGTGTTACCTACATGCATATGAATGTACTTTATATCACTCAGCCATATCAAGACCCCGGGACACTACTTGAAGGAATAGATGCCCGCATAGGAGACAGACCAGGATAGGCCGACATCCCCACCAATCCCCTACAGCTGGTTGATTCCACTGCCTCCACAACGAAAGGTTGCCATGCCCTTAAGTGGCTAAATGCGAGTACCCCATTACCTTCAGGTAAGGGGCCACTGCCCACCAGTGTGTGCTGTGCTGCATGAAGAGTCACCACTACTGTCACGCATATTTAGCACCAAGTGGACCACTCATATTCTGTGGACTTTGAATTATTGATCATTTTTTAAGAGGAGCACTTTTTTGTTGCACGTGTTACCTACATGCATATGAATGAACTTTATATCACTCAGCCATATCAAGACTGTCACTCTATGTTATGCACTTTAAGCACGATTCACCTTGTATGTATACACCAGGGAGTGTGTTGAGTCACAGGTGTATGTCAGTCCAGCCAGAAACTGATTACGTCTAAAGTTAGTTTGTTATATAATTTTTTTATGTATTCTGTGTGTATTTAGAATTAAATAGCACTAATCACTTTTCACCAATTTTATGTGTTTTTATTGTTAGAACTAGTAGAATTTCTGTATAATAGGTCTATTGTTATACGCTGCTAGAAGACATACCACCACTTTATGCTTTTATCACAGTGTCACATTTTGGAACTAGTTTACTGCTATAATATTTACCTTAATTTTTATGCTTGAAGATACACACCATCACTGAGGTATTACACATAGAATAAGTGTTCATCTTAAGGATTAGCGCAGCACCACATCTTTACTCATCTTCATTTTAGCGAGGGACAGGCTGTACCCTATTCTGTGTAGGCTGCTTTTCCTTGTTTCACTTTGATTTTGGGCTTTTCCTTTTCTCACTCACCCCGTCTTACGATAGCGCAGGAATACCCCATAACCTTTTACGAATCTCCAGAGATAACGTGTTGGTAGATTTGTGCAGCTCTGATTGGAATTTCTGGGCAATCTTGTCATACATCAGGGTAAGACTTTCATCCAGATCAGCCTTAGTAAGTTGCAAGGAATACTCACAGTCTCCCAGGGAGTGTGATGGTAAGGAGGCTGCAGCATGTGGATGTGCCTGTGATTGTTTCTTCTGGGCGCCATCTTGGGCCTGCATTTTCTGTTCCCTCACTCTCAGCAAGTAGGTGGTAAGTGATTTTTGGGCTGGTTTGCTGCAGCGATTTTTGGGTCCCGGCATGTTCTAGATGTTCTGCCAGGGGTGCGGGGAAGAATTAGTCAGAAAAACTGTGTAAATAGCCCCGGGGAAGTGCCGTTCGTCTCCGCGGCTCACGGAGCTGTTGGAGGCCCTTGCTTCCTTCCCGGTTCGCGCCGCACATGCGCCCCCCACTAACACTGTTTATGTCAGCTCAGGCTCAGCACTCCACACCACTTGCAATTTGTTTCAACAAACAAGAGAAAAAAAACTTTAACCACTTCAGCCCCGGAAGATTTGGCTGCTCAGTGACCAGAGCACTTTTTTACAATTTGGCACTGTGCTTCTTTAACTGGTAATTGTGCAGTCATGCAATGCTATACCCAAACAAAATTTGTGTCCTTTTTTCCCACAAATAGAGCTTCTTTTGATGCTATTTTATTGCCTCTGCGATTTTTATTTTTTGCGATATACACAGAAAAAGACCCGAAAATTTTGAAAAAAAATGATCTTTTCTACTTTTTGTTATAAAAAAAAATAATAAACTCAATTTTAGTCATTCATTTAGGCCAAAATGTATTCAGCCACATGTCTTTGGTAAAAAATGGCAATAAGCATATATTTATTGGTTTGCACAAAAGTTATAGCGTCTACAAACTAGGGTACATTTTCTGGACTTTACGCAGCTTTTAGTTTGACTACTTATCTCATTTCTTGAGGTGCTAAAATGGCAGGGCAGTACAAATGGAAAGTAGACACCCCAAGGAATTTGCTGAGAGGCATGTTGAGCCCATTGAATATTTAATTTTTTTGTCACAAGTGATTGAAAAAGGACAAAAAAATTACACAAATTTGTCACTAAATGATATATTGCTCACACATGCCATGGCTATTTGTAGAATTACACCCCAAAATACATTCTGCTGCTTCTCCTGAGTATGGGGACACCACATACAAGTGTGGGACTTTTTGCCAGTCTAATCACGTACAGGACCCCGAAAACCAATCTCCGCCTTCAGGCTTTCTAAGGGCATACATTTTTTATTTCACTCCTCACTGCCTATCACAGTTTCGGAGGCCATGAAATGCCCAGATAGCACAAAACTCCCCCAAATGACCCCATTTTGGAAAGTAGACACCCCAAGCTATTTGCTGAGAGGCACGTTGAGTATTTTTCAGATCTCGCTTTTTGTCACAAAGTTTTGAAAATTGAAAAAATAAATACATTTTTCTTTTCTTTTTTCATTTTCAAAAATAAATGAGATCTGCAAAATACTCACCAGGCCTCTTAGCAAATACCTTGGGCTGTTTATTTCCAAAATTGGGTCATTTGGGGGGGGGGGGTTGTGCTATCTGGACATTTCAGGGCCTCCGTAACTGTGATAGGTAGTGAGGAGTAAAATCACAGTTTTACGCCTTTAGAAAGCCTGAAGGCGGTGCTTGGTTTTTGGGGCCCTGTATGCGGCTAGGTTCCCAAAAAGTCTCACACGTGGTATTCCTGTACACAGGAGAAGCATCAGAATGTATTTTGGGGTGTAATTCCATATATAACAATGCCATGTTTGAACAACATATCATTTAGTGCCAACTTTGTGTAGAAAAAAAAAAATTTTTAAATTGTAATTTTCCCATAACTTGTGTCAAAATATCAAATATTCCATGGACACAACATGCCTCTCAGCAAAAGCTTGAAGTGTCTTCTTTCCAAAACTGGGGTCATTTGTGGGGGTTTTGTACTATCTTGACATTTCAGGGAGGGCCTCTGAAATTGTGATAAGTAGTAAGGAAGTGAAATCACCATTTTACGCCTTTAGAAAGCCTGAAGGTGGTGATTGGTTTTCGGGGTCCTGTACACGGCTAGGCTCCCAAAAAGTCTCACACATGTGGTATCCCCATACTCAAAAGAAGCAGCAGAAGGTATTTTGGGCTGTAATTTCACATATGCCCATGGCATGTTTGAGCAATATATCATTTAGTGATAACTTTGTGCAAAAAAAAATTGTCATTTTCCTGCAACTTGTGGCAAAATATAAAATATCCCATGGACTCAACATGCCTCTCAGCAAATAGCTTGGGGTGTCTACTTTCCAAAATGGGGTCATTGGGGGGGTGGTTGTGCTAGCTTGGTATTTTATGGCCTTCAAATCTGTAATAGGTAGTGAGGAGTGAAATAAAAAATTTACACCCTTAGAAATCCTGAAGGCAGTGCTTGGTTTTCGGGGTCCTGTACGCAGCTATGCTCCCAAAAAGTCTCACACATGTGGTATCCCCGCACACAGGAGAAGCATCAGAATGTATTTTGGGGTGTAATTCCATATGTAACCATGGCACGTTTGAACAATATATCATTTAGTGACAACTTTGTGCAAAAAAAAAATGTGTAATTTTCCCGCAACTTGTGGCAAAATATAAAATATTTCATGGACTCAACATGCCTAACAGCAAATAGCTTGGGGTGTCTAATTTCCAAAAATGGGTCATCTGGGGGGGGGGGGTTTGACCTGTCCTGGCATTTTATGCACAACATTTAGCAGCTTATGTCACACATCACCCACTCTTCTAACCACTTGAAGACAAAGCCCTTTCTGACACTTTTTGTTTACATGAAAAAATATTATTTTTTTTGCAAGAAAATTACTTTAAAGCCCCCAAACATTATATATTTTTTTAAAGCAAAGGTCCTACAGATTAAAATGGTGGGTGTTGCCATTTTTTTTTTCACACAGTATTTGCGCAGCGTATTTCTGGAAAAAACACACTTTGTTAAATTTTAATGCACTAAAAACACACTATATTGCCCAAATATTTGATGGAATAAAAAAGACGATATTATGCAGAGTACATGAATACCAAACTCGACATGCCTTAAAATTGCGCACAAACGTGCAGTGGCGACAAACTACATACATTTTTAAAAGCCTTTAAAAGGCTTTACAGGTTATCATTTTAGATTTACAGAGGTCTACTGCTAAAATTATTGCCCTCGATCTGACCTTTGCGTTGATACCTCACATGCATGGTGCAATTGCTGTTAACATATGACACCAGACCAACGCTTTGTGCGTGAGCTTCCGGTTTCTTAAGCCATAGCGATGATTGGAGCCATTCTGATCTCTGATCAGCTCTATGGTCAGCTGGCGGAACCACCAGCTGCATTCTAGGGTTCCCTGTTGGGACAGAAGAGCCTGAGAAAACCATGGAAGATAGTGGGGGGGGGGGCATTCCCTCCCACTGCTTGCAAATACAGTCTAGAGGCTAATTAGCCACTAGGATTTTTTTTTACATGAAAGCTGACCGCTGGCTGAAAAGAATGATACCAAGATAATACCTAAACCTGCAGACATTATTCTGGTATAACAACTCAAAGTCCAGAAACATACCAGTACGTTGCTGGTCCTTGTTGGGCATATATTGTAATGTTCTTTTTTTCATGCAGCCTGTGGGCTGAACGAAAAAAAGAGATTGATCAGTGGGTATGCCCGCCATTAGAATACCACCCTTCATCCACCCACTTCTAATGATAGGCATACATGCACCATTTTTTTTAACTGTGGTGGTGAAATCACCTCCTACAGCGCAGGAGTCGCTGATTTACGTATTGTGGGAGCAAACGCTGTTGCTGTCAAGATAAATAAATCAGTGCTGCAGCAGAATGGCGTACCTGAAAACAAAAAATGATTAACAATAAATCCCAGTAAATAGTAAAGTATAAAAGAATTACATACCTGAAAAGCAAACATGGTAAAACATAGTAACAATAAAACATTGCATTGTAGAATACAGTAAAAAAGAGCAGAATAATAGAGAATAGAATAGAGAGAGAGAGAACAATAAAACGACAACTTTTTTTTATTTTATTTTATTTTTTTTTTTTTTTTTAACTTCTTTTTTTTACACTTTTAATTGTAACTGTAACGATTGTAATGGTTTGGTTCCAGGTTCGGGTGGCATCTTTGGAGACCTGGTAAAAGTGTGTCCTAGTCTGTGCAGTGCTGTACCCTATGCTAATACTCCACTAGTGTGTTGTAGCGTTCAAAACATTCACCAATGCAAAGACCAGGATGGTCAGGACAGGAGGGACAATAATAGCGGGTGTCACACCTATATCCACGCTGTCTACAGACATGACATTTTCTTTGGGGGTCTCATTGGGTAGGGGTACCAGGGAGGACATACAGAAAATGTCTTTCATGCAGCTTACTGCATTTGGATTGGGAAGTTGGGCCACAGCACCATCTGGAAACAGAAGGGCTGTGATGACCTCTTCCTGGAGTTTAAGGAAGAATCCAGTTCATCCTGAAGCTTTGTATAGCACATAAGCATTCAGCAGAGCCAATTGAAATAAATATACAGACACTTTTTTGTACCAGTGTCTGGCCTTATGGGCAACTAGGTACAGCGCCAACAACTGGTCGCTGAGGTCCACCCCTCCCATATTAAGGTTATATTCGTGGACACAGAGGGGCTTCTCCACAACACCAGTCACCATAGGAATTTTGACCGTCATGTCTGGACAGGGAGGGAGGACAGAACAAAAACATTCCGATTATCCCCCCACTTCACAGCGAGCAAATTATTACACTTCAAGCAGGCTCTCTCCCCCAGCCTAATGCCGCGTACACACGACCGGACTTTCCGGCAGAAAAGGTCTGACGGAATCATTCCATCGGACATTCCGATCGTGTGTGGGCTTCATCGGACCTTTGCTTTCGAAAATTCTGATGGACCTAGAAATAGAACATGTTTTAAATCTTTCCGACGGAATCAATCCCTATCGGGGAAAACCGTTCGTCTGTATTCTATTCCGACAGACCAAAAACGATGCAAGGGCAGCTATTGGCTACTGGCTATTGAACTTCCTTTTTCTAGTCCCATCGTACGTCATCGCATTCTAAACGATCGGACTTTGGTGTGATCATGTGTAGGCAAGTCCGTTTCAGCGGAACTCCATCAAAAAAACGCCATTCCGATGGAAAAAACGGTCGTGTGTACGCGGCATTAGACGGGAATCTACAAGCGCTGATTCCATGATTAAACAAGTGACTAAAAAGTGGCATGCTCGTGTAATAATTGCCCACATACAAGTGGTACCCCTTTCCGAATAAGGGTGACACCAAGTCCCACACAAACTTACCAGCATCCCTATGTAATATGGGCAGTTCTTTGGCTCTACATGACTATCTCTTCCCTCGTAAACCATAAAACTATATGTATAGCCTGTGGTCCTGTCACAGAGCTTACACATCTTAACCCCATATCTGGCACAAAGACAAGCAGCCAGAAAACTTAATCAGGGACTCACCAATGCAGACAACTTGATGGGGAGTAAACAAGGCTGCAAACTGTTGGTTGAAGTGGTTTATGAGGGGCCGGATTTTGTAGAGCCGATCGTATCCAGGGTCACCCCGAGGACAACAGGGTTCATTGTCATTGAAGTGCATGAACCGCAAGATCTGCTCGTATCGTGCCCTGGCCATGGAGGCAGAGAACAATGGCATATGGTGAATTGGGTCAGTGGACCAATATGACCGCAACTCACTCATTTTAGTTATGCCCATGAGGAGGGATAGGCCCAAAAATGTCTTAAATTCGGAAATCGTAATAGGTTTTCAATCTCTGGTACCAGACTAGTGGTGATGAATTGACCAGCATACAAATTGCTTTGGTACACAATAGATTTATTGAGATCTTCTGTGAAAAACAGTGAATAAAAATCGAGTGACGTAAAATCAAAACCTGACTTTTGGGTTGGCCAGTGAATGGGGGAAGTACAGGTGCTGCTGAAGTGGTGGGCTTCCAATTAGGATTGACAAATGCAGCAGAAAGGGTACTATGGGCTCAAAGGGCCTGTCTTTGTCGTCTTGGTGGCTGCGGGACACTAGTTGTGCTAGCCACCTCACCAGCTTGAACTGAACTTATGGGACTTGCCACGTCACCACGTGTTACTGCAGTGCTGGTTTGACTACGACCAGGGTGTACTAGGCCGCTGGTGCTTGCCAGTTCACCAGAAGGATGTACTAGTACTGGCTCTCTGCTCCATACAAGAGCCCCGTGGTTTTTGCACCTCAACGACAGCAGAAGAATGGGGTCGGGTACGCCTGACCTTGGCAGGGACCACAACTTCGTCATCAGAGCTATCTGTCAGGGTGCCGCTGCTGTCTACAGGATCGTATTCTGAGCCTGAATCTGACAGATGAGTGACTTCCTCTTCACTATCTGTCATGCTCAGAAACGTGTAGGCCTCTTCACTAGTGTTCCTTCAATTTGACATTTTGGTCTCTAAATTTCCTGTACACTAGTGAGACTCACAGGAAAAAGAGCTACTGACTATCAGCGACTGATTCAAACGCTACCAAAAAAAACTGTTAGCGTTTGCAGGGATCAGGCCTGACTCTGCAAATGCTGCAGTTTTGTGTGTTGTGTTTTTGTAAGTGACAGTGATCGATTGGTACTGCACTTGGGTGGGCTGGGCTGGGTGGACGGGCTAAACGCAGATGCTAGCAGGTATCTGGGCTGATCCCGCTAACACTGTGTTTTTGGGAACCCTAAACAGCTGGGGACACTAGTATAGATCTGTTCAGATCAGATATCGATCCGTTCAGACACTATACTACTAAGGGAGGTATAGGGTCGTGCCTGGGTGTTAGCGCTACCGGCACTAATCTGACACTGCCTGGGGTGATGCAGACCCTGACTGATGCTAAAACCCTAACTGATATCACCCGCCGGGCAATCAGGGGGTTAAACCTTTATTGAGTAATATACAGCGGGTGCCCTGATGTTATAAAAAAAACTAACCAGCGTCACCCATAACACTAATACAGTGATCATTGGTGACAGGAGGTGAAAGCGTTAACTAGGGGGCAATCAGGGGGTTAAAACCTTCATTAGGTATTATATGGGGGTACCTGACACTATAAAAACCTGACAGTGAAACTAATCAACTAACTGACTAAATAGAGTCACCCGTGACACAAATACGAAGATCAATTAGTGACACTGGTGACGGGGTGAAAGGGTTAACTGGGGGACAATCAAGGGGTTAAACCTTTATTAGTGGGATTTAGGGGGGTAACCTAGACCTAATGGGGCCTACTACTAACTGCCCTAAAACTTATTCCAGTCACAAATGACACCAATGCAGTGATCAGTGAAAAATCTGAAAATTGCAATTGGTGACACAGTGACAGGGAGTGAAGGGGTTAACTTGGGGGGTGATCAGGGGGTGATGGCAAGAGTACCTGTGTGTACTGGTGTTAGTATAGTGTTGTGCAACTCACGGTTAGATGTTATCGCTCCTTTCACTGGAATCGAAAAGACTCCACAAAGAGAGATGATATTACTTCCTCCTGTCTGTGTTTACACTTACACAGACAGGGGAAGGTTTCCATTTGTTAGGAGCGATCTCCAGGTCCAGACCATAAATCATTGGTCTGGCCCTGGGGACTGATCGGTCCTCTAATGAATCCGACCACCGCGGGCACAAGGGGGGGTTGCGATGGTGCCCCCCGCCCATGGGGAGAGAGGGATGTACAGGTATGCCAATTTGCCCACCCGTGCCATTCTGCCGACGTACATCAGCGTGCGGCGGTTGGGAACTGGTTAAAGCTTTAACCACTTCAGCCCCGGAAGGATTTACCACCTTTATGACCAGGCCATTTTTTGCGATACGACACTGTGTCGCTTTAACTGACAATTGCGTGGTCGTACAACAATGTACCCAAACGAAATAGATTTTCATTTTTTCCCACAAATAGAGCTTTCTTTTGGTGGTATTTGATCAACTTTGCGGTTTTTATTTTTTGAGCTATAAACAAAAAAAGCATGACGATATTGAAAAAAAACAGTATTTTTTACTTTCTACTATAATACATATACAATACATAAAATAAAGTGCAGTGCAATCATATTAAAGTCCATAAAATCATCTGCCTGATGAAAGAACCAGTCATGTAAATAGGAATAAGAAGAACCTCCTAGGTGCAATCTTGAACAAATGGTAATAAAGAGGTGATTTCAACCCATCCACCACAGATACTGCAGCCTCTTACCTCATATACTCGACCTGTATAGGTCACACAGCATTTGTCCCACACCTGGGGTACCGATCATAAGTGATCCGGTCGATGGTCACATAGCACATATAGATAAAAAAAGGAGATTCTAGTGCTCTCCGTATAAAAAGATTTATTGCAATATTTAGTAAAATGGCAGATTTACTCACAAACAGAACACTCCAGCCGAGTGCTAGCAAACAAGCATGTAAAATGTCTGGTTTCAAACCAGAAAGATGGCCACGGGTGACTCCAGACGTAGCTCCTCCTCCCGCATGCATTACATCCTATGGGCTGGACTTCTTCAGCGTGGGGTCGGAGACACGTCGGCAACCCACTTCTATCTATATCATCATGGAGACCAAAGACACCAATAGACTCACACACACACAGCGGCGCAGCCGCAATGTGAAAAAAACACACACCAATGTACTGGCATGAAAGGAGCCATTCTGAATGGCTGAAGAAACCTATGTCTCTTAGTCACAGTTAGAAACATGGGTTAATAACAAACCTCAATGCTAACCAGCATTAGAAAGAGACAACAACGTGGTTTCTAGATTTTAAAGGGGAAAACAACCCCAAGAGACCTTTGAAAGAAAAAACACTCAATACATATAACATATTGCAAAATAAATTTAAAATTCGTCTAATGTCATCTACGGCCATCTTTAAAGTCACACCAACATACATAAAAATACATTCCAAATGAAAATAAAAATATAAAATAAACTTACATCCTTAAGGTAAATATAATCTTATCTATTAGAAATAAAACAATTGAGGTTCAACTCAACATTAATGCCAGCAGGCGTTAAAAACCCTGGTCTCATATATTCAAAAGAATTGCGCCGACTAAGCTGGCGAATGAAGTTGCCACCTCGCCAATGTTTAGCGACTTTTTCTATTTCCCAAAATTTAAAATATTTTGGGTCACAATGATGACATTCCTTAAAATGTCTGTGCGACTGTGGCCTGTAATATATTGGAAGGACATCTAGAGCCTTATGTGAGAGTAGGAGAGCATATAAACAATATTAAAAAAAGTTTAAAAACACACAGCATATCTAGACATTTTAAGGAATGCCATTATTGTGACCCAAAATATTGGAAATTTTGGGGAATAGAAAAAGTCGCCAATACTCTGCCAATACTCTGTCAATACTCGCCAATACTCTGCCAATACTCGCCAATACTCTGCAATAAATTTTAACAGAAACAAATATTTTTTTTTACCGAATTTTCAGTCTTTTTTGATTTATAGCACAAAAAATAAAAAACCCAGCGGGGAATAAATACCACCAAAAGAAAGCTCTATTTGTGTGAAAAAAAGGACAAACATTTCATATGGGTACAGTGTTGCATGAATGAGTAATTGTCATTCAAAGTGTGAGAGCATTGAAAGCTGAAAATTGGTCTGTTGCATGACTGAGTAATTGTCATTTAAAGTGTAATGCCGCGTACACACGGTCGGACTTTTCGGCTACAAAAGTCCGACAGCCCGTCCGACAGACTTTTGACGGACTTTTGGCGGACTTTTGGCGGACTTGCGGCAGACTTTCTAACGAACGGACTTGCCTTCATAGGATCACACAAAAGTCCAACGGATTCGTACGTGATGATGTACACCGGACTAAAATAAGGAAGTTGATAGCCAGTAGCCAATAGCTGCCCTAGCGTGGGTTTTTGTCCGTCGGACTAGCATACAGACGAGCGGATTTCTGGGTCCGGTGTAGTTACAATGTAAAGATTTGAAGCATGTTTCAAATCTAAAGTCCGTCAGATTTGCGGCTGGAAAAGTCCGCTGAAAGTCCGGGGAAGCCCACACACGATCGGATTGTCAGCCGTATTTTGTCCGTCGGCGACCGTGTGTACGCAGCATGAGAGCACCCGAAAGCTGAAAATTGGTCTGGTTAGGAAGGTGGTTTAGGTGCCCAGTGGTCAAGTGGTTAGGATGTAATTTAGTTTATTTTATATTTTTATTTTCATTCGGAATGTATTTTTATGTATGTTGGTATGACTTTAAAGATGGCCGTAGATGACGACAGACGAATTTTAAATTTATTTTGCAATATGTTATATGTATTGAGTGTTTTTTCTTCCAAAGGTCTCTTGGGGGTGTTTTCCCTTTTAAAATCTAGAAACCATGTTGTTGCCTCTGTCTAATGCTGGTTAGCATTGAGGTTGTTTTAACCCATGTTTCTAACTGCGAATAAGAGACATAGGTTTCTCTATTTTTGGTTTTTATTTGTATTGAGGTAAGTTTATCTCATTCAGAATGGCTCCTTTCATGCCAGTACATTGGTGTGTGTTTTTTCACATTGGGGCAGCAATGTATTTGGTCTCCATGACGATATAAACAGAAGTGGGTTGCCGACGTGTCTTTGACCCCACGCTGAATCCCGCCCACAGGACGTAAAGCATATGGGGGGAGAAACTACATCTGGCTTCAACCATGGCCATCTTTCTGGTTTGAAACCAAATGTTTCACATGCACATGAGGTGAGAGGCTGCAGTATCTGTGGTAGATGGGCTGAAATCACCTCTTTGTTACCGTTTGTTCAAGATTGCACTCAGGAGGTTCTTCATATTCCTATTTACATGACTGGTTCTTTCATTGAGCAGATGATTTTATGGACTTTGATTGAGGTGTTTTGAAATACCCTTTAAGTGCTGGCTAGCAGTCTGTGACTGATTGTACTTTTATTTTATTTTATCTGCGCAGAATATTTATTGTTTATAATTCTGCATTATCTTAATTCTGTTCTATTTTGCTGCAGATAATGGATGTGTTTTCATATGTAGAAAACAGGGAGGTTATACTTACCAATGTATTTTCAAAAGATATTGCTAATCCTAATCAGGGAGACCTGGGGTTCCTGTTTAGAAAATTAGGCCATTTATTTGAGAAAAAAATTAAAACCTGGTGGGATATTGTGTCTTTCGAACAATATCTATCAGTTTCTATTGTACCTAAACGATTAAGGTAGGATATACCCCCCAATGATGGTCTAATTGATGATGAGTCCAATAACGAATGGTGTGATTTCTTTGTTGGCAAGGGTCTGGAGCCTCTAATGATGCGTACACACGATCGGACATTCTGACAACAGATTTTGTTCCAGCGATAGAGAGAGATCCAGCTCTCAAATTTTTGTTGTCGGAAATTCCGACAACAAATGTGATGGAGCCTACACACAGTCGGAATTTCCGACAACAAGCTCCCATTGAGCATTTGTTGTTGGAAAATCCGATCGTGTGTACGCAGCATTATGCCGCGTACACACAATCGCACATTACAACAACAAAATCCATGTTTTTTTTCTGACGGATGTTGGCTCAAACTTGTCTTGCATACACATGCTCACACAAAGTTGGTCAGAATTTACGAACATCAAGAACACGGTAACGTACAACACGTACGACGGCACTAGAAAGAGGAAGTTCAATACCAAGTGTGCCACCCTTTGGGCTCCTTCCGTTAATCTCGTGTTAGTAGAAGTTTGGTGACAGACGATTTGCACTTTTCAGCCTCCTTCTTTTCTGATAGTTACTGCTCTTCAGTTTGTGCTTGTGGGTTAGTATTTATATTACGTTTTTGATTTACAGTGCGTTCTTGTCTGCTCATTTCTGATTTTCAGCTCTGGCCTTTCTGTTTTTCAGTGCTTTCTAAAAGTTTGTTCTGACCTGCCGACCACTTTGAAGCCATGAGGACCCTCACCCCGGACCAGTGGGTTTATAACTACCGTCTGGCCAGAGCCAGAAGAGTAGTGGAGAACGCTTTCGGGATAATGGCCAGCCGGTTCCACCTATTCCTTACGCCAATCAACATGGCGGAATATAAACCTAACCATGTAATCCTTGCATGCTGCATTCTACACAACTATTTAAGGAGAAATTCAATTAACTAAGTGGCCTCAGTTGGGCCTGAGGCCAGACTTCAACAAGAAACCCTGACGACGCTTGAAGCTGGCCATCCTGGCATGCCCCCCCAAAGCGCCCGTGAAGTAAGACAGAAGTATGTTGAGTATGTTGATATGCCAGAAAATGTTTCAGAAACATTTTATCCTAAATTTTTGAACTTAAACGGAAGGAAGATTTCCTTTGATTTACTGCTTGGGTTTCTTTTAGCTGTCTCCTAGGTTCTCCAATGGGCTTTTCTTTTTGAACATTTTCTTCAATAGTGCAAATGTAATTTATTTGATACATGAGGTGACAATCTCTTATTCAGCAATCTATTATTATGTTGTGGGTCTGCTACACACACACCTTGTTTTTGTTGTTAATGTATGTAATACATTACTGAGAAAAATATTCCTCATTTTCAGCACTATGAATTAATTTTGGGGAGTCATGAAAATGGCGTGATTGTGGCAAATTATAAAGCACTGGGGGTGTTATTTACTAAAGGAAATTCCACTTTGCACTCCAAGGGCACTGCAAAAGTGCACTTGAAACTGCACTGAAAGTACACTTGTAGTGCAAAGTGGATTTGCCTTTAGTACCTAACCCGCATTGTCACTGTAAAAACCAACTTACTACAAAAATTTCTATTGAGCATTGAAAGAAGAAGCCACACATTGTTGAGTAGAAACTGTTTTACTCAAAGCAAATTCACATGTGCATTAGAAAAGGGTTTTGGAACGAACCAACATCTTTGTTGTATAACTTTTTTTTATATTGTAAATATCCTTTTTTTGGTTAAACAGGCATGTTTCTAAGCATAACATACGCAACTCAGGAACTTACAAAGTTCAACTTTAACAAAGTGAAGGCAATATCAGACATGAGTATGTCCAAATTGTGTTGATATTGCCTTCATCAGATGGGGTGATGTCACCCCTGTAAAAGCCAAATTTTGAAGATGCACACAAATTGGGATTCAAACTGGGGATTTCCCTCCTGATCCCATGCCTAATGTCAACATGTGCTAGCTCCCATCATGGGGGATCAATGGACGTGTTTTGGGGGTGCAACCCCTTCCTCTCACCTAATTGAGTTGCGAGGAAGGGGTTGCACCCACAAAACGCGTACATTGATATCCCCTGATGGCAGATGTTGACACACCATGTGTCAACAGCACATGTTGACACACTGTGTGCATATTCAAAATTTGGCTTTTAAAATACTTTATAAATTTATTTTCAAAGCAAAAATACACAATAAGATGGTACAAGTTTTGTGTGTTTTATATTCTTCCTAAAACATCAGTGATGTTCTTCATTTTTTGTTGAACATCATTGATGTTTTCCTTTATATTTTCTAAAACACGATTGCACCCCATTCTCTCTCTGATGAGGATCTGGGCACTTTCACTGGTGAAATTAGATTCTTCTTCCACAACATCCACATCACCTAAAAGAAAAAAACACACCATGTATTAGAAATATGCAGGCATACATCTCTTACCTGAAGCTGTGGTCTCAGACACTCACCTGTTGTGTTGACAATTTCACCCACTTCATAAATGTCTCCCTCCTCATACTCTGCTTGTGGTTTTGGGATTTCCCCTTCTTTAGGAGCTGTGGGGTCCCTGGTGTCCTCTGATGTCCCGAGTCTTTTTCTCCCCTATGTGAATAAAAAATAGGTATGCTTAGCACACAGATATTTGAGGGCAGAAATAGGAATATGAAACATTGCTTGGGAGTGTTGTACAATTGTCTGTTTTGGCAGAGTTCCAAGCTGAAGAACATTTTATTTTCTTTCTAAAGCTGGAATACTTCCCTTTTTTGTTAAAGTATCACACATGGAGACTCACCTAGTATCCACTGGAGCACCTGTGTGGGACACCCTAAAAAGTTTGTTCTGGTGTCCCACACTAGTGATCCTACATCCAGATGTGTAAACAGCTGCTGAGAATCCTCTCCTTACACTTAATCAAGTTTGCATTTTATTCTAGTTACAAACCCATCTAGACAACAAACTTATTTTAATACAAATAGGCCTGAACAAATGTAGTTAACCTGTATCTGCCAAAAACATCTTATAAATGGGCGAACGAACAATGTTTCCTAAGACCGATTACTGTGCCCATGAACATGAAAGTTGCCATTTTAAACTGTACAACAGTAAAGAAAAGCACATGGAGCAGCATGCAAGTAATAATAATAATAAGAAGAAGAAGAAGAAGAACACACAAGTACTTACTTTTTAGATGCAGTTTCCTGATCTTTTTGTACTGATCTTGCTCCCTCAATTTGAGGTCTGACCATCGTTTCCACAGTTGATTCTTTGATCGCCGTACCCCAAAATTCCTGTGCAGACTCTTCACAACTTTAGGCATGATCTTGGCCTTTCTCACATTTGGGTTTGGGTACGGTCCATACTTCCCATCATAGTCGGCCCTCTTGAAGATGTCCACCGTCTCCACCATCTCTATAAAGGCCATAATTGAGGCCTTCAATCTCCTCTGGGATTGGGAGGTTTTGGCTCCGGCCTTTTGTCTTTGCTGCTCTCCCCTGCATGCAGCTGTTGTCTCTTTGCTATGTGTTCTCCCACTACGCCGAAAGACAAAGGGCGGGAATATACTAGAACGAACGTCAGGGATGGGCGGAATTTCATGCATGCGCAGTGTATATAAAGCGTAACATGCGTGCGTCCTATGTACGATCTCTGAGCGGAGGACAGAGTAACGGAAGCGACGATCATCATAACGAAGGTATAATTTTAACTTGGTGCATCAGTGGCCTATCCTGCTTATAGATTGAGGCCTATATTGGGTCAAGATTAGGAGAGTTTCGCCTGACATTAGGGTTTGTGTTGTGTCTTGCAGAGAAAATGGATCGCTTCAATGATAGGGAATTTTAGGAATATTCATTGATATGTTCAGGGAGCTGCCCTGTCTGTGGCAGGTGAACCACCCATTTTATAATAATCCACCAAAGGGGCAGGCAGCACAGGAGAAACTGTTTGAATTTGTGAAGCCGGTGATCCCCACGGCAGACATCAAGTATTTAACGTCCAAAATTGGTGGTATGAGGAGCACTTATAATAGGGAGGGCAAGAAGGTCCAGGATTCCCTGAGATCAGGAGCTGCAGCAGATGACATTTATGTACCCAGGCTGTGGTACTATGACAGACTACATTTTCTGGCAGGCCAGACTGAACCCAGGCCAGAACTCTCCAGTCTTCTTTCAAGGCTTCCTTCCCCTCCAGCTGAGGCTTCCGATGACCAGCCTGGGCCTTCCAGGCAGCAACATGCGGAGGAGCCCAGCTTGAGTCAGGTATAGCATTCTTAAAAATATTTCTGGTTTCCAAAAGAATGATGTTAAATATATGTTAGTTTTAATAACTAATTTTTTTTTCACAAAGTGTTTTACAAATCAATAGACAGTAGTGGCCACAAATGATTGAGACAAGAATGAAAAATGCTGGGGTCAGAATGATAGTCTTTTCTATTTATTATCATTCAATTTGCAACAGTCATGAGCTGAAAATTGTGTGTGATTGATAAACCAAAAACTAAAACTATGTCCCTTTTTCATACACAGGAAAGTCTCAGCCAGGAGGAGGCCATGAAAAGTAGCAGCCAGGAGGTGGCGGGGGTAAGTGGCAGCCAGGAGGTGGCAAGGCCCAGTAGCCTACCCGAATCTCAGGTCCCTCCCATAGGCCTTCTACAAAAAGTGCCAGGAAGAGGAGTAACCTGGAGGAGGCAGCGCTTGGCCTATTTCTGAAGGCTACTGCGGTCCTCAGAAACCCCCCCAGTCTTCAATAGGACTATGCCTACATGACAGCCTGCAAAATGCTGGAAATGGAGGAGGGCCAACCCCTTTTATGTGAGGAAGTGATCTTACAAGCCCTAAATAAGGGGTTGAGGGGCGAACTCACAAGCCAAAGCCATGTTTGTGAGCTGAACCATGGTCCTCCTCCTCCTCCACCTCCTGCCACAACTCCAACACCAAAGCCACAGCCTGGAAGTGTAAGGGCTCGCTCAGCCCTTCCTTCTCTGAGCTGGGCACTCAGCTTTCGGCAAATTGCCAGCTCTCATCTCTCTCCACAGTTAACCAGCTTTTGTGGATCTGCTCGTCAGTCCCGCCTACTTAAAGATCTCCAGCTCACTTCACTCCTGCCTTCGCCTTGGTCACATCACAAGAAACCATCTCCTGCGTTCCTGTTTAAAGACTGGCTTTGCTGACATCCCTTCTGGCTCCTTATCCTGCTTGCTGTTCCTCTACTTGGATCCCTGACTTCTGGCCTGGCTGATTACCCGATCTGGTTACTAAACTCTGGCTTGGCTGATTACCCGATTTGTTTACTGAACTCTGACTTGGCTGACTACCCGATCCAGTTACTGGACTCTGGCTATGCTTTCACTACGCTTACTCTATTTACCTTTTTATTTTTATTAATAAACAAGTGTGATTTTACTGTACTTCTGTCTCGGTATGGTTCATGGTTTCTGACAATAGGCGAAGGCCATGAATTCAGAAGATACAGTCAATCCACTTGTTGGTATTATTTTTTCTAGATTGGATGAGCAAGATCACCGCATGGATCAGTTTGCCATGGCGTTACAAACACTCCTAAGTCGCACGGCTCACCTGGAATCCCCCACTGTGGCTGCTCCTGTACAACCTGAGTTGCAGGCCGCCCCTGCTGCTGCGTCAGTCTCTGTGCAGGCACCCGTCCTGAGTATTACCTCTATAAGAGGTATGTATGGTTCCGGCCCCGCTTCCCCAGCGATTTGGGGGCAATCCAGTTCAATACAGAGGGTTTCTCAACCAAGTTTAGATATATTTTGAGATGCTGTCCCAGGCGTTCCCACGGACAGAAGCAAAGTAGAGTTCGTGATATCTTTGCTTTCTGAGAGAGCCTTGGCCTGGGCTAACCCTCTATGGGAGATGCAAAAACCTGTTGTCTTGAGTTACCCTGAGTTTGTGGCCTCCTTTAAAAGGGTATTTGATGTTCCTGCATGCTCGGCTTCTGCTGCCAAGTGCCTCATGCCCATCAAACAGAGTACGAGAACTGTTGCCGACTACGCCATTGAGTTCCGTACTCTGGCACCAGAGGTTGCTTGGAACAATGAGGCCCTCGTGGCTGATTTTTCTCATGGTCTCTAAGATTCCATCAAGGGTGAGATAGCAGCCTGAGATATACCCACTGAGCTGGAGAGCTTGATCTCATTTGCCATCCTCATTGACTCCAGACTCAGAGAAAGACTTTCTTTTAAGGAGCCCTTGTGGAAGCCTCCTGTGCGGTTTGCCTCCGAGCTTTGCAGTCCCACCCATGCCTCTCTCACCTCCCATGCCTCCTGGTACCGAGTCGGTCAGTGAAGATGAACCCATGCACTTGGGCTTCACTCGTCTCTCTTTGGATGAGAGAGCCTTTGGGAGAAGGGAGAGATTGTGCCTTTATTGTGGCCAGGCAGGTCACTTTTTAAAGTCTTGTCCTACTCATCCTGGGAACACCCGAACCTTGAGGTCCTGTCATGGACAGACCTTAGGTGGTGTTGTGTCGTCCCCAGTTATCCAGAAGGATAAGCCCCTGGTTTCAGTCACCCTTTCTTGGGCTAAGTTGTCTATCAACATACAGGCTCTAATCGACTCTGAGGCTGCAGGCCTGTTCATTGATGCTGCCTTTGTATCAAAGGACTCGATTCCACTGCAGCTGCGTGACGCTCCACTTGTCATTGAGGCTCTTGATGGGAGACCTCTACAGCCTGCCCATGTGACTCATGAGACGGTTCCATTGTCCATGGCCGTAGGGGCTCTTCACCATGAGATAATCCAATTCCAAGTGATTTTCTCTCCTAAGTTTCCGCTGGTTATTGGTTATCCTTGGTTACAGAGGCATAACTCCTCTTTTGATTGGCTACGTGCTGAGGTTCTTTCCTGGTCACCACAATGCAGTGAAACATGCTTCCGGAAGGTAGCCAAGGTCCTGTGTACCTCTTCACTCTCGTCCTTGCCAGAGGAGTACCGTGATTTTAGCGATGTCTTTGACAAAGGTCAAGCTGGTAGTTTGCCTCCACACCGGCCGTATGATTGCGCAATTGACCTTCAACCTGGTGCCACTCCCCCTCGTGGCCGGGTTTACCCTTTGTCGGTCTTGGAGGATAAAGCCATGGAGGAGTATGTTGCAGACGCACTTTCTTGGGGTTTCATCCGCAAATCCTCGTCTCCTGCTGGTGCTGGTTTCTTCTTTGTGAAGAAGAGGAGTTGTGAACTGAGACCTTGTATTGATTATAGGGGTCTCAATCGTTTCACGATTAAGAATGCCTACCCAATCCCGTTGATTACAGAATTATTTGACCGCCTCAAGGGAGCAACGGTTTTCACTAAGCTCGATCTGAGAGGGGCTTACAATCTTGTGAGGATTAAGGAGGGTGACGAGTGGAAAACTGCGTTTAATACCAGAACAGGCCATTATGAGTATCTCGTAATGCCTTTTGGTCTTTGTAATGCCCCGGTAGTTTTCCAGGAATTTATTAACAATGTCCTTTGAGATTTGTTGCAGTTATGTGTGGTGGTTTATCGCAATGATATCCTCATATTTTCCAAGTCCCTGGAGAGCCACCACACAGATGTCTGTCGTTTGCTTCAGAAATTAGGAGAGAAAAATCTCTATTGTAAACTGGAGAAGTGTGAATTCCATCTGGAACAGGTTCAATTCCTATCATTTTCACTGCTGGTTTTTCGAGAAACTTTCGGCAGTCCTACAGTGGCCTCGACCCGTGGGGTTACTTCCTTTGCAGCGTTTCCTGGGTTTTGCCAACTTTTAACGGAAGTTTATTCGTAACTTCTCATCTCTGGTCAAGCCCCTGACCGATATGACCAGAAAGAACGGTAACCCACAGAGTTGGTCTCCGGAGTCCATTAAGGCCTTTGAAAGTCTCAAGGCTGCCTTTGTTTCTGCTCCTGTGTTGGCACATCCTGATCCTACATTACCTTTTATCCTTGAGGTTGATACTTCTGAGACTGGTGTTGGTGCCCTTCTGTCTCAACGTCCTACCTCTGAGAGTGCTATGCATCCTTGTGGCTACTTTTCCAAGAAATTATCACCTGCCGAGTGCAATTACGAGATTGGTGACAGAGAGCTGTTGGCAATCATTTTATCCCTGAAAGAATGGAGACATCTCCCCGAAGGTACCACTGTGCCGGTTCTCATTCTTACTGACCATAAGAATCTCACATTCTTGTCTGAGGCTAAACGCCTCTCTCCCAGAAGGGCGCGATGGGCTCTTTTCTTGTCAAGTTTCAATTACATTGTCTCATTCTTACCCGGTACTAAGAATGTAAGGGCTGACGCCTTGTCACAACAATTTTCCCCACTTCCAAGTTGGAGTTGGTTATGATTCCTATGATTCCTCCTGATTGTATTCTGGCTACGGTTCGCACCAATCTTACTTCTCCTTTGGGTGACAAAACTCTTGCAGCTCAGTTCGATGCTCCTCCTGAGAAACCTTGTGACCGCTGCTTTGTTCCAGAATGTCTCCGTACTGCCATGCTCCAGACTTACCATTCTCCCAAGGCAGATGGCCACCCTGGTAAGAATCATCTTGTTTGGGCCATTTCCCAACAATTCTGGTGGCCTAGTCTACGTGCTGATTTAACTGCCTTCATAGCTGCCTGTTCCATGTGTGCTCAGAATAAGACTCTTTGACACCTTACAGTGGGCCTCCTACAACCCATACCCAATGGAGAGAGGCCCTGGACCCACCTGTCTAAGGCAACACAGTTATCCTTGTGGTGGTTCAAAGATGTGTCATTGTATTCCACTTAAGAAGTTGCCCACTTATAAGGAACTGGCTTCCATTTTTGCTCGGGAGATCTTTCGCTTACATGGGCTACCCAAGGTGATTGTCTCGGACAGGGGTAATCAGTCTGTGTCCCGGGTCTGGTGAGCCTTTTGTGCACAGCTGGGAATTCAGCTTGCTTTCTCCTCCGCGTATCACCAGCAGTCTAATGGGGCCACAGAACGAGCCAATCAGTCCTTGGAGCAATTCCTACATTGCTATATTTCTGACCATCACAACAACTGGTCAGACCTATTACCATTGCATGGTACCATGGGAGTTTGCTCACAACAGTGCCTTGAATTCTGCTTCCCAATTGTCTCAGTTTATGGCGAATTATGGTTCCCAACCCTCCATGTTGCCTGACTCGTTTGTTCCGCAGAGTATTCCTGCACTAGAGGAGCATCTCCATGGTCTTCGTTCCACTTGGGCACAAGTCCAGGAGGCTTTGCGTCATGCTGATGATAGGTACAGACTCCATGCTGACCGCAGACACCTGCCTGCGCCTTCCTACCAGGTTGGGGACAGGGTCTGGCTGTCATTTCACAACCTCCGACTTTGTGTTCCCTCACTGAAGTTCGCACCTTGGTTTATTGGGCCTTTCCGTATCCTTTGCAGGATTAACCCAGTGGCTTACGTGTTGGACCTTCCTCCTAGTATGCGCATCTCAAATGTGTTTCATGTCTCCTTATTGAAAACCGTTAGTCTGCAACCGCTTTACCACCTTGGTGCCATGTCATCACCCTATAGAGGTTGAAAACCATGAGGAGTATGAGGTACAATCCATTGTTGACTCCCATAGGTTCCATGGCGCATACAGTACCTGGTGCATTGGAAGGGGTACGGTCCGGAGGAACACTCCTGGGTCTCATCCTCGGATGTACATGCTCCTGCCTCTGTGATTTCCATAGACATTTTCCCCTCAAGCCCGGTGGTCCTCCGAGGGGAGCGGTCGTTAAGGAGGGGGGTACTGTCAGGGCTGGCTCAGCCCTTCCTTCTCTGAGCTGGCCACTCAGCTGTCGGCTAATTGCTAGCTCTCATCTCTCTCCACAGTTACCCAGCTGTTGTGGATCTGCTCATCAGTCCTGCCTACTTAAAGATCTCCAGCTCACTTCATTTCTGCCTTCGCCTTGGTGACATCACTAGAAACCATCTCCTGCGTTCCTGTTTAAAGACTGGCTCTATTGACGTCCCTTCTGGCTCCTTATCCTACTTGCTGTTCCTCTACTTGGATCCCTGACTTCTGGCCTGGCTGATTACCCGATCTAGTTACTGAAGTCTGGCTTGGCTGACTACCCAATCCGGTTACTGGACTCTGGCTATGCTTTGACTACGCTTACTCTATTTACCTTTTTATTTTTATTAATAAACAAGTGTGATTTTACTGTACTTCTGTCTTGGTCTGGTTCATGGTTTCTGACAGGAAGGAAGCGCGTAAGGAAGACCAGAGAGTGATGGCCTCGGTTCAGTCTGGTCTGACAAAAGATGCAGGCTGTTGTATGACCACAACCTGGGGACAGATATGTCATCTGCTGCTGTTCCTGATTTCTTGTAGTCCTGGACCAGATTGTGCTCCCTATTATATGGTCTTCTCAGGTCACTAATTTTGGCTGGCAAATAGTTGATGTGTGCCCTGGGGTACAAAGGCTTTGCCAATTTCACCAATTTCTCCAGCGTTGCCTTCCTCTTTATTTTGTTATGACATAGAATAAATGGCTATTTATTTTTCAGAAATACTTGCCTATGTGTTTTACTTCAAAAATGACAGCTTGTTTGTGAGTAGGCAGGTACATTTCTTAATACAATGTGAAATTAACAAGGGACACCAACACCAACCAACCTCCTTGAGGTTAAAAAATACAGGATAATACAGTAATGGTGTTGTGGTAACTTGACACACAAAATGAGAAATAATATTATGGAGAGCACTAGAAAAAAAAATGTAGATCTTGATAAAAAAACAAAAAAAAGAAACACAAATTATAAACATTATTATGAAGATCTGACGGAAAAAAAATATATTATTCATGAGATCACAAGAAATAATAAAGGAATCAGTTTGTGAGAACTCTGTGTGAATATGAGCAGGAAAACAACTTCATTCTTCTAGCATTCTAAAGAAGAAGAGAATGCGCTGCATTAAACTATTTTAAAAATTGCAGTGTGGCGAATGTGCTATCTTCATTACGAACGCTAGTTTTACCAGACCGAGCGCTTCCATCTCGTAATTTATTCTGAGCATGCGTGGCACTTTTAGCTTTGAAATTGTGTACACATGATCAGAATTTACGCAAACGGATTTTGTTGTCGGAAAATTTGAAGGACCAGTTCTCAAATTTTGTGGGATGGAAATTCCGATGGAAACTGTCCGATGGAGCCTACACACGGTCAGAATTTCCGACAAAAGGCTCCCATCGAACATTTTCCATCGGAAAATCCGACCGTGTGTACGGGGCATAAGACTTCTGTTACTACGGAAGCAGAGGAAAAAGAAGTGGCTAGAAAGCCAAATTAAGGAAATCATCGTGTGGAGTCATTTAAAGATACCACTGAATTTATTTAACTATCTGGAGATTTGAAAAATAAATTAGTAAAATGGGATAAAGAGACACAGTATAAAAAGAGGAAGAAGTTTTTGCGAGAGCTCAATGACTTTGGGGGTAAACGAGTCTTCAAATGGCAATCTTTAAAAGAGACCAATCTTTAAAAGAGACCAAAAGAGACCAACTCTGAACCAGCTCCCATGGATGCTAATAAAGTGGAACATGTAGTTTTTTCAACATTTATCAACATGAGCCATCCTGGAGGGATGTGAACCCCCCTCAGGCTGTGCATGAGAGACAGTTTACCCCTAAACCTAAAGAACGTAGAGGTTCTAGGAATAGAGGGAGAGGAAGAGGTGAGAAAAATTCCCGATTTTTTGTATACAGGGTGACACTGTGGGTACACAAGTAGCAGCGTGCCAACGTCCCAATAATGGACATATGAAAACTAAAGGCTAAAAGAGTGGACTCCAAAGGCACACAGGTAGACCTTCTAAACACTGTCTAGACAGTCTACCTGTGTGCCTTTAAAGTCCACTCTTTTAGCCTTTAGTTTTCATATGTTCCTCTTGAGGTGGTTATGACAATTATCCATATACTATTGAGGAAACTCCATGGAGGCAAGTGCCTAATGGAGGGAAGGGCCAATCAAGGGGAACGCGATATCCCCAAGGGAGCGGAGCTCCTTTTCCCACCTATAATAATTATGCTCCATTACAGGATAATAGGGAGGAACAACCATATAACCATCATTTTTTATGACAGGAGAGGATCCCGTGGAGGGGACCTCCTCCACAGACACCAACTTGGGTGGAGTGGTGGAAAGATCATTCTGTCCCACAAGGTCCACCAAGAAATGGCCAACAAAGCCTCAAAAGAAAAAACAGAGAGGATGTAGGGGTGGGCGACAAGCCGAAAAGGCAAAGACCCCATTAGGAGCTGGCATCTTTAATTTGAGTGGAATTCCGCTCACAGATGATGAGATGCGTGTCGTAGACAAAGGTCTTAAGTTTGCCCCAATTCGCGCTGGTATAAATTCTAGACTTATGTTAATGTCCAGAAGTTTATTCGTGGATTAAACATGAGAAGGTATTTTTTATCTGATCCAATACAGAGGAATTTTTCTCAGTCAGAGACTAAACAGTCTAATCTTAGAAATAAGTCGGTGTTTAACCCTTATTATACGGATAATAAACAGTTAGAGGTTTTTAAATATATGGTTTGTAGCGACGCTTAAAATTAAGAAAGTTAACGATCCTGAACATATTAAGAGAGGAATCAGATCATTAGAGACCAGGAATGATATAGTGATCCGCCCTGCTGATAAGGGGGGGGGGGGGTTGGTGGTCCTCAGTAAGACATATTATTATGAGGAAATGTCACGATTGTTGGGCGATAGTGATACTTACCAACTATTAAATAGTGACCCTATGCTAAAATTTAAAGAGGAACTCCATCTGTTAGTTGAAAGAGGGAAAACTAAGGGGATTCTTAGTTCCAAGAAGGCATTATATCTGGATCCTCTTTTTTGCAGAACTCCCATCATCTATTTTTTGCCTAAGTTACAAGAGTTTAGAGCAGCCTCCCAGAAATCCGAGATGGCATGGTTAGGCCAATATATAGACCCAACCAGTATATTGATCACTGTGGACGTAGGATCATTATATACTATCAATGACCATGAGATAGCTTTAGCCTCAGTTGTATGGGCATTAGCAGCCTCAGATCTTACGCGTAAACATATAAGGTTTTTATTGAATGGTCTAAGATTCTGCCTACTTAACAATTACTTTTGGTTTGATAGGCAATATTTTTTGCAAACAAGAGGCGTTGCAATGGGTGCTTGTTTTGCTCCCAGTGTGGCCAACTTATTTATGGCCCATTGGGAGGAAGAGGTGATCTTTGGAGATCGCCCGCCCCAACTAACATGCTACAAAAGGTATATTGACGATATAGTAATGATTTGGGACGGCGATCGTCCTAGCTTGAAGGTTTTTATGGAAAAACTTAACATGAATACTAAGAATATTAAACTGACCTGGACTTTGGACATGCAACAAATCACTTTTTTGGGTCTGGAGATATTTAAGAAAGATAACAGTTTTCATACAAGAAACCACTTTAAATTGACGGATCGTAATGCATATATCCCACTGAACAGTTGGCACCATCAAAGATGGTTGTGTAATATCCCAAGAGGGCAATTTATAAGACTTTGATGTAGTTGTTCTTCTGAGGACGATTATCTGTCCCAGTCTCAAGTCTTAGCAACCAGATTCAAGCAAAAGGGTTATGCACATTCTGCTATTAATAAAGAAATTGAGACAGTCAGGGTTCTTGATCAAAGTATGATTGTGGCAGATAAGATTAAATATAATAGTGATACTGGGGTCTCAAATCAACTAAAAATGGTAATGGATTATAGCATACAGCATAAAAAGTTCAAAAAGATTGTAGCTAGGCATTGGCCCATTTTAAAATAGGATCGTGTCTTAGGACCATTACTCCCTGATCGCCCTGAATTTATTTACCATAAGGCCCCCTCTCTTTGAGTTAATCTGGCTCCAGGAGTTATCAATCCACCTAGACTTATGGAAAACAAGCTTTGCAGTTTTCTATCTGGATTTTACGCATGTGGTCCCTGTGCGACTTGCAGGAATGCCAAATTTAATATCAAGAAACAAAAGGTTTTTAACTCATCAGCTACTAAAAAAAAGTATACGATTAAGGACCTGATTACTTGAGCCACAGTAGGCGTAGTTTATATGCTTGAGTGTGACTGTGGCCTGCAATATATTGGAAGGACCTCTAGAGCCTTACATGTGAGAGTAAGCGAGCATATAAACAATATTAAAAAAGATTTAAAAACACAGATCGTATCCATTTAAGGAATGTCATCACTGTGACCCAAAATATTTGAAATTTTGGGGAATAGAAAAAGTCGCTAAACATTGGCGAGGTGGCAACTTCATTCGCCAGCTTGGTCGGCGCAAGTCTTTTTGTATAAATGAGACCAGGGTTTTAACGCCTGCTGGCTTGAATGTTGAGTTCGACCCCAATTGTTTTATTTCTAATAGATAAAACTATTTTTACCTTAAGGATGTAATTTAGTTTATTTTATATTTTTATTTTCATTTGGAATGTTTATGTATGTTGGGGTGACTTTAAAGATGGCCATAGATGACGTCAGACGAATTTTAAATTTATTTTGCAATATGTTATATGTATTGAGTGTTTTTTCTTTCAAAGGTCTCTTGGGGGTGTTTTCCCCTTTAAAATCTAGAAACCACGTTGTTGTCTCTGTCTAATGCTGGTTAGCATTGAGGTTGTTATTAACCCATATTTCTAACTATGACTAAGAGACATAGGTTTTTCTATTTTTGTTTGTTTTGAGGTAAGTTTATCTCATCCAGAATGGCTCCTTTCATGCCAGTACATTGGTGTGCGTTTTTTTCACATTGCGGCTGCGCCGCTGTGTGTGTGTGACTCTATTGGTGTCTTTGGTATCCATGATGATATAAATAGAAGCGGGTTGCCGACGTGTCTCAGACCCCACGCTGAAGAAGTCCCGTCCACAGGACGCAATGCGTACGGGGGAGGAGCTACGTCTGGTGTCACCCGTGGCCATCTTTCTGGTTTGAAACTAGACGTTTTACATGCTTGTTTGTTAGCACTCGGCTGGAGTGCTGTGTTTGCGAGTAAACCTGCCATTTTACTAAATATTGTAATAAATCTTTTTATACGGAGAGCACTAGATTATCCCCTTTTTTATCTATATGTGCTATGTGACCATCGACCGGATCGCTTACGATCGGTACCCCAGGTGTGGGACAAATGCTGTGTGACCTATACAGGTCGAGTATATGAGATGAGAGGCTGCAGTATCTGTGGTGGATGGGCTGAAATCACCTTTTTATTACCGTTTGTTCAAGATTGCACCTAGGAGGTTCTTATTCCTATTTACATGACTGGTTCTTTCATCAAGCAGATGATTTTATGGACTTTAATATGATTGTGCTGCACTTTATTTTTTGTATTGTCTGATTGAGGTGTTTTGAATTACCCTTTAAGTGCTGGCTAGCAGTCCGTGACTGATTTTACTTTTATTTTATCTGCACAGAATATTTATTGTTTATAGTAATACATATACATACATACATACATACATATACAAAAACAAATACAAAAAAATATATAAAAAAACAAATGTAGTCATCATTTTAGGCCAACATGTATTCTGCTACTTATTTTTGGTAAAAAAAACAAAACAAAATGAAATAAGTGTATATTGATTGTTTTGCACAGAAGTTATAGCGTCTATAAAATAGGACAAAGATTTAGGGACTTTTTAAGTAATGATCAGTGATTTTTAGCTGGACTGCGACATTGCGATGGACAAATCTGACCCTAAGTGACACTTTTTGGTGACCAGTGACACCAATACTATAAAAATGCACTGTTCACTGTATAAATGGCACTGGCAGGGAAGGGGTTAACACTAGGGGTGATCAAAGGGTTAAGTGTTCCCTAGGGGGATGCTTTCTAACTGTCAGGGGGACGGACTAACTGGGAGTAGAGAGAGATCGCTGTTTCTGATCACTAGGAACAGCTGATCTCTCTCTCCTCCCCTGACAGAACGGGGATCCGCCTTGTTACACAGGCAGATCTTCGTTCTGCCTCTCCTCACCGCGATCGCGGGTGGCCGGCGGACATCGAGTCCAGCGCGCACACGCCTGCTGTATCTAATGCACGGACCAATGTACAGGTAAGTTGGTTCACGTAGCCAGGCCGCCCTGCCGCAGTATATGTGCAGTGAGGGGTCCGGAAGTGGTTAACTGTAACGCTGATGCATCATAGCTCCTGACTCCATGCCTTGGAATAACATATTACAAAAACACTTATTTATTTAAGCAAAGATCCTTCTACAAATTATTGTTACTTACTAAAAAAAAAAACTGAATGCTGCTTTCTATTTTTTTACTCTTCTACCTTGATCAGGAAGAGCAAGAAGCATGCAGTCTGTTAAACCCAATAAAATGTGCTGCCACTTGGATCACTGGACTCCAACAAAAAAAACACAAAATGCAGCGCTCCGAAAGAATGATCAAATAAATCTCAACATAGTACTGTATGCATAAACAGTGCTATTTATTGTATAAAGTTAAAAAATGGTTGAACAGTCAAAGTTTAAAACAAATGGTAGTGAACCTTACCAGTGACCTCAGAGTGGATAAGGGAGAAACAATCATCCAGGAGGCTTGCCTGGAAATGGTTTAAACATCAATCACCATCCAAGGAAATGGAGGGGAGAAAATTCAGTTCCCAGAGGGGGAGCGTACTGACTGCTGGCAAAACCTGTCAGCTCCAGGTGGATGCCACGGCTGGATGGTCGTCAGCAGAATGGATAGAAAGGCAACCTGTTTGATGTAAACGGCCCCGGAGAGAAAACCAAGCTAAGCAGAGTCGATATTCTCAGCGTGCCTATGCACCTTCTGTGACATCGCTGCTGTGCCAGAGATGAAGGGGAAAGGTGTCCTGAACTCAGTTGTGTAAGCGTCCACTATTCTGTTGCCGTGACTTACATGTTTTGTGCACATGCGCGTGAAACATGTAAGTAACAGTGGACACTTAAACAACTGACTTCAGGATACCTTTCCTCTTCTTCTCCGGCACAGCAGTGATGTCACAGAAGGCGCATCCACTATTACTTATATGTTTCGCACACATGTGCTTTGTCAAAGTCACTTTGACAAAGCGCATGCATGCAAAATATGTAAGTCACGGCAACAGAACAGTGGACGCTTACACAAATGACTTCACTTCTTAACTTTATGGAATAAATATCACTATTTATGCATACAGTACTACGTTGGAATTGATTTGATCATTCTTTCAGAGCGCTGCATTTTGTTTTTTTTTCTTTGACTGTCACATCTCTTTCCATGCTGTGCTGGCTGCACTGGGTCTGATCTACTTATCTGATTACTCCTTATCAGAGCACTCTGCTTGGCCCCTAGACTCGTAGCGCTCCAGGTGTTCTGTGTTTTTTTGTTTCAATGGACCCCAACGAATCCAGAGGTGGTGCTGTTACAGTATGTTGATGACTTGTTGCTTTGCTGTCTCTCAAGGGATGTTTGTTATCAGCATACTGTCTCATTGCTTAACCATCTGGCGTCCATGGGGAATAAGGCTTGCAATTGCAGTTTTGCAGGGAGAAGGTCACATTTTTAGGACATTGCATATCTCATGGTACACAACACCTGACAGCCCAGAGAATAAAGAGACTGAAAGACTTACCAAAACCCCGAAATGCATGACAAACAAGAGCCATTCTCAGACTTATCAATTACTGTAGAGACTGGGTCCCTAACATCTCATCCACATTAGGACCCCTATACGAACTTCCATCCCAAACACCCTTTCAGCTAATTGATGACAACTGGTCAACCCTACAGGACTTGAGCCAAGAACTCTCCAAAGCAGGTGCTTTAGGTCTGCCCAACTACGACCTCCCTTTCTACCTTTTCTGCTATGAAAGCAAAGATCATGCCACTGGAGTACTGATCCAACTACATGGGTCCAGGCACCGACCCATCATGTACCTATCGACTGCCTTAGATCCAGTTATTTTGAGGCTCACTAGGTTGTGTACGAGATGTGGCCACCTGTGCTGTATTGCTACAGAAAGTAGGTGACATAGTCTTGAACTCCCCATTGACCCTCTACACTTCCCACTCGGTGCGGGAGATTCTAAATCAAGTCCAGACTAAACATCTATCTGCAGCTAGACTGACAAAGTATGAGGTGGCTCTCCTAACCCCTACTAATTTAACCATAAAATGATGCACCATTCTAAACCCTGCGTCTCTTCTTCCTGTTTGTAATGAGGAAGAAAAGGGGGGGGAGATAATGGTGAGAATGATAATTTTCAAACTAACAATACTACCCTCTCTAATTCTAACCAAGTTTGTGACTTAGTTGGACGACATGTTGAGGATCACCACAACTGTCTTTCTTTGATGGAACTTGAGTCAACAACCATCAGTCCAGTTAAGGAGGCTCCTGTCCCAAACGCTAAGAACCTTTTTGTCGATGGTTTTAAGTATTATACCCCAGATAGTAAGCCACACAAAGGTTATGCAGTGACTACAGTCAGTAAAATTGTGGAAAAGGGTTCATTGAGTTCCCACATGTCTGCACAGGAAGCTGAGCTGTGGGCATTGGAAAAAGCTTGTGAGACCCAAGAGGGTCAAAGGATCAATATCTATACAGATCCCAGGTACGCTTTTGGGATAGCTCATGACTCATGACGGTCCCATCTGGAAGGCAAGAGGGTTTCTGACTAGTTCGGGGAAGCCAGTGAAATATGCAGATTTAATCAACAGGTTATTTATTGCTTTCAACCTGCCGCATGAGATAGCCCTTCTAAAAGCTAAGGCTCATACGACATATAGGACTCTTGAGGCTGATGGGAATGCCTTTGTAGATGGAGCTGCTAAGGAAGGTGCTCTGAACCCTCCCGGGGAAACCCTGATGATAGCCATCTCCTCTGATGTGTCTCTGGAAGAGTTTAAGAGACTACAGTCACAAGCTGAACTACAGAAAACGAGGAGATAGACAGTACTAGGGGCCACGAGAGGTCCAGATGACATCTGAGGTCTTGGTAAAAAGTGGTGTCTACCAGGATCACTTTTTCCAATGATGGCCCATTCGGCTCATTATCCAGGGCATCAGTCAAAGATGGTTATGTGTGCACAGGTAGATGAGCATTTGATCGCCCCTGGATTCACTACCACAGCTGCTAATTTTGCAGCAGCCTGCCTGGTTTGCACATTGCACAACCCAGGTAAGATGGTACCAAAATTACATTCTCCCCGACCAGAATATCCATTTCAGTGCATCCAGATGGACTACATTACATTGCCAAGGAGTGGGCCCTACGAACATGTCTTGGTCTGTGTAGATATGGTGTCAGGTTGACCAGAGGCATGGTCCTTTCAGAAATCCAACCCCACCACCACAGCCAAGAAGATCCTATCATCCCCAAAGTAGTGGTAGGGTTGAAAGTTTTAATGGAATCTCTAAAAACAAAATATCAAAAATAATAGCTGATACTGGAAAACCCTGGCCCGAATGTCTCCCCATAGCTCTCCACTCCATCAGAAATGCCCCTAGGTGGCCTCACGGGTTATCTGAGGTTTTGTTCAGAAGTCAACCAAAAACAGGGTTGTACTTTCCTCAGCAGTTGTCGTCTTTACATTCCCAGCTGACGGGGTATGTGCAGTCCCTGTAACGTGAGCTCCAAAAAATCAACCACAGGGTTCACAAGTCCCTTCCAGACCCTGACTCGATAACCGGTTTACATTCTATCCAACCAGATGACTGGGTTGTTGTAAAGAAACATCAGAAGACGGGACTAGAGTCTAGATACCTCGGGCCATTCCAGATTCAGCTGACCATGCCGACCTCTCTAAAGCTTGAGGAACAGGACAACGGGATCCACGCTGGCCACTGCAAGAAGCTGCTCAACTACACCAAAGAATTAGGAGTATTTTTTATTTTAATTATTATTATTATTATTATTATTCAGGATTTATATAGCGCCAACAGTTTACGCAGCGCTTTACAATATAAAAGGGAGACAATACAGTTATAATACAATAAAATACAAGAGGATTAAGAGGGCCCTGCTCAGAAGAGCTTACAATCTAATAGGGTGGGGCAGGTGGTACAAAAGGTTGTAACTGTGGGGAATGAGCTGATGGAAGTGGTAGGAGATTAGTTGGACATGTGATAGGCTTTCCTGAAGAGATGAGTTTTCAGGGATCGCCTGAAGGTAGCAAGAGTAGGGGATAGCCGGATAGATGGAGGTAGCGAGTTCCAGAGGTTGGGAGAGGCTCTGGAGAAATCCTGGAGACGAGCATGGGAGGAGATGAGAGAGTTTGAAAGCAGGAGGTCTTGAGAAGAGTGGAGAGGTCAATTTGGGTGATATTTGGAGACAAGATTAGTGATGTAGCTTTGGGCAGAGTTGTGAATGGCTTTGTATGTTGTCGTTAGTATTTTGAATTTAATTCGCTGGGTGATTGGGAGCCAGTGTAGGGATTGGAGTAGAGGGTTGGCAGACACTGAGCGGTTGGTAAGGTGGATAAGTCTGGCAGCAGCATTCATGATAGACTGAAGAGGGGATAGCCTATGGAGAGGTAAGCCAATGAGAAGGGAGTTGCAATGGTCAAGTCGAGAGATAACAAGGGAGTGAATGAGGAGCTTGGTGGTTATTGTTTAAAATGCACCTCCAACTGGCTAAAACGGTGAACAGGACCAACTGCTGGGTATGCTCTAAACCCCCACCGAGCCTTAATACCCCGGCAATGGCATCAGTACATGCTATATAGTATATGATGTCCGTATTGGTATGAGTAAATTTTAAAAACTAGTAAAGACTCCAAACAGACACTTGTCAATAGAACTTAAACAATACATTTCTAGAGGGTAAAATTAGTTATAATTTTAATATTAGCTCTGGTTCTTGCCCCTCCCTCACAAAACCAGTATGGGTATTGGGACAAGTAGATAGCCCACAAGTGAGCTTCAATATTAGTTTTGGTAAAGGGGATAACTTTGTAGGATCCACCACCTATAAGGAAGGTATAACAGTTATGCCCCGTACACACGGTCGGACATTGATTGGAAAATCCGACAACAAAATCCATGGATTTTTTCCGACGGATGTTGGCTCAAACTTGTTTTGCATACACACGGTCGCACAAAGTTGTCAGAATTTCCAATCGTTCTAAACACTGTGACGTAAAACACCTATGTCGGGACTATAAACAGGGCAGTAGCCAATAGCTTTCGTCTCTTAATTTATTCTGAGCACGCGTGGCACTTTGTGCGTCAGATTTGTGTACACACGATCGGAATTTCCAACAACGGATTTTGTTGTCGGAAAATTTTATAGCAAGCTCTCAAACTTTGTGTGTCGGAAATTCTGATGGAAAAAGTCCGATGGAGCCCACACACGGTCAGATTTTCCGACAACACGCTCCGATTGCACATTTTCCGTCAGAAAATCTGACCGTGTGTACGGGGCATTAATCTTACCAATGAAACCCCCACCTTTTTAATAACACCAATAGACCAGATTATATCTGTTGGAAGGAAGGGTGTGACATTCAGACCGAGGCAGCAAATCCCCCAGTCTATTAGAAAGAAAAAAGTATTGTAGAAGATGGGCTTTTAAATGGTAGTGACACGTACCTCGTATGTGAGCCTGACGTGCAGAGGGAGACCTCTCGTACAGCCCTGGTTCCCAGATCATTGGAGTTGAGGACAGTGACCGTAGGAGCACAGTGGGGTATGAGTGCCTGGTGGATTCTCTGGAACTGGAGATGATGTCCACTGGGAGACACTGGAACTGACTGGAGTGCCGGGTGCAGGTAAGCTGGATACAAGTCAGCAGGTAAGAGACACGTGAAACACCGGGTGCACTTTGAGCGACTCAGGCAGGGTAAGTTCATAGGAGACCTCATTCAATTTCCTTTTAACTGGGAAAGGGCCAATGAATCTGGGTGCCAGCTTCTTTAAAGGGCAAGCCATCTTGAGGTTGGTGGTAGATAACCACACCTGATCACCTGGTTGGAGACGTAATTCACCTCTTCTCTTCCTGTCATAAAGCCTCTTGTTGGTTGCCTGCGCCTTGGCCATAGCTTCTTGCAACAACTTGTTGTTGCGACCCAGGAACTCGACAGTGCTTTGTACTGCTGGAACAGGAGATTCTGGAATAATGTTAGGCAGGAAGACAGGATGGAACCCATAGTTCGCAAAGAACGGTGACTGACCTGTGGCTAAATGGCTGGCATTGTTGAAAGCAAATTCTGCTAAAGGCAACAGTGCTACCCAATCATCTTGGACAAATGAGGTAAAGCAACGGATGTACTGTTCCAGGGTTTGGTTCGTCCTTTCAGTTTGTCCGTTAGTCTGGGGGTGGAAAGCAGATGACATGGAAAGTTCAATTTTCAGAATTTGGCATAGTGACCTCCAGAAGCGGGAGGTGAACTGGACTCCCCTGTCAGATACAATGTTGGTTGGTACCCCGTGCAGCCTTAAAATCTCCCTGATGAACTCCCGGGCGGTTTCTAAAGCAGACGGCGTACTCTTTAGGGGTATGAAGTGGGCCATCTTAGACAGACGGTCAACCACTACAAAGATAGCTGTATGTCCTTCAGAAGGAGGTAGTTCCACTACAAAGTCCATGACAATCATGCTCCAGGGTCTGTCAGGAATTGGTAGTGGTCTGAGGAGGCCCCAGGACTTGGTCCTGGCAGACTTGCTTTGGGTACAGATGACACATGACTTAACATAGTCCTTGCAATCTTCTTCAAGCTTCGGCCACCAAAACATGCGCTGGATTAGTTCACGAGTCTTGTGAACCCCAAAATGTCCAGCCAGCGGGTGGTCGTGACACAGGCTCAACACTTCTGTCCGGCAACTTTCTGGCACAAAAATTTTGCTGTCCTTCCAAAGCATCCCATCCCTGGGTATCAAGATTGATCCTGGAGGACCGGACACCCCCTCTGAGGCTTGTTTTAGACCGGACATCAGGTCTGTTTGGAAAAGCAGAAAGTTGCCCTCAGATAAGATGGTGTCCGGAACTGAAGTTTCTTTGGGGTCATCGTACATCCGAGAGAGAGCGTCAGGCTTGATGTTCTTTGATCCTGGCCGGTAGGTGATGTGAAATGAAAATCTGGAAAAGAATAACGCCCATCGTGCCTGACGCAGCTTCAAACGTTTGGCAGTTCGTAAATATTCCAGATTTTTATAATTGTATTTTTATTAGGTTTTTTAACATTGTAGAATGAACAAGTACAGTAGTAATGTAGTATAATATAAAATATAAAATTTTGAGGACATCTTTATAACGAAACAAGGTAAAGTACATAGGAACAGAGTTCACAATTACAGAGCACAAACCGCTCTGTACTTTTTGTCCAGGATACAGAAAAAGAGTATTTCTAAAATAGAAGTGCAGGATCAAAAGTGTATGATAGTTACATAAGAAGGAGGAGCATAAATTCTATGAAGGATATGTGGTATGTAATAATAAGTTCTGAATAACACATATGAAAATGGGGCAAACGGGGGGGGGGACGGGACTCCCCGATCACATGGGACGCCCACGCCAGCATAGAACAAAAAAAAACTTAAAGAACAGTGTTTGGCATAGGAGTCCCAAATTCCGACTCATCCCAGGGTTTCCACAATTTTTCAAATTGGGGGATAGTATCATGTACTGAGGCCGTTAGATATTCCATCCTTCGGATATCAGTTACTAATTGTAGAAATTTGGGCCAAGGGGGAGGGGCATCGGACAGCCAGCACAGGGGAATAAGTCGTTTGGCCGCCAAAAGTATATAAGAAAGAAGCCGGTTAGCTCTTTTGGTTAGGCCAGGGAAAGGAAGGCCCAACAAATAGTGTAATGGGTCTAATGGGAGAGTTTTATCCAGCACCTTCTGTATCAGGAGCCCCACCCCCCCCAGAAGGACTGTATCTTCGAACACTGCCAAAATATATGGAATAAAGAACCCGTGTCAATCCCACAACGCCAACAGCGCGGCGGGACCGAGGGGTCGTATTTATGGATAATGTCAGGGGTTCTATACCAAAACATAAGGATTTTCATAGAAGTCTCCCGTTGGGTCACACACTTAGAAGACTTGGAGACAGAAGACCAAATCTTGTCCCATAACTGAATTGAGATAGTTCTGTCTAACAAATGGGACCACTTTCCCATATAATGATGCGTGGTCTCAGTCAGAGGTGTCGACTCATGAAGGATACGATGGATGGTAGATATTAAGTGTAACTGGTGGGGTCCCTGAGCACATATGTGTTTGAAATTAGTTGGACTTTCGAGGGATAATGATGAAGATTTAGAGTGGAAAAAGTGTCTGACCTGCAGGTAGAAGTAAAAAAGTTGGTGAGGGATATTAAATTTCTCACGTAAGGTGTCAAAGGGATGTAGCTTTCGCGTAACCGGGTTTACCAGATTTCGAAGTTGAAAAAGGGAGGCGTTAAGCCATGGGGAGATCCTGCTCAAGGACAAACTGTCTGGTATAAGTGGGTTAAACAGTACATTAATGAGCGGGGAGCAGGGCGAGACGAGTTGGTATTTTTTGAAACATTTACGCCAGATAGTTATAGTAAAATTCATTGGGCCAGTGCACTGGTGTCTAAAAGTGGGATCAATAGGAAAGGAATCGTCCCAGACCAAGGTACATGGGTGAACCGGGTATATCACACCCCTCTCAATAGCGGACCACTGATTTGGAGCAAAGAGGGATGTCCAAGAAACAATAGGCCTTAAATGTGAGGCATAATAGTATTTGAAAATGTCCGGTGCACCCATTCCACCCCTGGACCTCGGAGCGAACACCACTGAACTAGCTATACGGTGGGACCTATCGCCCCATATGAACTTTAGAAAGTTACGTTGGAGTGTCTTTAATTGGGATGAGGGTAAAGCAATTGGCAAAGTTTCAAAATAGTATAACAGTCTAGGTAAAATAGACATTTTTAAAACGTTTATCCTGCCCAATAAGGATAACGGATACTTAGTCCAAGACCTCAAGGATTTATTAATTTCCAAAACTAAGGGTGGAAAATTTGCAGTGTATAGAGAAGAGTAGGATGGGGTGAGACGAATACCTAAATATTTGAGAGAGGTTTTACACCATTTATAAGGATAGGACTCTTTGAGTTGTGATAGTATGGGTAATGGGATATGTATGGGCAGAGCTTCAGTTTTAGACGTGTTAACCTTATAGCCCGAAATGGCCCCAAAAGAAGACAACAATTTGTGTAGGGAGGGGAGAGAAATCATTGGATTAGTGATCGTGAGCAAGATGTCATCCGCAAAGAGTGATAGTTTATATTCCCCTTGTCTCATTACCACCCCCTGAATATCCGGATGGGTGCGGATGGACTCGGCCAGGGGTTCTAGGCAGAGAATAAAAAGCAATGGCGACAAAGGACAGCCCTGCCGAGTACCATTAGTCATGGGGAAGTTTGGCGACAGGAAGGATGACATCTGTACTTGAGCTGTGATTGTTGAATATATAGCCTTCAAAGCCTTCAGATAAGGACCTCTAAAGCCATACATCTCTAAAACATTGAACATATAGGGCCAGCTTAACCTATTAAAGGCCTTTTGTGCATCTAAACTCAGGATCAACGCCTGTCTAGAGGTTCTATCTAAAAGATCTATCAGGTTTATTGTACGACGGGTGTTGTCTCCCGCGTGTCTACCAGGTACAAAACCTACTTGGTCCCCATGAATCAATTTGGGGATAATCCTAGATAGCCTGGATGCAAGAATTTTTGTAAAAATCTTATAATCTGAATTTAAAAGAGCTATCGGCCTATAATTATCTGGGATAGAGGGATCCTTACCCGGCTTCGGAATGACAGAGATGAATGAATGAGAGAATTGTGAGATAGGAGATATACCTTTAAGCAGGGAATCATAGAGGGTTAGCATATGTGGAGATAGAATATCAAAAAAAGATTTGTAATAAAAATAGGGTAAACCATCGGGGCCGGGCGATTTGTGTAATGGGAGACTCTTAACCGTGGACAAAAGTTCTTCAGTCGTTATATCTATATTCAAACTGTCCAAGTCTACAGAAGTCAGCTTCGGGAGTTTTATATTAGAAAAAAATGTTTTAAATTTTTCCTGGGTAAAGTTAAAACCATGCTCAGGGGTGAGGCAATTATATAATTTATGGTAAAATTTGCCAAAGACGTTAGACATTCCACGGGGGCAGTAAACTCTAGATCCATCTGTCTGCTGAAGGAAATCAGGGAATGAATTGAAAGGACGTGGACGGAGTTTATTTACTAGCATTCTATGCGGTTTATTTGAGTACTCGTAAAACTTCTGTTTTGTCCATAGCAAAGATCTGACTGCCCTACCCAGACGGAGCGATTTAATTTGCTCCCTAAGAGAGGTTACTCTTCGTAGTTTTGAGACTGTAGGGCCTCTCAACAATCTCCGCTCCGCAGCAACCAAAGCAGCAGTAAGAGATTGCAAAAGACTATTTCTATCCTTCTTTATCCTGGAGCTTTCGGCTATGCAGGCACCGCGGAAGACTGTTTTATGTGCTTCCCAGAGTGTGGAGAAATCTGAAACAGAACCTATGTTATGTTGAAAAAATTCTTCTAAATTTTTTGCTAGTATATTACGTGAGATCTCGGATTGTAGTAGATGGTCGTTTAGGCGCCAATGACATGACTTAGGGTAGGCCTGGGAAAGCACAAGATGTATCATAATGGGAGCATGGTCTGACCATGTAATAGGTGATATATCAACCTCAGCCACACAAGATATGAGTGGGGCCGATATAAAGAAGTGGTCAAGGCGTGAATACATTTTGTGGGCCGAGGAATAGAAGGTGAACTGTTTTGAGGAGGGATGTTTGATCCTCAATGAGTCGAATAACCTATGAGATCTTATACATTTGCGAAAAGAGTTAGCTTGGGATGAAATTTTTTTAGAAGGCACGGTATTAAAAAGGGTTTGCCTGTCTCTATTGGGGGACATAACCAGATTGAAATCCCCTCCTACAATCATGAAAGGTTGCGATGGATAGTTGGGAGAATCAAATAATGTGTTAAGGAATTCAATCTGGCCGTTATTAGGAGCATAAACATTAATGAGAGAAAACGATGTAGTCACATAATTAAAATCCAAAATGAGATATCTACCTAGAGGGTCAGCATAAGATCTTTTTACCTTAATAGGACATGACTTCCTAATCAAAATCGCCACCCCCGCCCTGCCCGTGTGGTCCGAGGCAAGGAAGGAAGTGGGGAAATACCTTGAGGCAAATTTAAGCGTACCAGTAGACTTAAAATGGGTCTCTTGAACCATTACCACATCTGCGTCAGAGGCCCTGAAATCCTTCAGGGCCATCCAACGCTTACGGACAGAACCCAGACCTTTGACATTATACGACATAATTTTCAAAGCCATATGTATAGACCCAATAGATTCGCTTTTGTAAGGTTGCAGACACTAAGGGATGAAGAAACACACCCACATATCAGCAGACAAAACCTATAATAAAACTGCATTTGATTAGAAAGGTAGGAATAAAACATTTGTATCCTTAGCACCAGAGTGATATCCTTGAACATAGAAAAAAGAAGAAAAAAAACAAGAACCAACTGAAAAAACAATAAAAACAAAAACAAGAACAAAAATTCTCTAAGGCCTGAGAGGCAATTGCGTCTCAGGAGGCCCTGAACAAATGTCAAGGCCAGGTAGGGGCGTATACGGACCTCCATCAGGAGACTCCAGGTGGAGATCTGGGAAGTACCCGCCGCTCACCTTATGAGCTTGTTAGCATGAAAATAGATTCTGCCATTACTAAAGTGATTAGCAAATCAGCGAGGTATATTAAACGATATGTCAGCTGAGTTATAATAGATCAAAGTATTAATTTCTACCACTCTAAAAACATATAAAATGTTCCGAGTAGTACAATGTGTATGAATCCATGGAAACAGGAGTTGAGCCTTCAAGGAGGTTGCTTGGAGTTACGGAGACGCTGAGGTGTGGAGAAGCGCTTCCTGGATCTGTCTCTCACTGGGGTCCAGATGCGGCTAGGTGTATTGGGAGGGGGACGAGCCTGATTATTTAGGGGGATTGAATCCTCTTCTGGTAGTGGCGGTAGACCCAGACTTTTCAAAAATGCCTCACCTTCCAGTAAATCACGTAGAGTATGCTGAGTACCGTCTTTGGATACGATGAGGCGAAATGGAAAGCCCCAGTAATATGGGATCTTGTGATGTTGTAAGTGGAGTGTGATTGGGCGTAGGCTCCTTCGTTTGGCAAGGGTAATGGGAGACAGGTCGCTGAAAATTTGAAGTTTTGCCCCCTTGTATGCAAGTTGGGGTTTGTTGCGGGTAGCAATAATGAGTGCTTCTTTGCTTTCGAAATAATGAAATTTCACTATGACATCTCTGGGTCTGGCTCCCGCCGGAGGCCTGGGTGCCAGAGACCGATGTGCCCTATCAAGGCGCCAATCAATATCCACCACTGTAGGGGCCAGAGTATTAAAGAGACCGAGAAGATAGGTACGTAGATCTGAGTCTCCCACCGTTTCCGGGATACCTCGAAAGCGCAGGTTTTGTCTCCTTTCTCTATTTTCCAAGTCCTCCTGCTGTAACTGCAATTGAGAAACTGATAGACGCAAATTGTGGTTTTCCTCTTCAATTGCTTGCACATAATTTATCATCTCAAATTTATTTTCAAGAGTATCAGTGCGTTCGCCGATTTGATCGATCTCTCCTCTTAGTTCTGTAGCTAACTTATTTACCTCTAACGAGACATTATTTGTAATTTGTTGTAACAAGAGCTGTAACTTGGCATCAAGCTTGGCGTCTAGTATGTCTGGGGTGAGAATCTCACGTGGGGTGGAAGAGTCGAGATTTGGACCTTGGGCAATAGTAGATGAGTTTACAGTGTTTTCTGCTCCCATGGATGTGCCCATCATTACAGCGGGGTCTGTGGGAGTGTTTGAGGTCATAAGTTGTGGTCTGGTGACATAGCGTTCCATATTTGAACCTTCACGAGACCCGAATAGGGGTTTATATGTTCGCTGTTGTTGGCCAACTTTGCCCATGTAATAAACAGGAGTTGTGGCAGGGGATCTGGCTTACCTCTGAATCTATAGGTGCTTAATATGGCGTAGCAGAGGTCTCGGTGAGCAAGCGGGTCTCCAAGCTCATTTAGTGCACATAGTTCATTCTCAGCGGAACCGTCACCATTCGTTCGTTATTTACATCTGCTTGAGAGACTGTAGGTTGGGGTGCTTGATGCACTGTGGTGTAAGATGGGTTCAGATCACCGGTCAAATGGTGCAGGGGTATATTGCAGGCAGGGCAAGACGAGTGAGATATGTATATAATCCCTTCCCCACACGGGCCTCTTAAGATATTGTAAATGTCCAGATTTAGAATAACATCAAAAGATATATAGCCCAGCTATGTGTATAGAGGATCTTGCTTGAGGATGAGTGCAATAGGAGAGATTTAATGAGTCAATAGAGCAGGGAGGCTGAAGGAGTACCTGGAGTACCAAGATGGCCGCCGTCCTCCAGAGGTAGGCCGAAGCCGGGGACTTTCCTGACGGCTGTAGCCGGCCGGGTGAGCGCCGCTATTATTAAGGGGTGTGGAGTGAGTAAGGGGGGGAACTGCTACTCACTGCGGTCCAAAGAGGGACAGATCCACTGTATGCCGGCACCCGGGATGTAGATATTGCAGATGGGATGCCTCTGGAGGCTTCTGATAAGCAGCAGGCCGCGGGATGGAGCTAGGCCTCCGTGGAGCCGAACAGAGGGACCGGGATCACTGGCGCTTTCACCCCCAATTATCCCGGAGGGCGGAAGGTTGCCCGACCAGGATGATCGATGCCACAGTGTCCGGTTTACAGGGGACGATTGCCAGAGGCAGCGATCAGGCCGTAGGCCCCAAGATGGCGGCCGTCTTCTCTGGCGCGGATCAGTCTGTAGGCCCGGGATATGGAGAGCAAAAAGATCCAAGAAATAGTCCTCCAATTGTGTAGCAGAGTGGCCTAGAATGTTATTTGGGTGAATAATTAGGCTCTCAGGGCAGATTGGGGCCCGGATGGCGTTAGATTGCCCAAGCCCTGGAGGAGCTCAGCCGAGACACGTCCTCTCCTGTGTACGTCCAGACACGCCCCCAATATTCCAGATTTTTATGATCCGTGTAGATAAGTATGGGATGTGCCGCTCCCTCTAGCAGGTATCGCCATTCTTCGAGTGCGGCTTTAATGGCCAAAAGTTCACGGTCCCCCACATCGTAATTCTTCTCTGCAGGCGAAAGCTTCTGAGAGAAGAAAGCTATGGGGTGCATGAGATCCTTGAGTCCTTGGCGCTGAGAAATAACTGCCCCCACAGCTGTTTCTGAGGCATCAACCTCGAGTAGGTAAGGAAGAGAGGGATCCGGATGGCTCAAGATGGGGGCAGAGGTAAAGAGTCCCTTTAGGGTAGAGAAGGCAGCTTGAGCCTGGGGATTCCACTGGAATCGGACGTTTTGTCTTGTTAGCTGGGTGATCGGAGAGATAATTGCAGAAAATCCTTTGATGAACCTTCTGTAAAAATTGGCGAAGCCAACAAAACGTTGCACCCCCTTTTTATCTGAGGGTGCAGGCCAGTCCAGAACAGCTGTGACTTTTTGTGGGTCCATCTTGAACCCTTCTGTGGAAATTACCAGGCCCAGAAATTGGATACTCTGCCGCTCAAATTCGCATTTTTCTGGTTTGGCGTATAAGCCATGCTGACGGAGTCGGCAGAGTACCATCTTGACGTGTTTCCGGTGCTGATCCAAGGATGAGGAAAAGATCAGGATATCGTCTAAGTAGGCTATGACGAAAATGTCCAGATAGTCTCTGAAGATATAATTTATCAGGTGCTGGAAGGTAGCAGGGGCATTACACAGGCCGAAGGGCATCACCAGATATTCATAATGGCCAAACCTGGTACGGAAGGCCGTTTTCCACTCGTCCCCTGCACGAATGCGAACCAAATTGTAGGCCCCACGAAGATCGAGTTTGGTGAACACAACAGTAGTTCTTAATCTTTGAAAAAGCTCAGGTACCAGGGGTAAGGGATACCGGTTCTTGACCGTGACCTTGTTCAGCTCCCGGTAGTCCACACAGGGACGCAATGAGTGGTCCTTCTTCTCCACAAAAAAGATCCCTGCCCCAGCTGGAGAGGTGGATGGCCGGATGAACCCCCTTTTAAGGTTTTCGTCAACATATTCCTTTAAAACCTCCAACTCCCGCTCAGACAGAGGGAAAATTCGCCCAAAGGGGATTTCCGCTCCGGGCAGTAACTCAATCGGGCAATCATAGGAACGATGAGGAGGAAGTGTCTCTGCCCCTCGTTTACTAAAAACGTCTAAGAACTCGTGATACTGTTCAGGTACTGCTGAGCGTAATTCTGAGTCAGCTTCCAGGCACAGCAAAGGACCAGATATCTTGGAAGGTAAGGGCAGACAATGTTCTTGACAGTAGAGGGACTGAAACCTGATTTCTCTGGAGCCCCAGTCAATTTGCGGGTTGTGGGCCTGAAGCCATGGTAGACCCAAGATGATCAGGAACAGAGGGGAAGCAATAGCATCAAACTTAAGCAGTTCCTTGTGGTTCGAGACAGTAATTACAGGCAGTGGGGGAGTCTCTTGAGTCACCTGGCCAGATTTAATACGGGATCCATCTGCCAAGAAAACATAAAGTCCTTGAGCCCTGTGCTGGAGTGGAATGCGTTGTTGGTTGGCAAAGTTCAAATCAATAAAACAACTGCATGCACCAGAGTCTATTATTGCAGTAACAGACACAGTCTTTCCAGAAAACTGAAGGGTGATGGGAATAGCCAGGTGAGTAGAGAGAGCTGGGTGACTGTGTGGTGGGATGGATGAAGATCTACGGTACTTGGCAGGACACGAATGTCCATAATGGCCTGGTCCCCCGCAGTACAAGCACAGGTTGAGCTGTTGCCGACGTAGACGTTCCTCGGCAGACAATGCGGGTCTCATTAGTCCGACCCGCCCAGATTTCTGAAAGTCCGGTATTAGTTTGGTTGGTGCAGGATTAACTGGGACTGGTCTAAGGGGAACAGGACGAGAGGTCGTAGGCACTTGGGGTAACATCCAAGTTGGTTGAGTCTGCTGGGTCACCCTCTCCATCCTGCGTTCCCGAAGACGACGGTCTATCTGAATAGTTAGGGTCATCAAGGATTCCAGGGAATTTGGTACACCGACCCGAGCCAGTTCATCCTTTAGTCCTTCTGACAAGCCTAGGCGAAACTGGTGCCGTAAAGCTGCATGGTTCCACTGGGTATCCGCGCTCCAGCGTCTAAAGTCCATTATATAATCTTCGACCACTCTGCGGCCCTGCTGGAGCGTGCTAAGAGCAGCTTCGGCAGTGGAAGTTCGTTGGGGGTCATCATATAAGAGTGACATTGCGTCAAAGAAGGATGACAAAGAGTCCAGAGAAACATGGTGTTCTTCCACCAGGTGATGAGCCCAGGCTTGTGGTTCTCCCAGCAGAAGTGAGACAACAAACCCCACCTTGGTGTTTTCCCGCGAAAAGGTTAAGGGTAGTAAGGAAAAGTACAGCTCACATGCATTACGGAAAGTCCGAAACTTGCTTTGATCCCCAGAAAACTTCTCCGGAATTGGGACCCTGGGTTCTGGAGATAACATCATTACAGGGAGTGCGGGGCAAGCCTCTGATGACAACCCACTGGAAGAAGGGTTTGTAATACTCGTCCGGGACTGCACTTGTCTCACCAGGTGTTCATAGCTGTCCTGAAGCGATTTCACCTCTTGAGTGAGGACGGAGAGTAATTGGCAGATTTCATCAGTAGCAGAGGTCCCTCTTGCAGGCTCAGGCATGGCTGTTTGATACTGACACGTACCTCGTATGTGAGCCTGACGTGCAGAGGGAGACCTCTCGTACAGCCCTGGTTCCCAGATCACTGGAGTTGAGGACAGTAACCGTAGGAGCACAGTGGGGTATGAGTGCCTGGTGGATTCTCTGGAACTGGAGATGATGTCCACTGGGAGACACTGGAACTGACTGGAGTGCCGGGTGCAGGTAAGCTGGATACAAGTCAGCAGGTAAGCTGGATGCAGGTCAGCAGGGTGCAGGTAAGCTGGATGCAGGTCAGCAGGATGCAGGTAAGCTGGATGCAGGTCAGCAGGCTGCAGGTCAGCAGGCTGCAGGTGAGCTGGATGCAGGTCAGCAGGCTGCAGGTGAGCTGGATGCAGGTCAGCAGGATGCAGGTGAGCTGGATGCAGGTCAGCAGGCTGCAGGTAAGCTGGATGCAGGTCAGCAGGCTGCAGGTGAGCTGGATGCAGGTCAACAGGATGCAGGTAAGCTGGATGCAGGTCAGCAGGCTGCACACAGCAGGCAGAAGCAAGGTCAGACAAGCCGGGTCATACACAGTGGATCAGTTCAACAGATTCGGCAGGCAAGGAATAGTCAAGTTCGGGCTGGTTTCTGGTAACAGGAGATCAGACAGGCAGGTAAACAGAATCAGAGTCAGGGAAAGCCAAGTTTCAGGATTGGAGACAGCAGCGTGGTCAGAGAGCCAGGTCAGGTGATCGGATGCTGATTACAGGAACAGGTCACAGGTGAAGCTGCAGATCAAACAGCAAGTGCTGAATTGTGGAAGCCCCTCTTAAAGGCCACTGGGCACCAAAGCCAAATCACTGTGCGTGCGATCTCTGCGATCGGCACATGCGCATTAGCGCACGCCTGTTCGTTACTGGGAACCTGTTGGTGGGGATGCGCCTGAGCCCTGTTGCAGGTCTGGAAGTAGTATGTCCATGACAGGTAGTCCCCATGGTTAAGATAAACATATATATACACCAATCGTTATTAAAAAGATAACGTTTTTTTAATTAATATAGTGTTCATAAAAGAGAAACAAAGGGGAAACTAAAGCCAGAATATATGTAGAGAACATACCACACATACTGTATATCAAATATGGTATCACATGACTTGTATGGGACCTGCCAACATGTTTCACGGTCATTACCGCTTCTTCAAGGCTTAATCCTCCATATGTGAATCACAAAACATCTGGTATTTGTACAAACAAGCCATAATTAATAATTTCATATTAACATACAATTAACCATATACTGTGTGTGTATCTATCTATCTATCTATCTATCTATCTATCTATCTATCTATCTATCTATCTATATATATATATATATATATATATATATATATATATATATATATATATAAATATACACACACACACACACACTAAACTGTCCCTAAACGAGAGAGAGAGAAAAAACCCACCTAACCATCCAACACAAAAAAGAAAACCCGACCATCCAATCCACATACGAAAGATCACACCAAAAAGGCATACCTTGTTATATTTTTAATATCTAAATTTTAATTCGGTCTTATAAGTATATAACCGAGGTTATGAGATCCCCTGTAATATTGTGTACATGTAAGGTGTTTTGAATTAATAATTTACAGATGTTGACATTTGAACTGAGTTCTCAATTTCAAGAAGCTGTCAAATCATTTTTTTTAATCTTTTTATTAGTTTTCTTAACAAATAAACAAAACAAATCACAACAAAACAGCATACACACTGAACCAGGAATATGGATAAAAACAATTTTAAAATCTAATATAGCAATAATCAATCTATAGGAAAAAGAAAAATCATTTTTGATTGATATAACTGGTTATATTTTCATTAAGGAATTCCTATGTTACTGATATTCTGTTTGTGAAACTATGTGTATATTCATTAGATGGCAGACAAATTATCATCCCCCATTTCCTGTGTCTGGTGTCAATTAGACATGCTGTTCATATTACATTCCTACTCTTAGCCCCCACCCTTAGAGGGGAGTGGAAGTAGGGATGAAGAGAGTAATATAGGAGGGTGTATTTTTAGGCATGCTTTCAAACAAAGAAACTTAGTTTATATAAAAGGAAGTTATAGGGCTAGATGGTCACTTCTTCTGCAACACTCCTTCAATTTCTCTTCACATCTAAAGAAATCTGCATACAGACAACTGCTCTCGGAACAAAGGAAACAGCAGCCATCTTAATCACACATCTTGAACTTATTTTTTGAAACAAACAACTTTATCTCATGTCTTTGATATTATTTGCAGCTACATTTATTTTGTATATGACTGTACAACTTTTGTAAGTATTTTTGTAACTTTTGTGTGGAAATTAATCACACGGTTTGATTCAAGCTGACTCAGTCATACAATTCAGAAATTTGTCTACAATCATCATTGAAAGGCACAGCTATAATGCTACAATTTAACATTGGCGCACAGCCAGTATCAATTTGGCGTAAGTTTTTTTACCACTTCCTTCCTTGATCAGAGGGGAGAAGTGAAGTATAGAAATTAAAACTTCAGAACAATTGAATGAACCAAGAAGAAAAATCGATCGATTGATGATTGTGAAGACCTGAGAATTTTGTGTGGAAATCAGAAGTCTTGAAAGATGGTTATTTAAGATCAGCGCAAAAAGGAGAAAGCTTATATTCGGTGAGTAGAAATCATGGAATGTGGATTGTCTAACTAATGAAAGCAAATCGGAATTTAAAGGTTTAGCGAATCATGTGTTTGATACTTTGTTGTGGAAATCAATGTATTCCGCAGAATGTTGAAACCTTGCAAAAAGATCTGAACAAATTAATGGGGTTGGCAACTACATGGCAAATGAGGTACAATGTAAAAAAATGTAAAATAATGCATTTGGGTGGCAAAAATATGAATGCGATCTATACATTGGGGGAGAACCTCTGGGGGAATCTAGGATGGAAAAGGACCTGGGGGTCCTAGTAGATGATAGACTCAACAATGGCATGCAATGCCAAGCTGCTGCTAACAAAGCAAACAGAATATTGGCATGCATTAAAAAGGGGATTAATTCCAGAGCTAAAACGATAATTCTCCCGCTCTACAAGACTCTGGTGTGGCCGCACCTAGAGTATGCTGTCCAGTTCTGGGCACCAGTCCTCAGGAAGGATGTACTGAAAATGAAGCGAGTACAAAGAAGGACAACAAAGCTAATAAAGGATCTGGAGGATATTAGTTATGAGGAAAGGTTGCAAGCACTGAACTTATTCTCTCTGGAGAAGAGACGCTTGAGAGGGGATATGATTTCAATTTACAAATACCGTACTGGGGACCCCACAATAGGGATAAAACTTTTTCACGGAGGGGAGTTCAACAAGACTCGTGGCCACTCATTAAAATTAGAAGAAAAGAGGTTTAACCTTAAACTACATAAAGGGTTCTTTATTGTAAGAGTGGCAAGGATGTGGAATTCCCTTCCACAGGCGGTGGTCTCAGCAGGGAGCATCGATAGTTTCAAGAAACTATTAGATAAGCATCTGAATGACCACAACATACAGGGGTATAAATACTGACATATAATCACACACATAGGTTGGACTTGATGGACTTGATGTGCCTTTTTTCAACTTCACCTACTATGTAAATATGTAACTATGTAACATTGTTTACAGGCTAATTCTGAAATTGATCAGGGTAGATTTTCATTAGCTAAAACAAAGAAAAGGTTGTAAATTGTAACTAAAGAGGGAGTCCACCTAAAAAAAATTATTAAAAGCCAGAAGCTACAAATACTGCAGCTGCTGACTTTTAATAAATGGACACTTACCTGTCCTGGAGTCCAGCGATGTTGGCAGCCGAAGCCGATCAATCTCTCGGCTGCTGCCGCCACCATTCTCTGTGAGGGAATCAGGAAGTGAAGCATTGCGGCTTCACTTCCCGGTTCCCTACTGCGTCCTAAGTGGTCCCCGCTATCTCCTGGGACCTGTGTGTTTCCCAGGAGACAGCGGGAGGGGAGCGGGAAGTGGCGTGACTCCCGCGGGAGTCTATTCCAGGAACTGGGTGCAAATACCTGTAGTAGACAGGTATCTGCATCCCCCTCCCCCCTGAAAGGTGCCAATTGTTGCACCGGAGGGGGGAGGAATCAGATGAGCGGAAATTCCACTTTTGGGTGGAACTCCGCTTTAAGTTGGTTTCAGTTTTTAATTCAATGGTTTATGATGTGCCAGAAAAATATATGATTTGTGTTGTGAACAAATCAGGAGTTGAGAATGTTTCAGAAATTACACAAACACATGAGAATTTATCTATTGAGCAATTACTCAGTGATTAAGAAATCTGTATTGGAACAGAAAATTATTGAATCAGAGGAAACGTGTAAACAAAAAAGAAGTTGTATTGCCTCTTTGAATCAGAGAGAGGCTGAGAATGAGCTTATTATAATATTGCTTAGGAAGGAGTTACATGAAGCCCAGTCTGCCATGGAGTTCTCCTCCATACATGCTTGGTGCTTAGCAAAGATAAAGGCTCTGAAACAACATGTAGAAAAGCCAGATGCTAGTGTTGCTGCAAATGATGTTGCTATAGTGGGAATCAATGTTGGAGATCTGAATATTTAAATAAAAGTATGGTAACTGCGCTTGAAATTAATTCAGGAGTTGAAACAGTAGAGACTTTGGACGAGTCCATTGCTAGTGACTCCTCAGACAACGAAAGTGTAAAGTCTGTTGATTCCAATCATAGTAATTTTATGCAAAAATGTGAGTCTGCATTGCCATATGCTCAGAGAAGGGCCTATGCAGAGAGACCAGCTCTCAAATGCTTTGTTTGTAAAAAGGGGGGTCACATAGCTAGGTATTGTTTGATGGCTAATAATGATATGCAAAGGAGGTTGTATTATCCAAAAACTACACCAAGGCATTATGAAGTGTATTCTGGGAGATGTTGTAGCAATTCAAGGCAAAGGGGCCATAGTAATCAAACCCGTTTCCTTTTTAAGACCCAAATGCTGAGACTACAAACTGAAAAATAGTCAATTAAGACAGAAAAGGCATTATTATGCAGAACAGTAGCATAAACCCCCCCCCTTTGAAGATGTCTACTAATGATGAAACATGTAGGGCGTGGCTACGTTGTAAGCCGTCACGATTGCCCCATGTTATGCACGGGTTATTACGATTCTTATATGCCGGCTTGTTTTTAATTGTTTTTTTACCTCACGGAGCGTGCACTCTCCGTTGCGGTCTGTACTTTTATTGAATAAATTCCGAAACTTTTTACACTATTGGAGCTCCGCTCTTTTGCTTTTTCCTTTGCCACACTGGGAGCAAGAGAGCTTTCCTTCCCCCCTCTCCAGGCGTTTCACTTGGACCAGCCCGGATCGGAGACAACATTCCTGACAGCTGCTGGGGAGATCTTCTCATTACACGGTCCCTGCAGAGGGCAAAAATCTGCATGCCTGATAGACCCTGCCAAGGAGGGGGTCCAACACGGAGGGTAAGAGTCCACCTTTATCACTTTCTCACTTATTGGAGTCACCGTCAGTGCATTTGCACCATCCTGCACATCTCTCTCCTTTGTCAATCCACTCATAGGGGGATTAGTTGCTGCTGAGCTGTATAGTGGATGGAAGCTTTTTTTCACTGATGAACTTTTTATGTTTGAACCCATGGACTGAGTTTGTTTGATTTTCAGATTTTCACGCTATTAATATCATTGTACTTCACATGTACACATTTTTGTTTCTTCTTTTTATTTGAGTTTTTATGTTTTGCACTTATATATTTCTACCACTTATGGAGTCATTTACTTGCTCTCAGTAGATTGTGGTTTTTACTACCACCCACATGTATTCACATCTATGTGTGTATTTTCATATAATTAGCGCACTTTATTTATTTTTTATTTTTCATGGTATACACAGATATTGGTGTATTTTGTGTGCAGCTTTTACCTTTGACCTTTTTTGCTCCATTATTCCCTGATGGTAATATATATTACCATCAGGGAATAATGGATTCTGATTTGCTTTAGTTTTGATTGACATTTTTTCAAAGTGTCTCCCAGTTCGCAAAGATGATGCTTTAACAACTGCTAGGATGTTACTTAATCATGTTTTTCCAGTTTGGGGTGTACCAACAAACCTTAGTAGTGACAGAGGATCCCACTTTACAGGTAAAATCATGCAGGCAATGTGTAAAATCTTGGGAATAGAACAGAGATTTCATGTACCATATAAGCCACAGTCTGCATGTATTGTGGAAAGAATGAATAGAACTATCAAATCTAGCATTGCACAAATGTTGTTAGACAGAGGAAATACTTGGGTTGATGCTGTACCATTTGTTTTGATGAGTGTCAGAAGAACAGCATCTTCAGCAACGAAGTGTTATCCTTTTGAATTAATGAAAGGAACCAATGAAACTTTTTTTGTCTACGCTGCAAAGAGAGACAATAGAGAAAACAGAATCGTACAGATGTTACAGGACAATCTGAACAATATTTTGCCACATGCAGCTACTTGTTTGCAAAACATGGTGCCTCCGCATATTTCTAAGTTTGAGAAAGGAGGATAACTTATGATAAAATTTTTCAGGGAAAGTGGACCATGGCAAAGTAATTGGGAAGGTCCATTTGACATTTTGGATGTTCAAGGTATAATGGTGCAAGTCTAATGCACATAGACCAGTGTTTCTCAACTCCAGTCCTCAAGGCGCACCAACAGGTCATGTTTTCAGGATTTCCCTCAGATGAAACGGCTGTGGTAATTACTAAGGCAGTGAAACTGATCAAATCACCTGTGCAAAATAGTGGAAATCCTGAAAACATGACCTGTTGGTGCACCTTGAGGACTGCAGTTGAGAAACACTGGTGTAGACAACAATAAAATTTGGGCACACACTGATCAATGCAAATTGTATATGCCAAGATAATGATGCTGCATTTCTTTTTTCAGGAATGATTTCTAAAAATCTGACCTGGAGGAATCTTGGATTCCAAAAAAAGGGAAAAATGACAACAAAAGAAAAGAAAAGTTTTAAAGAGAGAAGACTCAACATCACAGGATTCATCTTTTCTCTAGTGACAATTTTATCTGTGGCAAAATATATCACAGACTGTTCCAGCTATGCGGAGGTTAACAGGATTGAAGATTTACACAACAAAACATTACATTATTCAGAAACAAAAGAGATGTAGACATTGATATCAATATAGATAACAAAAGTGAACAAGATACTGATATCAATACAGATGATAAAGACATTGATATTTATACAGATGACAAAAGTGATAAAGACATTGATATTAATACAGATGAAAAAAGTGAAAAAGACAATGATATCAATATAGATGACAAAAGAGATATTAAAAGATATGGTTATTAAAGCAGCTAATGTAATGGATCCAACTTTATTACATCGTCAAAATATTGCTCTTAATTTAATGACAAGTTACCAACATTCTCATATAGCCAGAGCATGCTTAGAGATCCAGACTAAATATTCCACTCATTTTAAAATAATTGCGCAAGCATTTCAGAGTGGAATAACTCATAGTTACATAGTAGGTGAGGTCGAAAAAAAACACATCAACTCCATCAAGTCCAACCTATGTGTGTGATTATATGTCAGTATTACCTTGTATATCCCTGTATGTTGTGGTCATTCAGGTGCTTAGCTAATAGTTTCTTGAAACTATCGATTCTCCCCACTGAGACCACCACCTGTGGAAGGGAATTCCACATCCTTGCCGCTCTTACAGTAAAGAACCCTCTACGCAGTTTAAACTCCCTTCCGCGAAAAAGGTTTATCCCTGTTGTCACCAGTACAGTATTTGTAAATTGAAATCGTATCCCCTCTCAAGCGTCTCTTCTCCAGAGAGAATAAGTTCAGTGCTCACAACCTTTCCTCATAAATAATATCCTCCAGACCCTTTATTAGCTTTGTTGCCCTTCTTTGTACTCGCTCCATTTCCAGTACATCCTTCCTGAGGACTGGTGCCCAGAACTAGACAGTATACTCTAGGTGCGGCTGTACCAGAGTCTTGTAGAGCAGGAGAATTATCGTTTTATCTCTGGAATTATTCCCCTTTTTAATGCATGCCAATATTCTGTTTGCTTTGTTAGCAGCAGCTTGGCATTGCATGCCATTGCTGAGCCTATCATCTACTAGGACCCCCAGGTCCTTTTCCATCCTAGATTCCTCCAGAGGTTCTCCCCCCAGTGTATAGATCGCATTCATATTTTTGCCACCCAAATGCATTGAACCTCATTCTCCATGTAGTTGTCCACCCCATTAATTTGTTCAGATCTTTGTGCAAGGTTTCCACATCCTGCGGAGAAGTTATTGCCCTGCTTAGCTTAGTATCGTCCACAAATACAGAGATTACTCCTCTTGGCATTTTACAGAATTTACCCAGAGAATATGTATATGCAAAAAATCATACAGATTTATGGATAAATAAATGGATAGGATGTGTCACGGAATGTCCCACACTCCGCTTGAGTGCTTCCGTCTGTATACCGCTTCCTAAGTTCTGGAACACAAGTCCAATGGATCTGGCTATAGGAACCCCCAAGAACTAGACAACACCAGTCTTGGAGTACATCAGGACTAACTTTTTATTTGAGATCTCACAGACATTTATACAGCAGGGATGACTCAAAGCTAACCTAATTAACATGAGCTAATTTACTACAAAATGTACCCAGACTAGATGACAGACTTGTCGGCACCGAGCTTCACACATTAATATAAACACAATAGCTGGAGCTAATTACAATTAACAATACAAACAAAACCTAATTAACCTAATTAACATGAGCTCCAATAGGAGTCGTCCCGTCTCCTACATTGTATAGAGGACAATGTGATCAGCTCATTCAATTAACAGGTTGCGTTCAGAATCAACCAAACCAATAATAGTCTCTACATACATCCTGGGAGATATTGTGGACAAATATTACTGTCCCATTTTAAGTAGTCCAAGATATATTTTCTCACTCACCCTGTGCCAGGATGGCACAGGGTGACTTAGACATAAGATGTATTCTGAGTTCCACGGGCCCTCCCGTCACAGGATGCAATCAGGGTGTATGTTATCATTCTTCTATGACTCCAATAGCGGGGAAAGAACAAATATTGGTTCCAATTATTGTCTTGGGATTACCGGTCAGCAATACACAATTATTATATTATAAATTACAGTATACAGATTTTGCATTTAACAATGAAAATTTTGAATTAGAACAATTAGATCTGTCATTATGTTTACAATTCCAGTCTAAAGGTATTTGTTTACCTAATCAAGACAAAAGTATATTTCATTCTTGTTATCATAATCATGCATTAGGTTCAGCGAGAATAGAAAAAGTTGAAACTACTTCTGAATTAATTACTCTTGTAGATAAAAGGAAGGTTTGTTTCCACATCATGACAGACACAGAAAGGGTTAAAACTTTTTTCTCCTCTTGTACAAATACAGAAAACCTAAATCATGACTTGTATTGTATAAAAGGAGACATTGTAGCAATAAGTGTTAATGGGTTGAGAACAAATTTAACAAATATGCTTATGAAAACTATAAGTGCTCTTCCCTTACAATACAATATATCTCCAATAGATGAATTTCCTTGGGAAAATGGGCAAATGTAATTCAAAAGGATAAAGGTTTATTAATAGCTTTAGCTAAGGAACTTCAAAATGCAGAAATGTTGTTTAAACATGAACAAGGAAATTTGCAAGAAATAGCTCATCAATGGTCCGAGTTCTCAGCTAATAATTGGTGGAAAAAATTCAGTAATAGTATATCAATTTGGGGAAAAACTTCAATTACTTAAGCAGCAGGAAATTTTTTTTGCATCCTATAGTTATTATTTTTATTATTATTATATTATTCATTATATTTCAGTTACGTTTAATGTTTAGAATTAAAAAAATTATATTATCAAATTAGAAATTAAATTGGAAGAGGTGATGATTTGTTGCAAAATATGCTTAAAAGAAGAATGATTTCTGGAGTTGCAAACTCAGTTACAAATGACAAAACATTTGGAATTATTAGATCAAAGCCAGAGTATTTGTGATGGATGGAAGTATTTGAATGGAAGTGTGGATGATTTAGAATATTAAATATGATTATTATTCATATTTCAGAGGGGGATGTTATATTCTTAATATCTAAATTTGAATTCTGTGTTGTAAGTATATAACTGAGGTTATGAGATCCCCTATAATATTGTGTACATGTGAGGTCTTTTGAATTAATAACTTACATATGTTGACATTTGAACTAAGTTCACAATTTCAGGAAGCTGTCAAATCATTTTTGATTGATATAACTGGTTATATTTTCATAAAGGAATTCCTATGTTACTGATATTCTGTATATGAAACTATGTGTATATTCATTTGGTGGCAGACAGATTATCATCCCCCATTTCCTGTGTCTGGTGTCAATTAGACATGCTGTTCATATTACATTCCTACTCTTAGACCCCACCCTTAGAGGGCAGTAAAAGGAAGGATGAAGTAAAATATTGTTTATTTAAAAGGAAGTTATAGGGCTGGATGGTCACTTCTTCTTCTGCTACACTCCTTCTTCAATTTCTCTTCGCATGTAAAGAAATCTGCATACAGACAACTGCTCTCAGAACAAAGGGAACAGCAGCCATCTTAATCACACGTCTTGAACTTATTTTTTTAAACAAACCACTTTATCTCATATCTTTGCTTGTATTTGAAGCTACATTTATTTTGTATATGAATGTACAACTTTTGTAAGTATTTTTGTAACGTTTTGTAACTTCTGTGTGGAAATAAATCACACAGATTGATTCAAGCTGACTCAGACTGAGTTCCCATTCTACTAGCCATATAGCCGTGTTACAAACAACACTTGAGATGGTCAGAAAACCTGAATACTGCTGCACTCACCTGCATGGAGGGGTGGAAAAAGCACATTGGTTCAAACTCTAATGGATAAAAAATGATCTGGGAGTGCACGTCTAGGTGCAACATCAATCAGAATTGATGCACCTGCAAACTATATCCAAGAGGAGAAAGGGTAAATATACCCTCACCAGATAAGCCATACACACAATCAACCTTAAAAAAGCAATGTATATCTCACCCCAAAACAGGGAGTGTTCAAATTAATGCCAAACAGGTCCGACATCATTGGTGGTCCATCCATAGCATGGCCCTTTAAAAAAAAAGTCCTTAAGTGCACTGTGTTCGGGCACCAGACACAGTGCACTATGGGAAGCACCATGTCAATCAGTCACGAGATTTCAGACGCGGCGCATCATTAGTGGGGTTCAGAGCTGCTTTGCATCGCGCCAAGCAGCATCCGCCCCGGTCGGGTGCTTTGTTCTCAGTGTAAAAACGTCACTTCTGGCGGGCTACAAGAAGGTGGCCGCCGTGAGGACTAATCCCCTTGTGTTCAGTGGAGAGGGGAGGCCTGAACACGGAGAAAACCATGAAGGAGGGCTGTGCTGCCGGGGACACAGATGTAAGGAGGGACTCTGCTGGGGACACAGATGTATGGAGGGACTCCACTGGGGACACAGATGTAAGGCGGGGCTCCGCTGGGGACACAGATGTATGGAGGGACTCCTCTGTGGACACAGGTGTAAGGAGGGGCTCCGCTGACGGGGACAGATATGTAAGGAGGGACTCCGCTGATGGGGACATAGATGTAAGGAGGGACTCCGCAGACGGTACCTGATATAAGGAGGGACTCTGCTGGGGGCACCTGATGTAAGCAGGGACTCCGCTGGGGGCACCTGATGAAAGGAGGGACTCCGCTGGGGGCACCTCATGTAAGTAGGGATTCTGCTGGGGGCATCTGATGTAAGGAGGGACCCAGCTGGGGGCACCTGATGTAAGGACAGACTCTGCTGGGGGCACCTGATATAAGGATGGACTCTGCTGGGGGCACCTGATGTAAGAACGGACTCTGCTGGGGGCACCCGATGTAAAGACGGACTCCGCTGGGGGCACCTGATGTAAAGATGGACTCCGCAGGGGACACCTGATGGCATCTGGTGGCAGACGACATGGCAAGTGACACGCTCGGGGCTCCCACTGATTCTGCATTATGGTGAGTTGAATGATTTCATTTTATATTACAATGTAATAATAGAAATAATGTGCTTCAATCATCCTGACACCGTAACAACCATGGTGCTGGGTTGATTGAAGTGCTAACACCAGGTGTTTGGAATATCTTTATCTGCTGATTGTTAAACTTTCTAGAATACACATATTTCTATTGTTGTGTAAGATCTGGGCCGGCTGTCCCTCCCTCTCTCTCCATCCCTCGTTCATCTCATACGCTAACTACACCACCTTAGAGCCACGCCCACTATTTTGCTGAAACCATGCCTATTTTCACCAAGTGGGAGGGGTCAAAAAGGAAGGGCGGGGTCTGGCGCCCCATCCTAAAACTTCACCAGCTGCCACTGTCCGACATCACGCCGGGGTGTAAAAGACGCCCCCCCAGGGGTCGATGGGGTAGTGGCCCATGTAGACAGGCCGCAATTCAACCAACTGTTATTGGTAACACGGCTAAATGGCTAGTGAAATGGGAACTCTGGTCCATCACTCCTATTCTTTCTTAATTTATTCCCATTGGATGTGCTCTTTATTATAATCTACACCATATATACGGTGACCAAGTCTCATATATGCTCCATATCAGTGAGGTGAAGTGTCTTCGCCTTTCTTGGTCTCCCCTTAGCCTGAATACATCCAACTATATAGGTATGCCTTTGTGGTGTGATCTTTCAATATGGGTTGGACGATCCGGGGTTTTTTGTCCCCCCCCTTTTTTTTCTCTCTCTCGTTTGGGGACAGTTTTGTTTGTGTGTGTGTGTGTGTATATACATATATATATATATATATATATATATATATATATATATATATATATATATATATATATATATATATATATTATTAATGATGTCTTGTTTGTAAATATAGTATATGTTTTGTGATTCGCATATGGAGGAAGTCATGTGATACCATATTTGATATATATTTATATATATATATATATATATATATATATATATATATGATATACAGTATCTCACAAAAATCAGTACACCCCTCACATTTTTGTAAATATTTTACTATATCTTTTCATGTGACAACACTGAAGAAATGACACTTTGCTAAAATGTAAAGTAGTGAGTATACAGCTTGTATAACAGTGTAAATTTGCTGCCCCCTCAAAATAACTCGACACACAGCCATTAATGTCTAAACCACTGGCAACAAAAGAGAGTAAGTAAGTGGAAATGTCCAAATTGGGCCCAAAGTGTCAATATTTTGTGTGGTCACCATTATTTTACAGCACTGCCTTAACCCTCTTGGGCATAGAGTTCACCAGAGCTTCACAGGTTGCCACTGGAGTCCTCTTCCACTCCTCCATGACAACATCACAGAGCTGGTGGATGTTAGGGACCTTGCGCTCCTCCACCTTCCATTTGAGGATTCCCCACAGATGCTCAATAGGGTTTAGTTCTGGAGACATGCTTGGCCAGTCCATCACCTTTACCCTCAGCTTCTTTAACAGGGCAGTGGTCATCTTGGAGGTGTGTTTGTGGTCATTATCATGTTGGAATACTGCCATGCGGCCCAGCCTCCGAAAGGAGGGGATCATGTTCTGCTTCAGTATGTGTCACAGTACATGTTGGCATTCATGGTTCCCTCAATGAACTGTAGCTCCCCAGTGCTGGCAGCACTCATGCAGCCCCCGACCATGACACTCCCACCACCATGCTTGACTGTATGCAAGACACACTTGTCTTTGTACTCCTCACCTGGTTGCCGCCACACACACACTTGACACCATCTGAACCAAATAAGTTTATCTTGGTCTCATCAGACCACAGGACATGGTTCCAGTAATTCATGTCCTTAGTCTGCTTGTCTTCAGCAAACTGTGTGTGGGCTTTCTTGTGCAGCATCTTTAGAAGAGGCTTCCTTCTGGGACGAAAGCCATGGAGACCAATTTGATGTAGTGTGCGGCATATGGTCTGAGCACTAACAGGCTGAATCCCCCCCACCCCTTCAACCTCTGCACCAATTCTGGCAGCACTCATATGTCTATTTCCCAAAGACAACCTTTGGACAACCGCTGAGCATGTGCACTCAACTTCTTTGGTCGACCATGGTGAGGCCTGTTCTGAGTGGAACCTGTCCTGTTAAACCACTGTATGGTCTTGGCCACCGTGCTGTAGCTCAGTTTCAGGGTCTTGGCAATCTTCTTTGAGCCTAGGCCATCTTTAACAAAGTGTTATTTCTTCAATGTTGTCACATGAAAAGATATAATAAAATATTTACAAAAATGTGAGGGGTGTACTGTTTTGTGAGATACTTTGTGTATATATATATATATATATATATATATATATATACACACACACACACACTTTTTTATAACTTTTTTATCTTTATAATAACGATTGGTGTATATATATATATATATATATATATATATATATATATATATATATATATATGTTTTATCCTAACCATGGGGACTACCATTTAAAAGCCCATATTCTACAATACTTTTTTCTTTCTAATATATATTGAGCTGGTGCCCCTCAGGTGTGGAGTGTGCAGAACATGGGTTTCCCTCTCTATTAGGCCCTCACCCTAACAATCCCCCAGTCTATCCTGTTACTATTCAAAGCATGTGACCATCAGAGTGATTCCCCTTGTGCGGCTCTGACTGGCCCCTACTACTTCTTATGCGGTTCTACAGCTTATAAGGTAGTTCCCCCTAATGCAAGAGGTTCATGGGTCCTGGTGAAACTTGTGCCAGAATCTTATGTCACAGCCAATTGTGAAGATCTGATGGCGGGAGAGAAGATAAGAATTGTAGGGAGAGCTAGAAGGGAATTGTTCAGGGTGGGGGATTGAACTTATGAAATGATTGAACAATTTTTCATCCATTGTGAATGGGATGTTCAATGAAACAGTTGAGATCTTACAGGAACAACGACAGATGAAGACCATTCTATTACAGGAAAAGATGGCCCTTGATTATCTGTTGGCATCCAAGGAGGGTTTCTGTGAATTCATAGGAGAAGACTGTTGTACCTGGAACGAGGATACTAGTGACAAAGTTCATGCCCATATGGATAAGGTTAGATCCCTGCAAGGCAAAGCCAGAGCTATAGCTAGTGAAGGTTGGAAAGCATTTTAAGGGTCTGGGAAACTTTGGGGATTTTTTTTTTTTTTATTTTCCATCGGATCATGGTTGAAGGAAGTAGGGGTATATGTACTCATGTTTGTGTTTCTATTCCTTCTATATGTCGTGATGAGGTGTTCCTGTTGCCTGATCAGTTGAGTTAACAGAGCTTGAGCAGATGATCACATCTACCTCGCTGAGATGAGATGCCCCAAAGTCCAACCCATGTACCAGATGCAGAGGATCCCAGACCAAGCGGCAATCACTACAGGTCCCCACTTCATATCCTCCCTTTGAGTCATCCCTCCTGAAGAACAGAGTCTACTAGTCTAGCCATGTTTTTCTTTTTATGGACTCATATGGACTGTGAGGACTGATTCATTTCCAGGTGAACAAGATTCGTCGAGGAACACATGGGAACTTATGACAAAGAGGAGGGACTGTTGTAGAACTGTTTATTAATGTATATTGTCAGATGTCTCCCAGTGTCAGTTTTGCTGCAATACGCTCATGCGAGCATGTCCACACATACAGACACCGGTGAAAGACCGTTGGTTGTGGAAACCTTCCCGCAGATGCAGAAATATGTTCGCCGTTTAAGGGATGTTCGCTTATGCCTCACAAAGAGACTGACTACCTCATGGCAATCACATCTACACTCCCGGTAAACAGACCTGCGCATTTGGGAACCAGTGGTGGCCAGTGGTCATTTTTTTGGGGGGGTGGCGGTCGGTCAGGTGGGTCTGGAGCACTTACCCCATCTATGGTGGGCAGCTCTTCTCCTGGGCTTCACTGGCGGCTTCCCTTGCTCAGCAACGACTTCCCCCTCCCCTTGCTCTCCATGGGCATTGTGGCGGCTTCTGTTTTCTCCCTCCTCCTCGGCGGCCAATTGGGACTCTTCTCTTTTCGGCCAATGAGAAAATGGGTGTCAGACCTGCTTCTGAGTGGCTGGATTGAAGATCAGTGTTTCAATAGCGAATATTCATTTGCTGTTGTAACACCTGGGTGGGTTCCTGGCGCAATGCTCTGCGCCACGAGGCCACCCTATTTTGTAGCCTATCGGGTACTTCAAAAAAACACCCCCACCAATGTAGTTCATGTGCCCGGTTTCCTGAAAGGGGCTGGACGCATGAATAGGGGGTGGTGGTGTCCTTTCAAAATAATGGCCATGGATAGAGCATGGGGGCAGCTCTCCAGTTGGGCAGCCACTGATGAAAACAATAGTTTAATCATACAAAACATGGCTCGCTGAGCCTCGTGGAGTACAGTTCACGCCAATGGTAAATGGTGGGAATATGCATGATCCTGATCGGAGTAATGTTCGTAGTGTTTGCACCCGGCATAATGCGAGGTGCATTGTCTTGGATGCCTGCACGCACATTTCTGTGCACAGTCAGTGGGAAACTGCACATGCGCGATCGCATACATCACTACTTGATATCTATTTGAATGTATACAAGTGTCTGGTGCTTTTTGAAGGTATGCAAGTGTCAGATTGGTTGATTGTGAAGCCACAACCTCTTTGTTATCACTGTTCAGCCCTATAAATAAACGGGACCGTCCTAGCTCACTAGGACTCAATACTGACCTCCCAACGTGATACCAGCCTTTGTGTCTGTGTTGCTTGGTTTTATGCAAGTGTGCTTTCCCGGATTATATGAAAGAGCTGTAATTGTGCTTATTAGTGCAGCGGAATTATTTGCTTATAGGCAAAGCTCATAATTACCACAACAACAAATGCTCATTACATTGTAGCTGTTGTAAGCATTTACGGTACACTGGAAAACTTTTCTTGAATTTTCTGAATAAAGATTTATTTGACGACATTGTCCTAAGGACACTAAGCAAAAGTATGCAGCTGTGAGGTAGGAGGGATTATATCCTCAATGGGGTTGGCCTTCAGTTTTCTATGTGCCTAGTGTCTATTTCTCTTGTAGGTGGCAATTGCTTATAACAAAGCTACATCACTCAATTGAAGGTTAGGCATGAACTTTTGGTTCCTGTGTTTGGATTGAAATTTCCTGTTTGGGAATTCTTCCAAACATCAGAACTTTTGCTCATTAAGCGGTAGCCTAATATATAGTGGCTGGTAAGTCACACTATATATAGTGGCTGGTACTGTGTACCCCTTACTAATTCACATACTGTAGGTATCCCCCCCCCTTATTGTCAAAGGGGGCTTCAAAATTCCTATAAGCCCCCTGCCTGAAGGCCCCACAACCACCAGGCTAGATTTGTGGGGAAGAGACATTTGTCCTCATCAACATGAAGATAAGGTGTTTTTCCAGGGGGATCCCCCTGGCAAGGTAACCCCCCATGCTGAAGGCATGTGACCTTGCATGGTACAAAAGGGCATCCACACACTCGCATATCCCCTTTAGTGGCCATCCAGGCTGCATGAAATAGAAGAATGGTATATATTGCGCTAACACACAAAAATCTATCAGGTAGCAGCCAGCACAACACTAAACAAGTGCAAACCAAACATAGAGATACAATTTTGTGCAGCGCTTACAAATTTGTGGTGCTACAAATTAATGTGTGAAAAAAAAACAATATGTATGATGTGAATGACCACAAAAGAAAAAATAAATAAATGACAAAGCAGTGAAAAGTGATGCGAATATCACAAAGCTCAAATACTCTATAAATCCATATACTGTCATCTAGAAGCTGGTAAAACGTGAATTGAAAAGTCCATGAAGGAATAGTGAGGAAAAATAAACTTCTAAGGCAAGAAAAGGTATTCAACGTGACGTCAGTGTTGAATGGAAAAACAACAGTGAAACGACCACTGATTGTGTAAAGGCTTACAGGAGTGAAGGGACTCAAATGGGCATATGCTCAATGAGTCAACAAGGCTTGTGGTGTAAACACCAATGCATGGGACCTCTACGTCTGTATTCCAGTTCAGAGTGGAAGATGGTCCATCCATCCAAAAAATAGCTCTGAAAAGGAATCCTCAGAAATGGCCAGCGTGATGGACTGGGTCTTCTCATGCAGTCAAACAGTGTAAGCAGAAAAAAAATACAGAGTTCCCAGTCCCTCAGCAGCTCTCAGTCCATCTTCTTGTAGCTGTGCTAGTGCCAGATTGTAGGGACTCTCACCTCCCTTCCTTCCCTCTCTGCAATCCATTGACCTATAATCACACACATAGGTTGGACTTGATGGACTTTTTTCAACCTCACCTACTATGTAACTATGTAGTTATAGCGCCTAAAAACCATGGTATATATATTTAAAAATTGTTCAGTCCTGAAGTACTGATGGCCTATCTCATTTCTTAAGGCCTTTAAAATGCCAGGATAGCACAAATTCCCCCTAAATGACCCTTTTTGGAAAGTAGAAAGGTTGAGGCATTTATTAAGAGGCATGGCGAGTTTTTTGAAGTTGCAATTTTTTAAAAAATTTTTTGTCACAATTTTTTGGAAAATTAAGAAATATATATACACTGAGCAAAATTATAAACACAACACTTTTGTGTTTGCCCCTATTTATCATGAGCTGAACGCAAAGATCTACAACTTTTTCTATGTACACAAAAGACCTATTTCTCTCAAATATTGTTCACAAATCTGTCTAAATCTGTGTTAGTGAGCACTTCTCCTTTGCCGAGATAATCCATCCACCTCACAAGTTTGGCATATCCAGATGCTGATTAGACAGCATGATTATTGCACAGGTGTGCCTTGGCTGGCCACAATAAAAGGCAACTCTAAAATGTGCAGTTTTATCACACAGCAGTGACAGCACAATGCCACAGATGTCACAATTTTTGAGGGAGCATGCAACTGGCATGCTGACTGCAGGATTGTCCACCAGAGCTTAAATTGCCCTTAAATTGAATGTTCATTTCTCTACCATATGCCGAGACGTTTCAGGCGTTTCAGAGAATTTGGCAGTACATCCAACCGGCCCCACAACTGCAGACCATGTGTAACCACACCAGCCCAGGACCTCCACATCCAGCATCTTCACCTTCAAGTTCGTGTGAGACCAGCCACTCGGACAGCTGCTGCAAAAATTGGTTTGCATAACCAAAGAATTTCTGCACAAACTGTCAGAAACCATCTCAGGGAAGCTCATCTGCATACTCGTCATCCTCATTGGGGTCTCGACCTGACTGCATTTCATCATCGTAACCAACCTGAGTGGGCAAATGCTCACATTCAATGGCGTCTGGCACTTTGGAGAGGTGTTCTCTTCACGGATGAATCCTGGTTTTCACTGTACAAGGCAGATGGCAAACAGTGTGTATGGCATTGTGTGGGTGAGCGGTTTGCTGATGTCAGCGTTGTGGATCGAGTGGTCCATGGTGGCGATGAGGTTATGGTATGGGCAAGCATATGCTATGGACAATGAACACAGGTGCATTTTATTGATGGAATTTTTAATGCACAGAGATACCGTGACTAGATCCTTAGGCCCATTGTTGTGCCATTCATCCACGAGCATCACCACATGTTGCAGCATAATGCACAGCCCCATGTTGCAAGAATCTGTACACAATTCCTGGAAGCTGAAAACATCCCAGTTCTTGCATGGCCAGCATACTCACCGGACATGTCACCCATTGAGCATGTTTGGGATGCTCTGGATCAGTGTATACAACAGCGTGTTCCAGTTCCTACCAATATCCAACTTTGCACAGCCATTGAAGAGGAATGGACCAACCTTCCACAGGCCACAATCAACAACCTGATCAACTCTATGCAAAGGAGATGTGCTGCACTGCGTGAGGCAAATGGTGGTCACATCAGATACTGACTGGTTTTTGGAACCCCCAATACAGTAAAACTGCACATTTTCGAGTGGCACTTTATTGTGGCCAGCCAAGGCACACCTGTGCAATAATCATGCTGCCTAATCAGCATCTTGATATGCCACACCTGTGAGGTGGATGGATTATCTCCGCAAAGGAGAAGTGCTCACTAACACAGATTTAGACAGATTTGTGAACAATATTTGAGAGAAATAGGCCTTTTGTGTATATAGAAAAAGTCATACATTTTTGTGTTCAGCTCATGAAAAATAGGGGCAAACACAAAAGTGTTGCGTTTAAAATTTTGCTCAGTGTATATATATATATATATATTTTGTTTTACATACTGTCACCAGTACAGTACAGTGTCAACATATGACTGGTGTGACGGTAATCAGGGATACTGAGTGGTGACAGTATGTTAAGAAAAAATAATAGGAATTTATTTTTATACAATATATATATACACTTTGATTACAGTTACAATGATAGTTCTAGCAATCACTCTACTAATCACTGGTGCTCTGTCCTAGTTCTTTTATTTCCTATTGCATTCTAGGATACAGGAATCTTCACTGTCTCTCCCCAGCACCCAACTAACACTTTATAAATGCTTCACTAGAGCACTGTAAATGCTATGGGTGTGGTTACAGGGCAGTTACTGCATGCTACTATTAAAATTGATGGAGGAGGCTGACAAGCGACAACGCCTCGAAAGTGACATGCTGACTAATTTTTAACACAACATAATGCTACCGCTCCTGTGTTAATGGCAGGTATTGGAGGGCAGTTAAGAGGCTTTAAAAACTGCTTAAACACAGGGTATTGATGCACATGTGAATAAGCCCTAAACTGTTATACCTACCATTTATCTGTAAGTCATTTTAATCACTTGCAATTCAGACAATCTTTTCAAACAGCATAGCCAGGTCAGGAACTCTCTCAGGCTCATTTACACCTGCTTAGTCTCTGAAGAGTTATTCCCATTCAGAAGACCCTTTTAGGCCCGTACACACGATACGAAAATCGGAAGCAAAATTTCATCCAACGAACGATCTGCCAATTTTCTGATCATTAGCATGGTGATTCCAACGGTCGATTTTTTTGTATGACAAAAGCTGAATGTGCAGAATATAAAACTTTTGTCGGATGTGAACACAATGTCCGATTTTCGTTTCATTAGTACAGTTTTCGGACCGATGGGGGGGTGGGTGTCTGTGGGTGCATTGTTTGCCGCCCCCTCCCCCCAAAATATACCACCAGCTGCCACTGAGGTCCACCTGACTACGTTCCTGCGAGACACCAGTTTCAACCATCCCCTGCAAGCAACCGCACTCCTGGAACCACTTGACCTTTTGTTCTTCCTTTCTTCAGCTTCCTGTAGTTCCTGGCCAATAAACATGACATTCTTGGGGGTAGCCACATAATAATAGGCTAGGCTTTGCGTATAGGAACGGGGACTGCTCTATGTGATACTACACTCATTTATTTTGACCAATCATATAGAGGCAATCGTTACACTACATTAGTTTTCACACAATTGGTTGATTTGTGTGATACACAAAATGCAACGGGGTTGATTTATTAAAACTGGAGAGTGCAAAATCTGGTGCACCTCTGCATAGAAACGAATCCATTTCCAGGTTTTTTGTCAAAGCTTAATTGAACAAGTTCAAGTTAGAAGCTGATTGGCTACCATGCACATCTGCACCAGATATTGCACTTTCTGGTTTAAGTAAATCAACCTCAATGTCCAGTACTTAATCAGTCGAAATAGTAAAGAAGTCTCACACATGTGGTGTCACCATACTCACCATAGGACTAGTAGAAGTCCTTTTCAAATTAATCATTTCCAATCCAGACATCTCTTAAGAGAAGTACATTTTGTGATTATACTTTGTAAATGTAACATTTCTGAATGGAAAATTTCATCAAGGTATCCTCAATGTCAAGAGTATTTAGTTAATGTGGAACTGAGTATTGATAAATGGTTTAAAATAATAAAAATAATAATAGGCATAAACAAAGTATTGTAGAAGGAATTCTTGGAGGATTTGGTACTATTGGAAGTATGGATATTAATATGTTAAAGTCTGATCTAGAAACAACAGGTTTAGTGGGAAGTAAAAGTATTAAAGTTCAGAGAAATTTAAACCAAATATTAGAAAATATGATAATGAAGACAGCAACGGTTATAGGCCCATCTATAGTCCATTCACAAAATATTACTTTAAATTTAATGAACAGTGAACAACATTCCCATATAGCCAGGACATGTCTAGGGATACAGACAGAATATTCTACCAATTTTAAAATAACAGCTCAAGCATTCCAAAGTGGAATAACTCCTGTAAGTATTTTGCAAAGTTTATCTAATAAATATGTATTTGCAAAAAATCATACAGATGTATGAGTACATAAATGGGTAGGATGAAATCAGCATGAATGCTTTAGTACCTCAATGATTCCTATAGCTGGAAGAGAACAAATATTGGTTCCAATTACAGTTTTAGGTTTACCAGTAATTGTTATATTATCAATTGCAGTTTACTGATTTTGCTTTGGATAGTAATTATTCAGAACCAGAACAAATTTTTCATTCTTGTTTCCATAATCATTCATTACGTACAGCAAGAATAGAAAAAGTAAAAACTTCCTTTGACTTAATAACTTCAGTAGGAAAAAGGAAGGTTTGTTTTCAAGTTATGTCTAGCACTGAAGCAATTAAAGCTTTTTTCCTATCCTGCACACAAACAGAAATCCTGAGTCGAGGTTTGTATTGTATAGAAGGAGATCTTACAGGAATCAGTATAAATGGAGTTAGAGTAAATTTAACTAATATGCTTATGAGAAATGTAGGTGTTTTTCCTAAACAATATAATATATCTCAAGTAGATGAATTCCCATGTAAGGAATGGGCAGACATCATTCAAAAGGATAAGGGTTTATTAATTTCTTTATCTGAAGAACTTCAAAAAGCAGAGATAATATTTAAGCATGAAACAGGGAAATCTACAAGTGATAGATCAGGAATGGTCTGAATTGTCAGCAAATTCATGGTGGACAAAGTTTAAAAAACTATCAGTTTGGGGAAATACCTCAGTAACAACTGCTGCCAGAAATATATTATTGCAACCAATAGTTATTATGTTTATTATTGTGATATGTATTTTATTTCAAATCTGTATTATAGTTAGAATGAAACAATTTTATAAATTAATTAAGGAAGAAATGAAAAAAGGTGAAGAAATTATGACAGGTATTTTTAGTTGGAGAATTACTTCTGGTTTAACTGATCCAATGAATAGCTGTGGTACATCCAGAGCAACTGATTCAAGAGGTGTATGAAAGAGCCATAAATGGAGTGTGCGTGATTTAGGTAATATAATAAATTATATTCAGGAGGAATTGTAGAATAATTGTATTAATTTGGCTTTATAACCAAGATCTGTATTTATCCTGTTTGTGTCCACTTTTAAGCTTTGACATTGAAAAAGCTCACTTAGCTCAGCATAAGACAGATCTTGAAATAGTTAGGTGTGTGAACATCATTTTTGTACCAGTTGTTCTCCGTGTCCAGAGTTTAGGACCTAAGGTCAGTAGATCAGTGGTTTCACAGATAAGAATACACATAGAGTAATGTGTCATAGATTTGAGCAAGAATGCTTGAAGAGATATTTTATAAAGTAAATCATAGATTATCCATAATATAGTTAGTTTTTTGATATAGTTACTTAATTAGTTAGCTAGTTAGAATTTGTGTGAAATAATATATATATTATTATAGTTTACTATGCATTTATAAGTTTTGGTACACAACTGAACTTCTGTTACTTAACCACTTCAGTCCCGGAAGGTTTTACCCCCTTCCTGACCAGAGCACTTTTTACAATTTGGCACTGCGTCACTTTAACTGCTAATTGCACAGTCATGCAATGTTGTACCCAAATGAAATATGCGTCATTTTTTCCCCACAAATAGAGCTTTCTTTTGATGGTATTTGATCACCTCTGCGGTTTTTATTTTTTGCGCTATAAACGGAAAAAGACCGAACATTTTGAAAAAAATGATATTTTCTACTTTTTGTTATACAAAAATCCAATAAACTTAATTTTAGTCATACATTTAGGCCAAAATGTATTCAGCCACATGTCTTTGGTAAAAAAAAATCAATAAGCATATATATTTTGGTTTGCGCAAAAGTTATAGCATCTACAAACTAGGGTACATTTTCTGGAATTTACACAGCTTTTAGTTTATGACTGCCTATCTCATTTCTTGAGCTAAAATGGCAGGACAGTACAACCCCCCCCAAATGATCCCATTTTGGAAAGTAGACACCCCAAGGAAATTGCTGAGAGGCATGTTGAGCCCATTGAATATTTTATTTTTTTGTCCCAAGTGATTGAATAATGACGAAAAAAAAAATATTTTACAAAAAGTTGTCACTAAATGATATATTGCTCACACATGCCATGGTTATATGCAGAATTGCACCCCAAAATACATTTTGCTGCTTCTCCTGAGTACGGGGATATCACATGTGTGGGACTTTTTGGGAGCCTAGCCGCGTACGGGGCCTCCGAAAACCAATCACCGCCTTCAGGATTTCTAAGGGCGTAAATTTTTTATTTCACTCCTCACTACCTATCACAATTTTGAAGGCCATAAAATGCCTAGATGGCACAACCCCCCCCAAATGACCCCATTTTGGAAAGTAGACATCCCAAGCTATTTGCTGAGAGGCATGTTGAGTCCATGGAATATTTTATATTTTGCCACAAGTTGCAGGAAAATGACAAACTTTTTTTTTGTTTGCACAAAGTTGTCACTAAATGATATATTGCTCAAACATGCCATAGGCATATGTGGAATTGCACCCCAAAATACATTCTGCTGCTTCTCTTGAGTACAGGGATACCACATGTGTGGGATTTTTTGGGAGCCTAGCCGTATCGGGGGCCCCGAAAACCAATCACCGCCTTCAGGATTTCTAAGGGTGTTAATTTTTTTTTCCACTCCTCACTACCTATCACAGTTTCGAAGGCCATAAAATGCCAAGATGGCACAAACTCCCCCAAATGACCCCATTTTGGAAAGTAGACACCCCAAGCTATTTGCTGAGAGGCATAGTGAGTATTTTGCAGCTCTCATTTGTTTTTGAAAACAAAGAAAGAAAAGAAAAATGTATTTTTTACGGCATACTTTGCCCGGCTGACTTTGACGGACTTTACGACGGACTTTCTGAATGAACGTACTTGCCTACACACGATCAACCAAAGGCTGACGAATTCGTACATGATGACGTATGACTGGACTAAAACAAGGAAGTTCATAGCAAGTAGCCAATAGCTGCCCTAGCGTCGGTTTTTGTCCGTCGGATTAGCATACAGACGAGCGGACTTTTCAACCGGACTTGAGTCCGTTGGATAGATTTGAAACATGTTTCAAATCTAAGTCCGTCAAACTTTTGAGAAAACAAAGCCTGCTGGAGCGCACACATGATTGAATTGTCCGAAATCCGGTAAGCCGGACCAAGTATGCCGTGAAGTCCGATCGTGTGTACGTGGCATTAGAAATCCTGAAAGTGGTGCTTGGTTTTCGGGGTCCCGTACGCGGCTAGCCTCTCAAAAAGTCTCACACATGTGGTATCCCTGTACTCAAGAGAAGCAACAGAATGTATTTTGGGGTGTAATTTCACACATTCCCATGGCATGTTTGAGCAATATATCATTTAGTGACAACTTTGTGCAAAAAAAATAAAATGTCTTTTTCCCGCAACTTGTGTCACAATATAAAATATTCCATGGACTCAACATGCCTCACAGCAAATAGCTTGGGGTGTCTACCTTCCAAAATGGGGTCATTTGGGCGGGGTTTTGAACTGTCCTGGTATTTTATGCACAACATTTAGAAGCTTATGTCACACATCACCCACTCTTCTAACTACTTGAAGACAAAGCCCTTTCTGACACTTTTTGTTTACATGAAAAAATATTTTTTTTGCAAGAAAATTACTTTGAACCCCCCAAAATTATATATTTTTTTAAAGCAATGGCCCTACAGATTAAAATGGTGGGTGTTTCATTTTTTTTTTTACACAGTATTTGCGCAGCGATTTGTCAAACACTTTTTTGGGGAAAAAACACTTTTTTTTTAATTTTAATGCACTAAAACACACTATATTGCCCAAATGTTTGATGAAATAAAAAAGATGATCTTAGGCCGAGTACATGGATACCAAACATGACATGCTTTAAAATTGCGCACGTGCAGTGGCGGCAAACTACATACATTTTTAAAAGCCTTTAAAAGCCTTTACAGGTTACCACTTTATATTTACAGAGGAGGTCTACTGCTAAAATTACTTCCCTCGATCTGACCTTCGCGGTGATAGCTCACATGCATGGTGTAATTGCTGTTTACATTTGACGCCAGACCAACGCTTGCGTTCGCCTTTGAGTGAGAGCAGGGGGGGACGGCTGCTTTTTTTTTTTGCTTTTTCTTTTTTTTTTTTTTTTTCTTTTTTATCTTATTTTTAAACTGTTCCTTTCATTTTTTTAATCATTTTTATTGTTAGGGAATGTAAATATCCCCTATGATAGCAATAGGTAGTGACAGGTACTCTTTTTTTGAAAAAATTAGATCTCTCCTCTGCCCTCGAAGCATCTGACCACACCAAGATCGGTTTGATGAAATGCTTTCCCAATTTCCCAATGGCGCTGTTTACATCCGGCGAAATCTAAGTCATGAAATGCTCGTAGCTTCCGGTTTCTTAGGCCATAGAGATGTTTGGAGCCATTCTGGTCTCTGATCAGCTCTATGGTCAGCTGGCTGAATCACCGGCTGCATGTGGCCCTGTCACAGAGCTTATATATCTTGACCCTGTATCTGGCACGCTTGCTGGGAAGGTACTGTTTGAATGACAAGCGGCCAGAAAACTTAATCAGGGTGTCAGGAGACGCAGGTTGCCTCCGTCCGCCGGGCTTCGGGGCGCATGCGCAGCGGGCTAGCGCTGAGATGTACACCCGTTTGCGGCCCGATGGTGCTGCGCGCTCGTGTGCACGGCGGTCCCCGTGTGCGCGCCGTCGCCCGTGTGGGCGTCCGGTAGTGTGTCACGCTGACGCGCTCGCCGGGAGGCTACTTCAGATGACTCCAGCGCCCAGTCGGGTTGCTGGTTTGTCGTCAGCTATCCTTGTTCCCCTGAGCCTTTGCTAAGTTCTTTGTTCCTGTCTGCCTGTCTGATACCCTGACCTCTGCCTGTCTAAAGGAATACGCTGTCTGCCTGATACCCTGACCTCTGCCTGTCTAAAGGAATACGCTGTCTGCCTGATACCCTGACCTCTGCCTGTCTAAAGGAATACGCTATCTGCCTGATACCCTGACCTCTGCCTGTCTAAACGGATTACTCTGACCGCCTGTGACCTCTGACCTCAGCCTGTTTAAAGGAATACTCCACCTGCTTTATACCCCTGACCGCTGCTTGCTAAAGGACTCTGATCTGCCTGATATTCCGGTTCTGACCCCTGCTTGCCTAAAGGACTCTGATCTGCCTGATATCCTGGTTCTGACCTTGCTTGCCTTATGGACTTCCTGTTTCTCAGTTCCCCGGTCCTGTCCTACACCTGCCGGTATTCTCCAACTACCCACCAGGACTTCTAGCCGGCCTTCCTGTGATCCTGCAACTTCCGGAAGCCCGTGCCTCAGACTCCCTGTATCACTTCCAGGGGTTCGGGTGCGCGTAGTCGTAAGGGCGAGCCGCTCTCGGCATCTTGGCCTCGGTGAGTATTAGTCGTGACAGTACAAACCAGACAGATGTCCGAGGCCGACAGAGCGCGCTCGCCCTTGGAGATCCTGTGTCAGCAGGTTTCCACCTTGGCCGATTCAGTGCAAAAACTACAGGAGGGATATACGCAAATCGACAGCCGCCTCCAACAGCTTACGGGGCCACTCCCTTCTGCTGCCGCAGCTCCCGCACCCAGCAGTGAAAGTCCGCTTCACCAAGCTACCGCCAGTCCCACAGTTGTCATGGCACTTCCGGAACCCAGGGTCCCTACACCCGAACGGTTCTCAGGGGACCATAAGAAATTTAGGGCTTTTAAGAATGCATGTTCTCTCTATTTCGCCCTCCAGCCCCGAACCTTCGCATCAGAGGTGGTCAAAGTGGGATTTGCGATCTCATTGCTGTCCGAAGAACCTCAGGCCTGGGCCCACGGCTTGATGGAACAGGGAAGTCAGGTACTAAATACTATTGATACCTTCTTCGAGAGTATGTCCCAGCTTTATGATGACCCCCAGCGTATGGCTACAGCCGAAGCCATCTTGCACCACCTATCCCAAGGAAGGAGATCAATTGAAGATTGTACGGTGGAGTTCCATAAATGGGCGGCTGATACAAACTGGAATGAGTCGGCCCTGTGCTATCAACACCGTCAGGGCCTGTCCGAAACTCCTCAAGGACAAGTTAGCCAGGATGGAGACTCCCGCATCCTTGGAGGAACCAATCCAGGCAGCCACAAAGCTGGATAGACGTTTGCGGGAACGTCGTTCAGAACGGTTCCAAAATCCACGTCCTGCGTGGATGCCGTTGAGACCCCTACCTGTGCAACCACCATCTCCTATGGCAGCTGGTTCTACTACACTTCCCGAAGCCGAGCCCATGCAGCTTGGCCTGGTCCGGGCACCACTGACCTCAGAAGAAAGGCAACGCAGACGGCAGTCCAACTTGTGTCTCTATTGTGGGGGGGCCGGACATTTCATGCGCAACTGCCCGATAAGGCCCAGTAAGTTCTTTCAACCAAAATCGATGAATTGCCAAGACAACAATGCTCCTAAATCTTATGTAATGTTGTTTGTTTCTCTACAGCTACCGGAAGAGGAGTCCCGCCTGCCAGCCATCAATGATTCAGGGGCATGCAGCTGCTTCATGGATGCTGCCTTGGCCCGCAACCTGCATGTTCCCTTGCAAGCCAAAGCTCAGCATCTACGTGTACATCTGGCTGATGGGTCTCTCCCCAGTTCAGGTCCAATCACCCAGGAGACCCAACCTATCTTAGTAACCACTGACTCCGGGCATCAAGAGCTCCTACGCCTAGACCTCATTCACTCTCCCATGTTTCCAGTCATTCTAGGCCTACCCTGGCTACAGGCTCACGATCCACAGATCCAATGGAGTACTAAGGCGGTTTTGTTCCCCTCTCCATATTGCTCCCAACATTGCCTTCCTTCGGCTCCAAAAGCCTGTGCTATGGTGACTGTCCCATCAGAGAATCTCCAACATGTTCCCCAGGAATATCTTGAGTTCCAGGAGGTCTTCAGCAAACAAAGGGCCGATCGCCTACCACCTCATCGACCTTATGACTGTCCAATTGACCTGCTGCCAGGGTCAGAAATCCCGTTTGGTTGTATATTTCCCCTCTCGGAGACTGAGCTGGAGGCTCTCAAACAATATATCTGTCACGGAACGTCCCACACTCCGCTTGAGTGCTTCCGTCATATACCACTTCCTCCCAGTCTGTATACAGATATCAGATATTCCAACCTCTCTGAGCACAAAACAAGGCGACACTTGCTTGTTGCTAACATGAACTCACTTTATTTAGAATCAAAATTACAAGACTTTATATGCCGTTGGAACCTCCTCTAACAATACAACTGTAACCTAATTAACTTAATTAACATGAGCTAATTAACTAATCCTTTATACAGCCTAGGTGATTGAGACATGACCTTTTGCCCAGACTGAGTTAATTATCACAGGACACCTTCTCACAATAGCAGCAGCTCCAATAGGAGTCGTCCCGTCTCCTACATTGTATAGAGGACAATGTCATCAGCTCATTCAATTAACATAAACACAGGTAGTTGGAGTGGATGACACCAGCATCTCCTCACAGGATGTGTCCCAACAGAATGAATCAGTCTTATCATTATAATATGGCATATAAAGGGTCCCCAGAGTCTGTGTGTTTTGGGGGGACATGGAGCTGAATCCAAAGTAACACCAACCCCAGGGTCCCCAGGCATACAGCTCACAGAGAGCACCATTCCCCCAAATGCTGGGGCCCATAATCAAAAGGCAACAGGCTTGCATTCAGTCCTCTCCAACTGCCTCTGTCCCGGCTAGGTCTGTCACAATATTGATGAGAACTTGAAGAAGGGGTTCATCCGTCCATCATCTTCACCTGCCGGAGCAGGTATATTCTTTGTCAGGAAGAAAGATGGCTCCCTTAGACCCTGTGTGGACTACCGGCAGCTCAATAACATTACCATCAAGAATAGGTACCCTCTGTCGCTCATTCCGGAACTGTTCCAACGGTTCCGATCAGCTAGAGTCTTTTCCAAATTAGATCTCCGATAACCTTGTCAGAATCAGGGCCGGGGATGAATGGAAGACGGCTTATAGGTCCAGGTTTGGACACTTCGAGTACTTGGTGATGCCATTCAGGCTTTGCAATGCCCCAACCACCTTTCAGCCCCTAGTAAATGATATATTCCGAGAATACCTGGACGACTTCTTTTTGGTCTATTTAGACGATATACTAATTTTCTCCTCCACGATTGAGCTACACAAGGGGCACGTCAGAAAAGTCCTTACCATACTGAAACAACATAAACTCTACCTGAAAATGGAGAAGTGTGGCCAGCCCCATCGGATAAAAGAGGGGTCCAGCGGTTTATAGGATTTGCCAACTTCTACCGGAAGTTTATTGTTGGATTCTCTGCCATAGTGGCGCCCATCACCCAGCTAACCCGCCAGCACGGTTCATTCCGTTGGTCCCAAGCTGCACAGGAGGCCTTTCTGAGATTGAAAACCCTGTTCAGTTCCGCTCCAATTCTTCGACACCCCGACCCTTTTCAGCCATTTGTACTGGAGGTGGACGCATCGGAGATCGTAACAGGAGCAATTCTTTCCCAACGACAGGGACCTAAGGCCATCTTACATCCTGTTGCGTTTGCATCCTGGAGACTCAGCCCGCCGGAGTTAAACTATGACATGGGTGACAGGGAGCTGCTGGCCATAAAATTCGCCCTGGAAGAATGGAGATATTTGCTTGAGGGGGCACTCCAGCCAGTGATGATCTTTAAGGATCACAAGAACCTTGAGTATCTCCGGACAGCAAAACGACTCAAACCCAGACAAGCCCGTTGGGCCCTCTTCTTCTCTCGCTTCAATTTTCATATTTCCTACAGACCTGGTGCAAAGAATGCAAAGGCAGACGCTCTCTCTCGGATGTTCTCGGCTGATCCCCAAACTCCGGAACCGAGTACAATCCTCTCTCCTAAATATTTCCTTGGGCTGGCGCAGGCGGACTTAATGTCATCCATCAAAGCCTCGTCTAATTCATGTACGGAACCAGAAGTACATTCCCTGAAGAAATATGGGAATTTTTTTTGGATCCGGGGGAAAATTTTTGTACCTCAGGAGACACGGTCAGTAACCCTCAAAATGTGCTATGACCACAAACTAGCAGGGCACTTCGGAATTAGGAAAACATCTGAGCTGATCTCTCGCTCCTTCTGGTGGCCTGGGTGGAGACGGGATTGCAAGGAGTATGTGGCCTCCTGTCCTCTTTGTCAATGGAACAAGGGCCAGAACACTAAGTCCTGGGGTCTGCTCAAACCCCTGCCCATTCCGGAACGACCGTGGACCGACGTATCCATGGATTTCATCGTGGACTTGCCGGCCTCGGGAGGCTTTACCACTATTTTTGTTGTGGTCGACCGTCTCTCCAAGATGGCTCATTTTTTGCCCATGGAGGGCACTCCTTCTGCAGTGGAGACGGTCAATACCTTCCTGAAAGAAATCATCAGGCTCCATGGCATACCGAGGAGTATAGTGTCGGATAGGGGCATGCAATTTACGTCTAAATTCTGGAAAGAACTCTGCAAAGCCCTGGATATCAAAGTTTGCCTCTCAACGACGAACCAGACCTTGGAGCAATACCTCCGTTGCTTCTGCTCAGGATCCCAGGATGATTGGGCAAGTCTTCTCCCGTATGCGGAGTTCGCTTACAATAGCTCTGTTCATGCAGCCACCAACCAAATGCCTTTCTGGGCAAATTACGGATTCCATCCTACGCTTCTGTCTAACGATATTCCTGAGATAGCAGTCCCTGCAGTTCACGACAGGATAACCTCCTTACAATTTAATTTTCAGAAAATCCAAGACATGTTACAGAAAGCTCAAAGGGACTGCAAGGAGCAGTATGACCGGGGTAGGAAGGAGAACCCAACGTTTAATATTGGGGAAGAGGTCTGGTTATCCACCGCCAATCTTAAACTACCTGTGCCATCTCAGAAACTGGGACTTAAGTTCATTGGTCCTTTCCCTATCAAAAGAATTATCAATCCTGTGGCCATGGAACTAGCACTACCAAAGACTTACAGAATCCATCCTGTCTTCCATGTATCCCTGCTGAAGCTGGTGGTGCCCAGTGCTTTTCCAGGAAGAGGAGAGTTTCCTCCTCCACCAATCAGGGTGGATGGGGAGAATGAGTTCGAGGTAGAGTCCATCCTTAATTGTAAAAAGAGGGGCAGGCAACTACAGTATCTGATCCAGTGGAAAGGATACACACCTGAGGACAATTCATGGGAGCCCGCAAGGAATTTACATGCACCTCGTTTAATGCAAGCCTTTCATCGAGACCATCCGGAATTGATGTCCAGCCTGGGCGTCCAGTGTCCGCCCTTAGGAGGGGGACACTGTCAGGAGACGCAGGTCGCCTCCGTTCGCCGGGCTTCGGGGCGCATGCGCAGCGGGCTAGCGCTGAGATGTACACCCATTCGCGGCCCGATGGTGCGGCACGCGTGGGTGCACGGCGGTCCCCGTGTGCGCGCCGTCGCCCTGTACGGGTGTCCGGTTGCGCGTCACGCGTGGGTGCACGGCGGTCCCCGTGTGCGCGCCGTCGCCCTGTACGGGTGTCCGGTTGCGCGTCACGCTGACACGCTAGCCGGGAGGCTACTTCAGACGACTCCAGCGCCCAGTCGGGTTGCTGGTTTGTCGTCAGCTATCCTTGTTCCCCTGAGCCTTTGCTAAGTTCTTTGTTCCTGTCTGCCTGTCTGATACCCTGACCTCTGCCTGTCTAAAGGAATACGCTGTCTGCCTGATACCCTGACCTCTGCCTGTCTAAAGGAATACGTTGTCTGCCTGATACCCTGACCTCTGCCTGTCTAAAGGAATAAGCTATCTGCCTGATACCCTGACCTCTGCCTGTCTAAATGGATTACTCTGACCGCCTGTGACCTCTGACCTCAGCCTGTTTAAAGGAATACTCCACCTGCTTTATACCCCTGACCGCTGCTTGCTAAAGGACTCTGATCTGCCTGATATTCCGGTTCTGACCCCTGCTTGCCTAAAGGACTCTGATCTGCCTGATATCCCGGTTCTGACCTTGCTTGCCTTACGGACTTCCTGTTTCTCAGTTCCCCGGTCCTGTCCTACACCTGCCGGTATTCTCCAACTACCCACCAGGACTTCTAGCCAGCCTTCCTGTGATCCTGCAACTTCCGGAAGCCCGTGCCTCCGCGTGCCTCCGACTCCCTGTATCACTTCCAGGGGTTCGGGTGCGCGTGGTCGTAAGGGCGAGCCGCTCTCAGCATCTTGGCCTCGGTGAGTATTAGTCGTGACACAGGGACTCATCAACGCAGACAACTTGATGGGGAGTAAACAAGTCTGCAAAAGGTTGGTTGAAGTGGTTTACGAGGGGCCGAATTTTGTAGAGCCGATCGTATTCAGGGTCTCCACAAGGATGACAGAGTTCATTGTCATTGAAGTGCATGAACCGCAAGATCTGCTCGTATCATGCCCTGGTCATGGAGGCAGAGAACAAGGGCATATGGTGAATTGGGACAGTGAACCAATATGACCGCAACTCTTTTTGGTTATGCCCATGTTGAGGGAAAGGCCCAGAAAGATCTTAAATTCGGAGACTGTAATTGGTCTCCAATCTCTGGCAAGGGAGGACTGGGGAATAGTGGCAATGTGTTGACCAGCGTAAAAATTGCTTTGGTCCACAATAGATCTATAGAGATCTTCTGTGAAAAACAGCGAATAAAAATCAAGTGACGTAAAATCAACTGTTTCCACCTGAATGCCGGGTTGGCCAGTGAATGGGGGAAGTACGGGTGCTGCAGAAGTGGTGGATTCCCAATTAGGATTGGCGAATGCAGCAGGAAGGGCGCTATGGGCACGACGGGCTTGTATTCATCTTCTTGGTGGCAGCGGGACACTACTTGTGCTTGCCACCTTGCCAGCTTGAACTGCACTTATGGGACTCGCCACATCACCACGTGATACTGCAGTGCTGGATGTACGACCAGGGTGTATTAGCTGGTGCTTGCCAGTTCACCAGAAAGAATAGCGGCACTAGTACTGCTCTTCTTCATACGAGGGACCTGCAGTTCCTGCACATCAACGACAGAAGAAAAAGTTCAGGGTCTTGTCTGCCTGACCTTGGCATGGCCCACAACTCCGTCATCAGAGCTATCTGTCATGGAGCTGCTGTCGTCTACAGGATCGTATTCTGAGCCTGAATCTGACAGATGAGTGACTTCCTCTTCACTATCTGTCATGCTCAGAAACATGTAGGCCTCTTCACTAGTGTACCTTCGATTTGCCATTTTGGGCTCTAAATTTAGTGGTACACTAGTGAGACTCACAGGCAAAAAAGCTCCTGACTGTTATCGACTGTATCAAAACGCTACCAACAAAAACTGTTAGCGATCGCGGGGATCAGGCCTGACTCTGTGAACGCTGCAGTTATGTGTGTTTAGTGTTTTCCAAGTGACAGTGATCGATCGATACTACACTTGGGTGGGCTGGGCTGGGCCGAGGGGCAAAACACAGGTGCTAGCAGGTATCTGGGCTGATCCCGCTAACACTGCATTTTTGGGAACCCTAAACTGCTGGGGACGCTAGTATAGATCTGATCAGATCATTGATCCTTTCAGATACTATACCACTAAGGGAGGTGTATGCTGCGTGCGTGGGTGTTAGCGATACTGGCACTAACCTGACGCTGCCTGGGGCCTCGCAGACCTTATCTGACCCTAAAACCTAACTTATATCACCGCCGGGCGATTAGGGGGTTAAACCTTTATAAGGTAATAAACGCCGGGTGCCCTGAAACTATAATAAACAAACTAACTAACCAGCGTCACCCGTAACAGTTATACGTTGATCACTGGTGAAAGGGTTAACTAGGGGGCAATCAGGGGGTTAAAACCTTCATTAGGAAGTATATGGGGGTCCCTGTCGCTATAAAACACTGACAGCGAACCTATATACTTACCTCCCTAACTAGCGTCACCTGTGACACTAATACAGCAATCAGAAAAACGATCGTTTAGTGACACTGGCGATGGGAGGTGATCAAGGGGTTAAAACTTTATTAGGAGAGGTTAGGGAGTACCCTAGACCTAAAGGGGGCTAACCCTAACTGCCCTACCACTTATAACTGTCACAAACTGACACCAATGCAAAAAAAAAACGGTTATTGGTGTCCCTGTGACAGGGGGTACAGGGGGTTGATCGGGGAGTGACCGGGGGTAATGGGGAGTGAAAAGTGTGCCTGCGTGTTCTACTGTAAGTGTAGTATTGGTGCAACTCACATTGATGTCTTCTCTCCTCGATGCCGGAACAAAAAGACCGACTCGAGTAGAGATGACATCACTTCCTCTGCCGCTGTTTACATTACAGCAGCAGAGGAAGATTTTCATTCGTTGGGAGCGATCACGAGGGGGTGGCCACAAATGAGTGGCCTCCCCCTCAGTCTGGATCGCTCCCCTAACGAAGCTGACTGCCTCGGGCACCGGGGGAGGCAGATCACGTACCAGGTACGTGATTTTTCCTGCCCGCGCCATTCTGCCGCAGTATATCTGCGTTAGGCAGTCAGCAAGTGGTTAAGCAACAGATGGCATCCATTCATGAAAGACAGAAGTTGTTAAACAAACCTGATTTCTTTTTATGAGGAGGTAAGTAAAACCTTGGACAGAGGGGTGGCGGTGGATGTGGTATACTTGGATTTTGCAAAAGTGTTTGACACAGTTCCCCACACATGGTTCATGTGTAAGGTAAAGTCTACAGGCTTGGAAATATCAGTTTGTAAATGGATAGAAAACTGTCTAAAAGACAGAATTCAGAGAGTAGTGGTTAATGAGTCTTACTCTGAATAGTCTAAGGTTATCTTTATAAATGATATTGGATCTGGGATTAAAAGTAACATTTCTGTCTTTGCAGATGACACTAAGCTATGCAGTGGAATAACGTCCTTACAGGATGTCTCCAATTTACAAGCCGACCTCAATGCACTCATGTCTAATTGGGCGACTATGTGGCAGATGAGGTTTAATGTTGATAAATGTAAAGTTATGCACTTGGGGGCTAAGAATATGCATGCATCATACATACTAGGGGGAGTACAACTGGGGGACTCAGTGGTGGAGAAGGATCTGTAGAGGCGGTTCTGGCCAGCTCAGTAGATTGCTTTAAGAAGGGCCTGGATTCATTCCTAAATGTACATAATATAACTGGGTACAAACATTTATAGGTAAAGTTGATCCAGGGAAATCCGATTGAATCTCTGGGATCAGGAAATCATTTTTTCCCCTGCTGTAGCAAATTGTATCCTGCTTTTCTGGGGGGGGTTTGCCTTCCTCTGCATCAACTGTGGGTATAGGATTGGGTATATGGGATTGTATGATATTTTTTATTTCATTCATTTATTTTTTAATGGTTGAACTAGATGGACTTGTGTCCTTTTTCAACCTGACTAACTATGTAACTATGTAACTATATGAGGAGTCACCGGCAGAGTGATCCGTAGGCACACGCTGAGATCCATTGCCAGATAGAATCATGGTCTGTGAGGCCAATAAGGTAATACTGAGATGACTGTCAAATTCTCTATCAACAATCTCCTTAGGAATTTCAGGTTTAAAGTGTCAGAAACCATGAAATCAGACCGAGACAGAAGTACAGTTAAATCACACTTGTTTAATAATAAAAGTAAAAAGAACTAATGTAGTCAAAACATAGCCAAAGTTCAGTAACCGGAATGGATAGTCAGCCAAGCCAGAAGTCAGGGATCAAAGTAGTGGAACAGCAAGCAGGATCTGGAGCCAAAAGGGATGTCAGCAAAGCCAGTCTTTAAACAGGAATGCAGAAGACAGTCTCTTGTGATGTGACCAAGGTGAAGGCAGAGCTCCTCTGGACTGGACGGCTTAAGTAGGCAGAACTGACGAGCAGGATCATCAACAGCTGAATAACTGTGGAGAGAGATGGGAGCTGGCAATTAGCCGACAGTGGAGCGGCCAGAGCAGAGAAGGAAGGGCTGAGCCCAGCCCTGACATAAATAAATTGGAGGGAAGGCAAAGGCCAATTGCAAAACCCAAGGATGGGTCAAGGTGTCCATTCCCTCCGCTAATGGATGAGGGTAGCGTGAGAGGAACCGGCTCACCTTGCAGTTGGTTGATGAGGCAAAAAGATTCATACCCCCACTTGTGGATGATCTGCTTGAACAGATGGTGAAGGGATCATTCGTTGGGATCCTTGAATTGAATTGTCTGGATAGGTGATCCGCTTCCAAGTTCTGACAGCCTGGAAGATATATGGCACTCAAATCTGGGAGATATTGTTGTGCCAATGTCATGATCGGTTTCACCTCTCTCAAGAGGGATTGGCTGTACGTCCCGCCTTGTCACTGTATGTATCACTCTGCTGCCATGTTGTCCTGACAGAGCAGAACTGGGTGACCCTGTATGTAAGGCAGCAAGGTGGCCAATGCCATTAATGCTGTTCGAAGTTCCAGAATATTGGAAACTAGGCCCTGAGTGGGAAATTCCCCTCAACCCTGGATCTCGAGTTGTTTGCAGGTTACAGCCTGCCTGCTGCACTGGCATCTGTGGTAACAATGATCCATGGCCGTGGTCCTAATGGATGATGCTGTTTAGCATTCCTTGTTTCATCTACCACCAGAGACTCTGGCGAATCCGGCTGGTGATCCTGATTTGCTGGGCTAGACAAACTCTCTTCCACTGCATCAGGAAGCCTTGATGGAAAACTCTGAGTTTCCAGTGAGCCCAGGGGATCCTCGGGATACATGAAACCATCGTCCCGAGAAGACTCTGCACTGGGATGCTGACATCACTGGTGCAGCCAATGCTTGTTGGAATGTCTCCCTGATTTTGGGGAGTTTCTAAAGTGGCAAGGAAACTGTGACCGCTTGAGTATTGACTTGGGCCCCTGGATAGACCATATTCTGTGTAGGCTCCAGCTGGCTCTGGTAATGCCTGTCCCCCCATGCAAATCTGAGGAACTGGTTCTATTACTGCAGGATTGGAACATGCTGGTAGGCATCCTGAAAGTCAACTGAAATCCTCCAGTCTCCTGGTTGAACAACCTGGATTATGGTATGGAGAGACTTCACCTTGAGTCTCTCTATCCGGATAAATTGATTCAGCCTCTTGAGGTCGTTCTGGAGGCTGCCGTTTGAACAGCCAATAATGGCCTTGCATCACTATGGAATGAATCCGCCGATTTTATCACTGGTCTTGCCAGAACTGGGCCACTTTGAGCAGCCTGGCTCCAACTGCCTCTTGGGCGGGCCTGACATTAAAAGGGCTTCTGGGTATCTGGGGGACCTGCAGGGGCCTTAGCTCTGTGTGATCTTACGAAGGTTGACTGTATACACCTCCAGCCCCTTCTGGAGTCCTTGGATGGGCAAAATCTTCCAAAATCTCTGTACCTGTTTGGTGCTCCTCTGGATGGTTGCCTCCTTGTCAGAAACCATGAACCAGACCAAGACAGAAGTACAGTAAAATCACACTTGTTTATTAATAAAAATTAAAAGGTAAATAAAGTGTAGTCAAAGCATAGCTAGAATCCAGTAACCGGATTGGGTAGTCAGCCAAGCCAGAGTTCAGTAACCAGATCAGGTAATCAGACAAGCCAGAGTTCAGTAACCAGATTGGGTAATCAGCCAGGCCAGAAGTCAGGGATCCACGTAGAGGAATAGCAAGCAGGATAAGGAGCCAGAAGGGACATCAGCAAAGCCAGTCTTTAAACAGGAACGCAGGAGATGGTTTCTAGTGATGCCAACAAGGTGAAGGCAGGAATGAAGTGAGCTGGAGATCTTTACGTAGGCAGGACTGACGAGCAGATCCACAACAGCTGGGTAACTGTGGAGAGAGATGAGAGCTAGCAATTAGCCGACAGCTGAGTGGCCAGCTCAGAGAAGGAAGGGCTGAGCCAGCCCTGACAGTACCCTCCTCCTCAACGACCCCTCCCCCTCAGAGGACCACTGGGCTTGAGGGAAAAACATCTATGGAAATCACGGAGGAGGGCAGGAGCATGTACATCTGAGGATGAGACCCAGGAGCGTTCCTCCGGACTAAACCCCTTCCAATGCACCAGGTACTGTATGCGCCCACAGATTCCACGGGAGTCAACAATGGATTGTACCTCATACTCCTCATGGTTCTCAACCTGTATAGGGTGAGGACATGGCGCCAAGGTGGTAAAGCGGTTGCAGACCAACGGTTTCAATAAGGAGACATGAAACACGTTTGAGATGCGCATACTAGGAGGAAGGTCCAACGCGTAAGCCACTGGGTTAATCCTGTGAAGGATACGGAAAGGCCCAATAATCCGAGGTGCGAACTTCAGTGAGGGAACATGAAGTCGGAGGTTGCGAGATGACAGCCAGACCCTGTCCCCAACCTGGTAGGAAGGTACAGGCAGGCGTCTGCGGTCAGCATGGAGTCTGTACCTATCATTAGCATGACGCAAAGCCTCCTGGACCTGTGCCCAAGTGGAACGGAGACAACAGAGATGCTCCTCTAGCGCAGAAATACTCTGCGGAACAAACCAGTCAGGCAACATGGAAGGTTGGAGACCATAATTTGCCATAAACGGGGACAATTGGGAAGCAGAATGCAAGGCACTATTGTGAGCAAACTCTGCCCATGGTAATAGGTCTGACCAGTTTTTGTGATGGTCAGAAATCTAGAAACGTAGGAATTGCTCCGAGGATTGGCTCATTCTGCGGCCCCATTAGACTGCGGGTGATACGCAGAGGAGAAAGCAAGCTGAATTCCCAGCTGTGCACAAAAGGCTCGCCAGAACCGGGACACAAACTGACTACCCCTGTCCTAGTCCATGTAAGCGAAAGATCTCCCGAGCAAAAATGGAAGCCAGTTCCTTAGAAGTGGGCAACTTCTTAAGTGGAATAGAATGACACATCTTTGAGAACCGGTCAACCACCAAAAGGAGTTGCCTTGGGAGTTGGGCAACACCACAATGAAATCCATAGACAGGTGGGTCCAAGGCCTCTATCCATTGGGTATGGGTTGTAGGAGGCCCACTGGAAGGTGTTGTGGAGTCTTACTCTGAACACACACGGAACAGGCAGCTACAAAGGCAGTTACATCAGCACGTAGACTAGGCCCCCAGAAATGTTGGAAAATAGTCCAAACGAGTTGTCTCTTACCAGGGTGGCCAGCTGCCTTGGGAGAATGGTAAGTCTGGAGCACGGCAGTACGGAAACACTCTGGGACAACGCAGCAGTCACAAGGTTTCTCAGGAGGAGCATCGACCTGAGCAGCAAGAATTTTGTCACCCAAAGGAGAAGTAAGACTGGTGCGAACCATAGCCAGAATACTATCAGGAGGAATCATAGGAACCGGAACCGACTCCAACTTGGAAGTGGAGGAAAATTGTCGTGACAAGGCGTCAGCCCTTACATTCTTAGTACCGGGTAAGAATGAGACAATGTAATTGAAACTTGACAAGAAAAGAGCCCATCGCGCCCTTCTGGACAGAGGCGTTTAGCCTCAGACAAGAATGTGAGATTCTTATGGTCAGTAAGAATGAGAACCGGCACAGTGGTACCTTCAAGGAGATGTCTCCATTCTTTCAGGGCTAAAATGATTGCCAACAGCTCTCTGTCACCAATCTCGTAATTGCACTAGGAAGGTGACAATTTCTTGGAAAAGTAGCCACAAGGATGCATAGTACTCTCAGAGGTAGGACGTTGAGACAGAAGGGCGCCAACACCAGGAGCAGAAACAAAGGCAGCCTTGAGACTTTCAAAGGCCTTAATGGACTCCGGAGACCAACTCTGTGGGTTACTGTTCTTTTTGGTCAAATCAGTCAGGGGCTTGACCAGAGACGAGAAGTTACGAATAAACTTCCGATAATAATTGGCAAAACCCAGGAAACGCTGCAGGAGGACGTAACTCCATGGGTCGAGGCCACTGTAGGACTGCCGAAAGTTTCTCTGGGTCCATCAAAAAAACAGCTGTGGAAATGACAGAGCCCAGGAATTTAACCTGTTCCAAATGGAACTCACACTTCTCCAGTTTACAATATAGATTGTTCTCTCTTAATTTCTGAAGCACATGACAGACATCTGTGTGGTGGCTCTCCAGGGACTTGGAAAATATAAGGATATCATCGAGATAAACCACCACACATAACTGCAACAAATCTCAGAGGACATTGTTAATAAATTCCTGGAAAACTGCTGGGGCGTTACAAAGGCCAAAAGGCATTACAAGATACTCATAATGGCCTGTTCTGGTATTAAACGCATTTTTCCACTCGTCGCCCTCCTTAATCCTCACGAGGTTGTAAGCCCCTCTCAGATCAAGCTTAGTGAAAACCGTTGCTCCCTTGAGGTGGTGAAATAACTCTGTAATCAATGGGATCGGGTAGGCATTCTTAATCGTGAAACAATTGAGACCCCTATAATCAATACAAGGTCTCAGATCACCGCTCCTCTTCTTCACAAAGAAGAAACCAGCACCAGCAGGGGACGAGAATTTGTGGGTGAAACCCTGAGAAAGTGCGTCTGCAACATACTTCTCCATGGCCTTATCCTTCAAGACTGACAGAGGGTAAACCCGGCCACGAGGGGAAGTGGCACGGGTTGAAGGTCAATTATGCAATCATACGGCCGGTGTGGAGGCAAACTACCGGCTTGACCTTTGTCAAAGACATCGCTAAAATCACGGTACTCCTCTGGCAGGGAGGAGAGTGAAGAGGTACACAGGACCTTGGCTACCTTCCGGAAGCATGTTTCACTGCATTGTGGTGACCAGGAGAGGACCTCAGCACGGAGCCAATGAAAAGAGGGGTTGTGCCTCTGTAACCAAGGATAACCAATAACCAGCGGAAACTTAGGAGAGGAAATCACTTGGAATTGGATTATCTCATGGTGAAGAGCCCCTACGGCCATGGACAATGGAACCGTCTCATGAGTCACATGGGCAGGCTGTAGAGGTCTCCTGTCAAGAGCCTCAATGGCAAGTGGAGTGTCACGCAGCTGCAGTGGAATCAAGTGCTTTGATAGGCAGCATCAATGAACAGGCCTGCAGCCCCAGAGTCGATTAGAGCCTGTATCTCGATAGATGACTTAGCCCTAGAAAGGGTGACCAAAACCAGGGGCTTATCCTTCATGATAACTGGGGACGACACAACACCACCTAAGGTCTGTCCATGACAGGACCTCAAGGTTCAGGTGTTCCCTGGATGGGTAGGACAAAAAGTGACCTGCCTGGCCACAATAAAGGCACAATCTCTCCCTCCTCCTAAAGGTTCTCTCATCTGCAGATAGATGCGTGAAGCCCAAGTGCATGGGTTCATCTTCACTGACTGACTCGGTACCAGGAGGCATGGGAGATGAGGAAGGCACAGGCGGGGCTGCAAAGCTCGGAGGCAAATGTACAGGAGGCTTACGCAAGCGCTCCTTAAAAGAAAGTCTTTCTCTGAGTCTGGAGTCAACAAGGATGGCAAAAGAGATCAAGTTCTCCAGCTCAGTGGGTATATCTAGGGCTGCTATCTCATCCTTGATGAAATCCGAGAGACCATGAGGAAAAGCAGCCATGAGGGCCTCATTGTTCCAAGCAACATCTGCTGCCAGAGTACGGAACTCAATGGCGTAGTCGGCAACAGTTCTCGTACTCTGTTTGATGGACATGAGGCACTTGGCAGCAGAAGTGGAGCATGTGGGAACGTCAAATACCCTTTTAAAGGAGGCCACAAACACTGGATAACTCAAGACAACAGGTTTTTGCATCTCCCATAGAGGGTTAGCCCAGGCCAAGGCTCTCTCAGAAAGTAACGATATCATGAATCCTACTTTGCTTCTGTCCGTGGGAAACGCCTGGGGCAGCAACTCAAAGTATATCTCAACCTTCAAGAAACCCTCTGCATTGAACTGGATTGCCCCCAAATCGCTGGAGAAGCGGGGCAGAACCAGACATACCTCTTATAGAGGTAATACTCAAGGCGGGTGCCTGCACAGAGACTGGCACAGCAGCAGGGACGACCTGCAACTCAGGTTGTACCCGAGCAGCCACAGTGGGGGATTACAGGTGAGCCATGCAACTCAGGAGCGTTTGCAATGCCATGGCAAACTGATCCATGCGGTGATCTTGCTCATCCAATCTGGAAAAAATATTACCAACAAGTGGATTGACTGTATCTTCTGAATTCATGGCCTTCGCCTAAATTCATGGCCTTCGCCAGAAACAATGAACCAGACCGAGAAAGAAGTACAGTGAAATCACACTTGTTTATTAATAAAAATAAAAAGGTAAATAGAGTAAACGTAGTCAAAGCATAGCCAGAGTCCAGTAACCGGATTGGGTAGTCAGCCAAGCCAGAGTTCAGTAACCAGATCGGGTAATCAGCCAAGCCAGAGTTTAGTAACCAGATCGGGTAATCAGCCAGGCCAGAAGTCAGGGATCCAAGTAGAGGAACAGCAAGCAGGATAAGGAGCCAGAAGGGATGTCAGCAAAGCCAGTCTTTAAATAGGAACGCAGGAGATGGTTTCTAGTGATGTGACCAAGGCGAAGGCAGAAATGAAGTGAGCTGGAAATCTTCAAGTATGCGGGACTGACGAGCAGATCCACAACAGCTGGTTAACTGTGGAGAGAGATGAGAGCTGGCAATTGGCCGACAGCTGAGTGGCCAGCTGAGAGAAGGAAGGGCTGAGCCAGCCCTGACACCCCTCTGGCGTCTGAAATTTTCGATCTTGGGGCAGAAGACTTGATTTTCCTTCTGTGTCCCTGGACATGGCAGTCTCCAGTTTTTGGCCAAACAGTGCCTTCCCATCAAAAGGCACTTTACAGCAATTCTGCTTTGAGGATGGGTCGGCCGCCCAGGGCTTTAGCCAAAATGCTCTTTTGGCTATGACTGAGCTGAACATGTCTCTAGAGGACCATCGAATGATGTTTATAGCTGCCTCACCTACGAAGTCTACCAAGCGTTTTATCTCATCAAGAGCCTTGATGATTTTTTTTCTTTTGGCAGCTGGTTTTTGATCGCATAATCCAAGTTCTGCGCCCACACTCGCATAGCGCTTGCTACTGATGTTAAAGCCACATAGGGCTTACAGGCACCAAATGCCTCAAGGTAGGACTTTCTTAAGTCCATGTCAATGCGTCTATTAAGGATATCATGAAAAGATGAAGAGTCTTCCATCAAAAGTGTCACATTCTTGGCCAGTCTGGTGACTGCCATATCCACCATTGGTGGGTTATATAAAGGAGCCGCATCCTCCTCCGTGAGTGGATACAACTTCTGTAACCTATTGGTTCAGGAGGATTTAGGAAAGATCTCCCCCTTCCCCATTCCTCCTGAAACAGGCCTCTTATTTCTGTCATAAGAAGAAAGGTAGCTACCTCTTTCTTTAGGTTCCTCCTATGGAACCCAAAGGCTTATTCAGACTTGCAGGAGGCTCTGCTATTGCACTGAAAAGCGATCTGTGCTTAGGTCACTTTTCAGAGGCATTTGATATTATCACGTAGAGGGACAAGTGTTCCCGCTATGCGATTTTCAAAGAGCTATTTGCACGCAATGTTGCAACTTGCATGGGGGCGGTCCATTCACTTGGCTGCCCTATGCGTGTAAAAAGAAGCCCCTCCTTCTATAAAAGGGCGACAAGCTTTGCACAATGTTTTTAAATGCACATTCTCCCACGTGACAATCACAGCAGAATTGCATCACATTTGGGGTGCCCTGTAAAGATAAAGGCACCTAATGCTTGTTGTGCAGCGATTGCAACACAATTTAAAATCAGATTGTAATGTGTGTGATAATAAGTTTTCTCCTTCTTTAGAGGAGATGCCGTATGCTCCCATTCCAGTTCAGCTTTTACTGCCTTAATGAATGGTGGTATCATAGCAAAATCAAAGCCTGAACCTTTACGATCCTCTGCCGAGGAGGAGGCGGTATCTTCTCCCTCTGCCTGGAAGGTTGGCTGTAATACTGGGTCTGGGAAATCAGCCTGCCTAGTCCGCTGGGCTGGAATCACCCCTGAAGTGCCTGGTACCTCTCTAGTTAGAGAGGGTTGAATGGCTTGGTTTAGACCTGGTGCAGGGCTCACACTGTTCATCTGCTTCTGTCCATGGTTGTCCGAGACGACTGGAAAATTCTGCAAGGGAGTTGTGGACTACTTTCTTGAGCATGGTTGACACCTGTTGACTCTCATACTCCTTGTGTCTGGCAAGCTGCTTTCCTGGCATAGGGTCATCTCCACATGACCAACATTTTCCGTTCAGGCACTGAGACCTCAAATGATAAGCTGTGTGCTTTCTCTTAAGCATACATTTGCTCCCTTTTTACTGGGGTCTGCCAGGACCAGAGGAGTCACTTTCTGCCCTGAAAAAATCCTGACGATCCAGAGGGCCTCTGGACCTCCTAGAGCAGGAGTGTGAGTGGCTGCAAAAGACAAGAAGGCCCGCTTGTCAGGGCATAACGCACTCTTTTTCCTGCATCTTCCTACTTAAAGTTGTCCCTTACCTAGTATTGTGGCGGTCTTGCTTATGAGGCTCATGCTGTTGGAAGAACCAAAAGGCGCAAAGGGGACTGCATGGCAACAGAGAGAAATAAGGGAAGCGAAAGGGGGAAAAATACATATATGTATACCCCCTTTTTTTTGGTGAAGGGAAACAAATTTAAATAAAATAAATCTGGGCAAACCCCCCCCCATCCCCTAGCTTACATTCTTCCTTGCTACCCCCCGCCACTTCTATCCCCATTACTAGAATAGCAAGAATTGCCTGATATTGACTGTTCCTCCGAATGAGATGCAGCCTCTCTGGATGCCTGAATCGCAAAGGCATCCATTACCTGGCCACTTGTGCCCTTTAAATAGAGCACCTGAGAGACAGACTCAGCCCTCCTCCACCTCTGTTCTAATCAAAAAAGGGCTAGTACAATTGGAGTGAATCCAACACCATCCACACAAAAGGACACTTTTAAGCTGGCTATACATCATACTATCCTCTGAAGATTTTTTCCCTCAGATTTACCAAAACCACACAATATGAGTTCAAGTCTTAAGAGCCTCGATTTGTATGCAGACAGGCAGGCCCCTGCACTACATGGTCCCAGCAAATCTAAAGGAAATCAGACAACAAAAGCTGCACAGCGTGTATGGGGTCTTAGAGACATGAGAGCAAGAAAAAGAAAAAAAAAATTTATAGAAAACTGACAGACCTGGAAAGAGTTCCATAGAAGAGAAGACATCATGCAGTGCTAGCTGCTGGATCCGGACCCCACAGCAGGTATGCCACAAGAGGGATATCGTCTCTGATTAGAGAACACCTCGGCCCCAAAAGACCACCAGAAGGGGCTCCCCACCTTGTTGGTGCATTTAGCAGCCTAAGATATGGGACTACGTTCTGGGAGAGGCTTGAACCCAGACGTGCTCCGACATAGTCGGCAGGTAAGAGCTTATCCTGATTGTAATGGTCTGTAGGTGTTGATCTTTGAGGACAAAAAGGAGAATGGAGGAGGTAGCTTTTAGTCCGACTTTTTTAGAGCTAACAGGTCCAGTGGGTGGATATAGGGGCGGAGCTATATTATATATATGTATGCTGCCATGTTGGCGTTAGGGAATACATTTTCATTTTCTTTCCTGCTTTTTCCCAAAACTTGTAGCAAAAAAATGACATTTTCAAAAGACTCATTATGTATAAACACCTTGCCAACTTTGTGTAAAAAAACATACTTTTTAATTTTCATTCTGGATTTTCCAAAAACAGATAAATAACAGCAAATAAAAAAGGTCTTCAAAAGACTCATTATGCCTTTTAAAAAAATACCTTGGGGTGTTTGCTGTCCAAAATGTGGTCTTTTTGTGAGTGTTTTCACTGTGTTCTCCAGAGCCTCCTTGGATTTTGTAAGATTCAGTTTGGAGCAAACCATCCCTCATACTTCCCATTATGGCACCTTCCTTGGATTTTGGGCCCATCTGTGTGGCTAGACTGTGAAAAAGTCCCATACATGTGGTATCGCCATACTCGGGAAGGTGGTATCGCCATACTCGGGAAGAGTAGCAGAATGTGTTTTGGGGTGTAATTCTAAGTGTGCCTGTGATGTGTGCTAGAAATATCTTATTAATTGACAATTTTGTGTAAAAAAATACATTTTCATTTTCCTTCCTGCATTTTCCCAAAACCTGTAGCAAAAAAAAAACATTTTCAAAAGACTCATATCTTTCAGAAAACACCTTGGAGTGTTTGCTTTCCTAAATTTGGTCATTTTGTAGGTGTTTCTCCTGTCCTGGCAATTCAGGGACTCAAGAAATTTGATAGGTAGTCAGGAAATTAGATGGGTAATTTGTGCTCCTTAAAAGCCTAAGGCTGGGTTCACACTATCTTCGCATGTGGCTCACAGCAGGGGTCCAGTGCGCCCCCGTTCACCGCTTCAGGTCCGATTTCAGCCCTAATTTTTTGCTGAATTCGGACCTGAAACGGACCAAAAGATGCACAGGGCTCCTGTGCAAATTCACACCGGAGCCACAGTGGAGATATGTGAACCAGCTCCATAGAGAGCTGGTCAAAATCTCCTGCTAATGCGAATTGGATGTGGAGAAGTCGCATCCAATTCGCAATAGTGTGAACACAGCCTAAAGGTGCTTTTTGGAATTCGGGCCCCTCTATACATCCAGGCTGAAAAAAAGTTTCACATGTGTGGTATCCCCATACCACACCCCATGTGCATACCATAGGGAGCTTAGCACAATGTGTTTAGTGGAGTAAATATGCTTATGTGTATAAAAAATAACTTGGTAAAATTACATTTTTGTGAATAAAAACACATTTTATTTAATTTCATTTTCCAAAAATTGTGACAAAAAATTATAACTTAAAAAACTCAGCATGCCTTTTATTAAATACCTTGGACTGTCTAATATCCAAAAAGGGGTAATTTGGGGGTTATATGTACTGTCCTGGCATTTTAAGACCTAAAGAAATAAGATAGGCAGTCAGTATTAATCAATTTTCTAATATATATCCCATAGTTTGTAGACTCCACAATTTTCACACAGGCTATTTGGGCTATTATTACAGAAGAAATGTTGCATAATACATGTTGGCCTAAATTTATGAAGATAGATTATTTATTTGAAAAATGTCCTTTATATAGCAAACAATTAAAAAATACCTCAGTGTTGATTAAATACCATCAAAAGAAAGATCCATCAGTCTAAAAAAATATATAAAATTCATTTGGGTACAGTGTTGTATGACTGAGTAATTGTTATTCAAAGCGTGACAGTGCTGAAAACTCATAAATGACCTGGGCAGGAAGATGGTAAAACAGTCCGATCTTGAGGTGGTTAAATTAATGGTGGGCTGACAGCGTTCACATGTAGCTGCACACAGAGCAGATAGCTGTGGTTATGGATGGATGTCTGAGCCAGGACACAGTCAGCTGCATCCAGGCTCGGATATTTGCCCTTAACCACAGCTATTCGCTCTGTACATGCGAACAGTGCCAGCCGCTGTCAGCCCACTGTTAGTTTAAATATTATAATGCAACTAAGAACCTACCGATTCTTGATTCTTGCCCCTGGAATCCGATGACCTCAGCTAATTGGCCAAGTGAATGTGGCCTTAGTGCTGCAGTTTATAAACTTACCCAAAGCTAATACCAAGATTTAGGTACAACCAATATGGTTGCCGATTGTAAAAAGTTGGAGTTCAGCTTTAGGTACCGAAGAATAGACAATCACCCTTTATATTATAGACATTTTATTAGAAAATAAGAAATAACACAGACTTTATTTGTAAAAAAAAAATATTAAACAAAAAACGCTAACCTCTTAATGTTTTACAACATGAATTTTTGAAAGTATCTTAATTTTTCATGAACACATTTTTACTTTAAGCTGTACTATGTAAAAATGTAAGCTTCTTTGAAAAAGAATTCATACAGTGAAAATAATCTTTTGACTTGCAGCTTAACCTATATTGGCTAAGAAATCCAGCATATTTTTTTTAACTAATTGAGAACCACATGGATAAATACAAATTCTACCCATAACAGTACAAGTGCTTGTGATTTTATGCTTGGTGGTATTAACAGAACACAATGTTCAGAACAGCTGAAACCCAGTCAGATATTATTGTTTGTGAATGGAACATGTTCTCATGCTGATGTGTTCTGCTGAGGAGGTTACAAATAAAAAATCAGCACATATTTTCAAGTTGTGCTTAATTTGATCCTGTGTAGAGGTGGCATACCTCATGTAATGGTAAAAATAAATTAGATAGGTAAAATAATAATAGCCGAGCAAGGATTAATAAATTGTGTCACATATTTTATAGGGCAGTCTACAATGTGTTACTAAACTAAAGAGTAGTTCATTTGTATGTAAGTGTACTGGTGTAACTAATGCAATAGCAACCCAATAAGCAACCTCAATCAGTTAATGGATTGCCTGGGCTGGCAGTGATTTGCCTGGACTGGCTCTGAACGAGTTGGGATGAACGCTGGAGGAGGTGATAGCAGGCTCATGCCAATGCTGAATGTGACAGAGGCAGGCTGGATGTGACAAAGGCAGGCTGGATCTGACAGAGGCAGGCTGGATATGACAGAGGCAGGCTGGATGTGACAAAGGCAGGCTGGATCTGACAGAGGCAGGCTGGATCTGACAGGCAGGCTGAAAGCTGAACTCTGGAGGAGATGAGAGCGGACTCACACCCACGCTGGATCTCACAGTGGTGGGCTAAACACTGAAAGCTGTAGATGAAAGCAGACGCCCACCCATGCTGGATCTGACAGAGGTAGGCTGAACGCTGGAGGAGGTGAGAGCGGGCTCATGACTAATTTGTTGGAGCACTGAATGGTGAACAGCGGATCCAGAGGAGATCAGCTGTGCTTGTTTCAAGAGCAGCGGGAGGTAGAGCTCAGTGAGAAGATGCCTGTAAATACTGGGGAGCTGTGAGTAATTTGGAGCAGTGTGTACTGAGGGTTGTGAGAAATTGTGAGTATTGTGAGTACTGAGGTCTGTATTTGGGAGTATTGTGAGTACTGATAGTAATTGCGAGTATTGTGAGTACTGAAAGTAATTGCGAGTATCGTGGGTACTGATCAGGGATCAAGGATCAGAGAGCAGGAACAGGTGGAGAGGATGCCAGGTGCTCAGTGATTTGGGAGCAGGAGGAGAGGACACTGGAGACCTTTCGTACAGCCCCTGCTCAAGGGCCACTGGTATTGCAACAGTGGCCACGAGAGCGCGGTGAGGTAAGAGTGCCTGCAAGATCTTCTGTTGGTCACAGAAGTGTGTGGCATTTGCGTCACCAGAGTTGGAGTGGATAGCTGAAGCAGAGGATGATAGCAGGATAGCAGGAACAACAGATGCAGATTTCATTACTGTATCAAATTATTTCATATCCCTTTTGTCCCTAATGCTTTGTCCAGTGCCCTGCATGCAGTTTTATATTATATATACTGTTCTTTCTGCCTGGAAACTGGAGATAGTCCATAGCAAACAAAAGGTGTCCCTTTACGTCAAAAGTGGTTTTAGACCAGCTAGAAAACAGTGATAATAAATTACAATTACAGTGATTATAAATTACAATAAATTACAATCACTTGCAGAATTGAGCGATAGTGATCAGTTTTTTTGTTATTATTTGTTATAATTATTTATAGTTAATTATTATATTATAATTTATGATTTCATGTTTCAAACTTTATCATACCCGGGATGTCTACTAGACTCTTGTTTGGACAGATTTAAGTGAGTTATTACTAAGAATTACAGGCCTACAATATAAAACGCCAAATCTCCATGCGAAACATTGTACTGCTTTTTGCATCAAAAATCTGACATAATCATACCGCCAGGGAGGTTAATCAGATACTGCAATTGGTTCCTCCTCTTTCTTCAGTCTAGAATAGGTTCCACCTCCTAGTCCTCATTTCCATCTACAAGCACAGGTTCAGGTGGACCAGACCCTCTATCAGAAGAGGGATCTGACACTACAGATTTTAAAAGCTATACATGAAATACAGGGTGAATTTTAAACAAGTCTGGGAAAGATAGTTCTTCGATGGATATGCCCACCTGAGGTTTAGTGTAGATAGCCATACAGTCTCCCACCTGGAGACTCAGCTCCCCCCTTCTCCTTTTGTCGAAGGCTTTCTTGTTATCAGCCTGTGCCTTAAGCCTCGTACACACGATTGGACTTTCTGATGGGAAATGTTCGATGACAGGCTGTTGGCATAAAATCCGACCTTCTGTATGCTCCATCGGACAATTGTTGTCGGATTTTCCGTGGACAAATGTTGGCTAGCAGGTTTTCAAATTTTCCACGAACAAATGTGTGTTGTCGGATTTTCCGAGTGTGTGTACACAGGTCCGTCGGACAAAAGTCCAAAGTACAAACACGCATGCTCGGAAGCAAGGACGATCCAGAAGCGGTCGGTCTTGTAAACTAGCGTTCATAATTAAGAATTAACATTTGTGACTTGGCAAATAATGAAATCTCAAAATGCAGTGCACATTTCTCTTCTTCTTTAATGGGATGATAATGAAGCTGCTTTGCTGGTGATACTGATGGAGCTATTGTAAAAGAATTTTCAAAAGCTTTTTTTTTTTTCTAGTGATATCAAGATTAATAGGATTTTTAAAACAGCTTACCTGTAAAATCCTTTTCTTGGGAGTACATCACGGGACACAGAGCCTTTGATAATTAATAAGCGGGTTAGATAGTCACCATCAGGTGATCGGACACTGGCAACCTTAATTACAAGGCGAGTTCCTACCCTATATAACCCCTCCCATTTGGAGAGTACCTCAGTTTTATAGCAAAGCAATAAGTATCCCAACGTACAATCCCGAAGAGGGGCAGGAGCTCTGTGTCCCGTGATGTACTCCCAGGAAAAGGATTTTACAGGTAAGCTGTTTTAAAAATCCTATTTTCTTGTTCATACATCACGGGACACAGAGCCTTTGATAATTACTAAGTGGGATGTCCCAGAGCAATGCCCAAATTTGAGGGGAGGGAGACACAGATCAGAAACACAGACCGCCATTGGACGTGAGGACCTATACTGCTGCCTGCAGCACACTGCACCTGAAGGCGGCATCCTCATGCCCTCTTACATCCACCTGATAGAATCAAGTGAATGTGTGGACCGAAGACCAAGTTGCAGCCTTGCAGATCTGAGCCATGGTGGCCTGGTGATGCACTGCCCAAGAAGCACTAACTGCTCTAGTCGAGTGCGCTTTAACCTAAAAAGGAGGAATTTTCTTCTTCAAACCATAAGCCTTAATAACCTGTCGAATCCATCTAGAGATAGTGGACTTCGACACTGCCTGGCCCTTTTTGGAGCCTTCTGGCAGTATACACAGGGAAGTCCCGTGAATTCCCCGTGCATCAGTCATTATATAAGAAGTATATATCAAAAAAGTCGCGCTAAAAATTAGAGGTAAAAAAACTTCATAAAGATATGAAGGTGAATAGTGATCATTAGGTAGATGAATTTCATAAGAGTGCTGAGCAATGTAAATACACGCTTTAAAAATAAATGCTGTTGGTTAAATAGGACACAGAAATCATTGACTATGTCCGTATGAAAGGATCAATATTGCATGACCCAATCGGTGACAAGTAAATATCTCAAATAACTGTAGGGATAATAATGTGACAAATCTGTGACTAAAAAAACTGAACCGTGATGAATGAAGAAAAAAATATAATATAAATGAATAAAAAAATATAAATACAATAAACCCAAAATAAGTCCGTGACTCAACAAAAACAATAATAATGGAAGTCCATCCGTGCTAGATTGATATGCAAAGAAAATAACTTGTCTCCCAGTGCTCTGTGAAATATTGTAATAAAATCTTGCTGTGGTAAAAATTAGAGTGCGTAGACAGACCTCCACCTCTTGGAAAAATTGCTGCCTCTTACCAGACAAAAATGGTCTCTTAATTACAGGAGACCCAGGGAGCGGAGGGCTGCAACCCCAGCCAGGGATCCTAAAGGCAGGCATGGATATCCCATGACCACGTCCTGTTGTGACGAAACGGCGTAGGGAGGAGGAGCTACGTCCCGACGACACCGCGATCCATATACCCGGAAGACACGGGTTACTTTGAAGCCGGCCGGCTTTTTCTTACGTGTTTTACTTCTATACTTCTGTAAGTGCAACCTTTAATTTTTAAATTCAATAAAACGCTGGTTTTATGCTATGTGGAGCACTTCTGTTTTTTGCATGGTGACATTTCCTTGTTTGCGGAGGCTGGTGGGAGAGAGTCCCTGGATCTGGATGCTGAGTGCCTGCCTTTAGGATCCCTGGCTGGGGTTGCAGCCATCCGCTCCCTGGGACTCCTGTAATTAAGAGACCATTTTTGTCTGGTAAGAGGCAGCAATTTTTCCAAGAGGTGGAGGTCTGTCTACGCACTCTAATTTTTACCACAGCAAGATTTTATTACAATATTTCACAGAGCACTGGGAGACAAGTTATTTTCTTTGCATATCAATCTAGCACGGATGGACTTCCATTATTATTGTTTTTGTTGAGTCACGGACTTATTTTGGGTTTATTGTATTTATATTTTTTTATTCATTTATATTATATTTTTTTCTTCATTCATCACGGTTCAGTTTTTTACTCACAGATTTGTCACATTATTATCCCTACAGTTATTTGAGATATTTACTTGTCACCGATTGGGTCATGCAATATTGATCCTTTCATACGGACATAGTCAATGATTTCTGTGTCCTATTTAACCAACAGCATTTATTTTTAAAGCGTGTATTTACATTGCTCAGCACTCTTATGAAATTCATCTACCTAATGATCACTATTCACCTTCATATCTTTATGAAGTTTTTTTACCTCTAATTTTTAGCGCGACTTTTTTGATATATATATGATTTATGGTTTACTACTTTTTAGTCGCTGCTTATATATATTAGTGTAAGCACAATTTTTGTTTTTACCATTATATAAGAAGTGTCAGAAGAAGCGAAACATCACACGGCTGAAGACATGAGGTGGATCATGTGGACGGAGCAGAGAAGAAGCCTGGAGGAAGATGCGGGACGAGAAGAGCAGAGGAAGAAGAAGATGGAGAAGAAGAAGATGGAGGAAGAAGAAGAACACTGAAAGAACACCAGAAGAAAGAAGATGGAAGAAGAAGCCGAAAGAAGAAGAAATTAATAAAGGACTTGTCAAAAACCATCTCTTGTGTTTTTTAACCTTTTTGACACTTTTTTGTGAAATGGTAGGGGTACATTTGTACCCCATTACCAATTCACATGGGGTGACGGGATCTGGGGTCCCCTTGTTAAAGGGGGCTTCCAGATTCTGATAAGCCCCCCGCCCGCAGACCCCCACAACCACCGGGCAAGGGTTGTGGGGATGAGGCCCTTCTCCCCATCAACATGGGGACAAGGTGCTTTGGGGGGCTACCTCAAAGCACCCTCCCAATGTTGAGGGCTTGTGGCCTGGTACAGTTCAGGAGGGGTGGGGCCGTCTCTCTCGCCCCCCCTCTTTTCCTGCGGCCTGCCAGGTTGCGTGCTCGGATCAGGGTCTGGTATGGCTTTTTGGGGGGACCCCACGCCATTTTTTTAAAATTTTGGCATGGGGTTCCCCTTAAAATCAATACCAGACCTGAAGGGTCTGGTGTGGATTTTAGGGGGACCCTCACACCATTTTTTAAAAAAATTTGGCACGGGGTTCCCCTTAATTGGGAGAGGCTGCAAAGCCTGACAGGGGCAATGACTCAACCTGTGAGGCTGCCTCCAGTCTTTCAGGGGGGGTGGTATCCTGCAGGCATGTCCAGAACCCCCATATCTAGGCGGTGACTTCTTAGTGCCTCTTCTACCTACCCCTGAAGCCCTCTTACTGGGAGACATAATCCTAAGCTGCAAAAGCAGAGGTACTAGTATAGATGCAATCACTGTTGTGCCTTAGTCTTACAATATAATCATTAGCTTAGTCTGCACAACCTGGTGCCGAGTAGGTGTCTTAGGTATGCCTGGATCCAAATCCACTGAGATGCTTACTGCCCACAGCTCTGTGTCCCACCACTTACAGGGGCTCCGGCGTCCTGGGCTTTAAACATTGCCGCCTCACACCTGCGCACTGATGCACCATGCGCTGCCTGCAACCACCCCCCCTCCTTCTCCACTGAATTCGCCGTAAAAGCGCGTGCATGCGTAGGACTATCATGGCGGCAGCCGGTGGTGAGGGGGAGAAAGGAGACCTCCGGAGGACTACGTGGGACCCCAAGGGTACGTGGGATCCCCCTTTCAGTTTATGTGGCAGAGCCTGCAGGGAGGAGGTGAGCGGCTTTACAGACAAGCTTCACTGAGCGTGTAAGGCAGGCAGGCATGTAAGTAAACACCAGGTATGTCTCTTACTCCCTCTAGTGGTGGAAACCAGGTAAGACATGAAAAACTACTCGTAGAAGATAATCCTTAAGGTAAATATCTAGGATTGTCATCACTTACCTTATCCCCGCCGCAGGAAACTGCTAAGAACAGACAGATCCAACCTTCACCCATCACGGCGGGTAATGTTGTGCCAACCTTCAGGGTTCTGGGTTCCTACTTACAGGATCCTCTTCCCTGGACCTGTAAAAGACTCTGCCAGAAAACTTTTCATGCAACTTTTAATTTATGCCCCAAAGTGATGGATCTCAGAGCCCGTTTCTCAAAGAGAGACATTACAGGCAAAACCTAATTTCTTCTTTCACGAGGCCTGGGTACCATCCATCTTAGGCATATTTATTGGCCCGAGGCATGGATCCGGTTGTATAGCTCCTAGGCCCCCGCAGAGACCATCAAACAGAGCTCTCTTCTTAGCACATCTTCAACATGACCAACTACCATAGGCACTGGCAAAAAACTGAGGTACTCTCCATATGGGAGGGGTTATATATAGAGGAGGAACTTGTCTTGTAATTAGGGTTTCCAGTGTCCAATCACCTGATGGTGACCATCTATACCACTTAGTAATTATCAAAGGCTCTGTGACCCGTGATGTATGAACAAGAAAATATTATTATGCTTTTTTTTTTTTTAATTTTTAGACAAGTTACCACAACACCATTATCCCATAGTAAGATCAAATATACAACTATGTTGGTGTCCCTTGTCAATTTTACATTGTGTTTTTTTAAATGTAACTGCCTACTCCCAAACTGTCATTTGAAGTAAAACACATAGCCAAATATTATTCTCCACAATTTTTTTATTGTGCATTAAAAAAGAAAACAAATAAAATTAGACATGCTATCCGCCAATAGAACTTAACCAAAAAGTGCATTCTATGCATACAAAAATATAGAAAATATACCAAATCAAATCATTATTCAACCAAAAAAATAATGTCAAAGGAATAACTCCAAGGCCAATAATAAATAACACATTATCTCCTCCGATTCCACAACATGGCTGGTTAATGAACGGCCCTTCAGAAACAAACTGAAAAGCGCAAAAAAGCGGTCAGACAGCCACCTTCTCCACTGATCCTTCTGTGACTGACCAAAGCCTCAGCAACACGTTATCCAGGAAATTGTAACCTCTCAAGCTCTGGAAACGCGTTGCACAAACCTTTCTGTAAGGCCTCCCGAAGATGTTTCATCCTCTGCTCCCTCTGCGATGGCAAGATAAGGTCTATAACCTTACCCTTGTAACGTGGATCAAGGAGGGTTGCTAGCCAGTAATGATCCCTCTCCTTGATACCATGAATACGAGGATCCTTCTGCAGGCTTTGCAGGATCAGGGAGGCCATGCAGCGCAGGTTTGCTGAGGCATTTGGTCCGGAGTCTTCTGGGTCACTAAGGATGACAAGATCTGCAGCTACCTCCTCCCAGCCACGTAGTCCATGGGTTTCTTCAGACTGTAAATGATCCCTTGAAGACTGCTGCTGATGCTGAGTGCTAGGCTCCACCTCCATGGTGACACAATCCTCCTCCTCCTCTTCCTGTGTGATCAGCGGCCATGCAGGAACACTGTCTGGATAAAGGGGGCCTTGAGAGGTAAGGAAGTCGTCCTCTTCCTGCCTCTGTTCTGCCTCAAGTGCCCTGTCCATTATTCCATGCAGCGTGTGCTCCAACAGGTGGACAAGAGGGACAGTGTCACTGATGCATGCACTGTCACTGCTCACCATCCTCGTAGTCTCCTGAAATGGTGACAGGACAGTGCATGCATCCATGATCATGGCCCACTGAGGTGGGGAAAAAACCAAGCTCCCCTGACCCTGTCCTGGTGCCATAGTTGCACAGGTACTTATTAATGGCCCTCTGCTGCATGTGCAGCCGCTGCAGCATGGCCAACGTTGATTTCCACCTGGTGGGCATGTCACAGATTAGGTGGTTCTCGGGCAGGTTAAATTCCTTTTGGAGGTCAGCCAGCCGAGCACTTCTGAACCTGCCCCTGCAGAGCTGACAAAATCTCTGCCCCAGTGTGGCTCCTGTCCCCCAAGCACACCAGCTCAAGCACCGCATGGCATCTTTTTGCCTGCGTGCTTGCGTAGCCCCTTGAACGCCTACAAAGCACCGCTGGTTCCAAGGACAAATCAGCACAGGAAGAGGCCATGGAGGAAGAAGAAGAGGAGGGGGTTGAGGAGAGATGTGTGGCAGAATCACCACTAGTAGAATTTTGGAGGCGTGGTGGTGGAACAACCTCCAACACTACTGCACCCTGTCCTGCATCCTTCCCAGCTGCCAGCAGAGTCACACAGTGTGCGGTAAAAGATAGGTAATGTCCCTGTCCATGCCTGCTGGACCATGAGTCAGCGGTAATATGCACCTTACCGCTGACCACCCTGTTCAGCGAGGCATGGACATTGCCTTCCACATGCCGGTAGAGAGCCGGAATCGCCTTTGGCATTTGGGAACCTGCCACTGAGGTACCGCACATTCCACAAACTCATGGAAGGGGGCAGAGTCTACCAACTGAAAACGCAGCAGTTGAAGTGCTTGCAATTTCGCCAAGCTAGCATTCAACTGCTGGGCATGTGGATGGCTGGGAGCGAACTTCTTTCACCGGTGGAGCAACTGGGGTAGGGAAATCTGCCTGCTAGAACCAGACATTGGTGTACCGATAGCAGATTGCCCACAAGTACTTGGCAGTGGCACACATAATTCTACACCTTCATTCCTCTCAGTGCAAGTTTCTGAGAGAACTGAAGGTATAGTGGGGTTGGAGATCCCAGCTGATGAAGAGGAGCAAGGAGAGGTCCGTCTTGTTCTTTGTTATGGGTCTTTTAGGTAGTGTTTCCAATGGGCTGCATGGGAGCTCGACATATGTCTGATTAAGCATTTGGTGCCCAAGCGCTTGCTGTCTAGTCCACGCTTGATACGCTTCAGACATATGTTGCAAATAGCAACTATGCGATCTGCTGCACATGTCTCAAAAAAGGCCCACACCAAAGAACTTTTGGAATAACGCGCGGAGTCACCAGCGCCCTCCACTTGCGGAGCTCTGCTGTGTGATACAGTCGGTTGGCTGCCCTTAAGCTGGCCCCTGGAGGGCATCCTGCCTCTTTGGAGATGTGCCTCCTCCTCTGCCTCCTCCTCCTCTCTCCTATCAGGCACCCACGTAGAGTCAGTGAGCTCATCATCCCCTCCCTCCTAGTCACTGGAGCAAACCTGGCAGTATGCTGCAGCTGGGGGAATATGACTGCCAGTTTGTTGTCCTTCTTGGGCAACCCCTCTCTCTGGGCTCACATTACTGCCTTCCTTAAGCTGGGTACCATCATCGGAGCCTTCAAAACGCTGCACATCCTCCTGCAGCATGTACCTGACACTGTGGTTGAACAGTTCAGGGGACTCCTCCAGTGGGGCTAGGGAAGGAGTAACTGATGATGACCTTGAGTCCAAGGAATAGGCCTGCTTTGGCACATGCGTTGGCAGCCAAGGTAGCCTGGGTGACAGAGGATGAGGAGGATGAGGACGGCTTGGTCATCCACTCTACCAACTCTTCGGCATTTTGTGGCTCAACACAGCCAGCTGCCGAGAAAAAGGACAAGCGTGCCCCGCGGCCACGTGCTGATGAGGATGCACCGTGTCTGCGACCAGCACTGTTGCCTCTAGACACAGAGCTTGCTTGCCCTCTTTTATTGGCCTGTGACTGTCTGCCTCTCCTTGTTGGCCTTCCAGACATACTGTCTTTGATGTATTGGAATATGTACACAAGGAATGGCCTGCAGTGAGATGTAGCTGCACAAAGCCGGGATGTATATATATACTGATTATACTGCAGCTAGCTGAATCGCCTGCCTGCTTGTAGTATTATTAGGAAGAAAACAACAGGAATTGTCTGCAGTGAGCTTTAGCTGCACACTGTGCCCAGGATACAGTACACTAATATACTGCAGCTAGGTGAATCAACTGCCTGCCTGTGGTATTATTAGGAAGAGAACAACAGCAATTGTCTGCAGTTAGCTTTAGTTGCACACTGTGCACAGGATACAGTACACTGACTGAAAATACTGCAGCTGCCTACCTGAGGTATTATTAGGAAGAGAACACCAGTAATTGTCTGCAGTTAGCTTTAGTTGCACACTGTGCACAGGATACAGTACACTATCTGAAAATACTGCAGCTGCCTGCCTGAGGTATTATTAGGAAGAGAACACCAGCAATTGTCTGCAGTTATCTTTTAGTTGCACACTGTGCACAGGATACAGTACATAGACTAAAAATACTGCAGCTGCCTGCCTGTGGTATTATTAGGAAGAGAACACCAGCAATTGTCTGCAGTTATCTTTAGTTGCACACTGTGCACAGGATACAGTACACTGACTGAAAATACTGCAGCTGCCTGCCTGTAAGTATATTAGAAAGAGAATAACAGGAACAGATCTAGCTAAACTGAATACAGTGTATATATATATATATATATATATATATATATATATATATATATATACACACACACAACACCTGGGATGCATATATATATATACTAAATACACTGACTGCAGCTAACTGACTCGCCTGCCTGCTCTATCTAACTCAAATGAAATGACACTGTCTCTCTCTCTATCTCTCAGTACGCCAGAAAACACTACACAAGGCCAACTTTCAGGTGGCCTTATATAGTGTGGGGCGTGTACTAAATCCCCTGAGGCATAATTGGCCAAAGCCACCCTTACGCTCGACTCAAACTCGAAACTTATCCCTACTGGGGAGGAGTAGTTGGGTGGAAGAGTCTATAGATGGAGCACTAGGTAGTCGGGCCATTTGGGGTGCTCCCCAGTCTGGAGGGGGGTGACCTTGGACCTATGGGGTTTGGGTGCAAGTCAGAACCTTTCTGAGAAACAAAGAAGGATCTGGACAGGAGTTACAGAGAGGGGCAGAGAAGGGCAACGGGAGCTAGTGTTGCCGGGCGGATCCACTGAAATGCAGCCTGGAGGGTGAGAGAGCTGGGGAGGCATGCCAGAGTGGACTGGAAGTGTGCAGTCTGAGATGGATGTAGAGCCAGCAGGAGGGACTGTGATATCATGGGCAGTGGAGTTGGGCAGCTGCAGTCAGGAGGGCTGGCAGGGCCTGAAGAGGACTGGCTGGGAGCAGTAGTCCACCATAGGAAAGCTAGCATTAAAAGACTTTTCTTTCACTATTTGTTGCTACACTAAAAGGGGCCCACGGTCCCTGTCTGCAAATGGCAGTTGCTAAGGCCTAACAGAGTCAGAGTTTGGGCCTACCATGTGCTAGCTGTGCCTGAAACCAAGTATTGTACAGGAGAGAGAAACAGTCTACAAATAAGCGCTGTGCTGGAGGAGGCTGGAGCTCTAGAAGAGTAAATAGAGGTTCCAAATGATTATCCAATTGATTTTACTATTGATTCTGGGCATCCCATAATTTCCCTTACCCTATCCAAATTTAAAATCCCTCAATAAAAATACAAAAACAAACAATCGGACTGTTCATTGTCTCTAAGGTAAATGGGAAGTGAATGCTGGGCTGGGCAGGGTGACAGGTAGACCACACTTTTAGCAGGCCCTACAGGGGCCCTGCTACATTTGGGGGCTCAATCCGGGATGACCTGTTCACAAGTAACCTGCCAGCCATTGCTCCTAGCAACGAGGTTGATTGAGCTGGGGAACTGTGCTTTGTTCCGCCACCAGTGAGGAATTGAACCCAGGGGAAGGACTTATGTGCTCTGCCTGCCGTTACTGCTGGCAGTAATAAATGCTGTTGCCCATAGCAACCCATGGGAGCCATCGCTAAATACTGCTGCCTGCTTACCCAGTTGCCCCAACCGGTGCTGGGATGGACATTTATACTAATCCTGCAATTCATTGACTTTTCACCATGTGCAGTCACCCGTGGCAACCCCGGCAGGCGATCGCGCCCATGTATTACAAATATGCCCAGTGCTCTGCTAATGCTGGACATCTCATACTGGATTACAAATATGCCCAGCACTCTGCAAATGCTGGGCTTTCTGAACTTTTGCTCTGAACTCCTGCATTGTTCAGTAGAGCGTGGCTACTGTTGCCCAGGGTGATCAGGCACTGGTGTCCAGTTGAAACATCGCAGGGGATTTGCTTTGGGGATGGTCAGTGGGATGGAGCGGCTCTGTCTATTGTGTCCCGTGTGCTCAATATCGACCGCGGTGGTCAGCACATGGGTGGCCATTGTGGTGAACCACTGACGCAGCTAGCATCTGCCCAGCAGGATCCACGCTACTTTACTGTGGACCTGCTATCAGGACTTAAAATCTACAGCCGTGGCAATTGGATTGGGCCTAGCATCATCCCCCAAAGGCGGAGCGGAGTTGAGGCCTGGTGACTCCCCCACGAACAGAGAGGACATAGGAGGAGAAGAGAAGACTGTCTGTCATGGCTTGCGGCCTGGTCAGGGACTCAGCAACTGTGAGTACTGCCTTACAGAAGCCCCTGAAATGGAATGTCCCTGAAATGCTGGCTGCTTCTATGTCCGTTGCTATCCCGGTCCAGAAGGAGCCAGTGTTGAAGGGGGGTGCGCCCTCAGGTGAGCTGGATAGGAAGTGCAAGAACAAAGCCATAGATTGGGGTTCCCCCAAACTACTGGTGGAATTTGCATCCCTGGAAAGATTGACAGAGTGGTCGTCCCCTGATGATAGCACAGAGGAGGAAGAGTGGGATACAGGAGGTTCCCATGCCTTGGAGACTCAGTCAGAGGAAGGAGGTGAACCAGAGTCAGTGCTAGATACAAAGGAAGCGGTAGGGACCAAATCTACAGAAGTCAACTCTTTTTAAACAGACCCTCCACCATCCAGACCAGAGTGCCCACATACAGGCAGTGGGTTTGGAGAACCCAGGAAGCCTGTGTTCTGCCGGGAAAGGGGAGGCCTAAGGAACTGCCCAGGCTCTCCTGATTTCAGTGGGAAGTACAGAGGAGAGTCACTCTGGAGTGGGGTCTGGATTACCCATATGTCCCTCCCCAGATAATGGACATCATGGAGAACTCCTTGGGAGAGTGGGAGGATAACCTTATCTGGGACTTTTTACACATTCCCAAGCCCCTGCAGGTGCCGGAGAGTGAAGCCTGGGCCCATTTTGTGGACATTCGTCTGGAATGGAGGCTGGGGCGGGCAATCTACAGGGACCGGGTACTCATCGTGAAGGCAGGACAGCTTTTGAAGAGTCACTTGGTCTCCATCAGGGAAGCAGGGGGAAACAGCAAGAGACTACCTGATCAACACTTTTATGCATAGGAGGACTGTTGGAGTACAGCCGCTGCAAAAGTGTCATGAGGACTGCTGGGAAGTTGCAGCGCGTGTCCTTTCCTTTTTCCCTGGCAGGAACAAACTGGCCTGCCGCCCTGTTGCCCGATGGAAGAAATGTTCCTGTCGTAAGGACACTTGGGTGATGCTCTGGCCTTAATGTATATACTGTTAGCTGCAATGATCTGTATTTAGAATCATCTTTCAATAGGGAACAGCACATATAACTTAACATTCTTTGATCCCGGTTGGTAGGTTATGTGAAATATGAATCTTGAGAAGCACAACACCCATCAAGCTTGATGTGGCTTTAGACGCTTAGCAGACCTCAAGTATTCAATACTCTTGTGATTGTGTATATTAACATGGTGTCACAGACCTAGCCGGGACAGAGGCTGTTGGAGAGGACTGTATGCAAGCCTGTTGCCTTTTGATTATGGGCCCTGGATTTTCAATGGATTCATTCTGTTGGGACACATCCTATGAGGAGATGCTGGTGTCATCAACCTGTGTTTATGTTAGTTGAATGAGCTAATGACATTGTCCTCTATACAATGTAGGAGACGGGACGACTGCCATTGTGTTGATATAACTGTGTGAAGCTCGGTGACCACAAGTCTGGGCGAAAGGTCATGTCTCAGTCACCTAGGCTGTATAAAGGATTAGATAATTAGCTCATGTTAATTAGGTTACGTTTGTATTGTTAGAGTAATCTTCTCCTGTGTATATAAGACTGTATTCTGGTTCTGAATAAAGAGAGTTCTTGGTAGCAACAAGCAAGTGTCGCCTTGTTTGTGCTCAGAGAGGTTGGGGTATCTGTATACAGACTGGGAGGAAGTGGTATATGACGGAAGCACTCAAGCGGAGTGTGGGACGTTCCGTGATATTGGTGGCAAGCAGCGGGAAAGCTTCCTGAAGTCTGGGACATCCAAACCTCCAACTGGATCCAAGATCAGCATAGCAGACTTCAGTCACCCCAGCGGAGATATGGACCTGGCATCAGAATTCCCGGGGCTGCTGCGGATCATCATTTCAACATACACCAGGACTGTGTCTGAGGATGAATACCTGGAGCTTAGGCAGCAAATTCGGGTGGAGCTCTGGATTGCAGCCCTCCGTCTCCCTGGTATAAAACAGGGCAAGTGCTTTCCAACCCAAGAGCAACGGGCCAGTGACCAACGGGCATTGCGGATGGCATTCCTGGGAGAGCAGCCCCAGGAGCAATGGGTGACTGAGTTGGACAGGTTGGTCCAGCAGGAGATAGAGCTGGACAATCGTTATCGGGCTCTGCAATGGCACGCAGAGGAGGGATATTTAGGGGAGACAACAGAATGCTCTCCGGAGGGATATGACTTTGGCGGCCCTGGATTGCTGTGGGAGAGCCTTACAGATCTTTTTATGTTTGGCGATGAAGGGGAACCTGACCTTGAGGACCTGAGAGACTATAGAGAGTCTATGCTCGGTCTTGCAGGGGTCTCAGAGCTCAAACCTGATCTGGACCATTTGCTAAGGAAGGAACAGCATCTGGAAAGGGCATACAGGAAACTGCTAGAACAAGTTCAGCAGCATGCCAGAGAATCGGCAGTGGAAAATCCGGAGATTGCCGTCCCCAAACCTGAAGTGCTGACAACAGGGCAGAGCTCTGCTAACCTCTGCCCAGAAATGATAGCATCTTCTGGGTTCCATGGACAGGAGATGGTGAACCTCTATCCCCAGACATCAGTTGCAGAGACATGGGATTTGATAGACTTTTCTGCTGAGGAAGAACAACCTGATGAGCCTCCAGCAGAAGAGCTGCTATCAGGGCCAAAGTTCACTGTGTTCTGCCCAGCACCAACATTGGCTTCAGCCTTCCTGAGAGAAGAGGTAGTCGGCATTTCTCCCACAACACTGACAGGGACATGTGATTTTCTGCCAGCAGCATCTATGGAGTTAAAACAAACTTCTCCAGCTGAAGATCTGGTAACTGAACAGAGGGTCCAAGACCTCTGTCCCACACTTTTACCAATTCCAGAGACTGGGGATTTAATAGACTTTTCTGTAGAGGAGGAACCACCTGGCAAACCCCCAGCAGAAGTGCTGGCAACTGGACAGAGGGTCCAAGACCTCTGCCTCACACCTGCAGCAATTGTGGAGGCTCAGGCTGAGAAGATGGCAATCACTTCCCAGCAGCAGATACAGGGGGAGAAGGGAGAGGAGGTGTGTGTTGTCCCTCCCCAACAGTTGGCCAGGGTGGAGGAAGTGGGCTTTCCTCCCCAACAAAGATCCGTGTACCTGGGAGACAGTACCATCAACATGTTGTCCCAGCAGCCAGATGAGGGAATGGAAAAGGAAGCAGCCAGCTCACCTCCCCAATGGCAGCTACACAGTTTGGGAGTGGAGGAAGCCAGCCTCCTGCCCCAACAGTTAGCCGGAGCAGAGGATGCGGAGTCCCCAGCAGAAGTGCTGGCAACAGGGCAGAGTGCTACCAACCTCTGCCCAGCACCGGCAACAACTACAGAGTTCCAGGGAGGCGGGGCAGTCGGCCTCCCTCTCCAACAGTTAGCCGGAACAGATGGTGTGGGGTTTCCAGCAGAAGGGCTGGCAACAGGGCCGAGGACTGCTGGACTCTGCCCTCAACTAACAGAGGATGGATTTCCTGTGAAGGTGGATGGGACTTCAGTCTCCACCTGTATACCCCAGGGATGCTGGGCAGTGGGCCCCGATCCCCAACAGCATGACAGAGTGAGCCCAGACACCCTGTCTTCTCTCCAGCGGCAGAAAGGATTCCAGGGAGAAGAGCCAGTCCAGGCCTCTCCCCAGCGGCAGATATGTTCTCTGAGAGAGGCAGAGGTTGGCTGGGTGAGTAATACTCTGTTTGGAACAATTTGTTTGGGGTACTGTGTGGGTACAGGCAGTAGAGGACTGAAACTATGGACTAACTTCGGAGTCAACCCGTCTGGGGTCTCCTCCTGTGTTAGTCTCCTGCCGAAAGGGGAGAAATGTCACAGACCTAGCCGGGACAGAGGCTGTTGGAGAGGACTGTATGCAAGCCTGTTGCCTTTTGATTATGGGCCCTGGATTTTCAATGGATTCATTCTGTTGGGACACATCCTGTGAGGAGATGCTGGTGTCATCAACCTGTGTTTATGTTAATTGAATGAGCTAATGACATTGTCCTCTATACAATGTAGGAGACGGGACGACTGCCATTGTGCTGATATAACTGTGTGAAGCTCGGTGACCACAAGTCTGGGCGAAAGGTCATGTCTCAGTCACCTAGGCTGTATAAAGGATTAGATAATTAGCTCATGTTAATTAGGTTACATTTGTATTGTTAGAGTAATCTTCTCCTGTGTATATAAGACTGTATTCTGGTTCTGAATAAAGAGAGTTCTTGGTAGCAACAAGCAAGTGTCGCCTTGTTTGTGCTCAGAGAGGTTGGGGTATCTGTATACAGACTGGGAGGAAGTGGTATATGACGGAAGCACTCAAGCGGAGTGTGGGACGTTCCGTGACACATGGGATATGCCACTCCTTCCAGCAGGTACCTCCAGGACTGCTTTGATGGCAAGTAGCTCCTGGCCCCCCACATCATAGTTTTTCTCTGCCGGGAAAGTTGCCGTGAAAAGTTACCGTGAAAAGAAGGCCATGGATGCAATGAGTCCTTGAGACCCTGGTTTTGGGAGACAACTGGCCCTACTGCAATTTGCGATGCATCTACTTCCAGTATATACTGCAAAGATGGGTCAGGATGATTGGGGATAGGGGCTGAAGTGAAAAATCTCTTTAGTGTTTCAGATGCATTTTGTGCCTCAGGACTAGGGATGAGCCGAACACCCCCTGGTTCGGTTCGCACCAGAACCTGCGAACGGACCGAAAATTTGCACGAACGTTAGAACCCCATTGAAGTCTATGGGACTCGAATGTTTGAAATCAAAAGTGCTAATTTAAAAGACTAATTTGCATGGTATTGTCCTAAAAAGGGTTTAGGAACCTGGGTCCTGCCCCAGGGGACATGTATCGATGCAAAAAAAAGTTTTTAAAACAGCCTTTTTTTCAGAAGCAGTGATTTTAATGATGCTTAAAGTGAAATAAAAAAAGTGAAATATTCCTTTAAATATCGTACCTGGGGGGTGTCTATAGTATGCCTGTAAAGTGGCGTGTTTTTCCTGTGCTTAGAACAGTCCCTGCACAAAATTACGTTTTTAAAGGAATAAAAGTCATTGAAAACTGCTTGCGGCTTTAATGTAATGTTGGGTCCCGACAATATGGATAAAAATCAGTGAGACAAACGTCATGGGTACCCCCCCCCCAGTCCAGTACCAGGCCCTTTGGGCCTTGTATGGATATTAAGGGGAACCCCGAATTAAAAAAAAAGGAAAGGCGCGGGGCCCCCAGGCCCTATATACTCTGAACAGCAGTATACAGGCGGTGCAAACAAGACAGGAACTGTAGGTTTGTTGTTAATTAGAATCTGTTTGTAATTTTGAACTGGTACATTTTTAAAGTGTAGCTCCATCCCAAAAATCTATTTTTAAGCTTTTTGGAAAACATAGGGAAGGGTTATCACCCCTGTGACATTGGTTTTGCTGTCTGTGCTCCTCTTCAGAAGATTTCACCTCACTTTCTGTCACAATGACAAATGTTTTTAGAAAATTTGGGGTTTTTAGTGAAACACGGATTGGTGATAAAGCATCAGTGGAAAGGAGAAAAGTTTTTCCCATATTAACTCTTACAGGAGAGAATTTCCCTTCCTAGGGGTAGATTTCATCTCACTTCCTGTTGTCTCCTTCCGTTTGCAAGTAGGATGTTTGAAAGTAGGGGCCTGCCCTATATACTCTGCAGAAATGGTGGCCTTAGGTGTTGGTGTTGCCACAACACTGTAAGCCCTCACAGGACCCTGCTGTGAAATATTAGATCAAGAATTGTAATTACATGCACCTGTTGAACAGGGGCAGAAAGATTGGGCCTTTGGTGGTGCTGGTGCCACAACACTGTAAGTCCTCACGGTTACTCTTGGTGGCCTCTGGAACGGGACCTGCTGTGAAATATTAGATCAAGAATTGTAATTACATGCACCTGTTGAACAGGGGCAGAAAAATTGGGCCTTCGGCACTGGTGCTGGTGCCACAACACTGCAACCCCTCACAGATACTCTAGTTGGAGTGCAGGAACGAGCCCTGCTGCAAAGAATTGCATCATAAATTGTAATTACACACCCCTGTTAAACAGGGGCTGAAAAATTGGGCCTTAGCCACTGGTGACAGCGCCCAGAAACAAAAATATTACTACAAGCTATCAGCATGATCATTGAGGAGGAAGAGGATAGTCACTCAGCATAACAGGATAGTCACTCAGCATCAGCATAGGCAGTATTGAAGGGATCTGACATTTCAAAAAAATGTATTCGGTTACATCAGCATCAGGTGCTTGGTATCTGGTGGTGATCCAAGACTGATTCATGTTTATGAAGGTAAGTCGATCGATCGAGTCGGTGGACAGGCGCACCCTGTGATCGGTTACAAAGCCTCCAGCAGCACTGAATGTGCGTTATGAAAGAACGCTGGATGCAGGACAGGCCAGTAGCTCAATTGTATACTGTGAAAGCTCTGGCCAGTGATCCATCCTCGAGACCCAGTAACCCAGAGGATTTTCGGTGGGAAAGATGTCCAAGTCAGATCTTGCCCCTAGGTATTCCTGCACCATGTAAAACAGACGCTGGCAATGCTTGCTGGAACCGATCATACCTTGGGGCTGCGGACCAAAAAATTGTCTGAACTCACCGGCCAGATGGCCGCCTTCTCCACCACTCCTTCTTTGACTGACGGAAGCCTCAGCAACACGTTGTCCGGGAACAGGAGTTTGTAACCTCCCAGTCTCTGGGACCGCGTTGCACAGACCTTTCTGCAAGGCCTCCCGAAGATGTTTCATCCTCTGCTCCCTCTGCGATGGCAAGATAAGGTCTGCAACCTTACTCTTGTAACGTGGATCAAGGAGCTTTGCCAGCCAGTAACAATCCCTCTCCTTGATACCACAAATACGAGGATCCTTCTGCAGGCTTTGCAGGATCAGGGAGGCCAGGCAGCGTAGGTTTGCTGAGGCATTCGGTCCAGAGTCCTCTGGGTGACTAAGGACGACATGATCTGCAACCACCTCCTCCCAGCCACGTACAAGTCCATGGGTTTCTTGGGACTGTAAATGATCCCATAAAGACTGCTGCTGATGCTGAGTGCCAGGCCCCACCTCCATGCTGACACAATCCTCCTCCTCCTCCTCTTCCTGTGTGATCGGTGGGCACCCAGGAACACTGTCTGGATAAGGGGGCCTTGAGAGGTAAGGAAGTCATCCTCTTCCTGCCTCTGTTCTGCCTCAAGTGCCCTGTCCATTATTCCACGCATCGTGTGGACAAGGGGGACAGTGTCACTGATGCATGCACTGTCACTGCACACCATCCTCGTTACCCCCTCAAATGGTGACAGGACAGTGCATACATCCCTGATCATAGCCCACTGGCGTGGGAAAAAAAACAAGCTCCCCTTACCCTGTCCTGGTGCCATAGTCTCACAGGTACTCATTGATGGCCCTCTGCTGCGTGTGCAGCTGCTGCAGCATGGCCAACGTTGAGTTCCACCTGATGGGCATGTCACAGATTAGGCGGTTCTTGGGCAGGTTAAATACCTTTTGGAAGTCTGACAGCCGAGCACGGGCATTATATGACTAGCGGAAATGCACACAGACTTTCCTGGCCTGCCTCAGGACATCCTGTAAGCCCGGGTACCTACACAAGAACCGCTGCACAACCAAGTTAAGGACGTGAGCCAAACAGGGCGCATGGGTCAGTTGTCCCTGTCGGAGGGAGGAAGAGGAGGTTGGTGCCATTGTCGCAAACCACCATTCCTGGCTTAAGTTGGTGTGGCGTCAACCACCTCTGAACCTGCCCCTGCAGAGCTGACAGAATCTCTGCCCCAGTGTGCCTCCTGTCCCCCAAGCACACCAGCTCAAGCACCGCATGGCATCTTTTGGCCTGCATACTTGCGTAGCCCCTTGAACACCTACGGAGCACTGCTGGTTCCGAGGATAAAGCACAGGAAGAGGCCATGGAGGAAGAAGAAGAGGAGGGGGTGGAGGAGAGAGGTGTGTCAGAATCACCAGTAGTGGCATTTTGGAGGCGTGGTGGTGGAACCACCTCCATGACTACTGCACCTTGTCCTGCATCCTTCCCAGCTGCCAGCAGAGTCACCCAATGTGCCGTGAATCATATGTACCATCCCTGTCCATGCCTGCTGCACCATGAGTCAGCGGTAATATGCACCTTACCACTGACCGCCCTGTCCAGCGAGGCCAAGACATTGCCTTCCACATGCCGGTAGAGAGCCAGAATAGCCTTCCGTGAGAAAAAATGCCGTTTGGGAACCTGCCACTGAGGAACCACACATTCCACAAACTCACGGAAGGGGGCAGAGTCTACCAACTGAAAAGGTAGCAGTTGAAGTGCTAGCAATTTTGCCAAGCTAGCATTCAACCACTGGGCATGTGGATGGCTGGGAGCGAACTTCTTTCTGCGGTGCAGCAACTGGAACAGGGAAATTTGCCTGGTACAATCTGACTTCGGTGTACTGATAGCAGATTGCCCACAAGTACTTGGCTGTGACAAGGTCAACATATGTCTGGTCAAGCATGTGTTGCCCAAGCGGGAGATGTTTTGGCCACACGAGATACACTTGAGACATATGTTGCAAATAGCAGCGGTGCGATCTGATGCCCTCGCCTTAAAAAAGGCCAACACCAAAGAACTTTTGGAATAACGTGCAGAGACAGCAGCGCCCTGCACATGGGGAGCTCTGCGGTGTGATGCAGTCAGTGGGCTGCCCTTAGGCTGGCACCTGGAGGGCATCCTGAATCGTTAGTGATGTGCCTCCTCCTCCTCCTCCTCCTCTCTCCTATCAAGCACGCATGTGGAGTCAGTGACCTCATCATCCCCTCCCTCCTCATCACTGGAGAAAACCTGGCAGTATACTGCAGCAGGGGGAACATGACTGCCAGAATGCTGTCCTTCTTGGGCACCCCCTCTGTCTGGGCTCACGTTACTGCCTTCCTCTAGCTGACTACCATCATCTGAGCCTTCAAAACGCTGGGCATCCTCCTGGAGCATGTACCCAACACTGTGGTCAAACAGTTTCGGGGACTCCTCAGGAGGACATGGTGGGGCTAAGGAAGGAGTCACTGATGCCATTGAGAAGAGGGAAGAGGCCGCGTTGGCAGCTGCTTTGCCAGACAAAGTATCCTGAGCCTGGGTGAGAGAGGATAAGGAGTATGAGGACGGCTTGGTCATCCACTCGACGAAGTCTTCCGCATGTTGCGGCTCAACATGGCCACCTGCTAAAAAAAAAGGCCAAGCATGTCCCACGGCCACGTGCTGATGAGGATGCAACGTGTCCATGACCAGCACTGTTGCCTCTAGACACAGAGCCTGCTTGCCCTCTTTTATTGGCTTGTGACTGTCTGCATCTCCTTGTTGGCCTTCCAGACATAATATTGGCCTGCAGTGAGATGTAGCTGCAAAAAACTGGGATGTATATATATACCGATTATATTGCAACTAGCAGAATCAACTGCTTGCCTGTAGTATTATTGGTATGAGAACACCTGCACTTGTCTTCAGGTAGCTATACTGTAGGTGCAATTGTGCAGTGTACACAGTACAGTAACTGGAAATACATCAAGATCCTACACAAGCATCTGGCTTCAGGTAGCTATACTGTAGGTACAACTGTGCAGGGTACACAGTACACTAACTGGAAATACTTCAAGAGCCTGCACAAGCACCGGGCTTCAGGTAGCGATACTGTAGGTGCAACTGTGCAGGGTACACAGTACACTAACTGGAAATACTTCAAGAGCCTGCACAGGCACCTGGCTTCAGGTAGCTATACTGTAGGTGCAACTGTGCAGGGTACACAGTACAGTAACTGCAAATACGTCAAGAGCCCACACAAGCACCTGGCATCAGGTAGCTATACTGTAGGTGCAACTGTGCAGGGTACACAGTACAGTAACTGGAAATACTTCAAGAACCTACACAAGCACTTGGCTTCAGGTAGCTATAGTGTAGTTGCAACTGTGCAGGGTACACAGTACAGTAAATGGAAATACGTCAAGAGCCTACACAAGCACCTGGCTTCAGGTAGCTATACTGTAGGTGCAACTGTGCAGGGTACACAGTACAGTAACTGGAAATACGTCAAAAGCCTACACAAGCACCTGGCTTCAGGTAGCTATACTGTAGGTGCAACTGGGCAGGGTACACAGTACAGTAACTGGAAATACTTCAAGAACCTACACAAGCACTTGGCTTCAGGTAGCTATAGTGTAGTTGCAACTGTGCAGGGTACACAGTACAGTAAATGGAAATACGTCAAGAGCCTACACAAGCACCTGGCTTCAGGAAGCTATACTGTAGGTGCAACTGGGCAGGGTACACAGTACAGTAACTGGAAATACTTCAAGAACCTACACAAGCACTTGGCTTCAGGTAGCTATACTGTAGTTGCAACTGTGCAGGGTACACAGTACAGTAACTGGAAATACGTCAAGAGCCTACACAAGCACCTGGCTTCAGGTAGCTATACTGTAGGTGCAACTGTGCAAGGTACACAGTACAGTATCTGGAAATACTTCAAGAGCCTACACAAGCACCTGGCTTCAGGTATCCATACTGTAGGTGCAACTGTGCAGGGTACACAGTACAGTAACTGGAAATATGTCAAGAGCCTACACAAGCACGTTGATTCAGGTAGCTATACTGTAGGTGCAACTGTGCAGGGTACACAGTACAGTAACTGGAAATACTTCAAGAGCCTAAACAAGCACCTGGCTTCAGGTAACTATAGTGAAGGTGCAACTGTGCAGGGTACACAGTACAGTAACTGGAATTACGGCAAGAGCCTACACAAGCACCTGGCTTCAGGTAGCTATACTGTAGGTGCAACTGTGCAGGGTACACAGTACAGTAACTGGAAATACTTCAAGAGCCTACACAAGCACCTGGCTTCAGGTAGCTATAGTGTAGGTGCAACTGTTCAGGGTACACAGTACAGTAACTGGAATTACGGCAAGAGCCTACACAAGCACCGTGCTTCAGGTAGCTATACTGTAGGTGCAACTGTGCAGGGTAAACAGTACAGTAAATGGAAATACGTCAAGAGCCTATACAAGCACCTGGCTTCAGGTAGCTATACTGTAGGTGCAACTGTGCAGGGTACACAGTACAGTAACTGGAAATATGGCAAGAGCCTACGCAAGCACCTGGCTTCAGGTAGCTATACTGTAGGTGCAACTGTGCAGGGTACACAGTACAGTAACTGGAAATACGTCAAGAGCCTACACAAGCACCTGGCTTCAGGTAGCTATACTGTAGGAGCAACTGTGCAGGGTACACAGTACAGTAACTGGAAATATGTCAAGAGCCTACACAAGCACCTGGCTTCAGGTAGCTATACTGTAGGTGCAACTGTGCAGGGTACACAGTACAGTAACTGGAAATATGTCAAGAGCCTACACAAGCACCTGGCTTCAGGTAGCTATACTGTAGGTGCAACTGTGCAGAGTGTCACGGAACGTCCCACACTCCGCTTGAGTGCTTCCGTCATATACCACTTCCTCCCAGTCTGTATACAGATATCCCAACCTCTCTGAGCACAAACAAGGCGACACTTGCTTGTTGCTACCAAGAACTCACTTTATTTAGAATCAAAATTACAAGACTTTATATGCCGTTGGAACCTCCTCTAACAATACAACTGTAACTTAATTAACATGAGCTAATTATCTAATCCTTTATACAGCCTAGGTGACTGAGACATGACCTTTCGCCCAGACTTGTGGTCACCGAGCTTCACACAGTTATATCAACACAATAGCAGTCGTCCCGTCTCCTACATTGTATAGAGGACAATGTCATTCGCTCATTCAATTAACATAAACACAGGTAGCTGGAATTAATGACACCAGCATCTCCTCACAGGATGTGTCCCAACAGAATGAATCAGTCTTATCAGCAGGGGGCTGCTGGAGGAATCCCCCCTCCCTCTTGAGGGACACAAATCTACAGTAAGGAGTCCCCATACAATATATACATATATACACGACTGAGTCCGATTAGTACAGTTCAGCCTGGATTTCTCATTCACCTCACAAAGAGTATTGTTCCATTGAAAATCCAGGGCCCATAATCAAAAGGCAACAGGCTTGCATACAGTCCTCTCCAACAGCCTCTGTTCTGGCTAGGTCTGTCACACAGAGTACACAGTACAGTAACTGGAAATATGTCAAGAGCCTACACAAGCACCTGGCTTCAGGTAGCTATACTGTAGGTGCAACTGGGCAGGATACACAGTACAGTAACTGGAAATATGTCAAGTGCTACACAAGTACCTTGCTTCAGGTAGCTATACTGTAGGTGCAACTGTGCAGGGTACACAGTAGAGTAACTGGAAATACTTCAAGAGCCTACACAAGCACCTGGATTCAGGTAGCTATAGTGTAGGTGCAACTGTGCAGGGTACACAGTACAATAACTGGAAATACTTCAAGAGCCTACACAAGCACCTGGCTTCAGGTAGCTATACTGTAGGTGCAACTGTGCAGGGTACACAGTACAGTAACTGTAAATACGTCAAGAGCCTACACAAGCACCTGGCTTCAGGTAGCTATACTGTAGGTGCAACTGTGCAGGGTACACAGTACAGTAACTGGAAATATGTCAAGAGCCTACACAAGCACCTTGCTTCAGGTAACTATACTGTAGGTGCAACTGTGCAGGGTACACAGTACAGTAACTGGAAATACTTCAAGAGCCTACACAAGCGCCTGGCTTCAGGTAACTATAGTGCAGGTGCAACTGTGCAGGGTACACAGTACAGTAACTGGAATTACGGCAAGAGCCTACACAAGCACCTGGCTTCAGGTAGCTATACTGTAGGTGCAACTGTGCAGGGTACACAGTACAGTAAATGGAAATACGTTAAGAGCCTACACAAGCACCTGGCTTCAGGTAGCTATACTGTAGGTGCAACTGTGCAGGGTACACAGTACAGTAATTGGAAATAGGTCAAGAGCATACACAAGCACCAGGCTTCAGGTAGCTATACTGTAGGTGCAACTGTGCAGGGTACACAGTACAGTAACTGGAAATACGTCAAAAGCCTACACAAGCACCTGGCTTCAGGTAGCTATACTGTAGGTGCAACTGGGCAGGGTACACAGTACAGTAACTGGAAATATGTCAAGAGCTACACAAGCACCTTGCATCAGGTAGCTATACTGTAGGTGCAACTGTGCAGGGTACACAGTACAGTAACTGTAAATACGTCAAGAGCCTACACAAGCACCTGGCTTCAGGTAGCTATACTGTAGGTGCAACTGTGCATGGTACACAGTACAGTAACTGGAAATATGTCAAGAGCCTACACAAGCACCTTGCTTCAGATAACTATAGTGTAGGTGTAACAGTGCAGGGTACACAGTACAGTAACTGGAAATACTTCAAGAGCCTACACAAGCACCTGGCTTCAGGTAGCCATAGTGTAGATGCAACTGTGCAGGGTACACAGTACAGTAACTGGAATTATGGCAAGAGCCTACACAAGCACCTGGATTCAGGTAGCTATACTGTAGGTCCAACTGTGCAGGGTACACAGTACAGTAACTGGAAATATATCAAGAGCCTACACAAGTACCTGGCTTAAGGTAGCTATACTCTAGGTGCAACTGTGCAGGGTACACAGTACAGTAACTGGAAATACTTCAAGAGCCTAGACAAGCACCTGGCTTCAGGTAGCTATAGTGTAGTTGCAACTGTGCAGGGTACACAGTACAGTAACTGGAAATACGTCAAGAGCCTACACAAGCACCTGGCTTCAGGTAGCTATACTGTAGGTGCAACTGCGCAAGGTACACAGTACAGTAACTGGAAATACTTCAAGAGCCTACACAAGCACCTGGCTTCAGGTATCCATACTGTAGGTGCAACTGTGCAGGGTACACAGTACAATAACTGGAAATATGTCAAGAGCCTAAACAAGCACGTTGATTCAGGTAGCTATACTGTAGGTGCAACTGTGCAGGGTACACAGTACAGTAACTGGAAATACTTCAAGACCCTACACAAGCACCTGGCTTTAAGTAGCTATACTGTAGGTGCAACTGTTCAGGGTACACAGAACAGTAACTGGAAATACGTCAAGAGCCTACACAAGCACCTGGCTTCAGGTAACTATAGTGCAGGTGCAACTGTGCAGGGTACACAGTACAGTAACTGGAAATACTTCAAGAGCCTACACAAGCGCCTGGCTTCAGGTAACTATAGTGCAGGTGCAACTGTGCAGGGTACACAGTACAGTAACTGGAATTACGGCAAGAGCCTACACAAGCACCTGGCTTCAGGTAGCTATACTGTAGGTGCAACTGTGCAGGGTACACAGTACAGTAAATGGAAATACGTTAAGAGCCTACACAAGCACCTGGCTTCAGGTAGCTATACTGTAGGTGCAACTGTGCAGGGTACACAGTACAGTAATTGGAAATAGGTCAAGAGCATACACAAGCACCAGGCTTCAGGTAGCTATACTGTAGGTGCAACTGTGCAGGGTACACAGTACAGTAACTGGAAATACGTCAAAAGCCTACACAAGCACCTGGCTTCAGGTAGCTATACTGTAGGTGCAACTGGGCAGGGTACACAGTACAGTAACTGGAAATATGTCAAGAGCTACACAAGCACCTTGCATCAGGTAGCTATACTGTAGGTGCAACTGTGCAGGGTACACAGTACAGTAACTGTAAATACGTCAAGAGCCTACACAAGCACCTGGCTTCAGGTAGCTATACTGTAGGTGCAACTGTGCATGGTACACAGTACAGTAACTGGAAATATGTCAAGAGCCTACACAAGCACCTTGCTTCAGATAACTATAGTGTAGGTGTAACAGTGCAGGGTACACAGTACAGTAACTGGAAATACTTCAAGAGCCTACACAAGCACCTGGCTTCAGGTAGCCATAGTGTAGATGCAACTGTGCAGGGTACACAGTACAGTAACTGGAATTATGGCAAGAGCCTACACAAGCACCTGGATTCAGGTAGCTATACTGTAGGTCCAACTGTGCAGGGTACACAGTACAGTAACTGGAAATATATCAAGAGCCTACACAAGTACCTGGCTTAAGGTAGCTATACTCTAGGTGCAACTGTGCAGGGTACACAGTACAGTAACTGGAAATACTTCAAGAGCCTAGACAAGCACCTGGCTTCAGGTAGCTATAGTGTAGTTGCAACTGTGCAGGGTACACAGTACAGTAACTGGAAATACGTCAAGAGCCTACACAAGCACCTGGCTTCAGGTAGCTATACTGTAGGTGCAACTGCGCAAGGTACACAGTACAGTAACTGGAAATACTTCAAGAGCCTACACAAGCACCTGGCTTCAGGTATCCATACTGTAGGTGCAACTGTGCAGGGTACACAGTACAATAACTGGAAATATGTCAAGAGCCTAAACAAGCACGTTGATTCAGGTAGCTATACTGTAGGTGCAACTGTGCAGGGTACACAGTACAGTAACTGGAAATACTTCAAGACCCTACACAAGCACCTGGCTTTAAGTAGCTATACTGTAGGTGCAACTGTTCAGGGTACACAGAACAGTAACTGGAAATACGTCAAGAGCCTACACAAGCACCTGGCTTCAGGTTGCTATACTGTAGGTCCAACTGTGCAGGGTACACAGTACAGTAACTGGAAATACTTCAAGAGCCTACACAAGCACCTGGCTTCAGGTAGCTATACTGTAGGTGCAGCTGGGCTGGGTACACAGTACAGTAACTGGAAATACATCAACAGCCTACACAAGCACCTGGCTTTAGGTAGATATACTGTAGGTGCAACTGTGCAGGGTACACAGTACAGTAACTGGAAATACGTCAAGAGCCTACATAAGCACCTGGCTTAAGGTAGATATACTGTAGGTCCAATGTGCAGGGTACACAGTACAGTAACTGGAAATAAGTCAAGAGCCTACACAAGCACCTGGCTTCAGGTAACTATACTGCAGGTGCAACTGTGCAGGGTACACAGTACAGTAACTGGAAATATGTCAAGAGCCCACACAAGCACCTGGCTTTAGGTAGCTATACTGTAGGTGCAACTGTGCAGGGTACATAGTACAGTAACTGGAAATACTTCAAGAGCCTACACAAGCACCTGGCTTCAGGTAGCTATACTGTAGGTGCAGCTGGGCTGGGTACACAGTACAGTAACTGGAAATACATCAAGAGCCTACACAAGTACCTGGCTTTAGGTAGATATACTGTAGGTGCAACTGTGCAGGGTACACAGTACAGTAACTGGAAATACGTCAAGAGCCTACACAAGCACCTGGCTTAAGGTAGATATACTGTAGGTCCAATGTGCAGGGTACACAGTACAGTAACTGGAAATAAGTCAAGAGCCTACACAAGCACCTGGCTTCAGGTAACTATAGTGCAGGTGCAACTGTGCAGGGTACACAGTACAGTAACTGGAATTACGGCAAGAGCCTACACAAGCACCTGGCTTCAGGTAGCTATACTGTAGGTGCAACTGTGCAGGGTACACAGTACAGTAAATGGAAATACGTCAAGAGCCTACACAAGCACCTGGCTTCAGGTAGCTATACTGTAGGTGCAACTGTGCAGGGTACACAGTACAGTAAATGGAAATAGGTCAAGAGCATACACAAGCACCAGGCTTCAGGTAGCTATACTGTAGGTGCAACTGTGCAGGGTACACAGTACAGTAACTGGAAATACGTCAAAAGCCTACACAAGCACCTGGCTTCAGGTAGCTATACTGCAGGTGCAACTGTGCAGGGTACACAGTACAGTAACTGGAAATATGTCAAGAGCCCACACAAGCACCTGGCTTTAGGTAGCTATACTGTAGGTGCAACTGTGCAGGGTACATAGTACAGTAACTGGAAATACTTCAAGAGCCTACACAAGCACCTGGCTTTAAGTAGCTATACTGTAGGTGCAACTGTGCAGGGTACACAGTACAGTAACTGAAAATACGGCAAGAGCCTACACAAGCACCTGGCTTCAGGTAGCTATACTGTAGGTGCAACTGTGCAGGGTACACAGTACAGTAACTGGAAATACTTCAAGAGCCTACACAAGCACCTGGCTTCAGGAAACTATACTGTAGGTGCAACTGTGCAGGGTACACAGTACTGTAACTGGAAATACTTCAAGAGCCTACACAAGCGCCTGGCTTCAGGTAACTATAGTGCAGGTGCAACTGTGCAGGGTACACAGTACAGTAACTGGAATTACGGCAAAAGCCTACACAAGCACCTGGCTTCAGGTAGCTATACTGTAGGTGCAACTGTGCAGGGTACACAGTACAGTAAATGGAAATACGTCAAGAGCCTACACAAGCACCTGGCTTCAGGTAGCTATACTGTAGGTGCAACTGTGCAGGGTACACAGTACAGTAACTGGAAATACGTCAAAAGCCTACACAAGCACCTGGCTTCAGGTAGCTATACTGTAGGTGCAACTGGGCAGGGTACACAGTACAGTAACTGGAAATATGTCAAGAGCTACACAAGCACCTTGCTTCAGGTAGCTATACTGTAGGTGCAACTGTGCAGGGTACACAGTACAGTAACTGTAAATACGTCAAGAGCCTACACAAGCACCTGGCTTCAGGTAGCTATACTGTAGGTGCAACTGTGCATGGTACACAGTACAGTAACTGGAAATATGTCAAGAGCCTACACAAGCACCTGGCTTCAGGTAGCTATAGTGTAGATGCAACTGTGCAGGGTACACAGTACAGTAACTGGAATTATGGCAAGAGCCTACACAAGCACCTGGCTTCAGGTAGCTATACTGTAGGTGCAACTGTGCAGGGTACACAGTACAGTAACTGGAAATATATCAAGAGCCTACACAAGTACCTGGCTTAAGGTAGCTATACTCTAGGTGCAACTGTGCAGGGTACACAGTACAGTAACTGGAAATACTTCAAGAGCCTAGACAAGCACCTGGCTTCAGGTAGCTATAGTGTAGGTGCAACTGTGCAGGGTACACAGTACAGTAACTGGAAATACGTCAAGAGCCTACACAAGCACCTGGCTTCAGGTAGCTATACTGTAGGTGCAACTGCGCAAGGTACACAGTACAGTAACTGGAAATACTTCAAGAGCCTACACAAGCACCTGGCTTCAGGTATCCATACTGTAGGTGCAACTGTGCAGGATACACAGTACAATAACTGGAAATATGTCAAGAGCCTAAACAAGCACGTTGATTCAGGTAGCTATACTGTAGGTGCAACTGTGCAGGGTACACAGTACAGTAACTGGAAATACTTCAAGACCCTACACAAGCACCTGGCTTTAAGTAGCTATACTGTAGGTGCAACTGTTCAGGGTACACAGAACAGTAACTGGAAATACGTCAAGAGCCTACACAAGCACCTGGCTTCAGGTTGCTATACTGTAGGTCCAACTGTGCAGGGTACACAGTACAGTAACTGGAAATACTTCAAGAGCCTACACAAGCACCTGGCTTCAGGTAGCTATACTGTAGGTGCAGCTGGGCTGGGTACACAGCACAGTAACTGGAAATACATCAAGAGCCTACACAAGCACCTGGCTTTAGGTAGATATACTGTAGGTGTAACTGTGCAGGGTACACAGTACAGTAACTGGAAATACGTCAAGAGCCTACACAAGCACCTGGCTTAATGTAGATATACTGTAGGTCCAATGTGCAGGGTACACAGTACAGTAACTGGAAATAAGTCAAGAGCCTACACAAGCACCTGGCTTCAGGTAGCTATACTGTAGGTGCAACTGTGCAGGGTACACAGTACAGTAACTGGAAATACTTCAAGTGTCTACACAAGCACCTGGCTTAAGGTAGCTATAGTGTAGGTGCAACTGTGCAGGGTACACAGTACAGTAACTGCAATTATGGCAAGAGTCTACACAAGCACCTGGCTTCAGATAGCTATACTGTAGGTGCAACTGTGCAGGGTACACAGTACAGTAACTGGAAATACGTCAAGAGCCTACACAAGCACCTGGCTTCAAGTAGCTATACTGTAGGTGCAACTGTGCAGGGTACACAGTACAGTAACTGGAAATACATCAAGAGCCTACACAAGCACCTGGCTTCAGGTAGCTATACTGTAGGTGCAACTGTGCAGGGTACACAGTACAGTAACTGGAAATATGTCAAGAGCCTACACAAGCACCTTGCTTCAGGTAACTATACTGTAGGTGCAACTGTGCAGGGTACACAGTACAGTAACTGGAAATACTTCAAGAGCCTACACAAGCGCCTGGCTTCAGGTAACTATAGTGCAGGTGCAACTGTGCAGGGTACACAGTACAGTAACTGGAATTACGGCAAGAGCCTACACAAGCACCTGGCTTCAGGTAGCTATACTGTAGGTGCAACTGTGCAGGGTACACAGTACAGTAAATGGAAATACGTCAAGAGCCTACACAAGCACCTGGCTTCAGGTAGCTATACTGTAGGTGCAACTGTGCAGGGTACACAGTACAGTAACTGCAATTATGGCAAGAGTCTACACAAGCACCTGGCTTATGATAGCTATACTGTAGGTGCAACTGTGCAGGGTACACAGTACAGTAACTGGAAATACATCATTAGCCTACACAAGAACCTGGCTTCAGGTAGCTATACTGTAGGTGCAACTGTGCAGGGTACACAGTACAGTAACTGGAAATATGTCAAGAGCCTACACAAGCACCTTGCTTCAGTTAGCTATACTGTAGGTGCAACTGTGCAGGGTACACAGTACAGTAACTGGAAATACGGCAAGAGCCTACACAAGCACCTAGTTCAGGTAGCTATAATGTAGGTGCAACTGTGCAGGGTACACAGTACAGTAACTGGAAATACGTCAAGAGCCTACACAAGCACCTGGCTTCAGGTAGCTATACTGTGGGTGCAACTGTGCAGGGTACCCAAAACATTAACTGGAAATACTTCAAGAGCCTACACAAGCACCTGGCTTCAGGTAGCTATACTGTAGGTGCAACTGTGCAGGGTACACAGTACAGTAACTGCAATTATGGCAAGAGTCTACACAAGCACCTGGCTTATGATAGCTATACTGTAGGTGCAACTGTGCAGGGTACACAGTACAGTAACTGGAAATACGTCAATAGCCTACACAAGAACCTGGCTTCAGGTAGCTATACTGTAGGTGCAACTGTGCAGGGTACACAGTAGAGTAACTGGAAATACTTCAAGAGCCTACACAAGCACCTGGCTTCAGGTAGCTATACTGTAGGTGCAACTGTGCAGGGTACACAGTACAGTAACTGTAAATACGTCAAGAGCCTACACAAGCACCTGGCTTCAGGTAGCTATACTGTAGGTGCAACTGTGCAGGGTACACAGTACAGTAACTGGAAATATGTCAAGAGCCTACACAAGCGCCTGGCTTCAGGTAACTATAGTGCAGGTGCAACTGTGCAGGGTACACAGTACAGTAACTGGAATTACGGCAAGAGCCTACACAAGCACCTGGCTTCAGGTAGCTATACTGTAGGTGCAACTGTGCAGGGTACACAGTACAGTAAATGGAAATACGTCAAGAGCCTACACAAGCACCTGGCTTCAGGTAGCTATACTGTAGGTGCAACTGTGCAGGGTACACAGTACAGTAAATGGAAATAGGTCAAGAGCATACACAAGCACCAGGCTTCAGGTAGCTATACTGTAGGTGCAACTGTGCAGGGTACACAGTACAGTAACTGGAAATACGTCAAAAGCCTACACAAGCACCTGGCTTCAGGTAGCTATACTGCAGGTGCAACTGTGCAGGGTACACAGTACAGTAACTGGAAATATGTCAAGAGCCCACACAAGCACCTGGCTTCAGGTTGCTATACTGTAGGTCCAACTGTGCAGGGTACACAGTACAGTAACTGGAAATACTTCAAGAGCCTACACAAGCACCTGGCTTCAGGTAGCTATACTGTAGGTGCAGCTGGGCTGGGTACACAGTACAGTAACTGGAAATACATCAAGAGCCTACACAAGCACCTGGCTTTAGGTAGATATACTGTAGGTGCAACTGTGCAGGGTACACAGTACAGTAACTGGAAATACGGCAAGAGCCTACACAAGCACCTGGTTCAGGTAGCTATACTGTAGGTGCAACTGTGCAGGGTACACAGTACAGTAACTGGAAATACGTCAAGAGCCTACACAAGCACCTGGCTTCAGGTAGCTATACTGTAGGGGCAACTGTGCAGGGTACACAGTACAGTAACTGGAAATACGTCAAGAGCCTACACAAGCACCTGGCTTAAGGTAGATATACTGTAGGTCCAATGTGCAGGGTACACAGTACAGTAACTGGAAATAAGTCAAGAGCCTACACAAGCACCTGGCTTCAGGTAGCTATACTGTAGGTGCAACTGTGCAGGGTACACAGTACAGTAACTGGAAATACTTCAAATGTCTACACAAGCACCTGGCTTAAGGTAGCTATAGTGTAGGTGCAACTGTGCAGGGTACACAGTACAGTAACTGCAATTATGGCAAGAGTCTACACAAGCACCTGGCTTCAGATAGCTATACTGTAGGTGCAACTGTGCAGGGTATACAGTACAGTAGCAGGAAATATGTGAAGAGCCTACACAATAACCTAGCTTCAGGTAGCTATACTGTAGGTGCAACTGTGCAGGATACACAGTACTGTAACTGGAAATACTTCAAGAGCCTACACAAGCACCTGGCTTCAGGTAGCTATACTGTAGGTGCAACTGTGCAGGGTACACAGTACAGTAACTGGAAATATGGCAAGAGCCTACACAAGCACCTGGCTTCAGGTAGCTATACTGTAGGTGCAGCTGCGCAGGGTACACAAAACAGTAATTGGAAATACGTCAAGAGCCTACACAAGCACCTGGCTTCAGGTAGCTATACTGTAGGTGCAACTGTGCAGAGTATACAGTACAGTAACTGGAAATACTTCAAGAGCCTACACAGGCACCTGGCTTCAGGAAGCTATAGTGTAGGTGCAACTGTGCAGGGTACACAGTACAGTAACTGGAATTATGGCAAGAGCCTACACAAGCACCTTGCTTCAGGCAGCTATAATGTAGGTGCAACTGTGCAGGGTACACAGCACAGTAAATGGAAATACATCAAGAGCCTACACAAACACCTGGCTTCAGGTAGCTATACTGTAGGTGACACTGGGCAGGGTACACAGAACAGTAACTGGAAATACGTCAAGAGCCTACACAAGCACCTGGCTTCAGGTAGCTATACTGTAGGTCCAACTGTGCAGGGTACAAAGTACAGTAACTGGAAATACTTCAAGAGCCTACACAAGCACCTGGCTTTAAGTAGCTACACTGTAGGTGAAACTGTGCAGGGTACATAGTATAGTAACTGGAAATACGGCAAGAGCCTACACAAGCACCTGGTTCAGGTAGCTATACTGTAGGTGCAACTGTGCAGGGTACACAGTACAGTAACTGGAAATACTTCAAGAGCCTACACAAGCACCTCTCTTTAAGTAGCTATACTGTAGGTGAAACTGTGCAGGGTAGACAGTAGAGTAACTGGAAATACGGCAAGAGCCTACACAAGCACCTGGTTCAGGTAGCTATACTGTAGGTGCAAATGTGCAGGGTACACAGTACAGTAACTGGAAATACTTCAAGAGCCTACACAAGCACCTGGCTTTAAGTAGCTATACTGTAGGTGAAACTGTGCAGGGTAGACAGTAGAGTAACTGGAAATACGGCAAGAGCCTACACAAGCACCTGGTTCAGGTAGCTATACTGTAGGTGCAACTGTGCAGAGTACACAGAACAGTAACTGGAAATACGTCAAAAGCCTACACAAGCACCTGGCTTCAGGTAGCTATACTGTAGGTCCAACTGTGCAGGGTACACAGTACAGTAACTGGAAATACTTCAAGAGCCTACACAAGTACCTGGCTTTAAGTAGCTACACTGTAGGTGAAACTGTGCAGGGTACATAGTATAGTAACTGGAAATACGGCAAGAGCCTACACAAGCACCTGGTTCAGGTAGCTATACTGTAGGTGCAACTGTGCAGGGTACACAGTACAGTAACTGGAAATACTTCAAGAACCTACACAAGCACCTGGCTTTAAGTAGCTATACTGTAGGTGAAACTGTGCAGGGTAGACAGTAGAGTAACTGGAAATACGGCAAGAGCCTACACAAGCACCTGGTTCAGGTAGCTATACTGTAGGTGCAACTGTGCAGGGTACACAGTACAGTAACTGGAAATACGTCAAGAGCCTACACAAGCACCTGGCTTCAGGTAGGTATACTGTAGGTGCAACTGTGCAGGGTACACAAAACAGTAATTGGAAATACATCAAGAGCCTACACAAGCACCTGGCTTCAGGTAGCTATACTGTAGGTGCAACTGTGCAGGGTACACAGTACAGTAACTGGAAATACTTCAAGAGCCTACACAAGCACCTGGCTTCAGGTAGCTATAGTGTAGGTGCAACTGTGCAGGGTACACAGTACAGTAACTGGACTTATGGCAAGAGTCTACACAAGCACCTGGCTTCAGATAGATATACTGTAGGTGCAACTGTGCAGGTTACACAGTACAGTAACTGGAAATACGTCAAGAGCCTACACAAGCACCTGGCTTCAGGTAGCTATACTGTAGGTGCAACTGTGCAGGGTACACAGTACAGTAACTGGAAATATGTCAAGAACCTACACAAGCACCTGGCTTTAAGTAGCTATAATGTTCGTGAAACTGCGCAGGGTACACAGTACAGTAACTGGAAATACTGCAAGAGCCTACACAAGCACCTGGTTCAGGTAGCTATACTGTAGGTGCAACTGTGCAGGGTACACAATACAGTAACTGGAAATACTTTAAGAGCCTACACAAGCACCTGGCTTCAGGTAGCTATACTGTAGGTGCAACTGTGCATGGTACACAAAACAGTAACTGGAAATATGTCAAGAGCCTACACAAGCACCTGGCTTCAGGTAGCTATACTGTAGGTGACACTGGGCAGGGTACACAGAACAGTAACTGGAAATACGTCAAGAGACTACACAAGCACCTGGCTTCAGGTAGCTATACTGTAGGTCCAACTGTGCAGGGTACACAGTACAGTAACTGGAAATACTTCAAGAGCCTACACAAGCACCTGGCTTTAAGTAGCTACACTGTAGGTGAAACTGTGCAGGGTACATAGTATAGTAACTGGAAATACGGCAAGAGCCTACACAAGCACCTGGTTCAGGTAGCTATACTGTAGGTGCAACTGTGCAGGGTACACAGTACAGTAACTGGAAATACTTCAAGAGCCTACACAAGCACCTCTCTTTAAGTAGCTATACTGTAGGTGAAACTGTGCAGGGTAGACAGTAGAGTAACTGGAAATACGGCAAGAGCCTACACAAGCACCTGGTTCAGGTAGCTATACTGTAGGTGCAAATGTGCAGGGTACACAGTACAGTAACTGGAAATACTTCAAGAGCCTACACAAGCACCTGGCTTTAAGTAGCTATACTGTAGGTGAAACTGTGCAGGGTAGACAGTAGAGTAACTGGAAATACGGCAAGAGCCTACACAAGCACCTGGTTCAGGTAGCTATACTGTAGGTGCAACTGTGCAGAGTACACAGAACAGTAACTGGAAATACGTCAAAAGCCTACACAAGCACCTGGCTTCAGGTAGCTATACTGTAGGTCCAACTGTGCAGGGTACACAGTACAGTAACTGGAAATACTTCAAGAGCCTACACAAGTACCTGGCTTTAAGTAGCTACACTGTAGGTGAAACTGTGCAGGGTACATAGTATAGTAACTGGAAATACGGCAAGAGCCTACACAAGCACCTGGTTCAGGTAGCTATACTGTAGGTGCAACTGTGCAGGGTACACAGTACAGTAACTGGAAATACTTCAAGAACCTACACAAGCACCTGGCTTTAAGTAGCTATACTGTAGGTGAAACTGTGCAGGGTAGACAGTAGAGTAACTGGAAATACGGCAAGAGCCTACACAAGCACCTGGTTCAGGTAGCTATACTGTAGGTGCAACTGTGCAGGGTACACAGTACAGTAACTGGAAATACGTCAAGAGCCTACACAAGCACCTGGCTTCAGGTAGGTATACTGTAGGTGCAACTGTGCAGGGTACACAAAACAGTAATTGGAAATACATCAAGAGCCTACACAAGCACCTGGCTTCAGGTAGCTATACTGTAGGTGCAACTGTGCAGGGTACACAGTACAGTAACTGGAAATACTTCAAGAGCCTACACAAGCACCTGGCTTCAGGTAGCTATAGTGTAGGTGCAACTGTGCAGGGTACACAGTACAGTAACTGGACTTATGGCAAGAGTCTACACAAGCACCTGGCTTCAGATAGCTATACTGTAGGTGCAACTGTGCAGGTTACACAGTACAGTAACTGGAAATACGTCAAGAGCCTACACAAGCACCTGGCTTCAGGTAGCTATACTGTAGGTGCAACTGTGCAGGGTACACAGTACAGTAACTGGAAATATGTCAAGAACCTACACAAGCACCTGGCTTTAAGTAGCTATAATGTTCGTGAAACTGCGCAGGGTACACAGTACAGTAACTGGAAATACTGCAAGAGCCTACACAAGCACCTGGTTCAGGTAGCTATACTGTAGGTGCAACTGTGCAGGGTACACAATACAGTAACTGGAAATACTTTAAGAGCCTACACAAGCACCTGGCTTCAGGTAGCTATACTGTAGGTGCAACTGTGCATGGTACACAAAACAGTAACTGGAAATATGTCAAGAGCCTACACAAGCACCTGGCTTCAGGTAGCTATACTGTAGGTGCAACTGTGCAGGGTACACAGTACAGTAACTGGAAATACGTCAAGAGCCTACACAAGCACCTCGCTTCAGGTAGCTATACTGTAGGTGCAACTGTGCAGGGTACACAGTACAGTAACTGGAAATACTTCAAGAGCCTACACAAGCACCTGGCTTTAAGTAGTTATACTGTAGGTGCAACTGTGCAGGGTACACAAAACAGTAACTGGAAATACGTCAAGAGCCTACACAAGCACCTGGCTTCAGGTAGGTATACTGTAGGTGCATCTGTGCAGGGTACACAGTACAGTAACTGGAAATACGTCAAGAGCCTACACAAGCTCCTGGCTTCAGGTAGCTATACTGTAGGTGCAACTGTGCAGGGTACACAGTACAGTAACTGGAAATACATCAAGAGCCTACACAAGCACCTGGCTTCAGGTAGCTATACTGTAGGTGCAACTGTGCAGGGTACACAGTACAGTAACTGGAAATATGTCAAGAGCCCACACAAGCACCTGGCTTTTGGTAGCTATACTGTAGGTGCAACTGTGCAGGGTACACAGAACAGTAACTGGAAATACGTCAAGAGCCTACACAAGCACCTGGCTTCAGGTAGCTATACTGTAGGTGCAACTGTGCAGGGTACACAGAACAGTAACTGGAAATACGTCAAGAGCCCACACAAGCACCTGGCTTTAGGTAGCTATACTGTAGGTGCAACTGTGCAGGGTACACAGTACAGTAACTGGAAATACTTCAAGAGCCTACACAAGCACCTGGCTTTAAGTAGGTATACTGTAGGTGCAACTGTGCAGGGTACACAGTACAGTAACTGGAAATACGGCAAGAGCCTACACAAGCACCTGGCTTCAGGTAGCTATACTGTAGTTGCAACTGTGCCGGGTACACAGAACAGTAACTGGAAATACGTCAAGAGCCTACACAAGCACCTGGCTTCAGGTAGCTATACTGTAGGTGCAAGTGTGCAGGGTACACAGAACAGTAACTGGAAATACGTCAAGAGCCTACACAAGCACCTGGCTTCAGGTAGCTATACTGTAGGTCCAACTGTGCAGGGTACATAGTACAGTAACTGGAAATACTTCAAAAGCCTACACAAGCACCTGGCTTTAAGTAGCTATACTGTAGGTGAAACTGTGCAGGGTACACAGTACAGTAACTGGAAATACGGCAAGGGCCTACACAAGCACCTGGTTCAGGTAGCTATACTGTAGGTGCAACTGTGCAGGGTACACAGTACAGTAACTGGAAATACTTCAAGAGCCTACACAAGCACCTTGCTTCAGGTAGCTATACTGTAGGTGCAACTGTGCAGGGTGCACAGTACAGTAACTGGAAATACTTCAAGAGTCTACACAAGCACCTGGCTTTAAGTAGCTATATTGTAGGTGAAACTGTGCAGGGTACACAGTACAGTAACTGGAAATACGGCAAGAGCCTACACAAGCACCTGGTTCAGGTAGCTATACTGTAGGTGCAACTGTGCAGGGTACACAGTACAGTAACTGGAAATACGGCAAGAGCCTACACAAGCACCTGGCTTCAGGTAGCTATACTGTAGGTGCAGCTGTGCAGGGTACACAAAACAGTAACTGGAAATACGTCAAGAGCCTACACAAGCACCTGGCTTCAGGTAGCTATACTGTAGGTGCAACTGTGCACGGTACACAGTACAGTAACTGGAAATACGTCAAGAGCCTACACAAGCACCTGGCTTTAGGTAGATATACTGCAGGTGCAACTGTGCAGGGTACACAGTACAGTAACTGGAATTACGGCAAGAGCCTACACAAGCACGTGGCTTCAGGTATCTATACTGTAGGTGAAACTGTGCAGGGTACACAGTACAGTAACTGGAAATACATCAAGAGCCTACACAAGCACCTGGCTTCAGGTAGCTATACTGTAGGTGCAACTGTGCAGAGTATACAGTACAGTAACTGGAAATACTTCAAGAGCCTACACAGGCACCTGGCTTCAGGTAGCTATACTGTGGGTGCAACTGTGCAGGGTACACAGTACAGTAACTGGAAATATGGCAAGAGTCTACACAAGCACCTGGCTTCAGGTAGATATACTGTAGGAGCAACTGTGCAGGGTAAACAGTACAGTAACTGGAAATACGTCAAGAGCCTATACAAGCACCTGGCTTCAGGTAGCTATACTGTAGGTGCAACTGTGCAGGGTACACAGTACAGTAACTGGAAATATGTCAAGAGCCTACACAAGCACCTGGCTTCAGGTAGCTATACTGTAGATGCAACTGTGCAGGGTACACATTACAGTAACTGGAAATATGTCAAGAGCCTACTCAAGCACCTGGCTTCAGGTAACTATACTGTAGGTGCAACTGTGCAGGGTACACAGTACAGTAACTGGAAATATGTCAAGAGCCCACACAAGCACCTGGCTTTAGGTAGCTATACTGTAGGTGCAACTGTGCAGGGTACACAGTACAGTAACTGGAAATACTTCAAGAGCCTACACAAGCACCTGGCTTTAAGTAGTTATACTGTAGGTGTAACTGTGCAGGGTACACAGTACAGTAACTGGAAATACGGCAAGAGACTACACAAGCACCTGGCTTCAGGTAGCTATACTGTAGGTGCAACTGTGCAGGGTACACAGAACAGTAACTGGAAATACGTCAAGAGCCTGCACAAGCACCTGGCTTCAGGTAGCTATACTGTAGGTCCAACTGTGCAGGGTACACAATACAGTAACTGGAAATAGTTCAAGAGCCTACACAAGGTCCTGGCTTTAAGTAGCTACACTGTAGGTGAAACTGTGCAGGGTACATAGTATAGTAAGTGGAAATACGGCAAGAGCCTACACAAGCACCTGGTTCAGTTAGCTATACTGTAGGTGCAACTGTGCAGGGTACACAGTACAGTAACTGGAAATACGTCAAGAGCCTACACAAGCACCTGGCTTCAGGTAGGTATACTGTAGGTGCAACTGTGCAGGGTACACAAAACAGTAACTGGAAATACGTCAAGAGCCTACACAAGCACCTGGCTTCAGGTAGCTATACTGTAGGTGCAACTGTGCAGGGTACACAGTACAGTAACTGGAAATACTTCAAGAGCCTACACAAGCACCTGGCTTCAGGTAGCTATAGTGTAGGTGCAACTGTGCAGGGTACACAGTACAGTAACTGGAATTATGGCAAGAGTCTACACAAGCACCTGGCTTCAGATAGCTATACTGTAGGTGCAACTGTGCAGGGTACACAGTACAGAAACTGGAAATACGTCAAGAGCCTACACAAGCACCTGGCTTCAGGTAGCTATACTGTAGGTGCAACTGTGCAGGGTACACAGTACAGTAACTGGAAATATGTCAAGAACCTACACAAGCACCTGGCTTTAAGTAGCTATACTGTTGGTGAAACTGCGCAGGGTACACAGTACAGTAACTGGAAATACGGCAAGAGCCTACACAAGCACCTGGTTCAGGTAGCTATACTGTAGGTGCAACTGTGCAGGGTACACAGTACAGTAACTGGAAATACTTTAAGAGCCTACACAAGCACCTGGCTTCAGGTAGCTATACTGTAGGTGCAACTGTGCATGGTACACAAAACAGTAACTGGAAATACGTCAAGAGCCTACACAAGCACCTGGCTTCAGGTAGCTATACTGTAGGTGCAACTGTGCAGGGTACACAGTACAGTAACTGGAAATACGTCAAGAGCCTACACAAGCACCTGGCTTCAGGTAGATATACTGTAGGTGCAACTGTGCAGGGTACAAAGTACAGTAACTGGAAATACTTCAAGAGCCTACAAAAGCACCTGGCTTCAGGTGACTATAGTGCAGGTACAACTGTGCAGGGTACACAGTACAGTAACTGGAATTACGGCAAGAGCCTACACAAGCACGTGGCTTCAGGTAGCTATACTGTAGGTGCAACTGTGCAGGGTACACAGTACAGTAACTGGAAATACATCAAGAGCCTACACAAGCACCTGGCTTGAGGTAGCTATACTGTAGGTGCAACTGTGCAGGGTACACAAAACAGTAACTGGAAATACGTCAAGAGCCTACACAAGCACCTGGCTTCAGGTAGCTATACTGTAGGTGCAACTGTGCAGGGTACACAGTACAGTAACTGGAAATACTTCAAGAGCCTACACAAGCACCTGGCTTCAGGTAGCTATAGTGTAGGTGCAACTGTGCAGGGTACACAGTACAGTAACTGGAATTATGGCAAGAGTCTACACAAGCACCTGGCTTCAGATAGCTATACTGTAGGTGCAACTGTGCAGGGTACACAGTACAGTAACTGGAAATACGTCAAGAGCCTACACAAGCACCTGGCTTAAGGTAGCTATACTGTAGGTGCAACTGTGCAGGGTACACAGTACAGTAAGTGGAAATATGTCAAGAACCTACACAAGCACCTGGCTTTAAGTAGCTATACTGTTGGTGAAACTGCGCAGGGTACACAGTACAGTAACTGGAAATACGGCAAGAGCCTACACAAGCACCTGGTTCAGGTAGCTATACTGTAGGTGCAACTGTGCAGGGTACACAGTACAGTAACTGGAAATACTTTAAGAGCCTACACAAGCACCTGGCTTCAGGTAGCTATACTGTAGGTGCAACTGTGCATGGTACACAAAACAGTAACTGGAAATACGTCAAGAGCCTACACAAGCACCTGGCTTCAGGTAGCTATACTGTAGGTGCAACTGTGCAGGGTACACAGTACAGTAACTGGAAATACGTCAAGAGCCTACACAAGCACCTGGCTTCAGGTAGATATACTGTAAGTGCAACTGTGCAGGGTACAAAGTACAGTAACTGGAAATACTTCAAGAGCCTACAAAAGCACCTGGCTTCAGGTAACTATAGTGCAGGTACAACTGTGCAGGGTACACAGTACAGTAACTGGAATTACGGCAAGAGCCTACACAAGCACGTGGCTTCAGGTAGCTATACTGTAGGTGCAACTGTGCAGGGTACACAGTACAGTAACTGGAAATACATCAAGAGCCTACACAAGCACCTGGCTTCAGGTAGCTATACTGTAGGTGCAACTGTGCAGGGTACACAGTACAGTAACTGGAAATATGTCAAGAGTCCACACAAGCACCTGGCTTTAGGTAGCTATACTGTAGGTGCAACTGTGCAGGGTACACAGTACAGTAACTGGAAATACTTCAAGAGCCTACTCAAGCACCTGGCTTCAGGTAGCTATACTGTAGGTGCAACTGTGCCGGGTACACAGTACAGTAACTGGAAATACTTCAAGAGCCTACACAAGCACCTGGCTTCAGGTAGCTATACTGTAGGTGCAACTGTGCAGGGTACACAGAACAGTAACTGGAAATACGTCAAGAGCCTACACAAGCACCTGGCTTCAGGTAGCTATACTGTAGGTGCAACTGTGCAGGGTACACAGAACAGTAACTGGAAATACGTCAAGAGCCTACACAAGCACCTGGCTTCAGGTAGCTATACTGTAGATCCAACTGTGCAGGGTACACAGTACAGTAACTGGAAATATGTCAAGAGCCCACACAAGCACCTGGCTTTAGGTAGCTATACTGTAGGTGCAACTGTGCAGGGTACACAGTACAGTAACTGGAAATACTTCAAGAGCCTACACAAGCACCTGGCTTTAAGTAGGTATACTGTAGGTGCAACTGTGCAGGGTACACAGTACAGTAACTGGAAATACGGCAAGAGCCTACACAAGCACCTGGCTTCAGGTAGCTATACTGTAGTTGCAACTGTGCCGGGTACACAGTACAGTAACTGGAAATACTTCAAGAGCCTACACAGGCACCTGGCTTCAGGTAGCTATACTGTAGGTGCAACTGTGCAGGGTACACAGAACAGTAACTGGAAATACGTCAAGAGCCTACACAAGCACCTGGCTTCAGGTAGCTATACTGTAGGTGCAAGTGTGCAGGGTACACAGAACAGTAACTGGAAATACGTCAAGAGCCTACACAAGCACCTGGCTTCAGGTAGCTATACTGTAGGTCCAACTGTGCAGGGTACATAGTACAGTAACTGGAAATACTTCAAGAGCCTACACAAGCACCTGGCTTTAAGTAGCTATACTGTAGGTGAAACTGTGCAGGGTACACAGTACAGTAACTGGAAATACGGCAAGGGCCTACACAAGCACCTGGTTCAGGTAGCTATACTGTAGGTGCAACTGTGCAGGGTACACAGTACAGTAACTGGAAATATTTCAAGAGCCTACACAAGTACCTAGCTTTAAGTAGCTATACTGTAGGTGAAACTGTGCAGGGTACACAGTACAGTAACTGGAAATATGGCAAGAGCCTACACAAGCACCTGTCTTTAAGTAGCTATACTGTAGGTGCAACTGTGCCGGGTACACAGTACAGTAACTGGAAATACTTCAAGAGCCTACACAAGCACCTGGCTTCAGGTAGCTATACTGTAGGTGCCACTGTGCAGGGTACACAGAACAGTAACTGGAAATACGTCAAGAGCCTACACAAGCACCTGGCTTCAGGTAGCTATACTGTAGGTGCAACTGTGCAGGGTACACAGAACAGTTACTGGAAATACGTCAAGAGCCTATACAAGCACCTGGCTTCAGGTAGCTATACTGTAGGTGCAACTGTGCAGGGTACACAGTACAGTAACTGGAAATACGGCAAGAGCCTACACAAGCACCTGGCTTTAAGTAGCTATACTGTAGGTGCAACTGTGCTGGGTACACAGTACAGTAACTGGAAATACTTCAAGAGCCTACACAAGCACCTGGCTTCAGGTAGCTATACTGTAGGTGCCACTGTGCAGGGTACACAGAACAGTAACTGGAAATACATCAAGAGCCTACACAAGCACCTGGCTTCAGGTAGCTATACTGTAGGTGCAACTGTGCAGGGTACACAGAACAGTTACTGGAAATACGTAAAGAGCCTACACAAGCACCTGGCTTCAGGTAGCTATACTGTAGGTGAAACTGTGCAGGGTTCACAGTACAGTAAGTGAAAATACTTTAAGAGCCTACACAAGCACCTGGCTTTAAGTAGCTATACTGTAGGTGAAACTGTGCAGGGTACACAGTACAGTAACTGGAAATACGGCAAGAGCCTACACAAGCACCTGGTTCAGGTAGCTATACTGTAGGTGCAACTGTGCAGTTTACACAGTACAGTAACTGGAAATACTTCAAGAGCCTACACAAGCACCTGGCTTTAAGTAGCTATACTGTAGGTGAAACTGTGCAGGGTACACAGTACAGTAACTGGAAATACGGCAAGAGCCTACACAAGCACCTGGTTCAGGTAGCTATACTGTAGGTACAACTGTGCAGGGTACACAGTACAGTAACTGGAAATACTTCAAGAGCCTACACAAGCACCTTTCTTTAAGTAGCTATACTGTAGGTGAAACTGTGCAGGGTACACAGTACAGTAACTGGAAATACGTCAAGAGCCTACACAAGCACCTGGTTCAGGTAGCTATACTGTAGGTGCAACTGTGCAGGGTACACAGTACAGTAACTGGAAATACTTCAAGAGCCTACACAAGCACCTTACTTCAGGTAGCTATACTGTAGGTGCAACTGTGCAGGGTACACAGTACAGTAACTGGAAATACTTCAAGAGCCTACACAAACACCTGGCTTCAGGTAGCTATACTGTAGGTGCCACTGTGCAGGGTACACAGAACAGTAACTGGAAATACGTCAAGAGCCTACACAAGCACCTGGCTTCAGGTAGCTATACTGTAGGTGCAACTGTGCAGGGTACACAGAACAGTTACTGGAAATACGTCAAGAGCCTATACAAGCACCTGGCTTCAGGTAGCTATACTGTAGTTGCAACTGTGCAGGGTACACAGTACAGTAACTGGAAATACGGCAAGAGCCTACACAAGCACCTGGCTTTAAGTAGCTATACTGTAGGTGCAACTGTTCCGGGTACACAGTACAGTAACTGGAAATACTTCAAGAGCCTACACAAGCACCTGGCTTCAGGTAGCTATACTGTAGGTGCCACTGTGCAGGGTACACAGAACAGTAACTGGAAATACGTCAAGAGCCTACACAAGCACCTGGCTTCAGGTAGCTATACTGTAGGTGCAACTGTGCAGGGTACACAGAACAGTTACTGGAAATACGTCAAGAGCCTACACAAGCACCTGGCTTCAGGTAGCTATACTGTAGGTGAAACTGTGCAGGGTTCACAGTACAGTAAGTGAAAATACTTTAAGAGCCTCCACAAGCACCTGGCTTTAAGTAGCTATACTGTAGGTGAAACTGTGCAGGGTACACAGTACAGTAACTGGAAATACGGCAAGAGCCTACACAAGCACCTGGTTCAGGTAGCTATACTGTAGGTACAACTGTGCAGGGTACACAGTACAGTAACTGGAAATACTTCAAGAGCCTACACAAGCACCTGGCTTTAAGTAGCTATACTGTAGGTGAAACTGTGCAGGGTACACAGTACAGTAACTGGAAATACGGCAAGAGCCTACACAAGCACCTGGTTCAGGTAGCTATACTGTAGGTGCAACTGTGCAGTTTACACAGTACAGTAACTGGAAATACTTCAAGAGCCTACACAAGCACCTGGCTTTAAGTAGCTATACTGTAGGTGAAACTGTGCAGGGTACACAGTACAGTAACTGGAAATACGGCAAGAGCCTACACAAGCACCTGGTTCAGGTAGCTATACTGTAGGTACAACTGTGCAGGGTACACAGTACAGTAACTGGAAATACTTCAAGAGCCTACACAAGCACCTTTCTTTAAGTAGCTATACTGTAGGTGAAACTGTGCAGGGTACACAGTACAGTAACTGGAAATACGTCAAGAGCCTACACAAGCACCTGGTTCAGGTAGCTATACTGTAGGTGCAACTGTGCAGGGTACACAGTACAGTAACTGGAAATACTTCAAGAGCCTACACAAGCACCTTGCTTCAGGTAGCTATACTGTAGGTGCAACTGTGCAGGGTACACACTACAGTAACTGGAAATACGTCAAGAGCCTACACAAGCACCTGGCTTCAGGTAGATATACTGTAGGTGCAACTGTGCAGGGTACACAGTACAGTAACTGGAAATACGTCAAGAGCCAACACAAGCACCTGGCTTCAGGTAGCTGTACTGTAGGTGCAACTGTGCAGGGTACACAGTACACTAACTGGAAATACTGTAAAAACACCTGCCTGCCTTTCAGTATATTAGGAAGAGAAGAACAGGTTATAGCTAAACTGAATACAGTATATATATATATATATATATATATATATATATATATATATATATATATATATATATATATATAAATATATATATACATATATATACATATATACACACAACACCTGGGATGCATATATATACACAATACACTGTAAGTGCAGCTAACTGACATGACCTGCCTAGTCTGTCTAACTTAAATCAAATGACACTGTCTCCATCTGTCTATCTATCTCTCTCCAGTCTCCACCGCAACACACTACACAAGGCCGTCATGGAGGCGGCCTTATATAGTGTGGGGCGTGTACTAAACCCCCTGAGCCATAATTGGCCAAAGCCTTCTTGGCTTTGGCCAATTACGGCTCTCTGTACACACGGCACTGTGATTGGCCAAGCATGCGGGTCATAGTGCATGCTTGGCCAATCATCAGCCAGCAATGCACTGCGATGCCGCAGAAAATTATGGGCCGTGACGCTCCACTTTAATTTGGCGCGAACGGCCCATATCGTTCGTAATTCGGCGAATGACCGAACAAACGATGTTCGACTCGAACATGCGTTCGACTCGAACACGAAGCTCATCCCTACTCAGGACTCCAGCGGAACCACAAGTTCTGTTTAGTCAGTTGCATGATAGGAGTGATGATGGCAGAGAATCCTTTAATAAATCTCCAGTAGAAATTTGCAAATCCCACAAAACGTTGCACTCCCTTCTTATCTGTGGGTGCAGGCCAGGGGTTTAGTTAGCACCCATTTGCAAACGCATCTATAAACTGCAAGGCCTCTTCATGGCACCCCGTGTATGCTTGCAGTCCTAATGCTACCGAATTTATAAGCGTCTCCACAATGGAAGCACATGCATTAAATGGATAGATGAGGGGCAGGTGGGCCTGGAAGCAACCCAACTGTGCTCTTGCTGGGTGTCTAGTGTGCTCCTGTTCCTTTAAGGGGGATTGGGCTGCCAAGCTAAAGATCAATCAATAACTTCAGCCACTGACAAGCTTCTTTATAAATGCCCATGTAGCTGGTGGAGATGCTGGGTCCTAGAGCCCTTCTCCTGTCATTGGTGCCCTGACAGATGCTGGGTCTTAGAGTTCTTCTCTTGCCGTCTGCACCCTGACAGTGCCCCCCCCCGATGGGCAGCCTCCAGCTGCCCATTTATATAGTTACATAGTAGGTGAGGTTCATCAAGTCCAACCTATGTGTTTGATTATATGTCAGTATTACATTGTATATCCCTGTATTTTGTGGTCATTCAGGTACTTATCTAATAGTTTTTTTGAAACTATCGATGCTCCCCGCTGAGACCACCGCCTGTGGAAGGGAATTCCACATCCTTGCAGCTCTTACCGCAAAGAACCCTCTACGTAGTTTAAGGTTAGACCTCTTTTCTTCTAATTTTAATGAGTGGCCATGTGTCTTGTTAAACTCCCTTCCGTGAAAAAGTTGTATCTTATTGTGGGGTCACCTGTACGGTATTTATAAATTGAAATCATATCCTCTCTCAAGCGTCTCTTTGCCAGAGAGAATAGGTTCAGTGCTCACCACTTTCCTCATAACTAATATTCTCCAGACCCTTTATTAGCTTAGTAGCCCTTCTTTGTACTCGCTCCATTTCCAGTACATCCTTGCTGAGCATTGATGCCCAGAACTGGACAGCATACTCTAGGTGCGGCTGGACCAGAGTCTTGTAGAGCAGGAGAATTATCATTTTATCTCTGGAGTCGATCCCCTTTTTAATGCATGCCAATATTCTGTTTGCTTTGTTAGCAGCAGCTTGGCATTGCATGCCATTGCTAAGCCTATCATCCACTAGGACCCCCAGGTCCTTTTCCATCCTAGATTCCCCAAGAGGTTTTCCCCCCAGTGTATAGATTGCATTCATATTTTTGCCACCCAAATGCATTATTTTACATTTTTCTACATTAAACCTCATTTGCCATGTAGTTGCCCACCCCATTAATTTGTTCAGATCTTTTTGCAAGGTTTCCACATCCTGTGGAGAAGTTATTGCCCTGCTTAACTTAGTATCGTCCACAAATACAGAGATTGAACTGTTTACCCCATCCTCCAGGCCGTTTATGAACAAAATAAATAGGACTGGTCCCAGCACAGAACCCTGGGGGACCCCACTACCCACCTCTGACCATTCCAGGTACTCCCCATTGATCATCACCCTCTGATCTCGCCCTTATAGTCAGTTTTCAATCCATGTACTCCCCCTATGGTCCTCGCCAACGGACCTTATTTTGTACAGTAAACATTTATGGGGAACTGTGTCAAATGCTTTTGCAAAGTTCAGATATACCACATCTACGGGCCTTCCTTTATCTAGATGGCACCTCACCTCCTCATAGAAGGTTGAAAGAGTGGTTTGGCAAGAACGATTCTTCATGAATCCATGCTGATTACTGCTAATGATACCATTCTTGTATATAGTCCCTTATCATCCCTTCCAAGACCTTGTATACTAATGATGTTAGGCCAACTGGTCTGTAATTTCCAGGGATGCATTTTGGGCCCTTGTTAAATATTGGTGCAACGCTGGCTTTTCTCCAATCACCTAGTACCATTCCAGTCAGTAGACGGTCAGTAAAAATTAGAAACAATGGTCTGGCAATTACTTGACTGCGTTCCCTGAGTACCCTCGGATGCAAGCCATCTGGTCCCGGTTATTTATTATTGTTAAGTTTCCCAAGTCTAATTTTAATTTTGTCCTCTGTTAAAGATTGAGGTGCTTCCTGTGATGTGTCATAAGGATAAACACTGCAGTTTTGGTTACGGAAGCCCCCCGATTCCCTCGTGAAGACTGAGGAGAAGAATAAATTCAATACCTTTGCCATCTCTCCATCCTTTGTAACCAGATGTCCTTCCTCATTCTTTATGGGGCCAATATGATCTGTCCTCCATTTTTTACTGTTTACAGTACATTTTTTTTGCTCTCCTCCGCTGGGATTTGTTTTGCTCTCCTCCGCTATGTGTCTTTCGTGTTCTATCTTAGCCGCCCTAATTGCACCCTTACATTTTTTGTTATAAAGTCTGAATGCTGATGATGATCCCTCAACCTTGTATTTTTTGATGGCCTTCTCCTTTTTTGTATTTTTGCATTGTAGTTAAGCCATACAGGACTTTTGTTCTCTCTTTTAAATGTATTACCCAATGGGATGCATTTGGGCAATTTTCTCTGGGTATTTGGCCCAAAACTCGGAGGAGTCTGGGGGCATGTACATTGGCTTCAGGTTCCCAGGAGCTTTCTTTGGGTGGATAGCCTTTCCACTTGATCAAGTATTGGATCTGTCTACCTTATTTTCTGCCATCTAGAACAGATTCCACCACGTATTCCGTTTCCCCTTCAAAAGTTACCGGTGGTGGAGGTGGTTCCACTCTACCTGGGAATAGATCCAGAATGGTGGGCTTGAGGAGAGAGGCGTGAAAGACTGGGTGAATCTTGTATGTATCGGGCAGAGATAATTTGAAGGCCACTGGGTTTATTTCCACCTTAATTGAAAAAGGACCAATATATCTTGGCCCCAAGAAGGGCATGGCAGCTTCAGGTTGGCTGTTGACAGCCATACTTCATCCCCTACTTTAAGGAAGAGATTCCCTCATTGTTTCCTGTCAAAGAACCTCTTATAGTTGGACTGAGCCTTTTGTATACATTTATGGAGAGTTTGCTAATTCAGTTGTCTTTATACACATGTCCTGTACAGCAGGCCCTACTGATTTGGGTATGGTCTCTGGTAGGGTGGAAGGGTGGAATCTATAGTTGGCCCAGAATGGGGACTGGTTGGTAGTGGAGTGTAGTGAGTTGTTGTGGGCGAACTCCGCCAGTGGAAGCAGAGAAGCCCAATTGTTCCCCTGATGAAGATACGATATTTCCCTTGTATCGACACGCTTAGAGGAGGGGACTGGACTGCACAGGAGGCAGCTGGTCTGTCATATGGTGTAGGAGAACATGATCTCATCCAATGCTTGGCGCTATTAAGGCATTGTCACGGAACGTCCCACACTCCGCTTGAGTGCTTCCGTCATATACCACTTCCTCCCAGTCTGTATACAGATACCCCAACCTCTCTGAGCACAAACAAGGCGACACTTGCTTGTTGCTACCTAGAACTGACTTTATTTAGAATCACAATTACAAGACTTTATATGCTGTTGGAACCTCCTCTAACAATACAACTGTAACTTAATTAACATGACCTAATTATCTAATCCTTTATACAGCCTAGGTGACTGAGACATGACCTTTCGCCCAGACTTGTGGTCACCGAGCTTCACACAGTTATATCAACACAATAGCTGGAGCTAATTACAATTAACAATACAAACAAAACCTAATTAACTATGAGCTCCAATAGGAGTCATCCCATCTCCTACATTGTATAGAGGACAATGTGATCAGCTCATTCAATTAACATACATCCTGGGAGATATTGTGGACAAATATTACTGTCCCATTTTAAGTAGTCCAAGATATATTTTCTCCCTCACCCTGTGCCAGGATGGCACAGGGTGCCTTAGACATAAGATGTATTCTGAGTTCCACAGGCCCCCCCGTCATAGGCATGCTATAGAGCAGTGTACTAACGCACCAGACCCATGTGAGTACCCTATAATAGGGCTTTGTTTGCATTAAATAAAATCTTTTAAAGCATTATTACATTATGGAAGGCTCTTTTTGATATTTATATATGAGGATGCCACATCTTTGAGCAGTATTTGGACCATGCAACCTGACCTGGAATATGTTTTGATGATTCAAAAGCGTGTACTGACCAAACTTAATTGCGAGGTCTGAGGTGAGCAGCCATTACCTTGGGATGGGGAGCACCTGAGTGTAGTGAAGATCTCTATATTCACAGTCACCTATCAAGTTTATTATCTTTAGATTAAAGACGCTGAAAACTGACCCTGGATGGTCAGAGTGTCACGGACCTATATGCACCTGAGCACTTTATGGATCACTTTTGTATCAATATTTATATTTTATGAAATATATATTCACGCTATATGATGTTGTAAGTTGTATGACGACAACAGTCGCTTATATATATATTTTTTTTTATTCTTGGAATTTATAGGCACATCACTTTAGTTAACAATTGTCTTGGGAAAAGGCTGAGAAGCAACGTAGGTACTGCTCCAATGTTTTGGTTTGTGCGATCGGTTTGCCTGTTGCTTTGGGGGTGGTAGGCCAAAGAAAGGCAAAGTTCCTCTCGATCTGAGACAATGTTGTTGGGCAGAGTCTTACAATATCTTTGAACATGTGGACCGTCTCTGTAGTGGAAGGTGTGCCTGCCATGGGCAAGAAATGGGCCATCTTTGACAGGCGATCCACCACCACCAGGATGGTAGTGGATCCTTCCGTTCCATGGCCATGGAACATTTTGAGAACTAGAAGCCTTGCCTCCTGGGGTATGAAGACCTTATCTTGATGCCAGAGTAATCCGTCCTGTCTTCTTTGTGAAGCATTCTCTGTTTTAGGGCAAGATGCAGAGGCTTGTTCAATAGTCGCTCTCAAGCTAGGCAGAATAAACAAAAAATTCTGGGCAGAAAGAATGGTGCTCGGGGGAGCTGGTTCAGCAGATTCAGGGAACATTGGGGATAGGGCGCCTGCCTTCCCATTCTTAGACCTGGGTCTATATGTCAAGTGGAAATTAAATCTTGAGAAAAATAAGGTGCATCTGGCTTGTCGGGGCCTTAGACGCTTAGTGGACCTCAAATATTCTAAGTTCTTATGGTCAGTAAAGTTAATGACTGGATGAGAAGCACCCTCCAACAGATACCTCTACTCTTCAAATGCTACTTTAATTGCCAGGATTTCTCTGTCACCTACATCATAATTATTTTCGGCTTGGCTTAGTTTTTTGGAACAGAAGGTTACTGGGTGCTGCAGGGAGAGCACAGATCCTGTAGTTATTTTGGAAGTGAATGAAGGGGAGTGCTGGGTCTGGGTGTTGCAACACTGGAGCGGAGGTAAACAAGGTCTTCAGACGTTCAAAGGCTGCCTGGGCTTCCTGATTCCAGAGGAAATGGGTATGAAGGTGAGTGAGCTGGGTGATTGGGGAGGTAATGGTTGAGAAGCCTTTGATAAACCTCTGGTAGAAGTTTGCTAAACCAACAAATCTTTGCAATTCCTTTCTATCAGAGGGTGCAGGCCCTTCAAGAATTGATGAGACCTTTTGGGGGTCCATGTAAATCCCCTCAGTGGAGATTAGGAGCCCTAACAATTGGGTGGACTGCTTCTCGAATTCGCAATTTTCTTATGACTTGGCAGGGTGTTTAGTACTTTCTTGACATGGTCCCAGTGGAGTTCAAGTGAGGCTGAGAAGATCAAAATGTCATCCAGGTAAACGATCAGAAACATGTCAAGGTACTCTTTGAAGATATCATTCATGAAATGTTGGAAAGTTGCAGGGGCGTTACATACTCCAAAAGGCATCATACGGCATTCGAAATGACCAAAGCCGGTTAGGAAAGCTGTCCTCCATTCGTCCTCCTCTCTAATGCGGACCAGGTTGTAGGCCCCTCTCAAGTCCAGGTTAGTGAACACTCGGGCTGCTCGGAACCTCTGGAATAACTCTGGAATGAGGGGAAGAGGGTACCGGTTCTTGACAGTGATTTTGTTGAGCTGTTCGTAGTCAATGCACAGCCGGAGGGAGTGGTCCCTTGGCTAGATTCTCATCAATATATTGCCTGAGAGCTTCCAACTAAACCTCAGATAATGGGAAGATGCGCCCAAAGGGAATCTCTGCTCCAGAAAGCAACTTGATGGGGCAGTCGTAGGACTAGTTCGGAGGCAGGGTATCGGCTTTCTTCTTGTTGAAGATGTCAAGGAAGTCGTGGTAGGCTGAGGGAATGATCTGACTGGTATCTGTTGAAGGTTGGATGGTTAGGAACACAGGGGGGTCAACTTGTGTGGGAATGCTGCAGTGTTGGTGACAGTAGCTGGAGGAAAAGGTGACCTCCCCTTTTGAGCAGTCGATTCATGGGTTGTGGGCCTGCAGACAAGGTATTCCCAGGATGACTGGGAATATTGGAGATCTGATAGCATCAAAGAGGAGGAGTTCCTGATGACCAGTATCTAAGGTTGCGAGAATGAGGACAGTCTCTTGAGTAACAGGCCCCGAGCTAGGTGGAGTGCCATCAGTGAAGTGTATGTCCAGTTTTTGTTTCTTGAAAAGGAGTCAACGATTGCCCGTAGTGTGACCTCCCTTACAGCCACCTGCAAAGAGATAGTAAGAATGATGTGAGTAGACACAGTCCCGGATAGCTGGAGGTATGGGGGCTAAGGGTGCCTGGACCTACATGCCTGAACGGGACAGTTACATAGGAAGTGGCTTGCAGCTCCACAGTGGACGCATAGGTTGTTTAGTGGCCTATGTTCCCTTTCTTCCAGGGTCAAAGCGGGACAGAGTAAACCTATTTGCATAGGCTCTACATCGTAGGTATTGGAGGTTGGAGGAATGGAGGCAGGGACTGCTGGAATCGGGACTTTGGGTAGTACCCAAGTTGGCCTAAAGTTCTGGGATCGCTCGGAGCGTCGCTCCCGCAGATGCCTGTCCAACTGAATTTAAACTTGAATGAGAGCCTCTAGTGTAGCAGGAGACTCAGACCTGGCTAGCTCTTCCTTGAGGGCTTCAGGCAGTTCTAGGCGGAATTGGAATCTTAAGGCCGCTTCGTTCCAACTCGTATGAGCTGCCCATCTATGGAACGCTCCGACGTAGTCTTCCACCGATCGTCTGCCTTGCACAAGGGAATAAAGAGCTGGTTCGGCAGAGGCCAATTTCTGTGGCTTGTCATATAATACCGCTATGGATTCAAGGAATGTGGTGACTGAGTTTAACACCTCATCCTTCCATTTAAGCACGTTATGAGCCCAGGATTGTGGTTCATCAGATAATAGGGAGATCATGAACCCCACTCTGGCGGTCTCATATGCAAAAGTATTGGGTTGAAGGGCGAAGTAAAGTTTGCAGGCATTCTTGAAGGCCCTAAACCGCCGTCAGTCCCTGGAGAAGTGTTCAGGAGTGGGGACTCTGGGTTCTGGGAGAGGCAGTGTGACGGATCCTATGCCACACTCCGCTGAGTGCTACCGTCAGTAATACTGCTTCCTCCATTCTGACTATCAGAGAGATATATTATTATAGCTGCATTGTATACAAGTCTAGCCGAAAATAGCTTGTAGAATCTTGAATGCTTTATTGGACAGAACACAGCCTTTTTATACACATTTAACACAAGGGTTAGATAACGAGGTAGGACTGACTCATGGATACTCCCCCCCTCCCCTCTAGCAAAAACTTAAAAGACAATTATATAATTAACATGTTACTTAACACAACACTTAAGGCAGCCCTGGTGACCAGACAGTTCGTCTCCGCAGGTCAATGTGATCAGCTCTTTCAAGAATCATGTATTGTTCAGAATTAACAACCAAATAACAGGGTGAATGTGGACAGATAAAGGTCCTTGCAGCCAGTGTCCGCGACAGTGCCCCCCCCCGTCCCATAGTCCGGCAGACCCAACTAGATCCACCACGGGTCAGCTTGGGGCTGTCTGGGAGAGTTTTATAGTTCAGTTTGCCGGGAAAGTCCATCAGCATTCCCATTCTGCTTTCCGGGCCGATACTGTATGGTAAAATTGTAAGGCTGCAGTGCCAAGCTCCATCGTAACTGTCACGGAACGCCCCACACTCCGCTTGAGTGCTTCTGTCATATACCGCTTCCTAAGTTCTGGAACACGAGTCCAATGGATCTGGCTATAGGAACCCCAAGAACTAGACAACACCAGTCTTGGAGTACATCAGAACTACCTTTATTTTGAGATCTCACAGACCTTTATACAGCAGGGATGACTCAAAGCTAACCTAATTAACATGACCTAATTTACTACAAAATGTACCCAGACCAGATGACAGTCTTGTGGGCACCGAGCTTCACACATTAATACAATTAACAATACAAACAACAATCTCCCCCCTCCTCAGCCTAGACCATTCGTCTATTAGCCAGGGCTGGTGGCTAATGTGATCAGCTCTCTCAATTAACATAAACACATGTTGATAACACCAGCTTCTCCTCACAGGATGTGTCCTAACAGAATGAATCAGTCTTATCAGCAGGGGGCTGCTGGAGGAATCCCCCCTCCCTCTTCAGGGACTCAAATCTACAGTAAGGAGTCCCCATACAATATATACATGACTGAGTCCGATTAATACAGTTCAGACTGGATTTCTCATTCACCTCAAATGCTAGGGCCCATAATCGGTGGGCAACAGGCTTGCACACAGTCCTCTCCAACAGCCTCCGCTCTGGCCATGTCCGTGACATTTCTCCCCTTTCGGCAGGAGACTAACACAGGAGGAGACCCCAGACGGGTTGACTCCGAAGTTAGTAAACAGCTCCAGTCCTCTACTGCCTGTACCCACACAGTACCCCAAATAAATTATTCCAAACAGAGTATCACTCACCCAGCCAACCTCTGCCTCTCTCAGAGAACATATCTGCCGCTGGGGAGAGGCCTGGACTGGCTCTTCTCCCTGGAATCCTTTCTGCCGCTGGAGAGAAGACTGGGTGTCTGGGCTCACTCTGTCATGCTGTTGGGGATCGGGGCCCACTGCCCAGCATCCCTGGGGTATACAGGTGGAGACTGAAGTCCCATCCACCTTCACAGGAAATCCATCCTCTGTTAGTTGAGGGCAGAGTCCAGCAGTCCTCGGCCCTGTTGCCAGCCCTTCTGCTGGAAACCCCACACCATCTGTTCCGGCTAACTGTTGGAGAGGGAGGCCGACTGCCCCGCCTCCCTGGAACTCTGTAGTTGTTGCTGGTGCTGGGCAGAGGTTGGTAGCACTCTGCCCTGTTGCCAACACTTCTGCTGGGGACTCTGCATCCTCTGCTTCGGCTAACTGTTGGGGCAGGAGGCTGGCTTCCTCCCCTCCCAAACTGTGTAGCTGCCATTGGGGAGGTGAGCCGGCTGCTTCCTTTTCCATTCCCTCATCTGGCTGCTGGGACGACATGTCGATGGTACTGTCTCCCAGGTACACGGATCTTTGCTGGGGAGGAAAGCCCACTTCCTCCACCCTGGCCAACTGTTGGGGAGGGACAACACACACCTCCTCTCCCTTCTCCCCCTGTATCTGCTGCTGGGAAGTGATTGCCATCTTCTCACCCTGAGCTTCCACAATTGCTGCAGGTGTGGGGCAGAGGTCTTGGACCCTCTGTCCGGTTGCCAGCACTTCTGCTGGGGGTTTGCTAGGTGGTTCCTCCTCTACAGAAACGTCTATTAAATCCCCAGTCTCTGGAAGTGGTAAAAGTGTGGGACAGAGGTCTTGGACCCTCTGTTCAGTTACCAGATCTTCAGCTGGAGAAGTTTGTTTTAACTCCATAGATGCTGCTGGCAGAAAATCACATGTCCCTGTCAGTGTTGTGGGAGAAAGGCCGACTACCTCTTCTCTCAGGAAGGCCGAAGCCACTGTTGGTGCTGAGCAGAACACAGTGAACTTTGGCCCTGATAGCAGCTCTTCTGCTGGAGGCTCATCAGGTTGTTCTTCCTCAGCAGAAAAGTCTATCAAATCCCATGTCTCTGCAACTGATGTCTGGGAATAGAGGTTCACCATCTCCTGTCCATGGAACCCAGAAGATGTTATCATTTCTGGACAGAGGTTAGCAGAGCTCTGCCCTGTTGTCAGCACTTCAGGTTTGGGGACGGCAATCTCCGGATTTTCCACTGCCGATTCTCTGGCATGCTGCTGAACTTGTTCTAGCAGTTTCCTGTATGCCCTTTCCAGATGCTGTTCCTTCCTTAGCAAATGGTCCAGATCAGGTTTGAGCTCTGAGACCCCTGCAAGACCGAGCATAGACTCTCTATAGTCTCTCATGTCCTCAAGGTCAGGTTCCCCCTCATCGCCAAACATAAAAAGATCTGTAAGGTTCTCCCACAGCAATCCAGGGCCGCCAAAGTCATATCCCTCCGGAGAGCATTCTGTTGTCTCCCCTAAATATCCCTCCTCTGCGTGCCATTGCAGAGCCCGATAACGATTGTCCAGCTCTATCTCCTGCTGGACCAACCTGTCCAACTCAGTCACCCATTGCTCCTGGGGCTGCTCTCCCAGGAATGCCATCCGCAATGCCCGTTGGTCACTGGCCCGTTGCTCTTGGGTTGGAAAGCACTTGCCCTGTTTTATACCAGCGAGACGGAGGGCTGCAATCCAGAGCTCCACCCGAATCAGCTGCCTGAGCTCCAGGTATTCATCCTCAGACACAGTCCTGGTGTATGTTGAAAGGATGATCCGCAGCAGCCCCGGGAATTCTGATGCCAGGTCCATATCTCCGCTGGGGTGACTGAAGTCTGCTATGCTGATCTTGGATCCAGTTGGAGGTTTAAATGTCCCAGACTTCAGACTTCAGGAAGCTTTACCGCTGCTTGCCACCAATGTCACGGAACGCCCCACACTCCGCTTGAGTGCTTCCGTCATATACCGCTTCCTAAGTTCTGGAACACGAGTCCAATGGATCTGGCTATAGGAACCCCAAGAACTAGACAACACCAGTCTTGGAGTACATCAGAACTACCTTTATTTTGAGATCTCACAGACCTTTATACAGCAGGGATGACTCAAAGCTAACCTAATTAACATGACCTAATTTACTACAAAATGTACCCAGACCAGATGACAGTCTTGTGGGCACCGAGCTTCACACATTAATACAATTAACAATACAAACAACAATCTCCCCCCTCCTCAGCCTAGACCATTTGTCTATTAGCCAGGGCTGGTGGCTAATGTGATCAGCTCTCTCAATTAACATAAACACATGTTGATAACACCAGCATCTCCTCACAGGATGTGTCCCAACAGAATGAATCAGTCTTATCAGCAGGGGGCTGCTGGAGGAATCCCCCCTCCCTCTTCAGGGACACAAATCTACAGTAAGGAGTCCCCATACAATATATACATGACTGAGTCCGATTAATACAGTTCAGACTGGATTTCTCATTCACCTCAAATGCTAGGGCCCATAATCGGTGGGCAACAGGCTTGCACACAGTCCTCTCCAACAGCCTCCGCTCTGGCCATGTCCGTGACAGTAACAAACGTCCATTATCCCCGGAGACCCGATTAAGCCAGATTAATGGATTGTGGTCGGTGAGCACCGTAAAAGATCATCCGTAGAGATAAGGTTGGAATTTCTTGAGAGCCCACATCAGCGCCAAACACTCCTTCTCCACGGCTGCATAACCGACTTCCCTGGGTAGCAGCTTCCGACTGATGTAGGGCACTGGGTGCTCACCGCCATCAGGTCCTACTTGGCTCAGTACTGCCCCCAGCCCAAATGTAGAGACATCTGTGTGGACACAAAAACGTTTGGTTGGGTCAGGAGCAGCTAGAACAGGAGCTGAAGTTAGTGCATTCTTTAATCGTTGGAAGGCAGCTTCACACTCGGGGGACCACAGTACCTGCCGGGGAAGGTGCTTCTTAGTCAGGTCTGTCAGGGGCTTAGTGATGGAACTATATTGCGGGACAAATTTCCTATCGTACCCAGCTGTGCCGAGGAACGCCAGGACCTGGGTTTTAGTACGGGGGGTCGGCCACTGCCTCAGTCTTAGCAGGCTCGGGTCAATGTTGTCCACTGCCTACTGAATGTCCAAGGTAATGTACCTCGGATATCCCTATGCTGCATTTCTCTGGCTTAAGGGTTAGTCCTGCAGCTTTGATGTGGTCTAACACGACACCCAGGTGAACCAGATGGTCCTCCCAGGTATCACTGTAGATCGCAATGTCGTCCAGATATGCACAAGCATAGTCCTGGAGGCGATCAAGGAGTTGGTCTACCATCCTCTGGAAAGTTGCCGGTGCATTCTTCATCCCAAATGGCATTACTTTAGACTGGTATAAGCTAAATGGGGTAATGAACGCCGATTTCGGAATAGATTCCGCATCCAGAGGAATGAGCTCAGCAGTGAACTGGGTCCCCTGGTCAGAGATGATTTCCCGAGGGAAACCCACCCTGGCAAAGATCCGGAGCAAAGCATCAGCAACAGTTTCTGTATGGATATTTGCCAGGGGAATGGCCTCCGGGTACCGGGTGGCATAATCCACCACAGTAAGGATATATCTCTTCCCAGAAGGACTAGGTCGGGGCAATGGTCCAACCAGGTCTACAGCAACGCGGCTAAAGGGTTCATCAATGATTGGTAAAGGGTGTAGGGGATCTTTCAGTGGGCCCCCATGCTTACCCACCTACTGGCATGTATCACAGGTCCGGCAATACTGTCGGACATCTCCTGTAATCCCTGGCCAAAAAAATGACTGAGTCAGATGGTGGAGGGTCCGGGACATCCCCAGGTGTCCGGCTAAGGGTATGTCATGCCCAATGCAGAGCAGGTCATGCCGATATTTCTGCAGCATAACCAGCTGCCGCTTGGGTGGATGGGAGGCTGTCTTTCCCTCAGTAACCCGATAGAGTAATCCCTGGACCCACTCTATCCTCTCCCTCTCCAACCCCCCAAGGTCCAATCCTGCTTTTTCCCTATAGCTAGCTAGGGAAGGGTCGCTAAGAGTTGCCTGAGCAAATTCTTGAGGAGAAGCCCAAGTCAGGGGAAGAATAGCTGGGGCAGTACAGTCTAGGTCAGGGGTGACAGGTCTTACCTGGGTCCCATCCTCGAGGGAGCGCACCTCCATCCGGACTTGCTGGTGGGTGCTAACAGGGTAGGCTTCCGGGGATACATCCAGGGAGAAGGCTGAATTTAAACGTCCCAAATCGTTGCCCAACAAAACCTCTGCAGGTAAGTTCTGCATTATTCCCACTTCCACTTCTTTGGCCCCCGAACCCCAATCAAGGTGAACCCTGGCAGTGGGGACCCACATAACATTTCCCCCGGCCACCCGCACAGCCACAGACCGTCCCGTCTGCTTTGCCGGGTTTATCATTCGGGACTGTATCAGGGTAATAGTAGCTCCCATGTCCCGCAGTCCCTGGGCAGCCCGACCACTAATCCACACGGCTTGTTGATGGTGCAAACGATTATCTGTAGTGGCAGATTGCACAGGGTCTGCCTCATGTAGAATTCCAATATTCTCCTCACTTGGGTAAGTCACATCATCTCTCTCCAGACAGTGTGCAGCAGCCCGGGCAGGTCCAAGGGGCCTGTTGTTCCGCGTGTCCTGGGAAACATTCTGTGGACAATACCCCCTAACATGCCCTGCTTGGTTGCATCTGTAGCAGAGGTCCCCTTTTTCTCGTGAAGATGGTAGCTGAGTGGGGCCGGGGATCGATGGCTGGTGTGGAGGGGCAATGCTCCGTGGAATATTGGGGACAGGCCGAGCTGGGGTCTTAGGCTCTGGTTGTACAGTCCGCCTTGAATCCACGTATTATTCAGCTAGGGTGGCAGCTTCATCTACTGTGACTGGCCGCCGATCCTTTACCCAGTCTTTAACTTCATGTGGGGTATGATCGTAGAATTGTTCCAGGAGGATTAGCTGGAGCGCATCTGCCATGGTAACAGCTTGGCACCCGGTGTTCTAACTCTTCGCTGCTCGGGTCATTTGATGAGCCCATTCTGTGTAAGGCTCTCTCTCCTTTCGGTGGAGGTTGCGAAACCTCAAACGGTGTGCCTCTGGAGTAATACCGAAGCGAGCCAATAGTCTTTCTTTTACCCGGTCATAGTCCTGGCTGATCTCGTCAGGGACATTATTGTACGCCTCTGCAGCCCTTCCTGTGAGCCGGCTGACCAGGAGCGTAACCCAATCTGCTTTATTGACACCTTGGAGACCGCATTGCCGCTCAAAAATTTGCAGGTAAACATCCATCTCAACTTCACCATCTTGAAACAAGGCGGCATAGGGTAGCTTTTTGCAGGATGCTGGAGCTTCCCGGTTTAACATAACTGATGCTCCTTGGTCCCGCTAGAGTTCAGCCATTCGCAGCTGGGACACCTCTCGTAACACTTGACTGATAACCTCCTGCGGGGGGTGAGTACCATACAAGGCCAGTCGCCACTGGACGTCACTCTGGAACTCTGTTGCCTTTGAGGTATCTGCTGGTGGGTTGCTGGCCTGGTCAATCTCCATTAGTTCGGTGATGAGAGTTGCTTTGGATTTGTTGCTGGAGACTTTTCCACGGGCTTCCAAGAGATCCTTCAAGGTGCTACGCTTGAGTCTGGTGTAGTGATGTTCCATCTGCTGTTAGGAGCAGGGGGTCCCGGTGGTGATTTGGGTGTGCCTAGGCAAGAGAAAGCATCCCACAGCTTGCCACCAATTGTGACGGATCCTATCCCACACTCCGCTGAGTGCTTCCATCAGTAATACTGCTTCCTCCAGTCTGTCCATCAGAGAGATATATTATTATAGCTGCATTGAATTCAAGTCTAGCCGAAACTAGCTTGTAGAATCTTGAATGCTTTATTGGACAGAACACAGCCTTTTTATACACATTTAACACAAGGGGTTAGATAACGAGGTAGGGCTGACTCATGGATACTCCCCCCTCCCCTCTAGCAAAAGATTAAAAGACAATGATATAATTAACTTGTTAATTAACACAACACTTAAGGCAGCCCTGGTGACCAGACAGTTCGTCTTCGCAGGTCAATGTGATCGGCTCTTTCAAAAATCATGTATTGTTCAGAATTAACAACCAAATAACAGGGTGAATGTGGACAGAAAAAGGTCCTTGCAGCCAGTGGCCGCGACAGGCAGTAACACAGCAGGTGGAGCAGCAGCAGCTGAACTGGAGGGTGCAGTCACAGAGGCGGAGCTTGTGGCTGGGTCAGGTTCGGCAGAAGCCATTGAAGTAGTGAGAGTATAGAGATACCCCTCAAGCTGGAAGTATGCATCTTGCAGGTTTTTGACGGCTTGTGTCAGGGCTGTCATCTGTTGACACAGCGCTTCCCCCTCTCTCGGCCTCAGACATAATGGCTGATTGATACTATCAGGTTCTGGTGGCTAGAGGCCAATGGAGAGAGGGCTTCCTTTGCAGTTAAGTTCTAGACTCCCCTGGAGGTGAGACAGGCGGAGTCAGGCACAAAGTAACACAGGTCGCCTTTGTAGCTGCTTGGAGGAGGACTCAGAGATACTGCTGATGTGCAGAGCAGGGACTGCAGGCAGGTTGCGCCTGTGGGATGTGACAGGCCTGGAGAATCACTGAGACAGCAGGATAGTCGGTGCAAGCCAGGGTCAGGGGCCAGGTGGGTAAAAGAGCAGATGAGGTCAGGAGGAGAAGCCGAGATCAAACACAGGAAGCTGACAGGAGACAAGCCGAGGTCAAGGATTAGAGACAGGCAGGAGACAGGTCGGTAACAAAGGATCACAGGAGCAAGAGTCACAGGAATACAGGGTAAAAGCTGAAGATCAATCAGCAACTTCAACCACTGACATGCTTCCTTATAAAGGCCCATGTGAAGTGCTGGTGGAAATGCTGGGTCCTAGAGACTTTCTCCTATCGTTGATGCCCTGACAGATGCTGGGTCCTGGAGTCCTTCTCCTGTCGTGGCGCCCTAACACCATCTCTTTAAAAACTGAAATGTGGAAGTTAGAATGTGCTGGGGGATTAAATAGCAAAGCATTCCTTAAATCGGTATGTTGGAAATTAGAAGCAGGGTAAGCACTCCTAATTAGGGGGTTAAGTGCAAAGTGCCTTTTTAAAGTAACATGTCTGGTAAATGTATGAAGGAAAAATTAGGAGGAAGAAAAAGATGGAAGCCACCCAGAACTAGGGGAACCCCTCACTCTGTGTCACATCCCAATTAATAATACACAGAAGAAAATAAGCCCCAGGGGATAATGCGGACACAGAGGAATAGATAAATGGGGATACACCTTAATTGCGTAAAAAATATTCACTTTATTATTACAAAATGATAAATATAGCAATGAAAATACAAAAAAGGTAAAAACAATAATACATCTCAATAGAAAAAATTGCTAGACTTGTATCACCGACATGTTTCGGAAGCCAAAAGAAAGTGCTTTTGACATTTTATATATCCTTTTTCAAGGTTAATAGTGTAGCAAACGTTTCAGTATTCTATCAAGGAAGGGGAAGAGAGAGGGAAAAGGGGAGAGTATTATGTCAATATTGTAAAAATGTATTTATCAAAAAGCAATTGATATAAGCACAGTGGTAATATAACACATGTATAATTTGCAAAAAAAGGGATATACATAGATAGGAAAAATATATACAAGCATGTGTACTTACAGATATATATTCAAGTCTGATAGACATGGACACCAGTAGATGTAAACGTCAGGCCAAGGGTATTTGTTCAGCCGTGCCTAAATAGCTCAATTTATAGGATGTGAACTGAGGAATGAATACCCTCAGTCTTACACATGGGAAGTAGATTTAGAGAAGCTGTATTTGTATTCCAAGAACAAGGTGGCAGGTATGTTGTATATCCCAAAGACAGCACCCCAATGCTCCCAAGGATACCCCAAATGGGGGAGACGGATGTCTGGGAATGTAATAGAGTGCAGATATAAAACCAACAACAATAAAGATGTATATGAAAGAGTAAGCATAAAGCAATGGTATATACCTCAAAGGTGGTGATTCAAACTTAGACACAGAAGTCTCTGGCGTTTTCTGGCTTGTGCAGCAGTAATTGCCATCCACAGCCAGAGTATATATGCCCTAAGATCAGGTGAGTAAGTTTAAGGTTAATTGGACATATGTGTGGACTTAGAAGTAGGAAGGGAGGGGAGGGGCAGGAACAGGCGCTGTAAAGCGTCAACCAACCACTCCCCCAAACACCTGTCATTGAGTGCCAGATTTCCCGTCCATCTCCCAGCTGTATCCCCCAGCCGATGCGGCATCCGGCGTAACCGCGCCCACCGCGGTGACGTCAGACGTCGACACGGAAATAGGCGGATGCGCCGGGAGATGGAAATACCCAGTGCGCATGCGCGGCCACGAACTGTCCACACAGGGAACTCCGCCGCTGCCACCCTCAAAAGGGAGCTGCCCCAATGACGGCATAGGTCACCATCGAAGGGGCCGCCCGTGTCGGGGAGCCTCGATGTGCCATCAGGGACACCCCAACCTGCCAGGATTAATGGAGAAGTAATAGTATATAAAAACAGCATGAAAATCAACCCGGCCGTCGGTTCACATCTGTACAATAAAGGTTACTGGTGATGAGCTGTCTGTAAAAAGAAAAATGCATCTAGTTATATGAATAAAATAACATCTTTTCAATAAAAATGGGAATGAATTTTACTGTATTGACCAAAATACATAAAAGTAAGTTTTACATAAATTGTGTTGACCAAAATACATGCTGTCATAAATGACAAACGAGGAAAACAATGAAACAATAAAAAAAAGCATATGAAGAAAGGCATGGAAAGTGGGAACTGGCATTATACATCCTTATCGAATGAACCTGAGGTATAGCCTGGTAAAAAAGGCCTGAAACTGAAGGCCTCATTGAGGCCAGGGGGTGAGGTGGCATTGAGATGGTATATCCACCTGAGCTCCCGTTGGAGGAGAAATTTATCAAGGTCCCCTCCACGGGTGCTCGGGTGCATTCGGTCCAATACCAATACTCTAATGGTAGGAAAAATACCGTTATGTACTTGTAACACATGTCTTCCTAGGGGTACATCAGGGTTACTGGTTTGCATGGCCCTGATGTGGCGGTATAGCCTTTGCCACAACTTCTATGTGGTCTTACCCACATAGAAACAATTGCAGCTGCACATCAAAAGATAAACAACCGCAGTGGTTTGGCAATTGGAAAAGTGTCTAGGTGTGTATCGTGTTTCGTTAGGTAAGTATATATTTCTTCTAGAATCCATGTATTTACAGTATCCGCAAGAGCCGCAGGGAAAGGTCCCTCGCAACTTACATGGGTCTCCTCTCCCCGAGCCCTGAAACTCGCTTTTGACCAAAAGAGGTCCCCTAAAAAGGTAGCGCGTCTGTATGTTAAATTGGGAACAGAGGGTACATAGGGTGCCACAGTGGGGTCTGAGGTTAGGAGATGCCAGTATTTTTTTACAAATTTGTCTAATGGAGACATGGTCTTTGGAATAGGTGGTAATAATGCGACTATGTGTCTCAGGGATTTTGTTTTTGGCACTCAATAGTTTATGTCTATCAATGTTCTCTGCACGTTTGAAGGCCTTTTTTAAATTTCTATGGCTGTAACCTCTGTCCAGGAGGCACTTTTTTAGATTATTAGCCTCTCGTTTGAAATCTATTACATTAGAGCAATTTCGCTTAATCCTCAGATATTGTCCGTAAGGAATAGACTGGATAAGAGGTCTGGGATGGAAACTGGACGAATGAAGAATGGTGTTGCCTGCGGTGGTTTTTCTATATAGTTTGGATGAAAGCATATTGGCATCATTCTTAAATATTTCTAAATCTAGAAAGGTGATCTTGGAAGGATCAGCGGTCATGGTGCATTTAAGATTAAATTCATTTTGATTTAGGGCTAATAGACACTCATCCAGTAATTCCCGTGAGCCATCCCAGACGACAAAGATGTCTTCTATGTACCTGTGCCACATGACAACATGGCACAGGTACATAGAGAGATCCTCGTCGCAAAAAATGGTACGTTCCCACTCCCCCAGGTACAGATTGGCATAGCCAGGGGCACAGCATAGCCCCTGGCTACGCCCTGCACCTGGAGGAAGTGTCGACCACCAAATAAAAAAGTTATGTTGAAGAATGAAATCCAAAGATAACAAGATAAAGTCATTAAAGGAGTTTTCGTGATGGCTGGTCTGTGAAAGACCCTTTTGCAAGCAGGCTATCCCCTTTGAATGGGGTATGGAGCTATAAAGAGCTACCACATCAATAGTGGCTAGGATGCATCCTTCTGGTATTTGTACACCTTCAATAATTTGCAACAAGTGAATGGTGTCCCGTATATATGAGGGTATGGATAGGACAAAGGGTCTAATGTGTTCGTCCACGAGGCGTGACAGATTTCCTGTGATGACCCAGTTGCCCGAAATTATGGGTCTCCCCGGAGGGTCACTGGTATGTTTGTGGATCTTGGGTAGGGCATAGAAGGTTGGCACCCTAGGGTGGGGGATACGTATGAAGTCAAGAGTTTGTTTTGAAATAGCTTTGTTATAGAATGCTTCATCAACAAATGTGTAAAATTTTTTCTTAAATGCTTCAATGATATCCGAGCCAAGTGGACGGTACCACTCCCTATTACCCAAAATCCTCATACACATATGGCTGTATTTGTCATTGTCCATTAAGACTATGTCCCCCCCTTTGTCCGATGACTTTATAGTGATTTCATGGTTATTAAGCAAATTTTGTAGGGCAAGTTTCTCATTTTGAGTCAAGTTGTCAGAAGTGGAAGACACAGATTTTAATTTTTTAATCTCTTGACATGTCATCTTTAAAAAGGTGGAAATCCCTTGATTAGAGCTCGGTGTAGGATATATTGAAGAGGTTTTTTTGAGGGAGGATTTTTTGGGAGGAATTGGTGTTTGTGAGGTAGAAGTGTCCGTGAGGAGAGTTTCTAGATCTATGGTGTCAAAAAGGTCTTTAGGTTCATTTTCCTCGAGCAATGAATTAAGGTTGTCCAATGCTCGTCTTTCACTGAGGGTTCGAAAGCCCTCTGTGTCAGGTCTAGTTTTGTCAAACATGCTCTTTAGGAGAAGTTTTCGTGTATAGAGGTGAAGGTCTTTAATTATTTCAAACTTGTCTGTTTTGTTTGTCGGGACGAAAGAGAGACCTTTAGACAGGACTGAAATTTCATCCTGTGTAAGTGGGTGGGAAGAAAGGTTAACAATATTTAAATTAGTGGGGTGATGAGGTGCTAAAGTGGTGGCCGTGACAAAGGGGTGGGGAAGTTTCCCTGATTTTTAGGAAAAAACATAGTGGGAATTTTTGGGGTGGTGGAAACGCCTTCATCCAGTCCGGTAGTACCCATGCCCACCTCCACCACCTCTTGTGGGCCTGGGTCATTTCCAACAGCCGAGGAGGGCTCATCTGTGTGGTGTTTAGGTGTGCATTTATTGGTGCCCGGTGTGAAGGAGTTGTCATTGTCCCGTCCCCTTTTAGGTTTTCTCATGCGTCTATTTTTAAAAGATCGAGAGGAAGTCATAGATGACAAGGATGAGCTATCTGATACATCAGTATGTGCAGTATTCTGTGTAGATTTGGATTTATGTGGACCGCCTTTGTTGTTAGGCTTATGAACGTGGGAGGACCACTTATAAGCTCTTCCTTCATCAAAAGCTTGTTTATCCGCATATATTTAAGCTCTTTTTTGGTAAGAATGGATTTATTGAAGAGCTCAATATGGGTCTTAAGTTTATCATTGAGCTCTTGGAAGGTGGCATGGGCCTGCAAGGGTTTTATTCTAGAGTAAATTTTGTCAATGTTGGAGTTGATATCAATTAGTCTTTTTTGGTACTCTCCAATTAAGAGTTTCATCATTGTATTTGAACAAGATTTTAAATTATTTTCCCATGCTAATTTGAATGAGGAATCTACATTCTCAATATCTTTGGGATATACAACATACCTGCCACCTTGTTCTTGGAGTACAAATACAGCTTCTCTAAATCTACTTCCCATGTGTAAGACTGAGGGGATTCATTCCTCAGTTCACATCCTATGAATTGAGCTATTTAGGCATGGCTGAACAAATACCCTTGGCCTGACGTTTACATCTACTGGTGTCCATGTCTATCAGACTTGAATATATATCTGTAAGTACACATGCTTGTATATATTTTTCCTATCTATGTATATCCCTTTTTTTGCAAATTATACATGTGTTATATTACCACTGTGCTTATATCAATTGCTTTTTGAAAAAATACATTTTAACAATATTGACATAATACTCTCCCCTTTTCCCTCTCTTTTCCCCTTCCTTGATAGAATACTGAAAAGTTTGCTACACTATTAACCTTGAAGAAGGATATATAAAATGTCAAAAGCACTTTCTTTTGGCTTCCGAAACATGTCGGTGATACAAGTCTAGCAATTTTTTCTATTGAGATGTATTATTGTTTTTACATTTTTTGTATTTTCATTGCTATATTTATCATTTTGTAATAATAAAGTGAATATTTTTTTACGCAATTGAGGTGTATCCCCATTTATCTATTCCTCTGTGTCCGCATTATCCCCTGGGGCTTATTTTCTTCTGGTAAATGTATGAATGTCAATAAAAGTTTGGAATTTGTTTAATTTAGTTTTTGGAGCATAGTTTAGGCCTTAAATAAGTGATTCTACTTCCTCTGGGACTAACTTAGCCTTACACAGTTGCTACACTCTCCTCCTTTTTAATTTGATTGATCTCCTCCCTCTTCTCTTTCCTCTTCTACATTCATGCTTCTTTTTCTGTATTGGATGTTCTCCCTCCTAAAAAATAGTTTAGACCATTTACCGTACTGGTGTAAGAAGGGGGTGGAGGTCCCTAAAATTTACCATTATTATATGGACCACTCACATCTTTTCTTGTACCATTAAAGGAAACCAGATTGATAAGCCCCAGATTCACCATATTGTCTTCCCGGTGTAGTGAGGTAATTCATTTAGTGATAATTACTCCCTCCTTGGGGCATTTCCTCTAACAGATAGCCACTATAACATCTATTTTGTTGACGAGGTCAATAGGGATGTTGATCCAAATATCAGTTGCCAATCTCATCATCGTCCATCTTGTACAAAGGTTCAACTCTGTTATATGTTGAAACCTCAGAAGTCCTTCTCTGGGAAAAAAGGACCTAACAGAGCCTTTTACTTTACTTTACTTGCGGATGTTCATAACCCGACCTGGCTTAGGGTGGGGGTTCAACCTCCTTGTTTTTCCTATTAGGAGTTTTCCTTTTATTTTTTGATTTTGATTGTTATTTGTAATTGCGAGGTTTCAAGCATTTGCCACTTAAACAACTCCCCATCCCTGTAGTCATTAAGGTCCTTATTTTACTTCTTCCTTTTGTTGTATTTTTGTTCATTCTTAGTATTCTCTATCACCATTTTTTTAACTTTTCTGATTCTGCTCAATACGCTTCCTTTCCCTTAAGGGGGATTATCTTTTCCTTAAGCTTATTCACTGCTGTATCCAACAATAATATTTTTTTCTGTTTTCTTAAAACTAAAAATTTGAATAAACCAGCCCTGTATCATTAAAAAAATTATACCATTCTCAGTCATCAGTGTGGTCATCAGCTTCTGGTTGTACTTCCCAACGTAGAGATCGCTGGACCATTTTCTTGAAGGAAATGTCCCACCAGCTGCAAAAGCAGCCCATGTATGCGCTACAAATAATTATCTAATACATAAACTTCATCTACATCTATGGAGCATTTTGCTCTCATATAAAACATATCCATATTGATGTTGTTAATAATAAAATCCAATCAGCTGCTAGACACAGAATATCAAAAGAAATGGTGATGATGCATTTTCTATATAGATATGTGGAATCACAGTGTGTTTGCCCACAGGAAAATGCCCGCCAAACTATAGCAAAATGGCAGAAATGCACTTCCTGTATAGACATGTGCAATCACAGTGTGTTTTCCCACATAAAAATGGCTGCCAGACTTTGGCAATATGCTGCCATTTAACAACTCCATTCAATCTAATTGAGATGTGTATATATATGGAAATTGTTGCAATCAGCACTCTTTGACCCCTGATGATGCGCTAGAGTGTGAAATGCATTGGGTGGAGTTTAGAGTGCTGACGTCAAGCCATCACATGAACTCTGTGTGGCAGCCACATTTGTAAGTGCTGTGGATTTTTGGTTGTTTTTAACCTATGTTTTGTACTGCATGCAGAGATTTTAAATAAATACTTGGAGGTTATTGCAATGAAACATATTGTATTGTTATGGACTTTGCAATGAGAATTTCTTAGTAAAGTTTAAAAAAATTCTAAGCCTGGTCTGAAGTTATTCAAGGGGTGCATAGTAGAGTATGGCATATCAGAAGAACAGGGCCTGTAAAGCACAATTATGTACAAAGCAATGCCACTACTATAGGTTAACTTGGCAAGTCAGAGGAGGAATGCAGTTGCCACTGGTAACCGGTATTTAGTGCAAAGTGAATAACAGCAGGTCAGAAGCATGGTACAGTAACTAGTATAGGTAACAGGTTTTCTGGTAGCGAGGAGGTCAGTGTTCTCGCTCTCTCCCTAGCAGTCAGTTTCCCCAAAATAACTTAAAGTTAATTATGAGCAAGCATGAGGTCTGCCCTAGTGCTCGGCAGGACCCCATTCTGTCACTTGGAGTGAGGTGGCAGAGGTATACTGGACTGGTGGAGAGGCCATAAGCTCAGAGATCTCCCTCCCAAATTCAGCATACATCAGGAAACATATGTAATAACACAGGATAACACATTTCACAGAAGAACTCTGTATGTTTTACTACTGCACACAGTGTACGGCTCATCTATTAGCCGAGGTACTACCATATTGTTTGACTTACACATGAACACGTCTCCGCCATGCATGGCAAAAGGTACCCCCACAACTGGCTTAATGTTTCAATGTCTCATTCAAGCCAGGCAGTATTATGCCCCGTACACATGAGCAGAATTTCTGTTGAATTGTTTCCGAGCAGCGTGGTTTTTTGCGCGTCCGAATTGCATACAGATGAATGGAATTCCCGTCAAGAACTTTTTCCGACGCAAAAATAGAGAACCAGCTCTCAATCTTTGGCTGGCTGAAATTCAGACAGAAAAAGTTAGATGGAGCATACACACGGTTGGAATATCCGACCAAAACCTCCCATCACACTTTTTTGACGGAAATTCCGCTCGTGTGCATGGGGTATTAGTGTCTGTTAACATCTGTACCCATCTTGTTTTACTCCTGTAAGAAGAACTGGTCAATATTACCTTCTTCATCACTTACATTGATGTGTTCTAATGCAAAAAATGCAATATGTAAAAGGCACCACATACACAGGTCATTAACCACTTCAGCCCCGGAAGAATTTACCCCCTTCCAGACCAGAGAACTTTTTGCATAACTGCATCGCTTTAACTGACAACTGCGCGGTCGTGTGACATTGCACCCAAACAAAATTGATGTCCCTTTTTTCCCACAAATAGAGCTTTCTTTTGGTGGTATTTGATCACCTCTGCGTTTTTTATTTTTTGCGCTATAAACAAAAGAAGAGCGACAATTTTGGAAAAAAAGCAATATTTTTTACTTTTTGCTATAATAAATATCCCCAAAAAATATATATAAAAAAAATGTATTTCTCAGTTTATGCCGATATGTATTCTTATACATATTTTTGGTAAAAAAAATCGCAATAAGCGTATATTGTTTGGTTTGCACAAAAGTTATAGCGTCTATGTGACAGACCTAGCCGGGGGAAGAGACTTTTGGAGGGGACTGTATGCTAGCCTCTTGCCGATCGATCGGGGGCCCTTGCATTTGGGGGAACGGTGCTCTTTGTGAGCTGTATGTCTGGGGACCCTGGATTTGCCATATTGGAATAGTGGCTGATTCATAATGCTGGGACAGATACTGTTAGGAGATGCTGATGTAAATTCCAACTCCTGTCTGTCTATTGTCTGCTAAAATGTGTATTGTAAATAAGTCTACTGTGGGATCTAAGAGTCATTAGATCCCCATTGTTATTTGTGTTAATTAACTCTGCTATTGTGTGAAGAAGAGTCTATGTTGATTGTGATAATGTTGATTGGATTTTCTGAACTACAAGACGGCCAGTCTGGCCTAACGGTCATGTCTGAGTCATCTAGTCTGTCTAAAGGGATTAGTTGATTAGCTCATGTTAATTAGGTTAATTAGGTTACAGCTGTATTGTTAGAGTAATATGAGCAGGAGGTCTGCACCTACACTTTGAGTGTATAAAAGCCTGTATTTTGTCAATAAAGAGAGATTGCTGGTTGAACTTACATACAGCCTGCCTGGTGTTTGTTCTGAGCTATCACAACTGTGTTAGAACGGCACATAGCTGTAATTCTAATCCCGGAGCATTGGAGGACCGAGCAATCAGATGGTGCGATCTGCATTCTGATTCTATAGCAGCAGAGGAGTGTCGGGAGAGTGGAACCGAGCGAGCAAGGGGCTCGTTACATTGGTTGGCAGCCGTGGGATTTGCTCTCCAGTTACTAGGACACTCCAAACCAGCCTGCAGGAGAGCCACGCTGAAAGATTTACTTTAGAGCCGTGGAGGGAATGGTGGGATCGTGCTTCCTTGCCGTGAACACATCCAAACCATCACCTGGATCCAAGGTAGCAGGATAGCAGGAGAGGAGAAATACCAGCCACCATGGATGAGGAATTCAGAAGGAGGTTGCGAGAGGAGATACAGCACTGAGGACCAGTATCAGAGCAGGTCCTGCTAGGATGGTTTGATTCTGTCCGCTGTGAGCTCTGGAAGGAAGCGCTAGCCCGTGAGCAGCGACACCAGGGAAAAGTTCTCCCCTCCGTCCATGTGAGGTACTGGTCGCAGTATGAAGTGCGAATGCTGTTTTTGGGGGAGCAGCCAAACCAGGAGTGGACAGCCAAGTTAAGCAGGCTGATCCAGGCAGAAATGCGGTTGGACGAGAGCTACAGAGCCCTCCAGTGGTATGTAGCCCAAGTGTGCCCATGGACGGCAGATGACAGCCCCACAGAAGGCTTTGACTATGATGGCCTGGGATTGTTATACTGGAGGCTGTCCAGGGACCCTGACTTTGGAAGTGATCGGGAGTGGCATTTGAAGGAAATAATGGAGCACAGAGAGCGGAGACTGAATGTCTCAGAAGTGCACTGGAAGATTTGGAGTTTCTGGCCGTTCAGGAATGGGAGTTGGAGATCGCCTACAAACAGCTGTTAGACTCTGCTCAGCAGCAGGGTGGTGCTCCCTTTGCCTGGGACTATCAGGAAATACCAGTTGACAACTCTGAAATCCTGGCTGAAGAGTTGACAATGTGGCAGAGTAACGGTGTGCTTTGCCAACCTGCACCTGCAGCTATGGAGGCGGAGGTCTTATGGCAGATGCAGCAAGTGCTGACTGACCTTGATGAACCTGTTTCTGCATTGGATGATCTTGGATGGAGATATGTGCCTGTCCAGCAGAATGCCAGAGAATCGACAGTGGAAAATCTGAAGATTGCCGTCCCCAAACCTGAAGTGCTGACAACAGGGCAGAGCTCTGCTAACCTGTGCCCAGCACTGATAGCATCTTCTGGGTTCCATGGAGAGGAGATGGTGAACCTTTATCCCCAGACACCAGTTGCAGAGACAGGGGATTTGATAGACTTTTCTGCTGAGGAAGAACAACCTGGTGAGCCTCCAGCAGAATAAGAGCTGTTATTAGGGCCAAACTTCACTATGTTCTGCCCAGCACCAACAGAAGTATCTGTGAAGTCACAAGGAACTCCCCCAGCTGAAGCGCTGGCAACCGGACAGAGGGTCCAAGATCTCTGCCCTACACCTGCGGCGGTTCTGGAGGCTCAGGGTGAGAAGGAGGGGGTCATGTCCCAGCAGCAGAGCAGGATACAGGGGGAGAAGGGAGAGGAGGTGTTCGTCATCCCTCCCCAACAGTTAGCCGGAGCAGATGGTGTGGGGTTTCCAGCAGAAGGCCGAGTACTGCTGGACTCTGCCCTCAACTAACAGAAGATGGATGTCCTGTGAAGGTGGATGGGACTTCAGTCTTCACCTGTATACCTCAGGGATGCTGGGCAGTCGGCCCAGATCCCCAACAGCATGACGGAGTGAGCCCAGACACCCTGTCTTCTCTCCAGCGGCAGAAAGGACTCCAGGGAGAAGGGCCAGTCCAGGCCTCTCCCCAGCGGCAGATATGTTCTCTGAGAGAGGCAGAGGTTGGCTGGGTGAGTAATACTTTGTTTGGAACAATTTGTTTGGGGTACTGTGTGGGTACAGGCATTAGAGGACTGGAACTACTGACTAACTTCAGAGTCAACCCGTCTGGGGTCTCCTCCTGTGTTAGTCTCCTGCCAAAAGGGGAGAAATGTGACAGACCTAGCCGGGAAAGAAACTTTTGGAGGGGACTGTATGCTAGCCACTTGCCGATCGATCAGGGGCCCTTGCATTTGGGGGAACGGTGCTCTTTGTGAGCTGTATGTCTGGGGACCCTGGATTTGCCATATTGGAATAGTGGCTGATTCATAATGCTGGGACAGATACTGTTAGGAGATGCTGATGTAAATTCCAACACCTGTCTGTCTATTGTCTGCTAAAATGTATATTGTAAATAAGTCTACAATGGGATCTAAGAGTCATTAGATCCCCATTGTTATTTGTGTTAATTAACTCTGCTATTGTGTGAAGAAGAGTCTATGTTGATTGTGATAATGTTGATTGGATTTCCTGAACTACAAGACGGCCAGTCTGGCCTAACGGTCATGTCTGAGTCATCTAGTCTGTCTAAAGGGATTAGTTAATTAGCTCATGTTAATTAGGTTAATTAGGTTACAGCTGTATTGTTAGAGTAATATGAGCAGGAGGTCTGCACCTACACTTTGAGTGTATAAAAGCCTGTATTTTGTCAATAAAGAGAGATTGCTGGTTGAACTTACATACAGCCTGCCTGGTGTTTGTTCTGAGCTATCACAACTGTGTTAGAACGGCACATAGCTGTAATTCTAATCCCGGAGCATTGGAGGACCGAACAATCAGATGGTGCGATCTGCAATCTGATTCTATAGCAGCAGAGAAGTGTCGGGAGAGTGGAACCAAGCGAGCAAGGGGCTCGTTACAGTCTAACAAAAAAGGGGATAGATTTCTGGCATTTTTAATATTATTTTTTTTATTAGTAATGGCGGCGATCTTTTTATCATGACTGCGGGTTAAGTGTATAGAAAAAACATGAAGAGAAAAAGAGGGCAAACAGCCCGGACAGGATTCTTCAAGAGGAACAAAACTGGTTTTATAGCAAAAAATAATAATTATTTTATTATAAATAATTCCACCATCAAGAAAAGATATGTTTAAAAAGAAGAGAGATACCTCCACCACATGGTTATATAAACTGATAACGTTATCAGAACATGGAAAGCAACACCAGCCTCACATTCATTCAAACCCCAATCACACAGATGTCAGCTAAGTAGCAGTTAATACAATACGTCCACTAGTAGTATGTGTATATTAGAACTCAAAGGTTTAGCATCATTTTGAATAATCATGGATCTGCAGCTGAAAACTTTTGTATAGTAAAAATAAAAGCCACTTTCCGAAAGTCTTGAAATGAAAACCACAGGACAAAAAGATATACACATAGTTTTGCCGAAAAGCAGTTTTTAATAAAGTGAGAAGAGTGCTTTCAGAGGGGATTCATTATTCATATAGAGTACAATAGAGAGCCAAGTATAAGGGATTATTGTGGTGCCAAGAATACAACAATACAAAATTATAAAAATAATTAAGTTTATTACAATTGATTAAAATACAATTCATAGGTAGTACAAAAATTAGAGGAGTATAAAAATATCTGTACAACCAATGGTAGATAGAGGTAGGTCAGGGTGTCCCTACTAGTTTTGCCAAGGCATTGGCTTCATCAGGGAACAGAGTATGACAAAAAATGGTTGTAGTTCTACAAAAAGAAAAACATATAAACATTAATTAAACAAAGAATATAAAAATGGACAACACTGTGTATGTCAATGGGTGACTGTACAAAGGGGCTATACAGGTACGGTCCCCTCCCAAATAAACCTTCCCCTAGGTGGAAAGCCGTCCAGTGGACACCGAGCAAAATGTTACCACAACATACCCAAGGAGCCCAACGGGGCAAGATGGACACAATTCACCGTCACAGGAATGGTCGCCCTTCACTGCCTATAGTATGGCTGCAGAGGGCTTGATAAAAAAAAAACCTTGTAGAAAACTGTAAAAAGTACACAAATATAAGGCTACGGAATGCTCAACTATTTTCAAAGAGAGAGAGGACAATGCCTAAATACTTACCAAAATACACAGGTATACTGTCAAATGGCCGGGATGCTGGAAAGATCAATAATGAATGGTCAAACCGTATGGGGCAATTATGCTGGTGAATTCATCAACATCACTGGATTAAAAGAAAGAGAGAAAGAAATATGTTAGGGGGAGGTGAGGGGACTAAATAGCAATAAGGCTAGTGATGCAAAAAGGGAAAAATATTGTCAGCAAGCTTAGTCAAAAGCCCTACCTCCATGAGGGAAGTTAGGAAAGTGCCCATCAGTTTGAAATAAGACAAGGGCAGTGTAAAACTGCTACAGACTTGAGCAGAGGCTGGGATAAATGGAAGGGACATTCACACCAACTACGGTGCATAAGCCTGTTGATTGGAATAAACATAAGTCCCAGTAAATAAAGGTAACAGTTAATGTCCTTGTAAAATTAAAGGGTTTTACAACTGCCCAAAATGGCGACATGATTCCCAAAAATCAAAGATCAAATTTACCTGCAACAGACAGGTCCAGCACAGCAGCGTTCCAGTAAGTCGGCAACAGCAGACTGATAGCAATCATATTTAAAGCCCCCCACCTGATTGGCAACAACAATTAGCCAATCAGGAGTGGACAAAGAGCGGCCCATGCGCCTGCGCACTGACCACCGCACAATGCCTACAAACCCCAGAGGGCCTAGCGCCGAGTAGGTGCATCAGAGGACAGAGGCCGTTCTACGCATCCAGACAAGGGCTCAGCTGAGCCGTGGGTCTGCCCAGGGGGCGGCAAGGAACCAGCGACCATGGGAAGGATGGTAAAGGAGGCTGATGTACCGAACGGAGGGCAGGGGCGGAGATAGGCCGAGAGGCGGGCTGGCTGTTTTAAACAGCCAGCCCTTGGGTGTCCATACAGCCATGGGCTGTGACTGGGCAAACCAACCTGAGACGGGGAGGGGGCCAGCAAGCCCTGAGGGAGACCAAGATGAGAAAATGACAATGAGATGGCAGGGAAATAGGAAAAGGACCAGACAAGGAGATGCCAAGCGGTGCTCCTAAAGCCAGACAGTTCAGCCAACCAGTCAGTCACCCAGACAAAATGCACAGTGCTATAGATCAAACCACAAGGAATTGTTAATACAAATAAACAGTACATATAGTGAAAAAAGAAAAAAAAAAGGGAAGTGTAAGCATGAAGATCAAGAGTATATAAATATGTATATATATGTAAACTAAACTAAATTGAACTATAAAACCAAAATGGAGAGTATAGATGTGTATTTAAGAAAAAAGAAGGGAAGAAAAAAATTAAAAAATAAAAATAAAGGGACAAAATGAACAAACAGCTAATATCAGGAAAGGTGATATTGCGAAATGGAAAAATAATGGGGAACTAGCACATGTGTTAGACCCCGAGATGTTAAAGGAGCCAGTAAAACAGTGATTGTCCTGATGATGGAATGGGGAGACAAGGTGAAAACATAAGGAAGAACCGAACGCACAAACTAAATCAAACCCAATAGGAACCAAGCTAAACAAGTTAGGTGAATTTATATTTTATAAAAAGGATTTAAAGCTTATATATTCGTTCAGGCCAGGATATTTAATAGCATCCAAACAATGTATCCATCTAGTTTCCAACTGTAATAGGGTGACATCGATACTGCCTCCTCGGGCATGTACAGGTACATGTTCAAGCGCTGTAAATCGTACATTAGGGTCACAATCGTGTTGGGTAGCAATATGTCTATTGAGTGCTATGGTGGTGAGTCGTTTATGAAGTGGCATGATATGATCCTTAATGCGCTTAATGAATGGACGTTTCCTCTTACCGACGTAAAGACATCCACAAACGCAAAGAGACCACTCCAATGGTTTTACAAGTAACTCGATGTTTGTCGGAATTAATTTGACCATTCAGGAGAGTAACATCTCTAGAGTTGATGATGAAGGGGCAGATGTCACAGCACCCACGGGAGAGTGGCAGAGTTCACTGGGTTTTTTCGTGTATGATGACTTGTAACCAGACGGTCACTCAGAGGGAGCCCGACGGTGCATAATCTCGGGGTAAGCTTTTACATACTTACTAATAGTAGAATCGGCGGTCTTGATAATGGCTCTAGATTGTATATGTTGTTTAGAGAACTGGGATATGATATGAACTGATCGATCAGATTTAGGGGGTTGTTTTGAGTGAATAAGATCTTGTCTGTTAAGTTTGACTACACTATTAAATGACCTTTTGAGTAGGGATCGGCTGTAGCCTCTTTGCTAGAGTCTATTATGTAAATCTTTGGATGCTTGATAGAAATCATGAACCAAGGTGCAGTTTCTCCTGAGTCGAAGAAACTGGCTATAAGGGATACTATACAGGAGAGGCTGTGGATATGCACTAGTGGCATGTAGTAGTGTGTTGCCCGCAGAGGGCTTACGGTACAAGGACAAGTGAAGAGTTCCATCATTATCAACATGGATCTGCAAGTCCAGGAAGTTAATCCTGGACTGACTGCATTCCATAGTGAAAGTGAGATTATAATCGTTGATGGCCAATTGGTCAATCTATCCTTTCCCCCACCTGTTTCCTTTAAGCCCAAGTCTCGCGCATTCCCACTAATTCAGTCCAATCCTAATATTTGGGCGTTCGTCAAACAAACCACCCATTAGATAAAACATCTCAATTTGGATAACTCCCAAGGACATAATTTATCCTTTAAACATCGCAAAGCTCTCAGGGACCTTCAATGTCACCCTGACTTGATCATTAAGCCGGCTGACAAAGGTGGCAATGTCGTTCTCATGGATGTCCAGGCTTATGAACGCATGTGCCTGGACAACCTTAACAACTGACATTGGTTCCCGGCCCATTTCTAAAACCCTTATTCAAAACTTCATCTGTGAGTACTATGATTTAATTTTTAAAGCTTATCAATTGGGCACAATTGATTTAAAAATACCTGGAACTATTTGAATGTAAAGGATCCAAAGATACCCACTTTTTACTCCCTCCCAAAAGTGCATAAGTCTCTACAACATCCCCCTGGACGACCAATTGTTTCGAGTTGTTCCAGTTTAACTGAGAATGCAAGTGCTCTAGTAGATAAATATTTAAATCCGCATGTCACATCCTTGTTCTCTTATGTCCAAGACACCATTGACCTACTCAGAAACATCCATTCATTAAGCGCATTAAGGATCATATCATGCCACTTCATAAACGACTCGCCACCACAGCTCTCAATAGACATATTGCTACCCAACACGATTGAGACCCTAATGTACGATTTACAGCGCTTCAGCATTCCATCATCAGGACAATCACTGTTTTACTGGCCCCTTTAACATCTCGGGGTCTAACACATGTGCTAGTTCCCCGTTATTTTTCCACTTCGCAATATCACCTTTCCTGATATTAGCTGTTTGTTCATTTTGTCCCTATATTTTTATTTTTTTATTTTTTTCTTCCCTTCTTTTTTCTTAAATACATCCATACTCTCCGTTTTGGTTTTATAGTCCAATTTAGTTTACATATATATATATATATATATATATACATATTTATATACTCTTGATCTTCATGCTTACACTTCCCATGTATTTTTCTTTTTGCACTATATGTACTGTTTATTTGCATTAACAATTCCTTGTGGTTCGATCTATAGCACTGTGCATTTTGTCGCTGGGTGACTGACTGGTTGGCTGAACTGCCTGGCTTTAGGAGCACCGCTCGGCATTTCCTTGTCCGGTCCTTTTCCTATTTCCTCCCGTCCCTGCCATCTCACTGTCACTTTCTCATCTGCCCTTGGTCTCCCTCGGGGCTTGCTGGCCCCCTCCCCACCTCGGGTTGGTTCGCCCAGTCACAGCCCATGGCTGTATGGACACCCAAGGGCTGGCGCTAGGCCCTCTGGGGTTTGTAGGCATTGTGCAGTGGTCAGTGCGCAGGCACTCCTGATTGGCTAATTGTTGTTGCCAATCAGGTGGGGGGCTTTAAATATGATTGCTATCAGTCTGCTGTTGCCGACTTACCAGGACGCTGCTGTGCTGGACCTGTCTGTTGCAGGTAAATTTGATCTTTGATTTTTGGGAATCATTTCGCCATTTGGGGCAGTTGTATAACCCTCTAATTTTACAAGGACATTAACTGTTACCTTTATTTACTGGGACTTATGTTTATCCCAATCAACAGGCTTATGCACCGTAGTTGGTGTGAATATCCCTTTCATTTATCCCAGCCTCTGTTCAAGTCTGTACCAGTTTTACACTGCCCTTGTCTTATTTCAAATTGATGGGCACGCTCCTAACTTCCCTCATGGAGGAATGGCTTTTGACTAAGCTTGCTGACAATATTTTTCTCTTTTTGCATCACTAGCCTTATTGCTATTTAGTCCCCTCACCTCCCCCTAACATATTTCTTTCTCTCTTTCTTTTAATCCAGTGATGTTGGTGAATTCACCAGCATAATTGCCCCATATGGTTTGACCATTCATTATTGATCTTTCCAGCATCCCGGCCATTTGACAGTATACCTGTGTATTTTGGTAAGTATTTAGGCATTGTCCTCTCTCTCTTTGAAAATAGTTGAGCTTTCCATAGTCTTATATTTGTGTACTTTTTACAGTTTTCTACCGGGTTTTTTTTTATCAAGCCCCCTGCAGCCATACTATAGGCAGTGAAGGGCGACCATTCTTGTGATGGTGGATTGTGTCCATCTCGCCCCGTTGGGCTCCTTGGGTATGTTGTGGTGACGTTTGTTTGGCTTGGTGTCCACTGAATGGCTTTCCACCTGGGGGAGGGTTTATTTGGGAGGGGGCCGTACCTGTATAGCCCCTTTGTACAGTCACCCATTGACATATACAGTGTTTTCCATTTTTATATTCTTTAATCTTTATATGTTTTTCTTTTTGTAGAACTACAACCATTTTTTGTCATACTCTGTTCCCTGATGAAGCCAATGCCTTGGCGAAACTAGTAGGGACACCCTGACCTACCTCTATCTACAATTGGTTGTACAGATATTTTTAATGCTCCTCCAATTTTTGTACTTCCTATGAATTGTATTTTTAATCAATTGTAATAAACTTAATTATTTTTATAATTTGTATGTCAGGTCAATACATGGTGGTGAAAGAAAAATGTTGGGAAGATATTTCACTCTGGGTTACATAGTTACATAGTAGGTGAGGTTGAAAAAAGACACAAGTCCATCAAGTCCAACCTATCCAGGTTCTGGATGGAAAGGTCATTGCTGGGAAGGAAGCACCTGGGTATTATTTGGGACATAAACAAGTTTGTTTCTTTGTCCTAAAGGATATCGATGTAACATTAGTCATGGAACTAGGGTGTTCCTTGAACCTAACAATAGGTAGAGGTGCATGGTATACCCTGGGCATGGTCTCTGGAATCCAGGCACAGGGATGGAATTTTGTGGTTTGTCATTGTTTCAGGGTTATATGTGTTAGACCCGACATTTATGGAAGACTCGACATTTATATAGGAAGCTCTCGCATTTATCTATGCAAGCTGAGGGACGAATTGACCGTAAGGTCTCTGCGTAAAAGTTAGAGGCTTTGCTGCCAATTCAGAGCCCTGAAATACCGCTGACATGCCAAAATTGTGGTAGGAAAGACCATTGTGAGCAAGCCTGTCTAATCCTGACCCGTATTTACAGTAAAGGGTTATAGGAGGTTGGGAGCGGGATGCGTGATTTGATTGGTCACATACATATGTATTAATTGTGGTAATGGGTTGATTTAGGTTGTGGTATAGTGTGACATATGTGTATTTTAGGTTAGTAATATGGGTAAGGGCCTCCTTGAGACTCTATCTGAAAGCTGGTATCAGGAACTATGAATCAGACCAAGACAGAAGTATAGTTAAATCACACTTGTTTAATAATAATAATAATAATAATAATAAGGTAAACAGAGTAAACATAGACAAAAGAAGCCAGAGTTTAGTAACCAGATCGGGTAGTCAGCCAAGCAAATGTCAGAGAGTCAGAGATAAACGTAGTAGTACAGCAAGCAGGATAAGGAGCCAGAAGGAACGTCAGCCGAGCAAGTCTTCAACAGGAACACTGGAAAAAGTCTCTGAGATGTTGACAAAGGTGAAGGCAGAGATCAAGTGAGCTGGACGGCTTTAAGTAGGCAGGACTGACAAGCAGAATCAATAACAGCTGGGTAGCTGTGGAGAGAGATGGGAGCTGGCAATTAGCCGACAGCTGAGCGGCCAGCTCAGAGAAGGAAGGGCTGAGCCCAGCCCTGACAGCTGGTTAATGTGTTGCTCTGAGTGTGTGCTGGTGAATGGTGAGTTAATGCACACCCCTTGCCTGTACTGCACCCTGTCCTGAAGAAACCGAAGATACAGAATGGTGACACGGAAGCTGTCGCTGAAGAATGATGGTGGTGTGTGACTCAGTGGCAAAGCGGCACATGTTGGGAAGCACAACCTATTGAGACCATTATGGACTGTTCCATAGGAGCTGTTTCTTAAGGACCTGTTGGAAAACCTAACACGTTAAGAAACTATGTTCCATAGGAGCCGTGTCTGAAGAAGGGTGGTATGCGCCCTTTAAGCGCAAAGTGGCATATGTTGGAATTCAACATGATTTAAGATCATATTTATGGTATTTCATCCCCTGGTTGATACAGGCAGACGACCCCAAGTTGGAATGTAACCAATTACACATCAAAGCTTTGTAGAATATCAGAATAACAAGAGCTTGGCTCAAGCCCACCTGATGTGATATGTGTGATTACAAACTTCAAAAGAGCCACTGCTGTCAAGATGACTGATGGGTTGAGCTACAGAAGATCAAAGGCCAAGATGTCTATGAAGATTTGCCCCAGCTCGGACAGTGGCGATTCATGGACAAACGCTGCCCCCTAGTTGACAATACAGCATGCTTCCTGGAGAATGGACAGATATTAGAAGGACTACCGCTTGGCAATACCTCATTGGACAGGAGGCAAGAGAGGGTGGCTACGAGTGGGTGTGAATGTGAGTAAAAAGGGCACACAGAAGAGAAATAGTCTCCTCCTTTGGATCTTGGCTTGGGCCTAATGCCGTGTACACACGAGTGGACTTTATGGCAGACTTTGCCTGGCGGACGGGATTTCGTCGGACAATTCGATCATGTGTGGGCTCCAGCGGACTTTGTTTGCTCAAAAGTTGGATGGACTTAGATTTGAAACATGTTTTAAATCTATCCGACGGACTCTTCTTTCTAGTGGACAAACCGGTCGTCTGTGTGCTAGTCCGACGGAGTCAAACTGACACATGCTCTGAAGCAATTACAAGACGGAAGCGCTCAGTCTGGTAAAACTAGCCTTCGTATTGAAGCTAGCACATTCCTCTTCTGTGATCTTTTAATACAGCGCTTTTTTTTTCTTTATAATGCAAGAGGAATGTAGTTGTTTTGGTGCTTTTTATTCACACAGAGTTCTCACAAACTACTTTCTTCATGATTTATCCTCATGCCATGACTAATATGATATTTTTTAAAAGCCAGATCTCCATAAATAAAGTATTAAATTAGATTTTGGACTCATCTTTTTTTTTTAGATTTAAACACTATCTATTTTACAATGTGTGCTAAATTATACAATTTTTTTTTTTTTTTTGTAGTTTCAAGTTACCACAATAACCTTAATATTTTGTGTTGTTTTAATGAACCTTAATGAGGTTGGTGTCCCTTGTTAATTAGACATAGGGGGGTTTATTTTCCAAAGGCAAATTCATTTTTCACTACAAGTGCAAATTGTACTTGGAATTGCACATAAAGAGCATTTGGAAGTGCATTCGCTGTGGATCCGAGGGGCACATGTAAGGACCACAAAAAAAAAAAAACCTTTCTCTTGCACATGTTTGTATGATAAAATCAGCAGAGCTTCCCCTCATTTCAGCTCTTCCCATCAGATTTACAGTGACTGCACTTCCAACAAGTGCACTTGCAGTGCAATTTCTAAAGTGCACTTTTCACTAGTACTTTGCACTTGATTTTCTAAATGATTTAGCCTTTTGGAACAAACACACATAGGGGTTGATTTACAGTTGCCCTCTGGAAGAGCAGTTGCTCCAGAGCTTAGTAAATGAGCAGAAGCTCTGCTGACTTCTATCATCCAATCATGTGCAAGCAAAAATGCTGTTTTTTGAATTTTCCTTGCACAGGATTGGGTACTCTTTGCAAAGTCAAGCCTTACCTCATTTACTAAGCTCTGGAGTAGACATGTGCAGGATGAAAAAATTTGTTTAGTTTCGTTTCGATTCGTTATTTAACTTAATTCGTTTAGTTAAATTCGTTGCATTCATTACATTCGTTTTCGGAATTCGTTTCGTTTCGTATTCGAATTCGAAAAAATTCGACCGCATTCGAAAAAATTCGACCGCATTCGAAAAAATTTGATCGTATTCGAAAGAAACTATCAAATTCGAAAAAATTCTAACACATTCGAAAAAAACTGTAAAATTCGAAAAAATTCTACCACATTCGAAAAAAACTATCAAATTTGAAAAAATTCTACCACATTCGAAAAAAACTATCAAATTCGAAAAAATTCTACCACATTCGAAAAAAACTGTCAAATTCGAAAAAATTCTACCACATTCGAAAAAAACTATCAAATTCGAAAAAATTCTACCACATTTGAAAAAAACTGTCAAATTCGAAAAAATTCTACCACATTCGAAAAAAACGATAAAATTCGAAAAAAACAATAACTGAATTTGAAAAAGTAAACTATATATAACCATTTTGCGAAATTTGAAATTCGTATAGAATGAAATCGAATTCCAATAGAAAAGATTAGGATAGAATAGAAAGTATAAAAGAATAGCATAGAAAAACAATAGATCAGAATAGAAAAAAACATAATATATTGTATTCTAAGCTTTTCTATTTGAATTCGAATTCATTCTGTACCAAATTCCAATTTTGGAAGATGGTTAAATATATATATTATATTTTTTTTCTATTCTGTTCCATTGTTTGTCTATGCTATTCTTTTCTATTCTATTCTAAACTTTTCTATTCGAATTTGAATTAATTCTATGCGAAATTCGAATTTCGGAAGATGGCTTCTAAAATTAGAATTTCGTATAGAATGAAATAGAATAGACTAGAAAAACAATAGAACAGAAGAGAATAAAATATAATATATATATTTTTTTCTATTCTGTTTCATTGTTTTTCTATGCTATTCTTTTTTATTCTATTCTAAACATTTCTGTTCGAATTTGAATTCATTCTATACGAAATTCGAATTTCGGAAGATGGCTTCTGAAATTCGAATTTCGTATAGAATGAATTTGAATAGAAAAGAATAGACTAGAAAAACAATAGAACAGAACAGAATAAAATATAATATATATATTATATCTTATTCTATTCTGTTCTATTGTTTTTCTAGTCTATTCTTTCTACTCTATTTTAATCTTTTCTATTCAAATCAATTTTATACGAAATTCGAATTTTGGAAGATGGTTATATATATATATATATATATATATATATATATATATATATATATATAAAAAATATTTTTTCTATTCTGTTCTATTGTTTTTCTATTATTTTCTATTATATTCTGATCTTTTCTATTTGAATTCAAATTCATTCTATACAAAATTCGAATTTCAGAAAATAGTTATATACAAATAGAATGAAATCAAATTCTAATAGAAAAGAATAGAATAGAAAAACAATAGAACAGAATAGAAAGAAATATTTTATATATATATATAAAAATAAATAAAACCATCTTCCGAAATTGGAATTTGGTACAGAATGAATTTGAATAGAAAAGATTAGAATAGAATATTTTATATTTTTTTCTATTCTGTTCTATTGTTTTTCTATGCTATTCTTTTATATTATTTTCTGTTCTATTCTAATCTTTTCTATTTGAATTCATTCTGTACCAAATTCCAATTTCGGAAGATGTGTGTGTATATATATATATATATATATATATATATATATATATATATATTTTTTTTTTTTTTTCTATTCTGTTCTATTGTTTTTCTGTTCTAGTCTTTTCTATTAGAATTCGATTTCATTCTATTTCATTCTGTTTCTGTATAACCATTTTCGGAAATTCAAATTTCGTATAGAATGATTTCGCATTCAAATAGAAAAGATTAGAATAAAATAGAAAAGAATAGAAAAGAATAGAAAAACAATAGACCAGCATAGAAAAAAAATAAAAATAAAAAAAATATATAAATATATATACACCGTATTTATCGGCATATAACACGCACTTTTTTCCCCTTAAAAACAGGGGAAAATCATGGGTGCATGTTATACGCCGATCCCTTGCGATCCTGAGCTGACAGATCTTCAAAATCGCCGACCGCGATTTGAAAATGGCGCCGAAATACACAGAGCCGGTCCTCGGCTCTTCTCGGCCACTTTCGGCTTCACTCGAGTGCCGCCCGAACCTAGCCGTGTACTCGGCTAGGTTCGGATAGCTCCGCTCACAGTCACGCCCATCCCGGGCGGGACTACGAGTGGAGCTGAAAGTGAACGAGAGCCGCCGAGAAGAGCCGAGGATCGGCTCTGTGTATTTTGGCGCCGGCGGCACCATTTTCAAATCGCGGTCGGCGATTTTGAAGCTCAGGATCTCAGGGGATCACAGGATTTTCAAACTGCGAGCTGCAAGGCTGCACTGGGGCAAGGCTGCACTGGGGCAAGGCTGCACTGGGATAAGGCTGCAATGGACACTGGGAAGGCTGCACTGACAAGGCTGCACTGACATGGCTGCACTGACATGGCTGCACTGGGGCAAGGCTGCACTGAGAAGGCTGCAATGATGGGCATTTAAATGTAAGTTTTTTTCCCTTAAACTTCCCTCCTAAAAGTTTTTTTTTCCTTAAAATTCCCTCCTAAACTTGGGGTGCGTGTTATACGCCGATAAATACGGTAATTTTTTTGTATTATTCTCTTCTATTGTTTTTTTATGCTTTTCTTTTCTATTATTTTATATTCTATAATAGTCTTTTCAATTCAAATTCATTCTATACGAAATTCGAATTTCGGAACATGGCTTCTGAAGTTTGAATTTCTTATAGAATTAATTCGAATTAGAACAGAAAATAATAGAAAAGAATAGACTAGAAAAACAATAGAACAGAATAGAAGAAAATATAATATATATATATATTATATATTATATTTTCTTCTATTCTGTTCTATTATTTTTCTAGTCTATTCTTTTCTATTATTTTCTATTCTATTCTAATCTTTTATATTCAAATTTGATTTCGGTCTATATGAAATTCGAATTTTGGAAGATGTTTTATATTTATATATATATATATATATATATATATATATATATATATATATATATATATATATATATATATATATATATATATATATATATATATATATATATATATAATTTTCTATTCTGTTTCATTGTTTTTCTATGCTATTCTTTTCTATTCTATTCTAAACTTTTCTATTCGAATTTGAATTCATTCTATACGAAATTCGAATTTCGGAAGATGGCTTCTGAAAGTGGAATTTCGTATAGAATGAATTCGAATTTGAATAGAAAAGATTAGAATAGAAAATAATAGACTAGATTATATATGTATATGTTTTTTTATGCTTTTCTTTTCTATTATTTTATATTCTATAATAGTATTTTCAATTCAAATTCAAATTCATTCTATACGAAATTCGAATTTCGGAACATGGCTTCTGAAGTTTGAATTTCGTATAGAATGAATTCGAATTTGAATAGAAAAGATTAGAACAGAAAATAATAGATAAGTATAGACTATAAAAACAATAGAACAGAATAGAAGAAAATATAATCTAGTCTATTCTTTTCTATTATTTTCTATTCTATTCTAATCTTTTACATTCAAATTTGATTTCGGTCTATATGAAATTAGAATTTTGGAAGATGTTATATATATATATATATATATATATATATATATATATATATATATATAATTTTCTATTCTGTTTCATTGTTTTTCTGTGCTATTCTTTTCTATTCTATTCTAAACTTTTCTATTCGAATTTGAATTCATTCTATACGAAATTCGAATTTCGGAAGATGGCTTCTGAAAGTGGAATTTCGTATAGAATGAATTTGAATTTGAATAGAAAAGATTAGAATAGAAAATAATAGACTAGACAAACAATAGAACAGAACAGAATAAAATATAATATATATAGGTATAGGTATATACATATTCTATTGCTTTATTATTTTATATTCTACCTTATTGTTTTTTTTAGAAAAACGTTTTCTATTTTTTTTTAATTTGATTATGTTTTCAAATTCGATTCAAATATGTTTTCGAATATGTTTTCGAATTCGATTCGAATATGTTTTCGAATTCGATTCGAATATGTTTTCGAATTCGATTCGAATATGTTTTTGAATTTGATTCGAATTCGATTCGAATTTGTTCGTTTTTTTTCGGATTCGTTTAAATTCTTTACTTTTGTCATTCGGAAATTCGGATGCATCCGAATTTCTGAATAATGAAAAATTCGTCCGAATTTTGATTCGGAACGAAATGAAATGCACATGCCTACTCTGGAGCAATTGCACTTGCAGAGGGCAACTGCACTCTGCAAAGTGCACAGTCTATTTGCTTTTAGTAAATCAACCCCATAGTCTTTTTGACCTGTACCTGCCTACTCCCAAACAAAATGTCGTTTTGGAATCAAAACACATAGTCAATAATGTAAGGTAACTAAAAATTCCATTTATTTTGGTAAAAAAAAAATTAAGAAGACAACACTGGAGACACTTTTGGAATTTGTGAAGCCTTTCGTCCCCCAGGACACACATCAAGTTTTAGGACAAGGAAATTGGTCTCTTGCGACTAGGGAGCACAGGGAGCACAGTCAGACCAGACAGAAGCCAGGCAATCACTTTCGACTCTTCTGTGGAGCCTTCCCTGCACGCTTCTCTGCAGCCTTCCCTCCACGCTTCTTTGCAGCCTTCCTTGGAGGCTGTGCCTCTGGTGGTGTACTTGGGGCAGGAGGAGGAGGAGTGGCTTCATCTGCTAGATAGGTTGTAACAGTAAGCTGCCCTCTCAAGCCCTTCTGATAGGCCTGCAAAATCAGACCCTCACAGAGGAGGCGTTGCCCCTTTTCCAGTTCCAGCAATCTGCTGGCCATATATGTCCCATACGCCTCCTCTGCATTGGGTGGTATGCTTATTATTTTGCTTGCTTCACGAATGAGGGCTAGGGATTCCTCCTCAGTTTGTGTCATTCTTCTGGGCCTTTTGGTGGTAATGCGGAGGGGAGGCACCTGACACTCCGTGCGGCTTCTACTTGGCCCAGCCACAGCCTCCTCCTCTCTCCTACTGGGCAAGGCCTCCTCCTCTCTCCCACTGGGCAAGGCCTCCTCCTCTCTCCCATTGGGCAAGGCCTCCTCCTGGCTGAGGTCATCCTGTGTCAAAAAAAGGGACATAGTTGTAATTTTTGGTTATGCAATCACACACAATTTTCAGCTCATGACTTGCAAATCTAATTCTAAACAAATAGTAAAGGCTATCTATTTGACCCCACCATTATTCCATCTGATCAACAATATATGAAGTACATAGGCGTGCGCACAGGGTGTGCCAGGTGTGCCTGGGCACACCCTAATTGCCTTGTGTGGTGCATATTCCCCCCTGTTTAGACCACTGATATTTCATCCCAAAAAAAATGTTACAAAATAAAATATTTTAAAAAATCTAATAAAACTACTGACACTGTCCACTGCCCTACTGACACCATCAGTACATATACACATGCATATGTATTTGAGCTTTGGGGTGCACACCCTAATGCAAGAGGCTGCGCACACCTATGTAGAAGTATATTTTTGGCCACTACTGTCTAGTGATATGTCTACATATTAATATTTGTGATGAAGTCATTTTTTATGAAGCACTTAAAAATTTGAGATGTTAACATCATTAATATTTACACAATCACAAATTCAACAAAAAAGGATACCTGGCTAAAGCTGGGCACATCCACTTCATCAAGGATGAAAAGGCCCAGTTCTTCCTGGGACTCCTCAGCTGGGGTGGAGGTGGATGGAAGGCTGGAGGGAAGAGTGGGGGGAAGGCTGGAGGGAAGGGTGAGGGGAAGGGTCTAAAGTGATTGCCTGGCTTCTGTCTGGTCATCCAGGAATCGCATTTTGTGGTAGTACCACAGCTTGGGTACATAAACTTGGTCAGCTGCACCGGATCTGAGCGACTCCTGGATTTTATTGTGTTCCCGCTTATACATGTTTCGCAAGATTCCAATTTTCTTGTCCACAAACTTGAGGTCTGCCTGGGGGACTCGAGTCTTCACAAATTCTAAAAGTGTGCCCAGTGTTGCCTTCCTTACATCTCTATTGTAATATAGTGGGTGTTTGACCTCCCACAGGTTTTTGTTTTCCTGATATAAATCTATAAATCTGGACAAAAAATCAGCCTCCTTAAAGGGATTCATTTTAAGACACAAGATCAAAACTGTAATGTCAGTCAGAACTCCCAGGATTATTTTTGAAGAATCTAGGGGACACATATATACACACACACACACACACACACACACACACACACACACACACCAAACACATTCACCAAACACACACACACACACCCCCACGTTTAATCTTACCTTCATTTCTGATGCTCGCTACTTCCGCACGGACATACGTAGGCCATTGTAATAGCTTTATATACACTGCGCATGTGTCATGCTCCGCCTGCGTTACCCGCCCCTGACGTTCTTTAGTACGATTTGTCCCCGCCCCTTCACTCTTCGTAATATATAGAGAAAGATGGCAGAGAGATTAACTGGAAGTAGCGCGGAGGAAAGCCCGGAGCCACAACCATCCACATCCAGGAGGAGATATAAGACCACCAACATGGCTTTTGAAAAGATGGTGGAGATGGTGTCCATATTGAGAAGGGAGGACTATGATGGGAAAAATGAACCATACACACGACCGAATATGCGTAAGGACAAAATAATGTCCTCAGTTGTCACCGCTCTAGAAGCTAAATTTGGCACTAAACAGTCTAAACAACAATTGAGGAAGCGGTGGTCTGACATCAAAAGTAGGGAGCCAGAACAATATCGGCGAATAAAGAAGCTGCTTAAAAAAAGTAAGTACTTGTTGTGTGTTCCTAGTGAGATACTTAACTTGCATGCTGATCCATATTTTTTCGTTTATACAGCATCGTTCGTAAAGAGCGTTCTTTGTAAAATACATATGATACTAAGAAAATAACGTTATTTTTTCGCCAAATACGATGTCGCAGGGTTGGACATACATTTAGGTCTTGATAATTTGTCGTATTCCCAAAATTTGTTGATGTGGTGTAGATGTGTTTGAAAATATAATGCTTCTTCAAAAATGATTCAGTGTAATGTAAGGACAGGACACAGCAGCTGTTTCCACATCTGGACTCACGAGCACTAGTGTACTATGTGACCATAAAGAAATTTTTGAGGGGTAATACGCATAGGAGATCATTGAGGTGTCTGCATCTGTGAAACTTGCATGAAAATGTGTATTGTTTTTAATTGTTGTTCAAAGGGAATTTTCATCCTGTCTTCTAAATTTTTGTGGACAAAAAAAGGCAATTGTCCACAACTCATAACCAACGTTTCATATTAATTTTAAAAATAAAAAATATCACTGTGTTTTAACTTTACATTTTGTTTAATTATCATAGGGGAGAAAAGACTCAGATAACAGTCCAAGGATCCCAGGACCCCCCCAAGTCACCAGCCTGAAGCTGAAGATACCCCAAGCCCCAGTCCAAGACCACACCCACTCGACGAGCTGGAGGAAGGAGAGGTGAAGGAAGTGTGCAAGCTTTCAACCCCACCAAGTGAGAGACTGACACCCTAGCTTAAGGTAATCAATTTAGGCGTGCATATTTTGACCCATTTTTTTATCCACACATTTTAGGTGAGGTTCTGGTTGTGGAAGGCCAAGCAGGAGAGCCATTCAGCACAGACAGTGCACAAAGCCTTATTGGCCAGATAATGTTGTGGAATGGCCAAATAGATCGAATGCGTGACCAAATTGACAGCATGAAAATTCGGCTGGACACCATGCAACAGGAAATGAAGAACATGATTGATGTTTTGGGCAGAATATAATAACGTTTTGCCTAAAAACATCAATCATGTTCTTCATTTCATTGTCAAGTTTTTTTTTTGTTATAATTTTGAAGTTTTAGCATTAAAAATAAAACAATTTGCAGATGCACACGGTGTGTCATCATGTGCTATCTTCCATCAGGGGATATCAATGTACTTGTTTTGTGTTTGCAACCCCTTCATCCTAAAAATGTTATTTTGTGAGAGGAACAAAGGGATTGCACACACAAAACACGTACATTGCTCCCCCATGATGGGAGATAGCACATGTTGACGTGAACCTTTTTTAATATCCAATTTTGAGCATCTGCAAATTTTTGCCTTTACAAGGGTGACATCACCAGCACTGTTATTCACACATGTTGAACTTTGTAAGTTCTTTTTTTTTTAATGTATGTTTTTAAAAACACTGTTGTTAATTGTAATTTTGTAAACAAGGTCTATTTTTTTTTAAATATGACTTAACCACTTCAGCCCCAGAAGGATTTACCCCCTTCCTGACCAGAGCACTTTTTACAATTTGGCACTGCGTCGTTTTAACTGCTAATTGCGCGGTCATGCAATACTGTACCCAAACAAAATTTGCGTCCTTTTCTTCCCACAAATAGAGCTTTCTTTTGATGGTATTTGATCACCTCTGCCGTTTTTATTTTTTGCGCTATAAATGGAAAAAGACCGAAAATTTTGAAAAAAAATGATATTTTCTACTTTTTGTTATAAAAAAAATCCAATAAACTCAATATTAGTCATACATTTAGGCCAAAATGTATTCGGCCACATGTCTTTGGTAAAAAAATGTCAATAAGGGTATATTTATTGGTTTGCGCAAAAGTTATAGCGCCTACAAACTAGGGTAAATTTTCTGGAATTTACACAGCCTTTAATTTTATGACTATGTCATTTCTTGAGGTGCTAAAATGGCAGGGCAGTAAAACCCCCCCAAATGACCCCATTTTGGAAAGTAGACACCCCAAGGAAATTGCTGAGAGGCATGTTGAGCCCATTGAATATTATTTTTTTTTTGTCCCAAGTGATTGAATAATGACAAAAAAAAAAAAAATTTACAAAAAGTTGTCACTAAATTATATATTGCTCACACAGGTCATGGGCATATGTGGAATTGCACCCCAAAATACATTCAGCTGCTTTTCCTGAGTACGGGGATACCACATGTGTGGGACTTTTTGGGAGCCTAGCCGCGTACGGGGCCCCGAAAACCAATCACCGCCTTCAGGATTTCTAAGGGCGTAAATTTTTGATTTCACTCCTCACTACCTATTACAGTTTTGAAGGCCATAAAATGCCAAGATAGCACAAAACCCCCCCAAATGACCCCATTTTGGAAAGTAGACACCCCAAGCTGTTTGCTGAGAGGCATGGTGAGTATTTTGCAGCTCTCATTTATTTTTGAAAATGAAGAAAGACAAGAAAAATTTTTTTTTTTTAATTTTCAAAACTTTGTGACAAAAAGTGAGGTCTGCAAAATACTCACTATACCTCTCAGCAAATAGCTTGGGGTGTCTACTTTCCAAAATAGGGTCATTTGGGGGGGGGGTGCCATCTGGGCATTCCATGGCCTCCAAGACTGTGATAGGCAGTGAAGAATGAAATAAAAAATGTACGCCCTTAGAAAGCCTGAAGGCGGTGCTTGGTTTTCGGGGTCCCGTACGCGGCTAAGCTCCCAAAAAGTCTCACACATGTGGTATCCCCATACTCAGGAGAAGCAACAGAATGTATTTTGGGGTGTAATGTCACATATTCCCATGGCATGTTTGAGCAATATATCATTTAGTGACAACTTTGTGCAAAAAAAAAAAAATTGTCTCTTTCCCGCAACTTGTGTCACAATATAAAATATTCCATGGACTCGACATGCCTCTCAGCAAATAGCTTGGGGTGTCTACTTCCCAAAATGGGGGGGTTTTGAACTGTCCTGGCATTTTATGCACAACATTTAGAAGCTTATGTCACATATCACCTACTCTTCTAACCACTTGAAGCCCTTTCTGACACTTTTTGTTTACATGAAAATTTTTTTTTTTTTTGCAAGAAAATTACTGTGAACCCCCAAATATTATATATTTTTTTAAAAGCAAATGCCCTACAGAATAAAATGGTGGGTGTTTCATTTTTTTTCACACAGTATTTGCGCAGCGATTTTTCAAACCCATTTTTTTGGGAAAAAACACACTTTTTTAAATTTTAATGCACTAAAACACGCTATATTGCCCAAATGTTTGATGGAATAAAAAAGATGATCTTAGGCCGAGTACATGGATACCAAACATGACATGCTTTAAAATTGGGCACAAACGTGCAGTGGCGCGACACTAAATACATTTTTAAAAGCCTTTAAAAGCCTCTACAGGTTACCACTTTAGATTTACAGAGGAGGTCTACTGCTAAAATTACTGCCCTTGATCTGACCTTCGCGGTGATACCTCACATGCATAGTGCAATTGCTGTTTAAATTTGACGCCAGACCGACGCTTGCGTTCACCTTTGCGCGAGAGCAGGGGGGGACAGGGGTGCTTTTTTTTTTTTTTTTTCTTCTTTATTATTTTTTTGCTTTTTTATCTCATTTTTAAACTGTTCCTTTCATTTTTTTTTTAATCATTTTTATTGTTATCTCAGGTAATGTAAATATAGCAATAGGTAGTGACAGGTACTCTTTTTTGAAAAAATTGGGGTCTATTAGACCCTAGATCTCTCCTCTGCCCTCAAAGCATCTGACCACACCAAGATCGGTGTGATAAAATGCTTTCCCAATTTCCCAATGGTGCTGTTTACATCCGGCGAAATCTAAGTCATGAAATGCTCGTAGCTTCCGGTTTCTTAGGCCATAGAGATGTTTGGAGCCATTCTGGTCTCTGATCAGCTCTATGGTCAGCTGGCTGAATCACCGGCTGCATTCTCAGGTTCCCTGTTGGGACAGGAGAGCCAGAGAAAAACATGGAAGACGGTGGGGAGGCATTCCCTCCCACTGCTTGTAAAAGCAGTCTAGAGGCTAATTAGCCACTAGGATTGCTTCTACATGAAAGCCGACTGCTGGCTGAAAAGAATGATACCAAGATGATACCTATACCTGCAGGCATCATTCTGGTATAACCACTCAAAGTCCAGCAACACACCGGTACGTTGCTGGTCCTTGTTGGGCATATATTGTAATCTTTTTTATTTTCATGCAGCCTGTGGGCTGAACGAAAAAAAGAGATTGATCGGTGGGTATGCCCACCATTAGAATACCTCCCTTCATCCACCCACTTCTAATGATGGGCATACATGCACCGTTTATATATGCCGAAGCATGGGGGCATCCTCCTGCAAAAGGTAGGAGCAAATCGCTCCTCCGCCCCTGCTGCCCCCATGCTTCGGCATATATCACCTCCGCTGGAGTCACGGCTTTATATATTGTGGGAGCAAACGCTGTTGCTGTCAAGATAAATAAATTCGCGCTGCAGCTGAATGGCGTACCTGAAGACAAAAAAAGGTTAACTATAAAACACAGTAAATGGTAAAGTATAAAAAATTGCATACCTGAAAAGCAAACATGATAAAACATAATAACAATAAAACATTGCAGAATAGAATACAGTAAAAAAGAGCAGAACAATAGCGAGAGAATAGAGAGGGAGAACAATAAAACAACAACTATTTTTTCTTTTTTTAATATTTTTTTTTGTTTGTTTTTTTTTTACACTTTTTTTGCAACTGTAACTTTTGTAACTGTAACCGGTTCCAGGTTCGGGTCTCTCAAAATGCGATGGCATCTTGACCCTGTGAAAGTGTGCCTAGTCTGTGCAATGCTGTACGCTACGCTAATACTCAACTAGTGTATGGTAGCGTTCAAAACATTCACCAATGCAAAGACCAGGATTGTCAGGACAGGAGGGACAATAATAGCGGGTGTCACGCCTATATCCGCGCTTGCTGCAGACACAGCATCTTTTTTGGGGGGGTTCGTTGGGTAGGGGTACTCGGGAGGACATAAAGAAAATGCCTCTCATGCAGCCGACTGCATTTGGTTGGGGATGTGAATGGGGGAAGTACGGGTGCTGCAGAAGTGGTGGGTTCCCAATTAGGATTGGCGAATGCAGCAGAAAGGACATTATGGGCACGACGGGCCTGTGTTTGTCTTCTTCTTGGTGGCAGCGGGACACTACTTGTGCTTGCCACCTCACCAGCTTGAACTGCACTTATGGGACTCACCACGTCACCAAGTGTTACTGCAGTGCTGGTTTGACTATGACCGGGGTGTACTAGGCCGCTGGTGCTTGCCAGTTCCCCAAAAGCTACAGTACCTGACCGCGAGATTGTGTTTCCAGCGCGATACCATCGCGCTGGTTCTCGGCGACAGGGTACTGTGCATGTCATGCTGGCTCACTCCTCTGGAAAGGAAAACTTTGTTTTCCTTTCCCGATGAGTGACAGGCAGTGCTGACAGGTGTCTGGTATGAATCATGAGGGGGAACGCTGCACCAAATTTTAAATGAAAAAAACGGCGTGGGTTCCCCCCAGGGGCATACCAGGTCCTTAGGTCTGGTATGAATTGTAAGGGGAACCCCCTACGCCGAGAAATCAACGTGGGGGTCCCCCAAAATCCATACCAGACCCTTATCCGAGCATGCAGCCCGGCCCGCCAGGAAAGGGGGTGGGGACAGACGAGCGCCCCCCCTCCTGAGCTATACCAGGCCGCATGCCCTCAACATGGAGGGGTGGGTTCCTTGGGGGGGCGCCCTGCGGGCCCCCCACCCCAAAGCACCTTGTCCCCATGTTGATGAGGACAAGGGCCTCATTCACACAGGGTGGGGGGCCGGGATCTGGGGGCCCCCTTATTAAAGGGGGCTCCCAGATTCCGATAAGCCCCCTGCCCGCAGACCCCGACAACCAACGGCCAGGGTTGTCGGGGTCTGCGGGCAGGGGGCTTATCAGAATCTGGGAGCCCCCTTTAATAAGGGGGCCCCCAGATCCCGGCCCCCCACCCTGTGTGAATGAGTATGGGGTACACGGTACCCCTACCCATTCACCTAGGGAAAAGTGTCAAAAAAAAAAAAACACAGTACACAGGTTTTAAGAGTAATTTCCCCATGTCCACATACAGAAAGTCCAAATGTGCAGAGACCACCGCCATCAAAACTACACTGTGGAACCCTTTATAGTTATAGAAATAAGACCCCGAATAGGGTGGTGGCACAATGCGGACATGCTTCCCATCAATCGCCCCGACACAGTTGGGAAAGTCCCAACGGTCAGCGAACTGGGAGGCCACAGTCTGCCATTCCTATGTACTGGAAGGAAACTGTGGAGTGAAACAAAAAAAAAATAAGATAAGTACTTTTAAACATAACTTGGATATCAGATTACACAAAAACATTCTTGAACAACAGCAGTCGAACATTATTAATATGCTTTTTTGTTAGTTTAATTATAAAAAACATAAGGCCCACTTATAAGATTACTCACCCTCTCTGATGGCCCATTGATCAATTTTAATGTGGGGGGAGGGGTTTTAATTTGGGTAAAAAACACACCTGACAGTTTCAAACATTTGAGGGGGTGGGGGAGGGGTACTAATTTGGGTCAAAAACACACCTGACAGTTTCTAACATGTGAGGGGGTGGGGGAGGGGTACTAATTTGGGTTAAAAACACACCTGACAGTTTCAAACATTTGAGGGGGTGGGGGAGGAGTACTAATTTGGGTTAAAAACACACCTGACAGTTTCAAACATTTGAGGGGGTGGGGGGGTACAAATTTGGGTAACAAACACACCTGACAGTTTCAAACATTTGAGAGGGTGGGGGAGGGTCAAACAGTACAATGGAGCTGGCAATATACATTGTTCAAGGGACTATAGGCTAGAGATATAAATGGACCCAGGATTACATGGTGGGGAGGTTATTGAAGGTAAATATGCATGTAGGGCAAAAAAGGATTAATGTAAAAAAACAGGCATGCATGAAGATAAAGGGGACATTCACAGCATATTCCAAGCATGGTAATTAGGTAACGAGGACATTTAGACAATATATTATCAAACAATACATATCATGTAATGTTAAAGGATAAAACTTACCTTCATATAGTCCTTCTGCAGGACCTGAATAATAGCAGAACAGGTCTCTGGGATTATGATCCCCAGAGCCTGGGGGGAGATGCCTGTCGAGAACTTCAAGTCCTGAAGACTTCTCCCAGTCGCCAAGTAACGTAAAGTGGCAACTAGCCTCTGCTCCGGACTGATGGCTTGCCTCATGCAGGTATCCTGCCTGCTGATCTAGGGGGTCAGCATACCCAGCAGACGTTCAAAAACGGGGTCCGTCATCCCGAGATAATTCCTGAAATCCTCAAGATTATTCTCACGGATATCATGGAGCAAAGGCATATGCGAGAATTGGTCACGCTGGCGCAACCAATTCTTCATCCATGAACTCCTCCTCGCCCTGTTCATGGACTGGACTCAGGTCAAAGTATTAACCCCAACACCAAGTCCCCACACAGCATGAACTCGAGAACGAGTACGTCCATGCGACATGGCTTCAAAACAGTCGGCTGGTCAAACAAACAAACTTATAACAAACTGAAGAACCGCAAGGCCTATGAAGAACGACCTGAAAATCAGGAAGGAGTGGACCAGAACGGCCTGCTAGGCAGGTTACAAACTGACCAACATGCACTGAAAAGCAGATACAAACCTCACAAGCACAAACTGAACCGCAGAAAACGATCGAAATAAGCTGAAGTGTGAAAAGCAAGAATCGTCTCTAACCAAACTTCTACTAAAACAAGATAAATCCGAGATTAGCAGAAGGAGCCCAAAGGGTGCCGTAGTGGGGCTTGAACTTCCTTTTTATAGTCCTGTCGTACGTGCTGTACGTCACCGCGTTCAAAACCAGCGGACTTTTGGAGTGATCGTGTGTGTCCAAGTCCATCCGTTTTTAAGTCCGGCGCACCTAGCGGACAAAGTCCGGCGAAAAGTCTACCGAGCAAAGTCTGCCGTAAAGTCAGAGAATCTTAACCCAAAAGGCCTGAGAGTCCAGGTCTTCCCCAATATTTGGGCTATTGACCATGACTTTAAGGCCCGATGGGATCAGAATCTCCAGGATTGTTCCAGGAAAATGATGGAATTAATGATCGAGTATTACATGCAAGAATTAAAACTAGAAGATTGCGAGATAAAACTAATCTACGATGATAATACCACTATATTAAATAACGCTAATTTTTCAACCTTTGATACCCGCTTAAAGGAGCATATTCAAACGTTCACGAAAGACTTGTTGGTCAAGAAAGAGGACAAACTCGCACATGACAAACTAGCCTTTGCAGGCAGGTATGCGTACAATTGGCCACACACGGATGGTCAACGAGGGAACCGTAAGTTCACCAATGTACAAAGAAATTGACGGAAACCTAATGAGAAAGCAAGTGACTGCTAATTCTTATCTATCACAAGGCTCTAGGACATCTGACCGGGGACGACAGAGAGGCCGCAATTCAAGAAAGAGAACACAAACAGGTGGTGGGCACCAAACAGGTACAGATAAGAAAAGAGCACTGGGTGAATTAAATCCCCCCAATACTGACACAAACACTGTAAAGACTGATACCTTAGTGGTAAACACGGGGTTAACTATGTTTCCGAATCAAGTACTGGGTGTCTCTTCTGATCTCTCTTCTACCACTATACCTCCAACCTCCAATAGAGAACCGAATACTCGACTACACATCACTAAAAAATGACGCATAGATCAATTTTTCCCGATTACCACCAAACAGGTAGGCGCTAACTCTGACAATAGACCATTTTCTGACCCTATAACAAATACACCTTTAGGAGGTGAACAGAGTTTTCCGACCAAGAAAGATAAATTAGAAGTGATCAATTTATCATCATATCCCCTGAATACTGTTGAACGGGAGCTCCTGCAGCTCGGCCTCAGTTTCTGCCCCAACTCACTACCAAATAAGTTCGACATTATCAAAGACCTATATTTATTTGCGAGAAAGTTAACTCTAAAATTCATGTATGATAGTGACAGACGAGGTAAACAAGCGCAAACCACCCACCAGGAAATCTGGAAAGATTTTTCAGTGGCCGAATTCAGAGCCCTAAAAAACTTGATCTTACTCCTAGAGGAAAATGAATTTGTTCCAACTACCCAAGATACCCAACGAATACAAACAACTCTTTTTCTAAAAGACATCAAGTCACTAAGAGAGGCAATAAAGAAAAAAATCTACCAACTTTCCGTCTTTACATATTAATTCTAATATATGGACTTTCTTGGTCCAGACTATTAAAGACATTGAATCTATGCCATTAGGAAAGACAGCGAACCCCAATCTGAGTGAGGCTCATCAAGCAGCCCTAACCAATTTAAGTAACAATCCTGATGTGGTGATCAAGCCATCAGATAAGGGCGGTAATGTGGTTTTAATGGACACATTATCATACAGAAACCTGTGTTGGGACATCTTAAAAAACCGACTCTGGTACAAACCGATTACTGCTAGTATCCTAACTAAATTTGATCAGCAGTATGATGACCTATTACAATACACCCTTGCCAACGGCCTGATCATGCAAGAGATTTTTAAAGGTATTCAAGTGGCTCATCCGAGAGTACCTACTTTTTACTCTCTGCCCAAAATCCACAGACACCCTACAAAACCACCTGGACGTCCAATCGTCTCAAGTATAGGCTCAAAAACAGAAAGAGTGAGCATTTTTGTAGATCAATACCTATGACTCCATGTCACCACTTTACCCTCCTATATAAAAGATACCCCAGAGTTGTTAAAAAATCTGGAGGGCCTAACTGTTCCCTATGGATGCCTTTTGGTAACTATTGATGTGGAAACTTTGTACTCATCTATTCCACATGAATTAGGTCTAAACACAGTTGCCAGATTTCTGAATGAAAGAGGACCTACGTTCTCAGACCTCAATGACTTTGTTTTTTTACTTCTTTTCTAAAAATGTCTTTTCCTTCGATGGCTCCCACTTCCTCCAGGTACAGGGGGTCGCTATGGGCACGTGTTGTGCACCCTCCTATGCGAACCTGTACCTGGGGGGTGGGAGCGGGACCTATTTGCCAATGATAGACACACAAACCTGTTTTCCTATGTGCTGCGGTGGTTCCACTACATAGATGACATCTTGTTACTATGGGCGGGACCACACCAGCAGCACTAGAGGAATTCATGGTCGTTCTAAGTCAGAATGACTACAATCTGAAATTCACCAGGCAGTTCAGCCCTTCCACAATTACATATTTAGACATTACTATCAAAATTAATCAGGAGGGCCAAATCAATACATCATTGTTTCGAAAACCCACAGCGAGGAACACAATACTACACGCGTGGAGTGCGCACCCACGCCCTCTAGTCCAGAGTATTTAGTATGTAGTTTAGTCAGTACATACGTTTAAAACATAACTGTTCAACGGATGCTGACTTTAAATATGAAGCAGACCTTCTTTATCAGCGTCTCTTAGGAGAGGATACACCAAAACCAAATCGAGAAATGCCCTGTTGTTCCCGGAACTGAAACAAACTAATTGAGAGGTAGTTAGGTTCATCACAACCTATTTTGACCAACATCAAACTATACGTTCAACTATCCAAAAACATTGGCACATTAACTACTGATCCCACCGTCAGTAAATATATAGGACCCCGCCCCGAGATTACTTTTCGGTGAGCAAGATCCATAAAAGAACGTCTAGTACGAAGTCACTATTGCAAAGTCACTAATGCAATGGAATCCCCTGTAGGTCTTTTTAAATGTGGCAAATGCGACTTTTGAGATTTGCTACTGACAGGACCCAAATCTCCTCTCCCAAATGGTCACACACACGTCCTACGGCACCACATCACATGTCAAACTCAAGGAGTTATTCACATCATCCTTTGTCCATGTGGAGCCTTCTATGTGGGTAAAACCATCAGGCCCTTCTGGAGAAGAATCAAAGACCACGTATACTACGCTACAAATGGTCTCTTAAACACCACAATGGGTTATCACATAGCCTTCAAGCATATGTATGACCCCGTGATGTTTAAATTTGCAGCTCTTGACATTGTCTACGCAGATCCCCGTGGGGGTGATTTTGATAAAAAAGTACTCCAGCGCGAAACGCAATGGATACATAAGTTACGAGCCACGGTCTATCCAGGCATGAATGATATGTGTCACGGAACATCCCTCACTCCGCTTGAGTGCTTCCGTCATATACCACTTCCTCCCAGTCTGTATACAGATATCAGATATTCCAACCTCTCTGAGCACAAAACAAGGCGACACTTGCTTGTTGCTACCATGAACTGTTTTTTTTTAGAATCAAAATTACAAGACTTTATATGCCGTTGGAACCTCCTCTAACAATACAACTGTAACCTAATTAACATAATTAACATGAGCTAATTAACTAAAAAATTTACCCAGACCAGATGACAGACTTGTAGGCACCGAGCTTCACACAGTAGTATAAACACAATAGCTGGAGCTAATTACAATTAACAATACAAACAACAATCCCCCCCCCCTCCTCAACCTATTCATCAACAGTTCGGCTCCTAGCCAGTCCTGGAGGCTAATGTGATCAGCTCACTCAATTAACAGGTTGAGTTCAGAATCAACCAAACCAATAATAGTCTCTACATACATCCTGGGAGATATTGTGGACAAATATTACTGTCCCATTTTAAGTAGTCCAAGATATATTTTCTCACTCACCCTGTGCCAGGATGGCACAGGGTGACTTAGACATAAGATGTATTCTGAGTTCCAGTCACATCTCTCCCCTTTCGGCAGAAGACTAACACAGGAGGAGACCCCAGACGGGTTGACTCCGAAGTTAGTAAGTAGTTCCAGTCCTCTACTGCCTGTACCCACACAGTACCCCAAATAAATTGTTCCAAACAAAGCATTACTCACCCAGCCAACCTCTGCCTCTCTCAGAGAACATATCTGCCCCTGGGGAGAGGCCTGGACTGGCCCTTCTCCCTGGAATCCTTTCTGCCGCTGGAGAGAAGACAGGGTGTCTGGGCTCACTCTGTCATGCTGATGGGGATCTGGGCCCACTGCCCCGCATCCCTGGGTATACAGGTGGAGATTGAAGTCCCATCCACCTTCACAGGAAATCCATCCTGTTAGTCGAGGGCAGAGTCCAGCAGTCCTTGGCCCTGTTGCCAGCCCTTCTGCTGGAAACCCCACACCATCTGTTCCGGCTAACTGTTGGGGAGGGAGGCCGACTGCCCCGCCTCCCTGGAACTCTGTAGTTGTTGCCGGTGCTGGGCAGAGGTTGGTAACACTCTGCCCTGTTGCCAGAACTTCTGCTGGGGACCCCGCATCCTCCGCTCCGGCTAACCGTTGGGGCAGGAGGCTGGCTTCCTCCACTCCCAAACTATGTAGCTGCCATTGGGGAGGTGAGCCAGCTGCTTCCTTTTCCATTCCCTCATCTGGTGGCTTGGACGACATGTCTATGGTACTGTCTCCCAGGTGCACTGATCTTTGCTGGGGAGGGAAGGCCGCTTCCTCCACCATGACCAACTGTTGGGGAGGGACAACACACACCTCCTCTCCCTACTCCCCCTGTATCTGCTGCTGGGAAGTGATTGCCACCTTCTCACCCTGGGCCTCCGAAACTGCCACAGGTGTGGGGCAGAGGTCTTGGACCCTCTGTCCGGTTGCCAGATCTTCAGCTGGAGAAGTTTGTTGTAACTCCACAGATACTGCTGTTGGTGCTGGGCAGAACACAGTGAAGTTTGGCCCCAATAGCAGCTCTTCTGCTGGAGGCTCATCAGGTTGTTCTTCCTCAGCAGAAAAGTCTATTAAATCCCCTACCTCTATAACTGGTGTCTGTGGATAGAGGTTCACCATCTCCTGTCCGTGGAACTCAGAAGATGCCATCAGTGCTGAGCAGAGCGCAATGAAGTTTGGTCCTAATCCCAACTCTTCTGCTGGGGGCTCACCCGATGGTTCTTCCTCAGCAGAAAAGTCTATCAAATCCCCTGTCTCTGCAACTGGTGTCTGGGGATGGAGGTTCACCATCTCCTGTCAATGGAATCCAGAAGATGCTATCAGTGCTGGGCAGAGGTTAGTAGAGCTCTGCCCGGTTGTCAGCACTTCAGGTTTGGGGATGGCAGTCTCCAGATTTTCCGCTGCAGATTCTCTGGCATGCTGCTGGACAGGCACATTCCTCCATCCAAGATCATCCCATGCAGAAACAGGATCATCAAGGTCAGTCAGCACTTGCTGCATCTGCCATAAGACCTCCGCCTCCCTGGCTGTGGGGGCAGGTTGGCAAAGCACACTATTGCTCTGCCAAATTGCCGACTCTTCAGCCAGGATTTCCGGGTTGTCAGCTGGTATTTCCTGATAGTCCCAGGCAAAGGGAGCTCAGCCCTGGCACTGAGCAATGTCTAGCAGCCGTCTGTAGGCGATCTCTAGCTCCCATTCCTGAACGGCCAGAAACTCCAAATCTTCCTGTGCCCAGTGCACTTCCGAAATGTTCAGTAGCCCTTCTCTGAAATCCATGATTTCGTCCACCCGCCACTCCAAATCACTCCCAAAGTTAGGGTCCCCTGTCAGCTTCACATACAACAGTCCCAAGCCGCCGTAGCTTAAGCCTTCCGTTGGGCTGTTATCCACTATCCAGGGACATGCTTGGGATACATGCCACTGGAGGGCTCTGTAGCTCTCATCCAGCTTTATCTCTGCCCAGACCAGCCTGCTTAATTCAGCTGTCTGCTTCTTGTGTGGTTTTTCTCCCAAAAACCGCACCCACAGTCCGTACTGTGACCAGTACCTTTCCTCGATGGAGGGGAGAACTTTTCCCTGGTGTCGCTGCTCAGGGGCTAGCGCTTCCTTCCAGAGTTTGCAGCGAATAGAATCACACCATCCCAGCAGGACCTGCTCCGATACTGGTCCTCTGTGCTGTATCTGCATCTCTCGCAACCTCCTTCTGAATTCCTCATCCATGGCGGCTGGTATCTGTACCTCTCCTCTCCTGCTATCTGGACCTTGGATCCAGATGGAAGTTTGGATGTCCCAGACTGCAGGAAGCTTTCCCGCTGCTTGCTACCAATGTCACGGAACGTCCCTCACTCCGCTTGAGTGCTTCCGTCATATACCACTTCCTCCCAGTCTGTATACAGATATCAGATATTCCAACCTCTCTGAGCACAAAACAAGGCGACACTTGCTTGTTGCTACAATGAACTGTTTTTTTTTAGAATCAAAATTACAAGACTTTATATGCCGTTGGAACCTCCTCTAACAATACAACTGTAACCTAATTAACATAATTAACATGAGCTAATTAACTAAAAAATTTACCCAGACCAGATGACAGACTTGTAGGCACCGAGCTTCACACAGTAGTATAAACACAATAGCTGGAGCTAATTACAATTAACAATACAAACAACAATCCCCCCCCCTCCTCAGCCTATTCATCAACAGTTCGGCTCCTGAGGCTAATGTGATCAGCTCACTCAATTAACAGGTTGAGTTCAGAATCAACCAAACCAATAATAGTCTCTACATACATCCTGGGAGATATTGTGGACAAATATTACTGTCCCATTTTAAGTAGTCCAAGATATATTTTCTCACTCACCCTGTGCCAGGATGGCACAGGGTGACTTAGACATAAGATGTATTCTGAGTTCCACGGGCCTTCCCGTCACATCTCTCCCCTTTCGGCAGAAGACTAACACAGGAGGAGACCCCAGACGGGTTGACTCCGAAGTTAGTAAGTAGTTCCAGTCCTCTACTGCCTGTACCCACACAGTACCCCAAATAAATTGTTCCAAACAAAGCATTACTCACCCAGCCAACCTCTGCCTCTCTGCCCCTGGGGAGAGGCCTGGACTGGCCCTTCTCCCTGGAATCCTTTCTGCCGCTGGAGAGAAGACAGGGTGTCTGGGCTCACTCTGTCATACTGATGGGGATCTGGGCCCACTGCCCCGCATCCCTGGGGTATACAGGTGGAGACTGAAGTCCCATCCACCTTCACAGGAAATCCATCCTCTGTTAGTCGAGGGCAGAGTCCAGCAGTCCTCGGCCCTGTTGCCAGCCCTTCTGCTGGAAACCCCACACCATCTGTTCCGGCTAACTGTTGGGCTAATTAACTAAAAAATTTACCCAGACCAGATGACAGACTTGTAGGCACCGAGCTTCACACAGTAGTATAAACACAATAGCTGGAGCTAATTACAATTAACAATACAAACAACAATCCCCCTCCTCAGTCTATTCATCAACAGTTCGGCCCCTAGCCAGTCCTGGAGGCTAATGTGATCAGCTCACTCAATTAACAGGTTGAGTTCAGAATCAACCAAACCAATAATAGTCTCTACATACATCCTGGGATATATTGTGGACAAATATTACTGTCCCATTTTAAGTAGTCCAAGATACATTTTCTCACTCACCCTGTGCCAGGATGGCACAGGGTGACTTAGACATAAGATGTGTTCTGAGTTCCACGGGTCCTCCCGTCACAATATGATCAGTTTCAAACCCTTTCTTTAATACGGTCAACCGATATTGTATCATGCAATTTGCCTCATTTGCAGCTTTCTTGTATCCCTCCTTAATTGTTTCCTTCATCCTTCCCTCCCCATTCTTCCCTTTTCTCCTTTCTGTTTTTTTTTTTTTTGTTAATTGAGATAAGGTAACATATGTAAACAGACTCAGTCCGTTTTTGTATTTGTATCATTTGTAAGATTTAGTATATGATCTGAATGGAGATATTGATATATATATGTCATGTATGCATTACGAGCATCAATCATAAACTGAATGTAATTTGGAGAATTCACGCATGATCTACACATTGATCTAATATATATGTGTATCAGTTTGTTCATATACGGTGTTATAGGCATCTTTGTCCTGTTTTTATGATGTATTATGCGCTATCCACCTGTCAGCGATATTGATGGAATATCTGAAGCTGGTTGCCTGCTGTTTATCTACTTCCAAGTATGCAGCTCCTTGGATATACATGTTTGGGGTAGCATACGTAGTCGGACAGATCTAAAGTTGAGTAATGGAAATAGGTACTAGTTCCTACAATGCCCATAATGCATACATATAGGTTGTCTCTTCTTCTGCATATCTTCCTGCACATGTGCAGAAAGCTCTGTTGCTGTCGGCCTACAATTCCCATAATGCAACCTGCTATACTGGAATCACATGATGCTATGTCTTACGATCAGCTGTGACTAATCAAGGATATAAATATCTGTCAGCTGCTGCTAGTCCTGTGTGCAGTGTAATGCTGTCTCCCAGAGGCACGCTGGAGTATTTGTATCCTGAATGTAAGTACTTAGCTATATGCTACCACTTGGCTCTTGCTGCACTAAATTCCCTATATGCTATTAGCATTGCTACTGTAAAATCTCTACATGTTATCATCATTTCTATATTTAGCTTAAATCTGTTATTATATGCGTATAGATGCAGCGATAGGATTATATTGAGCCTTCAGCATTGCTAATACTAAATCCTTGATCTATTTGGTGCATCCGGTGTTGGCCTTCCTCCCTCTAATGGCTGTCCCCATCAATAGTAACACTATCTACATGCCCCTGCTGAGATATTTCGCTATATCCAATATAGTAAGTCTGATTTTCTAACAAACCTATAAATCATTAGAAGGTGGTTTGAAATGATGGACTTTATAGGCATAACACAAAAAATTAAAAAGAATTCAAGATATTTATTACAAAAATTGTTAAAAAATTTGTACATTGACTTACATAGATTCACAGAATTTTATATACCTGAGAGCAATTAACATACACTATCTACATAGTAAATCTTGGAACAGAATATTGAGTCATTTTACTTGTTTCAGTCATAACAGGTTTCAAAGGAGACAGTGTAAAAAATCGCTCATGTTGCTCTACATGTTACGCGTTCAATAACGCTTCCTCAGGAGCTTTGGTATACTCTATAAATAAGAGAATAGACATAAGTACATTGCACTTTACATTAAAACACAAATCTTTTCAACACATATTTATATTGTTGAATAGAAAAGTATATGAAAAGTATATAAAAGGATAATTACATAGAAAAGAAAGAGGAAAAGGTTGGAAATAAAATTAGAGAGAGAAGGAAGAAGGACCTATATTGTGCAATGTGGGGACAGGCATGTGTTTAATGACTAAGCCCGATAAGAAGTCGGTTTGTCAATATATACTTATCAAAAAATGATGATAATAGACGTAATTGTTAAAAAAATAATAAAAATAGAGATATCAAATATAGTCAAATCTTTACTTACATTTTTGATCAAGAGAGGGTGAAAAAGAAATTGATAAAATAAATAAATTGGGTTGTGCTATCCTCGACCTCAATAAACGTCCATAAGGAGGGTCCCCAGATTTGAGTGGTACATTCTATATGTATATAGAGCATAGGTACGGTAAGTAATATAAATTACGTGCCATAGTCGAATTCAAAGAAGGAGGGAAGGAAGGAGGGGGGGAATGAAGAGGAGGGGGAGGGGGGAGGGCCAGGGGAGGGGAAAGGAGAAGGGGGGGAAGGGGAGATAAAGGTAAAATATGGGGGAGAACAGAGACACAGAGGGAATTCTAGATAGAAGAAAAGCAAGTTGGATGATTATAATCATATTGATCTTACCCAGTGGACTCAAAAACAACCAATTGTGGAAAAAGGTTGGCAGTAAATTAGTGCCGAGGATGAAAGTATCATCGGGTATATCCAGGTGTAGACTGGATCAGTCTGGGGCGTCTCAGTTACAATGAGATTGCTGCTGGTATGTTATCTGTCAATTGCCTGTTGAAAAGGTAGCAATAAATATGCTCCTATATGTTATAGGTTAAGTCAAAGCATAGCTCTAATTGATATATATACAATAATAGTAGTAACAATATATATATATGTGTAGAGGTACGATATTTACCTTGCATGTGTGTGGCTAAGGCACCTCCACCTCGTATCAACACAGACCCAAGTAGGAACAACCATAAGAGACGCCAAAACATAGCATCTCTTAAATGTGTTGTTCCTGGTAGTGACGTCATTCTATATCTCGGAGCTGATGTTCACACGCCGGCCAGAATGGATGCGCATGCGCTCAGTCCAGGGGACGCCAACCCGTGTCCAAGGAGACGGGAGGCGAACCCTATGTGAACACAAGCCAAGGGTACATCGATAGCAAATGTATTTTCCGAATATTTAGAACACAGCTGACAGTTCAAGGTTGTACCAGAGCGGCGCCCAGTGGCAAGAAAGTGTATCAAAGCACTAGGCCGGCCAGAAAGGGAACACTCAAATGGGTGATAGCGAGCAGTTGGTAACAGACTAACAAAAACCGAACTAAAACAGCCATCAGGGTGGACAGCCATAGAAGGGGCATAGGAACAGAGTAGATCATATCAAGGCCATTCGCAGGGGACTAAATGATAAAATAATCAACAGAACATGTATCTATAAACATATAGCTATAGTTATAGATATAATAGCATAATTTAAAGTTATTTGATCAAACCTTTATTAGCTTGAAATTCTAGAGAACTATCAATATAACTAAAGGGGATAGGGAAGAAAAAATAATAAAAATAAAAAGAATTTGGAATAAAAAAGCAAGGGGGATTAAAAAAGGATGGTTTGCGTTGAATAATGGTGAGTATGTGATGTTAGAAGGAAAGGCCTGGCATAAAATTATTAAATTATTAATGGATAAACAAAATGTTGTTACAGAAAAGGTCTATATGATTGTGTCTCATTAATACCTTGGGTGTTGGTAGCGTTCAATCGCTCTATCCAGAATGTTTCTTTCTGTAAAATCCTCTTTTTCCAGTTGCCTCCACGGGGTCCATCGGGATCACCGCTAGGGCGATAAAGGAGGCACATGTCGCATCAAAGCCATGATAAAGATCGAGATGTCTACTGACCGGAGTCAGCATTTTGCCATTAGTTGAAAGGTAAACATGGTCTTTGATACTTTGCCAGAAACATCGGGTTGTCATCCCAACATAAAAAACCCTGCATGTACAGGACATTAGATAGACCACACCCTGTGTCTTGCAGTCAGCTTTAAATTTGGGGCAAAAGAGTTCCCCATTGGGGAGTATAGAAGGGGTGGAATCCTGGCACAGCCAGGGGCAAAATTGACATTTGCCACATCTAAATGTGCCACAAGTATTAGCTCTAGAACGAGAATTTGAAGAATAGTGGCTCGATACGAGTCTGTCCCACAAGGAACTGGCATGACGAAAGGTGAGTTCTGGTCTACTGCCTGCATGTTTGGACACAATAGGGTCTTGTTGCAGTATATGCCAGTGTTTCGTGAGTAGGTCCCTGACTTCTTGGTGTTGGGATGAGAATCGTGTAATAATTCTTACAGGTGGTTTAGTCTCAGATGGAGGGTCCTTTTTAGGGAAAAGTAAGATATTTCTTGGCTGTTTAAGGGCTTTGTTGTAGGCTTTCCGCAATAGCGATTTGGTATACCCCCTAGCCAGTAGACGTGTACGAAGTAGTTTAGCTTCAGATATGAAGTCCGCCAAGTGAGTGCAATTTTGGCGCAAACGTATGTACTGTGCATACGGAATGCTACGAATTAGGGCTGCGGGGTGAGCACTAGCTGCATGCAGCAAAGTGTTACCCACAGTCTCCTTACGGTACAAACTGGCAGCCAGACAATTATCTTGGTCTTTGAAGATGGAAAGGTACAAAAATGTAATCTTTTGAGCATTGAAGCTCAGGGTAAATTTTAGGTTGAAAGAATTTTGATTAAGCCTTTCAACGAAGGTTGCTAACGTGGTATGTGGACCTGTTCAAATCAAGAAAATATCATCTATGCAGTGCATCCAGCACATCACTTGGTTGGTGTACATAGATAATCCATCATCTGAAAAAATGTGTCGTTCCCACCCCCCCAGGTACAGGTTAGCGTAGGCTGGTGCGCAACATGTGCCCATGGCCACTCCCTGCACCTGGAGGTAGTGGGAACTTTTGAAACAAAACCAATTGTGAGTAAGAACAAATTGTAAAAGAGTAAGAATAAACTCATTGTATTTCCATTTTGTAAGTAGCTCTTCATACAGAAAGGTGCGAATCGTTCTGATGCCCTGCTCGTGAGGGATGCTTGAGTATAATGACTCTACATCCAATGTCACGAGCAGGGCATCAGGAGGGACCACCATTCCTTCAATTTTGGTCAGCAAATCAAGTGTATCCCTGGTATAGGAAGATAGGCTGATAACATGGGGCATAAGTACTGAATCGATTAGTCTACTTGCGTTTTCTGTTAATGATCCAATTCCCGATATAATGGGCCTACCTGGGGGGAACGTACATTTCTTGTGCACCTTGGGCAGTGCATAGAATGTGGCCTCCTTTGGATGTTTGTTGTTGAGATAGTCATAGGTATCTTGGTCAATGAGGCCTTGTTGGTAACCCTCATTTAAATAAAACTTTTGTGCGCTAGCAGTAATTAAATAAATAAATGAAGGATGCCTAGGAGACATAATGTGTGTGTGAATCCCAGCAAGAATAATAACAACAACAAGTGCATAGAATCATAAATCCAGCAAAATATTAGCATAAACCAAAAGTAAGTAGTTACACATCAAGGCAACTCATAATCAGTCCAAGACAGGATTCAAAAAAACAAGTAGAAGGGAAAAAGTCCACTTGTTATATCTCCTCACTGAATCATGGGAAATAATGAGCTATAATGAGCTGAAGAGACTCTTATCGGATGTGCATTGATTGCAGAAAAAGGAGTAAAAGATGTGCGCTTACCCCAATCGTTGGACCTCCTCTCTGGCAAGGTCGTATGGGCTTGCAGATATAGCCCTCTGCAGGGACAGAATGTTGATATCCGGGTCTTGACAGCATGCACCACCGACTCCAATATGGTCCGGACACTCCAACTGCTCCAACATCAGAGGGGGGACTTAGTGTAATAATCAGTATTTCAGTAGGTGAGATACTCCTCCTATATGATGTATTCTGTCGCTCCAGATGGATGTAAACCAGACAAAGCAATTCATCGAAACTCCATGGAAATGGTAAACAGCAATGGAGCCATCTCCATTGCTGTTTACCATTTCCATGGAGTTTCGATGAATTGCTTTGTCTGGTTTACATCCATCTGGAGCGACAGAATACATCATATAGGAGGAGTATCTCACCTACTGAAATACTGATTATTACACTAAGTCCCCCCTCTGATGTTGGAGCAGTTGGAGTGTCCGGACCATATTGGAGTCGGTGGTACATGCTGTCAAGACCCGGATATCAACATTCTGTCCCTGCAGAGGGCTATATCTGCAAGCCCATACGACCTTGCCAGAGAGGAGGTCCAACGATTGGGGTAAGCGCACATCTTTTACTCCTTTTTCTGCAATCAATGCACATCCGATAAGAGTCTCTTCAGCTCATTATAGCTCATTATTTCCCATGATTCAGTGAGGAGATATAACAAGTGGACTTTTTCCCTTCTACTTGTTTTTTTGAATCCTGTCTTGGACTGATTATGAGTTGCCTTGATGTGTGACTACTTACTTTTGGTTTATGCTAATATTTTGCTGGATTTATGATTCTATGCACTTGTTGTTGTTATTATTCTTGCTGGGATTCACACACACATTATGTCTCCTAGGCATCCTTCATTTATTTATTTAATTACTGCTAGCGCACAAAAGTTTTATTTATATGTTTATCACTTCATGGATATTTGAAGTTTTTTTTGCAGCTGCACTTTATTTATTTGTCATTTATTTGTTATCACGTATTGCTCATTAGCGCAGGTTTCTTCCATTATTTTTCTAGGTAACCCTCATTAATGATATTAAGTTATTGAAGTTTGAAAGTTGGAATAAGTAGAGGGGAAATTAGTTGGTATCAATCCTTATTAGACAGTAGGTTGAAACACATTGTTTCATAATTTTGTTTAGTCATAAGGACAACGTTGCCTCCTTTGTCTGATGCTTTAATCACCAGATCAGGATGTTGATTGAGTTTGGAGATGGCCTGTTTCTGAGCATGTGTAAGATTGCTCTTTTTAGGGGAGAATTGCATAGATTTAATATCACTCACTACCGCCACCAGAAAGGCCTCTATGTGAGAATTGGTGGACAGATCAGGAAATCTTTGTGACTTAGGTTTGAACTTTTTAGGGATAGGGGACTCAGTACATATTTTAAGTGTTGTTGGCAATATAGAAGGTTCCTGTAGTACAGACTGTGCATTGGTGGCAGTGGAATTTGAGATTTCATTGCTTTCTTCGAGTAAGAGCATCAAGTCCCGAAGGGCTTGGAATTCTGCCATCGTGTAGTGTTTAACACTTTCTGAAAATTCCCGTTCTTGTTTGGCTCTAACAATATTTTGGTCAAACATGTATCTGTAGGTCAAACTTCACACAAACATATATATATCCTTAATCAATTCGTATTTGTCCAAATCGGTGGATGGGCAGAAACTTAACCCATATTTCAAAACCTCCAGTTCACAGTCTGAGAAGCAATATGGTGTAAGATTAACTACATCAAGTTCTAAGTTGTCGTGTTCCCTTTCTGGCCGGCCTAGTGCTTTGATAAACGTTCTTGCCACTGGGCGCCGCTGTGGTACAACCTTGAACTGACAGCGGCGCTCTAAATATTCGGAAAATACTTTTGCTATCGATGTACCCTTGGCTTGTGTTCACATAGGGTTCACCTCCCATCTCCTTGGACACGGGTTGGTGTCCCCTGGACTGAGCGCATGTGCATCCATTCTGGCCAGCGTGTGAACGTCAGCTCCGCGATATGGAATGACGTCACTACCGGGAACAACACATTTAAGAGATGCTATGCTTTGGCGTCTCTTATGGTTGTTCCTACTTGGCGTCTGTACTGATACAAGGTGGAGGTGCCTTAGCCACACACATGCAAGGTAAATATCCTACCTCTACACATATATATATACTGTTACTACTATTATTGTATATATATCAATTAGAGCTATGCTTTGACTTAACCTATAACATATAGGAGAATATTTATTGCTACCTTTTCAACAGGCAATTGACAGATAGCATACCAGCAACAATCTCATTGTAACTGAGATGCCCCAGATTGATCCAGTCTACACCTGGATATACCCGATGATACTTTCATCCTCGGCACTACTTTACTGCCAACCTTTTGCCACAGTTGGCTGTTTTTGAGTCCACTGGGTAATATCAATATGATTATAATCATCCAACTTGCTTTTCTTCTATCTACAATTCCCTCTGTTTCTCTGATCTCCCCCATATTTTACCTTTATCTCCCCTTCCCCCCCTTCTCCTTTCCCCTCCCCTGGCCCTCCCCCCTCCCCCTCCTCTTCATTCCCCCCCTCCTTCCTTCCCTCCTTCTTTGAATTTGACTATGGCACATAATTTATATTACTTACCATACCTATGCTCTATATACATATAGAATGTTCAACTCAAATCTGGGGACCCTCCTTTTGGACGTTTATTGAGGTCGAGGATAGTACAACCCAATTTATTTATTTATTTTATCAATTCCTTTTTCGCCCTCTCTTGATCAAAAATGTAAGTAAATATTTGACTATATTTGCTATCTCTATTTTTATTATTTTTTTGACAATTACGTCTATTATCATCATTTTTCAATAAGTATATATTGACAAACCGACTTCTTATCGGGCTTAGTCATTAAACACATGCCTGTCCCCACATTGCACAATATAGGTCCTTCTTCCTTCTCTCTCTAATTTTATTTCCAACCCTTTCCTCTTTATTTTCTATGTAATTATCCTTTTATATACTTTTCATATACTTTTCTATTCAACCCTTTTTCACCATCAGAGGATTGGAGCCATAGCACAGAGATAGTTTATAATTCTGGCACATCGCAGGGGTGGCGATATGATTTGCTACATATAAATATGTGTTGAAAAGATTTGTGTTTTAATGTAAAGTGCAATGTACTTATGTCTATTCTCTCATTTATAGAGTATACCAAAGCTCCTGAGGAAGCGTTATTGAACTTGTAACATGTAGAGTAACATGAGCAATTTTTTACACTGTCTCCTTTGAAACCTGTTATGACTGAAACAAGTAAAATGACTCAATATTCTGTTCCAAGATTTACTATGTAGATAGTGTATGTTAATTGCTCTCAGGTATATAAAATTCTGTGAATCTATGTAAGTCAATGTACAAATATTTTAACAATTTTTGTAATAAATATCTTCAATTCTTTTTATTTTTTTGCGTTATGCCTATAAAGTCCATCATTTTAAACCACCTTCTAATGATCTATAATATATCGGGACGAGGCATTTAATATCTATACATCATATCCACAGCGCCACTTTGTGGTGATACAAACCCTTTTAGAACAAACCTATAAAGTTTTCTCTGCCTAAATGCATATTCTCGTTGCTGACGCTGGTTGCATTTGCTTTAATTTCAGCTTTCTAACCGCTGATTGAACTTTCTCATCCTACAGTGATTTGCATGTTTTTGCATTTCAATTTAAGGTACTGGCTTGGTGTTCTTTCCTATGCTCGCAGTTGTTTAGCGCATGATTTTTATCATTAACAGTTTGTTTATGTGTTAGTTGTGTGTGTCTAATTATATTATATCTCATTTTAGATAGAGAGACATATTTCCTTCTCTGTCTCATCTGTGAACCTTGGCTGTATCCTGAGGAAGCCTAATGGCGAAACGCATAGACATACAAGGGCTCACTGCACAATAATCATAGATGCTTTATGTTACAACTGTCATTTTGTTTTTTAGATATTTGTATTTTTCAATAAATTTATATATTTTTATACTGCTATATCTTCTCCACTGTTTCTTAGCCTAAAAAGTCTGCCTCCCTGGTAATACTCAATACTACCTTATTTTGTATCCCCATCCCTATTCAATTCAGTAGATATCCTATGGTGGCAACTCTGCTCCTTCATAGATATGATCAGTCAGTGAGCTAGGACAGTCATGCCATGTACACACGAGCGGAATGTCCGACAGAAAAAGTCAGATGGGAGCTCTTCATCGTATATTCTGATCATGTGTATGCCCCATTCGACTTTATTACGTCGAAAATTCTGACGGACGTAGAAAGAGATGTTCTAAATTTTTCCGACGGAACCAATTCCTATCGGGAAAACCGATCGTCTGTATGCTGTTCTGACGTACCAAAAATGATGCATGCTCTGAAGCAAGTATGAGACATGGAAGCTATTGGCTGCTGGCTATTGAACTTCCGTTTTCTAGTCCCGTCGTACGTGTTGTACGTCACCGCGTTCTGGATGATTGGAATTTGGTGTGACCGTGTGTATGCAAGACAGCTTGAGAGGAATTCTGTCGTAACTCCGTCGGAAAAACCTTCAGAGTTTATTCCGGCGGGAAAACCGGTCATGTGTACAGGGCATAAGTGATACTGGAAAACAAAGGAAAACGAGCCTGAAATGGGGGACTAACAGAACTACTACAACTAAGGACTGGTAACCTGCAATGTTTCATATTTTTATCCCTAGCTTTAAATATTTATTAATGTTTCATGAAGTTGATAAAAAAAGTATCAAAAAGAAACAACTCCCTGACTACTATGAGACGATTAGCCTACCAGTTCTCCAGTTCTTAGAATATTACCATGTTAATGTGCATACATACTGTATATATTGTACATACAGATCCCCTGCCACTCCTGAAAAGATGCTTTAATAAATTTAAACCTTAATTTAGTAAATTAAGATTTAAGTTAATTAAAGTGCAACTGTTCTAAGAAAAGCCCAAGAGCTTCCATTGCTGACCTCTTTATGGATATGCTAGTTGTAAATATTAGTTATAATATGCACCGTTAAACTCATAAGAATAACTATCAACAATAAAATTCTTCTGAAAGATAGTTTCTGGTAAAAGAGTAATTTATAGAAATTGTATATACAAAATATATTGTATATCACAGATAGCAAGAATAACAGTGTTGGCAGTGTTTGAATTGTAAGTCTGATAACTTGCTGTACATTTTCACTGGCAAGTTGTACACTTGCAGAGCACTTGAAGCACAAGTTCTAGTTTACACTTTTCCAATTTGTAGCAAATTTGTGTGGCAAGTCTCTAGCAAGAGCAAAGTTACAATGGTGAGTCTACAGCAAGAGGTCTGCAAGCAGTGGCAACTTGTGATGTTTTAGGATGGGAGGGCGCCAGACCCTGCCCTTCCTTTTTGACCCCTGCCACTTGTCATAAACCTCACCCCTTATAGAATCCACCCACTCCGTCCCCTATATTCCACTTGCTTCTACCCATAGTGTCAGGAATATACAGCTCAGATCACAGGACAGAGTAGACAACCCCAATATTACAGGACAGAGTATACAGCCCTAGCATTACAGGACAGATTATATATCTCAGCATTACAGGACAGGGTATATAGCTCAGCTTCACCGGACAGGGTATATAGCTCAGCCGCGCAGATCATGGTATATAGCACAGCCTCACAGATCGGCACAAACCAACTAAAAAATTACACTGTTAGTAATGAAGGACTCTAAATAGGCATTTATCAGGTGATTATGTGTCATTACTGCTAGATAAAATATAGAAAATATTAATGTTTAAGTCAACTGTTAAAGAATGAAATAAATGTACCACGAATCAGTGATTTTTTTTTAAACAGTAAACAAACTTTATTGTACAACAAACAACAACAAAAAAACTCTGAATCAGAGTAAAAGTGACTGAATACAAATGCACGCCACATTCACATTAGCGCCAGTAGAACCATTTCTGATGCTCAGGCAGCTAACACAGATGAAGGCTGTAATACTAATGTTATCCACTAGACCAGGAATCTTCAAACTACGGCCCTCCAGCTGTTGCTTAGCTACACATCCCATGAGGCATTGTAAAACTCTGACATTTACAGATATGACTAGGCATGATGGGAATTGTAGTTCCTGAACAACTGGAGGGCTGTAGTTTGAGGACCCCTGCACTAGAGGGAATACCAAATCCTTTTAGATCACATCATTTTTATATGAATATTGTAAGAAAAATATTTTTCTTTCCAATATTCATATCTATAAGAGGGAGCTATCAAAAGACAAATATTGTAACAAATAAAAACACACCTCGGCTGCAATGCGTTTATGTTCTCCTGGATTCAGCGTGCACCGCCTCCTCGGTTGAGAACCACCTTCACTGCTTTGGTCAACCGGGGATGGGATAGAATCTCTGCAAAATGTATGAGCAATAAAAATAAAAATAATAATAACAACACATGGAAACGGAGGAATACAGCTGCTACCTGATCTTCTGTATGTCCTGCTGGAACTGCTGGATGCTCCCCTTGATATGGACTGAATCTATGTCCTTCTTCTGGAGTTTGGCATAGACGAGGTCCACATGCGGCGTGATGTTGTGCAAAAGTGTCAGAAATTATTTAAAATCCTGATCCTAAAGCAGCACAGCAAAGCCTCTCATGGTAACAAGGTCAAAGTCACCTGAGTCTCGCATAGTTTCAAAACAGCGGATGAGGTCCTCTCTGTGCTCAAACACTGTATTGACGGCATGGCTGTGGAAGTTCCATTTGACACTGCTTGATGTCGGTAGTCTATGGGCAACTACTTTATCAAGAACATCTGTGCTCTTGGGTGAAAAAAGCTGACAAATCTTCCAAGGTTAGCAAAAAAAAGTCTCACTTTGGGCATTTGAGAAGTGGCCTGTTGCATTATCAGATTGAGTTGATGTGCATAGCAGTGGATGTAATGGGCATTTGGGTACATATCTTGAATCTTCTTTTGAACCCCTGCAGTGGCATCCCTCATCACGCTGGCTCCATCATATGCTTGGGAGATGAATTTATGCTTCTGATCCCCTGGAAGGATGACAGCAAGACGCTCTTGTGGTGCTGTAGTGATGGAATCCGCTGTAGTCGAATGCAGAGCAATAAACTCAAAAAACCTCTCCTGTACGTTGCTTTTGGCATCAATGTAGCACAGTACAAGCACAAGTTGGTATTGTGTGGCAATATCAGTGGTTTTGTTGGCTTGGATTGAGATAAAACCGCTGCTCCGTGCTTCTTGGATAATGTGCTCTTTCACAACAGACAACATACAGTCCAACAGCTCGTTCTGCGCAATTTTCGAAGTTCCCTTAAAAACAGTGGCATTCTCAAGGTGCTTTTTCAAAACTCCATCAAGAGAATGTCCCAGGATTATCTGATCTCTCACTCTCACCATGGCCACGCAAAGCCAGCTCGAATGCACCACAAAATTTCACACAGGCTATTATTCTAGACAGGATGTGTCAATTTTTTGTGACCTCTTCATTGTGTCTTCTAATGGCAATTCTGTAGCCTGCATCTAGCTGCTCACCAATGCTACGCTTCACAAAAAACTCGAGCCTCATAATGTTGTCAAGGTGGCTTCGGGTAGATTCATGTCGCTTGCACTTTTCAGTGAGATGCTTTAGGTCGCAAACCCCTGTTGATATCCATCAACAGGGCATGACTTTGAAATAGCAAACAGGGAAAACAATAATAGGCATGAGTCACATCACATCCAGCTAGCCAACTCCATTTACTATAAGAAGTTACATAGTTACATAGTTAGTAAGGTTGAATAAAGACACCAATCCATCCAGTTCAACCTGAGTGAGTGTGCGTGTCTACAATTATCCCTATTTATTTTAAGGTACCCATATAGTGCTGTCAATTTATGCATCGCTCCACACATACATCGCACACTCACGGTCCCTACCCTCAAGGAGCCCACAATCCAAGGTCCCCAAACTCACATTCATATACTAGGGCCAATTTTGGACAGAAGCCAATTAACCTACCAGCATGTCTTTGGAGTGTGGGAGGAAACCCATGCAGGCACAGGGAGAACATGCAAACTCCAGGCAGGTAGTGTCGTGGTTGGGATTTGAACCAGCGACCCTTTTTACTGCTAGGCGAGAGTGCTACCCACACTACCACTGTGCCGCCCTAAGTGGCAGAGAAGCTTTGAGTGTAAACTCGACCACGATCACTTGACCGCTGCTAAATTTGCAATTTGGGTTGATGTGGTCCAAGCTCCTTTATCCTCTTTTTTTTCTTCATCTGAACGCCTTGTGAAGGGAAATAGTTTCAAAGATGGAACCAAATTTTCACTCATTTTGAAAAAAATTTCCACAATGATCAGTACCTATGAGTCAAATGAAAATCTGGGTAAGTTTAAAAGAGAGATAGGTATGGCGTGGCCAAATGCAAGTGTCTATTTCATCAAATGCAGCCTCACTGTGCACATCATATGCAGCCTCACTGTGCACATCATATGCAGCCTCACTGTGCCCATCAATTGCAGCCTCACTGTAATGAGGGGTTCCCACCATGCTTGTGCTGAGTTCCTGGGTCTGTGCACCATATATCAGGCTCTATATTATACACTATACATTATCTACATTATATACAGGGCTCTGTACATCATATACCAGGCTGTACATTATACACAGGGCTCTGTACATCATATACCAGGCTGTACATTATACACCGGGCTCTACATTATACACAGGGCTCTAAACATCATATACCAGGCTGTACATTGTACACAGGGCTCTGTACATCATATACCAGGCTCTACATTATACACAGGGCACTGTGCATCATATACCAGGCTCTACATTATACACTGGCTCTGTACATCATATACCAGGCTCTACATTATACACCGGGCTCTACATTATACACAGGGCTCTGTACATCATATACCAGGCTGTACATTATACACAGGGCTCTGTACATCATATACCAGGCTCTACATTATACACAGGGCTCTGTACATCATATTCCAGACTCTACAGTATACACTGGGCTCTGTACATCATATACCAGGCTCTACAGTATACACCGGGCTCTACATTATACACAGGGCTCTGCACATCATATACCAGGCTGTACATTATACACAGGGCTCTGTACATCATATACCAGGCTCTACATTATATACAGGGCTCTTTTTGGGAGGGATTGCCATGTAAATGAGCACCTAACCCCTGCTTTTAAATGCCTTCTCTATGCTTTGCATTGGAATCCATAAATCATAGCCATTTGTTTAGAGCTGACTTTTCCCCAACAAGCTACAGAGAACATTGAGACCATTCACATCGGTCCCCATCCCTGAACAGGAGTACTGTCTAATTTCCCCACCACGTTCTGCTCATGTCAATTGAAGCATCTTTGGATGATCTGGAATAAATAGGATCATATGAAGCAGTGTTAATTGCTTTTGCCGTGCGTGACTTTTATTGCTCTATAGAAGTGAGCGCACAGTAAATGTATTTCCTATACATTTCACATGTAAGCCTTTTCTCCTTGCTGCTGCTTCCTTAGCTTTTGAAAGGAGTAAACATCTATTCTTCTGCCTTGTTTTTGTCAGTATTGTAATAGTTATAAATATGTATGCTTTCCAGAGAGAACAGTGGTATCAGGGTTCTTTTCATTCATTAGAAAGCACAGAAGACTCATCATGCTTTATGCTACAATGTGGAGTACACAATACAAAAATGTGCTTTGTTTTTCTGTAACATTGAGTGCTGCTGACAGTTCATACTTACCTTACACAGGCAGCTCCGCACGGGCCGTGTGTTCCACGGAGCTGCCGACGTCACTTCCGGTTCACCATTAGCATGTGGAAACTGGAAGTAACCAGATAACTAGTGTCATGTAACAGGTGTCACCAGAGCTGTGTGGACAGCAACAGAGGAACAAACACAGGTAAGGTGAAAATATGTGATTTATTAAAGATAAATGAATAAATATAAATACAACCACCTCCTATATCAATCAGTGCACAACAACCAATACCAGACAGAAACCCACAAATAGTAACAGTAACAGATAAATATATAAAAGTAAAGGGGAGTACTGAGATCATAAACAGAGCCAGGCCAGGGTCGTCAATGGGAGGTCAGCAGCTGGGGAAGGGAAACAAACAGGACAATGAGAGGATGGATGGATCACAGGAGGGACAGGTCAGATGCAAGGCTCAGGGTCCAGGGTTCAGGAAACAGACAGGGAACAGGATAACAGGTTCCAGGATTCAGGTTTCAGGTTCAGAAATCAGGGTTCAGGAATCAGTTTTCAGGAATCAGGTTAACAGGATGCAGGCTGCAGGTCAGGGCTCAAGGACAATACCAAGGCAAGATGTGTGTGCACTTGCCAGGTATTTATACTGCAGCTGCTAATTAAAGTCAGGTGACGCCTGTCAGCAAAGGGTAATACCTGCTCCATACTACCAGGATCCCTCCACTGGTGGACGCCAGTACTGCGGCCCAAAGGTGACAAAATACCAGCAGGAAAAAGCTCTCCTGACAGCTCCAAACTGCCAGGAGACACCTGCTGGTGGACCTCAGTACTGCACACCAAATTATCAATATTACCAGCGGAGGGGACCTTTCCTGACAGTACCCTCCCTCAAAGGAGCGACCTCCGGATGCTCCAACTAGCCATTGCTAGGGAAAGTCCATGGCGTCCAGCCGGGCAGAGGGCACTTCAAGCTGGGCAGTGGGCACTTCAAGCTGGGCAGCGGGCAGTGGCACATCAGGCTGGATAGCGAACAGGAACACATTAGGCTGGGCAGCAACACATCAGGCTGGGCAGCAAACAGGAACACATCAGGCTGGGCAGCGGACAGGAACACATCAGGCTGGACAGCGGACAGTAACACATCAGGCTGGACAGCGGACAGGAACACATCAGGCTGGGCAGCGGACAGGAACACATCAGGCTGGGCAGCGGACAGGAACACATCAGGCTGGGCAGGGGACAGGAACACATCAGGCTGGACAGTGGACAGGAACACATCAGGCTGGACAGTGGACAGGAACACATCAGGCTGGGCAGCAGACAGGAACACATCAGGCTGGGCAGCAGACAGGAACACATCAGGGTGGGCAGCAGACAGGAACACATCAGGCTGGGCAGCAGACAGGAACACATCAGGCTGGGCAGCAGACAGGAACACATCAGGCTGGGCAGCAGACAGGAACACATCAGGCTTGGCAGCAGACAGGAACACATCAGGCTGGGCAGCAGACAGGAACACATCAGGCTGGTGCAGCAGACAGTGGCACATCAGGCTGGGCAGCAGGCAGAAACACACCAGGCTGGGCAACGGACAGGAACACACCGAGCTGGGCAGCAGGTTCCAGGTCGTCAAGCTGGGCAGCAGGCAATGAGACATCAGGCTGGAAAGCGGGCACATCAGGCTGGAAAGCGGGCACATCAGGCCGGAAGGTGGGCACATCAGGCTGGAAGGCGGGCACATCAGGCTGGAAGGCGGGCACATCAGACTGGAAAGCGGGCACATCAGGCTGGAAGGTAGGTACTGGCTCTTCAGGCTGGAACACTGGCACCTCCAGCTGGAACACTGCCACCTTCGGCTGGGACTCTGGCGCCTCAGGCTGGGACTCTGGCGCCTCAGGCTGGGACTCTGGCGCCTCAGGCTGGGACTCTGGCGCCTCAGGCTGGGACTCTGGCGCCTCAGGCTGGGACTCTGGCGCCTCAGGCTGGGACACTGGCACCTCAGGCTGGAACACTGGCACCTCAGGCTGGAACTCTGGCACCTCAGGCTGGAACTCTGGCACTTCAGGCTGGAAGGCAGGTACCAGGACATCGGGCTGGAAAGCAGACATCAGGACATCGGACTGGATAACAAGCACTGGGATGTCAGACTGAGTAACAAGCACCGGGATGTCAGACTGGGTAGCAAGCACTGGGACGTCTGACTGGGTAGCAAGCACTGGGATGTCAGACTGGGTAGCAAGCACTGGGACGTCTGACTGGGTAGCAAGCACTGGGACGTCAGACTGGATTGGATTAGCTGGTGCAGAGGCAGGTTGGGTTACTGGCAGGATCGAATGGGTAGGAAAGAATTTCCATCTCTTTTTATATTTAGCTACTGGAATCCTATAGGTAACTGCAGGACTGTAGGTAGGGAATGAAGCAGACTGGAGAGGAGGGTTGTAATATGGCAGGGAGGAGGTAACAGTAGCTGGGAGAAGTTCTTGAGGGATTGCAGGCAGCCGAGAAGAGGCAGGTGGGTTAAAAGCAGGATAGGCGCAGGGAGTAGAAACTGGGTATTGATATTTGGTTGGAAAAAAGTTGTACTGAGCTGCGACTGAGGTTGCCACGGGTGAAGGGGAAGAAGACATTTGGGCTGACAGGTGTCTGTTGGCAGAGGTGGTTGGTAGTGGATTGGCTGGGGCTGATTGCAGCATATCAGACCATGCTAGAAGTATTGGTTGAACAAGTTGTAGTTTACTTTCTGCCTGTCTGACCAGAGACTGAACAGACTCAATGCACTCTGCGATCATTTGTTGTGAGCAGGCTGAATAGTGTTCACAAAAGTATGTGGGATCATCCTCCAAAAGCCATACCAGGGATACAACTTGATTAATATTAAAAGGTGGAGAAAAGTCATCACGACCTTTGGGAATACTGGGCAGGGCCAGCTCTGTACATATGTGAATTAAAGGCTGCACATCCCCAAACAGCAAGCAGCCCTGATCCACCAGAGAGTGAGCTAAACACATGATTTCAAACGACTGGTCACTCCTTAAGTGTCTGGCGGAGATATTCCCCACTCTCATATGCCAGCAGAGCATAGTAACTAATCACATCCAAATTCATTTCACCTGAAGTAAACAAAACCGAGATGGTTCCTCTGTGCAGCCACTTCTGGTCAGGAATGGCCTTGGTATTCTGTCATGTAACAGGTATGACTAGAGCTGTGTGAACAGCAACAGAGGAACAAACACAAGTAAGGTGAAAATATGTGATTTATTAAAGATAAATGAATAAATATAAATACAACCACCTTCTATATCACTCAGTGCACAACAACCAAAACCAGGCAGAAACCCACAAATAGTAATAGTAACAGATAAATATATACAAGTAAAGGGGAGTACCGAGATCATAAACAGAGCCAGACCAGGGTCGTCAATGGGAGGTTAGCAGCTGGGGAAGGGAAACAAACAGGACAATGAGAAGATGGATGGATCACAGGAGGGACAGGTCAGATACAAGGCTCAGGGTACAGGGTTCAGGAAACAGACAGGGAACAGGACAACAGGCTCCAAGAGTCAGGTTTCAGGTTCAGAAATCAGGGTTCAGGAATCAGGTTTCAGGAATCAGGTTAATAGGATGCAGGCTGCAGGTCAGAACTCAAGGAAAATACCAAGGCAAGATGTGTGTGTGCACTTGCTAGGTATTTATACTGCAGCTGCTAATTAAAGTCAGGTGATGTCCATCTGCAAAGGGTAATACCTGCTCCATACTGCCAGGATCCCTCCACTGGTGGACACCAGTACTGCGGCCCAAAGGTGAAAAAATATCAGCAGGAAAAAGCTCTCCTGACAGCTCCAAACTGCCAGGAGACACCTGCTGGTAGACCTCAGTACTGCACGCCAAATGATCAATATTACCAGCGGAGGGACCTTTCCTGACAACTAGCATTACTACAGGCGGAAGCTGTCCGGCACTTTGGAATGTGCCACAAAGCAGGTCAAAAGCCTGCAAATGAAGCGCCTTGTCTGCAATCTCGTGATTACATTGATGTGGCACTTCCCATAGTGCCCTGTGTCCGGCGCCAGAACACAGTGCACTTAAAGAACATTTTTTTTCAATTTAAAAAAAACGTATTTTTTTTGTGACTACTGGGTGGGGGAGCGGCGCTCGTGCGCCCCCTATGGAAGGGCCGCCACTGTCTGCAAGTCACAGTGACCCATGTGGTGGTATGACTATTACACAACATAGAGTAGTAAGATTATTCCCGCACTATCAGGTATGAAAATTAGCTAGAATAGGAAAAGCAGCTAGCACCGAAACAGGTACACACCAGACCTAGAAATGTTTAAATATAAATAGGTGGTGCTACGCTAATCCTAAGTGTATATGCTACAAACCCTGAGGTATATAGATGAGTAAAATCAATTAGCTAAAAATACATCTAATAACACCATAATAAATCCAATAATGATGGTAAATGGCAATGGCCCAAATAAGATTTTAAAAAAATATTATCATAAATGTGGAATGTGTACATACCACTATAAAATAAACATATCACCGTAACACTTTAGCTCACTGACAATAATAAATTCAATAATGATGATAAGTGGCAATGGCCCAAATAAAATTAAAAATATATATCATAAATGTAAAATGTGTACATACAACTATAAGATAAGCATATCACCATAACACTGTAGCTCACTGACAGTAAGTGAAAATAAAAAAAACTTCTTCATAAGGTGCAGATAAAAGTAAAAGCATGTGATTAGCAATGTGTCACACCACACGTGACTTCATCAGGGGATGTCAGGGGACGACGCATGACGTCACACCACACGTGACTTCATCAGGGGTAGGGAAGGGACAGGCTGTACTACTGCTAGAGGCTCACGAGCTCGCCGCTCGTTGGATTTTAAACGCTGTTCATTCATTTTTTGTGAGTACCCTATTATCTTTAATAAAAAGCTATTTTTACATCAAAAATGGTATTACACTATTGGGATCTTTTGTGCTTTGTCATCTATATACTCCCCTGCCCTACTCCTGAGGGAGTCATACTCCGGATTTAGGACCATGAGGGATGCGCTGAAGCCCCTAGGTGGACACCATTAAAGGCCTATTTGCCATATGCTGTTGCCCTATTACCTCAAGGTAAGGGGCCATTACCCACCTGTGTGTGTATACACGAAGATGCACCTGTGTTGATCCACTTTGAGCACCTTATCGCAACGATCGCATGCTAGGACGTTGCTGTCACGTTTTTTGAATTAATAGAAGGACTTTTTTTGAGCACTTTTGTATGTGATTCTAGATTATTTTTATCATTTTTTATTATTTTGTCTGATTATATTTCTTTGCATGGTGTCACCTATGTGATGCATGTTGTTTTATTTGTTTGGGATCTATGGTGTACCCATTCGGATACAATACTGCACATTGTCACTCTATGAGCTGTGTCTGCACACATTGCTAATCACATGCTTTTACTTTTATCTGCACCTTATGAAGAAGTTTTTTTATTTTCACTTACTGTCAGTGAGCTACAGTGTTATGGTGATATGCTTATCTTATAGTTGTATGTACACATTTCACATTTATGATATATATTTTTGATTTTATTTGGGCCATTGCCACTTATCATTATTGAATTCATTATTGTCAGTGAGCTAAAGTGTTACGGTGATATGTTTATTTTATAGTGGTATGTACACATTCCACATTTATGATAATATTTTTTTTAAATCTTATTTGGACCATTGCCATTTACCATCATTATTGGATTTATTATGGTGTTATTAGATGTATTTTTAGCTAATTGATTTTACTCATCTATATACCTCAGGGTTTGTAGCATATACACTTAGGATTAGCGCAGCACCACCTATTTATATTTATTACACAACATAACTGAACCAAAACTTGCAGCAGACATGCAGAAGGTTTGCAAAGAAAATGCAGACTTGCTGCAATTGTGCAACAACTTTGTGAAGCCTGGCAAGTCTAGCAATAGCTTAGCAAGTCATTTTCAAACTTTGCTTGCTATCTGGAATAGAGACATAGATGTAAGCAAATGGTGAATGACACACTTAACAAATAATTAAAAATACATTCAGGCACAATCTATAGAAAATGGCAATACAACCATAGGTACCCTCTGGTCACCAATCCATCCCTCTTTCCTTTCTTTTCTTTAAGCTCCCCTACCCATGACAATCTGAATTGCCATCTCACCTCTATGTGAATAATGTTTGTCACATTTTGAAGGATCTTTGCCATTGCCTCAATTGATAAAGCTTTTTCTGCCATGTCTTTCAAACAATAGCATTGATTGAATTTGCATTTGTCCGATGGATGGTCTGGGTACCTACTTCGGGGGAGAACACCACAATTAGAGCGTGCAGTAAAACTAATCTTGTCATCTCCCTGTAGGAGTTGGTAATTCTGGAAAAGTGGTTCTGTTTCTAAAAACAATGTGGTTTGTGAGAATGACCTACATTTCAACATATAGGTGAAATATCAAAGGATGATATTTATTAAGGCAAAAATAAGTTTGAAATCTAGGACATCTTTTCATGTGAAACCGAGGAGATCTTTTCATGTGAAAATGTATTGGGAGGCTTTGTGAAGATTTGACCAGCTGTCTTTATGTTTCCACAAATAAATATTATAGTACAATTATAATATTTCCACATATAAATATATATTTGTATAAAATATATATTTTTATCCAAACACATTTTTATAACATTTGTCAATAACAAAAAATACTTACAGTTAGTGGAACAACACAATGGCTTATTGGTCAGCACTCTTACCTTGCAACACTAAGGTACTTGATCTGAAAGCTAAGTTCACCTTTACATAAATAAACAATAAATGCACATCTTTTAAAGGTAAAAACATGTGCATTAATTATTTTTTAAAACCAAAGCCAGGAAAGCATTCCTCCAGCGATCAGCAGATCATGGGTGCAATGTCACACTGTCTACAGCTTTGTTGCCCATATCTCCGTACAAACTACAAGTACGTCTGCCACAGTGGATAACAGTACTTGTAGTTTATTAAAAACTGAGAATGAATGGCACTACTTTTAAAAGTGACAGCGAGTGAAGGGAGAGGAACCCACTCCCTCTGTCACAATGGGGGAGGAGGTTCTGGAGATTGAACATGTTACAAGTTTCACCCTAAAAACAGGGGAAACATGTAACGTGTTGCAAAGGTGAACTTAACCTTCAAATCATGAGAAGGACACTAATTGCATAAAGTTTGTATGTTCTCTTTGTGCTTTCCTGGGTTTTACTCCAGTTTCCTCCCACACTCCAAAGACATGCTGGTAGTCTAATTAGCTCCTGTTTAAATTGTCCATAGCATGTGTATGTCTGCATGTGAGGTAGGGACATTAGGTTGTAATTTCTTTGAAGGCATGGACTGATGTGAATGTATAAAATATAAAAACTGGAAATTGTGTTGCCTTCTGGCTATGTGTACCACTTCTGCATTAGTTCTGTTGAAATCTACAGAGTAGTAAACATGTCCATAAATAAGGTGCACTGCTTGTTTTTTCGTAAAAAATAGATTACAATTTTTTTTTTTCTTTTGGTTTTCCAAGTTGGTCTCTGGGACTTAACTGCGAGTGGAGCCCCAGCATTGGGAACTTTCTGCCAGCAACTCCCTGGCCAGTGGAATACAGGCAGCGGATGAACTCTTGCAATACACATTCTTGCCTGATACTCCTGAGACTGGGGAAAGGTTTTATAGGCTGAGAACAGGAGAATTGCCAGGACCTTTGAACTGAGTCATTATGCCCTTCCTGGGACACATTCATCCACAAACACTGGCTCTATTCTCTTCTAACACCTGAGTTCCCTCCCGACTTTTCACTTTATAGTGGGAGTGTTTATTAAGGGTGGTTATGGGGAGAGATGTCATATGATAATGCCATAGGGTAATTGTCAGAGGTTCCTATGGGCATCTGGTCTGCTAGGTAGAATGTCTCTTGGGGTACCCCAGGGGGATCACCTCAACAGCCTGGGTTAACTTGAAATAAGGGAGCCGAGATGGCGGGATCTTATATTCTGCACATTAGTATGATGTATGACATGGCTGCATCTCCAGATGGTATAGACAGTGGTAATGTGGTTCTGGGACTGGTGGGTATAGGTATCCGGAGAGGAGGGCCAGTTTGAGTAGTAGTCATTCCTCTGAACTGAGCGAAACGCCATCCGGAACGGCAGCATGCCCTTTGGTATGTTATGTTTTTTGGGGGTTTTTTTTCTGCCCCGACACTTAAATTTAGTACATAGGCTCGGAGACACTTCAGGCTGTGAAGGATCGGGTTTATTAGGGGGTTGCTCAGTCAAATGTATATGTGAGATGAGAATCCATCTCCAAAGTTTACACATCTCAGTGCACTGTCATGATTGTCTACTTCCCCACCATACATGCTTCTCCATTACAGGAGGGTAGTCAGAAGCGTGGTACTTTCTTCTAATTCACTCTGATGAGATCTGTGAGTCGTATCAGTAGTTTATTCTCTTTCTTACTCTAGATCAGTGGTTATCAACTCCTGTCCTCAGGACCAGTGGTGTAACATGGGTTGTCAGCACCCGGGGCAAGTCAAGTAGTTTGCGCCCCCTAACTCATGTACTTTTAGTACTCCCTTCCACTAGTACAATATTAAACCCTTACCCTCTAAGCACATGTATGTAATGAAAAAATTGCATCTGTGTCACTGCCCCCTCATCACCCCATGTATTATATATACACTGACCCCACCATCACCCCTATATATTACACACTGACCCCCATGTATTATATATACACTGACCCCCCCATCACCCCATGTATTATATATACACTGACCCCTCATCACCCCATGTATTACACACTGCCCCCTGTGTATTTTTATATACACTGACCCCCCCATCACCCCATGTATTACACACTGCCCCCCCATGTATTATGTATACACTGACCCCCCCCATGTATTATATATACACTGACCCCTCATCACCCCATGTATTACATGCTGCTCCCCTCACCCTATGTTTTATATATACACTACCCCAATATAATATAAATACACTGACCCCATATATTATATATACACTAACCCCCCCATTAATGATATACACACAAACCCCATGTATTATATATACACTAACCCCATGTATTATATATGCACTAACCCCCATATATTATGTATACACTAACCCCATGTATTATATATACACTGACCCCCCCATCACCCCATGTATTACACACTGCCCGCCCTCACCCTATGTTTTATATATACACTCCCCCAATATATTTTAAATACACTGAATCCATGTATTATATATACACTGCCCCATCCATTACCCATATATTTTATATACACTAAATTTTATATATATACACTGACCCCCCATATATTATATAGACACTGGTCCCCATGTATGATATATACTGACCCCCCCCATGTATTATATATACAGTACACATACCCTCCCCCCCAATGTATTATACATATTATACATACACAGACCTCCCCCCCATGTATGATATATACACTGCCCTCCACCCTCATGTATTATATATACACACACTGATCCCCCCTCCTCCAATGTATTATGCACTGCCCCCCCATCACTCCATGTGTAATATATATATATATATATATATATATATATATATATATATATATATATATATATATATATATATACATATACACACACACACATACTGCCCTCTCCCCCCATCATCCCATGTACTATGTATACACTGACCCCCCCCCCCCCCATGTATGAAGCACAGAGCAGACACAAAGCTCTAGGTGCATGTTGGCAATTATGATTTCCCAGTCTGTGGGAATGTGTCCCCCTTCCAGGATGTGAGGTATCCTAGAAGTAATAGAAGAGCGGCACTTCAGATAAACTTCCTCCCTCATCTCATTTCAGTCTGGCAGAGAACGTGTCACCCTGGCTATCCCCATATAGAGATTCAGATGTCACATAGTGTTCCTACAGGGAACTCATTTTAAAAGAGGGAAAATTCCCAAATTAGGGAATCAAATGTTCCCCACAGTCTACCACAGTGTCTTCCCAAGATTTAAAGTCCAAAGGGGTATCAATTCTACTTTCTAGTCAACTCCCATGGAAAGAGACCCAGGTCACTGATGATGAATCTGGTCGCCTCCTCATAGTTAAAGGGCTCTACGGAGAACACAAGGTTACCCTGGCATGTCTGTACCTACTGAATGAAAACCAAAACGCTGCTCTGATCCCATGCTTAGAGTTACTAGAACAACTCGAGGAGGGCATTCTGCTGGTGGGGATGCCTGGAACCTAGCCCTGGACCCACGTCTGGACGCGTCAGGGGGGCTTCCTGTCTGTCACAATTGAAACTGAGAAAACTTAAAACTCTGCTGTATGATCACTCTGTCCCGGCTAGGTCTGTGACAATCACCAATTGATAGATATCGGGCGATCCCTAAATCCCTGAGAAAGGTACTATACTTTTTTCTCTGTGCTTCATAAGACCTAACCAGACTCGATTATATATTTCTGTCATAGAATGCTCTTCCTCTCCTTTTGTCGATGGGTAGGGATGAAACTCGGAAATGAATGGGGTAGGGGTGAAACTTGGAAATGGCACTCTTGGGTTATTGAGTCCCTCTTCAATGATTCATCCTACAAAGCCTAACTAACTATTGACCTGCCCTCGTAATTCTCGGTCAACAATACTGGGGACATTTCTCCCCTTTATACTTTGGGATGCTCACAAATGCGTGATGCGGGGATTGTTCGTTAAATTGGGGACCCACCATGAAAAAACAACTGTCTGACCAGATTGAAAATCTATTCTGGGACATCCATAAGTTGTAACAGATTCATAAGACCTCGCCTGCCCAACCGGTGGAAGAAAAACTCTCGGACCTGAAGGATAAGTTAAATTCATTGCTTACAGAAAGAGCTAAGGCACAGCTGGTGCAGTGCAGGTGGGTGTTTTATGAATTTGACAATAAATCTGGTAAGATCCTGGCAAATGCACTACGGTCCACTAGGGCGCAAACCTATATTTCGCAACTCAAATCCGAATTGGTTAGAACCTTGACTGACATTACTAAGACACTCCGAAAGTATTATACATCTTTGTATAACCTAACACCGCAAACATTGCCTACACCGGGTGATGTGACACGCGATTGGATCCTACAATACTTAGAGTCCTCGGGTATGCCATCCTTATCAGAGGATATAGCGACAGACTTGGATCGACCTATTTCGGTGGACGAATTTCTTGTGGCGCTGAAGTCCATGAAAACGGGGAAAGCATCGGGCCCAGATGGCTTTACGTTTTCTTATTATAAGACATTTGCATCGCTTTTGGCTCCACGTTTTGAGCATACAACTCCCTAAGAGATGGACACGATATCTATGAGGTTAGCTTACTGGCCCAGATGACTGTACTTCCTAAGGAGGGCAAAGACCGGGTGCAGTGTGCAAGTTATAGGCCCATTTCGCTATTAAATGTAGACCTAAAAATTTTCACCGAAATTATAGTGAATAGGTTTTCCCATATTCCTTCTCTAGTCCACATGGATCATTTGGGGTTTGTCCCTGGTAGGGAGGGGCGCGATAACACACAAAGTGTCTTAAACGTGATTCATTTCACACAGTCTTCTCATTTCCCCTTAGTGCTTTTCTGCACGGATGCGGAGAAGGCATTTGATAGGGTTGATTGGCAGTTTCTAAGTTTCATGCTAGAACACATTGGACTTGGGTCGGGTATGCGAAGGTGGGTGGATACATTGTATTTGACACCTTCTGCTAAGGTGAACGTTAACGAGGTGTTCTCGGATACCTTTCATATACAAAATGGGACACGTCAGGGCTGCCCTCTGTCCCCTTTAATCTTTACACTCACCCTGGAACTATTCTTGAGAACTGTTAGAGCCCATCCGGATATTGGGGATATCAAAACTAGAGGCAGCAAACATAAATTGGCAGCTTATGCAGACAATTTAATTTTCTTCATAACGTCTCCATCTGTGTCTCTTCCATCGCTACTGGCAGAACTTAGCAAATATAGTCAGATATCCAACTTTAAAATAAATTACAGGAAGTCGGAGGCAATGGGGATTGAGCTACCGGCCCTAAATCAACAGCAATTGAGTCAAGCGTTTAACTTTATGTGGACAGACTCCCATATATGCTATCTGGACACAGATATTCCACACAAACTCAATAAGATTTTCAAACTCAATTTCTCGCCTTTGCTCCATAAGCTTAAAGTTGACCTCCAGCACTGGGATAGGTAAACTTTTACTTGATTTGGGCACTCAAATATTCTGAAACTGAACATAATGATGAGACTAATATATCTTTTTCAGACACTGCCAGTTAGGCTCCCATGAAACTTTTTGGCAGAGTTGTGTAGTGTTGTTTGCGTGGACAGAGAGATAGCTTGAGTTAGATTAAGCAGGCAGGTTATTCAGTTAGTGGCAGTGTATTTGATATATATATACAGTCAGTCTAGTATATATATATATATGTAGATAAAGTGTAGCGCTTCTAGGTGTAGATCACTTCTAGGTGATAGTGAAATATGGATCATATCAATACATATGAACAAATGTAAAAGGAAAAGTGAAATGCAACGTGGTGACTAAAACATAATAAAGTCCCAATCCTATTGAACAGAAACAAAATTAGTTCATAAATAAAAATCCACTCAAATGACTGAGGTGATACCCCCTGTGACAAATGATGGAAGTGATGTAAATGTAATGATGACTGTATAACTCGTCAGGTATCAGGCAACAGATTAAATTCATCAGATGGAAAGTAATGGATGGATACTTCCCACCGGACATGGTGGGCACACCTGTCATACGACAGTGGGCCAATCAGGCATATGTTTAGACAGAAAGTCAAATACTCATCAATACTCCCAGAATCGATGAAGAAATCCCTAAAGAAGCAGCCGTTGTATCAATCAGCCAATCCAGATCAAGATAGAATAACCGGGTATCCAAAACTCAAGTGGATCTTCCAAAGGAAATATGAGCCGGACCTCAGGGAGAGGTCAATGAGCAAATAAGTGGCACAATGAAGTGGTGCCACACTCAGACCATAAAAGAAAAAGAAAAGAAAGGGGGCTCCATATGGTGCAGATCAAGAAATAAAAGAATTTAATCTGATAAAAAAAGCTACAAAACATCAAAATGACAGATGTTGGCATAAAAGTGATCACTAAAAGAGTAAAAGCAATATGGGAAGCATGTATAGCAAGCCCTATGCGTTTTGACCTAATGGTCTTCAACTGGGGCATAACATTGCACCCCCACATTGCTCATATATATAACATGTGTAATTGACCACATGAGACAAGTGAACTCCGCCCTCTGACTCGGAACCGGAAGTCGGAGCCCCGGCGTGAGTTCCACGCCTCATTGTGGAAACCAATTCATGTCAAACAAAGGTGAATGTGTACTTTTCCCGCCAAAAACAGGTGTGGGCCGTGGGGAACTCTGTTTGCGTTCCACCACTCACTCCTACACAACCTCCCTTTAATACTAAAACCCATGAATGGCTGAGAGATGGTAATGCGGTAACTAGGGGCATGTAAACCATCCACATATGATCAAATTGTCCAATGACATCCGGAACCCAGCACATGATCTAATGCTAATCATGCTGGTGGCACATGATCACGGCAGGATGACGTCACTCCTTGTGTCACGCTCAATCGAAGCATCGCTATCCCCATGGCTAAACCTCAGGGATGCGACGTCTGTGACGTCGGACGCTCACGGCAGGCCGCGAGGTACAAACAGCCTTACTCGAGGCTCCAAGCGTCACAAAGCACACCACGCTGAAAACGAGCGGAGCACATGACCATCATGCAACCCACAAGCCAGACCCAGCCAGCATCACTGCATATCATAATGTCACCACGTGCAGAGGACAGCCTATAAGCTCACAACTGGCGCAAAGAGGCGGGGATTGCCTCACTATGGACCAGCGTGACAACGGAAGGAACATATGTGGATCACCTAAGTTTGGGGACAACATGGTAACTCCATATGTATAATAAACAAGAATAATATATAAATAACACATGTATCAAAGCACATGGTATTACCATATATAAAATAACAATAACAAAGTAAATGAAACAAATGAGAACCACCCATTAAATATATGTGTCAAATTATGACATGAAAATATCTCCACATGGCATTTGCATAGAATAAATTAATCACCAAATGAAAAAAAAAGGCGGACAAAAGCAGGCTAAATGTGATAAAAAACTGTTTATGATCAATTGATGAAATAATTGATGTCCCAAGCGACGTTCATGCCGAAAGGCGAGTAGGACTTGAGTTCATGTATCCAGTATGTTTCTAATCTGGATACCCCTCGTAAACATGAATCACCCCTCCAATGTTGTCAGGGCTGGCTCAGCCCTTCCTTCTCTGAGCTGGCCGCTCAGCTGTCGGCTAATTGCCAGCTCTCATTTCTCTCCACAGTTTACCAGCTGTTGTGGTTCTGCTCGTCAGTTCCACCTACTTAAAGATCTCCAGCTCACTTCATTCCTGCCTTCGCCTTGGTCACATCACAAGAAACCATCTCCTGCGTTCCTGTTTAAAGACTGGCTTTGCTGACATCCCTTCTGGCTCCTTATCCTGCTTGCTGTTCCTACTTGGATCCCTGACTTCTGACCTGGCTGATTACCCGATCTGTTTACTGAACTCTGGCTTGGCTGATTACCCAACCTGGTTACTGAAGTCTGGCTTGGCTGACTACCCAATCCGGTTACTGGACTTTGGCTATACTTTGACTATGCTTACTCTATTTACCTTTTTATTTTCATTAATAAACAAGTGTGATTTTACTGTACTTCTGTCTCGGTCTGGTTCATGGTTTCTGACAGTAGGCGAAGGCCATGAATTCAGAAGATACAGTCAATCTACTTGTTGGTAATATTTTTTTCAGATTGGATGAGCAAGATCACAGCATGGATCAGTTCATCATGGCATTACAAATGCTCCTGAGTTGCACGGCTCACCTGGAATCCCCCACTGTGGCTGCTCCGGTACAACCTGAGTTGCAGGCCGTCCCTGCTGCTACGCCAGTCTCTGTGCAGGCACCCGCCTTGAGTATATATATATATATATATATATATATATATATATATATATATATATATATATATATATATATATATATATATATATATATATATATATATATATATATATATATATAAGAGGTATGTCTGGTTCTGCCCCACTTTCCCAGAGATTTGGGGGCGATCCAGTTCAATGCAGAGGGTTTCTCAACCAGGTTGAGATATGCTTTGAGATGCTGCCCCAGGTGTTTCCCACGACACGAGGTTGCTTGGAAAAATGAGGCCTTCGTGGCTGCTTTTTCTAATGGTCTCTCGGGTTCCATCAAGGATGAGATAGCAGCCTGAGATATACCCACTGAGCTGGAGAGCTTGATCTCGTTTGCCATCCTCATTGACTCCAGACTCAGAGAAAGACTTTCTTTTAAGGAGCGTGTCATGCTTATGCAGTAATCTTTCTCTGTCAGCTTACCTGCTCCTTATGTGTTCAGACTAAGAGGCCAGCCACTCACACCTGGCTGGTTTTATAACCTATCCTCTAAGCATGGCCCCACCCCAGGCCCTATCAGGGAACCCTATATTAACCTGTGCACTGCAAGCCATCAGTGCTGATATACCATTGTGTATCCATTGTGTGTTTGGCTTCATGTTCCTGCTTGCCATGTGCTCTACGTTTATTTCTGTTACCGACCTTGCCGTGTTCTCAACTATTCCGGTCTGCTCGTGACCCTGACCTTTGGCGTGTCCCCAACTATTCCTGTTTGCCTGTGACCCTGAACTGTTGGCGTGAACTCTGTTGTCCTTGTCTGCTTGTGGCCCCAACCTTGGCTTATTCCCTTACTATCCTTATCCTCCTGTTGCCTACTGTGGGCATGAGCTGGGGGACCCTGGGGGTCGCGACCTGGAGCCAGTTGCAGCCCCGTCCATCCTCAACACTAGAGGCTTTGGTGAACACCTGCTGGCTCTTAGACTCAGTGCTCTAGGGAATCTTACGCTCTAACTCCGGTGGGATCCGTCTTGGTGTTCTAGCGGCCCTGTCTTCCTTACCACCTTGACTCCCATCCGCAGCAGTCAGCCGTAGGGTCCACTACCTTGCTGTGCACTCCTGATCCCAACGGTGTGCACCTGTCACCTAGCCTCAAGGTGAACTGACAGAGTGCTTTCGGAAGCCTCCAGTACGTTTGCCTCAGAGCTTTGCAGTCCCACCCGTGCCTCCCTCACCTCCCATGCCTCCTGGTACAGAGTCGGTCAGTGAAGATGAACCCATGCACTTGGGCTTCACGCGTCTCTCTGCGTATTAGAGAGCCTTTAGGAGGAGGGAGAGATTGTGCCTTTATTGTGGCCAGGCAGGTCACTTTTTGAAGCCTTGTCCTACCCATCCTGGGAACACCCGAACCTTGAGGTCCTGTCATGGACAGAACTTAGGTGGTGTTGTGTCGTCCCCAGTTATCCAGAAGGCTAAGCCCCTGGTTTCAGTCACCCTTTCTTGGGCTAAGTCGTCTATCGAGATACAGGCTCTAATCGACTCTGGGGCTGCAGGCCTGTTCATTGATGCTGCCTTTGTATCAAAGCACTCAATTCCACTGCAGCTGCATGACACTTCACTTGCCATTGAGGCTCCTGACGGGAGACCTCTACAGCCTGCCCATGTGACTCATGAGACGGTTCCGTTGTCCATGGCCATAGGGGCTCTTCACCATGAGATAATCCAATTCCAAGTGATTTCCTCTCCTAAGTTTCCGCTGGTTATTGGTTATCCTTGGTTACAGAGGCACAACCCCTCTTTTGATTGGCTACGTGCTGAGGTTCTCTCCTGGTCACCACAATGCAGTGAAACATGCTTCAGGAAGGTAGCCAAGGTCCTGTGTACCTCTTCACTCTCCTTTCTGCCAAAGGAGTACCGTGATTTTAGCGATGTCTTGTAGTTTGCCTCCACACCGGCCTTATGATTGCGCAATTGACATTCAACCTGGTGCCACTCCCCCTCGTGGTCGGCTTTACCCTTTGTCGGTCTTGGAGGAGAAAGCCATGGAGGAGTATGTTGCAGACGCACTTTCTCTGGGTTTCATCCGCAAATCCTTGTCTCCTGCTGGTGCTGGTTTCTTCTTTGTGAAGAAGAGGAGCGGTGAACTGAGACCGTGTATTGATTATAGGGGTCTCAATCATTTCACGATTAAGAATGCCTACCCGATCCCGTTGCAGAGTTGTTTGACAGCCTCAAGGGAGCAATGGTTTTCACTAAGCTTGATCTGAGAGGGGCTTACAGTCTTGTGAGGATTAAGGAGGGCGATGAGTGGAAAACTGCATTTAATACCAGAACAGGCCATTATGAGTATCTCGTAATGCCTTTTGGCCTTTTGTAACGCCCCGGCAGTTTTCCAGGAATTTATTAACAATTTCCTCTAAGATTTGTTGCAGTTATGTGTGGTGGTTTATCTCGATGATATCCTCATATTTTCCAAGTCCCTGGAGAGCCACCACAAAGATGTCTGTTGTGTGCTTCAGAAATTAAGAGAGAACAATCTCTATTAGAAACTGGAGAAGTGTGAGTTCCATCGGGAACAGGTTAAATTCCCGGGCTATGTCATTTCCACTGCTGTTTTTTCGCTGGACCCAGAGAAACTTTCGGCAGTCCTACAGTGGCTTCGACCCATGGGGTTACGTCCTCTGCAGCATTTCCTGGGTTTTGCCAACTATTATTGGAAATTTATTCATAAATTCTCGTCTCTGGTCAAGCCCCTGACCGATATGACCAGAAAGTATGGTAACCCACAGAGTTGGTCTCAGGAGTCCATTAAAGCCTTTGAAAGTCTCAAGGCTGCCTTTGTTTTTGCTCCTGTGTTGGCACATCCTGATCCTACGTTACCTTTTATCCTTGAGGTTGATGCTTCTGAGACTGGTGTTGGCGCCCTTTTGTCTCAACGTCCTACCCCTGAGAGTGTTATGCATCCTTGTGGCTACTTTTCCAAGAAATTGTCACCTGCCGAGTGCACTTACGAGATTGGTGATAGAGAGCAGTTGGCAATCATTTTAGCCCTGAAAGAATAGAGACATCTCCTCGAAGGTACCAGAAGGGCGTGATGGGCTCTTTTCTTGTCAAGTTTCAATTACATTGTCTCATTCTTACCCGGTACTAAGAATGTAAGGGCTGACGCCTTGTCAGGACAATTTTCCTCCACTTCCAAGTTGGAGTCGGTTCCGGTTCTTATGATTCCTCCTGATCTTATTCTGGCTACGGTTCACACCAGTCTTACTTCTCCTTTGGGTGACAAAATTCTTGCTGCTCAGGTCAATGCTCCTTCTGAGAAACCTTGTGACCGCAGCTCTGTCACAGAGTGTCTCCTTACTGCCATGCTCCAGACTTACCATTCTCCCAAGGCATCTGGCCACCCTGGTAAGAATCAACTCGTTTGGGCCATTTCCCACCAATTCTGGTGGCCTAGTCTATGTGCTGATGTAACTGCCTTGTAGCTGCCTGTTCCATGTGTGCTCAGAGTAAGACTCCACGACACCTTCCAGTGGGCCTCCTACAACCCATACCCAATGGAGAGACTTTATGGATTTCATTGTGGAGTTGCCCAACTCCCAAGGCAACACAGTTATCCTTATGGTGGTTGACTGGTTCTCAGATGTGTCATTGTATTCCACTTAAGAAGTTGCCCACTTCTAATGATCTGGCTTCCATTTTTGCTCGGGAGATCTTTCGCTTACATGGGCTACCCAAGGTGATTGTCTAGGACAGGTATGGTCAGTTTGTGTCCTGTTTCTGGCGAGACTTTTGTGCACAGCTGGGAATTCAGCTTGCTTTCTCCTCTGCGTATCACCCACAGTCTAATGGGCCTTTAGAACAAGCCTATCAGTCCTTGGTCAGACCTATTACCATGGGCTGAGTTTGCTCACAACAGTGCCTTGAATTTTGCTTCCCGATTTTCTCCATTTATGGTGAATTATGGTTTCCAACCTTCCATGTTGCCTGACTCATTTGTTCCGCAGAGTATTCCTGCGCTAGAGGAGCATCTCCGTGGTCTTCGTTCCACTTGGGCACAAGCCCAGGAGGCTTTACATCATGCTAATGATAGGTACAGACACCATGCTGACCGCAGACGCCTGCCTGCACCTTCCTAGCAGGTTGGGGACAGGGTCTGGCTGTCATCTCGCATCCTCCAACTTCATGTTCTCTCACTGAAGTTCGCACCTGGGTTTATTGGGCCTTTCTGTATGCTTTGCAGGATTAACCTAGTGGCTTACACGTTGGACCTTCTTCCTAGTATGCGCATCTCAAATGTGTTTCATGTCTCCTTATTGAAACCGTTGGTCTGCAACCACTTTACCAGCTCGGTGCCATGTCCTCACCCTTTACAGGTTGCAAACCATGAGAAGTATGAGGTACAATCCATTGTTGACTCCCATATGTTCTGTGGGCGCATACAGTACCTGGTGCATTGGAATGGGTACGGTCCGAAAGAACGCTCCTGGGTCTCATCCTCGGACGTACATGCTCCTGCCCTCCTCCGTGATTTCCATAGACATTTTCACCTCAAGCCTGGTGGCCCTCCGAGGGGGAGGGGGCATTGAGGAGGGGGGTACTGTCAGAGCTGGCTCAGCCCTTCCTTCTCTGAGCTGGCCGCTCAGCTGTCAGCTAATTGCCAGCTCTTATCTCTCTCCACAGTTTACCAGCTGTTGTATATCTGCTCGTCAGTCCCGCCTACTTAAAATTCTCCAGCTCACTTCATTCCTGCCTTCACCTTGGTCACATCACAAGAAACCATCCCCTGCATTCCTGTTTAAAGACTGGCTTTGCTGACATCCCTTCTGGCTCCTTATCCTGCTTGCTGTTCCTACTTGGATCCCTTACTTCTGGCCTGGCTGATTACCCGATCTGGTTACTGAACTCGGGCTTGGCTGATTACCAGATCTGGTTACTGAACTCTGGCTTGGCTGACTACCTGATCTGGTTACTGGACTTTGGCTATGCTTTGACTACGCTTACTCTATTTACCTTTTTATTTTTATTAATAAACAGTGTGATTTTACTGTACTTCTGTCTCAGTCTGGTTCATGGTTTCTGACAAATGTGGAATGAATTTGTCAATAATTTGAAAACAAGTGCCAATGGGATTTTTTCCATGGTGTAACAAATAATGGCAAGGCACGCTGTGATTTGTAGATGAAGAAATTGGCCATAAGAAACAGAGGAAGCCATCTATCGTAATGAAAACTATTGACCGGAATGTAACCATTCCGGTCGGTAGGCTTGAAAAAGGTCCTCGGCTCCAATCCTCCACAATTGGCAGTAATCTCCAAGTCCAAAAAATGGATGGAGGTATTGCTAGCCTCATGGCTTAAAATGACACCTCTGTTTTTGCCATTTAGTGTGGCCGTGAAAGCATGTAGAGACTCCAAGTCTCCATTACAGAGGAGGAGGATGTCGTCTATGTATCTGGCCCACAAAACCAGCTTTGGTCTCTGAAGAGCATAGACGACATCCTCCTCCCACTGGGCCATAAATAAATTGGCCAAGCTGGGTGCATATTTGGCTCCCATGGCCACACCACACTTCTGAGTATAGAATTTACCCCGGAACCAGAAATAACTGTGTTGAGTGGCAAACCTCAATAACTCCATAATATAGTTTTGCTGTATAATAGGAGGAGTTGAATCCCTGGACAAAAAATATTCCACTGCGGCCAAACCCAAATGTTGGGGAATACACGTATATAAAGCCGCAACATCTGCAGTCACTAAGATCATATCAGTATGGTACTCTGTTGACTCTAAGAGTCTGGTCGTATCTTTGGTGTCCTTGATGTATGAAGGAATCAAGAATCAATTTTACCAGAGGTTGGAGATGAAAATCAATATAACATCCAATTCTGGACATGACGGAGTCAATCCCACTGACGATGGGATGTCCAGGGGAATCAACTGCGTTTTTGTGCACTTTGGGCAAGTATTATATCACTGGGATTCTAGGAGCAAGAGGCACTAAAAAATCCCTCTCTTTTTTTATCTAGAATACTCAATGCTGAACCCTCATTGATTAATTCAACCAAAGCTTTCTTTTAATCCAAAGTTGGATCCTTTGGTAGTAAACCATGTGTGGATGAATCATCCAAAATCCTTTTCATCTCATTGATGTAGCCTTCCTTATCTAAAACAATACCCCCACCTTTGTCAGCGGGGCGGATGAACAAATTCTTCCTTTTACAAAGTGTTTTTAATCCACTAGTGATGGAAGGATTAATGTAAAGTTTCTTGTTAGGTAACTGGTTTAGATCCTTCAAAACAAGACTCTAAAATACATTTAAAGAAGGAGCCATATTCCCCAGGGGGTTAAACAATGAAGGGTTGGACAAACCAGAATGGACATTGTTATCTTGTGCTATTGTTCTTGGAATGGAGGGCGTCTGTGAAAGAAAAAATATTTGTACACTAAGCCTGCGGATGTACTTCTGTACATCTATGAAGGTGGAAAATGTATTTAATTTCCTAGGAGGGACATATTTGAGTCCTTTATCTAGTACAAATTTTTCTTCATCAGTGACTTTTGATTTGCTTAAATTAAAAATCCCTGCACCTAATGTGTTCTTTTTCTTTTTCCTTTGTAGGTGCCACCCCCCTCTGGAGCCCTGTTTGGTTTTGGACTTCTGGAATAATTTCCAGGAGCTCTGTGAAAATCTGCATGTTGAGGGGTATGGTGATCTGGGAAATTGCTCATCTTCCCTATTCATATATGAGTACTGATCATTGTGCATAACACGTGGTACATCATCACGTAGGGGTGCAAAATGGTTATGGGTATAAATCGGGGTACTAGGTGGATGGTCATTATAATGATTGTAACCTGACCTGTTATACCAATTTCTTGGCTAACTATCGTATCCTTCTCTATAATGATGGTCTCTATTTCCTCCATGCTATGGACCTCGATTTTGGTTTTGGGGCCTCTACCTCTGGAGTTAGAAGGCTGTCCACCCTGGTTCCGGTCACCCCAATGAGACACCACATGGGGACCCCATCCAGGAGTGTAAGGACCCTCACCACCTCTAGTGGATTTGGAATTAACGGATTGGTTTGGCTCATAAACCAATCTCCTATCTGTATTCTGTGTTAATGGCTCGGACACATCCATTGAGGGAGCTGTACCTTCCACATCAGTAGAAGGGGATACTTTCTTTTGCCAGTTAAACAGAATTTTCTTTATAATCACAGATGTCTCAATTATATTTCTTCTGTTTTTTATCTCTGGTCACATTCTTCCTTTTCCAAATGATTACGTAAATTGGTGGAAAGAGATGTATACTCAGGCAACGCATCGAAAGGAGTCAGTTTGTCTTTAAGATCCCTGGTGTCCTTATCAATGGCTGTCAGACATGCCCATTTTCTATCTACCAAGAAGCCAAGGAATTTAATCCCTGCTTCATTAAAATACCGAAACCAGGGTACTAATTCGGTGTCACCCTGCTGTGGATGTACATCCCAACGTAAACCCCTTGGGACCATATGCTCCTTAGGGTATTGTTCCAAGAACGCAATGTCCCATTGTAAATGTAACTCAGTCACCATTACATTTTTTAGCCTCACAAAGAGGCCACTAAGTTCTGTGTCTGTGTTAGTGGTAACAAAAACTCCCTCGATGTTAAAGGACCTGGAAGTCCTATATTCAAAAACATCCATAATTGAATCAAACAGGAGTAGCCGCAAGCAACAAAATAGTCAGGTGAACAGTGAAAAAAAGTGAAAAAATTGCTGCGCTAAACCCCAAAATAAACAAAACAAATGAAATATGTACAGCTGCTAACACTAGAACAAACAAAGTCCAAGGTAAATGAAGATAAAAAAGTGTATCGCTTCTAGGTGTAGATCACTGTGATAGTAAAATATGGATCATACCCATAGATATGAACATATGTAAAAGGAAAAGTAAAATGCAACATGGTGACTAAAACATAATAAAGTACCAATCCTATTGAACAGAAACAAAATGAGTTCATAAAATGAAAATCCACTCAAATGACTGAGGTGATATCCTCTGTGATGAATGGTGGAAGTGATCTAAATGTAATGTTGACTGTATAACACGACAGGTATCAGGCAACAGATGTACATTCATCAGATGGAAAGTAATGGATGGATACTTCTTACCGGACACGGTGGGCCAATCAGGCATATGTTTAGACCCAAAGTCAAATGCTCATCAATACTCCCAGCTGGAAGCAGGACGGAATCGATGAAGAAATCCCTCCAGTAGCAGGCATTGTATCAATCGGCCAATCCGCATCAAGATATAATAACTGGGTATCCAAAACACAAGCGGATCTTCCAAAGGAAATATGAGCCGAACCTCAGGGGGAGGTCAATGGGCAAATAAGTGACACAATGAAATGGTGCCACACACTCAGACCATAAAAGAAAAATAAAAGAAAGGGGGCTCCATATGGTGCAGGTCAAAAAATAAAAGAATTTAATCTGATAAAAAAACTACAAAGCATCAAAATGACAGATGTTGGCATAAAAGTGATCACTAAAAGAGTAAAAGCAACATGGGAAGCATGTATACCAATCCCTATGCGTTTCGACCTAATGATCTTCAACTGGGGTATAACATTGCACCCCCACATTGCTCATATATATAACATGTGTAATTGACCACATGAGACAAGTGAACTCCACCCTTCGACTCGGAACCGGAAGTCGGAGCTCCGGAGGGAGTTCCACGCTTCATTGTGGAAACCAATTCATGTCAAATGTGTACTTTTCCCACCAAAACAGGAGTGGGCTGCGGGGAACTCTGGTTGTGTTCCAGATTTTTTCTTTCACAGACCCCCTCCATTCCAAGAACAATAGCACAAGATAACAATGTCTATTATGGTTTGTCCAACCATTTATTGCTTAACCCCCGGGGAAAATGGCTCCTTCTTTAAATGTATTTCGCAGTCTTGTTCTGAAGGATCTAGACCAGTTACCTAACAAGAAACTTTATATTAATCCTTCCATCACTAGTGGATTAAAAATACTTTGTAAAAGGAAGGATTTGATCATCCACCCTGCCGACAAAGGTGGGGGTATTATTGTTTTAGACAAGGAAGGCTACATCAAGGAGGTGAATAGGATTTTGAATGATTCATCCACATATGGTTTACTACCAAAGGATCCAACTTTGGATTACAAGAAAGCTTTGGTTGAATTAAACAATGAAGGTTCAGCACTGGGTATTCTAGATAAAAAAGAGAGGGATTTTTTAGTGCTTCTCGCTCCTAGAATCCCAGTGATATACTACTTGCCCAAAGTGCACAAAAACGCAGTCAATCCCCCTGGACGTCCCATCGTCAGTGGGATTGACTCCATCACGTCCAGAATTGGATGTTATATTGATTTTCATCTCCAACCTCTGGTAAAATTGATTCCTTCATACATCAAGGACACCAAAGATACGATCAGACTCTTGGAGTCAACAGAGTACCATACTGATATGATCTTAGTGACTGCAGATGTTGCGGCTTTATATACATGTATTCCCCAACACTTGGGGTTGGCCGCAGTGGAATATTTTTGTCCAGGGATTCAACTCTTCCTATTTTACAGCAACACTATATTATGGCGTTATTGAGGTTTGCCACTCAACACAGTTATTTCAGGTTCCAGGGTAAATTCTATACTCAGAAGTGTGGTGTGGCCATGGGAGCCAAATACGTGTCCAGCTTGGCCAATTTATTTATGGCCCAGTGGGAATTGGAGATTACTGCCAATGGTGAAGGATTGGAGCTGTGGACCTTTTTCAATCCTACCGACCGGAATGGTTAAATTTCAGTTGATAGTTGTCATCACGATAGATGGCTCTCCTCTGTCCCTTATGGCCAATTTCTTCATCTTCAAAGAAATTGTACCAATTCAGCAGATTTCTTATATCAAGCTGATACCTTGAAGACGAAATTTGTGGAAAAAGGTTACAGAGTTGTGGCTCTCCTCCAGTGGCAGCTGGTGCTCCATTTTTGTAGGGGGCGCAAACAAAATCCCAACCAACCTCCCCCCAACGCCAATTGCCCGTGATGGGGCCTATAGACAGACAGAGGGATAGATAGATAGATAGATAGATAGATAGATAGATAGATAGATAGATAGATAGATAGATAGATAGATAGATAGATAGATAGATATGCATTTATACAGATAGAATAGAGAGAGAGAGAGAGAGAGATGAGATGAGATGAGATGAGATGAGATGAGAGAATGTACAGCATGACTCTAGGACGCAGTGCTGTGGTATACACATAAGCAGATGTGTAATGAATAGAAATATAGAAATGGGGTGGTTGGCGCTACCCTCAAAAAGTGGGTACCAGGAGGGTATGTGATCAGAAAAGGAAAAAAAGGAAAGGAAAGTGTATATAATGTGTAAAATCGTGTAAAAAAGAAATGACTAAAATGAACAACTCCACATTAATGTGCTATCCCAAAATGGGTAAGTGTAAGTGTACCATCCAGGGATGGGTGTGACCGTATCCTTGCACAGGTGTGATATAGCAGATACAGTAAATATACACCACATATGAAGGAAGTACTGTGCGTGATCACTCAGACTTTACCTACACACCTGATTATTATAAGTTTATACCATAAGTGAAATATGTTAAAATGTTAATATATAAATCACAACAGAGGCTAAAGAAATCCAGCCCTAAATTAAAGTCCATGAATTCATGTGCATATATAAAATAAAAATAAATGATAAAAAAATATATATATATATATATATAGTCCAAAAGAACCAATCCCACGATGTGAAAGTGGTGCAAACATATATATATATTGCAAAAAAGTAGTGGTCAGTTGTAGTTCTTCAAGTGACTTCAGTGCTCAGCAGCAGAAGGTGACTGGTGGTGCTCCCCCCATCAGGTCCCCACTCACTAATAGAAGGAACCCCTGCAGGGGTAATGGGCATATGTGGGTAACCGTAGATGGAAATCCTCCTTCACTCTCTCCGTGTCCTGTCTATGGGTCTGTCGGTCTCCCATAGCTGGCTCCACTCAATCAGGCTACCTCAGCTATCTCCATTCAGGGGTGGATGTTTCAGTCAGATCCTACCAAGCCGTCACTCCACACTTCGGTCCTCATATGAGGGAAAGAAGGGCTCCCATAGTGTAGTACTTAAAAAATAGCTTTATTAAAAAATCTCTAAAAAAGCTTCCCCACCAACAAGCGTGGAGAAGCTGTACAGGGACCTCCAGAATATAGAACCCCCGAATTCTAGATATAATGTACCTTTACATAACAGATTCTCACCACTCAGGAGACATGATCAACGGGGCCCCCATTCCCCATATAGGAGAGACTATGAAGAGGATAGGGTTTTTCCCAGGGTCACTCATCGGGACAGACTACCTGGGAGATGAAGACCCCGTATCCCTTACAGGAACTCTGAATGGAGAGGCCAAAATGGGGACGGAAGAGGTACCCGGAGAGGAGGTTATCGGAATATGAGGGAAGAACGAGCCCCAACTGGGCACCAGAGTCATGGAGAGAATATGTACCCTGGACCTGGCAGGAATTACAATCAAGGAAGAGACACAGGACCCACACAAAGAAATCTGGAAAGAGAAAACAGACAAGAGGAAGGAGAGGAGGCAAGAATAAGAAAAAGAAGACGAAAATACTAGGCCAAGGTATTTATAACCTTAGTGATGTACAACTTTCGAAAGAGGAATTAGAAGTACTTGACCTAGGACTCAAGTTTGACAAACCCCTGGACAAGTTTGAGGTTTATATTGACCTACAAAAGTTTATCAGAAAGCTCAACATAAAGAAGCATTTTGCCATTAATACAGGTAACAACACCACGGAACATTCAGAATATGTACAAACAAACCTCAGGAACAATTCCATCTTCAATCCAAAAACACCAGGAAATCAGTGTATGGGTGCATTTAAAAAGATGGTGGAGGAGGATCTAAGAAATCTGGAGAAAATGAACAGGAAAACTAAAAATATATGGAAAACTATTAAACAAATAGGGAAAAAGCATGAGTTAGTAATACGGCCTGCAGACAAAGAGGGGGGGGGCTGGTGATTCTAAATAAAAGGACAACCAAGAAGAGATGGGCAACCTATTACAAGTAGAAAACACATATAGAAAACTGAAAGGAAACCCCAAGAAGAAATACGAGACGAAATTGAAGAAGTATTTGGAAAAAGGTAAAAATATGGGCATTTTTAATCCCAAAGAAGTGGAATATCTGGTCTCAAATTCCACTAAGACGCCAGTCTTTTACTATACACCCAAGATCCACAAGAGATTGGAAAAGCCACCCGGGAGACCCCTTTATTAGTGGGATCAATTCAGTCTTTTCCAGACTTGGGGAGTACCTGGACAAATTCCTTAAACCTTTGGTGCAGGAAGGTAAATCATACCTGTGAGATAGTCTACAACTTATCCAAGAACTACAGAAGATCAAGGGTGCAGAACAATGGGTGCTTGCAACTATTGATGTCAACTCACTGTATACGAGCATTGAACAAAAGGATGGATTATTGGGAGTGGCAAAGGATCTGCATGAAAACACAGCAACAGATTAATTAAATTCTAGAGGGCCTGAAACTTGCCATGGAATGTAACTATTTCTGGTACAATAAAGATTATTTCGTGCAGACAAAAGGCGTCGCCATGGGGGCTCGCTATGCTCCTAGCATAGCGAACTTGTTCATGAACATGTAGGAAGAGGAGTATGTTCAAGTGGGACCACCAGAAGATCGACTATTTAGATCTAGAGATCTTCAAAGTGGAAGACACTCTATGCACATGTACCTTTTTTAAGGAAACTGACCGCAATGGGTATATCCCCAATTCGAGTTGCCATCATCCAAAGTGGAAGTGCAATATACCGAAGGGCCATTTATTGAGGATACGGCGAAACTGTGATACAGTCAAAGATTACAATGCACAAGCTGATACCCTTATACAAAGGTTTCATGACAAAGGGTATACACTAGGCACTCTTAAGAAATTAAAATCAGAGATTATGCAAATGGACAGAAATCACCTACTCCATAATAACAATAAGAGTAGGAACAACCAAATGGATATAGCCTTTGTGACTGGATTCAATAGCCAGTATAAAGACTTTGAACGTATTATGAAGAAATATTGACCCATCCTGCAAGAAGACCGGGTTCTGTCCAAGATTCTGCCTGCAAAACCTAAATTTGTGTACAGAAAAACACCCACCTTGAGGAACCATCTAGTACACAACGTTATAGACCCTCCTAAACTGATTAAAATCTTTTCCGATATGAAGGGTTTCTACAGATGCCAAAGATGCTTACCCTGCAAAGTCAGTAAGAAACAACCAAGGAAGAAAATATCCTTCAAATCAATGACTGACCACAAGGAACATCAAATTAAGAAATTAATTACATGCCGAAGCACCCATGTCACATACATCATCGAGTGCCCTTGCCACCTTCAGTATGTGGGAATAACAACCCGCCCTCTGTTTGTCCGCATACGAGAACACATCAAAAATATCAGAAAGGGATTTCCAAATCATAATTTATCCAGACACTTCGATGAAGTGCACCGTAGAGACCCAAGTGGACTTACTTTCTATGGCATTGACTTAGTTAAGGACCACTGGAGAGGGGGGAATAAAGATACCCTAATTTCGAGGAACAAAACCAGCTGGATATACCAGCTGGGATCCCTTGCCCCCAAGGGACTCAATCTAGATATAAATTTAAACTGTTTTATAGCTAACCCCTAAGCCATCAATGAGATAGGAATGATAATGGGAGACTGTGCTAAGATCATGATATTGGCAATTAACTCCATCACCCTATCTATTACGTAGTGCCATCTGTTAACCTGCCCAGTTTGGGGTTTTGGAGGGAGTCCTACAGGTCATCTGCCATCTCGCTAGAAATCATCATCTGTTATAGCCACTCACATAGCTTTCTGTGAACAACCGGCCTGTCAGTTATTACTGACTCCTTGTATGTACACACGTGTGCTTTATAATTGAATGTATGTACGTACATGGGTATGTATATGTGTACATATCTGTATACATACATGGCTACATATTCCACTATCAGTTACGTATTAGTTTTTTCTCCATGTACCTAACTCCCCCGCTCATGGAGATCATAGGGCTTTTTTATTGCCTTTTAGGCCAGTGTATACTAGTCTTCACTGGTTAATAGCTGGGTTTTCAGATTTAGTCTTTTGAAGCATGAATCCTAGGCACTGGCGGGTATTCTTGTCAGTCCTACTGACTGACCTATCAATCTATCCTTTTTGTTTTGTTTTTTCACTGGGATTATTAGAGGTTTTTATCTGTCCAGGATTAATAATCAACTTTATGGAACTATACGCAACAATACACATACTTCCGAGGAGGCCATTTACTTGCCTTTAATCATGGTATTTACACTCTTCTTTTGGTGTCACCATCACGTTTTTCACCATTATGTGGTTATATATTAGCCCTTAATTAGGGTCACCCCAGCCTCTCCATCCTGTACATAGAAGATCTATATAATTCATGCACTCTTGTTAAACCTTCAGCCAGCGGGAATTTATTTTATTTATCCAACTATGTATTTGTTTTATTGAGCTCCAGTGGATCCTTGTATCGCACATTGCGACACCTAATAGTCTTCCTATTGTGAATGATCCCCTTCAAATTAACTAGAGAGATTTCTTGCTTGTATATGTATATAATTATACATTTTTTATACTATTGAAACAACCCTCTATGATACTGCCCCAATACAGTTTTACAATGTAATATCTGGGTTTGGGTGAGCTCTCTAGCCTGTTGACATCTGAGCTGCAGTTCCATGACTGGCCACTCATATAACCCCTTATAGAGATACTAATGATATATAATATATATGTGGTACGACATAAACCTATTTAAGACCTGTATATCACATATGATATATGCCTCCTGTATATTTCCACCTGCTTGCAAAGTGTGTTTTTTGTTTTTCTTGAGGATGAGCAGACAGATGCAAGTGTCACCTAAGTTGGGGCGATCGCTGCTTGATGCGCGCAGTAGTAGGCTTTTACTGTCATCCACTTATGCTGGCTAGCACTGTAGAGTGCTTATTGGACACAATCCGGGAGGGGGAGTAACTTGTATGTCCGCTGGCCTACATTAGCTGTCAAGTGTGGAAACATGGCGCCGCCTTTGAGAAGGTCCTATGACGAAATGCGTAAGACAGGGCTACATTCTCACGTCATACTCAACACAGAAGTAGGGAGCTTGGAACGCAGGTCGAGCGCACACCGCGGACCAGCTCTTCCTACATGCAATAGAGTGTAGTGTGTACAGCTTCTCCACGCTTGTTGGTGGGGAAGCTTTTTTAGAGATTTTTTAATAAAGCTATTTTTTAAGTACTACACTATGGGAGCCCTTCTTTCCCTCATATGAGGACCAGAATGTGGAGTGACGGCTTGGTAGGATCTGACTGGAATATCCACCCCTGAATGGAGATAGCTGAGGTAGCCTGATCGAGCGGAGCCAGCTACGGGAGACCGACAGACCCATAGATGGGACACGGAGAGAGTGGAGGAGGATTTCCATCTATGGTTACCCACATATGCCCATTACCCCTGCAGGGGTTCCTTCTATTGGTGAGTGGGGACCTGATGGGGGGAGCACCACCAGTCACCTTCTGCTGCTGAGCACTGAAGTCACTTGAAGAACTACAACTGACCACTACTTTTTTGCAATATATATATATATATATATATATATATATATATATATATGTTTGCACCACTTTCACATCGTGGGATTGGTTCTTTTGGACTATATATATTTTTTTTTTATCATTTATTTTTATTTTTATATATGCACATGAATTCATGGACTTTAATTTAGGGCTGGATTTCTTTAGCCTCTGTTGTGATTTATATATTAACATTTTAACATATTTCACTTATGGCATACACTTATAATAATCGGATGGGATGTGTAGGTAAAGTCTGAGTGATCACGCACAGTACTTCCTTCATATGTGGTGTATATTTACTGTATCTGCTATACCACACCTGTGCAAGGATACGGTCACACCCATCCCTGGATGGTACACTTACACTTACCCATTTTGGGATAGCACATTAATGTGGAGTTGTTCATTTTAGTCATTTCTTTTTTACACAATTTTGCATATTATATACAGTTTCCTTTTCTTTTTTTCCTTTTCTGATCACATACCCTCCTGGTACCCACTTTTTGAGGGTAGCGCCAACCACCCCATTTCTACATTTCTCTTTATCTTAAGTTCCCTTGGGAACCTACAGGGGGGTCTGCAACCCGTTCTGTACTGAGCGCGGAGCCTACCATTTATTTAGATGTGTAATGAAGGCTCAAGCAGATTGTTGGGGGAAGGGCTGGAGCAGAGGTTGATTCCAGGCAGGGCAGAGGTGAAGCACGGCTCCCTCCACCCTCCGATCACAGACTGAGAAGAATATAATACAGTGGACAGACAGGCTGTCATTAACACATTACCTTGGCTTCTCCATTCACACAGAGCCGAAACAGGAAGTGACACGCCACCTGGGGACAGCACCGCCCAGACATGAAGACATGAAGGAGAATTCCCCAATAAGCATGTAGAGGCACACTGAACAGCGCCACAGGGCATAAAAAAAACCCGCAAATGAAGCGTTTTGCCTGCAATCACGGGATTGCATTGGCATGACGCTTTCATAGTGCACGGTGACCGGCGCCTGTCCGGAACACAGTGCACTTAAAGGAACTTTTTTTTTTCTTTGTGACTGGCTTTGGGGGGGGGGGGCGGCGCCCATGCACCCCCTATGGACGGGCCGCCACTGCTCTCCTCTGTCCCTTATGGCCAATTTCTTCGTCTTCGAACAAATTGTACCAATTCAGCAGATTTCTAATATCAAGCTGATACCTTGAAGATGAAATTTGTGGAAAAAGGTTATAGAGTTGAGGATCTAGATAAGGACATTGTTAAAGCAACACAAACAGACAGAAGTATATTGTTGATAAATAAACCCAAATCCACTAGAGATATTAAGTATCAGTGGTCCTTCTTTTTTTCAACAATACAAGGGATATTATCCCTGCTGCAGGTGCAGCGTATGCCTCCACAACACATGTGGTAGACGTAAAACTGAAACATTTTACTACGTGTGCCACCAGGTATGTAGTGTATCTCATCGCGTGCCCTTGTGGCAAACAATACGTGGGGTGCACTATTAGGACTTTTTCTGTAAGAGTTAAGGAGCATTTAGCCAGTATTAAAAATGGCCATACAAATCACAGCATGCCTCGCCATTATTTGTTACACCATGGAAAAGATCCCATTGGCACTCATTTTGAAATTATTGACAAGTTAATTCCACATTGGAGGGGTGATTCATGTTTACGAGGTGTATCCAGATTAGAAACATACTGGATGCATGAACTCAAGTCCTACTCGCCGCTCGACATGAACGTCGATTGGGATATCAATTGTTTCATTAATCGATCATAAACAGTTTTTTATCACATTTAGTCTGCTTTTGTCCACCTTTATTTTTCCATTTGGTGATGAATTTATTCTATGCAAATGCCATGTGGAGATATTTTCATGTCATAATTGTCATTTGACACATATGTTTAACAGCTTCCCGACCGCCTCACGCAGATATACTGCGGCAGAAGGACACGTACAGGCAGATTAACGTACCTGTACGTTGCCCTTAAGAGGCAGCTTGCGGGCCGTGAGAGTGATCACGGTTCCCGCTGACTCAATGTCCATAGGGATACCCGCGATCATCTCACTGTGAGGAAGAACAGGGGGATGCTAATGTAAACAAGCATTTCCCTGTTCTGCCTAATGACACTGATCACAGCTCCCTGTAATCGGCAGCGGTGATCAGTGTCATGTCACACACAGCCCCTCCCCCCACAGTTAGAATCACTCCCAAGGACACACTTAACCCCTACAGCGCCACCTAGTGGTTAATCCCTTCACTGCCAGTCACGTTTACACAGTAATCAATGCATTTTTAATTGCACTGATCACTGTATAAATGTGAATGGTCCCTAAATAGCGCCAAAAGTGTCCGATCTGTCCGCCATAATGTCGCAGTCATGATAAAAATCGCTGATCGCCGCCATTACTAGTAAAAAAAAAATTATTAATAAAAATGCCATAAAACTATTCCCTATTTTGTAGACGCTATAACTTTTGTGCAAACCAATTAATAAATGCTTATTGCAATTTTTTTTACCAAAAATATGTAGAAGAATACATAATCGGCCTAAACTGAGGAAAAAAATGTTTTTTTAATATATAGTTTATGGGGATATTTATTATAGCAAAAAGTAAAAAATAATGAGTTTTTTTTCAAAATTTTCGCTATTTTTTGTTTATAGCGCAAAAAATAAAAACCACAGAAGTGATCAAATACCACCAAAAGAAAGCTCTATTTGTGGGAAAAAGAAGGATGTCAATTTTGTTTGGGAGCCACGTCGCACGACTGCGCAATTGTTAGTTAAAGCGACGCAGTGCCGAATCACAAAAAGTGCTCTGGTTTTTGGCCAGCCAAATGGTCCGGGGCTTAAGTGGTTAATGGGTGGTTCTCATTTGTTTCATTTACTTTGTTATTGTTATTGTATATATGGTACTTCGATACATGGGTTATTTATATATTATTCTTGTTTATTATACATATGGAGTTACCATGTTGTCCCCAAACTTAGGTGATCCACATAGTTACATAGTGGGTGAGGTTGAAAAAAGACACAAGTCCATCAAGTCCAACCTATGTGTGTGATTATATGTCAGTATTACCTTGTATATCCCTGTATGTTGTGGTCGTTCAGGTGCTTATCTCTTGAAACTATCAATGCTCCCCGCTGAGACCACCGCCTGTGGAAGGGAATTCCACATCCTTGACGCTCTTACAGTAAAGAACACTCTACGTAGTTTAAGGTTAAACCTCTTTTCTTCTAATTTTACTGAGTGGCCACGAGTCTTGTTAAACTCCCTTCTGTGAAAAAGTTTTATCCCTATTGTGGGGTCACCAGTACAGTATTTGTAAATTAAATCATATCCCCTCTCAAGCGTCTCTTCTCCATCGAGAATAGGTTCAGTGCTCGCAACCTTTCTTCATAACTAATATCCTCCAGACCCTTTATTAGCTTTGTTGCCCTTCTTTGTACTTGCTCCATTTCCAGTACATCCTTCCTGAGGACTGGAGCCCAGAACTGGACAGCATACTCAAGGTGCGGCCGGACCAGAGTCGGGAGAATTATCATTTTATCTCTGGAATTAACCCCTTTTGAATGCATTGACATATTCTGTTTGCTTTGTTAGCAGCAGCTTGACATTGCATGCCATTGCTGAGCCTATCATCTACTAGGACCCCCAGGTCCTTTTCCATCCTAGATTCCCCCAGAGGTTCTCCCCCCAGTGTATAGATTGCATTCATATTTTTGCTACCCAAATGCATTATTTTACATTTTTTCTACATTGAACCTCATTTGCCATGTAGTTACCCACCCCATTAATTTGTTCAGAACTTTTTGCAAGTTTTCCACATACTGCGGAGAAGTTATTGCCCTTTTTTGCTTAGTATCATCCACAAATACAGAGATTGAACTGTTTACCCCATCCTCCAGGTCGTTTATGAATGGATTAAACAGGATTGGTCCCAGCACAGAACCCTGGGGGACCCTATTACCCACCCCTGACCTTTCTGAGTACTCCCATTTATCACCACCCTCTGAACTTGCCCCTGAAGCCACTTATCAATCCATGTACTCACCCTATGGTCCATACCAACGGACCTTATTTTGTACAGTAAACGTTTATGGGGTCTGTGTCAAAAGCTTTTGCAAAATCCAGATACACCACGTCTACAGGCCTTCCTTTATCTATATGGCAACTCATCTCCTCATAGAAGGTTAATAGATTGGCAAGAACATTACTGCTAATGATACCGTTCTTATTACTAAAATCTTAGTATATAGTATAAAATCTTAGTATATAGTCCCTTATCATCCCCTCCAAAAGTTTACAAACTATAGTGTTAGGTACCACAGATATCGGGTGCCTTGACGAGGCTCTGTGGCTTATACATGCATTTGCAAATGTGTGCAGACTAAACCCCTGTTTTTAACGCATACTGTTAGACAGGTTATTTGGTTGTCTGCGGGCTAGTGGTAAGTAAAGCTTGTTTTTTTCCATTGATTTATCCATGACCCTGTTTGTACTTGTTGTTAGCCCTCCATTGCTTTTTGCTGTGATAGCCAGCCATAGATGTGAGCAAGTGGCGTCTTTTTGTATCACTGTCGTGTTTTTTGGTCAGGCAATGCATTGACACCTTTGCTGCCATTGTGCTACATGCTGGGTGTTCAGTGTGTAGGATGGACAATCCGTGCTACCCTTAAAACAAATCAATACATTTTGTGAAATAATACTTGCTGAAATAATTAGCAAAATTATAGTGACAAGAGGTGCTGCAACATAGAAAAACTTGAATATGAGGTTTAAACTAAATGTACAGAAAAAACTAAGTGTGCTACCTTCAATAGTGAAATTAAATAAATTGTGAATAAAAAAATGAAAAAATAAAAAATGAATGAATAAATAAACAGTCCATCAAAAAACTGAGTGATATTATGGGAGGTGTTCTAAGGACAAATTCTTCACTTGAAACGGTGCCGTCTTCACCACAACCAGGAATGTTCTCCTTATATCCACAGCTTTCAGCCACGGCTGTGTAGTTTTCGTTTTGCAATTGTGTTTGCTCTGCTTCTGATGTCAGTTGTCCATCATGTGGAATAAAGGATTTTAATCTACTACACCAAGAAGCGTCTCTCTTCCTCTTCTTAAATCTTTTTACTATATGCCACGAGCGGCATTATTGAAGCTGTGGATATAAGGAGAACATTCCTGGCTGCCGCTCCAGCGCTGAGAAGTGCCAGACATGGAGGGAACTCTGATCAGCTGTTTTCTGATAACGGAGCCATTTATCCTTTGTTTGATCTGTGAAGAATTGTGGTGAAGACGGCACTGTTTCAAGTGAAGAATTTGTCCTTAGAACACCTCCCATAATATCACTCAGTTTTTTGATGGACCTATTTATTCATTCATTTTTTATTTTTTCATTTTTTTATTCACAATTTATTTAATTTCACTATTGTAGGTAGCGCACTTAGGGTGTTCAGTGTGCCCCTGCACCTTTAAGAAGGGGTGGCTCCCCTTCAGTCCACCTGCTCTCACCTATCCATCAGAATGCATGTGCCTCCATTGTGGGGACACTCATAAGTTAGTGTTAGGTACCACAGATACCGGGGTGCCTTGACGAGGCTCTGTGGCTTACGCATGCATTTGCAAATGTGTGCAGACTAAACCCCTGTTTTTAACGCATACTGTTAGACAGGTTATTAGGTTGTCTGCGGGCTGGTGGTGAGTAAAGCTTGTTTTCTTCCATGGATTTATCCCTGGCCCTGTTTTTACTTATTGATGTTAGGCTAACTGGTCTGTAATTCCCAGGGATGTATTTTGGGCCCTTTTTAAATATTGGTGCTACATTGGCTTTTTTCCAATCAGCTGGTACCATTCCAGTCAGTAGACTGTCAGTAAAAATTAGGAACAATGGTCTGGCAATTACTTCACTGAGTTCCCTAAGTACTCTTGGGTGCAAGCCATCTGGTCCCGGTGATTTATTAATGTTAAGTTTCCCAAGTCTAATTTTAATTCTGTCCTCTGTTAACCATGGAGGTGCTTCCTGTGATGTGTCATGAGGATAAACACTGCAGTTTTGGTTACTGAAGACCCCCGATTCCCTCGTGAAGACTGAGGAGAAGAATAAATTCAATACCTTCACCATCTCCCCATCCTTTGTAACCAGATGTCCTTCTTCATTCTTTATGGGGCCAATATGGTCTGTCCTCCCTTTTTTACTGTTTACATACTTAAAGAATTTCTTGGGATTTTTTTTGCTCTCCTCCGCTATGTGTCTTTCATGTTCTATCTTAGCCATCCTTATTGCACCCTTACATTTCTTGTTACATTCTTTATAAAGTCTGAATGCTGAGGATGATCCCTTAACCTAGTATTTTTTGAAGGCCTTCTCCTTTGCTTTTATATGCATTTTTACATTGGAGTTAAGCCATCCAGGACTTTTGTTTGCTCTTTTAAATTTATTACCCAATGGGATGCATTGGCTAATGCCCTTATTTAATGTGCTCTTAAAGCAAACCCATCTCTCCTCCGTGTTCTTAGTACCTAAGATGTTATCCCAATTTATGCCTTCTAGCAAGGTCCGTAATTTAGGGAAGTTGGCTCTTTTGAAATTCAGTATCTTTGTATTCCCCTTGCATGTTAGATTACGTCATATTTGGACACTGTTTATACGCACTAATTGGATGCTGTTATATGGGACTTTTCACATATCACTTTGGGATCATGTACTAGGACATTCTTCATGATCATTATAGAGCACTAAGCACTTTCACAATTGTTTATGCACTTATATATTCGGCAATATAGAATATATGTATTTATTTCTATGCACATTGCACTTTACATGTTTTATTTGTATGGATTCACTGTAATTGTCTTCTGGTATTCATTCACTTATATACCAGATTTGAATTTGCATTAATTTATCGATTATTATTTTTATTCATAAAAAATGATTTTTTTATATACATCTCACACTCTAGAGATAATACAGTATATTGTGTTTACTCTAGCGCAGTGCATATTTTCCATCATTATTAGCGTGCACGGTATATAAAACGTGATCTGCGCTCGCAGCTGGGTATTGGTGTACTTTTGGCAATGGACCATAGTGGCTCACAAGACTTTTTGTTTTCTATTTGTGTGATTTATACTGAAGCCAATTGACCTGTGATCGCTGTTACCTAAATTGCCCCATATTTCCACATCCGTGATCAGGTCTGTATTGTTGTTAATCAGTAGATCCAGCAACGCATTATTTCTAGTTGGTGCGTCTACCATCTGACCCATAAAATTGTCATGCAAGACATTTAGGAACTGGCGAGCCTTAGATGAATGCGTGGTTCCCCCCGCCCAGTCTATGTCTATATAATTAAAATCCCCCATTATGATAACACTTCCCATCCTTGCTGCTAATCCAATTTGTGATAGGAGATCTGTCTCCAATTCCTCCCTCAGGTTAGGGGGCCTATAGCATAAACCCAGTATTATTTACCCCTTAGCTTCATCCCTTTGGAGCTCTACCCATAAGGATTCCACCTCCTCCCTAGCTTCCTCAGTGATATAATCTCTCACATTTACTTATACATTATTCTTGATATATAGGCATATCCCTCCCCTTTTTTACCCTCTCTATCCTTGCGATAAAGGATATACCCTTGAATGCTTGCCAGCCAATCATGAGAGCTGTTGAACCAGGTCTCTGAAATTCACACAAAATCCAAATCCTCCGCGTACAACAGTACGTTCCTTCCGTTGTCACACTGGTCCATAGTGAGGCAATCCCTGCCTCTTTGTGCCAGTTGTGAGCTATATGCTGCACCTCCACACGTGGTGACGCTATGATATGCAGTGACACTGGGTCTGGCTTGTTGGTTATATGGTGGTCATGTGCTCCGCTCGTTTTCAATGTGGCATGCGTTGTGACATTTGGAGCCTCGAGTAAGGCTGTTTGCACCTCGCGGCCCACCGTGAGCATCTGACGTCACAGACTTCGCATCCCTGAGGTGTAGCCATGGGGATTGCAATGCTTTGATTGAGCGTGACACGTGGAGTGACGTCATCCCGCCGTGATCATGTGCCATCAGCGTGTCTAGTGCTAGGTCATGTGCTGGGTTCCGGATGTCATTGGACAATTTGATCATATGTGGATGGTTTACATGCCTCTAGTTACCGCATTACCATCTCTCAGCCATTCATGGGTTTTAGTATTTAAGGGAGGTTGTACTTTGGACATCGGAAGTGAGTGATGGATGGAACGCAAACAGAGTTCTCCACGGCCCACGGCTGTTTTTGGCGGGAAAAGTACACATTCACCTTTGTTTGACATGAATTGGTTTCCACAATGAGGCGTGGAATGCACGCCGGAGCTCCGACTTCTGATTCCGAGTCAGAGGGCAGAGTTCACTTGTCTCATGTGGTCAATTACACATGTTTTATATATATATATATATATATATATATATATATATATATATATATATGAGCAATGTGGGGGTGCAATGTTATGCCCCAGTTGAAGACCATTAGGTCAAAATGCGTAGGGCTTGCTACACATGCTTCCCATATTGCTTTTACTTATTTAGTGATCACTTTTATGTCAACATCTGTCATTTTGATGTTTTGTAGCTTTTTTATCAGATTAAATTATTTTATTTTTTGACCTGCACCATATGGAGCCCCCTTTCTTTTCTTTTTCCTTTATGGTCTTAATGTGGCACCGTTTCATTGTGTCACTTATTTTCCCATTGACCTCCCCCTGAGGTCTGGCTCATATTTCCTCTGGAAGATCTGCTTGAGTTTTGGATACCCGGTTATTATATCATGATCCAGATTGGCCGATTGATACAACACCTGCTTCTGGAGGGATCTCTTCATTGATTCCGTCATGCTTCCAGCTGGGAGTATTGATGAGCATTTGACTTTCGGTCTAAACATATGCCTGATTGGCCCACTGTCATATGACAGGTGTGCCCACTATGTCCAGTAGGAAGTATCCATCCATTACTTTCCATCTGATGAATGTACATCTGTTGCCTGATACCTGCCATTTTATACAGTCATCATTACATTTACATCACTTCCACCATTCGTCACAGAGGATATCACCTCAGTCATTTGAGTGGATTTTCATTTTATGAACTCATTTTGTTTCTGTTCAATAGGATTGGGACTTTATTATATTTTAGTCACCACTTTGCATTTCACTTTTCCTTTTACATTTGTTCATGTCTATTGATATGATCCATATTTCACTATCACAGTAATCTACACCTAGAAGCGCTACCGTCTTGTAGTTCAGAAAATCCAATCAACATTATCACAATCAACATAGACTCTTCTTCACACAATAGCAGAGTTAATTAACACAAATAACAATGGGGATCTAATGACTCTTAGATCCCATAGTAGACTTATTTACAATACACATTTTAACCACTTGCCGACCGCCTAACGTATATATACGTCGGCAGAATGGCACGGGCAGGCAGAATCACGTACCTGTACGTGATCTGCCTCCCGCGGGCGGGGGGTCCGATCGGACCCCCCCCCGGTGCCATCGGCGGTCGGCATCTGACTGGGAGCGTCGGGAGGCGAGGGGGAGACCATCCGATCGTGGCCCCCCCCTCGCGATCGCTCCCAGCCAATGGGAATCCTCCTCTGCCTGTGTGTAGTTTCACACAGGCAGAGGATGTGATGTCATCTCTCCTCGGTCTGGCAGTTTCCGTCCAGCGCCGAGGAGAGAAGACATGTAAGTCCACACAACACAAACACACACAGTAGAACATGCCAGGCATACTTTACACCCCCGATCCCCCCCCGATCGCCCCCCGATCCCCCCCCAATCACCCCCCCCCCCTGTCACAAACTGACATTAGCAGTATTTTTTTTTTTTTTTTTCTGATTACTGCATAGTGTCAGTTTGTGACAGTTACAGTGTTAGGGCAGTGAGTATTACCCCCCTTTAGGTCTAGGATACCCCCCTAACCCCCCCTAATAAAGTTTTAACCCCTTGATCACCCCCTGTCACCAGTGTCACTAAGCGATCATTTTTCTGATCGCTGTATTAGTGTCGCTGGTGACGCTAGTTAGTGAGGTAAATATTTAGGTTCGCCGTCAGCGTTTTATAGTGACAGGGACCCCCATATACTATCTAATAAAGGTTTTAACCCCTTGATTGCCCCCTAGTTAACCCTTTCACCACTGATCACCGTATAACCATTACGGGTGACGCTGGTTAGTTCGTTTATTTTGTATAGTGTCAGGGCACCCGCCGTTTATTACCGAATAAAGGTTTAGCCCCCTGATCGCCCGGCAGTGATATGCGTCGCCCCAGGCAGCGTCAGATTAGCGCCAGTACCGCTAACACCCACGCACGCAGCATACGCCTCCCTTAGTGGTATAGTATCTGTACGGATCAATATCTGATCCGATCAGATCTATACTAGCGTCCCCAGCAGTTTAGGGTTCCCGAAAACGCAGTGTTAGCGGGATCAGCCCAGATAAACGCTAGCACCTGCGTTTTGCCCCTCTGCCCGGCCCACCCAAGTGCAGTATCGATCGATCACTGTCACTTACAAAACACTAAACGCATAACTGCAGCGTTCACAGAGTCAGGCCTGATCCCTGCGATCGCTAACAGTTTTTTTGGTAGCGTTTTGGTGAACTGGCAAGCACCAGCCCCAGGCAGCGTCAGATTAGCACCAGTACCGCTAACACCCACGCACGCACCGTACACCTCCCTTAGTGGTATAGTATCTGATCGGATCAATATCTGATCTGATCAGATCTATACTAGCGTCCCCAGCAGTTTAGGGTTCCCACAAACGCAGTGTTAGCGGGATCAGCCCAGATACCTGCTAGCACCTGCGTTTTGCCCCTCCGCCCGGCCCAGCCCAGCCCACCCAAGTGCAGTATCGATCGATCACTGACACTTACAAAAAACACTAAACGCATAACTGCAGCGTTCGCAGAGTCAGGCCTGATTCCTGAGATCGCTAACAGTTTTTCTGGTAGCGTTTTGGTGAACTGGCAAGCACCAGCCCCAGGCAGCGTCAGGTTAGCGCCAGTACCGCTAACACCCACGCACGCAGCATACGCCTCCCTTAGTGGTATAGTATCTGATCGGATCAATATCTGATCCGATCAGATCTATACTAGCGTCCCCAGCAGTTTAGGGTTCCCACAAACGCAGTGTTAGCGGGATCAGCCCAGATACCTGCTAGCACCTGCGTTTTGCCCCTCCGCCCGGCCCAGCCCAGCCCACCCAAGTGCAGTATCGATCGATCACTGTCACTTACAAAACACTAAACACATAACTGCAGCGTTCGCAGAGTCAGGCCTGATCCTTGCGATCGCTAACAGTTTTTTTGGTAGCGTTTTGGTGAACTGGCAAGCACCAGCGGCCTAGTACACCCCGGTCGTAGTCAAACCAGCACTGCAGTAACACTTGGTGACGTGGCGAGTCCCATAAGTGCAGTTCAAGCTGGTGAGGTGGCAAGCACAAGTAGTGTCCCGCTGCCACCAAGAAGACGAACACAGGCCCGTCGTGCCCATAGTGCCCTTCCTGCTGCATTCGCCAATCCTAATTGGGAACCCACCGCTTCTGCAGCGCCCGTACTTCCCCCATTCACATCCCCAATCAAATGCAGTCGGCTGCATGAGAGGCATTTTCTTTATGTCCTCCCGAGTACCCCTACCCAACGAACCCCCCCAAAAAAGATGTCGTGTCTGCAGCAAGCGCGGATATAGACGTGACACCCGCTATTATTGTCCCTCCTGTCCTGACAATCCTGGTCTTTGCATTGGTGAATATTTTGAACGCTACCATGCACTAGTTGAGTATTAGCGTAGGGTACAGCATTCCACAGACTAGGACACACTTTCACAGGGTCTCCCAAGATGCCATCGCATTTTGAGAGACCCGAACCTGGAACCGGTTACAGTTATAAAAGTTAGTTACAAAAAAAAGTGTAAAAAAAAAAAAAAAACACATACAAAAATATAAAATAAAAAAAAAATAGTTGTCGTTTTATTGTTCTTTCTCTCTCTATTCTCTCTCTCTATTGTTCTGTTCTTTTTTACTGTATTCTATTCTGCAATGTTTTATTGTTATTATGTTTTATCATGTTTGCTTTTCAGGTATGCAATTTTTTATACCTTACCGTTTACTGTGCTTTATTGTTAACCATTTTTTTGTCTTCAGGTACGCCATTCACGACTTTGAGTGGTTATACCAGAATGATGCCTGCAGGTTTAGGTATCATCTTGGTATCATTCTTTTCAGCCAGCGGTCGGCTTTCATGTAAAAGCAATCCTAGCGGCTAATTAGCCTCTAGACTGCTTTTACAAGCAGTGGGAGGGAATGCCCCTCCCCCCCCAACATCTTCCGTGTTTTTCTCTGGCTCTCCTGTCTCAACAGGGAACCTGAAAATGCAGCCGGTGATTCAGCCAGCTGACCATAGAGCTGATCAGAGACCAGAGTGGCTCCAAACATCTCTATGGCCTAAGAAACCGGAAGCTACGAGCATTTTATGACTTAGATTTCGCCGGATGTAAACAGCGCCATTGGGAAATTGGGAAAGCATTTTATCACACCGATCTTGGTGTGGTCAGATGCTTTGAGGGCAGAGGAGAAATCTAGGGTCTAATAGACCCCAATTTTTGCAAAAAAGAGTACCTGTCACTACCTATTGCTATGATAGGGGATATTTACATTCCCTGAGATAACAATAAAAATGATTAAAAAAAAAAAAAAAATGAAAGGAACAGTTTAAAAATAAGATAAAAAAATAATAATAATAAAGAAAAAAAAAAAAAAAAAAGAAAAGCACCCCTGTCCCCCCTGCTCTCGCGCTAAGGCGAACGCAAGCGTCGGTCTGGCGTCAAATGTAAACAGCAATTGCACCATGCATGTGAGGTATCGCCGCGAAGGTCAGATCGAGGGCAGTAAGTTTAGCAGTAGACCTCCTCTGTAAATCTAAAGTGGTAACCTGTAAAGGCTTTTAAAGGCTTTTAAAAATGTATTTAGTTTGTCGCCACTGCACGTTTGTGCGCAATTTTAAAGCATGTCATGTTTGGTATCCATGTACTCGGCCTAAGATCATCTTTTTTATTTCATCAAACATTTGGGCAATATAGTGTGTTTTAGTGCATTAAAATGTAAAAAAGTGTGTTTTTTCCCCAAAAAATGCGTTTGAAAAATCGCTGCGCAAATACTGTGTGAAAAAAAAAAATGAAACACCCACCATTTTAATCTGTAGGGCATTTGCTTTAAAAAAAATATATAATGTTTGGGGGTTCAAAGTAATTTTCTTGCAAAAAAAAATTATTTTTTTATGTAAACAATAAGTGTCAGAAAGGGCTTTGTCTTCAAGTGGTTAGAAGAGTGGGTGATGTGTGACATAAGCTTCTAGATGTTGTGCATAAAATGCCAGGACAGTTCAAAACCCCCCCAAATGACCCCATTTTGGAAAGTAGACACCCCAAGCTATTTGCTGAGAGTCATGTTGAGTCCATGGAATAATTTATATTGTGACACAAGTTGCGGGAAAGAGACAATTTTTTATTTTTTTTATTTTTTTTTGCGCAAAGTTGTCACTAAATGATATATTGCTCAAACATGCCATGGGAATATGTGAAATTACACCCCAAAATACATTCTGCTGCTTCTCCTGAGTACGGGGATACCACATGTGTGGGACTTTTTGGGAGCCTAGCCGCGTACGGGACCCCGAAAACCAAGCACCGCCTTCAGGCTTTCTAAGGCCGTAAATTTTTGATTTCACTCTTCACTGCCTATCACAGTTTCGGAGGCCATGGAATGCCCAGGTGGCAAAAAAAAAACCCCAAATGACCCCATTTTGGAAAGTAGACACCCCAAGCTATTTGATGAGAGGTATAGTGAGTATTTTGCAGACCTCACTTTTTGTCACAAAGTTTTGAAAATTGAAAAAAGAAAAAAAAAAAATTTTTTTCTCGTCTTTCTTTATTTTCAAAAACAAATGAGAGCTGCAAAATACTCACCATGCCTCTCAGCAAATAGCTTGGGGTGTCTACTTTCCAAAATGGGGTCATTTGGGGGGGGTTTGTGCCACCTGGGCATTCCATGGCCTCCGAAACTGTGATAGGCAGTGAGGAGTAAAATCAAAAATGTACGCCCTTAGAAATCCTGAAGGCAGTGATTGGTTTTCGGGGTCCCGTACGCGGCTAGGCTCCCAAAAAGTCCCACACATGTGGTATCCCCATACTCAGGAGAAGCAGCTAAATGTATTTTGGGGTGCAATTCCACATATGCCCATGGCCTGTGTGAGCAATATATCATTTAGTGACAACTTTGTGCAAAAAAAAAAAAAAAAATTTGTCACTTTCCCGCAACTTGTGTCAAAATATAAAACATTCCATGGACTCAACATGCCTCAAAGCAAATAGCTTGGGGTGTCTACTTTCCAAAATGGGGTCATTTGGGGGGGTTTTATGTCATCTGGGCATTTTATGGCCTTCAAAACTGTGATAGGTAGTGAGGAGTAAAATCAAAAATGTACGCCCTTAGAAATCCTGAAGGCAGTGATTGGTTTTCGGGGCCCCGTACGCGGCTAGGCTCCCAAAAAGTCTCACACATGTGGTATCCCCATACTCAGGAGAAGCAGCTAAATGTATTTTGGGGTGCAATTCCACATATGCCCATGGCCTGTGTGAGCAATATATCATTTAGTGACAACTTTTTGTAATTTTTTTTTTTTTTTTTTTGTCATTGTTCAATCACTTGGGACAAAAAAAATGAATATTCAATGGGCTCAACATGCCTCTCAGCAAATTCCTTGGGGTGTCTACTTTCCAAAATGGGGTCATTTGTGGGGGTTTTGTACTGCCCTGCCATTTTAGCACCTCAAGAAACGACATAGGCAGTCATAAATTAAAGGCTGTGTAAATTCCAGAAAATGTACCCTAGTTTGTAGACGCTATAACTTTTGCGCAAACCAATAAATATACACTTATTGACATTTTTTTTACCAAAGACATGTGGCCGAATACATTTTGGCCTAAATGTATGACTAAAATTGAGTTTATTGGATTTTTTTTAGAACAAAAAGTAGAAAATATCATTTTTTTTCAAAATTTTCGGTCTTTTTCCGTGTATAGCGCAAAAAATAAAAACGGCAGAGGTGATCAAATACTATCAAAAGAAAGCTCTATTTGTGGGAAGAAAAGGATGCAAATTTCGTTTGGGTACAGCATTGCATGACCGCGCAATTAGCAGTTAAAGCGACGCAGTGCCGAATTGTAAAAAGTGCTCTGGTCAGGAAGGGGGTAAAACCTTCCGGGGCTGAAGTGGTTAACAGACAATAGACAGACAGGTGTTGGAATTTACATCAGCATCTCCTAACAGTATCTGTCCCAGCATTATGAATCAGCCACTATTCCAATATGGCCAATCCAGGGTCCCCAGACATACAGTTCACAAACAGCACCGTTCCCCCAAATGCAAGGACCCCTGATCGATCGGCAAGAGGCTAGCATACAGTCCCCTCCAAAAGTCTCTTTCCCGGCTAGGTCTGTCACAGGAGTCAAGTGTTGTAATTGACATCCCTGGGGTGGTCTGGACTGAGAAATGGATCAGTCAAGCTGTGAAGACACTAGTCCCAGATCAGAAGGCATGGGTGATAGACGTCAAGCCAGATCTAGAGGACTCCCACAAGTATGCCCTGATAGAGTGGAGGAAAGGGATCTCTACTTGTCTCCAAAGGGCCAGCGTACGGTTGACTGATGATGTTGAAGCTCGTCTGATCCAGCTGAATGCATTTGATGTGAGCCCAGAAAGTTCAGGCCAAGTGGCATCGTCGGAAGACGCTACCCCATCAGCACCTGTAGCAATGATAGGACCAGAGTTTATTGCTGCCTTGGGAGCCTTCGTGGAAAAGTGCCAAAAGAGTAACCCTACATTCACTGGGTCCGGATATAGAAAACTGAGGGCTTTTTCCAGGAAAGCAACCAGTGCTAGCCTGAGAGGACAGCTTTGAGGAGTGGCTGGAGCAAGCCTCTCAAGCTTTAGATGAATGGGACCTTCCCAAGGCCCAGAAAAAACAGAGAATTGCTGAGAGCTTAAGGGGGCCTGTCTCAGACCCATTCGCAATTTCAAACTCAGAACCCAGAAATTAGAGCCTGTTGCTGGGGTTAGAGTAGCTAGTGTAACTGATGGCAACACAGAGATAGAAAGAAAAGAACGGCTGCACACCACAGGAACGTTCCAACGATTTTATTCCAAAAATAGCAAATGACAGCCAACAAAGACAGAGTGTCCAAACCAAGGAGGTTCCTCCTGGGATTGGACACTTTGTCTTTGTTGTTTTGGAATAAAATCGTTGGAACGTTCCTGTGGTGTGCAGCCGTTCTTTACTTTCTATTGATCATCTGTGGTGAGCTGTGGCTTGCACCCAGTGCACCTGGACTGTAGTTACTGCTCACCTGGAGCGACGTCTTTCTTGTTTGAAAGCACAGAGACAGAGCTTTTGAAAACTCAGGTGTCACAATTGATGGAGATGATGACTCTACTGACAGCCGGAACCACTGTCTCACCTGTTGGGGAAGTCTCGGATCCAAGCAGTCTGCACACCCTATGGTTGTCCAGGTCGAGAAGCCAATTAATCAAGGGGTTTGCTTGAACTGTGGAGGAGTGGGGCACTACCGACGTGTTTGTCCAAGCCCACCGAATGTCTGAAACCCAGCGTCCAAAGTCAGCGGGAAACTTCAGAGGGCCCCGGTGAAGGAGCCAACAAGGTGCTCACCTACAACCATTAGCTCCTTATTCAAATGTAGTGGTGTCCCCCCAGGATTCTGTGCTGGGACCAATCCTGTTTATTTTGTTCATAAACGACCTGGAGGATGGGGTAAACAGTTCAATCTCTGTATTTGCAAATTATACTAAGCTCAGCAGGGCAATAACTTCTCCGCAGGATGTGGAAACCTTGAAAAAAGATCTGAACAAATTAATGGGGTGGGCAACTATATGACAAATGAGGTTCAATGTAGAAAAATGTAAAATAATGGCAAAAATATGAATGCAATCTATACACTGGGGGAGAACCTCTGGGGGATTCTAGGATGGAAAAAGGACATGGGGGTCCTAGTAGATGATAGGCTCAGCAATGGCATTCAATGCCAAGCTGCTGCTAACAAAGCAAACAGAATACTGGCATGCATTAAAAAGGGGATTAATTCCAGAGATAAAAAGATTATTCTCCCGACTCTGGTCCGGCTGCACCTAGAGTATGCTGTCCAGTTCTGGGCACCAGTCCTCAGGAAGGATGTACTGGAAATGGAGCGAGTACAAAGAAGGGCAACAAAGCTATTAATGGGTCTGGATGATATTAGTTATGAGGAAAGGTTGCAAACACTGAACTTATTCTCTCTGGAGAAGAGGGGGCGCGCGAGAGCAGGATTCTGGGATGACGTCCATGGACATCCACCCAGAACTAGCCGACCGCGCTGCTGCCATCTTTCGGCTATGGCCCGGTCGACAAGTGGTTAACAAGGCTCATGGCCACTCTTTAAAATTAGAAGAAAAGAGGTTTAACCTTAAACTATGTAGAGGGTTCTTTACTGTAAGAGCAGCAAGGATGTGGAATTCACTTCCACAGGCGGTGGTCTCAGCGAGGGGTATCGATAGTTTCAAGAAACTATTAGATAAGCACCTGAACGACCACAACATACAGGGATATACAAGGTAATACTGACATATAATCACACACATACAGTATCTCACAAAAGTGAGTACACCCCTCACATTTTTGTAAATATTTTATTCTATCTTTTCATGTGACAACACTGAAGAAATGACACTTTGCTACAATGTAAAGTAGTGAGTGTACAGCTTGTATAACAGTGTAAATTTGCTGTCCCCTCAAAATAACTCAACACACAGCCATTAATGTATAAACCACAGGCAACAAAAGTGAGTACACCCCTAAGTGAAAATGTCCAAATTGGGCCCAAAGTGCTCATGCAGCCCCAGACCATGACACTCCCAGCGCCATGCTTGACTGTAGGCAAGACACACTTGTCTTTGTACTCCTCACCTGGTTGCCACCATACATGCTTGACACCATCTGAACCAAATAAGTTTATCTGGTTTCATCAGACCACAGGACATGGTTCCAGTAATCCATGTCCTTAGTCTGCTTGTCCTCAGCAAACTGTTTGTGGACTTTCTTGTGCATTATCTTTAGAAGAGGTTTCCTTCTGGGATGACAGCCATGCAGACCAGTTTGATGCAGTGTGCAACGTATGGTCTGAGCACTGACAGGTTGACCCCCCCACCCCTCCAACCTCTGCAGCAATGCTGGCAGCACTCATAGGTCTATTTCCCAAAGACAATCTCTGGATATGATGCTGAGCAAGTGCACTCAACTTCTTGGTCGACCATGGCGAAGCCTGTTCTGAGTGGAACCTGTCCTGGTAAACCGCTGTATGGTCTTGACCACCATGCTGCAGCTCAGTTTCAGGGTCTTGGCAATCTTCTTATAGCCTAGGCCATCTTTATGTAGAGCAACAATTCTTTTTTTCAGATCCTCAGAGAGTTCTTTGCCATGAGGTACCATGTTGAACTTCCAGTGACCAGTATGAGAGAGAGAGAGAGCAATAACACCACATTTAACACACCTGCTCCCCATTCACACCTGAGACCTTGTAACACTAACAAGCCACATGACACCGGGGAGGGAATATAGCTAATTGGGCCCAATTTGGACATTTTCATTAAGAATGTGCTCACTTTTGTTGCCAGCAGTTTAGACATTAATGGCTGTGTGTTGAGTTATTTTGATGGGACAATAAATTTACACTGTTATATAAAGCTGTACACTCACTACTTTACATTGTAGCAAAGTGTTGTCACATGAAAATATAGAATAAAATATTTACACAAATGTGAGGGGTGTACTCACTTTTGTTCTCTGGTGGGGGGAGTGTGTAGTGGGTGCCAGCCGCCACCACTGCCCGCACTCTTTAACCCCCCACACGGTGAACACTGTCAAGCAGCTACGGGTGTTCCCCCCTCCTTTCTGTCAGCACAGACAGCAGGGAGGTTTGCTGGGGATGAGAATGGCTGTGATGTGGTCCCCCCCCCCGCTCGGAGCGCCGCAACAGGGAAGACCAGAGGACCTGCATGTAAAGGCAGGTAGGGTGAAGCTGTGGGCATGTGTCTCCTCCCCCACCCGTGGCTTGCTCTGCAAAACCCCCTCTTCTTCCCGCTGAGGTAAGCCGCCACAGCGGGAGACAGGAACAGTAGCTGCCAGTGTCATCTTCCCCCACTCGGCCCCCACCTGTCAGCGGTCTGAGAGGCAGAGACAGAGACGTGCTGATGAGGCTCCCTGCCTGTTTCCTATTGGCCAAAGGGCAGAACCAATGACAGGAGGCCAGGAGAGACTCATGGGAAATGTAGTCCAAAGGACAAGCAGCCCCACTGTGGACCACAGGGGGGTAAACTACAGCCCCAGCTTGCCCAGAGTGAGGGGGGGATAGTCGGGAGCCTAGGAAAAAAGTAGTGGAGAGACATCTGAGGAGAGCGGTCTGAGGAGACGGAAGAGAGAGATAGTGTGGTGAGGTGACGTGAGGAAAACTGCTGAGAAGGGAAAGAGATAGAGAGAGAGAGAGACTCTGGCAGCATCAGAGGGAGAAAGCCAAGCTTTTCCAGTGACTGCCAGGGGAGTGTTTCCTGGAGACTGAGGAGTGAGGACGCCTGAGGGGAGCTAGGAGCAGAGACAGCCACGTGGTCCACCACTATTCAGTCTAGGGACCATACTCAGCAGCCCAGCACCACTCAGCTCAACAGAGATGACCCAAGCCTTTCAGCGATCGTGATACTCATCTGGGTATCGGGTCGGCCACTGTCTGTTCACCGTGCAAGTTTCGCTACCAGTCATCTCGTCGGCCATCAGCAAGAGATCAGCCTTACAACATCACTACGAGCATCAGGAGCCTGAACCAGCACCTGGGATTATCATTGAGTCATCGCACAGAGGACTGGTGAGCAGGTGCAAACCCAGCATCCTTCTTGACATGATACTGACACTGCATGCAGACACCAATTTCCTTTTTTAGTGTCATGGGATGCTTGTTTGGAGTCGCCATTTCTAGTAGTTTGTCCTTTTAAATCTCTACCCAACGGAACATTCTAGATGATTACTGCTCCACGTGAGCTTGTTTAAACCTACTTTTAAAACAAGGGCCCCACCATTTCCTAGCAGAAGACACTACTATTCTTCACCTCATGATCCTGTAACGTTACAGAACTGTGCTTACTGTACTTTTGTAACCCATTTCTTTTCTTTGTATGTTTTCAGCCCAGAAGGATCTAAAAAGTTGACCAGTCTTCTCTTCTCCCTCTCAGCGCCTGTGTTAAGGGCAAATAGATTACTGCCTTTTCTATACTTATAGTTGCTAAGCATTGAAGGTTATCTTTTCTAATATATTAATCCTTTGCACCAAGGTTTAAAAGGTGTTGTAAGTTTACATATGCTTTAAACCGTGATAATATATTCAGCTCATTTATCACTACCAGTTGTGTCTGTCTGTTTCTGATATCAATCCACAGCCAGGGTATTGGTACTTTCTTCACTTGAAAGTGTTTGCATAAATTTTATAACCAGATGTGCCAGAGGCGCTGAGGCCATTCTTGGAGTTGAGGCGCAGAAGAGAGAACCCAAAATCACCAAACGGCTCCTTCGGGGGTGGGGCTACATATACATACTCTGCATTTAGCATAGACTTTATATTCAGTGTTTACTCTATTCAGTCAGTGCAGGCAGTGTATTAATATACAGTATTTATATGTGCAGTCTAGTGTATATATATATATATATATATATATATATATATATATATATATATACTCTGCATCCAGTGTAGCCTGTATCTACAGTGCATCCAGTGGTGTACTGTTTCTAATGCATTTCAGGCGGTGTATATATATATATATATATATATATATATACACACACACACACACACACACACACACATATACACAGTCTAGTGTGTATATATATATATATATATATATATATATATACACACATACATACATACACACACACACACACATACACATACATATATATATATATACATACACTCTGCATTCAGTTTAGCCTATATGTATACAGTGCACTCGTTGTGTATAGTTTATAATACACTTCAGGTGGTGTACACAGTATATAATATAGTGTAGTGTGGTGTTGCAAAACAGAAAAAACATCATGTCTGGAAGGCCACCAAGGAGAGGCAGACTCTCACAGGCAACTAAAAGAGCAGCCTCTGTGTCTACAATCAACAGTGGTGGTCGTGGATGTGCATCCTCTGCAGGTGGCCATGGGGCACACTTGTCCTTTTTTTCTGCTGCTGGCCATGTTATTGAGCCACAACATGCAGAAGAGTTGGTGGAGTGGATAACAAAGCCGTCCTCATCCTCTGTCACCCAGGCTCAGAGTAGTTTGCCTTCCAACGCAGCTGTCAAAGAGGCCTATTCCACTGGCTCCTTGTCCACAGTCACTCCTTCCATAGTCCCACCATCATGGAGGAGTCCCCAGAATTTTTCTACCACAGTGTCAGTTATATGCTGCTGGAGGATGTGCAGCAATTTGAAGGCACCGATGTTGGTTCACAGATTGAGGAAGGTAGTTACGTGAACCTAGAAAGAGGGGGTGCTACAGAAGGACAAGAAATTGTCAGTCATGTTCCCCCAGCTGCAGCATACTGCCAAGTTTGTTCCAGTGATGAGGAGGGAGGGGATGGTGAGGTCACTGACTGTACTTGGGTGCCTGAGAGGAGGAGGCACAACTCCAATGAGACAGGATGTCCTCTAGGGGGCAGCTTAAGTGCAACCACCCTATTGTATCACATCGCAAAGCTCTGTAGGTGCTGCTGACTCCCCGCTGACTTTTAAAAGTTCCTTGATGTGGGCCTTTTTTCGACACATGTGCAGCAGATCGCACCGTTGCTGTTTGCAACCTACAGTATGTCTCAAGCGGATCAAGCGTGGCCAGAACAGCAGTCACTTGGGCACCACCTGCTTGACCAGACATATGATGACCTGCCATGCAGTCCATTGGCAACAGCATTAGAAAGACTCACATCATTGAAAAAGGCGGACTTCTCCTTGCTCTTAATCTGGGATCTCCAACCCTGCTATGCCTCCAGTCCTCTCAAAAACCTGCACTGAGAGGAATCAAGGTATAGCAATAGGTTCCCTAAGTACTTGCAGCCAATCTGCTAGCAGTACAACACCAACTGATTTTAGCAGGCAAATTTCCCTACCCCAGTTGCTGAACTGTAAAAATAAATTCGGTCCCAGCCATCCACATGCTCAGCGTCTAAATGCTAGCTTGACCAAATTGCTAGCACTGGAACTGCTGCCTTTTCAGCTGGTAGACTCTGTCCCCTTTCGTGAATTTGTGAAATGTGCTGCACCTTAGTGGCAGGTTCCAAAACTCCATTTCCTTTCAGGGAAGGCCATTCTGGCTCTCTAGCAGCACATGGAAGGCAATGTTTTGACCTTGTTGGACAGGGCAGTCAGCAGTAAGGTTCATATTACCGCTGACTCATAGTCCAGCATACATAGGCAGGAACATTACCTTTCCTTCACGACGTACTGGGTAACTCTGCTGGGAGCTGGGAAGGATGCAGGACAGGGTTCAGTGATGTTGGAGCTTGTTCTGCCACCACACCTCCAAAATGCTAGTGGTGATTCTGCCACAGCTCTCTCCTCCACCCCCTCCTCTTCTTCTTCCTCTTTGGCCTCTTCTGCTGATTTGTCCTCTGAACCAGAAGTGCTCCGTAAGCAGTCAAGTGGCTACACAAGCAAGCTAAAAGATGTCATGCGGTGCTTGAGTTCATCTGCCTAGGGGACAGGAGCCACACTGGGGCAGAGATTCTGTCAGCTCTGCAGGGGCAGGCTCAGAGGTGGTGGACACAATGCCAGCTTCAGCCAGGAATGGTTGTGTGCGACAATGGCACCAACCTTCTCTCCGCCCTCTGAAAAGGACACTTGGCCCATGTTCCATGTTTTGCACACATCCTGAATTTGGTCGTGCCGTGGTTCTTGACAAGGTACCCAGGCATACAAGATCTCCTGAGGCAGGCCAGAAAAGTCTGTGGTCATTTCAGTCATACAATGCCAGTGCTCAGCTGACTGACATTCAAAAGGAATGCAACCTGCCCACCCAGCGCCTCATTTGTGACATGCCCACCAGGTGGAACTCAATGTTGGCAATGCTACAGCAGCTGCACACACAGCAGAGGGCCATCAACGAGTACATGTGTGAGTATGGCACCAGGACAGGGTCAGGGGAGCTTGGCTTCTTTTTGCCATGCCAGTGGCTACTGATCAAGGATGCATGCACTGTCCTGTCACCATCAGTGACACAGTTCCTCTAGTCTTCCTGCTGGAGCACACGCTTTGTGGAATCATGAACAGGGCACTTGAGGCAGAACAGCGGGAGGAGGAAGAGGACTTCCTTTCCTCTCAAGGCCTCTTTAACCAGATAACATTCCTGTGGGCCCGCCAAACACACAGGAAGAAGAGGAGGAGGATTGTGTCAGCATGGATGTAAAGGATAACACTCAGCAACAGTCTTCAAGGGATGGTGTCAGAAACCATGAAATCAGTCCGAGACAGAAGTACAGTTAAATTACACTTGTTTAATAATAAAAGTAAAAAGAACAATGTAGTCAAAACATAGCCAAAGCTCAGTAACCGGAACAGATAATCAGCCAAGCTAGAAGTCAGTGATCAATGTAGTGGAACAGCAAGCAGGATTTGGAGCCAGAAGGGATGTCAGCAAAGCAAGTCTTGAACAGGATCGCAGGAGATAATATCTGTGATGTTGACCAAGGCAAAGGCAGAGAACCTCTGGACTGGACGGCCTAAGTAGGCAGGACTGATGAGCAGGATATCATTAACGTTATCATTTGAACAGGGGCTGAAAAATTGGGCCTAAGGCACTGGTGCTGGTGCCACAACACTACAACCCCTCACAGATACTCTAGTTGGAGCACAGGAATGAGCCCTGCTGCAAAGTTTTGCATCAAAAATTGTAATTACACACCCCTGTTAAACAGGGGCTGAAAAATTGGGCCTTAGCCACTGGTGGCGGTGCCCAGAACCAAAAATGTTCTTACAAGCTATCAGCATGAACATTGAGGAGGAAGAGGATAGTCACTCAGCGTAACAGGATAGTCACTCAGCATCAGCATAGGCAGTCTTGAAGGGATCTCACATTTAAAAAAAAAAATATTTGGTTACATCAGCATCAGGTGCTTGGTAGCTGGTGATCCAAGACTGATTCATTTTTATGAAGGTCAGCCGATCGACCGATTCGGTGGACAGGCGCACCCTGTGATCGGTTACAAAGCCTCCAGCAGCACAGAATGTGCGTTCCGAAAGAACGCTGGATGCAGGACAGGCCAGTAGCTCAATTGCATACTGTGCAAGCTCTGGCCAGTGATCCATCCTCAAGACCCAGTAATCCAGAGGATTTTCAGTGGGAAAGGTGTCCAAGTCTGATCTTGCCCCTAGGTATTCCTGCACCATGTGAATCAGATGCTGGTGATGGTTGCTGGAACCGATTATACCTTGGGGCTGCGGACTAAAAAATTGTCTGAACGCATCGGTGAGACAGCCACCTTCTCCACCGCTCCTTCTGTGACTGACTGAAGCCTCAACAACACGTTGTCCAGGAGGACCAGGAAATTGTAACCTCCCAGGCTCTGGAAACGCATTGCACAAACCTTTCTGCAAGGCCTCCCGAAGATGTTTCATCCTCTGCTCCCTCTGCGATGGCAAGATAAGGTCTGCAACCTTACCCTTGTAACATGGATCAAGGAGGGTTGCCAGCCAGTAATGATCCCTCTCCTTGATACCACGAATACGAGGATCCTTCCGCAGGCTTTGCAGGATCAGGGAGGCAATGCAGCATAGGTTTGCTGGGGCATTCGGTCCGGAGTCCTCTGGGTCACTAAGGACGACATGATCCGCAGCCACCTCCTCCTAGCCACGTACAAGTCCATGGGTTTCTTCGGACTGTAAATGATCCCTTGAAGACTGCTGCTGTTGCTGAGTGCTAGGCTCCACCTCCATGCTGACACAATCCTCCTCCTCCTCCTCCCTGTCCTGTGTGATCAGTGGGCATTCAGGAACGCTGTCTAGATAAAGGGGGCCTTGAGAGGTAAGGAAGTCCTCCTCTTCTGCCTCAAGTGCCCTGTCTATTATTCCATGCAGCATGTGCTCAGGCACCCACGTAGAGTCAGTGATCTCATCATCACCTCCCTCCTCATCACTGAAGCAAACCTGGCAGTATGCTGCAGGTGGGGGAACATGACTGCCAGTTTGTTGTCCTTTTTGGGCAACCCCTCTCTCTGGGCTCACATTACTGCCTTCCTCAAGCTGGGTACCATCATTGGAGCCTTCAAAATTCTGCGCATCCTCCTGCAGCATGTACCGGACACTGTTGTTGAACAGTTCAGGGGACTCCTCCGGTGGGGCTAGGGAAGGAGTAACTGATGATGACCTCGAGTCCAAGGAATAGGTCACTTTGGCACCTGCATTGGCAGCCAAGGTAGCCTGGGTGACAGAGGATGAGGAGGATGAGGATGGCTTGGTCATCCATTCTCCCAACTCTTCGCAATGTTGTGGCTCAACACAGCCAGCTGCCGAGAAAAAGGACAAGCATGCCCCACAGCCACATGCTGATGAGGATGCACCATGTCCACGACCAGCACTGTTGCCTCTAGTCACAGAGCCTGCTTGCCCTCTTTTATTGGCCTGTGACTGTCTGCCTCTCCTTGTTGGCCTTCCAGACATACTGTCTTTGATGTATTGGAATAGGTACAGAAGGAATGACCTGCAGTGAGATGTAGCTGCACAAAGCTCGGATGTATATATATATACTGATTATACTGCAGCTAGCTGAATCACCTGCCTGCCTGTAGTATTATTAGGAAGAAAACAACAGGAATTGTCTGCAGTGAGATTTAGCTGCACACTGTACCCAGTATACAGTACACTAATATACTGCAGCTAGCTGAATCAACTGCCTGCCTGAGGTATTATTAGGAAGAGAACACCAGCAATTGTCTGCAGTTAGCTTTAGTTGCACACTGTGCACAGGATACAGTGCACTGACTGAAAATACTGCAGCTGCCTGCCTGAGGTATTATTAGGAAGAGAACACCAGCAATTGTCTGCATTTAGCTTTAGTTACACACTGTGCATAGTATACAGTACACTGACAGAAAATACTGCAGCTGCCTGCCTGTGGTATTATTAGGAAGAAAACACCAGCAATTGTCTGCAGTTAGCTTTAGTTGCACACTGTGCACAGGATACAGTACACTGACTGAAAATACTGCAGCTGCCTGCCTGTGGTATTATTAGGGAGAAAACACCAGCAATTGTCTGCAGTTAGCTTTAGTTGCACACTGTGCACAGGATACAGTACACTGACTGAAAATACTGCAGCTGTCTGCCTGGAAGTATATTAGGAAGAGAATAACAGGAACGGATCAAGCTATACTGAATACAGTGTATATATATATATATATATATATCATCTGGGATGCATATATATACTAAATACACTGACTGCAGCTAACTGGCTCACCTGCCTGCTAACTCAAATGAAATGACACTGTCCCTCTCTCTCTCTCAATCTCTCTATCTCTCTCTCTCTCTATCTATCAGCACACCGGAACACACTACACAAGGCTGACTTCCAGGCGGCCTTATACAGTGTGATGCGTGTACTAAATCCCCTGAGGCATAATTGGCCAAAGCCACCTTGCCTTTAGCCAATTATGGCTCTCCGTTCTTACCGCGCTGTGATTGGCCAAAGCATGCGGGTCATAGTTCATGTTTGGCCATTCATCAGCCAGCAATGCACTGCGATGCCGCGCCACTCGATTTTTTGCGCGAACGACCCATAATGTTCGTAATTCGATGAACGGTCGAACGGCTGATGTTCGAGTCGAACTTGAAGCTCATCTCTACTCATAATGGCCTGTTCTGGTATTAAACGCAGTTTTCCACTCATTGCCCTTCTTAATCCTCACAAGATTGTATGCCCCTCTCAAATCAAGCTTCGTGAAAACCGTTGCTCCCTTGAGGTGGTCAAACTCCGTAATCAATGGAATCGGATAGGCATTCTTAATCGTGAAATGGTTGAGACCCCTAATACAAGGTCTCAGTTCACCACTCTTCTTCTTCACAAAGAAGAAACCAGCACCAGCAGGAGACGAGGATTTGTGGATAAAAGAGAAAGTGCATCTGCAACGTACTCCTCCATGGCCTTATCCTCCAAGACTGTCAAAGGGTAAACCTGGCTACGAAGGGGTATGGTACCAGGTTGAAGGTCAATTGCGCAATCATACAGCCGTTGTGGAGGCAAACTACCGGCTTGACCTTTGTCAAAGACATCGCTAAAATCACAGTACTCCTCCGGCAGGGAGGAGAGTGAAGAGGTGCACAGGACCTTGGCTATCTTCTGGAAGCATGTCTTACTGCATTGTGGTAACCAGTAGAGAACCTCAGCATGGAGCCAATCAAAAGAGGGGTTGTGCTTCTGTAACTAAGGATAACCAATAACCAGCGGAATCTTAGGTGAGGAAATGACTTGGAATTGGATTATCTCATGGTGAAGAGCCCCTATGGCCATGGACAACCGAACCGTCTCATGAGTCACATGGGCAGGCTGTAGAGGTCTCCCGTCAAGAGCCTCAATGGCAAGTGGAGTGTCACGTAGCTGCAGCGGAATTGAGTGCTTCGATACAAAGGCAGCATCAATGAACAGGCCTGCAGCCCTGGAGTCGATTAGAGCCTGTATCTCGATGGACGACTTAGCCCAAGAAAGGGTGGCTGAAACCAAGGGCTTATCCTTCTGGATAACTGGGGATGAAACAGCGCCACCTAAGGTCTGTCCGTGACAGGACCTCAAGGTTTGGGAGTTCCCTGGACGGGTAGGACAAGACTTCAAAAAGTGACATGCCTGGCCACAATAAAGGCACAATCTCTCCCTCCTCCTAAAGGTTCTCTCATCCTCAGAGATACGTGTGAAAACCAAATGCATGGGTTCACCTTCACTGACCGATTCGGTACCAGGAGGCATTGGAGGTGAGGGAGGAACGGGTGGGACTGCAAAGCTCGGAGACAAAAATACAGGAGGCCTCCACAAGCTCTCCTTAAAATAGAGTCTTTCTCTGAGTCTGGAGTCAATGAGAATGGCAAACGTGATCAACTTCTCCAGCTCAGTGGGTATATCTTGGGCTGCTATCTCATCCTTGATGGTATCCAAGAGATCATGAGAAAAAGCAGCCATGAGGGCCTCATTGTTCCACGCAACCTCTGCTGCCAGAGTACGGAATTCAATGGCGTAGTCGGCAACAATTCTTGTACTCTGTTCGATGGACATGAGGCACTTGGCAGCAGAAGTCGAGTGTGCGGGAACGTCAAGTACCCTTTTAAACAAAGCCACAAACTCAGGTTAGCTCAAGACAACAGGTTTTTGCGTCTCCCATAGAGGGTTTGCCCAGGCCAAGGCTCTCTCAGAAAGCAAAGATATCACGAAACCTACATTGCTTCTGTCCAGGGAAACGCCTGGGGCAGCATCTCAAAATATATCTCAACCTGGTTGAAAAACCCTCAAACCCTCTGCATTGGACAGAATTGCCCCTAAATCACTGGGGAAGTGGAGCGGAACCAGATATTCCTCTTATAGAGGTAATACTCGAAGCGGGTGCCTGCACAGAGACTGGGACAGCAGCAGGGTTGGCCTGCAACATAGGTTGTACCGGAGCGGGCACAACGGGAGATTGTAGGTGAGCTGTGCAACTCAGGAGTGGTTGTAACGCCATGGCAAACCGATCCATGTGGTGATCCAGTTTATCCAATCTGGAAAAAATATTACCAACAAGTGAATTGACTGCATCTTCTGAATTCATGGCCTTCGCCTACTGTCAGAAACCATGAACCAGGCCGAGACAGAAGTACAGTTAAATCACGCTTGTTTAATAATAAAAGTAAAAAGACCAACTTGGTCAAAACATAGCCAAAGTTCAGTAACTGGAGCGGATAGTCAGCCAAGGCAGAAGTCAGGGATCAATGTAGTAGAACAGCAAGCAGGATCTGGAGTCAGAAGGGATGTCAGCAAAGCAAGTCTTAAACAGGATTGCAGAAGATAATTTGTGATATGTTGACCAAGGAAAAGGCAGAGAGCCTCTGGACTGGACGGCTTAAGTAGTCAGGACTGACGAGCAGGATATCATCAACAGGTGAGTAACTGTAGAAAGATAGGAGCTGGAAATTAGCCGACAGCTGAGCGGCCAGCTCAGAGAAGGAAGGGCTGAGCCCAGCCCTGACAGTTGATTTTTAATCCCCAGAAACCCAAGGAGTTGTACGTTGCTTGGAGGAGGTAGTTACGGATAATGTGATACTTAGTGACACAGAGGACTCAGAATCGAATGCCTCTGCAAACTTACGCTGAGTGGCCTCCCTGATTCTGCAAAGCCTGTGAAAGGACCCTAGAATTTTTGGCATCAAGGAGAGGGATCATTACTGGATGGCAACCCTTCTTGATCCACATTACAAGGGTAAAGTTGCAGAACTCATCCTGCCTTCGCAGAGGGAGCAGAGGATGAAACATCTTCAGGAGGCTTTGAAGAAAAGTTTGTGTAACGCATTTCCAGACCTTGGGAAGTTACTATTTCCTGGTGCTGGACAACGAGTTGCTGAGGCTTCGTTCAGTCAGAGGAAGAGCGGTGGAGAAGGTGGCCGGCTGACTGATGTCATTAAACAGTCCTCAGCGCCAAGGTCTGATCAGTTCAAGCAACCATCGCCAGTATTATATGGTGCTGGAATATCTAGGGGCAAGAGCAGACTTGGAGACCTTTCCAACAGAGCATCTACTGGGTTACTAGGTCTTGAGGATGGACCACTGGCCAGAACTTGCTCAATATGCAATCGAGCTACTGGCCTGTCCTACATCCAGCATGCTTTCTCAATGTACATTCAGTGCTACTGGAGGGTTTGCAATGGATCAAAGAGTGCGCCTGTCCACAGACTCCGTTGATAGGCTCACATTCATAAAAATGAATCAGTCTTGGATCAGCAGCTATCAAGCACCTGATGCTGATGTAACTGACTGAATTTGCTATGGATCTGTGATCCCTTGAATACTGCCTATGCTGACTATCCTTATCCTCCTCAATCTTGATGATGCTAGCTTCCAACAATATTTTTGGCTTAGGGCACCACCACCCAAGGCCCAATTTTTCTGCCCCTTACAGGGGCATGTAATTACAATGTTTGATATAATATTTCACTGCAGGGCCGATTCCTGCGCCCAACAAGAGTGTCTGTGAGGGGTTACAGTGTTGTGGCACCACCACCACCACCCAAGGCCCAATTTTTCTGCCTGTTTAACAGGGACATGTAATTACAATTTTTGATGTAATATTTCACAGCAGGGCCTGTTCCTGCACCCATGAAGAGCATCTGTGAGGGGTTACAGTGTTGTGGCACCACCACCACCCAAGGCCCAATTTTTCTGCCCCTGTTTAACAGGGGCACGTAATTACAATTTTTGATATATAATTTCACAGCAGGGCCCATTCCTGTGCCCAACCAAAATAACTGTGAGGGCTTATGCCCAGTACACACGGTCAGATTTTCCGGTGTTGTCGGAAACTCCAACCGTGTGTGGTGTCCATCCGACATTTTCCATCGGATTTTCCGACACACAAAGTTTGAGAGCAGGCTATAAAATTTTCCGACAACAAAATCCGATCGCATCAATTCCAACCGTGTGTGTACAATTCCGACGCACAAAGTGCCACGCATGCTCAGAAAAAAATTCTGAGACGGAACAGCTCGGTCTGGTAAAATTAGCGTTCGCAATGGATACAGCACTTTCGTCATGCTGCAATGTAAAAAATGGTTTAATACAGCGCACTCTCTTCTTCTTTATGATGTGAGAAGAATGAAGTAATTTTGCTGCTCATATGCACACAGACTTCTCACAAACTTCTTTCTTTATTATTTATCGTGATTCCCTCAATATATTTTGATTTGTCACATCTGACCAAATTTCTTTTTTGTTGTTTTATTTATTTATTTCTTTCAAGGCTGTTTTTTTTTGGGGGGGGTTTGTATTTTTTTCAAGGCTGATCTTTGTTTTATTTTATTTTTAGTTTTACTCCATAATATTTTTGTGTGTGTTTTGTGTGTCAAGTTACCACAACACCATTATTATCTTGTATTATTTAATCTCAAAGAGATTGCTTGGTGTTGGTGTCCCTTGTTAATTTCACATTGTATTTTTGAAATGTACCTGAATCCTCACAAACAAACTGTCCTTTTTAAGGAAAACACACATAGGCGAGTATAATTGAAACAAAAAATCCTTTATTAAGGGCTCAGAACCAAACAAAGAGGGAGGCAACGCTGGAGAAACATCATAAATTGGCGAAGCCTTGGACCCTTAGGGCAGACATCAGAGAGCTTCCAAAATTAAAGACTCGCACAGGAGTCGTTGGCCCTCCTCCATCTGCAGCATTTTGCAGGCAGTTATGCCAGCAAAGTCCTCCTCCACACTGTGGGGGCTTCTCAGGGCCTCTGTAGCCTTCCAAAAGAGGCCTATGGCAGCCTCCTCCAGGTTACTCCTCTTCCTGCCACTTTGTCTTTGAAGGTGTAGGGGAAGGACCTGGATATCAGGCAGCCTGCTTGGCCCGGCCACCTCCTGGCTGAGACTTCCCTGTGTATGAAAAAGGGACATGGTTGTAGTTTTTGCATCATCAATCACAATCATAAATTAGTACTCCAAACTAACATCTAGTTAACATCATTGATTGGACAACCATGAAGATTTAGAGGAATGCTATACCTGGCTCAAGCTGGGCTCCTCCACATGTTGCTGCCTGGAAGGCCCAGGTTGGGCTTCAGAAGCCTCAGCTGGGGGGGGAAGGAAGCCTGGAAGGAAGATTGGAGAGTGCTGGCTTGGGTTCAGTCTGACCTGCCAGAAAATGCAGCCTGTCGTAGTACCACAGCCTGAGGACATAAATGTCATCTGCAGCTCCTGATCTCTGGGAATCCTGGATCTTCTTGTGCTCTCTTAGATAAGTGCTCCTCAGGCCACCAATTAGGATCTTCAAATAGGTGATGTCTGCCGTGGGGATCACCGTCTTCACAAATTCCAGTAATTGATCCAGCGCTGCCTTCCTCTTTGTTTGGTTCTTATATTAAGGGTGGTTTATCTCCCATAGACAGGGCAGCTCCCTGAACATATCAATGAAGATTGGCATAAAGTCCTTATCTTTCAAGATATCCATTTTCACTGCAAGACACAACACAAGACAAACCCTAATGTCAGCCTAAAGTCTCCTAAACTTGTGCAAATACAGGCCTCAATCTAGAAGCAGTATAGGCCCAATGTTAAATCTTACCTTCGCAATCACGATCGTCGCCTCCGTCGCTCCTTCCTCCACTCACAGATCGTATGTACTACGCAAGCGTGTTATTCTTTATAGACACTGCGCATGCGTGAAACTACGCCCGCCCTTGATGTTCTTTATAGTCTCGTTCGTCGCAGTGGGGAAGAGCACATGGCGGAGTCAGAGCAGGTGTCTGATAATTACACCAACGAGGAGGAGGAGGAGGAAAGCCCGGAATCAGAAACATCCCGATCCAGAAGAAGATGATTTGAGGCATCAAATATGTCCTTTGGGGAGATGTTGGAGATGGTCGACATCCTGAAGAAGGCTGACTATGACGGGAAGTATGGACCTTACCCCAACCCCAATGTCTGAAAGGCCAAGATCATGGTGAAAGTGGTCAAATGTCTGCACCGGAATTTCGGGGTAAGTCGATCGATAGATCAGCTCAGGAAGCGGTGGTTGGACCTAAAATTAAGAGAGCACGAGCAGTACAGAAAGATCCGGAGAGTGCTGCAAAAATGTAAGTAGTTGTGCTGTATTCCTAGTCTTTTTGTGTTTATTACGTTCGTGCTGCTCCATGTGCTTTTCTTAACTGTTATCCAGTTTTAAAATGTCAACTTTCATGTTCATGGGCACATTTTTCTTTCGGCCTATAAAACACCATTGTTTTGGCCATATGCATTTGCCCACATTTTTTAGGGCCTACTTGTGTGAAACTAATTTGGTTGTATAGATGGGTTTGTTACTAGAATGAAATGCAAACTAGATTCTGCGTAAGGAGAGGACACTCAGCAGCTGTTTACACATCTGGATGAGGGAGCACTAGTGTGGGACACAAGAACACTCTTTTTATTAGGGGGCCACACAGGTGCTGCAGTGTATACTATAGGGGGTGTCTCCATCTGTGAAGCTGGTACAAAACAGGTAAGTATTGAAGCTTCACAAAGGACAAGAAAAATGCAACATCTTGGAACTCAAAACAGACAATTGTACCCCACTTCCAAGCAATGTTTCATATTTATAGTTCTGACATCAAATATATATGTGCTAAGTAGACCTATTTTTTTTTTACATAGGGGAGAAAAGACTCGGAGGACACCCCTCATCCGAGGAGACCAGAGATCCCCCACCTCTGGAAGAAGGGGAAATCCACCCAGAACAAGCACAGCAGGAGGAGGAAGACATGGTGGAAATTGGCACCACAACAGGTGAGTGTCTGCGACCACAGGCTCAGGTAAGAGATGGATGCCGGCATATTTATAATATATGGTGTGTTTTGGTTTCTATCTTTTTAGGTGATCATGATGTTGTGAATCCAGATCCTTTCACCTCGGAAAGCGCACAGATCCTGATCGGGGAGATCATGGGGTGTAATAGGGACTTGGAAAACATCAAGAAAAACATCAATGATGTTATTCAAAACATGAAGAACATCATTAATGTTTAAGGGAGAGTTTAAAACCCCTCAAAATCCCTTTGTTTTTTTGTGTGCTAAAAATTTGACATTTGACAAATTTGAGAAAAGCCAAATTTTGAAGATGCACACAGTGTGTCAACATGTGCTATCTGCCATCACGGGAGATCAATGGACGCGTTTTGGGGGTGCAACCCCTTCCTCAATAATCAAGTAGCTGTGAGGAAGGGGTTGCACCCCCAAAACACGTTCCATGATCCCCAGTGATGGCAGGTAGCACATGTTGACATTTGTAAATTTGTGTGCATCTTCAAAATTTGGCTTTTCCTGGGGTGACTTCACCCCATCTGAACGCAATATCAAACACAGTTTGTAAATACTCATGTCTGATATTGCCTTCAAGTTCTACCAAATGTGAACTTTGTAAGTTGAAGATTTGTGTCTTTCTTTTTGGTTTTAAACATGCCTGTTTTATCTTAAATGGACATTTCTACTTTTCTAATGTGAACAACAAAGGGGGAGGGGAATTGGGACTTTAAATGAAACTGCGCCGGGTAGAGGACGCACGTTTCCATCCCTATGACACAATATCTAAAAACCCGCAAGCAGAGGCCAGTGGGTGAAGGAAGAGGAGGTGGGACTTTGAATGAAGCCAATGGTTTGCAAGCCGACACATAACGGTGGGTCAATAAAATTCTTTTATTGCATATTCATACAAACAATGGTATCAGACAATATCAATTTAACACTTGGTAAAATGTTAACAATGATAACCAGGGATCAGCATAAGGACCATTAGTATAGTTATCAAAGATATAAAAGGTAACATGAGTAATAACATGGGTATGAGCAATATTATTGAAGATAGACAAGGGATCACCAGGTGTCAGAAAGCGTAAATAGTTAAAACAAGGTAATGCCTGCCTGATAGCTGGCCTCAAATTCCTGTTAAAGGGTAAAACTCTGTATAGCATGGATTGGAACAAAAAGGGGTAACTGGTAGCTCGACGCGTTTCGTGGTTCAGGACCACTCATCAGGAGCAGACATGTCATGTTTCTGGAAATTAAAGATAATAATAATAATATCATGGGTCAGGGTTACAGTGGGTACAAGGGGCCAAGTAATCCCCCAAAAAAATAGAAGTACTTACAGCAGGCATGGGTAGATGGTGAATGGCCATGCCTGCTGTAAGTACTTCTATTTTTTTGGGGGATTACTTGGCCCCTTGTACCCACTGTAACCCTGACCCATGATATTATTATTATTATCTTTAATTTCCAGAAACATGACATGTCTGCTCCTGATGAGTGGTCCTGAACCACGAAACGCGTCGAGCTACCAGTTACCCCTTTTTGTTCCAATCCATGCTATACAGAGTTTTACCCTTTAACAGGAATTTGAGGCCAGCTATCAGGCAGGCATTACCTTGTTTTAACTATTTACGCTTTCTGACACCTGGTGATCCCTTGTCTATCTTCAATAATATTGCTCATACCCATGTTATTACTCATGTTACCTTTTATATCTTTGATAACTATACTAATGGTCCTTATGCTGATCCCTGGTTATCATTGTTAACATTTTACCAAGTGTTAAATTGATATTGTCTGATACCATTGTTTGTATGAATATGCAATAAAAGAATTTTATTGACCCACCGTTATGTGTCGGCTTGCAAACCATTGGCTTCATTCAAAGTCCCACCTCCTCTTCCTTCACCCACTGGCCTCTGCTTGCGGGTTTTTAGATACTTTTCTAATGTGACCCCAAAAATTGTTATACAACAAACATGTTGGTTTGTTTTAAAAACTTTTCTAAATGTGTAGACAAATGGGCTGCGCACCCCATAAAGTGCATAAAGAAACTACAACCCCCTATCGGGGCTTTAAAGCAGCCAATAAAATTCAGTAAGAGTAGTCAAAAAAGGTTGATTTTATTAGTACAAAAATTTGTATAAAAGTAGATAAATGGCTTCTGACAATTCAAGTCAGGACATGAACTAAATAAAGCATAAAAATTGCAACAAACAATATTCGTGGTTAGAAGCAATACAAATTACAATGTATTATGAGACAGTCAAGGTTTCTTCAAATGTTGAATCCTTATGATATTGCAAAAAACAGGGCCTATGAATAGGAGCAATGTACAATACAGTATATGGGACAACAAGAATACTATATATTAAACCTGACGCGTTTCGACCCTCACTGGGTCTTCTTCAGAGGATGGGTTGTCCACTGTAGAAATGTAAACATATATCGAACACAGCATAAGACTCAATAATAGCAAACCCATGTGCATGCAGTGTAACAAATTTACGTAAATTCCATAATTACCTATCACAGGTTTCCTGGCAGTACAGAGTATTTAAAGAAAAATAGTTCCTCCTATGTCCTCTGTCTCCCCTGTATCGGGCCGACTCCCCATAGGGCGGGTGGAGAACCAAATGCGCCTTACGAGGGATCACGTCTACATACCCCCACATGTGCAGGGGAGGGAAGGGACTGTGAATGGCCAAAAACTGCACCCAGATAAATTCACGTAGGTGAACGCCAGGATAATATGATTCAGTTTGTACTCCGCCATGTGTATGGGTATATTACGCCATTTGTATCGGTGTAAGAAATAGGCAGAACCAGCTGGCCATGATTCCAAACGTGTTCTCCACCACTCTTCTGGCTCTGGCCAGCCGGTAATTAAAAACCCTCTGGTCCGAGGTGAGGGTCCTCATCGGGAATGGCCGCATAAGATGGTCCCCCAGCACAAAGGCTTCATCAGCAACGAAGACGAATGGGAGTCCTTCCACATTGTCTTCTGGAGGTGGCAAGTCCAAGCTGCCATTCTGGAGACGCCTGAAGATCTCCGTCTGGGCGATGACTCCACCATCGGACATCCGGCCATTCTTCCCCATGTCCACATACAGGAACTCATAAGTAGCTGACACCACCGCCAACATCACAATACTATTGAACCCCTTATAATTCTAATAGTACGACCCCGAGTTGGGTGGTGGGACGATGTGGACGTGTTTCCCATCAATTGCCCCTCCGCAGTTAGGAAAGTCCCACCGCTGGGCAAAGTGGGAGGCCACAGTCTGCCATTCCTGTGGCGTGGAAGGAAACTGTGGAGTCAAAAAAAAAAATTAGTCATTTTGCACATAAACAGGGAAAGCAGATTAGACACAAACATTCTTGGCCAACATCAAGATAACATTTATTTGAGGGAGTTTTTAAAGACCAAAGTATAAGGTACATCTATCAGATCCCCCCCCCCTCATGGGCCATTTCTAACATTATAGGGGGGGAGCTCTTGGACAGGTAACCCTCTCCACTTCATTGAGAGATGAATGCCTGAATAATGGGTATTACTTTGAACAGCCCCTCCTTAGTTACACTATTGGCAGCCCACTGGACAGGTACCTTACTGTACACATTTGAGCACATTTGGACATTCTGCTATTACCTATCAAGATAATAATAGGATACAAAAACTTTAAACAGTACCATTTGAAAGTATACAGGCAGGCCCTTGCACTACATCTTTGGGGAATTCATCCATACATCTGACCACAAAAGAAATGGGTATAGTGTGTATGGGTTTGGCAAAGTCAGCAGATAGATGACTGAGGATAGATAGAGAATTGTTATCAGCTGACTTAGCAGTTGGGGGGAGGGAGGGTTAAAAATGATTTGGGGACACTCAAAAAAAGTCTCTGGCACTCTGCCTGAATTTAAAGCACAAATCACATTTATAAACATTTTAGGGGGTATTTAGGGTAAAGCACTACTATGGAGCTGATAAAATACATTGTTAAGTGACTACATGAGGTGAATATAGGGCCAGGAGACCATGCTGGGGAGGTAAGTGAAGGCAAATATGTATGAAGGAGAAAAAAATAATTACATAAAAATCCAGCATGCATGAGGACAAAGGGGACATTCACAGCATATTACAATCATGGTAATTAGGGAATGAGGAAAGAAATACAATACATTATCAAACATTATATACAATAAAATGTGATGTTAAAGGATAAAAATATTACCTTAATATACTCCTTCTGCAGGACCTGAATGATGGCAGAACAGGTCTCCGGGATAATGATCCCCAGAGCCTGGGGGGGAGATGCCTGTCGAGAACTTCAAGTCCTGCAGGCTTCTCCCCGTCGCGAAGTGCCTCAGGGTGGCGACGAGCCTCTGCCCTGGAGTGATGGCTTGCCTCATGCAGGTATCCAGACTACTAATATAAGGGGTCAGCAAAGTCAACAAATGGTGAAATACGGGGTCCGTCATCCAGAGAAAGTTCCTGAAATCATCAGGATTATTCTCATGGATCTCACGGAGCAAAGGCATATGACAAAACTGGTCACGCTGGAGTAACTAATTCTTGGTCCATGAACTCCTCCCCACCCTGTTCATGGACTGGACTTGTGTCAAGGTAAGGACCCCAACACCAAGCCCCCGCACAGCATAAACTCTATGAGGAGTACGTATACGCAACATGGCTAGAAAACGGTCGGCTGCTCAGAATGAAGTAACAGAACGCACTGAAGAACAGCAAGGCCTGTGAAGAGCGACCTGAAAAACAGTAACGAACGAACAAGAACACAATGACAGAGTCATGTGTAGCTTGCTGCACGCACTGAAGAGCAGATACAAACCCACAAGCACAAACTGAACAGCAGAAAATGATCTGAAAACCACGAGTCTGAAAAAGCGTGAATCGTCTCTCACCAAACTTTTACTAACACGAGATTAGCAAAAGGAGCCCAAAGGGTGCTGCGCTTGGTTCTGAAATGGCCTTTTCTAGTCTCGTCGTACGTGGTGTACGTCACCGGGTTCTTGGCGATTGGAAATTCCAACAACTTTGTGCGACCGCGTGTACGCAAAACAAGTTTGAGCCAACATCCATCGTAAAAAATCCATGGATTTTGTTGTCGGAATGTCCGATCAATGTCCGATCGTGTGTACGGGGCATAACAGTGTTCTGGCGCCACCAAAGCCAAAGGCCCAATTTTTCTGCCCTTGTTTAACAGGGCCATGTAATTACAATTTTTGAAATAATAGTTAAGCAGGGGCCTTTCCTGCGCCCAACAAGAGTAACTGTGAAGGGTTACAGTGTTCTGGCACCACCAAAATCAAAGGCCCAATTTTTCTGCCCCTGTTTAACAGGGCCATGTAATTACAATTTGTGATATAATATTTCATAGCAGGGCACGTTCCTGCAGCCAACAAAAGTGTCTTTGAGGGGTTACAGTGTTGTGGCACCACCACCACCACCACCCAAGGCACAATTTTTCTGCCCCTGTTTAACAGGGGCATGTGATTACAATTTGTGATATAATATTTCACAACAAGGCCCATTCCTGCGTCCAACAAGAGTAACTGTGAGGAGTTAGTGTTCTGGCACTACCAACACGTAAGGCCCAATTTTTCTGCAGAGTATACAGAGAAAATTGAGTACTGTCCGTGATACTTTTTTTATTTGCACTAACATACAATTTTTCAGGACAAGCTTTCGGGGTATGTCCCCTTCTTCAAGGTCCAAGCAGTACTCACAATTGCACTAATACGGCTACAACAACTGTTGTATGCTCAAAACTGTAATCTGGCTCCACCCACAGTTTGTCACAAGAACAAGATTGCTATGGATGTGTTTCTAAGAAACATCCCTTCTTTCCTCTTGTCAAACAAAACAAGCTGTTCTTTTTAGCTGACCTACTCACTTCTGATTGGTAGTCTGTAGGTATTTATTTAAATGCTTTCTTTATAAACCGAATCATAAAAATTATACAATGTTAAACCTTAAATATGTTTTTGCATCATTGATTCTGTGTTCTCCTTTGATTAAATACCACAGTAATAAAATATGTAAAATATAACAAAGCCAATCAGTACATAGATACTTTAAAAGAATAGATTGCCCCGGTGTATCCAAGCACATCAGAGCACAAAATATTTAACTGCAAATTACAGCATTCATCTAGGTAGGTACAATATAGTATATAAATAGTTTAGCCAATTCAGTACTAGACACTTTCACCCCCTTCCTGCCTAGGTCATTTTTAAGTTTTCAGTGCTGTCAAACTTTGAATGACAATTACTGTTGACTCATGAAACACTATACCCAAATTAAAGTTATATATATTTTTTTGAGACAGATAGTGCTTTTGATGGTATTTAATCACCACTGGGGTTTTTATTTTTTGCCATATAAACAAACAAATACCAAAGATTAAAAAAAAAAAAAACACTTTGTCTTAGTTTCTATTAAAATTTTCAAATAAATAATCTTCCTTTATCAATTAGGCCAAAATTAAGTCTGCTACATTTCTTTGGTAAAAATAACCCGAATAAGTTTATATTATTTAGTCCTTGTGAAAGTTATAAAGTTTACGAACTATATATTGAAAAAAAATGATCAATCCTGATGTACTGACTGCTTATCTCATTTTTGAGGCCCTACAATGCAAGGACAGTACAAATACCCCCAAAATTACCCCTTTTTGAAAAGTAGACAATCCGAGGTATTTGGTAAGAGGCATGATGAGTTTTTTAAGTAATTTTTTTGGCACAATTTTATGGAAAATGAAAAAATTTCATAGTTACATAGTTGGGGAGGTTGTAAACGACACTAGTCCACTTACATTGCCTTGAAAAAGTTTTCATACCTCTTGAAATTTTCCACATTTTGTCATGTTACAACTTAAAAAATGTAAATGTATTTAATTGGGATTTTATGTGATAGACCAACACAAAGTGGCACATAATTGTGAAGTGGAAGGAAAATGATAAATGATTTTCAAAATTTTTTACAAATAAATATGTGAAAAGTGTGGCGTGCATTTGTATTCAGCTCCACTGAGTCAATAGAACCACCTTTCGCTGCAATTACAGCTGCAAGTCTTTTTTGGGGATGACTCTACCAGCTTTGCACATCTACAGAGTGACATTTTTGCACATTCTTCTTTGCAAAATAGCTCAAGCTCTGTCGGATTGGATGGAGAGCATCTGTGAACCGCAATTTTCAAGTCTTGACACAGATTCTCAATTGGATTTAGGTCTGGACTTTGACTGGGCCATTCTAACACATACATATGCTTTGATCTAAACCATTCCATTGTAGCTCTGTCTGTATGTTTATGGTGGTTATCCTGATAGAAGGTGAACCTCTCTGTCCCAGTCTCAAGTCTTTTGTAGACTCTAACAGGTTTTCTTCTAAGATTGCCCTGTATTTGGCTCCATCCATCTTCCCATCAACTCTGACCAGCTTCCCTATCCCTGCTGAAGAAAAGCCTCCCACAACATGATGCTGCCACCACCATGTTTCATGGTGGGCATGCTGTTTTCAGGGTGATGTGCAGTGTTAGTTTTCTGCCACACATAGCGTTATGCTTTTAGGATAAAAAGTAAAATTTTGGTCTTATCTGACCAGAGCACCTTCTTCCACATGTTTGCTCTGTCCCCCACATGGCTTCTCGCAAACTGAAAATGGGACTTCTTATGGCTTACTTTCAACAATGGCTTTCTTCTTGCCACTCTTCTGAAAAAAGCCAGATTTGTGGAGTGCACGACTAATAGTTGTCCTGTGGACAGATTCTCCCACCTAAGCTGTGGATCTCTGCAGCTCCTCCAGAGTTACCATGGGCCTCTTGGCTGATTCGCTAATTAATGCTCTCCTTGCCCTGCCTGTCAGTTTAGGTGAATGGCCATGTCTTGGTAGGTTTGCAGTTGTGTCATACTCTTTCCATTGTCAGATGATGGATTGAACAGTGCTCCGTGAGATGTTCAAAGCTTGGGATATTTCTTTATAACCTAACCCTGCTTTAAACTTCTCCATAACGTTATTCCTGACCTGTCTGCTGTGTTTCTTGGCCTTCGTGATGCTGTTTGTTCACTAAGGTTCCCTAACAAACCTCTGAGGGCTTCACAGAACAGCTTATACCAAGATTACATTACACACAGATGGACTCTATTTACTAATTAGGTGAGTTCTGAAGGCAATTGGTTCCACTAGATTTTAGTTAGGGGCATCAGAGTAAAGGGGGCTGAATACAAATGCACACCACACTTTTCAGATATTTATTTGTAAAAAAAAAATTGAAAACCATTTATCATTTTCCTTACACTTCACAATTATGTGCCACTTTGTGTTGGTCTATCACTTAAAATCCCAATAAAATACATTTACGTTTTTGGTTGTAACCAACAAGAAAAAGATATTAAAAAACTCCCATATACAAAATCCTATACCCATAGTTGATCCAGAGGAAGGCAAAAACCCCCAATAAAGCATGATCCAATTCGCCTCAAGTGGGGGGGGGGGGTAATACTTCCTGATCTCCAATGAGGCAATTGGATATTTCCTGGATCAAAAACCCCTGGTGTTACCTCTAAATATTAATATATCCTGTTATATTATGTACATTCAGCCATACATCCAGACCAATCTGAGCTGGCCAGAACGATTTCTTGAAGGAGTCCATTCAACATTTTCACAGCTCTTACTGTGGGGAAGCCTTTCTATATGTACAGGTTAAATCTCTTTTCCTCCAGATGTAAAGAGTGTCCTCTGTAAGGACCTGAAAGTAAATAACTACACCAAGGTCATTATATGTACCACTTATGTATTTATACATGTAGATCATATCCTCCCTTAACTACTTCAGCTCCGGAATATTTACCCCCCTTCATGACCAGGACATTTTTATGATACGGCACTGTGTTGCTTTAAATCACAATTGCGCTGTTGTGCAACACTGTACCCAAATACATTTTATGTCCTTTTTTTCCAACAAATAGAGCTTTCTTTTTTGCATTATAAACAAAAAAGACTGACAATTCTGAAAAGAACAAAAATTATTTTTTACTTTCTGCTATAAAACATATCATATCATATAAAGAAATGTAAAAAATCTAATTTCTTCATCAATTTAGGCCAATATGTATTCTGCTGCATATTTATGGTAAAAAAAATTGTAAAAAAAAAGCGTTTATTGATTGGTTTGCGCAAAAGTTATAGCGTCTACAAACTATGTGATATATTTATGGAATTTTTATTTATTTATTTATTTTTACTAGTAATGGTGGCAATCAGTGACTTATAGCAGGACTGCGATATTGCAGTGGAAAAATCAGACACCAACTGACACTTTTGACACTTTTTTGGGAACCAGTGACACTAATAAACTGCTAAATAGGGATGAGCTTCGAGTTCGAGTCGAACTCATGTTCGACTCGAACATCGGCTGTTCACCAGTTTGCCGAACAGCGAACAATTTGGGGTGTTCGCTGCAAATTCGAAAGCCACAGAACACCCTTTAAAAAAGTCTATGGGAGAAATCAAAAGTGCTAATTTTAAAGGCTTATATGCATGGTATTGTCATAAAAAGTGTTTGGGGACCCGGGTCCTGCCCCAGGGGACATAGATCAATGCAAAAAAAAAGTTTTAAAAACTAAAGTTTTTTCGGGAGTAGTGATTTTAATAATGCTTAAAGTGAAACAATAAAAGTGTAATATTCCTTTAAATTTCATACCTGGGGGGTGTCTATAGTATGCCTGTAAAGGGGCGCATGTTTCCCGTGTTTAGAACAGTCTGACAGCAAAATGACATTTCAAAGGAAAAAAAGTAATTTAAAACTACTCGCGGCTATTAATGAATTGCCAATCCGACAATACACAGAAAAGTTCATTGATAAAAACGGCATGGGAATTCCCCACAAGGGAACCCCGAACCAAAATTATAAAAAAAATGACGTGGGGGTGCCCCTAAATTCCATACCAGGCCCTTCAGGTCTGGTATGGATATTAAGGGAACCCCGGCCAAAATTAAAAAAAAAAAATGGCATGGGGTCCCCCTTAAAATCTATACCAGACCCTATAGGTCTGGCATGGATTTTAAGGGGAACCCCGTGCCAATTTTTTTTTTAAAAATGGCGTGGGGTCCCCCCAAAAATCCATACCAGACCCTTATCTGAGCACGCAACCTGGCCGGCCGCACGAAAAGAGGGGGGGACGAGAGAGCAGCCCCTCCTCCTGAACCGTATCAGGCCACATGCCCTCAACATTGGGAGGGTGCTTTGGGGTAGCCCCCCAAAATACCTTGTCCCCATGTTGATGGGGACAATGGCCTCATCCCCACAACCCTTGCCCAGTGGTTGTGGGGGTCTGCGGGCGGGGGGGCTTATCGGAATCTGGAAACCCCCTTTAACAAGGGGACCCCCAGATCCCGGCCCTCCCCCCTGTGTGAAATGGTAAGGGGGTACAAAAGTACCCCTACCATTTCACAAAAAAACTGTCAAGAATGTTAAAAATGACAAGAGACAGTTTTTGACAACTCCTTTATTTAAATGCTTCTTCTTTCTTCTATCTTCTTTCTTCTATCTTCTATCTTCCTTCAGTTTCTTCCTCCATCTTCTTCTTCTTCTGGTTCTTCCTCCGGTGTTCTCATCCAGCATCTTCCTCTGCGGCATCTTCTTCCCTTCTTCTCCTCGGGCCGCTCCGCATCCATGATGGCATGGAGGGAGGCTCCCACTGTGTGACGCTTCTCCTCTTCTGACGGTTCTTAAATAACATGGGGCGGGGCCACCCAGTGACCCCACCCCCTCTGACGCACGGGACATGACGGGACTTCCCTGTGGCATTCCCCGTGACGTCACAGGGAAGTCCCGTCAAGTCACTGTGCGTCAGAGGGGGGCGGGGTTACATAAGGGGTGACCCCCGCCCCCTCTGACATCACAGGGAATGCCACAGGGAAGTCCCCATCAAGTCCCTGTGCGTCAGAGGGGGCGGGGTCACTGAGTGGCCCCACCCCCTGTTATTTAAGAACTGTCAGAAGAGGAGAAGCGTCACACAGCGGGAGCCTCCCTCCATGCCATCATGGATGCGGAGTGGCCCGAGGAGAAGAAGGGAAGAAGACGCCATGGAGGAAGATGCCGGACGAGAACACCGGAGGAAGAACCAGAAGAACCAGAAGAAGAAGAAGAAGATGGAGGAAGAAACCGAGGGAAGATAGAAGATAGAGGATAGAAGAAAGAACATAGAAGAAAGAAGAAGCATTTAAATAAAGGAATTGTCAAAAACTATCTCTTGTCATTTTTAACATTTTTGACAGTTTTTTTTGTGAAATGGTAGGGGTACTTTTGTACCCCCTTACCATTTCACACAGGGAGGAGGGCCAGGATCTGGGGGTCCCCTTGTTAAAGGGGGCTTCCAGATTCCAATAAGCCCCCTGCCCACAGACCCCCACAACTACTGGGCAAGGGTTGTGGGGATGAGGCCCTTGTCCCCATCAACATGGGCACAAGGTGTTTTGGGGGGCTACCCCAAAGCACCCTTCCAATGTTGAGGGCATGTGGCCTGGTACGGTTCAGGAGGGGGGGCGCTCTCTCATCCCCCCTCTTTTCCTGCGGCCTGCCAGGTTGCGTGCTCGGATAAGGGTCTGGTATGGATTTTTGGGGGGACCCCACGCCATTGTTTTAATTATTTTGGCGCGGGGTTCCCTTAAAACCCATAGATTTTGAGGGAGACCCCATGCCATTTTTTTTTTCAAATTTTGGCCAGGGTTCCCCTTAATATCCATACCAGACCTGAAGGGCCTGGTATGGAATTTAGGGGGACCCCCCACATCATTTTTTTTTTTTTTATTTTGGTTCGGGGTTCCCCTGTGGGGAATTCCCATGCCGTTTTTATCAATGAACTTTTATGGGTATCGTCGGACTGGCAATTCATTAATAGCGGTGAGTAGTTTTAAATTACTTTTTTTCCTTTGAAATGTCATTTTGCTGTCAGACTGTTCTAAACACGGGAAACATGCGCCCCTTTACAGGCATACTATAGACACCCCCCCAGGTATGAAATTTAAAGGAATATTACACTTTTATCGTTTCACTTCAAACATTACTAAAATCACTGCTCCCGAAAAAACGTCAGTTTTTAAAAAGCCGGTAAGAGGGAGATCTTTTCCTGTTTCTGGCCGTTTTTTCAGGAGCAGTGATTTTTATAATGCTTAAAGTCAAACAATAAAAGTGTAATATCCCTTTAAATTTCGTACCTGGGGGGTGTCTATAGTATGCCTGTAAAGGGGCGCATGTTTCCCGTGTTTAGAACAGTCTGACAGCAAAATTACATTTCGAAGGAACCGTACCAGGCCACATGCCCTCAACATTGGGAGGGTGCTTTGGGGTAGCCCCCCAAAACACCTTGTCCCCATGTTGATGAGGACAAGGGCCTCATCCCCACAACCCTGGCCGGTGGTTGTGGGGGTCTGCGGGCGGGGGGCTTATCGGAATCTGGAAGCCCCCTTTAACAAGATCCCGCCCCCCCGTGTGAAATGGTAAGGGGGTACTTACCCCTACCATTTCACTAAAAAACTGTCAAAAATGTTAAAAATGACAAGAGACAGTTTTTGACAATTCCTTTATTTAAATGCTTCTTCTTTCTTCTATCTTCCTCCATCTTCTTTTTCTTCTGGTTCTTCTGGCTCTTCTGGTTCTTCCTCCGGTGTTCTCGTCCAGCATCTCCTCCGTGGCATCTTCTATCTTCTTTTCCTCGGGCCGCTCCGCACCCATGGCATGGGGGGAGGCTCCCGCTCTTCTCTTCATCTTCTTTTTCATCCTCTTCTCTTCTTCCTTCTTCTCTTCTTCATTTTCTTCTCCGGGCCGATCCGCACCCATGCTGGCATGGAGGGAGGCTCCCGATGTGTGACGGAGTCTCCTCGTCTGACGGTTCTTAAATAACGGGGGGTGGGGCCACCCGGTGACCCCGCCCCCCTCAGACGCATGGTGACTTGACGGGACTTCCCTGTGACGTCACGGGGAATGCCACAGGGAAGTCCCGTCATGTCCTGTGCGTCAGAGGGGGCGGGGTCACCGGGTGGCCCCGCCCCCGTTATTTAAGAACATCAGATGAGGAGACGCCGTCACACAGCGGGAGCCTCCCTCCATGCCAGCATGGATGTGGAGCGGCCCAGAGAAGAAAATGAAGAAGAGAAGAGGATGAAGAAGGAAGAAGAGAAGAGGATGAAGAAGAAGATGAAGAGAAGAGCGGGAGCCTCCCCCCATGCCATGAGTGCGGAGTGGCCCGAGGAGAAGAAGATAGAAGACGCAGCGGAGGAGATGCTGGACGAGAACGCCAGAGGAAGAACCAGAAGAGCCAGAAGAACCAGAAGAACCAGAAGAAGATGAAGGAAGATAGAAGAAAGAAGAAGCATTTAAATAAAGGAATTGTCAAAAACTGTCTCTGGTCATTTTTAACATTTTTGACAGTTTTTTAGTGAAATGGTAGGGGTAAGTACCCCCTTACCATTTCACACAGGGGAGGGCCGGGATCTGGGGGTTCCCTTGTTAAAGGGTGCTTCCAGATTCCGATAAGCCCCCCGCCCGCAGACCCCCACAACCACCGGCCAGGGTTGTGGGGATGAGGCCCTTGTCCTCATCAACATGGGGACAAGGTGTTTTGGGGGGCTACCCCAAAGCACCCTCCCAATGTTGAGGGCATGTGGCCTGGTACGGTTCAGGAGGGGGGGCGCACTCTCGTCCCCTCCTCTTTTCCTGCGGCCTGCCAGGTTGCATGCTCGGATAAGGGTCTGGTATGGATTTTTGGGGGGACCCCACGCCTTTTTTTTTTTTTTTTTTTGGCGCGGGGTTCCCCTTAAAATCCATACCAGACCTTAAGGGTCTGGTATGGAATTTAGGGGGAACCCCATGTCATTTTTTTTTTTTTAATTTTGGCCGGGGTTCCCCTTAATATCCATACCAGACCTGAAGGGCCTGGTATGGAATTTAGGGGGACTCCCACGTCATTTTTTTTTTTTAATTTTGGTTCAGGGTTTCCCTGTGTTGAATTCCCATGCCGTTTTTATCAATGAACTTCTATGTGTATTGTCGGCAATGCAATAGCCGCAGGTAGTTTTAAATGGAATTTTTCCTTCGAAATGTCATTTTGCTGTCAGACTGTTCTAAACACGGGAAACATGCGCCCCTTTACAGGCATACTATAGACACCCCCCAGGTACGAAATTTAAAGGGATATTACACTTTTATTGTTTGACTTTAAGCATTATTAAAATCACTGCTCCTGAAAAAACGGCCGTTTTTAAAACTTTTTTTTGCATTGATCCATGTCCCCTGGGGCAGGACCCGGGTCCCCAAACACTTTTTATGACAATAACTTGCATATAAGACTTTAAAATTAGCACTTTTGATTTCTCCCATAGACTTTTAAAGGGTGTTCTGCGGCATTCGAATTTGCCGCGAACACCCCAAATTGTTCGCTGTTCAGCGAACTTGCGAACAGCCAATGTTCGAGTCGAACATGAGTTCGACTCGAACTCGAAGCTCATCCCTAGTAATGATGTTATTCCACTGCAAACACTGAAATGGTACTTTAAATGCCATACCCTATATCATTTACTGTATGTTTAAAAGTAAGGGTCCCAACACTGAACTTTGGGATACACAACTAATAGGGATGAGCTTCGAGTTCGAGTCGAACTCATGTTCGACTCGAACATTGGCTGTTCGCAAGTTCACCGAACAGCGAACAATTTGGGGTGTTCGCGGCAAATTCGAATGCCGCGGAACACCCTTTAAAAGTCTATGGGAGAAATCAAAAGTGCTAATTTTAAAGGCTAATATGCAAGTTATTGTCATAAAAAGTGTTTGGGGACCTGGGTCCTGCCCCAGGGGACATGGATCAATGCAAAAAAAAGTTTTAAAAACAGCCGTTTTTTCAGGAGCAGTGATTTTAATAATGCTTAAAGTCAAACAATAAAAGTGTAATATCCCTTTAAATTTCGTACCTGGTGGGTGTCTATAGTATGCCTGTAAAGGGGCGCATGTTTCCTGTGTTTAGAACAGTCTGACAGCAAAATGACATTTTGAAGGAAAAAACTCATTTAAAACTACCCGCGGCTATTGCATTGCCGACAATACACATAGAAGTTCATTGATAAAAACGGCATGGGAATTCCCCAAAGGGGAACCCCGGCCAAAATTAAAAAAAAAAAAATGACGTGGGGTTCCCCCTAAATTCCATACCAGACCTGAAATGGTATGGATTTTAAGGGGAACCCCGCGCCAAAAAAAAAAAAAAAAAAACGGCGTGGGGTCCCCCCAAAAATCCATACCAGACCCTTATCCGAGCACGCAACCTGGCAGGCCGCAGGAAAAGAGGGGGGGACGAGAGTGCGGCCCCCCTCCCTCCTGAACCGTACCAGGCCACATGCCCTCAACATTGGGAGGGTGCTTTGGGGTAGCCCCCCAAAACACCTTGTCCCCATGTTGATGAGGACAAGGGCCTCATCCCCACAACCCTGGCCGGTGGTTGTGGGGGTCTGCGGGCGGGGGGCTTATCGGAATCTGGAAGCCCCCTTTAACAAGGTGACCCCCAGATCCCGGCCCCCCCCTGTGTGAAATGGTAAGGGGGTACATAAGTACCCCTACCATTTCACGAAAAAAGTGTCAAAAATGTTAAAAATGACAAGAGACAGTTTTTGACAATTCCTTTATTTAAATGCTTCTTCTTTCTTCTATCTTCCTTCATCTTCTGGTTCTTCTGGCTCTTCTGGTTCTTCCTCCGGCGTTCTCGTCCAGCATCTCCTCCGCGGCGTCTTCTATCTTCTTCTCCTCGGGCCGCTCCACACCCATGGCATGGGGGGAGGCTCCCGCTCTTCTCTTCTTCTTTTCTTCTCTTCTTCTCTTCTTCTTTTCTTCTTTTCTTCTCCGGGCCGCTCCGCAATCCATGCTGGCATGGAGGGAGGCTCCCGCTGTGTGACGGCGCTCCTCGTCTGACAGTTCTTAAATAACGGGGGGCGGGGACACCCGGTGACCCCGCCCCCCTCTGACGCACGGTGACTTGACAGGACTTCCCTGTGACGTCACGGGGAATGCCACAGGGAAGTCCCGTCAAGTCACCGTGCGTCAGAGGGGGGCGGGGTCACCGGGTGGCCCCGCCCCCCCCGTTATTTAAGAACTGTCAGACGAGGAGCGCCGTCACACAGCGGGAGCCTCCCTCCATGCCAGCATGGATTGCGGAGCGGCCCGGAGAAGAAAATGAAGAAGAGAAGAAGAGAAGAAGAGAAGAAAAGAAGAAGAGAAGAGCGGGAGCCTCCCCCCCATGCCATGGGTGCGGAGCGGCCCGAGGAGAAGAAGAAGACAGAAGATGCCGCGGAGGAGATGCTGGACGAGAACGCCGGAGGAAGAACCAGAAGAGCCAGAAGAACCAGAAGAACCAGAAGATGAAGGAAGATAGAAGAAAGAAGAAGCATTTAAATAAAGGAATTGTCAAAAACTGTCTCTTGTCATTTTTAACATTTTTGACACTTTCTTCGTGAAATGGTAGGGGTACTTATGTACCCCCTTACCATTTCACACAGGGGGGGGCCGGGATCTGGGGGTCACCTTGTTAAAGGGGGCTTCCAGATTCCGATAAGCCCCCCGCCCGCAGACCCCCACAACCACCGACCAGGGTTGTGGGGATGAGGCCCTTGTCCTCATCAACATGGGGACAAGGTGTTTTGGGGGGCTACCCCAAAGCACCCTCCCAATGTTGAGGGCATGTGGCCTGGTACGGTTCAGGAGGGAGGGGGGGCCGCACTCTCGTCCCCCCTCTTTTCCTGCGGCCTGCCAGGTTGCGTGCTCGGATAAGGGTCTGGTATGGATTTTTGGGGGGACCCCACGCCGTTTTTTTTTTTTTTTTTGGCGCGGGGTTCCCCTTAAAATCCATACCAGACCTGAAGGGTCTGGCATGGAATTTAGGGGGAACCCCACGTCATTTTTTTTTTAAATTTTGGCCGGGGTTCCCCTTAATATCCATACCAGACCTGAAGGGCCTGGTATGGAATTTAGGAGGACTCCCACGTCATTTTTTTTTTTTTAATTTTGGTTCGGGGTTCCCCTTTGGGGAATTCCCATGCCGTTTTTATCAATGAACTTCTATGTGTATTGTCGGCAATGCAATAGCCGCGAGTAGTTTTAAATGAGTTTTTTCCTTCAAAATGTCATTTTGCTGTCAGACTGTTCTAAACACAGGAAACATGCGCCCCTTTACAGGCATACTATAGACACCCCCCAGGTACGAAATTTAAAGGGATATTACACTTTTATTGTTTGACTTTAAGCATTATTAAAATCACTGCTCCTGAAAAAACGGCCGTTTTTAAAACTTTTTTTTGCATTGATCCATGTCCCCTGGGGCAGGACCCAGGTCCCCAAACACTTTTTATGACAATAACTTTCATGTAAGCCTTTAAAATTAGCACTTTTGATTATTCATGTTCGTGTCCCATAGACTTTAACGGTGTTCGCATGTTCGAACGAACTTTTTTCCTGTTCGCATGTTCTGGTGCGAACCGAACAGGGGGGTGTTCGGCTCATCCCTAACAACTAATATCTTAGACCATTCAGAGTATGAATCATTAATCACTACTATCTTTTATCTAGTGTTCTACCCATTTACAAATTGAATTTTCTAAGTCTGTAGACTTTAACTTAAACGTTAGCCGTGTGGGGAACTGTGTGAAATACTTTGGCAATATTCAAGTAAATTAAATCCACAGCCACTCCTTTGTCTTATTTTTTAGATACATCCTTATAAAAAGAAATCAGATTTGTTTGACAACTTTGGTTTTCATTAATTCATGCTGACTATTTTCTAGCAAAAACTCTTTGTGGTCTTTTATTAAAATCTCAAGTATCTTCCCAACTATAGAAGTTAAACAAACCAATCTGTAGTTACTTGGTAAAGACTTTGGTCCCTTTTTAAAAAAAGGCTCCCACATTGGCCTTACACCAAACCAGTGGTACCATGACAGTCTTTAAAGAGTCTCTAAAAATTAGAAACAATGGCTTAGATTTAACAGAGCTCCATTCTTTAAAGGGGGGTTCCGGACATTTTTTTTTAAAGTCAGCAGCTACAAACACTATAGCTGCTGACTTTTAATAAGGACACTTACCTGTCCAGTGAGCCCGCGATGTCACCCCCCCGAGGCCGATACGTCCATTGGATCGGCCAGTGGCGCCTCCATCCTAACTAAGGGAAACAGGCAGTGGAGCCTTGCGGCTTCACTGCCAGTTTCCTACTGCACATGCGCGAGCTGTGCGGTGCTCTGTGAATGGCCCTGTTGTTTCTCAGGACAAACACATGTCCCAGAAGGCAACGGGGCCGCTCACCTTAGAAGGAGGAAGCGCCGCGGAATAGGAAGAGGCAGATTGTGAAGACTGCCTAGCAACAGGGGTTTCAGGTAAGTTAATTTTTTTTTTTTTTTTTTCAAATTTTTTTTTTTTTATTTTTTAATGAATTTTAATGCCATTTCCTTTTTTAGGGTGGACCTCCACTTTAAGGACCCTTGGGTGTAAGCCTTCTGGTTCAGGTGCTTTATTTACCTTCTTTTTTTTTTTATCTCTGGACCATGTCAATTTTAAGCCATTGTGGATCATTTGGGTCAATACGATAGTGAATACTATTCTCATTAAGGACTTGAGCTCCCCCATGCTCCTTTGTATACACAGAGCTGAAGAAAGTATTTAACCGGTTCAATGCAGGGCAATTTCACCCCCTTCCTTCCCTGGCCAATTTTTAGTTTTCAGTGCTGTCGCACTTTAAACGTCAATTGCGCGGTCGTGCGACGTTGTACCCAAAAAAAATTTACGTTCTTTTTTCACCACAAATCGAGCTTTTTTTTGGTGGTATTTGATCGCCTCTGCGGTTTTTATTTTTTGCGCTATAAACAAAAGAAGAGCGACAATTTTGAAAAAAACACAATATTTTTTACTTTTTGCTATAATAAATATCCCAATTTTTTTTTAAAAAAACAAATTTTTTCCTCAGTTTTGGCCGATACGATTTCTTCTACATATTTTTGGTAAAAAAAAATTGCAAAAAGCGTATATTGATTGGTTTGCGCAAAAGTTAGGGGAGGAGACCGATCAGTGTTCCTCCGTTCTGGGAACACAGATCGCTCTCCTCAGAGCTGACAGGCTGTGGATCTGTGTGTTTACACACACAGATCCACATGCCGGCCCGGTTAACGGGCAATCGCGGGTGCTCGGCGGACATCGCGGCCGCCGGGCACATGCACCGGGTCCCGAGGAACGCAGCGTCATATGGACGTCCACCCAGGATGGGAGATCCCATCTGTGGACGTCATATGACTATACGCGGGTATTTGCTTTCTCTTTGTCTCAAGTCACCCACTCTAGATTAATTTGTAAAAGACCTACATGCACTTTTTTGCACAAAGTGCAAGTGCAGTTATGTCTTGCACACAGCATAGGCATACTTAGAATTACACCCCAGAACGCATTTTACTACTCCTTCCGAGTATGGGGATACCACATGTGTAAGACTTTTTCACAGACTAGCCACACAGAGGGGCCCAACATCCAAGGATGACCTTAAAATGATTGTAAAGTCTTGTTTTTAAACAAACAAAAAAATATAACAAACATGTTATATTTACAGCCTAGCAGCCCAGATCCTCCTCTTCGTGGGTCCCTCTTCGTTGCTCCTGTCCCCTCCCTTCTGTCGAGTGCCCCTACAGCAAGCAGCTTGCTATGGGGCACCTGAGCCAAGTCACAGCTCTGTGTGTGCATTCAGACACGGAGCCCCGCCCCAGCCCCATCCCCTCTTCTTCTGATTGGCTAACTGAGTTTGTTTGACAGCAGTGGGAGCTAATGGTGCCACTGCTGTTTCTCAGCCAATCAGGAGAAGAGTCCTGGATGGCTAAGACACTTGTGGACATCGCTGGAGAGAAATGGGACTCAGAGAAATAATTAGGGAGGCTGCCACACACAAAAGGTTTTTTATCTTGATGCATAGAATGCATTAAGATAAAAAAATTCTACAACTCCTTTAAGGCTTTCTAGGGGCATAAATTACACATCTAATTTTTTGACTACCTATCACATTTTTTGGAGGCCCTGGAGCACCAGGACAGTTGAAACACCCACAAAATTTTACATTTTTTCTACATTTTAGAAAGCAAACACCTTGAGGTATTTTCTAAGAGGTATGACATATCCTTTGAAGACTTCATTTTTTGCCACACATTTTTGCAAAATGCAGAAACAAAATGTTTTTTTTTTTTTTTTTTTAACATAAGGTTGTCAACTTACTTAGAATTACAACCCAGACACATTCTGCTACTCCTTCTCATTGTGGGGATACCACATGTGTGAGACTTTTATAGTGCCTGGACTGATTATGTACCAGACATTGCATCTTGTGTATTACAAAAATCAACCAATTGTATCAAAAGCAATATACTGTAATCATTGTCTTCACATGAGTGGTCAGGGATTATAGCTTAGTGTAGCATCACCTATAGCCTCAATTCCTATAAGCCAAGCAAGCCTAGCCTTCTGGTATGTGGCTGCCCCCAGGAATGCCATGTTCACTGACCAGTAACTACAGGAAGCTAAAGAAAGAAAGAACAAAAGAGTTTCTGTGGTTCCAAGAGTGCACTTGTCTACAGGGGATGGCTGGGACTGGTGTCTTGCAGGAATATAGTCAGTGCAGATGGGTCAATTCAGGTGCAGGCAGAGCATGTGACAGCATACAGGCAAAGTATTGGTCCAGGTAACAGGCACAAACATGATCAATAAACAGGCAAATCAGGAGCACTGATTCTAGCTACACTGCGACTGGTGTGGTGATGATCAGAGAATTGTGACTGGCTGAACCACCCCCCTCCCTGAGTTTTTGGTTAGTGCCACATAACAGTACCAGGAGACCAGCCACTGGTATTTTACCAAGAAGGCCATCCCTGACCTCCACCAGCATGTGGAATGTAATGTGTCTGTGTCACTGAACAACACAGCAGGGGCTATTGACACATGGTCCAATAAGCATGAGCAGGCATGTTATATTTCATTCATAGCACACGGAATAAATCGTATTGCAAATGAGAATAATGCTGGATGGGGCACATGGCTGAAGCTGTTGGTGCCACTATGTGTCTAATGGTAACAATGCAGTCACCTGTACCCCTTCCCCTCAATGGCCTCATGCTCTGACTCTCTAGAACCATCAGTCCCCTCCCCAGAGCATTTTCAACATCCCAGGTAAATGCTGTTATGCTGTGTTGCAGCTCATATGCTGGATGGGGGGCAGGAGCAACACTGGGCACAAGTCAAGAGGTGGTTGAATCCAAACTATCTTCACCGAGGCAAGCTCATGTGTGACAATGGCACTAACCTGCAGGCTGCCCTTCACGTGGGAAAGTTACACCTTGCCTGGCACATGTCCTCAACCTGGGGTTGCAAAAGTTCAACATTATATATATAAAACACAAAGCGCTGTGATGCTAAATAGCTGATAATTACATATAAAACCAAGTGAGGCTGCTATCAAAAGAGAGTGTTTTCAGAGTCACTTAAAAAGAATAAATAATGATATTTGAAGCGCTTCACAATGTGCATGAAAATGAATATATAAGAATAAATATAAATAGTAAAATAAATCCAGCGGTGAGTAAAAATTCCTAAAAAATCCAGCAATCAAAATAGTGTAAAATTATAAAAAATTAGTGACACCAAATGTGTAAAAAAATTCACATAAAAAATCCACATAAAAATAAATATATAGGGATGTATTCAGAAGGTTCAATTACACAGGTGTAGAATCCTGATTGGTATAGAGCTTTTGATCACTAGCAAAGCTGTTTAAAAACACTTGCTTAATCAAGGTGCTCATTGACCTTCATAATAACAATGTGCTTTTTGCTTCTATTCACAACCAATGTGAGAATCATAAACAGGCAGATAAGAGAAAAAACCAATCATTGTGCAATAGTTAGGATACCAAGGTACACAGGCAAACTTCAATCCACTCACGTGTGCCTTATAATGATAAGGCATATGCAGGTTTTACTATAGCAGTCAGCCACCTTAGACAGGAGCAGATTCAGTGCAGAACACTGTGTGATACTGCTGATCTGCACAGAGCGTCCTTGGCTCCTCCCACGCGTTACATCACAGTCACGTGACTTTTTCAAGGATAATACAAGCTCTGACGGACTCAGCTTTATAGCACAACAGCAGAGTGGTTGCCATGGCTACAGCATGAGTTTAACATCATCCTGCTTCCTGCATAAACTTTAATCCTGTTAAAACCTACTTTTATTAGACATGTAATTCATATGAATATCGTTGGTTTATCAAAACCACGATTCCATGTGTAAAAAACGCAGTGTGTAAAAAGTAAAAAATATATATATTGATATCTCTAATCACGTTTACTTTTTCAACTCCCTCCAGTGGTCACAATTGGTATAACATCTCACAGAGGGACTATATGGCAAAGCGTTGTCTCTAATGGTTTTGATAATTGACCAGTGCCCCATGATATCACAAAAATGGGGTATCCACATGCTCTGCTCATAAATGTATGGAAAACGGAGTAAACAAGATGACATGATATATATATATATAAAATATACATATATAAAATTAAAATAAGATATGATATAAGAAATAGGGAAATAATATTAAAATGTAAAATTTAAATCTAAAAATTCCATGATAGAATATTGCAAAAATGGATGATGACCATTATTTATATGCTAGAACTGAACCAAATATTGCCACTCAGAAAAAACTGGTATTGGACAAATAATGAGAATATTGGACCAAAAAATAAAAATAAAAAATAAAAAATAAAATATAAAAAATTAAATTAAAATATATACCATAAAAATATATATATATAAATCTGACAAACCTCTAAAAATCAGAAATAAAACAATTCAGGTCGAATTCAATGTTCAAACCATGGGGTTCTAATGTACCCATCTGGAATATCCATTTGGATTCATTCTTGCTGAGTTCCCTCACTTTATGGGAACCCCTCCAATGAGCCTTATACTTTTGAATAGCCCAGAATTGGAGACCCCTAGGGTCTCTGTTATGATACCTATCAAAATGTTTTGAAACACTGTGTTTTGGATAGCCTTTTCTAATGTTCTGGATATGCTCTCTTATTCTCTTCCACATTGGTCGCTTCGTTCTGCCAATGTATTCTAGCTACACTGCGGCTGGTGTGGTGATGATCAGAGAATTGTGACTGGCTGAACCACCCCCCTCCCTGAGTTTTTGGTTAGTGCCACATAACAGTACCAGGAGACCAGCCACTGGTATTTTACCAAGAAGGCCATCCCTGACCTCCACCAGCATGTGGAATGTAATGTGTCTGTGTCACTGAACAACACAGCAGGGGCTATTGACACATGGTCCAATAAGCATGAGCAGGCATGTTATATTTCATTCATAGCACACGGAATAAATCGTATTGCAAATGAGAATAATGCTGGATGGGGCACATGGCTGAAGCTGTTGGTGCCACTATGTGTCTAATGGTAACAATGCAGTCACCTGTACCCCTTCCCCTCAATGGCCTCATGCTCTGACTCTCTAGAACCATCAGTCCCCTCCCCAGAGCATTTTCAACATCCCAGGTAAATGCTGTTATGCTGTGTTGCAGCTCATATGCTGGATGGGGGGCAGGAGCAACACTGGGCACAAGTCAAGAGGTGGTTGAATCCAAACTATCTTCACCGAGGCAAGCTCATGTGTGACAATGGCACTAACCTGCAGGCTGCCCTTCACGTGGGAAAGTTACACCTTGCCTGGCACATGTCCTCAACCTGGGGTTGCAAAAGTTCAACATTATATATATAAAACACAAAGCGCTGTGATGCTAAATAGCTGATAATTACATATAAAACCAAGTGAGGCTGCTATCAAAAGAGAGTGTTTTCAGAGTCACTTAAAAAGAATAAATAATGATATTTGAAGCGCTTCACAATGTGCATGAAAATGAATATATAAGGCTGCCCTTCACGTGGGAAAATTACACCTTGCCTGGCACATGTCCTCAACCTGGGGTTGCAAAAGTTCAACATTAAGTACCCTCCCTGGCATCCAGAAGGTCCTTTGTTGGGCCAGAATGTTTTGTGGGTACTTTAGGGTTCACCTGGCAGAAATGCAGCAAACACATTAGCTGCGTGCCAGCTGCCTCATCTGTGACACCTCCACGTGCTGGAGCTCAATGTTGATCATGCTACAGAGGCTGCAGCAACAGTATATTCATGCAATTGTGCGTACTTATGTGATTATGGTACAAGGACAGGCTCTGGAGAACAGGGGTTCTTTTTACCACATCAATGGATGATCATTCAGAACACATGCAGCATTTTGGCACCTTTTGAGGAGTCAACCAAAATGGCTAGCCATGGAGAGACAGGGAAAAAATCCCTTCCATGTTCATCCTGGAACACACTTAAAACCTAATTGTCCTGGCACTAGACCTACAACAGAAGCAAGAAGCCCTGCCTCAGGGATAGTAGGTTCTTCTGCCTACTGCCTCCTGTCAAGCAGAAGCTAGAGGAGGTGAAGAGGAATACAAAGAGAGGTGTTTGAGGCGCTGGCAATGAGGAGGAGTAGAAAATAGGGAAAGCCTCAAGGGGGACATTTCACCCCTCCCAAAACCCCAGGGATTTTTATGTGAGTGGGGTAAGATTGTTGAGGACAGGGTTGTCCTCAGTGACACTGAGGACTTGGGGTGCTCTGCTGCAGGAAATCTGTGGAAAACTTGGTCAAATGTTTGTGCAATAACCCCAGGATTTAAGTCATGAAAGCAAGAGACCACTATTGGGTATCCACCCTATTAGATCCTAGACACAAGAGTAAATGGCTGATCTACTGCAACTTACCCAGAGGTAGCCTAAAATGCAGCACAGTTGCTGCATAAGAATCACATTTCCAGATGGTGGCAGGATCCCCACTGAAAATTGTCTGGAAATGACCATTTTGCCTTTAATTCCTCAAAGGGGAGCAGAGGTGACTACTGCCTTAGCATATTTATAGTGTTTTTTTTAAACCAATTCAGCCATAGACAGCTGCAAGTAGCACTCACAGGCAGCTCCAGATTGCTGACTACATTTAGTCCAGGGCTCATGCAAACATTCTCAGAACCTATTACTCCATACTCTACTGAGTTTATAGGCTGGACTATTAGTCAAAACCTGCACAGTATGAGCTGGAGCTTCTATTTTGCCTTACAGCCAGTGCGCTGTATAAGAGGACCTTCATGGCAGAGGAAGTTTTTTTACAGAAAGGTTAACCTGCCTGTTCCCTGACAGTGCATGATTTTGGGCCCCTGAAACACATTACTACACAAATGATTACATAGTTACATAGGTGGTGAAGTTGAAAAAAGACATCAGTCCATCCAGTTCAACCTATGATGTGTGTGTGTATGTGTTTATGTCAGTAGTACATCATATACCCCTGTATGTTGTGGTCATTGAGGTGCACGTCTAATAGTTTTTTTAAACTATCAATGCTCCCTGCTGATACCACTGCTTGTGGAAGAGAATTCCACATCCTTACCACCCTGACAGTAAAGAACCCTCTACGCAGTTTAAGTTTAAAACGCTTCTCTTCAAGCTTAAAGTGATTGTAAGGGTTCTTTCTTTATTTTTTTAAATAACACCGCATCAGATAACCCCCTGGGAGAAGCACTCTCCAGAGGGGGTTACCTTGCGGGCGCGCTCCCAAGTCCAGCATTTACATCCACAGACACGAATGCCGGACTCGGCCCAACCTCCCAGCACCCGCGTCATTGGATTTGATTGACAGAAGCGGGAGCCAATGGCTGCTATCAATCTATCCAATCAAGAGACAGGACCCTGTGGAGAGAGGGACAGTGCATCCCTGCCGAAGAGATGAAGTGGCTCAGGTAAGTGAATGGGGGGGGCTGGGGGGCCGGTGTCTGCCAGGTGTTTTTTCCCCTTAATGCATAGGATGCATTAAGGGGAAAAAACACAAGGATTTACAACCCCTTAAAGTAAATGGCCGCATTTCTTTTTAATTTCTTGTTAAATTAAATTTAACGGAGTAGTTTTTTCCCCATGCTAGGGTCATCAGTACTTTATTTGTACATTGATATCATATTCCCTCTCAAGCGTCTCCTCTCCAGATAAGTTCAATGCCTGTAGTCTTTCCACATAGCTGAGGTCCTCCATTCCCTTATTTAGCTTTGTTGCCCTTTTCTGGATTCTCTCAAGTTCCAGCACATCCTTCCTGAGGACTGGTGCCCAGAACTGGACGGCATACTCAAGATGCGGACGCACTCTTGTAGAGTGGGAGAATTATTGTTTTATCTCTGGAGTGAATCCCCTTTTTAACCACTTCAGGCCCGAAGGATTTACCCCTTCCTGACCAGAGCACTTTTGCGATACTGCACTGCGTCACTTTAACTGACAATTGCGCGGTCGTGCGACGTTGCACCAAAACAAAATTGACGTCCTTTTTTTCCCACAAATAGAGCTTTCTTTTGGTGGTATTTGATCACCTCTGTGGTTTTTATTTTTTGCGCTATAAACAAAAAAAGAGCGTCAATTTTGAAAAAAGAGGAATATTTTTTACTTTTTGCTATAATAAATATCCCCAAAAAATATATAAAAAAAACGAATTTCTTCTTCAGTTTAGGCCAATATGTATTCTTCTTCTACATATTTTTGGTAAATTTCTATTATAATTTTTTTTTATTATTAGTAATGGCGGCAATTTTTATCATGATTGCGACATTGCGGCGGACACATCAGACACTTTTGACATTTTTTGGGACCAGTGAAATTTATACAGTGATCAGTGTTATAAAAATGCACTAATTACTGTGTAATTGACACTGGCAGGGGAAGCAGTTAAACACTAGGGGGCAATCAAGGGCTTAACTGTGTTCCCTCACTGTGTTCTAACTGTAGGGGGGATGGGCTCATTAGAACATGACAGAGATCACTGCTCCTGATCATTGGGAGCAGTAGATCCCTGTCATGTTGCTAATGATACCATTTTCATTACTAAAATCTTGTATATAGTCCCTTGTCATCCCTTCCAATAACTTGAAGACTATTGATGTTAGGCTAACTGATCTGTAGTTCCCAGAGATATATCTCGGTCCTTTTTAAATATTTGTTGCCACGTTGGCTTTTCTCCAATCAGCTGATATCATTCCAGTCAGTAGACTGTACATAAAAATGAGGTTAATTGGCTTCTGCCCAAAATTGGCCTTGGTATATGAATGTTAGGGACCTTGGATTGTGGACTCCTTGAGGGTAAGGACAAATGTGAGTGTGCGATATATGTGTGGCGCGCTGTGTAAAAATTGACACAGCGCTATATGGGTACCTTAAATAAAAATAGGGATAATTGTAGACACGCATCCACACTCGCTCAGGTTGAACTCGATGGACTGGTGTCTTTATTCAACCTTACTAACTATGTAACTATGTAACAATGGTCTGGCTATCACCTGGCTGAGTTCCTTAAGGACCCTCGGGCGTAAGACATCTGGTCCCGGGGACTTGTTTTTGTTAACTTTTTCAAGTCTATTTCTGATTCTGTCCTCTGTTAGGCATGAGGGTGCTTCCTGTGATGTGTTATGAAAATTAACATTACAGTCTTGGTTACTGTATCCCCCCGTTTCCTTTGTGAAGACTGAGGAGAAGAGTTCATTCAAAACCTTTTCCTTCTCTCTGTCCTTTGTAGCCAAATTCCCTTCATCATCCTTTATGGGGCCAATATGTTCTGGCCTCGCTTTCTTACTAATTATATACTTAAATAATTTCTTGGGATTATTTTTACTCTCTTCCACTATGTGACTTTAGTATTCTATCTTAGCCGCCCTGATTGCATTCTTACAATTCTTATTGCATTCTTTATAAAGTTGGAATGCTGACAGTGACCCCTCAGCCTTATATTTTTTAAAGGCCTTTTCTTTTGCTTTTATATGCATTTTTACGTTGGAGTTTAGCCACCCAGGATTTTTTTGAGCTCTTTTAATCATATTACCTTTTGGGATGCACTGGCCAATACATTTATATAGTATGCTCTTAAAGCACTCCCATTTTTCCTCCATGTTTATTGTTCCTAGGATTTTACCCCATTTAGTGTCATGTAACAAACAGCGCAGTTTAGAAAAGTTGGCCCTTTTGAAATTCAGTGTCTTTTTATTACCCTTGTGTTTTCTATTTCGGTGATTTATACTAAAACTAACTGACCTGTATTCACTGTTTCCTAAGTTGTCCCGTATTCCTACATCCGTGATCAGGTCTGTATCATTAGTAATCAGTAGGTCTAGTAACGCATTGTTTCTTTTTGGTACATTCACCATCTGACCCATGACGTTATCCTGCAAGACATTTAGGAAATGGCGAGCCTTAGGGGATCCAGATCTCTTGCGACTCCCTTCTCGTGGCTATCAATGTAGAGTCTTTATACTCGAGCATCCCCCACGAGAAGGGAGTAGCGACGGCTAGATCCTTCCTCATGGAACAAGAGGATACATCTTGGCCTCAAAATGAGTTCATTTTACAATTGTTAACATTTATTCTTACACGGAATTTTTGTGCCCCTTCATACGCAGACTTGTTTCTCGGAGCCTGGGAGAGGCATATTTTTTCGGATGACCAATTTTCAACCTTTTTAGAATCGATACTCTGCTGGTTCAGATGCATTGATGATTTGTTCGTGGACTGGACCGGCTCACTTTCTTTGTTGAATCAATTCATTGAGGCCATTAACATCAATAACATGAATCTGTGTTTCACAGTTAGTTCAGATAGTGTACAGATTCCTTTCCTTGATCTGTTGATTGTCAAGAACCCCGATGGGACACTGGGGACTAATCTATACTGCAAATCCACAGCTGGCAACACTTTGTTGTACACCACCAGAGCCCATCCAAAATCTCTTGTGCGCAGCATCCCATACGCACAGTATTTGCAACTACGTCGTAACTGTGCACGTTGATGAAGACTTCTACACACAATCATCCCTTTTACGTGAAAGGCTTCTTCTGAGGGGTTACTCACGGACCAACCTCAGAAAGGTCTTTAATAAGGCATGTGGCCGTACTAGAACTACTCTACTTTATCCCGCTGCACGTAATTCCAATACTAATATAGTTAAAATTGTCACTCAGGACTCAGCACATCATGAACAATTCAGGCAAATCATCTCAAAACATTGGCATCTTCTTACTGATCACCACATCCTCAAACATCACATACGAGAGACACCCAAATTGTTTTTTCGGAGAGCTAAATCTCTCAGAGACTTCTTAACCAGTAGCCACTATAAATCGGATACTAGTGGCCCCCTCAATCATTCGGCACCTCTCCCTGTGGCAGGTGCCCTATATGCCTTTGGATACTTCCATGTTCTTCTATAAAGCTTCCTAATGGTGAAACTTTCATCCCACATATGTCTGCCCAATGTGGCACTACTGGTATTGTTTATCTCATGCTTTGTACCTGTAAGGCGTTTTATGTGGGTAAGACAATTAGGAAATTCAGACAAAGAGTTGGTGACCACGTATATTATTCTACCAACGGCAAACTTATTACTGTTGGACGCCATATAGGCTTATACCACAAATACAATCCTAAAGCTGTCGGATTTCTTGCTTTAGAAGTGGTACCCCCCGATGTTAGAGGGGGTGACCGCGACAAAATTTTATTACAAAGAGAAGCCCTCTGGATAGAAAGGCTTAATGCCACCATCCCGCTGGGCTTGAATGAAGTTAATTCTTTCAAATTGTTTCTTTAATCCGTGGCCACCGACTCTCTGTCTTTTGTCATCTCCCTCCTTGTCATTTGGCGGCACTGTTCTCTACCCGGTTTCATTTTCATTTATTTATGTATCCTGTCTTGCATTCTATATGGGATTGATGTATAATTTGCATTCATGTTTACTTTACCTATAGGCCTTAAATTGAGGTATTACCCTCTTGTTTGTTGTATAAATTGTATATATTATAATCTTATATATATTTTTCTGTGACTTTGTCTCTCTGACATGTTCACATCCAGACTGTTCTGGTTTTTCAGTCATAATTGTATCATATATCATATACTGTTTTGTATTTGTATCATATAGCATTTCTTGTATATTGGGCTTCTATCCCTGTTTGTCTGGGTGTCCTCGGGGGTTCTTGGCCTCCTGGCAATTGTCTATTCGTGGCGACTGGTGGGCTCCCTGGTGGCTGGATTGGCTTCGGCCCCCCCTTCCCTTGGCGGTCCCACTTGCCACTTGTACATGCCCTCACTGGGTCCCCTCGGACCTAATTGGGCCACTGCGCATGCGGGTGGGCGATTCCCCCCGTGCGCGTGCGTCAAGGGCCTTGCTGGGCGGTGCTTAGTTGCTCATGCTAGCCGCGCGGGCCCAGCATCTTCCTGGCCTCTTGAGGTGATATGTGCAGGCGCACGCACGATCCTATCGTGCGCGCGCTCTGCGGGATCCTTGACCCCGTGACGCCGCTCCACGACGACACCGGCATTGCCGTGACGTCACGGGGTTGGATGGCACATATATTGCGGCTTTTTTCCGCAGATTTCATAGGCCAGCGTGGGACCCGGACGGTCCCTTGACTAGCTCTATCTACAAGTAAGTCCACTTATTCCTTATCAGGCTTGCCTACCGCACTCATTCACCTTTGAATGCGGATAGGATAGTATGGCCACTATATTCATTATTTTAATTTTATTTAATAGATCCTATATCTGGATTGTAAACATCCAGCATCTAATAGGCATACAGCTTGTACTTTAGGTATTCTATCGGCCTCCCCCGATTCATATCCACATGCTGGTCAATCAATAGGACTTTATATCCGGGCTCCCCTCTCCATTTATTTTAATTGGTACAGGTATTTTTTTTTTTGGTCCCAGTTCTCATTGATATTATTTATATGCACCCTAGCTCCTTGTTTTTCCAGGGTCTTACCACCCACTTCTTGCAACATCTTCCCATTATTGTTTTTATCCCTGGTCTGCACACTATTACCTTTCTGCACTCTTCCTTATCCCCACACCTTCTGGTTCTGGTTATTATTAACTCACTTTCACCGCTATTATTCAGTTACACTTTGTTCTTTTTGGATGGTTTTCTTTTGAGCTTTATTCATATCACCTCATCACACTGGTCTTCAAATATTTGTAGACCAGTACCATCATCATTTCTCTTCACTTCCCCTTGTTTCTATTTCATGAACGCTTCTTTTTCTGGTTCGGTCTTTGGTATTCACCCCTCCTTGATTTTTTACACCTTATGTTGACTGGTGTTCTACTTACTTATCCTTACTGCTTGGACCATAAGCATATTTTATACTTACAATTATCCTTTTACTATTTATTCAGACGTTAGTCTCCTTGCGGTCTTATATGTGCCCTCCCCAGTCGTCGCGGGAGACCCTGCAGGGTTTGGCCTAAACACTGTGTGCACCTCAACATAGGTAAGCAGCCCCCTATATTTGGTTTATAAACTCCTCTCTACCCTCTCCCCCGTTTTATTTTTTGGTATTATCTCTCATACCCCCCTTTTTTCCTAGAAAACGTGTATATCTTATTGTATTGTATTTTATTCACAGATATATTTCCCGATGAAGCGGGTTTCCTGCGAAACTAGCCGAAATTCCATGTCATCTGTGCATATTTTAATATATTTTATATTATTTTTGATTGTTGTATAAATAAATCGTGTTTTAGATTTTTTATTCTGCTGTATATCCTTCTCTATATGTACCGAGATAGTCCGCTTGCACTTTATCTTGGCGAGTTTGGAGTTGGGGTCCTTACTCCCAAATTTCTATCTTAACCTAATTCGGATGATGGTACATTGTTATTTATCTTACCTTGATATGTGAGACCAGCAAACCCTCCAATCTTGTTAGTCAGACTTCTAGCATTAGTATACAAGCCTCCTAGTTTTGTCCGCTTGCATACCATATTCTTGTTAATTGTAATGAGGCTACAATTTGGATTTGTAAACTTACTTACCAAGGGATTTTGTAATCTAGTCACCCTACCACTAATGCCCCTCATATTACCCTCTGAAACTTTTTCCATGCTGGCTCTCTCTACATCTGGACCCCCCCCCATCACCTAGTTTAAAATCCTTTCTGACTTTTTGGGCATCTTCTCTCCCAGCCTAGCTGCACCCTCCCCATTTAGGTGTAATCCATCCCTGCTAAAGAGTCGGTAACCAACTGAGAAGTCAGCCCAGTTCTCCAGGATCCCAAACCTCTCCTTTCTACACCAGCTCCTCAGCTACTTGTTAATTTCCCTAATCTCCCATTGCCTCTTTGGTGTGGCTCAAGGTACTGGTAGTAATTCTGAGAATACTACCTTGGAGGTCCTACTCCTCAATTTAGTTCCTAATTCCCTGAAATAATTTTTTAGGACTCTCCATCTTCCTCTAAATTTGTCATTGGTACCCACATGTACCATGTACCATGAAAGCTGGGTCCTCCCCAGCTCCACCCAATAAACTGTCCACCAGATGCGTGATGCGCCAAACCTGAGCGCCCTTTAAACAACATACAGTTCGGTGCTTACAGTCTTTGTGACAGATTGTCCTCTCTGTCCTTCTAATGACCGAGTCCCCTACCACCAGAATCTGTCTTTCCTTACACTCGCTCCCACCCTCACTGGAGGAGTTATTCCCCTGACAGCTAGGGGCCTCACTCTACTCCAGCAATGCTGGTCCCTGACTGGTTTCCCCAATATCACACAACTGGCATACTTATTGGGATGTTCCAGCCCAGGACTGGCCTCCATGGCACTTTCCCCTCTACCTTTCCTGAGTGTCACCCATCTACTCTGCTCTGGTGCCTGCACCTTTGTATCTCCGCTCACCTCTATGCTAGCCCCTGCTGGCACCTGTCGGGTACATTCCGACAGGTGCCTTTAAACTCTCCTTTAGTATGGAGATATATCTCAGTGTTGCCAACTGCTTCCCTAGATTCAGGACCTGGGCTTCCAGGAAAGCAATGTTCTTACATTTTGTGCAGCAGTATTCGCCCTCGATCGGATGATCAAGGAATGCATACATGCCACAAGATGTGCACTGAGTCACATCTCCACACCCACCTGGCATCATACCTACTAATTTAATGGGGATTAGGAATTCCAATTAACTGTTAACTAGCTTCCTGACTTTTACTCCCAGTCACTCAGCAGTACTTAGTTCCTCTCAGGTACTCAGATTACACAGCAGAACACAGTTACTCAAAGGTACAGTCGTACTTAGTCACTTAGCAGTACTCAGTTACTCTCAGGTAATCAGCAATATTCAGTCTCTTGGCAGTACTCGGTAGTACTTGGTCACCCAGCGTCACTTAGTCACTCTCGGGTACAGCAGTAAAATCACACAATCAATAAACTCCCCTCTAGATAACCTAATGGTGTGGTGCTTCAAAATCTGGATCAGAGTGTTATTCCTGTGCTTCAGCACTGTGAAGGTGCCACAATGTTTCCACGGTTGGCTGCTAAATTTCAAATGTTTGCTGCAAGTTAAATCCTGTGTTGCACCTTGACATTTGCAGCCTATTCTGTAAATGTATCACAAAATGTTTCCGCAGTGTAACCTTATATGCAGTTTCTAATGTTTGCTACAGGGTAAATCCTCCATTATGTCTTAAAGTCAGTAGCTTACTCCAGTGACCAGGCACTGTAAAGGTGCCACACAATGTTTCCTCAGCTGCCAAATTTCTACTGTTTGCTGCAGGGTACATTCTGTAATTCTGGTACTCTCGCACTCAAAAAATGTGTGGCTATTTTCTCACAGAAAATACACTCTAATCTTTATTTCAGGTTAAAAACTGCTTTATCTATCCTTCTTTTATTGCAGCCTAACCATGGCGCTTACATACTGTCTAGCCACTGAACAATATTTGTGGCTGTTGTCTCTCAGGTAATAGATGTAAAATATGTGGGTGGTCCACGCTTATGGCAATAAAAGTAGTTGAAAATTAACTGCTGCCCCTACTGGTACAACAACCTAGGTGGAATGTAAAATGCAAGTGTAAATGGAAAGAGGTAGGTGTGGCGCTGTTCTAAGGTGCAATATCGCATACCACTGTGTAACAATCTGTGTGTCCCTGTCAAAAACCATGAATCATACTGAGACAGAAGTACAGTTAAATCACACTTGTTTAATAATAAAAGTAAATAGAACAAACGTAGTCAAAACATAGCCAAAGTTTGGTAACTGGAACGGATAGTCAGACAAGCCAGAAAGTCAGGAAGCCAGGAATCAGTGTAGTGGAACAGCAAGCAAGATCTGTCAGTAGGACAGAAGGAACGTCCGAGTCAGAAGGAACTTCAGCCAAGCAAGTCTTTAACAGGCACGCAGGAGAGAATCTCTGTGATTTTGACCAGGTGAACGCAGAGATCATCTGGGCTGGTTGGCTTAAGTAAACAGGACTGACGAGCAGGATATCAACAGGCGAGTCACTGTGGAAAGATAGGAGCTGGCAATTAACCAACAGCTCAGGGAAGGAAGGGCTGAGCCCAGCCCTGACAGTACCCCTCCTCAGCGACCCCTCCCCCTCAGAGGACCACCAGGCTTGAGGAGAAACCTCTATGGAAATCATGGAGGAGGACAGGGGCATGTACGTCTGAGGATGAGACCCAAGAGCATTCCTCCGAACCGTACCCTTTCCAATGCACCAGGTACTATATACACCAACAGAACCTACGGGAGTCAACAATGGACTATACTTCATACTCTTAATGGTTCTCAACATGTACAGGGTGAGAAAGTGGCACCGAGGTGGTAAAGCGGTTGCAGACCAAAGGTTTTAATAAGGAGACATGGAATACATTTGAGATACACATATTAGAAAGAAGGTCTAAAGCGTAAGCCATTGGGTTAATTCTGCAGAGAATACGGAAAGGCCCAATAAACCGAGGTGCCAACTTCAGAGAGAGAGAACACGGAGTCAGAGGTTGCGAGATGACAGCCAGACCCTGTCTCCAACCTGATAGGAAGGCGCAGGCAGGTGTTTGCGGTCAGCATGGAGTCTGTACCTATCATTGGCATGTCGCAAAACCTCCAGGATTTGTGCCCAAGTGGAACGAAGACCATGGAGATGTTCCTCTAATGCAGGAATGCTCTGCGGAACAAATGAGTCAGGCAACATGGAAGGTTTGAAACCATAGTTTGCCATAAACAGGGACAATCGGGAAACAGAATTCAAGGCATTATTGTGGCAAACTCCGCCCAAGGTAAGAGGTCTGACCAGTTGTTATGATGGTCAGAAATATAGCAATGTAGGAACTGCTCCAAGGACTGGTTGGCTCGTTCCGCTGCCCCATTAGACTGCGTGTGATAGGCAGAGGAGAAATCAAGCTGAATTCCCAATTGTGCACAAAAGGCTCGCCAGAACCGGGACACAAACTAACTACCCCTGTCCAAGTTTGAAAGATCTCTCGAGCAAAAATGGAAGCCAGTTCCTTAGATGTGGGCAACTTCTTAAGTGGAATACAATGAGACATTTTCGAGGAACGGTCAGACACCATAAGGATAACTGTGTTGCCCTGGGAGATGGGTAACTCCACAATAAAATCCATAGACAGATGGGTCCAAGGCCTTTCTCCATTCCACATGGAACAAGCAGCTATGAAGGTGGCTACATCAGCGCGTAGACTAGGCCACCAGAATTGTTGAGAAATGGCCCAAAAGAGTTGATTCTTCCCAGGGTGGCCAGCAGCCTTGGGAGAATGGTAAGTCTGGAGCACGGCAGTACGGAGACTCTCAGGGACAAAGCAGCGTTCACAAGGTTTCTCTGGAGGATCATGGACCTGAGCGGCAAGAAATTTGTCACCCAAATGGGAACTGATACTGGTGTGAACCATAGCCAAAATACGATCAGGAGGAATCACAGGAACCAGAACCGACTCAATCTTGGAAGTAGAGGAAAATTGTTGCGACAAAGCGTCAGCCCTTACATTCTTAGTACCAGGTAAGAATGGGACAATTTCATTTAAACGTGACAAGAAAAGAGCCCATTGCACCCTTCTGGGAGAGAGGCGTTTAGCCTTAGACAAGAATGTGAGATTTTTATGGTTAGTAAGAATGAGAACCGGCACATTGGTACTTTCAAGGAGATGCCTCCATTCCTTAAGTGCTAAAATGTTCGCTAACAACTCTCTGTCCCCAATCTCGTAATTGCACTCCGCAGGTGACAATTTCTTGGAAAAATAGCCACATGGATGCATAGCGCTCTCAGAAGTAGGATGTTGAGACAGAAGGACGCCAACTCCAGTATACGAAGCATCAACTTCAAGGATAAAGGGTAACGTAGGATCAGGATGTGCCAACACAGGAGCAGAAACAAAGGCAGCCTTGAGACTCTCAAAGGCCTTAATGGAGTCTGGAGACCAACTCTGTGGGTTACCTTGCTTTTTGGTCATATCAGTCAGGAGTTTGACCAGGGACGAGAAGTTATGAATAATCTTCCTGATAATAATTGTCAAAGCCAAGAAAACGTTGCAGAGGACGTATACCTACAGGTCGGGGCCACTGTAGGACTGCTGAAAGTTTCTCTGGGTCCATTGAAAAACCAGCAGTGGAAATTACATAACCCAGGAATTTAACCTGTTCACGATGGAACTCGCACTTCTCCAACTTACAATAGAGATTGTTTTCTCTCAGCTTCCGAAGCACACATCAGACATCTGTGTGGTGGTTCTCTAGGGACTTGGAAAATATGAGGATATCATCGAGATAAACGACCACACATAGCTGCAACAAATCTCGGAGGACATTGTTGATAAATTCCTGGAAAACTGCCGGAGCGTTGCAAAGGCCACATGGCATTATGAGGTACTCATAATGCCTGTTCTGGTATTAAACGCAGTTTTCCATTCGTCGCCCTTCTTAATCCTCACGAGATTGTATGGCCCTCTCAAATCAAGCTTAGTGAAAACCGTTGCTCCCTTGAGGCGGTCAAATAATTCCGTAATCCAGCACCGGCAGGAGATGAGGATTTGTGGATTGTGCATACTCCTCTATGGCCCTATCCTGCGAGACCGACAAAGGGTAAACCCGGCCGCAAGGGGGTATGGCACCCGGTGGAAGGTCAATTGTGCAATCATATGACTGGTGTGGGGGCAAACTATTGGCTTGACCTTTGTCAAAGACATCGCTAAAATCGCAAAAACTCCTCCAGCAGGGAGGAGAGTGAAAACGTGCACAGGACCTTAGCCACCTTCTGCAAACATGTCTTACTGCATTGTGGCGACCAGGAGAGAACCTCAGCACAAGTCCAATCAAAAGAGGGGTTGTGCCTCTGTAACCAATGATAATTTAGGTGAGGAAATATACTTGGAATTGAATTATCTCATGGTGAAGAGCCCCTATGGCCTTGGACAAAGGAGCATTCTCAGGAGCCACATGGGCAGGCTGTAGAGGTCTTCCGTCAAGAGCCTCAATGGAGTGTCTCGCAGCTGCAGTGGAATCGAGTCCTTCGCTACAAAGACAGCATCAATCTGCAGCCCCACAGTTGATTAGAGCCTGTATCCCGACGGATGACTCAGCCCAAGAAAGGGTAACCGGAACTAGGGGCTTACCCTTCTGGATAACTGGGGACGAAACAACGCAACCTAAGGCTTGTCCGTGACAGGACCTCCAGGTTTGGACGTTCCCTGGATGGGTAGAACAAGACTTCAAAAAGTGACCTGCCTGGCCACACTAAAGGCACAATCTCGCCCTCCTCCTAAGGGCTCTCTCATCCCCAGAGAGACGCGTGAAGCCCAAGTGCATGGGTTCACCTTCACTGACCGACTCGGTACCAGGAGGCATGGGAGGTGAGGGAGGCAAGTGTGGGACTGCAAAGCTTGAAGACAAATGTACAGGAGGCCTCTCCAAGTGCTCCTTAAAAGAGAGTCTTTCTCTGAGTTTGAAGTCAATGAGGATGGCAAATGTGATCAACTTCTCCAGCTCAGTTGGTATATCTCGGGCTGCTATCTCAACTTTGATAGTATCCAAGAGACCATGAGAAAAAGCAGCCATGAGGGCCTCATTGTTCCAAGCAACCTCTGCTGCCAGAGTACAGAATTCAATGGCGTAATCAGCAACAGTTCTCGTACACCATTTGATGGACATGAGGCACTTGGCAGTAGAAGCGGTGTCAGGGCTGGCTCAGCCCTTCCTTCTCTGAGCTGGCCGCTCAACTGTCGGCTAATTGCCAGCTCTCATCTCTCTCCACAGTTAACCAGCTGTTGTGGATCTGCTCATCAGTCCCGCCTACTTAAAGGTCTCCAGCTCACTCCATTCCTGCCTTCGCCTTGGTCACATCACAAGAAACCATCTCCTGCTTTCCTGTTTAAAGACTGGCTTTGCTGACATCACTTCTGGCTCCTTATCCTGCTTGCTGTTCCTCTACTTGGATCCCTGACTTCTGGCCTGTCTGATTACCCGATCTGGTTACTGAACTCTGGCTTGGCTGACTACCCAATCCGGTTATTGGACTCTGGCTATGCTTTGACTATGCTTACTCTATTTACCTTTTTATTTTTATTAATAAACAAGTGTGATTTTACTGTACTTCTGTCTCAGTCTGGTTCATGGTTTCTGACAGTAGGCGAAGGCCATGAATTCAGAAGATACAGTCAATCCACTTGTTGGTAATATTTTTTCCAGATTGGATGAGCAAGATCAATACATGGATCAGTTTGCCATGGCGTTACAAATGCCCCTGAGTCACACGGCTCACCTGGAATCCCCCACTGTGGCTGCTCCAGTACAACCTGAGTTGCAGCCCATCCCTGCTGCTGCGCCAGTCTTTGTGCAGGCACCCGCCTTGAGTATTACCTCTATAAGAGTTATGTCTTGTTCCACCCCGCTTTCCCAGTGATTTGGGGGTGATCCAGTTCAATGCAGAGGGTTTCTCAACCAAGTTGAGATATACTTTGAGATGCTGCCCCGGGTGTTTCCCATGGACAGAAGCAAAGTAGGGTTTGTGATATCTTTGCTTTCTGAGAGAGCCTTGGCCTGGGCTAACCCTCTATGGGAGATGCCAAAACCTGTTGTCTTGAGTTACCCAGAGTTTGGCGTTCCCGCTTCTGCTGCCAAGTGCCTCATGTCCATCAAACAGAGTACGAGAACTGTTGCCGACTACGCCATTGAGTTCCATACTCTGGCAGCAGAGGTTGCTTAAAACAATGAGGCCCTCGTGGCTGCTTTTTCTCATGGTCTCTCGGATTCCATCAAGAAAGAGATAGCAGCCTGAGATATACCCACTGAGCTGGAGAGCTTGATCTCGTTTGCCATCCTCATTGCCTCCAGACTCAGAGAAAGACTTTCTTTAAAGGAGCGCTTGCGGAAGCCTCCTGTACATTTGTCTCCGAGCTATGGAGTCCCACCCGTGCCTCCCTCACCTCCCATGCCTCCTGGTACAGAGTCGGTCAGTGAAGATGAACCCAAGCAATTGGGCTTCACGCGTCTCTCTGCAGATGAGAGAGCCTTTAGGAGGAGGGAGAGATTGTGCCTTTATTGTGGCCGGGCAGGTCACTTTTTGAAGTCTTGTCCTACCCATCCTGGGAACACCCGAACCTTGAGGTCCTGTCACGGACAGACCTTAGGTGGTGTTGTGTCATCCCCAGTTATCCAGAAGGATAAACCTCTGGTTTCGGTCACCCTTTCTTGGGCTAAGTCGTCTATTGAGATACAGGCTTTAATCGATTCTGGGGCTGCAGGCCTGTTCATTGATGCTGCCTTTGTATCAAAGCACTTGATTCCACTGCAGTTGCGAGACACTCCACTTGCCATTGAGGCTCTTGACGGGAGACCTCTACAGCCTGCCCATGTGACTCATGAGACGGTTCCGTTGTCCATGGCCGTAGGGGCTCTTCACCATGAGATAATCCAATTCCAAGTGATTTCCTCTCCTAAGTTTCTGCTGGTTATTGGTTATCCTTCTTTTGATTGGCTCCATGCTGAGGTTCTCTCCTGGTCACCACAATGCAGTGAAACATGCTTCCGGAAGGTAGCCAAGGTCCTGTGTACCTCTTCAATCCCTTCCCTGCCAGAGGAGTACCGTGATTTTAACGATGTCTTTGACAAAGGTCAAGCCGGTAGTTTGCCTCCACACCAGCCGTATGATTGCGCAATTGACCTTCAACCTGGTGCCACTATCCCCTCATGGCCAGGTTTACCCTTTGTCAGTCTTGGAGGATAAAGCCATGGAGGAGTATGTTGCAGATGCACTTTCTCTGGGTTTCATCCGCAAATCCTCGTCTTCTGCTGGCGCTGGTTTCTTCTTTGTGAAGAAGAGGAGTGGTGAACTGAGACCTTGTATTGATTATAGGGGTCTCAATCGTTTCACGATTAAGAATGCCTACCCAATCCCGTTGATTACAGAGTTATTTGACTGCCTCAAGGGAGCAACGGTTTTCACTAAGCTTGATCTGAGAGGGGCTTACAATCGCCTGAGGATTAAGGAGGGCGACGAGTGGAAAACTGCGTTTAATACCAGAACAGTCCATTATGAGTACCTCGTAATGCCTTTTGGCCTTTGTAACACCCTGGCAGTTTTCCAGGAATTTATTAACGATGTCCTCCGAGATTTGTTGCAGTTATGTGTGGTGGTTTATCTCAATGATATCCTCATATTTTCCAAGTCCCTGGAGAGCCACCACACCGATGTCTGTCGTGTGCTTCAGAAATTAAGAGAGAACAATCTCTATTGTAAACTGGAGAAGTGTGAGTTTCATCGGGAACAGGTTAAATTCCTGTCATTTCCACTGCTGGTTTTTCGATGGACCCAGAGAAACTTTGGGCAGTCCTACAGTAGCCTTGACCCGTGGGGTTACGTCCTCTGCAGCATTTCCTGGGTTTTGCCAACTATTATCGGAAGTTTATTCATAACTTGTCGTCTCTGGTCAAGCCCCTAACCGATATGACCAGAAAGAATGGTAACCCACAGAGTTGGTTTCTGGAGTCCATTAAGGCCTTTGAAAGTCTCAAGGCTGCCTTAGTTTCTGCTCCTGTGTTGGCACATCCTGATCCTACGTAGCCTTTTATCCTTGAGGTTGATGCTTCTGAGACTGCCGTTGGCGCTCTTCTGTCTCAAAGTCCTACCTCTGAGAGTGCTATGCATCCTTGTGGCTACTTTTCCAAGAAATTGTCACCTGCCAAGTGCAATTATGAGATTGGTGACAGAGAGCTGTTTGCAATCATTTTAGCCCTGAAAGAATGGAGACATCTCCTCAAAGGTACCACTGTGCCAGTTCTCATGCTTACTGACCTTAAGAATCTCACTGTCAGGAAAGAAGCAAGTACCAGTCTCGCCAGTATCGCTGTCTTCCTTCATACATGCGCGGTAGAGCGGCACTCCGGCGCATCCCTGGGCACAATACAGCGGAACGGATAATGCGCGTGCGCAATTCAGCGGAACGCTGAACGCGCTTACGCAAAAGCGTGCACACAACATGAGCCTCCCACTGGCCTATAAAGCCACTCTGTGCCATGACCATATTGCTGGTTTGTCTTTCAGCTCCCCATGTGTTTCCTGCTTGTGTCCTGATTCTTGATTACCAGTTGTGACCCGGATTGATCATGACATCCTCTGATCTCTTCCTACATCTGACCCTCGTCTTGCCTCTCGGACCTCTCTACTTGCTTCCTGTGTTTGACCCTCGGCTTGCCTATGGATATTGCTTCCTGTTTACAGTGATTGACCTTCAGCTTGCTCCTGGACTTTGCTATTGTCTGCAGTACTCGACCCCTGGCTTGCTCACAGACTTTGCCTCCAGTTATCTGTGTTTGACCCTCGGCCTGTTTCATGGACTTTGCTATCAGTCTCCAGTACTAAATCATCAGCCTGCTGACAGCCCTGCTAACAATCCTTTGCACTAGATTGTTTTGCCTATCTAAGAGACTCTTGCCAGTCACCGGTGTTTGACCCCCTGCCTGTTGTTGGATTAGCTGTTCGTCTTCCTTCTTGAGCTTCAGCATCTTCCAGTCCTGCTTAGCTATCTCCCTGCCGGTGACCTTCACGCAAGACCTGCCCTGCCTGCCAGTGACTCGTGCCTCTTTGTGCCCTTCACCCTCTGTACCATGGAGTGGAGTGCGCTTAGTCACAAGAGGTTACCGCTCTCAGCATCTCGGCCTCGGTGAGTACCCTTATCTGACACTCACATTCTTGTCTGAGGCTAAACGCCTCTCTCCCAGAAGGGTGCAATGGGCTCTTTTCTTGTCAAGTTTCAATTACATTGTCTCATTCTTACCTGGTACTAAGAATGTAAGAGCTGACGCCTTGTCACCACAATTTTCCTCCACTTTCAAGTTGGAGTCGGTTCCAGTTCCTATGATTCCTCCTGATCGTATTCGCACCAGTCTTACTTCTCCTTTGGGTGACAAAATTCTTTCTGCTCAGGTCGATGCTCCTCCTGAGAAACCTTGTGACTGCTGCTTTGTCAACATGTATGGTTTTCTATGGCATAGACCCAATCAAGGGACACTGGAGGGGGGAGAATAAGAAAATTAAGATCTCCCAAAATGAAACAAAATGGATCTTCCAATTAGATACCCTCCAACCTACTTGAATGAATATAGATATAGATCTTGATTGTTTTTTAACAAACTTTTAATATAGACATTTTTTGGAAATTCATTTTATCATACATGCCTAATTATATTTTCTTAAGAAAAATCTCAGGCTTCATACAGTACATATACACCTGTCATCAATATTTGTGTCCTTCCCCCACGTATATTTTAGATTTAATATTTATAAATATCCCCTTTTTTAATTTTAAATTTTTTCATTAATTTTTATTTTATTATTTATTTTTATTATCATTATTATTGTTTATTTTTTATTTTTCATTTTCATTTTACCAATATTTTTTCACATTGATATTTAATTGGTTTGGAGTCTGGGGATTTGGTTTATATCTAATTTTAAATTTTTTTAATTTTTATTTTTCTATTTTTTTATTTTAAGCCATTAAACAATAAAAACGCATTTTATATGTAATTTAATTATTTGTTATCTTATAGTAGTAAAGGCATCTGTAATGTAGGGTGATATTGCAGGAGGCTTTATCATAATGAATTGGACACATAGCTTACCAGTATACATTTTATGGGTACAGCAAAATGTAGCAATTTTAGTTAAAACAAATAATATAATGACATAAACCTAATTCTATTGAGGTGCAGACTCTGGTCAAATAAATCACATCAAAAATGGCCACGATCTATACATAAACATAGCCTCAGTGGTCTACAGTCTTCAAAATCATACCCAAAATGGCCGCCGTAATTATCATAGAGACATGCAAATTACAGAGCATTATAAATAGGGAATGAGGCAGGCACTATGCACGCTCCAGATGACGTCAGAGTGACGAAATGTGTAGGGCGGAGTCAGCATACGTCCTTGCATCGTTTCTGGCTACAGGCGCTGGTGTCATCAATATATGCTTGTTTTTATCCAATTGAGTGTGAGCACCTTTCCACTATTTGTGCAATAAACGGATTGCTACAGTATTACGCTATTGGGCTCCCTCTCTCTTTTTATGATGATTGGCATATGATGGGATCGCTTTGTAACCAACAAGAAGGACGAGATACACCTTAAATTTCTACACAGTGGCATATACTGTGGATGCCTTAAACCCCAGGAGGGGGTGAAGTATCTGGTGAGTGCAGCCATAATAGGAGCACAAATAAGGCACGCACGCTGTGATCACCCATGGGGAAGTGAATTAAATCAAATGCAGATTTTTCACTGGCACAAGAGCACTTTAATGATTTTAAATAATTTTGGACTATTGGTTTTATTAATTAATATCAGTATAGTTGGTTTCTTAGTGGCACATAGCACTTTATTGAATTTATATAAATTTGCACTATTATGTTGGTTTAGCCATTATTGGCAATCTGAAAGTTTACATGCAGGGGGATTTTTCATTTTTTTGTTTCAGATTGGTTTTTAGTTTTATTTTCATATTATTTTTCATTACATATTATTATTTCCATTTTATTTATGTTGACAAACAGGGCATGGTGAATTGTGTTCACCGTACACAAAGTATCTAAACACGCATAGATACCACTTTTTAGTTTATGGATTTGTATTATATACACTCATATTTTCAATTAATTTATTAGAATCACCATACCGGTTCAATTTATTTTTAGTTTATTTAATTTTCACAATCACGTTTGCAGGATTAATTGGGAGATCAAGCTGTCTTTAAGCAGGCACCTTTGCTTACCCTTACCCTGGGGTTTAACTAGTAGCACGTATTAGCAGGTACTCAGTAGAGTAGCACTAATTGTAATCTACCTTTTTCTCCCTCATTAACTTACTCCACTAATTGGTAACGTCAGTGATTTTAATTAACCCTCCAAATAATAACATCTGATATTAGAACAGCGCCATATCTACTTTGGTTTCTTTTACTGAGAAACCTTGTGATGACCGCTGCTTTGTCCCCCCTGGTAGGAATCAACTCGTTTGTGCCATTTCCAAACAATTCTGGTGGCCTAGTCTATGTGCTGATGTAACTGCCTTCGTAGCTGCCTGTTCCGTGTTTGCTCAGAGTAAGAGTCCACAACACCTTCCAGTGGGCCTCCTACAACCCATAGCCAATGGAGAGAGGCCCTGGACCCACCTATTTATGGATTTCATTGTGAAGTTGCCCAACTCCCAAGGCAACACAGTTATCCTTATGGTGGTTGACCAGTTCTCAAAGATGTGTCATTGTATTCCACTTAAGAAGTTGCCCACTTCTAAGGAACTGACTTCCATTTTTGCTCGGGAGATCTTTTGCTTACATGGGCTACCCAAGGTGATTGTCTCGGACAGGGGCAGTCAGTTTTTGTCCCGGTTCTGGCGAGCCTTTTGTGCACAGCTGGGAATTCAGCTTGCTTTCTTCTCTGCGTATCACCAGCAGTCTAATGGGGCCGCAGAACGAGCCAATCAGTCCTTGGAGCAATTCCTACGTTGCTATATTTCTGACCATCACAACAACTGAAATTGGAGGGGATTGGTGGAAAATTGTTAGGGACTTTAAGGAAGCCATGGTCTGGTAAGATCATGTATTTCCATCCCTAGGGACTTTAAACGACATCATGGCCTGGTAAGGTCATGGATAGCCATCCCATTAGATGGAAGAAAAAAGTATATATAAATATACAAAAAGGGTGGCACTTTGTATGAAGCAACTGGTAGCAAAAGAATAATTGGGTGAGCATAGAGGAATTTTATTGAACACTGAATTAAACATACATATTCCAGATAACATTGGTAAATAACATATGTAAAGTATTTAGGCCATTGGGCATAGTTCATGGTACATATGATAATAATGACAATGGTATGCAAACAAGCAGGGTAATAACAATGCAATGGTAATCTTTCATGGTAAAAGAATTTAAAATTCCCAGGTTCACCTCAAATTGTTAGTATATAGCAATGATTCAAAAGGATATGACCTGCAGGACCTATAGCCTCACTAAACCTGTGGGGGTACAAAATAAATAAAGGGCTTGAAATTCTTGATAAGATGAGTAGAAACACGGTGACCAGTATCTCTACGCGTTTCATGGCTTAACTGCCACTCGTCAGGAGCAAGCAAGTGTGATTTCTATAATAGAATAGTTGAGAGGGTAAAAAAAGCAATAAAAATTGTAAATCGAAAGACAAGGTTAGGGGTAGAGTGTATGATCCCCATAACCAAGGCTTACTTACTACGGTTGGGTGTGTTGATGGCGCAGTGCCCTGCAAACAGTTCAGAGGGTAACTCAACACCGGGAGCTGAGGTGGGCAGCCCCGCGGATTTGGGAGGGGCGATACCCAGGCAGGCACGGAAATTTTGGGAATGTAGGGGCACAATGTGAGCAAGGGAGGTGAAAGGAGGGAAGGGGGAGGGGGGTGGGAAAGGGGGGAAAAAAGGAGGAGAGAGAAGGGGAAAGAAGGGCGAAAAAGGGGGGGAGGGGGGAACAAGAAAGCAAAAAGGGGGGAAAGATAGGGAAAAAAGGGAGAGATAGGGGAGAAAAGGGGGAGGAAAGAGGAATGTGGGGAGAGAGACGGGGAAGGGACAAGGGAGAAGAGAGAGAAAAAAGAAAAAGGAAGGGAGGAAGAAGAAAGAAGTGGAAGAAGATAGAAGGGAAGGGGGGAAGAAAGGGGGGGGAAGAAACGGGGGGAAAGGGGGAGAGAGAGAGGTAAAGGGAAAGGGGGTGGTGAGAATATAGTGAAGGGGATGGGAGTGAGTGATGGAGCCAGGTAAGAGTAAAGGGGAGTGGGGGGAGCAAAGGAAGGACCATAAATAATGGAGGTGATAAACCTTTGCTTCTTTTGCTACCAGTTGCTTCATACAAAGTCCCACCCTTTTTGTATTTTTGTATATACTTTTTCTTTCATCACAACAACTGGTCAGACCTATTACCATGGGCAGAGTTTGCGCACAACAGTGCCTTGAATTCTGCTTCCCGATTGTCTCTGTTTATGGCGAATTATGGTTTCCAACCTTCCATGTTGCCTGACTCGTTTGTTGCGCAGAGTATTCCTGCGCTAGAGGAGCATCTCTGTGGTCTTCGTTCCACTTGGGCACAAGTCCAGGAGGCTTTGCGTCATACTAATGATGGGTACAGACTCCATGCTGACCGCAGACGCCTGCCTGCACCTTCCTACCAGGTTGGGGACAGGGTCTGGCTGTCATCTCGCAACCTCCGACTTCGGGTTCCCTCACGGAGTTCACACCTTGGTTTATTGGGCTTTCCGTATCCTTTGCAGGATTAACCCAGTGGCTTACGCATTGGACCTTCCTCCTAGTATGCCCAACTCAAATGTGTTTCATGTCTCATTATTGAAACCGTTGGTCTGCAACCGCTTTACCGTCTCGGTGCCATGTCCTCACCCTATACAGGTTGAGAACCATGAGGAGTATGAGGTACAATCCATTGTTGAATCCTGTAGGTTCCGTGGGTGCATACGGTACCTGGTACATTGGAAGGGGTACAGTCCGGAGGAACGCTCCTGGGTTTCATCCTCGGACGTACATGCTTCTGCCCTCCTCCATGATTTCCATAGACATTTTCCCCTCAAGCCCCGGGGGAGGGGTCATTGAGGAAAGGGGTACTGTCAGGGCTAGCTCAGCCCTTCCTTCTCTGAGCTGGCCGCTCAGCTGTCGGCTAATTGCCAGCTCTCATCTCTCTCCACAGTTAACCAGCTGTTGTGGATCTGCTCGTCAGTCCCGCCTACTTAAAGGTCTCCAGCTCACTTCATTCCTGCCTTCGCCTTTGTCACATCACAAGAAACCATCTCCAGCGTTCCTGTTTAAAGACGGGCTTTGCTGACATCCCTTCTGGCTCCTTATCCTGCTTGCTGTTCCTCTGCTTGGATCCCTGACTTCTGGCCTGTCTGATTACCCGATCTGGTTACTGAAGTCTGGCTTGGCTGATTACCCGATCTGGTTACTGAACTTTGGTTTGGCTGACTACCCAATCCGGTTACTGGACTCTGGCTATGCTTTGACTACACTTACTCTATTTACCTTTTTATTTTTATTAAAAAACAAGTGTGATTTTACTGTACTTCTGTCTGGTTCATGGTTTCTGACAAGCGGAGCGTGCGGGAACGTCAAATACCCTTTTAAAATAAGCCACAAACTCTGGGTAACTCAGGGCAATGGGTTTTTGCGTCTCCCATAGAGGGTTTGCCGGGGCCAAGGCTCTCTCACGAAGCAAAGATATCATGAATAGGGATGAGCCGAACACCCCTCTCTTCGGTTCGCACCAGAACATGCGAACAGGCCAAAAATTTGTTTGAACACGCGAACACCGTTAAAGTCTATGGGACACAAACATGAATAATCAAAAGTGCTAATTTTAAAGGCTTATATGCAAGTTATTGTCATAAAAAGTGTTTGGGGACTTGGGTCCTGCCCCAGGGTACATGGATCAATGCAAAAAAAAAGTTTTAAAACTGAAGTTTTTTTGGGAGCAGTGATTTTAATAATGCTTAAAGTGAAACAATAAAAGTGTAATATTCCTTTAAATTTCGTACCTGGGGGGTGTCTATAGTATGCCTGAAAAGGGGCGCATGTTTCCCGTGTTTAGAACAGTCTGACAGCAAAATGACATTTCAAAGGAAAAAAAGTCATTTAAAACTACTCGCGGCTATTAATGAATTGCCGGTCCGACAATACACATAAAAGTTCATTGATAAAAACAGCATGGGAATTCCCCACAGGGGAACCCCGAACCAAATTTTTTTAAAAAAATGGTGTGGGGGTCCCCCTAAATTCCACACCAGGCCCTTCAGGTCTGGTATGGATATTAAGGGGAATCCCAGCCAAAATTTAGAAAAAAAATGGCGTGGGGTCCCCCTCAAAATCTATACCAGACCCTTCAGGTCTGGTGTGGATTTTAAGGGGAACCCTGCGCCAAAATTTTTAAAAAAATGGCGTGGGGTCCCCCCCAAAAATCCATACCAGACCCTTATCCAAGTACGCAACCTGGAAGGCCACAGGAAAAAGAGGGGGGATGAGAGAGCGCCCCCCCTTCTGAACCGTACCAGGCCACACGCCCTCAACATTGGGAGGGTGCTTTGGGGTAGCCCCCCAAAACACCTTGTCCCCATGTTGATGGGGACAAGAGCCTCATCCCCACAACCCTTGCCCGGTGGTTGTGGGGGTCTGTGGGCGGGGGGCTTATCGGAATCTGGAAGCCCCCTTTAACAAGGGGACCCCCAGATCCCGGCCCTCCCCCTGTGTAAAATGGTAAGGGGGTACCCCTACCATTTCACAAAAAAAGTGTCAAAAATGTTAAAAATGACAAGAGACAGTTTTTGACAATTCCTTTATTTAAATGCTATGTAACGGGTGACTCCGCCCCCCTCTGACATCATGGGGAATGCCACAGGGAAATCCCTGTCAATTCCCCGTGCGTCAGAGGGGGGCGGGGTCACAAGGGTGGCCCCGCCCTCCATTATTTAAGAACCGTCAGAAGACGAGAAGCGTCACACAGTGGGAGCCTCCCATCATTGCGGATGCAGAGCGGCCCGAGAAGAAGAAGGGAAGAAGATGTCACGGAGGAAGATGTCGAATGAGAACACCAGAGGAAGAGTCAGGAGAACCAGAAGAAGAAGATGGAGGAAGGAACCGAAGGAAGATAGAGGACAGAATATAGAAGAAAGAAGATAGAAGAAAGAAGAAGCATTTAAATAAAGGAATTGTCAAAAACTGTCTCTTGATTCTGATAAGCCCCCCACCCGCAGACCCCCACAACCACCGGGCAAGGGTTGTGGGGATGAGGCCCTTGTCCCCATCAACATGGGGACAAGGTGTTTTGGGGGCTGGTATGGTTCAGGAGGGGGGGCACTCTCTCGTCCCCCCCTCTTTTCCTGGGTCTGGTATAGATTTTGAGGGGGGCCCCACGCCATTGCTTTTTTTTTGGCCGGGGTTCCCCTTAATATCCATACCAGACCTGAAGGGCCTGGTATGGAATTTAGGGGGACCCCCACGTCATTTTTTTTTTTGGTTTGGGGTTCCCCTGTGGGGAATTCCCATGCCGTTTTTATCAATGAACTTTTATGTGTATTGTCGGACCGGCAATTCATTAATAGCCGCAAGTAGTTTTAAATAACTTTTTTCCTTTGAAATGTCATTTTGCTGTCAGACTGTTCTAAACATGGGAAACATGCGCCCCTTTACAGGCATACTATAGACACCCCACAGGTAGGAAATTTAAAGGAATATTACACTTTTATTGTTTCACTTTAAGCATTATTAAAACCACTGCTCCCGAAAAAACGTCCGTTTTTAAAACTTTTTTTTGCATTGATCCATGTCCCCTGGGGCAGGACCCAGGTCCTCAAACACTTTTAATACCATGCATATAAGCCTTTAAAATTAGCACTTTTGATTTCTCCCATAGACTTTTAAGGGGTGTTCCGCGGCTTTCGAATTTGCCGCGAACACCCCAAATTGTTCGTTGTTCAGCGAAGTGGCGAAAAGCCGATGTTCGAGTCGAACATGAGTTCGACTCGAACTCTAAGCTCATCCCTAATCATGAACCTGCTTTGCTTCTGTCCATGGGAAATGCCTGGGGCAGAATCTCAAAGTATATCTCAACCTGGTTGAGAAACCCTCTGCATTGGACTGGATCAGCCCCAAATCGCTGGCGAAGTGGATCGGAACCAGATATACCTCTTATAGAGGTAATTCTCGAGGTGGGTGCCTGCACAGAGACTGGAGCAGCAGCAGGGACAGCCTGCAACACAGGTTGTACCAGAGCAGCCACAGTGGGAGATTCCAGGTGAGCTGTGCGACTCAGGAGCATCTGTAAGGCAATGGCAAAATGATTCATGTGGTAAACCTGCTCATCCAATCTGGAAAAAATATTACCAACAAGTGGATTGACTGCATCTTCTAAATTCATGGCCTTTGCCTACAGTGAGAAACCATGAATCAGACCGATACAGAAGTACAGTTAAATCACACTTGTTTAATAATAAAAGTAAATAGAATAAATGTAGTCAAAACAGCCAAAGTTAGGTAACTGGAACTGATAGACAAGCCAGAAGGTCAGGAAGCCAGGAATCAGCATAGTGGAACAGCAAGCAGGATCTGAAATCAGAAGGAACGTCAGCCAAGCAAGTCTTTAACAGGCATGCAGGAGAGAATCTCTGTGATGTTGACCAGGCGAAGGCAGAGATCTGGGACTGGACGGCTTAAGTAAATAGGACTGATGAGCAGGATATCATCAACAAGTGAGTCACTTGGAAAGATAGGAGCTGGCAATTAACCAACAGCTGAGCGGCCAGCTCAGAGAAGGAAGGGCTGAGCCCAGCCCTGACAGTCCCTGTGTTATACTCCCAAGCAGTTAATGAAATGATAAACATCAAAATTAATGAATGTGTCTAAAGTGTTAAGTGCCTACTGTATACACTGGTGTGTACTGGTGCTGACAATACACATATACAAAAAAAAGTAGATTTACTGTGATCATAAATAGTCCATTCTTCAATCCCCATTTTTTTTTAAATTAAAGTGACAGGTGCTCTTCAAATCCGTGCCTTAGTGATCTATACACATAAAAAGAATTTTTATTTTTTTTATTTTTTGACTATTTGGAATAACTAATGGACTGTATATGATCACAGAATATCTATTAATTTTTCACAAAATTATTTTTAATTTAAAGTTTTTTGGGATTGAAGAATGGACTATATATGATCACAGTAAGTCTACTTTTTTTTTTTGCATATGCTTATTGGCAGCACCAGTACACACCAGTGTATACATTAGGCACTTGACACTTTAGACACATTCATTAATTTTGGTGTTTATCATTTCATTAACTGCTTGGGAGTATAACATAGGGATACACAGATTGTTACACAGTGGTATGCGATACTGCACCTTAGAACAGCGCCATGCCTACCTCTTTCCATTTACACTCTCAGATAATAGAACCTAATGTTTATTTCAAGATAAAACCTGCCTGGTCTCTCCTTCTTATATTGTGACCTTACCAAGCTGCTTACATACTGTCCAGCCACTAAATATTATTTGTGGCTATCGTTCTCATGTAATACACCAGAATGTTTATTTCAAGATAAAACCTGCCTAATCTCTCCCTTTAATGTTGTAGCCTAACCAAGCTTCTTGCTGTTCATCTGTTGAACAATGTTTTGTAGCTATTTTCTCTCAGATAATACGCTTTCATTTTTTTTTTGGAGGGGATGGAGGGGGATGCCTTTTCCCCTCTTTTTGCTGCCTAGTTGAGTGTTTGCATACTGTCCTTACTATGTCCAAGTTTTGCCAAACACATATCTGAAGTCTATGTTTTGAATATTGTAGGAATGATTGGGGATGGGGGAATGTGGGGTTGTGGTTTTTAATTGTTTTTGTGCACTCTGTTTTGACATTTTACAACTGTATTAAACTTCTAAAACAATAGTAAGTGGTACTGTGAAAGGAAGACTCACAAGATATACTACTGAACAGTTTGCCACTGCCAATTTGCAAGAAATTCAAAGCTTTAACTTTATTTTTGTAATTCTAAACTTCCCCATAGCTTTTAGATCTGTTGCGGTTGCTACTTTCACCAGTTAGTTTAGGCATATTACCACTTGATAAACAAAAACAGATGTTACAGGCAAAACACAATTAAAGTGACTAGTTACGTTGTCTGCTTTCTCCCACTGTCTATGAAATGGTACATTTTTCTGCGTTTCATATAAAACACTTATGCCGCGTACACACGAGTGGACTTTCCAGCAGAAAAGGTCAGATGGAACAAATCCGTCGGACATTCCGATCGTGTGTGGGCTTCATCAGACCTTTTCTGTCGAAAAATCTGACGGACCTTAGAAATAGAACATGTTTCAAATCTTTCCGACGGACTTGATTCCTATCGAAAAAAACGTTCGTCTGTATTCTAGTCCGACGGACCAAAAACAACACAAGGGCAGCTATTAGCTACTAGCTATTAAACTTCCTTTTCTAGTCCGGTCGTACGTCATCACGTTCGAAATGATCAGACTTTGGTGGAATCATGTGTAGGCAAGTCCGTTTCGTCATAACTCCGTTGAAAAATCCCTCGGAGTTCAGTTCGACGAGAAGTCCGCTTGTGTGTACGCGGCATTCCTTATGCTCAAATGGGCATTTAAAGAGTGATATCACTGTACATAGCCCCTAACCAGCGGAGAGAATTGCAGTACATACAGGTTCTTCCTGCTTCAGCGATAAACATGTTAGCAACATTTGCTTTACCATCTTTCAAATTTAGGTTTAAGTGTCTATTATATGGAATATTCCCAGAAAACCAAACCATTAAATAATTCAAGAAACTAGATAAAAAATTACCTACAAACACAATATATTATGCTATTAACATGAAATCTCAGTCACTGGGAGTGTTTTAATATGTGTATGTAAGTCCCTGAGTTCAATTGTCTTTTTTTGGAGCAATAACTATTTAGAATCCTTGATTGTTTTTCTTGACCCTGTTTAACTGATTGAGTTTGAGAAGTTTGGGTTTGTATGATTGTACAACTGCACAGGATTTATGAATATGATAAGATATGGCGATCTGCACATATATTGGATTTAAGCAGCAGATTTGACTCACTTCACATTATAAATAGCACATTTAACTTCACAAGGTGATGCTCACTTGACTTTAAATAAACCACTAAAAGCTATTAGTTAAAAGAGAATCTTCTTTGAAATGTAATTTTCTCTGAAAGAACTATGGGAACATCAGCCAGTGTAGAACAGGTATTGAGTCTGGAGTTCTTGCTTGACATGGTGCTGGCTCTCTTCTTATGATGGTGAAAGTAATTTCTAATGTGAAAACGGAATTTGTCATGCAGCGAGGCATAGATAAAGGGGTTGTAGCATGCAGAACTCATCGCAATAAGATGGCAGGACACCTGTATGATATTAATGTAGTCCTTATCTAGGATGGTAAACTCTTCATCAACATCCCGGATGAGATTGACTACCTGTAGAGGCAGCCAGCATATGGCAAAGGCCATGACTGAAATGAAAAGCATTCGGAAGGTCTTTTGCTTTTTTTTAGCCCATTTATCTTGGTTGTGGCTTGCAGCCCCTGGAACATTCCTCCTCCTGAGATGATAGGCAATAGCGCAGTAGGAAATAGTGACAGCAGATAATGGAAGCATATAAGTCAGCAGCAGCATTGTACATGAATAAAGAAGCCTCTGTTTTTCTTGGTGTTTCCAGATTTCCTCACAAATGATCATGTCATGGCCAGCATCTTTTAGGTCAAGATAATGAGTATGCATAGATGTTGGCAAAGAAATTCCAATAGAGATCATCCAGAGTGCAGTGACAATATAAGCACATGATTTACATCCTATTCTTCTTCGAATAGGGTAGACAACTACAACATAGCGGTCTACAGCAATGGCAGTCAGAGATAACACAGATACAAATACAGTTGCAGCTTGCATTAATGTGACAAAATGGCACATGAATTCTCCAAACAACCATCCATGAAGTTCAAATGCATAGGAAGCAGTCAGTGGGACACAGAAAATACACATCACCAGGTCTGCTGCTGCCAGGTTTCCAATGAGAAAATTAGTAGTGTTGTGAAGCTTTTCAGTGAAAGCAATAAGAAGGATTAAAACACTGTTTCCCAAGCAAGCCACAGTCACTAATATTGCATATAGGGGAATGAAAAGAGGTTTTAAATCAAAGAGCAGATCCAGACCGGAGAACACTTGTGATACATTCTTGAAGGACTCATTAAATGATTTGTCTGACATCCTGGCGACACTTGTCAAAGTGCTGCTGCATTTCTGAAACAAAAAAAAAAACATTCAAAATATATTTTCTTCATCATCATAACACTAGATCACTATTACCTATGTAAAAATATATAGGATCGATCGCGCTAATCAAACAAATGTAATAAATTCTGATTAAAAATAATAAACAGTCCACAAGTGTTGTGATAAGTTATAAAACTTCTTGTATCGATCGCCACCATCCACCACCTTGTAGTGATCTTAAACATCAGTGCCTTCACCAACAGCTGAAAAACTCGCTTACCAGCTCCTGTGGACCCCCATTACAAAGGGTTGTTTGTACTTGTGGCTTTAACTCAGCCAAGGCCTTTCCCCAGATCCGGATACTCTCCTACACAGGTTCACCACTTGACACCATGTTACATGGGAGAATTTCTTCAAAAAACCAGAATGCTCCACATGGTGTAAAATCCTTTTAAAATGTATTGTAATTTAAAATATTGCAACATCAGCTGATTACATGCGTCTTAGGTTTAGTGTGTCGGCAGACACACAAACAAACAGAACCCATCATTCTAGGACATGTGTAGGATTGGTGACATCAGCGCGTCGCTCCTCCCTATGCGTTTTGTCATAGGTTGACATTGTCCAGGGGCATGGCGACACGCTGAGTCATCACATTTTATACATTGCACAGATAGCCAAGCCTCGATCTGAATCACTACATTACAAATAACACACAGATAACCAGGCCTCAATCTGAGCCTCGGTCAGCCATATTTTTAGTGAAAATAAGCCTCATTATGATATGCAAAGTACAGAGAGGGGATCCATGATGCACGCTGAATTTAGATAACAATCAGCGTGGTCAAAAAGGACCAACCACTCTCAAACTACACAATATCCCAACTATTCCTTATTAAAAATGAATTATTCAAAAAGATTTTTTTATAATAAATATGAGTTGTATAGAAAATCTACAGACCTCTAATGCTAGTTGGAACAAACTGGATCATATCCCAACCTCACACTTTTTACATAAAAAGGAGAAGGGGAGGGGTAACAAGAGGGGGGAAGGGGGAAATCTTAATATATTTACATAGTTTCACATCCATCCAGTTCATTTTCCATACGATATCTCACCAAAATAAATTAAAAATTCCATATCAGGATTCACTTTGTGATTTGTACATTGCTCTGTTTGGGGATGCCACTATTGCTCTAATAATAAAACTTTTAATAAGATTCAATCCATAAAAATATATATATATTAGCTACATAGATTCCAAAGCTTACAAAGCTAACTCTTGTGCATCATGCTCGGCATCTTAAAACTCCTGCCGCTCTGGTTCAGAGGAATGCAAATCAAAACCCTGGTGTAACTTCTGCAAATTCTGCTAGACTACTAAAAATCTTCAGAGTATTGGTTATAAGAATATTATCCACTTCTTTTGCATTATTATGTTTGCTGTTGCAATGTACAGGCAAGCACTGCACAGTATACAGTAAATTCTATTACACAAACTCCATCCTAAACCCAAACCTAAACAGTCTTGCGAATAAACAAAAAGTTAACCCAAAACTTTTTCTTAAACATTTTGAATAGAGTGTTATAGCCCATGTTGGGTGTTTTCTGCTCTCCAAGGGCTCCAATAATGAGCTTCTCTCTCATTTTCTGTGTCAATGAAAATCTGCAATAGGGACACATGCAATACAAAGCTGATGGAGGTTCTAGCTTTCTCCTACTCTTAAAAATAATATTTCTTCAACTTTTGTCACTAATATAGTAAGTCTCTTTAAGGGACTAAGGCCCCTTTCACACTGGGGCAGGAGGTGCGTCGGTGGTAAAGCGCCTACTATTAGTGGCGCTTTACTGTCATTGTATTCGGACGCTAGCGGGGCGGTTTTACCCCCCGCTGGCAGCTGAGAAAGGGTTAAAAACCACCGCAAAGCGCCTCTGCGGAGGCGCTTTGTCATCGGTATAGCCGCGCTTCCACATTGATTTCAATGGGCAGGAGCGGTGTATACACCGCTCCTTCATCGCTCCGAAGATGCTGCTAACAGGACTTTTTCTCCCTTCCTGCTAGCGCACCGCTCCAGGGGCTTTCACATTGGAGAGAAGGCTGTTTCGGGTCGGTTTGCAGGCGCTATTTTTACCGCAACAGCGCCTGCAAACTGCCCCAGTGTGAAAGGGGTCTAAGAGCAGTAAAAATCTATAAGGGGTCTGTAGAATTTTGCGACACATTATATTTGATAGATGTCTAAATGTGATTGCAGGCATTATGGATGGTGAGCCAACCAGCTACTTTAAGAGGCTGATTTTATTGTATCACACAAGAGCATCAAAATTATTAAAAAAGAGATGCAAAAGAAAAACAAATTGCAGTTTAATGTAGGTTTAAACAAAAATACACAAAATAAAAAGAAAAGTTGAAAGAATATGTAATCTATGTAAACTATGTTATAGATTATGTCATGTGCTAGCAAGAGAAAAAACTGCCTAAGGCCTCATGTACACGGGGCAGTTGACAGCTAATAAATGACAGTGAAAAACCTCCATTTAACACGTGCTAAGTTTAGCAACAGTTATTAGCAGTTGAAGTTAGAAGCTTTTTTAACCACTTCAATACAGGGCACTTTCCCCCCTTCCTGCCCAAGCCAATTTTCAGTGCTGTCGCTGTTTAAATGACAATTGCGCGGTCATGCTACGTTGTACCTAAACAAAATTTGTATCATTTTCTTCCCACAAATAGAGATTTCTTTTGGTGGTATTTGATCACCTCTTTTTCTCCTTCACTGATGGGCACTGATGAGGCTGCACTGCCTGGCATTGATAAGGTGGCACTGATGAGCACGGATGAGGTGGCACCGATGAGGTGGCACTGATGAGCATTGATGATGGGCACTGATATGTGACACTGATAGGTGGCACTGATATGAAGCACTGATGGGCACTCATAGGCGGCACAGATGGGCAATCATAGGTGGCACAGATGGGCACTAAATGGGGGCACTGATGGGTACTTATTGGTGGTACTGATGGGCACTGATAAGCGGCACTGATAGGTATGGATGGGCACTGATGGGTGGCACTGATATGCAGCATTGATGGGCACTCATAGGCGGCACAGATGGGCAATCATAGGTGGCACAGATGGGCACTAAATGGGGGCACTGATGGGTACTTATTGGTGGTACTGATGGGCACTGATAAGCGGCACTGAAAGGTATGGATGGGCACTGATGGGTGGCACTGATATGCAGCACTGATGGGCACTCATAGGCGGCACAGATGGACACTAAAAGGGGGCACAGATGGGTACTTATGGGGAGCACTGATGGGCACTGATGGACACTGATAAATGGTACTGATTGACATCACTGATTAGAAGGCACTGGCAGGTATTGCTGGTGGGCACTGATTGGCGTCATGTGTGGGCACACATTACCACCCATGGCCACCAGGGATGCCATACCTGGTGGTCATCAGTGGTGGCCATCCTTGGTGGTCCTGGGTGGGCATCTGAGGGGGGTTGCACTGATAAACAATCAGTGCAGACCCCCCTTTCAGAGGAGCAGCCGATCGTCTCTCCTATACTCGCGTCTGTCTTTTTAGACTTAGAGATTTGAGCAGAAAATAATAAGCTGGTCACCAGCACCTTTTTTAAACCAACCGATCGCAACTCATATATACCAAAAGACAGTTGCCACCATAAGACCTGGCTTGAATCAGTGCCTCAAAGTCAGGCCATCAGATTGAGACGTAACTGTACTAAGATCAGTGATTTTGACATACAAGTACCCCTTTTAAGAAGTAGATTAATTGAAAAAGGCTACAATGTAGCAACCCTGGACAAGGAAATGAGTCAAGTAAGGAACCTTAATAGGGACTCCCTAGTAGTTGATAAAATAAAACAAAATGAATCTCAAAAATGTAAGTGGTCTTTTATTACATCCTTTTCCAGACAACACTACCACATAAAAAAGATCTTTAAAAAACACTGGTCTGTACTAAAAAATGACCGAGTTCAAGGTCCATTACTTCCTGATTAGGGATGAGCCGAACACCCTCCGGTTCGGTTCGCACCAGAACCTGCGAACGGACCGAAAATTTGCACAAACGTTAGAACCCCATTGACGTCTATGGGACTCGAACGTTCAAAATCAAAAGTGCTCATTTTAAAGGCTAATTTGCATGGTATTGTCCTAAAAAGGGTTTGGGGACCTGGGTCCTGCCCCAGGGGACATGTATTGATGCAAAAAAAACTTTTAAAAACAGACGTTTTTTGGGGAGCAGTGATTTTAGTGATGCTTAAAGTAAAAAAAAAGTGAAATATTCCTTTAAATATTGTACCTGGGGGGTGTCTATAGTATGCCTGTAAAGTGGTGCGTGTTTCCCGTGCTTAGAACAGTCCCTGCACAAAATGTCATTTTTAAAGGAAAAAAAGTCATTTAAAACTGCTTGCGGCTTTAATGTATTGTCAGGTCCTGGCAATATGGATGAAAATCAGTGAGACAAACGGCATGGGTACCCCCCAGTCCATTACCAGGCCATTTGGGTCTTGTATGGATATTAAGGGGAACCCCGCACCCAAATTAAAAAAGGAAACAGCAGTATACAGTAGACATGTGCACACTGAAATATTTTGTTTCGGAATTTCGTTTTCGTCCAAAAAATAAATTTATTTAGTTACTCCCGAAATTCGTTTTTATTTATTTAGTTTTTCGTTAAAAATTGCATTCGTCCGAAAATCCAAATTAAGGTCGAATCTGTCATTGAAGGCTTATGGTGTCTGTCGAATGTTCAAAGAAGATTCGACGGAGCAGCTAAACTGTAGGACGCCGTATAGTTTACCTGCTCCGTCTAATCTTCTTAGAACTTTCAACAGACACCATAAGCCAAAGTACGTGTGTACTTAGTTCTAGCTATTTTACTGCTCCTCCTCTTTGGTTACAATCAGCCAATAACATTCATCATCATCATTATTTTTATTTATCTTTTCTCCCCTACGTTGAATCTTTTCTCCCCTACGTCGAATCTTTTCTCCCCTTCATCAAATCTTTTCTCTCTATGTCGAATCTTTTCTCCCCTACGTCGAATCTTTTCTCCCCTACGTCGAATCTTTTCTCTCTATGTAGAATAATCTTGGACTAATAGAGCTAAGGTTAGGCACATTCGACCACAGGTTCGATGGACACAGATCACTATTGTCATCATCATGTCGAATCTCCTATCTATATCGAACTGTTGTAGCAACGAAAACGAAAATAAAGCATTTGTTTATGTCGGATCTTTCGTTTTTTGGATTCTGCACTTTCGTTATCGTTTGTTAAAACGATAACGAAAATACCTGAAATTCGGAAGAAAATGCATTCGGACGAAAACGAATGCACATGTCTAGTATACAGGCTCTGTACTCTGAACAGCAGTATACAGGCGGTGCAAACAAGACAGGGACTGTAGGTTTGTTGTTAAGTAGAATCTGTTTGTAATTTTGAACTGGTACATTTTTAACGTGTTTAGCTCCAGCCAAAAAATCTATTTTAAGCTTTTTGGAAAACATAGGGAAGGGTTATCACCCCTGTGACATTTGTTTTGCTGTCTGTGCTCCTCTTCAGAAGATTTCACCTCACTTTTTGTCCCAATGACAAATGTTTTTTGAAAATTTGGGTTTTTTTGTGAAACAAGGATTGGTGATAAAGCATCAGTGGAAAGGAGAAATGTTTTTCCCATATTAACTTATACAGGAGAGAATTTCCCTTCCTAGGGGTAGATTTCATCTCACTTCCTGTTGTCTCCTTCCGTTTGCAAGTAGGAGTCATTTGTAAGTTGGATGTTTGAAAGTAGGGGCCTGCCCTATATACTCAGAAGAAATTTGGGCCTTAGGTGTTGTTGTGGCCACAACACTGTAAGCCCTCACAGGGCCCTGCTGTGAAATATTAGATCAAGAATTGTAATTACATGCCCCCGTTGAACAGGGGCAGAAAAATTGGGCCTTTGGTGGTGGTGGTGTTGCTGGTGCCACAACACTGTAAGTCCTCACTCACTCTTGGTGGGTACTTATTGGTGGTACTGATGGGCACTGATAAGCGGCACTGATAGGTGAGCACTGATGAGCATGGATGGGCACTGATGGGTGGCACTGATATGCAGCACTGATGGGCACTCATAGGCGGCACAGATGGACACTAAAAGGGGGCACAGATGGGTACTTATGGGGGGCACTGATGGGCACTGATGGACACTGATAGATGGTACTGATTGACATCACTGATTAGAAGGCACTGGCAGGTATTGCTGGTGGGCACTGATTGGCATCATGTGTGGGCACACATTGCCACCCATGGCCACCAGGGATGCCATACCTGGTGGTCATCAGTGGTGGCCATCCTTGGTGGTCCTGGGTGGGCATCTGAGGGGGGTTGCAGAAACAGGCCCTGCTGTGAAATATTAGATCAAGGATTGTAATTACATGCCCCTGTTGAACAGGGGCTGAAAAATTGGGCCTTAGGCACTGGTGCCACAACACTGCAACCCCTCACAGATACTCTAGTTAGAACGCAGGAACGAGCCCTGCTGCAAAGTATTGCATCAAAAATTGTAATTACACGCCCCTGTTAAACAGGGGCTGAAAAATTGGGCCTTAGGCACTGGTGCTGGTGCCACAACACTGCAACCCCTCACAGATACTCTAGTTGGAACGCAGGACCGAGCCCTGCTACAAAGTATTGCATCAAAAATTGTAATTGCACGCCCCTGTTGAACAGGGGCAGAAAAATTGGGCCTTTGGTGGTGGTGCTGGTGCCACAACACTGTAAGTCCTCACTCGCTCTGGGTGGGCGCAGAAACAGGCCCTGCTGTGAAATATTAGATCAAGAATTGCAATTACATGCCCATGTTGAACAGGGACTGAAAAATTGGGCCTTAGGCATTGGTGCTGGTGCAACAAACACTGCAACCCCTCACAGATACTCTAATTGGAACGCAGGAACGAGCCCTGCTGCAAAGTATTGCATCAAAAATTGTAATTAAACGCCCCTGTTAAACAGGGGCTAAAAAATTGGGCCTTAGGCACTGGTGGCGGCGCCCAGAACCAAAAATGTTCTTACAAGATATCAGCGTGATCATTGAGGAGGAAGAGGATAATTACTCAGGATAGTCACTCAGCATCAGCATAGGCAATCTTTGAAGGGATCTGAGATTTCAAAAAAAATTATTCGGTTACATCAGCATCAGGTGCTTGATAGCTGGTGGTGATCCAAGACTGATTCATTTTTATGAAGGTCAGTCGATCGACCGAGTCGGTGGACAGACGCACCCTGTGATCGGTTACAAAGCCTCCAGCAGCACTGAATGTGCGTTCCGAAAGAACGCTGGATGCAGGACAGGCCAGTAGCTCAATTGCATACTGTGAAAGCTCTGGCCAGTGATCCATCCTCAAGACCCAGTAACCCCGAGGATTTTCGGTGGGAAAGTCAGATCTTGCCCCTAGGTATTCCTGCACCATGTAAAACAGACGCTGGCGATGGTTGCTGGAACCGATCATACCTTGGGGCTGCGGACTAAAAAATTGTCAAGGAGGGTTGCCAGCCAGTATGGGTCCTTCTCCTTGATACCACGAATACGAGGATCCTTACGCAGGCTTTGCAGGATCAGGGAGGCCATGCAGCGTAGGTTTGCTGAGGCATTCGGTCCGGAGTCCTCTGGGTCACTAAGGATGACATGGTCCGCAGCCACCTCCTCCCAGCCACATACAAGTCCATGTGTTTCTTGGGACTGATCCCTTAAAGACTGCTGCTGATGCTGAGTGCCAGGCTCCACCTCCATACTGACACAATCCTCCTCCTCCTCCTCCTCTTCCTGTGTGATCAGCGGGCATGCAGAAACACTGTCTGGATAAAGGGGGCCTTGAGAGCTAAGGAAGTCCTCCTCTTCCTGCCTCTGTTCTGCCTCAAGTGCCCTGTCCATTATTCCACGCAGCCTGTGCTCCAACAGGTGGACAAGGGGGACAGTATCACTGATGCATGCACTGTCACTGCTCACCATCCTCGTGGCCTCCTCAAATGGTGACAGGACAGTGCATGCATCCCTGATCATGACCCACTGGCGTGGGGAAAAAAAACAAGCTCCCCTGACCCTGTCCTGGTGCCATAGTCGCACAGGTACTCATTGATGGCCCTCTGCTGCGTGTGCAGCCGCTGCAGCATGGCCAACGTTGAGTTCCACCTGGTGGGCATGTCACAGATTAGGGGGTTCTTGGGCAGGTTAAACTCCTTTTGGAGGTCTGCCAGCCGAGAACTGGCATTATATGACTGACGGAAATGCACACAGACTTTCCTGGCCTGCCTCAGGACATCCTGTAAGCCCGGGTACCTGCCCAAGAACCGCTGCACCACCAAGTTAAGGACGTGAGCCAAACAGGGCACATGGGACATTTGTCCCTGTCAGAGGGCAGAGAGGAGGTTGGTGCCATTGTCGCAAACCACCATTCCTGCCTTAAGTTGGCGTGGCGTCAATCACCTCTGAACCTGCCCCTGCAGAGCTGACAGAACCTCTGCCCCAATGGGGCTCCTGTCCCCCAAGCACACCAGCTCAAGCACCGCATGGCATCTTTTGGCCTGCATACTTGCGTAGCCCCTTGAACGGCTATGGAGCACCGCTGGTTCCGAGGACAAAGCACAGGAAGAGGCCATGGAGGAAGAAGAAGAGGAGGGGGTGGAGGAGAGAGGTGTGTCACAATCATTAGTAGCGGCATTTTGGAGGCACAACCTCCAACACTACTGCACCTTGTCCTGCATCCTTCCCAGCTGCCAGCAGAGTCACCCAATGCGCCGTGAAACTTAGGTAACGTCCCTGTCCATGCCTGCTGGACCATGAGTCAGCGGTAATATGCACCTTATCGCTGACCGCCCTGTCCAGCAAGGCATGGACATTGCCTTCCACATGCTGGTAGAGAGCCGGAATCGCCTTCCGTGAGAAAAAGTGGCGTTTGGGTACCTGCCACTGATGAACCGCACATTCCACAAACTCACGGAAGGGGGCAGAGTCTACCAACTGAAAAGGCAGCAGTTGAATTGCTAGCAATTTTGACAAGCTAGCATTCAACCGCTGGGCATGTGGATGGCTAGGAGCAAACTTCTTTCGGCGGTGCAGCAGCTGGGGCAGGGAAATTTGCCTGGTACAATCTGACGTTGGTGTACCGAAAGCAGATTGCCCACAAGTACTTGGCTGTGACACACCTAATTCTACACCTTCATTCCTCTCAGTGCAGGTCTCAGAGAGGACTGAAGGTATAGTGGGGTTGGAGATCTCAGCTGATGAGGAGCAAGGAGAGGTCCTCTTTGTTCTTTGGTGTGGGTCTCTTAGATACGCTTGCAAACGAACTGCATGGTAGGTCAACATATGTCTGGTCAAGCATGTGGTGCCCAAGTGGGAGATGTTTTGGCCACGCGAGATACGCTTGAGACATATGTTGCAAATAGCAGCAGTGCGATCTGATGCACTCGTCTCAAAAAAGGCCCACACCAAAGAACTTTTGGAATAACGCGCAGAGATAGCAACGCCCTGCACATGCAGAGCTTTGGGGTGTGATGCAGTCAGTGTGCTGCCCTTAGGCTGGCCCCTGGAGGGCATCCTGCCTCATTAGTGATGTGCCTCCTCCTCCTCCTCCTCTCTCCTATCAGGCACCCATGTTGAGTCAGTGACCTCATCATACCCTCCCTCCTCATCACTGGAGCAAACCTGGCAGTATGCTGCAGCAGGGGGAGCATGACCGCCAGATTGCTGTCCTTCTTGGGCACCCCCTCTGTCCGTGCTCACGTTACTGCCTTCATCTAGCTCAGTATCATCATCAGAGCCTTCTAAACGCTGGGCATGCTCCTGGAGCATGTATCCAACACTGTGGTCAAACAGTTCGAGGGACTCCTTAGGAGGACATGGTGGGGCTAGGGAAGGCGTCACTGATGCCATTGAGCCGAGGGAAGAGGCTGCGTTGGCAGCTGCTTTGCCAGACAAAGTACCCTGAGCATGGGTGAGAGAGGATGAGGACAGCTTGGTCATCCACTCGACCAAGTCTTCCGCATGTTGCGGCTCAACACGGCCAGCTGCCAAAAAAAGGCCAAGCGTGCCCCACGGCCACGTGCTGATGAGGATGCACCGTCTCCACGACCAACACTGTTGCCTTTAGACACAGAGCCTGCTTGCCCTCTTTTATTGGCTTGTGACTGTCTGCCTCTCCCTGTTGGCCTTCCAGACATACTAATGGCCTGTAGCTGCACTAAGCTGGGATATATATATATATATATATATATATATATATATATATATATATATATACTGTATATATATATATATATATATATATATATATATATATATATATATATACTGATACTGCAGCTAGCAAAATTAACTGCCTGCCTGTAGTATGAGAACACCACCAACCTTCTACAGGTAGGTTTAGCTGAACACTGTGCAGAGCTCGCAAAAAACTAACTTGTAGCTTATTTAGCTGCCTGCGGTAGTGATAGGATCAGGAAAACACCACCAACCTTCTACAGGTAGCTTTAGCTGAACACTGTGCAGAGCTCGCAAAAAACTAACTTGTAGGTTATTTAGCTGCCTGCGGTAGTGATACGATCAGGAAAACACCACCAACCTTCTACAGGTAGCGTTAGGTGAACACTGTGCAGAGCTTGCAAAAAAATAACTTGTAGCTTATTTAGCTGCCTGCAGTAGTGATAGGATCAGGAAAACACCACCAACCTTCTACAGGTAGCTTTAGGTGAACACTGTGCAGAGCTCACAAAAAACTAACTTGTAGCTTATTTAGCTGCCTGCGGTAGTGATAGGATCAGGAAAACACCACCAACCTTCTACAGGTAGCTTTAGCTGAACACTGTGCAGAGCTCGCACTACACTAACTTGTAGTTTTAGCTGAACACTGTGAGGAGAACGCACTACACTAACTTGTAGTTTTAGCTGAACACTGTTCAGAGGACGCACTACACTAACTTGTAGCTTTAGCTGAACACTGTGCAGAGGTCGCACTACACTAACTTGTAGTTTTAGCTGAACACTGTGAGGAGGACGCACTACACTAACTTGTAGCTTTAGCTGAACACTGTGAGGAGGACGCACTACGCTAACTTGTAGTTTTAGCTGAACACTGTGCAGAGGTCACACTAAACTAACTTGTAGCTTTAACTGAACACTGTGAGGAGGACGCACTACACTAATTGTAAATAGTCTAGCTGCCTGACTGTGGTACTAATAGGATCAAAAGAACACCAGCAATTTTCTTCAGGTAGCTGTAAATACTGTAACAAGACAAGCCTGCCTGTCAGTAGGAAGATAACAGGAACAGATCTAGCTAAACTGAATACAGTGTATATATATATATATATATATATATACAACACCTGGGATGCATATATATACTCAATACACTGTAAGTGCTGCTAACTCACTGATTGACCTACCTAATCTATCTAACTTAAATCAAATGACACTGTCTCTCTGTCCATCTCTTTCAACGCCGAAACACACACTACACAGGGCCACCCTGCAGGCGGCCTTATGTAGTGTGGGGCGTGTACTAAATCCCCTGAGCCATAATTGGCCAAAGCCTCCTAGGCTTTGGCCAATTACGGCTCTCTGTTCAGACGGCGCTGTGGTTGGCCAAGCATGCGGGTCATAGTGCATGCTTGGCCAATCATCAGCCAGCAATGCACTGCGATGCCGTGACGCCCCACACGAATTTGGCGTGAACGGCCCATATCGTTCGCAATTTGGCAAACAGGCGAACAGACGATGTTCGAGTCGAACATGGGTTCGACTCAAACACGAAGCTCATCCCTATTCCTGATAAACCAGGAATTATTTTTAGAGGGCTATCTTCCCTACAAATGAGCATAGCTATCAATATTCTGGATCCTCCCAAAAGAACACGTGTTTTGCACAACTTAGCGGGATATTATCCATGTAAAAAGTGCGTAGTATGCCAAATCAATACTAGTGATAAAACAGAAATCATGTTCTTTTTGCTCTACTACTATGGGCAGAACCTTCCTTCCTTACAAATGACCGTAGCTCTCAATATTCTGGATCCTCCAAAAAGAACAACTTTTTTCCACAACTTAGTGGGATATTATCCATGTAAAAAGTGCGCAGTATGCCAAATCAATACTAGTGGTAATCAGAAATCATGTTCTTTTCGCTCTACTTCTATGGGCAGAACATATTCCATCAAACATTTCATTACATGCACAACTAAGAATGTTGTGTATCTCAACACCTGTTCTATGTGGCAAGCAATGTTTGGAGATAACAACAACTTTCCCAGTACGTGTGAATGAACACATTAATAGTATAAAAAAAAAGGCAAAAGAGAACACACAATACTTAAACACTTTTTACACTGCCACAATAGAAACCTCATGGGTACTTCTTTTGTGGCGATAGATAGGAGAGGAGGATCTACAAAAAGGGGTGTTTCCCAGATGGAGGTTAGAAGAACCTATGAATTAAAGTCTTATGTCCCCCACGGTATGAACGTGCACTGAGTTATAAATGCTTTTATTAATAATTTTTGATAAGTCCTATATGTTTCCTTATCTGTTTATTGCTAGGATTTTTGATGTCTTTTACTGATTACTGCATATTTGATTTATGCCTATTCACTTGAGGTTGATTTAGACATCACTATTTTGGGGTCTTGTGAAGCACTGGTGAACTCCATGCTCAAGAGGGTTAAGGCAGTGCTGGAAAATAATGGTGGCCACACTTTGGGCCCAATTTGGACATTTTCACTTAGGGTTGTACTCACTTTTGTTGCCAGCGGTTTAGACATTCATTAATGGCTGTGTGTTGAGTTATTTTGAGGGGACAGCAAATTTACACTGTTATACAAGCTGTACACTCACTACATTACATTGTAGCAAAGTGTCATTTCTTCAGTGTTGTCACATGAAAAGATATAATAAAATATTTACAAAAATGTGAGGGGTGTACTCACTTTTGTGAGATTGTGTGTGTATATATGTATGTGTGTGTGTGTATATATGTATGTGTGTGTATATATATGTATGTGTGTGTGTGTGTGTATATATATATGTATGTGTGTGTGTGTATATATATGTGTGTATATATATGTATATGTGTGTGTATATATATATGTATGTGTGTGTATATATGTATGTGTGTGTGTGTGTGTGTGTGTGTGTGTATTATCTATTTGACAGATTCTTTATAGTCTGAGCAACATTGTATGTTGTATGTTCTAAACTTGTATTATGAACAAGATAGATATATATATTACATATATATATATTACATATACAGTGGGGATGGAAAGTATGGTACGGAAAGTATTCAGAACCCCTTTAAATTTTTCACTCTTTGTTATATTGCAGCCATTTGCTAAAATCATTTAAGTTCATTTTTTTCCCTCATTAATGTACACACACAGCACCCCATATTGACAGAAAAACACAGAATTTTTGACATTTTTGCAGATTTATTAAAAAAGAAAAACTAAAATATCACATGGTCCTAAGTATTCAGGCCCTTTGCTGAGTATTTAATAGAAGCACCCTTTTGATCTAATACAGCCATGAGTCTTTTTGGGAAAGATGCAACAAGTTTTTCACACCTGGATTTGGAGATCCTCTGCCATTCCTCCTTGCAGATCCTCTCCAGTTCTGTCAGGTTGGATGGTAAACATTAGTGGACAGCCATTTTTAGGTCTCAGAAGAAATGGACAGCACCTGAGTTAAATATATGAGTGTCACAGCAAAGGGTCTGAATACTGATATGTGATATTGCAGTTTTTCTTTTTTAATAAATCGGCAAAAATGTCAACAATTCTGTGTTTTTCTGTCAATATGGGGTGCTGTGTGTACATTGAGGAAAAAAAAATTACCTTAAATGATTTTAGCAAATGATTGCAATATAACAAGGAGTGAAAAATTTAATGAGGGTCTGAATACTTTCCGTCCCCACTGTATATATAAATACACACTGTAGATATAATTAGTTATAACTGAGAACATACTGGCACACACTAATCCTGACTACCCAGCTATACTATTGATTATTAATGATTATATTTAAAAAAAAGATATTTCCCTATTTCATTTCCAAATCTTAACTGCATAACAATGTAGCTATTTTAGTCCAAGAATACCTCTGACCCATGACCTCCAGTTATAGGATTTCATACATAAACAGTTGTTATGAAGCTGACACACCTAATGCTAACTTTGGTAAATCTAACCTTACTTTGCTGGGAACCTAAGGATAGAGTTAAAAACACAATTTACCATGCAAGAGCTTGTCTTGATTTGTTATAGGCCGAATTAATAAAATAAATCTTCAGGTTCTACTCTCTGCAAAAAAAATCCATTTGCTAGACATACACTTTAATTTTTCAGATTTTTATGCTGGTTCTCATTGGTTCAGTGAGCATGCCAAGTTTTTTTTAACTGGTTATGATAAGTTAATTTTTGCAATGCCCAAAAACGTTTGTCTTCTTCTAGATGTGGCTTTAGGCCGGGTTCACACTAGTGCGACAAACGCTCCGACATTGGGAGCTCATGTCGCATGACGTGTGAAAATCAATATTTCCCTATGGGAGCCGTCCTAACTGCATGGGGGTCCCCCCCAAATCCATACCAGACCCTTATCTGAGCACGCAGCCCACTGCACATTTAACACAGTAAAGTTCAGAGCGTTACTGCACATTTAGCGCACTATACTTCTCTGCATTGCTGCACGTTTAGTGCACTATACCTCTGTGCATTGCTGCACATTTATACGTAGTATATATAATCATAAATGTAAACATCCCTTGTAATAGAAAAAGCATGACAGGACCTCCTAAATATGAGATCTAGGGTCAAAAAGATCTCAGATCTCATATTTACACTAAAATGTTTGACGTCACTTCCACCAGTCAATGCTATAGAGCCAAGCAGGGGCCATCTTCCCCTTACTCGGCTCAATGCCAAACGCAGGAGAGGACACGATCATCTTCTCCACTGTCGGTGGGTCCGGTAAGTGGCAGAGACGCCCGGAGTGCGGCGGAAGGGGGGTATACTTCTGTGCATTGCTGCACGTTTAACGCATTATATTTCAGTGCGTTATGCGCCGCTTAACATAGTATATTTTAGTGCGTTACTGCACGTTGAATGCAGTATGCTTCTGTATGTTACTGCACGTTTAACACAGTATAGTTCAGTGCATTAGTGCACGTTTAATGCAGTATATTTCAGTGAATTATGAATCGTTTTAAACGCAATATATATTTTGCAGTGCGTTACTGTACGTTTAACACAGTATATTTCAGTGCGTTGTGTGCCGTTTAACGCAGTATATTTCAGTACGTTAGTACATGTTTAATGCAGTATAATTTAGTGCGTTAGTGCATGTTTAATGCAGTATATTTCAGTGTGTTACTGCACATTGAATGCAGTATACTTCTGTATGTTACTGCACGTTTAACACAGTATAATTGAGTGCATTAGTGCACATTAAATGAAGTATATTTCAGTGCATTACATGTGGTTTAGCGCAGTATATTTCAGCGCGTTACTGCACATTTACCACAGTATATTGTAGTGTGTCTGTTGTAAAATATTGGGGTGATTAGGTTCAAGTGCTGCATGCAGATTTCCAGAAACGTACCACTTCAGACTGCGTTTTTAGGGCATGGCAGCCCACTTTTGTTTAAAGGTAACGAAAAAGTTCAAACAAACAGTAATCTTCCCTCGCATGGGGTTCCAACATCACTGTATGAACACAAACTTTAGCCTCCTTGCTTACTCACAAGCTTCATGCTGTTCTGTCGTGGGCCACATCTACCTGCTACAGATGTGCATGCACAGGCTGCCTCCTGCAGCCTTAGGGTCCTTTCACACGGGACGGATTCGTGATGATCCGCCCCGTGAACATCTGCTTGCTCAGTGGGGATCGCTCTGTTGATCCGCACTGAGCCAGAGGATGACAGGATGGTCCCTGCACACTGTGCAGGGACCACCCTGTCAGATCTCCTTTCTCCCCTATGGGGGGATCGGATGAACAAGGACCGTCTGTCCGTGTTCATCCGATCCGCTTTGCAGACGGATAGAAATATAGGATTTTCCTCCTTCTGCAGAATTGGACCATAGCGGGGATGGCAGAGTGGATTTGCCTTTAATAAACCCCAAAAGACCTAAAGTGAGGTGTACACAACAAAGCACTAGAGTGCAATTTGCCTAATGGGGACACTAGTTAGATTGACCTGTGTGTCCCCAAGGAGAGACATTGGTAGGATTTTACCCTCACTTCCTGTTTGACTATGTGACAGGAAGTAAAGGCAATTTTCAGAAAGAGGAAACAAAGCCCAACCTAAAAAAGACAAGCAGGGGTTCTAACACTCACTTGGTTTCCCTCAAATGCCCACAATTAGAATAGGATTGTCTTGAGCTCGATTTTAGCTCAGTGCTTCGAGTACCCTCAAAAGGCCATGTTTGCAGGTTTTCCTTCATCTTGCCCAGGTGCTTTAAATCACAGTCAATGGCTTGGTATTTTGAACAGCTATTTTAGCTAAGATAAATTCCCAAAACCTGTCCTGTCATGGGTAATTAAGGACTGAGGCTGTGAATCACTGCGCTAAAATGGAAAATTGAATACTTACCGCTCTGTAATTTTCCTTTTCTGGCGACTATACATGGCAGCATACGCACAATCCATGCATATTCTACCTTGAAGGCATCAGGAATGTAACTTAGACAAATCACACCTTTTTTTGTTTTGCCATGCCAATCAGCCTAGTTAAGCTGCAGCTGGGAAATATGTTGCATGAAAATTAACAAAACACATAAAACTAAAAATTTGCTACAAATTTTATTGATCAACAAAACAGGATTTGGAAAAAAGAAAGGAAAGCAAAAAACACATGTATGTTAATTTGAGACACTAACAGAATATAGTTTTGAGGTCTGACCATTTTGCAGAGGAAATTAACAGGAGTGTGCCCACAAACGGACATCTATTAAGGATTTAAACATTAGTCACAACATCTTGAGGAAGATTTTGCAAAATAATACAGCACAGACAATTAAATCAAAGTGAAACAACCTACTAATGACACACATTGACAGCATCAAAAAATATTTCTGGGGAAAATATCCCCCCCACCCAAAAAAATACAATAAACCAAAGTAAAAAAAACTTGCTCTAAAACAAAAATGCAAGTTCACCCAATGTAGAGACAGAACTTCAAAGTGGGTACACCTGTTAAGGATGTCCTTAACCCAAAAAACACACTCTCTAAGCATGCCCAGAAACATCCAAGTGCTGTTCACACACAAAAAAAAGAAAAAATGCAAAGTCCCTGAGCATGCCCAGACCAACTCAAATGTAGCTAGCACAAAATAAGCCACCCCCTGTCCAAAATTAATCATCATCCAGCATGTTACAAAATTACAGATGGGACAAACACTCCCCGGTCCAGGGGGGCAAACAAAGAGCCTAACATGGGCAAAAGTTATACAACAAATACCATTACAGTCTATGGAAACTGACTTGTTAACTTTGCTAGCCCCCACTTGGCTGGCTTATCTTCTAGTTATTGGTCTTAAAATGGGTATGGGGGCCCAGGTCCCACCCTAAGGAACATATATCAATGTCACCAATTTGGTCAACCCCAAAAATGAAACAAGGAGTAGTGCCTTTAAAAATGCAAAATTGCATAAAAGCTAGTAACTTGGGGGGGGGGGGGTTACTCTGCCTGTAAAGTTGTGCATCTGTAACATGTATCCAAAATGCTGCTCCAAAGATGTACGGCTTTAGAGAAAAGTTACAAATCTACATTGCAGCTGCAAGATTTTAACACAAAACAAAAAATAGCCTGCCCCCGCCCCCCAATACATACAAGGTTATTTAGGTCTGTTAAGACTTAAAATGAGAACCCCCATGCGAAAAATCCCACCCGAACTCAAAAAATATTGTGCCCCTCCCACATACTAACAAACCCCTAGCCAAACACACAGCAAGCCAGCCATGAAAGGGGGGTGGATGCTTGGGGGCCAGAGGGACCACAAGTCAACCAGCTTGTTCTCATATTCAAGGGGACAAGGGCCTCTTCCACACAACCCTAGGCTGGGGTTGTGGGGGGCTGCAGACAGGGGGCTTAACGGAATGTGGAAAGCCCCTTTAAACTAGTGGGTACAAGGTGCTTTGTGGTTGGTATTGTGCTGAGCCCAACATGCCCCAAAGGCAGCCACCTATGTTGAGTGCATGTGGCCTTGTATGGTTCAGGAGGGGGTTGGGTGATCGCCCTTATCGCCCCTTTCCTAGCTGGCCCTGTTGTATGCTCTGAAAAAGGATGTGGTTTGGATTGGTGAAGGCAGCTCCCAGCCTTTGGAGAATGGAGAGGTATGTGTAGTTCCCCTTTAACTGCTTGCCACCCATCATATGACGGCGAGGCGGCATGGCTCTCGTTCTGGGAGGGCATCATATGACGCCCTGCGCTTTAAACAGGGAATGCGTGCGATCGTGTGCGCGCATCCCTGTACCCTCGGTGGGGGCGTGTCACGCAGACACCGCTCGCCACCGAGGGGGGTAAACAGCCATTGGGCATGGCTGTTTACCACGTGATGAAGTCACGGGCGATGACAGCTGGTACCGCCCCATTGTGCACATCGGTGTCGGCGTGTTCCCGGGAACACAGCTCATCACCGACGATGGTAAACAGCCATTGGCCGGCGGCTGTTTACCACGTGATCGGCTGTGATCCATTCACAGCCGATCACTAAATGTAAACACAGAGCGGTAACTACCTGTTACCAGCTCTTCTCTCTTCACACACCGTTTCCAGTGTGAGGAGAGAAGAGCTAGGAGCAGTGAGTTACCACTCTGTGTCTGTATTGTACTGCACAAGCACAACACTAGTCCCATCACCCCCCCAATTGTCATCTGTCACCCAACAGTCACCACAGTCACCCCATAAAGTGCACCTGTCACATAAGACTGCCATCAGTGACCGTCAGCGGTGCACCTGTCAGCCATCACCCATCAGTGACCGTCAGTCGTCACCTGTCAGCTATCACCCATCACCCATCAGTGACCATCAGCCGTCACCCATCACCCATCACCCATCACTCATCAGTGACGTCAGCCATTACCCGTCACCCATCGCTGACCGTCAGCCATTACCCGTCACCCATCAGTGACCGTCAGCTGTCACCTGTCAGCCATTACCTGTCACCCATCAGTGACGTCAGCCATTACCCATCACCCGTCAGTGACCATCAGCCATTACCCGTCACCCATCAGTGACGTCACCCATCAGTGACCATCAGCCATCACCCGTGACCCATCAGTGACCATCAGCCATCACCCATCAGTGACGTCAGCGATTACCCGTCGCCCATCAGTGACGTCAGCGATTGCCCATCACCCAACAGTGACGTCAGCCATTACCCACCACCCATCAGTGACCATCAGTGGTGCACCCATCACCCATCAGTGACTGTGGCCTGTCACCCGTCTGTGACCATTACCCGTCAGTGACCATCACCTGTCACCATCCATGGCCTGTCACCCATCAGTGACCATCGCCTGTCACACCATCATCACCTATCAGTGAACGTCACCTGCCACCCATCTAACAGCCCATCAGTGACCGTCACCTGCCACCTGTCACACAACCATCAATGTCATGTCCAAAAGATTATACACCAGTGAGGAGGTGTTCCAGATCCTCTCCATGACTGATGAGAGCAACGGTGAGTTCTCATCAGATTCCAATTCTGATTCCGAATCAAATTCGGCATTTGAACCCAATAGTGAATTGGCAAATGATTTGGAGGAAGAATGGGTCCCTCCTAAAAGGGTACGGCACTCTGGAAACCAGGATTATATTCCAAGGCCCAGTACAGCGCTGCTGCCAGCAATAGGCCCCAAGAACAAATTCCCAGGCCCAGTACCAGCGCTGCCACCAGCGATAGGCCCAGAGAACAAATGCCCAGTACCAGCGCTGCCGCCAGCGATAGGCCCCCGGAACAAATGCCCAGACCCAGTACCAGTGCTGCCACATCACGCCTGAGTACCAGCACAGGAAATTCAATTCCCCCAACTACTGGAGTGTCACATCCCCCAAGAGCCAGGGCCTCTACATTTATGCCAGATGGTCTTGCCAACCCAACATGGCTGCCATCCGACTCGGGATCACCAATTATTCCCCCATTCACAGCACAGCCAGGTGTGCAGGCCAACACCCAAAATTTCACAGCGATTGATTTTTTTTTTTATCTGTTTTTGCCCGACACTTTGCTGCAATTCATTGTGGACCAAACAAATTTATATGCCCAGCAATATATTGTCAACAACCCCCAATCTTCCTATGCCCGTCCATTTGAGTGGAGAGATCTGAATTTGGAGGAGTTCAAATTGTTTATGGGCCTCACCCTAAACATGGAGCTTACAAAAAAAAATGAAGGACATGCCTATTGGTCCACCAACCCTATCCACAACATGCCAATTTATTTTGCCGTAATGGCCAGGTCCTGATACGAAATGATAATGCGCTTTCTTCATTTTAGCGACAACACCCAGTGTCCTCCCTGCAATCATCCAAATTACGACAAATTATATAAACTTCGCCCACTGATAAATTTCTTTCCCCAACAATTTGCAGAATTTTATGTCCCCGATAAGAATATATGTGTCGATGAGTCCCTGGTACCCTTTTTAGGCCGGCTAGGAATAAAGCAATATATTCCTAGCAAAAGGGCCAGATACGGAGTAAAATTATACAAGCTCTGTGAGAGAGCCACGGGATATTTGTATGCGTTCCGCATATATGAAGGAAAAGATTCCCAGCTCCAGCCCCCTGAGTGCCCGGCCTACATGGGCACAACTGGAATGATTGTATAGGACTTGGCATACCCACTTCTGAACAAAGGATATCACATATACCTCGACAATTTCTACACTGGCCTGCCCCTTTTCAAAAACCTATACATTGCAAAAACCCTGGCCTGCTGAACCTCCAGAAAAAATAGGAAGGGCTTCCCACAATCTCTAGCAAACAAAAGCTGCGAAGGGGGGAAAGAGCAGCATTGAGATGCAACGAAGTGCTGGCCTTGAGGTGGAAGGATAAAAGGGATGTGCACATGATGTCCACCATCCATGACGACACTACAATTGAGGTTCAAAGAAGAAGAGGTCTCATTGAAAAGCCAGTATGTGTCCCAGATTATAATCTCTACATGGGGGGGTGGATTTCAATGATCAAATGATTCAGCCCTATTTGTTGATAAGGAGGTCCCGATTCTGGTACAAGAAGGTAGCAATTTATCTCATACATTTGGCAGTTTATAATTCTTATGTAGTCTACACCAAATCCACAGAAAGCCCCCCCTCCTACAATTCATAGAAGAAGTTGTTACGCCCCTCATCTATCACCAAATACCCCCCCCGAAGACCTTCGCTTTGAGGCTGTTTGCCGACTTCATGACTGCCACTTCCCCTTCAACATTCCACCATCTGAAGCAGGCCGAAGACGGCAAAAAAAATGCTGCGTGTGGACCAAAAGAGGATTTCGAAAAGATACCAGCTACCATTGTCCCCAGTGTCCCTCCCAACCTGGCCTTTGCATTGGTGAATGCTTCCAACTTTATCATACATCCCTAAAATATTAGGCCATATTTTTAGCCATTTCCCCATTTTCATCATCTGTGCTGACCATTTTCCATGCTTCCCCAAATAACCATGCCTTTGCCTTCCATGTTAACTGACCCTGGTCTGTTTTTTGACTATGCCTTTGCCTACCATTTGGACTGCTGCCATGTGAACTGACACTGGCGTGTTTTGTTACTATGCCTCTGCCTACCATTTGGACTGCCTCCACGTGAACCGACCCTGGCCTGTTTTATCAACTACGCTACTGCTCACCACTTGGACTGCTTGCACGTGAACTGACCCTGGCCTGTTTTATGGACTATGCTTTTGCCTACCGCTTGGACTGATCTGTTGCCCTGTTACTGTAGTACACAGGGGTCTCTTATATGTGAGGAGCTCCAGAATTGTTTTTCCGGATGGAAAAAACTATTTTTTTTTGTTTTCTCCGGGTTTCGGAATTCCAGATTAGGGTCTGGAGTCCGGAGGCTTCATAGAGATTCGGGTGGGTCGAAGCTTCTACCCCTGTGCCCCTGAGCACAGGTCTTACCTGATTGCAGCCCTCAGCCTGATGCTGACTTACTGCCATCATGCCTCTGACTGCCGCATGAATGGACCACACCGCTACATGGACTATGCAAATAATTAGCTGTAGCAAGAGGCAGTATGTTTATGAAGGGCTGGAGAGCGGTACAATGAGTGTCTGCTGGTAACAGTGTACCAGGACCAATATTATGGTTGTGCTGGCTGTCTCTGCCTGGACAATTTCTATGGACTGTGCTGTGCTAACAATATCCTTGTGCTGACTATAGACAATATTCCTGCCTGCTGCCTGGATAATTACTATTGCTGTTGCTAAGCACATCCCTGCCTGCTGCCTGGACCAGTGCTCTCCTCTGCGGATACTACTAAAAGCACAGGTAATGCTTTTTTTTTTACCCTTTCCACAATATAATTTATTTTGGATTGTAATTCTTGGTATGTACATGCTATGTGTTAGAAATATGAATGTTAGAAATATGAAGGGCCTTCAAAAATGATAGGTTGCCAGGAAATTATATATGTCATTTATGCTCCTAGAATGCCTGATGGTACTACTTGGATGTTGGGCCTCTGTATGTGGACAGACTGTATAAAAGGCTCACACATGTGGTATCGCCATACTCAGGAGGAGTAGCATAATGTATTTTGGGGTGTCATCTTTGCTATGTACATGCTATGTGTTGAAAATATCTGATAAATTGTCAACTTTGTGTAAAAAAAAATGCGTTTTCATTTTTTTTCCACATTTTCCAAAAACTTCTGGAAAAAAATTAACCATTCAAAAGACTCATTATGCCTCATAGATTATACGTTGGGGTGTTTGGAGTCATTTTGGGGGCAATTCCCTTGTCCTGGTGCTCCAGGGCCTTCAAAAGTGTAATAGGTGGTTGAGAAATGAGATCATCATTTATGCTTGTAGAACGCCTGAAGATGCTACTTAACCACTTGAGGTCCGGGCCATAGCATAATGACTGCTACAGCGCGGACCTCAATCTCCGGGAGGACGTCATATGACATCCTCCCCTTTCCTCGTTCCCTGTGCGCGCTCACGTGCGCGCATCGGGGAAATTCTGTGCTGGCCGTGTCCCTTGGACACAGCCAGTCACAGATCGCGGTAAACGGCCAATCACAGCGGCCGTTTACAGCGCGATCGCCGGTTCCAATGAGAGATGATCTCAAATGTAAACATATGAGATCATCTCTCATTGCCGTCTCTCTCTCCTCACACAGAGACCGTGTGTGAGGAGAAAGAGGATACTGCAGCGATCTGTGCCTTGTGTGAGTTCTATCACAGTTTTACTTGCTGTAAAAGTGCCCAAACAGTGCCCAAACAGTGCCCAAACAGTGCTCAAACAGGATCTGTGCCAGTCAGTGACCACCTGTGCCAATCGGTGACCACCTGTGCCAATCAGTGCCCACCTGTGCCAATCTGTGCTCACCTGTGCCCACCTGTGACAATCTGTGCTCACCTGTGCCCACCTGTGCCCATCTGTGCCATTGGTGATCAGTGTCCAGACATCTGCAATCAGTGCCCACCTGTGCCACCTCATCAGTGCCCACCTGTGCCACCTCAGCAGTGCCCACCTGTGCCACCTCATCTGTGCCCATCTGTGCCACCTCATCGGTGCCCACCTGTGCCAATCAGTGCCAATCAGTGCACATCTGTGCAATCAGTGCACATCTGTGCCGCCTCATCAGTGGCCATCTGTGCTGCCTCATCGGTGCCCACCTGTGCCACCTCATAAGTGCCCATCTGTGCCGCCTCATCAGTGCCCATCTGTGCCGCCACATCTGTGCCACCTCATAAGTGCACATCTGTGCCACCTCATCAGTGCAATCAATCAGCGCTCAACTGTTCCGCCCCATCAGTGCCCATCTGTGCCACCTCAGTGCCCATTTGTGCCACCTCAGTGCCCATCTGTGCCATCTCATCAGTGCCACCTCATCAGTGCATATCTGTGCCGTAAATCAGTCCCCATCTGTGCCGCCTCAGTGCACATCTGTGCAATCAATCAGTGCCTATCTGTGCAGCTTCATCAGTGCCTATCTGTGCAGCTTCATCAGTGCCCATCTGTGCAGCTTCATCAGTGCCCATCTGTGCCGCTTCATCAGTGCCCATCTGTGCCACTTCATCAGTGCCCATCTGTGCCGCTTCATCAGTGCCCATCTGTGTAATCGGTGCACATCTGTGCAGCCTCATCAGTGCACATCTGTGCAGCCTCATTAGTACCGCCTCATCAGTGCACATCTGTTCCGCCTCATCAGTGCACATCTATTCCACCTCATCAGTGCCCCTCTGTGCCACCTCATCAGTGCCCCTCTGTGCCACCTCAGTGCCCATCTGTGCTCATCAGTACCGCCTCATCAGTGCCGGCTTAGCACACACCTGTGAAGTCGCATCATCACCAGCAAGCATGTCCAAAAGAGTTTTTTCCGCCGAGGAGGCATACCAGATTCTTTCCCAGGCCGACGAGAGCAACGGGGAGCTCTCTTGTTCGGATTCCATTTCAAACTCCGATTCTGAGTCGGACGTCAATTATGAGCCAGTCCTCAGTAGTGGAACACTGAGTGACTCAGAGGAGGAAGAAATTCGGCCTGCCAAACGAAGGCGTTCTAGTGTGGAGGCAGTGGCATCCACCAGCACCGCAGTGCCTTCCACCAGCACCGCAGTGCCTTCCACCAGCACCGCAGTACCTCCGCAAAAAAGGCCAAGGACTAATGCCAGCCTTCCCTATGCCCTTCAAAACCCCTTGTGGCTTTCTCCTAATTCAGGAGAAGCCAACATTCCCCCTTTCACTGCCCAGCCAGGAGTCCAGGTGGACATGGAAAATTTTTCCCCAATCAATTTTTTTGATTTAATTTTTACAGAGGACATGCTGTCAACAATTGTGGCCCAGTGCAACCTTTATGCACAGCAATTTATTCTAAATAACCCAACGTCCTATTATGCCCGTCCCTACGAGTGGAGAGACCTAACGGTGGAGGAGTTGAAGGTTTTTTTAGGCCTCACATTTGCTATGGGACTCACCAAAAAAAACACCTTGAATTCCTATTGGTCAACCCTCCCCATCCACCACATGCCAATCTTCTCCAAGGTAATGCCCAGAACCAGATACCAAATGATAATGAGGTTCCTTCATTTTAATGATAACACCCAGTGCCCTCCCCGAAATGACCCAAATTATGACAGGCTTTTCAAAATTCGACCAATATTAAATTATTTTTCTGAATTATTCCCCCAGCTGTTTACCCCGGACCAACATATATGTGTGGATGAGTCCCTTGTGAAATTTAGTGGCAGGCTTAAAATTAAGCAATTTATCTCCAGCAATAGGGCCCGCTATGGGGTGAAGGTGTACAAACTATGTGACCGAGTCACAGGGTACATCTATGCCTTCAAAGTGTACGAAGGGAAGGACACCCAGCTGCAACCCCCTAATTGCCCGGACTACTTGGGATCAAGCGGGAAAATTGTTTGGGACCTGATATACCCTCTACTGGAAAAAGGCTACCACCTGTACGTAGATAACTTCTACACATCTCTGCCCCTGTTCCACAACCTTCACAGGAAGAAGACGCCTGCATGTGGAACCATAAAAAGGAACCGGAAGGGCTTTCCTCAAAGTCTTGTCAATAAGAGGTTGAGGAAAGGAGAAACGGCAAGCCTGCGGAACAAGGAGATTTTGGCAGTGAAGTGGAGGGACAGAAGAGATGTCTATATGTTATCTTCAATCCACAATGATACCTTCGTAGAAATCCCTAGAAGAAATGGCCCCATTCAAAAACCAAAATGCGTTTATGAATATAATTTGTACATGGGGGGAGTCGACTTCAATGACCAAATGATGGAACCATACCTTGTCACAAGACGGTCATACCATTGGTATAAGAAGGTCGCAATTTATTTTTTTCAATTGGCCATATACAACTCATATGTAATTTACCGTAACTCCACCCAAAACCCCAAACGCTTCCTTGGCTACCAAGAGGAAATTTACACCGCCCTTATATTCCCGAACGGCCCCCCAGAAACCATCCGATCTGATGTTCTTAGTCGACTCTCCGAGCGCCACTTTCCAGATAGACTCCCTCCCAGACCAACAGGCCAACGACGTCAAAAAAGATGTAAGGTGTGTACCAGAGCAGGAGTCAGAAGAGATACATCTTATTACTGTGCCCAATGCCCTTCCGAACCAGGCCTCTGCATAAGTGAATGCTTTCGCCGTTACCATACTTCACTAAATTATTAGTGAAGTATGGTAACATAATCCTCAGTTCCTGCCTTCACACACCTTCACACCCCTTATGCCACTACCTGCTCTGTAACTGACCCTGGCTTGTTATTTGACCACGCTTCTGCCTGCCGATTCTGTACTTACTGCTGCCTGATCTGGAACTGACCCTGGACTGTTATTCGACCATGCTTCTGCCTAACGATTCTGAACATAACGCTGCCTGATCTGGAACTGACCCTGGACTGTTATTCGACCATGCTTCTGCCTAACGATTCTGTACATACCTCTGCCTGATCTGGAACTGACCTTGGACTGTTTGACCATGATATTTGCCTGCCTCTTGGACTGATCTTGTACCCTGAAACTGGACTAGTGGGATTCAACACAGGGGTCTCACATATGTGAGGGGCTCCAGAATTGTTTTTCTGGATGAAGAAAACAATTTTTTTTGTTTTCTCATTCCTAGATTAGGGTCTGGAGACTCGGAGGCTTCAAAGAGATTTGGGTGGGAGAAGCCTCTACCCCTGTCCCCATTCTGTCCTGAATGAGGCCCTACTGCTGCCTGTAGGACTTACTGCCATTATGTCCCTGCCTGTCGCACTGACCACACCACATGGACCTGCCTACTACCAGGATCAATATTTATGGCACTTCTGACAATATCTCTGCCTGCACTAACCCTGGACTGTATATGGACAGTATCCCTGCCTGCTGCCTGGACAATTGTGTTTGCCGTTGCTGACCAAGTCCCTGCCTGCTGCCTGGACCAGTGCTATCCTCCTGTGTACAACTGCGCTACTACAACCACAGGTAATCTTTTGTTTACACTTTGCTTGTCCTGTATTTTGGGGTGTAATTCTTGGTATGTGCATGCTATGTGTTCCTGGAACACCTGACGGTGTTCCTTGCATGTTGGATCTCTGTATGTGGTCAGGCTGTGTAGAAGTCTGACACATGTGGTATCGCCATACTCAGGAGGTCATTTTGTGGGTGTTTCTATTGTCCTGGTGCTCCAGGGCCTTCAAAAGTGTAATAGGTGGTTGAGAAATGAGATGTGTAATTTTTGCTCCTAGAACACCTGATGGTGCTCCCCTGCATGTTGGGCCTCTGTATGTGGCCAGGCAGTGAAAAAGTTCCACACATGTGGTATTGTAATACTCAGGAGGAGTAGCAGAATGTATTTTGGGGTGTCATTTTTGCTATCTAAATGCTATGTGTTGGAAATATCTTATAAACGTACAACTTTGTGTAAAAAAAAAATGCGTTTTCATTTTTTTCCACATTTTCCAAAAACTTCTGGAAAAAAATGAACCATTCAAAAGTCTCATTATGCCTCATAGATTATACGTTGGGGTGTTAGCTTTCTAAAATGGGGTCATTTTGTGGGTGTTTCTATTGTCCTGATGCTCCAGGGCCTTCAAAAGTGTAATAGGTGGTTGAGAAATGAGATGTGTAATTTGTGCTCCTAGAACACCTGATGGTGCTCCCTGCATGTTGGGCCTCAGTATGTGGCCAAGCAGTGAAAAAGTCCCACACATGTGATATTGTAATACTCAGGAGGAGTAGCAGAATGTATTTTGGGGTGTCATTTTTGCTATCTAAATGCTATGTGTTGGAAATATCTTATAAACATACAACTTTGTGTAAAAAAAAATGCGTTTTCATTTTTTTCCACATTTTCCAAAAACTTCTGGAAAAAAATGAACCGTTCAAAAGACTCCTTAGGCCTCATAGATTATACGTTGGGGTGTTAGCTTTCCAAAATGGGGTCATTTTGTAGGTGTTTCCATTGTCCTGGTGCTCCAGGGCCTTCAAAAGTGTAATAGGTGGTTGAGAAATGAGATGTGTAATTTTTGCTCCTAGAACACCTGATGGTGCTCCCCTGCATGTTGGGCCTCTGTATGTGGCCAGGCAGTGAAAAAGTCCCACACATGTGGTATCGTAATACTCAGGAGGAATAGCAGAATGTATTTTGGGGTGTCATTTTTGCTATCTAAATGCTATGTGTTGGAAATATCTTATAAACTTACAACTTTGTGTAAAAAAAAAATGCGTTTTCATTTTTTTCCACATTTTCCAAAAACTTCTGGAAAAAAATGAACCGTTCAAAAGACTCATTAGGCCTCATAGATTATACGTTGGGGTGTTAGCTTTCCAAAATGGTGTCATTTTGTGGGTGTTTCCATTGTCCTGGTGCTCCAGGGCCTTCAAAAGTGTAATAGGTGGTTGAGAAATGAGATGTGTAATTTTTGCTCCTAGAACACCTGATGGTGCGCCCCTGCATGTTGGGCCTCTGTATGTGGCCAGGCAGTGAAAAAGTCCCACACATGTGGTATCGTAATACTCAGGAGGAATAGCAGAATGTATTTTGGGGTGTCATTTTTGCTATCTAAATGCTATGTGTTGGAAATATCTTATAAACCTACAACTTTGTGTAAAAAAAAAAATGCGTTTTCATTTTTTTCCACATTTTCCAAAAACTTCTGGAAAAAAATGAACCGTTCAAAAGACTCATTAGGCCTCATAGATTATACGTTGGGGTGTTAGCTTTCCAAAATGGTGTCATTTTGTGGGTGTTTCCATTGTCCTGGTGCTCCAGGGCCTTCAAAAGTGTAATAGGTGGTTGAGAAATGAGATGTGTAATTTTTGCTCCTAGAACACCTGATGGTGCTCCCCTGCATGTTGGGCCTCTGTATGTGGCCAGGCAGTGAAAAAGTCCCACACATGTGGTATCGTAATACTCAGGAGGAATAGCAGAATGTATTTTGGGGTGTCATTTTTGCTATCTAAATGCTATGTGTTGGAAATATCTTATAAACGTACAACTTTGTGTAAAAAAAAAATGCGTTTTCATTTTTTTTCCACATTTTCCAAAAACTTCTGGAAAAAAATGAACCGTGCAAAAGACTCATTAGGCCTCATAGATTATACGTTGGGGTGTTAGCTTTCCAAAATGGTGTCATTTTGTGGGTGTTTCCATTGTCCTGGTGCTCCAGGGCCTTCAAAAGTGTAATAGGTGGTTGAGAAATGAGATGTGTAATTTATGCTCCTAGAACACCTGATGGCGCTCCCTGCATGTTGGGCCTCTGTATGTGCCCAGGCAGTGAAAAAATCCCACACATGTGGTATTGTTATACTCAGGAGGAGTAGCAGAATGTGTTTTGGGGTGTAATTTGTGGTATGCACATGCCATGTGAGAGAAATAAGTTATTACAATGACAATTTTGTGAAAAAATAAAAATAAAAAAATAAAAATCTTAATATTGCAAAGAATTGTGGGAAAAAATTACAACTTCAAATAACTCACCATGCCTCTTACTAAATACCTTGAAATGTCTACTTTCCAAAAAGGGGTCATTTGGGGGGCATTTGTACTTTCCTGGCTTGTTAGGGTCTCAAGAAATGAGATAGGCCACCAGTAAATCAGATGTGATACATTTTTTATGATTTGCACCATAGCTTGTAGACTCTAAAACTTTCAAACAGACCAAATAATTTCTGCTAATTTTGGGTTATTTTTACCAAAGATATGTAGCAGTATAAATTGTGGCCAAAATTTATGAAGAAAAATTAACAATTTGCAAAATTTTATCACAGAAATTAAGAAAAATTCTTTTTTTTTCAAAATTTTTGGTCTTTTTTCATTTATAGCGCAAAAAATAAAAAACCCAGAGGTGATCAAATACCACCAAAAGAAAGCTCTATTTGTATGGAAAAAAGGACAAAAAAATCATTTGGGTAGAGTGTTGCATGACTGAGTAATTGTCATTCAAAGTGTGAGAGCACTGAAAGCTGAAAATTGGTCTGGACAGGAGGGGGGTTTAAGTGCCCAGTAAGCAAGTGGTTAAATATGGGGCCTTTTGTATGTGGCCAGGCTGTGTAAAAGTCTCACACATGTGGTATCGCCATACTCGGGAAGAGTAGCAGAATGTATTTTTGGGTGTAATTTGTTGTATGTATATGCTCTGTGAGAGAAATAACATGTTAATATGACAATTTTGTAAAAAATAAAAAAATAAAAAAATAAAAAATAATCTTAATTTTGCAAAGAATTATGGGAAAAAATTACAACTTAAAAAAACTCACCATGCTACTTACTTAATACCTTGGAATGTCTACTTTCTAAAATGGGGTCATTTGGGTGGGGGGTATTTGTACTTTCCTGACTTGTTAATATCTCAAAAAATGAGATAGGCCTTCAGTACATCAGGTGTGATCAGATGTGATCAATTTTCAGTGATTGGCACCATAGTTTGTAGACTCTATAACTTTCACAAAGACCAAATAATTTACACTTATTTGGGTTATTTTTACCGAAGATATGTAGCAGTATAAATTTTTGCCAAAATTTATGAAGAAAAATGACAAACCCACTAGTAAATTAATACCACCAAAAGAAAGCTCTATTTGTGTGAAAAAAAGGACACAAATTTCATTTGGGTACAATATTGCATGACTGAGTCATTGTCATTCAAAGTGTGAGAGCGCTGAAAGCTGAAAATTGGTCTGGGCAGGAAGGTGGTGTAAGTGCACTGTATTGAGGTGGTTAAAAGCAAAAGTTAGCCCATGGAAATCCAAGGGGTTAGAGGGGGAGACAAGAGCATTGTAGAATGTAGTGTGGAGTTCCCCTTTAAAAGCAAAAGTTAGTCGAAAAATCACATGCATTAAAAGGGGGAGACAAGAGCATTGTAGAATAGAGTGTGGAGTTCCCCTTTAAAAGCAAAAGCTAGCCCAAGGAAATGATATGCATTAGAGGGGGAAGGTTAAATGCCCTTTTAGGAGGAGTGAGAGTCTTTTTACATAATTTTAACAAGGTGCATGTCACATGTTAGCAACGTAACATACTAACATGACATGTGTACAAATATCCTTAAAAAAATACATAAAGGTGAACCAGCGTAAAAATAAAAATTTCAAGTTTAGTGGTGCGCCTGTTCAACCCACGCAATTGCATATACGTTGCTTGACATTTACTAAGATTTTGGCCGCGCAGTGGACAAACGCATTTGAACGAGCGCAAGAGCCGCTTGCGCATGCGCAGTGCTTACATTGATCTTGTGCAGTTCTAAACGTACTTGCAGGCACAGCAGGCTTGCTCTGAAAAAGTTACTTTCTTATTCTATTTTGGGCATATATTTTACTTGGGCAGTTGTTAATAAACTTCCTCACATCACCCCATAATATTGGCACCTCCATCTTCTGTTAATATTGAATTGAAGATGCCGTGCGCCATGTCCATAGTGGTGCAGGGACTGCAGTCTCCCGTGTGCCGAGATCACTATAGTAAATGGGGGATTTGTTCTCTGTTCCCGGCGCATTGTTTCGTAAAAAGGAAAATGCGCATTATGCCTCACCATGTGCCTCTACTGATGGCCCACGGCTTTTGTAAATCAGCCCCACTGTGTAGTGAGTACTCAGGTTAACTGCTTCAGCCCTGGAAGATTTTACCCCCTTCCTGACCAGAGCGTTTTTTGCGATTCGGCACTGCGTTGCTTTAACTGACAATTGCACGGTCATGCGACCTGTCTCCCAAACAAAATTGATGTCCTTTTTTTCCCACAAAGAGAGCTTTCTTTTGGTGGTATTTGATATCCTCTGCGATTTTTATTTTTTGCGCTATAAACAAAATAAGAGCGACAATTTTGAAAAAAACGCATTATTTTTTGCTATAATAAATATCCCCCAAAATATATAAAATAAAAATTTTTTTTCCTCAGTTTAGGCCGATCGTATTCTTCTACATATTTTTGGTAAAAAAAATTGTAATAAGCGTTTATTGATTGGTTTGCGCAAAAGTTATAGCGTTTACAAAATAGGGGATAGTTTTATGACATTTTTATTAATAATTTTTTTTTTTACTAGTATTAACAGCGATCAGCGATTTTTTTTTTTTTTTATTGTGACTGCGACATTATTACGGACATGTCGGACATTTTTGACACATTTTTGGGACCATTGTCATTTATACAGCAATCAGTGCTATAAAAATGCACTTCCTGTGTAAATGACACTGGCAGTGAAGGGGTTAACCACTAGGGGGCGGGGAGGGGTTAAGTGTGTCCTAGGGTAGTGATTCTAACTGTAGGGGGGATGGGCTAGCAGTGTCTCCCCATTCGTCCTCTCCGTGAGGTGATCGTGGGTATCCCCGCAGCGATCGAGTCCACAGGACCCGCGACCCGACTCACGGAGCTCCCGGCCGGCAGGCGCATGCGCCACCAGCGGCGCACACGCAATGGCACAGCGGAAAATTCAAATGGATGTACCTGTAAGTCCATTTGCCCAGCCGTGCCATTCTGCCGACGTACATCGACGTGCGCCGGTCGAGAAGGGGTTAAAGTGCACCAAACATCACTCTCCATTGATTAAAGTGCATCCACGTACACATTTCCACATCTTTATTACATTTTGTCAAAGCAGAGTTCCACCCAAAAATGGAACTTCCGCTTTTCGGAATCCCCCCCCCCCCCGGTGTCACATTTGGCACCTTTCAGGGGGGAGCAATTACCTGTCTAATCCAGGTATTTGCTCTCACTTCCAGGCATAGATAGCCGCAGTATCCGCGGATATCTACACCATGTCTGGCGCCTCCTCCGCCCCCCCCGCTGTCTTCTGGGAGACACACAGGTTCCAGAAGACAGCAGGGACCAGTGGGATCTCGCAGCATGACTCGCACATGCGCAGTAGGGAACCAGGCTGTGAAGCCGCAAGGCTTCACTTCCTGATTCCCTAACCAAAGATGGTGGCTTCTCCACCTGAGAGCAGAGGGACAGATCGGCTTTGGGTGCCGACATCGCGGGCGCCCTGGACAGGTAAGGGTCCATATTTGAAAAGTCAGCAGCTGCAGCATTTGTAGCTGCTGATTTAAAAAAAAAAATTGTCGGAACTCCGCTTTAATAAACACCTCCCCCATCATGTCTGTGAGGCCAACAAGGAGTGGCAGATGTTCCCATGGTACTGCGAGGGGGCCAGCGGTGTATATGTCCACAGGCAAAGGTGGATGTAGTCAGTCCTCAAACAGGGCATCATTTCCTCTGTTTAGTGATGTTGCAAATGCTATTCAACCACAGCATGCAGAGACTTGTGCGTAGTCCACAGCAAATGAGGTTCAATGTAAAAAAATAAGGACTAGGACCTATGCCTCTGAGTTTATAAAGGTTCGCGCATCCATCAACCTGCTCACTGGGCTAATCAAGATATGGGCTTTTCAGCTATTACAGGAGAGGAGTCCAGTCTTGGACATCTGGGGGGCTTTCATGTTTGCTCTGGACTCTAATATTACGGTTTCTAAAAAAACCAGTGTTCCCAAGTCTGCTCCTAGTTCACGTGGCCTACGGGTACCCAGGGACAGGAATACCCTGTACAGATGACTCCAAGCCATCCCAGTCTGTGCCAAGTTATGAAGCCCTAACTCCTCTAAGCCTAGACGCTCCAGAGGTTACCCACTCCTACCCTGGATGATGTGGAACCCATGGAGATCGGGTCCATTCGGTCCAAGCTGTCTAAGGGAGAGAGAGAGCAGAGGAGAGGCTGTGGACTCTGTTTCTATTGTGGAGTAAGAGGGCACCTTATCTCTCTCTGCCCAACTCTTCCACCTCGGCCAAAGTTTCAGCAAGTGGGTACTACTAGGATCCTTCCTGCCACCCCTGAATCTTTGCCGGTGTCCCCGCTTGAAGTTCCTGTGCTGGTGTCCCCACTTGAAGTTCCTGTGCTTGTGTCCCGGCTACCTCCTGACTGTACGTATGCCTCAAATGGCACCATAGTCCATAAGCAGGACCTGAAGATTTTTGAAAGAGCCTTGCGAGCGACGAAAGTCTCCCCAACTGGAACTTCTAAAACAAAGAAAGCCCAAAGGAAATAAGTACGTTTTCTAACCCTTCTTTTGATTTATTTAGTTTGATATTTTTGACAAACTATCTGTTCCATGCTCTGAGGGCATTCCTAAGGGGAGGGATCTATCACGGTCCCTACTGTGCCATGCAGACGACCAGGCATGGTTATGCCCCAAGTGGCTAAGGGTGGTATTGAACTCATGACTATCTGTTCTTGCTCCTGTTTCTTTACCTCTGAGCCACACCTCAGTTCTTTTCAGCCTGCTTTCCAGCCATGCCTAGTTTAGCATGAAGTATTGTGGGCGATACTCTGTACCTGTCACTCCTGGATCAGTTGAGGCAGGTTACCTAATTAGCTGGGTATAAAACCCCGTCTCACTCTGAGGGCTTTGTCAGTTAATTTTCTCATGTTTGCTAAGTGTTCCTGTCTTCTGTTGCAGAGTTCCATTGTTCCAAGACTGACCCTGGCTTTGTTTATCGTTATACTGACTTCTGGAATCCCTGACTGCGGCTTTACCTCGACTATCCCTTGGCTATTCCTGTCAAGCCCCCGTGCACAGATTCAAAGCCCAGGTAGCTTATCTCTTTGTTACCGTGGGCTGTGTGTATTTGCAAGGGTGAGCATACATCTTTTCATCATGGACTCCAACCTAGGTAAGCCATTACAGTAACTATGTAACTGCCAGAGTAGTTTATTCTACCTCCTTGTCCACAGTGATTCCTGCCATAGGAGTCAGCTGAGTTTTTTAAACACAGCGTCAGCCACTTGCTCCTTAATGATGCACAGTCATTACTTGAATCAGATGTTGGTTCCGAGGTTGAGGAAGGTAGGAACATACAGAGAGGGAAGAACACTGGTACACAAATTGCCAGTCATGTTCCCCCAGCCGCAGTATATTGCCAAATTGTCACCAGTGGTAATGAGGTTGGAGGAGATGATGATGATGAGGTCGCTGATGTGACTTGGGTGCCGGATAGACCAGAAGAGGAAAGTGATGGTGAGGCACAACCCCAACGAGGCAGCCATCATGGAAGAGTAGAGAGCAGACACCCTATTCTATCACATTGTTTCAATCAAAGGTTGTATGGCTCAAAACAGTGGGAAGCAAAGTCTTTCTTTGGAAATGTGCAGTCAGGGTGTCCAAGCCGAGGTGTCCTCCCACACACCAATAGACAAACGGTCATAAAAAAAAGAAGCAAAGAGAGTGTCTGGGAACTGACCCCTAACATAAACCACCTCCATCCCTAATAACAGAAACAGAAAAAAACTAATGTCACCCACGGGACTTTAAATGAGGTGTAAATGGTGATCAGAGGGTAAACAGATATAAAGGTACAAATATTTTATTGAAAGCAACAGCATAATCCATAATAGGACATGAGCATGGGTGAACAGGTTCATAAAACAGCAACATTGCATAGTAATCCTAAAACATAGCCATAATATAATAGTAATACATGTAATACAGGTATGCATGGTACATCTCTAACCCGACGCGTTTCGCGAGCTTTCCTCGCTTCATCAGGGGCTGATGTGCATAACTGCTGTCTGTAAAAACAGATAAAAGTAATTAGAGTATCGGTTATGATTGGTTAAAAGCAAGAAGCCAGAACCGATCATCCCATACTTACTAATGAGACCAAGGCTACTGACACGGAACCCAGGCAGGGGTCGGCGGAGGGCATCTCCCCCGGGAGCTGAAGAGGCCGAGGACCCAACCAGAGGACCGAGGCCAGGCACGGGGGGCAGCATGGCAAGTGGGATAAAGAGAGAGGAGAACATAAACCCAAATTGTTCCCAAATGTACTGCAGGGCAACTCACTGTATAGAAATATAAATATAGGGTAGTATAAGATTAGAGGGTTTGGAAGTATGAGATATATATCATGGCATCAAATGCAAGGTATGCTAGTAAACAGGGTCTAAGATAATAACATTGGTATTGTAATAAAAGTATAAAGTATATGCTACTTGCATAGTATGCATAGGGTGTCCCGCAGAACAGAGAGAAGAAGGAGGGTACAGGGTGTACACCCTGTACCCTCCTTCTTCTCTCTGTTCTGCGGGACACCCTATGCATACTATGCAAGTAGCATATACTTTATACTTTTATTAAAATACCAATGTTATTATCTTAGACCCTGTTTACTAGCATACCTTGCATTTGATGCCATGATATATATCTCATACTTCCAAACCCTCTAATCTTATACTACCCTATATTTATATTTCTATACAGTGAGTTGCCCTGCAGTACATTTGGGAACAATTTGGGTTTATGTTCTCCTCTCTCTTTCTCCCACTTGCCATGCTGCCCCCCGTGCCTGGCCTCGGTCCTCTGGTTGGGTCCTCGGCCTCTTCAGCTCCCGGGGGAGATGCCCTCCGCCGACCCCTGCCTGGGTTCTGTGTCAGTAGCCTTGGTCTCATTAGTAAGTATGGGATGATCGGTTCTGGCTTCTTGCTTTTAACCAATCATAACCGATACTCTAATTACTTTTATCTGTTTTTACAGACAGCAGTTATGCACATCAGCCCCTGATGAAGCGAGGAAAGCTCGCGAAACGCGTCGGGTTAGAGATGTACCATGCATACCTGTATTACATGTATTACTATTATATTATGGCTATGTTTTAGGATTACTATGCAATGTTGCTGTTTTATGAACCTGTTCACCCATGCTCATGTCCTATTATGGATTATGCTGTTGCTTTCAATAAAATATTTGTACCTTTATATCTGTTTACCCTCTGATCACCATTTACACCTCATTTAAAGTCCCGTGGGTGACATTCGTTTTTTTCTATAAAAAAAAAGAAGCAGCAACTCCAAAACATCAAGCGTATTTATTGTAAAGCCTTCACAGTGAGTACAGTCAGCAGCAGACTAGTTTGGCGATAAGCTTTGTTCACAGCACAAATATTTGTTGAAAAGCGTGAACATTTCTACATTAAAAAACTATCACATAACTACTGCTTCTCTCCAATCAGCAATGTGTTCAATTGAAATCAAGTGATTGGTTACAAATTGTCAACAGATGTGAAGATGGCAAGTGGGAAACGAAGAGTCTAGCTATAATATAACACATGTGATACAAAACATACAAAGACTATCTTGATGTGAGAAAATGCATATATTAAAAGCTCTATGAGAGAATCTTTAATGAAAAAATATAGATTTAAAAAAATCATAAGATGTGAAATGTAAAGACTATACATAAAAGACAGTACACATTCAAAGTGCATCAAAAGCAATGGGCATAATACAATGCCCATAATTCCAGGACTTTTTTTAACTTATTTCATAAAAATGTCCACATCGTAGCGATGGTTCATTCCCGCAGGTACCCCTGTCTGTAGGTGGAAAATCCACCAGAGTTCACGTGAAAGAAGTGCAAAGTGGATGTCCCCCCCCGATGAGGATAATTGAACTCTTTCCAAGCCTGAATACAAAAAGGATGCCATATTGCCGTTACGTTCCTACTTAAAGTGCTTAGACATATTGGATAAGCCTTTGTCAGTACAGAACAGGCCCACAGCTAAATGGAATCTGGGTGGAGGGCCAGCATGACTGGGGGGACAGCTGTGGCAGGTAGCACAGGGAATTTCCTGTTAGGAATTGGGTTAGGGCTGAAAGGGGGGACTTATGGTCAGTGGTGAGGGGTAGGTGTGGCTGTAGTTAATTTTGACCCCTGCAGAGGGAGGGGTCAGCTCACTCGTGGGGCAGCAGGGTAGGAGACAGGACAGAGGCAGTAAGTTTTTTTTTTCCTGTGTGCAGCCATGGAAACTTTAGATAGGCTGATCAAGCAGCTGCGGATGGCTGCTGAGGAGCACACAGTGGCTGAACTCTCAGCTCACTGTGTTGCTTCAGAGGTCAGGGCAGGGCTCAGCTCCTCCTGCCCCTGTACAACCGGTCACGGCCTCCTGCGCGTTTTCGACCTGATTGTTGTAAATGTTGTAATATGTTCACCAATTTATGTGGGACATTGTTGTGTGTATGTACACATGCAGTCAATGTTGACCAGGCCAGAATGACAATGGTTGATTTGTCCAACTGAATTTTAACAGCTGAAGACTCTTTGATGTGTTAATCTTATGCAAGTCTATTTGAACATCTCAAAGGGTATTCAGGTGGTATCTGTTAATCTAATCGAATTACATATATCTAAAGGGGACTTGTTGATGTTGATATGCGGGAGTGCAAATTGGGGTGGTTCACGGCTGGGGGTTGTTGTCTGTTTGATAGACTAAAGCTTATCAAAGTCCTAAATTGAAACGGCCAATCAAATTGCTCAGCCATTCAATGCCTGGTGAATATAACACGGCATTCAGTCTATAGTTTAAGTGAGGCTTGTCTGTGTATGGCTGGGAACACACAGGCCTAGGAATATGGGTCTCTGAATTTTATTTCCTCTGTCGGATTTTTTTGTCATCTGTGGACTTTGGACTTTGTTCTGTGTTGGAGGTCAATAAAGTGCATCTCTCTGAAAGAATTGGGTTGCTGCGGAACAGTACTTACTAATTATCATACCCACTCTACATCATATCAACCTGTATATACCCGATCACTACACTGATGAGACCCTTTGAGGGAGCCGCCGCTCTGGGAGCCCGGTTACAGACCCTCCAGCCCCCAGAGCCAAGCGTCCTGCTATGGCTGCCACTGCGGGGGCTGGGAGGAATCCCCATTGTGGGCAGGACCCGGCCAGGAGGGCACCATCTGCATCCCCCTCCAGGCCTCCTGCTGGGGACCAGGACCTGACAGCATGCTGTGCAGGGTCTTCCCCTGCGCCCGGCGGCGCTCAGCGAGGATGGTCTGAGGCTGCTGGCGCGAGCTGCTTCCCCCAGGCGGTGGCCATCGGTGGAGGAAGAAGAGGTCTGGGACAAGACGTAATACAGGACAGGGAGAATCGGATTCTTCACTTTCAGATGCATAATCTATCATATCTAGTAACACTAATTTTCCAAATGAACGCACTATATAACAAAAGGCTTTAAACGCAAATCGGGGGGTAAATCCCCCCCCCAAACCAACAAAGCAGGGAAGGGACTGGAATCGTACAAGATGCAAACTTAACTAAACAGATAAATGTAAACCTGTCTTCTTACTCTCCTACCAAGGCAGATATGGAAGTACTCTCGAGGGGTTTGAGTTTTTGTCCCAGCCAGAACTTTGATCTTTTTGAAGTAGTTACAGATATACATTTATTTGCAAGAAAAATAATGTTAAAGTGACAGTACGAAACAAGCAATACGGATATTGACACCACTGATTGGTCTAAATACAGTATGCATGAGTTTAAAGCACTACGGGACCTAACTATTTTATTTCAAGAAAGTACCACAAATGACTTAATTGACCAATCGGATCTGGACAAACTATATGAGGAAATCAATAAGTCCACACAAAACCCCATTACTTTATTCAAAAAACCATCCACCAAGTTCCTGCCTCTAAACACCAATCCTAGTGTTGCCACGTTTTTAAAATGGACCATCAAAGATATCTGTGGGCTATCATGTAGAAAAAACAACCCTCATAATTTATCCTCGGAACAGAATCAAGCCCTTTGTTCGCTGAGTAACAATGAATCAATTACAGTCAAACCTACAGACAAGGGGGGCAACATTGTCCTGATTGATAACGATGCCTATAAATTGATATGCAAAAAGATCTTGGACAAAAAGAGCTGGTAACGAGCAATCCCAATTAGATTAGTTAATAAATACAACAAAGAATTTTACGAGATGGTAGATCAGGCCTTCAGCAATAATGTCATTAACAAACAGCTTTTTAAATACATTAGAACCAAATACCCCAAATTACCAACATTCTACAGCCTGCAAAAAATCCACAAAAATCCCACCGACCCAACCAGTAGACCCATAATCTCCGGTAATGGAGGAATTTCAGAAAATCTAAGCCGAGTCATTGATTCATACTTGCAGCCATATGTTGTTTCCTTACCCTTGTTTATCAAAAATACGATACATTGTTTTTAAAAAAATCGAGGAACTTACAATTCCAAAAGATTCGTTTCTCGTCGCGATTGACGTTGAAGCCCCTTACAGCTCAATTCCTCACTCCGGAGAGTTGGAGACCATACGAAAAATCTTACAACAAGGCTCAAGATATGATCAGGCTCTGAATGAGTTCATTATAAAAGGACTGGACTACATCCTCAATCACAATTACTTTTTGTTTGATATTTCCCACTACCTCCAGGTGCAAGGCATAGCGATGGGGACCTGTTGTGCCCCACCCTACGCAGATTAGTACTTGGGGGAGTGGGAACAATACCTGTTTAATGGTGAGGACCTCATCGAGTACCTGGGCCACATAAACATGTGGCTCAGGTACATCGATGATGTCTTTGTCATTTGGGAAGGGTCTGAAGACTCCCTTCGGGAGTTCTTTCATAAAATGACTTCATTTTGACGTTTACTATGGCATATGACACGAAAACAATAACCTTTTTGGACATTCAGGTGGACTGTGACTTGGAAGGCAAACTGTATAGCACTTTATTCCACAAAGACACAGCAGGCAGTACAATATTGCACGCAGAAAGTTTTCACCCCACTCCGTTAAACTCAATTCCCTATGGACAGTATCTTCGGGTGCGAAGAAACTGTTCCAGTGAGGAGTCTTTCAAAAAAGAAGCAGGCATACTCCAGGATCATTTCTTAGCACGTGGCTTCAGCCAATCGTGCCTAAGAAAGGCGTACAATAGAACAATCCAGCAGTCTCGGTCCCAGCTCTTGCACGCCAAGATCTGCACACAATTCAAACTCTAAGCCTATGAGGTTAATAATGTGCTTCGCTAATCAACATTTGGAAATTAAAGAAATCCTAGACAAACATTGGTCGATCCTTAGAGACGACCAAAAGATTGAACAACTTGTACCTGAGAAACCATTAATCACTTATAGGTGAGCCCCCTCCATAAAAGACAGACTAGTGAAAAGCGAATTCACAGATAAAACACTTGCAAAAAAACACTGTCCAATATATGGATCCTTCCCTTGCTCACATTGTTAACTCATCAGGAGAGAAAAAACTTTCTTACTTCCAAACGGCGAGATGTTTATTCCAAAGCATTTCGCCAATTGTCAAACACGAGGAATTGTCTATTTGATGTCCTGCCAGTGCGGGGCCTATTATGTAGGCAAGACCAAGCAAGAATTTTGGCGTAGGATCTCAAAACATATGTACAGCATGGAGTTTGGAAATAGATACCTACCCGTAGGCAGACACGTTGCACTCCACCACCACTATAAAATGCCAAAAGTAACGTTCGCTGCCCTCAACAGGATACATATCCCTGATCAAGGGGGTGATTGGAATAAAACGCTGCTCCAGCACGAGCAGCGTTGGATTTTCAATTTACAGGCTACCACTTTTCCAGTTCTAAACAAAGCAATCTCACCTTTTTAAAAAGGTTTTGCTTCTGGTAAAACAAACTAAGAAGTTCTGTCATTTTTTCTTTTTTGCTTTTTGTTTAAAATGTAAAATTTAAACTTTTATCTTTTAGTAGAACATCTTTTTGGAAATCACTGGAACCCTTTGTAAATTATAGACAATAATTTATTGTCTGGTGACCTTAAATCAAAAATTTGAATATATTTACAGTAAAAATGATTTTCTAATTGTATATAGGGATTGATATTATCACATATGGAGTCCTCATAAACCCATGTAATTCTAATTATTGTTGTCTCTTCTTTTTTGCCTTTGGGCTCTCGGCGGTCACCAGCTCCCGCACCTCCCCGTCCTCCTCTGGGGGTAGGTATTCCTCACTCCCCCTTCTTCCTGGCACACGGAGGGGACACTGTTATCCAGCAGTTCCCCTCTTCTAAGCTCCGAACGGTGCAATATATTTTTGCGCCACTAGATGGAGCCTGTAGGTCCTGGCGTTCTGCCGAGAAAGTTTCCCTCGGCGGATAAGGACCCCCCTGTACTGCGCTTGTGAAGTACAAGCCGCCGGAAATAGCCGAAGCTGAATAGCTGTAAGTCAGCTGTACATGGTGCCTGTAACAGGGCCCCTCATGGGTTCGCTACGCTCGCCATGCTTCGGGCACGGCTTCCCTTCGCTCTGCACTTTTTTATTCCACCTCTATGTCCACTTGTATGGTGGGGCTTGAACCTGGACTCAGAGAGCAGGCGCCGTGTACAGCTGACTCAAGGTTTTCAGCTTCGGCTATTTTCGGCGGCTCCATAGTCATTAGTACTGCACAAGTGCTGCACCTGCGCAGTACAGGGGGGTCCTTATCCACCGGGGGAACTTTCTCGGCAAGACACCGGCGGCGTCCTGTAACTATCGCTGGATGTGTCGGGTGCCGCGCGTGGCCACGATGTCATCACACGTGAGTGTGTGTGACGTCATGCGTTGCGCATGCCCGTGGTATCTCCCACGCATGCGCACTGCGTCAAAGCATCTCGCTGTTGCCACAGCGATGACGGCGGAAGCCGGGGTTTCAAACACCCTTTGGGACATCGAGGGAGCCACACCAGAGCGGCTGAATCAGCCGCTGGGACATGGGGGGTTAAGGGGGGGGGGGTGAGTGCTGTGGCAGCTGATGCCAATTGCCTCATTTAAATTGAACAGATATACCCCCCCAGCCTCCAGCTGATCCCTCAGAGATCCCTGGATGGCTGTTCAATGCACGGACACACTGACAAACCTCTGTTCAGGGTAAGCAGCACAGACAGACCATTTGTGTAGATTTTGTTTGTTGGTTTTTATACCCAACTACAAATATAAAATAGGACTAATTAGAAATGTCATGTACTTTTACCCTGAAGATTTAAACTCATAGAAGCTGGTGTAAGGCTCCTACGGCTGCAAAACTACACAATACTGATCATTTTGGAGTTTAATTACTTCCTGAATGCTTTAAGGTAAAAAAAAAACATTTTTTTACCCTATTCATTTATATTTTCAATCGTGTTTTTCACATGTCCCCTAACTTATTTATGTTGACCTTCAGTCACCCACTCAATTTTTATCACTTGTTTTCATCGGACACTCATATTTTTCACATTTACACATATATAATGGGGACAGAAAGTATTCAAACCCCCTTAAATTTTTCACTCTTTGTTATATTGCAGCCATTTGCTAAAATCACTTAAGTTTATTTTTTTTCCTCATTAATGTACACACAGCACCCCATATTGACAGGAAAACACAGAATTGTTGACATTTTTGCAGATTTATTAAAAAAGAAAAACTGAAATATCACATGGTACTAAGTATTCAGACCCTTTGTTGTGACACTCATATATTTAACTCGGGTGCGGTTCTTCTAATCATCCTTGAGATGGTTCTACACCTTCATTTGAGTCCAGCTGTGTTTGATTATACTGATTGGATTTGATTAGGAAAGTCACACACCTGTCTATATAAGACCTTACAGCTCACAGTGCATGTCAGAGCAAATAAGAATCATGAGGTCAAAGGAACTGCCTGAAGAGCTCAGAGACAGAACTGTGGCAAGGCACAGATCTGGCCAAGGTTACAAAAACATTTCTGCTGCACTTAAGGTTCCTAAGAGCACAGTGGCCTCCATAATCCTTAAATGGAAGATGTTTGGGATGACCAGAACCCTTCCTAGAGCTGGCCATCCGGCCAAACTGAGCTATCGGGGGAGAAGAGCCTTGGTGAGAGAGGTAAAGAAAAACCCGAAGATCACTGTGGCTGAGCTCCAGAGATGTAGTCACGAGATGGGAGAAAGTTGTAGAAAGTCAATCATCACTGCAGCCCTCCACCAGTCGGGGCTTTATGGCAGATTGGCCCCGACAGAAGCCTCTCCTCAGTGCAAGACATATGAAAGGCCGCATGGAGTTTGCTAAAAAACACCTGAAGGACTCCAAGATGGTGAGAAAAAAAGATTCTCTGGTCTTGTCTGATGAGACCAAGATAGAACTTTTTGGCCTTAATTCTAAGCGGTATGTGTGGAGAAAACCAGGCACTGCTCATCACCTGTCCAATACCATCCCAACAGTGAAGCATGGTGGTGGCAGCATCATGCTTTGGGGGTGTTTTTCAGCTGCAGGGACAGGACGACTGGTTGCAGGGAATGATGAATGTGGCCATCTACAGGGATATCCTGGATGAAAACCTTCTCCAGAGTGCTCAGGACCTCAGACTGGGCCGAAGACAATGACCCAGAGCACACAGCTAAAGTAACGAAGGAGTGGCTTCACAACAACTCCGTGACTGTTCTTGAATGGCCCAGCCAGAGCCCTGACATAAACCCAATTGAGCATCTCTGGAGAGACCTAAAAATGGCTGTCCACCAATGTTTACCATCCAACCTGACAGAAATGGAGAGGATCAGCAAGGAGGAATGGCAGAGGATCCCCAAATCCAGGTGGGAAAAACTTGTTGCATCCTTCTCAAAAAGACTCATGGCTGTATTAGATCAAAAGGGTGCTTCTACTAAATACTGAGCAAAGGGTCTGAATATTTGGGACCATGTGATATTTCAGTTTTTCTTTTTTAATAAATCTGCAAAAATGTCAACAATTGTGTGTTTTTCTGTCAATATGGGGTGCTGTGTGTACATTAATGAGGAAAAAAATGAACTTAAATGATTTTAGCAAATGGCTGCAATATAACAAAGAGTAAAAAAATTTAAGGGGGTCTGAATACTTTCCATCCCCACTGTGTGTGTGTGTGTGTGTGTGTGTGTGTGTGTGTGTGTGTGTGTATATATATATATATATATATATATATATATATATATATATATATATTTATTTATTTATTTATTTTTTTTATAGAATCAACTACCATACCATCAACACGCCCACATAGTTATCACATAATTCACAATATTCTGTCAAATTGAATAGGTTTTTTGCACACATTTATTTTAATTATACATTTTGTTCACCAATCAACCCACTACCACCAACAGCACATGTGCACACAATTTGGCCTTAAACTAATTAATGGATTATGCCCTAAATGAAAAGATGATTATTAAATTATTTTTAACATATTTATTTACATATATTAACGCTAGACCATACGGGTGTGCGCACATGTACCTACTGGCTAAACAATTGTTAAATAGGCTAAGCCAATTAGACTTGATATTGTTATTTTCAGTACATGAATTATTAGGCCATAAATGATTTGTCTTTGATACTCCTTGAGTTCACTATAATTGAAACAAAAACAGCAATTCATCTAACTATGGAATGTAGTTTTCTCATCAAGAAGTGAATAAATCTCCCTGAAGAAGACCTTTACCTATACAGGTCGAAACGCGTAGAGATATCATGTGAAACTCTACTAGAGTTTGATGTTTTTTAAATATGAACTGAGTTCATGTGTGGTTTTCCCATGCTGACGAGATGTTTTATACGTAAAAACCTAAATTGCTTTTTACGACTCCCTTGTATTCATGCCATATACCCCCCCTTTTTTTTTTTTAAATGACATAAATAAAGAACTATCAATTTTTAAGAAAATCATTGTCACTTGCCTTGAATATCACTTTCTTGCCAAAAAACCCCCCTGAGGCATTTCCTATTTAATTTAACAAATTCAGGTGTGCACTTTCAACAACTCACATATATGTGTTATCTATTATATCTTGAGGAAGAAGAGGTTTCCCTGGTGACGGCGGCGTTGCTAGAGCGGTGTCTGTCAGCTGGCAGAGTGCTCAGCTGTGAGGTACGGAGGGCGCGTAAGGGGGGCGCAGGCTGAACACGTCACGGTTGGGCGACCAGGTCCTTCCACGTCCACAGCATCTACTGGTGGCCAGGGGGACCAACGAACCGACACACCTGGGTGGGCTTCTCTCTTCACACACTGGAAGCGGTGAAAGGCTCTTCTTACTATCATATATTTTACATCTTCAATAAATGAACTTACTTGAATAAGCGCTGCATTTTTGGACTATATTTTATTGTGTTTGGTGATCAACGAACTGTGCTGGCTGCTATTTCATCCTTCTTTATGTTTTACTGATTTTAGCGCTGATACCCACCCACTTTTTGCTAATTGTTTGGGGTTATTCTGCTACCTGGATTCCATCAGGGAAGTGCAAAGGGTTTATAGGGGTGTGGCTTGGCTTCGGTATGATGAGCAGTTCCGGGAGCGGAAAGCTCTTCGGTCGTCTTTGCGGTGGGAACACAAAGATATCGGGTTGTGGATGAAGCTCATGACACAAGCCAGGGCGGTGCCACCACCCTTTCATTGAGGGGCCAGGGGTGCCAACACCTCGTCACCATCAGCCGCAAAGCGCAAGGGGTTCTGCTGGCAGTTTAATGAAGGGACCTGCAAATTTGGGGGAGCCTGCTGTTTCTGACATGAGTGTTCGGGTTGCGGAGGTGCCCGCGCTTGGTCCAAGTGCTTCCGAAAAGATAAGAAACCGGCCGACGCTGAAAAACAGCATGAGTCCAGTGAAGGTGGAAAAAATGGCGCTGTACCTAAGTACCTAATTGCTCCTTGCTGTGAAGACCAGTTATAGGTGGGGGCAATGACCTTTTATTGTAATCCTAACAGGGGGGCTGCCTGGACGTTGTGGTTGGGTTTTCAGGAGGGCTTCCCCATTCCGAGCACGTTAAATAGGGTCCCCCCTGTTTTGGCAAATCTTAGATCGGCGTATAAGCATCCGGAGGTGGTGGGGAGTAATGCCGCGTACACACGGTCGGACTTTCTATCCTACTTGGTCCGGCACACTTTCCGACGGACTTTGTCCGCCAGGTGCGCCGGACTTTAAAACGGACGGACTTGCCCACACACGCCGGGACTTTCCGGCGGGCTAAGTCCGCCCGTCTTTCCGACGGACTTTCGCCGGAGTTACGGTGGACTTTCAGAATGAACGGACTTGCCCACACACGGACAAGTCCGTTCATTTTGAACGTGACTCAGGTGCGACGGGACTAGAAAAGGATGTCAATCTTGCCGCTTTTATCGGCGAGATTGACACCTTGCGAGCCCCGTCGCGGGGCATACCAGGCCCTTAGGTCTGGTATGGATTATAAAGGAGAACCCCTACGCCGAAAAAACGGCGTGGGGCCCCCCCTAAAATCCATACCAGACCCCGATCCGAGCACGCAGCCTGGCCGGTCAGGAAAGGGGGTGGGGACGAGCGAGCGCCCCCCCCCTCCTGAACCGTACCAGGCCGCATGCCCTCAACATGGGGGGTGGGTGCTTTGGGGGAGGGGGGCGCCCTGCGCCCCCCCCCAAAGCACCTTGTCCCCATGTTGATGAGGACAAGGGCCTCTTCCCGACAACCCTGGCCGTTGGTTGTCGGGGTCTGCGGGCGGGGGCTTATCGGAATCTGGGAGCCCCCTTTAATAAGGGGGCCCCCAGATCCCGGCCCCCCACCCTATGTAAATGAGTATGGGGTACATGGTACCCTTACCCATTTACCTAGGAAAAAAGTGTAAGTAATAAAACACACTACACAGGTTTTTAAAATATTTTATTAAACAGCTCCGGGGGGGGGATCTTCCTCCGGCTTCGGGGGTCTTCTTCCGGCTTCGGGGGTCCCTCCGCTTCATCTTCTCCCGGCGTCCGGTTGGTTCTTCTCCGCTCTCCGGCCTCTTCTCCCGGTGTCGCAGGTCTTCGGCCGGCCCCTCCGCTGTCTTCAGGTAGCTCTATTGCCAGCGGAGGTCCGGACTTCTGGGCTTCTTGGCTTCTTGGCTTCTTGGCTTCTTGGCTTCTCTTCTCTTGGCTTCTCTTCTCTTCTCTTCTCTTCTCTTCTCTTCTCTTCTCTTCTCTTCCCCCAGATGTTGACACGACGCTCTCTCCGGCTGGACTGGTCTCTGAGGGCTGCGTTGTGACTTATATAGGCGGAGACCCCGCCCCCATATGATGTCACAGTCCTTGGGCATGCTGGGACTGTGACGTTTTAGGGGGCGTGGTCAACCACGCCCCCTAAAACGTCACAGTCCCAGCATGCCCAGGGACTGTGACATCATATGGGGGCGGGGTCTCCGCCTATATAAGTCACAACGCAGCCCTCAGAGACCAGTCCAGCCGGAGAGAGCGTCGTGTGAACATCTGGGGGAAGAGAAGAGAAGAGAAGAGAAGCCAAGAAGCCAAGAAGCCAAGAAGCCCAGAAGTCCGGACCTCCGCTGGCAATAGAGCTACCTGAAGACAGCGGAGGGGCCGGCCGAAGACCTGCGACACCGGGAGAAGAGGCCGGAGAGCGGAGAAGAACCAACCGGACGCCGGGAGAAGATGAAGCGGAGGGACCCCCGAAGCCGGAAGAAGACCCCCGAAGCCGGAGGAAGATCCCCCCCCCGGAGCTGTTTAATAAAATATTTTAAAAACCTGTGTAGTGTGTTTTATTACTTACACTTTTTTCCTAGGTAAATGGGTAGGGGTACCATGTACCCCATACTCATTTACATAGGGTGGGGGGCCGGGATCTGGGGGCCCCCTTATTAAAGGGGGCTCCCAGATTCCGATAAGCCCCCGCCCGCAGACCCCGACAACCAACGGCCAGGGTTGTCGGGAAGAGGCCCTTGTCCTCATCAACATGGGGACAAGGTGCTTTGGGGGGGGGCGCAGGGCGCCCCCCTCCCCCAAAGCACCCACCCCCCATGTTGAGGGCATGCGGCCTGGTACGGTTCAGGAGGGGGGGGGCGCTCGCTCGTCCCCACCCCCTTTCCTGACCGGCCAGGCTGCGTGCTCGGATCGGGGTCTGGTATGGATTTTAGGGGGGGCCCCACGCCGTTTTTTCGGCGTAGCGGGGTTCCCTTTATAATCCATACCAGACCTAAGGGCCTGGTATGCCCCGCGCTCGCCGCAATAGGAAGATTTGTTTTTCCTATTGCAGCGAGCGCGAGATGCAATACCCTGCCCTCGTGTCGCATTTGGTCTGTCGGACCAGCCTACACACGAGCGGGCTTTCCGTCGGACCAGCACACACACGAGCGGACTTTCCGCCCGAAACTGAGTCCGACGGAAAGATTTGAAACTTTCTTCAAATCTAGGTCCGGCGGGCTTTTGGGAAGAAGTCCGCCGGAAAAGTCCGCCGCCGCCCACACACGGGCGGATTGTCCGGCACACTCTGGTCCGCCGGACCAAGTATGCCGGAAAGTCCGACCGTGTGTACGCGGCATAAGTTGCATAAGGAGGTTGCTTTGGGGAGGATGGCTGGCTCATTCGATAGGCCACCTTGGTGGAACTTGGTGGTTTCCCCCTTGGGTGTGGTGCCCAAGAGGGAGCCGAATCAATTCCGGCTGATCCACCATTTGACTCATCCAAAGGGGGATCAGTGAATGATGCGATCGATCCGTCGTTGTGTACTGTGTCTTATGCCTCGTTTGACAAGGCGGTGCAGTGGGTGCAGAGATTTGGAAAGGGGGCACTCATGGCCAAGCCCGACATTGAGTCGGCTTTTCGCCTGTTGCCGGTTCATCCGGATAGTGTTCGTTTGTTGGGCTGTTGTTGGGAGGGCCAGTTCTTCATTGATAGGTGCCTACCTATGTGCTGCGCTATCTCTTGTTCCTACTTTGTGTTGTTCAGTTCCTTTCTGGAATGGGTCATCAAGGACTTGTCCGGCCTTGATTCTGTTTTGCACTTTCTGGACAAATTCTTGGTGATAGGTCCACCGGGGGAGCGGTCTTGTCTCATTTTGTTTGCTACTTTGCAGCCTATCTTTCAGGTTTTTGGGGTTCCCCTGGCTCGAGAAAAAAACGGAGGGCCCGATCACAGTCTTGAAGCTTTTGGGTATCATTGTTGATACTACATTGATGAAGTGCAGGTTACCAAGTGATAAACTTGAGGATATTCGGGTGACCGTGGCTGCGGTCGCTCTGCGTTCTAAGGTTCAGCTGAAGGAGTTGCATTCCTTGTTGGGACTTGTTGTTCGCGTGCAGAATTATGCCAATGGAGAGGGTTTTTTGCAGGCGTCTGGCAGCCGCAACTGCGGGAGTCAAGGCGCCACATCATTTTGTGCATCTGGGTCAGGACCATTGAGATGATCTGCAGGTGTGGGATTCGTTTTTGGAGCAGTATAATGGTAGGTCCTTTTGGCTGGGGTCAACGGTCCAGGCTGCAGAGCTTGAGCTGTTCACCGATGCAGCAGGGTCAGTGGGATATGCGGCTTACTTTGATGGGCGGTGGTGTGTGGACTGGTGGCTGGAGGAGTTAGGGGGGTCTGCTCTCGTCCATAACCTTATGCTGTTGGAGCTGTTTCCTATAGTGATTGCAGTGGAACTTTGGGGCTTGAAATTCACGAACTGGAGGGTTCATTTCTATTGCGATAATTTGGGGGTGGTACAGGCCATCAGTTCCCTGTCAGCATCTTTTTTACTGGTAGTATGACTGCTGCGACATCTGGTATTACTGTGTTTGCGACTGAATATTTGTGTTTCTGCCGTGCACATCCCTGGGGTGGAGAATGAGGTGGCTGATGTGTTTTCTCGTTTACAGTGGGGATGGTTCTGGCAGTTGGCACCCGGGGCAGAGCAGCTGGGAGTCCCGTGCCCCATGTGGGATCTTGTCTTGACACCATGATGGCATTGGTGCGGCGCTCGGTGGCGGACTCTACATGGTGTGCGTATGAGCGGGTATGGCAGGAATGGATTGAGTTGGTGAGTAGTGTCAGCCTTTGTTCCAGCGACGAGGATAGACTACAGGTCAAATTGGAAAAATTCTGTGAGCCACAATGATCTTATGCCTTGCTTGTGCTACCTCCAGCTGCATGCGCTAATCACGCTTCATATAACGTGCATAGGATAAATTTACAAGTTATGCACTGCGCTTGGGTGACCCCAAAAACAAAATTAATAATAACCAACTCTGTGTTTACTAGTGCGATAATATTAAATACAAATAATATGAATGTTGAATAAATAAACAAGGTGTGAAAAAACAAGTGCTTGTTACACCATAAATTAGTGCTTAATAGTGCTTGTTACACCATACATAGTGTCTTAATCAACATAAAAAGTGCTTAGTGCTCAATATAAAGTATCCTGCTTTTTTAAATAAAAAAATTAATAAATAATAAATAATGAAAAAAGTTCTCTTTGGCACTCTAAATAGTGCGTGCAAATAATGTCCAGCAGTGATAATAAAACAATGCGTGCAGGTGGTGTTCAGCTGTGACAACAATCCAACATCATGCCGAAGATATCCTGAGTGCTGCAAAACATGCTCCTGTGCTCCTTCGTGACCCCCTTAAGCTAATGTGCTCACCTCAGAGCGTGTGACTCAGCTTCTACCCTGTGTCCCAATACGCTTTGGAGCCACCCCTGGGCTCAGTCTCAGTGTCTGCTACACTCCTCCAGCTGGAAACAATGTGGCTCCATACATATAAATGAAAAGGAAACTATATAGTGTAATATAGTCAAAATACTTTTATTAAAAGAAAACGCTCCCCACACCGGGATCTCTCGGGGAGGGGACAGGACGGAGAGACTGACATGGACTTTACACCAGCGCTGTCCCAGCACAGCATACCGCACCAAACATCCAGTGATTTTGCATAGAAAGCCGTTATAGCATGGTGCACTGACGCAGCAGTGCCATGTGAGTACCCCGGTGTGGGGAGCGTTTTCTTTTATTAAAAGTATTTTGACTATATTACACTATATAGTTTCCTTTTCATTTATATGTATGGAGCCACATTGTTTCCAGCTGGAGGAGTGCAGCAGACACTGAGACTGAGCCCAGGGATGGCTCCAAAGCGTATTTGGACTCAGGGTAGAAGCTGAGTCACACGCTCTGAGGTGAGCACATTAGCTTAAGGGGGTCACGAAGGAGCACAGGAGCATGTTTTGCAGCACTCAGAATATCTTCGGCATGATGTTGGATTGTTGTCACAGCTGAACACCACCTGCATGCATTGTTTTATTATCACTGCTGGACATTATTTGCACGCACTATTTAGAGTGCCAAAGAGAACTTTTAGACTACAGGTACTGTTGTATTTCCTGGGTAAGAACTGTGAAGAAGGGGTGTCCGTTGCTTTAGTCCACAGGAAGATGTCGGGCCTTGCGTTTATGTTTCAGCTGAGTGGGGTGGAGGATGTTACGAAGGCATGTATAGTGCGTAAGGCTTTGAGGGGTTATAGAAGGGGGCGCTGCAAGCCGGATTCCCGGCGATTGGAGTCGTTGGGGATGTTAGCTGTTTTGGTGGGTGTTTTACCCCAGGTCTGTTTTTCGCCATTTGAGGTATAGTTTTTCAGAACAGCTTTTTTGTTAGCTTTTGGGTGGGTGAATTGGTTAGCCCCTCGAAGTCGGTTGTTGGGGGTTTGGCGGTTTTGGACGTGTCCGTGGAGGATGGATCGGTCACATTGGTCATCTGTAGGTCAAAAACAGATCAGTTGGGAAAGGGGGCTAGGGTGGTGTTAGGTGCGGTAGTTGGTTTAGAGTTATGCCCGGTAGCGGTTACCCGGGAGTGGCTGGGGGTACAGCCTTCCAGGGGGGATGGGGTGTCAGTGACCAGATTCTTCAACGTATTGGTCACTGGGAATCTCAACGGTTTCGGCTCTATGTACGCCCTCATTTACTGTGATGGGTTGGGGAAGTGGTCTGAGGGTATGGTAGTGCCCGGGTAGACAGGTTCTGTCTGGTGTTGTTTGTGTATGTCTTTCTGTGGGGTTTGTTGTCTTTGGGTACTGTTGTATTTTAACTTTTGTGGGGTGATGTTAATAGTGTTGGTTTGTGTGTCTATGTTTCCCTTTGCGTTTTCTGTCTTACAGACCCAGTGTGCCTTATGTGGATCCTGGGGCACTCTTATGTCCATTGGGGGGTGAAAAGGGCCCTGGTCAGACAGGAGGGCAGGCAGCTGGGTTTCTGAAGGGAGGAGGCTTCAGTACGTTTGATTAGGATTCCGGGAATGTTATGGTCCTGCGTCCTTCTGAAGTGCAGCGTTATGCTAGGTTATATAGACCCCAGATGTGCTGTTGTTGCATGTCGGGGGTAATCACCTGAGTATCAGTGCCTCTACGGATCTTATTCGGGATGTTAAATGGGACTTCCTTCATTTAAGATCAGCTTTTCCTGAGACAGCTGTGGTGTGGTCAGATATAATAAGCAGGACAGCTTGGAGGGGGGGGCCCAGTCGGTTGCATCGATCAAGAAGACCAAGATGAAGGTCAATAAGGCAGTGGCAAAGTTTGTGGTGCGTAATGAGGGACTGGTGATCCACCACTGTGAGTTGGAGAAGTACATTGGCCTGTATTTGAGGGCCGATGAGTTTCACTTGTCAGCAGTGGGGATTGACATGTGGTTCCTGGGGCTCCAGGATGGGCTACAGGGGGCCTGGTGGCTGTGGTGGGCCTCCACCACAGAGAGAGAGAGAGATTTAAATAGAGTTAATTTTATAAAATTTGTAATATGTTAATAAAGAGGCCGGATGGCCTTTTAATCCAGATGGTGTGGTGTACTTATTTATTAAGTAAGGTAAGATAAATAAGTTGGGGTTATGGTTTGAGGTGGGGCATACAGGACATCAGCTCTACACCAGTCATGTAAGATGCACCATGAAAATGTTCCCTGATTCAGCGGTCTCATGGTGCAACCCACATATTGTTTGTTACATTTATCGCATTCCACAACATATACAACATTGCAAGTGCCGCAGTTGATATATTTACGAATCGTGAATTCTCATCCTGTGGCACATGAAACTACTGTCTTGTGTTGTCTAGAGTGTCTACTACAGAAACGGCATGTGTTATTCACACAAATGTAACCAAGTTTTTGTTGGGGGGACAAAAGGCCTCCTAGCGTTTTGGCACCGTGGCTTGAAAACCTACAGCTCGACCTAAGTATTGGTGCCAAATCTCTATCAGTGGAAAGTATCGGTAAATATTTATCTATAATGTTTTAGAACTCTTACTACTACTTTTACTAAGGCTCTTCTTACAACCAGCATTCTCCAAGAGGGTAATTCTATTTTTTTCCATGGCGAGACGGGCTGCAACTAGTAGCCAGAAGTAAGGCATTGCCTGCACATGCCCTATGATAGGTGCAAGTTGTAACCAAAACTTGAGCTGCACAGCCTGTTAAAGCAAGATCTAAAAAATTGATGGCATCCGTATGACTAGCAAAGCTAAATTCCAAATTGAGATGGTTTTTGTTCGCCGGGGATACAAAGGTAACACAGTCCATCAGTGCTGGGACAAGGCCATTTGGTGCCCAGGGCAAAGATGGCAAACTGCAAGCCCCCCTCATCTCCACATCCCCCCACTTTAATGTCCACATCTCCCCCACTGCAATATCCACATCTCCCCCACTGTAATGTCCACATCTCCCACACTGTAATGTCCACATTTCCCCCACTGTAATGTCCACATTTTCCCCACTGTAATGTCCACATTTCCCCCACTGTAATGTCCACATCTTCCCACTGTAATGTCCACATCTTCCCACTGTAATGTTCACATCTCCCCCACTGTAATGTTCACATCTCCCCACTGTCCACATCGCCCCACTGTAATATCCACATCTTCCCCACTGTAATGTCCACATATGGGACTCGAACTTTCAAAATCAAAAGTGCTCATTTTAAAGGCTAATTTGCATGGTATTGCCCTAAAAAGGGTTTGGGGACCAGGGTCCTGCCCCAGAGGACATGTATCAATGCAAAAAAACTTTTAAAAACGGCCGTTTTTTCAGGAGCAGTGATTTTAATGATGCTTAAAGTAAACAAAAAAAAAGTGAAATATTCCTTTAAATATCATACCTGGGGGGTGTCTATAGTATGCCTGTAAAGTGGCGCGTGTTTCCCGTGCTTAGAACAGTCCCTGCACAAAATGTAATTTTTAAAGGAAAAAAAGTCATTTAAAACTGCTTGCGGCTTTAATGTAATGTCGGGTCCTGGCAATATGGATGAAAATCAATGAGACCAATGGCATGGGTACCCCCCAGACCATAACCAGGCCTTTTGGGTCTTGTATGGATAATAAGGGGAACCCCGCACCCAAATTAAAAAAGAAAAGGTATGGGGCCCCCAGGCCCTATATACTCTGAACAGCAGTATACAGGCGGTGCAAACAAGACAGGGACTGTAGGTTTGTTGTTAAGTAGAATCTGTTTGTAATTTTGAACTGGTACATTTTTAACGTGTTTAGCTCCAGCCAAAAAATCTATTTTAAGCTTTTTGGAAAACATAGGGAAGGGTTATCACCCCTGTGACATTTGTTTTGCTGTCTGTGCTCCTCTTCAGAAGATTTGAACTCACTTTTTGTCCCAATGACAAATGTTTTTTGAAAATTTGGGTTTTTTTGTGAAACAAGGATTGGTGATAAAGCATCAGTGGAAAGGAGAAAAGTTTTTCCAATATTAACTCTTACAGGAGAGAATTTCCCTTCCTAGGGGTAGATTTCATCTCACTTCCTGTTGTCTCCTTCCGTTTGCAAGTAGGAGTCGTTTGTAACTTGGAGGTTTGAAAGTAGGGGCCTGCCCTATATACTCAGCAGAAATTTGGGCCTTAGGTGTTGTTGTGGCCACAACACTGTAAGCCCTCACAGGGCCCTGCTGTGAAATATTAGATTAAGAATTGTAATTACATGCCCCTGTTGAACAGGGGCTGAAAAATTGGGCCTTTGGTGGTGGTGGTGCTGGTGCCACAACACTGTAAGTCCTCACAGATACTCTTGGTGGGCGCAGAAACGGGCCCTGCTGTGAACCAAAAATGTTCTTACAAGCTATCATCATGATCATTGAGGAGGAAGAGGATAATTACTCAGTATAACAGGATAGTCACTCAGCATCAGCATAGGCAGTCTTTGAAGGGATCTGACATTTCAAAAAAATGTATTCAGTTACATCAGCATCAGGTGCTTGGTAGCTGGTGGTGATCCAAGACTGATTCATTTTTATGAAGGTCAGTCGATCGACCGAGTCGGTGGACAGACTCACCCTGTGATCGGTTACAAAGCCTCCAGCAGCACTGAATGTGCGTTGCGAAAGAACGTTGGATGCAGGACAGGCCAGTAGCTCAATTGCATACTGTGCAAGCTCTGGCCAGTGATCCATCCTCAAGACCCAGTAACCCAGAGGATTTTTGGTGGGAAAGGTGTCCAAGTCAGATCTTGCCCCTAGGTATTCCTGCACCATGTAAAACATACGCTAACGATGGTTGCTGGAACCGATCATACCTTGGGGCTGCAGACTAAAAAATTGTATGAACGCATCGGTCAGACGACCACCTTCTCCACTGCTCCTTCTTTGACTGACTGAAGCCTCAGCAACACGTTGTCCAGAAACAGGAGTTTGTAACCTCCCAGTCTCTGGGAATGCGTTGCACAGACCTTTCTGCAAGGCCTCCCGAAGATGTTTCATCCTCTGCTCCCTCTGCAATGGCAAGATAAGGTCCACAACCTTACCCTTGTAACGTGGATCAAGGAGGGTTGCCAGCCAGTATTGTTCCTTCTCCTTGATACCACAAATACGAGGATCCTTCCGCAGGCTTTGCAGGATCAGGAAGGCCATGCAGCGTAGGTTTGCTGAGGCATTCGGTCCGGAGACCTCTGGGTCACTAAGGACGACATGATCCGCAGCCACCTCCTCCCAGCCACGTACAAGTCCATGTTTTTTCTTGGGACTGTAAATGATCCCTTAAAGACTGCCCCTGATGCTGAGTGCCAGGCTCCACCTCCATACTGACACAATCCTCCTCCTCCTCCACTGTCTGGATAAAGGGGGCCTTGAGAGCTAAGGAAGTCCTCCTCTTCCTGCCTCTGTTCTGCCTCAAGTGCCCTGTCCATTATTCCAGTGTGTGCTCCAACAGGTGGACAAGGGGGACAGTGTCACTGATGCATGCACTGTCACTGCTCACCATCCTCGTGGCCTCCTCAAATGGTGACAGGACAGTGCATGCATCCCTGATAATGGCCCACTGGCATGGGGAAAAAAAAACAAGCTCCCCTGACCCTGTCCTGGTGCCATAGTCGCACAGGTACTCATTGATGGCCCTCCGCTGCGTGTGCAGCCGCTGAAGCATGGCCAACGTTGAGTTCCACCTGGTGGGCATGTCACAGATTAGGCAGTTCTTGGGCAGGTTAAATTCCTTTTGGAGGTCTGCCAGCCGAGCACTGGCATTATATAACCGGCGGAAATGCACACAGACTTTCCTGGCCTGCCTCAGGACATCCTGTAAGCCCGGGTACCTGCCCAAGAACCGCTGCACCTCCAAGTTAAGGACATGAACCAAACATGGCACATGGGTCATTTATCCCTGTCGGAGGGCGGAGAGGAGGTTGGTGTCATTGTCGCAAACCACCATTCCTGCCTTAAGTTGGCATGGCATCAACCACCTCTGAACCTGCCCCTGCAGAGCTGACAGAACCTCTGCCCCAGTGTGGCTCCTGTTCCCCAAGCACACCAGCTCAAGCACCACATGGCATCTTTTGGCCTGCATACTTTAGTAGCCCCTTGAATGCCTACGGAGCACCACTGGTTCCGAGAACAAAGCACAGGAAGAGGCCATGGAGGAAGAAGAAGAGGAGGGGGTGGAGGAGAGAGGTGTGTCAGAATCATTAGTAGTGGCATTTTGGAGGCGTGGTGGCGGAACAACCTCTAACACTACTGCACCTTGTCCTGCATCCTTCCCAGCTACCAGCAGAGTCACGCAATGCACCGTGAAACTTAGGTAACATCCCTGTCCATGCCTGCTGGACCATGAGTCAGCGGTAATATGCACCTTACCGCTGACCGCCCTGTCCAGCGAGGTATGGACATTGCCTTCCACATGCTGGTAGAGAGCCGGAATCGCCTTCCGTGAGAAAAAGTGGTGTTTGGGTACCTGCCACTGAGGAACCGTAAATTCCACAAACTCACGGAAGGGGGCAGAGTCTGCCAACTGAAAAGGTAGCAGTTGAAGTGCTAGCAATTTTGCCAAGCTAGCATTCAACCGCTGGGCATGTGGATGGCTGGGAGCGAACTTCTTTCGGCGGTTCAGCAGCTGGGGCAGGGAAACTTGCCTGGTACAATCTGACGTTGGTGTACCGAAAGCAGATTGCCCACAAGTACTTGGCTGTGACACAGCTAATTCTACACCTTCATTCCTCTCAGTGCAGGTCTCAGAGAGGACTGAAGGTATAGTGGGGTTGGAGGTCTCAGCTGATGAGGAGCAAGGAGAGGTTATCTTTGTTCTTTGGTGTGGGTCTTTTAGATATGCTTGCCAACGAACTGCATGGTAGGTCAACATATGTCTGGTCAAGCATGTGGTGCCCAAGCGGGAGATGTTTTGGCCACGCGAGATACGCTTGAGACATATGTTGCAAATTGCAGCGGTGCGATCTGATGCACTCGTCTCAAAAAAGGCCCACACCAAAGAACTTTTGGAATAACGTGCAAAGACAGCAGCGCCCTGCACATGCGGAGCTTTGCGGTGTGATGCAGTCAGTGTGCTGCCCTTAGGCTGGCCCCTGGAGGGCATCCTGCCTCATTGGTGATGTGCCTCCTCCTCCTCCTCTCTCCTATCAGGCACCCATGTTGAGTCAGTGACCTCATCATCCCCTCCCTCCTCATCACTGGAGCAAACCTGGCAGTATGCTGCAGCAGGGGGAGCATGATTGCCATATTGCTGTCCTTCTTGGGCACCCCCTCTGTCCGTGCTCACGTTACTGCCTTCATCTAGCTCAGTATCATCATCAGAGCCTTCTAAACGCTGGGCATCCTCCTGGAGCATGTACCCAACACTGTGGTCAAACAGTTCGAGGGACTCCTCAGGAGGACATGGTGGGGCTAGGGAAGGAGTCACTGATGCCATTGAGCCGAGGGAAGAGGCCGTGTTGGCAGCTGCTTTGCCAGACAAAGTACCCTGAGCATGGGTGAGAAAGGTTGAGGAGGATTAGGATGGCTTGGTCATCCACTCGACCAAGTCTTCGGCATGTTGCGGCTCAACACAGCCAGCTGCCGAAAAAAAGGCCAAGCATGTCCCACGGCTATGTGCTGATGAGGATGCACTGTCTCCATGACCAGCACTGTTGCCTCTAGACACAGAGCCTGCTTGCCCTCTTTTATTGGCTTGTGACTGTCTGCCTCTCCTTGTTGGCCTTCCAGACATACTAATGGCCTGCAGGGAGTATAGTGACTTCACATCCATGGTGAGCCACTGGTACTCTTCCTTCCACACCACTTCCTGTAAAGATGTCAGTACTGATGTAGTGTCTTTGATATTGCCAGGTAACCTTACAACCAATGGTTGAAGATACTGGTCTAACTAATGACCCAAATGCTCAAAAAGGGAACCAATTCCTGCCACTATCAGTCTGCCATGTACTGGAATTATATTCTTGTGAAGTTTGGGCATGTGATGGAAAATGGGGACTATAGGTGAACTGACTATAAGATGCTCTTCTACTTTTCTATCAAAAACCCCCATCTCCACATCTGTGTCCAGAAGATTGATCATTTGCTGTCTGAAGACAGCAGTGGGATCCCTATTCAAAATTTGATATGTGGACGTATCCTGCAACTGGCACAAAGCCTCTTCCTTATAATTATTTGCGTTTAGAATGATGACCGAGCCTCCTTTGTCGGCTTCTTTTATCACTAGGTCAAAGCGTGATTTGAGACCAACAATAGCATCTCTTTCTGATTTAGAGAGATTGTCCTTGAATCGGATAGGCTGGGTCGCCACTCCATCTGCAAGTTTGACTAAATCCTGCTCTACCAAGGCTTTAAAAGTGTCTATTGCTGCATTTCTGGAGTTGAATGGGTAAAAATACCTATCTCTTCTACATACACAATCCTTATCAATACTATACATACCTCCTGTGGACTCAGACTGAAGCTTTTCAAGAGTGGATCTAGTGCCGCGTACACACGACCAGACTTTACGGCATACTTTGCCCGGCAGACTTTTCAACTGACTTTACGACGGACTTTCTGAATGAACGGACTTGCCTACACACGATCAACCAAAGTCTGACGGATTCATACATGATGACGTATGACCAGACTAAAACAAGGAAGTTCATAGCCAGTAGCCAATAGCTGCCCTAGCGTCGGTTATTGTCCGTCGGACTAGCATACAGAAGAGCGGACTTTTCGACCGGATTCGAGTCCATCGGATAGATTTGAAACATGTTTCAAATCTAAGTCTGTCAAACTTTTGAGAAAAAAAGTCAGCTGGAGCCCACACACGATCGAATTGTCCGACGGACTCCGGTACGCCGGACCAAGTATGCCGGAACGTCCACTCGTGTGTACGCGGCATAACAGTTTAATCCTGAAAATTAAGAGTAAAAAAGGTCGTCTCCTGTGAGACACCTTCCTGGATGCTTTGAGTTGAGTAAACAGGAGAAAGAAAACGTTTCCTCAAAACATTATTATGTATAAATCTGTTGACATCAAGTAAGGTACTAAAAATATCAAAATGAAATTGCAGAGCAAAAGAAAGACCTTTAGAGAGCAGGGAAGTTTCTGCAGATGTGAGAGAGGCTTTTGAGAGATTTTGATGCTGTGTCTCCCCCTCCTTGTTTTTCTTCTTTTCCTTGCTCCTTCTTTTTCTGCTTGTTTGTCACCATACCATATTGGTTTTTTGAAGATTCCTTTGAAAAGACTGATGACACGAGCCTCTAGAATCAGATGCTCCTCTTTCACTCGTACAGTCTGATAATTTTTATTTTGAATTTGACACTTCAGGGGAACTGAAACTCACGTGTCTCTGACCTCTCCACCGATAACTCCTTCATTTTTTTGAGGATGGAGTGTGGTTTATAGTTCTTATTGCTAACATAGACAGTACCTGTTTGATAATCCTGTAAGTCTCTAAGGTACTTCTGTCTTTTGACACTCATCATATTCTGTTCCAATAAATGAATTGATGTGGTGAGATCTTCATTCAATGAGGAATAAATCGGTGATTGTTGAAAGGCTTGTAAAGAAACTTTCATTGTGTCAATCTCCATACTGATTGTGTGCAGCAGGGTCTCTTCATGAGCTACAATTAACCTCATGAGTTCTAAAGAACATTTAGACAAAACGTTGTTCCAATCGGCTAGAAATTGTTCTGTATATGTGGTGGAGGGATACTTTTTGATTCTTAATCCTCGTGGAATCATATTGTCTCCTAAATATTGTTTTAAACCAGTAGCATCCCACCATAGCAGAATTTCTTTCATGGAGGCTGTTTTTAAATTATTAAACAAGGTTGTACCTGTATTTTCCTCTGATAGAGGGATGTGATCCTTAGTATATACTTGTGACATTTTGGATTGTCTATCTATGTTGTAGTCCTTGTAGCTGTGTTGTAGAAGCTGAAATGTTACATAGTTACATAGTAGGTGAGGTCGAAAAAAGACACAAGTCCATAAAGTCCAACCCATGTGTGTGATTATATGCAGGGCTTTTTTTCAGCCGGAACATGGGGGAACGCAGTTCCAGAACCTCCAGCACTGAATGTATGTAATGGCAAGGGGTGCTGGGGTCTGCTGGAGGGTCTGTTGTTGCTGGGGAGGGGGCGGGGGAGTCTTATGTTGCTGGGTGGTCAATTGTTGCTGGGAGGGATCTATTGTTGAGGAAGGGGGTTATTGATGCTGGCTGCTGGGAGATCTGTTGCTGCTGCTGGAGGTCTATTGTTATTGGGAGGTGGGTAGAGGGTGGAACCATGGAACGGTGCTCGGAGGTGGGTAGGGGCCGGGAAAATGGGGTGACTCAGAAAAAGGGAGTTCCTGCACCTATTCTCTGAGAAAAAAGCACTGATTATATGTCAGTATTACCTTGTATATACCTGTATGTTGTGGTCGTTCAGGTGCTTATCTAATAGTTCCTTGAAACTATTGATACCCCCCCGCTGAGACCACCTCCTGTGGAAGGGAATTGCACATCCTTCAAAGATATATGACATGTACTCACTGTTATAATTTGTAGCAGTGCATATAAAGGCCCATACACACGATCAGACTTTTTGACAACAAGCATACAAATTAGATGTTTTAAGGCAACATCCGACCATGTGTACGCTCCATCTGAGAAACTTTTTAGGTTTTCATCAGACAAATGTTGGCTGCACGAACAGACAAACTTGGCAGCAACAAAAGTCCTATGTCGGCAAGTCGGACTTTAGTACAAAGTACAAACAAAAGATCAGACCACAATACAGAAGTTGACCAAAGGGTGGAGTCGGGGAATTGAACGTCCTCTTTTGAAGTGTCATCAGTACGTTGAAATGTCACTACGTTTGTGTTTGTTGCCTAAAAAGTCCTGCCGTGTGTATGCATACCAAGTTTACGGCCAACGCCCTTTGGACAGAAATACACAGAAAAGTTTGTTTAAAGTCTGATCGTGTGTACGAGGCTTTACTTTGGAAGTTTGCAGTCAGGATGTCCAAGAAAAAGAAGCATCTGGCAACTCCAAAACATCAAGCGTATTTAGAGTAAAGCCTTCACAGTGAGTATAGTCAGCAGCAGACTAGTTTTGGTGGTAAACCTTGTTCACAGCACACATATTTGTTGAAAAGTAGGGATGGGATGAACACCCCCCCCCCCCCCGTTTGGTTTGCACCAGAACATGCGAACTGGCAAAAAATTCATTTGAACACGCGAATACCGTTAAAGTCTATGGGACACGAACATGAAAAATCAAGTGCTAATTTTAAAGGCTTATATGCATAGTATTGTCTTAAAAAGTGTTTGGGGACCTGGGTCCTGCCCCAGGGGACATGTATCAATGCAAAAAAAAAAAAAAGTTTTAAAAATGTCCATTTTTTCGGGAGCAGTTGATTTTAATATTGCTTAACCACTTCAATACCAGGCACTTAAACACCTTCCTGTCCAGGCCAATTTTCAGCTTTCAGCGCTGTCACAATTTGAATGACAATTGCGCGGTCATGCAACACTGTACCCAAACAAATTTTTTATCATTTTGTTCCCACAAATATAGCTTTCTTTTGGTGGTATTTGATCACCTCTGTGGTTTTTATTTTTTGAGCAAAAAGACCGAAAATTTTGAAAAAAAACAAGTTTTTCTTTGTTTCTGTTAAAATTCTTTGTAAATAAGTACATTTTCTTCTTCAATGATGGGCACTGATATGGCTGCACTGATGGGCACTGATACGGCGGCCCTGATGGGCACCCATGAGGTGGCACCAATGAAGTGGCACCGATGATGGGCACTGATAGGTGGCACTGATGGGCACTGATAGGTGGCACTGGTATGCAGCACTGATGGGCACTCATAGGTGGCACTGATGGGCACTCGTAGGTGGCATTGATGGGTACTTATGGGTGGCACTGATGGGTACTTATGTGTGGCACTGATAGGTGGCACTGATGTGCACTGATAGGTGGGCACTGATGTGCACTGATAGGTGGGCACTGATGGGCACTGACAGGTGGCACTGATGGACACTGATGGGTGGCACTGATGACACTGGTGGCACTGATGACACTAATGGGTGGCATTGTTGGGCATCACTGAAATATAATGGTGCCAGTCAGTGCCCATTTGGCACAGATCTGGCATAATTTTGCACATGTGGATGGCCATGGGGTACATACCTGGCTATCCACATGTTGCCCACTTCCCTGGTGGTCCTGCCAGCTTCCCTGGTGGTCCAGTGCGGGCATCCGAGGGGGGGCTGTGCTGATAAACAATCAGCGCAGACCCCCCTGTCAGGAGAGCCATCAATCGGCTCTCCTCTACTCGCGTCTGTCAGATGAGAGTGAGGAAAAGCCGATCAACGGCTTTTCCTATTGACAATGTGATCAGCCGTGATTGGACACGGCTGATCACGTGGTAAGAGCCTCCGCCGGAGGCTCTTTACCAAGATTGGTGTAGCAGACTGACACACCGCTCCACCGATCGCAATGTGCGCCCCCACATGTTATCCTGCTGGACACCCACTCAGGATAACTGAACCACTGCCCGGCCATCAATCTGCTAGAGGCCGGGCGGGAAGTGGTTAAAGTGAAACAATAAATGTGTAATATTCCTTTAATTTTGTACCTGGGGGTGTCTATAGTATGCCTGTAAAGTGGCGCATGTTTCCCGTGTTTAGAACAGTCTGACAACAAAATGACTTTTCTAAAGGAAAAAAAGTCATTTAAAACTACTCGCGGCTATAATGAATTGTCGGTCCGGCAATCCAAATAGAGGTTAATTGATAAAAACGACATAGGATTACCCCACGGGGGAACCCCGAACCAAAATTTTTTTAAAAATGTGTGGGGGTCCCCCCAAATTTCATAACAGACCCTTCAGGTCTAGTATGGATATTAAGGGGAACCCCGCGCCAAAATTAAAAAAAAATGGAGTGGGGGTCCCCCTTAAAATCCATACCAGACCCTTCAGGATTTTAAGGGAAACCCTACACCAAAATGTTTTTAAAAAATGGCGTGGGTCCCCCCAAAAATCCATACAGACCTTTATCAGAGCGCGCAACCACCTGGCAGGCTGCAGGAAAAGAGGGAGGGACAAGAGAGCGCCCCCCCTCCTGAACCGTACTAGGCCACATGCCTTCAACATTGGGAGGGTGCTTTAGCACCTTGTCCCCATGTTGATGGGGAGAAGGGCCTTATCCCCACAACCCTTGCCCAGTGGTTGTGGGGGTCTGTGGGCGGGGGGCTTATCGGAATCTGGAAGCCCCCTTTAACAAGGGGACTCCCAGATCCCGGCCCCCCCTGTGTGAATTGGTAATAGGGTACAAATGTACCCCTACCATGTCACAAAAAAAGTGTTAAAAATGTTAAAGAAAGACAATAGACGTTTTTTGACAATTTCTTTATTAATGTCTTCTTCTTTCCCCGCTTCTTCTTCCATCTCCTGGTCTTCCTTCGGTCTTCTTCTTCCTCCATCTTGTTCTTCCCCTGCTTCTTCCTCTATCTTCCTCCGCTTCTTCCTCCGGTCTTCTCATCCGGCATCTTCCTTCGGCTTCTTCTCCGCTTCGTCCTTCGATCTGCCTCAATGGGAGTCTCCCGCTGTGGGACACTTCTGTTCAGGTGATGACAGCTCTTATATAATGGAGGCATACTATAGACACCCCCCAGGTACGAAATTTAAAGGAATATTACATTTTTATTATTTCACTTTAAGCATTATTAAAATCACTGCTCCCGAAAAAACGGACGTTTTTAAAACTTTTTTTGCATGTCCCCTGGGGCAGGACCCAAGTCCCCAAACACTTTTATGACAATAACTTGCACGTTAACCTTTAAAATTAGCACTTTTGACCTTTTGATTTCTCCCATAGACTTTTAAAGGCTTTCGAATTTGCCGCGAACACCCCAAATTGTTCGCTATTTGGCGAACAGGCGAACAGCCAATGTTCGAGTCGAACTCACGTTCGACCCGAACATAAAGCCCATCCCTGTTGAAAAGCATGAACATTTATACATAAAAAACAATCACATGACTACTGCTCCTCTACCATCAGCAATGTGTTCAATTGAAATCAAGTGATTGGTTACAAATTGTCAACAGATGTGAAGATGACAAGTGAGAAGCGAAGAGTTTAGCTATAATACAACACATGAGAAACAAAATATACAAAGACTATCTTGACATGTGAGAAAATACATATATTAAAAGCTCTATGAGAGAATCTTTAATGAAAAAATATAGATTAAAAAATTCATAGGATGTGAAATGTAAAGACTATACATAAAAGATAGTACACATTCAAAGTATATCACAAGCTGCAGCTGATCGCACTGTTGCAATTTGCAAACTTTGTCTCCACCACATCAAGCATGGCAAAAACACCAGCCATATGGGTACCACATGCTTGACAAGGCATTTAACCTCCCATCACTCAGCCCATTGGCAAGAGCACCTGAAAGCCACGCAAAAGGAATGCAATTCTGTTCCTCCTCCTTACTCACCTCAGTCTACCCCTTACCTCATGACCTCTCAGCAGCCTCCACTGACAGGAATAATAGTATAGCACAGGTTGTCCCAGGTCCCTGCAGCACATCTGCCAGTAGCACACCACCTACAGTAGACTATAGCCAGCAAATTTATCTGCCCCAGCTTGTCAAAGCTGCTGGCTTTACAACTTCTGCCTTTTCCGTGTGGTGGATTCTGCCCCTTCCATGAATTTGCAGAATGTGCTGTACCACAATGGCAGGTTCCCAGACGCTATTTCTTTTCACGTAAGGCCATTCCAGCTCTGTACCCTCACTTGGAAGGCAATGTTATGGCATTGTTGGGCAAGGCAGTCAGCCACAAAGCCTGCGTTTCTGCTGACACGTGGTCCAGCAAGCATGGTCAGGGATGATATAGTTTCGTTCAGAGCACACTGGGTAACTCTGCTTGCAATTCGAAAGGATGCAGGACAGGGCTCAGTGCTACAGCTTGTTGTGCCACCACGTCTCCATACAGCTAGTGGTGATGAGGCGAGATTTGTCAACGCTACCCCCTCCTCCTCTTTCTCCTCCTCCATAACCCCCTCAGCTGAATTGTCATATGAACCACAAGTACCCCCTAAGTGTTAAAGGGGGTATTCAATGAGTCAGGCTAAAAGGAGCCATGAAGGGCTTCAGCTGGTTTGTCTAGGGGACAGGGACCACACCGGAGCAGAGATTCTTGCAGCTCTGCAGGGGCAGGCCCAGAGGTGGTTCACGCCAAGCCAGCTGGAGCCAGGAATGGTGGTGAGTGATAATGGCACAAACCTCCTGTCCATCCTTAGACAGGGAAAGTTGACACATGTGCTATGCTTGGCACATGTCCTCAATTTGGTAGTGCAGCGTTTCTTAACTACTTAATGACCGGGCCTATTTTTCAGACTCGGTGTTTACAAGTTAAAAATCTGTTTTTTTTTTGCTAGAAAATTACTTAGAACCCCCAAACATTATATATAAATATAAATAAATAAATATATATATATATATATATATATATATATATATATATATATATATATATATATATATATATATATATGATTTTTTTTTTTTCAGACACCCTAGAGAATAAAATGGCGATCGCTACTACTTCATGTGACACTGTATTTGCGCAGCGGTCTTACAAGTGTAATTTTTTGGGGAAAAAATACATTTTTTGAATTAAAAAAATAAGACAACAGTAAAGTTAGTCCAATTTTTTTCATATCATGAAAGATAATGTTACGCTGAGTAAATTGATACCCAACATGTCACGGTTAAAAATTGCGCCCACTCGTAGAATGGCAACAAACTTTGATCCTTAAAAATTTCCATAGCTGGCGTTTAAAAATTTCTACAGGTTACCAGTTTTGCGTTACAGAGGAGGTCTAGTGTTAGAATTATTGCTCTCACTCTAACGTTAGCGGCAATACCTCACATGTGTGGTTTGAACACCGTTTTCATGTGCGGGCGCAACTTAAGTGTGCATTCGCTTCTCCACGCGAGCTTGGCGGGATGGGGCCCTTGCTTTAAAGAAAAATTTTTGTTCTTATTTATTTTACTTTTTATTTTTTATTTTTGCGCTGCCCTTTTAAAAAATATTTTTTGGGTCACTCTTATTCCTATTGCAAGGAATGTAAAAATCCCTTGTAATAGAAAAAAAGCATGATAGGACCTCTTTAATCTGAGATGGGGGGTCAAAAAGACCTCCGATCTCACATTTACACTATAATGCAATAAAAAAATTCCCCTTTAAGACCAATGGTATGGAGCCGAGTGGGAGGCCATCTTTCCCTCACTTGGCTCCAGGCTGTTGAGGGGAGAGGACACAACCCTCTCCGCTGCTACCGATGGCTCCGGTAAGCAGAGGAGCAACCAGAACGCAATGGCAGGGGGGCCTTGGGAGGGGGGCCTCTCCCACTCCCGATAAAGGTGATCTCAAGGCAAATCGGCCACAGAGACCACTTTTATCTGAAAGCGGACCGCCCGCTATTGAAGAGAATACTGTGGTTATGGCAGCTAGTTGCTGCCATAACAATGGTGTTCCACTTCAAACAGCCGACGTACAACGATGGCAGGCAGTCCACAAGTAGTTAAATAGGTACCCGGGGTTGGAAGATCTGCTAAAGTAGACCAGAAGAGTCTGTAGCCATTGCTGGTGGCCATACACAACCAGTGCTTGGTTGGCTGAAATTCAGCAGGAATTCCACCTGCCCATTAAACTGCATGATTTGTGACATGCCCACCAGGTGGAACTTGACTTTGGCAATGCTGCAGCCGCTGCACATGCAGCAGAGGGCTGTCAAAGAGTACCTGTGTGAGTATGGCACAACGACAAGCTCAGGCCGGCTCAGCTTTTTTTCCCTATTCCAATGGCTGCTGATAAAGGATGCATGCACTGTACTGTCACCATTTAAGGAGGCCACAACAATGGTGAGCCATGACAATGCATGTATCAGTGACACAATCACTGTTGTGTTCCTGCTGGGGCAAACTCTGCCTGGAATTGTGGACAGGGCACTCGAGGCAGAGCAGGAGGAAGAGGAGGACTTCCTTTCCTCTCAATGCTTGCTTTATGCAAACACCATTCTTCCTATGCCACAGAACACACAAGAGGAGAAGGAGGAGGGGGATTCTAGCAGTTTAGGAGGCATTGAAGCAGAGGAAGACATACGTCAAATCTTAAAAGGTGTATTTTTTCCAGCCCCAGAATCCTTGGGAGTAGTAGATGCCTGGGAGGAGGGAGTTCCAGATACTGTAATCCTCAGTGACCCAATGAGTCTGCTTCTCATGCCTCTTCAAACTTGCGGTGTATGAGGGAACCCCTGCTTCAAAGCCTGCAAAAGGACCTAAGAATACATGGCATCAAGGAGAAGGATCACTATTGGTTGGCAAACCTCCCTGACCACCGTTACAAGGGGAAAGTCTCAGAACTCATCCCACCCCCACAGAGGGTGTAGAAGATGAAATTTCTCGAGGAAACCTTAAAGAGAAGTTTAACGCTTTTCCCGACTCTCATAGGTTACAGTGTCATGGAAAAATGTAGTTTTGAGGCTTCTGTTGGTCAAGAGAGAAGCGGTGGAGAAGGGGGCTGCCTAAGTGATGCCTTTCACAATTTTTTTTAGTCCATGCTGCCCAGGGCTGTCAGCTTCCACATCCCATCGGCAGCATCTGCATCATATGGTGGATGATCATCTAGGGGCGAAAACAGAGATGGAGAGCTTTCCAGTTGACGATCCACTGGGTTACTGGGTCATGAGAATAGACCACTGGTCAGAACTTGCCCAGTATACAATTGAGCTGCGTGGCTGCCCTGCATCCAGTGTGCTTTCTGAACAGGCATTCAGCGCTGCTGGATGCTTTGTTACTTTGTTAATAGAGCGCGTCTGTCCACAGACTCCATGGACCGTCTGCCATTTATCAAAATGAATCAGTCCTGGATTACCAGCAGCTGTGAAGCCCCTGATGCCGATGTCCCTGATTAAGTGTTTTTGGGGTGTGAAATCTCGGCAAGACCTCTAGGCTTTATAAAAAGGAGGGGATTCCGGCGCTCTGAATGATGTTATGCCTTTGTAAGTGGTGCAATGATAGCTTTAATAGCACATCTAAATCAGTCAGTATTATTTAAAAGAAGGCAGCCATCCTCAGAGGGTGTGCATTACCTCTGTGAACAAAGAAAGTGAAAGAAGGGGGGTGGAGGCAACAAACTGTGATAGTCCTATTATATAATTTGGTGTTAGTGTAATATATACACTTACTGGTTCACAGGGTGGAAATGCCCATCTGGGGTAGAGGTGTCCTGTGAACCAGTAATTGTACATATTACACTAACACCCAATTATATAATAGGATTAGTGCCTCCACCCCCCTTCTTTCAAAACCTCTAGGCTGCCTAGCGTTGTGGGTGTTGATTTCATCTGTAAGAATTTTTTTGGTGTAGGTGTCATGGGCTCAATTAACACCTCAAAAAGACCAATTTTCTGCACCTGTTTGACAGGTGCACATCATTTCAATTTTTAACAGCAAGGCCAATTCTTGCTTTCATCAAGAGTACTTCTATAGGGTTATGGTGTGAAGGCACCTCCGACACCCAAAGACCAATTTTTTCCGCCCCTATTTGACAGGTGCATACCACTTCAAATTTTGACAGCAAGGCAATTCTTGCTTTCATCAAGGGTACCTCTGTAGGGTTACAGTGTGAAGGCACCTCTGACACCCAAAGACCAATTTTTCCTGCACCTGTTACTTTTATCCAAAGTCTATGGAAGAGACACCAGAATTTATCCAAAAAATCTGTAATCTTGTTCCCAGTGCACTGCATTGTGGCCTCATCATACAGACTGGCTCCCCAAGCCATCGTTTGCAAAATAAAGAAAGCTTGCAGGGAAATTTTCATTTTTTGGCTTTATAAATGCAATTATTGCTGCAGCAGCTTCTATACACGGTACAGTTGTGCCACTTTACAGGCAGACTAAGAGGACCCCCCCCCCCCCAGGCACTATATTGAAAGGAGTTTTTCATTTTTATTGTTCTTTCTAATTTTTATGCTTTCACTTTAAGCATCAGTAAATCACTGCTCATTTAAAAATTATGTTTTTTACAATTTTTTTTTTTTCATTAATACATGTCCCCCAGGGCGGTACCCAGACACCCATAGCCATTGCATGCCCAATTACTTGCATATAAGCCTTCAAAATGGGCATTTTTTTACTTTTACAGTTCAGGTCCCATAGATTTCAATGGGGATCATTAGTCAGTTCTGATCTTTTGTGATGTTCTAAAGTTCTGGTGCGAACCAAATAGGAGGTTGTTCAGCCCATCCCTATTGCTGAATTTTAGTGATTCTAGGAATAGTGCTTCCCATGTCATTCACCAGATCATTATTATATTGAAAAGAACTGTGCACTGTAACCTTTTACAACTATCCCTTCTCTTCTGCCTTTTAATCAGTTCTTTAACATTCTCCCCTAGTCCTTGCATGCTTAGTTTCTGTATCAGTCTATTATGAGGAATGGTATCAAATGCTTAAGCAGAACCCAAATATAAGACATCAATATCTTTTCCAACAATAAAATTGACCTTCCAACAAAAACTGATCAAGTTAGTTAATGTATCTTTCACAAGCTATTATTTATTATCTGTTATTAGAATGTTTCCTCTTATTTATGTATACTATCTCCATGAATATTTTCAAATAATTTAAAAACAGCAGATGTCCTAGTTTGGTGCATTTTCCCTACACTGTTTTATCTTTCTTAATAATGATTCAGTATTAGCAGTCTTGTAGAACTGCTTTAGTTTAAAATATATTCTAAGAAAATAAAATATACATCCATATTTAACAGAGAATTCTTATTCTTAAGTGTGGTACCCTATATTAATCAACTATAATTCACTGTGCTGAGGTCATAGTGCCATGAAAAAGTATTCATACCCCTTGAAATTTTCTACAATTTTTCATGTTACAACCCATAATGTAAATGGATTTTATTGGGATTTTTGTGATAGACCAACACAAAGTTACAAATAATCATGAAGTTAAAGGAAAATGACAATTGGTTTTCAATATTTTTTATAAATAAATATCTGAAAAGTGTGGTGTGCATTTGTATTCAGTCCCCTTTACTCTGATACATCTAAATATAATCTAGTGGAACCAATTGTCTTCAGAAATCACCTAATTAATACATAAAGTCCACCTGTGTGTAATTTAATCTCAGTATAAATACAACTGTTCTGTGAAGCCCTCAGAGGTTTGTTAGAGAACCTTAGTGAACAAAAAGCATCACGAAGGTCACGGAACACACCAGACAGGTCAGGGATAAATGTGTAGGGAAGTTTAAAGCAGGGTTAGGTTATAAAAACATATCCCAAGCTTTGAACATTTCACGGAGCACTGTTTAATCCATCACCCAAAAATGGAAAGAGTATGGCAGAACTGTGAATCTACCAAGACATGGCCATCCACCTAAACTGACAGGCAGAGCAAGGAGAGCAGGCAAGAAGAAAGTCATTGTTGAAAGAAAGCCATAAGAAGTCCTGTTTGCAGTTTGCGAGAAGCCATGTGGGGGCCACAGCAAACATGTGGAAGAAGGTGCTCTGGTCAGATGAGACCAAAATTGAAGTTTTTGGCCTAAAAGCAAAATGCTGTGTGGCGGAAAGCTAACACTGCACATCACCCTGAACACACCATCCCCACCTTGAAACGTGGTCGTGGCAGCATCTTGTTGTGGGGATGCTTTTTTTCAACAGGGAAGCTGGTCAGAGTTGATGGGAAGATGGATGGAGCCAAATACAGGGCTATCTTAGAAGAAAACCTGAAAGAAAATGGATGGCATCTAAAAATAGTAACTGTAAAATTAAGAACAACAATTTGTACCATTATCCAAGACTTGATGGAATAGAGGTTTAGGAACCTGGTCCCCAACCAAGGTTCACCAAGAGCAAATGGACTATCTCAGTACAGTGTAGAACAAGTACAAATAGAGTATATAGACAATCATAAAAAATTACAAAAAATGTATTAATACAAAATACATGACAATAAAATTAAAACAAGGGTGACTTGGTCAAACATAATTCTTCGACTAGTTTAGTGGGGTAAACCGTATCATCAGGAAATACATCTATAAATAGACACAAGGTCAATGACAAAATAGTCAAAAATATATACAACATTTATAAAAATTAGGGGCTAAATGTATATGGAAAGAGGCCAGCACCAATCAAAAAACATATAATACAAATGTACCAACAACCCTGAAAAATGGTAAAGAAAGGATCTATTGGGAATGGGACTTTAAAGGTACTTCATATATATATATATATATACAAAAAGACAATTACTATAGTAAAAATATAAATTGTTTATTTAAAAACAAATAGACACATTAAATGACATAATAAAAATATGCAACTGCAGTTACAATCATGGTCCTGGGTGTGCACACTTATCTAAACCCTGACCTAATGAGAAAACTGGAGTTGCATGTACATAGTTCCTGCGTCCTAAAGTTTCGACATGTTTCGCCAGATCGGCTTCATCAGGAAAAGGACAAAGGTATTCAGGTACTACGTATTAAAACCAATGATTTGTAAAGAGCCTTAGGTGTATAAACAAAAAACAAAATTAAAATGAATTAACTTATAACAGTACACAAAATTTGTTCTTTATTTTTAATGGACTCCATATGGTATTGTAAATGCATGGTTCACTAAAAGACAGAAAAAAAAAAAAAGGAAAGAAAAGGGGAAGGAAGCAGAAAACAAAAAATAGCCTGCCCCCCCCCCCCCCCCAATACATACAAGGCCATTTAGGTCTGTTAAGACATAAAATGAGAACCCCCATGTGAAAAATTCCACCCAAACTCAAAAAATATTGTGCCCCTTTCACATACTAACAAACCCCTAGCCAAACACACAGCAAGCCAGCCATGAAAGGGGGGTGGATGCTTGGGGGCCAGAGGGGCCAAAAGTCAACCACCTTGTTCTCATATTCAAGGGGACAAGGGCACCTTATCTCTCTCTGCCCAACTCTTCCACCTCGGCCAAAGTTTCAACAAGTAATTCTCTTGCACCTTGAGCCCTGCTGACCACAGTTTCTCCAATTCATTCTTTATGGTGTTCTCTACACCACCTTTTTGGGACCTCTGGTGACCCCACGTGTGTGCGTCGGCCTAGCTGTTACCTATGTGATGGGGTCACTGGCCGCCTACCCGTTGGGTAGTAAATGAAATCAAATGATATATGTGATATTATTGTACATACTTGTTGATTACTTGTTAATATGAAGTGAGCATTGATAAGTGGCGTGTATATGCATGATTTATTGGGTTTGGGTGTCATTTCAAAGGGTTGCTTCGTCCCTTCTCTCTTTTTTTTTTTTTCCCCTCCTGGGTTTTTTTTTGCCACACTGCTGTTCCTCCTGGGTCCTGTCCTGTACCTGTCTTTTGACTCCTATACGGACGCCCAAGGGCGTGCATTGGGAGCAGCAATGTACCCTTTAGGGTGATGCTGTCCCGATGTATGCCCGCCCTGAGGTGCTCTGTCTTTCACGGCGTCCAGTTGCTTATTACATCTGCGGGACAGCTCCGCTGTCCCACACTGTCTGCAGGGTTTGTATTCTCATCCTGCTTGACGGAAACTGGACGTGGTCATCATTTCCGGTTTCCAGGTGTCAGTCCGTGCTGCTTGCACCTCCTCTTTGCGTCCACAGGGCGTCAATGCAGCATGATGTCATGCACTGTTTTTGGCGCCACGGTTGGGATATTTAAACCTCAGATTGTGCAGACGCATTTGGACACGGCCCGGGAGCTCATGACACTCTATGGCAGGGTTTTTGTAAGGTAACTACTTTATTTTGGCACTAGAACTGCTTATGGTCTCACTTGGTAGTCTGAGAGACTTTATTCTGATTTAGACACATTTTTCAAGTTGCAGAGACTGCCCTCAGCCTTCTTCCTATTCTGGCAATGTGGCTCTATGCCTTTCTGCCACCCCCCATGCATTTTCTCAATTCATGCATTTATCAAAGACGGGATTCTTTTCTATATATACTCCTTGATATTATGAGATGTGGGCTAGGCGCCTTCTGTAGAAGATAATGTCTGACAGACATTTATATGTCCCATTAGTTGTGTAGATGACGTGAAGTGTACCATACGGAGTGAATTCACTGATGCTGTTAATGATTGCCCTGTCTGCATGAGCCTCGGGCGTGTACACCAATTTATTCATTTATAGAGATATGAGAGTGTGGTGAGTACGGTTCATTTACAGTTGGTTATGGACTGTGTCTCCCTTACCCTCGAGCTGTTCTATGTATCTATTTTTACTTTGATGTATAATTTGTTGCAGATACTGCTGCACTGTTTACTTGTTTGATCCAATTGAAAATTACATCCCCCTCTATGGGAAGTCTGACACTTTAGGAGCTGGTCTGGGGTCCAGGCGGTAGGGGCGTGTGACTTCCCCCCCCTCGGCTGTGCATGCTCCGGGATCCACCAAGGTACGGGGTTGGGGTTCCGGGTTATGTGTGGGGTTTGGTGGGTGGGGGGGTGGGTTTGGGTGCCTCTTCCTTCCCCTTTTTCTTTCCTCTTTTTTTTTTTCTGTCTTTTAGTGAACCATGCATTTAAAATATCATATTGAGTCCATTAAAACTAAAGAACGAATTTTGTGTGCTGTTATAAGTTAATTCATTTTAATTTTGTTTTTTGTTTATACACCTAAGACTCTATACAAATCATTGGTTTTAATATGTAGTACCTGAATACCTTCCTCCTTTTCCTGATGAAGCCGATCCAGCGAAACATGTCGAAACTTTAGGACACAGGAACTATGTACATGCAACTCCAGTTTTCTCATTAGGCCAGGGTTTAGATAGGTGTGCACAGCCAGGACCATGATTGTAACTGCAGTTGCATATTTTTATTATGTCATTTAATGTGTCTATTTGTTTTTGAATAAACGATTTATATTTTTACTATAGTAATTGTCTTTTTGTACATATATGAAGTACCTTTAAAGTCCCATTCCCAATAGATCCTTTCTTTATCATTTATAAAAATTATACAATTGAGTGAAGGAGGGGAAAAGATGAAATAGTAAAGGTATAAGACTGCTTACCCAGGTCCCAGTGGGGGGGGGTGGTGGGTGAGCAGAAGAGGAAGTGCAACCCGTGAGGAAATGGTGAGTACAAAGAAGCAAAACGTGGATAAGAACAAAAAGTAGGAACACCCCAAAAAAAAAAGAACTTGCACACTGCTGGGGAGGAAAAATGGAGGGGAGGGAGAAAAGGGGGGAAAAAGAGGGGTGTTGTTGGGGGGAGGGTGGAAGGAGGAAGGGGGGTGGAGGGAGAGGGAGAAAAGCAGGGGGAGAAAACCAAGAAAAGGAGGACTAGAGAGGAAGTGGGTAGTTGGAGAGAAAGGAGAAGGAAAGCGGGAAGAAAGGGGCCACAATTTAAAGAAAAAGGAGAAGGGGGGAAGGGGCAAAGAAGGGAAAGGGAAAAGAGGGGGAGGGGGGAGAAGACGAAAAGGAGAGAAGGGGGAAAGGGAAATGAAAAGGAGTGAGGGGAAAGGAAAATGAACAAACATAATGAGGAAACAGGGGGAGTGTATGGAACGGGACATCCAAAGTGAAAAGGGAGAGGGAAGTGCCTCAAAAGGGGTACAAAACATGAAAAGAAACTAAGGTGCCAATGTGACAAATGGTAAAATATGTACCTAGTTGGCAAAAACCACAGTACTGGAACCGAGAGTGAGATGTCGTGACAGAGTACTCCTACAAAGGGAAACTCTCTGGATTGAAAGGCTTAATGCCACCATTCCACCCGGCCTCAATGAAATTAATTCATCTAAAACCATTTTTATAAATTATACTACTCCTGGACTCTCTCTCTCTAAATTCCCTTTGTGTCTTGCCTTTGCTGTGCTTTGTTGTACTTTTGTACGCTGAATTCCATCATTCAATATGAGGTACTGTGTTCCTTGTGCTCCTGCCTTACCCTCCTGGCCTTCTATTACTTTTCCATTATCAACTATTTGACTATGTTTCTGTCACTTTAAACAATTAACATCAATTTTGTTTTGTACCATTTCAGTTTTGCTTATATAATTTCTATCTGCTATGCATTTAAATAAACCCAGGCTGTTATCTGTGCAATTTATTCTGCTTTGGTTGCTATGGCCATTATTGTATTTATTTTCTATTGTTATATTTTGTATATACTTAATATTCTATGCTTGTATTATTAAATGTACACTTTGTTTTATCAGATTTGTCTCTTAATTTGGCTGTTTTTCTTCTCCTCTTCTGGTGTTTTTTGGTGGTGCATGGGCGCCCAGATTTGTGTCTCCTTTGCGGCGACTTGGTAGGTTCCCTGGTGGCGAGACAGCCATTCCTATCTTAGGTGAACACCTCGCCTACTTGCACATGCCCCAGCCCGCGGCGTTGAGTCATGCCGTGGGGTTGGGAGATATAAATAGCAGGCATCAGCCTGCTTATCACTAGGCTGGATATCGGACCTGGATGAGGCTCCGATGCTCTCACCTTATGGTTTGTCCCTGGCTCTGGAGGCCTTTATGTCCCCTGCATTATCTTTATGCAATGACTATCATGCTCGACTGTTTACCCCTTCTCTGACTAGAACTTAGAACATAAATGGAACATGTGTATATCTGTGCAAGGTTGAAAAAAAGAAAGCATTGGAAAAATAATTGTTGTTAAATTAACACAGTGAAAAATATACAGGGAAATATGGACAAAAATGTCTAAAGTGAAATATGGTATAGTGTGGGATCAGAGTCCATAAACATGGGATTAGTGGTAATCTTCTCAAAGAGGAAGGTGCTGGAACACTAGACGATGGGTTGATAATCAGATGTAAGGCAACCACAGGTAACACGCCACAAACATCATCAAGAAAGAGATTGGGTACTCTTACCGGATCCTGTAGGACATATCTGCCGTATAGCAGTACGTCTATTTAGGCATAAGGAGGTGACCTCCTGTAATATCCACCCAGATGGTATCCCATAGGTCACGATCACCAATGGGGGGTGGTTGTTCTGGGTGAAAGTTGGTCCGCTGTCAAACACACTCTCCAGTTCCGGAACGGAAGGGTCTGGAGAAGCTAGTTGAAGATGGAACCATGGAGGAAGAGAAGAAAAGGACTCCACATGGTGTAGGTAAAAAACTAGGGGTTTTAATGGATAAAAAACCTTACAGGATAAAAAGTGATCACAAGCAGGTAAAAAATGGCAATGTGGGAAGCTGAAACGCCAGGCCTACGCGTTTCGACTGCAAAGTCTTTAACAGGGGCAAAGTTCCATCTGGTTCCATCTTCAACTAGCTTCTCCTGACCCTTCCGTTCCGGAACTGGAGAGTGTGTGTGACAGTGGACCAACTTTCACCCAGAACAACCACCCCCCATCAGTAATGGTGACCTACGGGATACCATCTGGGTGGATATTACGGAAGGTCACCTCCTTATGCCTAAATAGACGTACTGCTATACGGCAGATACGTCCTACAGGATCCGGTAAGAGTACCCAATCTCTTTCTTGATGATGTTTGTGGCGTGTTACCTGTGGTTGCCTTACATCTGATTATCAACCCATCGTATAGTGTTCCAGCACCTTCCTCTTTGAGAAGATTACCACTAATCCCATGTTTATGGACTCTGGTCCCACACTATACCACATTTCACTTTAGACATTTTTGTCCATATTTCCCTGTATATTTTTCACTGTGTTAATTTAACAACAATTATTTTTCCAATACTTTCTTTTTTTCAACCTTGCACAGATATACACATGTTCCATTTATGTTCCTAGTTCATACTGGGGACTTTAGCGCTGCACTTTATTATTTGTATATTAGTATTGACTTGGTTTGTTCGTGTGTCAGCTGCTGTTCATTTAACCTGTATTCATAATTTTTTCACGTATTTTTTCACTTGTTTTGAGGGCCAGCGCAGCACTTTCTTTATCTCTGACTAGAACTTGCCATTTACTCCTTTAAGCCTGGTTTCACACATGTGCGGTGCGAATTGAAGCTCAGGTTTCACTGGGGAGATAACAATCTCCTGTTCAACGGATTCATTGCGTTTTTGCTCAGGATTAGAGAGCAGGGAGAGGGGGAGGGAGGGGGGGGGAGAGGGGGAGGTGTAGTGAGGAGAAAGAGAAAATCCTTGTTCAGAACGCAATGTATCTGCAAATCAGATGCGTTCCCATAGGAGATAATAGGCTTGTAGTTCGCACCGCAATGCCCAAAAAACGCACACGTTTTTTGTGCAATGCGCAGTGCGAATGCAACGCACATATGTGAACCAGATACATTCATATGAATGTATTTTAAAATGTCCTGCGAATTAGATTCGGTGTAAGCCGCATCTAATTCGCATAGGTGTGAACCCGGGCTCAAGGATAAGCACCTGAGATCTGTGCACCTATGAGACTGTATACGGGTCATTTTTTCCATCTAGCACCCCCTCCATCGCCACCACTGGTATTTATCTACTATTTTACCAGTGGGACATCTTCCTCCCGATTCCATTACTGTGGTTTTTGCCAACTAGGTCCATTTTTTACAATTTGTCACATTGGCACCTTAGTTTCTTTTCATTTTTAGTACCCCTTTTGAGGCCATTCCCTCTCCCTTTTCACTCCACACATTCCCCCTGTTTCCTCATTATGATTTTTCATTTTCCTTTGCCCTCACTCCTTTTCATTTCCCTTCCCCCCTTCTCTCCTTTTCGTCTTCTCCCCCCCTTTTCCCTGTCCCTTCTTTTCCCCTTTCCCTCCTTTCTCTTTTTCCTTTACATTGTGGCCATGGGCGTCCGCAGGTAGGGGCAAGGGGGGGTCAAGTGCCCCCCTGGAATCAGGGATCGGATCTTAAATTCAGTACAGTTGCGTTGCTATCAGGGTGTGGGCAGCCTGCACCTGGGTGCCAAAAGCCAGTGGGGTGACACCATCAAGGTGCTGTCAAGCCCCCCAGCAGTGTAGGGTGACTTCAGGCTCTTTTCCCTGCTCAGTCCAGCAGAGAACTCGGCGCTGTGACAGGAGAAAGGTGAGCTGCGGGCTATCAGAGGTTTCCCCTGCTCGCCCCCCCTCTCTCCTGTCAGGGAGAAGAGACGGTGGCTCTCACCAGGTTCCCTGCCCAGCTTCCTGCCCGCTCCGTTCCTTCCCTATTGGCCATAACTGAGGGCCAATCAAAGGAGACTAGGAGAGGAGAGCATCATGGGGCATGTAGTTCCAAAGATTGGCAGCCCCATTTTGCACAGGGAGGAGGCTACAGCTCGATCAAGAGAGAGATTGAGAGACTGCAGCCTGGAAAAAAAGCTGAGGGAGAGAGTGCTACAGGACAAAGAACAAGGAGTGTGCTGGGCGGAAGCCAGAGGGAGAGCCACGCTGCCCAGCACCACCAGAGGAAGAGCCATGCTGCCCAGCACCACCAGAGAGAGAGCCACGCTGCCCAGTGCCACCAGAGAGAGAGCCACACTGCCCAGCACCAACAGAAAGCAAGCCACACTGCCCAGCACCAGAGAGAAAGATGAGCCACTACCAGGGTACAGACATGCTACACTACTGACCAGAGTGGCCCCCGAGGAACCCAGAGTGAGTGATCGACCAGCCAGAGGGATCACTGCTGTAGTTTCACTGGGTCTGGTAAAAGAGCCTGTCGGCCATTATCCATTACTCATCCTAGGGACTGTACTACGTCTGCAGTCTCTGACCATGATAATGTGATAATGACATTGTCGAAAAGGGGCGGTGCATGGGTGACCCCAAAATGATGCTCCCCCTGAAAAAAGTTTTGCGGATGCCCATGATTGTGGCCCCTTTTTTCCCCCTTTCCTTCTCCTTTCTCTCTACCTACCCCCTTCCTCTCTAGCCCTCCTTTTCTTGGTTTTCTTTCTCTTCCTTTCTCCTTCTATCTGCATTTTTCCTCCCCCCTTCCCCCTTTCCCATACCTCCTTTCTCCCCTTTCCTTCCCTTCCTCTCCCCTCCCCCTTTCCTCCCTTCTTCCCTAACCCCCCTCCCACCTTTCCCCCTCCCCCTCCCCCCTTTTCTCCCTTCCCCCCTCCCTCCTTCCACCCTCCCCCCCAATAACTCCCCTCTTTTTTTCCCCCTTTTCTCCCTCCCCTCCTTTTTTCCTCCTCAGCAGTGTGCAAGTCCTTTTTTTTGGGTGTTCCTGTTTTTTGTTCTTATCCACATTTTGCTTCTTTGTACTCACCATTTCCTCACGGGTTGCACTTCCTCTCCTGCTCACTCACCAACCCAGCCCCCCCTTTCCGCTTAATTTTTCCATTACCTCACTTGGACACTCCCCTTTTTGATACATTATAGATCTGGCATTCTTACCTTTGTACTTCATTCCACTCAGACTCCAGCCCATTGACTTGTTAATCTCCCCCAGTTGCCGCGGGAGGCGCCACTGGGTATGCCCTGTGCTTTAACTGCAGCGGGACCTGGGTAAGCAGTTTTATACCTTTATTATTTCATCTTTCCCCCTCCTTCGCTCAATTGTATAATTTTTATAAATGTATATATTTTTGACTATTTTGTCATTGACCTTGCGTCTATTTACAGATGTATTTCCTGATGAAGCGGTTTACCCTGTGAATCTAGTCAAAGTACTATGTTTGACCAAGTTACCCTTGTTTTAATTTTATTGTCATGTATTTTGTATTAATACATTTTTGTAATTTTTTATGATTGTCTATATACTCTATTTGTATTTGTTCTACACTGTACCAAGATCCATTTGCTCCCTTGCTCTTGGTGAACCTTGGTTTGGGGACCAGGTTCCCAAACCTCTATTCCCTTAGAAGAAAACCTGTTAGAGTCTGCAAAAGACTTGAGACTGGGGTGGAGGTTTACCTTCCAGCAGGACAACATCCCAAAACATACAGCCAGAGCTACAATGGAATGGTTTAGATCAGAGGTCTCCAGACTTTCTAAACAAAGGGCCAGTTTACTGTCCTTCAGACTTTAGGGTGGCCGGACTGTGGTCAGTGGGAGAAATCACACTCAATGCCAGTGGGAGTAAAAAGATTACATAGCACCTGTGGCCAGTAGGAAGAGGAATAGTGCCCCGTCGTTGGTGTCTGTGGGAGGGATAATGCCCCATCTTTGGTATCAGTATGAGGAATAGTACCATTTTATTGATGTTAGTAAAATGATTAGTGCCCCATAATTGTTGTCAGTGGGAGGAATAGTGCCCTATCATTGGTATCAGTCAAAGATATAAGGCCCTGTTGTTAGTGCCAGTGGAAGAAATAGTACCACGTTTTGCATTGATACATGTCCCCTGGGGCAGGACCCAGGTCCCCAAACACTTTTTATGACAATAACTTGCATATAAGCCTTTAAAATTAGCACTTTTGATTATTCATGTTCGAGTCCTATAGATTTTAACAGTGTTCACGTGTTCAAACAAATTTTTTGCCTGTTCGCATGTTCTGGCGTGAACCGAACAGGGGGATGTTAGGCTCATCCCTGACAACAATTGGAGAACTTATTATACACATTGACAGCGAAAAAATAAGTAAAAGGGCAACCTAAAAAAAATAAAATAAGGAGGCATTCCTGTCAAGAGAAGCCCCCTTTAACTTGATAAGTTCCAAATGTGTTAGCACTTAAATGATCATGTCATTTGAGAAAAGAAGAAAGCTAAGAAAAGTTGGGAACCAAAGAAAAGAAGGAAGCAGAGAGACAGTCAGCTTTGAGAAGGTACAGGCATCGGGATATTTTTTCTTTTTAAGCTATAATAACATTTATTTTAAAATTTATTGGATATGTTTTTAGAACAGAAAGTAACATTTTATTTTCAAAATTTTTGGTCTTTTTTAGTTTATATCAGGGGTCTCCAAACTTTTTAGCCCGAGGGCCACATTGTAGATTTTACAAATATTTGCGGGCCGAAAAAATGATTTATTTATAAATAGATGAATAAAATTTAAATAATCTCATCATAGCCTTTCCACATGTCTGTGTCCCTGTCAGAGTCTCCTTGCACATTGTTTCCCCATCAGAGCATTTCCGCACATCTGTGTCCCCCATCAGAGCCTTTCAACATGTCTGTGTCCCCACTAGACCCTTCCACACATCTGTGTCCCAATTAGAGCCTTTTTGCACCTCTGTGCCCCCCATCAGAGTCTCCCCAATATCAGTGCCCCCATCAGAGTATCCCCATCAACATTGTCCCTATCATCGGGGGCACCAGTATCAGTCTCCCCACTATCAGTGTCCCCATCATCGGTTGAAATTGAGAGGCTAAATCTTCAATATTCACACCTTCCACTAAGTGGAAGGAAGTGAAGGAGTGCCTAGACGGGATGAACAAAGACATTATCATTAAAAAACAGGCCAAATTTGTTGGCAAAAGTTTGGAAAAGTTGGCATTTACTGAAGGCTTTGCCTATAAATGGTCTGGAAGATCTGCGGGTAGGAGGGGACCCCAGTGGGAGACCTCCCCCCGCAATCTTATTATTGATCAATCTGAGTCTGACTCATCACTTTCTTCTTCTTTTTCTCACTAAATAGGTTCTCGACTTGCGGGGCCTCCAACGTCTAACTCAACTCGTAAATGGTCACGGTGGCTCTTCACCAGTGGCACCGAAAAAGGGTAAAAAGGCTCCACTAAACACAAATCGGCACACACTCAAGGGGATCCATCACCTCTGGCAAATCAGGCCGCAGGAGGAGGTACCCCCTCGACACTACACAGTGTGATTCCCAAAATTTTGGGATCATCTCTTTTGAATCGTACACCATCACAAATGGACACTGATTTTTTAGACCTGGCTCTTCCAGATCTAAAGAAACAACAAACCAAGATCGACACTTTTGTAACCAAACCCCCTCTATCACCTTCACTGAGCACTCCAATGACACATCACAATTAAATATTATCAATCTCACATACACTGAGTTATTGTCCGACGAGCTATCGGTCTTACAACTGGGTCTGGGATTTTGCCCCCTTGACTCATTACATATCACAGAAACGGTCAAAGATCTTTATATGTTTGCATGCAATTTAACATTCAATATTACTGTATCTTTGATAAAGACCGACAGAACACTAACCTTGAATGTGAACTAACTGAGCGCACAAAGCACTTCACTATGGAGGAGTTCCGTGCGCTTCGTGCCCTAATGTTGTTATATGAAGAAGGAGCTATTGATGACCTTTCTGGCTCTAATCAGGATGGTCCCTCTGCAACTCTTTCTATGGCTGCCCCAGTGGACCCTTCCTTTATTCAATCTGCTAATTTTACGAGGTTTAAACCTAAATCCCATAACTTCCCAGATTTGATGACGTGTGCAGCCATCTGGGCATTTCTACACCTATCTATGCAGGATTGCACCTCTAATCTTACCAATCAACTTAGAGCTCTTAAACAATTACAGAAAAGTACTGACATTATCATTAAACCATCGTACAACAGCGACAACTTTGTTGTTATGTCCCATGCCAATACCAGACCATGTGCTTGGAGGTACTAAACAACTCTGTGCGGTATAGGCCAATCCCCCAAACCACAATTAATGGCTTTTTCAATGAGCTCCGGGAACTTTGTACCGATGCTTTTGGGAAGGCCTGATTGACAAAGACACTCTCAATTATTTGATCATTAATCACCCACGGACTCTGACCTTTTACACTCTACCAAAAACACTCAAACTCACACTTGCATTGACCCCCAGGAACACCTATTATATCTGGGATTGGTTCCTTAATGGACAATGCAAGTAAATTTGTTGACAGTTTTCCTATACCACACGTTCCGAGTTCATCTTCATATATCTGTGGTACCACAGACCTACTTAAACACATCAAGGGGATTCAGGGAGTTCTGATGGCTGAATCCTTTCTGATGGAACAAGACCACACTACTTGGCCCCTCAATGGCTTCATTCTCAAACTTTTATATTTCATCCTAACTCGGAATTACTTTGTCTTTGCAGAACAACACTTTTTACAAACCCAGGGCATAGCGATGGGAATGTCTTGTGCACCGTCCTATGACAACCTTTATCTTGGAGCCTGGGAGAGAAGTGTGTTTACCGATGACCAATTTACTATCTATCTTGAATCTATTCTGTGTTGGTATAGATTTATAGATGTTCTATTTGTGGTGTGGACGGGCCCATTGGAAATGCTGAGAGAGTTTATTTAAGCGCTTAGCATTAATAATCTGAATCTACACTTTATCTTTATTGTTGATAATACACAGAGTCCTTTTTTTGGATCTCATTATCATCAAAAACCCAGATGGAACTATTGGTACCAATCTATACCGCAAAACCCACAGCTGGCAACACTTTGTTGCATGCCTCCAGTGCGCACCCCAGACCCCTTGTGTGCAGTATCCTCTATGCACAGTATCTGCGGTTACGCAGAAACTGCGCAACAGAGGAAGATTTCCGTATACAGGCTGCCCTGTTGCTTGATTTATACTCAGAGGCTATTCTCGTACCAATTTGAAAAAAGCGTTTAACCGAGCACTTGCACGTACAAGAACCTCCTTGCTTTATGATGCTCCACAACCCAAATTGTCTAATACTGTCTAATACATCACTCCATAATGTCCTATCAAAACACTGGCACCTTCTAAAAGATCATCACATTTTGAAAAAACATGTTCGAGAAACTCCGGGAGCTCGTCTTTCGAATAGCCATTTCTTTGAAGGACCGGTTAACGAGCAGTCACTATTCTGTTGGTGGTCATTCCCCAGGTCAACAAGACACTACCCAATGTGAACAGTGCCCACGCTGCCCCTGGATCCTTGATGGTACCACGTATAGATTACCCAAAGGTGAATTATTCACCCCACGTACCCCAGCCAATTATGGAACTACTGGGGTCATTTACTTATGCAAATGCAAAGCTTTTTATGTGGGCAAAACCATCAGGGAACTAAGACAGCTTATTGGAGACCATCTATACTATTCAACCAACGGTAAACTTACCACCATCAGCCGACACATTGGCCTTTATCACAAGTTTAACCCCCTGGCAGTAAAGTTTCTAGCACTGAGGTGATTCCTTAGGACCCTAGGGGGGTGATCACAAGGTCCTCCTGCAATGTGAAACCCTCTGGATCGAGAGGCTTAATGCCACCATTCCACCAGGTCTTAATGAGGTTAATTCTTATAAGCCCTTTCTATAGACATACCATCTTATTCATATAGTACTCTGCTTATTCTGAATTAATGTCCTGATTTATTGCCAATACTGATGTTGTGGTTTGGTGTGTCCTTTCCTTCTATTTTATTTTTTAATATTTACTCTAATACACTCCATTTGTTTTGTCCCTTGTTGTCATGGGAGGAGGGACGCTGTGGGAGGAGGGACAGAGGGACGCCATGGGAGGAGGGAAAGAGGGACGCCATGGGAGGAGGACAGAGGGACACCGTGGGAGGAGGGACAGAGAGGAATGCAGCATCTTTTGATTTGGGGGTAAGGGGAGATGTACTGGGGGGGCTTTGGGAGTGGAGAAGATTTGTGCTAGTGGGTAGGGGTCAGATCTCCCCACTAGCACATGTCCTCCCTGTGACAGACTCACCCGGGATAGAGGCTTTTGGAGGGGACTGAATGCAAGCCTCTTGCCGACCGATTATGGGCCCTGGCATTTGGGGGAATGGTGCTCTTTGTGAGCTGTATGCCTGGGGACCCTTGAGTTGGTATTACTATGCATTCGGGTCCTGGTCCCCCAGGACACAGACTCTGGGGACCCTGTGTATGCCATATGGGAAATGGTGACTTGGAGGGTATGTCTTGGATTGCTTAAAATAGGACAGTAATATTTATCCCCAATATCTCCCAGGATATATATGTAAAGACTATTATTGGTTTGTTTGATTCTGAACTCAACATGTTAATTGAGGGAGCTAATCACATTGGCCTCCAGGACTGGCTAGGAGACTAACAGTCTACTCCTACTATAGTTTGTTGTTGACTAGGCTGAGGAGGTGGGATTCCTCCAGCAGCCCTCCTGCTGATAAGACTGATTCATACTGTTGGGACACATACTGTGAGGAGATGCTGGTGTCATCAACTCCAACTACCTGTCTTGTTGGCTTACCACAGGTTCTAAGGGTATTCCACACATTGTTATTTGTTCTAATTAACCCTGTGTTGATGTTTATGGTAATGTTTATTGAATAGTCACCTAGTCTGGGTAAATGATTTAGTAAACTAGCTCATGTTAATTAGGTTACAGTTGTATTGTTAGAGGAGGTTCCAACGGCATATAAAGTCTTGTAATTTTCATTCTAAAAAAAAACAGTCCATGTTAGCAGTGAAACAAGTGTCGCCTTGTTTTGTGCTTATGAGCAGTTGGAATATCTGATAACTGTATCCAGACTGGGAGGAAGTGGTATACTGACGAAAGCACTCAAGCGGAGTGTGGGATGTTCAGTGATACTCCCCCCTCCCAAAGCACCCCCCAGCACATATCCCCTTACCCCTTTCCTCCCATCACTCCACCATGTGTGCATCTGTGTTACCAGCCCCCCTCCCCTCCTTCCCGGTTAATGTGTCCCCCAACACTGTAGCTATAAACTACACACAGACCTCAGACTATCAGCGTGGCTCTTGCAGTGAAATCTCCCTCCTCCCTGGCTCCTCCTCCTGTCTGTGTACATCAGAACTTTGGAGCCGGGGAAGAGGATCCTCGGTGAACTGTATCCAGCTGTCAGTGGGGATGTAACAGAAGGGTGATTACGGCAAGTTATCCCGGGTGCCCACGCTAGTGCGCCCTTGTCAGGCTGATTACTGGAGCTCAGTGCCAGAACTTGTTGTGGCACTGAACTCCATGATACAGCCCTAGATGGCAGCTCTGTGCAGGGCTGGTGCAAATATTTTTGACATCCCTGAGGAAGTCACGTGACCAGTGCTGCAACACGTTGGGTAGAGCCTTGTGACGTCATTTACAGTGGCGTTTTACAGAAGTGCGGTGAGGAGGCGAGTGTGTCACTACTCCCATTGTTTATTACTGCGATTTTTATTCTTACTTGGTGTAAGCAGCTTCTTTTACTTAATAAATTTACTTTTTATTTGGCAATATTGCACTATGACTGTTCTTTGTTTCCTTAAAGCGCCATTTATACAAGAAGTGCCATTTCTTGGAGCGAGCTGTTTTCTCTACATATGGAGTTTCCTAAGATGTTTTGATACCAAGATCTGGACATAGTTCTTCATCTTCGCTTGGGACCTGGATGTCTCTGCAGATCCATCAGCAGAATTCCTTATCTAACTGATGAGCCTTGTCTGACCTTTGGGTCATTTTTGGAGGTGAGCAGCCAATTCATAAATATAACAGTCGATGTTTGGATTGATGTGTTGTCTGTTTTTTCTTCTATCAAGTAACTCCTATGAGATCCTTATCTCTTTATGAACTGACTCCTACCATCTTACAGTAGTTGCCGCCGATTTTGTGTCAATCTCGCCGCCATTAGCGGCGACATTGACACCTGCAAGCCCCGTCGCGGGAGCCAGTGCTGAGCTCCTCCCACTCGCCTCCCCCAATGGATTCCTATGGATGCGCGGCATCTCGTGGGGGTGACGAGCATGAGAAGCACAGCCTCGCAGCGGTGATTTACAGCCCAATCCCATTGCACTGGAAACACAATATTGGCGGCAGGTACTGTACATAGTTACATGGTTATATAGTAGGTGAGGTAGAAAAAAGACACAAGTCCATCAAGTCCAACCTATGTGTGTGATTATATGTCAGTATTACATTGAATATCCCTGTATTTTGCGGTCGTTCGGGTGCTTATCTAATATTTTTTTGAAACTATCGATGCCCTCTGCTGAAACCATCGCCTGTGGAAAGGAATTCCACATCCTTGCTGCTCTTACAGTAAAGAACCCTCTATGCAATTTAAGGTTAAACCTCCCTTCTTCTGATTTTAATGAGTGGCCATGTGTCTTATTAAACTCCCTTCCGTGAAAAAGTTTTATCCCTATTATGGGGTCACTAGTATGGTATTTGTAAATTGAAATCATATCCCCTCTCAAGCGTCTCTTCTCCAGAGAGAATAAGTTCAGTGCCTCCAACCTTTCTTCATAACTAATATCCTCTAGACCTTTTATTAGCTGTGTTGCCCTTCTTTGTACTCGCTCCATTTCCAGTACATCCTTCCTGAGGACTGGTGCCCAGAACTGGACAGCATACTCCAGGTGAGGCCGGACCAAAGTCTTGTAGAGGCCAGATCTTCAGTCTAATATATCAGCTGATTGATATTTATTTAGATATTATCTTTTCTCCTTTTTCACTAATGTCTTACAGGTCTCATGGCAATGGAGATCTTCTTCCCCTGTCTTAACCAGCTACCGGCTTACCAGCTCTAAACACCAATTGAGGCATAGTACAGTGGCTCCGACCACACTGCCTCATCTTCCCTTTTTTCTCCCCTGGATTCAGAGCTATACTCCCATCTTATTAAAGGTCAGCCATCTTTTAGAACCAATTGGCCTTTCCCTTTCTTCTCCCCCCCCCCTCCACTCTATGTCATTTTCTTTCTTCTCTTTCCCTCTCTTATCTTTTTTCCTGTTCCTCCCTTTTCCCTTTCTTCCCCTCCCCCTTCCGGATCCATTCCTTTTCCTTTTCTCTCGCTCTTTTTCCTTTTCCTCTTTTTCTCTCTTTTTTCTTTCTTTTTTCTCCCTTTTTCCTTTCCCTCTATACCCCCCTCCCTTCCTTATTTCCCCCTTCCCATCTATCCTTCCCTTTCATCTTCTATGTGCTCTTTTTCCTTTCTTTCTTCCCATTATTTTCCCTTTTTCCCCTTTCTATTCTCTTCTCCTTACTTCCTATTCCATCTTTCCCTCCTTTCCCCCTCTTGTTGTTCTTTCCATTCTCCTTCTCTACCGTCTGGTTTTTCTTTTTTCCTTTTTTTATCCGTTTTTTATTTTTTTCCCTCTTCTTTCTTTTTTTCTCTTCCCCTTTTCCTTTCTTATTTCTGTCTTCCAATTGGCTGTCATGGGTAATTTTTATACTTATTGTCACAGACCTAGCCAGAACAGAGGCTGTTGGCGAGGACTGTATGCAAGCCTGTTGCCTTTTGATTATGGGCCCTGGATTTTCAATGGATTCATTCTATTGGGACACATCCTGTGAGGAGATGCTGGTGTTATCAACCTGTGTTTATGTTAATTGAATGAGCTAATGACATTGTCCTCTATACAATGTAGGAGACGGGACGACTGCTATTGTGTTGATATAACGGTGTGAAGCTCGGTGACCACAAGTCTGGGCGAAAGGTCATGTCTCAGTCACCTAGGCTGTATAGAGGATGAGATAATTAGCTCATGTTAATTAGGTTACGTTTGTATTGTTAGAGTAATCTTCTCCTGTGTATATAAGACTGTATTCTGGTTCTGAATAAAGTAAGTTCATGGTAGCAACAAGCAAGTGTCACCTTGTCTTGATGCTAGGAGAGGTTGGGATATCTGTATACAGACTGGGAGGAAGTGGTATATGACGGAAGCACTCAAGCGGAGTGTGGGACGTTCCGTGACATTGGTGGCAGCGGTGGGATAGCTTCCTGAAGTCTGGGACATCCAAACTTCCATCTGGATCCAAGGTCCAGATAGCAGGAGAGGAGAGGTACAGATACCAGCCGCCATGGATGAGGAATTCAGAAGGAGGTTGTGAGAGATGCAGATACAGCACAGAGGACCAGTATCGGAGCAGGTCCTGCTGGGATGGTGTGATTCTATTCGCTGCAAACTCTGGAAGGAAGCGCTAGCCCGTGAGCAGCGACACCAGGGAAAAGTTCTCCCCTCCATCGAGGAAAGGTACTGGTCGCAGTACGGACTGCGGGTGCGGTTTTTGGGAGAAAAACCACACAAGAAGCAGACAGCTGAATTAACCAGGCTGGTCTGGGCAGAGATAAAGCTGGATGAGAGCTACAGAGCCCTCCGGTGGCATGTATCCCAAGCATGTCCCTGGATAGCGGATGACAGCCCAATGGAAGGCTTAAGCTACGGCGGCTTGGGACTGTTGATTGTGAAGCTGACAGGGGACCCTAACTTTGGGAGTGATTTGGAGCGGCGGGTGGACGAAATCATGGATTTCAGAGAAGGGCTACTGAACATTTCGGAAGTGCACTGGGCACAGGAAGATTTGGAGTTTCTGGCCGTTCAGGAATGGGAGCTAGAGATCACCTACAGACGGCTGCTAGACATTGCTCAGTGCCAGGGCTGGGCTCCCTTTGCCTGGGACTAGCAGGAAATACCAGCTGACAACCCTGAAATCCTGGCTGAAGAGTCGGCAATGTGGCAGAGCGATAGTGTGCTTTGCCAACCTGCCCCCGCAGCTATGGAGGCGGAGGTCTTATGGCGGATGCAGCAAGTGCTGACTGACCTTGATGATCCTATTTCTGCATGGGATGATCTTGGATGGAGGAATGTGCCTGTCCAGCAGCATGCCAGAGAATCTGCAGTGGAAAATCTGGAGATTGCCATCCCCAAAACTGAAGTGCTGACAACAGGGCAGAGCTCTGCTAACCTCTGCCCAGCACTGATAACATCTTCTGGGTTCCATGGACAGGAGATGGTGAACCTCCATCCCCAGACACCAGTTGCAGAGACAGGGGATTTGATAGACTTTTCTGCTGAGGAAGAACCATCGGGTGAGCCCCCAGCAGAAGAATTGGGATTAGGGCCAAACTTCATTGCGCTCTGCTCAGCACTGATGGCATCTTCTGAGTTCCACGGACAGGAGATGGTGAACCTCTATCCACAGACACCAGTTATAGAGGTAGAGGATTTAATAGACTTTTCTGCTGAGGAAGAACAACCTGATGAGCCTCCAGCAGAAGAGCTGCTATTGGGGCCAAACTTCACTGTGCTCTGCCCCGCACCAACAGCAGTATCTGTGGAGTTACAGGGAACTTCCCCAGTTGAAGCACCGGCAACCGGGCAGAGTGCTACCAACCTCTGGCCATCACCTGCAACAACTACAGAGTTCCAGGGAGGTGGGGCAGTCGGCCTCCCTCCCCAACAGGTAGCCAGAGCAGATGGTGTGGGGTTTCCAGCAGAAGGGCTGGCAACAGGGCCGAGGACTGCTGGACTCTGCCCTCAACTAACAGAGGATGGATTTCCTGTGAAGGTGGATGGGACTTCAGTCTCCACCTGTATACCCCAGGGATGCTGGGCAGTGGGCCCCGATCCCCAACAGCATGACAGAGTGAGCCCAGACACCCTGTCTTCTCTCCAGCGGCAGAAAGGGTTCCAGGGAGAAGAGCCAGTCCAGGCCTCTCCCCAGCGGCAGATATGTTCTCTGAGAGAGGCAGAGGTTGTCTGGGTGAGTAATACTCTGTTTGGAACAATTTGTTTGGGGTACTGTGTGGGTACAGGCAGTAGAGGACTGGAACTATGGACTAACTTCGGAGTCAACCCGTCTGGGGTCTCCTCCTGTGTTAGTTTCCTGCCGAAAGGGGAGAAATGTCACAGACCTAGCCAGAACAGAGGCTGTTGGAGAGGACTGTATGCAAGCCTGTTGCCTTTTGATTATGGGCCCTGGATTTTCAATGGATTCATTCTGTTGGGACACATCCTGTGAGGAGATGCTGGTGTTATCAACCTGTGTTTATGTTAATTGAATGAGCTAATGACATTGTCCTCTATACAATGTAGGAGACGGGACGACTGCTATTGTGTTGATATAACGGTGTGAAGCTCGGTGACCACAAGTCTGGGCGAAAGGTCATGTCTCAGTCACCTAGGCTGTATAGAGGATGAGATAATTAGCTCATGTTAATTAGGTTACGTTTGTATTATTAGAGTAATCTTCTCCTGTGTATATAAGACTGTATTCTGGTTCTGAATAAAGTGAGTTCATGGTAGCAACAAGCAAGTGTCGCCTTGTCTTGATGCTAGGAGAGGTTGGGATATCTGTATACAGACTGGGAGGAAGTGGTATATGACGGAAGCACTCAAGCGGAGTGTGGGACGTTCCGTGACACTTATATTTTCATTATTCATCTCAGACATCCATCCATTTTTTGCACATCCCCCTTAGCCGCCGCAGGGGGTCTTTCGTGGTGCTTTGACTCCAACCAGGCCTAGGTCCCAGGGAGGCAACTTTGCTCTCTTTTCCCCCTCTCTCATATAAATATTGCCGTTGATAGTTATCTGTTATATTGTTACACTGTAATATCTGGTTCCTATTATTTCAATGATTAATTACAGATATTCTCCTGATGAAGCAGTTAAATGCCGCAAAACTTTGTGAGAAACGTCGAGAACCATGATATCCGTGGGAATCCATTGATCCTCACCCCTAGAGGACATGAATGCTGGTGATATGCATGGATTGTTGCAAATAACAAAGTGCAGCTCTAGGTCAGTACAGAAAATGACCCTGTACATGAATATCAGGTGTCAGATAAAGTGCAATTCAGTACATTGAAATCTGCAATCAAAAAATTGAAACAATAACCAAATGTGCAATTCTATGCAATTAATGCGCAATGGAGCAGACAAAAAGTTGCATACAAAAGTTACGCACAAAGTGCTGAAATTAAATAGTAATAAATTCTATATATTGCTTAAAAACTAAATAATATCAAATTGTGCAATTCTATGTGATAAATGCCCAATAGAGCAAACAAAAAATTGCAAACAAAAAAGTTAACACAATAAGTGCTAAAAGTGCAATATAAGTGCAGAAAAAGTTCATATGTGGCTGACATCCAATGAAAGTGACTTCAAGTGCAATATGGAGCATAAACCGAATGCTTGACACCGTGATTCCCATCACCTCGTTAAGATAAAAGGCTTACCAGAAAGGCTGCGGCCTTCCTTACTCAGGGAGGTCAAACAGTGCTTAGTAGAATCAAGGGTCCACTGCTGGAGTATTTAGACTTCCCCCTCTGATCATCCGATGGCAGCCAGACAGCATAAACAGGAAGAGGTGATGATATGTAGGAAGAAAAAAGCTTGAATAGTGTAGAGTGTCATTTCATGGCATATTTATTGATAAAAATCTTGAGCAGGTACATAAAAAAACTCTGGAGAGTGTTCTCCAGTTCAAAACAAACACAGAGATATTCTTGCAAGAAAAAAATTGTACAGGTCCGTAAGATCAAATCGCGCATGCGCAGAACATGGATTGTTATTGCATATCCCTTTGATGTCTATTTTTTAATACTTGGATATCCTATGTTTTTAAGCTTCTGTGTATTAAAAAAAAAAGAATACTTTTTTTATAAAACTTCAATTGTATCCTGTTTAAGTTGTACCGAGATAGTCCTTCACCTAAATTCCCCTATGGTGTGATCGAGTGGAGCGCAATCCGCCAATCCCCTTTTTACCTATCAAACTAGAACAAACACAAACAGCCTGCAAGAACGTGACCTGCAAAAAGCGATTTTGAAAGACAAGTTTCCTCTTAATGGGACTTTGAGTCAGGACAGATAGCAGATGAGATTACATAGTTACATAGTTAGTAAGGTTGAATAAAGACACCAGTCCATCCAGTTCAACCTGAATGAGTGTGGGTGCATGTCTACAATCATCCCTATTTTTATTTAAGGTACCCATATAGTGCCACCAATTCACGCAGCATTCTGCACATACATCGTACACCACATCGGTCCCTACCCTCAAAGAGCCCACAATCCAAGGTCCCCAACTCACATTCATATACTAGGGCCAATTTTGAACAGAAGCCAATTAACCTACCAGCATGTCTTTGGAGTGTGGGAGGAAACCGGAGTACCCGGAGGAAACCCACGCAGGCACAGGGAGAACATGCAAACTCCAGGCAGGTAGTGTCATGGTTGAGATTAGATATTAGACGAGTATTAAAAAGTATAAATCTTTTAATAGTATAAGGTAAAAGACTGGACACATGATTATAAAAAATATAGAGAAAAATATAGAAAAAGTTCTCTGGATGCTAGTATATACACAACACAGTTTGATATCACAATTAGTAACCACAATTAGTCTGTTGAAATACAAGTGGATACAACAGAAGTACCCGTCGCGTTTCAAGATTACAATGGTTGCTCTCCCTTCTTCAGGGGTGTATGCGGTTACGGCAGGACGTATAAACGTCTGCAATTAATAAAAAAATATGGATAAGTATACATTGGACATAATGCAAGTTAATAATAAACATACATATCATCACACCATTTCTTATTCAGTATCATAGTTTGTAAACACACTGACCGTGCAAACTGTAAAACTGTTTGAAATATCTTGCATCCAAATAATATTTAAAACATGCTGTGGCTGTTGACCCGTTCAACCCTCGGTTCGGCAGGATGAAAAACACCATCCACAAATGCAGCAGGCCCCAGAAAGGGGAAATGGTCCCTCACAGAGGACGCCCCGGCTGGCCCTGGGAGACTAATTTGGGGACCCTGATTGCATGATGGCAGCACCTCATCGCATTGGACCTTTTGTGAGTATTTAGGTTGGGCAAATTTGCCATTCCTTCACATTACCCAATAAATAGACTAATATAATTTATCAATTTTATACTCTGCAGACATACCTGAGCATCCGCCCCTGAAGAGTGCCTCTACACGAAACGCGTCGGACACATGTGATGCTGATTTATGTCTGTAATGGACATATCAACCCTGGTCTGCAGCAGATTAACAATTTTGACATTTTTATATATCTATTATGGTCCTAAAAATGTTCTCTTTTTTATATTCACATTCTCGCTGCTAGTGCTGTCTTTTGTGTGATATGTACTTATATAAACCTGTTCCATGCAATGTAACCATGAATTGTTTTGAATCATTATACTCTTGTAAATTTTTATCCATGCCACACCTGTATGTCTTGTGTGGGTGGATTTGACACGTATTGACATATTCATTGTATTCAATATGTTTACTAATAAAAATTTGCATATATTTATTCAAACTTGCTTCCACAAAGTCATCCATCTCATTTAAAGTCCCACTTTCCCTTTGTTCATCATATACTACAGGGATGGAGGCACACCGCATATGTGCCTCATTTAAAGTCCCACTTTTCCCCTCCATGTCATGGATAAGTATACAGTGGACATAATGCAAGCTAATAATAAACATACATATTATCACACCATTTCTTATTCAGTATCATAATTTGTAAACACACTGACCGTCTTCTAAGAGGTCAATAAGGGTATCAAGAGCCTTTAATTCCTGCGGTTCAAAATCTGGTTTAGTAGGTATGTCCCTAGAATACAGCTGTTTGAAGATAAGTTTCCTTGCAAACAGATGTAGATCTTAGAGGACCTCAAATTTGTTCAGGCTCTGGTTCGGGTAAAAACTTAGGCCATGAGCCAGAACCTGTATTTCAACCGGATCAAGGTGGTGAGAGGACAGATTTATAACATTTAAATCAGTGACAGTAAGAGCTGAGGATGAGGCACATATGGTACTTACCCCATTCTTGGTTCACTGTGGTTCATTGTGGTCACTAGATTTGGCTGGTCGATCATCACAGAGGGTGTTGGTCTGAAATACTTTGCCACCTGTAGATTGTAATCTAGAGATAGATGTGTCAGAATCGACATTAAATAACGACAGGAAAGCACCGGTTATGTCCGATGAATTGCCCATTGTTGTCTGATTCAAACTAGGGGGGGGGCAGAGAACTTAAAGAATCAGTAATGTGTTTTTTATTCCATTTTTCATTTGAACCTGGATCTTTTGGGCCTCCTGGAGCCCTGGAATCCCCTTGAGGAGACCGAGGCGGCATCCGAAAAAACCAGGTCCACATTGTAGGTTCTTGGTCTAAAGTTTGGCCTCATTTTTACCTGGAAATTCTTCCAACTATATGCTTTTTGTTCATGGAATGCTTTTTGGTCCCTAAAGAATTTTTTTCTCCTTTTTGACCAGTATTTCTCTGTTAAATTGCCCAAGGTGTTGATTTAATTCATTGTCATATTGAGTATATGACCCATGTTTCCTAAAGGCTGTAAGCTAAAGATATAGTGGTTCAAGCTCTCTGTCAATTTCTCTGATCGTTCTTTGGTATTCCTCTACAAGTAGAGATATCATACATGCCGATAATTTTTTTTCCCATTCCTTTTTGAATGCTGGACCGGCATTCTCCATAGTGGGGAATATCTGGACCCGCAGTCCCAAAGGGTTAATTTTATTTTTTATATAGTTGTCAAACTACTGTATGTGCCAGTAGTTTGATAATTTTTTTCTCCAATGGTTTTCTTAGATTAGAAAAAATGGATATTAATTCGGTGTTTCTTTGTTCTTTTCTAAATTCCTATAATGGCCTGACATGGCATTGTCCCAGTTAGAACCAGCATAGTTAGTCATGGTCAAATGGGTGATATAAGTAAAGTATTAAAGTATAATAAAGAGTATCAAAAAGTGACAAACAGAGCACCAGACTAGGAGTGGATATCTACTATCCGAGAATAAAGAAATAATTTGAAAAAAGTGCTAAGTGTCACAAAGAATAGCTAAACTGATCCGCATCCCTAGAATACAAATTTGAAAGACAAGTTTCCTCTTAATGGGACTTTGATTTAGGACAGATAGCAGATGAGATATTAGATGAGTATTAAAAAGTATAAATCTTTTAATAGTATAAGTTATAAGGTCCAGCCGGGGCGTCCTCTGTGAGGGACCATTTCCCCTTTCTGGGGCCTGCTGCATTTGTGGATGGTGTTTTTCATCCTGCCGAACCGAGGGTTGAACGGGTCAACAGCCACAGCCTTTTTTTAAATGTTATTTGGATGCAAGATATTTCAAACAGTTTTACAGTTTGCACGGTCAGTGTGTTTACAAACTATGATACTGAATAAGAAATAGTGTGATGATATGTATGTTTATTATTAACTTGCATTATGTCCAATGTATACTTATCCATATTTTTTATTAATTGCAGATGTTTATACGTCCTGCCGTAACTGCATATACCCCTGAAGAAGAGAGAGCAACCATTGTAACCTTGAAACACGTTGGGTACTTCTGTTGTATCCACTTGTATTTCAGCAGACTAATTGTGGTTACTGATTGTGATATCAAACTATGTTGTGTATATACTAGCATCCAGAGAACTTTTTCCATACTGGACTGGAGGAGGAGGTTCTTCTCTTCCTGAGAAAGGACTGGGGACTACCGGTTTCAGCAGAGATTCATGGAAAACTGGGTGTATCCTGTATGAGCTGGGTAAAGCAAGTTCAAAGGCAACAGGGTTCACCATTCTTTTAATTTTAAAAGGCCCAATGAACTTTGGACCCAATTTTCGTGAAGGGTAAGGTAATCTGAGGTTAGTGGTGGAAAGCCAAACTTCCTTGCCAATCTTAAAAACTGGTTTCTCCTTTCTTCCTTGGTTATAGTACCTTTTGCAGTCGTCCTGTGTCCTTTGCATAGTTTCCTGAATCTCCGGAAATTTAACTGGATAGATGTCATCCGGTCTTGCAGAGCAGAGACTGAAATTTCAGGGATGGAATTCGGGATAAAAGAAGGGTGAAATCCGAAATTTGCCCAAAAAGATGTTTGGTGGCTGAATTAATAGAATTATTGTATGCAAACTCAGCATAGGGCAGGAGGGAGGACCAGTCATCCTGAGAACCAGAACAGAAACAGCGGGGATACTGCTCCAAGATTTGGCTTGTTCTCTGTGTCTGGCCATTGCTTTGGGGATGGTATACAAAGGAGAGACAAATCTTAATTTCCAATGCTTTACACAGCTCCTTCCAAAACTTGAAGGTGAATTGAACACCCCTATCTGAAACGATGCTGTCAGGTACTCCATGGAGCCTTATTATTTCCTTGATAAAGATATTGGTTGTATCCAGAGCAGAGGGAGTGCCTAACATGAGTAGGAAGTGTGCCATCTTTGAGAGACGGTCGACGACGACCAGGAACAGGCAAAGGCCTCAGCAGCCCCCAAGATTTCGTATTGAAATCCTTGTTTCGCTAGCACGGAATGCATGAAAAAATATCATTCTTACGGTCCCGCCTCCAACCAGGCCACCAAAAAGAACGGGAGATCAACTCGGAGGTCTTTTGCATTCCAAAATGACCTGCCAGTTTGTGGTCGTGGAAATTTTCAGGGTTAGTGCCGTTAGTGGAACAGAAATTTTATTTTGGGCCCAGAGCAGATCATTATGTTTCTGTAGCTCCCCTGGCGGTTTTCCCGAGTGTGGCTCAGGGTTAAATTTCAGCACCATTAGTGGTAACCCAGAGCCACACTCAGGATTGCATTGCAGGATCCTGGAAGAGGTTACTTACCTTGTCCCCAGGATCCTGCGATGCCCCCCTGCTGTGTCCGTGGGCTCTGTCCTCCGCCCCGATGTCCTGTGTGCCAGGCTCTGTTCCCTGCAAGAGTCGTGACGCATGGGGGTGGAGCCTGGCGGCAAATTCAAAAAATTGAAAATTCATAACACATGCAGTACACTGTAATCTTACAGATTACATTACTGTATGAAATCATTTCACATCCCTTTTGTCCCCAGTGCTTTGTCCAATGCCCTGCATGCAGTTTTATATGATATATACTGTTCTTTCTGCCTGGAAACTGGAGATTGTCCATAGAAACCAAAAAATTTCCCTTTACGTCAAAAGTGGTTTTAGACCAGCTAGAAAACAGTGATAGTAAATTAGAACACTTGCAGAATTGAGTGATAGTGAATCATGAGGAAATTTATTTTATTATTATTATATTATTTTTTATAATTATTTATATTTATTTATTATATTATAATTTATGATTTTGTGTTTCAAACTTCATCATACCAGGGATATCTACTAGACTCTTGGTGGACAGATATAAGTGTGTTATTGCTAAGAATTACAGGTCTACAATATAAAACCCAAATTTCTATGCAAAATAATTGTACCGCTGTGAGACGCAAAAATCTGAAATAATCATACCACCAGGGAGGTTAAAGAGAGACCCTCTGCTTCGGTACAGTGACTGGATGCCAACTTCATGGTGGTTATTAGATCAGTCTGAGTGAGCAAAAAAAAAAATTTGCAGGGATAGAATGGTACTAGGTTCCGTTGACTGCAGAGATTCAGGAAACATCCAGGAGAGTGCGTCCGCTTTCCCATTCTTGTAACCAGGCCTGTATGAAATGTGGAAATTAAATCGGGAAAAAAAAGTGCCCACCAATATTCCAGATTCTTGTGGTCGGTGAAGATCATGACAGAATGGGATGCACCCTCCAGCAGATATCTTCACTCTTCTAGGGCGAACTTAATGGCCAACAACTCCCGCTCTCCTACATCGTAGTTCCTTTCTGGGGGACTTAGTTTTCGGGATGCAAAGGCTATGGGATGAAGAAGGGCCTTTGGACCCCGCCTGTGGGAGAGGATGGCTCCAGTAGCTGTTTCTGATGCATCTACCTCTAATACGAATGGCAGAGATGGGTCTGGGTGCTGCAAGATTGGTGCGAAGATAAATAGGGCTTTTAATTTGACAAAGGCCTCCTGTGCCTCTGGGGACCACTGGAAACTGTTGTGTTGATGGGTTAGTTGGGTGATAGGTGAGGAAATGGAGGAAAAACCAATGATACATCTTTGGTAAAAATTAGCGAAACTGATGAATCACTGAAACCCTTTCTTATCCACCAGGGCAGGCCACCCCTGGATCACCTTGACTTTCTGTGGGTCCATTGCGACTCCTTTGGTGGAGGTGATGAACCCCAAAAATTGAATAACAGTCTTTTCAAAGTCACATTTCTCAGCTTTAAGGTATAGGTTGTGTTTTCTGAGAATTGTGAGAACTTTTTTCATGTGAACCTGGAGCAATTCGATGGTGGCAGAGAAGATAAGTATGTCATCCAAGTAGACCACTAAAAAGTTGTCGAGATATTCTCGGAAGATGTCGTTTACTAAGTGTTGAAAGGTGGCCCGGGCATTGCACAACCCAAATGGCATTACCAAGTACTCATAGTGTCCAAACCTGGATCTGAAGGCAGTCTTCCATTCATCCCCAGCCCATATTCAGATGAGGTTATAGGCACCCTGAAGGTCTAACTTGGAGAAGATCCGGGCAGTGTGGAAAAGCTGAAATAATTCTGAGATGAGTGGAAGTGGATACCGGTTTTTAATGGTTATTTTATTAAGTTCTCTGTAGCCAATGCAGGGCCTTAGAGAACCATCTTTTTTTTTCCACAAAGAAGATACCGGCTCCAGCCATTGAAGAAGATGGGCGAATAAAACCTTTCTCCAGGTTTTCGGCAATGTATGTTTTAAGGGCCTTCAACTCAGTCTCGGATAGGGGAAATATGCGGTCATAAGGGATCTCAGAGCCGGGTAACAGATCGATGGGGCAGTCGTAAGACCGGTGAGGAGGTAAGCAGTCAGCTCTTTTTTTATCAAAAACGTCTTTGAACTCGAGGTACACTGGAGGAACGTGCTGAAGGTTATCAGGTACCGGTGCTATAGTCAAGCATGGGGTCAAACTAGCAGTGCTGGGACCAGCAGTGCTGGGAACAATATATGGAGAAGAAGGAGACCTCTTTCCTACATCAGTTGATTCGAGGATCATGTGCCTGCAGCCAAGGGAGCCCCAAGATGATGGGAAACATAGGGGAACAGATGATGTCGAAGCACAGGAACTCCTGGTGGCCGGAGTCCGTGATGGTAAGAATGGGTCCTGTTTCTTGTGTGAAAGGTCCGGAACAAGGAAGAGACCCATCAGCCAAATGGACCTGAAGATTTTGTTTCTTAGGTAGGAGCGGAATGTGCAGTCTTTCAGCTAAGGCAACCTCCAGGAAGCCTTTCCAGCTAACTGTAGGGAGACAGAGAGAGTGACATAAGTCTGAGGGAAATCTGCGAGTTGATAGTTCATAACAAATCATGAACAAGACTTACTGGGCCTCACGATGAATATGTTTAAATAAAGATGAATTAATGAAAAATACTGGGCCTTATGGGACAGTTGCGGAGATAATGTCCTGCCCCCCACAGTATAAGCATAGATTGGCTTGGCGTCTTCGTTGCCTTTCTTCAGAGGTGAGAGGAGAACAAACTAGTCCAAGCTGCATCGGTTCGGCTTCTGGAAAGGTGATGACTGAGGGAGCCGGAAAGGATGGATGGGAGAAGGTTTTGGGAGCATCCAGCTGGGTCAGGAGGCCTGGAAGCGCCAAGAACTGGCTGAGGAGATTGAGGATAATCTGGGTCACAAGCAGAGGGTCAAGGTACAGCAGACTGAGGATAATCAGCAAATAGGAAACAGGAACGAGTATACACGAAGCTGAAGACAAACCAGTGATTTGTCTGAGAGAAGAGGCAGCTTTTATAGGCAGCCAGGGGGTCACGTTATGCGTGCGCTAGTGCACATGTGCGCGTGCCGTTCCATGGGGCCGTAAACGTGTTTGCGCCAAAACGCTGTTCCGCCACGAATGCGTGTGCGCCGGAGTGCCATTTCGCTGCGCATGCGGCAGGCAAATGGCAAGGTTGATTTGTATTTCTTCTCTGACAAAGTCCTTCTGTCTTACGTGGATTCTCTTGCTGCTTAGGGCACCGCCATACCAGTTCCAACCGGCAAAATATTTCAAAGTGTCTACTCGCCCCTCTTCATGGTTCTGAAGAAGAACTGCTCCTGGAGACCAGTTATAGATCTGACCCACTTGAATTCTGTTATCAAGAAAGAGAAATTCAAAATGGAGACCCTATTTACAATCCATCAGGCAATTCAGCCAGGCGATTGGCTCGTGTCCATAGATCTGAGGGATGCCTACTTCCATGTCCTGATAGCAGAAGAGTTCCAGAAATTTCTTTGCTTTGCTGTAGATCAAGTCTACCTTCAGTTTACCTGTCTGCCATTCAGGCTTACAACATCGCCTCGTGTCTTTTCAAAACTCTTATTTGCTGTCGTGGCTCTGATCAGGTTCAGATGTATTTGTCTGAATCATTATTTGGATGCAGGCAAATTTCCTATCAAATACTTACCGTAATTTTCCTTTCCTGATGGACTCCATGGTGGCAGGAGTTCCCTCCCATTGGCTGGAGTAGGCTAAGTTATGGAACACGGCCGCTGGCAAGGAGCAAAGATTTATGGGAGAGGGGTCCTAAAGGAAAATTATGGTAAGTATTTGATAGGAAATTTTCAGTTTTCTCTCAAATATTGTTCACAAATCTGTCTAAATCTGTGTTAGTGAGCACTTCTCCTTTGCCAAGATAATCCATGCACCTCACAGGTGTGGCATATCAAGATGCTGATTAGACAGCATGATTATTGTACAGGTGTGCAAGCTGGCCACAATAAAAGGCCACTCTACAGTAAAATGTGCAGGGAAGCTCATCTGCATGCTTGTTGTCCTCATCTGGGTCTCGACCTGACTGCAGTTCGTCGTCGTTACCAACTTGATGGTGTCTGGCACTTTGGAGAGGTGTTCTCTTAACAGATTAATCCCAGTTTTCACTGTACAGGCCAGATAGCAGACAGCATGTATGGCGTCGTGGGGGTGAGCGGATTGCTGATGTTGTGGATTGAGTGGCCCACGGTTCCATATTTCACTTGGATGTTATAAGTTGCACTAGTAAATACAGCTAGATAAAACAAAATCTGTGTCTGTCTTCATTTCAGGCTGCAAAGCAACAAAATGTGATTTTTAAAGGGGGGGTGATTATTTTCTATACCCACAGTATATACACTGAGCAAAATTATAAACGCAACACTTTTGTGTTTGCCCCTATTTATCATGTGGTGAACTTAAAGATCTATGACTTTTTCTATGTACATAAAAGACCTATTTCTCACAAATATTGTTCACAAATCTGTCTAATAGGGAGCACTTCTCTTTTCCAGAGATAATCCATCCACCTCACAGGTGTGGCATACCAAAATGCTGATTAGACAGCATGATTATTGCACAGGTGTGCCTTAGGCTGGCCACAATAAAAGGCCACTCTAAAATGTGCAGTTTTACTGTATTGGGGGGTCAGAGGGGTCTGAAAACCAGTCAGTATCTGGTGTGACCATCATTTGCCTCACGCAGTGCAGCACATCTCCTTCGCATTGAGTTGATCAGGTTGTTAATTGTGGCCTGTGGAATGTTGGTCCATTCTTCTTCAATGGCTGTGTGAAGTTGCTGGATATTGGCAGGAACTGGAACACACTGTCGTATACGATGATTCAGAACATCCCAAACATGCTCAATGGGTGACATGTCCAGTAAATATGCTGGCCATGCAAGAACTGGGATGTTTTCAGCTTTCAGAAATTGTGTACAGATTATTGCAACATTGGGCTGTGCGTTATAGTTACATAGTAAGTGAGGTTGAAAAAAGACACAAGTCCATCAAGTCCAACCTATGTGTGTGATTATGTGTCAGTATTACATTATATATCCCTGTATATTGCGGTCATTCAGGTGATTATCTAATAGTTTCTTGTAGCTATCAATGCTCCCCGCTGAGACCACCGCCTGTGGAAAGGAATTCCACATCCTTGCCGCTCTTACAGTAAAGAACCCTCTACGTAGTTTAAGGTTAAACCTCTTTTCTTCTAATTGTAATGAGTGGCCACGAGTCTTATTAAACTCTCTTCTGCAAAAAAGTTTTATCCCTATTGTGGGGTCACCAGTACAGTATTTGTAAATTGAAATCATATCCCCTCTCAAGCGTCTCTTCTCCAGAGAGAATAAGTTCAGTGCTCGCAACCTTTCCTCATAACTAAGATCCTCCAGACCCTTTATTAGCTTTGTTGCCCTTCTTTGTACTCGCTCCATTTCCAGTACGTCCCTCCTGAGGACTGGTGCCCAGAACTGGACAGCATACTCCAGGTGCGGCCGGACCAGAGTCTTGTAGAGCGGGAGAATTATCGTTTTATCTCTGCAGTTGATCCCCCTTTTAATGCATGCCAATATTCTGTTTGCTTTATTAGCAGCAGCTTGGCATTGCATGCCATTGCTGAGCCTATCATCCACTAGGACCCCCAGGTCCTTTTCCATCCTAGATGCTGCAACATGAGGTGATGGTCGTGGATGAATGGCACAACAATGGGCCTCAGGATCTCGTCATGGTATCTCTGTCCATTCAAAATGCCATCAATAAAATGCACCTGTGTTCATTGTCCATAGCATATGCCTGACCATACCATAACCCCACCGCCACCACGGGCCACTCGATCCACAACACTGACATCAGCAAACTGCTCACCCCCACAACGCCATACACGGTGTCTGCCATCTGCCCTGTACAGTGAAAACCGGGATTCATCCATGAAGAGAACACCTCTTCAAAGTGCCAGATGCCATCGAATGTGAGCATTTGCCCAATCAAGTCGCTTACGACGATGAACTGCATTCAAGTCAAGACCCCGATGAGGATGATGAGCATGCAGTTGAGCTTCCCTGAGACGGTTTCTGACAGTTTGTGCAGAAATTCTTTATTATGCAATTGTTGCAGCAGCTGTCCGGGTGGCTGGTCTCAGACAATCTTGGAAATGATGATGCTGGATGTGGAGGTCCTGGGCTGGTGTGGTTACACGTGGTCTGCGGTTGTGAGGCCGGTTGGATGTACTGCCAAATTCTCAGAAACGCCTTTGGAAACAGCTTATGGTAGAGAAATAAACATTCAAATTAAGGGCAAACGCTCTGGTGGACATTCCTGCAGTCAGTATGCCAATTGCACACTCCCTCAAAACTTGCAACATCTGTGGCATTTTGCTGTGTGATAAAACTGCACATTTTACTGTAGAGTGGCCTTTTATTGTGGCCAACCTAAGGCACACCTGTGCAATAATCATGCTGTCTAATCAGCATCTTATTATGCCAACTTGTGAGGTGGATGCATTATCTCGGCAAAGGAGAAGTGCTCACTAACACAGAGTTAGACAGGTTTGTGAACAATATTTAAGAGAAATAGGCCTTTTGTGTACATAGAAAAACTCGTAAATCTTTGAGTTCAGCTCATGATAAATAGGGGCAAACAAAAGTGTTGCCTTTATAATTTTGTTCAGTGTATATATTTATATATTTAACATCAGTATTCCAGGTTTTTCACCTAGATTAAGATGAGTATATATATATATATATATATATATATATATATATATATATATACACACACAGTACTGTACAAGCGTTTTGAAGAAATGCTGTGAAGTAATAATGCTTTAAAAAAATATATATTTTATTATATATTTTAGTTGTTTATTTTTATTAATTCACACAATGCAAAGTGAGCAAAAAGAGGAAAAAATCTAAATTAAATCAATATTTAGTGTGACCACTCTATAGCTTCAAACCAGCATCAATTTGTACACTTGCACACTTTATACATTTGCACAAAATCAGGGATTTTGTAGAGTTATGTGTATGATTTTTTTTTTCCACAAAAGAATTTTTTATTTCAAAAGAATAAGACACAACATACAGGACAAAAGTATTGACACAACACATCATTTAACAGAATCATATAAAGAGTATGTATGTCACGATACAACATAAATATCCTAACTGAGATTAAGTGAACATTACTGAGACTTTAAATTTGTCATTAAGCGTATGTGGGCGGAGGATCTTCATTTCCATTGTCCCCTCCCCCCCCTCCCCCCCGGTTAGACTGCGGGAAGGGCAGGGATCAGTCACTCAAGTAAGTTCACCATCTAAATAACAATGTATCCTGACAGGATGAGGACTAAGTGTCGGTCTGGGGGAAAAGAGAATAAAAATAGAAAAAAAAGAAAAAAAAAGGGGGGGAAGAAAGGAAAGAGTAAAAGCAGAGAGAAAGAGAAAGGAGAGGTAATGGAAGTGAGAGGGGAAGGGTGAGTGGATCCGCACCTGCCCCCCCCCCCCCACACACAAACGTCGATTAAGACGTTGTTACACTCTACAGGTATCCTTACGATACATACTGAAGATATCGTTCAGTAGTAACAAAATGAGACCAGCAGGCCCATATGGTTGAAAATTTATGCATCCTGTCTTGTGAGGTAAAGATTAGCTCCTCCATTTCTTTTATAGAGGAAATCCGTGCAAACCATTCCCTGACTGTTGGAATGTTGATGGAGCGCCAATGTCTGGGTATACAAAGTCTAGCGGCATTAACCATATGCATCGGCAGTGATTTGTAGTAATCTTTTTTGGATAGCGATGTGAGGTGTAAGAGAAACTGGGACGGGGTGTAGTCCAAGGTGTAAGTAGTGATATGTGAGATGAGACCATGAACCTCCCTCCAAAAGGGTTGAATGTTCACGCAATCCCACCACACATGAAGCATAGTTCCCACCTCCAACCCGCATCTCCAGCAGGTATCAGGAATATTAGGGGAAAATTTGTGGATACGTGACGGAGTCCTATACCATTTTGTGATCACCTTGTAGCCATTTTCTTGGATGGCAACGTTCAAAGAGCCCTTGTGTGCGTATTCATAAATAATGTTCCAGTCCTCTATGGAAAGAGACCTTTGAAGATCTCTACTCCAGGAAACCTGTGAGGGGGCGGGGTTCTGCGTTGGGGTTTCTGAAAGAGAGGTATACAGAAGGGAGATTAAGTGTCTTTGCGGCTGTTTACGATGGCATAAGGATTCAAAGGGTGAAAGTTGTCGTGTCCAGTCCGCCTGACTGGCATGTGTAGTGAGGAAATGACGGATTTGTCTATAAGTCCAAAAGGAAAGTGAGAGCGTCTTGGTGTTAGACTTTAAAGTTTCGAAGGATAGGGGCTTCTCATTGGAGTAGAATTGGAGAGCTAGGACGTCCTCGAATGGCCACTCCTGACTTAAAAAATCTGCAGAGGCCCCTGGTGGAAAGTCAGGATTCCCCCGAAGAGTAGTTAGGGGACCCGGGGGGGGGTTGAATGAACCCCTTATCATGGTCTTTCTAAAAGTCAGAAGTGTAGTATGTATAAGGGGGTGGGTTAAAAGGGTATGGGGCCAGTTCCGAGGAGGTAGCCATGGGAGAAGGTGCAAGGGGCCTGACGAGAAGGACCTCTCTAGGAAGACCCATGTCTTTTTAGAGGCATGGATGTTCCAGTCAGCGATCCTTGTGAGATGACAAGCGTAGTAATATTTTTGGAGGTCAGGTAGACCTATTCCTCCTTTAGATTTAGCTAGTGTGAGTCTGGAGTATTTAATGCGAGGTGAAGAATCCCTCCACAGGAAAGCAGAACATGCCCTCCGGTAGGATTTAAAAAAACCTGCTGGAATGGAGATAGGGATCGATTGCATAAGATAAAGTAGGCGAGGCAGGATTATCATTTTGATTAAGGCAGAGCGTCCGAACCAGGAGACATTTAGGCCTTTCCAGTCCTTAAGGTGTTTTTGTGTCTGAAGGAGGAGTTGAAGGAAATTTTTTGAGTATAGATCTGACAGGTGGGTGGGGATTCGAATGCCTAAGTATGTAAGTGTATCATGTTCCCATCGAAACGGGAATGAGTCTTGGCAATGTGTCACTGTCTGAGAGGGGAGGGAGACGTTTAGGGCCTGTGATTTGGTATAGTTAATTTTGAGGTTTGATAAGGTGCCAAAGTATTCAATGTCTTTAAGGAGATTGGGTAGAGAGATATGGGGCAGTTGCAGGGATAGCAAAATGTCGTCTGCGAAAGCAGCGACTTTAAGCTCTTTATTCTTCATGGTGATCCCTTGAATATTTGGGTTGCTTCTCAGCCTATTGAGGAAGGGTTCCAGGGTTAAGACGTATATCAGAGGTGAAAGTGGACATCCCTGGCGTGTGCCGTTACTAATGGGGAAGGCGTCCGACAGGTGGCCATTGACTTTTACCACTGCAGAGGGACCCTTGTAAAGGGCCATAATAAATGACAGCATGCGGGTCCCCAGGCCTATGGCGGTGAGCACCTCCTGCATGTAGTCCCAGGCCACTCTGTCGAACGCCTTTTCTGCATCAAGTGAGAGAAAGAAACCTTGTGTATTGGAAGTCGTGAGCCAGTGATGTAAATTCAGTGTGCGGATGACGTTGTCCCTAGCTTCACGCTCAGGGACAAAGCCGACTTGGTCTAAAGATATAAGGTCTGGCACTAGTGGGAGTAGTCTGTTTGCTAAGATTTTCACGAAAATTTTGATATCAACATTTAATAGAGATATCGGTCGGTAGTTTGCGACTAAGGAAGCGTCTTTGCCCTCCTTGGGAATCACCGCTATTTGCGCAGCTAGCATTCTATCAGATTTAGTTTGGGGGTCTGAAAGGGCGTTAAACGTGTCCAGGAGTTTGGGAGTTAGGGAGTCAGTGAAAGCTTTGTAATATTGGAGGGAAAAACCGTCCGGGCCAGGGGCTTTGCCTGTTTTCATTTGTTTCATAGCTGTATCTAGTTCCAACACTGATATAGGGCCATCCATGTCCCGGGACTGTTGGGTAGATATTGGTTTAGGACTGTAGTTAGAAAGAAATTCTTTGATAGTTGCGTTGCGGGAGTCAGTATTGTTTCGTGGGGAACTGGTGGGTTGTAAGTTGTAAAGTTTATGGTAGAACCTTTCAAATTCTTTGGCAATGTCAGCATTCTTGGTTAGAAGCTCCCCCCTAAAGTTACGTAAATGATGGATTGTAGAGGACAATTTTGAATTTTGGACTGTGCGTGCCAAAAGACGGCCGCACTTGTTGCCCTGTTCATAGAAAATCCTCTGGCCGAGGATGTAGCGTCTCCTAGAGCGTTTGCCCAGCTCCTCTAAAAGTAAGGCTCGGGTGTGTGTTAGTTCCTGTAGGGTGGTTTGTGCGTGTGACAATTTGTGGGAGGTTTCGAGGGAGCCAATCATCCTAATAAGAGAATTTATATATTCTTGACGCTGTTTCTTAGCTTTTGTAGCAAGGGCGATTAGCTCACCTCGAATCACGCATTTATGCGCTTCCCAAAGGGAGATTGGGGAGATCTCCGGGTTCGAGTTTTCCGTGAAGTATTGTTGAATTCTCGTGCGGATATGGTCCATCACCAAGGGGTCTTTGAAAAGGGAGGGATTCAAACGCCAAGTCTTCGTTCTAAAGTTGGGTGTGGGGAAAGATAAGGTCACTGTTATTGGGTGGTGGTCAGACAAAAACATCGGTTCTATGGTGGACTGTTGGAGTAGGGGAAGGTCAGTCTGGGAGAGAAAAAAGAAGTCGATCCTGGAGTATTTTTGATGTGGGGCCGAATAAAAAGTGTAATCCTTATCGGAGGGGAATAAGGTACGCCATGCGTCATGTAAGGTCAATGATTGTAGTTGTAGATTGATCTGACGTAACGCTTTATAAGTTAAAGTAGATGTTCCTGTGGAGGAATCCAGTAAGGGGTTTAGGGGCACGTTAAACTCCCCTCCCAGGAGTACTATTCCTGATTTAAAGGAGGTCAGGAGGTCACATATTTTCCTAAAGAAGGCGACTTGGTGGTCATTTGGGCAATAGATATTGGCTAATGTGATTGATGTGGAAGCATAGGAGCCTTTAAGGAAGATATACCTGCCGTCAGGGTCGATAAGTGAATCAGTTACTTGGAAATTAGCGTTTTTTGATACGTGAATAGAGACGCCCTTAGTCTTAGATTCAGGGTTAGTGGAGTGAAACGCAGTCCGGTAGATGTGGTTAGACAGTTTAGGTATGGAGTCGGAGCGGAAATGGGTCTCCTGCAGAAATATGAAATGAGCTCTGTGTTTGGTGAGAGAGGATAATACTTGTGACCTTTTCTCTGGTAAGTTCAGGCCCTTCACGTTTAGAGATAGGTATTTCAACATCAGGGAAGACATGGCTTGGGTCCGGTAGTATTGGATAGGTGAGTGAGCGGTATGGGGATAGCACTAGGAGAGGCAGGGGCGGATCCAGTCAAGGAAGGGAAAAGGGAGAGAAAAAGCAAGACGGGAGGGGAAAAAAAAAGGGGGGGGGACCCAAGGAGGGAGGAGGGGAGGGAGGAGCAGGGGGGGGGAGGAAGAAGGAAGCAAAAGAAGGAAAACGGGGGCAGGGTCAGAGAGAGGTAAGTTGGGAGAGAGAAGAAACAGGAAGAATAGAGAAGGAACAGAGAAAGGATCAACCAGAGGTGGAATTAGATTAACCAAGCCACCTTAAAAAAAGGGAGGTCTGGAGGGTCAGCAAAAAATCCCAAAGGGATCGCTGTGTGGGTACGTAAGAATGGACGACGACCTCAGAGAGGTTGCAATCCAGGGAATGAGTAGATATCTTTGTTTAGAGTAGGGTGAGCATAGTGGGGAACCTACCACTAGTGCAAAAACAATAACTCAATAACTAAGGTGCAATCTAAAGCCAGATTGTTGTGAACACTTTACGCTACAACTGAGGTGAGTAAAACACAACAAACATATGCGTCCAGTGCCGCCGCTGAATACCTTAACCCATCTACAGTAAGAAGCTGTAATCAGGGGGGGCAAAAGAAAAATATCGGCCGTAACATGTGACTGTTTGAGAGCCTGAGACGTCAAGTGAAGTTTTCCTTTTATCCTCTTATCCCCCCCCCCGGCGGACCACCCAAGGAGAATGAGTCTCCCCGGAGGAGGCAGGGGGATTGCGCAGGAGGGCAGCCCCGGCAGTCCCGCCGTAAATTGGGGGACGCTCTCCTGCGGTATTAGAATGGCCCAGAGTGGCGTCTCAGGCTGGCAAAGAGGGGCATACTGTTTACTTAGAGGCTAATATAAAGGCTACATTAGCTGAACTAAGCATTGTCAGAAATTCTTATATATCTCTATGCATAAAAACTGAGGGACAAAAAGGAAAAGAAAGCCCTCACAGTTAATATATGTGTAAAATTATAAAAATTAAAAAAAAAAAACAACCCCCCCCTGTAGTCCGCAATATGCTGACAGCGTCATCAAGGGCAATGCAGAAGACGGTGTGGATGTCGAGGAAGGATGGGTAGTGAGGCTTCAGAGCTGTTTACCTTAAATGGTAATTGTCCGGCAGGTGGATCGAGGCCTCCATAGGGTAATGTTGCCAGGCAGTTTCACGGAGAGATCGGAGGCTGGTGTGGAGGACAGTGAGAGTAGGAGTCAGGCAGCGGCATCTGGTAAACAGGGAATAAGGTAAGTTAGGCATCCATACGATCCCTCCTCCTGGAGGGTGTAGACGGGGATCCCGGGCTGCGTTGGTGTTGATCACGGCGTGAAGTGTGGTTTCCCAGATTAGGTTGGTCAACTTTGTATCTGCGGGATCTGTGGCGTTGGGCCTTTGGTGATGGATGTAGCGAGACCGGAAGCCAAGGTTCAGAGGGGAAGAAGGCGGCATACCATTCTGGAAGTTCGACGTGCGGAAGATCGAGTTGATCGCAGAAACCCAGCAAGTCATCGGGTGTGCGAAGGAGCGCAGAGCGACCTCTGGTGGATGCTGACAGCCCAAAGGGGAATTTCCAGCGATATGGAATATTTCTGGCTCTTAGGGCGTCCAGAAGGGGGCTCAGTGCTCGTCTATGCTGGAGTGTTATTTGGGAAAGATCCTGAAATAGCTTAATTTCTGTGCCATTATGGAGGATGCGGCCTCTTTCCCTAGCTTTGCGGAGTATCTCCTCCTTCAGTGGAAAGTTGACTACACAACATATTATATCCCTTGGCGGTTCATTTTCACGGGGTACAGGGCGCAGGGCTCGTGGCCTCTTTCCATTTCTATGGGAGAGTCTGCTGGGCGGTCAAGTAATTCATTAAAGATTGTGCAGATGGTTTGTTGCAATGATCCTGGTTCTATGGCCTCAGGGACCCCCCTCACTCTAATATTATGCCTCCGACCGCGGTTGTCGAGGTCTTCGACGTGTCTGTGGATGTCCAGGAGTTGGGAGAGCTGGGAGTCAAAGGCAGTGTGTACTTGTCGAATGGCGGCTGCATGTGTTTGAGAGGTTTGTTCCACCTCGTCAATCCTGTGCACCACTGCGTGTATTTCAGCTTTGAGGTCAGCGATTGCCGCTGTGACAGTATTTTTAATGTCTGCAGCAACTGTTTCTAAGTCAAACAGACTTGGGGGGTGGGTCCGGCCTGTAGTTGCGGCGGAACTCCCGGCCAGTGGGGTGTCGGGTCCCATGCTAGGCGAGGTCGGGGTTGGGGCCTGTGAGGCCGCGTGTGCAGCCAAGCGTTGGGTCCGGAATATGTCCGGTATGTTTCTACTCAGCTGCGTACCTGAGTCGATGGTTGCGCGGGATGACGAGGAGCTCCGGGTGGATCTGCTCATGATGTTGGCATGGTGTAGGTTCCCCTAAAGGCTAAGTTCAGTCCCCGGATCGCAGGAGCTCTTGGCTTATGCTGCCATCTTGGTCTCCGTACAGGCCACGCCCCCCCGTTATGTGTATGATTAACCAATTATACTAAGCAGATACTAATGATCATTCATTTTATATGTTGGTTGAAACACTGTCATTAACTGAAACAGAAACAGCTGTTAAGGAGGATTAAAACTGAGTGAGGAACAGCCAAGCTCTGCTACTAAGGTGAGGTTGTGGAGGACATATTTTGTCACAGGTCATACACCATGGCAAGACGGAGCACACCAACAAGACACAAGGTAGTTTTACTCCATCAGCAAGGTCTCTCCCAGTCAAAGATTTCAAAATAGACTGAGGTTTCAAGATGTGCTGTTCAGGCTCTTTTGAAGAAGCACAAAGAAATAGGCAAGGTTGAGAACCGTAGACGCAGTAGTCGGCCAAGGAAACTTAATGCAGCAGAATAAAGAAACATCATGCTTACTTCCCTTCGACATTGGAAGATGTAAAGTAGTGCCATTGGCCCAGAACCAGGGGAAACCAGTGGGGCCCAGGTACACCCAACTAATGTCCAGAAAAATCTGGACAGACTATGGCTATGTAGCCAAAAGGCCATTCCTCCGACATGGAAATAAGGCAAAGGGACTCAACTATGCATGAAAACAGGAACTGGGGTGCAAAGAAATGTCAGCAGATTTTCTGAACTCATGAGTAGGGATGAGCTGAGTTCGACTCGAACATCAGCTGTTCTCAAGTTCGCCGAACAGCGAACAAACTGGGGTGTTCGAGGCAAATTCGAATGCCACAGAACACCCTTTAAAAGTCTATGGGAGAAATCAAAAGTGCTAATTTTAAAGGCTTAAATTCATGGTATTGTCATAAAAAGTGTTTGGGGACCTGGGTCCTGGGCACATGGATCAATGCAAAAAAACTGCTGTTTTTTCGAGAACAGTGATTTTAATAATGCTTAAAGTGAAACAATAAAAGTGTAATATCCCTTTAAATTTCGTACCTGGGGGGTGTCTATAGTATGCCTGTAAAGGGGCGCATGTTTCCCGTGTTTAGAATAGTCTGACAGCAAAATTAAATTTCAAAGGAAAAAAAGTCATTTAAAACTACTCGCGGCTATTAATGAATTGCCGGTCCGACAATACACATAAAAGTTCATTGATAAAAACGGCATGGGAATTCCCCACAGGGAAGCCCTGAACCAAACTTAAAAAAAAAAAATGATGTGGGGGTCCCCCTAAATTCCATACCAGGTCCTTTGGGTCTGGTATGGATATTAAGGGGAACCCTGGCTAAAATTTTTTTAAAAAAATGGCGTGGGGTCCCCCTCAAAATCTATACCAGATTACAAGTACCCCCTTACCATTTCACACAGGGGGGAGGGCCGGGATCTGGGGGTCCCCTTGTTAAAGGGGTCTTCCAGATTCCGATAACCCCCCGCCCGCAGACCCCCACAACCACCGGCCAGGGTTGTGGGGATGAGGCCCTTGTACTCTTCAACATGGGGACAAGATGTTTTGGGGGCTACCCCAAAGCACGCTCCCAATGTTGAGGGCATGTGGCCTGGTACAGTTCAGGAGGGGGGGCGTTCTGTCATCCCCCCCTCTTTTCCTGCGGTCTGCCAGGTTGCGTGCTCGGATAAGGGTCCGGTATGGATTTTTAGGGGGACCCCACACCATTTTTTTTTTATTTTGGCGCGGGGTTCCCCTTAAAATCCATACCAGACCTGAAGAGTCTGGTATAGATTTTGAGGGGGACCCCATGCCATTTTTTTTTTTTTAATTTTGGCCGGGGTTCCCCTTAATATCCATACCAGACCTGATGGGCCTGGTATGGAATTTAGGGGGACCCCCCACGTCATTTTTTTTTTAAACTTTGGTTCGGGGTTCCCCTGTGGGGAATTTCCATGCCGTTTTTATCAATGAACTTTTATGTGTATTGTCGGACAAGCAATTCATTAATAGCCGCGAGTAGTTTTAAATTACTTTTTTTCCTTTGAAATGTCATTTTTCTGTCAGACTGTTCTAAACACGGGAAACATGCGCCCCTTTACAGGCATACTATAGACACCCCCTAGGTACAAAATTTAAAGGGATATTACACTTTTATTGTTTCACTTTAAGCATTATTAAAATCACTGCTCCCGAAAAAACGTCAGTTTTTAAAACTTTCTTTTGCATTTATCCATGTCCCCTGGGGCAGGACCCAGGTCCCCAAACACTTTTTATGACAATAACTTGCATATAAGCCTTTAAAATTAGCACTTTTGATTATTCATGTTCGTGTCCCATAGACTTTAACGGTGTTCGAACAAATTTTTTGCCTGTTCGCAAGTTCTGGTTTGAACCAAACAGGGGGGTGTTTGGCTCATCACTACTCACGAGTCAACATTTAAATGATTTGGATGAAGCATGAGGCAGTTTGTTCGCCGAAGGGCTGGCGAGATGGAAAATAATGAGCATCTGCAGGCAACAGTGAAGCAGGGTGGAGGACCCTTGCAAATTTGGGGCTGCATTTCTGCAAAGAGAGTTGGAGATTTGTTCAGGGTCAATGGTGTCCTCAGTGCTGAGAAATACAGGCAGATACTTATCCATACCATCAGGGAGGCATGTGATTGGCCCCAATTTTATTCTGCAGCAGGACAATGACCCCAAACATACAGTCAATGTCATTAAGAACTATATTCACTGTAAATAAAAACAAGGAGTCCTAGAAGCGTTGTTTTGGCTCCCACAAACGATAATGTCAACATCATTGTGTCTGCCTGGGATTACAAGAAGAGACAAAAGGATTTGAGACAGCCTACATCCACAGAGGATGGTTAGTTCTCCAAGATGTTTGGTTAGTTTTTCAAGATGTTTGGGACAACCTACCTACTGAATTTGTTCAAAAACTGTGTGCAAGTGTACCTAGAAGAATGTATGCTGTTTTGAAGTTAAAGGACGGTCACACTAAATATTAATTTGATTTGGATTTTTCTGCTGTTCGTTTACTTTCCATTTTGTTCATTGATAAAAATAAACTATCAAAACTTCTATTTCTGAAAGCATTCTTAATTTACAGCATTTTTTCACATCTGCCTAAAACTTTTGCACAGAAGTGTGTGTATATATACAGTATATGTATACGTAGCATTATGGCTATGTTAAGACCATACCACATACTTATAAATAGGCCCTCATTTTAACTGTATGCATTCCCAACATACAGTGCCTTGAAAAAGTATTCATACCCCTTGAAATAGTCCACATTTTGCCACATTACAACCAAAAATGTAAATGTATTTTATTGGGATTTCATGTGATAGACCAACACAAAGCGGCACATAATTGTGAAGTGGAAGGAAAATTATAAATGTTTTTCACAATTTTTTACAAATAAATATGTGAAAAGTGTGGCATGCATTTGTATTCAGCCCCCTTTACTCTGATACCACTAACTAAAATCTAGTGGAACCAATTGCTTTCAGAAGTTACCTAATTAGTAAATAGAGTCCACCTGTGTGTAATTTAATCTCAGTATAAATACAGCTGTTCTGTGAAGCCCCTAGAGGTTTGTTAGGGAACCTTAGTGAACAAACCGCATCATGAAGGCCAAGAAACACATCAGACAGGTCAGGGATAAAGTTGTAGAGAAGTTTAAAGCAGGATTAGGTTATAAAAAAATATCCCAAGCTTTCAACATCTCACGGAGCACTGCTCAATCCAATATCCAAAAATGGAAAGAGTACAGCACAACTCCAAACCTACCAAGACATGGCCGTCCACCTAAACTGACAGGCCGGGCAAGGCGAGCATTAATCAGAGAAACAGCCAAGAGGCCCATGGTAACTCTGGAGGAGCTACAGAGATCCACAGCTCTGGTGGGAGAATATGTCCACAAGACAACTATTAGGCGTGCACTCCACAAATCTGGCTTTTATGGAAGAGTGGTAAGAAGAAAGCCATTGTTGAAAGAAAGCCATAGGAATTCCTGTTTGCAGTTTGCGAGAAGCCATGTGGGGGACAGAGCAAACATGTGGAAGAAGGTGCTCTGGTCGAAAGAGACAAAAATCTAACTTTTTTGCCAAAAGCAAAACACTATGGGGGTCATTTACTATAGTGCCACAGCGCTAATTCGCGCAAATTGCCGCAAATTAGCACTAATTTGTGGCAATTTAGCGCTAATTAGCGCTACAACAGTATTCACTATAGCGCTGGTGAGAAAATACTCCCAAAATCGAATTTACTATAGTTCCCTGAAACCAAATAGCGCCCAAACTCTTATGCCCCGTACACACGGTCGGACATTGATCGGACATTCCGACAACAAAATCCTAGGATTTTTTCAGACGGATGTTGTTTTGCGCACACACGGTCGCACAAAGTTGTCGGAATTTCCGATCGCCAAGAACGCGGTGACGTCAACCACGTACGACGAGACTAGAAAAGGCCAGTTCAGAACCAAGCGCGGCACCCTTTGGGCTCCTTTTGCTAATCTCGTGTTAGTAAAAGTTTGGTGAGAGACGATTCGCTCTTTTTCAGACTCGTGGCTTTCAGATCATTTTCTGCGGTTCAGTTTGTGCTTGTGGGTTTGTATCTGCTCTTCAGTGCATGCAAGCAAGCTACGCGTGACTTTCATTAGTCATTGTGTTCTTGTTCATTCGTTGCTGTTTTTCAGGTCGCTCTTCACAGTCCTTGCTGTTCTTCAATGCATTCTGTTACTTCGTTCTGAGCAGCCGACCATTTTCTAGCCATGTTGCGTATACGTACTCCTCGTAGAGTTCGTGCTGTGCGGGGGCTTGGTGTTGGGGTCCTGACCTTGACACAAGTCCAGTCCATGAACAGGGTGGGGAGGAGTTCATGGACCAAGAATTGGTTGCTTCAGCGTGACCAGGTCTGTCATATGCCTTTGCTCCGTGAGATCCGTGAGAATAATCCTGATGATTTCAGGAACTTTCTCCGGATGACGGACCCCGTATTTCACCGTTTGTTGGCTTCGCTGACCCCCTATATTAGCAGGCAGGATACCTGCATGAGGCAAGCCATCACTCCGGAGCAGAGGCTAGTCGCCACCCTGGGGTACTTGGCGACAGGGAGAAGCCTGCAGGACTTGAAGTTCTCGACAGGCATCTCCCCCAGGCTCTGGGGATCATTATCCCAGAGACCTGTTCTGCCATCATCCAGGTCCTGCAGAAGGAGTATATGAAGGTAAGATTTTTATCCTTTAATATCACATTTTATTGTATTTAATGTTTAATAATATATTGTATTTCTTTCCTCATTCCCTAATTACCATGATTGGAATATGCTGTGAATGTCCCCTTTGTCCTCATTCATGCTGGATTTTTATGTAATTATTTTTTTGCCCTTCATACATATTTGCCTTCACTTACCTCCCCAGCATTGTCTCCTGGCCCTATATTCACCTCATGTAGTCACTTAACAATGTATTTTATCAGCTCCATAGTAGTGCTTTACCCCAAACACCCCCTAAAATGTTATAAAATGTGATTTGTGTTTTAAATTCAGGCAGAGTGGCAGAGGCTTTTTTTTGGGGGGTCCCCAAATCATTTGGAACCTTCCCTCCCCCCAACTGCTAAGTCAGCTGATAACAATTCTCTCTCTATCCTCAATCATCTATCCATCTATCAATCATCAAACCCATACACACTATACCCATCTCTTTTGTGGTCAGATGTATGGATGAATTCCCCAAAGCATGTAGTGCAAGGGCCTGCCTGTATACTTTCAAATGGTACTGTTTAAGGTTTTTGTATTCTAGTATTATCTTGATAGGTAATAGCAGAATGTCCAAATGTGCTCAAATGTGTACAATGTGTATTTATATCTTTGTATTATGACACTTCTTACACTGTCCAGTGGGCTGCCAATAGTGTAACTAAGGAGGGGCTGTTCCAAGTAATACCCATTATTTAGGCATTCATCTCTCAATGAAGTGGAGAGGGTTACCTGTCCAAGAGTCCCCCCCCTATAATTTTAGAAATGGCCCAGGAGAGGGGGGGATATGATAGGTGTACCTTATACTTTGGTGTTGTAAAATTCCCCTTAATAAATGTTATCTTGATGTTGGCCAAGAATGTTCGTGTCTAATCTGCTTTCCATGTTTTAATGTGCCAAAAGACTAATTTTTTTTTCTTTTACTCAACAGTTTCCTTCCACGCCACAGAAATGGCAGACTGTGGCCTCCCACTTTGCCCAGCGGTGGGACTTTCCTAACTGCGGAGGGGCAATTGATGGGAAACACGTCCACATCGTCCCACCACCCAACTCGGGGTCATACTATTACAACTACAAGGGGTTCAATAGTATTGTGATGTTGGCGGTGGTGTCGGCTAATTATGAGTTCCTGTATGTGGACGTGGGGAAGAATGGCCGGATGTCCGATGGTGGAGTCATCGCCCAGACGGAGTTTTACAGGCGTCTCCAGAATGGCAGCTTGGACTTGCCACCTCCAGAAGACAGTGTGGAAGGACTCCCATACGTCTTTGTTGCGGATGAAGCCTTTGCACTGGGGGACCACCTTATGTGGCCATTCCCGATGAGGACCCTCACCCCGGACCAGAAGGTTTTTAATTACCGGCTGGCCAGAGCCAGAAGAGTGGTGGAGAACACATTTGGAATCATAAATTGTATATAAGTAGGATTTTGCGCAAGCACATATAAATCAGTGAAATAATCATACATAAATGCTAACTGATGTGTCACGTGATCTGTGTACAACAACTAATTATAAATCCATTCCAAGTGTCCAATAGTGTTAAAATATTAATACAAGCAAAAAAGAAGAATGGCCACTAGCCTCCGGCCAAATGGTGGATGGTATAAACAATAATATGATCAGTCAACTAAGTGCAGTGGCTGCAGTGATGGTATTTCTGACTTTTCTTTATATTAGAGGCAATGCAGCAACTGAACACATTCCCCCTGTATATGTGCTCCCAATGCCCTTACCTCAAGGGGCTTAAGATAAAGCCCTACTGGGAATGTAGAATGATGATTGGGGGATGCCTGTTCTCCAGGTTGCCAGGTGATGTCCGCTGGTTTCAGGTGAATGGATACCTTGGCTGCTCCTTGATGGGAATAATTCTGTGTCCTGAACTCCAAGCCAAAAAAAACGAGAGAGAAGACAAGGGGGCTCCCAACGGTGTAGTAGTTTTTTTTTTATTCTGATTTATTAAAGTAAAAAAAGTTAATAAAATGAACATTAATAAAATAACATCCACACTGTGTGTACAGTGTAAAGCAGTGACAGGAAAAGATGGCGGCGGAACGCCGTCACCTGGTGCAAAACTTCCGGTTCACAGCAACAACACCCGGGGTCAAAACAGTGTCGAGTGTTGTGTGTGTCTCCTAGCTAGATCCTACGCGTTGCGTCACGTGACCTCGTGACTTCATCAGGGAGTCACGAGGTCACGTGACACAACGCGTAGGATCTAGCTAGGAGACACACACAACACTCGACGCTGTTTTGACCCCGAGTGTTGTTGCTGTGAACCGGAAGTTTTGCACCAGGTTACGGCATTCCGCCGCCATCTTTTCCTGTCACTGTTTTACACTGTACACATAGTGTGGATGTTATTTTATTAACGTTCATTTTATTAACTTTTTTTACTTTAATAAATCGGAATTTTAAAAAAAACTACTACACCATTGGGAGCCCCCTTGTCTTCTCTCTCTTTTTTTTGGCTTGGAGTTCAGGACACAGAATTATTCCCATCAAGGAGCAGCCAAGGTATCCATTCACCTGAAACTAGCGGACATCACCTGGCAACCTGGAGAACAGGCATCCCCCAATCATCATTCTACATTCCCAATAGGGCTTTATCTTAAGCCCCTTGAGGTAAGGGCATTGGGAGCACATATACAGGGGGAACGTGTTCAGTTGCTGCATTGCCTCTAATATAAAGAAAAGTCAGAAATACCATTACTGCAGCCACTGCACTTAGTTGATTGATCATATTATTGTTTATACCATCCACCATTTGGCCAGAGGCTAGTGGCCATTCTTCTTTTTTGCTTGTATTAATATTTTAACACTATTGGACACTTGGAATGGATTTATAATTAGTTGTTGTACACAGATCACGTGACACATCAGTTAGCATTTATGTATGATTATTTCACTGATTTATATGTGCTTGCGCGAAATCCTACTTATATACAATTTATTATATGGTGATACAGTGTGCACTATTGATTTTGCGGCAACACTTTTATGATTTTTGTTTACACATATGAATTTATAATACACTATTCATTGCACGGATATTTAGTAGCGCAGAGGTCCTATCAAAAATTACATTTGGAATCATGGCCAGCTGGTTCTGCCTATTTCTTACACCCATCCATATGGCGGAGTATAAACTGAATCATATAATCCTGGCGTGCTGTGTTCTACATAACTTTTTACGGCAAAATTCTGCCAACTATGCTGGCTCAGGTCGGCCTGAGGCCGGAATTATAAATGAAACAACCCTGACGGCGCTTGAAAGTGGCCGTCCTGGCTTGCCCTCCCTGAGTGCCCATGATGTCCGGTTAAGATACCTTGAGTTCTTTGTGGGTAGGGGGGCCATCAATATGCCAGACAATTTGTGAAACCTTGATCAAATAAAAAAAAAATTACGCTAATCTTTGGTGACATTTACTGCTTGTGTTTGTTTTAGCTGACCCTGACAGAAATGTGGTGAGTCCAGAAAATGGCGTGATTGTGTAACCTTACAAAGCACTGTTGGATGTTATTTACTAAAGGCAAAGACACTTTGAACTACAAGTGCACTTGAAACTGCACTGAAACTGCACTTGTAGTGCAAAGTGGATTTGCCCTTAGGAAATAACCCCCATTGTCACAGAAAGCAGCAATTAGAGCACAACCAAAGTTTAGTAGCGTTGAGACAATAATCCACACATTCTTGATTAACAATCTTTTTAATACCTGCACAATCACATGTGCATTTAGAAAAGGTTTTTAAAACAAAACAACTTGTTTGTTGTATAACAATTTTTGGGGTGGCGTTATCAAAAATAGAAATGTCCATTTAAGATAAAACAGGCATGTTTCAAACCAACAAGAAAGACGCAAATCTTGAACTTACAAAGTTCACATTTGGTAGAACTTAAGGCAATATCAGACATGAGTATTTAGGAACTGTGTTTGATATTGCGTTCAGATGGGGTGAAGTCACCCCAGGAAAAGCCAAATTTTGAAGATGCACACCAATTTACGAATGTCAACATGTGCTAGCTGCCATCACGGGGGATCAAGGGACGTGTTTTGGGGGAGCAACACCTTCCTCTCAGCTACTTTATTATTGAGGAAGGAGTTGCACCCCCAAAACGCGTCCATTGATCTCCCGTGATGGCAGATAGCACATGTTGACACACTGTGTGCCTCTTCAAAATTTGGCTTTTCTAAAAATCGCATAAAAATTTTTAACATTGTAGCACAACAAAAAACAAAGGGATTTGGAGGGGTTTTAAACTCTCCCCAAAACATCATTGATGTTCTTATTTTTTAGAATAACATCATTGATGTTTTTCAAGATGTTTTCCAATGCAACATTACACCCCATGATCTCCCCAATCAGGATCTGGGCACTTTCCGAGGTGAAAGGATCTGGATCCACAACATCACGATCACCTAAAAAGAGAGAAACCAAAAAAAAAAACAGGTATTATAAATATGCCGGCATCCATCTCTTACCTGAGCCTGTGGTCGCAGACATTCACCTGTTGTGGTGACTAGTTCCACCACGTCTTCCTCCTCCTGCTCTTCTTGTGTTGGGGGTATTTCCCCTTCTTCCAGAGGTGGGGGGTCTGTGGTCTCCTCGGATGAGGGGTGTCGTCCGAGTCTTTTCTCCCCTATGTAAAAAAAAAAAATGGTATACTTAGCACACAGATATTTGATGGCAGAACTATAAAGATGAAACATTGCTTGGAAGTGGGGTACAATTGTCTATTTTGGCAGAGTTCCAAGATGTAGAATTTTTAGTGTCCTTTGTCAAGCTTCAATACTTTACCTGTTTTGTAAAAGCTTCACAGATGGAGACCCCCCTATAGTATACACTGGAGCACCTGTGTGGGTCCCCTAATAAAAAGGGTGTTCTTGTGTCCCACACTAGTGCTCCAGCGTCCAGATGTCTAAACTGCTGCTGAGTGTCCTCTCCTTATACAGAATCTAGTTTGCATTTCATTCTAGTAACAAACCCATCTACACAACCAAATTATTTTCAGACAAGTTTGCCGTCAAAAATGTGGACAAATGCATATGGCCAAAACAATGGTGTTTTATAGGCCGAAAAAAAAAATGTTTGATACAAACGAATAATGTGCCCATGAACATGAAAGCTGCCATTTTAAACTGTACAACAGTTCCTAAAAGCACATGGAGCAGCAAGAACGTAATAAACAGAAAAAGAAAAGGAACACAGCACATCTACTTACTTTTTTGAAGCACTCTCCGGATCTTTCTGTACTGCTCGTGTTCTCTTAATTTGAGGTCCGACCACCGCTTCCTGAGCTGATCTTTCGATCGGCATACTCCGAAATTCCGGTGAAGACTTTTGACCACTTTCGCCATGATCTTGGCCTTTCTGACATTGGGGTTGGGGTAAGGTCCATACTTCCCGTCATAGTAGGCCTTCTTCAGGATGTCGACCATCTCCAACATCTCCCCAAAGGACATATTTGAGACCTTAAAGGGGTTGTAAAGGTAAAAGTTTTTTCACCTTAATGCATTCTATGCATTAAGGTGAAAAAACTTCTGACAGAACCGCCGCCCCCAGCCCCCCCGTTTTACTTACCTGACGCCTCGAAAGTCAGCTTCGCGTTCCCGACATCTGTTCCTCCGCTCACCCTGGCCGCTGATTGGCTGCAGTGGATGGATTGAAAGCAGCGCAGCCATTGGCTCGCGCTGCTGTCAATCACATCCGATGACGCGGCGCGCCGGGGGGCGGGGCCGAGAGATACAGCGAGCGGCTATAGCCGCCGGCTGTATCACGGGAGCGCGCCCGCAAGCACTCACCACCGTGCGAGAGAGCTCGCATGAAGGTGGTAAATGCTTGCGGGGAGGAGCTGAGACAGCCGCCGAGGGACCCCAGAAGACCAGGTTCGGGGCCACTCTGTGCAGAACGAGCTGCACAGTGAAGGTAAGTATGACATGTTTGTTATTTTTAAAAAAAAAAAAAAAACACCTTTACAACCCCTTTAAATCTTCTCCTTCTGGATCCAGACGTTTCCGGATCCGGGCTTTCCTCCTCCTCGTTGCTGTAATTAGCACGCACCTGTTGTGTCTCCACCATGTGCTCTTCCCCCACTGCGCCGAACAAAAAGGGGCGGGGAATAGACTAGAAAGAACGTCAGGGGCGGGCGGAGTTACACGCATGCGCAGTGTGTATAAAGCGCAACACGCGTGCATAGTACGTACGATCTGTGAGCGGAGGAAGGAGCATCGGAGGCGCCGATCATGAGAATGAAGGTAAGATCTAAACTTGGGCCTATACTGCTTCTAAATTGAGGCCTATATTGTAACAAGATTAGGAGAGTTTGGCCTGACATTAGGGTGTGTGTCTTGCAGAGAAAATGGATGGCTTCAATGACCACAATTTCCTCCCTCTGTTCATAGATAAATACAGGGAGCTGCCCTGTCTGTGGCAGGTGAGACACCCCCATTACAACAATAAACAAAAGGGGCAGGCAGCGCTGGAGAAACTGTTGGAGTTGGTGAAGCCGGTGGTCCCCACAGCAACCATCCCCTATTTAAAAACCAAAATTGGTGGCCTGAGGAGCACTTATCTAAGGGAGCGCAAGAAGGTCACAGATTCCCAGAGATCCGGAGCTGGAGCAGATGACGTTTATGTCCCCAGGCTGTGGTACTATGAGAGACTGCGATTTCTGTCAGACCACACTGAAGTCAGGGAATCCCTCTCCACTCTACCTTCCACTCTTCCTTCCACCCCAGCTGAGGCTTCCGATGTCCAACCTGGGCCCTTCAGCCAGGAAGAAGTGGAGGAGCCCAGCTGGAGCCAGGTATAGCATTGTTCTACTGATTTCTGGTCAATAAATAAATTATGTTTACTAGATGTTATTATTGACCACTAATTGCTGATTGAAAAAAGTGTTTTACATATCAATAGACAGTAGTGGGCACCCAAAATTGGGACAAGAATGAAAAATGCTGGGCTTAGAATGATAGTCTATTATATTTGTTAACATTCAATTTGCAACAATCATGAGGTGAAAATTGTGTGTGACTGATGAATAAAAAACTCAAACTATGTCCCTTTTTTATACACAGGAAGACCTCAGCCAGGAGGAGGCTGTGGAATGTGGCAGCCAGGAGGAGGCGGGGGTTAGTGGCAGCCAGGAGGAGGCGATGCTAAGTGTCAGCCAGGAGAAGCCTGGGACAAGTCGAAGCCTGACGGAATCGCAGGTTCCTCCCCTCCACCTTCCATACAAAAGAGCGAGGAAGGCGACTCACATGCAGGATTCTGCGCTCAGGCTAATTCAGGAGGCTTCTGCGTCCCTCCAAGCCTTACCCACTCCTGAAGAGGCCTTTGCCTGCATGGCTGCCACAAAACTGCAGGGCATGCAGGAGGGTCAACGCAAACTATGTGAGGACCTTCTGTATAAAGTCCTAAGTAAGGAGGTGAGTGGGGAACTAACACCCAATACCCACCTGAGTGAGTTGGCCCCTCCCTCTCCTCCTCCTCCTCCTGCCCCAACTCCACCACCAGAGCCACAGCGTGGAAGGAAGCGTGGAAGGAAGACCAGAGAGTGATGGCCCTGGGTTCAGTCTGGCCTGACAAAATATGCAGTCTCTTGTATGAACACAGCCTGGGGACAAAGATGTCATCTGCTGCTTTCCGGATCTCTGGGACTTCTGGACCAGACTGCACTCCCTTAGATATGGACTCCTCAGGCCACCAATTTTGCTTGAAAATAGTTGATGTGTGCCCTGGGGGCCAAAGGCTTCACCAATTTCTGCTGTTTCTCCAGCGTTGCCTCCCTCTTTGTTTAGTTGTGAGCCCTTAATAAAGGAATTTTTTGTTCAAATATACTCGCCTATGTGTGTCTTCATTCAAAAAGGACAGTTTGTTTGTGAGGAGGCAGGGAAAATTCAAAAATACAATGTGAAATTAAAACAAGGGACACCAACACCAAACAATCTCCTACAGATTAAATAATACAAGATATCAATGGTGTTGTGGTAACTTGACACACAAAACACACACAAAAATATTATAGAGTAAAACACAACAAAAACAACAATAAAAACACAGCCTTGAAAAACTAAACAAACCCCCAAAAAATACAAAACCAGCCTGGAATAAAACTAAAAAAAAATTACAAACAACCAAAAACAAATTTGGGCAGATGTGTCAAATGTAAATATATTGAGGGAATCCCAATAAATAATAAAAAAATAAGTTTGTGAGAAGTCTGTGTGAATATGAGCAGCAAAACTACTTCATTCTTCTCACATTATAAAGAAGAAGAGAGTGCGCTGTATTAAACTATTTTTGACATTGCAGCGTGACGAAAGTGCTGTATCCATTCCGAACGCTAAATTTACCCGACCGAGCTGTTCCGTCTCGGAATTTCTTCTGAGCATGCGTGGCACTTTGTGCGTCGGAACAGGCCACACACGGTCGGAACTGACGCGATCGGATTTTGTTGTTGGAAAATTTTATAGCCTGCTCTCAACTTTTGTGTGTCGGAAAATCCGATGGAAAATGTCCGATGGAGCCCACACACGGTCGGAATGTCCGACAACACGCTCCGATCGGACATTTTCCATCAGAAAATCTGACCGTGTGTACGGGGCATAACTCTGCTAAAACCTGGAGTAGTGCACATGGAAATAATGTTTAGAGCATGATATAATTGCCTAAATGGTACTGAAATATGCAGTATATTATTTAAAGATAATCTGCTTTTAAACTGTGTGAAAAAGTGATTTCTACACTGAATTATCTTTAAAAGTCTGAGAGGTGAAAAATTCCCAGTTTTGGACAACTAGGTGCCAACACAACTGAGCTCAGACCTGAAAATAGCTCTCATTTTAACTCAAGTGTCTTTTTTACCTATAGTATAGCGCTATAGTAAATACCAAAATGAGAGCTAATTAGAGAGCATTTTTTTTAAGTGAAAATCTGCTCTATTCTAGTCCAAATCAAGTTTCAGCCATTGATTCTAATGGAACAATTGTAACTTTCACAAAAAAAAAACATTTAATGTTGAGATGAAATGTATCTCTCTGTGAAATAAATTTTCCTTTGCAACATTGTTGCTTCTACTTAAAATATTTTGATTTTAAGAATACTAGAATGTGGAATGTTTTGATGTTTTGGTAAAATATATTTTTCTCTGTCACTTTCACTTGTTACTCTCCATCTCACAACAATCTTTACCCAAACTCACACAGGTGTCTTTACAATCCACAAACAATACCATTGCTGATGCAAATTTAAAATGAGTCACAATTTGTTGTGCTTTTTATTATTTCAAAATATTCATAATTTGAGCACCAAAATGTGATATGTGTACCAACATCAGAAAGCAAAATGTAATTCCCAAAAATTTGAGGGTAATATTCTACTCTCACCCACAAAAAAAACACCAAATATCACAGAATAAATCAAGAAGAATAACTCTTGAGTAATGTAATTCCATCACCTGTATGTCCATAGAAATGCAGTATTTATGTGTTTTTATGTGTATTTATGTGTAGTTATGTATAGGAGGCTCTCACACCTGGCAGCTCTGTGGCTTAGAGGTTAGAACTTCTTCTTAGTATTCCTGAGGGTCTGGGTTCATATCCCAAACATGTTGCTTCATGTAGAGAAGTTGTCTTATCTCCCAGGTCCTATAACTATGTCTAAATGTAGTATTTATGTGTAGAAGAGTTCCATCACCATTGTAAATCTTTTCCAGATACACTATTTAGCCAAAAGTATTGGGACGCCTGCCTTTACACACACATGAACTTTAATGGCAGCCCAGTCTTAGTCTGTAGGGTTAAAATTAGATTTGGCCCACCCTTTGCAGCTAGAACAGCTTCTGGGAAGGCTGTCCACAAGGTTTAGTGTGCCTATGGCAATGTTTGATCATTCTTCCAGAAGTGCATTTGTGAGGCCAGGCACTGATGTTGGATGAGAAGGCCAGGCTCACAGTCTCTACTCTAAATCAGCCAAAGGGTGTTCTATCGGGTTGAGGCCAGGACTCTGTGCAGGCCAATCAAGTTTCTCCACCCCAAACTTGCTCATCCATGTCTTTATGGACCTTGCTTTGTGCACTGGTGTGGAGTTGTGTTGGAACAGGAAGGGGCTTTCCCCAAACTGTTCCCACAAAGTTGGGAGCATGAAATTGTCCAAAATGTTTTTGTATGCTGACGCCTTAAGAGTTCCTTCCCTGGGATTAAGGGGCCAAGCCCAACCCCTGAAAAAAAACCCACATCATAATCCCCCCTCCACCAAATCATTTGGACCAGTGCACAAAGCAAGGTCCATAAAGACATGAATGAGTGATTTTGGGGTGGAGGAACTTGACTGGCCTGGACAGAGTCCTGACCTCAACACAACAGAACACCTTGGGGATGAATTAGAGAGGAGACTGTAGGTCAGGCCTTCTCGTCCAACATCAGTGCCTGACCTCACAAATGTACTTGGAAGAATGGTCACACATTCCCATAGACACACTCCTAAACCTTGTGGACAGCCTTCCCAGAAGAGTTGAAGCTGTTATAGCTGCAAAGGGTGGGCCAAAATGAGTTTTGAACCCAATACTAATACTGGGATGCCATTACAGTTCATGTGCGTTTAAAGGCAGGCGTCCCAATACTTAGGCCGATGTATATTGCTTGTGACACTGAGCATGGCTATGGACTTAGGGCTGGATCACACCACAGAGATGCAGAGAACATGAGTGGGGCTGCCTGGTGGCTAAGTGGGTAGCAGTTCTCTCTAGCAGTACCTGGGATGTTGGTTCAAATTCCCCAACATGTTAATCCTTGTGTTGAAGTTTATATGTTCTCCCTGTGTGGGTTTCTCACCACAATCCAAAGACATGCTGGCATCCCATTTGTTTCCTGTCGAAATAGGTTCTAATGTAAGAAAGTTAATTTTGGACTTTAGATTGGAAGCTCATTGCAGCCAGGGACTGATGTTAATGTTTATTAGCACTAATCATGCCCAGGGACTTGGACATTTCAAATTTTAGGGTTTACACTGCACGGGTACATATGTTTAGAAAACTGTTGCTTTGTTTATGTGGATGCAAATGGACTTTGATCATTGTCCTGTAGTTGGAGATTTGATGCACACAGCCAAGGGCTAACACAGTTGCGAATAGTATTATGTGTTCCTGCTCATCAGGTGCAATCACTTTAGACATACATGAAGAGATAGATTGAAAGATACTGGTGGGCGTGTACTTCTATTGGGTGTGTCAGTGTGCTAACAATACAACCTCTCTTATATATAAAGGCCTGCAGTAGGGGGGGTTGTTTTTTTGCTGTGATTTGTGGGGGAGAAGGAATGATATTGTGCATATTGACAAATGCCCAACTAGGGAGATTTGATGAAATTCTTGTGCATTTTTTCAATCAAAAGTGGGTTTATGTGGCCATGCTGTCAATGTTGTGTGTGTATTGTTCCTATCTGATCATGCAAACATAGTTTGGAAGCATCTGCTGGCCTACTCTTTTTGATCTTGTTGTTTAATCATGTACACCGAAATTCAGCTTCCAGCAGAACATGGTCACCAATGTGTGTATGTGTGGATTGGTGGTGGGTGTTTTGAATAAGTCTTTTGTAATATTATGTTGGAATGCTTTGTAAGAATGACTGTTAAGTATGTTTCTATAATCTTGCAGATAAAAATGTGATGTGTTGCCCATTATACACTGAAATTAAAGCTGTGTCCACTCTAAGGTTTTGTCAAATTTTAGATTGTAAGCTCCTATGAGCAGGGCCCTTAAAATCCCATTGCTAAATGTAGCACCATATATCCTGTCCAAATTTTTTTGAAGCTAGTAAATGAATGTACATTTTTTTTTCTGCTGGTAAAATAAAAGTACATTATTGAGCTTTGTTGTGGTGTTGTTGTTTTGTTTTTTTTTTTGTTTGTTTTTGTTTTTTCTCTTCTACTTTTCTTTCTCTTTAGTTTTTGAGGGTGGTGGTTTTGGGAAAGTGCAATATCTGTTATATTTTATTTCAATATGTATTAGTGCACCAAAAAAAAATCTCTTTGCCCTGGTTCACATTGATGCTACATTGAAATTGCGCTACTTCACTTGAAGTAGCACGATTTCAAAGTAGCAAGGTCAGCGCGATTTCAGGTGCTACTTGATAGACATCCGTGTGGCTTCATACACAAATGTCTATTGAAGTTGCACCTGAAATCTGCAAAAGTAGTGCAGGAACTACTTTAGCAAATTGGTGTGGCACCACAAAATTGGTGTTGCATCGATTGGAACAGTGCTATTGCTGCCAATAGTCATGCGATTTGATCTCTCAAATAGCACGACAAATCGCTCCAATGTAAACCTAGGCTTCTGCACACCTGCAAGTAAATGATAAAGGTGGAATCTTTATATATAACAGCTGTGGAGAATTACAGGTAATGAATTCAGATGGTGGATAGGCAGTGTTGTATGTGTCAGTTTTAGTTCACATTGGTGCGATTTGACATGTCAAAGCGGTGACAATTGCACTGTTTTAATTGGTGCGACTTTGGGATGCAATTTGTATTGATATCAGTGCAGAAACTTGCACAGATGTCTCTGAAATTCCCCCTGCAGTCGAGACTGGCATGCGGGAATGAAAGTGTGTGATTTCAGCTGAACGATTTCCTCCCTCTGTCAGTGTGCACCGGGCTTTTGTTTTTGTTAATCACCTGCTGCTAACCCAGGGACACCATTTCTTATCGAACGCCTTTAAATATCATAAGTAGAAATACAAATTTGCATATCTGCAAATAAACAAAAATAATAAAATTCTAATAGTGGTTGCGATCAAATATTCACAGCAGCAATCGAGAGAGTGTGGTTTCGCCTTCTGACCCAGAAATAAGTCATTGTAATCACCCGGAAGTTCCTGTGCTGGTCAGGATCTCTATCGAGGTGGACATGGCGAGGACCCTCTTAAGCAAAGAGGAGGTGCTGCTCATTTTCCAGATAAGGGTATGATATGTACTTGTGCTTAATCAACGTGGGGTGGATGTGGTAGTTACATTTGGTGTGGGTGGGGTTCATTGATTTGTTTGGCATCCCCACACATTTGCGTCTGGCCCATGTGCACACATCACTTCCTGCATTTGTTCTGCTGATGTAAATGCAAGTATAAATGAGAGCTCCTTTCTATTAAAATATATATGACTTGTTTCACAGTTGGGCGACTTTGGACCTCCGAGTTGCTTGACAAGTTGTACCCCATGATTTTCAATGATAACTAGGCATGGGCCAAACATCCCCCCTGTTCGGTTCGCAGCAGAACTTGGGAACAGACAAAAAATTTGTGCGAACACCGTTAAAGTCTATGGGACACGAACATGAATAATCAAAAGTGCTAATTTTAAAGGTTAATATGCAAGTTATTGTCATAAAAAGTGTTTGGGGACCCTTTAAATTTCGTACCTGGGGGGTGTCTATAGTATGCCTGTAAAGTGGTGCATGTTTCCCGTGTTTAGAACAGTCTGACAGCAAAATTACATTTCTAAAGGAAGAAAAAAAGTCATTTAAAAGTGCTAGCACTAGTGCTGGTGTTCTGCCGAGAAAGTTCCCCCCGGCGGATAAGGACTCCCCTGTACTGCGCAGGCGCAGTGCTTGCGCAGTACGAGCCGCCGAAAATAGCAGAAGCTGAACACCTGTAAGTCAGCTGTACAGGGTGCCTGTAACAGGGCTTCGCTCGCCACGTTTCGGCATGGCCTCGCTTCGTTCGGCATATTTTTATTCTAACTCTTTGTCCACTTGGATGGTGGGGCTTGAACCTGAACTCAAGGCAGAATGTAATGCACAGGCGCCGTGTAGAGCTGACGATCAGCTATTCAACTTCAGAGACTTTAGGCGGCTCCGTAGTCATTCTTACTGTGCAAGCACAGCGCATGCGCAGTACAGGGGGGTCCTTATCCGCTGGGGGAACTTTCTCGGCAAGACATTGGCTATTGATGAATTGTCGGTCCCGACAATACACATAAAAGTTAATTGATAAAAAGGGCCCGAGATTCCTCCACAGTCCTTTACCAGGCCCTTTGGGTCTGGTATGAATATTAAGGGGAACCCCAAACAAAAATTAAAAAAAAAATGCGTGGGGGTCCCCCCAAATTCCATACCAGACCCTTCAGGTCTGGTATGGATTTTAAGGGGAACCCCGTGCCAAAATTAAAAAAAAATGGCATGGGACCCCTCAAAAATCCATACCAGACCCTTATCCAAGCACGCAACCTGGCAGGCCACAGGAAAAGAGGGGGGGACGAGAGAGCGCCCCCCTCCTGAACCGTACCAGGCCACATGCCCTCAACATTGGGAGGGTGCTTTGGGGTAGCCCCCAAAGCACCTTGTTCCCATGTTGATGAGGACAACCAGAAGAAGAAGAAGATGGAGGAAGAAACCGAAGGAAGATAGAAGATAGAAGAAAGAAGAAGCATTTAAATAAAGGAATTGTCAAAAACTGTCTCTTGTAATTTTCAACATTTTTGACACTTATTTTGTGAAATGGTAGGGGTACTTTTGTACCCCCTTACCATTTTACACAGGGGGCGGGATCTGGGGGTCCCCTTGTTAAAGGGGGCTTCCAGATTCCGATAGACCCCCACAACCACCGGGCAAGGGTGGTGGGGATGAGGCCCTTGGCCCCATCAACATGGAGACAAGGTGCTTTGGGGGATATCCCAAAGCACCCTCCCAATGTTGAGGGCATGTGGCCTGGTACAGTTCAGGAGGGAGGGGGCGCTCTCTCATCCCCCCCTCTTTTCCTGCTGCCTGCCAGGTTGCGTGCTCGGATAAGGGTCTGGTATGGAATTTAGGGGGAGGGACCCCATGTCATTTTTTTTTTTGGTTCGGGGTTCCCCTGTGGGGAATTCCCATGCCGTTTTTATCAATGAACTTTTATGTGTATTGTCGGACCGGCAATTCATTAATAGCCGCGAGTAGTTTTAAATGACTTTTTTTCCTTTGAAATGTCATTTTGCTGTCAGACTGTTCTAAACATGGGAAATATGTGCCCCTTTACAGGCATACTATAGACATCCCACAGGTATGAAATGTAAAGGAATATTACCTTTTTATTGTTTCACTCTAAGCATTATTAAAATCACTGCTCCCGAAAAAACGTCAGTTTTTAAAAAAAATTTTTGCATTGATACATGTCCCCTGGGGCAGAACCCGGGTCTCCAAACACTTTTATGGCAAATAACTTGCATATAAGCCTTCAGTGAGAACTTTGGATTTTGCAGGTTCGAGCCCCATGGACTTCCACTATTCCAGCATATGTGATCTGACAGGCATTATTTCCGGCAATAGCGCTGCTTTCCATTTGCATTAGCGCTGACTTTCTGAGAGTTGAAGTCTTTCTGGCCTTTTTTGAGAGTTATTTTTTGGTACTGCAGGATAATTTTTTGGCGCTAAAGTAAATGACCCCCTATGTGTGTCGAAAAATGAAAACACTGCACATCACCCTGAACACACCATCCCAACCATGAAACATAGTGGTGGAAGCATCATGTTGTGGGGATGCTTTTCTTCAGCAGGGGCAGGGAAGCTGGTCAGAGTTGATAGGAAGATGGATGGAGCTAAATACAGGGCAATCTTAGAAGAAAACCTGTTAGAGTCTGCAAAAGACTTGAGACTGGGGCGGAGGTTCTCCTTCCAGCAGGACAATGACCCTCAACATACAGCCAGAGCTATAATGGAATGGTTTAGATCAAAGCCTATACATGTGTTAGAATGGCCCAGTCCAAGTCCAGGTCTAAATCCAATTGAGAATCTGTGGCAAAAAACTTGCTGTTCACACACACTCCCCATCCAATCTGACAGAGCTTGAGCTATTTTGCAAAGAAGAATGGGCAAAAATTTTACTCTCTAGATGTGCGAAGTTGGTAGAGATATTCCCAAAATATTTACATAGTTACATAGTAGGTGAAGTTGAAAAAAGACACAAGTCCAACCTATGTGTGTGATTATATGTCAGTATTACATTGTATATCCCTGGATATTGCGGTCGTTCAGGTGCTTATCTAATAGTTTCTTGAAACTATCGATGCCCCCCCGCTGACACCACTGCCTGTGGAAGGGAATTTCACATCCTTGCCGCTCTTACAGTAAAGAACCCTCTACGTAGTTTAAGGTTAAACCTCTTTTCTTCTAATTTTAATGAGTGGCCACGAGTCTTGTTAAACTCCCTTCTGCGAAAAAATTTTATCCCTATTGTGGGGTCACCAGTAAGGTATTTGTATATTGAAATCATATCCCCTCTCAAGCGTCTCTTCTCCAGAGAGAATAATTTCAGCGCTTGCAACCTTTCTTCATAACTAATATCCTCCAGATCCTTTATTAGCTTTATTGCCCTTATTTGTACTCACTCCATTTCCAGTACATCCTTCCTGAGGACTGGTGCCCAGAACTGGACAGCATACTTTAGGTGCAGCCAGACCAGAGTCTTGTAGAGCAAGAGAATTATCATTTTATCTGTGGAATTAATCCCCTTTTTAATGCATGCCAACATTCTGTTTGCTTTGTTAGCAGCAGCTTGGCATTGCATGCCATTGCTGAGCCTATCATCTACTAGGACCCCCAGGTCCTTTTCCATCCTAGATTCCCCCAGAGTACTCCCCATTTATCACCATCCTCTGAACTCACCCTTGTAGCCAGTTTTCAATACATGTACTCACCCTATGGTCCATGCCAACGGACCTTATTTTGTACAGTAAACGTTTAGTGGGAACTGTGTCAAATGCTTTTGCAAAATCCAGATACACCACGTCTACAGGCCTTCCTTTATCTAGATGGCAACTCACCTCCTCATAGAAGGTTAATAGATTGGTTTGGCAAGAACGATTCTTCGTGAATCCATGCTGATTACTGCTAATGATACCGTTCTCATTACTAAAATCTTGTATATAGTCCCTTTTCATCCCCTCCAAGAGTTTACATACTACATGCAGTTTTGGTTACTGAAGCCCCCCGATTCCCTCGTGAGACTGAGGAGAAGAATAAAATCAATACCTTCGCCATCTCCCCATCCTTTGTAACCAGATGTACTTCCTCATTCTTTATGGGGCCAATATGGTCTGTCCTCCCTTTTTTACTGTTTACATACTTAAAGAAATTCTTGGGATTTTTTTTTGCTCTCCTCCGCTATGTGTCTTTCATGTTCTATCTTAGCTATCCTTATTGCACTCTTATGCCGTGTACACACGGTCGGACTTTTCCGCTACAAAAGTCCGAAAACCTGTCCGACAGACTTTTGACAGACTTTTGATGCACTTTTGTCGGACTTTCGATGGACTTTGTAACGACCGGACTTGCCTACACACGATCACACCAGTCAGACGTATTCGTACGTGATGACATACACCGGACTAAAATAAGGAAGTTGATAGCCAGTAGCCAATAGCTGCCCTAACGTCAGTTTTTGTCCGTCGGACTAGCATACAGACGAGCGGATTTCTGGGTCTGGCGAAGTTACGACGTAAAGATTTGAAGCATGTTCCAATTCTAAAGTCCGTCAGATTTGCGACTAGAAAGGTCCGCTGAAGGTCTGGTGAAGCCCACACGATTGGATTGTTCGTCGTATTTGGTCCGTTGGCGTCCGTCAGACCAGTCCGGTCGAAAAGTCAGGACCATGTGTACATCCCATTACATTTCTTGTTGCATTCTTTATAAAGTCTGAATGCTGATGATGATCCCTCAACCTTGTATTTTTTGAAGGCCTTCTCCTTTGCTTTTATATGCATTTTTACATTGGAGTTAAGCCATCCAGGACTTTTGTCTCTTTTAAATTTATTACCCAATGGGATGCATTGGCTAATGCCCTTATTTAATATGCTCTTAAAGCAAACCCATCTCTCCTCTGTGTTCTTTGTTCCTAAGATTTTATCCCAATTTATGCCTTCTAGCAAGGTTTGTAGTTTAGGGAAGTTGGCTCTTTTGCAATTCAGTGTCTTTGTATTCCCCTTATGTTTCCTATTTGTGTGATTTATACTGAAATGAAGCCAATTGACCTGTGATCGCTGTTACCTAAAATGCCCCATATTTCCACATCTGTGATCAGGTCTGTATTGTTGGTAATTTGCAGATGTTATTTCAGTGAAAGGTGGTTCTACAAAGTATTGACTCAGGAGGGATAAATACAAATGCACGCCACACTTTTCACATATTTATTTGTAAAAAAAAATTGAAAACTATTTATCAGTTTCTTTCCACTTCACAATTATGTGCCATTTTGTGTTGGTCTATCACATAAAATCCGAATAAAATACTTTTATGTTTTTGGTTGTGACATGACAAAATGTGGAAAATGTCAAGGGGTATGAATACTTTTTCAAGGCACTGTACAAAGATAAGAATCCAATATATCAGAGAGTGGATACCAACCTCCACTAAACATTGCCATGAATTGCACACTGTGCCCGCATTTAACCTTTCGTTCAAAAAAAGTGTCCTATACAACCTGCAGATAACACTCTGGTGTAGGATAGGATCCCTGTTACATGACTTGTCAAAGTCATGTGACAGAAATGGGGCTTTTTCCTATTTTAGCAAACCAAAGGCTAAGCATAAAGTGCACAGCTGTTCTCTCTAAATGGGCTGGAGTATATTTATTATTTAAATAAATCAGCCCTTATGTTTTTTAGTTGATTAAAGCTTTACCCTCTTCTCAATCAAACCTAAATTATAACCTTTCAGATTAATCGTCCACTCTTGACTTTCATCGTGCCAGATATTCATTATACCAGCTGTGTCATAACCTTTCACTATAATATTTATTTCATAGAATTTTTCATAGAAAGTCCAGCACTCCCCACAAATAACTACATGCTAACTGACTCAAGTGTATGCAAAAAAATTATGCTAGTATACAATGCAATCAAGTTGGTTGAGATGATATACTAACATTACTAGTGAGATATTTACTTGGTATAATGCTGCTTTAATAAATAATACTGTAATTGTAGGGGGTCTTTGAGTTTAGCATGTCGTAGAACTGAATGAAATGGAACATGTTTTGAGCTACATTTTGAATATAAACCTGTGTACTGTATACCAACCTACTGTGTATATATACAGTATCTCACAAAAGTGAGTAAACCCCTCACATTTTTGTAAATATTTTATTCTATCTTTTCATGTGACAAAACTGAAGAAATGGCACTTTGCTACAATATAAAGTAGTGAGTGTGCAGCATTTATAACAGTGTAAATTTGCTGAACACCGGTGCAAAGTAAGGTCCATAAAGACATGGATGAGCAAGTTTGGGGTGGAGGAACTTGACTGGCCTGCACAGAGTCCTGACCATCAGTGCCTGACCTCACAAATGCGCTTCTGAAAGAATGGTCAAACATTCCTATAGACAGACTCCTAAACCTTGTGGACATCCTTCCCAGAAGAGTTGAAGCTGTTATAGCTGCAAAGGGTGGACTGGGATGCCTTTAAAGTTCATGTGCATGTAAAGGCAGGTGTCCCATTACTTTTGACAATATTCAAAGTAGTTGGTCTATCCAGAGTTAGGGACATGGACAAAGAATGAAAAAAAATGTCTAGCTTGTAAATAAAAATAAAACATATTTTAGGGATATCATATTTTCAAAAGTATGCAGCCTATGAGTAGTAGGGTGTACCAGGTTACAGAGTTGGAAAAGGGAGGCCACGGTAGCATGCAACCAAAGGACAGACTATCATGTAATACCGGGTTAAACAAAATATTAGCAAGAGGAGGGGAGGTGAAGAGAGAGAGAGAACTTCTGGAGGTATTCACGCCAGATTTCCAGAGTAAATAGCAGTGGAGCAATACAGATATGTCTCAAAATGGAATCATTGTGTAAGGACTGTGACCATACTAGGGAGCATGGATGTACAGGGTACAGGGAGCCCCTTTTGATCTCCAACCACCGTTTTGGAGCCGTCAGACTGGACCAAGAGATGCAAACAATTCAAAGAAGGAAACTCTGCTCCAGGTGAGCAATTGCTGCAGTCCGAATAGTGCTGGGTACAATGCCACGGTTCACCACCGAAGATCAATGAACTGAAGAAAACTGCTGCACACCAAAGAATTAATACAACGTAAGGGGTTGAAGTGACTGGATGGTCCTCGGTACAATACGGCACCTCATCCCAATAAATTTAGAATTGTTATATGGGCCAGAGATACAGGGATTATTACGGTGCCAAAGGAAAGCCAAAGTACATAGAGTATAAACATATAATATTTTATTAACAAAGTTAAAAAGATTTGTACACTGTTACATATCCAAGGTGTGCATCAAACTACAAAGAATTTAAACCAATTTGTAGCCGTGTTTACAAGACCTAGCCTGGGAGCGTAGTGGCCAATCTTGTAAGCAGGTAATCAGAGGTCCTACATGTTTCGCCTGAAATGGCTTCCTCGGGGACAGTTGGTTGTACCTGTATCACTACTGTAAACTCTGCAGGTCACCGGAGGCAGATGTGGACGACTCCCAGAGCAGCTCCAGGGTATCAGGCACAATATGCGGCTGCAGGGGGTAGATAAGAGGACGATATATGTATGATGCTCAAAAAGGCAAGAAAAAGCAGGACACCCAGTAAGCTGAGATAATGTCATCAAAGATAACAGTTGGATGGTAGCAGGGAATGAACGAAAACGTCTAAAGATAATTGGTAAAATATTGTTGTAAGGGTGAGGTGTATAACCCCTATAAACAGTATAATATAAGTACTAGAAATAGACAGCAAAGTGTCATGTATAGAGACTGGTAAATGTTATAAGAGAATCAGGATGGGTAAATGCACTTACCCAAAGAAAAGATCTCAAGATAGTATTAGGGTATGCTGAGTTAATTACTAATCGTGGATGTACAAACTTTGTGCAGCTCAGGATGCATCCCACAAGATAAGTAGTAACAATAGCATGGGTGTCCTGTAGTCCCCAGCGTTTTTTTTTTTGTGTTTTTTTTGTTTTTTAAAACATATAATATTTTATTAACAAAGTTAAAAAGATTTGTACACTGTTACATATCCAAGGTGTGCATCAAACTACAAAGAATTAAAACCAATTTGTGGCAGTGTTTACAAGACCTAGCCTGGGAGCGTAGTGGCCAATCTTGTAAGCAGATAATCTGAGGTCCTACATGTTTCGCCTGAAATGGCTTCCTCAGGGACAGTTGGTTGTACCTGTATCGCTACTGTAAACTCTATAATAGAAAATTCACAATCAAACAAAAATAATAATATGCAATAAGTTTAGAATAAGTGAAAAATATACATTTTGTGAGTTGTCAGACGTGATAATGCATCAGACCACCTACGGCATGACCAAAGAGCACCTACTGCCCTCCACCCACCCAGACAGCCCCCCCAGGGCCAACAGGCAACCCAGAGTGCCTAAGGATGGAAAAATGACTACCTGCAGGTCACCGGAGGCAGATGTGGACGACTCCCAGAGCAGCTCCAGGGTATCAGGCACAGTCCACCACTGGGGACTACAGGACACCCATGCTATTGTTACTACTTATCTTGTGGGATGCATCCTGAGCTGCACAAAGTTTGTACATCCACGATTAGTAATTAACTCAGCATACCCTAATACTATCTTGGGATCTTTTCTTTGGGTAAGTGCATTTACCCATCCTGATTCTCTTATAACATTTACCAGTCTCTATACATGACACTTTGCTGTCTATTTCTAGTACTTATATTATACTGTTTATAGGGGTTATACACCTCACCCTTACAACAATATTTTACCAATTATCTTTAGATGTTTTTGTTCATTCCCTGCTACCATCCAACTGTTATCTTTGATGACATTATCTCAGCTTACTGGGTGTCCTGCTTTTTCTTGCCTTTTTGAGCATCATACATATATCGTCCTCTTATCTACCCCCTGCAGCCGCATATTGTGCCTGATACCCTGGAGCTGCTCCGGGAGTCGTCCACATCTGCCTCCGGTGACCAGCAGAGTTTACAGTAGCGATACAGGTACAACCAACTGTCCCTGAGGAAGCCATTTCAGGCGAAACATGTAGGACCTCTGATTACCTGCTTACAAGATTGGCCACTACGCTCCCAGGCTAGGTCTTGTAAACACTGCTACAAATTGGTTTTAATTCTTTGTAGTTTGATGCACACCTTGGATATGTAACAGTGTACAAATCTTTTTAACTTTGTTAATAAAATATTATGTTTATACTCTATGTACTTTGGCTTTCCTTTGGCACTGCAATAATCCCTGTATCTCTGGCCCATATAACAATTCTAAATTAATCCAACGTTTTTATTTCCAAAACATGACACTTGACAGCCACAAGGACAAGGTTAAGGGACCCCAGGAGGTGACATGTTTCACACTGAACACAGTGCTTCTTCAAACCTGCGGCACAACTAAAGCACTTAGCATATAAAGGTTCCTTCCCCCTATATACAGGTGCGGGATAATGCAATCAGTTGCGCCGGACGTCTGACAAGCCGATCCTAAACACCTATACAACCATAACTCTGTGTTACCATATGGCACAATGCGCAACATGTAACCCACATATAAAAGGTGACAACACCACATGTGATATAATAAACGTATAGTATATACAGAGGAGATATTATGTATAATGAAGACAAGAAAACATATATAGAAACATATATATAAATGACAAAAACATAAATGGATAAATAAAACTTATCAACACAAATAACTATACATATTACTAGAAATATAAATATCCTATATAGACCATTGAAATAAAATAATATTATATATATATATATATATATATATATATATATATATATAAAACAGTCCATAAGTTAAAATCAGAGAAGAAAAAAGATGAAAAAACAAAACAGTCCAAATATTATAAAATAAACAGTACATTGATAGTATGGGCTTAAAGGAAATCATAGCGGGGGGTGTAACGGAGTACATGGCAAAAATTCATATACAAAACAATAGAACTAAATGAGCCATATCTCTCTCAGCTCACTATATATCAACTCTATCATAAGGATTTTCCACACAGGACCCCCACCTATATTAGTTACAAACAGTGTTCACAATCTTGACATACCCACTCCAATGGAAATGATTAATGAATATATGTTACTTAGTCATTGGGTGAGGATGCCAACAAGTGGAGAAAAAATGGGAGCCATATCTCACTGAGAATCAATGAATAAACTAGTATAATCACATTGTATAGAAAGAAAAGAAAGGACGAAATCAAGTAAAACCTCTCCAATGAGAGAAAATCCATAACATTGAAATTAGTCTCTAGTCATGATAATGGCTGACATCCCATTCGAAGTTAAGACCAGAAGGGATTCAAGTCTGGAGCTGATGGATCCAGAAAACCTCCCTGCTGCATAACATCCGGAAGACATCACCACCCCTTTTAGGTGCACATACTTTTTCTATGACCTGAACGTTCATGGCAGTGATATTACCATCATGGCACTCTTTAAAATGTTTGGCTATATTGGTTCCCCTGTTCTTGTACAGATGTTCATAGAAACGATCTCTCAAACGTCTCATGGTCCGATTAACATACTGAACATAACATGTGTCACAGGTAACCAGATAGATAACATAATTTGTGTTACAGTTAAAAAAATACCTGATTTCATATTCCCTTTGGTTTGATGATGCTTTAAACATATTACCCCCCAGGACATGGCTACAGCAAGGACACCCCGAAAGACCCACATTTGAAATTACTCTTGAAATGAAGTAAATGACTGGGTACTAGCCTTATTATCATAAAAACTGGGTGATAAGGATTGTCCTAATGCCCTTCTGGGCACTATGTTTATAGAATTCTGCAAGATGGTTGCAAATGTGTTATCCATATTGAGAATTGGCAAATATTTGTTGATGATGTCCCAAACCTCGCTGAATTCCAGACTGAAAGGAGTAGAAAGGGTTAGTTTATTCTTATATGGATCTACTTTCTCATTCTTATTAGGGGACACCAACTCATCTCTACTGTTATGTCTGGCAATGCTGTAGATACGATCCAGCAACCATCTAGGGTAACCCATGTCCAAGAAACGTTTGTACAATGCACTAGCTTCCTTATTAAATTGTAAATCATCACTACAAATGCGTCTTATATGCAGAAACTGTCCTACGGGGATTCCTCGGATGCTGTGTTTGGGGTGTCCCAACTGAGCTGAGAGTAATGTATTCCCAGATTAAGTTTTCCTATATAGAGTAGTGCTTACTCCCTGCCCTTCTTCCTTAAGGCACATCTTTTTGGGATCTGTCACACCTGTGAACATTATATTTTTATCATTATCATTGAAGTATCATAAGAGAGGAATGAGCACATCACCACCATTAATCACCACCAGCAACAGGTCATCAATGTACCTAAGGTAAAGTCCAATGTGTGGTCTAAATGGATTCGCTGCTCCAAAGATGCAGGACCGCTCCCACCAACCCATGTAAAGGTTGGCCAAGGAGGGAGAAAACTTGGCTCCCATAGCGGCCCCACACCTCTGGAGATAGAAGACAATGTCAAATGCAAAGTAATTGTGCGTCAATAAGAATTTAGTTGTGTCTATAATGAATGCTCAGTATTCGATAGTGAGATTAGTGTATGTGTCCAAGGAAAAAAGACTTGTGATGTCACAAGTGACCCATGAATAATCATCCCTCCAAGAAAAATTCTGCATGATATGTAAAAGATGTGTAGTGTCCTTCAAAAATCCAGGCAATTGACTAAGGGCTGCAGATGTCCATCCAGCCATTGGCCCAACCTTTCATTTAGAGAACCTATACCCGCTATTATGGGTCTGCCTTGTAGGGGTGTTAAACCTATATGGGTTTTGGGGAGATGATAAAAGGTGGGTAACGTGGGATATTCAGGTATTAGAGACTCAGTCTCCTTTTTAATTAAACTACCCTGTTTATACCCCCTATCTATCAGCTCAGGTAAAATGGTCTTATATTTTTTGGTGGGATCACTCTTCAACTGGGGAAGGGAGAAGCAGGAGAGGAGGAGGGGGGAGAAAGGGAAGGCGGGGGGGGAGGGGAAAGGAGGGGAGCAGGGAGGGGGTTTGGGGAAGGAGAAACCCAGGGAGGGCAAGGGAGGGAAAGGACAGGAGAAGGAAAGGAGGGGAAAGAGGGTAAGAGAGGGAAGGAAGGGAAGAATTGTGGGATGAAAAAAGGGGGAGGGAGGAAAGGGGGAAGGGGGAGGAAATCGGTCATTACTACAGTGGAAGAACAGGATAGAATGTAACTAGAAGGTAGTACAAATTAATGAGCCAGGTAGCCGAAGGAAACCTACCCGATGACAGCACTCTGGGACACAAATTCACAGAGTGTTTGACTACAGGAGGAGGGGGGCGGTAAAAAATCACCAGAAAGGGCCACAACCAGAGACAGAGTAAAACAGAACTAGTCGTGCCAGCTTGACACTGTTGCTGGATAGCGTCTCTGAGATAATAACGTCAGGGATTGAAGAGCCTGGTACAGTCCCCCCTCTTGGACTTTCGTTAATAACCTCAAGAACCAGAAATTTTACCGCCGTGATGTCAAAACAAGACCCCCCACAATGGTTAATTTGCCTCTACTAGAATAACATAAATGATCACCAATTCTCTGACGGAGTTCTCTTATGGTTTTACCCACGTAATAGGAATTACATTAGCATAACATAAGGTAAATTACACCCATCGTACCACAATCAGAATGGAAGCGTGGTTCAAACAATTCACTGTTTGGTAGCTGGAACCTAGTGCCCTCAAAGATCCATGGGCAACGGGGACATTTGCCACATTGGAAGGTACCCCTGGGCCTAGTCAACAACTATTCTGGTATTGGATAATGACCTTTGGTCAACCAGTCTCTTAAAGAAGAGGCTCACCGGAACATCATTTCGGGAGTAGGTCTCACATGCTTAGTCAAGACATGGTGCTCGGTGAGCAGATGCCAATGGTTAGACAGTATGCTTCTGAATTGATGATGGGCAGAGTATTTAGTAACAACGTTGACTATTTTGGTTTGTTTAGGCTTAGGTGGAGGGTAAAGCAAGGAGCTCCTAGGGCAAGTTAGTGCTCGATTAAATGCCCTCCTTAGATACTCTGGTCTGGTGCCTGCACCTCTTTGTCTCCACCCGCCTCTGTGCTGGTCCCTGCCAGGTACGATCCCAACTCTCCTTTAGTATGGAGAGCCTTCTCAGTGTTGACAGTTGCTTCCCTAGATTCAGAAACTGGGCTTCCAGGGAAACAACGTTCTTACATTTTGCACAGCAGTATTCGCCCTCGATCGGATGATCAAGGAACACATACATGCTGCAAGATGTGCAACGGGGAGCATATCCATACCCGCCGAGCATCGTACCCACTAATTGAATGGGGATTGGGAATTATACTCTGTCCAATTAACTAACAACTAGCTTCCTGACACTAATACTCAACAATACATGGGTACTCACAGAACACTCACAGTACTCGGGTACTAGGGATGAGCTTCGAGTTCGAGTCGAACTCATGTTCGACTCGAACATTGGCTGTTCGCAAGTTCACCGAACAGCGAACAATTTGGGGTGTTCGCGGCAAATTCGAATGCCGCGGAACACCCTTTAAAAGTCTATGGGAGAAATCAAAAGTGCTAATTTTAAAGGCTAATATGCAAGTTATTGTCATAAAAAGTGTTTGGGGACCTGGGTCCTGCCCCAGGGGACATGGATCAATGCAAAAAAAGTTTTAAAAACGGCCGTTTTTTCAGGAGCAGTGATTTTAATAATGCTTAAAGTCAATCAATAAAAGTGTAATATCCCTTTAAATTTCGTACCTGGGGGGTGTCTATAGTGTGCCTGTAAAGGGGCGCATGTTTCCTGTGTTTAGAACAGTCTGACAGCAAAATGACATTTTGAAGGAAAAAACTCATTTAAAACTACTCGCGGCTATTGCATTGCCGACAATACACATAGAAGTTCATTGATAAAAACGGCATGGGAATTCCCCAAAGGGGAACCCCGAACCAAAATTTAAAAAAAAATGACGTGGGGTTCCCCCTAAATTCCATACCAGACCCTTCAGGTCTGGTATGGATTTTAAGGGGAACCCCGCGCCAAAAAAAAAAAAAAAAAACGGTGTGGGGTCCCCCCAAAAATCCATACCAGACCCTTATCCGAGCACGCAACCTGGCAGGCCGCAGGAAAAGAGGGGGGGACGAGAGTGCGGCCCCCCCTCCCTCCTGAACCGTACCAGGCCACATGCCCTCAACATTGGGAGGGTGCTTTGGGGTAGCCCCCCAAAACACCTTGTCCCCATGTTGATGAGGACAAGGGCCTCATCCCCACAACCCTGGCCGGTGGTTGTGGGGGTCTGCGGGCGGAGGGCTTATCGGAATCTGGAAGCCCCCTTTAACAAGGTGACCCCCAGATCCCGGCCCCCCCCCTGTGTGAAATGGTAAGGGGGTATATAAGTACCCCTACCATTTCACGAAAAAAGTGTCAAAAATGTTAAAAATGACAAGAGACAGTTTTTGACAATTCCTTTATTTAAATGCTTCTTCTTTCTTCTATCTTCCTTCATCTTCTGGTTCTTCTGGTTCTTCTGGCTCTTCTGGTTCTTCCTCCGGCGTTCTCGTCCAGCATCTCCTCCGCGGCGTCTTCTATCTTCTTCTCCTCGGGCCGCTCCGCACCCATGGCATGGGGGGGAGGCTCCCGCTCTTCTCTTCTTCTTTTCTTCTCTTCTTCTCTTCTTCTTTTCTTCTTTTCTTCTCCGGGCCGCTCCGCAATCCATGCTGGCATGGAGGGAGGCTCCCGCTGTGTGACGGCGCTCCTCGTCTGACAGTTCTTAAATAACGGGGGGGCAGGGCCACCCGGTGACCCCGCCCCCCTCTGACGCACGGTGACTTGACGGGACTTCCCTGTGACGTCACGGGGAATGCCACAGGGAAGTCCCGTCAAGTCACCGTGCGTCAGAGGGGGGCGGGGTCACCGGGTGGCCCCGCCCCCCCCCCCCCGTTATTTAAGAACTGTCAGACGAGGAGCGCCGTCACACAGCGGGAGCCTCCCTCCATGCCAGCATGGATTGCGGAGCGGCCCGGAGAAGAAAATGAAGAAGAGAAGAAGAGAAGAAAAGAAGAAGAGAAGAGCGGGAGCCTCCCCCCCATGCCATGGGTGCGGAGCGGCCCGAGGAGAAGAAGACAGAAGACGCCGCGGAGGAGATGCTGGACGAGAACGCCGGAGGAAGAACCAGAAGAGCCAGAAGAACCAGAAAAACCAGAAGATGAAGGAAGATAGAAGAAAGAAGAAGCATTTAAATAAAGGAATTGTCAAAAACTGTCTCTTGTCATTTTTAACATTTTTGACACTTTCTTCGTGAAATGGTAGGGGTACTTATGTACCCCCTTACCATTTCACACAGGGGGGGGGCCGGGATCTGGGGGTCACCTTGTTAAAGGGGGCTTCCAGATTTCGATAAGCCCCCCGCCCGCAGACCCCCACAACCACCGGCCAGGGTTGTGGGGATGAGGCCCTTGTCCTCATCAACATGGGGACAAGGTGTTTTGGGGGGCTACCCCAAAGCACCCTCCCAATGTTGAGGGCATGTGGCCTGGTACGGTTCAGGAGGGAGGGGGGCCGCACTCTCGTCCCCCCCTCTTTTCCTGCGGCCTGCCAGGTTGCGTGCTCGGATAAGGGTCTGGTATGGATTTTTGGGGGGACCCCACGCCGTTTTTTTTTTTTTTTTTGGCGCGGGGTTCCCCTTAAAATCCATACCAGACCTGAAGGGTCTGGTATGGAATTTAGGGGGAACCCCACGTCATTTTTTTTTTAAATTTTGGCCGGGGTTCCCCTTAATATCCATACCAGACCTGAAGGGCCTGGTATGGAATTTAGGAGGACTCCCACGTCATTTTTTTTTTTTAATTTTGGTTCGGGGTTCCCCTTTGGGGAATTCCAATGCCGTTTTTATCAATGAACTTCTATGTGTATTGTCGGCAATGCAATAGCCGCGAGTAGTTTTAAATTAGTTTTTTCCTTCAAAATGTCATTTTGCTGTCAGACTGTTCTAAACACAGGAAACATGCGCCCCTTTACAGGCATACTATAGACACCCCCCAGGTACGAAATTTAAAGGGATATTACACTTTTATTGTTTGACTTTAAGCATTATTAAAATCACTGCTCCTGAAAAAACGGCCGTTTTTAAAACTTTTTTTTGCATTGATCCATGTCCCCTGGGGCAGGACCCAGGTCCCCAAACACTTTTTATGACAATAACTTTCATATAAGCCTTTAAAATTAGCACTTTTGATTATTCATGTTCGTGTCCCATAGACTTTAACGGTGTTCGCATGTTCGAACGAACTTTTTTCCTGTTCGCATGTTCTGGTGCGAACCGAACAGGGGGGTGTTCGGCTCATCCCTATCGGGTACTAGGGATGAGCCGAACACCCCCCGAAAATTTGCATGAACTTTAGAACCCCATTGAAGTCTATGGGACTCGAACGTTCGAAATCAAAAGTGCTCATTTTAAAGGCTAATTTGCATGGTATTGTCCTAAAAAGGGTTTGGGGACCCGGGTCCTGCCCCAGGGGACATGTATCAATGCAAAAAAAGTTTTAAAAACGGCCGTTTTTTCGGGAGCAGTGATTTTAATGATGCTTAAAGTGAAAAATAAAGTGAAATATTCCTTTAAATATCGTACCTGGGGGGTGTCTATAGTATACCTGTAAAGTGGCGCATGTTTCCCGTGCTTACAATAGTCCCTGCACAAAATGATATTTTTAAAGTAATAAAAGTCATTTAAAATTGCTTACGGCTTTAATGTAATGTCCGGTCCCGGTAATATGAATGAAAATCAGTGAGACAAACGGCATGGGTACCCCTCCCCCCAGTCCATTACCAGGCCCTTGGGTCTTGTATGGATATTAAGGGGAACCCCGCACCCAAATTAAAAAAAGGAAAGGCCCAGGCCCTCTGAACAGCAGTATACAGGCGGTGCAAACAAGACAGGGACTGTAGGTTTGTTGTTAAGTAGAATCTGTTTGTAATTTTGAACTGGTACATTTTTAAAGTGTAGCTCCAGCCAAAAAATCTATTTTTAAGCTTTTTGGAAAACATAGGGAAGGGTTATCACCCCTGTGACATTTGTTTTGCTGCCTGTGCACCTCTTCAGAAGATTTTACCTCACTTTCTGTCCCAATGACAAATGTTTTTTGACAATTTGGGGTTTTTAGTGAAACAAGGATTGGTGATAAAGCATCAGTGGAAAGGAGACACGTTTTTCTCATATTAACTCCTACAGGAGAGAATTTCCCTTCCTCGGGGTAGATTTCATCTCACTTCCTGTTGTCTCCTTCCATTTGCAAGTAGGAGTCGTTTGTAAGTTGGATGTTTGAAAGTAGGGGCCTGCCCTATATACTCTGCAGAAATTGGGGCCTTAGGTGTTGGTGTTGCCACAACACTGTAAGCCCTCACAGTTACTCTTGGTGGGCGCAGGAAAGGGCTCTGCTGTGAAATATTAGATCAAGAATTGTAATTACATGCCCCCGTTGAACAGGGTCAGAAAAATTGGGCCTTTGGTGGTGGTGGTGCTTTTGCCACAACACTGTAAGTCCTCACAGTTACTCTTGGTGGGCGCAGAAACGGGCCCTGCTGTGAAATATTAGATCAAGAATTGTAATTACATGCACCTGTTGAACAGGGGCAAAAAATTGGGGACATGTAAAAAATTGGACCTTTGGTGGTGGTGGTGGTGTTGCCACAACACTGTAAGACTTCACAGTTACTCTTGGTGGGAGCTGGAACGGGCCCTGCTGTGAAATATTAGATCAAGAGTTGTAATTACATGCACCTGTTGAACAGGGGCAGAAAAATTGGGCCTTTGGTGATGGTGGTGCTGGTGCCACAACACTGTAAGTCCTCACAGTTACTCTTGGTGGGCGCAGAAACGGGCCCTGCTGTGAAATATTAGATCAAGAATTGTAATTACATGTCCCTATTGAACAGGGGCAGAAAAATTGGGCCTTAGGCACTGGTGCCATAACACTGCAACCCCTCACAGATACTCTAGTTGGAGCACAGGAATGAGCCCTCCTGCAAAATATTGCATAAAAAAATGAAATTACACGCCCCTGTTAACCACTTGCCGACCGCCTCACACAGATATACTGCGGCAGAATGGCACGGGCAGGCAGAATCACGTACCTGTACGTGATCTGCCTCCCACGGGCGGGGGGTCCAATCGGACCCCCCCGTGCCCGAGGCGTTCGGCTTCTGTGTGTGTGGTAGGGCAGTTAGTGTTAGCCCCCTTTAGGTCTAGGGTACCCCCCTAACCCCCCCTAACAAAGTTTTAACCCCTTGATCACCCCCCCGTCGCCAGTGTCACTAAGCGATCATTTTTCTGATCGCTGTATTAGTGTCACTGGTTACACTAGTTAGGGAGGTAAATATTTAGGTTCGCTGTCAGCATTTTATAGCGTCAGGGACCCCCATATACTATCTAATAAATGTTGTAACCCCTTGATTGCCCCCTAGTTAACCCTTTCACCAGTGATCACCGTATAACCGTTACGGGTGACGCTGGTTAGTTCATTTATTTTTTATAGTGTCAGGGCACCCGCCGTTTATTACCTAATAAAGGTTTAGCCCCCTGATCACCCGGCGGTGATATGCGTTGCCCCAGGCAGCGTCAGATTAGCGCCAGTACCGCTAACACCCATGCACGCACCGTACACCTCCCTTAGTGGTACAGTATCTGAATGGATCAATATCTGATCCGATCAGATCTATACTAGCGTCCCCAGCAGTTTAGGGTTCCCAAAAACGCAGTGTTAGCGGGATCAGCCCAGATACCTGCTAGCACCTGCGTTTTGCCCCTCCGCCCGGCCCAGCCCAGCCCACCCAAGTGCAGTATCGATCACTGTCACTTACAAAACACTAAACGCATAACTGCAGCGTTCGCAGAGTCAGTCCTCATCCCTGCAATCGCTAACAGTTTTTTTTTAGTAGCGTTTTGGTGAAGTGGCAAGCACCAGCGGCCTAGTACACCCCGGTCGTAGTCAAACCAGCACTGCAGTAACACTTGGTGACGTGGCGAGTCCCATAAATGCAGTTCAAGCTAGTGAGGTGGCAAGCACAAGTAGTGTCCCACTGCCACCAAGAAGAAGACAAACACAGGCCCGTCATGCCCATAATTCCCTTCCTGCTGCATTCTCCAATCCTAATAATTGGGAACCCACCACTTCTGCCGCACCAATATTTCCCCCATTCACATCCCCAACCAAATGCAGTCGGCTGCATGAGAGGCATTTTTATGTCCTCCCGAGTACCCCTACCCAACGAACCCCCCCCAAAAAGATGTCGTGTCTGCAGCAAGCGCGGATATAGGCGTGACACCCGCTATTATTGTCCTTCCTGTCCTGACAAGCCTGGTCTTTGCATTGGTGAATGTTTTGAACGCTACCATACAATAGTTGATTATTAGCGTAGGGTACAGCATTGCACAGACTAGACACACTTTCACAGGGTCTCCCAAGATGCCATCGCATTTTGAGAGACCCGATCCTGGAACTGGTTACAGTTATAAAAGTTACAGTTACAAAAAAAGCGTAAAAAAAAAAAAAACACAAAAAAATATATAAAATAAAAAAAAAAAATAGTTGTCATTTCATTGTTCTCTCTCTCTCTATTGTTCTGCTCTTTTTTACTGTATTCTATTCTGCAATGTTTTATTATTATTGTTATTATGTTTTATCATGTTTGCTTTTCAGGCATGCAATTTTTTATTTTTTACCGTTTACTGTGTTTTATTGTTAACCATTTTTTTGTCTTCAGGTACGCAATTCACGACTTTGAGTGGTTATACCAAAATGATGCCTGCAGGTTTAGGCATCATCTTGGTATCATTCTTTTCAGCCAGCGGTCGGCTTTCATGTAAAAGCAATCCTAGCGGCTAATTAGCCTCTAGACTGCTTTTACAAGCAGTGGGAGGGAATGCCCCCACCGTCTTCCGTGTTTTTCTCTGGCTCTCCTGTCTCAACAGGGAACCTGAGAATGCAGCCGGTGATTCAGCCAGCTGACCATAGAGCTGATCAGAGACCAGAGTGGCTCCAAACATCTCTATGGCCTAAGAAACCGGAAGCTACGAGCATTTCATGACTTAGATTTCGCCAGATGTAAACAGCGCCATTGGGAAATTGGGAAAGCATTTTATCACACCGATCTTGGTGTGGTTAGATGCTTTGAGGGCAGAGGAGAGATCTAGGGTCTAATAGACCCCAATTTTTCAAAAAAGAGTACCTGTCACTACCTGTTGCTATCATAGGGGATATTTACATTCCCTGAGATAACAATAAAAATGATTAAAAAAAAAAAAAAAAAAAAAAAGGAAAGGAACAGTTCAAAAATAAGATAAAAAAGCAAAAAAATAATTAAAAAAAAAAAAAAAAAAGCACCCCTGCCCCCCCCTGCTCTCACGCTAAGGCGAACGCAAGCGTCGGTCTGGCGTCAAATGTAAACAGCAATTGCACCATGCATGTGAGGTATCACCGCGAAGGTCAGATTGAGGGTAGTAATTTTAGCAGTAGACCTCCTCTGTAAATCTAAAGTGGTAACCTGTAAAGGCTTTTAAATGCTTTTAAAAATGTATTTATTTTGTTGCCACTGCACGTTTGTGCGCAATTTTAAAGCATGTCATGTTTGGTATCCATGTACTCGGCCTAAGATCATCTTTTTTATTTTATCAAACATTTGGGCAATATAGTGTGTTTTAGTGCATTAAAATTTAAAAAAGTGTGTTTTTTCCCCAAAAAATGCGTTTGAAAAATCGCTGCGTGTGACGGGGGGGCCCGTGGAACTCAGAGAACATCCTATGTCTAAGGCACCATCCTGGCACAGGGTGAGGGAGAAAATATATCTTGGACTACTTAAAATGGGACAGTAATATTTGTCCACAATATCTCCCAGGATGTATGTTAATTGAATGAGCTGATCACATTGTCCTCTATACAATGTAGGAGACGGGACGACTCCTATTGGAGCTCATGTTAATTAGGTTTTGTTTGTATTGTTAATTGTAATTAGCTCCAGCTATTGTGTTGATATAACTGTGTGAAGCTCGGTGACCACAAGTCTGGGCGAAAGGTCATGTCTCAGTCACCTAGGCTGTATAAAGGATTAGATAATTAGGTCATGTTAATTAAGTTACAGTTGTATTGTTAGAGGAGGTTCCAACAGCATATAAAGTCTTGTAATTGTGATTCTAAATAAAGTCAGTTCTTGGTAGCAACAAGCAAGTGTCGCCTTGTTTGTGCTCAGAGAGGTTGGGATATCTGTATACAGACTGGGAGGAAGTGGTATATGACGGAAGCACTCAAGCGGAGTGTGGGACGTTCCGTGACATTGGTGGCAAGCAGCGGGAAAGCTTCCTGAAGTCTGGGACATCCAAACCTCCAACTGGATCCAAGATCAGCATAGCAGACTTCAGTCACCCCAGCGGAGATATGGACCTGGCATCAGAATTCCCGGGGCTGCTGCGGATCATCCTTTCAACGTACACCAGGACTGTGTCGGAGGATGAATACCTGGAGCTCAGGCAGCTGATTCGGGTGGAGCTCTGGATTGCAGCCCTCCGTCTCGCTGGTATAAAACAGGGCAAGTGCTTTCCAACCCAAGAGCAACGGGCCAGTGACCAACGGGCATTGCGGATGGCATTCCTGGGAGAGCAGCCCCAGGAGCAATGGGTGACTGAGTTGGACAGGTTGGTCCAGCAGGAGATAGAGCTGGACAATCATTATCGGGCTCTGCAATGGCACGCAGAGGAGGGATATTTAGGGGAGACAACAGAATGCTCTCCGGAGGTATATGACTTTGGCGGCCCTGGATTGCTGTGGGAGAACCTTACAGATCTTTTTATGTTTGGCGATGAAGGGGAACCTGACCTTGAGGACCTGAGAGACTATAGAGAGTCTATGCTCGGTCTTGCAGGGGTCTCAGAGCTCAAACCTGATCTGGACCATTTGCTAAGGAAGGAACAGCATCTGGAAAGGGCATACAGGAAACTGCTAGAACAAGTTCAGCAGCATGCCAGAGAATCGGCAGTGGAAAATCCGGAGATTGCCGTCCCCAAACCTGAAGTGCTGACAACAGGGCAGAGCTCTGCTAACCTCTGCCCAGAAATGATAGCATCTTCTGGGTTCCATGGACAGGAGATGGTGAACCTCTATCCTCAGACATCAGTTGCAGAGACATGGGATTTGATAGACTTTTCTGCTGAGGAAGAACAACCTGATGAGCCTCCAGCAGAAGAGCTGCTATCAGGGCCAAAGTTCACTGTGTTCTGCCCAGCACCAACAGTGGCTTCGGCCTTCTTGAGAGAAGAGGTAGTCGGCCTTTCTCCCACAACACTGACAGGGACATGTGATTTTCTGCCAGCAGCATCTATGGAGTTAAAACAAACTTCTCCAGCTGAAGATCTGGTAACTGAACAGAGGGTCCAAGACCTCTGCCCCACACTTTTACCAATTCCAGAGACTGGGGATTTAATAGACGTTTCTGTAGAGGAGGAACCACCTGGCAAACCCCCAGCAGAAGTGCTGGCAACCGGACAGAGGGTCCAAGACCTCTGCCCCACACCTGCAGCAATTGTGGAGGCTCAGGGTGAGAAGATGGCAATCACTTCCCAGCAGCAGATACAGGGGGAGAAGGGAGAGGAGGTGTGTGTTGTCCCTCCCCAACAGTTGGCCAGGGTGGAGGAAGCGGGCTTTCCTCCCCAGCAAAGATCCGTGCACCTGGGAGACAGTACCATCGACATGTCGTCCCAGCAGCCAGATGAGGGAATGGAAAAGGAAGCAGCCGGCTTACCTCCCCAATGGCAGCTACACAGTTTGGGAGTGGAGGAAGCCAGCCTCCTGCCCCAACGGTTAGCCGGAGCGGAGGATGCGGAGTCCCCAGCAGAAGTGCTGGCAACAGGGCAGAGTGCTACCAACCTCTGCCCAGCACCGGCAACAACTACAGAGTTCCAGGGAGGCGGGGCAGTCGGCCTCCCTCTCCAACAGTTAGCCGGAACAGATGGTGTGGGGTTTCCAGCAGAAGGGCTGGCAACAGGGCCGAGGACTGCTGGACTCTGCCCTCAACTAACAGAGGATGGATTTCCTGTGAAGGTGGATGGGACTTCAGTCTCCACCTGTATACCCCAGGGATGCTGGGCAGTGGGCCCAGATCCCCAACAGCATGACAGAGTGAGCCCAGACACCCTGTCTTCTCTCCAGCGGCAGAAAGGATTCCAGGGAGAAGAGCCAGTCCAGGCCTCTCCCCAGCGGCAGATATGTTCTCAGAGAGAGGCAGAGGTTGGCTGGGTGAGTAATGCTTTGTTTGGAACAATTTGTTTGGGGTACTGTGTGGGTACAGGCAGTAGAGGACTGGAGCTGTTTACTAACTTCGGAGTCAACCCGTCTGGGGTCTCCTCCTGTGTTAGTCTTCTGCCGAAAGGGGAGAGATGTGACGGGGGGGCCCGTGGAACTCAGAATACATCTTATGTCTAAGGCACCCTGTACCATCCTGGCACAGGGTGAGGGAGAAAATATATCTTGGACTACTTAAAATGGGACAGTAATATTTGTCCACAATATCTCCCAGGATGTATGTTAATTGAATGAGCTGATCACATTGTCCTCTATACAATGTAGGAGACGGGACGACTCCTATTGGAGCTCATGTTAATTAGGTTACAGTTGTATTGTTAGAGGAGGTTCCAACAGCATATAAAGTCTTGTAATTGTGATTCTAAATAAAGTCAGTTCTTGGTAGAAACAAGCAAGTGTCGCCTTGTTTGTGCTCAGAGAGGTTGGGATATCTGTATACAGACTGGGAGGAAGTGGTATATGACGGAAGCACTCAAGCGGAGTGTGGGACGTTCCGTGACACTGCGCAAATACTGTGTAATAAAAAAAATATGAAACACCCACAATTTTAATCTGTAGGGCATTTGCTTTAAAAAAAAATATATATATAATGTTTGGGGGTTCAAAGTAATTTTCTTGCAAAAAAAATAATTTTTTCATGTAAACAAAAAGTGTCAGAAAGGGCTTTGTCTTCAAGTGGTTAGAAGAGTGGGTGGTGTGTGACATAAGCTTCTAAATGTTGTGCATAAAATGCCAGGACAGTCCAAAACCCCCCCAAATGACCCCATTTTGGAAAGTAGACACCCCAAGCTATTTGCTGAGAGGCATGTCGAGTCCATGGAATATTTTATATTGTGACACAAGTTGTGGGAAAAAGACAATTTCTTTTTTTTGCACAAAGTTGTCACTAAATGATATATTGCTCAAACATGCCATGGGAATATGCAAAATTACACCCTAAAATACATTCTGTTGCTTCTCCTGAGTACGGGGATACCACTAGGGATGAGCCGAACACCCCTCTGTTCGGTTCGCACCAAAACATGCGAACAGGAAAAAAGTTTGTTCGAACACGCGAACACCATTAAAGTCTATGGGACACGAACATGAATAATCAAAAGTGCTAATTTTAAAGGCTTATATGCAAGTTATTGTCATAAAAAGTGTTTGGGGACCTGGGTCCTGCCCCAGGGGACATGGATCAATGCAAAAAAAAGTTTTAAAAACGGACGTTTTTTCAGGAGCAGTGATTTTAATAATGCTTAAAGTCAAACAATAAAAGTGTAATATCCCTTTAAATTTCTTAGCTGGGTGGTGTCTATAGTATGCCTGTAAAGGGGCGCATGTTTCCCGTGTTTAGAACAGTCTGACAGCAAAATGACATTTCGAAGGAAAAAAGCCATTTAAAACTACTTGCGGCTATTGCATTGCCAGTCCGACAATACACATAGGAGTTCATTGATAAAAACGGCATGGGAATTCCCCACAGGGGAACCCCAAACCAAAATTTCAAAAAAAAAATGATGTGGGGGTCCCCCTAAATTCCATACCAGGCCCTTCATGTCTGGTATGGATATTAAGGGGAACCCCGGCCAAAATTTTTTAAAAAATGACGTGGGGGTCCCCCTAAATTCCATACCAGACCCTTCAGGTCTGGTATGGATTTTAAGGGGAACCCCGCGCCAAAAAAAAAACGGCATGGGGTCCCCACAAAAATCCATACCAGACCCTTATCCGAGCACGCAACCTGGCAGGCCGCAGGAAAAGAGGGGGGATGAGAGAGCGACCCCCCCTTCCTGAACCGTACCAGGCCACATGCCCTCAACATTGGGAGGGTGCTTTAGGGTAGCCCCCAAAACACCTTGTCCCCATGTTGATGAGGACAAGGGCCTCATCCCCACAACCCTGGCCGGTGGTTGTGGGGGTCTGCGGGCGGGGGGCTTATCGGAATCTGGAAGCCCCCTTTAACAAGGGGACCCCCAGATCCCAGCCCCCCGTGTGAAATGGTTAGGGGGTACAAAAGTACCCCTACCATTTCACTAAAAAACTGTTAAAAATGACAAGAGACAATTCCTTTATTTAAATGCTTCTTCTTTCTTCTTTCTTCTATCTTCCTTCATCTTCTTCTTCTGGTTCTTCTGGATCTTCTGGTTCTTCCTCTGGCGTTCTCGTCCAGCATCTCCTCCGCGGCGTCTTCTATCTTCTTCTCCGTGGGCCGCTCCATAGCATGGGGGGAGGCTCCCGTTCTTCTCTTCATCTTCTTTTCTTCTTCACCTTCTTCTTCATCTTCTTCTTTTCTTCTCTTCTTCTCTTCTTCATTTTCTTCTCCGGGCCGCTCCGCATCCATGCTGGCATGGAGGGAGGCTCCCGCTGTGTGACGGCGTCTCCTCGTCTGACGCTGTGTGATGGCGTCTCCTTGTCTGACGGTTCTTAAATAACGGGGGGCGGGGCCACCCGGTGACCCCGCCCCCCTCTGATGCACGGTGACTTGACGGGACTTCCCTGTGACGTCACGGGGAATGCCACAGGGAAGTCCCATCATGTCCTGTGCATCAGAGGGGGGCGGGGTCACCGGGTGGCCCCGCCCCCCGTTATTTAAGAACCGTCAGACAAGGAGACGCCATCACACAGCGGGAGCCTCCCTCTATGCCAGCATGGATGCGGAGCGGCCCGGAGAAGAAGATGAAGAAGAGAAGAAGCGAAGAAAAGAAGAAGATGAAGAAGAAGATGAAGAAGAGAAGAAGATGAAGAGAAGAGCGCATGCCATGGGTGCAGAGCGGCCCAAGGAGAAGAAGATAGAAGACGCCGCGGAGGAGATGCTGGACGAGAACGCCGGAGGAAGAACCAGAAGAGCCAGAAGAACCAGAAGAAGAAGATGAAGGAAGATAGAAGAAAGAAGAAGCATTTAAATAAAGGACTTGTCAAAAACTGTCTCTTGTCATTTTTAACATTTTTGATAGTTTTTTAGTGAAATGGTAGGGGTACTTCTGTACCCCCTTCCCATTTCACACAGGGGGGCCGGGATCTGGGGGTTCCCTTGTTAAAGGGGGCTTCCAGATTCCGATAAGCCCCCCGCCCGCAGACCCCCACAACCACCGGCCAGGGTTGTGGGGATGAGGCCCTTGTCCTCATCAACATGGGGACAAGGTGTTTTGGGGGACTACCCCAAAGCACCCTCCCAATGTTGAGGGCATGTGGCCTGGTAAGGTTCAGGAGGGGGGGCGCTCTCTCGTCCCCCCCTCTTTTCCTGCGGCCTGCCAGGTTGCATGCTCGGATAAGGGTCTGGTAAGGATTTTTGGGGGGACCCCATGCCGTTTTTTTTTTTTTTTTTGGCGCGGGGTTCCCCTTAAAATCCATACCAGACCTGAAGGGTCTGGTATGGAATTTAGGGGGACCCCCACATCATTTTTTTTTTATTTTGGCAGGGGTTTTCCTTAATATCCATACCAGACCTGAAGGGCCTGGTATGGAATTTAGGGGGACCCCACGTCATTTTTTTTTTAAATTTTGGTTCGGGGTTCCCCTGTGGGGAATTCCCATGCTGTTTTTATCAATTAACTTTTATGTGTATTGTCGGACCGGCAATGCAATAGCCGCGAGTAGTTTTAAATGGCTTTATTCCTTCGAAATGTCATTTTGCTGTCAGACTGTTCTAAACACGGGAAACATGCGCCCCTTTACAGGCATACTATAGACACCCCCCAGCTACGAAATTTAAAGGGATATTACACTATTGTTGTTTGACTTTAAGCATTATTAAAATCACTGCTCCTGAAAAAACGGCCGTTTTTAAAACTTTTTTTTGCATTGATCCATGTCCCCTGGGGCAGGACCCAGGTCCCCAAACACTTTTTATGACAATAACTTGCATATAAGCCTTTAAAATTAGCACTTTTGATATCTCCCATAGACTTTTAAAGGGTGTTTCACGGTATTCGAATTTGCCGCAAACACTCCAAATTGTTCGCTGTTCGGCAAACTTGCGAACAGCAAATGTTCGAGTCGAACATGAGTTCGACTCGAACTCGAAGCTCATCCCTGGATACCACATGTGTGAGACTTTTTGGGAGCCTAGCCGCGCACGGGACCCCGAAAACCAAGCACCGCCTTCAAGCTTTCTAAGGGCGTAAATTTTTGATTTCACTCTTCACTGCCTATCACAGTTTCGGAGGCCATGGAATACCCAGGTGGCACAACCCCCCCAAATGACCCTATTTTGGAAAGTAGACACCCCAAGCTATTTGCTGAGAGGTATAGTGAGTATTTTGCAGACTTCACTTTTTGTCACAAAGTTTTGAAAATTGAAAAAAAAAAAAATTTTTTTTTTTCTTGTCTTTCTTCATTTTCAAAAACAAATGAGAGCTGCAAAATACTCACCATGCCTCTCAGCAAATAGCTTGGGGTGTCTACTTTCCAAAATAAGGGTCATTTGGGGGGTTTTGTGCCACCTGGGCATTCCATGGCCTCCGAAACTGTGATAGGCAGTGAAGAGTGAAATCAAAAATTTACACCCTTAGAAATCCTGAAGGCGGTGATTGGTTTTCGGGGTCCCGTACGCGGTTAGGCTCCCAAAAAGTCCCACACATGTGGTATCCCCATACTCAGGAGAAGCAGCTAAATGTATTTTGGGGTGCAATTCCACATATGCCCATGGCCTGTGTGAGCAATATATCATTTATCATTTAGTGACAACTTTGTGCAAAAAAAAAAAAAAAAAATGTGTCACGTTCCCGCAACTTGTGTCAAAATATAAAATATTCCATGGACTCAACATGCCACTCAGCAAATAGCTTGGGGTGTCTACTTTCCAAAATGGGGTCATTTGGGGGGGGGGTTGTGCCATCTGGGCATTTTATGGCCTTCAAAACTGTGAAAGGTAGTGAGGAGTGAAATCAAAAATTTACGCCCTTAGAAATCCTGAAGGCGGTGATTGGTTTTCGGGCCCCGTATGCGGCTAGGCTCCCAAAAAGTCCCACACATGTGGTATCCCCGTACTCAGGAGAAGCAGCTGAAGGTATTTTGGGGTGCAATTCCACATATGCCCATGGCCTGTGTGAGCAATATATCATTTAGTGACAACTTTTTGTAATTTTTTTTTTTGTCATTATTCAATCACTTGGGACAAAAAAATTAATATTCAGTGGGATCAACATGCCTCTTAGCAATTTCCTTGGGGTCATTTGGGGGGGAGTTGTACTACCCTGCCATTTTAGCACCTCAAGAAATGACATAGGCAGTCATAAACTAAAAGCTGTGTAAATTCCAGAAAATGTACCCTAGTTTGAAGACACTATAACTTTTGCGCAAACCAATAAATATACGCTTATTGACATTTTTTTTACCAAAGACATGTGTACCGAATACATTTTGGCCTAAATGTATGACTAAAATTGAGTTTATTGGATTTTTTTATAACAAAAAGTAGAAAATGTCTTTTTTTTTTCAAATTTTCAGTCTTTTTCCATTTATAGCGCAAAAAATAAAAACAGCAGAGGTGATCAAATAACATCAAAAGAAAGGTCTATTTGTGGGAAGAAAAGGACGCAAATTTCGTTTGGGTACAGCATTGCATGACTGCCCAATTAGAAGTTAAAGCGACGCAGTGCCAAATTGTAAAAAGTGCTCTGGTCAGGAAGGGGGTAAATCCTTCCGGGCTGAAGTGGTTAAACAGGGCTAAAAAATTGGGCCTTAGGCACTGGTGCTGGTGCCACAACACTGCAACCCCTCACAGATACTCTAGTTGGAGAGCAGGAACAAACCCTGCTGCAAAGTATTGCATCAAAAATTGTAATTACACTCCCCGTTAAACACGGGCTGATAAATTGGGCCTTAGGCACTGGTGCTGGTGCCACAAGACTGCAACCCCTCACAAATACTCTAGTTGAGCGCAGCAACGAACCCTCCTTGCAAAATATTGCACCAAAAATTGTAATTGCACGCCCCTGTTAAACAGGGGCTGAAAAATTGGGCCTTAGCCACTGGTGGCGGCACCCAGAACCAAAAATATTCTTACAAGCTATCAGCATGATCATTGAGGAGGAAGAGGATAGTCACTCAGCATAACAGGATAGTCACTCAGCATCAGCATAGGCAATCTTGAAGGGATCTGACATTTCAAAAAAATTTATTCAGTTACATCAGCATCAGGTGCTTGGTAGCTGGTGGTGATCCAAGACTGATTCATTTTTATGAAGGTCAGTCGATCGACCGAGTCGGTGGACAGGCGCAACCTGTGATCGGTTACAAAACCTCCAGCAGCACTGAATGTGCATTCCGAAAGAACGCTGGATGTAGGACAGGCCAATAACTCAATTGCATACTGTGCAAGCTCTGGCCAGTGATCCATTCTCAAGATCCAGTAACCCAGAGGATTTTCGGTGGGAAAGGTGTCCAAGTCAGATATTGCCCCTAGGTATTCCTGCACCATGTAAAACAGATGCTGGCGATGGTTGCTGGAACAGATCATACCTTGGGGCTGCGGACTAAAAAATTGTCTGAACGCATCAGTCAGACGGCCACCTTCTCCACCGTTCCCTCTTTGACTGACCGAAGCCTCAGCAACACATTGTCCAGGAACAGGAGTTTGTAACCTCCCAGTCTCTGGGAACGCATTGCACAGACCTTTCTGCAAGGCCTCCCGAAGATGTTTCATCCTCTGCTCCCTCTGCGACGGCAAAATAAGGTCCACAACCTTACCCTTGTAACATGGATCAAGGAGGGTTGCCAGCCAGTATTGATCCTTCTCCTTGATACCACGAATACGAGGATCCTTCCGCAGGCTTTGCAGGATCAGGGAGGCCATGCAGCGTAGGTTTGCTAAGGCATTCGGTCCGGAGTCCTCTGGGTCACTAAGGACAATATGATCTGCAGCCACCTCCTCCCAGCCACGTACAAGTCCATGGGTTTCTTGGGACTGTAAATGATCCCTTAAAGACTGCTGCTGATGCTGAGTGCCAGGCTCCACCTCCATGCTGACACAATCCTCCTCTTCCTGCTCCTCCTTCTCCTCCTCCTCCTTGTCCTCTTCCTGTGTGATCGGCGGGCACGCAGGAACACTGTCTGGATAAAGGGGGCCTTGAGAGCTAAGGAAGTCCTCCTCTTCCTGCCTCTGTTCTGCCTAAAGTGCCCTGTCCATTATTCCACACAACGTGTGTTTCAACAGGTGGACAAGGGGGACGGTGTCACTGATGCATGCACTGTCACTGCTCACCATCCTCATGGCCTCCTCAAATGGTGACAGGACAGTGCATGCATCCCTGATCATGGCCCACTGGCGTAGGGAAAAAAAACAAGCTCCCCTGACCCTGTCCTGGTGCCATAGTCGCACAGGTACTCATTAATGGCCCTCTGCTGCGTGTGCAGCCGCTGCAGCATGGCCAACGTTGAGTTCCACCTGGTGGGCATGTCACAGATTAGGCGGTTCTTGGGCAGGTTAAATTCCTTTTGGAAAGTTAATTAGATCCTGTCGAAAAATTGGCCAAATATGTGTATGTTGTATGTGTGTGTGTTTGTAAGCGTGTCAGGACCCCATGGGGCAAAGGACTGTGCTATACTGCAGATGGACACCGGCAGCAAAAAAGCGCCCTGAGGCGATTCAGTTCGCATAGTTAGTGCTATACAAGTCACTCATTCATTCAGGTCAGCCAGCCGAGCACTGGCATTATATGAGCTGCGGAAATGCACACAGACTTTCCTGGCCTGCCTCAGGACATCCTGTAAGCCCGGGTACCTGCCCAAGAACTGCTGCACCACCAAGTTAAGGCTGTGAGCCAAACAGGGCACATGGGTCAGTTGTCCATGTCGGAGGGCGGAGAGGAGGTTGGTGCCATTGTACCTGCCTTAAGCCGACGTGGCATCAACCACCTCTGAACCTGCCCCTGCAGAGCTGACAGAATCTCTGCCCCAGTGTGGCTCCTGTCCCCCAAGCACACCAGCTCAAGCACCGCATGGCATCTTTTGGCCTGCGTGCTTGCGTAGCTCTTTGAATGCCTATGGAGCACCGCTGGTTCCGAAGTCAAATCAGCACAGGAAGAGGCCATGGAGGAAGAAGAGGAGGTGGTGGAGGAGCGAGGTGTGGCAGAATCACCACTAGTAGTATTTTGGAGGCGTGGTGGCAGAACAACCTCCAACACTACTGCACCCTGTCCTGCATCCTTCCCAGCTGCCAGAAAATTCACCCAGTGTGCGGTGAAAGTTAGGTAACGTCCCTGTCCATGCCTGCTGGACCATGAGTCAGCGGTAATATGCACCTTACCGCTGACCGCCCTGTCCAGCGAGGCCAAGACATTGCCTTCCATATGCCGGTAGAGAGCCAGAATCACCTTCCGTGAGAAAAAGTGGCATTTGGGAACCTGCCACTGAGGAACCGCACATTCCACAAACTCATGGAAGGGGGCAGAGTCTACCAACTGAAAAGGAAGCAGTTGAAGTGCTAGCAATTTAGCCAAGCTAGCATTCAACCGCTGGGCATGTGGATGGCTGGGAGCAAAATTCTTTTGGTAGTGCAGCAGCTGGGGCAGGGAAATTTGCCTGGTACAATCTGACATCGGTGTACCGATAGCAGATTGCCCCCAAGTACTTAGCTGTGACACACCTAATTCTACACCTTCATTCCTCTCAGTGCAGGTCTCAGAGAGGACTGAAGGTATAGTGGGGTTGGAGATTCCAGCTGATGAGGAGCAAGGAGAGGTCCTCTTTGTTCTTTGGTGTGGGTCTTTTAGGTATACTTGCCAACGAACTGCATGGCAGGTCAACATATTTCTGGTCAAGCATGTGGTGCCCAAGCGGGAGATGTTTTGGCCATGAGAGATACGCTTGAGACATATGTTGCAAATAGCAACAGTGGGATCTGATGCATTCGTCTCAAAAAAGGCCCACACCAAAGAGCTTTTGGAATAACGCGCAGAGACAGCAACTCCCTGCACATGCGGAGCTCTGCGGTGTGATGCAGTCGGTGTTCTGCCTTTACGCTGGCCCCTGGAGGGCTTCTTGCCTCGTTGGTGATGTGCCTCCTCCTCCTCTCTCCTATCAGGCACCCACGTGGAGTCAGTGACCTCATCATCCCCTCCCTCATCACTGGAGCAAAGCTGGCAGTATGCTGCAGCTGGAGAAACATGACTGCCAGATTGCTGTCCTTCTTGGGTACCCCCTCTCTCTGGGCTCACGTTACTGCCGTCCTCTAGCTGGGTACCATCATCGGAGCCTTCAAAACGCTGGGCATCCTCCTGGAGCATGTACCCAACACTGTGGTCAAACAGTTCGGGGGACTCCTCAGGAGGACATGGTGGGGCTAGGGAAGGAGTGACTGATGCCATTGAGCCGAGGGAAGAGGCCGCGTTGGCAGCTGCTTTGCCAGACAAATTACCCTGAGCCTGGGTGAGAGAGGATGAGGAGGATGAGGAGGGCTTGGTCATCCACTCTACCAAGTCTTCCACATGTTGCGGCTCAACACGGCCAGCTGCCGAAAAAAAGGACAAGCGTGTCCCACGGCCACATGCTGATGAGGATGCACTGTCTCCACTATCAGCACTGTTGCCTCTAGACACAGAGCCTGCTTGTCCTCTTTTATTGGCTTGTGACTGTCTGCCTCTCCTTGGCCTTCCAGACATACTAATGGCCTGCAGTGAGATGTAGCTGCACAAAGCTGGGATGTATATATATACTGATACTGCAGTTAGCAGAATCAACTGCCTGGCTGTAGTATTATTAGTATGAGAACACCAGCAATTGTCTTCAAGTAGCTTTAGGTGCACACTGTGCAGAGGACGCAGTACACTAACTGTAAATACTGTAACTGCCTGCCTGTGGTATTAATAGGAGCAGAACAACAGCAATTGTCTTCAGGTAGCTTTTGGTGCACACTGTGCAGAGGACACACTACACTAACTGTAAATACTGTAGCTGCCTGCCTGTGGTATTAATAGGATCAGAAGAACACCACTAATTTTCTTCAGGTAGCTTTAGGTGCACACTGTGCAGAGGACACAATGAACTAACTGTAAATACTGTAGCTGCCTGCCTGTGGTATTAATAGGAGCAGAACAACAGCAATTGTCTCCAGGTAGCTTTAGGTGCACACTGTGCAGAGGACGCACTACACTAACTGTAAATACTGTAGCTGCCTTCCTGTGGTATTAATAGGATCAGAAGAACACCACTAATTTTCTCCAGGTAGCTTTAGGCGCACACTGTGCAGGGGACGCACTACATTAAATTGTAAATACTGCAGCTGCCTGCGGTACTGTACTAATAGGATCAGAAGAACACCGCTAATTTTCTTCAGGTAGCTTTAGGTGCACACTGTGCAGAGGACGCACTACACTAACTTGTAAATACTACAGCTGCCTGTGGTACTGTACTAATAGGATCAGAAGAACACCACTAATTTTCTTCAGGTGGCTTTAGGTGCACACTGTGCAGAGGATGCACTACACTAACTTGTATATACTACAGCTGCCTGTGGTACTGTACTAATAGGATCAGAAGAACACCACTATTTTTCTTCAGGTAGCTTTAGGTGCACACTGTGCAGAGGACGCACTACATTAACTTGTAAATACTACAGCTGCCTGTGGTACTGTACTAATAGGATCAGAAGAACACCATTCATTTTCTTCAGGTAGCTTTAGGTGCACACTGTGCAGAGGACGCACTACACTAACTTGTAAATACTACAGCTGCCTGTGGTACTGTACTAATAGGATCAGAAGAACACCACTAATTTTCTTCAGGTGGCTTTAGGTGCACACTGTGCAGAGGACGCACTACACTAAGTGGTAAATACTGCAGCTGCCTGCGTTACTGTACTAATTGTATCAGAAGAACACTAATTTTTTTCAGGTAGCTTTAGGTGCACACTGTGCAGAGGACACACTACACTAACTGTAAATACTGTAGCTAATAGGACTAATAGGATCAGAAGAACACCAGCAATTTTCTTCAGACAGCTGTAAATACTGTAAAAACTCCTGCCTGCCTGTCAGTAGTAGGAAGAGAATAACAGGAACAGATCTAGCTAAACAGAATACAGTATATATATATATATATATATATATATATATATATATACAACACCTAGGATGCATATATATACAAAATACACTGTAAGTGCAGCTAACTGACTCGCCTGCCTACCCTATTTAACTTAAATCAAATGACACTGTCTCTCTGTCTATCTTTCTCTCTCTCAATGCCGGAACACACTACACAGGGCCGCCATGCAGGCAGCCTTATATAGTGTGGGGCGTGTACTAAACCCCCTGAGCCATAAATGGCCAAAGCCACCCTGGCTCTGGCCAATTACGGCTCTCTGTACAGACGGCGCTGTGATTGGACAAGTATGCGGGTCATAGTGCATGCTTGGCCAATCATCAGTCAGCAATGCACTGCGATGCCGCAGTGAATTATGGTCCGTGACGCGCAACTCAAATTTGCGCAAACGGCCCATATCGTTCGGAATTCGACGAATGACCGAACAGGCAATATTCGAGTAGAACATGCGTTTGATTCGAACACGAAGCTCATCCCTATCGGGTACTCACAGCACACAGGTACTCACAATACAAGGGTACTCACAACACTCGGCTACTTACAGCATTTGGGTACTCACAGCACACGGGTACTCACAGTACTCGGTACTCACAGCACTTGGGTATTCACAATAGACGGGTACTCACAGCACTCGGGTACTCATAGTACTCAGGTACTCACATCACATGGGTACTAATAGCATTCAGGTACTCACAGCCCTTGGGTAATCACAATACACAGATACTCACAACGCATGGGTACTCACAGCACTCGGGTACTCACAGCACACGGGTACTCACAGCACTTGGGTACTCACAGCACATGGGTAATCATAGCACATGGGTACTTACAGCACACGGGTACTCACAATACTCAGCTACTCACAGAACACGGGTACTCACAGCACTCGGGTACTCACAGAACTCGGGTACTCACAGCACATGGGTACTCACAGCACTTGGGTACTCACAGCACACGGGTACTCACAGCACACGGGTACTCACAATACTCAGCTACTCACAGCACGTGGGTACTCACAGAACATGGGTACTCACAGCACTCGGGTGCTCACAGCACATGGGTACTTACAGTACATGGGTACTCACAGCACTTGTTACTCACAGCACTCTGACTCACAATACACAGGTACTCGCAGCACTCGGGTACTCACATCACATGGGTACTCACAGCACTTGGGTAGTCACAGCACACGGATAATCACAATACACAGGTTCTCACAGCACACGGGTACTCACAGCACTCGGGTACTTACAGCACACGGGTACTCACAGCACACGGGTACTCACAGCACAGGGGAATTAACAGAACACAGGTACTCACAGCACTTGGCTACTCACAGCACACGGGTACTCACAATACATGGGTACTCACAGCACATGGGTAATCACAGCACTTGGGTACTCACAGCACATGGGTACTCACAGCACTCAGGTACTCACAGCACTCAGGTACTCACATCACATGGGTACTCACAGCACTCGGGTACTCACAGCACACGGGTAATCACAATGCACAGGTACTCACAGCACACGGGCACTCACAGCACACAGGTACTTACAATACTCGGGTACTCACGGCACTCAGGTACTCACAGCACATGGGTACTCATAGCACACGGATGCTCACAGCAAATGGGTACTCATAGCACACAGGTACTCACAGCTCTTGGGTACTCACAATACACAGGTACTCACAGCACTTGGGTACTCACAGCACACGGGTACTCACAGCACTCGGGTACTCACAATACATGGGTACTCAAGATACACGTTACTCACAGCACATGGGTACTCACAATACACGGGTACTCACAGCACTCGGGTACTCACAGCACATGGATACTCACAATACCCAGGTACTGAAAGCACTCAGGTACTCACAGCACTCAGGTACTCACATCACATGGGCCCTCACAGCACTCGGGTACTCACAGCACACGGGTAATCACAATGCACAGGTACTGGCATGCATTAAAAGGGGGATCAACTCCAGAGATAAAACGATAATTCTCCCGCTCTACAAGACTCTGGTCCGGCCGCACCTAGAGTATGCGGTCCAGTTCTGGGCACCAGTCCTCAGGAAGGATGTACTGGAAATGGAGCGAGTTCAAAGAAGGGCAACAAAGCTAATAAAGGGTCTGGAGGATCTTAGTTATGAGGAAAGGTTGCGAGCACTGAACTTATTCTCTCTGGAGAAGAGACGCTTGAGAGGGGATATGATTTCAATTTACAAATACCGGACTGGTGACCCCTCAATAGGGATAAAACTTTTTCGCAGAAGAGAGTTTACCAAGACTCGTGGCCACTCATTAAAATTAGAAGAAAAGAGGTTTAATCTTAAACTACGTAGAGGGTTCTTTACTGTAAGAGCGGCAAGGATGTGGAATTCCCTTCCACAGGCGGTGGTCTCAGCGGGGAGCATTGATAGCTTCAAGGAACTATTAGATAAGCACCTGAATGACCACAACATACAGGGATATACAATGCGATACTGACACATAATCACACACATAGGTTGGACTTGATGGACTTGTGTCTTTTTTCAACCTCACCTACTATGTAACTACTATGTAACTACTCACAGCAAACGGGCACTCACAGCACACAGGTACTTACAATACTCGGGTACTCACGGCACTCAGGTACTCACAGCACATGGGTACTCATAGCACACGGATGCTCACAGCAAATGGGTACTCATAGCACACAGGTACTCACAGCTCTTGGGTACTCACAATACACAGGTACTCACAGCACTTGGGTACTCACAGCACACGGGTACTCACAGCACTCGGGTACTCACAATACATGGGTACTCAAGATACACGGTACTCAGAGCACATGGGTACTCACAGCACTCGGGTACTCACAATACCCGGGTACTCAAAGCACTCGGGTACTCACAGCACACAGGTACTCACAGCACACGGGTACTCACAGCACTTGGGTACTCACAGCACATGGGTAATCATAGCACACGGGTACTTACAGCACACAGGTACTCACAATACTCAGCTACTCACAGAACACGGGTACTCACAGCACTCGGGTATTTACAGAACTTGGGTACTCACAGCACATAGGTACTCACAGCACTTGGGTACTCACAGCACACGGGTACTCACAGCACACGGGTACTCACAATACTCAGCTACTCACAGCATGTGGGTACTCACAGAACATGGGTACTCACAGCACTCGGGTACTCACAGCACATGGGTACTTACAGTACATGGGTACTCACAGCACTTGTTACTCACAGCACTCTGACTCACAATACACAGGTACTCACAGCACTCGGGTACTCACATCACATGGGTACTCACAGCACTTGGGTAGTCACAACACATGGATAATCACAATACACAGGTACTCACAGCACATGGGTACTCACAGCACTCGGGTACTTACAGCACACGGGTACTCACAGCACACAGGTACTCACAGCACAGGGGAATTAACAGAACACAGGTACTCACAGCACTTGGCTACTCACAGCACACGGGTACTCACAATACATGGGTACTCACATCACATGGGTACTCACAGCACTCGGGTACTCACAGCACACGGGTACTCACATCACATGGGTACTCACAGCACTCGGGTACTCACAGCACTCAGGTACTCACATCACATGGGTACTCACAGCACTCGGGTACTCACAGCACACGGGTAATCACAATGCACAGGTACTCACAGCACACGGGCACTCACAGCACACAGGTACTTACAATACTCGGGTACTCACGGCACTCAGGTACTCACAGCACACGGGTACTCATAGCACACGGATGCTCACAGCAAATGGGTACTCATAGCACACAGGTACTCACAGCTCATGGGTACTCACAATACACAGGTACTCACAGCACTTGGGTACTCACAGCACACGCGTACTCACAGCACTCGGCTACTCACAATACATGGGTACTCAAGATACACGGTACTCACAGCACATGGGTACTCATAATACACGGGTACTCACAGCACTCGGGTACACACAGCACATGGGTACTCACAATACCCAGGTACTCAAAGCACTCGGGTACTCACAGCACTCAGGTACTCACATCACATGGGTACTCACAGCACTCGGGTACTCACAGCACACGGGTAATCACATCACATGGGTACTCACAGCACTCGGGTACTCACAGCACACGGGTAATCACAATGCACAGGTACTCACAGCACACGGGCACTCACAGCACACAGGTACTTACAATACTCGGGTACTCACGGCACTCAGGTACTCACAGCACACGGGTACTCATAGCACACGGATGCTCACAGCAAATGGGTACTCATAGCACACAGGTACTCACAGCTCATGGGTACTCACAATACACAGGTACTCACAGCACTTGGGTACTCACAGCACACGCGTACTCACAGCACTCGGCTACTCACAATACATGGGTACTCAAGATACACGGTACTCACAGCACATGGGTACTCATAATACACGGGTACTCACAGCACTCGGGTACACACAGCACATGGGTACTCACAATACCCAGGTACTCAAAGCACTCGGGTACTCACAGCACTCAGGTACTCACATCACATGGGTACTCACAGCACTCGGGTACTCACAGCACACGGGTAATCACAATGCACAGGTACTTACAGCAATAGGGCACTCACAGCACACAGGTACTTACAATACTCGGGTACTCACGGCACTCAGGTACTCACAGCACATGGGTACTCATAGCACATGGATGCTCACAGCAAATGGGTACTCATAGCACACAGGTACTCACAGCTCTTGGGTACTTACAATACACAGGTACTCACAGCACTTGGGTACTCACAGCACACGGGTACTCACAGCACTCGGGTACTCACAATACATGGGTACTCAAGATACACGGTACTCAGAGCACATGGGTACTCACAATACATGGGTACTCACAGCACTCGGGTACTCACAGCACATGGGTACTCACAATACCCGGGTACTCAAAGCACTCGGGTACTCACAGTACTCAGGTACTCACATCACATGGGTACTCACAGCACACGGGTAATCACAATACACAGGTACTCACAGCACACAGGTACTCACAGCACTTGGGTACTCACAGCACATCGGTACTTACAGCACACGGGTACTCACAGCACAGGGGAATTAACAGAACACAGGTACTCACAGCACTTGGGTACTCACAGCACACGGGTACTCACAATACATGGGTACTCACAGCACATGGGTAATCACAGGACTCAGGTACTCACAGCACATGGATACTCACAGCACATGGATACTCACAGCACTCGGTACTCACAGCATTCGGGTACTCACAATGCTCAGGTACTCACATCACATGGGTACTCACAGCACACGGGTACTCACAGCACACGGATAATCACAATACACAGTTACTCACAGCACACGGGCACTCACAGCACACGGATAATCACAATACACAGTTACTCACAGCACACGGGCACTCACAGCACACAGGTGCTTCCAATACTTGGGTACTCACGGCACTCAGGTACTCACACTACACGGGTACTCACAGCATTTGGGTACTTACAACAAATGGGTACTCATAGCACACAGGTACTCACAGCTCACGGGTACTCACAATACACAGGTACTCACAGCACTCGGGTACTCACGGCACACGGTTACTCACAGCACTCGGGTACTCACAATACATGGGTACTCAAGATACATGGGTACTCACATTACACAGGTACTCAGAACAATAGACAGGTACTCAACAATACTCAGGTACTCCCAACAATACTCAGGTGCTCCCAACAATACTCAGGTGCTACCAACAGTACTCAGGTACTCAACAATACTCATATACTAAACAATACACAGATACTCCCAACAATACTCAGGTACTCAACAATATACAGGTACTCAACAATAGACAGGTACTCCCAACAATCAACAATTCACAGGTACTTCCAATAATACTCAGGTACTCTTAACAATACACAGATACTGTCAGGAAAGGTCCCCTCCGCTGGTAATATCGATCATTTGGCATGCAGTACTGAGGTCCTCCAGCAGGTGTCTCCTGGCAGTTTGGAGCTGTCAGGAGAGCTTTTTCCTGCTGGTATTTTGTCATCTTTGGGCCACAGTACTGGCGTCCACCAGCGGAGGGATCCTGGCAGTATGGAGCAGGTATTACCCTTTTCAGTCAGGCATCACTTGACTTTAATTAGCAGCTGCAGTATAAATACCCGGCAAGTGCACACACATCTTGCCTTGGTATTGTCCTTGAGCCCTGACCTGCAGCCTGCATCCTGTTAACCTGATTCCTGAAAACTGATTCCTGAACCCTGATTTCTGAACCTGAAACCTGATTCCTGGAACCTGTTTATCCTGTTCCCTGAGAAAAAAGGGGGGTTGAATTGCGCTAAAACAGATTGGTGATTATACACATCATCACCAAACCTAATATTTAGAACTAAGTGAAGAGTTCCCCTTTAGTGTGTGCATAATATGAACACATGTCAAATGAACAATCCACCCAAAAATAAAATGTTCAAAGTGATAATAAAAAGTCCATGTATAAAAAATAAATTACACAAGTGATATAAAAGTATCTTAAAAAAGTTCCAAAAAACATAAATTCTTGCTGTGAAAAAAAAGCGTGCTTGCTCCACCACCGTGAAATCAGACTGGCCGCTTACCAGAAACTCATGATCCCCCGTTACAGAGGATCAGAGAAAGTTGTTTGTTAATACTGCTTCAGACCACGACCAATGGATCAGAGACCTTATACTGAGATGGGACATCAAAGACTGCAGGGTCAGGCTAAAGATGTTCACACTGACAGGTACTCAGACATCAGCCCACAGCATTGCAGATATGGTCATAGAAGAAAAAAAGGCTCCATATAGTGTAAAATCATTGACTTTATTGGGGCCCCTGGATGATGTGACTCTATCACGAAACGCCGCGTAGGGCAGAGCAACGTGTTCTCGTCACCTCCCATTGCTGCTGTTGTTTCCAGTAGGATGGGCTGTCTGTGAGCTTCCGGCCGGCGCTCCAGACTACACTACATAACATGCCTACTATTGTCTACTAACATGTGAGTTTAATCTTTTACTTATCCAATAAAGTCAATGATTTTACACTATATGGAGCCTTTTTTCCTTCTATGACCATATCTGCAATGCTGTGGGCTGAGGTCTGAGTACCTGCCAGTGTGAACATCTTTAGCCTGACCCTGCAGTCTTTGATGTCCCATCTCGGTATAAGGTCTCTGATCCATTGGTCGTGGTCCGAAGCAGTATTAACAAACAGCTTTCTCTGATCCTCTGTAACGGGTTTCGAGTAAGCGGCCAGTCTGATTTCACGGTGGTGGAGCACGCACGCTTTTTTTTTTTCACAGCAAGGATTTATGTTTTTTGGAACTTTTTAAAGATACTTTTATATCACTTGGGTGATTTATTTTTTATACATGGACTTTTTATTATCACTTCGAACATTTTATTTTTAGATTGATTATTCATTTGACATGTGTTTTGTATATTATGTATACACTAAAGGGGAACTCTTCACTTAGTTCTAAATATTTGGTTTGGTGATGATGTGTATGATCACCAATCTGTTTTAGCGCGATTCAACACCCCCTTTTTCTCATTTAATTTCACTTTGTTTGTGTTACATAGATGAATCACGGCTATAATTGTTATTGTTTATGTATATCATTTATTCTCCTCATTTTTCTTATCCTGTTCCCTGTCTGTTTCCTGAACCCTGGACCCTGAGCCTTGTATCTGATCCGTCCCTCCTGTGATCCATCCATCCTCTCATTGTCCTGTTTGTTTCCCTTCCTCAGCTGCTGACCTCCCGTTGACGACCCTGGTCTGGCTCTGTTTATGATCTCGGTATTTCCCTTACTTGTATATATTTGTTCTGTTATTATTATTATTTGTGGGGTTCTGTTTGGTATTGGTTATTATGCACTGAGTGATATTGGAGGTGGTTGTGTTATATTTATTCACCTTTCCTTAATAAATCATTTATCTTTTCACATATACACGTCTGGGTTTCCTCTGTTGCAGTCCACACAGTTCTGGTCTTATCTGGTACATGACAGAATACCAAGGCCATCCCTGACCAGAAGTGGCTGCACAGAGGAGCCATCTTGGTTCTGCTGGCTTTGCTGGAATGAATCCCAATGTGATTCCATACTATGCCCTGCTAGCGTCAGAAAGTATCTCCATCAGACACTAAAAGAGTGGACCAATGACCAGCTGCTTGAAATGATCTGTTTGGCCCACTCCTTGGTTTGACCAGGGCTGTATGTTGTTTAGGGATGTGTAGCCTTTGATCCAAAAATGTGCTGAGCTAGCCCAGTCCTGTTTTCCTAAGACCAGTGATGATTTTTCTCCCCCTTCCAGTGCTGATCAGGTGGAGTCTCTGGTGTGGCTGCTAGAGGATGATTCTGCATGATTTTTTGAGCACTATTCCATCTGTTCTCAGCAGAAGCTTTTGGAGTGTATTCACTCAGTACAGACCCTTGTTAGACAGGCAGCATGTGATCCATCCTTTGTACAACCAATACTTTCAGCATGGTCTGATATGTTACAACCAGCCCCAACCAATCCACAACAAACCACCTCCTACCTGCCCACAAGTCTGTCTCCCCATCACCCATGCCAAACTCAATTGCAGCTCAGTATACATTGCTCCCAACCAGATACTCATATCCGGTCTCTGTTCCCTAAACCTATCCTGCATTCAACCCACCTGCCTCTTCTCAGCTGCCTACTAATCCACAAAAACTTCCCCCAGCTACTGTTTTCCCTTCTCTGCCATATTCCAATCCTCCTTTCCAGTCTGCTGCATCCCCCACATACAGAGCCTCAGTGACTAAATCCAAGAAAAAACAAAGGTTTTTCCCAACCAAGATGATCCTGCCATTAACCCAACCTGCCTCCACACCCACCAATCTGTCCCAGCCTGAAATGCCAGAGTTTCAGCCTGAAGTGCCAGAGTTCCAGCCCGAAGTATCGGAATTCCAGCCTGAAGTGCCAGAGTTCCAGCCTGAAGTGCTGGAGTTCCAGCCTGAAGTGCCAGAATCCCAGCCTGAAGTGCCAGAGTCCCAGTTGGGAGTGCCAGAGTCCCAGCCGGGAGTGCCAGAGTAACAAAAAAAGACTAAAAGGTCTAACAGAGATTCTTCAAAGAGGAACACCCAGGTCTTAAAAAGATACAAAACGGTTTTCTTAAAATTTCAGAACAGATTGGACATTAGAAAAATGCATTTTCCTCCACCATGTAAAACAAACTGAATAAACCAAAACAGACACACCACCGACTCACTCCTCATTCACTCCAGATCTCCCCTAATAGGCAACTAGCCTAAGTAATCTATTATGTTCCAGGGCTGTATTACATTGTGCACTCCTCCTAAATGTATGAGACAGGGGGATGCACGAGGCAGTCTCTATGCTGGGGTGGATATGGGATGGGAGTTTAAAGAACTTCCCGCGTTGTGGCCATTTGAGGCAATGATGAAATAATCAAGCTGTTCATGTATATTCCTGTGCAATGTCAGTAGGTGAGCATACAGAACTTGCCAGTGAATAGAGAGGACTCCTGAAAGTAATCAAATACACCACATCATGTTTGGAGCCAGATATATGATCACATCGCTTCTACGGGAGATAAATCCTCAAAAGTAGTAAAAGATCCGCTTGTCTCACCTGATTGTGGACATCCACACTTCTTGGATAGACAATACCTTGTAGGAGGGATCCCTTGAAAGTACTGGGATAATAGGCGTCTTCCCGATGGGATGCAGTGGCTGATGTTTGTGTGAATCCTGTTGCGGGGGCCTTAGTTGAAACAAACTGTGGTTCCTCGCTGAGCCTCAGCCACACACTGCTCTGTAAGCGCTACCATGGTTCGGGCTGAACACTGCAGCCGTGTAGCACTGGGACGGAGCACTAGTGAACAGGCTTTAGGCGGAAGTCAGGACAGTCTCGGCCAAACAGGATTCTTGGGATGTAAGGACCAAACAGCATATATTCCTGGCCCAAAAGCAGTCCATAAAAATAGCAGACATAGAGATGCACAAGGTCCCAGTAATGAAAACACCAGGAATCAGCCGAAGGACAAAGGATGGGAAATAAATGGAGAGTGGGAGATGATGGGAAAATCATTTCCAGGGGGTTGCTGCATGTATGTGGGCGTCTATCTGACGTGTTTCAATTGTCAAGCGATTTTCTTCAGAGCAGAGTGCCAGAGTCCCAACCTGAGGTGCTAGAGTCCCAGCCTGAAGTGCCAGAATCCCAGCCTGAGTTTCCAGAGTCCTGGCCTGAGTTGCCAGAGTCCCAGCCTGAGTTGCCAGAGTCCCAGCCGGAGGTGCCAGTATTCCAGCCAGAGGTGCTAGTATTCCAGCCTGAAGAGTAAGTGTCTACCTTCCAGTCTTATGTGACTCTTTACAGTCTGATGTGCCTGCTTTCCAGCCTAATGTGCCCGCTTTCCAGCCTGATGTGCCCGCTTTCCAGCCTGATGAGCCTGCTTTCCAGCCTGATGTGCCCGCTTTCCAGCCTGATGTGCCCGCCTTCCAGCCTGATGTGCCTGCTTTCCAGTCTGATGTGCTCCTGTCCGCTGCCCAGCCTGACGTGGTCCTGTCCGCTGCCCAGCCTGACGTGTCCCTGTCCACTGCCCAGCCTGACGTGTTCCTGTCTGCTGCCAAGCCTGACGTGTCCCTGTCCGCTGCTCAGCCTGATGTGTTCCTGTCCGCTGCCCAGCCTGACGTGTCCCTGTCCACTGCCCAGCCTGACGTGTTCCTGTCCACTGCCCAGCCTGACGTGTTCCTGTCCGCTGCTCAGCCTGACGTGTTCCTGTCCGCTGCCCAGCCTGACATGTTCCTGTTCGCTGCCCAGCCTGACGTGTTCCTGTCTGCTGCCCAGCATGACGTGTTCCTGTCTGCTGCCCAGCCTGACGTGTTCCTGTTCGTTGCCCAAACTGATGTGTTCCTGTCCGCTGCCCAGTCTGGTGTGTTCCTGTCTGCTATCCAGCCTGATGTTCCACTGTCTGCTGCCCAGCTTGAAGTGCCCGCTGGTCGCTCCTTCGAGGGGGGGTACTGTCAGAAAAGGTCCCCTCCGCTGGTAATATCGATCATTTGGCGTGCAGTACTGAGGTCCTCCAGCAGGTGTCTCCTGGCAGTTTGGAGGTGTCAGGAGAGCTTTTTCCTGCTGGTATTTTGTCATCTTTGGGCCGCAGTACTGGCGTCCACCAGCGGAGGGATCCTGGCAGTATGGAGCAGGTATTACCCTTTGCAGACAGGCCTCACCTGACTTTAATTAGCAGCTGCAGTATAAATACCCGGCAAGTGCACACACATCTTGCTTTGGTATTGTCCTTGAGCCCTGATCTGCAGCCTGCATCCTGTTACCCTGATCCTGAAAACCTGATTCCTGTACCTGAAACCTGATTCCTGGAACCTGTTTATCCTGTTCCCTGTCTGTTTCCTGAACCCTGGACCCTGAGCCTTATATCTGACCCGTCCCTCCTGTGATCCATTCATCCTCTCATTGGCCTGTTAGTTTCCCTTTCCCAGCTGCTGACCTCCCGTTGACGACCCTGGCCTGGCTCTCTTTATGATCTTGGTATTTCCCCTACTTGTATATATTTGTTCTGTTATTATTATTTGTGGGGTTCTGTTTGGTATTGGTTATTGTGCAATGAGTGATATTGGAGGTGGTTGTGTTATATTTATTCACTTATCATTTATCTTTTCACTTATACACGTCTGGGTTTCCTCTGTTGCAGTCCACACAGTTCTGGTCTTATCTGGTACATGACAGGTACTCCCAACAAGACTCAGGTACTCAACAGTTATTCAGTCACTTAGCAGTACTCAGATACTCAGCCACACTCAGGTACTCAGTCCCTGTCACAGTCTCCTATAGGGTTTGCCAGCACTGTGACGGAACGTGCCACACTCCGTTTGAGTGCTTCCATCAGTATATTGCTTCCTAAGTCCTGGAACGTGAGACCAATGGATCTGGCTATAGTAACCCCCAAGAACCAGACAACATCAGTCTTGGAGTACATCAGAAATAGCCTGCTTTATTTGAGATCTCACACAAATATATACACCAGGATGATAACACAAACATGTATTTAACATGAGCGTATTAACTAATCCTTTAACCAGACGAGGTGACGAGATATGACCTTTCAGGGCAGCCTTGACGTCTCCTAGCTCACCGGCTATACAATACACATTATCATAAATATCAACACAGAACTCCTTCACACAATAGCAGAGTTAATTAGCACAAACAACAATGGGTGAAAGACTCTTAGAAGCCATACTAGACATATTTACATTATAGCAGACAATAGACAGACAGGTGGCTGGAGTTGATGACATCAGCATCTTCTATGAGTCCCATCAGCACGAATCAGTCACTATTTCTAATATGGCATATACAGGGTTCCCAGACTCTGTGTGTCTTGGGGGGACATGGACCTGAATGCAAAGTAACACCACCTCAAGGGTCCCCAGGCATACATAGGGTTGCCACCTGTACAGGAATGACACAGACAGCCAGGGTTTTGACAGCCATGCCCAGGTTTGTGTTCTCCCAACATGCGGACACAGCAGCAATGCATAGGCTCCCCTCTAAACCAGGCCAGGCTCCAGTCAGATCACCACCCCAACCCCCGCCTGTGTGTCAGAATAGATTTTCTCTCCCGCCAGCAGACTCCCTCCACCCCCCTCTCCAGAAAAAGAAGAACCCCCGTAGTGTAATCAGGCAGCTGCAGAACTCCTCTCTCTCCCAGCTCTTCTACCACCAGCAGCATGGCACCCGCCCTGGCCCCCTTCTTCACCGTTCCAGTGGCCAATGTCCTGCAGCAGCCACCTGGGTCACACTGCACTGTCTGTGTCCCTGTGGCTGCACTCTCTCTCCCACCCACCGGTGCCAATGCCAGCCAGAGACAGTGCATGGAACTGTCTGGTGTCCTAGCAACCAGGGACGCAATGAGTGAGAGAGCATGGTGTTAAACTCCGCCCCCACTTCGCATACACATCTTTACAGCAGCTCCTGAAAGATAAGGGGGGTTTTTTCTTGCTCCATGGGGGTGAAGGTAGGCACTGTCTAATACTTAAGGGATTTTAGAGCTTGCAGGGTCTCTAAGGGGGGGACCGTCACCCAGAGGAGGTCTATTATGCTGAGTGGCTCAAAATTTTTGCTTGGAGGGGCGCAAAAAAAGTGAAAAAAAATATCATCAATTGCCGTCACTGTGCCCATCAAACACTGCCACTGTGCCCTCAAACACTGCCACTGTGCCTTCAAACGCTACCACTGTGCCCTCAAACGCTGCCACTGTGCCCTCAAACGCTGCCACTGTGCCCATCAAACGCTGCCACTGTGCCCTCAAACACTGCCACTGTGTCCATCAAATGCAGCCACTCTGCCATCAAATGCTGCCATTGTGCCCATCAAACATTGCCACTGTGCCTCAAATGCTGCCACTGTGCCCATCAAACGCTGCCACTGTGCCCTAAAACACTGCCACTGTGCCCTTAAATGCTGCCACTGTGCTATCAATTGCAGCCACTGTGCCAAACTCTGCCACTGTGCCCATTAAACGCAGCCACTGTGCCCATTAAACGCAGCCACTGTGCCCATTAAATGCAGCCACTGTGCCTATCAAACAAAGCCACTGTGCCATCAAATGCTGCCATTGTGCCCATCAAATGCTGCCACTGTGCCCTCAAACACTACCACTGTGCCCATCAAACTCTGCCACTGTGCCCTCAAACACTGCCACTGTGCCCTCAAATGCTGCCACTGTGCAATTAATTGCAACCACTGTGCCAAACGCTGCCACTGTGCCTATTAAATGCAGCCACTGTGCCCATTAAACACAGCCACTGTGCCATCAAATGCAGCCACTGTGCCATCAAATGCTGCCACTGTGCCCATCAAACGCTGCCACTGTGCCATCAAACACTGCCACTGTGCCCTCAAATTCTGCCACTGTGCCATCAATTGCAACCACTGTGCCAAACGCTGCCACTGTGCCCATTAAATGCTGCCACTGTACCATCAAACACTGCCACTGTGCCATCAAATGCTGCCACTGTGCCAAACGCTGCCACTGTGCCAATGTGCCGATCATTTGCTGCCAGTGTGCCCATCATATGCTGACAGTGTGACACCCCACCCACTCAACGTCTGCCCGCCACTTACCCTGTCTTGGTGGGGCAGCGGGTGACAGCGACGAGCGGAGTCCTGCGTGCATCTCTTGCCGTCCTCATCTCCTGTCCTCTTCTCCTGATAGGCGTCCACTAGCGGCGCTTGTCGTTTCAGCCAATCAGGTGACAGGTAACAGACCCAAGAAACTGATTGGCGGAGAGGCGGTTTAGTGTTAGGAAAGCGAATATTCATTCACTTTTCTAACACAGCTAAGTGACCTGCGAGCGCCCAGCATTGCACTTGCAGGTCACTTTTTTTTATGCCTATTAGATACTATGACTCTAATCAGGTGCTTGAAAAACACCCCCCCGCCGATGTAATTCAGGCGCCCTGCGCCAGAATGGGGGGTGGCAGTGGCGGCCATGGATAGATTCATGCAATGCATGAATCTATCTATTGGTGATAGAGGGGGCGGCTGCAGAGAGGTGGCAGCGCCCGTGTGCCATTATGGACGCACCTCCACTGATTATGCTGCTAATATAAAGGGGGGGAGGCAGGCACTGTCTGATATTTAAGGGACTCAGAGCTAGCAGGGTCTCTAAAGGGGGGGAACCGTCACCTGGGGGAGGTCTATGCTGCTAATATAAAGGGGGGGGGGGAGTCTATGCTGCTAATTTAAAGGGAGGGGGTGAGTCTATTCTGCTAATATAAAGGGGGGGTGGGTCTATGCTGCTAAAATGAAGGGAGGGGGGTGAGTCTATGCTACTAATAAAAAGGGAGGGGGTGAGTCTATGCTGCTAATATCAAGGGAGGGGGGATAAGTCTATGCTGCTAATATAAAGGGAGGGGAGTGAGTCTATGCTGCTAATATAAAGGGATGGGGGGTGAGTCTATGCTGCTAATATAAAGGGACACTAATCTAATGGGGGTCACTCTGTAAGGAGGAGCGCTGATCAGTGGGGTCACTACAGGGGGGCTCATTCACACTATATTCGCCACTGGTGCTGATATAAGATGACTCTAATAAGATGAACTAATGGGGGATGCTTACTGCAAATTTAATGGTTGCTGACCAACCATTAGATCAGTAGTCAGCACCCCCCATTAGAGACCCTCATTATATCAGAGTCACCTTATATCAGCACCCACTGCTTACAAACCCCCATTAGGTTAGAGTCTGGTACAAAGTGTCCAGTAGTAAAGTGTTTTTTGAGCTTTAACTAATAGTACTTTATTTGTATGAAAAATTACACTGTTGAATGACACCCAGCATCATTCAACCCACTGAGCCCAGGCTGTCAAAGGTACAACCCCTGAGGCTCAGTTCACATATGTGCGGCTGCATGTTTGCTCGTGGGGTCCGGACGTGTCTGTTCACTGGTTCAGGTGCAAATCAGGTCTGAATTTCTGCCTGAATTTGCACCTGAACCAGACCAAAAAACGCACAGGACCCTTTTTGTATGCAGACTGCGGCCACCCCAGACCTGTGTGAACCGGCTCCATAGAGAGCCGGTCACACTCTCCTGGCATGCAAATTGGATGAGATGAAAACCGTATCCAATTCGCACATATGTGAACCCAGCTTAAGGGTGCGTCATCATGGGCTCTTATTACACGTGCACAGAATGGCGCTTTTATGTCATTATATAAATTCTGCGTTGTGTGCAGGAGTAGAATCACCCTAGATTTAAGGGAACTTTTTAAAGAATATGTGTGTGGTGAGGAAGTGGGTGGTAGCTTTAAGCAGAGAGTGTGGGGAGAATATTCTAAAACTTGTTTATAAGGACTGCTGCATTGCATGAATATGAATATTTCTTTCAGTGCTGACCGGAATTGTGTTGTGCTGTATATATGATGTGATAATGAGAGAAGTAATTATTGTTGATCAATGATGTACATTTCCCAAAATGCTGCTCAGCTAATCTCTTTTGGCCTAACAGAGCACTTTTATTGCAGACCCCTGCCATTCCATAGATAAGGTTCCCAGTTTGGACAGCGTGATCTGGCTTTTCTTTTGTATATTGGATAAGGTACTGTGTTGGATTTTCTATGGATTGTGACTTCAGATATGTGAGCTCTGGCACTGGTTTATCATCGCTGGTGACAAAAAGTTAAAATTTATTTCTGGCATTTTATCAACATTTTTTGTTTGTCATCCAAAGACATGATGCTTATCAAATGTACATGGCAGACTACAGAGTTTCCTTTTTAACAGTAAAAATGTGGTAGATGTTTGAAATTTGTAAAACTGCATCTGTTATATCACAATAACCAGATAGATTCCATGTCACATTTACTAGCAAATGTGATTGGTTGCAAACTTCAGTGGAAAGCATAGTTTTTTTTTGGTGTGTGCCTTCCTATTTTGGTGTGTTGACATTTCATGACCTGATGTCAAAGTGGTGTCCCAAAGACACATAATAAGGAAAGTCTCCCCAGTGGGGTCAGATGCAGCATGAAAAACCTAATAGAGGTTCTAACCTTCCCATGCCCTTATTTAAAACTAGAATAAAATTGGTTGGAGTTATGCTGGTCATTAGGGATGAGCTTCGAGTGCGAGTCGAACTCATGTTCGACTCGAACATCAGCTGTTCGCCTGTTCGCCGAACAGCGAACAATTTGGGGTGTTCGAGGCAAATTCGAAAACTGCGGAACACCCTTTAAAAGTGTTTGGGGACCTGGGTCCTGCCCCAGGGGACATGGATCAATGCAAAAAAAAGTTTTAAAAACGGACGTTTTTTCGGGAGCAGTGATTTTAATAATGCTTAAAGTGAAACAATAAAAGTGTAATATTCCTTTAAATTTCGTACCTGGGGGGTGTCTATAGTATGTCTGTAAAGGGGCTCATGTTTCCCGTGTTTAGAACAGTCTGACAGCAAAATGACATTTCAAAGGAAAAAAAGTCATTTAAAACTACTCGCGGCTATTAATGAATTGCTTGTCCGACAATACACATAAAAGTTCATTGATAAAAACGGCATGGGAATTCCCCACAGGGGAACCCCAAACCAAAATAAAAAAAAAAAAAATGCCGTGGGGGTTCCCCCTAAATTCCATACCAGGCCCTTCAGGTCTGGTATGGATTTTAAGAGGAACCCCGCGCCAAAATTAAAAACAAAGACAATAACTTGCATATAAGCCTTTATAATTAGCACTTTTGATTATTCATGTTCGTGTCCCATAGACTTTAACGGTGTTCGCATGTTCGAGCAAATTTTTTGCCTGTTCGCAAGTTCTGGTGCGAACCGAACAGGGGGGTGTTCGGCTCATCCCTACTGGTCATAGATGATACAATTTTCTTTCCTTCCAGCATGGCTAAAAGAAAGAAAAGAAAATAGCTCAATTCCCCCATGAACGTAGTGTTGATGGAGAAATGCTTCCAGTACACTATTGTATTCTGCATTCTTGTCTGGCAGAATACAATGGTTACTGCAAGTGGCTATAGCCGCCTGGCAGTAACTGTATGTAGAAAAATCTGACATGCTGGTTGTACCCAAGTTGATCGATAGGTCAACCTCAGTACAGTCAGCTTGCCCTTACATGGATCGAAATTCGGACACAGATTTAATGACATTGCAGACATCCAGTGCTCTATGGCAAAGATATTGCGCAGCATCCTGAAAAGAATTCTGCATTGTTCTACATTGTTTTCTGCATTGTTTGGGGGGCTACCCCAAAGCACCCTCCCAATGTTGAGGGCATGTGGCCTGGTATGGTTCAGGAGGGGGGGGCGCTGTCTCGTCCCCCCCTCTTTTCCTGCGGCCTGCCAGGTTGAGTGCTTGGATAAGGGTCTGGTATGGATTTTTGGGGGGACCCCACGCCATTTTTTTTAATTTTGGTGCGGGGTTCCCCTTAAAATCCATACCAGACCTGAAGGGTCTGGTATGGATTTTGAGGGGGACTCCCACGACATTTTTTTTTTAAATGTTGGCAGGGGGCTCCCCTTAATATCCATACCAGACCTGAAGGGCCTGGTATGGAATGTGGGGGGACCCCCACGCATTTTTTTAAAATTTTGGTTCGGGGTTCCCCTGTGGGGGAATCCCATGGCGTTTTTATCAATGAACTTTTATGTGTATTGCCGGGACCGACAATTCATTATAGCCGCGAGTACTTTTAAATGACTTTTTTTCCTTTAGAAATGTAATTTTGTGCAGGGACTGTTGTAAACATGGGAAATATGCGCCCCTTTACAGGCATACTATAGACACCCCCCAAGTACGAAATTTAAAGGAATATTACACTTTTATTGTTTCACTTTAAGCATTATTAAAATCACTGCTCCCGAAAAAACGGCCGTTTTTAAAACTTTTTTTTGCATTGATACATGTCCCCTGGGGAAGGACCCAGGTCCCCAAACACTTTTTAAGACAATAACTTGCATATAAGCCTTTAAAATTAGCACTTTTGATTTTTCATGTTTGTGTCCCATAGACTTTAACGATGTTCCTGTCTTCGAACAAATTTTTTGCCTGTTCGCATGTTCTGCTGCGAACCAAACCGGGGGGTGTTCGGCTCATCCCTATCGGTGACATATGAGTTCCTGTATGTGGACGTGGGGAAAAATGGCCGGATGTCGGATGGTGGAGTCATCTCCCAGACCGAATTTTACAGACGGCTCCAGAATGGTGGCTTGGGACTGCCACCTCCAGAAGACAACATGGAAGGATTCCCATTCGTCTTTGTCGCAGATTAAGCATTTGGTCTGGGTGAACACCTGATACGGCCACTCCCGATGAGGACCCTCACCCCGGAGCAGAGGGTTTTTAACTACCGGCTGTCCAGAGCCAGAAGAGTGTTGGAAATGCCTTTGGAATAATGGTCAGCCAGTTCAGCCTATTCCTCATTGCAATAAACATGGCGGAATATAAAATCAATCATATCGTTATGGCATGCTGCATATTGCATAACTTTTTAAGAAAAAATGCATTGAACTACGTGGCCTCAGTTGGGACTGAAGCCGGCTTATTACCGGATACAAAAACCCTGATGGCTCTTGAAGCTGGCCGTCCTGGCTTGCCCCTCCAAAGCGCCCGTGAAGTTTGTGAAAAGTATCTAGAGTACTTTTCAGGTAGGGGGCCATTGATATTCCACAAAATGTTTAACAAACATGTGAAAAATACATTTTTTATTTAAACGGAACTAGTATTTACTTTGATTTACTGCTTGTGTTTCATTTAGCTGGCTCCTAGGTTATCCAATGGGCTTTTCTTTTTTCCCTTTTTGTTCAATATTGCAAATGTAATTTTTTGGATACATGAGGCGACAATCTCTTCTTCAGCGAACTATTATGTTGTGGGTCTGCTACACACACACCTTGTTTTTGTTGTTAATGTATGTAATGCATTACTGATAAAAATATTCGTTTTTAGCACCATGACTGAAATTTGTGGAGTCACAAAAATGGCCTGATTGTGGCAAATTAGCACTGTGGGAGTTATTTACTAAAGAAATTCCACTTTGCACTCAAAGTGCCCTGCAAAAGTGCACTTGAAACTGCACTAAAAGTGCACTTGTAGTGCAAAGTGGATTTGCCTTTAGTAAATAACCCCCATTGTCACTGTAAGCACCAATTTACTACTACAAAAACTGCTTTTGAGCATTGAAATAAGAAGCCACACATTGTTGAGTAGAAAATATTTTACTCGGGACAGGAGGCGGAGCCTAGCGGAGCAGACATGCATTGTTAGAGCTCCACACTGCTGAGGAGAGAAGAGAAGGACAAAGCGGAGCCTGCAGGCTCAAAAGGTATCCATTTGAACCTTTTTGCCCCAGGGAACAAACTGTGAAAGTTTGGGCAGGAAATATGGTACTGGGAGGAAGCCGTGGCAGAAATAAAAATCACCTCACAAAGAGCTCACAGGCACTCACTGCAACTAAAGCAGCTCCAGTCACCTCACAATATACAGCATCAGGGCGCTCTCACAGACAGAAAATGTCACAGCAAGACTCTCCATTTGAGTCAGATACAGAACAAATCCTCTCACAAACTTCTCCACAAGCCTCCTCAGCATCCCCAGTAATATTATTACAATTTGAAAAGATGCTTCATAAGGCTTTAAAACAAACCTCAGACCAAATAACAAACAGCCTAACCAAAGAAATAAGAGAGCTGGGAAACCGCACCGCAGCCTTAGAAATAAAAATTGATGAAATTGAAATTACAACCCAAGAAAATATAACAGAATTGGAACAATTAAAAGAAGAGAATTTAATACTTCAAACTAAGCTCGAAGATTACGAAAATAGAGCCAGACGTTCAAACTTGAGCATAAGGGAAATACCTGAAACTGTGACAAACCTGCAATCTACTATTACTGCTCTATTACAAGAACTAAAGCCAGATATCCCTATTGAACGTTTAGAACTGGACAGAGTACACAGAGCCCTCACAGCCAAAAAGAAAGACGGACCCCCACGTGATATAATCACAAAATTTCATTATTACAGAACGAAAGAACAAATACTAATTGCTGCAAGAGAAAAAAAGGAACTTAATTTTCAAGGACACAATTATCAAATTTTTGCTGACCTATCCCAACTTACTATTACTAAAAGACGATCCATGAAACCCCAACTAATGGAACTGCAACGCCACAACATTATGTATCAATGGGGCTTCCCCTTTTCAGTCAGATTTAACTACCAAGGTACAATTTACAGAAGCAGATCAGCAGATGAACTACAACAAACCCTTTTAAAATTAAATCTGACAGAACCCACAAGCAGCAACACCCCCACACGCAGAAGAATGGCATCATCTTCACCTTCAGGCAGCACCCAGAAAATTTCAGAACAAAATGGGAATCATCATTCTCACAAAAGAGGCCGTTATGCCACATCATCCATGGACCAAGAAGATTTAATGGACTGACATCCTAATTCCTGATATCTCTTCATTTATTATACTAAGAGATGGTTCTCTATAAAAAACCTGTATTTATAACTGAATGTAACTGCATTCTGATAGTCACACACTGTATGGGATCAAGTTACATTCCAGTTATATTTCTTATTACTTCTGATTCATATAGCCTTAGAATATATAAGTGAAATAAGGAAATTCTTGTTCAGTTATATATTTTCAGGTAATAACAATAGATTTATTACTTTTTAGGACAAATATGTTCAATAATCCAGAAGTAATGGAAGCGTTTTCTTTCTTTTCTTAAAACAAATATATTAGTACCTAACTAGTTCCTAGAACTATGTTTTTGTTTATTCTAATCTGAAGCAATACAACCTCAATTTTATGAGTTAACATATCTAAACAGTTACATATGAATAAAATATGTAATTGTTTACTCTAAAAGGGTTAAAATCCCAAAATAATTCAAATTATCTTCATCAATACCAAAGTTATTAACAGTACCTTTCTAACTGAATTATTTAGCCTAGGGCAAGATTAACCATATACAACCACCCTGGAATAAATAATTTCAACAAAAACTATATTCTGCACTCCAATTAATGAATCATCATTTTGATGTCTTTTGACATAGCACTTCTCTCCTGTAAGCGGAAGATCCGTGTACCCCCATTAGCCCTCCTCATTCTCCCAACCATATTATGTGGGAGTGTGACGAAGGCACTTATTCCCCTGAGAGAGATATTTATTCTCTTTCACGGGTAAATTGTGATTACTTGCAAAAAATAATTTATACAATGTATCATCTAATCTCATATGTTTTTTGTTTACTCTTTACTCCAGAATTCACTGGTTTCTTTTCTATCTTTTCATCTCTTCAGTCCACACAGGTTGATCTGCGCAGTCAGCTCTGCATAACAAAAAGTAAGTCAAAACTATTTGATCTGTTGCCATGGCACCACTGAATATACTTTCCCTGAATGTTCAGGGAATAAATGTCCCTCAAAAAAGGACCAAAGCCTTCCGTACTTTCCATAACAAGAAGGCTCACATAGTATGCCTCCAAGAAACACACTTCACCAAAGATTCTACTCCAAAATATATTTCTCCTTTTTATCAACAAATTTACATGGCTTCTGCCTGTACCAAACAAAGGGGTACTCTAATTGCATTTCACCGATCCTCACCATTCACCTTATCATCAGAAATTAAAGACCCAGAAGGTAGATACCTGATACTCATGGGTTATATAATGGATACAGCAATCACGGTGATTTCCTACTACGCTCCTAACAAACAACCTACACCATTCCTCTCACATATATTACAAGTGATTAATACACACAAAATAGGAACAGTGATAATGTGCGGGGATTCGAACCAGGTCCTCCTCCCATTTCTAGATAAATCACCTTTTACATCATCCAAAATAACCTCTAGATTACCTTTTTCTCAACTTCTTTCCAAATACAATCTGATAGATTCGTGGAGAGAAAGTAACCCAATGAAAAAGAAATTCACTTATTTCTCGCACCCTCATCAAACCTTCACCAGAATTGATCATATTTTTCTAACAATAGGAATGATACCAGAAATTATTGCATCAGATATAATTCCGATTCCGTGGTCTGATCATAATGCAGTATACACTACTATAGCCTCAGCCATACCAAAAGCGCATGACCCAACGTGGTACTTACTGGACATAATGCTCAAACACCCACTACATCAGATGGCCATTGAACAAGCTTTAAAGGAATGCATATCAAATAATAATACAACAGACATTTCCCCAATAACACTGTGGGAAGCTCATAAGCCTGTCTTGCGTGGTACAATACAAAGACAAATGGCACTATTTAAACGGGAACGCAAAAATCTAGCAAAAAAACTAGAACTCAATTTTAATGCAGCCTACATATCATTCCAAGATAATCCATCTCAGAGTACAAAATCTCATCTGGAAAAATCTAGATTGGAATACGATCTATTTCTCACTGAGTCAGTTGATAAATCCCTCAAACGCTCCAAACACAATTTCTACATGAATACAAACAAACCAGGTACATATTTGGCTCGGGCATTAAATTCAACTAACAAATCTTCCAAACCAATAGTCCATAAATTTCACTCACATCTCGCAACTTTATACAAAACAAACAATGAATTTAATCCTACAGAGGCTGAATCCTTCTTCTCAAAAATAACCTTACCTGAGTTGTCTCAGAATCAAAAAAGCAGTTTGGATGAGCCTATAACTATAGATGAAGTTGCTAACGCCATAAAAGACCTAAAACTTAACAAAAGACCAGGCCCAGACGGCTACTCGGCTTTATACTATAAAACATTCTCAGAAATACTCTCTCCCATTCTCACTGAAACTTTTAACAAACTTCTAGAAGGACATTCTTTTCGGCAAGAAACACTAATGGCAATTGTTTGTATGATCCCAAAACCCCTTTCTGATGATACTTCCTGTGTGAATTATCAGCCTATCTCTCTGTTAAACCTCGATATTAAATTATTAGCAAAAATAATAGCAAAACGCCTCAATAGCATTATAGGAAAATTAATACATAGAGATCAAGTAGGCTTCATGCCAAATAGACAGGCAGGCGATAATATACGCAGGGCAGTGTTATTGGCACATATTGCTAAAAAACGGAAAATCCCTTTATGTTTTCTATCTCTCGATATTAAGAGGGCATTTGACACAGTATCCTGGCAATATATGCAATATTCATTACAAAAATGGGGTTTTGGACCCCACTTTTTAACATGGATCAAAGCATTATATAATAAACCCAAAGCCTATATAAAATACGCTGGATACAAATCTGATGCCTTTAATATCGAAAGAGGTACCCGACAGGGTTGCCCATTATCTCCCTTATTATTTGCCCTTATACTCGAACCCATGGCCCAATACATCAGAACAAACCAAACTATAACTGGCATTGAAGTAAGAGGTATTACACACAAATTATGTATATTTGCAGACGATATATTACTTTTTCTATCATCACCACAGGTCTCTGGTCCTAACTTAATACCAGCTCTTGATGGATTTGCAGCCCTATCTGGCTTTATGATTAATCCTAAGAAATGCCTAGTGCTTAATATTTCGCTCACAAACATGGAATTGATCCCGGCTAGGGCTGCACTCCCATTCACATGGGCAGAAAAATCAATCCCATATCTTGGAATTCATTTAACAGCATCTCATTCTGACTTATTCTCAACCAATTATCCTCCTGTATTAAGACAGATCACAAATCTAATAAAACAATGGTCGCAACTTCCTTTATCCTGGATAGGGAAGATTAATACAATCAAAATGACTATTCTACCCAAATTGCTTTATCTATTCAGAGTCCTCCCTATTCCAATTCCTTCCTATTTTTTGAGAATAGTACAAAAAAGAGCAACTTGATTTATATGGGGCTCTTCTAAACCACGTATACCTATACACACACTACATCTTCCCAAAAATAAAGGAGGCCTGGGATACCCTAATTTTACTAACTACTACAGAGCAGCACATTTGGCCAGTCTGTCCAAATACCATGCAAAACAGGAAATCCCATTATGGGTATTTATAGAGGCTTCAGAAAATGACCCTCTATTAATATCAAACTTGTTATGGCTTGATCCTAAAGACCGCTTTAAAATTCATAATCCCATAACTAAACACTTCTTATCTCTCTGGGATAAACTAAAAACCAAATATCAGTTACAATCTCCACACAATCCTCTCCTTTCTTTTATCAGAAATCCGGCCTTTTATCCAGCATGGATCTACCCAAATTCTTTTAAAGCTTGGACAACATCAGGCATTCAGACACTAAATGACTTCATAGCATCTAAATCATTCCTTTCATTCCCATCGCTTAGAGAAAAATATGATCTACCAAACTCTGAGATATTTAGATATCTCCAAATCAAAAATTTCTATACACCATTCCTAAAGGGGGATACACCATTATCCCAATTATCCATTTTTGAATCAATCAAAAGATCCATTTGCTAAAGGTACAATTTCATCACTTTATAATCAATTATATGGAGTAGTAAATCTTAATAGACCCTCTTACATTCAGAGGTGGGAGGAGGACCTGGGACGAACTTTAGAAGACACGGACTGGTCTAACATATGGCTCACATCTAAGTCATCCTCACCCAACATCTTAGCACTGGAGACAAATTATAAAGTCCTAACTCGCTGGTACCTTGTACCCGCTAGAGTGGCAAAATATTCACCTAATACCTCAGCTCTTTGTTTTCGAGGATGCCCAGAAATAGGCACACATTTACACATATGGTGGACGTGCCCAGTAATCCAAACCTTCTGTAAGGAAGTCTTCGTGATTGCATCTAAAATATTTAAAAAAATAATACAACCAGATCCATATATAACTTTACTTAATCTAAAACCGGAATGGTTAACACTCTCTCATTTCAAACTTATGATCCAACTAACAACGGCTGCAAAACAAACAGTGGCCAAAGCATGGAAATCTCCTACGTTGGTACTAGCAGAAACAATTCACAGAATGAATAATACAATGTCCCATGCTAAGATGGTAGCCATCGATCAAAATCAAATTCCAAAATTTGAAAAACTTTGGCATCCTTGGATAAAACAACAATTCCTGTCAAATTTCAATGACTCTGTCCTGTTGCCATGGTAACAGATTAAATGACTTACAGAGACACCCATTCTAAGGCTTCAAAGAGAACTAAAAAGAATAATAAACTGACGAGCGGGACAACCTTTTGGACCATACCTTTGCCTTTCTACCCTTTTTCTTCTTTCTGTTTCCTTTTCTCCACCTTACGATTAAAGCTCATTATCAGAATTTATTTGACCTATATACACTCTACCTGTAAACAATATATATAGTAGGTATAAATCATTTAAATACCTACAAAAGTAACTAAGGAAATTATATATATCTTTAATTTAGGTTTACGTGAACCCAATGTTTAATATTTGAAATTTCATGATATTTACCTATATAATCCCTACTGTAAAACAATGAGCTTAGTTTATAGATCCTTGTAAACTTACTTTATGTATCTTTATAATATTGTATACTCAATAAACTTCTTTTGACAAGGAAAATATTTTACTCAAATGTTGTATACCTTTTTTTGTCACATTAGAAATAGCCTTTTTTTTATTAAACAGACATGTTTCAAAACATAACATACACAACTCAGGAACTTACAAAGTTCATCTTTGATAAAGTGAAGGCAATATCAGACATTAGTATGTCCAAAGTGTGTTGATCTTGCCTTCATCAGATGGGGTGATGTCACCCCTGTAAAAGCCAAATTTTGAATATTTTGAATTGAGATTCAAAATGGGGATTTCCCTCCTGATCCCTTGCCTAATGTCAACATGTGCTAGCTCCCATCATGGGGGATCAATGGACGTGTTTTGGGGGTGCAACTCCTTCCTCTCACCTACTTGAGTTGCGAGGAAGGGGTTGCACCCACAAAACACGTACCTTGGTATCCTGTGATGGCAGATAGCACATGTTGACACACCATGTGCATCTTCAAAATTTGGCATTTAAAATACTTTAAAACTTGTTTTTAAAAGCAAACATACACGAAAAAAGGTACAATTTTTGTGTGTTTTATATTCTGCCTAAAACATCTATGATGTTCTTCATTTTTTGTTGAACATTATTGATGTTTTCCTTTATATTTTGTAAATCACGATTGCATCCCATTATCTCCCCGATGAGGATCTGGGCACTTTCACTTGTGAAATGAGATTCTTCTTCCACAACATCCACATCACCTAAAAAAAAAAAACACCATGTATTATAAATATGCAGGCATACATCTATTACCTGAAGCTGTAGTCTCAGACACTCACCTGTTGTGGTGACTATTTCGCCCACTTCATAAACGTCTCCCTCCTCATTCTCTGCTTGTGGTTTTGGAATTTCCCCTTCTTTAGGAGGTGGGGGGTCCCCGGTGTCCTCAGATGTCCAGAGTCTTTTCTCCCCTATGTGAATAAAAAAAGGTATACTTAGCACACAGATATTTGATGGCAGAAATATGAATATGAAACATTGCTTGGAAGTGTCATCCAATTGTCTGTTCCAAGCTAAAGAAAATTTTAGTTCCTTTCTAAAGCTGGAATACTTCCCTTTTTTGTACAAGTTTCACACATGGAGACACCCCTAGTATCCACTGGAGCACCTGTTTGGGACACCCTAAAAAGTTTGTTCTGGTGTCTCACACTACTGCTCCTGCATCCAGATGTGTAAACAGCTGCTGAGTGTCCTGAATCAATTTTCCATTTCATTCTAGTTACAAACCCATCTAGACAACAAACTTCTTTTAATACAAATTTAATACAAATAATACAAAGGCCTGAACAAATGTAATTAACCTGCATCTGCCCAAAACATCTTATAAGTGGGTGAAAGAACGATGTTTCCTATGACCAATTACTGTGCCCATGAACATGAAAGTTGCCATTTTAAACTGTACAACAGTAAAGAAAAGCACACGGAGCAGCATGCAAGTAAGAATAATAATAGGAACACACGACAGCTACTTACTTTTTCGAAGCAGTTTCCTGATCCTTCTGTACTGATCGTGCTTCCTCAATTTCAGGTCTGACCATCGTTTCCTCAGTTGATCCTTGGATCGTCGTACCCCAAAATTCCTGTGCAGACTCTTCACAACTTTTGTCATGATCTTGGCTTTTCTTACATTTGTATTTAGGTAAGGTTCATACTTCCCATCATAGTCGTCCCTTTCAAGATGTCCACCATCTCTACAAAGGACGTATTTGAGGCCTTAAATCTCCTCCGGGATCGGGATGTTCGTGGCTCCGGGCTTTCGTCGTTGCTGCTCTCCTCTGCATGCACCTGCTGTGTCTCCGCCATATTCTCTACCCACTGCGCCGAAAGAGAAGGGGTGGGGAATATACTAGAAAGAACGTCAGGGGCGGGCAAAGTTTCACGCATGCGCAGTGTATATAAAGTGTAACACACGTGCGTCGTGCGTACGATCTGTGAGCGGAGGACTGAGTAGCAGAAGCGACAATCGTTATAAGGAAGGTACAATTTTAACTTGGTGGATGAGTGGCCTATACTGCTTATAAATTGAGGCCTATATTTTTTAAAGATTAGGAGAGTTTCACCTGACATTAGGGTTTGTCTTGTGTTGTGTCTTGCACAGAGAAAATTGATAGGTTCAAAGACCACAGTTTCCTGCCAATATTCATTGATAAATACAGGGAGCTGCCCTGTCTGTGGCAGGTGAAACACCCGCATTATAATAACAAAATAAAGAGGCAGGCAGCAATGGAGAAACTGCTGGAGTTGGTGTCCCCACGGCAGACATCCCCTATTTAAAAAAAAAATTGGTGGCCTAAGGAGCACATATAATCGTGAGCGTACTAAGGTCCAGAAATCCATGAGATCAGGAGCAGCAGCAGATGACATTTATGTCCCCAGACTGTGGTACTATGAGAGATTTTATTTTCTGGCAGACCAGACTGAAGTCAGGGAATCTCTCTCAACCCTACCTTCCATGCTTCCTTCCACCCCAGCTGAGGCTTCCGACGCCCACCCTGGGCCTTCCAGCCAGGAAGAAAAGGAGGAGCCCAGCTTGAGCCAGGTATAGCATTGTTCAACATATTTCTTGTCATAAAATAAATTATGTGAAATAGATGTTATTATTGATCACTAATTGCTGATTTAATAAAGTGTTTTATATACAGTATCAATAGACAGTAGTGGCCAAAAATGTTTGGGACAAGAATGAAAAATGCTTTGGTCAGAATGATACTCTTCTCTATTTATTAACATTCAATATGCAACAGTCATGAGCTGAAAATTGTGTGTGATTGATGAACAATAAACTAAAAGTTTGTCCCTTTTTCATACACAGGAAAGCCTCAGCCAAGAGGAGGCTGTGGAATGTGGCAGCCAGGAGGAGGCTGGGGAATGTGGCATCCAGGAGGTGGGGGGGTAAGTGGCAGCCAGGAGGTGGCTGGGTCCAGTAGGAACCTCACAGAATCGCAGGTCCCTCCCCTCCGCCTTCCAAACAAAAGGGCCAGGAAGGGGAGTAACATGGAGGAGGCAGTGCCCAGGCTGATTAGGGAGGCTAATGAGGCCCTCAAAGCCAACCCCACTCTCCCAGAGGCCTTTGCATGCATGACTGCATACAAAATGCAGCAAGTGGAGGAGGGCCAACGCCCTCTTGTGTGAGGAACTTATGGTGATCACCCAAAATAAGGGGCTGAGGGGCCAACTCACAACAAAAACACACCTGTGTGAGTTGGACCATCCTCCTCATCCTCCTCCACCTCCTGCCATACTTCCAACACCACAGCCACAGCCTGGAAGGTAGCGTGTAAAGAAGACAAAAAAAGTGATGGCCTGGGTTCAGTCTGGTCTGGCAAAAGATGCAGGCTGTGGTATGACCACAGCCTGGGGACATAGATTTCATCTGCTGCTGTTCCTGATCTCTTGGAGTCCTGGACCAGATTGTGCTCATTTTTATATGGACTCCTCAGGCCACCAATTTTGGCTGGCAAATAGTTGATGTGTGCCCTGGGGTACAAAGGCTTCGCCAATTTCAGCAGTTTCTCCAGCATTGCCTTACTCTTTATTTTGTTATGACCCAGAATAAATTGCTATTTTTTTCAGAAATACTTGCCTATGTGTTTTACTTCAAAAAGGACAGTTTGTTTGTGAGTAGGCAGGCACATTTCCAAAATACAATGTCAAATTAACATGGGACACCAACACCAACCTCCTTGAGATTAAAAAATACAAAATAAAAAATGGTGTTGTTGTAACTTGACACACAAAATGAGAAAAAATATTATGGAGATCATTATTAAAAAAAAAAAAATAGGAGATCTTGATAAAAAATATATATATATAAACAAAAATTAGGTTGTATACAAGGTACGGGTGCAAACAAAAATAACATAAAAAATTATGCTATACTTATGAGTCTGCTGCAGTCAGAAAAAAAACACTCTGCTTGTGGGTAGGCTATAATGAAGAAATATGTGTGTGTGAACTGCGCTAACTATTATGAAAATATATAAATATATTTACCACCACTTATGTTTATGATCATGTGCCTAAATACTATTAGTGATAAAATATCCTCACCTGTGTATTATTTAGCCCAACTAATGCTCAACAATTTAGTGTACTCACAGTCACTGTGGTCTGTGCCTTGCAAACCAAAAATAGTGTGAATATGCGTGCTTGTACACCAATCTGACCAATAAAGATGTTTTTATTTAAAAAAATGCTTTCTGATGACGCAATCAATGCTTGCGAAACGCGCAGAGGCTGCTGGGGCATTTTGACGTAATTTCCTTCCTAATGAAAGCGAGGCTTGGTATGCATACCGAGGAGGAAACATACAGGGGAACGCACACCGGAAACATACAGGGACCCCGCACACACTGTTGGAACAGCTTTGTGCCGGCTTACTGGCACAATTACATGTGAGTGCAATAGTCTTTTAAGGTTTTAAAGAATAAATGACTTTAGACATACTATACCATGTTGGCCATTTATTTTCCATGAAGACTGGCTTTACAGGAGATACTTAAATCTCATATACATTTTCTGAAGAAGGTGCAGATTGATCCATTGTGTGGAGTGGTTATCCAACTAATGAACTAAAGGCGATTAATCACCTGTTTCTGGTGAGTGACCAATCTACAAGGTGGTGGTGGAATCACAAAATGGTGGAATTTAGCTGCACGATTAAAGAATAAAGCTGCAGGAGTTGGTTGAGCACTTACTGAGGCTACTCACCTGGAATTTATTTTCTATAGGAACTGTTTAACACAGGACTTTTTTTCATTGAACAAATCTATTAATAATTTCCACATTTTCTCATCTTTATAGTAGTAACTATTCATATTTGAAATTGTTTGTTTTCATTTTGTCATTTGATGTATGGTTTGAATTTTAGGCCCACCAGTACACGCATTTTTATTATATATTCACATATTCACACTATTTTTGGTTGCAAGGCACATACCACAGTGACTATGGGTACAATAAACAAAAATTAGAAACATTATAATGGAGATCCGATGAAAAAAATAAATGATATGATTCAAGAGATCACAAGAAATAATAAAGACATCAGTTTGTCAGAACTCTGTGTGAATATGAGCAGCAAAACAACTTCATTATTATAGCATTATAAAGAAGAAGAGAATGCGCTGCATTCAAAGATTTTTAAAAATTGCAGCGTGATGAATGTGCTATCTCCATTACAAATGCTAGTTTTACCAGACCGAGCGATTCCATGTCGTAATTTATTCTGAGCATGCATGGCCTTTGTGCATCAGAATTGTCTACACATGATCGGAATTTACGAGAACCGATTTTGTTGTCGGAAAATTTGAGATCCAGGTCTCAAATTTTGTGTGTCGAAAATTCAGATGGAAAAAGTCAGATGGAGCCTACACATGGTCGGAATTCCCGACAACAAGCTCCGATCGCACATTTGTCATCGGAAAGTCCAACCGTGTGTACGGGGCATAACTGATGATAAAGCATTTAAAATGTTTCATATATTGTATTGTCTTCGGAGGATGAACAGCAGCCCTGTACTAATAAAAAAGCCAAGCAGCTTTGCAAGTTTCGGGATGAGTGGCTTGAAAATGCTGATTTTAAAAGCTGGCTTGTAAGGGAAAAAGGTGACGATACATTGGGAAGATGCAGAGTGTGTCGTGTTACATTCAAGGTGACATATGATGGCCTTAAAGCTGTTAAAGCTCACCAAAATTCAGACCATCACAAGCAAGCTATATGTGCTCAGAAAACATCAGATACTCTGCAAAAGTTTTTTGTCAAAGTCAACACAGAGGAAGAAGACAAAGTCCTTGCTGCTGAAATCAGCCTAATCTATCATGGGGTTACACATCATCACATCTATTTGTCTCAGGTGAGAAAATTTTTTGATTTTTATAATGCTACCTTTTCCTAGTAGTAGTAGTTTAGTTTACTTCACATAAATTGCGTTCTTCCATCAATATAGTTAATGTATTTTTACTAATTATTTATGGCATGTATTTTAATAAAATAAAATAATTATTTAAACGTTTGCCCCCCTTCAAAGAATTAGTAAACTTTAAAAATGGTGCATGTTTAGGAGATATTCATTTTACCTATAAGTAAATTATACAGCTTTATTATAAGCTTAGGTGGGTAGCTGTAGGTAAAAAAATCAAATTCAGGAGTTTCCTGCCACTTTTATAGTAACATTATAAGGTATGTTTGCCCCCCCCCCCCGTAATAGTAGCATTATAAGGTATGTTTGCCCCCCCCCTTTAATAGTAACATTATGAAGTATTTACTCAGAATATAAAGGTATTATGATCCATAATAATTTCGATTACACTATAACATATACTTGCTATATATATATATATATATATATATATATATATATATATATATATATATATATATATTCTATTTTAGGACTATCTGAATAAACTTTATTGTAAAGTTTTTCCAGACTCTCAGATTGCCAGGAAAATGCACTGTGGAAGAACAAAATGTGAAGCTATTCTGTTTTGCTTTTTTCATTTTTTCATGCTTCGAACAAAGGTAACTCAAAATATTTTCCACTTGTGGTGACCTATTTCACCAAGGATAAGGGAGTTCAGAAGAAAATTCTGGATTTTTATGAGGATGCTGATGAAACATCTGATGCAATGTCCGGCCATATACGTCAGGTTCTAAGCTCATTTGATCTGGACCTCAAGCAAATAATTTCTTATGGTGCAGATAACGCATCAGTCAACTATGGTATCCATCATTCCGTCTATACCAACTTAAGTTTGGAAAATTCTTTCCTTTTAGCTGCAGGCTGCAACTGCCATCTGTTGCATAACGCTGCAAAACATGGCTGTAAAAGGTTGATGTGTTATGTGGAAGCATTCGTAATTAAAGTCTACAATGAATTTTCCTGCAGCGCTAAGCATGTTAAAGAACTCAAGTCATGCTTTGAATTTTTGGATATGGGTTATTATAAACTTTTATGACATGTACCAACAAGATGGATATCATTATTTACAGCTTTGGATTGGTTGTTTAAGAATTGGCCTGCTGTGAAGATATACTTTATTCAAAAGGGAGAAGAGAACTGTCCACTTCTCATTTGCAATTTTATTAGGTCTCAGGAACATGGTCTTAATTCCGATTCAGATCTCACACTCCATGAATGGTACCTTTTTTTGTACACAATTTTATGAATATATTTCAACCTGCCATCTTAAAATTGGAGAGTAACACAATGCAGTCAACTGAGATCTTTCATACTCTTGAGGACTTTTTAAACAATCTCAAATTGCGAATAACATAACAGAATTTTTTTGGCTTCAAAGTAAACCAGTCACTGAAAAATCTTCCACCAAGTTCACAGGAGGCATTCCAGAAAAATTCTTTAGAAGTTTATAATGCATGTGTACAATATTTGGAGAAGAGATAAAATTTTGGATCAGATTCCTATTTAAAGAAAATTGCCATTCAAATGCCCCTTGCACACGGTCGGATTTTGTGATGGAAAATGTTTGATGGGAGCTTGTTGTCAGAAATTCCGACCGTGCGTAGGCTCCATCGAACATTTTCCATCGGAATTTCCATCACACAAAATTTGAGATCTGGATCTCAAATTTTCCGACAACAAAATCCATTGCCGTAAATTCCGATCATGTGTACACAATTCCACGCATGCTCGGAATCAAGCAGAAGAGCCGCACTGGCTATTGAACTTCATTTTTCTTGGCTCGTTGTACGTGTTGTACGTCACCACGTTCTTCACGTTCAGAATTTCTGACAAGATTTGTGTGACCGTGTGTATAAGGATCAAAAAGGCCAGATGGCCAAACGCTGTGCTAAAAAAATGAACTACTTAATAAAAAATTGGAGTAAACCAAGAAATCAACAAAATACAAGCGGCCCGCACCAAGAGTCTACAATACACAACCCTAAATCATAATATATAAATTAGTGCAGCGCTAAATCTTAATGCAAAAATTTATTGAATGTGGTGAAAACAAGCTAAACCAGAAAACTAAGGCAGACAAGTTAGAAATGTGCTAATGTTGTGAAAATTGAATCACCTGGAAAAATTTGTTAATCAAATATACATAATTAATATGCACTTAAACGAAAAATGTATATATATATATATATATATATATATATATATATATATAAAAATAAATATTAATAAAGTGAAACCTCGCGGCCATCTTGAGACCTATTGTGTCTGAATGTTTTTTTCCAGCTTGCACGGCTTCCTTAGTGATATCGCCAACCCCAGACGGAGCAGTTCTCGGTCCCCTTTATTCTTTCTGGAGATACAGATGCAATAGCCCTGAAGTATCCTTAAGGTTTTTGGGAGACCTAATTCCCTGGGCCTGGTGAGACAAACATATTGGTCTTTGTAACTGGTAAGGAGACAACTTATTCACCTTGGGTGTTTCGCTTCATTGGATAAGGGACTCCTCTTCTCATCACAGTGTCGATTTTATTATTCACTGGCCATTACTTTTCTTCCTTTTGCAAGTTTATTGGGACTTAATTTAATATTCATCACGCATGTTTTTATAATTCACTTACGATCAACAGACTCACAATATATGCCACTCTCATTATTGGTATTGTGGAACTTACTTATCTACAACTGAGGATCACCATTATCATGTTGCATATGTGCATATTAATTATGTATAATTGATTTATCCTTTTCTGTTAGGTGACCGTGCGTATGCAAGACAAGTTTGAGCCAACATCTGTCGAAAAAAATCCATGGATTTTGTTGTTGGAATGTCCGATCGTGTGTACATGGCATTAGTCTTAAACCTAAAGAGACTTTAACATTTGACAGTTTATGTGACATAAAGAAGATGTTCAACATAGATGGTGATGAGCTCTTCAGTGAGTTCACCATTCTGAGCAAAGTTCTTTACACATTGGATCCTGATGGAGAACATTCGGTAGACCAAAGATGGGTAGCATTCTTTGAGAAATGCTCTGCACCTAATCTTCTAAAAATAGTGGAATGCATTTTAGCAATTCCTGTAAGCAATGCATTTGTGAAGCAGGTCTTTATGCAAAACCTTTGGAGTGATGAAAGAAATCGGATGTCCTCTAATCTGGTGAAAGCAGAAATCTGCATAAAATTCAACTTCAAAATGTCTTGTATGGAAATCTATGACTTTGTAGTAAATAACAAACCACTACTAAAAGCTGCAAAGTCTAATACAAAGTACATATGGAAAAATAAATATTGTGTAGTTATTTTTAGTTTGATCTTGATGTGAACTTTGCATTGTTTGATGTGCACTTTATTTTTTACTTGATCTGAAAAAAAATGTTTTTAAAGCAATGTCTTATTTAGTTTGGGTTCTGAAAATCAGTATTTTGTTTATCAACATAGGGTGGGTTGTCATTTGTTATTTATATTTGAAAAGCACTTTTTGGGGGGTTTATTAGTTATTACTACTGGATGTAGTATTTTTTTATTGGTCATTGTTATGTATCAAGTGCAGTTTGTTTCCTAAAAGTTAAAACAATATTTTATTTAAGTACCCAAGCTGGGTCATTGTTATGTTTATAATGTATAAGTTATGTTGTTGCATTACAAGGTTAAGAAATAAAATAAATATGTTACTAATTTGTTTTGTTTCTTTCTGTTACTATTTGATTAACAACTTGCTTACTGGGCACTTCAACCCCCCTCCTGCCCAGACCAATTTTGAGCTTTCAGCGCTGTCACACTTTGAATGACAATTGCGCGGTCATACAACACTGTACCCAAATGAAATTTTTATCATTTTTTTCCCACAAATAGAGCTTTCTTTTGGTGGTATTTGATCACATCTGGGATTTTTATTTTTTGCTAAACAAACAAAAAAAGATGGAAATTTTTGAAAAAAAAAAAAATCATGTTTAATAGTTTGTTATAAAATTTTGCAAACAGGTAATTTTTCTCCTTCATTGATATGCGCTGATGAGGTGGCAATGGTGGGCACTGATAGGCTGCACTGATGGGCACGGATAGGCACAGATAAGGCGGCACTGATGGGCACAGTTAAGGTGGCACCGATAGGCACAGTTAAGGCGGCACTGATGGGGACAGATAAGGCGGCACTGATGGGGACAGATAAGGCGGCACTGATGGCCACGGATGGGTGGCACGGATGGGTGGCACGGATGGGTGGCACAGATGGGTGGCACAGATGGGTGGCACGGATGGGTGGCACGGATGGGTGGCACGGATGGGTGGCACGAATGGGTGGCACGGATGGGTGGCACGGATAGGTACCACTGATGGGGGGGCACTGATGGGTGGCACTGATGGGCACTTATGGGCACTGGTAGGTGACACTGATGGGCACTGATAGGTTGCACTGATGTGGGTGTTGATGGGTGGCACTGATGGGTGGCACTGTGGGCACTGATGGGTGGCACTGATGGGTGGCACTGTGGGCACTGATGGGTAGCACTGTGGGCACTGATGGGTAGCACTGTGGGCACGGATGGGTGGCGCTGATTGTTGGCACTGTGGGCACTGATGGGTGGCGCTGATTGTTGGCACTGTGGGCACTGATGGGTGACGCTGGTGGGCACTGGTAGGCAGCACTGCTGCCTATTGCCTTGTGTCAGAAGATCGCCGTGATCGGGACTGATGTCCCGATCACGGCCGCCGGTGATCGGGTTTTTTTTTTCCTCCTCGCGCTGTCAGCGCGAGGAGGAAAAATAGCCGATTACCGGCTCTGTTTACATCACATGATCAGCTGTCATTGGCTGACAGCTGATCATGTGGTAAGGGGTCGGGACCAACCCCTTACTCTGATCTGTGATCAGGCGAGTCTCATAGACTCGCTGATCACCGAGCGCGCTGCGCGCGCCCTGCAGGGGGCGCGCAGGCCGCTCATGCACGGGACGACGTCAATAGACGTCGTCCCGGCAATTTAGATCCGCGCTGTTGACGTCATTTTACAACGGCCCGGATCTGAAGCAGTTAAACTACAGAAGATAACATTGTATGTAACTAGACTCTTTCCTTGTAAGGTGAAAAAGCTTACTAAATCTCAACTTTTTACTCATTACATGCAATATATTTGCTTTCTTATAGGCAATAATATTTTTTATACATGGGTAGTCTTCCAATGCATAAATAGTGTTTATAAAGTTTATTTCATCACAAAATATATGTATAGTTTATACTACAAAAAAATGCAGTGCACCGCTAAAGTGTTTGGGTTTGGCTTGAAGAAAAGATGGCAATTCTAGGCATACACCTCACAAAGAGCACTGTCCCCCCAAAATCCAGGACCCATAATCAGTAGGCAAGAGGCCAGCATTCACTCCCCTCCAAAAGCCTCTGTTCTGGGTGTGTCCATCACAAGCACCTTTAGTCTCCCCTGGTCAGCCTGCCTCTGTGCTCATGCTGCTTCACTGACTGCCTGTCACACACACCCCCCTTCAATCTGTGGTTTCACTTACATGCCGCATCTCCTGGACAGCCTGAACCCACCCTCTTCTTCTGTCAGTCTCAGTGGGTGTCACTACCCCCAATTACCCCTGCTCGTTGCCGAAATTCTGCGCTGCCACCCCCTCCACTCACAGACCCGGATCTTGCGCCGCCCTTCTCAGTGTCAGTGGGGAGGGGGGTGTAACTGTCTGCAGCTCCCCACACTCAGCTCCCCACACTCAATCACACACTACGCTGTTACCGCGTGCAGCATCTGCCCTGCAATGGACAGTGAGTGCTGCTGACCCTTAGAGGCTATACAAAAGAAGAAATCTTTATGACCTGTGATTTATTGTGGGTGACGAGCGTTTAAACTTCTTTACTTCTTTACCTAGGCCTTGCTCCAGCAAGTGGTTTAGGGCCCAAGGATCTATGAGCACAATTCAGGCACCAATCAATGTCCACAATAGTAGGGGCAAGCGTGTTAAAAAGGCTAAGTAGATAAGAGCGAAGAGTATTGTTGCCCACAGTTTAGGTATACCCCAGACACAGATTCTGGCGCCTCTCCCTAGTCTCCAAGTCTTCCCGCTGTAATTGCAGTTAGGGGACTGAGTGTTTTAAAGCTGAATTTTCTTCTTCCAACACCTGTACATATTGCACCAGGTCAACAATCGTGTTTTCCAAAGCATCTGTGTGCTCCCCTATCTGGGTGATTTCCCCCCACAGATCCTGAGAAATCTTGCCCACCTCCACTGCAATATTGCGTGTTATTTGATGTAAAAGAGCTTGCTTTTCATCCAGTATGTCAGGAGTTAAAACTCCCTGTGGGGGAGGTGAAGGAGTCCCGGGTATAGCTGGCATAGCGCTGTCAGCATACTTGACCCCTAACAGGAGATCCATGGATGTGAAGGGCCGGATATTGTGGCCTAGTAAGGAAGCGTTCCATGGCCAACTGCGACCGGGCTCTGATGGCAGTGGGTAGAAGTGTTTCTGCTGACCTATTTTGCCCATGGGGTGCCCATGGGTGTCAGAAAGATTAGAGGCTTATCTCTAATGCAATAGAAGCTGACTGTAGTGTAGAGGAGGTTGACGGGATCCGGGGCTCAGTCCTCACACGTCCACCATGTTTAAAAGCCACGCATGCGCCCCAAAAACAATTGTCTACTGTGTGTTCTTAGGTAGTGTAGTAAAACACCGGTAACCACACATAGGGGCTGATTTACGAAAGCCGTGCCTCATCAGTAGAGGCACACAAGGCAAGGTGCAACGCACATCTTCCTATTTACAAAATGGTGCGCTGGGAACAGAGCACAAATCTCCCATTTACTATAGCGATCTTGGCGCACAGGCGACTGCAATCTGTGCGCCACTATGGACATGGTGCACGGCATCTTCAATTCAATATTAACAGAAGATGGAGGTGCCAATATTATGGGGTGATGTGGGGTGATGTGAGGAAGTTTATTAACAACTGCCCAAGTAACAAATATGCCCAAAATAGAATAAGAAAGTAACTTTTTCAGAGCAACCCTGCTGTGCCTGCACGTACGTTTAGAACTGTGCGAGATCAATGTAAGCACTGCGCATGCGCAAGCGGCTCTTGCGCTCATTCAAATGCGTTTGTTCACTGCGCTGCCAAAATCTTAGTAAATATCAAGCAACGTAAATGCAATTGAGTGGGTTAAACAGGTGCATCTCTAAACTTGACATTTTTATTTTTACGCTGGTTCACCTTTATGTGTTTTTTAAAGGATATTAGCACACAGGTCATGTTAGCATGTTACGTTGCCAGCATGTGACATGCACCCTGTTAAAATTATGTAAAAAGACTCTCGCTCCTCTAGCTCCTCCTAAAAGGACATTTAACCTTCCCCCTCTAATGCATATGATTACCTTGGGCTAGCTTTCGCTTTTAAAGGGGAACTCCACACTCCATTCTACAATGCTCTTGTCTCCCCCCTCTAACCCCTTGGATTTCCATGGGCTAGCTTTTGCTTTTAAAGGGAAACTCCACACTCTGCTCCATTCTCCAAAGGCTGGGAGCTGCCTTCACCAATCCAAACCACACCCTTTTTCAGAGCATACAACAGGGCCAGCTAGGAAAGGGGCGAAAAAAGCAATCGTCCAACCCCCTCCTGAACCATACAAGGCCACATGCACTCAACATCAACATAGGTGGCTGCCTTTGGGGCATGTTGGGCTCAGCACAAACCAAACACAAAGCACCTTGTACCCACTAGTTTAAAGGTGTTTTCCACATTCCGTTAAGCCCCCTGTCTGCAGCCCCCCACAACCCCAGCCTAGGGTTGTGTGGAAGAGGCCCTTGTCCCCTGAATATGGGAACAATGTGGTTGATGTTTGGGGTACCTGAGCCCCTCCTTCCCCCAAGCATCCACCCCCTTTCATGGGCTGGATTGCTGTGTGTTTGGCTAGGGGTTTGTTATTGTGTGGGAGGAGCACAATATTTTTTGCGTTTGGGGTGGGATTTTTCACGTGGGGGTTCTCATTTTAAGCCTTTACAGACCCAAATGGCCTTGTATTTATTGGCTATTTTTTGTTTTGTGTTAAAATCTTGCAGCTGCAATGTAGAATTGTAACTTTTCTCTAAAGCCATACATCTTTAAAGCAGCATTTTGGATGCATGCTACAGATGCACCACTTCACAGGCAGAGTAAGCCCCCCAAGTTACTAGCTTTTAAGCAATTTTGCATTTTTAAAGGCACTTCTTCTATGGGACCTGGGCTCCTACCCATTTTAAGGCCAATAACTAGAATATAAGCCAGCCAAGTGGGCTTCACAAGTCAGTTCCCATAGACTGCAATGATATTTGTTGTATAACTTTTGCCCATGTTAGGCTCTTTGCTTGCCCCCCTGGACTGGGGGGTGTTTGTCCCATCTGTAATTTTGTAGCATGCTGGATGATGTGCTTAATTTTGGACAGGGGGATGGCTTATTTTGTGCTAGCTGCATTTGGGTTGGTCTGGGCACCCTCAAGGACTTTGCTTTTTTTTCTTCTTTTTGTGTGTGAACAGCACTTGGATGTTTCTGGGCATGCTCAGAGAGTGTGTTTTTTCGGTTAGTAATTTAAGTAAACCCTTAACAGGTGTACAACTTTGAAGTTTAGTCTCTACATTGGGTGAACTTGCATTTTTGTGTGTTTCATGGACTATGCATGTGTTTTCAATTGCCTTGTTAGCATGCAAACCTATGTTATATAAAGCTTGCAGATAGCATTCTTTACCTTGTCCTGAAAAGCGGCAGCAAAGTTTATTGGGGGGGGAGTATTTTCCCCTGAAATATTTTTGATGTCGTCAATGTGTGACGTTTGTAGGTTGTTTCACTTTGATTTAATTGTCTGTGCTGCATTATTTTGCAAAATCTTCCTCAAGGTGTTGTGACTAATTAATGTTTAATAGTATAAAGATAATAGATATCCGTTTGTGGGCACACTCTTGTTTATTTCCTCTGCAAAATGGTCAGACCTCAAACCCATATTCTGTTAGTGTCTCAAATTAACATACATGTGTTTTTTGCGTTCCTTGCTCTTTTCCAAGTCTTGTTTTGTTGACCAACAAAATTTATAGCAAATTTTTATGTTTTGTGTGTTTTGCTAATTTTCATGCAATAGATTTCCCAGCTGCAAATTAACTAGGCTGATTGGCATGGCAAAACAAAAAAAGTGTGATTTGTCTACAACAGGGGTCTCAAACTGGTGGCCCTCCAGCTGTTGCAAAACTACAAGTCCCATCATGCCTCTGCCTGTGGGAGTCATGCTTGTAACTGTCAGCCTTGCAATGCCTCATGGGACTTGTAATTTTGCATCAGCTGGAGGGCTGCCAGTTTGAGACCCCTGGTCTACAAGCTACTTTCCTGGTGCCTTCATGCTAGCATATGCATGGATTGTGCATATGCTGCCATGGATAGTCCCCAGGAAAGGAAAATTACAGAGCGGTAAGTATTCACTTTTCCATTTTAGCTCAGTGGTTCGCAGCCTCAAATACCCCTGACAGGACATGTTTTGGGAATTTATCTTAGCTAAAATAGCTGTCCAAAATACCAAGCCATTGACTGTGATTTAAGACATGGGCAAGATGAAAGAAAACCTGCAAACATGGCCCGTTGTCTCTCGTTGGGGACACACAGGTCAATCTAACTAGTGTCCCCATTAGGCAAATTGAACTCTAGCACTTTGTTGTGTACACCCCACATTAGGTCTTTTGGGGTTTATTAAACCTTTACAGTAGATGGTAAATTGAGAACTCAATAAGTCAATTATTTAAATTATTCACATACATGCAAACATTCAGTTACTGTATGTTATGGTTCCTGGATGCATGAAGACACGTTAAAGCTGAGCCTGCTAGGCTGGTAGCATAGTCAGTTATAACATATGCAATCATACTTGACATGGTCATGTTCAGAAAGAGAGCTTTTGTAGCACAGCAAATGTCAATCATGACAGTGAGTGCTGCTGATCCTCAGAGGCTATACAAAAGAAGGAGTCTTTATGAATTGAAATTAATGTGCAATTTCATATGGTTGTAGCACACTTCTAGATAGGCTGCTAGGATTATGAGATAAATGTTGTTCTTTTTTTGCTCCTCTATGATCATTGGTGCAGCTGTTGATTTCTTTGGGCTGTTCTGGGTCTCACAATCTGCTGATTTGACTATTTCCCCTTGCTTTATGGAGGCTTCTAGAACATGGGGAAGGGAAAGTTAAATGGGTAGCTCAATATTATTTGAATGCCAGCCAATCCCTGGGTGAGGTGGTCCCGTAGGTGGCTGGAGAGGCTGATAAATAGAGTAAACTTCAGAACAGCAGGGTCTGCCTGTGGCCACCCCCCTTCCCCTATAGAAGATAATAGCAAGTCCAGTTGCAGTTTATCATGGTCCCAGCTTTGGCAGAGCTGGGGAGCTTACGCCTAGGCTTATCTTCAACACCTCAAGACTTCACCTGTGGGATCCGGTCTGTAAGGCCTCCCTAGAAGGCATCTGGAAAAAGTTGAATGGGCACAGCTGCTCCCTGACCTTGTGAGTATTGACTGTCTTGCAAGATCCTGGTGACTTAGTACTATTGGGATATTGGAGCCAAGTAGTAATTCTTCCATGGGGTCTCTACCTCTGGCCTTCCTTTAGTCTCTTGAGGGGAACTGCATTTTGAAGTTTAGAAGGAGACTTGTCTCTCAGGGCAATAACGTCTCTGCAGGACGTGGAAACCTTGCAAGAAGATTTGAACAAATTAATGGGGTGGGCCATACATGGCAAATGAGGTTTAATGTAGAAAAATTTAAAATAATGCATTTGGGTGGCAAAAATATGAATGCAATCTACTCACTAGGGGAGAACCTCTGGGGGAATCGAGGATGGAAAAGGACCTGGTGGTCCTAGTAGATGACAGGCTCAGCAGGCATGCAATGCCAAGCTGCTGCAAGCAAAGCAAACAGACTATTGGCATGCATTAAAAAGGGGAATAATTCTAGAGATAAAACAATAATTCTCCCACTCTACAAGACTCTGGTCCGGCCACACCTGGAGTATGCCATCCAGTTCTGGGCACCAGTCCTTAGGAAGGATGTGCTGAACTGGAGAGAGTCCAGTGAAGGGCAAAAAAGCTTATAAAGGGACTGGAGGACCTTAGTTATGAGGAAGGGTTACGAGCACTGAACTTGTTCTCTCTGGAGATGAGACGCTTGAGAGGGAATATGATTTCAATGTACAAATACCGTACTGGTGACCCCACAATAGGGATAAAATTTTCCACAAAAGGGAATTTAATAAGACACGCGGTCATTCACTAAAATTAGAAGAAAAGCGGTTTAACTTTAAACTACATAGAGGGTTCTTTACTGTAAGAGCGGTTAGGATGTGGAATTCTCTTCCACAGGCAGTGGTTTCAGCGGGGAGCAGCGATAATTTAAAAAAACTATTAGGTAAGCACCCGAATGACTGCAACATACAGGGATATACAATATAATACTGACATAAAATCACACACATAGGTTGGACTTGATGGACTTTTTTCAACCTCGCCTACTACGTAACTATGTAAGAAGTAGCACAGAGAAGAGAGTCATAATAAACTTCACAGTCTGGAGTATCCCATACCATGCATCCAATTACATTGTTCAAGTTTAGCAACAAATCACAAACAAATAAACCCCTAGACTGGATCTGGAATGACTGGACTGTTTTCTTGTGTCAGTGTGCCTTGGACTATGCTATGGTGTACAGGCAGCCTCTGTACAAGCAGGGAGGAAACCCAAGCCACTATCATTATCCATGCTGCTGTCATCATTATCATCTAGTGTGGGTCCCTTTTGGGCTATTGCTACATGGCATATTTTTTTTTCTCAAGGTGAATGGTGTATTAGTATTTTCCTTGCTCCTAATCACTCTGGTTTTTAAACTGTAAAAAACATTGCATCAACCATTCACTTACCTATATAAAATTGTGAGGAAAATAAAACTGAGGAGTGTTCATTTACTCACCATGATCAGATGTAGGTGCTGGCCCCCTTAACTAATTTTCCATAACTCCCTGGGTTCCTGGACACAGGGCATATAGGTGTCTGCTTTCCTCCTCCACCAACTCAGAATGGCTACACATGAAGAGGCAGAGATGGCTGGGCAAGTAATCTGCAGCCACGTGATAGGCCCTACATTGTCAAAATTTTCTTTACAGGCAGCTGGGCCACAGCCAAATACTACACAGCTTCTGCCAAGGTTCCAATAACTGTGGAGAGCACCTCCCTGATTGCTATTAGAATACTGCAGTAGTGAAGTGGCACTTCATTCTTGTGCCTTTGATCCCTCCAGCCATTCACCTGTGTTACCAGGGCTACACTGGACTTCACTGAGAGGGACACTATTCATAAGCATAAGTCAGGTAATTGTTTGTGTTCTGACCTGTTCTGAAATGGTGATTCTCAGCCAGAGTGTAAGGTCAGAAGTATCATGCACAATAAAACAGTTCAAATGTGCTATATATGCAGACAGTTCAACAATAAATAGCACATACCACAAGCAGGACCATGGGCAGAGCAGGCTTGCTGATACTTGTGATGCTCCTGCACCATCAAAGATGTCAGCAGGGCAGGATGTGCTGGTTCATAGAAGGCCAAGTAGTAACAGACAGTTTGATAACACAGGCAGGTCAGGCAGAAGCATAGTCAAGACAAGATCAGAGACTGTATGGTACACAATAACAGCGAGGAGAGAGCAGGGTCAAAACAAACTGGGTCATAAACAGTAATTCACTGAGCAGATACTCTGGGTCAAGCAGGAGCACACAGGATAGTGGGCTCCATTCACAAAGCGGTATTGAGGACCTTAAGAAATGCGGTAAAATATCACTTAGCATCTTTTCAAAAAGTTTTGTCACTCTAAAAAAAAAAAAAAAAAAAAAAAAAACCACTACTAAAATACCACATGCGGTATTGGCCTGTGTTTTGTGGTATTGTCTGTTCATAATGTAATTACTGAGCATTTTGCAGTAAAACAGTAAAGTGAATCTGCTATCACAAGCACTGTTGCTGTGTACAACAGGTGCTTTAACCACTTCAGCCCCAGAAGGATTTGCCCCCTTCCTGACCAGGCCATTTTTTGCGATACAACACTGCGTTGCTTTAACTGACAATTGTGTGGTTGAGCGATGTTGTATCCAAACAAAATTTATGTCCTTTTTCCCCCACAAATAGAGCTTTCTTTTTGTGGTATTTGATCACCTCTGCGGTTTTTATTTTTTGTGCTATAAACAAAAAAGAGTGACAATTTTGAAAAAACACAATATTTTGTACTTTTTGCCATAATAAATATCCAAAAAAAAACAACAAATTTCTTCATCAGATTAGGCCGATATGTATTCTTCTACATATTTTTGGTAAAAAAAATTTCAATAAGCGTATATTGATTGGTTTGCACAAAAGTTATAGCGTCTACAAAATAGGGGATAGATTTATGGCATTTTTATTTATTTATTTATTTATTTATTTTACTGGTAATGGCGGTGATCTGAGATTTTTATCGAGACTGCAACATTGCGATGGACACATTGGACACTTTTGACACTTTTTTGGGACCAGTGACATTTATACAGCGATCAGAGCTAAAAATAGCCACTGTATAAATGTCACTGGCAGGTAAGGGGTTAACACTAAGGGGCAATCAAGGGGTTAAATGTGTTCCCTATGTGTGTTTCTAACTGTGGGGGGCATGTGGCTGACTAGAGGAGGAGAGATATCATTGTTACTACTTAGTAGGAACACACGATTTCTCTCCTTTCCCCTGACAGAATCAGGATTTGTGTGTTTACACAAACAGATCCCGGTTCTCGCTCTGTCATGAGCGATTGCGGATGTCCGGCGGTCATCGTGTCCGCCGGGCACGCGCATTGGCTCTGGGGACACGCATCTCCAGAAAAAGCAAGGTGAGTATTAGGTATCAAGTAGATTTGGTCTAAAGTTATAAAGCAGAGGTATAGGACTTTCATTTTATATTTTAAACCTTGGCAAAAAAAAAAAAAAAATATCTTATTATGAATTTAAGCCAGCACAGAAATAATTCTAGGCCAATATTACAGTAGATGGTGAGTGCCAGAGTCTCAACAAATATACTGTGTGTTGATAATATGGATCCCTCAATATAAATCTATAACAATAAACATATATGATACTAACAGAATCAAATTTGCTGTATCCCTTTGGGTACTTCATGTAAGTCAAATGAAATTGCTTACACTTGCCCTGACAGTAGGTGTCATCAACTGAAGCACCAACAAGTCAGTAAGGTACTCTTACCAACTGGCCATGCTGATATTCAGTACACAGGCATTTTCATCCATTATTACCATCAAAAAACAGCCCTGAAAAATTATATGTCTCTTGTCCTAAAGAACATGTATTTGCATTGTGTGGCTGCAAAGATGTATCATGAGTTCGGGATTGGAGAGATGCAATAAAAAGTGAAAACAGTATTTTCCAAAACAGAAGACAATTGTTTATGATACACAGTGCTTTGACAAACTAAATGTTTACTTTAAATTCTGGGGCAGTGGTAGGGAGACATTTGTCTATCCAGCCAGTCATATGTTAGGCCAGTAGCCTTGCATAGAGATACTGAAGGATTCATACAATCAGAGCAGGCCCTATACTCAATAACATGCCAGACTACATGTAATTCAGTATGTAGGCAGGTAGTGAATACTGTTGCCTCAAGGGATCCTAGAGAAAGAGGCAGGAGGAAGCAGAGGGAAGATGCACCCCCACAGTCAGAGAAGGATGCACTGTCTGGTTCCATTGCCAGAGTCTAGATGGCCCATAGGGTAAATTCCAATGATGGACTCGGGACTAAGGATTTTATGGAATGTCTGCACTTTATCTTGGACTGTCCACTGTTTTTTAAGTAAAGCTTTGGCTTTTACTGGTCTGGAGCTACTAAAGAGGTGCAATGTAAATAACCAGCACATATAGTCTACAGCTTGATTCACTAAAACACATTGGAGTATGAAGACATTCGTATAGTTAATACAGTGTAATGATACAAGATGTTACAAAGGGTAACAAAGTTGTCTCTAGTAGGGATGAGCTCGATGTTTGGGTCGAACATAAGTTCGACTCGAACATCGGGTGTTCGCCCGTTCGCAAAACAGCGACCGTTATGGGTCATTCATGGGAAATTCGAGTGCCACAGAACGCTCCCATAATGCACTGCGAGATCGCAGTGCATTGCTGTATGATGATTGGCCAAAGCATACACCTGACCTGCATGCTTTGGCCAATAACAGCACGTTCTGCTAAAAGAGCCATAATTGGCCAAAGGCAGGGTGCCTTTGGCCAATCATGGCTCAGGGGGACTAAGTACACGCCCCACACTATATAAGGCTGCTTACACGTTGGTCGTGTGTAGTGTTGTTGCCGTGGACAGAGAGATAGCTTGAGTTAGAATAAGCATACAGGTTATTCAGTTAGTGGCAGTGTATTTGAGATATATATATACACACACATACACACACACACACACACACACACACACACACACACACAGTGGGGATGGAAAGTATTCAGACCCCCTTAAAATGTTTCACTCTTATATTGCAGCCGTTTGCTAAAATCATTTAAGTTCATTTTTTTCCTCATTAATGTACACACAGCACCCCATATTGACAGAAAAAACACAGAATTGTTGACATTTTTGCAGATTTATTTATTAAAAATTATTATTAATTATTAAAAATTAAAATTAATTATTTATTAAAAAAAGAAAAACTGAAATATCACATGGTCCTAAGTATTCAGACTCTTTGCTGTGACACTCATATTTAACTCAGGTGCTGTCCATTTCTTCTGATCATCCTTGAGATGGTTCTACACCTTCATTTGAATCCAGCTGTGTTTGATTCTACTGATTGGACTTGATTAGGAAAGCCACACACCTGTCAATATAAGATCTTACAGCTCACAGTGCATGTCAGAGCAAATGAGAATCGTGAGGTCAAAGGAACTGCCTGAAGAGCTCAGAGACAGAATTGTGGCAAGGCACAGATCTGGCCAAGGTTACAAAAATTTTTTTGCTGCACTTAAGGCTCCTAAGAGCACAGTGGCCTCCATAACCCTTAAATGGAAGATGTTTGGGATGACCAGAACCCTTCCTAGAGCTGGCCGTCCGGCCAAACTGAGATATTGGGGTAGAAGAGGCTTGGTGAGAGAGGTAAAGAAGAACCCAAAAATCACTGTGGCTGAGCTACAGAGATGCAGTCGGGAGATGGGAGAAAGTTGTAGAAAGTCAAACATCACTGCAGCCCTCCACCAGTCGGGGCTTTATGGGAGAGTGGCCCGACGGAAGCCTCTCCTCAGTGCAAGACACATGAAAGCCCGCATGGAGTTTGCTAAAACACCTGAAGGACTCTAAGATGGTAAGAAATAAGATTCTCTGGTCTGATGAAACCAAGATAGAACTTTTTGGCCTTAATTGTAAGCGGTGTTTAGAGAAAACCAGGCATGGCTCATCACCTGTCCAATACAGTCCCAACAGTGAAGCATGGTGGTGGCAGCATCATGCTGTAGGGGTGTTTTTCAGCTGCAGGGACAGGAAGATTGGTTGCAATCGAGGGAAAGATGAAGTACAGGGATATCCTGGACCAAAACCTTCTCCAGAGTGCTCAGGACCTCAGACTGGTCCAAAGGTTTACCTTCCAACAAGACGATGACCCTAAGCACACAGCTAAAATAACAAAGGCGTGGTTTCACAAAAACTCAGTGACTGTTCTTGAATAGCCCAGCCACAGCCCTGACTTAAACCCAATTGAGCATCTCTGGAGAAACCTAAAAATGGCTGTCCACCAACGTTTACCATCCAACCTGACAGAACTGGAGAAGATCTACAAGGAGGAATGGCAGAGGATCCCCAAATCCAGGTGTGAAAAACTTGTTGCATCTTTCCCAAAAAGACTCATGGCTGTAATAGATCAAAAGGGTGCTTCTACTAAATACTGAGCAAAGGGTCTGAATACTTAGGACCATGTGATATTTCAGTTTTTCTTTTTTTAATAAATCTGCAAAAATGTCAACAATTCTGTGTTTTTCTGTCAATATGGGGTGCTGTATGTACATTAATGAGGGAAAAAAATGAACTTAAATGATTTTAGCAAATACCTGCAATATAACAAAGAGTGAAAAATTTAAGGGGGTCTGAATACTTTCCGTCCCCACTGTATACTCTGCATCCAGTGTAGCCTATATCTACAGTGCATTTGGTGGTATACTATTTCTAATACACTTCAGGCAGTGTATTAATATATATATATACACAGTCTTGTATATCTATATATATATCTATAGATATATATAGATATATCTATAGATATATCTATATATATCTATAGATATATATCTATAGATATATATATACTCTGCATCCAGTGTAGCCTATATCTACAGTGCATTCAGTAGTGTACTATTTCTAATACACTTCAGGCGGTGTACACAGCATCTAATACAGTGTGCACAGTTTCTACTACACTTCTGGTGGTATATACAATACAGTGCAGCCGTAATACAGTTTCTAATACAGTGCAGACGGCATACATAGTATCTAATACAGTGTGTCCATTTTCACTACTCTTCTGGTGGTGTACATAGTATACAATACAGTGCAGCAGTTGTACAGTTTCTAATACAGTGCAGATGGTATACACAGTATCTAATACAGTGTTTACAGTTTCTTCTACTTTTCTGGTGGTGTACACAGTATCTGTCAGGGGATGTTATACACAAAATCCAATGCAGGTGATCAGATCGCTGGGCTACTCCAAGGAATCAGGGACAAACGAGTAAATAAAAAAAAAAAAAGAAAGTATGTTTATTATTAATGATAAAGACACATGTGTAATCAAGACAGCAAACCAAAAACAAATAAATAGTGAGAACACAGCAAACCCACCTAACTATCTAACTAATATAATACACGAGCAAGGAAACAAACATGAAATAAAAATAAGGCAGGGGCAAAAGCAACAAGGGAACAAAAGCCAGGAATAATGAAGCAGACCAAGGAGAAGGGAACAGGAAACAGGACTCAAGGACAGGATACACAAACGGGGTCCAGGAACAAACAGGAACAAGAGCAGGTACTGGCAGGGACAAAGGCTAGCAGCGGAATTCTGAAGCACTGAAGCCTAGTTTAGGGCGGGTCTATATAGTCCAGCAGACCCATGATAGGTGTGCTTGATGGCAAGTCTGAAGTCCAGGCAGGGAGACACCCGCTGGTGGCCACTGGAATAAAACCCTTTTGGTGCTGAATGTAATAGTGCCACCAGCAGGTGAAACCGGAGATGACACCGTTCCTGACAGTTCCCCCTCCTAAAGGAGTGGCCTCCGGACGCTCCATTCAGCCCTGGGTATGATAGTCCGAGTGGGTGCAAACATATCCTAAAATGTTTCCCTACTGAGTCTGCAGACTTCTTCGCACTTCCAAGGCCAGAGTCTTTTAGTTCACTGGGGGAATGTGCCAACAGAGTCTGAAAATAGGACATGCACCCCACCACCCAGGTCAGGAAGTTTGGATCCGGAGATGAAAATTAGCAGGGTAACCGGCAAGAAACCATCGGAGGCAGACCACACAGGAGCATTACATTCAGGCCGACAGACAGGATTGACACAGCGGCAAGATGGGCATCAGTCAGGAAGAGTTTTAGCAGGCACCATGTCAGGCTGAACAGCAGGCATCGGAACATCAGGCTGGGCAGCATACAGGATCACATCAGGCTGGAAGAGATCAGCTAGTGGGGAGGCAGGATTGGATACTGGCATGATGGTATGGGTTGGGAAAAACTTCCGCTTCTTTTTGGTTTTAGCCACTGGGGATTTATAAGTGGGTACAGGGCTGTAGGTAGTAAATGCAGCTGGTAGAAGCAAAGAGTGAAAGGATGGCAAAACACAGGGAGCAGGTTTTGAAGGGAGATTTAATGGAGCTGATGGAGGCAGCTGAGAAGAAGCAAGGGGGTTAAAGGCAGGGTAGGTGCAACAGGAGGAAACAGGGTACTGGTATTTCATTGGTAGAAAGGTATATTGGGAGCTAACAGAGGCTAAGTGCAACAGACTTGACTAGGCCTGTATTAATGATTGCACTGAATCAGGTTTGCACTTAGCTTGTCTGACCAGAGACTGCACTGATTCAATGCATTTTGCAAGCACCTGCTGACGACAAGCCGAATATTGTTCAAAAAAAATGCTGAGTCATCCTCCAACAGCCAAACTAAAGATTCTACCCGAGCTGCACTAAAAGGGCTTGTATAGTCATCACCTCCCCCAGCGACATCAGACAGGGCCAACTCAGTACAGATCTTAATTAATGGTTGCACATCTTCAAACAAAAAACTGCCTTGATCAATAAAAACATAAGCTAGGCAGATGCATTCTAACAATTGTTCCCTAGTGTATTCAGCCAATGTCTGATAACAAATGTCTCTGTCATCAGTTGTCAGGAGCGATAGATACAAAATACTTTTGAAGTCCATCTTTCAACAATAGCTGGGGCTCAGGCCCCAATTCCCAGGTGCAACCGATCTGATTGTATGTCTTCAGAATTCTGTCAGGGGATGTTATACACAACATCCAATACAGGTGATCAGATCGCTAGGCTGTACCAAGGAATCAGGGACAAACGAGTAAATGAAAAAAAAAGGTATGTTTATTATTAATGATAAAGACACACGTGTAATCAAGACAGCAAACCAAAAAAGAAGTAAATAGTGAGAACACAGCAAACCCCCAAACCCACCTAACTATCTATGTAACTAATATAATACACGAGCAAGGAAATAAAACATGAAATAAAAATAAGGCAGGGGCAAAAGCGACAAGGGAACAGAAACCATGAATATTGAAGCAGACCAAGGAGCAGGAAACAGGACTCAAGGACAGGATACACAAACGGGGTCCAGGAACAAACAGGAACAAACAGGAACAAACAGGAACAAACAGGAACAAACAGGAACAAGAGCAGATACTGGCAGGGACAAAGGCTAGCAGAGGAATACTGAAGCCTAGTTTAGGGCGGGTCTATATAGTCCAGCAGACCCATGACAGGTGTGCTTGATGGCAAGTCTGAAGTCCAGGCAGGGAGACACCCGCTGGTGGCCACTGGAATTAAACCCTTTTGGTGCTGAATGTAATAGTGCCACCAGCAGGTGAAACCGGAGATGACACCGTTTCTGACAGTATCTAATACAACGTGTACAGTTTCCAATACACTTCAGGCGGTGTACACAGTATCTAATACAGTGTGTACAGTTTCTAATACACTTCAGGCAGTGTATTAATATACTGTATATATATATATATATATATATATATATATATATACACAGTCTAATATATATACATTTTTGTAAATATTTTAATATATTTTTTCATGTGACAACACTGAAGAAATTACACTTTGCTACAATGTAAAGTAGTGAGTGTACAGCTTGTATAACAGTGTAAATTTGCTGTTCCCTCAAAATAACTCAACACACAGCCATTAATGTCTAAACCACTGGCAACAAAAGTGAGTACACCCCTGGGTGAAAATGTCCAAATTGGGCCCAAAGTGTCAATATTTTGTGTGGCCACCATTATTTTCCAGCACTGCCTTAACCCTCTTGGGCATGGAGTTCACCAGAGCTTCACAGGTTACCACTGGAGTCTTCCACTCCTCCATGACGACATCATGGAGCTGGTGGATGTTAGAGACCTTGCGCTCCTCCACCTTCCATTTGAGGATGCCTCACAGATGCTCAATAGTGTTAAGATCTGGAGACATGCTTGGCCAGTCCATCACCTTTACCCTCAGCTTCTTTAGCAAGGCAGTGGTCATTTTGGAGGTGTATTTGGGGTACATGTTGGAATATTGCCTTGCGGCCCAGTCTTCGAAGGGAGAGGATCATGCTCTGCTTCAGTATGTCACAGTACATGTTGCCAGTGGCGGCTGGTGAAGTTTTAGGATGGGGTGGCGCCAGACCCCGCCCTTCCTTTTTGACCCCTCCCACTTGGCGAAAATGGGCTTGGTTTCAGTTGAATTATGGGCGTGGCTTAAATTGTGTGGCCCTAAGGGGGTGTGGTTAGCATCTGAGATGAGCGCGGGATGGAGGGAGAGGGAGGGAGAGAGGGAGGGACAGCAGGCCCAGATCCTACACAACAATAGAAATATGTGTATTCTAGAAAGTTTAACAATTAGCAGAAATAATTTAACTAACCATAATGCAGAATCAGTGGGAGCCCTGAGTGTGTCACCTGCCACATCGCCTGCCACCAGATGCCATCAGGTGTCCCCAGCTGAGTCCGCCTGTACATCAGGTGTCCCCAGCGGAATCCGTCCTTACATCAGGTGTCCCCAGTGGAGTCCGTCCTTACATCAGGTGCCCCAAACGGAGTCCGTCCTTACATCAGGTGCCCCCAGCAGAGTCCATCCTTACATCAGGTGCCCCCAGCGGAGTCCGTCCTTACATCAGATGCCCCCAGCAGAGTCCGTCCTTACATCAGGTGCCCCCAGCAGAGTCCCTCCTTACATCAGTATCTCCAGTGAAATCCGTCCTTACATCAGGTGCCCCCAGCAGAGTCCCTCCTTACATAAGGTTCCCCCAGCAGAGTCCTTCCTTACATCAGGTGCCCCCAGCAGAGTCCCTCCTTACATCAGGTGCCCCCAGCAGAGTCCCTCCTTACATCAGGTTCCCCCCAGCAGAGTCCCTCCTTACATCAGGTGCCCCCAGCAGAGTCCCTCCTTACATCAGTATCTCCAGCAGAGTCCCTCCTTACATCTGTGCCCCCATGAACAGAGTCCCTCCTTACATCTGTGTCCCCATCAACAGAGTCCCTCCTTACATCTGTGTCCCCAGCGGAGTCCCTCCTTACATCAGTGTCCCTAGCAGAGCCCCTCCTTACATCTGTGCCTCCATCCGCAGAGTCCCTCCTTACATCTGTGTCCCCAGCGGAGTCCCTTCTTACATCAGTGTCCCCAGCAGAGCTCCTCCTTACATCAGTGTCCCCATCAGCTGAGCCCCTCCTTACATCTGTGTCCCCAGCAGATTCCCTCCTTACATCAGTGTCCCCAGCAGAGCACCTCATTACGTCTGTGTCCCCAGCTGAGCCCTTCCTTACATCTGTGTCCCCAGCGGAGCCCCTCCTTACATCAGTGTCACCAGCAGTGGAGCCTCTCCTTACATCAGTGTCCCCAGCGGAGCCTCTGCTTACATCTGTGTCCCCAGCAGAGCCCCTCCTCACATCTGTGTCCCCAGTGGAGCCCTTCCTTAAATCTGTGTCCCCAGCGGAGCCCCTCCTTACATCAGTGTCCCCAGTAGAGCCCCTCCTTACATCAGTGTCCCCAGTGGAGTCCCTCCTTACATCTGTATCCCCAGCGGAGCCCCTCCTTACATCTGTGTCCCCAGCAACACAGCCCTCCTTCATATCGCGTATGTCTCTCTCTCTCCCCTTCAGCTAGTTCCTGTCTTTCTCTGTGTGTTCAGTGGAGAGGGGAGGGGCCTCCCCTCTCCACTGAACACAAGGGGATTAGGTGGTGGCCATCTTTTTGTAGCCCGCCGGGCACCGGAAGTGACTTTGTTCTCTCACTGAGAACAAAGCACCCGACCGGGCGCTGGGCGGATGCTGCTCGCTGCAAAGCAGCTCCAAATGAAGCGCCGTGTCTGCAATCTCCTGAGACGTAGACGTGGCATAGGCGTGGCGCTTCCCATAGTGCACTGTGTCCAGCGCTCGAACACAGTGCACTTAAGGATTTTTTTTTTAAAGGGCCATGTTTAAAAAACATTTTTTTTGTGACTGCCTGGGGGGGTAGCGCCCCCTATGGACGGGCCTCCACTGCATGTTGCCATTCATGGTTCCCTCAATGAACTGTAGCTCCCCAGTGCCAGCAGCACTCATGCAGCCCCAGACCATGACACTCCTGCCATCATACTTGACTGTAGGCAAGACACACTTGTTTTTGTTCTCCTCACCTGGTTGCCGCCACACACACTTGACACCATCTGAACCAAATAAGTTTATCTTGGTCTCATCAGACCACTGGACATGGTTCCAGTAATCCATATCGTTAGTCTGCTTGTCTTCAGCAAACTGTTAGCTTTCTTGTGCATCATTTTTAGAAGAGGCTTCCTTCTGGAATGACAGCCATGCAGACCAATTTGGTGCGGCGTATGTTCTGAGCACTGACAGGCTGACCCCACACCCCTTCGACCTCTGCAGCAATGCTGGCAGCACTCATATTTTTCCCCAAGACTACCTCTGGATTAGGGATGAGCCGAACATCCCTTGGTTCGGTTCGCACCAAAACCTGCGAACGGACCGAAAATTTGCAAGAACATTAGAACCCCATTGAAGTCTATGGGACTTGAACATTCAAAATCAAAAGTGCTCATTTTAAAGGCTAATTTGCATGGTATTGTCCTAAAAAGGGTTTGGGGACCCGGGTCCTGCCCCAGGGGACATGTATCAATGCACAATAAGTTTTAAAAACGGACGTTTTTTCGGGAGCAGTGATTTTAATGATGCTTAAAGTGAAAAAAAAGTGAATTATTCCTTTAAATATCGTACCTGGGGGGTGTCTATAGTATGTCTGTAAAGTGGCGTGTGTTTCCAGCGATTAGAACAGTCCCTGCACAAAATTACATTTTTAAAGGAATAAAAGTCATTTAAAACTGCTTATGGCTTTAATGTAATGTCGGGTCCCAGCAATATGGATGAACATCAGTGAGACAAACGGCATGGGTAACCCCCCCGGTCCATTACCAGACCCTTTGGGTCTTGTATGAATATTAAGGGGAACCCCTCACCCAAATTAAAAAAAGGAAAGGCTTGGGGACCCAGGCCCAAAATACTCTGAACAGCAGTATACAGGCGGTGCAAACAAGACAGGGACTGTAGGTTTGTTATTAAGTAGAATCTGTTTGTAATTTTGAACTGGTACATTTTTAAAGTGTAGCTCCAGCCAAAAAATTTATTTTTAAGCTTTTTGGAAAACATAGGAAAGGGTTATCACTCCTGTGACATTTGTTTTGCTGTCTGTGCGCCTCTTCAGAAGATTTCACCTCACTTTCTGTCACAATGACAAATATTTTTAGAAAATTTGGGGTTTTTAGTGAAACAAGGATTGGTGATAAAAGATCACTGGAAAGGAGAAACGTTTTTCCCATATTAACTCTTATGCCCTGTACACACGGTCGGACTTTCAGAAGGAAAATGTGCGATCGGAGCTTGTTGTCGGAAATTCCGACCATGTGTGGGCTCCATCAGACATTTTCCATCGGATTTTCCGACACACAAAGTTTGAGAGCAGGCTATAAAATTTTCCGACAACAAAATCCGATTGCGTCAATTCCGACCGTGTGTAGACAATTCCAACGCACAAAGTGCCACGCATGCTCAGAAGAAATTCCGAGATGGAACAGCTCGGTCTGGTAAAATTAGTGTTCGGAATGGATAGAGCACTTTCGTCAGGCTGCAATGTTTAAAATAGTTTAATACAGCGCACTCTCTTCTTCTTTATAATGCTAGAAGAATGAAGTAGTTTTGCTGCTCATATTCACACAGACTTCTCACAAACTTCTTTCTTTATTATTTATCGTTATTCCCTCAATATATTTTGATTTGTCACATCTGACAATATATATATATATATATAATTTTTTTTTTGGTTTGTCTTTTTTTCAAGGCTGATTTTTTTTTGTTTGTAATTTTTTTTTACTCCAGAATATTTTTTTGTGTGTTTTGTGTGTCAAGTTACCACAACACCATTATTATCTTGTATTATTTAATCTCAAGGAGATTGCTTGGTGTTGGTGTCTCTTGTTAATTTCACATAGTATTTTTGAAATGTACCTGCCTCCTCACAAACAAACTGTCCTTTTTGAAGGAAAACACACATAGGCGAATATAATTGAAACAAAAATTCCTTTATTAAGGGCTCGGAACCAAACAAAGAGGGAAGCAACACTGGAGAGACAGCAGAAATTGGTGAAGCCTTTGGCCCCCAGGGCACACATCAATTATTTTACAACAAAATTGGTGGCCTGAGGAGTCCATATGTAAGGGAGTGCAGTCTGGTCCAGAAGTCCAAGAGATCCTGAACAGCAGCAGATGACATGTATGTTCCCAGGCTGTGGTCATACAAGAGGCTTCATATTTTACCAGACAAGACTGAACCCAGGTCATCAGTCTCTGGTCTTCCTTCCATGCTTCCTTCCATGCTGTGGCTCTGGAGGTGGAGTTGCGGCAGGAGGAGGAGGAGGAGAAGGATGGTCCAACTCACTCAGGTGGGTTTTGTGTGTGATTTCACCCCTCACCCCCTTAGTTAAGACTTTATAAAGAAGGTCCTCACACAGGAGGCGTTGGCACTCCTGCATGCCCTGCAGTTTGGTGGCAGCCATGCAGGCAAAGGCCTCTTCAGGAGTGGGGGTGGCTCTGAGGGACGCAGAAGCCTCCTGAATGAGCCTGAGCACTGGATCCTGCATGTGACTCCCCTTCCTGGGTCTTTTGTTTGGAAGGCGGAGGGGAGGAACCTGTGATTTGGTCAGGCTCCTACTGGGCCCAGCCTTCTCCTGGCTGCCACTTAGCCCCGCTTCCTCCTGGCTGCCACTTAGCCCCGCCTCCTCCTGTCTGCCACTTACCCCACCTCCTCCTGTGTGCCACATTCTACAGCCTCCTCCTGTGTGCCACATTCCACAGCCTCCTCCTCCTGGCTGAGGTCTTCCTGTGTATGAAAAAGACATAGTTTTAGTTTCTTCTTCATCAATCACACACAATTTTCATCTCATGACTGTTGCCAATTGAATGTTATCAAATATAACAGACTATCATTCTGAGCCCAGCATTTTTCATTTTTGTCCCAATTATTTTTGCCCACTACTGTCTATTGATATGTAAAACACTTTCTTAAATCAGCAATTAGTGATCAATAATAACATCTAGTAAACATCATTTATTGCTTGCCCAGAAATCTGTAGAAGAATGCTATACCTGGCTCCAGCTGGGCTCCTCCACTTCTTCCTGGCTGGAAGTCCCAGGTTGGACATCGGAAGCCTCAGCTGGGGTGGAAGATAGGGTGGAAGGAAGAGTGGAAGGAAGGGTTGAGAGGGATTCCCTGACTTCAGTCTGGTCTGACAGAAATCGCAGTCTCTCATAGTACCACAGCCTGGGGACATAAACATCATCTGCCGCAGCTCCGGATCTCTGGGAATCCGTGACCTTCTTGCGCTCCCTAAGATTAGTGCTCTTCAGGCCACCAATTTTGGCTTTTAAATAGGGGATGGTTGCTGTGGGGACCACCAGCTTCACCAACTCCAGCAGTTTCTCCAGCGCTGCCTGCCTCTTTTGTTTATGATTATAATGAGGATGTTTCACCTGCCACAGACAAGGCAGCTCCCTGTATTTGTCTATGAACGGGGGAGGAAGTTGTGGTCATTGAAGCCATCCATTTTATCTGCAAGACACAACACAAGAACCCTAGAAACCCTAATGTCAGGCTAAAGTCTCCTAATATTGTCCCAATATAGGCCTCAATCTATAAGCAGTATAGGCCCAATTTTAAATCTTACCTTCGTTATCACGATCGGCACCTCTGATACTCCTTCCTCCGCTCACAGATCGCAAGTAAGACGCACGCGTGTTATGCTTTATATACACTGCACATGCGGGAAACTCCGCCCGCCCCCGACGTTCTTTCTAGTCTATTCCCCGCCCCTTCTCATTCAGCGCAGTGGGGAAGAGCACATGGCGGAGACACAACAGGTGTCAGATAATTACACCAACGAAGAGGAGGAGGAGGAAAGCTCGGAGCCTGAAACGTCCCAATCCCAGGAGAGACGATTTAAGGCGTCAAATATGTCCTTTGGGGAGATGTTGGAAATGGTGGACATCCTGAAGAAGTCTGACTATGACGGGAAGTATGGACCTTACCCCAACCCCAATGTCAGAAAGGCCAAGATCATGGCAAAAGTAGTCAAGAGTCTGCACCGGAATTTCGGGGTACAACGATCCAAGGTTTAGCTCAGGAAGCGGTGGTCGGACCTGAAATTAAGGGAGCACGAGCAATACAGGGATCAGGAGAGTGCTGCAAAAAAGTAAGTAGTTGTCCTGTGTTCCTATTCTTTCTTTTTATTATTATTATTCTTTTTATTCTATCATCAATAGTATGTAAACTCTTGGAAGGGATGATAAGGGACTGTATACAAGATTTTAGTAATAAGAATGATATCATTAGCAGTAATCAGCATGGATTCATGAAGAATCGTTCTTGCCAAACCAATCTATTAACCTTCTATGAGGAGGTGAGTTGCCATCTAGATAAAGGAAGGCCCGTAGACGCATTTGACACAGTTCCCCATAAACGTTTACTGTACAAAATAAGGTCCGTTGGCATGGACCATAGGGTGAGTACATGGATTGAAAACTGGCTACAAGGGCGAGTTCAGAGGGTGGTGATAAATGGGGAGTACTCAGAATGGTCAGGGGTGGGTAGTGGGGTTCCCCAGGGTTCTGTGCTGGGACCAGTCCTTTTTAATTTGTTTATAAATGACCTGGAGGATGGGATAAACAGTTCAATCTCTGTATTTGCAGACGATACTAAGCTAAGCAGGGCAATAACCTCTCTGCAGGATGTGGAAACCTTGCAAAAAGACCTAAACAAATTAATGGGGTGGGCGACTACATGGCAAATGAGGTTCAATGTAGAAAAATGTAAAATAATGCATTTGGGTGGCAAAAATATGAATGCAATCTATACACTGGGGGGAGAACCTCTGGGGAAATCTAGGATGGAAAAGGACCTGGGGGTCCTAGTAGATGATAGGCTCAGCAATGGCATGCAATGCCAAGCTGCTGCTAATAAAGCAAACAGAATATTGGCATGCATTAAAAGGGGGATCAACTCCAGAGATAAAACGATAATTCTCCCGCTCTACAAGGCTCTGGTCCGGCCGCACCTGGAGTATGCTGTCCACTTCTGGGCACCAGTCCTCAGGAAGGATGTACTGGAAATGGAGCGAGTAGAAAGAAGGGCAACAAAGCTAATAAAGGGTCTGGAGGATCTTAGTTATGAGTAGGGATGAGCTTCGTGTTCGAGTCGAACCCATGTTCGACTCGAACATCGGCTGTTCGATCGTTCGCCGAATTGCGAACGTTATGGGCCGTTCGCGCTAAATTCGTGTGGCGCGTCACGGCCCATAATTCACTGCGGCATCGCAGTGCATTGCTGGCTGATGATTGGCCAAGCATGCACTATGACCCGCATGCTTGGCCAATCACAGCGCCGTCAGTAGAGAGAGCTGTAATTGGCCAAAGCCAGGGTGGCTTTGGCCAATTATGGCTCAGGGGATTTAGTACACACCCCACACTATATAAGGCCGCCTGCACGGCGGCCCTGTGTAGTGTGTGTTCCGGTGTGCTGAGAGATAGAGAGAGAGAGAGAGACAGTGTCATTTGATTTGAGTTAGATAGATTAGGCAGAACAGTCAGTCAGTTAGCTGCACTTACAGTGTATTGTGTATATATATGCATCCCAGGTGTTGCATATATATATATACACTGTATTCAGTTTAGCTAGATCCGTTCCTGTTATCTTCTATCTAGACTATTTACATTTAATGCAGTGCGTCCTGCTCACAGTGTTCAGCTAGATCCGTTCCTGCTATTTACATTTAGTGCAGTGCGTCCTGCTCACAGTGTTCAGCTAGATCCGTTCCTGCTATTTACATTTAGTGCAGTGCGTCCTGCTCACAGTGTTCAGCTAGATCCGTTCCTGCTATTTACATTTAGTGCAGTGCGTCCTGCTCACAGTGTTCAGCTAGATCCGTTCCTGTTATCTTCTAGACTATTTACATTTAGTGCAGTGCGTCCTGCTCACAGTGTTCAGCTAGATCCGTTCCTGTTATTTTCTAGACTATTTACATTTAGTGCAGTGCGTCCTGCTCACAGTGTTCAGCTAGATCCGTTCCTGTTATCTTCTAGACTATTTACATTTAGTGCAGTGCGTCCTGCTCACAGTGTTCAGCTAGATCCGTTCCTGTTAAATTCCTACTGACAGGCAGGCTTGTCTGGTTACAGTATATAAAGCTACCTGAAGAAAATTACAGGTGTTCTATTTGATCCTATTAGTACCACGGTCAGGCAGCTAGACTATTTACATTTAGTACAGTGCGTCCTGCTCACAGTGTTCAGCTAGATCCGTTCCTGTTATCTTCCTACTGACAGGCAGGCTTGTCTGGTTACAGTATATAAAGCTACCTGAAGAAAATTACAGGTGTTCTATTTGATCCTATTAGTACCACGGTCAGGCAGCTAGACTATTTACATTTAGTACAGTGCGTCCTGCTCACAGTGTACAGCTAGATCCGTTCCTGTTATCTTCCTACTGACAGGCAGGCTTGTCTGGTTACAGTATATAAAGCTACCTGAAGAAAATTACAGGTGTTCTATTTGATCCTATTAGTACCACGGTCAGGCAGCTAGACTATTTACATTTAGTACAGTGCGTCCTGCTCACAGTGTTCAGCTAGATCCGTTCCTGTTATCTTCCTACTGACAGGCAGGCTTGTCTGGTTACAGTATATAAAGCTACCTGAAGAAAATTACAGGTGTTCTATTTGATCCTATTAGTACCACGGTCAGGCAGCTAGACTATTTACATTTAGTACAGTGCGTCCTGCTCACAGTGTACAGCTAGATCCGTTCCTGTTATCTTCCTACTGACAGGCAGGCTTGTCTGGTTACAGTATATAAAGCTACCTGAAGAAAATTACAGGTGTTCTATTTGATCCTATTAGTACCACGGTCAGGCAGCTAGACTATTTACATTTAGTACAGTGCGTCCTGCTCACAGTGTTCAGCTAGATCCGTTCCTGTTATCTTCCTACTGACAGGCAGGCTTGTCTGGTTACAGTATATAAAGCTACTTGAAGAAAATTACAGGTGTTCTATCCCAGCTTAGTGCAGCTACAGGCCATTAGTATGTCTGGAAGGCCAAGAAGGAGAGGCAGACAGTCACAAGCCAATAAGAGAGGGCAAGCAGGCTCTGTGTCTAGTGCTGGTCGTGGAGACGGTGCATCCTCATCAGCACGTGGCCATGGGACACGCTTGGCCTTTTTTTCGGCAGCTGGCCGTGTTGAGCCGCAACATGCGGAAGACTTGGTCGAGTGGATGACCAAGCCGTCCTCATCCTCCTCATCCTCTCTCACCCATGCCCAGGGTGCTTTGTCTGGCAAAGCAGCGGCCTCTTCCCTCAGCTCAATGTCATCAGTGACTCCTTCCCTAGCTCCACCATGTCCTCATGAGGATTCCCTCGAACTGTTTGACCACAGTGTTGGGTACATGCTCCAGGAGGATGCCCAGCGTTTGGAAGGCTCTGATGACGATACTGAGCTCGATGAAGGCAGTAACATGAGCGCGGACAGAGGGGGTGCCCAAGAAGGACAGCAATCTGGCAGTCATGCTCCCCCTGCTGCAGCATACTGCCAGGTTTGCTCCAGTGATGAGGAGGGAGGGGATGATGAGGTCACTGACTCAACGTGGGTGCCTGATAGGAGAGAGGAGGAGGAGGAGGAGGAGGAGGAGGAGGAGGAGGCGGCAGCACATCACCAACGAGGCAGGATGCCCTCCAGGGGCCAGCCTAAGGGCAGCACATTGACTGCATCACACCCCAAAGCTCCACATGTGCAGGGCGCTGCAGTCTCTGCGCGTTATTCAAAAAGTTCTTTGGTGTGGGCCTTTTTTGAGACGAGTGCATCAGATCGCACCGCTGCTATTTGCAACATATGTCTCAAGCGTATCTCGCGTGGCCAAAACATCTCCCGCTTGGGTACCACATGCTTGACCAGACATATGTTGACCTGCCATGCAGTTCGTTGGCAAGCGTATCTAAAAGACCCACACCAAAGAACAAAGAGGATCTCTCCTTGCTCCTCATCAGCTGAGATTTCCAACCCCACTAGACCTTCAGTCCTCTCTGAGACCTGCAGTGAGAGGAATGAAGGTGTAGAATTAGGTGTGTCACAGCCAAGTACTTGTGGGCAATCTGCTTTTGGTACACCGACGTCAGATTGTACCAGGCAAATTTCCCTGCCCCAGCTGCTGCACCGCCGAAAGAAGTTTGCTCCCAGCCATCCACATGCCCAGCGGTTGAATGCTAGCTTGGCAAAATTGCTAGCACTTCAACTGCTGCCTTTTCAGTTGGTAGACTCTGCCCCCTTCCGTGAGTTTGTGGAATGTGCGGTTCCTCAGTGGCAGGTACCCAAACGCCACTTTTTCTCACGGAAGGCGATTCCGGCTCTCTACCGGCATGTGGAAGGCAATGTCCATGCCTCGCTGGACAGGGCGGTCAGCGGTAAGGTGCATATTACCGCTGACTCATGGTCCAGCAGGCATGGACAGGGACGTTACCTAAGTTTCACGGCGCATTGGGTGACTCTGCTGGCAGCTGGGAAGGATGCAGGACAAGGTGCAGTAGTGTTGGAGGTTGTTCCGCCACCACGCCTCCAAAATGCTGATTGTGACACACCTCTCTCCTCCACCCCCTCCTCTTCTTCTTCCTCCATGGCCTCTTCCTCGGAACCAGCGGTGCTCCGTAGGCGTTCAAGGGGCTACGCAAGTACGCAGGCCAAAAGATGCCATGCGGTGCTTGAGCTGGTGTGCTTGGGGGACAGGAGCCACACTGGGGCAGAGGTTCTGTCAGCTCTGCAGGGGCAGGTTCAGAGGTGGTTGACGCCACGCCAACTTAAGGCAGGAATGGTGGTTTGCGACAATGGCACCAACCTCCTCTCTGCCCTCCGACAGGGACAAATGACCCATGTGCCCTGTTTGGCTCACGTCCTTAACTTGGTGGTGCAGCGGTTCTTGGGCAGGTACCCGGGCTTACAGGATGTCCTGAGGCAGGCCAGGAAAGTCTGTGTGCATTTCCGCCGGTCATATAATGCCAGTGCTCGGCTGACGGACCTCCAAAAGGAGTTTAACCTGCCCAAGAACCGCCTAATCTGTGACATGCCCACCAGGTGGAACTCAACGTTGGCCATGCTGCAGCGGCTGCACACGCAGCAGAGGGCCATCAATGAGTACCTGTGCGACTATGGCACCAGGACAGGGTCAGGGGAGCTTGGTTTTTTTTCCCCACGCCAGTGGGCCATGATCAGGGATGCATGCACTGTCCTGTCACCATTCGAGGAGGCCACGAGGATGGTGAGCAGTGACAGTGCATGCATCAGTGACACTGTCCCCCTTGTCCACCTGTTGGAGCACACGCTGCGTGGAATAATGGACAGGGCACTTGAGGCAGAACAGAGGCAGGAAGAGGAGGACTTCCTTAGCTCTCAAGGCCCCCTTTATCCAGACAGTGTTCCTGCGTGCCCGCCGATCACACAGGAAGAGGACGAGGAGGAAGAGGAGGAGGAGGAAGATTGTGTCAGTATGGAGGTGGAGCCTGGCACTCAGCATCAGCAGCAGTCTTTAAGGGATCAGTCCCAAGAAACACATGGACTTGTACGTGGCTGGGAGGAGGTGGCTGCGGACCATGTCGTTCTTAGTGACCCAGAGGACTCCGGACCAAATGCCTCAGCAAACCTACGCTGCATGGCCTCCCTGATCCTGCAAAGCCTGCGTAAGGATCCTCGTATTCGTGGTATCAAGGAGAAGGACCAATACTGGCTGGCAACCCTCCTTGATCCACGTTACAAGGGTAAGGTTGCGGACCTTATCTTGCCATCGCAGAGGGAGCAGAGGATGAAACATCTTCGGGAGGCCTTGCAGAAAGGTCTGTGCAACGCGTTCCCAGAGACTGGGAGGTTACAAACTCCTGTTTCTGGACAACGTGTTGCTGAGGCTTCGGTCAGTCAAAGAAGGAGCGGTGGAGAAGGTGGCCGTCTGACCGATGCGTTCAGACAATTTTTTGGTCCGCAGCCCCAAGGTATGATCGGTTCCAGCAACCATCGCCAGCGTCTGTTTTACATGGTGCAGGAATACCTAGGGGCAAGATCAGACTTGGACACCTTTCCCACCGAAAATCCTCTGGGTTACTGGGTCTTGAGGATGGATCACTGGCCAGAGCTTGCACAGTATGCAATTGAGCTACTGGCCTGTCCTGCATCCAGCGTTCTTTCGGAACGCACATTCAGTGCTGCTGGAGGCGTGGTAACCGATCACAGGGTGCGTCTGTCCACCGACTCGGTCGATCGGCTGACCTTCATAAAAATGAATGAGTCTTGGATCACCACCAGCTACCAAGCACCTGATGCTGATGTAACCGAATAATTTTTTTTGAAATCTCAGATCCCTTCAAAGACTGCCTATGCTGATGCTGAGTGACTATCCCTGAGTAATTATCCTCTTCCTCCTCAATCATCACGCTGATAGCTTGTAAGAACATTTTTGGTTCTGGGCGCCACCACCAGTGCCTAAGGCACAATTTTTCAGCCCCTGTTTAACAGGGGCGTGTAATTACAATTTTTGATGTAATACTTTGCAGCAGGGCTCGTTCCTGCATTCCAACTAGAGTGTCTGTGAGGGGTTGCAGTGTTGTGGCACCAGCACCAGTGCCTAGGGCCCAATTTTTCTGCCCCTGTCTAACAGGGGCGTGTAATTACAATTTTTGATGCAATACTTTGCAGCAGGGCTCGTTCCTGCGTTCCAACTAGAGTGTCTGTGAGGGGTTGCAGTGTTGTGGCACCAGCACCAGTGCCTAAGGCCTAATTTTTCAGCTCCTGTTCAACAGGGGCATGTAATTACAATTCTTGATCTAATATTTCACAGCAGGGCCCTGTGAGGGCTTACAGTGTTGTGGCCACAGCAACACCTAAGGCCCAAATTTCTGCTGAGTATATAGGGCAGGACCCTACTTTCAAACATCTAACTTACAAACGACTCCTACTTGCAAACGGAAGGAGACAACAGGAAGTGAGATGAAATCTACCCCTAGGAAGGGAAATTCTCTCCTGTAAGAGTTAATATGGGAAAACAATTTCTCCTTTCCACTGATGCTTTCCAATCCTTGTTCCACAAAAAAACCCAAATTTTCAAAAAACATTTTTCATTGGGACAAAAAAGTGAGGTGAAATCTTCTGAAGAGGAGGAAAGACAGCAAAACAAATGTCACAGGGGTGATAACCCTTCCCTATGTTTTCCAAAAAGCTTAGAAAAGATTTTTTGGCTGGAGCTAAACACGTTAAAAATGTTCAAAATTACAAACAGATTCTACTTAACAACAAACCTACAGTCCCTGTCTTGTTTGCACCGCCTGTATACTGCTGTTCAGAGTATATAGGGCCTGGTGGCCCCACACCTTTCCTTATTTTAATTTGGGTGCGGGGTTCCCCTTAATATCCATACAAGACCCAAAGGGCCTGGTAATGGACTGGGGGGTACCCATGCCGTTTGTCTCACTGATTTTCATCCATATTGCCATGACCCGACATGACATTAAACCCGCAAGCAGTTTTAAATGAGATTTTTTCCTTTAAAAATGACATTTGGTGCAGGGACTGTTCTAAACATGGGAAACATGCGTCACTTTACAGGCATACTATAGACACCCCCCAGGTACGATATTTAAAGGAATATTTCACTTTTTTTTTTTTACTTTAAGCATCATTAAAATCACTGCTCCCGAAAAAACGGCCGTTTTTAAAAGTTTTTTTTGCATTGATACATGTCCCCTGGGGTAGGACCCGGGTCCCCAAACCCTTTTTAGGACAATACCATGCAAATTAGCCTTTAAAATGAGCACTTTTGATTTCGAACGTTCGAGTCCCATAGACGTCAATGGGGTTCTAACGTTCGTGCGAACTTTCGGTCCGTTCGCGGGTTCTGGTGCGAACCGAACCGGGGGGTGTTCGGCTCATCCCTAGTTATGAGGAAAGGTTGCAAGCACTGAACTTATTCTCTCTGGAGAAGAGACGCTTGAGAGGGGATATGATTTCAATTTACAAATACTGTACTGGTGACCCCACAATAGGGATAAAACTTTTTAGCAGAAGACAGTTTAATAAGACTCGTGGCCACTCATTACAATTAGAAGAAAAGAGGTTTAACCTTAAACCACGTAGAGGGTTCTTTACTGTAAGAGCGGCAAGGATGTGGAATTCCCTTCCACAGGCGGTGGTCTCAGCGGGGAGCATTGATAGCTTCAAGAAACTATTAGATAATCACCTGAATGACCGCAACATACAGGGATATATAATGTAATACTAACACATAATCACACATATAGATTGGACTTGATGGACTTGTGTCTTTTTTCAACCTTACCTACTATGTAACTATGTAACTATGTAACTATCATTACGTTTGCGCTGCTCCATGTGCTTTTCTTTACTTGTACAGTTTAAAATGGCAACTTTCATGTTCATGGGCACATTGTTCGTTCGTATGAAACATTGTTCGTTCAGCCTAGAAAACACCATTGTTTTGGCCATATGCATTTGAATACATTTTTTCGACCCTACTTCTATTCAAATAATTTTGCTGTCTAGATGGGTTTGTAAGTAGAATGTTATGCAAACTAGATTCTGTGTAAGGAGAGGACACTCAGCAGCTGTTTACATATCTGGACGCTGGAGCACTAGCGTGGGACACCAGAACACCCTTTTTATTAGGGGGTCCCACACAGGTGCTCCAGTGTATACTATAGGGGTGTCTCCATCTGTGAAGCTTGTACAAAACAGGTAAGTATTCAAGCTTGACAAAGGGAAAAAATATTTCTTCATCTTGGAACTTTGCCCAAATAGACAATTGTACCCCACTTCCAAGCAATGTTTCATATTCCCATTTCTGCCATGAAATATCTGTGTGCTAAGTATACCTATTTTTTTTTACATAGGGGAAAAAAGACTCGGAGGACACCCCTCATCCAAGGAGACCACAGACCCCCCACCTCAGGAAGACGTGGAGACCCACCAAAGACAACAGGAGGAGGAGGAGGAGGAAGGAGATGTGGTGGAAATTGTCACCACAACAGGTGAGTGTCTGTGACCACAGGCTCAGGTAAGAGATGGATGCTGGCATATTTATAATACATGGTGTGTTTTTGTTTCTATCTTTTTAGGTGAACGTGATGTTGTGGATCCAGGGCATTTCACCAGTGAAAGTGCACAGATCCTGATCGGGGAGATCATGGGGTGTAATAGGGACTTGGAAAACATCCAGAAAAACATCAATGATGTTAAAAAAAAAAATGAAGAACATCATTGATGTTTTAGGGCAAGTTTGAAACAACCCCAAATCCCTTCCCTCTTTGGTGCTTTTTGTAATCTCAAAATTTCTCTTCTTTTTTGACAGATTTGAGAAAAGCCAAATTTTGAAGATGCACACAGTGTGTCAACATGTGCTATCTGCCATCACAGGAGATCAATGTATGCGTTTTGGGGGTGCAACCCCTTCCTCAATAATAAAGTAGCTGGGAGGAAGGGGTTGCACCCCCAAAACACGTCCCTTGATCCCCCGTGATGGCATGTAGCACATGTTGACATTCAGCAATTTGTGTGCATCTTCAAAATTTGGCTTTTTCCAGGGGGACTTCACCCCATCTGAACGCAATATCAAACACAGTTTATAAATACTCAGGTCTGATATTGCCTTCAATTTCTTTAAAAGTTGAACTTTGTCAGTTCAAGATTTGTGTATTTCTTGTTGGTTTTAAACATTCCTGTTTTACCTTAAATGGACATTTCTGCTTTTAGTAATGTGACCCAAAAAAATTGTTATACAACAAACATGTTGGTTTGTTTTAAAAACCTTTGATAAATGCACATGTGATTGTGCTGGTATTAAAAAGATTGATAATCAAGAATGTGTGGATTATTGTTTCAACGCTCCCAAACTTTTGTTGTGCTCAAATTGGTGTTTTCTGTGACAATGGGGGTTATTTCCTAAGGGAAAATCCACTTTGCACTACAAGTGCAGTTTCAGTGCAGTTTCAAGTGCACTTGTAGTGCAAAGTGTCTTTGCCTTTAGTAAATAACACCCAACAGTGCTTTGTAATGTTACACAATCACGCCATTTTCCGGACTCACCACATTTCTGTCAGGGTCAGTTAAAAGAAACACAAGCAGTAAATGTCACCAAAGATTTTAGTAGTTAAAATGATTTTTTTTGCCCCCCTACCCGCAAAGTAATCAAGGTATCTAAGACGGACCTCACGGGCACTCAGGGGGGGCAAGCCAGGACGGGCGTCAGGGGTGGTTCATTATGAATTCCGGCCTCAGGCCCAACTGAGGCAGCATAGTTGGCAGAATTTTGCCTTAAAAAGTTGTGTAGAACACAGCACGCCAGGATGATATGATTTAGTTTGTACTCCGCCATGTGTATGGGTGTAAGAAATAGGCGGAACCGGGTGGCCATGATTCCAAATGTGTTCTCCACCACTCTTCTGGCTCTGGCCAGCCGGTAATTAAAAACCCTCTGGTCCGGGGTGAGGGTCCTCATAGGGAATGGGAACCCCCAGCGCAAACGCTTCATCAGCAATGAATACGAATGGGAGTCCCATTCTGGAGATGCCTGTAGAACTCCGTCTGGGCGATGACTCCACCATCGGACATCTGGCCATTCTTCCCCACGTCCACATACAGGAACTCATAAGTAGACGACACCACCGCCAACATCACAATACTATTGAACCCCTTATAGTTGTAATAGTATGACCCGAGTTGGGTGGTGGGACGATGTGGACCTGTTTCCCATCAATTGCCCCTCCGCAGTTAGGAAAGTCCCACCGCTGGGCAAAGTGGGAGGCCACAGTCTGCCATTCCTGTGGGTTGGAAGGAAACTGTGGAGTCAAACAAGAAAAAAAATGAATAATTTTGCACCTAAACAGGGAAAGCAGATTAGACACAAACATTCTTGGCCAACATCAGTATAACATTTATTTTAGGGAGTTTTGAAAGACCAAGGTATAAGGTCCATCTATCAGATTCCCCCTCCCCCCTCTCATGGGCCATTTCTAAAATTTTAGGGGGGGAGATCTTTTGGACAGGTAACCCTCTCCACTTCATTGAGAGATGAATGCCTAAATAATGTCCCTCCTTACTTACACTATTGACAGCCCACTGGACAGGTAAGAAGTGTCATAATACAAAGATATAAATACACACTGTACACATTTTAGCACAGTTGGACATTCTGCTATTACCTATCAAGATAATAATAGTATACAAAATTTTTAAACAGTACCATTTGAAAGTATACAGGCAGGCCATTGCACTATATGCTTTGGGGAATTTATCCATAAATATGACCACAAAAGAGATGGGTATAGTGTGTATGGGTTTGGCAAAGTCAGTAGATAGATGATTGAGGATAGATAGAGAATTGTTATCAGCTGACTTAGCAGTTGGGGGGAGGGAGGGTTCCAAATGATTTGGGGACCCAAAAAAAAAAGCCTCTGGCACTCTGCCTGAATTTAAAGCACAAATCACATTTTTAAACATTTTAGGGAGTTTTTAGGGTAAAGCACTACTATGGAGTTGACAAAATACACTGTTAAGTGACTACATGAGGTGAATATAGGGCCAGGAGAGCATGCTGGGGAGGTATGTGAAGGCACATATGCATGAAGGACAAAAAAAAAGTACATAAAAATCCAGCATGCATGAGGACAAAGGGGACATTCACAGCATATTACAATCATAGTAATTAGGGAATGAGGAAAGAAATACAATATATTATGAAACGTTAAATACAATAAAATGTGATATAAAAGGATACAGTGGTGTAGTGGGTAGCACTCTCGCCTAGCAGTAAGAAGGGTCGCTGGTTCAAATCCCAACCACGGCACTACCTGCCTGGAGTTTGCATGTTCTCCCTGTGCCTGCGTGGGTTTCCTCCGGGTACTCCGGTTTCCTCCCACACTCCAAAGACATGCTGGTAGGTTAATTGGACCCTGTCTTAAATTGTCCCTAGTATGTATGAATGTGAGTTAGGGACCTTAGATTGTAAGCTCCTTGAGGGTAGGGACTGATGTGAATGTACAATGTATATGCAAAAGCGCTGCGTAAATTGACGGCGCTATATAAGTACCTGAAATAAATAAATAAAATAAATAAATAATAAATAAAATAGTAAAAAAATTAAAATCTTACCTTAATATACTCCTTCTGCAGGACCTGGATGATGGCAGAACAGGTCTCTGGGATAATGATCCCCAGAGCCTGGGGGGAGATGCCTGTCGAGAACTTCAAGTCCTGCAGGCTTTTCCCCGTCGCCAGGGTGGCGACTAGCCTCTGCTCCGGAGTGATGGCTTGCCTCATGCAGGTATCCTGCCTGCTAATATAAGGGGTCAGCAAATCCAACAAACGGTGAAATACGAGGTCCGTCATCCGGAGAAAGTTCCTGAAATCGTCAGGATTATTCTCACGGATCTCACGGACCAAAGGCATGTGACAGAACTGGTCACGCTGAAGCAACCAATTCTTGGTCCATGAACTCCTCCCCACCCTGTTCATGGACTGGACTTGTGTCAAGGTAAGGACCCCAACACCAAGCCCCCGCACAGCACGAACTCTATGAGGAGTACGTATACGCAACATGGCTAGAAAACGGTCGGCTGCTCAGAATGAAGTAACAGAACGCAGGCCTGTGAAGAGCGACCTGAAAAACAGCAATGAGCAGACAAAAACGCACTGAATAATCCAATACGAACTGACTGCACGCAATGAAGAGCAAATACAAACCCACAAGCACAAACTGAACAGCAGAAAACGATCTGAAAACCACGAGTCTGAAAAAGTGCAAATCATCTCTCATCAAACTTTTACTAACACGAGATTAGCAAAAGGAGCCCAAAGGGTGCCGTACTTGGTTCAGAACTGCCCTTTTCTAGTCTCGTCGTACATGGTGTACGTAACCGTGTTCTTGGCGATCGGAAATTCCGACAACTTTGTGCGACCGTGTGTATGCAAGACAAATTTGAGCCAACATCCGTCGGAAAAAATCCATGGATTTTGTTGTCGGAATGTCCGATCAATGTCCGATCGTGTGTACAGGGCATTACAGGAGAGAATTTCCCTTCCTAGGGGTAGATTTCACCTCACTTTCTGTTATCTTTGCAAGTAGGAGTCGTTTGTAAGTTGGATGTTTGAAAGTAGGGGCCTGCCCTATATACTCTGCATAAATTTAGTTGTTGGCGTTGCCACAACAATGTAAGCCCTCACAGGGCCCTGCTGTGAAATATTAGATCAAGAATTGTAATTACATGCACCTGTTGAACAGGGGCAGAAAAATTGGGCCTTTGGTGGTGGTGGTGGTGCTGGTGCCACAACACTGTAAGTCCTCACAGTTACTCTTGGTGGGCGCTGGAACGGGCCCTGCTGTGAAATATTAGATCAAGAATTGTAATTAAATGCACCTGTTGAACAGGGACAGAAAAATTGGGCCTTAGGCACTGGTGCTGTGCCACAACACTGCAACCCCTCACAGATACTCTAGTTGGAGCGCAGGAATGAGCCCTGCTGCAAAGAATTGCATCAAAAATTTTAATTACACACCCCTGTTAAACAGGGGCTGAAAAATTGGGCCTTAGGCACTGGTGCTGGTGCCACAACACTGTAACCCCTCACAGATACTCTAGTTGGAATGCAGGAACGAGCCCTGCTGTAAAGAATTGCATCAAAAATAGTAATTACATGCCCCTGTTAAACAGGGGCTGAAAAATTGGGCTTTAGGCACTGGTGCCACAACACTGCAACCCCTCACAGATACTTTAGTTGGAGCGCAGGAACGAGCCCTGCTGCAAAGAATTGCATAAAAAATTGTAATTACACAGCTCCCATGCAGATACCCCAAGGAGATTGGTCGGCACATCCAGAGCCCAGGAATGTGAATAGCTCCATGTGTACCACAATGGACATGATCTTAACAAACCTGCAGTCCAAACCACAACTTTTACAGTTCTGATGTTCATGTCATATTGCTGTCGCCTGTGGAACATTTCCCCCAAGGGGGAGGGATGATGGAGGAAGGGGAAAAAAGGATAGACACTCCCACAAACATCACCCGGAGGGATACTTATGACAGCATTCCATAGCTCTCTGCACAGCTATTAAGCTTAAGATGCGAACTCTGAAGCTTATTCAGGAGGAGACCTAACCCTCCAGCTCCATATCTCTTGTTGATTGAAGGTAGGGCCTTGATCCCAGACGCGACGACAGATGTGCCCTGGACGTGGCTCACTGCTACATCAACACATAGCCCTGAAGCAATGGGATTTTGGCAAGAAAATACAAACCACGAAGATTTACAAACTGTACGAGAGCGAGAGGAATAGATGGAGGATGGTTAATAGGAGTAAAAACTGTTTGTTGTCGCCACCTCCTCCCTCCCCCCCCCCCCTTTCCCTCCCCCCCCTTTCCTCGGCCTCCCCCCCCCTCCCCCCCCTCCCCTCTACCTCACCATCCCCCCCTCCTTCCCTCTACCTCACAACCTATTCCCCCCCCCCCCCTTTTTTTTTTTTTTTTTTTTTTTTTTCTTCCTTCTCTCCCACCGCCCTGAACAGATTTATTGTATGCAAATTAGATCTGATTATGTACATATATAGGGGGCGTATCCACAGGTGACAGCTAAGACTACCTAATTTGATGATAGTCGGATGACATAATTGTTATAGTTATTTTCTGTGAGTTCAGGTTCTGGTTTTCACGTTTAGACCCGAATTTACTTGCTACACATCCTGGTCGGGTGTGACCTTAATAATACCAATATTTTTACTATTGTGAACCTCTGTGTGTGTCACGTTGAGACTGTTCATTCATAGTTTCCACAGCACTCCACTTACTTGGAGCCTAAGCTACGCTTAGTCGTAGTCGCTTCCCACAACCCCCACAAATTTTACTTGATATTTTACGACTGGGGGTACATCTCCACCTGGGGTGGTTTAGGTATCTCTGGAGATTGACCCCCATAGTAATAACTCTCTGCTAAACCTTTCTCCTCTTTTACTACTCACCCTTTTTCTCTCTTCTTCTCTACTTTCCCTTTTGCTTACTAGGGGAGGGGCACCCGCTCGGGCTATTAGAGATATTCTATTTCTAAGTGAAGAACAAGTGTCAAACCTCATATAACAGTCTTATCTTTACAGATTCGAAGTCCGTCCGTCTCCTCCTTTGCCGACACTATGGTATACTCATCGCTGGGGAATCGTCCCCTTGTGATATCTCACAACATCAGAGGCTTAAATATACCCGAGCGACGTTCCACCCTGCTCAGAGAACTTAAAAAAGGTAAACCTCAGTTTGTTTTCCTACAAGAGACTCATTTTAAAACAAACAACATCCCCAAATTAACGTCCCCACAGTTCCCGAGAGCCTTCCACGCTACCACACCCGACTCTAAATCAAAAGGGGTCACGATACTAATAGGCAGAGACACATCATTTAAACTAAATGAACAGTTGTGTGACCCTGAGGGCAGATTTGTGTTCTTGAAGGGTACATACAATGACATGCCTTTGACTCTCGCCAATGTATACTTCCCAAATAAGTCTCACATAACTTTCTGCCAACTCATCGTGAGGAGGCTACAGGAGTTCGCCGATGGTTGTATTATACTTGGGGGAGATTTTAATTGTACCTCTAAACCCACTTCTGGATACGTCCAATGGAAGGACTTGCATTACCTATAAAATCCTGAAAAAGATCAAATCACTCCTCCACAAGCTCCAGTTGGTGGACTCCTGGCGCTTCCTTAATCCCGATGGTAGAGATTACACCCATTTCTCGACACCACACAACAGATATGCACGACTGGATTACATATTTGTCCCTCAGAGAGATCTATCAAAAATTACCGCTGCAAAAATAGGTACACAAACAATATCAGACCACGCACCTATCTCACTGACATTGGACTTACAGAACTCAAGTAGACAACAGCAGACATGGAGACTGAACACGTCTTTATTATCAGATCCGACACTCTTACCTGTACTTACAAACAACATAACCGATTTCTTCAAACATAATAATACACCGGGGATAGACCCACTACTTGTATGGGAAGCACATAAATGTACCATACGAGGAGTTCTGATAGGAATGGGTTCAAGACGCAAAAAAGAAAGAGATGCCCAGATTAGAAAATTACTCACCCAAATTGAGACAATGGAAGTATTACATAAACAATCTCTATCGGAGACCTCAGCCAAGAGCCTTCTAGAGGCAAGGAAGGATCTACAGCAGATTCTCCACACTAAAGCCAAACGGATTCTTTTCTTTAAGAGGCTGCTCTATTATGAGTCAGGCGACAAAGCTGGGAGGTTCTTGGCGAGGGCCCTCAAAGAACAAAATTCAATTAATCAGATAGTTGGTATCAGATCCAAAGAGGGAAAGCTCGAGGTAACACCTGAGGCAATAGCTAATCACTTCCACGCTTTCTATACGAAGCTTTACAACCTGCCCCCACAGCATAAACCTCCACAAATGCTAGGAAATAGGACACAACTCATACAAGACTACATAAGACATAGCGGACTACCATCTCTACCCAAGGAGGATACAGATCTCCTAGAAGCCCCAATCACAACAGCAGAGGTCAAACAGGCCATCAAATTACTAAAACCGGGCAAGAGCCCAGGTCCTGACGGATATTCCGCCACATATTACAAATCCTTTATGGAGATTCTGACTGAACCCTTAAAAGATGCATTGAATGCCTTATCTAAGCCAAGACGTGTTACTCCTGGTTTTCTCTCTGCCCATATTGCGGTTATACCGAAAGAGGGCAAAAACCCAGAGGAATGTGCTAGCTACCGTCCCATCTCTTTGTTGAACCTCGATGCCAAGCTGTTTGCGAAGATCATTGCATTGAGGATGGGACCGCTGCTCTCAAAACTAATTGGCTTGGAGCAGGTGGGCTTTATGCCAAACAGAGAGGCCAAAGACAATGTTACTAAAGCTCTCTTACTAACACAGGCTGTGAGACAACGGAAGATCGAAGGCTTTCTCCTCTCAACAGACGCGGAGAAGGCCTTCGATCGTGTGGCATGGGACTTCATGCTGGCGGTGTGTGGAGCTGTGGGCTTGGGTCCGAACATGTTGCATTGGATCTCGGCCCTTTATCAAAACCCAACAGCGGAATTAAAAATAAACGGAATTCTCTCAGAAAAAGTATATATTAAAAATGGGACTAGACAGGGCTGCCCCCTGTCTCCCCTTTTATTTATTCTCTCACTAGAGCCCTTTATTAGAACAGTGCAAAAAAACACAGCAATACAAGGTTTCCAGATTAAAAATAAAGAGTACAAACTAGCTGCATACGCAGATGACTTATTGTTCTTCTTAACGAAACCGACTACAACACTCCCCAACCTGTTACAAGAATTTGCACATTACGGATTTATATCCAACCTAAAAATTAATTATACAAAGTCAGAGGCTCTGAACCTCTCCCTTCCAGACAATGTACTCAAATTAACTCAGGCGAATTCAACATTTACTTGGGATAAGACCAAATTAAAATATCTAGGAATTTGGCTTACACCATCTCTAAAAATAGCATATGAGAAAAATTTTGTGACCTTTCTAAAAAATTGTGCGAAAGATTTAACAGTTTGGAACGAGAACTATTTCTCTTGGTTCGGCAGAGCAGCCATAGTAAAAATGGTCATATTGCCCAGATTTTTATATCTAACCCGCACACTACCGATAGAGATACCTCAGAAATTTTTCAATGAGCTTAATACAATGGTCACGAGATTTCTCTGGCAACATAAAAAACCCAGAATCAAACTAGGCACCCTGGTCAAACCCAAAGATCTAGGAGGAATCCAATTCCCAAACTTCCGCAGTTACTACCAGGCCTCACACATAGCCAGAATCATAGACTGGCATTGCCATGAGTCGGAGAAGGATTGGGTATCACTAGAGTCAACGCTTGCCACGCTGCCACTTAAATACTTGCCATGGTCCTCTATCAAAACACTACCTCATCCCGTAAGGTCACACCCAATCACTGGTACCACACTGAAGATCATTACCGGACTAGCTAAACAAAAAAAGCTGACCTCAGCACCCAGCCCTCTAACACCCCTGACAGATAACCCAGACTTTGCCCCAGGTCTACATAACCCAACTCTTAAGTCGATTCCGGCAGGGGATCCCTTGCTGGCTGGAGACTGCTATAATGAAAACAAATTCAGAGATTGGTTGTCTTTTAAGACAGACTTAAACCGACCCCAAATGAAACTATGGACATATTTCCAATTAAGAAGCTATTTAGGTAACATTGAGGAACCCCAAACACTACATAGACCCCTGACGGCTTTGGAGTCGGTGTGTCGAGAGGGAATTCCAATTAAAAAGGCCACTTCTGTAGCGTATGAGTGGATGAGTCGCTCGGGGACTGAGATATCGGATGGGCACAGGAGGAGATGGTCGGAAGAACTTGAATTGGAGATCTCAGACAAACAATGGAGGTATGTGGCTGCCCTAGCACATAAATGTTCCATAAGCACGAAACTGCAAGAGACAAATTACAAACTGCTGACTAGGGATGAGCCGAACACCCCCCGGTTCGGTTCGCACCAGAACCCGCGAACGGACCGAAAGTTCGCACGAACGTTAGAACCCCATTGACGTCTATGGGACTCGAACGTTCGAAATCAAAAGTGCTCATTTTAAAGGCTAATTTGCATGGTATTGTCCTAAAAAGGGTTTGGGGACCCGGGTCCTACCCCAGGGGACATGTATCAATGCAAAAAAAACTTTTAAAAACGGCCGTTTTTTCGGGAGCAGTGATTTTAATGATGCTTAAAGTAAAAAAAAAAAAGTGAAATATTCCTTTAAATATCGTACCTGGGGGGTGTCTATAGTATGCCTGTAAAGTGACGCGTGTTTCCCATGTTTAGAACAGTCCCTGCACCAAATGTCATTTTTAAAGGAAAAAATCTCATTTAAAACTGCTTGCGGGTTTAATGTCATGTCGGGTCATGGCAATATGGATGAAAATCAGTGAGACAAACGGCATGGGTACCCCCCAGTCCATTACCAGGCCCTTTGGGTCTTGTATGGATATTAAGGGGAACCCCGCACCCAAATTAAAATAAGGAAAGGTGTGGGGCCACCAGGCCCTATATACTCTGAACAGCAGTATACAGGCGGTGCAAACAAGACAGGGACTGTAGGTTTGTTGTTAAGTAGAATCTGTTTGTAATTTTGAACATTTTTAACGTGTTTAGCTCCAGCCAAAAAATCTTTTCTAAGCTTTTTGGAAAACATAGGGAAGGGTTATCACCCCTGTGACATTTGTTTTGCTGTCTTTCCTCCTCTTCAGAAGATTTCACCTCACTTTTTTGTCCCAATGAAAAATGTTTTTTGAAAATTTGGGTTTTTTTGTGGAACAAGGATTGGAAAGCATCAGTGGAAAGGAGAAATTGTTTTCCCATATTAACTCTTACAGGAGAGAATTTCCCTTCCTAGGGGTAGATTTCATCTCACTTCCTGTTGTCTCCTTCCGTTTGCAAGTAGGAGTCGTTTGTAAGTTAGATGTTTGAAAGTAGGGTCCTGCCCTATATACTCAGCAGAAATTTGGGCCTTAGGTGTTGCTGTGGCCACAACACTGTAAGCCCTCACAGGGCCCTGCTGTGAAATATTAGATCAAGAATTGTAATTACATGCCCCTGTTGAACAGGAGCTGAAAAATTAGGCCTTAGGCACTGGTGCTGGTGCCACAACACTGCAACCCCTCACAGACACTCTAGTTGGAACGCAGGAACGAGCCCTGCTGCAAATTATTGCTTCAAAAATTGTAATTACACGCCCCTGTTAGACAGGGGCAGAAAAATTGGGCCTTAGGCACTGGTGCTGGTGCCACAACACTGCAACCCCTCACAGACACTCTAGTTGGAACGCAGGAACGAGCCCTGCTGCAAAGTATTGCATCAAAAATTGTAATTACACGCCCCTGTTAGACAGGGGCAGAAAAATTGGGCCCTAGGCACTGGTGCTGGTGCCACAACACTGCAACCCCTCACAGACACTCTAGTTGGAATGCAGGAACGAGCCCTGCTGCAAAGTATTACATCAAAAATTGTAATTACACGCCCCTGTTAAACAGGGGCTGAAAAATTGTGCCTTAGGCACTGGTGGTGGCGCCCAGAACCAAAAATGTTCTTACAAGCTATCAGCGTGATGATTGAGGAGGAAGAGGATAATTACTCAGGGATAGTCACTCAGCATCAGCATAGGCAGTCTTTGAAGGGATCTGAGATTTAAAAAAAAATTATTCGGTTACATCAGCATCAGGTGCTTGGTAGCTGGTGGTGATCCAAGACTCATTCATTTTTTTGAAGGTCAGCCGATCGACCGAGTCGGTGGACAGACGCACCCTGTGATCGGTTACCACGCCTCCAGCAGCACTGAATGTGCGTTCCGAAAGAACGCTGGATGCAGGACAGGCCAGTAGCTCAATTGCATACTGTGCAAGCTCTGGCCAGTGATCCATCCTCAAGACCCAGTAACCCAGAGGATTTTCGGTGGGAAAGGTGTCCAAGTCTGATCTTGCCCCTAGGTATTCCTGCACCATGTAAAACAGACGCTGGCGATGGTTGCTGGAACCGATCATACCTTGGGGCTGCGGACCAAAAAATTGTCTGAACGCATCGGTCAGACGGCCACCTTCTCCACCGCTCCTTCTTTGACTGACCGAAGCCTCAGCAACACGTTGTCCAGAAACAGGAGTTTGTAACCTCCCAGTCTCTGGGAACGCGTTGCACAGACCTTTCTGCAAGGCCTCCCGAAGATGTTTCATCCTCTGCTCCCTCTGCGATGGCAAGATAAGGTCCGCAACCTTACCCTTGTAACGTGGATCAAGGAGGGTTGCCAGCCAGTATTGGTCCTTCTCCTTGATACCACGAATACGAGGATCCTTACGCAGGCTTTGCAGGATCAGGGAGGCCATGCAGCGTAGGTTTGCTGAGGCATTCGGTCCGGAGTCCTCTGGGTCACTAAGAACGACATGGTCCGCAGCCACCTCCTCCCAGCCACGTACAAGTCCATGTGTTTCTTGGGACTGATCCCTTAAAGACTGCTGCTGATGCTGAGTGCCAGGCTCCACCTCCATACTGACACAATCTTCCTCCTCCTCCTCTTCCTCCTCGTCCTCTTCCTGTGTGATCGGCGGGCACGCAGGAACACTGTCTGGATAAAGGGGGCCTTGAGAGCTAAGGAAGTCCTCCTCTTCCTGCCTCTGTTCTGCCTCAAGTGCCCTGTCCATTATTCCACGCAGCGTGTGCTCCAACAGGTGGACAAGGGGGACAGTGTCACTGATGCATGCACTGTCACTGCTCACCATCCTCGTGGCCTCCTCGAATGGTGACAGGACAGTGCATGCATCCCTGATCATGGCCCACTGGCGTGGGGAAAAAAAACCAAGCTCCCCTGACCCTGTCCTGGTGCCATAGTCGCACAGGTACTCATTGATGGCCCTCTGCTGCGTGTGCAGCCGCTGCAGCATGGCCAACGTTGAGTTCCACCTGGTGGGCATGTCACAGATTAGGCGGTTCTTGGGCAGGTTAAACTCCTTTTGGAGGTCCGTCAGCCGAGCACTGGCATTATATGACCGGCGGAAATGCACACAGACTTTCCTGGCCTGCCTCAGGACATCCTGTAAGCCCGGGTACCTGCCCAAGAACCGCTGCACCACCAAGTTAAGGACGTGAGCCAAACAGGGCACATGGGTCATTTGTCCCTGTCGGAGGGCAGAGAGGAGGTTGGTGCCATTGTCGCAAACCACCATTCCTGCCTTAAGTTGGCGTGGCGTCAACCACCTCTGAACCTGCCCCTGCAGAGCTGACAGAACCTCTGCCCCAGTGTGGCTCCTGTCCCCCAAGCACACCAGCTCAAGCACCGCATGGCATCTTTTGGCCTGCGTACTTGCGTAGCCCCTTGAACGCCTACGGAGCACCGCTGGTTCCGAGGAAGAGGCCATGGAGGAAGAAGAAGAGGAGGGGGTGGAGGAGAGAGGTGTGTCACAATCAGCATTTTGGAGGCGTGGTGGCGGAACAACCTCCAACACTACTGCACCTTGTCCTGCATCCTTCCCAGCTGCCAGCAGAGTCACCCAATGCGCCGTGAAACTTAGGTAACGTCCCTGTCCATGCCTGCTGGACCATGAGTCAGCGGTAATATGCACCTTACCGCTGACCGCCCTGTCCAGCGAGGCATGGACATTGCCTTCCACATGCCGGTAGAGAGCCGGAATCGCCTTCCGTGAGAAAAAGTGGCGTTTGGGTACCTGCCACTGAGGAACCGCACATTCCACAAACTCACGGAAGGGGGCAGAGTCTACCAACTGAAAAGGCAGCAGTTGAAGTGCTAGCAATTTTGCCAAGCTAGCATTCAACCGCTGGGCATGTGGATGGCTGGGAGCAAACTTCTTTCGGCGGTGCAGCAGCTGGGGCAGGGAAATTTGCCTGGTACAATCTGACGTCGGTGTACCAAAAGCAGATTGCCCACAAGTACTTGGCTGTGACACACCTAATTCTACACCTTCATTCCTCTCACTGCAGGTCTCAGAGAGGACTGAAGGTCTAGTGGGGTTGGAAATCTCAGCTGATGAGGAGCAAGGAGAGATCCTCTTTGTTCTTTGGTGTGGGTCTTTTAGATACGCTTGCCAACGAACTGCATGGCAGGTCAACATATGTCTGGTCAAGCATGTGGTACCCAAGCGGGAGATATTTTGGCCACGCGAGATACGCTTGAGACATATGTTGCAAATAGCAGCGGTGCGATCTGATGCACTCGTCTCAAAAAAGGCCCACACCAAAGAACTTTTTGAATAACGCGCAGAGACTGCAGCGCCCTGCACATGTGGAGCTTTGGGGTGTGATGCAGTCAATGTGCTGCCCTTAGGCTGGCCCCTGGAGGGCATCCTGCCTCGTTGGTGATGTGCTGCCGCCTCCTCCTCCTCCTCCTCCTCCTCCTCCTCTCTCCTATCAGGCACCCACGTTGAGTCAGTGACCTCATCATCCCCTCCCTCCTCATCACTGGAGCAAACCTGGCAGTATGCTGCAGCAGGGGGAGCATGACTGCCAGATTGCTGTCCTTCTTGGGCACCCCCTCTGTCCGCGCTCATGTTACTGCCTTCATCGAGCTCAGTATCGTCATCAGAGCCTTCCAAACGCTGGGCATCCTCCTGGAGCATGTACCCAACACTGTGGTCAAACAGTTCGAGGGAATCCTCATGAGGACATGGTGGAGCTAGGGAAGGAGTCACTGATGACATTGAGCTGAGGGAAGAGGCCGCTGCTTTGCCAGACAAAGCACCCTGGGCATGGGTGAGAGAGGATGAGGAGGATGAGGACGGCTTGGTCATCCACTCGACCAAGTCTTCCGCATGTTGCGGCTCAACATGGCCAGCTGCCGAAAAAAAGGCCAAGCGTGTCCCATGGCCACGTGCTGATGAGGATGCACCGTCTCCACGACCAGCACTAGACACAGAGCCTGCTTGCCCTCTCTTATTGGCTTGTGACTGTCTGCCTCTCCTTCTTGGCCTTCCAGACATACTAATGGCCTGTAGCTGCACTAAGCTGGGATAGAACACCTGTAATTTTCTTCAAGTAGCTTTATATACTGTAACCAGACAAGCCTGCCTGTCAGTAGGAAGATAACAGGAACGGATCTAGCTGAACACTGTGAGCAGGACGCACTGTACTAAATGTAAATAGTCTAGCTGCCTGACCGTGGTACTAATAGGATCAAATAGAACACCTGTAATTTTCTTCAGGTAGCTTTATATACTGTAACCAGACAAGCCTGCCTGTCAGTAGGAAGATAACAGGAACGGATCTAGCTGTACACTGTGAGCAGGACGCACTGTACTAAATGTAAATAGTCTAGCTGCCTGACCGTGGTACTAATAGGATCAAATAGAACACCTGTAATTTTCTTCAGGTAGCTTTATATACTGTAACCAGACAAGCCTGCCTGTCAGTAGGAAGATAACAGGAACGGATCTAGCTGAACACTGTGAGCAGGACGCACTGTACTAAATGTAAATAGTCTAGCTGCCTGACCGTGGTACTAATAGGATCAAATAGAACACCTGTAATTTTCTTCAGGTAGCTTTATATACTGTAACCAGACAAGCCTGCCGGTCAGTAGGAATTTAACAGGAACGGATCTAGCTGAACACTGTGAGCAGGACGCACTGCACTAAATGTAAATAGCAGGAACGGATCTAGCTGAACACTGTGAGCAGGACGCACTGCACTAAATGTAAATAGCAGGAACGGATCTAGCTGAACACTGTGAGCAGGACGCACTGCACTAAATGTAAATAGCAGGAACGGATCTAGCTGAACACTGTGAGCAGGACGCACTGCACTAAATGTAAATTGCAGGAACGGATCTAGCTGAACACTGTGAGCAGGACGCACTGCATTAAATGTAAATAGTCTAGATAGAAGATAACAGGAACGGATCTAGCTAAACTGAATACAGTGTATATATATATATGCAACACCTGGGATGCATATATATACACAATACACTGTAAGTGCAGCTAACTGACTGACTGTTCTGCCTAATCTATCTAACTCAAATCAAATGACACTGTCTCTCTCTCTCTCTATCTCTCAGCACACCGGAACACACACTACACAGGGCCGCCGTGCAGGCGGCCTTATATAGTGTGGGGTGTGTACTAAATCCCCTGAGCCATAATTGGCCAAAGCCACCCTGGCTTTGGCCAATTACAGCTCTCTCTACTGACGGCGCTGTGATTGGCCAAGCATGCGGGTCATAGTGCATGCTTGGCCAATCATCAGCCAGCAATGCACTGCGATGCCGCAGTGAATTATGGGCCGTGACGCGCCACACGAATTTAGCGCGAACGGCCCATAACGTTCGCAATTCGGCGAACGATCGAACAGCCGATGTTCGAGTCGAACATGGGTTCGACTCGAACACGAAGCTCATCCCTACTGCTGACCCACTGGTACAGCACTCCTGATAAAATACACAAATGGGATACACAAAAACCAGACACTTGCTGGAGATGTCTCTCCGAAAAAGGCACACTAACCCACATCTGGTGGCAATGCCACAAAATTGAACCATTCTGGAATGAAGTTAAGGTTTTAATTAAAAAGATTACAGAAACCAAAGTGGAACTGACCCCAGCATGTTGTCTATTACACTTGTCCAACACCTCTTTTAAACGCTACAAACGCTCGTTGACAATACATCTCCTCAACGCAGCCAAATCTCAAATACCTCTACATTGGCTCTCTACATCTACTCCAACTGTTGGGGACTGGCTGTCGAGAGTCAGTGAGATCCACGAAATGGAAGACGTATTGGCCCAAGACAAAGGCCATATCGAACGATTCCACAAAACATGGCAACCCTGGTTGCTCTTCAAATACTCTGCAGAATTCCCTTCCTGAATTAGGTATGGGGGGGACCTTGCGGTCTTGGGTGGGTGCCCTTCCTCTGTATCCTATTTCTGCCCTTCACATCAGCATTTCCCTTATCCCTTCCTACTTCTTTTTTCTATATCCAACTTCTCAACACTTCATGGCTGATCTATAGCTTATGTCCTCACTGGTATATACCTTGGAAATTCGTACTTCTCTTGTAGACGTGAATTAGATTGTTTCAGAGAATCATAGAGACCACACTTTTGCTTGTTCTCAACAATAAACAATCTGAACAACTGATAAGAAATGTTTGTCGCAATGGCTTGCGAAGCGTAGATAGAACTATTATGCTGTAATTTTTTTTTTTTTTTTATTTTACAGCCACAAAGTCAGCTTAGTGAAAATAATCTCAGTGATGCGGTGTCTGTTAAACATTTAGACTTCTACACGAGTTTCACACTAACTGTTTTTATTCTGTAAAAAGACGAAAAGTACGCAGTTGCACCTGCAAAATTTGCAATATACAGTGTATTCTTTTGTTACTATTCTTTATCTTTTTTCAATAAACTTGAAATGATAAAAAAAAAAATTGTAATTACACGCCCCTGTTAAACAGGGGCTGAAAAATTGGGCCTTAGGCACTGGTGCTGGTGCCACAACACTGCAACCCCTCACAGATACTCTAGTTGGAGCACAGGAACGAGCCCTGCTGCAAAGAATTGCATCAAAAATTGTAATTACACGCCCCTGTTGAACAGGGGCTGAAAAATTGGGCCTTAGCCACTGGTGGCGGCGCCCAGAAACAAAAATATTCTTACAAGCTATCAGCATGATCATTGAGGAGGAAGAGGATAGTCACTCAGCATAACAGGATAATCACTCAGCATCAGCATAGGCAGTCTTGAAGGGATCTGACATTTCAAAAAAATGTATTCGGTTACATCGGCATCAGGTGCTTGGTATCTGGTGGTGATCCAAGACTGATTCATTTTTATGAAGGTCAGTCAATTGACCGAGTCGGTGGACAGACGCACCCTGTGATCAGTTACAAAACCTCCAGCAGCACTGAATGTGCGTTCCGAAAGAATGCTGGATGCAGGACAGGCCAGTAGCTCAATTGCATACTGTGCAAGCTCTGGCCAGTGATCCATCCTCAAGACCCAGTAACCCAGAGGATTTTTGGTGGGAAAGGTGTCCAAGTCAGATCTTGCCCCTAGATATTCCTGCACCATGTAAAACAGACGCTGGCGATGGTTGCTGGAACCGATCATTCCTTGGGGCTGCGGACTTAAAAATTGTCTGAACGCATCGGTCAGACGGCCACCTTCTCCACCGTTCCTTCTTTGACTGACCGAAGCCTCGGCAACACGTTGTCCAGGAACAGGAGTTTGTAACCTCCCAGTCTCTGGGAACTCGTTGCACAGACCTTTCTGCAAGGCCTCCCGAAGGCGTTTCATCCTCTACTCTCTCTGCAATGGCAAGATAAGGTCTGCAACCTTACTCTTGTAACCTGGATCAAGGAGGGTTGCCAGCCAGTAACAATCCCTCTCCTTGATACCACGAATACGAGGATCCTTCCACAGGCTTTGCAGGATCAGGGAGGCTATGCAGCATAGGTTTGCTGAGGCATTCGGGCCGGAGTCCTCTGGGTCATTAAGGATGACATGATTCGAAGCCACCTCCTCCCAGCCACGTACAAGTCCATGGGTTTCTTGGGACTGTAAATAATCCCTTAAAGACTGATGCTGATGCTGAGTGCCAGGCTCCACCTCCATGCTGTCACAATCCTCCTCCTTCTCCTCTTCCTGTGTGATCAGCAGGCATGCAGGAACACTGTCTGGATAAAGGGAGCCTTGAGAGCTAAGGAAGTCCTCCTCTTCCTACTTCTGTTTTGCCTCAAATGCCCTGTCTATTATTCCATGCAGCGTGTGCTCCAACAGGTGGACAAGGGGGACAGTGTCACTGATGCATGCACTGTCACTGCTCACCATCCTCGTGCAAAAAAAGAAAATACAAACTGCGCTAAGGTCAATAAAAATTAAACACATATACCCAATCCCAAAGATTAACAGTGGAATAACATGTGAACAATTAATACAGCAGCAATTCTCCTGCACAACAAAAATACAGTAATCAAAAATGGAAAAACATAGAATCGTGCTAAACATGTGAAAAAATATTACATAGAGTGAGTGTGCTGCCAGCTCTCATACACCAACCCAACATCTAAATGGTCATATGTCCAAATATGTGCAACCATATAGATAATAAAAGAACATATAAAAATTGGCAAAACACCTAAAAAAAAATATACGTATATATGTAAGAATTGCCGAAAAGTATTAGCGTAACAAAGATAATGTGCCAAATAAAATTGTGTCCAAAAAGCCTACACGGCAGTATCACCCATGAACAATAAATAATGATATAATAAATTTCCATCCATAAATAGTGCAATCTTCGGAGTTAAATGAAGAACCAGTGCAGAAGTCCACCACCATTAAGTAAGGGGTTACTGCTTACCGGAAGCCCGTGATCCCCTGCTACAGAGGATCAAGGGAAGCCTGTATAAAGAAAGGCCCTCCAGGGCATATCAGGTACATCAATTATCCTCGATATGTTAGGGATGATAATGCGGTCTCCAGAGACACTAAACGAAACTCATAACACTCCAAATCTCCTCATTTCGTTTCCAACTTTTGTTGGGAAGAAATGGCTGCTCCTTTCACCAGACTGATCGCAGACTCCTCCTGACTGGGAGCACCTGATGCTGATGTAACCCAATAAATTTTTTTTATTCGGTTACATAGGCCTTCAAGACTGCCTATGCTGATGCTGAGTGAATATCCTGCTATGCTGATCGCAGACTGCTCCTGACTTAATGGTGGTGGACTTCTGCACTGGTTCTTCATTTAACTCCGAAGATTGCACAATTTATGGATGGACATTTATTATATCATTATTTATAGTTCACAGGTGATACTGCCATGTAGGCTTTTTGGACACAATTTTATTTGGCCCATTATCTTTGTTATGCTAATACTTTTGGGCAATTCTTACATATATACATATATTTTTTTCAGGTGTTTTGCCAATTTTTATATGTTCTTTCACCATCCTCGTGGCCTCCTCAAATGGTGACAGGACAGTGCATGCATCCCAGATCATGGCCCACTGGCGTTGGGAAAAAAAAAACAAGCTCCCCTGACCCTGTCCTGGTGCCATAGTTGCACAGGTACTCATTGATGGCCCTCTGCTGCATGTGCAGCTGCTGCAGCATGGCCAACATTGAGTTCCACCTGGTGGGCCTGTCACAGATTAGGCGGTTCTTGGGCAGGTCAAATTCCTTTTTAAGGTCTGCCAGTACTGGCATTATATAACCGGCGGAAATGCACACAGACTTTCCTGACCTGCCTCAGGACATCCTGTAAGCCCGGATACCTGCCCAAGAACCGCTGCACCACCAAGTTAAGGACATGAGCCAAACAGGGCACATGGGTCAGTTGTCCCTGTTGGAGGGCGGAGAGGAGGTTGGTGCCATTGAAGCAAACCACCGTTCCTGGCTTAAGCTGGTGTGGCGTCAGCCACCTCTGAACCTGCCCCTGCAGAGCTGACAGAATCTTTGCCCCAGTGTGGCTCCTGTCCCCCAAGCACACCAGCTCAAGCACCGCATGGCATCTTTTGGCCTGCGTCCTTGCGTAGCCTCCTGAATGCCTACGGAGCACCGCTGGTTCTGAGGACAAAGCACAGGAAGAGGCCATGGAGGAAGAAGAAGAGGAGGGGGTGGAAGAAAGAGGTGTGTCAGAATCACCAGTAGTGGCATTTTGGAGGCATGGTGGCAGAACAACCTCTAACACTACTGCACCTTTTCCTGCATCCTTCCCAGCTGCCAGCAGAGTCACCCAATGCGCCATGAAACTTAGGTAACGTCCCAGTCCATGCCTTCTGGACCATGAGTCAGCGGTAATATGCACCTTACCGCTGACCGCCCTGTCCAGCAAGGCCAAGACATTGCCTTCCACATGCTGGTAGAGAGCCGGAATTGCCTTCTGTGAGAAAAAGTGGCGTTTGGGAACCTGCCACTGTGGAACCGCACATTCCACAAACTCACGGAAGGGGGCAAAGTCTACCAACTGAAAAGGTAGCAGTTGAAGCGCTAGCAATTTTGTCAAGCTAGCATTCAACCACTGGGCATGTGGATGGCTGGGAGCGAACTTCTTTCTGCGGTGCAGCAGCTGGGGCAGGGAAATTTTCCTGGTACAATCTGATGTCGTTTTACCGATAACAGATTGCCCGCAAGTACTTGGCTGTGACACACCTAATTCTACACCTTCATTCCTCTCAGTGCAGGTCTCAGAGAGGACTGAAGGTATAGTGGAGTTGGAGATCTCAGCTGATGAGGAGCAAGGAGAGGTCCTCTTTGTTCTTTGGTGTGGGTCTTTTAGGTAGGCTTGCCAATGTACTGCATGGCAGGTCAACATATGTCTGGTCAAGCATGTGGTGCCCAAGCAGGAGATGTTTTGACCACGTGAGATACGCTTGAGAAATATGTTGCAAATAGCAGCAGTGCGATCTGATGCACTCATCTCAAAAAAGGCCCACACCAAAGAACTTTTGGAATAACGCGCAGAGACAGCAGTGCCCTGCACATGCGGAACTCTGCGGTGTGATGCAGTCAGTGTGCTGCCCTTAGGCTGGCCCCTGGAGGACATCCTGCCTCGTTGGTGATGTGCCTCCTCCTCCTCCTCTCTCCTATCAGGCACCCACGTGGAGTCAGTGACCTCATCCTCCCCTCCTTCCTCATCACTGGAGCAAACCTGGCAGTATGCTGCAGCAGGGGGAACATGACTGCCAGATTGCTGTCCTTCTTGGTCACCCCCTCTGTCTGGGCTCATGTTACTGCCTTCCTCTAGCTGAGTACCATCATCGGAGCCTTCAAAATGCTGGGCATCCTCCTGGAGCATGTACCCAACACTGTGGTCATACAGTTCGAGGAACTCCTCAGGAGGACATGGTGGGGCTAGGGAAGGAGTCACTGATGCCATTGAGCCGCGTTGGCAGCTGCTTTGCCAGACAAAGTACCCTGAGCATGGGTAAGAGAGGATGAGGAGGATGAGGACAGCTTGATCATCCACTCGACCACTCGCATGTCGCGGCTCAACACGGCTAGCTGCCGAAAAAAAGGCCAAGCGTGTCCCACGGCCACGTGCTGATGAGGATGCGCCATGTCCACAACCAGCACTGTTGCCTCTAGACACAGAGCCTGCTTGACACTCTTTTATTGGCTTGTGACTGTCTGCCTCTCCTTGTTGGCCTTCCAGACATACTATTGGCCTGCAGTGAGATATAGCTGGACAAAACTGGGATGTATATATATATATATATACCGATCATACTGCAGCTAGCAGAATCAACTGCCTGCCTGTAGTATTGTTAGTATGAGAACACCTGCACTTGTCTTCAGGTAGCTATACTGTAGGTGCAACTGTGCAGGGTACGCAGTACAGTAACTGGAAATACGTCAAGAGCCTACACAAGCACCTGGCTTCAGATAGCTATACTGTAGGTGCAACTGTGCAGGGTACACAGTACAGTAACTGGAAATACTTCAAGAGCCTACACAAGCACCTGGCTGCAGGTAGCTATACTGTAGGTGCAACTGTGCAGGGTACACAGTACAGTAACTGGAAATACGTCAAGAGCCTACACAAGCACCTGGCTTCAGGTAGCTATACTGTAGGTGCAACTGTGCAGGGTACACAGTACAGTAACTGGAAATACTGTAAAAACACCTGCCTGCCTGTCAGTATATTAGGAAGAGAAGAACAGGATCTAGCTAAACTGAATACAGTGTATATATCTATATATATATAGATATAAATATGCAACACCTGGGATGCATATACATACACAATACACTGTAAGTGCAGCTAACTGACTCAACCTGCCTACTCTATCTAACTTAAATCAAATGACACTATCTCTCTGTCTATCTATCTCTCTCCAGTCTGCACCGCAACACACTACACAAGGCCGCCACCGAGGCGGCCTTATATAGTGTGGGGCGTGTACTAAACCTCCTGAGCCATAATTGGCCAAAGCCTCCTTGGCTTTGGCCAATTACGGCTCTCTGTGCACACAGTGCTGTGATTGGCCAAGCAGGCGAGTCATGGTGAATGCTTGGCCAATCATCAGCCAGCAATGAATGGGCCGTGACATCACCCGGTGACCACGCTCCATGCCTACATAAGTCATTGCGCACCTCGCACACAGCATTACAGTGTCAGAGAGCGTCTTGTCAACATCGGAAGAAGAGAAGAGGAAACAAGATGATGGAGAAGACCGGGCCACCGCTAGCAAAAGAGCGGCAAAAGAGCAGAAGATAGGAGGAGCCCGGTCAGAAGAACCGGAGAGTGGGAGAAGAAGCGGAGAAGAGGCCAGAGAGCGGGAGAAGAACCAGACACCGGGAGAAGAGGCCGGAGAGCGGGAGAAGAACCAGACACCGGCAGAAGATATGGGAGAAGTCGGAAGAAGACCCCCGAAGTCGGAAGAAAACCCCCGGAGCTGCCTGATAAATTACTTTAAAAACCTGTCTAGTGTGTTTTTTTATTGACACTTCTTCCCCCAGGTGAATGGGTAGGGGTACGATGTACCCCATACTCATTCACATAGGGTGGGGGGCCGGGATGTGGGGGCCCCATTATTAAAGGGGGCTCCCGGATTCCGATAAGCTCTCCACCCGCAGACCCTGACAACCAACTGCCAGGGTTGTTGGGAAAAGGCCCTTGTCCTCATCAACATGGGGACAAGGTGCTTTGGGGCGGGGGGGCACAAGGTGCCGCATATTGAGGGCATGTGGCCTGGTACGGTTCAGGGGGGGCGCTCGCTCGTCCCCACCCCCTTTCCTGACCGGCCGGGCTGTGTGCCCGGATAAGGGTCTCGTATGGATTTTGGGGGGACTCCCATGCCATTTTTTCGGCGTAGGGGGTTCCCCTTAAAATCCATACCAGACCTAAGGGCCTGGTATGCCCCTGGAGGGGAACCCCTGCCGGTTTTTTATTTAAAATTTGGCGCGGCGTTCCCCCTCATGATTCATACTAGACACCTGTCAGCAATGCTTGTCGCTCATCAGGAAAGGAAAAAACTGTTTTCCTTTCCTGATGAGCGAGCCAGCGTGAGATGTACAGTACCCTGTTGCCGAGAACCAGTGTGATGGGATCGCGCTGGAAACACATTCTCGCGGTCAGTTACTGTATATGCAAGTTATTGTTATAAAAAGTGTTTGGGGACCCAGGTCCTGCCCCAGGGGACATGTATCAATACAAAGAAAGTTTTAAAAACAGACGTTTTTTCGGGAGCAGTGATTTTAATAATGCTTAAAGTTTAACAATAACAATGAAATATTCTTTTAAATATCGTGCCTGGGGGGGTGTCTATAGTATGCCAGTAAAGTGGCGTAGTTTTCCCGTGTTTAGAACAGTACCGCAGCAAAATTACATTCCTAAAGGAAAAAAAGTTATTTAAAACTGATCGTGGCTGTAATGAATTGTCGGGTCTCGGCAATATAGATTTAACAAGGGGACCCCCAGATCCCGCCCCCACCCCCTATTTGAATTGGTAAGGGATAGATTGTACCCCTACCATGTCACAAGAGAAAGTGTCAAAAATAGTAAAAAAGACAGGAGACACTTAGGGACAAGTTCTTTATTAAAAGACAAAAAAATAAAAATGTCCCGCGATGTCCATTCATTTTCTATCACGCCGCCCGACTAAACGAAAAAAAGAAGATGCAACAGATCCGCCTCCATGGGAGGCTCCCACTGAGTTACGCTTCTTCTTGATGACAGCTCTTATATAGCTGAGGGCGGAGCCACCCGGTGACGTAAACAGGTGACCCTGCCCCCCTCTGATGCTATGTGATGTCAGAGGAAGGTGGGGTTACCAGTTTACATCACCAAGTGGCCCCGCCCTCAGCTATATAACAGCTGTCACCAAGAAGAAGTGTCACACAGCGGGAGCCTCCCATGGAGGTGGAGCTGTTGTGGGATTTTTTTCGGTTCGTTGGGCGGTGTGATAGAAGATGAACTTGTCCCTAAGTGTCTCCTGTCTTTTTTACTATGTTTGACACTTTTTTTGTGAAATGGTATGGGTACAACGTACCCCTTACCAATTCACATGGGGGGAGGCCGGTGTCAGGGAAGTCATCCAGAGAGTACAGCTGATGCTCTCAGGTGCACACCTGTGCACAGGCGCCAACAAAGTATTCACAGATCGGGTGCAACAGTAAACGCACATGCGTGAGCACGCTCGTGCCTTTGTGTGCACAAGAGCGCGCATGCCTGTCATCAGGACTGGCACCAGACGGCCTATTTAAACACAGATTCAGTACTGGCTGGTTGCTGCCTTGTCTACAGCATGTACCTGAAATGCTGTTACCTGTGCTGACTTCTGATTACCGTTCCAGCTTGTTTCCTGACTATTCTACTGCTCGCTGTTGTACCTGATCTGTCTACCCATTGCCAAACCTGCCTGTGACCTGAATACCCTTCTGCCTGCTCTTTGTACCTGATCCGCCTACCCGTTGCCAAACCAGCCTGTGACCTGAATACTCTTCTGCCTGCTGTTTGTTCCTAATCTGCCTACCCATTGCCAAACCTGCCTGTGACCTGAATACTCTTCTGCCTGCTGTTTGTTCCTGATCTGCCTACCTGTTGCCAACTCTGCCTGTGACCTGACTATGTTCCTGGCAGCTGTGATACCTGATCTGCCTGTCTGCTGCTGAGACCTGCCTGTGATCCAGCTACACTCCTGTCTGCTACCAGTCTAGTCCGGCTGCCCACCTGTGTGTTCCTGACAACTACCTACACAGACTTCAGGACTAGGGATGAGCCGAACACCCCCCTGTTCGGTTCGCACCAGAACATGCGAACAGGAAAAAAGTTCGTTCGAACACGCGAACACCATTAAAGTCTATGGGACACGAACATGAATAATCAAAAGTGCTAATTTTAAAGGCTAATATGCAAGTTATTGTCATAAAAAGTGTTTGGGGACCCGGGTCCTGCCCCAGGGGACATGGATCAATGCAAAAAAGAGTTTTAAAAACGGCCGTTTTTTCAGGAGCAGTGATTTTAATAATGCTTAAAGTCAAACAATAAAAGTGTAATATCCCTTTAAATTTCGTACCTGGGGGGTGTCTATAGTATGCCTGTAAAGGGGCGCATGTTTCCTGTGTTTAGAACAGTCTGACAGCAAAATGACATTTTGAAGGAAAAAACTCATTTAAAACTACCCGCGGCTATTGCATTGCCGACAATACACATAGAAGTTCATTGATAAAAACGGCATGGGAATTCCCCAAAGGGGAACCCCGAACCAAAATTAAAAAAAAAAAATGACATGGGAGTCCCCCTAAATTCCATACCAGGCCCTTCAGGTCTGGTATGGATATTAAGGGGAACCCCGGCCAAAATTTTAAAAAAAAAATGACGTGGGGTTCCCCCTAAATTCCATACCAGACCCTTCAGGTCTGGTATGGATTTTAAGGGGAACCCCGCGCCAAAAAAAAAAAAAAAAACGGCGTGGGGTCCCCCCAAAAATCCATACCAGACCCTTATCCGAGCACGCAACCTGGCAGGCCGCAGGAAAAGAGGGGGGGACGAGAGTGCGGCCCCCCCCTCCTGAACCGTACCAGGCCACATGCCCTCAACATTGGGAGGGTGCTTTGGGGTAGCCCCCCAAAACACCTTGTCCCCATGTTGATGAGGACAAGGGCCTCATCCCCACAACCCTGGCCGGTGGTTGTGGGGGTCTGCGGGCGGGGGGCTTATCGGAATCTGGAAGCCCCCTTTAACAAAGGGACCCCCAGATCCCGGCCCCCCCCTGTGTGAAATGGTAAGGGGGTACAAAAGTACCCCTACCATTTCACAAAAAAACTGTCAAAAAATGTTAAAAATGACAACAGACAGTTTTTGACAATTCCTTTATTTAAATACTTCTTCTTTCTTCTATCTTCCTTCATCTTCTGGTTCTTCTGGTTCTTCTGGCTCTTCTGGTTCTTCCTCCGGCGTTCTCGTCCAGCATCTCCTCCGCGGCGTCTTCTATCTTCTTCTCCTCGGGCCGCTCCGCACCCATGGCATGGGGGGAGGCTCCCGCTCTTCTCTTCTTCTTCATCTTCTTCTCTTCTTCTCTTCTTCATTTTCTTCTCCGGGCCGCTCCGCATCCATGCTGGCATGGAGGGAGGCTCCCACTGTGTGACGGCGCTCCTCGTCTGACAGTTCTTAAATAACGGGGGCGGGGCCACCCGGTGACCCCGCCCCCCTCTGACGCACGGGACATGACGGGACTTCCCTGTGGCATTCCCCGTGACGTCACAGGGAAGTCCCGTCAAGTCACCGTGCGTCAGAGGGGGGCGAGGTCACCGGGTGGCCCCGCCCCGCGTTATTTAAGAACTGTCAGACGAGGAGCGCCGTCACACAACGGGAGCCTCCCGCCATGCTAGCATGTGTGAGGAGCGGCCCGGAGAAGAAAATGAAGAAGAGAAGAAGAGAAGAAGATGAAGAGAAGAGCGGGAGCCTCCCCCCATGCCATGGGTGCGGAGCGGCCCGAGGAGAAGAAGATAGAAGACGCCGCGGAGGAGATGCTGGACGAGAACGCCGGAGGAAGAACCAGAAGAGCCAGAAGAACCAGAAGATGAAGGAAGATAGAAGAAAGAAGAAGTATTTAAATAAAGGAATTGTCAAAAACTGTCTCTTGTCATTTTTAACATTTTTGACAGTTTTTTAGTGAAATGGTAGGGGTACTTTTGTACCCCCTTACCATTTCACAAGGGGGGGGCTGGGATCTGGGGGTCCCCTTGTTAAAGGGGGCTTCCAGATTCCGATAAGCCCCCCGCCCGCAGACCCCCACAACCACTGGCCAGGGTTGTGGGGATGAGGCCCTTGTCCTCATCAACATGGGGACAAGGTGTTTTGGGGGGCTACCCCAAAGCACCCTCCCAATGTTGAGGGCATGTGGCCTGGTACGGTTCAGGAGGGGGGGGCCGCACTCTCGTCCCCCCCTCTTTTCCTGCGGCCTGCCAGGTTGCATGCTCGGATAAGGGTCTGGTATGGATTTTTGGGGGGACCCCACGCCGTTTTTTTTTTTTTTTTTTGGCGCGGGTTTCCCCTTAAAATCCATACCAGACCTGAAGGGTCTGGTATGGAATTTAGGGGGAACCCCACTTCATTTTTTTTTTTAAATTTTGGCCGGGGTTCCCCTTAATATCCATACCAGACCTGAAGGGCCTGGTATGGAATTTAGGGGGACTCCCATGTCATTTTTTTTTTTTTAATTTTGGTTCTGGGTTCCCCTTTGGGGAATTCCCATGCCGTTTTTATCAATGAACTTCTATGTGTATTGTCGGCAATGCAATAGCCGCGGGTAGTTTTAAATGAGTTTTTTCCTTCAAAATGTCATTTTGCTGTCAGACTGTTCTAAACACAGGAAACATGCGCCCCTTTACAGGCATACTATAGACACCCCCCAGGTACGAAATTTAAAGGGATATTACACTTTTATTGTTTGACTTTAAGCATTATTAAAATCACTGCTCCTGAAAAAACGTCCGTTTTTAAAACTTTTTTTTGCATTGATCCATGTCCCCTGGGGCAGGACCCGGGTCCCCAAACACTTTTTATGACAATAACTTGCATATTAGCCTTTAAAATTAGCACTTTTGATTTCTCCCATAGACTTTTAAAGGGTGTTCCGCGGCATTCGAATTTGCCGCGAACACCCCAAATTGTTCGCTGTTCGGCGAACTTGCGAACAGCCAATGTTCGAGTCGAACATGAGTTCGACTCGAACTTGAAGCTCATCCCTATTCAGGACTTTCCCTAGGCACTCTTACTCCACTGTGCTCCAGTGCCAGCTGTCCCACTACCAGTGGCCCTTGAACCAGACTTGTACGGGAGGCCTTCCTCTACACGTCAGGCTCTCCACTAAGTACGTGACAGCCGAGATCTGTGGGTCCCTTTGTTAAAGGGGGCTTCCAGATTCCGATAAGCCCCCCACCCACATACCCTCACAACCACCGGGGCAAGGGTTGTGGGGATGAGGCCCTTGCCCCCATCAACATGGGGACAAGGTATTTTGGGGGGCTACTCCAAAGCACCCTCCCCTTGTTGAGGGCATGTGGCCTGGTACAGATAAGGAGGGGGGGCACTCTCTCGTCCCCCCTCTTTTCCTGTGGCCTGCCAGGTTGTGTGCTCGGATAAGGGTCTAGTATGGATTTCGAGGGGGACCCCTACGCTATTTTTTTTTTAAATTTGGTGCAGGGTTCCCCTTAATTTCCATACCAGACTTGAACGGTCTGATATGGATTTTGGGGGGACCTACACGCAATTTTCTTTTACATTTTTAGTCCCAAAGGATCTGGTAATGGACTTTGGGGGGGGACCCATGATGTTTTTTTCAATGAGTTTTATCTAAATTGCCAAGACCCAACAATTCATTACATCAGTAATCAGTGATCAGTTTTAAACAACTTTTTTCCTTTAGAAATTTCATTTTGCTGTGGTACTGTTCTAAACATGGGAAAACTGCGCCACTTTACAGGCATACTATAGACACCCCCAGGCACGATATTTAAAGGAATATTTCATTTTTATTGTTTCACTTTAAGCATTATTAAAATCACTGCTCCTAAAAAAACGTCAGTTTTTAAAACTTTTTTTTGCATTGATACATGTCCCCTGGGGCAGGACCCGGGTCCCCAAACACTTTTTATGACAATAACTTGCATATAAGCCTTTAAATTGAGCACTTTTCTTTTTTCATGTTAGCATCCCATAGACTTTAACAGTGTTCCTGCGGCTTTCGAATTTGCCAAAAACACCGCATATTGTTCGGTGTTCGCCGAATGTTCAAACAACCAAAGTTCAGCCGAAACTTATGCTCGGGCCGAGCTGTTCGCCCATCCCCAATCTACAGTCAACAGTGGTGGTCATGGACATGGTGCATTCTCTGCTGGTGGCCATGGGGCACGCTTGTCCTTTTTTTCTGCTGCTGGCCGTGTTTTTGAGCCACAACATGCAGAAGGAGTTGGAGGGGATAGCCTTCCTCATACTCCGTCACCCAGGCTCAGAGTAGTTTGCCTTCCAACGCAGCTGCCAAAATGGCCTATTCCACCTGCTTCTTGTCCACAGTCACTCCCTACGTAGCCCCACCATCATGCATGGAGGAGTCCCCAGAATTATTTGACCACAATGTCGGGTACATGCTGCTGGAGGATGCGCAGCGATTTGAAGGCTCCAGTGTTGTTTCCCAGGTTGAGGAAGGGAGTAACATGAGCCTAGAGAGACGGGGTGCCACAGAAGGGCAAGAAACTTTTAGTCATGTTCCCCCAGCTGCAGCATGCTGACAAGTTTGCTCCAGTGACGAGAAGGGAGGGGATGAAGAAGTCACTGACTGTATTTGGGTGCCTGAGAGAAGAGAGGAGGAGGAGGCACAACTCCAACGAGGCAGGGTGTCCTCTAGGGGGCAGCCTAAAGGCAGCCACCCTATTGCATCACACCGCAGAGCTCCACAGGTGCAGGGCGCTGCTGACCCCTTGCTGGCTTTTAAAAGTTCCTTAGTGTGGGCCTTTTTCGACACGTGTGTAACAGATCGCACCATTGCTGTTTGCAACCTATGTCTGAAGTGGATCAAGTGTGGCCAGAACAGCAGCCGCTTGGGCACCACATGCTTGACCAGACATATGAAGACCTGCCATGCAGTCCGTTGGCAACAGCTCTTGAAAGACCCACATCAAAGAAAAAAGCAGACTTCTCCTTGCTCCTCATCTAAACTGCCTGATTTGTGACATGCCCACCAGGTGGAACTCAACTTTGACAATGCTGCAGTGGCTGCACATGCAGCACAGGTCCGTCAGCGAGTACCTGTGTGAGTATGGCACAACGACAGGCTCAGGCCAGCTCTGCTTTTTTTCCCCAAGCTAGTGGCTGCTTATAAAGGATACATGCACTGTATTGTCACTAGGGATGGGCTATCTGTTCGAGTCGAACATGAGTTCGACTCAAACATTGGCTGTTCGCCTGTTCGCCGAACACCTAACAATTTGAGGTGTTCGCGGCAAATTCTTAATTTTAAAGGTTAATATGCAAGTTATTGTCATAAAAAGTGTTTGGGTACCTGGGTCATACCCCAGGGGACATGTATCAATGCAAAAAAAAAAGTTTTAAAAATGGCCTTTTTTTTGGGAGCAATGATTTTAATAATGCTTAAAGTGAAACAATAAAAGTGAAATATTCCTTCAAATTTTGTACCTGGGGGGTGTCTATAGTATGCCTGTAAAGTAACGCATGTTTCCCATGTTTATAACAGTCCGAGAGCAAAATGACATTTCTAAAGGAAAAAAAGTCATTTCAAAGTGCTAGCGCTAGTGACGGCTATTAATGAATTGTCGGTCCCGATAATACATATAAAAGTCATTGAAAGTCATTGAAAAATAAAAAAAATAAAAATGCGTGGGGGTCCCCCAAAATTCCATTACCAGGCCCTTCAGGTCTGGTATGGATATTAAGGGGAACTCTGTGCCAAAATAGGAAAAAAATGGCATGGGGTTCCCCCCAAAAATCCACACCAGACCCTTATCCGAGCACGCAGCCTGGCAGGCCGCAGGAAAAGAGGGGGGATGAGAGAGCACTCCCCCTCCTGAACCATACCAGGCCACATGCCCTCAACATGGGGAGGATGTCCCCATGTTGATGGGGACAAGGGCCTCATCCCCACAACCCTTGCCCGGTGGTTGTGGGGGTCTGCGGGCGGGGGGCTTATCGGAATCTGGAAGCTCCCTTTAACAAAGGGGACACCCAGACACCCAGATCCCGCTCCCCCATGTGAATTGGTAAGAGGTACATTGTACCCCTACCATTTCACAAAAAGAAAGTGTCAAAATGTTAAAAAACTGCAGGGAACAGCTTGGGACAAGTCCTTTATTAAAAATAAAAAAATAAAAAAGAGATTCCAGCGATGTAATCCAATAAATCCATGTTCCTACTCCAATTCTCGATCTCCAGCGATGGATGATCTCCTGCGACTCCAGCGAGGAACACGCACAGGATCCTGCCTCCACTGGAGGCACCCAGCCAATGACGTGGCGCTAGCTTGACAGCTCTTATGTAGCTGAGGGTGGGGCCACCTGTCATTTGACCCCGCCCCCCCTGACAAGGGGAAACACTGGGGTTTCCCAGTGAAGTGTACGGGTGACCCCGCCCCCCCTCTGATGCAATGGTGTGCATGTTCCTCGCTGGAGTTGCTGGAGATCATCCATCACTGGAGAATGAGAATTGGATTACATCGCTGGAGTAGGAGCATAGATTTATTGGATTACATCGCTGGAATCTTTTTTATTTTTTATTTTTAATACAGGACTTGTCACAAGCCGTCTCCTGTGGTTTTTTAACATTTTGACACTTTCTTTTTGTGAAATGGTAGGGGTACAATTTACCCCTTACCAATTCACATGGGGGGGCCGGGATCTGGGTGTCTCCTTTGTTAAAGGGGGCTTCTCCCCGCCCACAGACCCCCACAACCACCGGCAAGGGTTGTGGGGATGAGGCCCTTGACATCCTCCCCATGTTGAGGGCATGTGGCCTGGTACGGTTCAGGAGGGGGGGTGCTCTCTCGTCCCCCCCTCTTTTACTGCGGCCTGCCAGGTTGCGTGCTCGGATATGGGTCTGGTTATATTTTTTTTTATTTTGGCGTGGAGTTCCCCTTAATATCCATACCAGATATGAAGAGCCTGGTAATGGAATTTTGGGGGACCCCCACACATTTTTTTTTAAATTTTTCAATGACTTTCAATGACTTTTATGTGTATTGTCGGGACCGACAATTCATTAATAGCCGGCACTAGCGCTAGCACTTTTAAATGACTTTTTCTTCCTTTAGAAATGTAATTTTGCTCTTGGACTATTATAAACACAGGAAACCTGCGCTACTTTACAGGCATACTATAGACACCCCTAGGTACGACATTTAAAGGAATATTTCACTTTTATTATAAAAAGGCAGTACAGCGCTTCAAAATTAGTACTAATAAAGAAAGTCCATAATCTGATAAGAAAGCACAGACAAGCTTCCAGTGTTGAAAGTGAAGAGATGCACAATATATGGTGACTTCCGTGACACCCTCCACCAATGTAAAGATTGGCCCCTCACCTCATGACATGGACCCCTGAGTTTATCAGTCAGGTCTAATACAGCATTCCCATTACTGGGTCATTAAGCACACATCATAACTTGCAGTGTAGGGACAGTCAGTTTGAAAAATCTTCTTCAACTCCAGTCATATACATGTAATAGAATAAGCAATATCTAGTGCTCTCTGTATTCCAAATCCTATGTCTGTTTATTAAAATAGAATAAAAACTCACAAGCAAGGCACTGTACCCCAGTGCTAAGGATCGGCAGCAAACATAAACACAGCGTGTCTGTGGGAATCAGCATCGGAACGCGGGTGACGTCACAAACGTATCATGTGATGTCCGTCATGACGTTCGTGACGTCACCCGCGTTCCGATGCTGATTCCCACAGACACGCTGTGTTTATGTTTGCTACCGATCCTCAGCACTGGGGTACAGTGCCTTGCTTGTGAGTTTTTATTCTATTTTAATAAACAGACATAGGATTTGGAATACAGAGAGCACTAGATATTGCTTATTCTATTACATGTATATAACTGGAGTTGAAGAAGATTTTTCAAACTGACTGTCCCTACACTGCAAGTTATGATGTGTGCTTAATGACCCAGTAATGGGAATGCTGTATTAGACCTGACTGATAAACTCAGGGGTCCATGTCATGAGGTGAGGGGCCAATCTTTACGTTGGTGGAGGGTGTCATGGAAGTCACCATATATTGTGCATCTCTTCACTTTCAACACTGAAAGCTTGTCTGTGCTTTCTTATCAGATTATGGACTTTCTTTATTAGTACTAATTTTGAAGCGCTGTACTGCCTTTTTATAATTTTGTTGTATGGGATTTGATATTTTGACCCTCAGTATTTCAGCTGCTTTTGCTCTAGTGATTACTGTTGCGCTGGTTGATTTTCCTTTTTTGAGTATTTCACTTTTATTGTTTCACTTTAAGCATTATTAAAATCACTGCTCCCGAAAAAACTAAGGTTTTTTTAAACTTTTTTTTGCATTGATACATGTCCCCTGGGGCAGGACCCAGATCCCCAAACACTTTTTATGACAATAACTTGCATATTAACCTTTAAAATTAGCACTTTTGATTTTTCATGTTCGTGTCCCTTAGACTTTAACAGTGTTTGCGTGTTCGAACACATATTTTGCCTGTTCGCATGTTCTGGATGCGAACCGAACAGGGGGTGTTTGGCCCATCCTTAATTGTCACCATTTAAGGAGGCCACAAGGATAGTGAGCCATGACAATGCATGCATCAGTGAAACAATCCCTGTTGTGTTCCTGCTGGAACATAATGGCATTATGAACAGAGCAGAGCAGCGGGACGAAGAGGAGGACTTCCTTTCCTTTCAAGGCCCACTTTATGTAGACACCATTGTTCCTATGCCACAGAACACACAAGAGGAGAGAGAGGAGAAGAAGGAGGATTCTGGCAGTTTCTGGCAGTTTTGGAGGCATTGAAGCAGCGGAAGACATACATCAAACTGTAGGAGATGGTTTTCTATCCCCAGAACCCTTGAGAATAGTACGTGGCTGGGAGAAGGCAGTTCCAGATATTGTAATCCTCAGTGACCCCAAGTAGTCTGCTTCTCATGCCTCCGCAGATTTGGAAGGGCTCCCTCATTTTCTAAAGCCTGCGAAAGGACCCAAGAATACATGGTGTTAAGGAAAAGGATCACTATTGGTTGGCAACCCTTCTTGACCACTGTTATAAGGGGAAAGTCTCAGAACTTATCCCGTCCCCACAGAGAGTGCAAAAGATGAAATCTCTTGAACACACCTTAAAGAGGAGTTTTTCAATCGAACGCTTTTTCCGACTCTGGTAGTTTACAGTGTCGTGGAAAATGTTCTGTTGGTCAAGAGAGGAGCAGTGGAGAAGGTGGCCGCTTAAGTGATGCATTTCTCAATTTTTTTAGTTCTCGCCGCCTAGGGCTGTTAGCTTCCACATCCCATCGACAGCGTCTGCATCACATGGTGGACGATTATCTAGGAGCGAAAACAGAGATGGAGAGCTTTCAAGTCGACGATCCACTGGCTTTCTGGGTCATAAGAATAGACCACTGGCCAGAATTTGCCCAGTATGCTATTGAGCTGCTAGGCTTCCCTGTATCCAGTGTTCTTTCCTAATGAAAATTCGGTGCTGCTGGAGGTTTTGTTATTGATCATAGAACGCAACTGTCCACAGACTCCCTGGACTGTCTGACTTTTATCAAAATGAATCAGTCTTGGATTACCAGCAGCTATGAAGCCCCCGATGCCGATGTCGCTGATTAAGTGGTTTTGGGATGTGGAATCTCTGCAGGACTTCTAGGCTGCCTAGTGTTGTGGGTGTTTATTTCATCTGGAAGAATGTTTATGGTGTAGGTTTCATGGGCACAATTAACACCCTAAGAACAATTTTTTCACACCTGTTTGACAGGGACTGTATTTTGTTTTCCGCTGCAGCAGATGGGGCAGAGAAATTTGTCTGCTATAGTCTACAGCTGATGGTGTGCTGCTGCCAGATGTGCTGCAACTAAATGGGACACCCTGCGCTTTACCATCTTCCCTGTCAGTGGAGGCTGCTGAGAGGTCATGAGTAGGGATGAGCCGAACACCCCCCGGTTCGGTTCGCAGCAGAAGCTGAGAACGGACCGAAAATTTGCACGAACGTTAGAACCCCATTGACATCTATGGGACTCGAACGTTCAAAATCAAAAGTGCTCATTTTAAAGGCTAATTTGCATGGTATTGTCCTAAAAAGGGTTTGGGGACCCGGATCCTGCCCCAGGGGACATGTATCAATGCAAAAAAAACTTTTAAAAACGGCCGTTTTTTCGGGAGCAGTGATTTTAATGATGCTTGAAGTAAAAAAAAAGTGAAATATTCCTTTAAATATCGTACCTAGGAGTTGTCTATAGTATGCCTGTAAAGTGGCTCGTGTTTCTCGTGCTTAGAACAGTCCCTGCACAAAATTACATTTTTAAAGGAAAAAAAGTCATTTAAAACTGCTTGCGGCTTTAATGTAATGTCGGGTCCTGGCAATATGGATGAAAATCAGTGAGACAAATGGCATGGGTACCCTCCAGTCCATTACCAGGCCCTTTGGGTCCTGTATGGATATTAAGGGGAACCCCGCATCCAAATTAAAAAAAGGAAAGGCGTGGGGCCCCCAGGCCCTATATACTCTGAACAGCAGTATACAGGCGGTGCAAACAAGACAGGGACTGTAGGTTTGTTGTTAAGTAGAATCTGTTTGTAATTTTGAACTGGTACATTTGTAAAGTGTAGTTCCAGCCAAAAAATCTGTTTTTAAGCTTTTTGGAAAACATAAGGAAGGGTTATCACCCCTGTGACATTTGTTTTGCTGTCTGTGCTCCTCTTCAGAAGATTTCACCTCACTTTTTGTCCCAATGACAAATGTTTTTTGAAAATTTGGGGTATTTAGTGAAACAAGGATTGGTGATAAAGCATCAGTGGAAGGAGAAAAGTTTTTCCAATATTAACTCTTACAGGAGAGAATTTCCCTTCCTATGGGGTAGATTTCATCTTACTTCCTGTTGTCTCCTTCCGTTTGCAAGTAGGAGTCGTTTGTAAGTTGAATGTTTGAAAGTAGGGGCCTGCCCTATATACTCAGCAGAAATTTGGGCCTTAGGTGTTGTTGTGGCCTCAACACTGTAAGCCCTCACGGTGACCTGCTGTGAAATATTAGATCAAGAATTGTAATTACATGCCCCTGTTGAACAGGGCCAGAAAAATTGGGCCTTTGGTGATGGTGGTGGTGGTGTTGGTGCCACAACACTGTAAGTCCTCACAGTTAATCTTGGTGGGCGCAGAAACGGGCCCTGCTGTGAAATATTCAATCAAGAATTGTAATTACATGCCCTTGTTGAACAGGGGCTGAAAAATTGGGCCTTTGGTGGTGGTGGTGGTGCTGGTGCCACAACACTGTAAGTCCTCACAGTTAATTTTGGTGGGCGCAGAAACGGGCCCTGCTGTGAAATATTATATCAAGAATTCTAATTACATGTCCCTGTTGAACAGGGGCTGAAAAATTGGGCCTTAGGCACTGGTGCTGGTGCCACAACACTGCAACCCCTCACAGATACTCTAGTTGGAGCGCAGGAACTAGCCCTGCTGCAAAAGAATTGCATCAAAAATTGTAATTACACGCCCCTGTTGAACAGGGGCTGAAAAATTGGGCCTTAGACACTGGTGCTGTTGCCACAACACTGCAACGCCTCACAGATACTCTAGTTGGAACGCAGGAACGAGCCCTGCTGCAAAGTATTGCATCAAAAATTGTAATTACACGCCCCTGTTAAACAGGGGCTGAAAAATTGGGCCTGAGGCACTGGTGCTGGTGCCACAACACTGCAACCCCTCACAGATACTCTAGCTGGAATGCAGGAACGAGCCCTGCTGCAAAGTATTGCATCAAAAAATGTAATTACATGCCCCTGTTAAACAGGGGCTTAAATATTGGGCCTTAGGCACTGGTGGCGGCGCCCAGAACCAAAAATGTTCTTACAAGCTATCAGCATGATCATTGAGGAGGAAGAGGATAATTACTCAGCATAACAGGATAGTCACTCAGCATCAGCATAGGCAGTCTTTGAAGGGATCTGACATTTAAAAAAATATATATTCGGTTACATCAGCATCAGGTGCTTGGTAGCTGGTGGTGATCCAAGACTGATTCATTTTTATGAAGGTCAGTTGATCGACCGAGTCGGTGGACAGACGCACCCTGTGATCGGTTACAAAGCCTCCAGCAGCACTGAATGTGCGTTCTGAAAGAACGCTGAATGCAGGACAGGCCAGTAGCTCAATTGCATACTGTGCAAGCTCTGGCCAGTGATCCATCCTCAAGACCGAGTAACCCAGAGGATTTTCGGTGGGAAAGGTGTCCAAGTCAGATCTTGCCCCTAGGTATTCCTGCACCATGTAAAACAGACACTGGCGATTGTTGCTGGAACCGATCATACCTTGGGGCTGTGGACTAAAAAATTTTCTGAATGCATCGGTCAGACGACTACCTTCTCCACCGCTCCTTCTTTGACTGACCGAAGCCTCAGCAACACATTGTCCAGAAACAGGAGTTTGTAACCTCCCAGTCTCTGGGAACGCAATGCAAAAACCTTTCTGCAAGGCCTCCCGAAGATGTTTCATCCTCTGCTCCCTCTGCAATGGCAAGATAAGGTCCGCAACCTTACCCTTGTAACATGGATCAAGGAGGGTTGCCAGCCAGTATAGGTCCTTCTCCTTGATACCATAAATACGAGGATCCTTATGCAGGCTTTGCAGGATCAGGGAGGCCATGCAGCGTAGGATTGCTGAGGCATTTGGTCCTGAGTCCTCTGGGTCACTAAGGACGACATGGTCCGCAGCCACCTCCTCCCAGCCACGTACAAGTTCATATGTTTCTTCGGACTGATCCCTTAAAGACTGCTGCTGATGCTGAGTGCCGGGCTCCACCTCCATACTGACACAATCCTCCTCCTCCTTCTCCTCTTCCTGTGTGATCGGCGGACACGCAGGAACACTGTCTGGATAAAGGGGTCCTTGAGAGCTAAGGAAGTCCTCCTCTTCCTGCCTCTGTTCTGCCTCAAGTGCCCTGTCCATTATTCAATGCAGCATGTGCTCCAACAGGTGGACAAGGGGGACAGTGTCACTGATGCATGCACTGTCACTGCTCACCATCCTCGTGGCCTCCTGAAATGGTGACAGGACAGTGCATGAATCCCTGATCATGGCCCACTTGCTTGGGAAAAAAAAAAACAAGCTCCCCTGATCCTGTCCTGGTGCCATAGTCGCACAGGTACTCATTGATGGCCCTCTGCTGCGTGTGCAGCCGCTGCAGCATAGCCAACGTTGAGTTCCACCTGGTGGGCATGTCAAAGATTAGGCGCTTCTTTGGCAGGTTAAACTCCTTTTGGAGGTCTGCCAGCCGAGCACTGGCATTATATGACCAGCAGAAATGCACACAGACTTTCCTGGCCTGCCTCATGACTTCCTGTAAGCCCAGGTACCTGCCCAAGAACCGCTGCACCACCAAGTTAAGGACGTGAGCCAAGCAGGGCACATGGGTCAGTTGTCCCTGTCGGAGGGCGGAGAGAAGGTTGGTGCCATTGTCGCAAACCACCATTCCCGCCTTAAGTTGGCGTGGCATCAACCACCTCTGAACCTGCCCCTGCAGAGCTGTCAGAATCTCTGCCCCAGTGTGGCTCCTGTCCCCCAAGCACACCAGCTCAAGCACCGCATGGCATCTTTTGGCCTGCATACTTGCGTAGCCCCTTGAACGGTTATGGAGCACCGCTGGTTCTGAGGACAAAGCACAGGAAGAGGCCATGGAGGAAGAAGAAGAGGTGGGGGTGGAGGAGAGAGGTGTGTCACAATCATTAGTAGTAGCATTTTGGAGGCGTGGTGGTGGAACAACCTCCAACACTACTGCACCTTGTCCTGCATCCTTCCCAGCTGCCATCAGAGTGACCCAATGCAGTGTGAAACTTAGGTAACGTCCCTGTCCATGCCTGCTGGACCATGAGTCAGCAGTAATATGCACCTTACCGCTGACCGCCCTGTCCAGCGAGGCCAAGACATTGCCTTCCACATGCCGGTAGAGAGCCGGAATCACCATCTGTGAGAAAAAATGACGTTTGGGTACCTGCCACTGAGGAAACGCACATTCCACAAACTCACGGAAGGGGGCAGAGTCTACCAACTGAAAAGGTAGCAGTTGAAGTGCTAGCAATTTTGCCAAGCTAGCATTCAACCGCTGGGCATGTGGATGGCTGGGAGCGAACTTCTTTTGGCGGTGCAGCAGCTGGGGCAGGGAAATTTGCCTGGTACAATCTGACGTCGGTTTACCGAAAGCAGATTGCCCACAAGTACTTGGCTGTGACACACCTAATTCTACACCTTCATTCCTCTCAATGCAGGTCTCAGAGAGGACTGAAGGTGTAGTGGGGTTGGAGATCTCAGCTGATGAGGAGCAAGGAGAGGTCCTCTTTGTTCTTTGGTGTGGGTCTTTTAGATACGCTTGCCAATGAACTGCATGGCAGGTCAACATATGTCTGGTCAAGCATGTGGTGCCCAAGCGGGAGATGTTTTGGCCACGAGAGATACGCTTCAGACATATGTTGCAAATAGCAGCGGTGCGATCTGATGCACTCATCTCAAAAAAGGCCCACACCAAAGAACTTTTAGAATAACGTGCAGAGACAGCAGCGCCCTGCACATGCGGAGCTTTGCGGTGTGATGCAGTCAGTGTGCTGCCCTTAGGCTGGCCCCTGGAGGGCATGCTGCCTCATTGGTGATGTGCCTCCTCCTCCTCTCTCCTATCAGGCACCCACGTGGAATCAGTGACCTCATCATCCCCTCCCTCCTCATCACTGGAGCAAACCTGGCAGTATGCTGCAGCAGGGGGAGCATGACTGCCAGATTGCTGTCCTTCTTGGGCACCCCCTCTGTCCGTGATCACGTTACTGCCTTCATCTAGCTCAGTATCATCATCAGAGCCTTCTAAACACTCGGCATCCTCCTGGAGCATGTACCCAACACTGTGGTCAAACAGTTCGAGGGACTCCTCAGGAGCACATGGTGGGGCTAGGGAAAGAGTCACTGATGCCATTGAGCCGAGGGAAGAGACCGCGTTGGCAGCTGCTTTGCCAGACAAAGTACCCTGAGCATGGGTGAGAGAGGGTGAGGAGGATGAGGACGGCTTGGTCATCCACTCAACCAAGTCTTCCGCATGTTGCAGCTCAACATGGCCAGCTGCCGAAAAAAAGGCCAAGCGTGTCCCACGGCCACGTGCTGATGAGGATGCACCGTCTCCATGACCAGCACTGTTGCCTCTAGACACAGAGCCTGCTTGCCCTCTTTTATTGGCTTGTGACTGTCTGCCTCTCCTTGTTGGCCTTCCAGCTGAACACTGTGCAGAGGTCGCACTACACTATCGTGTAAATAATTTAGCTGCCTGCGGTAGTGATAGGATCAGGAAAACATCATCAACCTTCTACAGGTAGCTTTAGCTGAACACTGTGCAGAGGTCGCACTACACTAACGTGTAAATAATTTAGCTGCCTGCGGTAGTGATAGGATCAGGAAAACACCACCAACCTTCTACAGGTAGCTTTAGCTGAACACTGTGAAGAGGTCGCACTACACTAACGTGTAAATAATTTAGCTGCCTGCGGTAGTGATAGGATCAGGAAAACACCACCAACCTTCTACAGGTAGCTTTTAGCTGAACACTGTGCAGAGCCCGCAAAAAATGATCTTGTAGTCTATTTAGCTGCCTGCGGTAGTGATAGGATCAGGAAAACACCACCAACCTTTTACAGGTAGCTTTAGCTGAACACTGTGCAGAGGTTGCACTACACTAACGTGTAAATAATTTAGCTGCCTGCGGTAGTGATAGGATCAGGAAAACACCACCAACCTTCTACAGGTAGCTTTAGCTGAACACTGTGAAGAGGTCGCACTACACTAACGTGTAAATAATTTAGCTGCCTGCGGTAGTGATAGGATCAGGAAAACATCACCAACCTTCTACAGGTAGCTTTTAGCTGAACACTGTGCAGAGTCCGCAAAAAACCTAACTTGTAGCCTATTTAGCTGCCTGTGGTAGTGATAGGATCAGGAAAACACCACCAACCTTCTACAGGTAGCTTTAGCTGAACACTGTGCAGAGGTTGCACTACACTAATGTGTAAATAATTTAGCTGCCTGCGGTAGTGATAGGATCAGGAAAACACCACCAACCTTCTACAGGTAGCTTTAGCTGAACACCGTGCAGAGGTCGCACTACGCTAACATGTAAATAATTTAGCTGCCTGCGGTAGTGATAGGATCAGGAAAACACCACCAACCTTCCTACAGGTAGCTTTAGCTGAACACTGTGCAGAGGTCGCACTACACTAACGTGTAAATAATTTAGCTGCCTGCGGTAGTGATAGGATCAGGAAAACATCACCAACCTTCTACAGGTAGCTTTAGCTGAACACTGTGCAGAGGTTGCACTACACTAATGTGTAAATAATTTGGCTGCCTGCGGTAGTGATAGGATCAGGAAAATACCACCAACCTTCTACAGGTAGCTTTAGCTGAACACCGTGCAGAGGTCGCACTACACTAACGTGTAAATAATTTAGCTGCCTGCGGTAGTGATAGGATCAGGAAAACACCACCAACCTTCCTACAGGTAGCTTTAGCTGAACACTGTGCAGAGGTCGCACTACACTAACGTGTAAATAATTTAGCTGCCTGCGGTAGTGATAGGATCAGGAAAACACCACCAACCTTCTACAGGTAGCTTTAGCTGAACACTGTGCAGAGGTCGCACTACACTAATGTCCCATACACACGGTCGGACTTTGTTCGGACATTCCGACAACAAAATCCTACCATTTTTTCCGACGGATGTTGGCTCAAACTTGTTTTGCGTACACACGGTCGCACAAAGTTGTCAGAATTTCCGATCGCCAAGAACATGGTGACGTCAAGCACGTACGACGAGACTAGAAAAGGCCAGTTCAGAACCAAGCGCGGCACCCTTTGGGCTCCTTTTGCTAATCTCATGTTAGTAAAAGTTTGGTGAGAGACGATTCGCGCTTTTTCAGGCTCGTGGCTTTCAGATCGTTTTCTGCCGTTCAGTTTGTGCTTGTGGGTTTGTATCTGCTCTTCAGTGCGTGCAAGCAAGTTCCGCGTGACTTTAAGTAGTCATTGTGTTCTTGTTCATTTGTTACTGTTTTTCAGGTCGCTCTTCACAGGCCTTGCTGTTCTTCAGTGCGTTCTGTTACTTCGTTCTGAGCAGCCGACCGTTTTCTAGCCATGTTTCATATACATACTCCTCGTAGAGTTCGTGCTGTGCGGGGGCTTGGTGTTGGGGTCCTGACCTTGACACAAGTCCAGTCCATGAACAGGGTGGGGAGGAGTTCATGGACCAAGAATTGGTTGCTTCAGCGTGACCAGTTCTCTCATATGCCTTTGTTCCATGAGATCCGTGAGAATAATCCTGATGATTTCAGGAACATTCTCAGGATGATGGACCCCGTATTTCACCATCTGCTGGCTTCGCTGACCCCCTATATCAGCAGGCAGGATACCTGCATGAGACAAGCCATCACTCCGGAGCAGAGGCTCATCGCTACCCTGCGGTACTTGGCAACAGAGAGAAGCCTGCAGGACCTCAAGTTCTCGACAGGCATCTCCCCCCAGGCTCTGGGTATCATCATCCCAGAGACCTGTTCTGCCATCATCCAGGTCCTGCAGAAGGAGTATATGAAGGTAAGATTTTTATCCTTTAATATCACATTTTATTGTATTTAATGTTTGCTAATATCTTGTATTTCTTTCCTCATTCCCTAATTACCATAATTGTAATATGCTGTGAATGTCCCCTTTGTTCTCATGCATGCTGGGTTTTTAGGTATTTATTTTTTAAGTCCTTCATACATATCTGCCTTCACTTACCTCCCCAACATGCTCTCCTGCCCCTATATTCACCTCATGTAGTCACTTAACAATGTATTTTATCAGCTCCATAGTAGTGCTTTACCCCAAACACCCCCTAAAATGTTTATAAATTTGATTTGTGCTTTAAATTCAGGCAGAGTTCCAGAGGCTTTTTTTGTAGTGTCCCCAAATCATTTTTCTAAACCCTCCCTCCCACAAACTGCTAAGTCAGCTGATCCCAATTCTCTATCTATCCTCAATCATCTATCTGCTGACTTTGCCAAACCCATACACACTATACCCATCTCTTTACTGGTCAGATTTATGGATGAATTCCCCAAAGCATGTAGTGCAAGGGCCTGCCTGTATACTTTCCAATGGTACTGTTTAAAGTTTTTGGATTCTATTATTATCTTGATAGGTAATATCAGAATGTCCAAATGTCCTCAAATGTGTACAGTGTGTATTTATATCTTTGTATTATGACACTTCTTACCTGTCCAGTGGGCTGCCAATAGTGTAACTAAGGAGGGGCTGTTACAAGTAATACCCTGTATTTAGGCATTCATCTCTCAATGAAGTGAAGAGGGTTACCTGTCCACGATTCCCCCCCCCTATAATGTTAGAAATGGCCCATGAGAGGGGGGGGGGGTTGAATATGATAGGTGTACCTTATACTTTGGTGTTAATTTCCCCTTAATAAATGCTATCTGGAGGTTGGCCAAGAATGTTTGTGCTTAATCTGCTTGCCATGTTTATGTGCAAAAATAGTAAATTATTTTTGTTTTCCTCAACAGTTTCCTTCCACGCCACAGGAATGGCAGACTGTGGCCTCCCACTTTGCCCAGTGGTGGGACTTTCCTAACTGCGGAGGGGCAATTGATGGGAAACACGTCCACATCGTCCCACCACCCAACTCGGGGTCGTACTATTTCAACTATAAGGGGTTCAATAGTATTGTGATGTTGGCGGTGGTGTCGGCTAATTACGACTTCTTGTATGTGGACGTGGGGAAGAATGGCTGGATGTCCGATGGTGGAGTCATCACCCAGACGGAGTTCTACAGGCGTCTCCAGAATGGCAGCTTGGGCTTGCCACCTCCAGAGGACAATGTGGAAGGACTCCCATTTATCTTCGTTGCGGATGAAGCATTTGCGCTGGGGGACCATCTTATGCGGCCATTCCCGATGAGGACCTTCAGCCCGGAACAGAGGGTTTTTAATTACCGGCTGGCCAGAGCCAGAAGAGTGGTGGAGAACACATTTGGAATCATGGCCAGCCAGTTCCGCCTATTTCTGACACCCATCCATATGGCGGAGTATAAACTTAATCATCTAATACTGGCGTGCTGTGTTCTCCATAACTTTTTACGCCAACATTCTGCCAACTATGCTGGCTCAGTTGGGCCTGAGGCCGGAAAACTACATGATACAACCCTGATGGCGCTTGAAAGTAGCCGTTCTGGCTTGCCCTCCCTGAGTGCCCGTGATGTCCGGTTAAGATACCTTGAGTTCTTTGTGGGTAGGGGGGCCATCAATATGCCAGACAATTTGTGAAGCATTTATCAAATAAAAAAAACAAATTTAATCTTTGGTGACATTTACTGCTTGTGTTTGTTTTAGCTGACCCTGACAGCAATGTGTGGAGTCCTGAAAATGGCGTGATTGTGTAACCTTATACAAAGTACTGTTGGCTGTTATTTACTAAAGGCGTATACACTTTTTATACTACAAGTGCTCTTGAAACTGCACTGAAAATGCTCTTGTAGTGCAAAGAGGATTTGCCCTTAGGAAATAACCACCATTTTCGCAGAAAACAGCAATTACATCACCACAAAAGTGTTGTAGCGTTGAGACAATATAGCACACATTCTTGATTAACAAACATTTTAATACCTGCACAATCACATGTGCATTTATAAATGGTTTTTAAAACAAACCAACATGTTTGTTGTATAACAATTTTTGGGGTGGCATTATCAAAAATAGAAATGTCCATTTACGATAAAACAGGCCTGTGTAAAACCAACAAGAAACACAACAATCTTGAACTTACAAAGTTCACATATGGTAAAACTTGAAGGCAATATCACACATGAGTATTTAGGAACTGTGTTTGATATTGCGTTCAGATGGGGTGAAGTCACCCCTTGAAAAGCCAAATTTGGAAGATGCACACCAATTTACGAATGTCAACATGTGCTAGCTGCCATCACGGGGGATCAAGGGCCGTGTTTTGTGGGAGCAACCCCTTCCTCACCACTACTTTATTATTGAGGAAGGGGTTGCACCCCCAAAACGCGTCCATTGATCTCCCGTGATGGCAAATAGCACATGTTGGCACACTGTGTGCATCCTCCAAATTTGGCATTTCGAAACATCGCTCAAAAATTTAAAAGATTGTACCACACAAAAAAATAAAGTGATTTTGTGTAGTTTTAAATTCGCCCCAAAACATCAATGATGTTATTATTTTTTTGAATCACATCATTGATTTTTTTCTTGATGTTTTCCAATTTTAAATTACACCCCATTATCTCCCCGATCAGGATCTGGGCACTTTCTGATGTGAAAGGATCTCGATCCATAACCTCACGATCACCTAAAAAGAGAGAAACCAAACAAAAACAGGTATCAAAAATCTGCCAGCATCCATCTCTTACCTGAGTCTGTGGTCGCAGACACTCACCTGTTGTGGTGCCAATTTCCACCACATCTTCTTCCTCCTCCTGCTCCACTTGTGTTGGGGGTATTTCACCTTCTTCCAGAGGTGGGGGGTCTCTGGTCTCCTCGGATGAGGGGTGTCCTCCGAGTCTTTTCTCCCCTATGTAAAACAAAATTCCAGAGTTCCAAGATGTCGTTTTTTTAGTGTCCTTTGTCAACCTGCAATACTTTACCTGTTTTGTACAAGCTTCACAGATGGAGACCCCCCTATAGTATACACTGGAGCACCTGTGTGGGCCCCCTAATAAAAAGGGTGTTCTTGTATCCCACACTAGTGCTCCAGCGTCCAGATGTGAAAACAGCTGCTGAGTGTCCTCTCCTTACACAGAATATAGTTTGCATTTCATTCTAGTAACAAAGCCATCTACACAACCAAATATTTTGCATCCAAGTAGGCCCTAAAAAATGTAGGAAAATGCATATGGCCTAAACAATGGTGTTTTAGAGGCCGAAAAAAAATGTTTGATACGAACGAATAATGGGCCCATGAACATTAAAATTGACATTTTAAACTGTACAACAATTAAGAAAAGCATATGGAGCAGCACGAACGTAATAAAGACAAAAAGAATAGGAACACAGCACAACTACTTACTTTTTTGCAGCACTCTCCGGATCTTTCGGTACTGCTCGGGCGCTCTTAATTTCAGGTTCGACCACCGCTTCCTGAGCTGATCTTTCGATCGTTGTACCCCAAAATTCCTGTGCAGACTTTTGACCACTTTCGCAATGATCTTGGCCTTTCTGATATTGGGGTTGGGGTAAGGTCCATACTTTCCATCATAGTCGGCCTTCTTCAGGATGTCCACCATCTCCAACATCTCCCCAAAGGACATATTTGTGGCCTTAAATCTTCTCCTTCTGGATCGGGACGTTTCCGGATCCGGGCTTTCCTCCTCCTCCTCCTTGTTGCTATAATTAGCACGCACCTGCTCTGACTCCGCCATGTGCTCTTCACCCACTGCGCCGAACGAAAAGGGGCGGGGAATAGACTAGAAAGAACGTCAGGGGCCGGCGGAGTTACACGCATGCGCAGTGTGTATAAAGCGTAACACACGTGCGTATTACGTACGATCTGTGAGCGGAGGAAGGAGCATTGGACGCGCCGATCGTAAGAACGAAGGTAAGAGACATACTTGTGCCTATACTGCTTCTAGATTGAGGCCTATATTGTAACAAGATTAGGAGAGTTTGGTCTGACATTAGGCTTTGTCTTGTGTTGTGTCTTGCAGTGAACATGGATATCTTATTACAAGATAATGACTTCATGTCAATATTCATTGACATGTTCAGGGAGCTTCCCTGTCTGTGGGAGATCAACCACCCACATTACAGGAACCAAACAAAGAGGAAGGCAGCACTGAATCAATTGTTGGAAATTGTGAAGCAGGCGATCCCCACGGCAGACATCACATATTTGAAGATCCTAATTGGTGGCCTAAGGAGCACATATCTAAGGGAGCGCAAGAAAGTCCAGGATTAGCAGAGATCCGGAGCAGCAGATGACATCTATGTCCCCAGGATGTGGTACTATGACAGGCTGCATTTTTTGGCAGGCCAGACTGAACCCAGGTCATCCCTCTCCAATCTTCCTTCCACGCTTCCTTCCAATCCAGCTGAGGCTTCTGACGCCAAACCTGGGCCTTCCAGTCAGCAACATGTGGAGCCCAGCTTGAGCCAGGTATAGCATTCCTCTAAATATTTCTGCTTGACCAATCAATGATGTTAACTAGATGTTAGTTTGGAGTACTAATTTAGGATTGTGATTGATGAAGCAAAAACTAAAACCATGTCCCTTTTTCATACACAGGGAAGTCTCAGCCAGGAGGTGGCCGGGCCGAGCCGGCTGCCTGATCTGCAGGTCCCTCCCCTCCCCCTGGAAAGAGAAAGTGGCAGGAGGAGGAGTGCCCTAGAGGAGGCTGCCATAGGCCTCTTTTGGAGGGCTACAGAGGCCCTGGGAGCACCACACACCGTGGAGGATGACTTCGCTGCCATCATTGCCTCTAAAATGCAGAGGATAGAGGAGGGACAACAACTGATGTGTGAGTCGCTCATATTGGAGGCTCCTAATAAAGGTATGAGGGCCCAAATTACATCTGAGACACACCTTTGCGAACTGACACATAGTCCTCCTCCTCCTCCTGCAGGTCCTCCTCCTCCTTCTCCTCCAGGTCCTCCCAGTCCTCCTCCTCCAGGTCCTACTCCTCCTCCTGCCACATCTCCAACAGCAGAGCCACAGCCAGGAAGGAAGCGTGGAAGGAAGACCAGAAAGTGAGGACCCTGGATCCAGTCTGGTCGACCAAAAGATGCAGCCTCTTGTGGTACCACAGCCTCGGGACAAAGATGTCATCTGCTGCTTTCCGGATCTCTGCGACTTCTGGACCAGACTGCCCTCCCTTACATATGGACTCCTCAGGCCATCAATTTTGATGTTCAAGAATTGATGTCTGCCCTGGGGGTTCCAGGCTTCGCTAATTTCTCCTGTTGATCCAGCGTTGCCTCCCTCTTTGTTTGGTTCTGAGCCCTTAATAAAGGATTTTTGTTTTGAATTATACTTGCCTATGTGTGTTTTAATTCAAAAAGGACAGTTGGTTTGTGAGGATTCAGGTACATTTCAAAAATACAATGTGAAATTAACAAGGGACACCAACAACAAACGATCTCCTTGAGATTAAATAATAAAAGATATCAATGGTGTTGTGGTAACTTGACACACAAAACACACACAAAAATAGTCTGGAGTAAAACTAAAAATAACATTAAACAAAGATCAGCCTTGGAAAAAATACAAACATAAAATCTAAACGAAAAATGGCTTTAAATAAAAAATAAATAAATAAATAAATAAATAAATAAATTATGTCAGATGTGACAAATAACAATATATTCAGGGAATCCCAAGAAAGAAACAAAAAAATAAGTTTGTGAGAAGTGTGTGTAAATATGAGCAGCAAAACTACTTAATTCTTGTCACATTATAAAGAAGAAGAGAGTGCGCTGTATTAAACCATTTTTAACACTGCAGCGTGACGAAAGTGCTGTATCCATTGCGAACGCTAATTTTACCTGACCGAGCTGTTCCGTGTCGAAATTTCTTCTGAGCATGCGTGGCACTTTGTGCGTCGGAACAGGCCACACACGGTCGGAATTGACGCGATCGGATTTTGTTGTCGGAAAATTTTATCTCCCGCTCTCCAACTTTGTGTGTCGGAAAATCCGATGGAAAATGTCCGATGGAGCCCACACACGGTCGGAATTTCCGACAACACGCTTTCCATCGGAAAATCCGACCGTGTGTACGGGACATAACTTGTAGCTTTAGCTGAACACTGCTCAGAGGACGCACTACTCTAACTTGTAGCTTTAGCTGAACACTGTGCAGAGGTCGCACTACACTAACTTGTAGCTTTAGCTGAACACTGTGAGGAGGACGCACTACACTAACTTGTAACTTTAGCTGAACACTGTGCAGAAGTCACACTAAACTAACTTGTAGCTTTAGCTGAACACTGTTCAGAGGACGCACTACACTAACTTGTAGCTTTAGCTGAACACTGTGAGGAGGACGCACTACACTAACTTGTAGCTTTAGCTGAACACTGTGCTGAGATCACACTAAACTAACTTGTAGCTTTAGCTGAACACTGTTCAGAGGACGCACTACACTAACTTGTAGCTTTAGCTGAACACTGTGCAGAGGTCGCACTACACTAACTTGTAGCTTTAGCTGAACACTGTTCAGAGGACGCACTACACTAACTTGTAGTTTTAGCTTAACACTGTGAGGAGGTCACACTAAACTAACTTGTAGCTTTAGCTGAACACTGTTCAGAGGACGCACTACACTAACTTGTAGCTTTAGCTGAACACTGTGCAGAGGTCGCACTACACTAACTTGTAGCTTTAGCTGAACACTGTTCAGAGGACGCACTACACTAACTTGTAGTTTTAGCTTAACACTGTGAGGAGGTCACACTAAACTAACTTGTAGCTTTAGCTGAACACTGTTCAGAGGACGCACTGCACTAACTTGTAGCTTTAGCTGAACACTGTGCACTACACTAACTTGTAGCTTTAGCTGAACACTGTGCAGAGGTCACACTAAACTAACTTGTAGCTTTAGCTGAACACTGTGCAGAGGTCACACTAAACTAACTTGTAGCTTTAAATAAATAAATATATGTGTATGCGCTAAAGGCTATAAATACGTGAACAAAGAATATAATAAATCTATACAATATTAAAAATTATTATAAATTATAAACAGTGTCACACACGTGTGAAGAAAGTGACTATAATCCACAATTGAATATATGAAAAATGGTAACATGCACCATGCAAAAAAATGTGAGAAAGAAAAAAAAAAAAAAATCCTTTAAATGATTAAAAAAAAATATATAAGTGCTACTTGATAAATAAAGTGTCCGAAACCAATTCATACAAATGAATATATCTCAGTCCAAGCCATTCATAAGAGTATATAAATCAAAGTGCACAATAGTGTCCAAACAAATAGCAGGCAATCCTCATGCTGGTTTTTTTGAAAAAGTGCTAAATATTCCTCATGCTCTTCTTATGAGATGTGCACATTAAGGCATGCTGCAGTGCTCTCCAGTGACCCCCAATGGATAATGCGCTCACCTTAGAGTGTGTGACACAGTAGCTAAACAGTGTCAAAACACGCATTAGAGCCACTCCAGGGCTCACACAGGGTATGCTGGTGATGATCTGTATCTCGCTCAAATGGTGACATATATGAAAGAAAGGAGACTCATAGCATAATACCGCCAGGAATTTATTTGAAAAGCCCTAAAAACAATCCCTCCAGGAGGGTACTCACAATGCTTGGGTGTGTCAGTGCACCATCCTATCCAAAACATGCAATACAGATGAATCCTGTGGCGTGCGGTGCGGTGTTCAATCCTCTGCCTGTCTGTGTGTAGAAAGCTCCGTCCTGCCCCTCCCCTACGCGTCTTCGGCACAGGGTATACGTGCCTTCATCTGGGGGATCTAATAGGACGGGCGATCTATGTGTAATTTATACTATCACAGCGGCCATTTTGCCTGGGACCGCTGACATCCTAGTGTTCGGCTCCAGCTATGTAAAAGATAACAGCGGCCATTTTGCCTAGGATCGCTGACATCCTAGTGTTCGGCTCCAGCTATGTAAAGAACAACAGCGGCCATTTTGCCTAGGATCGCTGACATCCTAGTGTTAGGCTCCAGCTATGTAAAAACAACAACAGCAAATGACGCTGTGTGCCAGCCTTGATATTTTAGAGAAAGCAGGAAATGAAAAGCTATAGTAAGCGATGTTTAACCCTATCTACATAAATATAATCCTAATCCAGGACAGAGCCACACATCAGAGTAGACACCATATCGCACACCACAAATAACGGTAATTGCACTAGCGATTAATATATGGAACAACAAAAAACTACAAATGTATAAATCTCATGGCATAATCTATAACAATATAAAACATATAAAAAAATATATATGTTTAAAACCATACTGAGGACTAAGTATGTTTCTTACATCGGTACAATTATCATTGTGGGATCCTAAAAACCCTTAAAGGGACCTGTAACTTTTATTGCTGTATGATAGGAAACTCACAAATAAAAAATAAAAAATATGAAATATGAAATATATTTAAAATAAATACAAACAATTTTATATAAAAAATCCTATACCTAAAAAATATATATATCTGGAATACAGTAGATACAATAAAATTTCAAATATAAACGAAAGTATTCCTGAAAATGCATATTAATCTTGGAATATCACAATTATTATCTAGTAATGACACCTAACAAATATATAAAAAATATCTAAAAAAATATCTAAAAAAATATCTAAAAAATATATATATTAATCACCTCCCCAAATGGTAAGAGGGGAAAAGTAAATCCATATGAGCCATACCATGCATGTTGATCAGGCGATCATTTAAGTACCAAAAAAGTGCTAAGTAATCCAGGAGTACGTTATACCAAAAAACAATAAATATGGGGGAGTGCTTCGTGAAAGGCACTAGGTAAGCTTGACCACTCCCTGATGTGCAAAAATATTATTTTAGTGGCTAGAGTGAATCCAATAAAAATCAAGTAAATCATCATAATCTACTACGTATACCCATAAAAAACCTGTAAAAAACTTATTAGGTACTGTAAAATGTGGATATCTAGGTGGGATACAAAAAAGCTAAAGTCAATAATTACTCAAGAAACATCTTAAATCGAACTCCTTATTGAGCCCCCCTGGGGCCATGGAGCCGAGCTGGTGTATCCACCATGATTCACGTTTACTAATTTCTCTTACAAAGTTGGAACCCCTCCAGTGGCGTTTGGGTACCTCTATCCCCCAAAACTTCATCCCAACCGTGCTTTGATTATGTACACGTTTGAAATGTATGTACAGATGGTGCTTGTCAGACCCCTTACGTATATTCCTTACATGCTCCTCTAAACGGTCTTTCAAAGCCCTAATAGTCCGCCCCACATAGATGTAATTGCATGGGCATTTTAACGCGTAAACAACCCCTATCGTGTCAGGAGTGGTTATTTCTAGGATTGGTAAACTCCTTTAATCTTCTGTTGTTACCAGGGACCCTAACGCAGCTGTAACATCTCCCACACCCATAAAAACCTTTTAGGTCCCAGAACATTGAGGGCTTCTGGGGGGGTGGTTCTACCACATTATGGACTAACCTATCACGTAAGTTGGGTGCTCTCTTAAAAATAATCTTGGGTTTCTCTGGGAGTATCTCTTTTAGGTGGACATCTTGTTTCAAAACATTCCAGTACTTCCGAATAATTTTCTGTACTTCCTTGTTTTGTAAGGAATAGTTCAGAACCATACTGATACCATCATTAACATCTTCTTCTGAGTCTGAATCTTATCTTTAAGTAAATTATCTCTATTAAGGCAAGCGACTTCTGACTTTTCTTTATTCAAGAATTCTTTCTGGTAACCCTTGTCTATAAACATATTGCTGAGTATGTTAGACTGGTGATCATAGTCCTCAATCCTCGTGCAGTTCCTCCTCATCCTTGTAAATTGGCCTCTGGGTATATTACTTAGCCAAGGTTTGTGGTGACAGCTGGTGGTCGGGATGTAGGAATTTCGATCCGTTGCTTTAAAAAACGTCTTTGTAATCAAGCCATCACTGGTGTTAAAAATTTCCAAGTCCAGAAAGTGAATACATTCTCTGCTTACATCCCAGGTCAAAGAGATGTTCTGGTTATTGTTATTCATAGAATCCAATAAAGCTAACAATGCATCCATACTACCCTTCCAAATTATCAACAAATCGTCAATGAACCTTTTGTATAGCAAAATAGCTCCGTAATCCTGATTTAAAACACCCTCCTCTTCCCATTTGGCCATATACAAGTTTGCCACGCTGGGGGCGAATTTAGCGCCCATGGCGACTCCCTTGGTCTGTAAGTAAAACGTGTTATCATACCAAAAGAAATTGTGCCGTAAGCAGAAATTTAAGCACCTAAGAATAAATGCAATAAAACCATCATTCGCCAAACTCTCCTACCTCAGGGCCCATTCAACTGCTTTCAAGGCACCTTCATGATCAATATTGGTGTAAAGTGAGAAAACGTCTCCTGTAACCATAATAATATCCTCTTGTGCACTACATTCGTCTAAGACACGATTAGATTTTGTTTTCGGAAAATTTTATCTCCCGCTCTCCAACTTTGTGTGTCGGAAAATCCGATGGAAAATGTCCGATGGAGCCCACACACGGTCGGAATTTCCGACAACACGCTTTCCATCGGAAAATCCGACCGTGTGTATGGGACATAACTTGTAGCTTTAGCTGAACACTGCTCAGAGGACGCACTACACTAACTTGTAGCTTTAGCTGAACACTGTGCAGAGGTCACACTAAACTAACTTGTAGCTTTAGCTGAACACTTTGAGGAGGACGCACTACACTAACTGTAAATAGTCTAGCTGCCTGACTGTGGTACTAATAGGATCAAAAGAACATCAGCAATTTTCTTCAGGTAGCTGTATATACTGTAACAACACAAGCCTGCCTGTCAGTAGGAAGATAACAGGAACAGATCTAGCTAAACTGAATACAGTGTATATATATATATATATATATATATATATACACACAACACCTGGGATGCATATATATACACAATACACTGTAAGTGCAGCTAACTGACTGACTGTCCTGCCTAATCTATCTAACTTAAATCAAATGACACTGTCTCTCTCTCTGTCTATCTCTCTGTCAAGCCAGAACACACTACACAGGGCCACCGTGCAGGCGGCCTTATATAGTGTGGGGCGTGTTCTAAACCCCCTGAGCCATAATTGGCTAAAGCCACCCTGGCTTTGGCCAATTACAGCTCTCTCTACAGACGGCGCTGTGATTGGCCAAGCATGAGGGTCATAGTGCATGCTTGGCCAATCATCAGCCAGCAATGCACTACGATGTTGCAGTGAATTATGGGCCGTGACGCACCACACGAATTTGGCGCGAACGGCCCATATCGTTCGCAATTCGTCAAACGATCAAACAGCCGTTGTTCGAGTCGAACATGGGTTCGACTCAAACATGAAGCTCATCCCTAGTCATGAGGCATAGCAGGGACAGATTGAGTTGAGTAAGGAGGAGGGACAGATTCCTGCCACTTTTGTGTGGCTTTTAGGTGCTCTTGCCAACGGGCTGAGTGGTGGGAGGTTACATGCTTTGTCAAGCATGTGGTACCCAAATGGTTAGTGTTTTTGCCATGCTTGATACAAAGTTTGCAAATAGTGCAACAGTGCGATCGGCTGCACATGTACTAAAAAAGACCCAGACAGCTGAGCTGTGGGAAGTTGGCCAGGAGATAACAGCTTCACAATTTGATGGAATAGGGTGGCTGCTCTCTACTCTTCCATGATGGCTGCCTCGTTGGGGTTGTGCCTCACCCTCATTTTCCTCCTCTGCTCTATCCGGCACCCAAGTTGAGTCAGTGACCTCATAATCATCAACATCATCTCCTCCATCCTCATTACCACTGGAGACAACTTGGCAATACGCTGCGGCTGGGGGAACATGACTGCCAATTTGTGTACCAGTGTTCTCCCCCTCTCTGTAGGCTCATGTTCCTGCCTTCCTCAACCTCAGAGCCATAACCAACATCTGAATTGAGTAATGGCTATGCATCATCAAGGAACGCTGTGTTCAAATAACTCTGCTGACTCCTCCATGCCTGACCCTGGGGCTATGGCAGAAATAGCTGTGGACAAGGAGGCAGGTTTTGCCACTCTGGCAGATGCAGAGGACTGCGCACTAGTCTCTGCTTGGGTGATGGTGGATGAGGATGAATTAGTAAGCATCCTCTGCATGCTGTGGCTGGATAGCATGGGCAACATCATTAAACAGAGGAAATGATGCCCTGCCTGAAGACTGACCACGTCAACCTTTGCCTGTGTACACATATGCTGCTGGCCCCCTTATAGTTCCATGGGAACGTCTGCCTCTCCTTGCTGTTCTCCCAGACATGATGGGGGAGTGGGGGGTGCTTATTTACAAAATGTAATAAAGATGTGTAAATGTGTACGTGGATGCACTTTAATCAATGGAAAGTGGTGTTTTGTGCACTTTAATTTGAGTATTCACGACACAAAAACACTCCACGTATACACTATATTATACTGCAATATACTGCATCAAACATGCACTAACGCACAGAACTATATGGCGTTAAACTTGTAGTAACGCAATGAAATATACAGGGTTAAATTTGCAGCAATGCACAAAACTATATGGCGTTAAACTTGCAGGAACACACAGAACTATATGGCGTTAAACTTGCAGTAATGCACAGAACTATATGGCGTTAAACTTGCAGTAATCCACAGAACTATACAGTGTTAAACTTGCAGTAATGTAATCAAATATGCAGCGTTAAACTTGCAGTAGCGCAATCAAATATACGGTGTGAAATTTGCAGTAACACACAGAACTATACCGCATTAAACTTGCAGTAATGCACAGAACTATATGGCGGTAAACTTGTAGTAACAAAATGATATATACCGTGTTGAATGTGCAGTAATGCAATCAAATATACAGCGTTAAACTTGCAGTAACGCACAGAACTATACAGCGTTAAACTTGTAGTAACACAATGAAATATACAACATTAAACTTGCAGTAACGTAATCAAATATACGGTGTTAAACTTACAGTAACACACAGAACTATACCGCATTAAACTTGCAGTAATGCACAGAACTATATGGCGTTAAACTTGTAGTAACACAATGAAATATACGGTGTTAAATGTGCAGTAAGGCAATCAAATATACAGCGTTAAACTTGCAGTAATGCACAGAACTATACAGCGTTAAACTTGTAGCAACACAATAAAATATACGGCGTTAAACGTGCAGTAACCCAATGAAATATACAGTGTTAAACTTGCAGTAATGCAATGAAATATATGGCGTTAAACAGTAACGCACAGAACTATACAGCGGTAAACTTGTAGCAACACAATGAAATATATGGCATTAAACTTGCAGTAACGCAATAAAATATACAGTGTTAAACTTGCAGTAATGCAATGAAATATATGGCGTTAAACTTGCAGTAACGCACAGAACTATATGGCGTTTAAACTTTCAGTAACGCAATAAAATATAAAATATACTGTGTTTAAACGGTCACTACACTCACACTGACTAAACTCTCCCTACATTTACACTAATGCAAAGATAAATGGTCCCACTACACTCATAATGACTGAACTATCCCTACATTCCCACTAATGTAAAGATAAATGATCGCACTACACTCACACTGAACTCTCCCTAGATGCACCCTAAACTGATATTCTACACTGACAATAGAATCAGAATAGAACACTATAGCACACTTATGCCCCGTACACACTATAGGATTTTCAGATGGAAAATGTTCTATAGGAGCTTGTTGTCAGAAATTCCGACCATGTGTAGGATCCATCGGACATTTTCCATCGGAATTTCCGTCACACAACATTTGAGAGCTGGTTCTCAAATTTTCCGACAACAAAATCCGTTGTCATAAATTCCAATCATGTGTACACAATTCCGACGCAAAAAATTCCATGCATGCTCGGAATCAAGCAGAAGAGCCATATTGGCTATTGAACTTAATTTTTCTCGGCTCATCGTATGTGTTGTGCGTCACCGCGTTCTTGACGTTTGGAATTTCCGACAAGATTTGTGTGACCGTGTGTATGCAAGACAAGTTTGAGCCAACATCCGTTGGAAAAAAAACATGGACATGGATTTTGTTGTCGGAAAATACTATCGTGTGAACAGGGCATTACTGTCTAATAGCACTGAACAGAGCACTGAACAGAGCCCTGTTCTATCTCTCTCCACGCGCTATCACAATACAAATGGCCACTATGGAAAGAATACTTTCATAGTGTGGGGCTGGATTAAGAACAATGAGCCATGATTGGATAGAGTCATCATGACAGCATCGCAGTGCATTGTGGTCTTTCGGCGGTCGACACACACACACACACATTTACATCCCAGGAGCCTATAGGCATAAAATTCTGATGCACGCCCCTCCCCCAACCCCCCAACAGCATTGCCAACCCCCCACAACTTTTTTATACACTGAGAAAACATGGAAAATCTACTGACAGAATGCATTTTTTCCCCTGAGAGCCTAAAATATGACAGTGCGCTGCCCGACATTGTACATTTTATGCACTTCAAAAAAAGCTTGTACAAAACAAAAAAATGTGCATCACACTGCCCTCTAGCAGCCTGCAACGCAGAGTGGCTGGAGCGCTGAATTGCTCCGGCTGCTCTGCAATTTCATGCTGATTCAATGTGAATTTGCCCTAAAAGGGAAAAAGGAGAGAGAGAGAGAGAGAGAGAGAGAGAGAGAGAGAGAGACTCCTCCTTTCTGGTCTCTTCCCTTATCCCAGGCTCCCAGTCAGCCTCCTCTTGGTTTTGCGAGTCCTTCCTTGCTTCCTAAATTATCTCTGCCTCTCACAAAGGCCCTTGTGAGGTGCTTTCCGAGGCATTGCCTCACCAGCAAGAGCGGTGTGCTGCCCTTGTGTGTGCTGCCCGATTGGGCCCCCCCGGTGTCTGCGGCGGTCGGAATCATTACAGGAGTGATCTGTGCTGAGGGGGAGGCCACCGATTCATGGCCACCCCCTCGCGATCGCTCCTGATGAATGAGAAGCTTCCTCTGCTCCTGTAATGTAAACAGAAGCAGAGGAAATTATGTCATCTCTCCTCGTGTCGGTCTTTGTGTTCCGGCACCGAGGAGAGAAGACATTAAATAAGTCTGCACCAACACTACACTAACAGTAGAACACGTAGGCATACAAATCACCCCCCAATCACCCCCGTTCACCCCCCAATCATCCCCCCTGCACCCCCTGTCACAGTGACACCAATATCAGTTTTTATTTTTTTTACTGATTACTGCATTGGTGTCATTTGTGACTGTTATAAGCATTAGGGCAGATATTGGTAGGACCCTTTAGGTCTAGGGTACCCCCCTAACCCCCCTAATAAAGGTTTAACCCCTTGATCACCCCCTGTCACCTGTGTCACTAAGCAATCTTTTTTCTGATCGCTGTATTAGTGTCACAGGTGACGCTAGTTAGCCAGGTAAGTATTTACCGTAGGTTCACCGTCAGCTTTTTATAGTGTCAGGTACCCCCATATACTACCTAATAAAGCTTTTAACCCCTGATTGCCCCCTAGTTAACCCTTTCACCAGTGATCACCATATAACTGTTACGGGTGACGCTGGTTAGTTAGTTTGTTTTTTATAACCGCTGTTTATTACCCAATAAAGGTTTAACCCCTTGATCACCCAGTGGGTGATATAAGTTAGGTTTTAGTGTCAGATAGGGTCTGCATCGCCCCAGGCAGTGTCAGGTTAGTGCCAGTAGCGCTAACACCCACGCATACAGCATACAACTCTCTTAGTGGTATAGCTCTGAACGGATCGATATCTGATCTGATCAGTTCTATACTAGCGTCCCTAGCAGTTTAGGGTTCCCAAAAATGCAGTGTTAGCAGGATCAGCCCAGATACCTGCTAGCACCTGCATTTTGCCCCTCCGCCCAGCCAAGCCCAGCCCACCCAAGTGCAGTATCGATCGATCACTGTCACTTACAAAACACTAAACACACATAACTGCAGCGTTCACAGAGTCAGGCCTGATCCCTGTGATTGTTAACAGTTTTTTGGTAGCGTTTGTTACATTTGCTGACAGTCTAGGAGCTTTTTACCTGTGATTCTCACTACTGTACCAGTAAATTTAGAGCCCAAAATGGCAAATCGAAGGTACAGTAATGAAGAGGCCTACATGTTTCTGAGCATGACAGATAGTGAAGAGGAAGTCACTCATCTGTCAGATTCAGGCTCAGATTAGGATCCTGTAGACAGCAGCGGCTCCATGACAGATAGCTCTGACGACGGAGTTGTGGTCCCTGCCAAGGTCAGGCGTATCAGACCCCGATGTTCTTCTGCTGTTGATGTGCAAGAACCACGGGGCTCTTGTATGGAGCAGAGAAGTACTAGCGATGCTATTCCTTCTGATGACCTGGCAAGCACCAGCGGCTTAGTACACCCAGGTCGTACATCCAGCACTGCAGTAAAACGTGGTGACATAGCGAGTCCCATAAGTGCAATTCAAGCTGGTGAGTTGGAAAGCTCAAGTAGTGTCCCGCTGCCACCAAGAAGAAGACAAAGACAGGCCCGTCGTGCCCATAGTGTCCTTCCTGCAGAATTTGCCAATCCTAATTGGGAGCCCACCACTTCTGCAGCACCCGTACTTCCCCCATTCACTGGCCAACCCGGCATTCAGGCCATTTTACGTCACTTGATTTTTATTCACTGTTTTTCAATGAAGATCTCTATAGATTTATTGTGGACCAAAGTAATTTGTATGCTGGTCAATTCATCGCCGCTAATCCCCAGTCCTACCTTGCCAGAGATTGGAAACCAATTACTGTTTCTGAATTTAAGACCTTTCTGGGCCTATCCCTTGACATGGGCATAGTTAAAATGAGTACGTTGCGGTCATATTGGTCCACTGACCCAATTTAACATATGCCCGTGTTCTCTGCTTCCATAGCCAGGGCACGATACAAGCAGATCATGTACTTCAACAACAATGAACTCTGTCGTCCTCGTGGGGACCCTGGATATGATCAGCTCTACAAAATTCGGCTCCTCGTAAACCATTTCAACCAACATTTTGCAGACTTGTTTACTCCCCATCAAGTTGTCTGCATTGATGAGTCCCTGATTAAGTTTTCTGGCCGCTTGTCATTCAAACAGTATCTCCCAGCAAGCGTGCCAGATACGTGGTCAAGATGTATAAGCTCTGTGACAGGGCCACAGACTATAAATGTAGTTTTATGGTTTACGAGGGAAGAGATAGTCACGTAGAGCCGACAAACTGCTCTGACTACATAGGAAGCTCTAGCAAGATTGTGTGGGACTTGGTGTCACCCTTATTCGGAAAGGGGTACCATTTGTATGTGGACAATTATTACACGAGCGTGCCACTTTTTAGTCACTTGTTTGATCATCAGATTGGAGCATGTGGCACCGTGTGATCTAATCGCAGGGTTGTTCCCCAGCAGCTTGTAGATTCCTGTCTTAGGCTGGGGGAGAGAGTCTGCTTGAAGTGTAATAACTTGCTCGCTTTGAAGTGGAGGGATAATAAGAATGTTTTCGTTCTTACCTCCCTTCATGCAGACATGATGGTCCAAATTACTACGGTGACTGGTGTTGTGGAGAAACCCCTCTGTGTCCACGAATATAACCAAAATATGGGAGGGGTGGACCTCAACAACCAGTTGTTGGTGCTGTACCTAGTTGCCCGTAAGGCCAGATGCTGGTATAAAAAAGTGTCTGTTTATTTATTTCAATTGGCTTTGCTGAATGCTCATGTGCTATACAGAGCTTCAGGACGGACTAGATCCTTCCTTAAATTCCAGGAAGAGATCGTCAGAGCCCTTCTGTTTACAGACGGTGCTCCATCTCACCTTCCCAATCCAAATGCAGTAAGCTGGCTGCATGAGAGACATTTTCCGTATTTCCTCCCAAGTACCCCTACCCAACGTGCCCCCAAAGAAAATGTTGTGTCTGTAGAAAGCACGGATATAGGCATGAGACCCGCTATTTTTGTCCTTCCTGTCCTGACAATCCTGGTCTTTGCATTGGTGAATGTGTTGAACGCTACCATACACTAATGGAGTTTTGGCGTAGGGTACAGCATTGCACAGACTAGGCACACGCTCACAGGGTCTCCCAAGATGCCATCGCATTTTGAAAGACCCGAACCTGGAACCGAACCATTACAGTTACAAATAAAAGTGTAAAAAAAAAAAAGTAAAAATTAAAAAAACCACAAAAAAATATAAAATAAAAAAACAAAAATTGTTGTTGTTTTATTGTTCTCTCTCTATTCTCTTTTCTATTGTTCTGCTCTTTTTTACTGTATTCTATTCTACAATGTTTTATTGTTATCATGTTTTATCATGTTTGCTTTTCAGGTATGTAATTTTTTTATACTTTACTGTTTACCATGTTTTCTTGTTAACAATTTTTTTGTTTTCAGGTACGCCATTCAGCTGCATTTATTTATCTTGACAGTAACAGCGTTTGCTCCCACGATACATAAAGCCGTGGCTCCAGCGCTGTCGGAGGTGAAAAAGAGCATATATGCCGAAGCATGGGGGCAGCAGGGGTGGAGGATTTGCTCCTAACTTTTGGGGCGGATGCCCCCATGCTTCTGCATATATATATTTTAGGCACAAGTTGCGTTAAAAAATGTTTTTTTTTTGTATTTGCTTTGCAGGTATGGTAAGTCTTACTGTTATACTGTAATGTTACTTTGTTCTATTGTTAACATCATTTGTTTAGCAGGTACGCCATTCGGCTGTAGCACAGATTTATTTATCTTGACAGCAACAGCGTTTGCTCCCACGATACATAAAGCCGTGACTCCAGCGCTATAGGAGGTAATTTCACCACCACAGTTAAAAACAAAATGGTGCATGTATGCCCATCATTAGAAGTGGGTGAATGAAGGGAGGTATTCTAATGGTGGGCATACCCACCGATCAATCTCTTTTTTTCACGAAAAAAAAGATTACAATATATGCCCAACAAGGACCAGCAACGTACTGGTATGTTGCTGGACTTTGAGTGGTTATACCAGAATGATGCCTGTGGGTTTAGGTATCATCTTGGTATCATTCTTTTTCAGCCAGCAGTCAGCTTTCATGTAAAAGGAATCCTAGTGGCTAATTAGCCTCTGGACTGCTTTTACAATCAGTGGGAGGGAATGTCCCCCCCACCATCTTTCATGGTTTTCTCTGGCTCTCCTGTCCCAACAGGGAACCTGAGAATGCAGCCGGTGGTTCCGCCAGCTGACCATAGAGCTGATCAAAGACCAGAGTGGCTCCAATCATCTCTATGGCCTAAGAAACCAGAAGCTACAAGCATTTCATGACTTAGATTTCGCCGGATATAAACAGCGCCATTTGGAAATTGGGAAAGCATTTTATCACACCAATCTTATTGTGGTCAGATACTTTGAGGGCAGAGGAGAGATCTAGGGTCTAATAGACCCCAATTTTTTCAAAAAAGAGTACCTATCACTACCTATTGCTATCATAGGGTATATTTACATTCCCTGAGATAACAATAAAAATGATAAAAAAAATATAAATGAAAGGAACAGTAAAAAACAAAATAAAAAATAAATAATTATTTTGCGCTTTCGCGCAAAGGCAAACTCAAGCGTCGGTCTGGCATCATATGTAAACAGCAATTGCACCATGCATGTGAGGTATCACCACGAAAGTCAGATTGAGGGCAGTAATTTTAGCAGTAGACCTCCTCCGTAAATCTAAAGTGGTAACCTGTAAAGGCATTTAAAGGCTTTTAAAAATGTATGTAGTTTGTCACCGCTGCAGTTTGTGTGCAATTTTAAAGCATGTCGTGTTTGGTATCCATGTACTCAGCCTAAGTTCATCTTTTTTATTTCATCAAACATTTGGGCAATATAGTGTGTTTTAGTACATTAAAATTAAAAAAGTGTGTTTTTCCCCAAAAAATGCTTTGGAAAAATTTCTGCGCAAATACTGTGTGAAAAAAAAATGAAACACCCATCATTTTAATCTGTAGGGCCTTTGCTTTAAAAAAATATATAATGTTTGGGGGTTCAAAGTAATTTTCTTGCAAAAAAAAAATGTTTTCAGGTAAACAAAAAGTGTCAGAAAGGGCTTTGTCTTCAAGTGGTTAGAAGAGTGAGTGATGTGTGAAATAAGCTTCTAAATGTTGTGCATAAAATGCCAGGACAGTTCAACCCCCCCCCCCCAAATGACCCCATTTTGGAAAATAGACACCCCAAGCTATTTGCTGAGAGGCATGTCGAGTCCATGGAATATTTTATATTTTGACACAAGTTGCATTTGCTGAGAGGTATGGTGAGTATTTTGCAGATCTCTCTTTTTGTCACAAAGTTTTGAAAATTGAAAAAAGAAAAAAAAAATACATTTTTCTTTTCTTTCTTTATGTTCAAAAACAAATGCGAGCTGCAAAATACCCACCATGCCTCTCAGCAAAAAGCTTGGGGTGTCCACTTTCCAAAATGGGGTCATTTGGGAGGGGGTTGTGCTATCTTGGCATTTTATGGCCTTCGAAACTGTGATAGGTAGTGAGGAGTGAAATCAAAAATCTACGCCCTTAGAAATAATGAAGGCGGTGATTGGTTTTCGGGGCCCCGCACGCGGCTAGGCTCCCAAAAAGTTCCACACATGTGGTATCCTCGTACTCAGCAGAAGCAGCAGAATTTATTTTGGGCTGTAATTCCACATATGCCCATGACATGTGTGAGCAATATATCATTTAGTGACAACTTTGTGCAAAAAAAAAAAAGTTTTCATTTTCCCGCAACTTGTGGCAAAATATAAAATATGCCATGGACTCAACATGCCTCTCAGCGAATAGCTTGGGTGTCTACTTTCCAAAATGGGGTAATTTGGCTGGGTTTTGTGCCATCTTGGCATTTTATGGCCTTCAAAACTATGATAGGTAGTGAGGAGTGAAATCAAAAATTTACGCCCTTAGAAATCCTGAAGGCGGTGCTCGGTTTTCGGGGCCCCGTATGCGGCTAAGCTCCCAAAAAGTCCCACACATGTGGTATCCCTGTACTCAGGAGAAGCAGCGAAATGTATTTTGGGATGCAATTCCACATATAACCATGGCATGTGTGAGCAATATATCATTTAGTGACAACTTTTTGTAAAAAAAATTTTTTTTTGTCATTATTCAATCACTTGGGACAAAAAAATAAAATATTCAATTGGCTCAACATGCCTCTTAGCAATTTCCTTAGGGTGTCTACTTTCCAAAATGGGGTCATTTGGGGGGATTTTGTACTGCCCTGCCATTTTAGCACCTCAAGAAATGAGATAGGCAGTCATAAACTAAAAGCTGCGTAAATTCCAGAAAATGTACCCTAGTTTGTAGACCCTATAACTTTTGCGCAAACCAATAAATATACGCTTATTGACATTTTTTTTACCAAAGACATGTGGCATTTTGGCCTAAATGTATGACTAAAATTGAGTTTATTGGATTTTTCTTATAACAAAAAGCAGAAAATATAGTTACATAGTAGGTGAGGTTGAAAAAAGACACAAGTCCATCAAGTCCAACCTATGTGTGTGTGATTATGTGTCAGTATTACATTATATATCCCTGTTTGTTGCGCTCATTCAGGTGCTTATCTAATAGTTTCTCCGCTGAGACCACCGCCTGTGGAAGGGAATTCCACATCCTTGCTGCTCTTACGGTAAAGAACCCTCTACGTAGTTTAAGGTTAAACCTCTTTTCTTCTAATTTTAATGAGTGGCCGCAAGTCTTGTTAAACTCTCTTCTGCGAAAAAGTTTTATTTCTATTGTAGGGTCACCAGTACGGTATTTGTATATCGAAATCATATCCCCTCTCAAGCTTCTCTTCTCCAGAGAGAATAAGTTCAGTGCTCGCAACCTTTCCTCATAACTAAGATCCTCCAGACCCTTTATTAGCTTTGTTGCCCTTCTTTGTACTCGCTCCATTTCCAGTACATCCTTCCTGAGGACTGGTGCCCAGAACTGGACAGCATACTCCAGGTGCGGCCGGACCAGAAACTTGTACAGTGGGAGAATTATCGTTTTATCTCTGGAGTTGATCCCCTTTTTAATGCATGCCAATATTCTGTTTGCTTTGTTAGCAGCAGCTTGGCATTGCATGCCATTGCTGAGCCTATCATCTACTAGGACCCCCAGGTCCTTTTCCATCCTAGATTCCCTCAGAGGTTCTCCCCCCAGTGTATAGATTGCATTCATATTTTTGCTACCCAAATGCATTATTTTACATTTTTCTACATTGAACCACATTTGCCATGTAGTTGCCCACACCATTAATTTGTTCAGATATTTTTGCAAGGTTTCTACATCCTGCAGAAAAGGTATTGCCCTGCTTAGCTTAGTATCATCTGCAAATACAGAGATTGAACTGTTTATCCCATCCTCCAGGTCGTTTATGAACAAATTAAATAGGATTGGTCCCAGCACAGAACCCTGGGGAACCCCACTACCCACCCCTGACCATTCTGAGTACTCCCCATTTATCGCCAGCCTCTGGACTCGCCCTTGTAGCCAGTTTTCAATCCATGTACTCACCCTATGGTCCATGCCAACGGACCTTATTTTGTACAGTAAACGTTTATGGGGAACTGTGTGAAATGCTTTTGCAAAATCCAGATACACCACGTCTACGGGCCTTCCTTTATCTAGATGGCAACTCACCTCCTCATAGAAGGTTAGTAGATTGGTTTGTCAAGAACGATTCTTCATGAATCCATGCTGATTACTGCTAATGATACCGTTCTTATTACTAAAATCTTGTATATAGTCCCTTATCATCCCCTCCAAGAGTTTACATACTATTGATGTTAGGCTAACTGGTCTGTAATTCCCAGGGATGTATTTTGGGCCCTTTTTAAATATTGGTGCTACATTGGCTTTTCTCCAATCAGCTGGTACCATTCCAGTCAGTAGACTGTCTGTAAAAATTAGGAACAACGGTCTGGCAATCACTTGACTGAGTTCCCTAAGTACCCTTGGATGCAAGCCATCTGGTCCCGGTGATTTATTAATGTTAAATTTCTCAAGTCTAAATTTAATTCTGTCCTCTGTTAACCATGGAGGTGCTTCCTGTGTCATGAGGATAAACACTGCAGTTTTCATTACTGAAGCCCCCTGATTCACTCGTGAAGACTGAGGAGAAGAATAAATTCAATACCTTCGCCATCTCCCCATTCTTTGTAACCAGATGTCAAAAATATCATTTTTTTTCAAAATTTTCAGTCTTTTTCAGTTTATATCGCAAAGAATAAAAAGAATAAAAAAAATCGTTTGGGTACAACATTGCATCACCGCGCTATTACCAATTAAAGCAGCGCAGTGCCAAATTGTAAAAAGTCCTCTGGTCTTTGGCCAGCCAAATGGTCCGGTGTTAAAGTGGTTAAGCAGTTACTGAATATTATCATCAGCCACATCAATAAGGGTTTCACAGACAGTAGGCTTGACAAAACAAGCAGCTGCTTCAAGTGGCAAGAATATTTTGAGGAATGAAGCAAAATGCTGGTGTTCCTTATGCCGTGTACACACGGGCAGACTTTTCGACCAGACTGGTCCGACAGGATGAATCTGTCGGTCAATCCGACCATGTGTGGGCTTCCTCGGACCTGCAGCGGACTTTTTCGGTTGAAAATCAGACGGATTTTAAGTTTAAAACATGTTTCAAATCTTTCCGATGGATTCGAGTCCAGTTGAAAAATCTGTTCCTCTGTATGCTAGTCCGATGGACGAAAACTGATGCTAGGGCAGCTATTGACTACTGGCTATGAACATCCTTATTTTAGTCCGGTCGTACGTTATCAATCCGTCAGACTTTTGTGTGATCGTGTGGAGGCAAGTCCGTTCGTTCGAAAGTCTGTTGGAAGTCCGTCAAAAGTCCGTCGGAAAGACCGTCGGACCTTTGATGCCGAAAAGTCCCCCCGTGTGTACACGGCATAAGAGTCAATTTTGAATTTTGAAGCACGTAAAAGAGTTGAGCAAATAGTTTGCTGTGGTGCACTGGCTTAACTTGGTCTGTCATTGAAGGTTTTCTTTATCTGTGGGGTTGAATTAGGGGGAAAAAAATCTAGTTATTCTGATTTTTCTTTCTCTCTCACCTATCCACACAGCTCCAAGTTGTCTCTGTACAATATACTAAATGTATGCCTTGCCTTCCCTTCTCAGGGCCGCCCTTAGGCCTTTAGGCGCCCTGTGCGAAAATTCTCGCCCCTCCCTGACCGAATTCCTCATTCACTAATCATGCTAATTAGAGCTAAAACTGTATTCACTATAGCGCTGGTGCAAAAAATACTCTCAAAAACAAATTTACTATAGCTCCCTGAAAACAAATAGCGCCCAGTCCACGACTCTTGTTAGGACCACGACTATTGCACATGGAAATAATGTTTAGAGCATGATATAATTGCCTAAATGGTACTGAATAATGTGCTTTTAAACTGTGTGAAAAAGTGATTTCTACACAGAAATATCTTTAAAAGTCTGAGAAGAGATACATTTCCAATCTCTTTACAACTTGCTGCCAACACAACTGAGCATGCTCAGACCTGCAAACAACTCTAATTTTAACTCCCATGGCTTTTTTGCCAAGAGTTGTAGTAAATACCAAAATGAGCGCTGGGTTAACCAGTTCCATACCGAGCCATAGTAATATGACATCGGCAGGAACCCTTTCTCCCTCTGGGTGGGCGACATATGACATCCTCCGATTCTCACCGCTGCTGCGGGCCCCCAGGGGCCCACAGCCTGGCAATCGGGGACGAGGTGTGTCCAATCGCAGCTGGTCACTTTGAAGAGGTTTGGCATGCACGCCGCTCGTGCGTGCCCCTGCGGGGGCGTGCAGAGCGGCGATCGGGGACGGGGCTCATTCATGAAATTGGCTCTTTACCACGTGACTGGCTGTGTTCAATCACAGCCAGTCACAAGTAACAGCAAACCGAGTGTAACGGCTGTTGCTGGGTTCTCCTCCTCACACACCGATCCAGTGCAAGAAGGAAAAATCGGAACAGTGAGTTACAGTGTTACTAATTTTTACTACTACTTATTACTGTGCCCAGATTGTCCCTCCCTCGAATAAAGAGTACCTGTCACCCCCATCAGAAGCACCTGAGTACCTGTCACCCCCATCAGGAGTACCTGAGTACCTGTCGCCCCCATCAGGAGTACCTGTCACCCCCATCAGGAATACCTGAGTACCTGTCACCTCCATCAGGAGTACCTGTCACCTCCATCAGAAGTACCTGAGTACCCATCACCCCCATCAGGAATACCTGTCACCTCCATTGGGAGTACCTGAGTACCCGTCACCCCCATCAGGAGTACCTGTTACCCATATCAGGAGTACCTGTCACCCCCATCAGGAGTACCTGTCACCTCCATCAGGAGTACCTGAGTACCCGTCACCCCCATCAGGAGTACCTGTCACCCCCATTAGGAGTACCTGTCACCTCCATCAGGAGTACCTGAATACCCGTCACCCCCATCAGGAGTACCTGTCACCCCTATCAGGAGTACCTGTCACCTCCATCAGGAGTACCTGTCACCTCCATCAGGAGTACCTGAGTACCTGTCACCCCCATTAGGAGTACCTGTCACCTGCATAAGGAGTACCTGTCACCTGCATCAGGAATACCTGTCACCCCGATCAGGTGTACCTGCCACCCCGATCAGGAGTACCTGTCACCTTGTCAGAGTACCTGTCACGTTGTCTGAGTATCTGTCACCCCATCTGAGTATCTGTCACCCCATTTGAGTATCTGTTACCCCGTCTGAGTATCTGTCCCATGCCCAGCAGTGCCTGACTTGCAGCCAATTTCTAGCTGACGTACAGCCCATTAGTTCTTGTCGTGCAGCCCTGTCATACAGCCACCATGTCCAGAAGAGTATACACCCCAGAAGAGGCATACCAAATGCTAAGCCTGACTGATGAGAGCAGCGGGGAGCTCTCACCGCCCCAGTACAGTTCTGATTCCAGTTCCGATTCTGGTTCACAATACGAGTCCCCCCGAAAGGCAGTACTTCCGAATTGGAGGAGGAAGTAGTCCATCCAAAAAGAAGACGGTCTGAACTCCAGGAATCTAACAGCAGTGCCAGACACCCCAATTTCCAATCAGCAAATGCCAGTGGCGCTAGACCCCAGGAGAGGAGGCCCAGTACAAGCGCTGCTAGACCCCAGGAGGAAAGGCCCAGTACAAGCGCTGGAATTCCATGCCAAAGAAGTAGGGCCCAAACCCATTTTCCGGATGGAAGACTAACCCATTGTGGCTGCCTTCTACCACAGGGTCAGCCACAATCCCCCCTTTCACAGCACAGCCAGGTGTGCAGGCCAACACCGAAGGTTTCTCTGAAATTGATTTTATTTATTTATTTTTCCCTGATGAGTTACTTCAAAGCATCATGGACCAAACAAATCTTTTTGCAAGTCAGTACATAGAAAACCACCCCAACTCATGCTATGCCGACCCTTTTGAATGGAGACCCCTAACAGTGGAGGAGCTTAGATTGTTTTTAGGCCTTACACTCAACATGGGGCTTACAAAAAAAAATGAACTTCATGCATATTGGTCTACCAACCCCATCCACCATATGCCAATTTTTTCAGCTGTAATGTCCAGGTCCCGCTATGACATGATCATGCGGTTCCTGCATTTCAGTGATAACTCGCAGTGCCCCCCCCCCAAATCATTTGGACTTTGATAAATTGTATAAAATTCACCACCTAATTGATTTTCTTAATAAGGAGTTTTCTGAAAGTTACATCCCTGACCAGAACATCTCTGTGAAAGAATTCCTGGTCCATTTCACAGGCCGGCTGGGAATCAAGCAGTATACCCCCAGTAAGAGGGCGAGGTAGGGATTGAAACTCAACAAGCTCTGTGAAAGCTCCTCCGGATATGTGAATGCCTTTCGTGTGTACGAAGGCAAAGACTTCCAGCTCCATCCCCCTGAGTGTCCAACGTACATGGGAATAAGCGGTAAAATTGTATGGGATTTGGCATTCCCACGCCTCCAAAAGGGGTATCACATTTACATGGACAACTACTATGCCAGTTTGGCCCTTTTTCGCCACCTATACCTGAAGAAAACTTTGGCCTGTGGTACTGCAAGCAAAACAGGAAAGGTTTCCCACAGCGTCTAGTCACCACAAGGCTACAAAGAGGGGAATCGGCAAGCCTGAGGAACGGAGAAGTGTTGGCCGTGAAGTGGAGGAATAAGAAAGATGTTTAAAACATGTCCACCATCCACGATGACACCTCGGTGGAACTTCCAAGAAGACGCGGTTCCGTTCAAAAGTCTTGCTGTAGCAACTAATACAATAAGTTCATGGGGGGGGTGGATTTAAACGATCAAATGCTGCAGCCATATCTTTCAATACGAAAGTCCCTCTTCTGATACAAAAAAGTTGCAATATACTTCTTCCATTTGGCCATTTATAATGCGTACGTCACTTATCAAAAATCAATGGAAATACCCAACCCTTTTATCAAATTTATCGAAAATATTGTCACTGCCCTGATCTATCAGCAAGTATCCCCCCAACAAAGCATTCTCTCCCGTTGTGTAAGCAGACTGCATGAGCGCCATTTTCCTGACAATATTCCACCATCAGCAACCGGAAGAAGACGCCAAAAAAAATGTCAGGTGTGCAGCAAAAGAGGAGTTAGGAAAGACACCAGTTTCCATTGTCCCCAATGTCCCTCCCAACCTGGCCTATGCATTGGAGAATGCTTCAGGCACTATCACACTCTCGTAAACTTTTAGCCCAAATTTCTAATAGACTGCCATCTCCCCTTTCAATTTCTGTGCTGATTATTTCCCTGCTGCCTCAACCAACCAACCTTTATCCTGCTACACAGGGGTCTCACATATCTGAGGGGCTCCAGAATAGCGTTCTGAGTTGGGAAAAACAGTTTTTGGTTTCTTCTTTGTTTTGTAATTCCCAGAACAAGGTCTGGTTGTCCGGAGGCTTCAAAGCGATTTGGGTGGGAGACGCCTCTACCTCTGTCCCAATTCTTTCCTGACAGAGGCCCTAAATTTGATGGTCCTGCCTCCTCCCTGGACCAATACTTTGGCTGTGCTAACAATAACTCTACCTGCACTGACCCAGGACTTTTCATGGACCATGTGCCTGTTGCCTGGACCAAAACTTTGGCTGCACTAACCATATCTCTGCCTGCTGCCTGTACTATGGACAGTATTTCTGCCTGCTGCATGGACGATCCTTTCGCTGCTGACCACATCCCTGCCTGCTACCTGGACCGATGCTCTCCTCTATGGACCACTGCGCTACTAAAACCACAGGTAATCTTTTGTTTACTCTTTGTTCAGAAGAATGTATTTTGGTTTGTAATTGGTATGTACAGTACATGCTATGGGTTAGAAATATAAAGGGCCTTCAACAATGTGATAGATTGGCAGGAATTTGTGTGTGTAATTTATGCTCCTTGAATGCCTGGAGGTGCTACTTGGATGTTGGACCTCTGTATGTGGCCAGGCTATGATGAGAAATGAGATGTGTAATTTATGCTTGTAGAACACCTGAAGGTGCTACTTCAGTGTTCGGCCTCTGTATGTGGCCAGGCTATGTAAAAGTCTCACACATGTGATATTACCATACTCAGGAGGAGTAGCAGAATGTATTTTGGGGTGTCATTTTTTGCTATGTACATGCTGTGTGTTAGAAACATCTTATAAATGGACAACTTTGTGTAAAAAAAATACGTTTTCATTTTTTTTCCACATTTTCCAAAAACTTCTGGAAAAAAATGAACAGTTCAAAAGACTCATTATACCTCATAGATTATACATTGGGGTGTTAGCTTTCCAAAATGGGGTCATTTTGAGGGCATTTCTATTGTCCTGGTGTTCCAGGGCCTTCAAAAGTGTAATAGGTGGTTGAGAAATGAGATGTGTAATTTATGCTTGTAGAACACCTGAAGGTGCTACTTCAGTGTTCGGCCTCTGTATGTGGCCAGGCTATGTAAAAGTCTCACACATGTGATATTACCATACTCAGGAGGAGTAGCAGAATGTATTTTGGGGTGTCATTTTTTGCTATGTACATGCTGTGTGTTAGAAACATCTTATAAATGGACAACTTTGTGTAAAAAAATACGTTTTCATTTTTTTTCCACATTTTCCAAAAACTTCTGGAAAAAAATGAACAGTTCAAAAGACTCATTATACCTCATAGATTATACATTGGGGTGTTAGCTTTCCAAAATGGGGTCATTTTGAGGGCATTTCTATTGTCCTGGTGTTCCAGGGCCTTCAAAAGTGTGATGTGTGATTTCTGCTCCTAGAATGCCTGGAGGTGTTACTTGCATGTTGGGCCTCTGTATGTGGCCACGCTGTGTAAAAGTCTCACACATGTAGTATCGCTATACTCAGGAGGAGCAGCAGAATGTATTTTGGGGTGTCATTGTAAGTAGGCATGTACTGTGTGAGAGAACTAACTTGTTATTATGACAATTTTGTGTAAAAAAATAAATTAAAAAAAATCTTAATTTTCCTAAGAATTGTGGGTTAAAAATTACAACTTCAAAAAATTCACCATGCCTCTTACTAAACACCTTGGAATGTCTACTTTCCAAAAAGGGGTCATTTGGGGGGTATTTGTACTTTCCTGGCTTGTTAGGGTCTCAAGAAATGAGATAGGCCATCAGTACATCAGGTGTGATCAGATGTGATCAATTTTTAATGATTTGCACCATAGCTTGTAGACTCTATAACTTTCACAGAGACCGGGGGCGTGGCCGAGCAATGGAAGCGTGAGGATGTTTATCCCGTAGCTCTGCATGGAGAAGCCCTGAGAACAGCCCGGCGCACTTCTAGAGAGAGCCAGAATTCATGCCAGGGGATCATAAGCATCCGCCGAACTTTGGGGTACCGAGGGGTCCTGAGATTACCCACTATTTCCTCCGGCAACATGCCACTTCATCCCCCGCTGCCTCGGCCAAGATGGTGCCGCCACGAGTCTCCCAGGCGAGCGCCGCCGCTCATCTGAAAAAAAGTACCGAGGCGGGAGCTAGTACGAGCGGCGATCAGCTCGCTCGGGAGGACAGATCACCCTCCCCTATACTGTCCCCTGTAATACTGGACTCAGGCACGCAGCCCGGCTCCCGTCATTCAGGGGAGACAGGCAGCAACACAGAGGGCTCCATCCGGGACATTATGGCAGGTCTGCCCACCAGGCAGGACCTGCAGGAAATGGCATCATCTATAGTGAATGCCCTCTCCAGGGAACTACATGATCTGCGCCAACAGGTAGATACAGTGGAGGAGAAAGTCACTGTTCTGGAGTCCTCCACCTCCACCACAGATGCCCGTATTACCTCCCTTGAAACAGAACAGCGTGCCTTTCGCCTCCATCTTGTGGAGGTGCAATTGAAGTTAGATGATGGGGAGAACAGGAGCAGATGAAACAATCTGCGCCTGCACGGCATTCCTGAAGCCACCCTGGGGCCGGATCTGCGCGTCACTGTTGTGGCCATCCTGAACCAGATTCTCGGAAAACCGCCAACTTCGGAGCTGGAACTGGACAGGGTTCACGTATACCAGGACCCAGAGCACCCTTCACAGCATCACAAGATCCGAATGCCATACACCCTCCATGAGATGTCTTGTGTCAGGTGCACTTCTTCACCATAAAAGAGGAGATCTTATGCCTGGCCTAGGAAAGAGGCCCAATTGACTTTGATGGCGCGCTGGTCTGGATCTACCCTGACATCTCCCGGCAAACGAGAGCCATGCGGGGGCTACTGAGACCCCTCCTTGAAGTGATCCGTGAAGCTGAAGCCACCTACCGTTGGGGTCATCCTTTCCACCTAATTGTACAACGGCGGGGTGCTGAGTTCTACCTCCGCTCGCCAGACCAACTTCTGGACCTGTTCAGTTTCATCGATAGACCTGCTGTAAGTGTCCCCAATTGGTTTGACTACCGTATTTATCGGCGTATAACACGCGCCGGCGTATAACACGCACCCCAAGTTTAGGAGGGAATTTTAAGGATAAAAAGTTTTACGGAAAAAAACTTACATTTAAATGCCCATCAATGCAGCCTTGCACAGCGTCCATCTGCATGGTTGTCCAGTGTCATTTGCAGCCTTGTCAGTGTCATTTGCAGCCTTGCAGTCATTTGCAGCCTTGCAGCCTTGGTGTCATTTGCAGTCTTATCAGTGTCCATTTGCAGCCTTGCAGCTTTGTCAGTGCCCATCTGCAACTTTGCCTGTGTCCATTTGCAGCCCTGCCCAGGCTGCAGTTAAACTGCAGTGACTTGTCAGTGTCACTGCAGTTTGAAAATAAGCGCCGCCGGTGCCAAGATACAGGTGCCAAGATACATAGCCGTGTATACAGACAGCCGAGTGTACTCGGCTAGGTTCGGTTAGCTCTGAGTTAGTGTCCATCATAGGGCAGGACTGGGCGTGACTGTCAGCGGAGCTAGCTGAACCTAGCCGAGTACACTCGGCTATCTGTATATGGGCGGCGCTCGCTCCGCTCACAGTCACGCCCATCCCAGGCGGGACTACGAGTGGAGCTGAAAGTGGCCGAGAGCAAGTCACGGCTATGTATCTCGGCGCCGGCGGCGCCATTTTCAAACTCCGCTATCTATGTATAGCGGCAGCCGGCGATCGCTCCGCTGACAGTCAGCGGGGAATCGCAGGGGATCTGTGTATAACACGCACCCACGATTTTCCCCTGATTTTAAGGGGAAAAAAAGTGCGTGTTATACGCCAATAAATACGGTACTTGCTATCTCCAGAGGCTCTTGGCCCACCAGTGCCCAGGCCGCAAAAAGTCCGTCAACGCCGTTCGCGCGCTCCTAGCTGGGAGACTGTCAGACCTCATCCAAGGTCCTCCGAATCCTGATTCTCCCCAATACCCTGGGGATGGGTGAGATATGATGACTGCTCTGCAATTGACCTCCTGTCAAACCACCCCATTAGTTACTCAGGTCCCCTAAGCATTTGGATCTTAGTCACTCTGATTTAACAGAACTGCCTCAATGGGCGCCCCTATCTGCCCTTGTTGCTCAGCATACGCAGTATACCCCACAGACTACTGGCTCATGGGGGATCCTCTCAATCAGATTTGGGGGAACGTATATTGTGCATTATATGTATGTAAACTTGCTGTATTAGATATTGGGCCTTAACTGATAATGGGCTACCTTGCCCTGTGTGCCACTCTCCCCTCCGCAGGTTTGCTTTAGGGTGACCGGTGGGGGCGATGGGTGCACTGGATGGATGGCTACAGACAGGCGGCAGGCTCCTACACTCTCGGCCTCCATCGCTCAGCCAATACCGTTCCCCGATCTTGTTGAATTTACCACCCCAGATGGGTGCCTTGGGAGCCTTGTTCTCTGTTTAATGTTGATGTTATATGTTTTGCGAGCCGCCTTCCAGACCACTCGTCCTTCCCAATCTTCCTTAATATGCCGAAGTAACTGTCTTTTGGAGGCAGGGGCTGTGGCCTGTCTGTCGGCTCCCACTGGTTTACAGAAGGTGTGGGTGGTATTTTATTTTATTCTATTTAATTTGCACACATTGTATCCACACACACCATGTTGAACTAACCTCCGTCTTACATACAATTTCCCCGTAGGTCTGTGTATAGACCCTCGGTCCTGGTGCATTAGGGCAGGCTGCGGGGTCCCTGGGTGAGTCCCGACTACTAATGTTAACTGTGGGTCTGAGGCCTTCCCAGATCCACCTGCGCCTCCCCAGGACACCACTGCCGTAGGGTCGAGGCAGACAGTGTTCTGATGTATAGTTCCAGTGACTGATTACTGATAGTTAAGTTGATGTTATGTTATGATGGCTCATATGTTACACACATTGCGGTTCTCTCTAGTCTCACCTCATGTATCTCCATTCGTATTGTTTATTCTATTTACTGCCTTATTGCTGCTCGATTTTGAGCAGACCTTAACGCTCCTTTCACCCCCCGTTAGGGCGGGCCCCTGCGTGGACACTTCGAGTGCTCAACAGGGGTCAACAGTAAGTCTACGACAGGAACCGTTCACTCCCCTTCTCTCCCTCTCTCCCTTCCCTCTCCCTCCCCTCTCCCTCCCCTCTCCATCTCCCCCCTCCTCTTTCCTTTCTCCTCACACCTCCTTCTCCCTCCCCCTTCTTCTCCTCTCTTTTCTTCTCCACTCCCCCCCCCCTTATTAGTTTCCTGCTTTTGCTTGTTCTTCTTTCCTCTGCTACTGTCCCCCTTCCCTTCCCTCTTGTTCTTATTTCTCTTGGCTGCTAACCTCTGCCTGGGGGGAATCCCTTGGTTTGGGACTTTTTCACGCACCCAATGACGCTCATCTCCATGCCAGATGACATAATGGGTCAACTCAGGACCACCTCCCTCAATGTGCGCAGCCTCAATACACCTGAAAAGCGCTCGCAGCTCTTAGCTGACCTGCACAGGGGCAAAACTCAAGTATCATTCTTGCAGGAAACGCACATTCCTAAATTGACCAACAGGACTTTTCCACTGGCATAGCGTCTCTCTGATCTCTAAGTCGAAGGGGGTCAGCATCCTACTGGCCAAATCGATACCATGGGTGTTCGAGGCGCAGCGAGCAGACGTGCAGGGCCGTTTTATCCTCTTAAAGGGGAGGGTGTCTGATGTGCAGGTCACTTTCGCTAATGTTTACTTCCCCAACGTAGATCACTCACAGTTCCTGCGGAAACTCCTTCCTGAGCTCCTGGAGTTTTCAAAAGGGATGCTTATTTTCGGCGGGAATCTTAATCTTGCCGTGGACCCGACCCTCGACGTCTCATGCGGCGCTTCTCATCTGTCTTTTTCACGTTTAAAACGCCTGAAGGCGGATCTCAATGCCCTACACTTAGTGGACCCCTGGCGACTGCTCCATACGCAGGAACGAGATTATACCTTTTTTTCTCAGGTGCATCATACTTATTCACGGCTAGACTATCTACTGTTGTCACATAAAGACCTAACCAGAGTGGTGTCTACATCTATTGATGTCATGTCCTTTTCGGACCATGCGCCAGCCCACATGACACTTGAGCTGGGATCTGTGTCCTGGTCCCCTCCATCCTGGAGGCTGAACGAAGCCTTCCTCCAATCGGAGGAAACCCGCACCGAGATTTTGAACACTCTGCGGGAGTATTTTTCCATCAATGAGGGGGGTCGGTAACCAACCCTCTAGTGGTCTGGGAGGCCCACAAGATGGTCGTCAGGGGCACACTAATTAAAATAGGAGCTTGCCTTAAACGAGATAGAACCCGACGCATGGAAGAACTTATTGCCTTGATCCGTAGCCTGGAGTGTTCACACAAGACAAGTCTTGCACATGCATCCTTTCAGGACCTCCTCAAGGCTTGTGAGGAACTTTATGCGCTTCTGTTTCACAAAACGAAGCAGAAACTGGCTTGGGCACATCGTACTATGTACAAATTCTCAAATAAACCCAGGTCACTCCTGGCTAGGGCTCTGCAGGGCCCACGTATGAAAACTTATATCCCCCACATTATGACTTCCACTAGACAAAAGCTGAATACTTCATCAGATATAGCAAAGGAGTTCCGCTCTTTCTATGAAGGTCTCTACAACCTAGACAAACCCTCATCTGCTGGTCCCCCAGCGGAAGGTAGACACACCCCTCAGTCGTATGCAGATGCCTCAGGCATGCCATTGCTCTCAAGTACTGTACAGGAGGAGTTGGAGGAACCCATCAGGGTAACAGAGCTGGGAATGGCCCTAGCCACCTCGAAACCAAAAAAGGCCCCTGGCCCAGACGGCCTGACCCCGGCTTACTATGAAATCTTCTTTGATACACTGTCACAACCCTTAGTCTCTGCCCTCAATACCATTACAGACAGAAACTCCTTCCCTTTAGATACCTTAAGGGCATATATTTCCCTTATCCCAAAAGAAGGGAAAGATCCGCTGCAGTGTGGGAATTACCGTCCGATTGCACTCCTATGGACCTGAAACTCTTCGCCAAAATCTTGATTAACAGATTACTCCCTCATATACCAAGTCTTATTCATAGAGATCAGGCAGGTTTTGTACCATTACGGGAGCCACGGGATAATACCACCCGAGTGGTGAATTTGATCCATGCGGCCAGGACTTCTAAACGGGCTCTTCTCCCGCTATCTACCGACGCGGAGAAGGCCTTTGACCGTGTGGATTGGTCTTTCATAAGAGCTACTCTAGAACACATAGGCCTTCGATCGTCCATGTTGAAGTGGATACTGTCCCTCTATACACACCCCACTGCGGCGGTTAAAGTCAACGAGACGAGGTCGGACTTCTTTAATATCCATAATGGCACCTGGCAGGGTTGCCCCTTGTCCCCTCTGATCTTTGTTCTGTGATTGGAACCCCTCCTGTGCAGAATAAGGGCAAATGCGGGCATTGTAGGCTTTCCTAAACCCTTAGGGTCCCACAAGGTGGCCGCATTTGCGGACGACCTTATCTTTTTTCTAAAGCAACCACTTACCTCCCTGCCCAACCTGCTTCAATCCCTCCAAGAATATGGTACTCTTTCTCTTTTTCAAATTAACATAACTAAATCCTCCATCCTTAATATAATGGTGGACGGAAACACTGTCCAACGTTTGCGATCGGCCTTTTCGCTGAGATAGTTACATAGTTACATAGTTAGTCAGGTTGAAAAAAGACACAAGTCCATCCAGTTCAACCATAAAAAAAAGAAAAAAAAAATATCGTACAATCCAATATACCCAATTCTATAAGTATACCCACAGTTGATCCGGAGGAAGGCAAAAAACCCCAGCAGAGCATGCTCCAATTTGCTACAGCAGGGGAAAAAATGTCTTCCTGATCCCCCAAGAGGCAATTGGATTTTCCCTGGATCAACTTTACCTATAAATGCTAGTACTCAGTTATATTCTGTACATTTAGGAAAGTATCCAGGCCTTTCTTAAAGCAATCTATTGAGCTGGCCAGAACCACCTCTGGTGGGAGTCTATTCCACATTTTCACAGCTCTTACTGTGAAGAAACCTTTCCATATTTGGAGCTAAAATCTCTTTTCCTCCAGTCGTAAAGAGTGCCCCTGTGTCCTCTGTGTTGACCATTAAAGTGAATAACTCAACACCAAGTTCCCCCTTGTTCTCCTTTTCTCAAGAGTGAATAAATTCAGTTCCTCTAATCTTTCCATATAGCTGAGCTCCCCCATGCCTCTTATCAGTTTGGTTGCCCTTCTCCAGTTCCCTGATATCCTTTTTGAGAACTGCAGCCCAAAACTGAACTGCATATTCCAGATGAGGTCTTACTAATGCTGTGAACAGGGGCAAAATGATATCTCTCTCTCTGGAGTCCATACCTCTCTTAATGCAAGAAAGGACTTTGCTCGCTTTGGAAACCGCAGCTTGGCATTGCATGCTATTATTGAGCTTATGATCTACCAAAACCCCCAGATCCTTATCCATTACGGATTCCCCCTGTTGTACTCCCCCTAGTATGTATGATGCATGCATATTCTTAGCCCCCAAGGGCATAACTTTACATTTCTCAACACTAAACCTCATCTGCCATATAGATGCCCAATCAGACAGTACATTGAGGTCAGCTTGTAAATTGGAGACATCCTGCAAGGACGTTATTCCACTGCATAGCTGAATGGGCGACCAGTCTCATCCGTTTCCTGGGAGTCGACATCACCCCGGATCCTGGCGATCTATATTTGGCAAACTTTGCCCCGCTACTCCTTCGTCTCAAGACGGACCTCCTGCACTGGCAATCTCTCACGCTGACGTGATTTGGTAGATGCAATGCCCTCAAGATGACCCTGTTGCCAAGGGTTCTTTACCTGATGCAGGCTTTTCCTATCCGTTTACCCTCAGCTTTTTTCAAACGAATAAGACTCTATGTTTCATGCCTTTGTCTGGTCCCATCGCAAACCACGCATTAAACTTCAACTCCTTTACCTAGCGAAAAGTAGGGGTGGGGTCGGCCTCCCAGACATGAAAGCCTATTACAGGGTGGTTCACCTCAACAGGTTAGTGGACTGGCATTGCCATGCAGAGGCAAAACACTGGGTAGCCATGGAAGTGGAGGACTCCGGAGATACGGTTAAGAGCTGGCCTTGGATCACCACACCTCTGCCGAGGGGTCTTGTGGAGCACCCTACACTAGGCAGTACTTTATCAGTGGTCAGAGATGCCTTTCGGCACTCCTCAGTGTCTCTGGTGCCCTTCCCCATGGTGCCGGTTTAGGGCAACCCGGATTTTGCACCTGGTTTGCAAAACCCCCATCTTAAATGACTGGCAATGGGCACTCGACTCCACTTATGTGACTTCTTGGGGCCTAATGGTCAGCTCTCCTCAGAAGCTGGGACATCAGCGATGGACCCTCCCCTGGACTTTTTGAGCGGCTTGCGTAACTATTTGCGCAGCTGCTTGCGGAAACCAGGCATCTCCCGACAACTCACCGAATTTGAGCTCATCTGTCATCGTGGAGAGCCAGTACGGCACTGTCTCTCGCTTATCTACTCCGCCTTGACTCAACCAGCAGAAGGGTATGTCCCTCCATTTCTTACTAAGTGGGAGGCGGAACTGGGAATCCAATTCACTGACACACAGAGAAAGAAGATTCTCCACTTTGCCCAGAAATCCTCTATAGCCACCAGAGTCCAAGAAACTGGCTATAAAATATTGACTCGCTGGTATAGAGTTCCCTCCATTTTACATCGCTTCTTCCCTCAGATGCCTAGCTCCTGCTGGTGCTGTGGCACTGAGGAGGGGACGATGCTACATGTCTTTTGGGCATGTCCCAAGCTCACCCCATTTTGGCTTGAGGTGATTCACACGATCCGACACTTAACTGGTGTTTCACTAGAAGGAAACCCTGCGGCCTGCCTGCTTCACTTATCGGAACGACCCATTAAGAAATACAAGACCTCCCTTACCATTCAGTTACTGAATGCCCCAAGGCCTGTATTCCTCTCTGCTGGAGATCGGAGAAGCCGCCGACAAAGTCCCTCTGGTTTGCTAAAGTGAACGAATTGAGAGATATGGAGGATCTCACCGCTACCCTGCACAATAGGGAGGAGACCTTCCGAGAGACCTGGAAACCCTGGCAACATTTTATATACACAAACGCCTATCTCCAGGAAATGGCACAAACTAACTGACCTGATGGGCTGGTTCTGCCCCCTAGGCAGAGGATATCACATAACATTGCATCACATTTACTCTACTTTCTTCTGCCTTACACTGCTCCCTCTCCATCTCCCGCTGCTTGCTTTCCCCACTCCCCTCCCCCCCCCTGCCCTTCCCTCCCTCCTTTCCCGGCTTTTATCCCCTTTCTTACTTTTGGGGATATCAGTTTTCCTATAACTTTCTCCCACTCATGCGTTATCTAAACAGATACAGTGAAGATCTTAAAATTCAATACATTTTCACATGTCTCATGTTTGGGCTCATTAGTTCTTGTGATCCCCTAGCCCCCCCCAATTAATTATAAAAATGTATACTATATTACTGTGTGGCAGATATGTTCTAACGCCAGCTCCAGGTCAAATTACCACCTCTCGGAGCTCCCCCAGGCTTCGTTCATTCTCAGTATTACTATGCCGGGTCCTTCCCCCATGTGCCCTGAGTATGGTGCGAAGTCAGAAAACTTGTTTTATTGACCCTACCTTTGTAATCTTTTTTGAAATTTTTTTACCTGACCTTTGCTTTGTACCTATGCTGGATATGTTATTTGTTGTACACACGTTCTATGGAAAAAATATAAAGACATGTAGCAGTATACATTTTTGCCCAAATGTATGAAGAAAAATGATTTCTTTGCAAAATTTTAAGAAACTAAAAAAAGTGTTTTTTTTTTCAAAATGTTTTCTGTTTTTTTGCTTATATTGAAAAAAAAACAGCTGTGAATAAATACCACCAAACGAAAGCACTGTTTGTGAGAACAAAATGATAAAAATTTTGTTTGGATACAATGTAACATGACTGAGTAATTGTCATTCAAAGTGTGAGAGTGCTGAAAGCTGAAAATTGGTCTGGGCAGGAAGGGTGTATAAATGCCCTGTATTGAAGTGGTTAAAAAGCATTTTTTGGGAGTGAAAATTAGAGTTATGTAGCCCAGTGCAAGTTTCAGCCATTGATTCTCCTTGTCAAAAGAAGTTTATTAAGTATACAATGTTATAAAGATACATAAAGTAAGTTTACAAGGATCTATAAAGTAAGCTCATTGTTTTACAGTAGGGTTTATATAGGTAAATATCATGAAATTTCAAATATTAAACATTGGGTTCACGTAAACCTAAATTAAAGATATATATCATTTCCTTAGTTACTTTTGTAGGTATTTAAATGATTTATACCTACTATACATATTGTTTACAAGTAGAGTGTATATAGGTCAAATAAATTCTGATAATGAGCTTTAATCGTAAGATGGAGAAAAGGAAAGAGAAAGAAGAAAAAGGGTTGAAAGGTAGAGGTATGGTCCACAAGGTTGTCCCGCTCGTCAGTTTATTATTCTTTTTAGTTCTCTTTGAAGCCTTAGAATGGGTGTCTCTGTAAGTCATTTAATCTGTTACCATGGCAACAGGACATAGTCATTGAAGTTTGACAGGAACTGTTGTTTTATCCAAGGATGCCAAAGTTTTTCAAATTTTGGAATTTGATTTTGATCGATGGCTACCATCTTAGCATGGGACATTGTATTATTCATTCTGTGAATTGTTTCTGCTAGTACCAATGTAGGAGATTTCCATGCCTTGGCCACTGTTTGTTTTGCAGCCGTTATTAGTTGGATCATAAGTTTGAATTGAGAGAGTGTTAACCATTCCGGTTTTAGATTAAGTAAAGTTAAATATGGATCTGGTTGTATTATTTTTTTAAATATTTTAGATGCAATCACGAAGACTTCCTTCCAGAAGGTTTGGATTACTGGGCACGTCCACCATATGTGTAAATATGTGCCTATTTCTGGGCATCCTCGAAAACAAAGAGCTGAGGTATTAGGTGAATATTTTGCCACTCTAGCGGGTACAAGGTACCAGCGAGTTAGGACTTTATAATTTGTCTCCAGTGCTAAGATGTTGGGTGAAGATGACTGAGATGTGAGCCATATGTTAGACCAGTCCGTGTCTTCTAAAGTTCGTCCCAGGTCCTCCTCCCACCTCTGAACGTAAGAGGGTCTATTAAGATTTGGTACTCCATATAATTGATTATAAAGTGATGAAATTGTACCTTTAGCAAATGGATCTTTTGTACAGATTGATTCAAAAATGGATAATTGGGATAATGGTGTATCCCCCTTTAGGAATGGTGTATAGAAATTTTTGATTTGGAGATATCTAAATATCTCAGAGTTTGGTAGATCATATTTTTCTCTAAGCGATGGGAATGAAAGGAATGATTTAGATGCTATGAAGTCATTTAGTGTCTGAATGCCTGATGTTGTCCAAGCTTTAAAAGAATTTGGGTAGATCCAAGCCGGATAAAAGGCCGGATTTCTGATAAAAGAAAGGAGAGGATTGTGTGGAGATTGTAACTGATATTTGGTTTTTAGTTTATCCCAGAGAGATAAGAAGTGTTTAGTTATGGGATTATGAATTTTAAAGCGGTCTTTAGGATCAAGCCATAATAAATTTGATATTAATAGAGGGTCATTTTCTGAAGCCTCTATAAATACCCATAATGGGATTTCCTGTTTTGCATGGTATTTGGACAGACTGGCCAAATGTGCTGCTCTGTAGTAGTTAGTAAAATTAGGGTATCCCAGGCCTCCTTTATTTTTGGGAAGATGTAGTGTGTGTATAGGTATACGTGGTTTAGAAGAGCCCCATATAAACGAAGTTGCTCTTTTTTGTACTATTCTCAAAAAATAGGAAGGAATTGGAATAGGGAGGACTCTGAATAGATAAAGCAATTTGGGTAGAATAGTCATTTTGATTGCATTAATCTTCCCCATCCAGGATAAAGGAAGTTGCGACCATTGTTTTATTAGATTTGTGATCTGTCTTAATACAGGAGGATAATTGGTTGAGAATAAGTCAGAATGAGAGGTTGTTAAATGAATTCCAAGATATGGGATTGATTTTTCTGCCCATGTGAATGGGAGTGCAGCCCTAGCCGGGATCAATTCCATGTTTGTGAGTGAAATATTAAGCACTAGGCATTTCTTAGGATTAATCATAAGGCCGGATAGGGCTGCAAATCCATCAAGAGCTGGTATTAAGTTAGGACCAGAGACCTGTGGTGATGATAGAAAAAGTAATATATCGTCTGCAAATATACATAATTTGTGTGTAATACCTCCTACTTCAATGCCAGTTATAGTTTGGTTTGTTCTGATATATTGGGCCATGGGTTCGAGTATAAGGGCAAATAATAAGGGAGATAATGGGCAACCCTGTCGGGTACCTCTTTCGATATTAAAGGCTTCAGATTTGTATCCAGCATATTTTATATAGGCTTTGGGTTTATTATATAATGCTTTGATCCATGTTAAAAAGTGGGGTCCAAAACCCCATTTTTGTAATGAATATTGCATATATTGCCAGGATACTGTGTCAAATGCCCTCTTAATATCGAGAGATAGAAAACATAAAGGGATTTTCCGTTTTTTAGCAATATGTGCCAATAACACTGCCCTGCGTATATTATCGCCTGCCTGTCTATTTGGCATGAAGCCTACTTGATCTCTATGTATTAATTTTCCTATAATGCTATTGAGGCGTTTTGCTATTATTTTTGCTAATAATTTAATATTGAGGTTTAACAGAGAGATAGGCCGATAATTCACACAGGAAGTATCATCAGAAAGGGGTTTTGGGATCATACAAACAATTGCCATTAGTGTTTCTTGCCGAAAAGAATGTCCATCTAGAAGTTTGTTAAAAGTTTCAGTGAGAATGGGAGAGAGTATTTCTGAGAATGTTTTATAGTATAAAGCCGAGTAGCTGTCTAGGCCTGGTCTTTTGTTAAGTTTTAGGTCTTTTATGGCGTTAGCAACTTCATCTATAGTTATAGGCTCATCCAAACTGCTTTTTTGATTCTGAGATAACTCAGGTAAGGTTATTTTTGAGAAGAAGGATTCAGCCTCTGTAGGATTAAATTCATTGTTTGTCTTGTATAAAGTTGCGAGATGTGAGTGAAATTTATGGACTATTTTAACTGGATTACAAGTGTAAACATTTTTTGATAATTTCAAACGTATTGGTTTGAAAGATTTGTTAGTTGAATTTAATGCCCGAGCCAAATATGTACCTGGTTTGTTTGCATTCATGTAGAAATTGTGTTTGGAGCGTTTGAGGGATTTATCAACTGACTCAGTGAGAAATAGATCGTATTCCAATCTAGATTTTTCCAGATGAGATTTTGTACTCTGAGATGGATTATCTTGAAATGATATGTAGGCTGCATTAAAATTGAGTTCTAGTTTTTTTGCTAGATTTTTGCGTTCCCGTTTAAATAGTGCCATTTGTCTTTGTATTGTACCACGCAAGACAGGCTTATGAGCTTCCCACAGTGTTATTGGGGAGATGTCTGTTGTATTATTAATTGATATGTATTCCTTTAAAGCTTGTTCAATGGCCATCTGATGTAGTGGGTGTTTGAGCATTATGTCCGGTAAGTACCACGTTGGGTCATGCGCTTTTGGTATGGCTGAGGCTATAGTAGTGTATACTGCATTATGGTCAGACCACGGAATCGGAATTATATCTGATGCAATAATTTCTGGTATCATTCCTATTGTTAGAAAAATATGATCTATTCTGGTGAAGGTTTGATGAGGGTGCGAGAAATAAGTGAATTTCTTTTTCATTGGGTTACTTTCTCTCCATGAATCTACCAGATTGTATTTGGAAAGAAGTTGAGAAAAAGGTAATCTAGAGGTTATTTTGGATGGTGTAAAAGGTGATTTATCTAGAAATGGGAGGAGGACCTGGTTCGAATCCCCACACATTATCACTGTTCCTATTTTGTGTGTATTAATCACTTGTAATATATGTGAGAGGAATGGTGTAGGTTGTTTGTTAGGAGCGTAGTAGGAAATCACCGTGATTGCTGTATCCATTATATAACCCATGAGTATCAGGTATCTACCTTCTGGGTCTTTAATTTCTGATGATAAGGTGAATGGTGTGGATCGGTGAAATGCAATTAGAGTTCCCCTTTGCTTGGTACAGGCAGAAGCCGTGTAAATTTGTTGATAAAAAGGAGAAATATATTTTGGAGTAGAATATTTGGTGAAGTGTGTTTCTTGGAGGCATACTATGTGAGCCTTCTTGTTATGGAAAGTACGGAAGGCTTTGGTCCTTTTTTGAGGGACATTTATTCCCTGAACATTCAGGGAAAGTATATTCAGTGGTGCCATGGCAATAGATCAAATAGTTTTGACTTACTTTTTGTTATGCAGAGCTGACTGCGCAGATCAACCTGTGTGGACTGAAGAGATGAATAGATAGAAAAGAAACCAGTGAATTCTGGAGTAAAGAGTAAACAAAAAACATATGAGATTAGATGATACATTGTATAAATTATTTTTTGCAAGTAATCACAATTTACCCGTGAAAGAGAATAAATATCTCTCTCAGGGGAATAAGTGCCTTCGTCACACTCCCACATAATATGGTTGGGAGAATGAGGAGGGCTAATGGGGGTACACGGATCTTCCGCTTACAGGAGAGAAGTGCTATGTCAAAAGACATCAAAATGATGTTTCATTAGTTGGAGTGCAGAATATAGTTTTTGTTGAAATTATTTATTCCAGGGTGGTTGTATATGGTTAGTCTTGCCCTAGGCTAAATAATTCAGTTAGAAAGGTATTGTTAATAACTTTGGTATTGATGAAGATAGTTTGAATTATTTTGGGATTTTAACCCTTTTAGAGTAAACAATTACATATTTTATTCATATGCAACTGTTTAGATATGTTAACTCATAAAATTGAGGTTGTATTGCTTCAGATTAGAATAAACAAAAACATAATTCTAGGAACTAGTTAGGTAATAATATATTTGTTTTAAGAAAAGAAAGGAAAAAAAAAAAAAAAAAGCTTTCATTACTTCTGGATTATTGAACATATTTGTCCTAAAAAGTAATAAATCTATTGTTATTACCTGATAATATATAACTGAACAAGAATTTCCTTATTTCACTTATATATTCTAAGGCTATATGAATCAGAAGTAATAAGAAATATAACTGGAATGTAACATGATCCCACACAGTGTGTGACTATCAGAATGCAGTTACATTCAGTTATAAATATAGGTTTTTTATAGAGAACCATATCTTAGTATAATAAATGAAGAGATATCAGGAATTAGGATGTCAGTCCATTGAATCTTCTTGGTCCATGGATGATGTGGCATAACGGCCTCTTTTGTGAGAATGATGATTCCCATTTTGTTCTGGAATTTTCTGGGTGCTGCCTGAAGGTGAAGATGATGCCATTCTTCTGCGTGTGGGAGTGTTGCTGCTTGTGGGTTCTGTCAGATTTAATATTAAAAGGGTTTGTTGTAGTTCATCTGCTGATCTGTTTCTGTAAATTGTACCTTGGTAGTTAAATCTGACTGAAAAGGGGAAGCCCCATTGATACATAATGTTGTGGCGTTGCAGTTCCATTAGTTGGGGTTTCATGGATCGTCTTTTAGTAATAGTAAGTTGGGATAGGTCAGCAAAAATTTGATAATTGTGTCCTTGAAAATTAAGTTCCTTTTTTTCTCTTGCAGCAATTAGTATTTGTTCTTTCGTTCTGTAATAATGAAATTTTGTGATTATATCACGTGGGGGTCCATCTTTCTTTTTGGCTGTGAGGGCTCTGTGTACTCTGTCCAGTTCTAAACGTTCAATAGGGATATCTGGCTTTAGTTCTTGTAATAGAGCAGTAATAGTAGATTGCAGGTCTGTCACAGTTTCAGGTATTCCCCTTATGCGCAAGTTTGAACGTCTGGCTCTATTTTCGTAATCTTCGAGCTTAGTTTGAAGTATTAAATTCTCTTTTTTTAATTGTTCCAATTCTGTTATTTATTCTTGGGTTGTAATTTCAATTTCATCCATTTTTATTTCTAAGGCTGCGGTGCGGTTTCCCAGCTCTCTTATTTCTTTGGTTAGGCTGTTTGTTATTTGGTCTGAGGTTTGTTTTAAAGCCTTATGAAGCATCTTTTCAAATTGTAATAATATTACTGGGGATACTGAGGAGGCTTGTGGAGAAGTTTGTGAGAGGATTTGTTCTGTATCTGACTCAAATGGAGAGTCTTGCTGTGACATTTTCTGTCTGTGAGAGCGCCCTGATGCTGTATCTTGTGAGGTGACTGGAGCTGCTTCAGCTGCAGTGAGTGCCTGTGAGCTCTTTGTGAGGTGATTTTTATTTCTGCCACGGTTTCCTCTCAGTACCATATTTCCTGCCCAAACTTTCACAGTTTGTTCCCTGGGGCAAAAAGGTTCAAATGGATACCTTTTGAGCCTGCAGGCTCCGCTTTGTCCTTCTCTTCTCTCCTCAGCGGTGTGGAGCTCTAACAATGCATGTCTGCTCCGCTAGGCTCCGCCTCCTGCCCCCTCCAGCCATTGATTCTAATGGTACAATTGTAACTTCCCCAATAAATACTTTTCATGTTGAGATGAAATGTATCTTTCATTGTCTTTGCAACAATGTTGCTTCTTTTTCATCTATTGTCTTTAAGAATGTTTTAAGAATGCTAGAATGTGTAATGTTTTGATGTTTTGGTAAAATATATTTTTCACTTGTTGCTCTCTGACTCACAAAAATCTTTACCCAAACTCACACAGGTATCTTTACAAAGCACAAACAATACCATCGCTGATGCAAATTTAAAACGAGTCTTAATTTTGTGTGTTTTGTATTATTTCCAAATAATCATAATTTGAGCCCAAAAAATGTGATATGTGTACCAACATCAGATATACAAATGGCATTCCCAAAATTCAGAGGGTAACATCACTATTCTACACTCACACACCAAGAACCAACAAATATCACAGAATAAATCAAGAAGAATAACTCCTGGCTAATGTAATTCCACCACCTATATGTCCAAAGTAATGCAGTATTTATGTGTATTTATGTGTAAGAGGCAGTGGCGGTGCGTCCATTAACCACTTCAGCCCCGGAAGATTTTACCCCCTTCCTGACCAGAGCATTTTTTGCGATTCAGCACTGTCATTTTAACTGACAATTGCGCGATCGTGCGAAACAAAATTGACATCCTTTTTTTCCCACAAATAGAGCTTTCTTTTGGTGGTATTTGATCACCTCTGTTTATATTTTTTTTGCGCTACAAACAAAAAAAGAGCGACAATTTTGAAAAAATGCAATATTTTTTACTTTTTGCTATAATAAATATCCCCCAAAAATATATATAAAATAAAATGTCCTCAGTTTAGGCCGATATGTATTCGTCTACATATTTTTTGGCAAAAAAAATCGCAATAAGTGTATATTGATTGGTTTGGGCAAAGGTTATAGCGTCTACAAAATAGGGGATAGTTTTATGGCATTTTTATTATTTATTTTTTTTTTTACTACTAATGGCAGTGATCTGCGATTTTTATCGGGACTGCAACATTATGGCGGACACGTCGGACAATTTTGACACATTTTTGTGACCATTGGCATTTATACAGCGATTAGTGCTATAAAAATGCATTGATTACTGTAAAAATGTCACTGGCAGGGAAGCGGTTAACACTTAATTGTTTTCCCTCTCTGTGTTCTAACTGAAGGGGGGAGGGGACTGTGTAGGGGAGATGACAGATCGCTGTTCATACTCAGTATGAAAAGACAATCTGTCTCTTCTCCCCTCAGAGAACCAGAAACTATGAGTTTACACACACAGATCCTGGTTCTCTGTTTACCCAAAGCGTTCGCGGGAGCCCAGCGGCGATTGCGACTGCTGGGCACTCGCATTGGCTCCGTGGGTGAGCAGGGGGCACGCAGGCTTTCTTACAAAGATGGCTGCTTGGCCTTCTGACTCAAAAGCGGGTGTCATGTACGCCTAGGCTTTGGGTTAGGGGGTATTCTAGGGGCCCCTCTTCTAGGGGGACCCCTGGATAAACAAGAGGCAAAATAAAGGTGGAACCAATAAAGAGCATCACCATGTTGTAAGGTTCGATGCCTTTGTGAAATTCTATGAGAATACAGGTAAAGCCTGAATACTGTGGTGAACTGAGTCTGAAGATGATCGCTGTGGATGTTACAGAAGTTGCTGAATTTACAGGTCAGTGATATATTCGCTCTCCAGGATTTTGTGGCCAGTGGTCAATACAATGGTTTTTTTCATTCTGAGAATACCTGTCAAGTTGCATATGAGAATTGGGTAAAGACGGATCTGGGAGGCAATATGCTAACTAAGAAGATGGATATCAGTTTATTGTTTGATCCCAGATTGTAGATCGTGATTGTACATTGTTATGTGAAAGATATATTTGCATGATTAAGATGTGCTGCATATTATTGTTAATTTGTTTGGTGGCCATATGATGTGGAGGAGGCAGTCACTAAGTACTGACAGTATATGTGTGCTGTTGTCTGTTTACTGAGACTAATAATAAAAAAAAATAAAAAAAATAAAAAAGTGTATATTGGGTTACAAATAGATGTAGGTTTGGGGGGGGGGGGGTTCCATGATTCCTAACCCGGGACACCCCACTAAGGCTGTTTGTTGATTGCTTCTAAATCTCACATGTTAGAGTTACAACTGCTATGTAATGTTTGAGATAAAAAGGAATGTTCCTGCTAATTCATTCCTGCTGCATGTGTGTCAATGTAGTTTTTTCTCTGCCTTTTGTAATTTGTCCTTTTTTCTTAGAATTCTGCCATGTAACTTTTTGGGGGTTTGGGGCGAGGACTTCTGATCACAAAATAGGTTAGTCATGCTTTTGTATCCCTGCTTTTCTAATGTGATTTGTTTAACCACTTGCCGACCGCCCAACGCCGATAAATATCACTTTGAGGACGGATATCGTTGTTATGGCAGCAGCTAGCTGCCATAACCCCAGTATCCTCGTGTTCGGTCGGCGGTTGGCTACAAGATAAAAGTGGTCTTTGCAGCGAATTCACAAGATCACTTTTATTGGCGGCGGGAGAGAGGCCCCCCTCCCTCCACACTTCGGTTCCCCCTTCGCCGCTTACCAGAGCCGTCGGCAGTGGCGGAAGTGATCCAGTCCTCTTACTGGCTGTGCATGGGGACGAGTGAGGGGAAGATGGCATCCACCAGTCTCCATGACACTGCATGGCAGAAGCGACGTCAAAACGTCACTTTCGCCCATAGTTCTTAAAGGGCCATTTTTTTTTAAATAATTTTTTTAAATTACATTTTTTTTTATTGCATTTTAGTGTAAATATGAGATCTGAGGTCTTTTTGACCCAATATCTCATATTTAAGAGGACCTGTCATGCTTTTTTTCTATTACAAGGGATGTTTACATCCCTTGTAATAGGAATAAAAGTGACACCATTTTTTTTTAAACAGTGTAAAAATAAAAATTAAAAGGTAAAATAAATAAGGAAAAAAAATTTAAAAGCACCCCGTCCCGCCAAGCTCGCTTGCAGAAGTGAATGCATACGTGAGTAGTTCCCGCATATGAAAACGGTGTTCAAACCACACATGTGAGGTATTACCATGATTGGTAGAGCGAGAGCAATCATTCTAGCCCTAGACCTCCTCTGTAACTCAAAACATGCAACCTGTAGAATTTTTAAAACGCCGCCTATGGAGATTTTTAAGAGTAAAAGTTTGTCGCCATGCCATGAGCGGGCGCAGTTTTGAAGCGTGACATGTTGGGTATCAATTTACTCTGCGTAATATTATCTTTCACAGTATAAAAAAGAAATTGGGCTAACTTTACTGTTTTCTTATTTTTTATTTCAAAAAAGTGTATTTTTTCCAAAAAAAGTGCTCTTGTACGACCACTGCACAAATACGGTGTGACAGAAAGTATTGCTATCGCCATTTTATTCTCTAGGGTGTTAGAAAAAAAAATGTTTAATATTTTGGGGGTTCTAAGTAATTTTCTAGCAAATAAAACAGTTTTTAACTTGTAAACAACACATCTAAAAAAGAGGCCTGGTCCTTAAGTGGTTAATGTGTTTTTGAGTGTCCTACCCTTGTAGATTGTAAGCTCTTTTGAGCAGGGCCCTTCTAACTATTGTCAAATGCTGAAGCATCATTTCCATGCCTTTTTTCTTGTTTGGCTATTAATGTGACAAATGTTTATACTAATGTTGAAATAAAAAGTTGATTGTTTTTTGCTTTGTTTGATTTTTGCAGACTCGAAATACAAATTTTTTAAGTGCAAACAATTCATACCCCTCCAAATCTGTATTAAATCTATTTGCATACAAAAGTATTTGGTTGTGCAAGTCCTTGAGTAGAAAGTGTAATGGGGAAGAAAAGCCACAAAAAAACAAAAAAAAAAAACCCTGCTCTGTCAGGAAGGCACTGTCAGAAGATGGAATAATAGCCGCAGATAAATCCCTGTTTCCCAGTGCTGTCTCGTCTACAGCGTTATGTGAGTATCCTGTTTCCTGTTGCCTGTATCTGCTCTTGAAGTATTGACTCAACTTGTTTCTGACTATTCCTGTTTTCCACCTGCATCGACCCGGCTTGCCCTTTGACCATTCTCCTGCCTCTGCATCGGTTCTTGATCTGAACGTTTTGTGTATGCCCCAGCTTGTCTGACTCTGCTTGAGTTCCAGCCCCTCCACAGCTATCAAGTTGCTAGCACCCGTCCAGCTACCTTTGGGACCTGCTCTTCGGTTAAGTATCAGCCCGTTCCTGCCCACAGAGACCCGCTACCATCTGGCGAACTACTGGATCAGCAGCCCAACAGCAAGCAGATTTAACCGGCACTCGTGAGACTCTGCACTCGTGCGCCACCTGTATACACTACCAGGGGCCCTGAGTCAGAGGTGCAAGAGAGGCCTTCCTCTGCATAACCAGGCTCTACCCACCAGGTATGTGACATGCTCCAAACCTGAAAATTCAGGGCCACGCCCCATGATGGCCCTACCCATGGCTATGTAAGATGCCACACAACAGGGGACAACACAGCAGAGGAAGACAGTGACAGAAGAGCAGCTTTTTATTTTATTGGCAGGTAACCAGCAGCGCAGAAAAACACAGCAGCGGGAGAAGATGGCGACAGGAGAGACAAGTCGGGGAGTAGACGGTGGATGGAGAAGACAGCGGCAGGAGAAGACAGCTCTGGAGCTATTTTAAAAATAAAGGACCTTTCAAAACCAGCTATTGTTTTTTTTAAATTTCACTCCTTTTTTTGGTGAATGGGTAGGGGTACGATGTACCCGATACCCATTCACATACGGGGGGCCAGGATCTAGGGACCTCCTTGTTAAAGGGGGCTTACAGATTCTGATAAGCCCTCCACCCGCAGACCCTGACAACCCCCGGCCAGGGTTGTTGGGAAGAGGCCCTTGTCCATGTTGAGGGCATGTGGCCTGGTATGTTTCAGGAGGGGGGGGCGTTTGCTTGTCCCCTCCCTATCCTGACCTCCAGGCTGTGTGGTCTGGTCTAAGTGATAAGGGGTGATAAGGGGTCTGGTATGAATTTTGGGTGGGACCCCACACCATTTTTTTTAATATTGGCATGGGGGGTGCCCTCTGAATGTTTTTTTCACACCCACCTGTCAGCGGGGAACCCCACTGTCAGGAGGAATCATAGGAACTGGAACCGACTCCAACTTGGAAGTGGAGGAAAATTGTTGTGACAAGGCGTCAGCCCTTACATTCTTAGTACTGGGTAAGAATGAGACAATGTAACTGAAACTTGACAAGAAAAGAGCCCATCGCGCCCTTCTGGGAGAGAGGCGTTTAGCCTCAGACAAGAATGTGAGATTCTTATGGTCAGTAAGAATGAGAACCGGCACAGTGGTACCTTCGAGATGTCTCCATTCTTTTAGGGCTAAAATGATTGCCAACAGCTCTCTGTCACCAATCTCGTATTTGCACTCAGCAGGTGACAATTTCTTGGAAAAGTAGCCACAAGGATGCATAGCACTCTCAGAGGTAGGACAATGAGACAGAAGGGCGCCAACACCAGTCTCAGAAGCATCAACCTCAAGGATAAAAGGTAACGTAGGATCAGGATGTGCCAACAAAGGAGCAGAAACCAAGGCAGCGTTGAGACTTTCAAAGACCTTAATGGACTCCCGAGACCAACTCTGTGGGTTTTCCGTTCTCTCTGGTCATATCGGTCAGGGGCTTGACCAGAGACGAGAAGTCACGAATAAACTTCTGATAATAGTTGGCAAAACCCAGGAAACGCTGCAGAGGACGTAACCCCACGGGTCGAGGCCACTGTGGGACTGCCGAAAGTTTCTCTGGGTCCATCGAAAAACCAGCAGTGGAAATGATATGACAGCCCAGGAATTTAACTCACACTTCTCCAGTTTACAATAGAGATTGTTCTCTCTTAATTTCTGAAGCACACAACAGACATCTGTGTTGTGGCTCTCCAGGGACTTGGAAAATGTGCGGATATCATCAGATAGACCACCACATATAACTGCAATAAATCTCGGAGGACATCTTTAATACATTCCTGGAAAACTGTTACAAAGGCCAAAAGGCATTACGAGATACTCATAATGGCCTGTTCTGGTATTAAACGCAGTTTTCCACTTATTGCCCTCCTTAATCCTCACGAGATTGTAAGCCCCTCTCAGATCAAGCTTAGTAAAAACCGTTGCTCCCTTGAGGCAGTCAAATAACTCTGTAATCAACGGGATCGGGTAGGCATTCCTAATCGTGAAACGATTGAGACCCCTATAATCAATACAAGGTCTCAGTTCACGGCTCCTCTTATTCACAAAGAAGAAACCAGCACCAGCAGGAGACAAGGATTTGCAGATGAAACCCCGAGAAAGTGCATCTGCAACATACTCCTCCATGGCTTTATCCTCCAAGACAGACAAAAGGTACACCCGGCCATTTGGGGGAGTGGCACTAGGTTGAAGTTCAATTGCTCAATCATACGGCCGGTGTGGAGGCAAATTACCGGCTTGACCTTTGTCAAAGACATCGCTAAAATCACGGTACTCCTCTGGCAGGGAGGAGAGTGAAGAGGTACACAGGACCTTGGCTACCTTACGGAAGCATGTTTCACTGCATTGTGGTGACCAGGAGAGGACCTCAGCATGGAGCCAATCAAAAGAGTTGCCACAATGCAGTAAAACATTCTTCCAGAAGGTAGCCAAGGTCCTGTCCACCTCTTCACTCTCCTCCCTGCTGGAGGAGTACTGTGATTTTAGTGATGTCTTTGCCAAAGGTCAAGCTGAGAGTTTGCCTCCACACTGGCCATATGATTGTGTAATTGACCTTCAACTTGGTGCCATCCCCCCTCGTGGCTGGGTTTACATTTTGTCGATCTTGGAGGATAAGGCCATGGAGGAGTATGTTGCAGATGCACTTTCTTGAGGTTTCATGATCAGAGGGAGGCGGGGTCACCTGTTTACGTAACCGGGTAGCCCAGCCCTCCTCTGACGCCACGTGGAAGCCATGGGGAAGTCCCAGTGGAGTCAGAGGGGGCAGGGTCACCCAGGTACGTCACTGGGTGGCCCTGCCCTCAGTTATATAAGAACTGTCAAAGGTGAAGAAGCGTCACACGGCGGAAGTCTCCCATTGAGGCGAATCGGTCGTGGATTTTTTTTTTCGGTCCGTCGGCGGAGCGATATAAGAAGATGAATGGACATTGTGGGACATTTTTATTTTTTAATAAAGGACTTGTCCCAAGCTGTGTCTTGTCTTTTTTAACATTTTGACACTTTTTTTTGTGAAATGGTAGGAGTACATTTGCACCCCGTTACCATTTCACACAGGGGGGAGGTCAGGATCTGGGGGTCCCCTTGTTAAAGGGGCTTCCAGATTCTGATAAGCCCCCTGCCCGCAGACCCCCACAATCACCGGTCAAGGGTTGTGGGGATGAGGCTATTGTCCCCATCAACAAGGGGACAAGGTGCTTTGGGGGGCTCCCCCAAAGCACCCTCCCTATGTTGAGGGCATATGGCTTGGTACAGTTCAGGAGGGGGGTGCTCTCTCATCCCCCCCTTTTCCTGCGGCCTGCCAGGTTGCGTGATCGGATAAGGGTCTGGTATAGATTTTGGGGGAACCCCACACCATTTTTTAAAAAAATTTGTCGCAGGGTTCCCCTTAAAATCCATACCAGACCTGAAGGGTCTGATATGGATTTTAGGGGGACCCCACGCAATTTTTTTTTTTAATTTTGGTTCGTGGTTCCCCTTAATATTCATACCAGACCCAAAGGGCCTGGTAATGGACTGGGGGGATACCATGCTCTTTTTTTTAATGAGTTTTATCTATATTGCCGTGACCCGACAATTCATTACAGCCGCGATCAGTTTTAATTTTTTAAATGACAACTTTCCTTTAGAAATTTAATTTTGCTGTGGTACTGTTCTAAACACGGGAAAAATGTACCACTCTACAGGCATGCTAATCACCCCCCATGCACAATATTTAAGGAATATTTCAATTTTTATTGTTTCACTTTAAACATTAAAAAATCACTGCTCCGGGAAAAACGGGCTTTTAAAAAAAAAATGTTTGCATTGATACATGTCCCCTGGGGCAGGACCCAGGTTCCCAAACACCACGCTAATCACCTTCCAGGTATAAAATTTAAAGGAATATTACACTTTTATTGTTTCAGTTTAAGCATTATTAAAATCACTGCTCCCGAAAAAACGGCCGTTTTGAAAACTTTTTCTTTGCACTGATACATGTCCCTGGAGGCAGGACCCAGGTCCCCAAACACTTTTTATGACAATAACTTGTATATAAGTCTTTATAATGAGCACTTTTGATTATTCATGTTCGTTTCCCATAGACTTTAACGGTGTTCGCATGTTCTGCCAAATTTTTTGCCTGTTCGCATGTTCTTAATCGTGGGAAGACCTCTGCGCTACTATTCAAATGGCACAAAAGGCTACCTTGTACTGGAGGAAGCTAAACTGTGCTGCTGCAAAATCTATAGTGTACACATAACCACCACAAAGTAAAGAATAAATATATGAGTGATTTCGCGCAAAACACCAAAAATAACTCAAAGTGCCAATAAATATTAATTCTTGTGCGTGACCTTGTTAAATCAATGATAATAAAATATAAACCAATGAAAAGTGAATCCAAAAAATAAAGAATGGTTAATCGTGATGGTGTAAAAAATACAATGACATAAAAAACTCAATACCCTTCTACTTTTAGATGTATGGAAAAATTTAAATAATAATAAATCTTCAGTGTGTATAAAACGTCTTAGATGCTCTTACAAAAGTCTGTGAATATTAGGTTAAACAAAAATGAGAATAAGGCGACCGTGCTGGATCTGCACAAACCCATGCTCACATTGCCCTGACCTTCAGGGGCTTAAAACCAAGCCTTGTAGATAGTGCTGAGTGATGGTGGAAAAGGGTGTTCCAGTTCTTGCCGAGTGATGATAGCTGACTATGGATGGCTGGTTGTCCATGCTGGCTCCACAATGCATTAAACTTCGGATCCTGGAACTCTTGCCAAGAAAACAGAAAAGAGAACAACGGGACCTCCATGGTGTAGTATAAAAAACTCAGGTTTATTGAAGTAAAAATAGACAGCGCACTTTGCATATAGTGCCTGTGATGATATAACGTGCGGTGATACAACGCCGTCACCAAGTACGAGACTTCTGGTGTACAGTGTCAGCAAAGGGGGTTAGAGAGTGTTTGGCTGCTGTGACTGTCAATTGATTGCTCTTCCGGTTCCTGAGTTTTTTATACTACACCATGGGAGGTCCCGTTGTTCTCTTTTCTGTTTTCTTGGCAAGAGTTCCAGGATCCAGAGTTTAATGCATTGCGGAGCCAGCACGGACAACCAGCCATCCATAGTCAGCTATCATCACTTGGCAAGAATTGGAACATCCTTTTCCACCATCACTCAGCACTATCTACAAGGCTTGGTTTTAAGCCCCTGAAGGCAAGGGCAATGTGAGCATGGGTTTGTGCAGATCCAGCACAGTCGCCTTATTCTCATTTTTGTTTAACCTAATATTCACGGACTTTTGTAAGAGCATCTAAGACGTTTTATACACACTGAAGATTTATTATTATTTAAGTACTAGAAGGGTATTGAGTTTTTTATGTCATTGTATTTTTTACACCATCACGATTAACCATTCTTTATTTTTTGGATCCACTTTTCATTGGTTTATATTTTATTATCATTGATTTAACAAGGTCACGCACAAGAATTAATATTTACTGGCACTTTGAGTGATTTTTGGTGTTTTGCGCGAAATCACTTATATATTTTTTCTTTGTTCGCATGTTCTGCTGCAAACCAAACAGGAGGGTGTGCGGCTCATGCCTACTTGTCTCCTGCTGGTGCTGGTTTCTTCTTCATGAAGAAGAGTGGTGAACTGAGACCTTGTATTGATTATAGGGGTCTCAGTCGTTTCACAATTAAGAATGCCTATCCGATTCCGTTGATTACAGAGTTATTAGACCGCCTCAAGAGAGCAACGGTTTTCACAAAGCTTGATTTGGGAGGGGCATACAATCTCGTGAGGATTAAGGAGGGCGACGAGTGGAAAACTACATTTAATACCAGAACAGGCCATTATGAGTACCTCGTAATGTCTTTTGGCCTTTGTAACACCCCGGCAGTTTTCCAGGAATTTATTCACGATGTCCTCAGAGATTTGTTGCAGTTATGTGTGGTGGTTTATCTTGACAATATCCTCATATTTTCCAAGTCCCTGGAGAGCCACCACACAGATGTCTGTCGTGTGCTTCAGAAACTAAGAGAGAACAATCTCTATTGTAAATTGGAGAAGCGCAAATTCCATCGTGAACAGGTTAAATTCCTGGGTTATGTCATTCCCACTGCTGGTTTTTCGATGGACCCAAAGAAACTTTCAGCAGTCCTACAGTGGCCCTGACCCATGGGTTTACATCCTCTGTAGTGTTTTCTTAGCTTTGTCAACTATTATCTGAAGTTTATTTGTAACTTCTCATCTCTGGTCAAGCCCCTGACTCATATGACCAGAAAGAACGGTAACCCACAGAGTTGGTCTCCGGAGTCCATTAAGGCCTTTGAGAGTCTCAAGGCCGCCTTTGTTTCTGCTCCTGTGTTGGCACATCCTGATCCTATGTTGCCTTTTATCCTTGAGGTTGATGCTTCCCAAGACGAGGTGTTGGTGCCCTTCTTTCTCAACATTCTACCTCTGAGAGCACTATGCATCCTTGTGGCTACTTTTTCAAGAAATTGTCACCTGCCGAGTGCAATTACGATATTGGTGAGAGAGAGCTGTTAGCGATCATTTTAGCCCTAAAAGAATGGAAACATCTCCTCGAAGGTACCACTGTGCCATTTCTCATTCTTACTGACCATAAGAATCTCACATTCTTGTCTGAGGTTAAACGCCTCTCTCCCAGAAGGGCGCGATGGGCTCTTTTCTTGTCTAGTTTCAGCCCTTGTATTCTTACTTGGTACTAAGAATACAAGGGCTGACGCTTTGTCACAACAATTTTCCTTCACTTCCAAGATGGAGTGATTCCTCCTGATTGTATTCTGGCTACAGTTTGCACCAGTCTCACTTCTCCTTTGGGTGACAAAATTCTTGCTGCTCAAGTCCATGCTCCTCCTTAGAAATCTTGTGACCCCTGCTTTGTCCCGGAGAGTCTCCATATGGCCATGCTCCAGACTTGCAATTCTTCCAAGGCTGCTGGCCACTCTGGGAAGAATCAACTCTTTTGAGCTATTTCCCAACAATTCTGGTGGCCTAGTCTACGTGCTGATGTAACTGCCTTCATAGCTGCCTCTTCCGTGTGTGCTTAGAGTAAGACTCCACTACACCTTCCAGTGAGCCTTCTACAACCCATACCCAATGGAGAAAGGCCCTGGACCCTCCTGTCTATGGATTTCATTTTGGAGTTACCCAACTCCCAGGGCAACACAGTTATCCTTATGGTGGTTGACCTGTTCTTGAAAATGTCTCATTGTATTCCACTTAAGAAATTGCCCACTAATAAGAAACTGGCATTCATTTTTGCTCGGAAGATCTTTCATTTACATGGGTACCCAAGGTGATTGTCTCGGACTGGGGTAGTCAGTTTGTGTCTCGGTTCTGTCGAGCCTTTTGTGCACATTTGGGAATTCAGCTTGCTTTCTCCTCTGCCTATTATACACTGTCTAATGGGGCAACAGAACGAGCCAATCAGACCTTGGAGCAATTCCTATGTTGCTATATTTCTGATCATCATAACAACTGGTTAGACCTCTTACCGTGGGCGGAGTTTGCTCACAATAGTGCCTTGAATTCTGCTTCCTGATTGTCCCAGTTTATGGCGAACTACAGTTTCCAACCTTCCATGTTGCCTGACTCGTTTGTTCCGCAGAGTATTCCTGCATTAGAGGAGCACCTCCGTGGTCTTCGTTCCACTTGGGCACAAGTCCAGGAGGCTTTGCGACATGCTAATGATAGGTACAGACTTCATGCTGACCGCAGACGCCTGCCTGCACTTTCCTACCAGGTTGGGGACAGGGTCTGGCTGTCATCTTGCAACCTCTGACTTTGTGTTCCCTCTCTGAAGTTCGCACCTTGATTTATTGGGCCTTTCTGTATTCTTCACAGGATTAACCCAGTGGCTTAGGCATTAGACCTTCCTTCCAATATGCATATCTCAAATGTATTTAATGTCTCCTTATTAAAACCATTGATCTGCACCCGCTTTACCACCTCAGTGCCTCGTCCTTACCCTGTACAGGTTGAGAACCATGAGGACTATAAAGTACAGTCCATTGTTGACCCCCATAGGTTCCATGGTTGCATACAGTACCTGGTGCATTGGAAAGGGTACAGTCCGGAAGAACGCTCTTGGGTCTCATCCTCGGATGTACATGCCCCTCTCCTCCTCCTTGATTTCCATAGACTTTTTCCCCTCAAGTCTGGTGGTCCTCTGAGGGGGAGGGGTCAGCGCTGGGCTCAGCCTTTCTTGCTCTAAGCTGGCCGCTCAGCTGTCGGCTAATTGCCAGCTTCTATCTCTCCACAGTGACTCACCTGTTGATGATATCCTGCTTGTCAGTCCTGCCTACTTAAGCCGTCCAGCCCAGATGATCTCTGCCTTTGCCAGAGCTCTAGAGACACTCTCTTGTGTTACTGTTAAAGACTTGTTTGGCTGACATTCCTTCTGGCTCCAGATCCTGCTTGCTGTTCTGCTATGCTCATCTCTGACTCCCTGACATTTTGGCTTGTCTGACTATCCATTCCAGTTCCTGAACTCTGGCTGTTTTGACTACGTTTACTTTTTTAATATTAAACCAATGTGATTTAACTGTACTTCTGTCTCAGTCTGATTCATGGTTTCTAACACGTGGCCACTGGAAGGAGACATCTGGAGCCCCCTCCCCTTGTGACATCACAGACCAATCATGCCAGGCGGGGAAGTCACAAGGGGCAAGGTCTCTGAATTATGTCATCCGCCCTGTCGTATCAGGAGGTTTGTTTTTTAAATCTTCAGCGGGAGCGGCAACGGAAGAAGACCAGAGGACTAAGCAGGGGAAGAAGCCAGAGGAAGATCGGAGGAAGATGGAGAAGACTGGAGGAAGAGGCGGGGGGAAGAAGACATTTTTGATAAAGGAATTGTCAAAAACTGGCTAGTATCTTTTGTCACATTACACTACTTTTTTGGTGAATGGGTAGGGGTACGATGTACCCCATACTCATTCACATAGGGGGGCCAGAATCTGGGGCTCCCCTTGTTTCCAGATTCTGATAAGCCCCCTGCCCACAGACCCTGACAACCCTAGGCCCTTGTCCCCATCAACATGGGGACAAAGTGCTTTGGGGGACCCCAAAGCACCCTCCCCATGTTGAGGGCATGTGGCCTGGGGTCAGGTCACCTGAGAGTCGGGAGTGCACTGCTAAGGTAGTGGACCCTAGGACTAACTGCTTCAGATTGAACCCTGAGAGGTTCAGGAAGTAGGTCTACTGGATCACTAACACAGATCCCACTGGGAGCTAGAGCATAGATTCCCCAGGGTGCAGAGTCTAAGAGCCAGCAGGTGTTCACCAGAGCCTCTAGTGGTGAGGATGGACTGTGCTGCAGTCGGGCTCCAGGTCGCGGCCCCCAGGGTCTCACAGCTCATGGTAGAATACAGGAGAAGAGGAAGGAGGCAGCAGGCTGGAACAACAAGGATAGTAAAGGGATAAGCCAAATGTCGGGGTGACTAGCAGACAAGGATAAACATAACACGCCAAAGGTGAACACAGGAGGAAAGGTGAGCTGACAGACACATATTACTGCATAACCATGACACCTGGTATGGTTCAGGAGGGGGGGAGCACTCGCTGCCCACCCCTTCCTGTCCTCCAGGCTGCTTGCTCGGATAAAGGTCTGCTATGGATTTTGGGAAGGACCCTACGTCAATTTAAAAAAAAAAAATTGGCCTATGGTTTCCCTTAAAGTCCATACCAGACCCAAAGGGCCTGGTATGGATGGGGGGGAACCCTATGCGGTTCTTTTCCTTTATTTCTTATCTATATTACATTACAGCCGTGAGCAATTTTAACCACTTGACCACTGGGCGCTTAAACCCCCTTCCTAACCAGAATAATTTTCAGCTTTCGGTGCTCTCACACTTTGAATGACAATTACTCAGTCATACAATACTGTACCCATATAAAATTTTTGTCCTTTTTTTCACACAAATAGAGCTTTCTTTTGGTGGTATTTAATCACCGTTGGGTTTTTTATTTTTTGCGCTATAAAAGAAAAAAGACTGAAAATTTGGTAAAAAAATGATTTTTTTTTGTTTCTGTTATAAAATTTAGCAAATTAGTAATTTTTCTTCGTAAATTTTGGCCAAAATTTATACTGCTACATATCTTTGGTAAAAAATAAGTACAACTTGGTGTATATTATTTGGTCTTTGTGAATGTTAGAGAGTCCAAATGCTATGGTGCCAATATCTGAAAATTGATCACACCTGAAGTACTGACGGCCTATCCAATTTCTTGAGACCCTAACATGCCAGAAAAGTACAAATACCCCCCAAATGACCCCTATTTGGAAAGAAGACATTCCAAGGTATTTAGAAAGATGCATGGTGAGTTTTTTTGAAATTGTCATCTTTTCCCACAATTCTTTGCAAAATCAAGATTTTTTTTTTTCTTTTTTTTTTTTCACAAAATTGTCATATTAGAAGGTTATTTCTCACACACAGCATATGCATACCACAAATTACACCCCAAAACACATTCTGCTATTACTCCCGAGTATGGTGATACCACATGTGTGAGACTTTTACACAGCGTGGCCACATACAGAGGCCCAACATGCACGGAGCACCTCCAGGTGTTCTGGAGCACCCAGGCCAATTCTTATATTTCTCTCCTACATGTAAAAATAATAATTTATTTGCTAGAAAATTACATAGAACCCCAAAACATTATATATATATTTTTTTTAGCAAAGACCCTAGAGAATACAATGGCGGTTGTTGCAACTTTTTATCTCGCACGGTATTTGCGCAGCAATTTTTCGAACGTTTTGTGCTTAAAAAAAAAAATAAAACAGTAAAGTTAGCCCAATGTTTTTGCATAATGTGAAAGATGAAGTTACGCCGAGTAAATAGATACCTAACATGTCACCCTTCAAAATTGCACACTTTCGTGGAATGGTGCCAAACGTCACTACTTAAAAATCTCCATAGGTGACGCTTTAAAATTTTTTACTGGTTACATGTTTTGAGTTACAGAGGAGGTCTAGGGCCAAAATCATTGCTCTCACTCCAACGTTCGCAGTGATACCTCACATGTGTGGTTTGAACACCGTTTTCATATGTGGGCGGGACTTACGTATGTGTTCGCTTCTGCATGCGAGCACACGGACATGGGCGCTTTAAACATTTTTTTTTTTTTTTATTGTTTATTTTACTTTATTTATTTTAGTTTTACACTTTTTCCCCCCAAAAAAAATTTTTGATCACTTTTATTTCTATTACAAGGAATGTAAACATCCTTGTAATAGGAATATGGCATGACAGGTCCTCTTTACAGTGAGATATGGGGTCAATAAGACCTCACATCTCACCTCTAGGCTGGGAAGCCTGAAATTAAAAAAAAAAAAAAACGATCTTGGCTTCGATCGTAGCGGTGAGTCGGTAGAAGCACCGGAGGGTGGCGGGAAGGGGGGGGCGTCCCCTCTCGCCTCCTGTAAGAATGATCAAGCAGTGTAACAGCCACTATGATCATTCTTATGGTGTAGGGAATCGCCGGCTGAAAAAGCTGATATCTGAATGATGCCTGTAGCTGCACCCATCATTCAGATATCCCCACACAAAGTCAAGGATGTCATATGACTGTGGGCGGGAACTGGTTAAAAATTGCGGGGTATTGCAGAGTATTGCGGAGTAGTGCAGGGTATATTGCAGAGTATTGCTGGGCATATTGCAGAGTATTGTGGGGTATATTGCAGAGCAGTGCCGTGTATATTGCAGAGTAGTGCGGGGTATAATGCAGAGTATTGCGGGGTATAATGCAGAGTATTGCGGGGTATTATGCAGAGTATTGCAGGGTATTATGCAGAGTATTGCAGGGTGTTATGCAGAGTATTGCAGGGTATTATGCAGAGTATTGCGGGGTATTATGCAGAGTATTGCGGGGTATTATGCATTGTATTTCAGGGTATTATGCAGAGTATTGCGGGGTATTATGCAGAGTATTGCGGGGTATTATGCAGAGTATTATGCAGAGTATTGCGGGGTATTATGCAGAGTATTATGCAGAGTATTGCGGGGTATTATGCAGAGTATTATGCAGAGTATTGCAGGGTATATTGCAGGGATGGCTGAGCATGGAGGGATGGATGGATGTGACTGCAATTGTCACTGAGCACCGCTGTAGGCACTACACATCCAGCCCACAGCGGTGCTGCCATCCGATCCCTCCCCCTCTCCCCTCGCACTGTACCGATCGGTACAGAGAGGGGCGGGAGGAACCGGCGTCATGACATGCTGCCGGTCTGTTGTCATTTGACGGAGCGATCACATGGTAAACGGCCGCGATCAGCGGGCGTTTACCGTGATCCGTGATGAGGTCACGGAAGTTCTCGGGTGCGCGCCCCAGGGGGCGCGCAAGAGCAGTATTCTGGGAGGACGTCCCACGGACGTCCACCCAGAACTAGCCGACCGCGCTGCAGCCGTCTTTCGGCTATGGCCCGGTCGGCAAGTGGTTAAATGACATTTTCTCCTTTTAGAAATGTCATTTTGCTGCGATACTGTTCAACAAATCGACCAGATGCGCTACTTTACAGGCAGACTAAGGGGACCCCCAGGCAGGATATTTAAAGGAATTTTTTATTTTTATTGTTTCACTTTAAGCATTATTAAAATCCCCAGGGCAATACCCAGCCCCCCTTGCGCCTTTTATGGCCAATTTTTTGCATATAAGCCTTCAAAATGGACACTTTTTGATTTTTCCTGTTCGGTTCCCATAATAGCGCGATCCGGGAATCGCCCGTTCGCCCACTTTTAATTGGGCGCTATTTATATGCACCGCACAATCGCATATTCGCGCTATAGCAAATCACCCCCTGTGTGATGTGTGTGTGTAACAGAAAACAGAATGTCTGCATAAGAGACACAAACAGGTACTCTTCCCATCACAAATCCACCCTCCCTTCTTTCTTTTTCTCTTTTTTTCCCTCATTTCTTTTTTCCCTCATTCCTTTTTCAAATCCCCTTTTTTGTCGTCCCCCCCCCCCTTTTTTTTTCTTTTTTCTCATTTTTTCTTCTCCTTGTCTGAGTATGACAGAATGTTGTGGAAAAGAAAAGGAGACACTTATGTCTCATTACTACAAACACTTTGGGCGAAGAGAACAGAAGGGCACTGAACTGCTATCTTTGTTTACACAATTAAAGAAGATACTTGAGAAGAAGTCATCATACTTCTGGCACATCAAATCATTTGATAAGTATCTGAAGGATGAAATTAATTCATTTGGTCTAAAGCCGTGTACACACGACTGGACTTTTCGACCGGACTGGTCCGACGGAACGAATCCGTCGGACAATCCGACCACGTGTGGGCTTCATCAGACCTTCAGCGGACTTTTTCTGTCGAAAATCAGACTGGCTTTAGATTTGGAACATGTTTCAAATCTTTCAGACGGACTCGAGTCCGGTCAAAAAATTTGTTTACCCCCCAGGTACAAAATTTAAAGGAATATTACACTTTTAATGTTTCACTTTAAACATTATTAAAATCACTGCTCCCAAAAAAACGACTGTTTTTAAAACTTTATTTGCACTGATACATGTCCCCTGGGGCAAGACCCAGGTCCCCAAACACTTTTTATGACAATAACTTGCATATTAACCCTTAAAATTAGCACTTTTGATTTCTCCCATAGACAATTCCCTATAGCCGACAATTCACTATAGCCGCTATTACTTCATGACTTTTTTTTCCCTTTAGAAATGTCATATTGCTGTCAGACTATTCTAAACACGGGAAAAAAGCACTACTTTACAGGCATACTATAGACACCCCCCAGGTACAAAATTTAAAGGAATATTTCACTTTTATTGTTTCACTTTAAGCTTTATTAAAATCACTGCTCCCGAAAAAACTGACGTTTTTAAAACTTTTGCACTGTTACATGTCCCCTGGGGCAGGACCCAGGTCCCCAAACACTTTTTATGACAATAACTTGCATATAAGCCTTTAAAATGAGCACTTTTGATTTCTCCCATAGACTTTTAAAGGGTGTTTTGCGGCTTTCGAATTTGGCGCAAACACCCCAAATTGTTCGCTATTCGGCGAACGGGCGAACAGCCAATGTTCAAGTCGAACTCATGTTCGACCCGAACATAAAGCCCATCCCTAGTGCCTATATTTAAAAAGGGATCAGTCTTTACCAAGTAATTATAGACCTGTTTAACTTCTATAGTTGGGAAGATAATGGACAGATTAATAAAAGACCACACAGATTGCTGGAAAAAATATTTTAAGCAACATACCGCATGGATTCATGAAAGACAGAAGTTGAAAAAAAAAATCAGATTTCTTTTTATGAGGAGGTAAGTAAGACCTTGGACAGAGGTGTTACTGCGGACGTAGTATACTTGGATTTTGCAAAAGCATTTGACACAGTTCCCCACAGTTCCTCACACACAGCTAATGTGTATGGTAAAGTCTACAGGCTTGGAAAGATCAGTTCATAAATGGATAGAAAACTAGCTAAAAGACAGAATTCAGAGAGTAGGGGTTAATAATTCATACTCTGAATGGTCTAGAGTTATTAGTGGTGTACTCCAAGGTTTAGTGTTAGGACCCTTATTTTTTTAATATATTTATAAATGATATAGGGTCTGGGATTAAAAGTACAATTTCAGTCTTGCAGATGACACCGAGCTATGCAGTGGAATAACATCCTTACAGGATGTCTCCAACTTACAAGCCAACCTCAATGCACAATGTTTTATTGGGCAACTATGTGGCAAATGAGGTTTACTGTTGATAAATGTAAAGTTATGCACTTGGGGGCTAAAAACATGCAAGCATCATACATCCTTTGGGGAGAACAACTGGGGGAATTCATAGTGGAGAAGGATCTGGGGGTTTTTGTAGATCATAACCTTTTTATTAGCATGCAATGCCAAGCTGTGGTTTCCAAAGTGAGCAAAGTCCTTGAGAGAGATATCTTTTGCCCCTGTACAAATCATTAGTAAGACCTCACCTGGAATATGCAGTTCAGTTTTAGGCACCAGTTCTCAAAAAGGATATCGGGGAACTAGAGAAAAGAACTGGAGAAAGTGCAAAGAAGGGCAACCAAACTGATAAGAGACTCAGCTATGAGGAAGATTAGAGGAACTGAGTTTATTCTCTCTTGAGAAGAGATTAAGGGCGGATATGATCAATATGTACAAATACATAAGGGGTCCATATAGTGAACTTGGTTGTGAGTTATTCACTTTAAGGTTATGACAGAGGACAAGGGGGCACTCTTTACGTCTAGAGGAAAAGATTTAATTTCCAAATACGGAAACGTTTCTTCACAGTAAGAGCTGTGAAAATGTGGAATAGACTCCCTCCAGCGGTGGTTCTGGCCAGCTCAGTAGATTGCTTTAACCACTTCCGGACCACCGCACGCCGATATACGTCCTAAGTTTGAAGAGGAATATCATTGTTATGGCATAACCCTGGTATCCTCTTTTTCGGCCAGCAGTCCGGTTTCCGATAAGAGTGGTCTCTGTGGCGACCTCGCCACAAGATCACTTTTATCAGCGGAGGGAGAGGGCCCCCCTCTCGCTGCGCTCCTGTGACCACCGCCGCTTACCAGAGCCGGCAGCAGCAGCGGAGGCGATCGGATGTTCATCCATGCTGGTTATGGAAACGAGTGAGGGGAAGATGGCCCCCACCTGTCTCCATACCATTGCTGGGCGGAAAGGGCCATTTAAAAAAAAAAAAAACATTTAAATGGCAAATTTTTTTATTTGTTTATTGCATTTTAGTGTAAATATGTGATCTGAGTTCTTTTTGACCCCAGATCTCATATTTAAGAGGTCCTGTCATGCTTTTTTTTCTATTACAAGAAATGTTTACATTCCTTGTAATAGGAATAGAAGTGACACAATTTTTTTTTTTTAAAGAACCGTGTAAACAAAATAAATAAAAGGTAACATAAATAAGAAAAAAAAATCAATAAAGAAAAGCAATAATTCTTACCCTAGACCTCCTCTGTAACTCAAAACATGCAACCTTTAGAATTTTTTTTAATGTTGCCTATGGAGATTTTTAAGGGTAAAAGTTTGTCGCCATTCCATGAGCAGGTGCAATTTTGAAGCATGACATGTTGGTTATCAATTTACTCGGCGTAACAGTATCTTTTTACAATAAACAACACAAAAATTCACATTAAAAAAAAAATGGGCTAACTTTACTGCTGTCTTTTTTTTTATTAAAAAAAAGTGTATTTTTTCCAAAAAAAGTGCGCTGGAAAGACCACTGTGCAAATACGGTGTAACAGAAAGTATTGCAACAACCACCATTTTATTCTCTAGGGTGTTATAAAAAAAAATGTATAATGTTTGGGGGTTCTAAGTAATTTTCCAGCAAAAAAACTGTTTTTAACTTGTAAACAACAAATCTCAAAGAGGCACGGTCCTTAAGTGGTTAAAAAAGCCTTGATTCTTTCCTTGGTGTTCATAATATAATTGGGTACTAATATTTATAGGTAAAGTTGATCCAGGGAATATCTGCTTCTCGAGGGATCAGGAAGGATATTTTTCCCCTGCTGTAGCGAATTGGATCATGCTTTGCTGGGGTTTTTGGCCTTCCTCTGGATCAACTGTAGGTGTGGGGAGTGTCTGAGTGTGGGGAGCGTCTGAGTGTCGTCTGAGTAGTGGTGGGGAATGGGGATCATTAGTACCTGTGTATTGTGAGTGCATGCGAGCCTGCTAGTGCACATGGATCTGCGAGTGCACGTGGTCTACAAATACCTGTATATTGTCTGAGTGTCTAATGTAGTGTATTGAGTATTCGTGTCAGAAAGCTAGTTGTTAGGTAATTTTGGACAGGGTATAATCCCCAATCCTCATTAAATTGGTAGGTACGATGCCCGGCGGGTGTGGAGATGCGACTCGGTGTACATCTTGTGGCACGTATGCGTTCCTTGATTATCTAAACGAGGGCGAATACTGTTGTGCAAAATGTAAGCACATTGTTTCCCTGGAAGGTTCTGAATCTGGGGAAGCAACTGTCAGCACTGAGAAAACCCTCTATACTAAAGGAGAGCCGGGAACGTACCCGGCAGGGGCCACCACAGAGGCCGGTGGAAACAGAGGTGCAGGCACCAGAAAAGAGTAGATGGGTGACAGTCATGAAGGATAGAGGGGGAAGTGCCAGGGAGGCCGATCCAGGGCTAAGGCATCCCAATAAGTACGCTCCCTTGAGTGACACTGGTGAAACCAGTCAAGGACTGCTGGAGCTGAGGGACTCTCCTAGCTGCCAGGGGAAGAACTCCTCCAGTGAGAGTGGGGGGGAGCAACGGGAAAGGATAGACAGATCCTGCTGGTAAGGGACTCAATTCTTAGAAGGACAGAGAGGGCAATCTGTGACAGACCTGAAGCGCCAAACTGTATGCTGTCTACTGGGCGCTCGGGTTTGGCACATCCCGGAGCTGGTGGACAGATTACTGGGAGGGGCTGGGGAAGGCCCAGCTGTCATGGTGCACATTGGCACCAATGACAGTCAGAGGCAGATAGTGTCCTAAAGAATGATTTTAGGGACTTGGGAGCTAAATTGAGGAAAAGGACCTCCATGGTAGTATTCTCAGGAATACTACCGGTACTTCGAGCCACACCAGAAAGGCAGAGGGAGATTAGGGAAGTAAGTGGCTGAGGAGCTGGTGTAGTAAGGAGGGGTTTGGGTTCCTGGAGGACTGGGCCAACTTCTCAGTCGGTTAACAGTACTATAGAAGGGATGGACTGCACCTAAATGAAAGGGTGCAGATCTGCTGGGAGTAAAGATGGCCAAAAGTTAGAGGGGTTTTTAAACTAAGTGAAGGGGGAGGGTCCAGAGGTAGAGATAGTCAGTGTGGAACATATTCCAGAAGGTAGTATTGGGGGCATTAGTGGTAGGTTGATTTAAAGTGCATAAACCCAAGGTAAGTATAACAAGTCCTAGTTGCAATCTCAGAACACCCAATAAGAGGAAAGGGATGAAGCTAAGGGGAAAATAATACTGGGAGTATGCTATAGGCCCCCTAACCTGAGGGAGGAGGGGGAGATGGATCTCCTATCACAATTTGGATTAGCAGCAAGGATGGGAAGTGTTATCATGATGGGGGATTTTAATTATCCAGACATAGACTGGGCAGGGGGAACCATACATTCGTCTAAGGCTCGCCCGTTCCTAAATGCCTTGCAGGACAATTTCATGGGTCAGATGGTAGATGGACCAACTAGAAATAAAGCGTTACTAGATCTAAAGATTACCAACAATACAGACCTGATCATGGATGTGGAAATATGGGGCAATTTAGGAAACAGCGATCACAGGGCAATTTAGGAAACAGCGATCACAGGTCAATTGGCTTCAGTATAAATCACACAAATAGGAAACATAAGGGGAATACAAAGACACTGAATTTCAAAAGAGCCAACTTCCCTAAACTACGAACCTTGCTAAAAGGCATAAATTGTGATAAGATCTTAGGAAAAAAGAACACGGAGGAGAGATGGGTTCGCTCTAAGAGCATATTAAAAAATGACATTAGCCAGTGCAGCCCATTGGGTAATACATTTAAAAGAGCGAACAAAACTCCTGGATGGCTTAACTCCAATGTAAAAATGCATATAAAAGCAAAGGAGAAGGCCTTCAAAAAATACAAGGTTGAGGGATCATCATTAGCATTCAGACTTTATAAAGAATGCAACATGCAACAATGCAACAAGAATGTAAGGGTGCAATTAGGGCAGCTAAGATAAAACACGAAAGACACATAGCGGAGGAGAGCAAAAAAAAATCCAAGAAATTCTTTAAGTATATAAACAGTAAAAAAGGGAGGACAGACCAATTTGGGCCCCATAAAGAATAAGGAAGGACATCTGGTTACAAAGGATGGGGAGATGGCAAATGTATTGAATGTATTCTTCTACTCAGTCTTCACAAGGGAATCGGGGGGGCTTTAGTAACCAAAACTGCAGTGTTTATCCTCATGACACATCACAGGAAGCACCCTCATGGCTAACAGAGAACAGAATTAGAATTAGACTTGGGAAATTTAACATTAATAAGCCACCGGGACTGGATGGCTTGCATCCGAGGGAACTCAGTCAAATAATTGCCAGACCATTGTTCCTAATTTTTACTGACAGTCTACTGACTGAAATGGTACCAGCTGATTGGAGAAAAGCCAATGTAGCACCAATATTTAAAAAGGGCCCAAAATGGAGGCACATGCGCAAAGCCAGCTGGGCAGGACATGTATCCTTAGAGCTCCGCACCGACCAGGACCCGACAGCCATTTAAGCAGAGTCACACCGGACCATAACCTCCCCACATCACCACATTAATCCCTGAAACTTGTGGGCACATTTTGATGACATGTATAGTGGGAGAAAGGCGAAGCTGAAAACAACAAAGCCTCAGGAAAAGCTGACTAGAATGGTACCTAAAATGGCGGCAGCACCATCACATCTCTCCTCACAGACTGTTACACAGCAGCATCACAGGTCTCCCTCTTCAGCGCACTGAATATGACTTGAATTTGTCTCCTATTACTCTACATAATAATCAAATAGGTTCAGATCTGCTTTCCCAATTTGAACGGGTATTCCATAAAGCATTACAGAATACCTCAGATGCTATTACTGATAAACTAATGCGGGAGATCCGTGAGGAGGGCAGACGCACATCTTAACTTGAGCAGAGAGAAAATGAAATTGACATCTCTACCACAGCTCATTCAGAGGAATTAGAATCCCTTAAAGAGAATTATTCTACACTTCAAACCCGACTGGAAGATTTTGAGAACAGGGCTAGACGATCGAACCTACAAATCCATGGCATTCCTGAAGAAATAGAGGATCTACAATCAACTGTTACTACACTTTTTCAAGAACTTGTTCCATCCATCCCATTGGAAACAGATGGAATACACAGAGCTTTATCTGCACGTAAAGAAGATGGGCCCCCTAGAGATATAATTATAAAAATGCACTATTTTCTCACAAAAGAACAAATAATGTCAGCTGCAAGAAACAAAGACTCTTTAATTTTTCAGGGCCATAAATACCAAATCTTTCAAGATTTATCTCAACTAACTCTCTTTAAGCGCAAAGAAATTAAACCACATTTGCAAGTCCTTAAATATCATCGAATAAATTATCGCTGGGAATTTACTTTCTCCCTTCGCTTTAATTATAAAGGAACTTCATATATATGTAAACCAGCAAATGATCTTCTTTCTACACTTAGAGATCTTCGCCTGTCAACATCTTCTACAACAACGGATGGTCCCAAATGACAAATTAATTCAACATCCCTCTCACGGACCCAAGATATTCAAGACTCCCAAGCACCTCAAATAACTCAAGCCCCACTTAGTCCTCATAAAAGGGGTCGCTTTGCGCTTTGCTTCACCACCGACATTGCAGACTGATATATATACCATATGGGTGATATTTAAGAATTCAATCTTATATCTTTTTTTTTTAAATGACTCGGTTTTACATATTATACATATTCTACTTCTTTTACATCACATGATCTAATTATTACCCCTTTCTGTGAGAATTTAATGGTATATTTTCTATACTAGAGTTATTATAAGATTTTTATTCTAACATTAGAATTATCTTGAGTTTTATTTTTTTAATTAATTAATTAATTAATTTAGTTTCAATTATCCTTAACTTCAATATATTTTGAGCTTAACCAGAATTCTACTACCTTGCATTATAGTATGCATTATTTATACAGTTATGTTAACATTATACTTATGACTTGTTTTGTTCAATAATTTTACTTAATAACACACAGGCAGCCGTAGTCCCAGAGACAGCTCCCTGCACCTCCACTCATTCCTCGAGTGCGCAACTTAGATTTGGACACTCCTTGGACCACTTCATATCCACTGGTTGATGTTCATTCACTACCCACCTGATACTCGCTCCAATAGGGACCCCTTTCCTTTTTACAACTTATTTCCTTTTTTGAAGTTATTTTTCCTCTGTGGTAATATTGGGTATACAATCTACATTGATATGCTTCTACTGCTCCTACCTTGCTGAATTTCCAATTCCTCATTAGTATTTCTTTTCTTTTCCAGTGAAGTAACTTTTTAATAATATTAAGCAGCCCCTTATTGATCTTTATCAATAATCTATAATGTCTTCCTTAAATGTATTAACACTAAATGTACAAGGTCTCAACTCTCCTTCGAAAAGAACTAAAGCCTTTACCTTCTTTTCCAAACTACTGTATTAGCTCATGTAGTTTGTTTGCAAGAGACACACTTTGTTCAGCAATCCACACCAAAATATTTTGTCGGCAGATATCCCCAAGTTTTTATTGCTTCTACCACAACGAAAAAAGGGGAGTACTGATTTGCTTTCCACTGCACAACACCATTTACTATTAAAAAGGAACTTAAAGACCCCAAAGTTAGATACCTGATCTTATCAGGTACATTACTAGATAATGATGTTAAAATTGTTTCTAACTATGCACCTAACAAGAACCCACTGGAATTTCTCTCACACTTGCTCTCAGTGGTTGAAATACATAAACAAGATACCCTTATTATTGGTGGGGATTCCAACCAAATAATATATCCATTCCTTGACAAATCCCCGGTCCCAACCAATATCCTTAAACCTTCATATCAACGACTCCTGCATCAATATTCTCTTTTAGACACTTGGAGAGAACATAATCCTACAAAACAACAATACACTCACTATTCCCACCCCCACAAGCAATCCTCCCATATTGACCACCTTTTTGTTATGGTTTCAACTTCAGCACTCATAGACTCACATATTATACCATGTGCATGGTCGGATCATAATGCTGTAATGACAACTTTCTCATCTCTAGTTCCACGATCCAATCATAATACTTGGTATATTATTGATAGTTTACTTGCAAATTCCTCATTCCAGCAGAGATTGGAAAAAGCCATAAAAGATTATCTCATCACTAACAATTCCACTGACACAGATCCCCTGACATTTTGAGAAGCTCTCAAACCTTATTTTAGAGGGGTTTGTATTAGCCACACCTCTTTCTACTGTAAAGAACAAAAACAACTTCATAAAAAACTTGAAGACACATTTTACAAAGCTTCGGTAGACTTTCAGACCAAACTCACACAGCCAAATAAACTTATATATGACAAAGCATGCCTAGAATTGGACCTCTTTCTGACAGAATCAGCAAAAAAAACACTTCGTAAAAACAAGCACACATTTTATATGAAAGCTAATAAACCAAACACATTTCTAGCCCTGGCATTGCGGAAGACCAGCTATACCCCTAAACCTATTCATCTAAAAATTAAAAAAGATACGTACACCAGTAATACACTAAAGATTTTTAAATAATTTAATAAATAACTAACTGAATTATACAAAGACCCTAACACCTTAGACCATTCTCAACTGACTTCATTCCTATCTTCAATTCATCTCCCCTCCCTTTCCTTATCTCATTAAGATACTCTTGACAAACCTATTACTGAATTTGAAATACAACAAGTTATAAAATCACTCAAATCATATAAACGTCCAGGCATAGATGGCCTTTCAGCAACTTACTACAAAAGATTTGCATCTTTATTATCACCCCTTATGGTAGAAGCCTTTAACTCCCTTCTCAAAGAATGTAATTTTCGTACGGAATCACTTACAGCTTCTATATTTATGATCCCTAAACCCAATACAGATGACACATCTTGGTCTAATTATAGACCAATATCTATCCTCAATATTGATATTAAAATATTGGCCAAAATATTATCCTCCAGAATTGATCCAATTATTGGCACCCTTATTCATAGAGATTAAACAGTATTTATTCCCTCAAGACAAGCTGGTGATAATATTCATCGAGCTACACTTCTGGCCCACGCAGCTCGTTCACGCCATATCCCTGCCTGTTTCCTCTTGTTGGATATATGAAAGGCATTCGATTCATTATCATGGCCTTATCCACACTCAATTCTTTATCACTGGGGTTTCGGACCACATTTCTTGAAATGGATAGCTGCCTTATATCAACACCTGAAAGCATATATCTCCTATTTGGGTTTAAATCTGATCATATTAATGTTGAGAGAGGAACCAGGCAGGGATGCCCCCTATCCCCTCTCCTCTTTGCATTGGAAATTGAACTCCTGGCCCAACTCACTCAATCCAACCTAAACATAAAAGGTCATAAAAGGTCTGTCTGTTTGCAGACGATGTCTTAATATTCTACTACCAATTGGTCTCCAAAGTAAAAAAGCCCACCTATACCTTGTTCCCCACCACTGCGCCTCGGAGTGAATACCAACTATATTAAATGACAAATGTTGGTATAAATATCTAGCTACAGCTGCCACATTGTAAAAAAATCTGTTAAACCATATGATTTTTATCTATAACGTATCTATATGTGAATCACACGTGACAATAAAAATAGTGGCGCTCCCTCAATACGTCTATCACCCTTATAGTGATTATTTCCTAAAACTCGTGGACACCTTTTCAAGTGTACGCCAATAATAAAAAAAATTACATATAAAAGTTATATATACAAATTATACATATAGAAATATGGTGAACATCAAGTGATCAAAAAAAACTTTATAAGCTGTGATATATTATCAATGCTGCAGGAAAACTATCATTTTGACAATATATGAAAAAAATAATAATAGTGTGTATACTATAGCATATATGAAAATAAGTGACCCAGTGATAGGGTAATGTTCATACAAAATTTGTGCCTTAAGTCCAAACAAAGTGTGCAAAATCTTCTTTCCAAAAACTTCCACCACACCCTGGTGCTTCGTGAATCCGCTCCCAATGTAAAATCACTCACCAGCTCCACATGCCCACACTTGCGTGTAAGGCTAAAAAGCTTAATGGTTCCAAATCACCGGAATAAGACCATCAAATTTTCCATCCAAAGAAAAGTGTAGAATACGTTCCATATGTGAATAAAAAATGCTCAAAATAGTGTGATAACGTACAACCAGTTTATTAACACACACTTAAAACAAAACTTCAATGGTTAAACTCACACTTTAAAACTGTAAAATATGCACAGCAACCTCCACATCACACTGTATAAACAATGCACAGCACAGCAGCTTATAAAATCTCCTGAGGGTTTGTGGTCACGGAGGACCCGAGATAAGCAGGTGTCTGAGCCGATTCTCTCACCCACTCCTCGCTCGCCCGACTGCTAAGACCGGTATCTCCCTTAGTGTGGTTACCCTGCAACGCTCGTCCCTCTGTACCTTGCTCGTTCACAATGTCCACCACTGCACGGCCAAGCCCCGACATGTTTCGTCACTCCTGTGACTTATTCATGGGATAGGCAGCCCCGAGTGTTCATCAATCCTTATATGTCCTCCCATCAATCACTGACGGCGGATCGTGCAGTGCGCATGCGCCCCACGTTCACAACGTGCCTGTGCACTCCTCGTGTCCCCGTAAGCACAAACCCCCATTACTCGGGTTCGCCGCTCAATAGACACTGGCGTATCGGGTTGCCCCGCTCCATACACCCGTATAAATATACGCTACTGTAATATCAATAATCTTTAAATCTAATAATATTAAGCATTATACAGTACTCACTTCACTACTTCGCAATCTGAATATCAGACCCCGAATATTACACACAACATGATGGTTGCTTCAACGCTATTAATAAAACAAATCAAACATCATAAAACAACCCCCACTTCCCACTGATCATGGAGGGTCTATATAAAATATGGTTGTGCATAATAAAAACTACTCATTAATATTTTGCGCATAATCATTAAATACAACATTTAAAATTTAAAATAGATTAATATTAAAAATATTACTACAAATACATTGGCACTATATAACCATAAAATTAACTATGGATGGCTGGAATTTGGTGATCATATCTCATTTAAACTTATCCGTTCATGGATGGATAACTCATATCTCATTTTTATCTTCCAGAGGTTATAATCTCATTGAATCATGTGTCACTTTCACCTCTCCCCCCCATATACTATACAATACTGTGTATATTAAGGGGTGCATAGTCCACTAGGGCTTGCTCCCAATAACCCCTGGTGGGTGTCAATGTATAATCTGGGGTATAGGAACCACTGGGGTTCACTCCCAACAACCACTGGTCAGTGTCGGTCAAAGAATTATCTTTAATTTCCCCCTCAACATGAAAGTACTTGGATCACACCTGTATTCCTTATACTCAGATGTTTCCCTCTTTATTGGAATATACTCTATACTCTTATTGGGTGATCCCACATGAATTGTACTTTACCCATCCCTCAATAGGTCTACACCTCTCTATTATCTTATACATGTCCCACACGACAATATGTGAACTTATATATATGGTGAACCTGCCCAGGTTTCATACTTCATACCCGTGGGATATCATTATCCTCTCCCACAACATATGTATTATCCCTAAATCAAATGACACTGTTTTGCTAATCTCTTCTAAAACTACCTCTTATACTGGTGGATACTACAACACTCAGGCTGATTCTAATTAAAACAATAATCAAATTAAAAATCATTAATAAAACAGTTCAAATCTAGTTTGATATTGAGTCCTCTCGGAGTTAAACTTTTAAATAAGAATATCCATTCTGTTTCTTTCCGTGATAGGTCCCTTATCCTATTAGACCCCCTCCAGGAGGGGTGCACTACATCAATGCCACAAAACTGTAGCAAAGACAGGTCTTGTTGGTGTTTTTCCTTAAAGTGCCAAGACACACTGTGGTATTTATATCCATTTTTTATGTTGGTCAAATGTTCATTTATCCGAACCTTCAATTGTCTCTTGGTTCTCCCAACATAAAAAAAGGCTGCATGGGCACCACATAAGATAAACCACGTGCGTGGTGGTACATGTACTAAACTCCTTAATTTCAAAAGTCTCTCCATCCCTATTGGTGACACTAGTAATACCCCTGTTGCTAATACTCACTGTTTTGCAACAAACACATTTCCTACAGCAATAAAACCCCCTAAAATCAAATCTCAGAGCTCCTAGGCTAGGTGGATCCAAGATTTTCTTAACTATTTGGTCACCTATGTTTGGGGCCTTCCTGTATATAAATTTAGGTTGTGTCGGTAGTATTTCCCTTAAGTGTCTATCTTTACACAGGATATACCAGTATTTTCTAAAGATACTTTCTATTTCCCTATACTGGCAATGGAACCCCGAAATAAAACTCAGTTGGTGCTGATTATCACCTAATTGGGGCTCTTTCTTCTTCAAACACTGCTCCCTAGGGATTTCCGCCACTTGTTGAATTATTTCCGTGAGTTTCTCATTGCTATACCCCTTCTGTATGAATTTCTCCTTCAAGACATTTGCTTGCACTAAGTAATCCTCCAACTGTGTGCAATTTTGACGGATCCGCAATATCTGTCCCTTCGGAATATTCCTTATCCAAGACGGATGATGACCGCTTCGAGTGGACAAATAACTATTGCGGTCCGTCGGCTTAAAGTATACTTTAGTTTTAAGCATATTGGAGTCTTTTTCTATAGTGACATCCAAGAAATGAATAGTCCTATCACTAATTTGATATTCTAATTTAATATTATTCGTGTTTTGATTCAGATGCTCTAAAAATTCCTCCACAGACTCTTTAGATCCCTCCCAAATAAACAAAATATCATCAATAAACCTACAGTAAAATTTTAGCTGGGGTCTATCGATGTTAAACACCTGTCTATCTTCCCATTCAGACATAAACAGGTTGGCGAGGCTGGGGGCATATTTTGCCCCCATCGCCACGCCAACCTGCTGGGAATAGAACTGCCCGTTAAACCAAAAATAATTGTGGGACATGCAAAATTCCAATGCATGTCCCACAAACCTCTTCTGTACATATGGGATGTCATCTCTCCTACTTAATGCCCAATTCAGGGCCAGAGATGCATCCTCATGCTGTATGAGTGTGTATAAAGAGGCTACATCAGCCATTATTAGATATGATACTGCAGCCGGATCCAATTTTACTTGATCCAATAAGTGTAACAGGTCCGAGGTGTCCTTCAAATGAGCGCTTGTTTCCTTTACACTAGGCTGAAGAAATTTGTCCAAATATTCCCCTAACCTAGCGGTCACCGATCCAATGCCATTGACTATAGGTCGAGGAGGGGGGTGCTGAGTATTTTTATGGACTTTAGGCAGGGTGTAGATAACTGGTATCCGGCATGCACTAGGCACCAGATATCTTTTCTCTTTGGGGTTTAGGGCCTTTATCCCATACCCCCAATCTATCAACGCTGCCAGTTGAATACTATATGATTCAGTGGGATCAGATTTTAATTTTTCATAAGTGATCTGGTCACTCACTAATTCCACTAATTGATCCTGGTAGAATGACTTATCCATAACTACTACTCCACCTCCCTTGTCAGCTGGTCGAATTATTATATTTTTTCTATTTTCCAGGGACTTTATACCTTTTCGGATATAATGAGGATTCACCCCTTTCTTTGGTGGCAGTTCCTCAATATCATTTAGTACCAGTTTTTTAAAAACTTCCACAAAGTGATTATTTGGAATTTGGGGGTTGAAAATCGATCTATTTCTTAAGCCACTGTCCAATTTATTGGGCACCACAGAGGCTCTAGTTCCCGCCTCCGCTGGGTGGCTCAAGAAATATTTCTTTATGTTCATAGATCTAATGAACTTATGTGTGTCTATGTCCACCTGAAATTTGTTCATTGTCTTCTTCGGTGCACACTTCAAACCCATATTTAGGATGTTTAATTCTTCATGGTCTAATTCAACCCCACTCAAATTGTAGATACCCGTGTTTATACATCTCTCAACCGCTTTTTTGGGTTGCTTGGATTTTCCTGCCCTACATCCCCTCCTTCTCTTGGTGGGGGCACGGTGTCCATGGTTTGAGTTTGTGGGGGTCCATTGCTCCCTCCACCACTCTGATATATTGTACGTGGGTTCCCTCTCGGCATACCCCGTTTCCCTCCCCTTCCCCGTTGCCCTAAAAAAGAGTTGTTATACGGTTGTTGGTCATAATAATTTTCATTCTCCAAAACGGAGTATCTATTATACAACGGGACATCATTACCTCTTTCCGGATATCGATTGGAAGGGGGGTATTGTCTCCACTGTTGGTAATCATGTGGAGGATTATAAAATAGTGGGTTGTCCCCTCTGTATACTCCAGGTGATTGTAGATATTATTGGTTTTAAAATTATTAGAGTTCCTGGTGAATTTCTTCACCTTCTTTTTTTGCGTTTCATGATCTATTTTCTCTAATTTCTTCTTCATATTACTATTAAACTTCTTCATCTGGTTGGACTCTTTAATTGGTTCTAATTTCTCTTGTAGTACCCTAATTTTCTCATTAATTAATCCTAGTTTGATCTGTTTCCTATTTAATACAAGACATTGTAGCTCCCTTCCCACTCTATTAAAAAATCCCAGCCATTCTTCCATATATTTGGGGTCATTTAGCCCATCCTGAGGGGATACCTCCCACCTCAGACTTCTAAAAATCAAGTTCTCTCTCTGGTAGTACTCAAATGTAAACACATCCCACCACGCTTTAATTTGTTTCTCTAGGAGATTTTCTAGTGCTTTTAACATCCCCGAGAAATCTTCCTCACAAACCATCATCTCTTGACTGTTTGAAAAAATACATTCAGGGTCCATTTGTCTATTCGACAAGTAATTGAAAGGATCCATGGCCACTAGTGGTTATAAAGAAATAATAATCTACTATCAATTGGTCTCCAAAGTAAAAAAGCCCACCTATACCTTGTTCCCCACCACTGTGCCTCGGAGTGAATACCAACTATATTAAATGACAAATGTTGGTATAAATATCTAGCTATAGCTGCCACATTGTAAAAAATCTGTTAAACCATATGATTTTTATCTATAACGTATCTATATGTGAATCACACGTGACAATAAAAATAGTGGCGCTCCCTCAATACGTCTATCACCCTAATGCCTCGTACACACGGTCGGATTTTCCGATGGAAAATGTCCGATCGGAGCGTGTTGTTGGACATTCCGACCGTGTGTGGGCTCCATCGGACATTTTCCATCGGATTTTCCGACACACAAAGTTGGACAGCAGGAGATAAAATTTTCCGACAAGAAAATCCGATCGCGTCAATTCCGACCGTGTGTGGCCTGTTCTGATGCACAAAGTGCCACGCATGCTCAGAAGAAATTCCGAGACAGGACAGCTCATTCTGGTAAACTTAGCGTTCGCAATGGATACAGCACTTTCGTCACGCTGCAATGTTAAAAATGGTTTAATACAGCGCACTCTCTTCTTCTTTATAATGTGACAAGAATTAAGTAGTTTTGCTGCTCATATTCACACACACTTCTCACAAAGTTTTATTTGTGTTTTTTTAGTGGGATTCCCTGAATATATTGTATTAGTTGTCACATCTGACAGTTTTATTTTATTTATTTTTTTTTTTTGTATTTTCAGCCATTTTTTTTTCTTTAAAGGGGTTGTAAAGGTAAAAATTTTTTCACCTTAATGCATTCTATGCATTAAGGTGAAAAAACTTTTGACAGTACCGCCGCCCCCAGGCCCCCCGTTTTACTTACCTGACGCCTCGAATCTTCGCTCCTCGTCCTCGTCAGCTTCATTGCAGCTCAGCCTGATTGGCTGCAGTGGATGGATTGAAAGCAGCGCAGCCATTGGCTCGCGCTGCTGTCAATCACATCCGATGACGCGGCGCGCCGGGGGGCGGGGCCGAGTGATACAGCGAGCGGCTATAGCCGCCGGCTGTATCACGGGAGCGCGCCCGCAAGCACTCACCACCGTGCGAGGGAGCTCGCATGAAGGTGGTAAATGCTTGCGGGGAGGAGCTGAAACAGCCGCCGAGGGACCCCAGAAGACCAGGTTCGGGGCCACTCTGTGCAGAACGAGCTGCACAGTGAAGGTAAGTATAACATGTTTGTTATTTTTAAAAAAAAAAAAAAATAACTTTACAACCCCTTTAATGTTTGGATTTTTTCCAAGGCTGATCTTTGTTCAATGTTATTTTTATTTTTACTCCAGAATATTTTTGTGTGTGTTTTGTGTGTCAAGTTACCCCAACACCATTGATATCTTGTATTATTTAATCTCCAGGAGATTGTTTGGTGTTGGTGTCCCTTGTTCATTTCACATTGTATATTTGAAATGTACCTGAATCCTCACAAACAAACTGTCCTTTTTGAAGTAAAACACATAGGAGAGTAGAATTCAAAACAAAAATCCTTTATTAAGGGATCAGAACCAAACAAAGAGGAAGGCAACACTGGATCAACATGAGAAATTAGCAAAGCCTGGGACCCCCACGGCAGACATCAATTCGTGAACCTCAAAATTGGTGGCCTGAGGAGTCCATATGTAAGGGAGGGCAGTCTGGTCCAGAATTCGCAGAGAGATCCGGATAGTAGCAGATGACATCTGTGTCCCCAGGCTGTGGTACCACAAGAGGCTGCATCTTTTGGCCGACCAGACTGAACCCAGGGCAATCACTGTCTGGTCTTCCTTCCACGCTTCCTTCCGGGCTGCGGCTGTGCAGTTGGAGATGTGGCAGGAGGAGGAGTAGGACCTGGAGGAGGAGGAGGACTGGGAGGACCTGGAGGAGGACTGGGAGGACTTGGAGGAGGAGGAGGACTGGGAGGACCTGGAGGAGGACTGGGAGGACCCGGAGGAGAGGGAGGAGGAGGACCTGCAGGAGGAGGAGGAGGACCATCCCAAAGGTGTGTCTGAGGTGTCATTTGGCCCCTCATACCTTTCTCAAGAGCCTCCAATATGAGGGCCTCACACATGACTTGTTGTCCCTCCTCCATCCTCTGCATTTTATATGCAATGAAGGCAGCAATGTTCTCCTCCATGGTGTGGGGTGCTCCCAGGACCTCTGTAGCCCTCCAAAAGAATCCTATAGCAGCCTCCTCTAGGGCACTCCTCCTACTGCCACTTTCTCTTTTCAGGGGAGGTGGAGGGACCTGCAGATCAGCCAGCCGGCTCGGCCCGGCCACCTCCTGGCTGAGACTTCCCTGTGTATGAAAAAGGGACATGGTTGTAATGTTTTGCTTCATCAATCCCAATCCTAAATTAGTACTCCCAACTAACATCTAGTTAACATCATTGATTGGACAAGCAGAAATATTTAGAGAAATGTTATACCTGGCTCAATCTGGGCTCCTCCACATGTGGCCTGGAAGGCCCAGGTTGGGCGTCAGAAGACTCAGCCGGGGGGGAAGGAAGCGTGGAAGGAAGACTGGAGAGGGATGACCTGGGTTCAGTCTGGCCTGCCAGAAAATGTAGCCTGTCGTAGTACAACATTCTGGGGACATAGATGTCATCTGCTGCTCCGGATCTCTGTGAATCCTGGACCTTCTTGCGCTCCCTTAGATATGTGCTCCTCAGGCAACCAATTAATATCTTTAAATAGGTGATGTCTGCCGTGGGGATCACCTGCTTCACAATTTCACACAATTGCTCCAGTGCTGCCTTCCTCTTTGCTTGGTTCTTGAAATGGGGGTGTTTAATCTCCCACAGACAGGGCAGCTCCCTTAAGATATCTATGAATACTGACATGAAGTCATTATCTTTCAGTAAGATATCCATGTTCACTGCAAGACACAACACAAGACAAAGCCTAATGTCAGACAAAACTCTCCTAATCTTGTTACAATATAGGCCTCAATCTAGAAGCAGTATAGGCACAAGTTTGTCTCTTACCTTCGTTCTTATGATCGGCGCGTCCAATGCTCCTTCCTCCGCTCACAGATTGTACGTAATACGCACACGTGTTACGCTTTATACACACTGCGCATGCGTGTAACTCCGCCAGCCCCTGTCGTTCTTTCTAGTCTATTCCCCGCCCCTTTTCGTTCGGCGCAGTGGGTGAAGAGCACATGGCGGAGTTACAGCAGGTGCATGCTAATTCTAGCAACGAGGAGGAGGAGGAGGAAAGCCCGGATCCAGACACGTCCCGATCCAGAAGGAGACATTTTAAGGCCACAAATATGTCCTTTGGGGAGATGTTGGAGATGGTCGACATCATGAAGAAGTCCGACTATGACGGAAAGTATGGGCCTTACCCCAACCCCAACATCAGAAAGGCAAAGATCATGGCGAAAGTGGTCAAAAGCCTTCACAGGAATTTTGGGGTATGAAGATCGAAAGATCAGCTCAGGAAGCGGTGGTCGGACCTGAAGTTAAGAGAGCCAGAGCAGTACCGAAAGATCCGGAGAGTGCTGCAAAAAAGTAAGTAGTTGTGCTGTGTTCCTATTCTTTCTGTCTTTATTACGTTCATGCTGCTCCATGTGCTTTTATTAATTGTAACGTTTAAAAGGGCAACTTTAATGTTCATGGGCCCATTATTCGTTCGTATCAAACATTTTTCGTTCGGCCTCTAAAACACCATTGTTTAGGCCATATGCATTTTCCCACATTTTTTTGGGGCCTACTTGGATGCCAAATATTTGTTTGTGTAGATGGGTTTGTTACTAGAATGAAATGCCAACTAGATTGTGTGTAAGGAGAGGACACTGAGCAGCTGTTTTCACATCTGGACACTGGAGCACTAGTGTGGGACCCCAGAACACCATTTTTATTAGGGGGCAACACAGGTGCTCCAGTGTATACTATGGGGGGGTCTCCATCTGTGAAGCTTGTACTAAACAGGTAAAGTATTGCAGCTTGACAAAGGGCAATAAAAAAAGACATCTTTGAACTCGGCTAAAATAGACAATTGTACCCCACTTCCAAGCAATGTTTCCTATTTCTAGTTCGGCCATCAAATATGTGCTAATTATACCATTTTTTGTTTTACATAGGGGAGAAAAGACTCGGAGGACACCCCTCATCCGAGGAGACCAGAGACCCTCCACCTCTGGAAGAAGGTGAAATACCCCAAACCCAAGCTGAGCAGGAGGAAGAAGAAGATGTGGTGGAGATTGGCACCACAACAGGTGAGTGTCTGCGACCACAGGCTCAGGTAAAAGAGATGGATGGTGGCAGATTTTTGAGACCTGTTTTTTTTTTCTTTCTCTCTTTTTAGGTGATCGTGATGTGAGGGATAGAGAACGCTTTACTTCACAAAGTGCCCAGATCCTGATCGGGGAGATCATGGGGTGTAATGCCGAACTGCAAAACATCCAGCAAAAAATCAATGATGTTATTAAAAAAAATAATAACATCATTGATGTTTTGGGGCGAATTTAAAACCCCACAAAATCACTTTTTGGATTGTGGTCCAATCTTTTAAATTTTTTTGCAATGTTTTGAAAAGCCAAATTTGGAGGATGCACACAGTGTGCCAACATGTGCTATCTGCCATCACGGGAGATCAATGGACGCGTTTTGGGGGTGCAACCCCTTCCTCAATTATAAAGTCGCGTTGAGGAAGGGCTTGCTCCCCCAAAACACGTCCCTTGATCCCCCCTGATGGCAGATAGCACATGTTGACATTTGTAAATTGGTGTGCATCTTCCAAATTTGGCTTTTCCAGGGGTGATTTCCCCCCATCTGAACGCTATATCAAACCCAGTTCCTAAATACTGATGTCTGATATAGCCTTCAGGTTTTACCTAATGTGAACTTTGTAAGTTCAAGTTTTTTGGCTTTCTTGTTGGTTTTACACAGGCCTGTTTTATCTGAAGTGGACATTTCAAATTTTGCTAATGCTACTGCAAAAATTGTTATACAACAAACATGTTGGTTTGTTTTAAAAACCTTTGGTAAATGCACATGTGATTGTGCAGGTATAAAAAAGTGGCTTACTCAAGAATGTGTGGATTATTGTCTCAACACTACAACACTTTTGGGGTGATGTAATAGCTGTTTTATGCAAAAATGGGGGTTATTTCCTAAGGGCAAATCCTCTTTGCACTACAAGTGCAGTTTCAGTGCAGTTGCAAGTGCACTTGTAGTGAAATGTGTTTTTGTATTTAGGAAATACCAGCCAACAGTGCTTTGTATAAGGTTACACAATCACGACATTTTCTGCACTCCAAACATTTCTGTCAGGGTCAGCTAAAACAAACACAAGCAGTAAATGTCCACAAAGAATTTCTTTTTTTTTTTATTATAAAAAGGCTTTACATATTGTCTGGCATATTGATAGCCCCCCACCCGCAGAGAACTCCAGGTAGCGTAACCGGACATCACGGGCACTCAGGGAGGGCAAGCCAGGACGGCCGCTTTCAAGCGCCGTCAGTGTGGTTTGATGTAGGATTCTGGCCTCAGGCCCAACTGAGCCAGCATAGTTGGCCGAATGTTTCCGTAAAAAGTTATGGAGAACACAGCACGCAAGTATTATATGGTTCAGTTTATACTCCGCCATATGGATAGGTGTCAGAAATAGGCGGAACTGGCTGGCCAGGATTCCAAATGTGTTCTCCACCACTCTTCGGGCTCTGGCCAGCCGGTAATTAAAAACCCTCTGTTCCGGGGTGAGGGTCCTCATTGGGAATGGCCGCATCAGGTGGTCCCCCAGCGCAAATGCTTCATCAGCAATGAACACAAATGGGAGTCCTTCCACATTGTCCTCTGGAGCTGGCAAGTCCAAGCTGCCATTCTGGAGACGCCTGTAGAACTCCGTCTGGGCGATGACTCCACCATCGGACATCCGGCCATTCTTCCCCATGTCCACATACAAGAAGTCGTAATTAGCCGACACCACCGCCAACATCACTATACTATTAAACCCCTTGTAATTATAATAGTACGAGTTGGGTGGTGGGACGATGTGGACGTGTTTCCCATCAATTGTCCCTCCGCAGTTAGGAAAGTCCCACCGCTCGGCAAAGTGGGAGGCCACAGTCTGCCATTCCTGTGGCGTGGAAGGAAACTGTTGAGGAAAAAACAATAAACATTACTATTTTTACTCTGAAACATGGCAAGCAGATTAGACACAAACATTATGGGGCAACCTCCAGATAGCATTTATTAAGGGGAATTTAACAACACCAAAGTATAAGGTACACCTATCATATCCCCCCCCCCCCCATGGGCCATTTCTAACATTATAGGGGGTGTGTGGAAATCTTGGACAGGTAACCCTCTTCACTTCATTGAGAGATGAATGCCTAAATAATGGGGATTACTTGGAACAGCCCCTCCTTAATTACACTATTGGCAGACCACTGGACAGGTAAGAAGTGTCTGAATACAAAGATATAAATACACACTGTACACATTTGAGGACATTTGGACATTCTGCTATTACCTAACAAGATAATAATAGGATACAAAAACTTTAAACAGTACCATTGGAAAGTATACAGGCAGGCCCTTGCACTACATGCTTTGGGTAATTCATCCATAAATCTGACCAGTAAAGAGGTGGGTATAGTGTGTATGGGTTTGGCAAAGTCAGCAGATAGATGATTGAGGATAGATAGAGAATTGGGATCAGCTGACTTAGCAGTTGGGGGAGGGAGGGTTACTAAAAATTATTTGGGGGCACCACAAAAAAAAAGCCTCTGGCACTCTGCCGGAAATTAAAGAAAAAATAACATTTCCAAACATTTTAGGGGTGTTTGGGGTAAAGCAATACTATGGAGCTGATAAAATACATTGTTAGGTGACTACATGAGGTGAATATAGGGCAGGAGACACCATGCTGGGGAGGTTAGTGAAGGGCAAATATGTATGAAAGACATAAAATAATAATGACATAAAAATCCAGCATGCATGAGGACAAAGGGGACATTCACAGCATATTACAATCATGGTAATTAGGGAATGAGGAAAGAAATACAAGATATTATTAAACATTCAATACAATAAAATGAGATATTAAAGCATAAAAATCTTACCTTCATATACTCCTTCTGCAGGACCTGTATGATGGCAGAACAGGTCTCTGGGATAATGATACCCAGAGCCTGGGGGGAGATGCCTGTCGAGAACTTCAAGTCCTGCAGACTTCTCCCTGTGGCCAAATACGGCAAGGTAGCGACCAACCTCTGCTCCGGAGTGATGGCTTGCCTCATGCAGGTATCCTGCCTGCTGATATAGGGGGTCAGCGAAGCCAACAGACAGTGAAACACGGGGTCCGTCATCCAGAGAAAGTTCCTGAAATCATCAGGATTATTCTCACGGATCTCACGGAGCAAAGGCATGTGAGAGAACTGGTCACGCTGAAGCAACCAATTCTTGGTCCATGAACTCCTCCCCACCCTGTTCATGGACTGGACTTGTGTCAAGGTCAGGACCCCAACACCAAGCCCCCGCACAGCACGAACTCTACGAGGAGTACGCATACGAAACATGGCTAGAAAACGGTCGGCTGCTTAGAACGAAGTAACAGAACGCACTGAAGAACAGAAAGGCCTGTGAAGAGCGACCTGAAAAACAGTAACGAACGAACAAGAATACAATGACTACCTAAAGTCACGCGGAACTTGCTGCACGCACTGAAGAGCAGATACAAACCCACAAGCACAAACTGAACGGCAGAAAACGATCTGAAAGCCACGAGTCTGAAAAAGCGCAAATCGTCTCTCACCAAACTTTTACTAACAGGAGATTAGCAAAAGGAGCCCAAAGGGTGCCGCGCTTGGTTCTGAACCGGCCTTTTCTAGTCTCGTCGTACGTGGTGTACGTGACCGCGTTGTTGGCGATCGGAAATTCCGACAACTTTGTGCGACCATGTGTAGGCAAAACAAGTTTGAGCCAACATCCGTCGGAAAAAATCCTAGGATTTTGTTGTCAGAATGTCCGAACAAAGTCCGACCGTGTGTACGCCCTATTATAGTGATTATTTCCTAAAACTCGTGGACACCTTTTCAAGTGTATGCCAATAATAAAAAAATTTACATATAAAAGTTATATATACAAATTATACATATAGAAATATGGTGAACATCAAGTGATCAAAAAAAACTTTATAAGCTGTGATATATTATCAATGCTGCAGGAAAACTATCATTTTGACAATATATGAAAAAAATAATAATAGTGTGTATACTATAGCATATATGAAAATAAGTGACCCAGTGATAGGGTAATGTTCATACAAAATTTGTGCCTTAAGTCCAAACAAAGTGTGCAAAATCTTCTTTCCAAAAACTTCCACCACACCCTGGTGCTTCGTGAATCCGCTCCCAATGAAAAATCACTCACCAGCTCCACATGCCCACACTTGCGTGTAAGGCTAAAAAGCTTAATGGTTCCAAATCACCGGAATAAGACCATCAAATTATCCATCCAAAGAAAAGTGTAGAATACGTTCCATATGTGAATAAAAAAATGCTCCAAATAGTGTGATAACGTACAACCAGTTTATTAACACACACTTAAAACAAAACTTCAATGGTTAAACTCACACTTTAAAACTGTAAAATATGCACAGCAACCTCCACATCACACTGTATAAACAATGCACAGCACAGCACAGCAGCTTATAAAATCTCCTGAGGGTTTGTGGTCACGGTGGACCCGAGATAAGCAGGCGTCTGAGCCGATTCTCTCACCCACTCCTTGCTTGCCCGACTGCTAAGACCGGTATCTCCCTTAGTGTGGTTACACCGCAACGCTCGTCCCTCTGTACGTTACCCGTTCACGATGTCCACCACTGCATGGCCACGCCCCGACATGTTTCGTCACTCCTGTGACTTATTCATGGGATAGGCCGCCCCGAGTGTTCATCAATCCTTATATGTCCTCCCATCAATCACTGACGGCGGATCGTGCAGTGCGCCTGCGCCCCACGTACACAACGCGCCTGCGCACTCCTCATGTCCCCGTAAGCACAAACCCCCATTGCTCGGGTTCGCCGCTCAATAGACACTGGCGTATCGGGTTGCCCCGCTCCATACACCCGTATAAATATACGCTACTGTAATATCAATCATCTTTAAATCTAATAATATTAAGCATTATACAGTACTCACGTCACTACTTCTCAATCTGAATATCAGACCCCGAATATTACACACAACATGATGGTTGCTTCAGCGCTATTACTAAAACAAATCAAACATCATAAAACAACCCCCACTTCCCACTGATCATGGAGGGTCTATATAAAATATGGTTGTGCATAATAAAAACTACTCATTAATAATTGCGCATAATCATTAAATACAATATTTAAAATTTTAAATAGATTAATATTAAAAATATTACTACAAATACATTGGCACTATATAACCATAAAATTAACTATGGATGGCTGGAATTTGGTGATCATATCTCATTTAAACTTATCCGTTCATGGATGGATAACTCATATCTCATTTTTATCTTCCAGAGGTTATAATCTCATTGAATCATGTGTCACTTTCACCCCTCCCCCCATATACTATACGATACTGTGTATATTAAGGGGTGCATAGTACACTAGGGCTTGCTCCCAATAACCCCTGGTGGGTGTCAATGTATAATCTGGGGTATAGGAACCACTGGGGTTCACTCCCAACAACCACTGCTCGGTGTCGGTCAAAGAATTATCTTTAATTTCCCCCTCAACATGAAAGTACTTGGATCACACCTGTATTCCTTATACTCAGATGTTTCCCTCCTTATTGGAATATACTCTATACTCTTATTGGGTGATCCCACATGAATTGTACTTTACCCATCCCTCAATAGGTCTACACCTCTCTATTATCTTATACATGCCCCACACGACAATATGTGAACTTATATATATGGTGAACCTGCCCAGGTTTCATACTTCATACCCGTGGGATATCATTATCCTCTCCCACAACATATGTATTATCCCTAAATCAAATGACACTGTTTTGCTAATCTCTTCTAAAACTACCTCTTATACTGGTGGATACTACAACACTCAGGCTGATTCTAATTAAAACAATAATCAAATTAAAAATCATTAATAAAACAGTTCAAATCTAGTTCGATATTGAGTCCTCTCGGAGTTAAACTTTTAAATAAGAATATCCATTCCGTTTCTCTCCGTGATAGGTCCCTTATCCTATTAGACCCCCTCCAGGAGGGGTGCACTACATCAATGCCACAAAACTGTAGCAAAGACGGGTCTTGTTGGTGTTTTTCCTTAAAGTGCCAAGACACACTGTGGTATTTATATCCATTTTATATGTTGGTCAAATGTTCATTTATCTGAACCTTCAATTGTCTCTTGGTTCTCCCAACATAAAAAAGGCCACATGGGCTCCACATAAGATAAACCACGTGCGTGGTGGTACATATACTAAACTCCTTAATTTCAAAAGTCTCTCCATCCCTATTGGTGACACTAGTAATACCCCTGTTGCTAATACTCACTGTTTTGCAACAAACACGTTTCCTACAGCAATAAAACCCCCTAAAATCAAATCTCAGAGCTCCTAGGCTAGGTGGATCCAAGATTTTCTTAACTATTTGGTCACCTATGTTTGGGGCCTTCCTGTATATAAATTTAGGTTGTGTCGGTAGTATTTCTCTTAAGTGTCTATCTTTACACAGGATATACCAGTATTTTCTAAAGATACTTTCTATTTCCCTATACTGGCAATGGAACCCCGAAATAAAACTCAGTTGGTGCTGATTATCACCTAATTGGGGCTCTTTCTTCTTCAAACACTGCTCCCTAGGGATTTCCGCCACTTGTTGAATTATTTCCGTGAGTTTCTCATTGCTATACCCCTTCTGTATGAATTTCTCCTTCAAGACATTTGCTTGCACTAAGCAATCCTCCAACTGTGTGCAATTTCGACAGATCCGCAATATCTGTCCCTTCGGAATATTCCTTATCCAAGACGGATGATGACCGCTTCGAGTGGACAAATAACTATTGCGGTCCGTCGGCTTAAAGTATACTTTAGTTTTAAGCATATTGGAGTCTTTTTCTATAGTGACATCCAAGAAATTAATAGTCCTATCACTAATTTGATACTCTAATTTAATATTATTCGTGTTTTGATTCAGATGCTCTAAAAATTCCTCCACAGACTCTTTAGATCCCTCCCAAATAAACAAAATATCGTCAATAAACCTACAGTAAAATTTTAGCTGGGGTCTATCGATGATAAACACCTGTCTATCTTCCCATTCAGACATAAACAGGTTGGCGAGGCTGGGGGCATATTTTGCCCCCATCGCCACGCCAACCTGCTGGGAATAGAACTGCCCGTTAAACCAAAAATAATTGTGGGACATGCAAAATTCCAATGCATGTCCCACAAACCTCTTCTGTAAATATGGGATGTCATCTCTCCTACTTAATGCCCAATTCAGGGCCAGAGATGCATCCTCATGCTGTATGAGTGTGTATATAGAGGCTACATCAGCCATTATTAGATATGATACTGCAGAAGGATCCAATTTTACTTGATCCAATAAGTGTAACAGGTCCGAGGTGTCCTTCAAATAAGTGCTTGTTTCCTTTACACTAGGCTGAAGAAATTTGTCCAAATATTCCCCTAACCTAGCGGTCACCGATCCGATGCCATTGACTAGAGGTCGAGGAGGGGGTGCTGAGTATTTTTATGGACTTTAGGCAGCGTGTAGATAACTGGTATCCGGCATGCACTAGGCACCAGATATCTTTTCTCTTTGGGGTTTAGGGCCTTTATTCCATACTCCCAATCTATCAACGCTGCCAGTTGAATACTATATGATTCAGTGGGATCAGATTTTAATTTTTTCCTGTAGTATCCCTGTAGTATCCACCAGTATAAGAGGTAGTTTTAGAAGAGATTAGCAAAACAGTGTCATATGATTTAGGGATAATACATATGTTGTGGGAGAGGATAATGATATCCCACGGGTATGAAGTATGAAACCTGGGCAGGTTCACCATGTATATAAGTTCACATATTGTCGTGTGGGGCATGTATAAGATAATAGAGAGGTGTAGACCTATTGAGGGATGGGTAAAGTACAGTCAATTCATGTGGGATCACCCAATAAGAGTATAGATTATATTCCAATAAGGAGGGAAACATCTGAGTATAAGGAATACAGGTGTGATCCAAGTACTTTCATGTTGAGGGGGAAATTAAAGATAATTCTTTGACCGACACCGAGCAGTGGTTGTTGGGAGTGAACCCCAGTGGTTCCTATACCCCAGAATATACATTGACACCCACCAGGGGTTATTGGGAGCAAGCCCTAGTGGACTATGCACCCCTTAATATATACAGTAGCGTATAGCATATGGGGGGGAGGGGTGAAAGTGACACATGATTCAATGAGATTATAACCTCTGGAAGATAAAAATGAGATATGAGTTATCCATCCATGAACGGATAAGTTTAAATGAGATATGATCACCAAATTCCAGCCATCCATAGTTCATTTTATGGTTATATAGTGCCAATGTATTTGTAGTAATATTTTTAATATTAATCTATTTAAAATTTTAAATATTGTATTTAATGATTATGCGCAATTATTAATGAGTAGTTTTTATTATGCACAACCATATTTTATATAGACCCTCCATGATCAGTGGGAAGTGGGGGTTGTTTTATGATGTTTGATTTGTTTTAGTAATAGCGCTGAAGCAACCATCATGTTGTGTGTAATATTCGGGGTCTGATATTCAGATTGAGAAGTAGTGACGTGAGTACTGTATAATGCTTAATATTATTAGATTTAAAGATGATTGATATTACAGTAGCGTATATCCATACGGGTGTATGGAGCGGGGCAACCCGATACGCCAGTGTCTATTGAGCGGTGAGTAATGGGGGTTTGTGCTTACGGGGACACGAGGAGTGCTCAGGCGTGTTGTGTACGTGGGGCGCATGCGCACTGCACGATCCGCCGTCAGTGATTGATGGGAGAACCTATAAGGATTGATGAACACTCGGGGCGGCCTATCCCATGAATAAGTCACAGGAGTAACGAAACATGTCGGGGCGTGGCCGTGCAGTGGTGAACATCGTGAACGAGTAACGTACAGAGGGACGAGCGTTGTGGTGTAACCACACTAAGGGAGATACCGGTCTTAGCAGTCGGGCGAGCGAGGAGTGGGTGAGAGAATCGGCTCAGACACCTGCTTATCTCGGGTCCGCCGTGACCACAAACCCTCAGGAGATTTTATAAGCTGCTGTGCTGTGCATTGTTTATACAGTGTGATGTGGAGGTTGCTGTGCATATTTTACAGTTTTAAAGTGTGAGTTTAACCATTGAAGTTTTGTTTTAAGTGTGTGTCAATAAACTGGTTGTACGTTATCACACTATTTGGAGCATTTTTTATTCACATATGGAACGTATTCTACACTTTTCTTTGGATGGATAATTTGATGGTCTTATTCCAGTGATTTGAAACCATTAAGCTTTGTAGCCTTACACGCAAGTGTGGGCATGTGGAGCTGGTGAGTGATTTTTCATTGGGAGCAGATTCACGAAGCACCAGGGTGTGGTGGAAGTTTTTGGAAAGAAGATTTTGCACACTTTGTTTGGGCACAAATTTTGTATGAACATTACCCTATCACTGGGTCACTTATTTTCATATATGCTATAGTATACACACTATTATTATTTTTTTCATATATTGTCAAAATGATAGTTTTCCTGCAGCATTGATAATATATCACAGCTTATAAAGTTTTTTTTGATCACTTGATGTTCACCATATTTCTATATGTATAATTTGTATATATAACTTTTATATGTAAATTTTTTTATTATTGGCGTACACTTGAAAAGGTGTCCATGAGTTTTAGGAAATAATCACTATAAGGGTGATAGACGTATTGAGGGAGCGCCACTATTTTTATTGTCACGTGTGATTCATATATAGATACGTTATAGATAAAAATCATATGATGTCTTAATATTCTTTACTTCACCCATAACCTCAGCGCCAACTCTTCTGAACATCCTTTCTAATTTTGAACAAGTATCAGGCCTTTCTATAAACCCCCACAAATCTAAAGCTCTAAATATATCGTTGACACCTGCCATCCAAACCCAACTTCTTCACTCTCTATCATTCACCTGGTCTACAACGTTTATCTCCTACTTGGGTATTAACTTTACAGCCAACCCTCTGGAGCTCTATGCAACAAATTACCCACCTATGCTTTCACAACTTAATAAACTTCTCAATAATTGGTCAACCATACCATTGGCCTGGTTAGGAAAAATTACAGTGATAAAAATATCCATCCTCCCAAAACTCTTATATCTTTTTCGAGTACTCCCTATATCTATACCATCACACTTCTTATGCATCGTACAACGTAAAACCTTACATTTTATCTGGGGTAAGACCTCAAATTCCTAAACATACCCTATATGCTCCTAAAATTCAGGGTGGTCTGGGTGTGCCAGATGCAGCCCAATTATCACAACTTTCCAAATACCACGCTAAGATGGAAATCCCACATTGGGTAGCGGTAAAATCGGTCGATTGTGACCCTCTGTCCATCGCAAATCTTCTTTGGCTAAACCCAACTCAACGCTGAACAGTAACGAATCCCATTACCGAACACAGCCTATCCATTTGGGATAGGTTAAAAACCCAATTTGGCCTACAATCTAGACCTAATGCTCTTCTCTCCTTCCTCTATAATCCCTCATTCTACCCGGCTTAGTCCTCCCCAAACTCATTCTCGGCATAGTCAAGAGCTGATTTGACCTGCACTCATCATTTCTATAAATATTCTCTAATCACACCATTTCCTACTCTTCATGAAAACTTCTATCTCCCACATACAGAAATTTTCAGATATCTTCAAATAAAAAACTTTTTTCACAACAATGCACCCTCTGATACAAAATCACCAAGCTTCATTATATTTGCACAAGCCTGTAAATTCGATCCACATAAACGTGGTCTCATTTCCAACCTATACACCCGTTTACTATCACACATTACCTCTACGCCCCCAACCTATACTACCAAATGGGAAAAAGATCTCCAATTACAATCTGCAGAATCTGTACTCAGGTACATATCTGGTGGGAATGTAATATTGTCAGAGTCTTTTGGTTACTGCCTGACTCACCTATTGCACTCCTGAATAGTAAACCACATGCCTTGTCAAACCGCCAATTTAAACTCATGCTCTTTGTAACAACAGCAGCAAAACAGGTCATAGCGAAAGCTTGGAAAATAGATTCACTTGATATATCATTAGTCAAACAAAGAGTTACCCAATACCTAATCCATGCTATAACAGAAGCTATCTATCTTGATAATATATCTAAATTCAAAGCCCTGTGGACACCATGGATTGAACATTTCCTACCACCGGGCTTTGACACCTCTTTACTACTTCCTTAAGGGCTTAAGATCTATAATCTGTTATGTGATTTAATTCATTCATTAATTTTTTACCTCCCGAGTCTACTGACCCCCTCTGGTGACATACCCCATTTCACATTCCAATGTCTCTTCATCATAACATTATTTAAGCTTCCCCTTCTCTTTACACTAGTTATTTTTACTCTAATAGGAGTCTTGCGGGATAATCTGAAATATTACTCATATTTCCAGATAATGCCAAGCCAATTTGCAGGAACTTGGCCCTTGAAAACATACCCATTTCTTTCGATTGCCCTGAAACACTCCTAATGTACCATCTCATACATAATTTAACACCTGGTTCGTCACTCAAAACCATAGGTACAATATTCTATTGAATTATTTCTATTCTCCATACTAATTCCTGAAATAAGAAGTATCCTAATTTCAGTCATATATGTTATAAGTAACTTTGTATCATCTACTAATTTTTACCTTATAGCTTACTTTAATGTTTATTACTAATGAAACTTAATTTCTATTATTTTCTATTCCCTCAAATGTTGTATTGCCACATATGATATTACGGTACATCTGTTGTTTACATTTATGAAAACATAATAAAAATGTTTAAAACGCATAAGGGCCCAAAATACATCCCTGGGAATTACAGACCAGTTAGCCTTAAATTCAATAGTATGCAAGCTCTTGGAGGGGATGATAAGGGAATATATACAAGATTTTAGTAATGAAAACAGTATCATTAGTAGTAATCAGCATGGATTCATGAAGAATCATTCTTGCCAAACCAATCTATTAACCTTCTATGAGGAAGGAAAATTGCCATCTAGATAAAGGAAGGCCCGTAGACGTGGTGTATCTGGATTTTGCAAAAGTATTTGACAGTTCCCCCTAAACGTTTACTGTAAAAAATAAGGTCCATTGGCATTGACCATAGGGTGAGTACATGGATTGAAACCTGGCTACAAGGGCGAGTTCAGAGGGTGGTGATAAATGGGGAATACTTGAAATGGTCAGGGGTGGGTAGTGGGATCCTACAGGGTTCTGTGCTGAGACCAATCATAGTTACATAGTTACATAGTTACATAGTAGGTGAGGTTGAAAAAAGACACAAGTCCATCAAGTCCAACCTATGTGTGTGATTATGTGTCAGTATTACATTACATATCCCTGTATATTGCGGTCATTCAGGTGATTATCTAATAGTTTCTTGAAGCTATCAATGCTCCCCGCTGAGACCACCGCCTGTGGAAGGGAATTCCACATCCTTGCCGCTCTTACAGTAAAGAACCCTCTACGTAGTTTAAGGTTAAACCTCTTTTCTTCTAATTGTAATGAGTGGCCACGAGTCTTATTAAACTCTCTTCTGCGAAAAAGTTTTATCCCTATTGTGGGGTCACCAGTACAGTATTTGTAAATTGAAATCATATCCCCTCTCAAGCGTCTCTTCTCCAGAGAGAATAAGTTCAGTGCTCGCAACCTTTCCTCATAACTAAGATCCTCCAGACCCTTTATTAGCTTTGTTGCCCTTCTTTGTACTCGCTCCATTTCCAGTACGTCCCTCCTGAGGACTGGTGCCCAGAACTGGACAGCATACTCCAGGTACGGGCGGACCAGAGTCTTGTAGAGCGGGAGAATTATCGTTTTATCTCTGCAGTTGATCCCCCTTTTAATGCATGCCAATATTCTGTTTGCTTTATTAGCAGCAGCTTGGCATTGCATGCCATTGCTGAGCCTATCATCCACTAGGACCCCCAAGTCCTTTTCCATCCTAGATTCCCCCAGAGGTTCTCCCCCCAGTGTATAGATTGCATTCATATTTTTGACACCCAAATGCATTATTTTTACATTTTTCTACATTGAACCTCATTTGCCATGTAGTCGCCCACCCCATTAATTTGTTCAGGTCTTTTTGCAAGATTTCCACATCCTGCGGAGAAGTTATTGCCCTGCTTAGCTTAGTATCGTCTGCAAATACAGAGATGGAACTGTTTATCCCATCCTCCAGGTCGTTTATGAACAAATTAAATAGGATTGGTCCCAGCACAGAACCCTGGGGGACCCCACTACCCACCCCTGACCATTCTGAGTACTCCCCATTTATCACCACCCTCTGAACACGCCCTTGTAGCCAGTTTTCAATCCATGTACTCACCCTATGGTCCATGCCAACGCACCTTATTTTGTACAGTAAACGTTTATGGGGAACTGTGTCAAATGCTTTTGCAAAATCCAGATACACCACGTCTACGGGCCTTCCTTTATCTAGATGGCAACTCACCTCCTCATAGAAGGTTAATAGATTGGTTTGGCAAGAACGATTCTTCATGAATCCATGCTGATTACTGCTAATGATATCATTCTTATTACTAAAATCTTGTATATAGTCCCTTATCATCCCCTCCAAGAGTTTACATACTATTGATGTTAGGCTAACTGGTCTGTAATTCCCAGGGATGTTTTTTGGGCCCTTTTTAAATATTGGTGCTACATTGGCTTTTCTCCAATCAGCTGGTACCATTCCAGTCAATAGACTGTCTGTAAAAATTAGGAACAACGGTCTGGCAATCACCTGACTGAGTTCCCTAAGTACCCTCGGATGCAAGCCATCTGGTCCCGGTGATTTATTAATGTTAAGTTTCTCAAGTCTAATTTTAATTCTATTTAATTTGTTCGTAAACGACCTGGAGAATGGGGTAAACAGTTCAATCTTTGTATTTGCGGACGATACTAAAATAAGCAGGGCAAAAACTACTCCGCGGGATGTGGAAACCTTGCAAGAAGATCTGAACAAATTAATGGGGTGGGCAACTACATGGCACATGAGGTTTAATGTAGAAAAATGTAAAATAATGCATTTGGGTGGCAAAAATATGAATGCAATCTATACACTAGGGGGAGAACCTCTGGGGGAATCTAGGATGGAAACGGACCTGGGGGCCCTAGTAGATGGGCTTAGCAATGGCATGCAATGCCAAGCTGCTGCTAACAATGCATACAGAATATTGGCATGCATTAAAAAAGGGATTAACTCCAGGGATAAAGCCATAATTATCCCACTCTACAAGACTCTGGTCCGGCCGCACCTGGAGTATGCTGTCCAGTACTGGGTACCGGTCCTCAGGGAGGATGTACTGGAAATTGAGCTAGTACAAAGAAGGGCAACAAAGCTAATGAAGGGTCTGGAGGATATTAGTTATGAAGAAAGGTTGCGAGCACTGAACTTATTCTCTCTGGAGAAGAGACGCTTGAGAGGGGATATGATTTCAATTTACAAATACTGTACTGGTGACCCCACAATAGGCATAAAAACTTTTCGCAGAAGGGAGTTTATCAAGGCACGTAGCCACTCATTAAAATTATAAGAAAAGAGGTTTAACCATAAACTACGTAGAGGGTTCTTGTCAGGGCTGAGCTCAGCCCTTCCTTCTCAGAGCTGGCTGCTCAGCTGTCGGTTAATTGCCAGCTCCTATCTCTCCACAGTTACTCAGCTGTTGATGATATCCTGCTCGTTAGTCCTGCTTACTTAAGCCATTCAGCCCTTTGCCTTGGTCAACATCACAGAGACTATCTCCAGCGTTTCTGTTTAAAGACTTGTTTGCTGTCATCCCTTCTGGCTCCAAATCCTGCTTGCTGTTCCACTACATTGATCCCTGACTTCTGGCTTGGCTGACTATCTGTTTAGGTTACTGAACTTTGGCTATGTTTTGACTACGTTTGTACTTTTTACTTTTATTATTAAACAAGTGTGATTTAACTGTACTTCTGTCTCGGCCTGATTTTGTGGTTTCTGATAGTTCTTTACTGTAAGAACAGCAAGGATGTGGAATTCCTAATAATTCCCTTATTAGATAAGCAACTAAACGACCACAACATACAGGGATATACAAGGTAATACTGACATATAATCACACACATAGGCTGGACTTGATGGACTTGTGTCTTTTTTCAACCTCACCTACTATGTAACTTTGTAACTATCACGGGGTGATTCTAAATTGGTGGCAGGTAACCTACGCTGTGGTGAGCAACCTCCAGGTTGTGTCTATGGGTGATGGTATTTCCAATTCTCCTATAACCACACATGTCAAGGTTACTTCACAATGACGTACACTTAAATGGGTCCCCAAACCCAACACAATGTTAAATATACCCCACACATCCAGTGGGATGAAGAGCTGGAAACCATTCATAAGCAATTGGAACAGGAAGTAAGCTCTTTAAATGTAGTACATTTAACTGACTATCAACTTACTAATGATGACCTATCTGTCCAGCCTTAAGTTTCTTCCCCACCAAAAATATAGACAGATTTGAGGTTGTTAAAGACCTTCAACTCTTTGCCAGGACATTAATCCTAACAACTATATACAACCAAATAGATAAAGATAAAAGTGAAACCCCCCTTCCCACTTCTTCAGAATCAGACACCCTTGATTTAATCTCCTTGCTAGATGAAAACGAAACATCTGATTTTATTTATCTTGACCTCTCTCTCAGTTGCTGCAGCAAGTTGAGCAATCCAGTAAGGAAAACCTTTGATAGATCATCCATACATAACAAAGGAAATCTATTCAATTTCTTTTTAAGTATTAATTCAAATGTTGCAGAGGTCCTCAAGCTAACATGCAGGAAAATTATTAAACTAGTGACCAAAACAAAGGGAAATTTAACCAAACAAGAGAGAATTGCATTATCTAATCTATCCAAAAACTCAAATATCACAATAAAGCCCTCTGACAATGGGAGCAACATCGTGGTTATGAACAAGAAACAGTATGTGACCATGTGTACCAAAATTCTCAAAAACAAATCATGGTACAGCCCAATATCAAAATCTACAATTGTAAAATTCCACCAAGATTCGGCATATTCAAGTGAAACCATTACCAAAACTGACTGGGAATTTATCAGAACCAAACACCCTCGCACACCCACATTTTAGGCTCTCCCCATTATATTGCTCAATGATGCCTTACCTGAGAATTTAAGGAAATGTATCAATGATTTCCTGAGACCACATGTAATGAGCCTTCCCAGTTACATCCAAGACACCATCCCCCTTCTTTGTATCCTGGATGGCCTATGTATTACTGAACCAGCATTCTTAGTCACCATAGATGTAGAGGCATTGTGCAGTTCTATTCCTCATGACCAACACCTGGCATGCATTTGACATGTTTTGTCACAGTGCCAACGTCAACAATGGCAATGAAATATTGGCAAGTGTCTCTCTGACATGCTTGGTAAGCACTCTCTCTTTGATTAGAGTTGGGCGATCAGTTCGAGCCGAGCAAAAGTTTGGCCCAAACAGTGCCTTTTCGCCCGTTCAGAAAACACCCGAATTTGCAGGGCACTCGGTGGGATGTTCGCCTGCCGAGTGCCCCACAATGCACTGCGCACTTCACAGTGCATTCTAGGACCCTAATTGGATAAAGTAAAGGACCTGACCTCTGGTCAGGTACAAGGCTTTGACAATTAGGGCACAGAGCACTATCAGAGCCCTGACTGGATAATGACTTTGTCCAATCACGACTCAGTGCTCATAGTCCCACCCCACACTATAAAAGGTTCCTTCTCATAGAAAGTGTAGCAATAACTCTCGGTGGAGCTGCTGGTTTAGCTCCCTAATGCATACCTGTCGGCCAGGAGGGCCAGCAGGTGGCTGTAAAACGAACCCCAAAATATGGCGTCTGTCCCATAAATACCCTCGCCCAGAATACAACTCGGAGGACCACCTCCACCGAGTTGTCTCCGGGACAGAAGAGCATCCATACGCTTCAACACGTTGCCTTTCCAACACTAACCAGTGATAACAGCGACACCCACCGGTCAGCACGGAAACACACACAACGTCAGCCAAGCTGGAACAGAGGCAAACTTAACCTTCCTAACGAACAAGTTACAAAATTTACCTAACATGCGGTAGATTGCAAATCTACCAGCGCTACATACTCCCCCCACTACAATAGACGTTGTCCCCAACGTCTGTCCAAAAAAAAACAGTGACAATAACTCCCAAGCCTGAGAGTAAGCATTTGAGTTTCTTATAACTTTGGATAGACAGAGAGAGAGAAAGGGACAGTGAAAGACACTATAAGACTTATAGCTATAAAGCATTATGTTTACATCCGCAAACAAAACCACAGTATGATTGTACATAACCTCACTATCTAACTAGCTGAAAAGCCTCCCAGCTTAATATAAGATCCGATGATCCCTGAAAAGGAAACATAGTTAAACACACATATGTATATCCTACACAACATTAGGAGCCAAGCCTCATTTAAAAATGAGGCTCTCTTCCTATAACCTATATCAAAAAAAATATTCTTTAGGAGTCCATCCCTATATAAAAATTTTCATGAAACAAAATTCAGCTAGCAAAAGGAAGTCCTTGGATTTAAACACTGAACAAAATATGTAGATCTTGACCACGCAGATCTCTTTACCCTGACGCTAACTAGCTAAATAACTTCAAAGTTCTTTTGTCCATAGTTACCAGTAAAACCGGGGATCTGGCAAGGTCAGTGTCTTTCCCTCTTTATCCACTGTGGTAATGAAATACACAACATTGTCCTTTCCCAGCCTGCAAATTACCACTTTGTCAGCATAGATGTGCCGACCGAAATTCCAATGTTCAAAGCATCCGTTAAAACGTTCATTCATCTTAACAGAACATCCAATCTTTCTGAAGGGCTTAGGTACAGACAAATAGTCCCAAACAGCTTCACTGTACCAAAGTTCACGATTATTTTCAATCTCCTGCATGATATCCCGGGGTACATAGGGGAACTCCAAACCATACTCTGCCGCCACACGCTTGTTCAATTTCCTCTGTAAGTGAGCAAGTTTTGGCAAAGATCTGTCTCTCCCCATACTAGGCGGTATACAGGAATCCAATGATTTGCTCACCATAGACCCAGCCGGTGTATGCAGTGAGCTAGCAACTTTTGGCAAAGTCCCATCAATAGTACTGTGTGTCTCCACACAGGGTGACATCTTCCCAGAACTCAGGGCTGTCCATTCAGGGAAAGTCATAGCAGAGGCAACATCCTCACTCTGTGACCACAATAACTCTTGTGACATAGTCTCAAACAGGTCATCATCACCGGAAAGATCCGACATGGATTCTATTTCCAAATCTCCCAACTCTTCCGCTGGCAAATATTTATTTACAGTCCCAGACACATTCTCCAACAGTGGCTTACCCATTCCTGACGTGGACTCTGGTAGCTCTGGTCCAGGTAACCTCTGGGGTAGGCCTCGACCACGGCCGTGGGAAACCTTTACATAGCCCACCTTCCGTTGAGTAGGCACAACAGGAGTAGGCATAGTGGACGCAGAAACCAAAGTAATGTCCCCTGATGAGACAACAGCAGCAGTGTCTCCTTCTGGAACATTGTCAGTAATGACAGGCAAAGTGGCGGCCTGTCGCTCTCTCTCTCTGTAGTGATAGCAGCTTCTACTATGGTGATACCTGTTGCCCAATCCATCCGATAAGCACGGGGCGACAAGGTAGGTTGCTCCACCACAAGCAAGTACTCTCCACATGGCGGACATCGGCCAATTGGACGAAGATGCACGGCCAATCCTTCGCATTGATGGCAGATCATGCCCAATCCCTCAACATCTCCTTAGGTATACAGGACAAACCTCCCCTGCGGCTTCAAACAAACTCCAGTATGCGTAAGCAGAGTTCCAGATAGCACAGTATTCATCACGGTGCTTGTAGGGAACACTCTCGATCCCACAACTGGCTGCATCGCCGGAAAAGACATGGACACACTTTGATCTTCTTAGCACGATCACGAGGCTTCTCTTTTCCTCTGGTGCCAAACACATATCCGCGTCCCACGCGGTAGCAAGTAGGGTAACTATTCCCACTTGTTCTTCTAGCCACATAGCTCTCGGGCCTTTTACTGGCGCCCGCCGTCTACGCACTCAGAAATAAAGTCCTGCAGTTTTACCTTTTCTCTTCCTGAAAGATTCTCTTCGTAAACTCCCGGTCAAACACTCCACTGGGTTGTGAGAATTGACGGTCAACAAATCCAGGACGACGCCCCCACATGTAGCAATAACTCTCAGTGGAGCTGCTGGTTTAAGCGGGTCTGTTACCTTCACTCTGCTTCCCTCTGTTTCACCGGCACCGGGTCTATGGTTCTGTTGAGTTTACCTCTGGACAACACACGCACCAACACTGGGGTACGTTTTCAATGCTTTATTAAACACTTGACTTAGGAAATAGCAGGAAAGAGGCGGAAAGGAAACTGCAGAAGAAACTCAAACGTCTTCTTGTAGGGTTCTTTTAACAAATGTTCGTGTAGAATTCAGATACTGTATGGAATGCGCTCCCCTTGTGGGACACACTCCTTGCTCGTCTGGATAGGCCTCTCTCACCAGCCTAGCAGCCAGTACACAGCACAAATCAAAATCTCTGCCGCAGACTTGCTTGGGAAACAAAATCCGTATGATCCTCTGCCACAGGATGTATCAGATTTTCTGTAATGAATGTCAGTCACAGTGCCTGAACCTTTAAGCCAACCTGGCAACACTATGCTGTATAGTTACTTTCGGATACGTCCTCCAACCGAGTCACCAGGCCCTTCTATAGACCAGCACGCTGTGTGATCCCTCCAAGATGGGTCCTCCCCTGGGATCTCCTCAGTTGTCCAGCTTCCTCACACAGGACCGACAGCTCAGGACCATTCCTCGGCCACAGTGGTAGGCCCCAGACAAGCCTCTGGACCCACCCCTGCGCTGCAGTATCGTGGGCCTCCGGAACGGAGGACCACAAGGTAGCTCCTTAATGCATACCTGTTGGCCAGGAGGGCCAGCAGGTGGCTGTAAAACGAACCCCAAAATATGGCATCTGTCCCATAAATATTCTCGCCCAGAATGCAACTCAGAGGACCACCTCCACCGAGTTGTCTCCGGGACAGAAGAGCATCCATACGCTTCAACACGTTACCTTTCCAACACTAACCAGTGATAGCAGTGACACCCACCGGTCAGCACGGAAACACACACAACGTCAGCCAAGCTGGAACAGAGGCAAGCTTAACCTTCCTAACGAACAAGTTACTAAATTTACCTAACATTCGGTAGATTGCAAATCTACCAGTGCTACAAAAGCTTTAGTGTGTTAGTGTGTAGTGTTAGTGTAGAGTGTTAGTGTAGAGTGAGTATAATGAGTCAGTATACTCTGTAGTGTGTCAGGATAATGTGAGTATAATGGGTCAGTATACTCTATAGTGTGTCAGGATAGTACGAGTCTAATGGGTCAGTATACTCTGTAGTGTGTCAGGATAGTGCGAGTATAATGGGTCAGTATACTCTGTAGTGTGTCAGGATAGTGTGAGTATAATGGGTCAGTATACTCTGTAGTGTGTCAGGATAGTGTGAGTATAGTGCAATGTCAGTGTAGTGTGTTAGTGTAGTGAAGTGTTTAACACAGCATTGCATAACATTTAGTGCTGTATACAGTGCTGAGTGTTTTTTTTTTTGTCCTCTGCTTTCCCCCTTTTTTTTTTTTTTTTTAGTTGTCAGCCGCAGTTTTTCTGACTGACGCTGGTGTCCACGCTTATTTTTATTTATTTTTTTATAGTTTTTCACATTTCTGTCAGCATCAGTCCTCAATTTAAAGTGCACCTAACATCACTTTTCATTCATAAAGTGCCTCCAATCACACATTTTCCATCTTCGATTAAATTTGGGTAATAAACCCCCCATTATGTCTGGAAGGCCAACAAGGAGAGGCAGACATTCCCATGCCACTATGAGGGGGCAAGCAGCATCTGTGTCCACAGGCATTCTCCCTCCTGATTGGCTGAGACACAGCAGCGGTACCATTGGCTGCTGTTGCTGTCAATCAAAGTCAGCTAGCCAATTAGGCTAGAGAGGGGGCAGGGCCGGGCCGGGGCTCCGTGTCTGAATGGACACATGGAGCTGCGACTCGTGATTTTACAGTGAATTTCAGGAGACAGAAAGTGACTAATTCACAGAGATGTGAACTTTGTGCTGTGAGTTTACTGCAAGTTCAGTTAAAGCCTATATAGATAAAATTCACACTGCACCATTGGCATTTGCATCGCACCCGCAGTCAACAAGTACACGACCCTTTTTTTTCTCGCACCAAATTTGCAACGCATAAAAGTTAACCAAAGCCATGGAATACTATGCTTTTTACATGACCTGCGAATCTGTGTGTTCCTAAACGCATCAAACCCGCCGTAAATTTGCATGAGTGTGAACCCAGGCTAATACACTTTACTGACCTCTATGTCCTGTCATTAGACATCCTCATACTGACAACTAGGGATGGGCGAACGGTTTGAACCGAGTATGAGTTGGAGCCGAATATTGGCTGTTCGCACGTTTGCCAAGCAAGCAAATTATCAGGACGTTCGACCATTTGCTCAGCCCACCGAATGACCACGATGCACTGCACCACCACATAGTACATTAAAAGCCCTGATTGGCTGAAGCAATAAAAGCTTTGCCCAATCAGGCACAGAGCACTGTCAGAGCCATGAGTAGATGCTGTCATGATGACTCTATCCAATCATGGCTCGTTGCTAATAGTCCCGCCCCACACTATGAAATTATTCTTTCAATAGTGGTAATTTTCAGTGTGATGGTGCTATTATACGGTTAATGTGCTATAGTGTGCTATTCTGATTCTATTGTCAGTGTAGAATATCAGTTTAGTGTGAATCTAGGGATAGTTCAGTGAGTGTAGTGCGACCATTCATCTTTACATTAGTGTGAATGTAGAGATAGTTCAGTTAGTGTGAGTGTAGTGCGACCACTATCCATCTTTACATTAGTGTGAATGTAGCTATAGTTCAGCCAGTGTGAGTGTAGTGACCTTTTAACACAGTATATTTCATTGCATTACTGCAGGTTTAACGTCATATATTTCAGTGCGTTACTGCAAGTTTTACGCAGTACATTTCTGTGCGTTAGTGCACACAGTATATTTCAGTGCGTTACGTGCCATTTAACGCAGTACATTTCTGTGCGTTACTGCACACTTAACGCAGTATATTTAAGTGCGCTGCTGCAAGCTTAACGCCGTATATTGCAGTGCTTTACCTTCCGTTTAATGCAGTACAGTTCAGTGCGTTACTGCAGGTTTTACGCCGTATATTTCAGTGCATTACCTTCCGTTTAACGCAGTATAGTTCAGTGCGTTACTGCGAGTAGAATGCCGTATATTTCAGTGTCTTATCTTCCCTTTTTTAACGCAGTATATTTCAGTGCATTTCTGCATGTTTGACGCAGTATATTGCAGTGTGTCAGTGCTGTTTTACTATAGTATATTATAGTGTATCAGTGGAGTGCGTCTGTGTAGTGAGTACTCAAGTTGAAAAATAGACCAAACACCACTTCCCATTGATTAAAGTGCTTCCATGTACACATTTCCACATCTATATTACATCTTGTTAATAAGCACCCCCCATTATGTCTGGGAGTAAAAAAAGGAGAGACAGACGTTCCCATGGCATTGTGAGGGGACCAGCAGCATATGTGTCCACAGTCAAAGGTGGATGTGGTCAGTCCTCAGGCAGGGCATCATTTCCTCTGTTTAGTGATGTTGCCAATGCTATCCAGCCACAGCATGCAGGGGAGGTGGTGGGCTGGCTAACTAAACCATCCTCATCCTCCTCATCCTCCATCACCCAAGCAGAGACTGGTGCACAGTCCACTGCAGCTGCCAGAGTGGCTAAACCTGCCCCCTTGTCCACAGCATCAGCCACTTGCACCTTGACGATGCACAGCCATTACTTGATTCAGATGTTGGTTCTGAGGTTGAGGTGGAGGAAGGCAGGAATATGAGCCTACAGAGATGGGAGAACACCGGTACACAAATTGGCAGTCATGTTCCTCCAGCAGCAACGTATTGCCGAGTTGTCTCCAGTGGTAATGGGGATGGAGGAGATGATGAGGTCACTGACACGACTTGGGTGCCAGAGCAGAGGAGGAAAGTGAGAGTGCGGCACAACCCCAAAGAGGCAGCCATCCTGGAAGAGTAGTGAGCAGCCAACTTATTTCATAACATTGGGAAGCTGTTATCTCCTGGCCCACTTCCCACAGCCCAGCTATCTGAGCCTTTCTTAGCACATGTGCAGCTGATCACACTGTTGCAATTTTCAAACTTTGTCTCAAGTACATTGTAACGAGCCCCTTTGCTCGCTCGGTTCCACTCTCCCAACACTCCTCTGCAGCTATTGAATTAGACTGCAGATCGCAACATCTGATTGCTCGGTCATCCAATGCTCCGGGATTAGAACTACAGCTCTGTGCCGTTCTAGTCCAATTGTGATAGCTCAGAACAAACACCAGGCAGGCTGTATGTAAGTTCAAACAGGAATCTCCTTTATTGCAAAATACAGGCTTTTATACACTCAAAAATGGAGGTGCAGACCTCCTGCTCATATTACTCTAACAATACAGCTGTAACCTAATTAACCTAATTAACATGAGCTAATTAACTAATCCCTTTAGACAGCCTAGATGACTCAGACATGACCTTTAGGCCAGACTGGCCGTCTTGTAGTTCAGAAAATCCAATCAACATTATCACAATCAACATAGACTCTTCTTCACACAATAGCAGAGTTAATTAACACAAACAACAATGGGGATCTAATGACTCTTAGATCCCATAGTAGACTTATTTACAATACACAACAGACAGACAGGTGCTGGAATTTACATCAGCATCTCCTAACAGTATCTGTCCCAGCATTATGAATCAGCCACTATTCCAATATGGCAAATCCAGTGTCCCCAGAGTCTGTGTGTCCTGGGGGACCAGGACCCGAATCCACAGTAATACCACCTCAAGGGTCCCCAGGCATACAGCTCACAAAGAGCACCGTTTCCCCAAATGCAAGGGCCCCCGATCGATCGGCAAGAGGCTAGCATACAGTCCCCTCCAAAAGTCTCTCTCCCGGCTAGGTCTGTCACATTTCTCCCCTTTCGGCAAGAGACTAACACAGGAGGAGACCCCAGACGGGTTGACTCCGAAGTTAGTCAGTAGTTCCAGTCCTCTAATGCCTGTACCCACACAGTACCCCAAACAAATTGTTCCAAACAAAGTATTACTCACCCAGCCAACCTCTGCCTCTCTCAGAGAACATATCTGCCGCTGGGGAGAGGCCTGGACTGGCCCTTCTCCCTGGAGTCCTTTCTGCCGCTGGAGAGAAGACAGGGTGTCTGGGCTCACTCCGTCATGCTGTTGGGGATCTGGGCCGACTGCCCAGCATCCCTGGGGTATACAGGTGGAGACTGAAGTCCCATCCACCTTCACAGGACATCCATCCTCTGTTAGTTGAGGGCAGAGTCCAGCAGTACTCGGCCCTGTTGCCAGCCCTTCTGCTGGAAACCCCACACCATCTGCTCCGGCTAACTGTTGGGGAGGGACGACAAACACCTACTCTCTCTTCTCCCCCTGTATCCTGATCTGCTGCTGGGAAGTGACCACCTCCTTCTCACCCTGAGCCTCCGGAACCGCCGCAGGTGTAGGGCAGAGATCTTGGACCCTCTGTCCGGTAGCCAGTGCTTCAGCTGGGGAAGTTCCTTGTAACTTCACAGATACTTCTGTTGGTGCTGGGCAGAGCATAGTGAAGTTTGGCCCTAATAACAGCTCCTCTTCTGCTGGAGGCTCACCAGGTTGTTCTTCCTCAGCAGAAAAGTCTATCAAATCCCCTGTCTCTGCAACTGGTGTCTGGGGATAAAGGTTCACCATCTCCTGTCCCTGGAACCCAGAAGATGCTATCAGTGCTGGGCAGAGCACAGTGAAGTTTGGCCCTAATAACAGCTCTTCTTCTGCTGGAGGCTCACCAGGTTGTTCTTCCTCAGCAGAAAAGTTTATCAAATCCCCTGTCTCTGCAACTGGTGTCTGGGGATAAAGGTTCACCATCTCCTCTCCGTGGAACCCAGAAGATGCTATCAGTGCTGGGCAGAGGTGAGCAGAGCTTTGCCCTGTTCTCAGCACTTCAGGTTTGGGAACGGCAATCTTCAAATTTTCCACTGCCGATTCTCTGGCATTCTGCTGGACAGGCACATTCCTCCATCCAAGATCATCCAATGCAGAAACAGGTTCATCAAGGTCAGTCAGCACTTGCTGCATCCGCCATAAGACCTCCCCCTCCATAGCTGCGGGTGCAGGTTGGCAAAGCACACCGTTACTCTGCCACATTGTCAACTCTTCAGCCAGGATTTCAGAGTTGTCAACTGGTATTTACATAGTTACATAGTTAGTCAGGTTGAAAAAAGACACAAGTCCATCCAGTCCAACCACAAAAAAAAAAAACGTACAATCCAATATACCCAATACTATACCCACAGTTGATCCAGAGGAAGGCAAAAAACCCCAGCAGAGCATGCTCCAATTTGCTACAGCAGGGGAAAAAATTCCTTCCTGATCCCAGAGAGGCAATCGGATTTTCCCTGGATCAACTTTACCTATAAATGTCAGTACCCAGTTATATTATGTACATTTAGGAAAGTATCCAGGCCTTTCTTAAAGCAATCTACTGAGCTGGCCAGAACCACCTCTGGAGGGAGTCTATTCCACATTTTCACAGCTCTTACTGTGAAGAAACCTTTCCGTATTTGGAGATGAAATCTCTTTTCCTCCAGTCGTAAAGAGTGCCCCCTTGTCCTCTGTGTTGACCGTAAAGTGAATAACTCAACACCAAGTTCACTATATGGACCCCTTATATATTTAAACATGTTGATCATATCCCCCCTTATTCTCCTCTTCTCAAGAGTGAACAAATTCAGTTCCTCTAATCTTTCCTCATAGCTGAGCTCCCCCATGCCTCTTATCAGTTTGGTTGCCCTTCTCTGCACTTTCTCCAGTTCCACGATATCCTTTTTGAGAACTGGTGTCCAAAACTGAACTGCATATTCCAGATGAGGTCTTACTAATGATTTGAACAGGGGCAAAATGATATCTCTCTCTCTGGAGTCCATACCTCTCTTAATACAAGAAAGAACTTTGCTCGCTTTGGAAACCGCAGCTTGGCATTGCATGCTATTATTGAGCTTATGATCTACCAAAACCCCCAGATCCTTCTCCACTACAGATTCCCCCAGTTGTACTCCCCCTAGCATGTATGATGCATGCATATTCTTAGCCCCCAAGTGCATAACTTTACATTTCTCAACATTAAACCTCATCTGCCACATAGTCGCCCAATTAGACAGTGCATTGAGGTCGGCTTGTAAATTGGAGACATCCTGTAAGGACGTTATTCCACTGCATAGCTTGGTGTCATCTGCAAAGACAGAAATGTTACTTTTGATCCCAGACCCAATATCATTTATAAAGATATTAAAGAGTAAGGGTCCCAGCACTGAACCTTGGGGTACACCACTGATAACCTTAGACCATTCAGAGTAAGAATCATTAACCACTACTCTCTGAATTCTGTCTTTTAGCCAGTTTTCTATCCATTTACAAACTGATATTTCCAAGCCTGTAGACTTTAACTTACACATGAGCCGTGTGTGCGGAACTGTATCAAACGCTTTTGCAAAATCCAAATAAACCACGTCCACAGCCACCCCTCTGTCCAAGGTTTTACTTACCTCTTCATAAAAAGAAATCAGGTTTGTCTGACAACTTCTGTCTTTCATGAACCCATGCTGTCTGTTGCTTAAAATGTTTTTTTCCAGCAAGAACTCGTCTATGTGGTCTTTTATTAAACGCTCCAGTATCTTCCCGACTATAGAAGTTAAACTAAACTATTTCATGATAGTCCCAGGCAAAGGGAGCACCACCCTGCTGCTGAGCAGAGTCCAACAGCTGTTTGTAGGCGATCTCCAACTCCCATTCATGAACTGCCAGAAACTCCAAATCTTCCAGTGCCCAGTGCACTTCTGAGACATTCAGTCTCTCTGTGCTCCATTATTTCCTCCAAACGCCACTCCCGATCACTTCCTAAGTCAGGGTCCCTGGACAGCCTCCAGTATAACAATCCCAGGCCATCGTAGTCAAAGCCTTCCGTGGGGCTGTCATCCGCTGTCCATGGGCACACTTGGGCTACATACCACTGGAGGGCTCTGTAGCTCTCGTCCAACTGCATTTCTGCCCGGATCAGCCTGCTTAACACGGCTGTCCACTCCTGGTTCGGCTGTTCCCCCAAAAACAGCATTTGCACTTCATACTGCGACCAGTACCTCACATGGATGGAAGGGAGAACTTTTCCCTGGTGTCGCTGCTCACGGGCTAGCGCTTCCTTCCAGAGTTCACAGAGGATAGAATCAGGACCTGCTCTGATACTGGTCCTCTGTGCTGTATCTCCTTCTCTAGCAACCTCCTTCTGAATTCCTCATCCATGGTGGCTGGTATTTCTCCTCTCCTGCTATCCTGCTACCTTGGATCCAGGTGATGGTTTGGATGTGTTCACGGCAAGGAAGCACGATCCCACCATTCCCTCCACGGCTCTCAAGTAAGTCTTTCAGCGTGGCTCTCCTGCAGGCTGGTTTGGAGTGTCTCAGTAACTGGAGAGCAAATCCAACGGCTGCCAACCAATGTAACGAGCCCCTTTGCTCGCTCGGTTCCACTCTCCCGACACTCCTCTGCAGCTATTGAATAAGATTGCAGATCGCACCATCTGATTGCTCGGTCATCCAATGCTCAGGGATTAGAATTACAGCTATGTGATGTTCTAACCCAGTTGTGATAGCTCAGAACAAACACCAGGCAGGCTGTATGTAAGTTCAAACAGGACTCTCCTTTATTGCAAAATACAGGCTAATATACACTCAAAAATGGAGGTGCAGACCTCCTGCTCATATTACTCTAACAATACAGTTGTAACCTAATTAACCTAATTAACATGAGCTAATTAACTAATCCCTTTAGACAACCTAGATGACTCAGACATGACCTTTAGGCCAGACTGGCCGTCTTGTAGTTCAGAAAATCCAATCAACATTATCACAATCAACATAGACTCTTCTTCACACAATAGCAGAGTTAATTAACACAAACAACAATGGGGATCTAATGACTCATAGATCCCATAGTAGACTTATTTACAATACACAACAGACAGACAGGTGCTGGAATTTACATCAGCATCTCCTAACAGTATCTGTCCCAGCATTATGGCAAATCCAGTGTCCCCAGAGTCTGTGTGTCCTGGGGGACCAGGACCTGAATCCACAGTAATACCACCTCAAGGGTCCCCAGGCATACAGCTCACAAAGAGCACCGTTCCCCCAAATGCAAAGGCCCCCGATCGATCGGCAAGAGGCTAGCATACAGTCCCCTCCAAAAGTCTCTCTCCTGGCTAGGTCTGTCACACACATTAAGCGTGGCAAAAACACCAGCCATTTGGGTACCACATGCTTTACAAGGCATTTAACCTCCCACCACTCAGCCCGTTGGCAAAAGCACCTAACAGCCACACAACAAGGGTGCAAATCTGTTCCTCCTCCCTACTCACCTCAGTCTGCCCCCGCTATACCTCATGACCTCTCAGCAGCCTTCACTGACAGGGATGATGGTATAGCGCAGGGTGTCCTAGGTCCTTGCAGCACATCTGCCAGCAGCACACCACCAGCTGTAGACTATATACGGCTATATTTATCTGCCCCATCTGCTGCTGTGAAAAAAGTCACTGCCACCCACATGCCCAGCGTCTAAATGCAAGCTTGTCAAAGCTGCTGGCTCTACAACTTCTGCCTTTACGTCTGGTGGATTCTGCCCCCTTCCGTGAATTTGCAGAATGTGCTGTACCACAATGGCAGGTTCCCAGTCGCTATTTCTTTTCACGTAAGGCCATTCCAGCTCTCTACCATCACATGGAAGGCAATGTTTTGGCATGAGCAAGGCAGTCAGACACAAAGTCCATGTTACTGCTGACACGTGGTCCAGCAAGCATGATCAGGGATGATATATTTTGTTCACAGCACACTGGGTAACCCTGCTTGCAACTCAGGATGCAGGACAGGGCTTAGTGCTGCAGCTTGTTGTGCCCCCACGTCTCCATACAGCTAGTGGTGATAATGCCAGATTTGTCAGCTCTACCCCCTCCTCCTCCTACTTTTCCTCCTCCATGCCTTCCTCTGCTGAATTGTCCTGTGAACCTCAAGTACCCCCTAAGCCATTTCAGGCAGTCATACACAGCCAGTGCTCGGCTGGCTGAAATTCAGTGGGAATTCCACCTGCCCATAAACCGCCTGATTTGTGTCATGCCCACCAGGTGGAACTTGACTTTGGCAATGCTGCAGCGACTGCACATGCAGCAGAGGGCCGTCAATGAGTACCTGTGTGAGTATGGCACAACGATAGGCTCAGGTGGCTTGGCTTTTTTCCCCACGCCCATGGCTGCTCATAAAGGGCTCAGGTGGCTTGGCTTTTTTCCCCACGCCCATGGCTGCTCATAAAGGATGCATGCACTGTACTGTCATCATTTGAGGAGGCCACAAGGATGAGCCATGACAATGCATGCACCAGTGACACACAAACCCTGTTGTGTTCCTGCTGGAGCAGACTCTGCATGGCATTATGGACAGGGCACTTGAGGCAGAGCAGCGGGAGGAAGAGGAGGATTTCCTTTCCTCTCAAGGCCCACTTTATGCAGACACCCCTGTTCCTATGCCACAGAACACACAAGAAAAGGAGGAGGAGGATGAATCTGTCAGTTTTGGAGGCATTGAAGTAGAGAAAGACATACATTAAACAGTAAGAGATGGTTTTCCATTTTCAGAACCCTTGGGAGTAGTACGTGGCTGGGAGGAGGCAGTTCCAGATACTATAATCTTCAGTGACCCAGAGCAGTCTGCTTCTCATGCCTCCGCAAATTTTCGGTGCATGGGCTCCCTCATGCTTCAAAGCCTGCAAAAGGACCCAAGAATATGTGGCATAAAGGAGGTAGGATCACTATTGGTTGGCAACTCTCCTTGACCACAGTTACAAGGGGAAAGTCTCAGAACTCATCCCGTCCCCACAGAAAGTGCAGAAGATGAAATCTCTTGAGGAAACCTTAAAGAGGAGTTTAGCTAATGCTTTTCCCGACTCTGGTAGGTTACAGTGTCATAGAAAACGTAGTTTTGAGGCTTCTGTTGGTCAAGAGAAGAGTGGTGGAGAAGGCGGCTGCCTAAGTGATGCATTTCACAATTTTTTTAGTCCTTGCCGCCCAGGGCTGTCAGCTTCAACATCCCATCGGCAGCTTCTGCATCACATGGTGGACAATTATCTAGGGGCAAAAACAGAGTTGGAGAGCTTTCCAGTCAAGGATCCCATGGCTTACTGGTTCATGAGAATAGACCACTAGCCCAAACTTTCCCAGTATGCAGTTGGGCTGCCCTCCATCCAGCATGCTTTCCGAACGGGCATTCAGTCCTGCTGGAGGTTTTGTTACTGATAATAGAACACATCTGTCCACAGACTCGGTGGATCGTCTGACATTTATCAAAATGATTTAGTCCTGGATTACTAGCAGCTGTGAAGCCCCTGATGCTAATGTCGCTGATTAAGTGTATTTGGGATATGGAATCTCTGCAGGACTTCTAGGTTGCCTAGTGTTGTGGGTGTTGATTTCATCTGGAATCATTTTTTGACAGATGCATATCATTTAAATTTTTGACAGCAAGGCCAATTCTCACTTTCAACAAGAGTACCTCAATAAGGGAACTCTAAGACTTTTGGAAGGCTTCGCTCATCATCATAACCACTTGCTGCTTGTTGTTGCTTGAGTTTTATGGCACCTGATTTTACAACTGCTTGTGAGTAATTTCTTTTATCATTTTATTCAATAAATGTTTTACAAAAGATAATACACATGGCCGGTGCGCCCCTCTCTGTTTTTATTTCTTTGTCTGCTAGGATTCCCCATCCTTGAGGGCAGCAAGGCCTGTGTCGGTTTTCCATCTATCTGGTTGACCACTTGTGCGCAGGAGTCATTTTCTCTTTTTCTGTATATATTGCACATAGGTCTGACTAAAGTGGTTTTTGTCTCAGCTAGTTGTAAAGTAGTACCCAACTGTCCTAATCAAGCTTCCCTTTAATGCAAACCAGTCATGTGGATAAAAAAAAAAAAACATGCTGCCTGGAGTAGATGCCATTCAGTACACACCATTACACACCATTCATAATGCATCTGAGAAGTGAATAAACTTTGGTGGTCAGTAGATTTAAAAAAAATCATCAAGAATAGTTTAATAAAGCAGGTAAGTAATAGGTGAAAAGGGACAATGCAAAAGGCGGGGGGGGGTTGGAGGTAGTATAGGTGCGGGTTGTGAGAGTTAAAAGCGCTGGAAGGGGATGATTAAGTGAGTTTTACCAGGAACATTATTCCATGTAACTCCATTATAAATGACTTTATGCCAAAAGCCTATGATTGAAGTTCAAAGACAAGAACTTTGTCACCCAGAGTTGCAGTATTACCTGGTACTCTTGATGAAAGCAATTCTTGCTTTCATCAAGAGTAACTCTATAAGGGTACGGTGTGAAGGCACCACCAACACCCAAAGAACATTGTTTCCACACCTGTTACTTCTATCCAAAGTCTGTGGAAGAGACACCAGAATTTATCCAAAAAATCTCCAATGTTGTTCCCAGCGCACTACATTGTATCCTTATCATACAGACTGGCTCCGCAAGCCGTTTCTTACAAAATAAAGGAAGCTTGCAGTAAAAAATTTCATTTTCCTGCCTTCATAAATACAATTATTGATGCAGCAGGTTCTATACACAGTACAGATGTGCCACTTTACAGGTAGACTAAGCGGACCCCCTAGGCACTATAAATGAAAGGAATTTTACATTTTTATGCTTTCACTTTAAGCATCAATAAATCACTGCTCATTTAAAAATGACATTTTTTCCTAACTATTTTTCAATGATACATGTCCCCCCAGGGCAGTACCCGGACTCCCATAACCATTGTATGACCAAATTACTTGCATATAAGCTTTTAAAATGGGAACTTTTGATTTTTAACGTTTGGGTCCCCTAGACTTCAATGGGGTTTGTTTCGTTTCATTTTTCTTCCACTTACAAGCAGCGTGAATGGCACTTTGTTATATCTCCTGACCCCTGCACTTCATATGTTATGTTGTATATTGCATACTCCTGAACGCTGTACATACTATATTGCACATACTCCTGACTAAAGTGTTTTTTGTCTCAGCTAGTTGTAAAGTAGTACCCAACTGTCCTAATGAAGCTTCCCTTTAATGCAAACCAGTCATGTGGATAAAAAAAAAAAACATGCTGCCTGGAGTAGATGCCATTCAGTACACCCCATTCATACTGCATCTGAGAAGTGAATAAACTTTGGTGGTCAGTAGATTTAAAAAAAATCATCAAGAATAGTTTAATAAACAGGTAAGTAATAGGTGAAAAGGGAAAATGTAAAAGGGGGGGGGGGGGTGGAGGTAGTATAGATGCGTGTTGTGAGAGTTAAAAGCGATGGAAGGGGATGATTAATTGAGTTTTACCAGGGACATTTTTCCATGTAACTCCATTATAAATGACTTTATGCTAAAAGCCTATGATTGAAGTTCAAAGACAAGAACTTTGTCACCCAGAGTTGCAGTATTACCTGGAAAGGCCATGTTTTGTCAGCAAGCTTAACCTCCACTTTCTATACATTATTTGTGTGAATCTTGCTATAGCCTTGATCTGAGATGTTATTTTATGCTATAGTGTTTTATTTGTTTCAGAACAGAATAATGGCCCATACACACTATTAGATTTTCTGCAGATTTTTGTCTTCAGATTTACCAAAACCATATAATATGAGGTCAAACCTTAAGAGTTTCAATTTGTATGCAATCAGACAGGCCCTCGCACTACATGGTTTTTGTAAATCTGAAGACAAAAATCTGCAGAACATCTAATAGTGTGTATGGGGTCTTACAATCAATAGTCATAATTTAGCATTGTACAGAGCTTCAAGATAAAATGATAAGTATTGTGTACAGTTAGTACAAATACAATGATGCAGGGTTGGTTATGATTTTTAAGTTATGATGATTGCTAGAACAACTATGTAGTTTCCCGTTAAAGCATTCTGTTATGGATTTGAAAAAAAATCTATATTTCATGCACATTTTGAAAACTGCAAGAGTTTTATCTTTTACAAACCTCTGTAAGTTGAATCAACCTTATGTTTCTTGAATGTAAAACTTGGGAAATTATACCTTGTTAAAGATAGGAAAGTACAGATTGTAGAACATTTCAGTGGCCCCCCAAAAAAATCAGAAGTCAGCAGCTACAAATACTATAGCTGCTGATGTTGATTATAAGGACACTAAGGCCCGCCAGGAGTCTACCTGCTCAGCAGGGAATCGGTCCATTGATCCCCGCTGAGTGGGTGGATGGCTTGTCCGTGTATGCTTCACTTATGCAGAGCGGACACAGCCATCTGTACTCTATGGGCCGTTGGATGTAAACTGACCGCCTATCCTTTTATAACCGACGGCCACCCAATCCGATCTGCTAGATGGATGGGGAACAGTTTTAGCGGATAGGATTGGTTTAGACGTCGGTGGGTGTCAACGGACACACGAGGGCAATAGATGATCCCATTGGGTCCGCCTAAAAAACTAACAGGTGAACCCGAATGGTCCGCTCATGTGAAAGGGACCTTATCTGTTCCAGCACTGTCCTCAACTGAACTGGTTCTTTACCGGTTTTCAGGTCTCTGGCGATGGCATCTTTGGGAAGTCTGCTGTGAGTTCTAGCAGCTTCACAGCCAGCCTCCTACTGTGAATGCACAAGCTGTGCTACGCATTGTGAATGGCCCTACAGATTTCTGGGACCTGTGACGTGTTCCAGAAAGCTGCAGGGAAAGAGAGAGGGGGTTGAACTTCTGCTGGGATCGCCTAGGCTATATGAGCAGAAGTGGGAGTGGGTACCTGTGAAAACTAGGTACCTGCTCCCCCACTTCCCCCCTAAAAAAAAATAGTATCTAAAGGTGTTAGAGAAGGGGGGAGAAAGCAGAAATGCAGAACTCCCCCTTTTGAGTGAAGTTCCACTTTAACAAGAGTAGAAGTGGCTACACAGTAGATTAAGATTAAAAAGTAATAATAACAATGGGCCACGAAGACAAAAAACAAAGGAAGCTGTTGTGATTAGCACTTATCTCATTTAAACTAAAATATCAATTGGACTTTAATTTGTGTAGGAAGAATAAAATCAAATATAAAAAATATATAGCAAATTTCTTTTAGCTTGTATGTGTACCACCAACCCCCACAGAAGCCGCTAGTATGTTTGGACCTATGTTCGTACACCCCTGCTGACACTACCTTGGTCAGGGAATTTCCTGGCTATCACACAAGGAAAATACTCACATGCTGTTATAAAATAAATGAGTGGGTTGTATTTATAGAGGTTGTAAACCTTCATTTTCAAGTTGTAGCTATAGGTAAGACTATAGTAAGGCTTACCTATAAGTACAGTAAATATCTCCTAAACGTGCGCCGTTTAGGAGATATTTACATTGTACTGCGACGATGATGTCATCGGCGCATGCTCTGTGAAGAAACGGCCCTCCATGCCATTTCTTCACTAGCGAGTGCCATGAATGGCAGCCCCTGCGAGTCCGGACAGTCACAGAGCCGCAGGATGGATGGGTATGGCTTAAAGGAGCATTACACTGTATTGCATTGTTCCTGTGCTGAAACATATTTGCCATTAACTTCTGCCAACTGTTGAACCGCTACTGTATACTTTATTAATTTAAAGAGGAAGTAAACCCTGATGGCCCTGAAAAGAAGAAAAGAAGTCTGCGGCCCTGAAAAGAAGAGGGGCGAACATGGATGCGGCCTCCAGCGGGGACAGCGCGGGCTTTGTTTGCAGGTAAGTGTCACATAATGTGCTGGTATGCGATGCATACTAGCACATTATGCTTTTACTTTGCAGGGAACAAAAATAGAAGTAAAACCCATCAGGGTTTACTTCCTCTTTAAATTAATAAAGTATACAGTAGCGTTCAACAGTTGGCAGAAGTTAATGGCAAATATGTTTCAGCACAGGAACAATGCAATACAGTGTAATGCTCCTTTAAGCCATACCCATCCATCCTGCAGGACTAGGAATATAAACAATAGCATTCAGACTGGGAGATATTTCCACAGTGAGAAAAAAAGAGAGTAGATAAGAAATTAAGGCTAACTCACTTGTAGGTTCTCAGTCTAGGTTTACATAATAGGAGGTTTGTCAAATCTCTTATGCACTAATAAACTATCAAGTTGCTGCTTCTGCCGGCTTTATTGTGGCCCTTAAGATGGGCGTAGTGAAAGGGCCCTTAAGATGAGAAAAAGCAGGATAGTTCTGTTTTCTGGTGGCAAAGTAATTTAAAGAGTTCTCCTTACAATGTGGTGAATAGATGGGAGAGCTTCACTTTAAGATATAGGGAATGGAGACTTTAAGAAAGAGATAAAGAAAGGTTGTAAGGTGTATTTCCCTTTAAATAAAGAAGTTAGACTTGAGCGACAAACTCCCTTCTTATATGGCTTGAATTATGGTTAATAATAGCTACATACAGTAAGTCTGCCTAGCACGGGGTTAAAGTGGAAGTAAACCCTCCTATAGTTTTCAGCCAAGGAAGTCGCCATCCTGGCCTCTGTTTAATCTTCAACTGCCATGATGGTGCACATGTGATCAGTTATGACACCAGCCATCAGATGGTTTGACAGTTTGGTTAGGAGCAAAAATGATGTGACAGTTACATTCCCGGCACAAAAGTATTTTTTTCTTTAAAACTGTTAAATCGATGGGTTTACTTCGCTTTAACTCAGTCAGGCAACCTGCAGGCAGTATTTGTAAGCAGTAAGGAGAGGCAGACTACAGCACTTAAAGGGCTCTGGCACATGTGCCACTTGCAAAGGCCCATGCTGAGGAATGTCTGTAAACTTGTAAGAACTTGTATGGCAATGTTTGCAACAAGAGTAATGTTAGGCGGGTCAGGAACCCTCTCAGGAACCCCATGTAAGGTAGAGCAAAGCAATTAGCGTCTAGCTGGGAGGCCCTCTTGTTCTTTGAGGATGCAGCTATGATGATGATTTCCGTTATCCTGCAGTGAACAAGTCTCTACCAGTCTGCCTTTTGATAGGTCTCCTGACTCCTATGAGTCAGGCTTCCCGGCCTAACCCAGTTCAGTCTAGGCCCATGTGGTTCTGCACAGCTCTTGAATGCACCTCCTGACACCAGCCAAGCTTCTCTCAAACTCTCCCTCTTGTTCTCTGGGCTTTTGTTTTTATCGGCTCCCACCCCTGGTGATTGCCTCTGGAATAAACATGTGCAGGAAACGGAAAAATGTGTTTTGTTTTGGATAGATTCATTACAGTATGTTACTAATTTTGTTTCGTTGATTTGTTTCGGAATTCGTTTAGTTTAGTCTTGTTTCGTTTAATTCTGTTTTTTAATTTTCTAACAAATTCCAAATTTTTCAGAACAATTTGAATTCGGATAGGTCGAAAAATTATCGCCCGATTCCAGTTATGCGTGAATAATAGCTGGTTGTTAAGGAGCGGGCTGAGAAGCTGACCATCGCATCCTTCACAAAGTACAGAAAATAACAGTGTGGGCCCTCCATCCAATCCCTACCAGGCCCCTCCAGTCTGGTATGGTTTTTAAAGGGAACCCCACTCAAAAATTTAAAGAAAAAACAGTGTGGGGTCCCCCCAAAAGTCATATCAGACCCTTATCCAAACACCCCCCCCAAACTATACCAGGCCACATGCCCTCAACTTGGGGGGGTGCTTTGGGGCGGGGTGGCACCTTGGATCCCAGCCCCCCTTATGTGAATGAGTATGGGGTACATAATACCCCTACCCATTCACCAAAAAATTGTAAAAAGTGAGTAAAGACACAACACGAGTTTTTGACAAGTTTTATTAAAAAATAAAAAATTTAAAAAAGTCGCCCCAGTGGCGATCTGAAAAAATAAATAAAAAAAGGTCCATTCCCTCCATCTGCCTGCTCCGATGCCTGACATTTCTTAAATAACTAAGAGGCGGACGTCACCGAGCCAGCGTGCCTCGGTCCATAGCATCACAAGAAGGAAAGGCCACCTGGTGATGTTTCTGTGTGGCCCCACCCCTTAGGCTATTTAAGAACTGTTAGACCGCAGAGCAGGTAGACGGCGGGAGCCTTCGACGAGACTGGAGGTTTTTCCTTTTTTTCAGGTCAACGGTGACTGATTTCGGGTGTGGTGATTGATAATGGATCTACATGGGGGGACTTTTATTTAGAAAAAAAAACTTGTCAAAAACTCACGTTGCGTCTTTACTCAGTACTAAGCCCGCAGACCCCCGCAATCACCACCCAGGGTTGTGGGGAAGAGGCTCTTGTCTCTATCAACATGGGGACAAGGTGCTTTCGGGTGGGGACTGCCCCAAAGCACCCCCCCCCAATGTTGAGGCTTGTGGCTGGTATGGTTCAAGAGGAGGACGCTCACTCGCCCCCCTTTTCCTGACTTGCCAGGCTGCATGCTCAGATAAGGGTCTGGTATAAATTTTGGAGGGACCCCACAGCGTTTTTTTTCTTTTAATTTTGGAGTGGGGTTCCCCTTAAAATCCATACCAAACCTGAAGTCTTTCTTTTCTGAATTTTTTATTGCTGGCATTCTTTTGTTTATGCAAACAATAGTATAACACCATACAATGATATTCAAGGAATAGTTATATACTAAAACAGCGCTGTTGTTGAGCAAAATGAACGATTGTGTGGCCAACTACACACAGAGCAATGTCCATAAAAGTAATATAGTAACAGTAGTGGTTCAGAGGTGTGTTCACACCTGGTGGAGTGGAGTGATCGGTGGATGGTGCATGCTTTGACAACTCTGTGATCTGCCTTGAACTACCTCTGAACCACTACTGTTACTATATTACTTTTATGGACATTGCTCTGTGTGTAGTTGGCCACACAATCGTTTATTTTGCTCAACAACAGCGCTGTTTTAGTATATAACTATTCCTTGAATATCATTGTATGGTGTTATACTATTGTTTGCATATGGTTTCTGGTTTTAAACAGCAGCTCATACCAACACCTTTAATGCTTATTTAGGGGTCTTGGTGGTTTTTCAATTTTTTATGTCATTTCTTATATTTATGCTGTGAAGAATTTTTTGAGTTCTGTAGCGCTGAGTGGTGTATTTAGGCCCTGTTATACACTTTATGTTATGATTCTTTTGTTTATATTTCAGCTGTCAGTGGGAAAACCCGCTTGTAGCTGATCGGTGGGAAAACCTGCTGACAGCTGATACGTCATCGGTTGTTAACCACTTCAATACAGGGCATTTTCACCCCCTTCCTGCCCAGGTCAATTTTCAGCTTTCAGCACTGTAACATTTTGAATGACAATTGTGTGGTCATGCAACACTGTATGCAAATGAAATTTTGATAATTTTTTTCCCCACAAATAGAGCTTTCTTTTGGTGGTATTTGATTACCTCTGCAGTTTTTATTTTTTGCGCTATAAACAAAAAAAGAGCGACAATTTTGAAAAAAACCCAATATTTTTTACTTTTTTGCTATGATAAATATCCCAATCTAAAAAAAAAATCTTTCTCAGTTTAGGGCAATATGTATTCTTCTACATATTTTTGGTAAAAAAAATCTCAATAAGCGTATATTGATTGGTTTGCGCAAAAGTTATAGCGCCTACAAAATAGGGGATAGATTTATGGCATTTTTTTATAATTTATTATAATTTTCTTTTTACTAGCAATGGAGGCAATCTGCGATTTTTGGCAGGACTGCGATATTGCGGCGGACAGATAGGATACTTTTGACACTTTTTTGGACCATTGACAATTATACAACGATCAGTGCTATATATATGCACTGATTACTGTATAAATGTCACTGGCAGGGAAGGAGTTAACACTAGGGGGCAATCAAGGGGTTAAATGTGTTACCTAGGGAGTGATGCTAACTGTGGGGGGGGGGATTAACTGGGGGAGGTGACAGATTGGTGTTCCTATATACAAGGAACACACAATCTGTCTCCTTTGCCCTGACAGGACGTGGATCTGTGTGTTTACACACACAGATTCACGTCCCTGCTCTGTGACAAGCAATCGTGGGTGCCCGGCGGACATTGCAGCCACCAGGCACGCGCATTGGCTCCCAAGTGGCATGCGCCCCCTAGATGGCCAGGAAGCCGAGGATGTCATATGATGGCCACCCAGGATGGCAGAGCCTTGTGGCCGTCATATTACTATATGTGGGGTGGGAAGTGGTTAAGGATGCGGTGGCCGGCTTTTTGGCCCATTCCTTAACAACCAACTATTCTTCACACAGAATTTGAATCAGTCGTTCATTTTTCAACTGATCAAAATTTGAATCATTCTGAAAATTTGGAATTAGTTACAAAGTGAATATACAAAACAAATAAATGAATTTCAATGAAATTTGTAACTATTTCATTTGGAGATTCGGATACATCCGAATCTCAGAATAACCATTAATTTGTCCAAATTTATATTCGGACCAAGATGAATTGCACATGTCTACTCTGGACTTCGTAGTTTAGTTTTCGCTCCACTGTGTGGCAAAGGTCTGCTTACGGCACACAAATCCCAGCAGTCTCTGTACTCCAGTATTGGGATTATGATGAACAGGAATGCCAAGAACTGCCACCTTGTCCTCAAATATGAATCTGCATCACGCTAACATTACACAGTGTTACCTACTGTATGGTTTTTTTTGGGTATTGTCTATTTTGAGATTATTTCAAACTTGCAGTTTCCATCTGCTTTTTATTTACCCATTGGGGGCTGTATTGTGATATTGCTTGGGTTTGAAAGATATTCTGAGTATACTCTCAGGGATAGTTTAGATTTTGTCCTGAAATTTTGTGCTATTAGGGTGTGATGTATGTACGTATAAACTTTATATAATGAAGGTGTTGGTGCTGCTTTAATTGTTTTGTACTGATGTTATATCTGTCATTCTGAATTCTAATTCAATTTGCACATCTTTTTATTGTCTTGTATATTTTATTAAAACTTTAATAAAAAACTACTTGATTATTTAAAAAAAATGATTTCAGTGCTTGTACTTAAAATGCTGCATGAACGTTTTTGATGTGCCAAAGTTCACAAATATCAACCTTGCCCAACTCTAGCCTAGACTAAGCACTGTAATAAAATAATCAATATCCGATATTTCAGGGAAAGAAATGTCTTCCCCAGAAATCGTAGGAGTGTAGCTTATGATAAACCTTACCTGCAAGAGTAATGAATCTTCTAGCACATTGTTAGTAAAATATACTATCATTAGGATAAACAGTATTAACAGTATTAACAGTGTTAAATCAGAGTGAGACCTGCCTTAATATTTCTTTGTAGCACATATGGCTATGAGTAATAGATAATTGCATGATTTTAGAAATTGACTTTAGCATTTCTTGATGTGAAGCTGATAGCAGCTGCTGCTCTGGCAATTGTGATTTATTTTACCTCTGAATAGAATCTCTTTTTGCAGAGATTCCTTTTAATGTCAATCATGTACTTTTGGTTCTCTATGTGAGATTAAAGGCCATCCATGTCTTTGTACTACAGAGAACCCTTTGGCTGTCATCTTATAAAATGCAGGTCTCCAGCAATCCTCTAGTATTAAGAAAATCTTGTCACAGAATCTGGTTTCCATTCATGCAGTGTGACTCTGTGAGACATTATGGGAGAACTTTACTTTAACATTGCAGCACAAACATATCTGTTACTACACAGTAGGGGAAAAAAAGGGGAACATAAACAGGAACTAAAGAGGACAGCTATGCTGCAGTATCAGGAACTACATACTAAACTAACAATTGATAATGATAATTGCTTCAGCATCACCTACTGTGCAGTACAGACCTGTCATGATAAGCTGAAGCTTCCAATACACATTCTCTACAGCTAAAGCCGATTTAAAATAACCAGGGCATTGCTAAGGTTGATGTATTTACCTGGGGCACTTCAGGTCACTGGAAAAAGAAGATGTGACTGTCTTCAAGGCATATGTGGGCATAAGGTATGTTTATAGACTGTCTCGCGCAATACAAGACTATTGTGAGATATGTTTCTAGCTTATATCCATATACCGGTATTTAGGTCTAGGTGAATAGTCTATAATGTTTCTTTGTTAATTTGCAATGTACTTATATTTGTATCTACCAATATAAAATGTAATAAAAACCCTGAGTAATACCTCAGATCAATGGCATAATAAGCTGGATTTCTGAGATAACATCTCTGACATAATATATGTCAGAATTCTTAGTTAAAATGTCAGAATTCTTACTTATCCCACCATAGTGGAGTCATATGTCAGATGCATAAAACTGCAGTGTGGTATCATCACCTGTTATAGGGTGATAATACTGGTTGCTTCATTTAAGAAAGGAAAGTGACAGATTTAACTAAACAGGTAAAATGTTTGCAATGCAAATTGTCTATCTGCTATTTATTGTCACAGGCAGTTGTATATCACACTGTAATAACAAATTACTATTATAATAATACATTAACTTTAATTTTATTAACCAAAACACAAAATACTACCACACCACAACAAAATACGTGACAGAACAGCTGATTCTTATGCCCTGTACACACGGTCGGACTTTCTGACGGAAAATGTGTGATCGGAGCTTGTTGTCGGAAATTCCAACCGTGTGTGGGCTCCATCGGACATTTTCCATCAGATTTTCCGACACACAAAGTTTGAGAGCAGGCTATAAAATTTTCCCACAACAAAATCCGATCGCGTCAATTCCGACCGTGTGTGGACAATTCCGACGCACAAAGTGCCACGCACGCTCAAAAGAAATTCTGAGACGGAACAGCTCGATCTGGTAAAATTAGCGTTCGGAATGGATAGAGCACTTTCGTCAGGCTGCAATGTTTAAAATAGTTTAATACAGCGCACCCTCTTCTTCTTTATAATGCTAGAAGAATGAAGTAGTTTTGCTGCTGATATTCACACAGACTTCTCACAAACTTCTTTCTTTATTATTTATTGTGATTCCCTCAATATATTTTGATTTGTCACATCTGACAAAAAATATATATATTATTATTTTTTTTGGTTTGTATTTTTTTCAAGGCTGATCTTTTTTTGTTTTTATTTTTTTTTTACTCCAGAATATTTTTGTGTGTGTTTTGTGTGTCAAGTTACCACAACACCATTATTATCTTGTAATATTTAATCTCAAGGAGATTGCTTGGTGTTGGTGTCTCTTGTTAATGTCACATTGTATTTTTGAAATGTACCTGCCTTCTCACAAACAAACTGTCCTTTTTGAAGGAAAACACACATAGGCAAGTATAATTGAAACAAAAATTCCTTTATTAAGGGCTCAGAACCAAACAAAGAGGGAGACAACGCTGGATAAACATCATAAATTGGCGATGCCTTTGACCTCCAGGACAGACATCAATTATTTTACAGCAAAATTGGTGGCCTGAGGAGTCCATATCTAAGGGAGTGCAGTCTGGTCCAGAAGTCCCAGAGATCATGAAAGCAGCAGATGACATGTATGTTCCCAGGCTGTGGTCATACAAGAGCCTGCATCTCTTGTCAGACCAGACTGAACCCAGGTCATCACTCTCTGGTCTTCCTTAGACACTTCCTTCCACGCTGTGGCTCTGGTGTTGGAGGTGTGGCAGGAGGAAGAGTAGGACCTGGAGGAGGAGGAGGACCTGGAGGAGGAGGAGGAGGAGGAGGAGGAAGAGGACTATGGGTGAGCTGACAAATGTGGGTTGCACATGTGATTTGGCCCCTCAACCCCTTATTTACAGCTTCCAAAATTAAAAACTCACATAGGAGTCGTTGGCCCTCCTCCATCTGCATCATTTTGCATGCAGTTATGGCAGCAAAGTCCTCCTCCACACTGCGGGATGTTCTGAGGGCCTCAGTAGCCTTCCAAAATAGGCCAATTGCAGCCTCCTCTTCCTGCCACTTTGTCTTTGAAGGCAGAGGGGAGGGACCTGGGTATCGGGCAGCCTACTTGGCCCAGCCACCTCCTGGCTGAGACTTCCCTGTGTATGAAAAAGGGACATGGTTTTAGTTTTTGGCTCATCAATCACAATCATAAATTAGCATTCCAAACTAACATATATTTAACATCATTGATTGGACAACCAGCAATATTTAGAAGAATGCTATACTGGCTCAAGCTGGGCTCCTCCACATGTTGCTGCTTGGAAGGCCCAGGTTGGGCGTCAGAAGCCTCAGCTGGGGGGGGAAGGAAGCGTGGAAGGAAGAGTGGAGAGTGATGGCCTGGGTTCAGTCTGACCTGCCAGAAAATGCAGTCTGTCATAGTACCACAGCCTGGGGACATAAATGTCATCTGCAGCTCCTGATCTCTGGGAATCCTGGACCTTCTTGCGCTCCCTTAGATAAGTGCTCCTCAGGCCACCAATTAGGATCTTCAAATAGGTGATGTCTGCCATGGGGATCACAGACTTCACAAATTGCAGCAAATTATCCAGCGCTGCCTTCCTTGTTGTTTGGTTCTTATAATCAGGGTGGTTTACCTGCCACAGACAGGGCAGCTCCCTGAACATATCTATGAAGATTGGCATAAAGTCATGATCCTTCAAGATATCCATTTTAACTGCAAGACACAACACAAGACAAACCCTAATGTCAGCCTAAAGTCTTCTAAACTTGTCCAAATAAAGGCCTCAATCTAGAAGCAGTATAGGCCCAATTTTAAATCTTACCTTCATTATCACGATCGGCGCCTCTGATACTCCTTCCTCCGCTCACAAATCGTACGTACTACGCACACGTGTTACGCTTTATAGACACTGCACATGCGTGAAACTCCGTCCGCCCCTGACATTCTTTCTAGTCTATTCCCCGCCCCTTCTCGTTCGTCGCAGTGGGGAAGAGCACATGGTGGAGACAGAGTAGGTGCCTGATAATTACACCAACGAGGAGGAGGAGGAGGAAAGCCCGGAGCCTGAAACATCCCAATCCAGAAGGAGACGATTTAAGGCATCAAATATGTCCTTTGTGGAGATGGTGGAGATGGTCGACATCCTGAAGAAGGCCGACTATGACGGGAAGTATGGACCTTACCCAAACCCAAATGTCAGAAAGGCCAAGATAATGGCGAAAGTGGTCAAGAGTAGGGTTGAGCCGAACACCCCCCTGTTCGGTTCGCACCAGAACATGCGAACAGGAAAAAAGTTCGTTCGAACACGCGAACACCGTTAAAGTCTATGGGACACGAACATGAATAATCAAAAGTGCTAATTTTAAAGGCTAATATGCAAGTTATTGTCATAAAAAGTGTTTGGGGACCTGGGTCCTGCCCCAGGGGACATGGATCAATGCAAAAAAAAGTTTTAAAAATGGCCGTTTTTTCAGGAGCAGTGATTTTAATAATGCTTAAAGTCAAACAATAAAAGTGTAATATCCCTTTAAATTTCGTACCTGGGGGGTGTCTATAGTATGCCTGTAAAGGGGCGCATGTTTCCTGTGTTTAGAACAGTCTGACAGCAAAATGACATTTTGAAGGAAAAAACTCATTTAAAACTACCCGCGGCTATTGCATTGCCGACAATACACATAGAAGTTCATTGATAAAAATGGCATGGGAATTCCCCAAAGGGGAACCCCGAACCAAAATTAAAAAAAAAAAATGACGTGGGAGTCCCCCTAAATTCCATACCAGGCCCTTCAGGTCTGGTATGGATATTAAGGGGAACCCCGGCCAAATTTTTTTTAAAAAAATGACGTGGGGTTCCCCCTAAATTCCATACCAGACCCTTCAGGTCTGGTATTGATTTTAAGGGGAACCCCGCGCCAAAAAAAAAAAAAAAAAACGGCGTGGGGTCCCCCAAAAATCCATACCAGACCCCTATCCGAGCACGCAACCTGGCAGGCCGCAGGAAAAGAGGGGGGGACGAGAGTGCAGCCCCCCTCCTGAACCGTACCAGGCCACATGCCCTCAACATTGGGAGGGTGCTTTGGGGTAGCCCCCCAAAACACCTTGTCCCCATGTTGATGAGGACAAGGGCCTCATCCCCACAACCCTGGCCGGTGGTTGTGGGGGTCTGCGGGCGGGGGGCTTATCGGAATCTGGAAGCCCCCTTTAACAAGGGGACCCTCAGATCCCGGCCCCCCCTGTGTGAAATGGTAAGGGGGTACTTGTACCCCTACCATTTCACTAAAAAACTGTCAAAAATGTTAAAAATGACAAGAGACAGTTTTTGACAATTCCTTTATGTAAATACTTCTTCTTTCTTCTATCTTCCTTCATCTTCTGGTTCTTCTGGTTCTTCTGGCTCTTCTGGTTCTTCCTCCGGCGTTCTCGTCCAGCATCTCCTCCGCGGCGTCTTCTATCTTCTTCTCCTCGGGCCGCTCCGCACCCATGGCATGGGGGGGAGGCTCCCGCTCTTCTCTTCATCTTCTTCATCTTCTTCTCTTCTTCTTTTCTTCTCTTCTTCTCATCTTCATTTTCTTCTCCGGGCCGCTCCGCACCCATGCTGGCATGGAGGGAGGCTCCCGCTGTGTGACGGCGCTCCTCGTCTGACAGTTCTTAAATAACGGGGGGCGGGGCCACCCGGTGACCCCGCCCCCCTCTGACGCACGGGACATGACGGGACTTCCCTGTGGCATTCCCCGTGACGTCACAGGGAAGTCCCGTCAAGTCACCGTGCGTCAGAGGGGGGCGGGGTCACTGGGTGGCCCCACCCCCCGTTATTTAAGAACTGTCAGACGAGGAGCACCGTCACACAGCGGGAGCCTCCCTCCATGCCAGCATGGGTGCGGAGCAGCCCGGAGAAGAAAATGAAGAAGAGAAGAAAAGAAGAAGAGAAGAAGATGAAGAAGAAGAGAAGAGCGGGAGCCTCCCCCCATGCCATGGGTGCGGAGCGGCCCGAGGAGAAGAAGATAGAAGACGCCGCGGAGGAGATGCTGGACGAGAACGCCGGAGGAAGAACCAGAAGAGCCAGAAGAACCAGAAGATGAAGGAAGATAGAAGAAAGAAGAAGTATTTAAATAAAGGAATTGTCAAAAACTGTCTCTTGTCATTTTTAACATTTTTGACAGTTTTTTAGTGAAATGGTAGGGGTACTTTTGTACCCCCTTACCATTTCACACAGGGGGGGGCGGGATCTGGGGGTCCCCTTGTTAAAGGGGGCTTCCAGATTCCGATAAGCCCCCCGCCCGCAGACCCCCACAACCACCGGCCAGGGTTGTGGGGATGAGGCCCTTTTCCTCATCAACATGGGGACAAGGTGTTTTGGGGGCTACCCCAAAGCACCCTCCCAATGTTGAGGGCATGTGGCCTGGTACGGTTCAGGAGGGGGGGGCCGCACTCTCGTCCCCCCCTCTTTTCCTGTGGCCTGCCAGGTTGCGTGCTCGGATAAGGGTCTGGTATGGACTTTTGGGGGGACCCCAAGCCGTTTTTTTTTTTTTTTTTTTTGGCGCGGGGTTCCCCTTAAAATTCATACCAGACCTGAAGGGTCTGGTATGGAATTTAGGGGGACTCCCACGTCATTTTTTTTTTTTAATTTTGGTTCGGGGTTCCCCTTTGGGGAATTCCCATGCCATTTTTATCAATGAACTTCTATGTGTATTGTCGGCAATGCAATAGCCGCGGGTAGTTTTAAATGAGTTTTTTCCTTCAAAATGTCATTTTGCTGTCAGACTGTTCTAAACACGGGAAACATGCGCCCCTTTACAGGCATACTATAGACACCCCCCAGGTACGAAATTTAAAGGGATATTACACTTTTATTGTTTGACTTTAAGCATTATTAAAATCACTGCTCCTGAAAAAACGGCCATTTTTAAAACTTTTTTTTGCATTGATCCATGTCCCCTGGGGCAGGACCTGGGTCCCCAAACACTTTTTATGACAATAACTTGCATATTAGCCTTTAAAATTAGCACTTTTGATTTCTCCCATAGACTTTTAAAGGGTGTTCCGCGGCATTCGAATTTGCCGCGAACACCCCAAATTGTTCGCTGTTCGGCGAACTTGCGAACAGCCAATGTTCGAGTCGAACATGAGTTCGACTCGAACTCGAAGCTCATCCCTAGTCAAGAGTCTACACCGGAATTTTGGGGTACGACGATCCAAGGATCAGCTCAGGAAGCGGTGGTCGGACCTCAAAATCAGGGAGCACGAGCAGTACAGAAGGATCAGGAGAGTGCAAGCAACTTCCAAGCAATGTTTCATATTCCTATTTATGTCATCAAGTATCTGTGTGCTAAGTATACCTATTTTTTTTTACATAGTGGAGAAAAGACTCGGAGGACACCACTCACCCGTGGAGACCACAGACCCCCCCACCTCTGGAAGAAGTGGAGACCCACCAAAGACAACAGGAGGAGGAGGAAGGAGATGTGGTGGAAATTGTCACCACAACAGGTGTCTGCAACCACAGGCTCAGGTAAGAGATGGATGCCGGCAGATTTATAATACATGGTGTGTTTTTGTTCCTATCTTTTTAGGTGATTGTGATGTTGTGGATCCAGGTCATTTCACCTCTGAAAGTGCACAGATCTTTATCAGGGAGATCATGGGGTGTAATAGGGACTTGGAAAACATCCAGAAAAACATCAATGATGTTCAAAAAAAAATGAAGAACATCATTGATGTTTTAGGGAGAGTTTAAAACCCCTCCAAATCCCTTCCCTTTTTTGTGCTTTTTGGTATCTAAAAATTTCTCACATTTTTTGACATATTTGTGAAAAGCCAAATTTTGAAGATGCACACAGTGTGTCAACATGTGCTATCTGCCATCACGGGAGATCAATGTATGCGTTTTGGGGGTGCAACCCCTTCCTCAATAATAAAGTAGCTGGGAGGAAGGGGTTGCACCCCCAAAACACGTCCCTTGATCCCCCGCGATGGCAGGTAGCACATGTTGACATTCTGCAATTTGTGTGCATCTTCAAAATTTGGCTTTTCCAGGGGTGACTTCACCCCATCTGAACGCAATATCAAACACAGTTTATAAATACTCATGTCTGCTATTGCCTTCAATTTCTTTAAAAGTTGAACTTTGTAAGTTCCAAATTTGTGTCTTTCTTGTTGGTTTTAAACATGCCTGTTTTACCTTAAATGGACATTTCTACTTTTAGCAATGTGACCCAAAAAATTGTTATACAACAAACATGTTGGTTTGTTTTAAAAACCTTTTCTAAATGCATATGTGATTGTGCTGGTATTAAAAAGATTGATAATCAAGAATGTGTGGATTATTGTTTCAACGTTCCAAAACTTTTGTTGTGCTCAAATTGGTGTTTTCTGTGACAATGGGGGTTATTTCCTAAGGGAAAATCCACTTTGCACTACAAGTGCAGTTTCAGTGCAGTTTCAAGTGCACTTGTAGTGCAAAGTGTCTTTGCCTTTAGTAAATAACACCCAACAGTGCTTTGTAATGTTACACAATCACGCCATTTTCCGGACTCACCACATTTCTGTCAGGGTCAGTTAAAAGAAACACAAGCAGTAAATGTCACCAAAGATTTTAGTAGTAAAAATTATTTTTTTATTTTAAAAATTTTTCAGACATTGTCTGGCATATTGATGGCCCCCCTACCCGCAAAGTAATCAAGGTATCTAAGACGGACCTCATGGGCACCCAGGGGGGGCAAGCCAGGACGGCCACTTTCAAGCATCGTCAGGGGTGGTTCATTATGAATTCCAGCCTCAGGCCCAACTGAGGCAGCATAGTTGGCAGAATTTTGCCTTAAAGAGTTGTGTAGAACACAGCACACCAGGATTATATGATTCAGTTTGTACTCCGCCATGTGTATGGGTGTAAGAAATAGGCGGAACCGGCTGGCTATGATTCCAAATGTGTTCTCCACCACTCTTCTGGCTCTGGCCAGCCAGTAATTAAAAACCCTCTGGTCCGGGGTGAGGGTCCTCATAGAAAATGGCCGCATAAGATGGTCCCCCAGTGCAAACGCTTCATAAGCAACAAAGACGAATGGGAGTCCTTCCACATTGTCTTCTGGAGGTGGCAAGTCCAAGCTGCCATTCTGGAGATGCCTGTAGAACTCTGTCTGGGTGATGACTCCACCATCTGACATCCGGTCATTCTTCCCCACGTCCACATACAGGAACTCATAAGTAGCCGACACCACCGCCAACATCACAATACTATTGAACCCCTTATAGTTGTAATAGTATGACCCCAAGTTGGGTGGTGGGACGATGTGGACGTGTTTCCCATCAATTGCCCCTCCGCAGTTAGAAAAGTCCCACCGCTGGGCAAAGTGGGAGGCCACAGTCTGCCATTCCTGTGGGTTGGATGGAAACTGTGGAGTCAAACAAGAAAAAAAAAAAAAAATCATTTTGCACCTAAACAGGGAAAGCAGATTAGACACAAACATTCTTGGCCAACATCACTATAACATTTATTTTAGGGAGTTTTGAAAGACCATAGGTATAAGGTCCACCTATCAGATTCCCCCTCCCCCCCTCTCATGGGCCATTTCTAACATTTTAGGGGGGGGGGTTTTGGACAAGGAACTCTCTCCACTTCATTGAGAGATGATTGAGATCATTATTACTGTAAGAGGGGCAAGGATGTGGAATTCCCTTCCACAGGCGGTGGTCTCAGCGGGGAGCATCAATAGTTTCAAGAAACTATTAGATAAGCACCTAAATGAACGCAACATACAGGGATATACAATGTAATACTGACACATAATCACACATAGGTTGGATTTGATGGACTTGTGTCTTTTTTCAACCTCGCCTACTATGTAACTATGTAACAATGTAGGATGAATGCCTAAATAATGTGTATTACTTTGGCCAGCCCCTCCTTATTTACACTATTGACAGCCCACTGGATAGGTAAGAAGTGTCATAATACAAAGATATAAATACACATTGTACACATTTTAGCACATTTGGACATTCTGCTATTACCTATCAAAATAATAATAGTATACAAAAACTTTAAACAGTACCATTTAAAAGTATACAGGCAGGCCCTTGCACTACATGCTTTGGGAAATTCATCCATACATCTGACCACAAAAGAGATGGGTTTAGTGTGTATGGGTTTGGCAAAGTCAGCAGATAGATGATTGAGGATAGATAGAGAATTGGTATCAGCTGACTTAGCAGTTGGGGGGAGGGAGGGTTCCAAATGATTTGGGGACCCAAAAAAAAAGCCTCTGGCACTCTGCCTGAATTTAAAGCACAAATCACATTTTTAAACAATTTAGGGGGGTTTTAGGGTAAAGCACTACTATGGAGCTGACAAAATACACTGTTAAGTGACTACATGAGGTGAATATAGGGCCAGGAGACCATGCTGGGGAGGTAATTGAAGGCAAATATGCATGAAGGACAAAAAAAATAATTACATAAAAATCCAGCATGCATGAGGACAAAGGGGACATTCACTGCATATTACAATCATAGTAATTAGGGAATGAGGAAAGAAATACAATACATTATCAAACATTAAATACAATAAAATGCGATATTAAAGGATATAATCCTTCTGTAGGACCTGAATGATGGCAGAACAGGTCTCCGGGATAATGATCCCCAGAGCCTGGGGGGAGATGCCTGTCGAGAATGTTGAGGTCCTGCAGGCTTCTCCTGCAGGGTGGCGACTAGCCTCTGCTCCGGAGTGATGGCTTGCCTCATGCAGGTATCCTGCCTGCTGATATAGGGGGTCAGCAAAGCCAACAAATGGTGAAATACGGGGTCTGTCATCCAGAGAAAGTTCCTGAAATCATCAGGATTATTCTCACGGATCTCACGGAGCAAAGGCACGTGACAGAACTGGTCACACTGGAGCAACCAATTCTTGGTCCATGAACTCCTCCCCACCCTGTTCATGGACTGGACTTGTGTCAAGGTAAGGACCCCAACACCAAGCCCCCGCACAGCACGAACACTACGAGGAGTACATATACGTAACATGGCTAGAAAACATTCGGCTGCTCAGAACGAAGTAACAGAACGCACTAAAGAACAGCAAGGCCTGTGAAGAGCGACCTAAAAAACAGCAACGAGCGGACAAGAACGCACTGAATAATCCAATACGAACTGACTCCACGCACTGAAGAGCAGATACAAACCCACAAACACAAACTGAACAGCAGAAAATGATCTGAAAACCACGAGTCTGAAAAAGCGCGAATCGTCTCTCGCCAAGCTTTTACTAACACAAGATTAGCAAAAGGAGCCCAAAGGGTGGCGCGCTTGGTTCAGAACTGCCCTTTTCTAGTCTTGTCGTACGTGGTGTACGTCACTGCGTTCTTGGCGATCGGAAATTCCGACAACTTTGTGCGACCGTGTGTATGCAAGACAAGTTTGAGCCAACATCCCTCGGAAAAAATCCATTGATTTTGTTGTCGGAATGTCCGATCAATGTCCGATCGTGTGTACAGGGCATTAATTTTCTCATTTGATCTCCCTTTTGTGATTATCTTCTCCCAGTACCATTCTATTAAGCCACCATCAGTTTCCTCATGTGATGCCCCTCCACATATTGCCACTACCACCACCTCCCAATTTGATGCCCCCTGGGAGTCAAACACTATTAGCCCCCTCGATGTACACCTATTTCATAATCATTCACCATTGGTCATCTTCATGTGAAAACCCTTTCGAGTGCATCTAGCAAATTCAGCTACCCTAATAAGAACCCCCTGACAACTTTTATCATTGTAAATGCCCTTGTTGAATTGGAGGTCAGTGTAGAATTACCTGTGACATTAGTATTCAGTGTAAATGCCCTTGTTACATTAGTGATCATCATGGGTTTTGCTAGACCCCAGCACTGAGGGGCATGTGCCCCCTTTGTTTCATGCTCAGTCTAGGGACATTGCTAACAGAGCAAGTCACTCTGTCTCCAAGAGGGACATCTAGCCTGGCACTGACTGCCTGGCTTTGGCTAAAAAAACATTCTGGAAGAGACCTGGGGAGAAGTGTAACAAGACCTCTGCAGCGTTTTTCAGGTAAGTGAACATTAAAATTCCCAGTAACCAGCAACAAAAAAGGAACAATGGGCCCTAACCGTCATTAAAGGGGGCACACACAGACCACCACTGAAGGGGACAAACTGACCACCATTGTAGGGGGCACGTGCTGATCACCATTGAAGGAGGCACATGTACCAAGGGAGTACACTGACCACCAGTGACCACCAATGTAGGGAGGGTACACTGATCACCAATGTAAGGATGGCACACTGGCCATTAATGTAATGGGGGGACACTGAACAGCATCATTTAAAGGGAACTCACCACTGACCTCAAACTTGAGGGGACCAGCTGTATTGTATGCGCCATGTTGCACATTACATAGATCTGACTGCTGCATTCAATATGCTACATAGTCTGGACCCCTGCATTCTAGTTGTTGTATCGTAAATTAGATAGTCCTGACTGCTGCACTCTATATGTTGGCCTTTCTCAACCAAGACTCTGTGGGACATTAGGGTTTCTCCAGAGGTTGCTAGGTGTTACTAGTGGCAAATCAATCTTCTGCCTGATGGTAGATGTGAAGTACTGGCATCAGAGAAGATCGGAGCAGCCAATTGATCATGAATAGGGATGAGCCGAACACCCCCCTGTTCGGTTCGCACCAGAACATGCGAACAGGAAAAAGTTTGTTCGAACACGCGAACACCGTTAAAGTCTATGGGACACGAACATGAATAATCAAAAGTGCTAATTTTAAAGGCTAATATGCAAGTTATTGTCATAAAAAGTGTTTGGGGACCTGGGTCCTGCCCCAGGGGACATGGATCAATGCAAAAAAAAGTTTTAAAAACGGCCGTTTTTTCAGGAGCAGTGATTTTAATAATGCTTAAAGTCAAACAATAAAAGTGTAATATCCCTTTAAATTTCGTACCTGGGGGGTGTCTATAGTATGCCTGTAAAGGGGCGCATGTTTCCTGTGTTTAGAACAGTCTGACAGCAAAATGACATTTTGAAGGAAAAAACTCATTTAAAACTACCCGCGGCTATTGCATTGCCGACAATACACATAGAAGTTCATTGATAAAAACGGCATGGGAATTCCCCAAAGGGGAACCCCGAACCAAAATTAAAAAAAAAAAATGACGTGGGAGTCCCCCTAAATTCCATACCAGGCCCTTCAGGTCTGGTATGGATATTAAGGGGAACCCCGGCCAAAATTTAAAAAAAAAATGACGTGGGGTTCCCCCTAAATTCCATACCAGACCTGGATTTTAAGGGGAACCCCGCGCCAAAAAAAAAAAAAAAAATGGCGTGGGGTCCCCCCAAAAATCCATACCAGACCCTTATCCGAGCACGCAACCTGGCAGGCCGCAGGAAAAGAGGGGGGACGAGAGTGCGGCCCCCCCCTCCTGAACCGTACCAGGCCACATGCCCTCAACATTGGGAGGGTGCTTTGGGGTAGCCCCCCAAAACACCTTGTCCCCATGTTGATGAGGACAAGGGCCTCATCCCCACAACCCTGGCCGGTGGTTGTGGGGGTCTGCGGGCGGGGGGCTTATCGGAATCTGGAAGCCCCCTTTAACAAGGGGACCCCCAGATCCCGGCCCCCCCTGTGTGAAATGGTAAGGGGGTACAAAAGTACCCCTACCATTTCACTAAAAAACTGTCAAAAATGTTAAAAATGACAAGAGACAGTTTTTGACAATTCCTTTATTTAAATACTTCTTCTTTCTTCTATCTTCCTTCATCTTCTGGTTCTTCTGGTTCTTCTGGCTCTTCTGGTTCTTCCTCCGGCGTTCTCGTCCAGCATCTCCTCCGTGGCGTCTTCTATCTTCTTCTCCTCGGGCCGCTCCGCACCCATGGCATGGGGGGAGGCTCCCGCTCTTCTCTTCTTCTTCATCTTCTTCTCTTCTTTTCTTCTCTTCTTCACTCTCGTCCCCCCCTCTTTTCCTGCGGCCTGCCAGGTTGCGTGCTCGGATAAGGGTCTGGTATGGATTTTTGGGGGGACCCCACGCCGTTTTTTTTTTTTTTTTTGGCGCGGGGTTCCCCTTAAAATCCATACCAGACCTGAAGGGCCTGGTATGGAATTTAGGGGGACTCCCACGTCATTTTTTTTTTTAAATTTTGGTTCGGGGTTCCCCTTTGGGGAATTCCCATGCCGTTTTTATCAATGAACTTCTATGTGTATTGTCGGCAATGCAATAGCCGCGGGTAGTTTTAAATGAGTTTTTTCCTTCAAAATGTCATTTTGCTGTCAGACTGTTCTAAACACAGGAAACATGCGCCCCTTTACAGGCATACTATAGACACCCCCCAGGTACGAAATTTAAAGGAATATTACACTTTTATTGTTTGACTTTAAGCATTATTAAAATCACTGCTCCTGAAAAAATGGCCGTTTTTAAAACTTTTTTTTGCATTGATCCATGTCCATTGGGGCAGGACCTGGGTCCCCAAACACTTTTTATGACAATAACTTTCATATTAGCCTTTAAAATTAGCACTTTTGATTTCTCCCATAGACTTTTAAAGGGTGTTCCGCGGCATTCGAATTTGCCGCGAACACCCCAAATTGTTCGCTGTTCGGCGAACTTGCGAACAGCCAATGTTCGAGTCGAACATGAGTTCGACTCGAACTCGAAGCTCATCCCTAATCATGAATATAGGAAAACACTACTCTGATCACCAATGTAGGGGGGCACTCATACACATCATTGTGAGGGGGCACTGTTATGCTAGGTACACCACCTTCTTTTTTTCCCTAGACATGACAAGCTTTTTTTATTTGCATCAGGTTTCATTTGTGCACCCCTACATACCTGGCCGGCATATATTTAGTGTTCTGTAAGCAGTGGCAAACAGCTCTTTGCATTTAACAGAGCCTGCAGCAGGTAGAACGTAGGTACTCTGTGAATGTTTATTGCCTTTAGATAGCAGTAGCTGCACTGCAGAATTTGCACTCAGTGCATGCTTATAATTAGGAAACACTACATAGTCGGGTTGAAAAAAGATGCAAGTTCGAACTCTAATTGCATTTCACCGATCCACACCATTCACCTTATCATCAGAAATTAAAGACCCAGAAGGTAGATACCTGATACTCATGGGTTATATAATGGATACAGCAATCACGGTGATTTCCTACTACGCTCCTAACAAACAACCTACACCATTCCTCTCACATATATTACAAGTGATTAATACACACAAAATAGGAACAGTGATAATGTGTGGGGATTCGAACCAGGTCCTCCTCCCATTTCTAGATAAATCACCTTTTACACCATCCAAAATAACCTCTAGATTACCTTTTTCTCAACTTCTTTCCAAATACAATCTGGTAGATTCATGGAGAGAAAGTAACCCAATGAAAAAGAAATTCACTTATTTCTCGCACCCTCATCAAACCTTCACCAGAATAGATCATATTTTTCCAACAATAGGAATGATACCAGAAATTATTGCATCAGATATAATTCCGATTCCGTGGTCTGACCATAATGCAGTATACACTACTATAGCCTCAGCCATACCAAAAGCGCATGACCCAACGTGGTACTTACCGGACATAATGCTCAAACACCCACTACAGATGGCCATTGAACAAGCTTTAAAGGAATACATATCAATTAATAATACAACAGACATCTCCCCAATAACACTGTGGGAAGCTCATAAGCCTGTCTTGCGTGGTACAATACAAAGACAAATGGCACTATTTAAACGGGAACGCAAAAATCTAGCAAAAAAACTAGAACTCAATTTTAATGCAGCCTACATATCATTTCAAGATAATCCATCTCAGAGTACAAAATCTCATCTGGAAAAATCTAGATTGGAATACGATCTATTTCTCACTGAGTCAGTTGATAAATCCCTCAAACGCTCCAAACACAATTTCTACATGAATACAAACAAACCAGGTACATATTTGGCTCGGGCATTAAATTCAACTAACAAATCTTTCAAACCAATACGTTTGAAATTATCAAAAAATGTTTACACTTGTAATCCAGTTAAAATAGTCCATAAATTTCACTCACATCTCGCAACTTTATACAAGACAAACAATGAATTTAATCCTACAGAGGCTGAATCCTTCTTCTCAAAAATAACCTTACCTGAGTTATCTCAGAATCAAAAAAGCAGTTTGGATGAGCCTATAACTATAGATGAAGTTGCTAACGCCATAAAAGACCTAAAACTTAACAAAAGACCAGGCCCAGACGACTACTCGGCTTTATACTATAAAACATTCTCAGAAATACTCTCTCCCATTCTCACTGAAACTTTTAACAAACTTCTAGATGGACATTCTTTTCGGCAAGAAACACTAATGGCAATTGTTTGTATGATCCCAAAACCCCTTTCTGATGATACTTCCTGTGTGAATTATCGGCCTATCTCTCTGTTAAACCTCGATATTAAATTATTAGCAAAAATAATAGCAAAACGCCTCAATAGCATTATAGGAAAATTAATACATAGAGATCAAGTAGGCTTCATGCCAAATAGACAGGCAGGCGATAATATACGCAGGGCAGTGTTATTGGCACATATTGCTAAAAAACGGAAAATCCCTTTATGTTTTCTATCTCTCGATATTAAGAGGGCATTTGACACAGTATCCTGGCAATATATGCAATATTCATTACAAAAATGGGGTTTTGGACCCCACTTTTTAACATGGATCAAAGCATTATATAATAAACCCAAAGCCTATATAAAATATGCTGGATACAAATCTGAAGCCTTTAATATCGAAAGAGGTACCCGACAGGGTTGCCCATTATCTCCCTTATTATTTGCCCTTATACTCGAACCCATGGCCCAATATATCAGAACAAACCAAACTATAACTGGCATTGAAGTAGGAGGTATTACACACAAATTATGTATATTTGCAGACGATATATTACTTTTTCTATCATCACCACAGGTCTCTGGTCCTAACTTAATACCAGCTCTTGATGGATTTGCAGCCCTATCCGGCCTTATGATTAATCCTAAGAAATGCCTAGTGCTTAATATTTCACTCACAAACATGGAATTGATCCCGGCTAGGGCTGCACTCCCATTCACATGGGCAGAAAAATCAATCCCATATCTTGGAATTCATTTAACAGCCTCTCATTCTGACTTATTCTCAACCAATTATCCTCCTGTATTAAGACAGATCACAAATCTAATAAAACAATGGTCGCAACTTCCTTTATCCTGGATGGGGAAGATTAATGCAATCAAAATGACTATTCTACCCAAATTGCTTTATCTATTCAGAGTCCTCCCTATTCCAATTCCTTCCTATTTTTTGAGAATAGTACAAAAAAGAGCAACTTCGTTTATATGGGGCTCTTCTAAACCACGTATACCTATACACACACTACATCTTCCCAAAAATAAAGGAGGCCTGGGATACCCTAATTTTACTAACTACTACAGAGCGGCACATTTGGCCAGTCTGTCCAAATACCATGCAAAACAGGAAATCCCATTATGGGTATTTATAGAGGCTTCAGAAAATGACCCTCTATTAATATCAAATTTATTATGGCTTGATCCTAAAGACCGCTTTAAAATTCATAATCCCATAACTAAACACTTCTTATCTCTCTGGGATAAACTAAAAACCAAATATCAGTTACAATCTCCACACAATCCTCTCCTTTCTTTTATCAGAAATCCGGCCTTTTATCCGGCATGGATCTACCCAAATTCTTTTAAAGCTTGGACAACATCAGGCATTCAGACACTAAATGACTTCATAGCATCTAAATCATTCCTTTCATTCCCATCACTTAGAGAAAAATATGATCTACCAAACTCTGAGATATTTAGATATCTCCAAATCAAAAATTTCTATACACCATTCCTAAAGGGGGATACACCATTATCCCAATTATCCATTTTTGAATCAATCTGTACAAAAGATCCATTTGCTAAAGGTACAATTTCATCACTTTATAATCAATTATATGGAGTACCAAATCTTAATAGACCCTCTTACGTTCAGAGGTGGGAGGAGGACCTGGAACGAACTTTAGAAGACACGGACTGGTCTAACATATGGCTCACATCTAAGTCATCTTCACCCAACATCTTAGCACTGGAGACAAATTATAAAGTCCTAACTCGCTGGTACCTTGTACCCGCTAGAGTGGCAAAATATTCACCCAATACCTCAGCTCTTTGTTTTCGAGGATGCCCAGAAATAGGCACATATTTACACATATGGTGGACGTGCCCAGTAATCCAAACCTTCTGGAAGGAAGTCTTCGTGATTGCATCTAAAATATTTAAAAAAATAATACAACCAGATCCATATTTAACTTTACTTAATCTAAAACTGGAATGGTTAACACTCTCTCAATTCAAACTTATGATCCAACTAATAACGGCTGCAAAACAAACAGTGGCCAAGGCATGGAAATCTCCTACATTGGTACTAGCAGAAACAATTCACAGAATGAATAATACAATGTCCCATGCTAAGATGGTAGCCATCGATCAAAATCAAATTCCAAAATTTGAAAAACTTTGGCATCCTTGGATAAAACAACAGTTCCTGTCAAACTTCAGTGACTCTGTCCTGTAGCCATGGTAACAGATTAATTGACTTACAGAGACACCCATTCTAAGGCTTTAAAGAGAACTAAGAAGAATAATAAACTGACGAGCGGGACAACCTTGTGGACCATACCTCTACCTTTCAACCCTTTTTCTTCTTTCTCTTTCCTTTTCTCCACTTTACGATTAAAGCTCATTATCAGAATTTATTTGACCTATATACACTCTACTTGTAAACAATATGTATAGTAGGTATAAATCATTTAAATACCTACAAAAGTAACTAAGGAAATGATATATATCTTTAATTTAGGTTTACGTGAACCCAATGTTTAATATTTGAAATTTCATGATATTTACCTATATAAACCCTACTGTAAAACAATGAGCTTACTTTATAGATCCTTGTAAACTTACTTTATGTATCTTTATAACATTGTATACTCAATAAACTTCTTTTGACAAGGAAAAAAGATGCAAGTTCATCTAGTTCAACCAACAGAAAAACTAAATAAATAGAAAACCTCCATATACATAATCATATATCCATGGTTGATCGAGAGGAAGGCAAAAAAAAAAAACCTATGAAGCATGGTCCAATTTGCTCTAGCAGGGGAAAAACATTCTTACTGAACATCGACATGGGTGATCACAAAATTTAATAGACAACATGCCAAAGTGCGACATATCTATAATAAGTTCTGGTACTTATTGGCAGCTGACCAAAAGATCTCTAAGTTCGTCAAACCCCATCCAGAGATCACCTTCAAACATTCTCGTTCCTTGAGAGACACTCTAGTGAGCAGCCATCATAGCAATCAGACCATCTCAAAATCTAAGCCACCGGGTACCTACCCATGTGGTAGGTGCAATTATTGCCCCTTCATTTTAGAAGGGAAAAATGTTACTCTCCCCAACAACAACATCTGGACTCCCAAACACAGAACCAATTGCCAATCGGTTGGTTCTGTATACCTAATGAAATGTCGTTGTGGGGCATTTTATGTGGGAAAAACAAAGTGCCCACTATTCTGCAGAATCAGGGACCATGTGTCCCTGATTTCCAAACATAAGATGGAAACACCAATAAGTCGTCATGTGGGGCTATACCACAATTTTGATCTGAAAGTTATTGACTTTTTCAGTCTTGAACACTAGGGATAAGCTTCGAGTTCGAGTCGAACTCATGTTTGACTCGAACATTGGCTGTTCGCAAGTTCGCTGAACAGCGAACAATTTGGGGTGTTCGCGGCAAATTCGAATGCCGCAGAACACCCTTTAAAAGTCTATGGGAGAAATCAAAAGTGCTAATTTTAAAGGCTTATATGCAAGTTATTGTCATAAAAAGTGTTTGGGGACCTGGGTCCTGCCCCAGGGGACATGGATCAATGCAAAAAAAAAGTTTTAAAAACGACCGTTTTTTCAGGAGCAGTGATTTTAATGATGCTTAAAGTCAAACAATAAAAGTGTAATATCCCTTTAAATATCGTACCTGGGGGGTGTCTATAGTATAACTGTAAAGGGGCGCATGTTTCCCGTGTTTAGAACATTCTGACAGCAAAATGACATTTCGAAGGAAAAATTCCATTCAAAACGACCTGCGGCTATTGCATTGCAAGTTCATTGATAAAAACGGCATGGGAATTCAACACAGGGAAACCCCGAACCAAAATTAAAAAAAAAAAAATGGCGTGGGAGTCCCCCTAAATTCCATACCAGGCCCTTCAGGTCTGGTATGGATATTAAGGGGAACCCCGGCCAAAATTTAAAAAAAAAATGACGTGGGGTTCCCCCTAAATTCCATACCAGACCCTTCAGGTCTGGTCTGGATTTTAAGGGGTACCCCGCGCCAAAAAAAACCAAAAAAAGGCGTGGGGTCCCCCCAAAAATCCATACCAGACCCTTATCCGAGCACGCAACCTGGCAGGCCGCAGGAAAAGAGGGGGGACGAGAGTGCAGCCCCCCCCTCCTGAACCATACCAGGCCACATGCCCTCAACATTGGGAGGGTGCTTTGGGGTAGCCCCCCAAAACACCTTGTCCCCATGTTGATGGGGACAAGGGCCTCATCCCCACAACCCTGGCCGGTGGTTGTGGGGGTCTGCTGGCGGGGGGCTTATCGGAATCTGGAAGCCCCCTTTAACAAGGGAACCCCCAGATCCCGCCCCCCCCCTGTGTGAAATGGTAAGGGGGTACTTACCCCTACTATTTCACTAAAAAACTGTCAAAAATGTTAAAAATTACAAGAGACAGTTTTTGACAATTCCTTTATTTAAATGCTTCTTCTTTCTTCTATCTTCCTTCATCTTCTTCTTCTTCTGGTTCTTCTGGCTCTTCTGGTTCTTCCTCCGGCGTTCTTGTCCAGCATCTCCTCCGCTGCGTCTTCTATCTTCTTCTCCTCGGGCCGCTCCGCACCCATGGCATGGGGGGAGGCTCCCGCTCTTCTCTTCATCTTCTTCTTCATCCTCTTCTTCTTTCTTCTCTTCTTCTCTTCTTCATTTTCTTCTCCGGGCCGCTCCGCATCCATGCTGGCATGGAGGGAAGCTCCCGCTGTGTGACGGAGTCTCCTCGTCTGACGGTTCTTAAATAACGGGGGGCGGGGCCGCCCGGTGACCCCACCCCCTCTGACGCACGGGACATGACGGGACTTCCCTGTGGCATTCCCCGTGACGTCACAGGGGAATGGGGAAGGGGGCGGGGCCACCGGTGACCCCGCCCCCCTCTGGCGCACGGTGACTTGACGGGACTTCCCTGTGGCATTCCCCGTGACGTCACAGGGAAGTCCCGTCAAGTCACCGTGCGTCAGAGGGGGGCGGGGTCAGCGGGTGGCCACGCCCCCTGTTATTTAAGAACCGTCAGACGAGGAGACTCCGTCACACAGCGGGAGCCTCCCTCCATGAAGAAGAGAAGAAGGAAGAAGAGAAGAGGATGAAGAAGAAGATGAAGAGAAGAGCGGGAGCCTCCCCCCATGCCATGGGTGCGGAGCATCCCGAGGAGAAGAAGATAGAAGACGCCGCGGAGGAGATGCTGGATGAGAACGCCGGAGGAAGAACCAGAAGAGCCAGAAGAACCAGAAGAAGAAGAAGATGAAGGAAGATAGAAGAAAGAAGAAGCATTTAAATAAAGGAATTGTCAAAAACTGTCTCTTGTCATTTTTAACATTTTTGACAGTTTTTTAGTGAAATGGTAGGGGTAAGTACCCCCTTACCATTTCACACGGGGGGGGGCCCGGGATCTGGGGGTCCCCTTGTTAAAGGGGGCTTCCAGATTCCGATAAGCCCCCCGCCCGCAGACCCCCACAACCACCGGCCAGGGTTCTGGGGATGAGGCCCTTGTCCTCATCAACATGGGGACAAGGTGTTTTGGGGGGCTACCCCAAAGCACCCTCCCCATGTTGAGGGCATGTGGCCTGGTGCGGTTCAGGAGGGGGGGGCCGCACTCTCGTCCCCCCCTCTTTTCCTGCGGCCTGCCAGGTTGCGTGCTCGGATAAGGGTCTGATATGGATTTTTGGGGGGACCCCACGCCGTTTTTTTTTTTTTTTTTGCGCAGGGTTCCCCTTAAAATCCATACCAGACCTGAAGGGTCTGGTATGGAATTTAGGGGGAACCCCACGTCATTTTTTTTTTAAATTTTGGCCGGGGTTCCCCTTAATATCCATACCAGACCTGAAGGGCCTGGTATGGAATTTAGGGGGACTCCCACATCATTTTTTTTTTTTAATTTTGGTTCTGGGTTTCCCTGTGTTGAATTCCCATGCCGTTTTTATCAATGAACTTCTATGTGTATTGTCGGTAATGCAATAGCCGCGGGTAGTTTTAAATGGAATTTTTCCTTCGAAATGTCATTTTGCTGTCAGACTGTTCTAAACACGGGAAACATGCGCCCCTTTACAGGCATACTATAGACACCCCCCAGGCACGAAATTTAAAGGGATATTACACTTTTATTGTTTGACTTTAAGCATTATTAAAATCACTGCTCCTGAAAAAACGGCCGTTTTTAAAACTTTTTTTTGCATTGATCCATGTCCCCTGGGGCAGGACCCAGGTCCCCAAACACTTTTTATGACAATAACTTGCATATAAGCCTTTAAAATTAGCACTTTTGATTATTCATGTTCGTGTCCCATAGACTTTAACGGTGTTCGCGTGTTCGAGCGAACTTTTTTCCTGTTCGCATGTTCTGGTGCGAACCGAACAGGGGGGTGTTCGGCTCATCCCTACTGAACACCTTCACGAACACGAACGGGGTGGGGATATTGATAACAAGCTCCTTAATTTGGAGACGAGATGGATCTATTCCCTACAGGCCCCCCGGTCCCCTGGCCTCAATGAGGGGATTAATTATAAGCCTTTTTTGTGAACTACATCCCTCATCTGGACATGCTCATTTTTGTCTTGTTGAGATAATGTTCTCTAAATATGGATATCTTTTTGGGTACACTGACCATAGGTTTGATTCCTTTTTACCAACTATCCTTTCATTTTTGAGTTACTCATCACCTTTGAACATCATGTGACCTTTAGGTGCATATTATACCATGATCAGTTTCTGATGGGTTGTTCTGCCTAAGGTTGCCTTTTGTTATTTAGAATAGGGAAAGTAATGTACACTGAGTTAGTTGTGATATTTTATACATCTTTATAATCATCTATATACAGATATAAACAATATGTGGAACATTGCAAATTAAATATTGTGATGCATAGTCATGACCACATCTAAGTCCTTTTTTTTTTTCCTTCTTTTTTTTTTCCCCTCCTTTTGTTCCCTCATTTGCCACTTCCCCGGTCCAGTGCCATTAGATCCCCGTATGGATGCCCAAGGGTGTGGAGTGGTGTTGGTTAACTCCCCCCTCGGGGTGGTGCCACTCCGCTGCACGCCCGCCTTGAGGTATCCTTTTGTTCCATGGCGCTCCGGTTTAACTGTGACCATGTGCCACTATTTACCATCCGTCCAAGTTTCTCCATCCCTTTGGTCCAGCACTGTCCCCAATGTGGGTCATGGTGCTGTTTTTGGCCACCAGAAGAACTATGTGCCTCCGGGTTCTGGTATCCGGTTTCCGGTCATTCAGTCCATGGATCTTGGACCTCCCCTTTGCGTCCGCTTGGCGCTGGTGCGGCGTGACGTCATGCCCTGCATTTTGGCGCCATGGGGAGGGATATTTAAACCCCACACACTCGATGCCTGCGTTGACAGCTTGGGAGCTCATGTTGAACACAGACGTCGGCACTAGGTAAACCTATAATGATTGATAGCTGGTTCAGTATTTTGCGGTGTATCCAACTTGGAATTAAGCACTGCCTTGGGTGCCTGTTTTCTTCTTTTCTTTTTCTCAGATTATCACTAGCCATCTCCTTGCTCTGTTTGGAGCATAGGAGCGGACTATCCTTTGATGTTTTTTGCCCTTGGGTTCCTTCCCAGCTGCAGCAGTAGTAATATGATATAGCTCCTTACACAGCAGTGTGATATCTTTAAGGTGAGCAAACGCTCTTAAGGACTCAGAGACACACTACATATATATATATTTTTCATATAAGATATTGATGCATGCGTATATACACATATATCGTTTCAGAAACCACGAATTAGCTGTGTCCTTTTCGGATTTTCGTATTGATGCATCTTTACACTTGGTATTTTGCCTTTTGTCCGCATGAGCTCCCAATATAAATATTTGGTTGTTTTTACTGGATAACGGTGTGTACGGTCCATTGACTGGATGGTGCTGTGGACTTATGCCCCTCTTATCCTCAATATATGTTTTTCATTATCTATGATATATATTGCAGATATCGTTATCATTTTTCTTTCTTGGATGGCCTAGTAACTACAAAAACATACATCCCTCCCTACGGCTGATCTGGCAACTTCTTTGGACTGTAGAGGCAGTGAGGGTTCCCCCTCCTCTCCTCCCCTCTTCCCCGACACCCCGGACCCTGCAGTCTCCCCGGAACTCATATTGAGGTATGGAGCTGACGTAGGGGTGGTGTCTGTGGTAGTTTGGGGACTTTGGAGGTGGTGGGTGCAAGGTTGGGATAGGGTTGGGACTGGGTTGGGTTGGGTGTGGGTTTTTTTTTTCTTTTTTTTTCCTTCTTCTGTCTTGACGGATGATGGAGTCATGGTTGTGCAAGCTATAGAGCTACTAATATGTATAAATATAAATGCTATGTGTCATTTCAAATATTTCCTATTTAATAACTTATTTTTGTTTCTTTTTTATACATCCAAGGTTGATCATATCATGTGTATTGTTATTGAATAATCAAATATCCTCGTCCATTTTCCTGATGAAGCCTTCCTGGCGAAACATGTTGAAATTTGTGGACGTGGCTACGTTTAGATCTATGTGATTACAGTTTTTTCCTTCATTTGTCAATATTTGGTAATGGATGTTCACCTTTGACTGTGAATGTAAACTGTTTTCACTTTTCATTGTCTTTTTAAATTGTCTTCAATAAATATTTATATAATTTTATTCAATTGTGTTTTTCATACATTGGGTGTACCTCTAAAGTCCCATATTCTACACATTTTTGTTCTATTATCTTTAGGGATGTTGGTACAAAAAACTTTCTAGCGCTTTCTGAAAACTGATCTCTACCCGTTCCGCTTGTCATTCTTCCTGATCCCTCATGAGTGAATTGGATGTTCCCTGGATCTACAATCTCTGGTGTTATAATCTATACATGCTATCATCCAGTTGTGCATTAACCACTTTAGCCACAAGCCTCTTTTTTACACTTTACACCCTAGAGAATAAAATGGCGGTCGTTGAAATACTTTCTGTCACACCGTATTTGCGCAGTGGTCTTACAAGCGCACTTTTTTTGGAAAAAAAATTTGTATTAAAAAATAAGACAACAGGGGGGCGTGTCCGGACGTTCACTGAGGAGGACGTGTGGAAGCTGGGCTCTGATCAGGCAACCTTAATCCACTGCCATCCCGGCCCAATTACACCCTGGTGACTCCCCATCGCGCTCCCTCTGCCTCCTGGTCCCCCCTGCTTCCCCCCTGGAGAGGTCTTTTTTGAGCCGGAGCGCCCACTCCGCTCCGGGCCTACGGGCCGCGCCGCGGTGTGGGCACCAGCCGCCATCTTGGGCCCTGCAGTCCGATCCGAGCCTCCTGCCTATTGCCTCGATACAGGAGGTGTCTGGACGCTTCCAGGAGGTCGGCCGCTTGCTGGGTGGCTGGGATCGCGGGATCGGCCGGTCATCCGAAAAACACTGCCAGGGATCCCTGGGTTTATAGGCCGGAACGCCGCGGCCCGCCGCCATCCTGAGGCCTGCTGGCCTGGTCTCCCCCATCTCAGGCTCACAGTGAGTACCAAGCATCCCCTGCACATCCACACGCTGCAGTGCAAATCATCCACCATACAACCAGAACTTTGCTCTTTAAAAGCCTGTGCGGAGGTCTGTGTGCCCTGCGGGGAGTGGGTACTACCCAGCCGGCTATCCCTGTTAGGAAAGACCGCGGCTTCGGCCTGTGCCTGGAGATGGGCGGCCATCTTGCTACACCTGCTGCACCAGATTCCAGATCTCATCTCACTTCCCTATTTCACTCCTCCTGCATCACATCCCCTTCCCCTTCAGAGGTTATTCAATCGATAGACCTCACAGTGATTAAAGGGAACTTATCTTTCTTTTTTATTTGCACTTGCCTATTTTATCCAGCAGCGGACTTGCACCCCTGTTTGCGAATGTAAACTGATGTGATCGTGCAGAGCCCCTTCCAACTGCCGGCCCTACAGCTCCAGCTATGCCCGCCAAGACACCTAAAACTCGCTCTGCAATAGGCAAGGGATCCGGAAAAGGGGTGAAACCTCACTCCGCTGTCTCTGACTTTATTCAGCAATATTTAGCTGGCGCACGTAACAGTCAAGCTAGAACCTCCCGTCAGAGTGTTTCCCCTTCCTCCCACGCTGCCTCTATAAGGGAAAGTTCTCCTGCTTCATCCTACTGCTCAGACCTCATGGAGGACCCAGGATCCCCCATTGGCTCAGAAATGACATCGCTGATGAGTGGTCTTAAAAAAGAACTGGCGGGAATGTTTCACAGTTTAGAAAAATCAATTAAGAAAGAAATTACCGCCGTAAGATCTGACATGTCCCACCTCTTAGCCAGAGTGGAGGAGTCGGAGCAGCGTCAGGACTCCCAAGCAATTGCCATAAAGGAGTTACAAGAGACTGTTACCCAGCTAGCGTTTGCTCATCGCGCCTCTCTATATAAACTTGAAGATCTTGAAAACCGCAACCGTAGGAACAACCTACGTATCAGAGGCCTACCAGAAGCAACTAGGGACAATGATCTAGAGCCATCGATCCATGGAATTCTCAACACAATTCTGGGTAATCCAGTCACTGACCCACTGCGATTTGATCGTGTCCATCGTGCACTGCGCCCTCGTAATGCTAACCCAGACCAACCCAGAAATGTCATTTGCCGTCTGCACTATTTTGAGGATAAAAACGCCATCATGACAAAACTTCGCAACACACCTAACATTGACTTTGATGGCGCAGTCATTAACATCTTCCCTGATCTGTCCAAAGAAACTCTTGACCGCCGCAGAGCCCTAAAACCACTGCTTGAGCATTTACGCACAGATGGAATCAACTACAGATGGGGTTTCCCAGCCTGCTTGATAGCCACCAAAAATGGCCGATCTCACACCCTACGCTTCCCAGAGGAACTCCCTACCTTTCTTCAAGATCTCAATCTCCCTCCAGTTGAGCTCTCGAGCTGGCAAGACCATGTTCCGAAGTTTTCAAACCCCTCTGACCCTCCATGGCGGAAAACTCCGTCTAAGAAAAAGCACACCTCGATCCCCGGATCCGCACAGAAGCATGGCTGAGAAATGCCTCTTTCTACTTGTCTTGGCCTCTCCTTCCACCCTTTTGCTGTTTTCTCCTCTCTGTGTATACTGATGCCCATTTTTCAATAATTGCTTGACTCTGGTCAGACCCTCTGAACTCTTTTTTAGCCCTTTTTGGCTTAAGGGATCTTGACCCGACAGTTCTCCTCTTTTGGGTATTTTTTGTTCCAATTATAGTTTGTACTGTTAATGTTTTTGGTTATCAATGGTTAAATTGCAAAGAGAGGAGGAAGGGTGGGAGAAAGGAGAGAGGAAGGGGAAGGAATATTGTTGTTTTGCATTTTTTTTTTTTTTGTATCCCTTCCTTCTCTAAAATTCTTTACTGGAGCTCATGTTATTTTATGTACTTATAATGTACTTTCTCAACAGGCCGAATGTTGGCGGGGCATATTATTGCTCCTCCGCTCTTTCACCTCGGGGCGTCCTCCGCCCCCCCTTCCTTTTGGGGTTGGTGAGACCGAGCGGCCTATAGGATTTCTTACCTGGACTCTTTCCGGAGTTCCAGATGGCCGCTTGTTCTTTCTCTCCCCTCAGGGACCACTGCAGATTTCTGCGTGTTCTTCTTGTAATTCCCACATTAGTTTTGATTTATTTGTATGCTTCTTCTGTACGTTATTTCTCCTTTTTCCTGCTCCCTCAAACCTTTTTTCTCTACCCCTCCCTCTCCCTCCCCCCTTCACGTTGGCATGCGTGGAATTTTAGAGTAGGATATACCTCTCTGCTGCACCAATGGCAACTCTGACAATTACATCATATAATGTACGAGGCCTTAATGTTGCTGCTAAACGACACCAAGTGATGCGTGAGCTAAAGCGTAATAATTGCTCAATTGCCTTCCTTCAGGAAACACATTTAACCCACACCACACCGGTCAGATTGACCTCACCCCACTTTCCGCAGTGGTACTACGGTCTTTCTGACACTAACAAAGCTAAGGGTGTTGCCATTGGTTTCAGTAGTAGGGTATGTTTTCGTTTAACGGAAATGCTTACAGATGACCACGGTCGTTTTCTCTTCCTCAAGGGCTTTATAGGTAACACCCTTTGCACGTTTGCAAACATATACTCCCCAAATCAGAATCAACCAACCTTTCTTTCGCAAACCCTCACTAAACTTTCACAATTTGCTAAAGGCATCACTGTCCTCGCTGGTGACATAAATATGCCCCTCGATCCTACAATGGATACGTCCCAGGGCCGCTCTAACATTTCATTTAAACGTTTAGCTTTTGTCAAAAAAAGGCTCTCAGATCATCAACTAATAGACGTATGGCGCCTGCTCCACCCTAAGGATAAAGACTACTCACATTTCTCTGCAACACACTCATCATACTCAAGAATAGATAATATATTCCTTGACCACTTCCATCTTCCTCTCCTCAAATCTGCCCATATAGGTACAGCAACCCTATCCGATCACGCACCTGTGACGATGTGTATGACCATGCCCACCTTATCTCGTACCACAAATAACTGGAAACTTAACGAAGCTCTCCTATCTAACCAAACTGAAGTCTCCATGTTAGCCTCTCATCTGAAACATTATTTTAAAGAGAATACATCCTCTATGACCTCCCCATCTGTTGTTTGGGAGGCGCATAAGGCAACTATAAGGGGACGTTTAATTGAGCTCGGTGCTAGGAAGAAGAGGGAGCATGGTCATCAAATAGCACAGGTCCTGCAACAAATAGCTGACCTTGATAAACAACATAAACTATCACTCCATAGCGCACATCTTAAAGCCCTCACGCTTAAACGCCAAGAACTACAAACCCTTCTAGACTTAGACACTAAAAAGAGATTTCACCGCATATCACAAAAATTTTATGAATGGGGTAATAAGCCAAACAGATTACTAGCTAGGTCCCTTAAAGCGAAACAAACACAGTCATTTATCCCTAAAATTAAACTTCCATCGGGTGAATTAGTGCACGCAACCCCACACATAGCTAAAGCCTTTAGAGAATTCTATGCAGATCTTTATAATGTTACGAACAGTTTAGCCCCTTTACCCCCATCTGAGAGGCGCTCCCGAATCCTTTCCTATTTGAGGGCGGCGAACCTCCCTAAATTATCTAGGTCAGCCCTTAAGGAATTGGAAGAGGACTTTTCAATTGAAGAATTCCAATCCGCCTTAAAATCCTCCCCATCGGGCAAAGCCCCTGGCCCCGATGGTTTTACTATCCTTTATTATAAGACATTTCAGGATATCCTACTCCCTCGTCTCACAGCATATGCTAATTCTATTTCCCAAACCTCAGGCCTACGTCCAGAATCCCTTTCAGCACATATCGCTGTTATACCTAAACCCGGTAAGGATCCCACCCTGTGCAGCAGCTTTAGACCAATTTCTTTGATAAATACAGACATTAAATTATTTGCCAAAGTGATGGCCAACCGCATTCTCCCTTTCATACCTAGTTGGGTTTCGGCAGACCAGACCGGTTTCATACCGCATAGAGAAGCTAAAGACAATTCTTTACGGACAATTTCCCTAATCCAATATGTTCAAAGATGTGCCCAGCCCACCCTACTCCTTTCTACTGATGCTGAAAAAGCATTTGATAGGGTGGACTGGGACTATCTTAAGTTGACCTTACGACATTTTGGTTTGGGCCCGAAGATGTACCATCGCATTTCTTCACTATACTCCGCTGAGTGATCCCTTCACCCTACACAACGGCACTAGGCAGGGATGTCCTCTCTCCCCCCTCCTCTTTGCTATCACTTTAGAACCGTTCCTAGCCACAATTAGACGCAATATTAATATACATGGTATCCAGGTAGGAAGTAGAACTCACAAATACGCTGCTTATGCTGACGATATACTCTTCTTCATTCAACAACCGCGTATCTCCCTGCCCAACTTAATGTCAGCATTTTCTACCTTCCAGATGATATCAAATTTTAAAATAAACCTCTCCAAATCGGAAATCCTCAATATTAACCTCCCTAGGGCAGAAGTGACCTCTTTGAAGCCCCTTTTCCCATTTAGATGGGAACAGACCCACATGAAGTATCTGGGTATATACCTCACACCTAGACTACGCTCTCTTTTTAAATACAATTACATTCCATTATTAAACAGCATCAGAGCGGATCTAAGAAAGTGGTCCAATCTATCCCACTCTTGGTTAGGGAAAATTAACATAATTAAAATGAACATTCTCCCCCGTGTATTATTTATTTTCCAAATGATTCCATTAGGCGTCCCGGTGGGGTTCTTCACTATTCTACAAGCAATGATTTCCCGATTTGTTTGGGGGAACAGTCGCCCCAGAATATCCAGAGACGTTCTCTTCCGCTCCAAATGCTCTGGGGGACTGGCACTCCCAAACTTTAAGACCTATTATCATGCTGTCATATTATCCAGAATGGCAGACTGGAAATACGCGATTAATTCAAAATTATGGGTGCAACTAGAATACTCTCTGAGTGGAGCCGATCTCTCTACTATCCCCTGGATACCTAGAACCCATAGGCATACTTCCCACACTGTTTCCACACTCACCATGTCTTCACTAGATATATGGGATGCCATATGCAGGAAATTTTCCTGGACTTATGACTCCCCCCTTATGCCTCTCCTCAATCACCATTATTTCCTACCAGGTATACTGGATCCGGGATTTAAATCCTGGTCCCCAGAAGAACCTCTTCTGCTACATCACGTTATACACGCCAACACAATTAAACCTCTTTCTGAGATTCTCAGAACCACACAATTTACATTTTTGGACAAGTGGAGATATCATCAATTACAACGCTTTTTACATTCCCTCCCTCACCCGTTACGAGGTTTACAAGATTTAAATGGCATAGAAGAAATATTCTACCCAAAAGACCCCCCTTTGCACGGAATCTCTCTGTTTTATAAGGCTCTTACCGACCTCTCCAACCCTGGGTATCCGCATTTCTTGGCAAATTGGGAATCAGACTTAGACTCCCCCCTAACAAACACTTTGAAAGATAAAATCCTAATGCCGCGTACACACGGTCGGACTTTTCGTCTACAAAAGTCCGACAGCCTGTCCGACAGACTTCCGGCGGACTTTCGGCGGACTTGCAGCAGACTTTCTAACGAACGGACTTGCCTACACACGACCACACAAAAGTCTGACGGATTCGTACGTGATGACGTACACCGGACTAAAATAAGGAAGTTCATAGCCAGTAGCCAATAGCTGCCCTAGCATGGGTTTTTGTCCGTCGGACTAGCACACAGATGAGCGGATTTCGGGGTCCGTCGTAGTTACGACGTAAAGATTTGAGGCATGTTTCAAATCTAAAGTCCGTCGGATTTGAGGCTGAAAAAGTCTGCTGAAAGTCCGGAGAAGCCCACACACGATCGGATTACCAGCCAGCTTTAGTCCGTCGGCGTCCGTTGGACTTTTGTAGACGAAAGGTCCGACCGTGTGTACGCGGCATAACACTCGCTCATGTCTCCTCACCCGCTTCCAAGATGGCAGAAGTCAATTACAAACTTCTTTCCAGATGGCATTACACCCCATTTAAAATGCATCAAATGTTTCCCGATAGCTCCCCCGTTGTGTTGGAGGAGCTGCGGAAACAAAGCTACACACGCACATATTTGGTGGCACTGCCCGCTCATCCGTCCTTTCTGGACCAGTGTTATTAACCTCATAAGACTTATCACAGACATTAATCTTCCCCATGATCCCTGGGTTGTCCTTTTCCATGCCACTAAAGAACCCATAGGTACTTACAAACGCTCCCTCATACCACATTTATTAAATACTGCCAAGGCTCTAATCCCCACACTGTGGGGACAACCTACAATCCCGTCTATACAAAATTGGTTGCGTAAGGTCTCGGAGGTTCATCACCTAGAAGACATAACACACAGCATCAGGGGTACCTCCCAGAGACACACTCTTACATGGACACCCTGGATAGTGTTCACATCCTCAACTCATTATAAGGACATTATAACTCAACATATATGAGCTTACCTCTCTAATTTTTTCTTGGGCCTCATTGGACCTATTCTCAGAGTTCTTTCCCTTTTCTGACCGCAAATCACTTTCCCTCCACATTTTATTAGGCTAAAGGATATTAACATCTTGGGATATGACGACAGGCATGCCAACCCTCCCCCCCCCCGCCTTCTTCCCCCACCACCCCCTTTCTCCCCATTTCTACCCTCCCCCCTTTTTTTTTTTTTCTATTTTTCTATTTTTCTCTCCTTTCTTTTCTTTTTTCTCTCTGTTTCTCTTTTAGTCCATTACTTTTCTTTTTCAACTACAAATTTTATTCAGTCACAATCTTAATGTCTAGTATGAATATTAAGTTCATATATATTTTAAACAGCTGATTGATTCTAGACTATGTATGTTTGTTTAATCCTCTCAGCTCTTACGATGGCACTTCTTTGATTTTTATTTCTAGATGAACATTTGTGCCTTATGAAACCTACTTGTTTTGTACTTATAAGACTGTTTTTCAAATGTCTTAAGTCCACTATTTTTTTTGTACTTCTTCTTTAAAAAAAAAAAAAAAAAAGTTTTCAATAAACATTTATTAAATAAAAAAAAAAATAAGACATCAGTAAAGTTAGCCCAATTTTTTTTTATATTGTGAAAGATAATGTTACACCAAGTAAATTGATACCCAACATATCACGCTTTAAAATTGCACCCGCTCGTGGAATGGCGACAAACATTTACCCTTAAAAATCTCCATAGGCGATGTTTTAAAATGTCTACAGGTTAGCAGTTTTGAGTTACAGAGGAGATCAGATAGCGAAAGGGACGAGACAGGGGTGCCCTTACCCTTGAACCGTTTCTGCGTCTCATCAGAGATAACCCAAATATCACGAGCCCTCGCATAGATGCCACTCTGACCCCGAAAATAGCGGCGTTCATGGATGACCTGCTCTTTTTTCCAACGAATCCTCTAATATCTATCCCAAACCTGCTTAAGGAACTGAAGATATATGAGGAGTTTTCATTGTTCCGTATTAACTACCAGAAATCGGAGGCGCTAGGCGACGCCCTGCCTCCCTCCTTAACTGCATTGCTCCAGTTGGACTCTCCTTTCAGATGGGCTACTACCCATATTAGGTACCTGGGGATCCTGTTGCCCGGTAGAATGGAGGACATCTTTACTCTCAATTTCTCCCCTCTTTTGGCAACCATAAAGAAGGACCTACAGAAGTGGCAACATGGTCTGTTCTCCTGGTATGGTCGTTGTGGCATAGTCAAGATGAACATTTTGCCCAGACTGTTATACCACTTTCAAGCACTCCCTATACAGGTTCCCACCGCCTTCCAAAAAATGGTGAATAGAGTGCTTGCTCAGTTTGTGTGGGCCCCCACGGTTAGCACAAGCAATTCTCCTTCCAAAACTGTGGGGAGGCATGGCTCTGCTGGATGCCAATCTCTACCATATGGCATGTCATCTTATCCGTATATTGGATTGGTGCCGCCACGGCTCTTTGAAACAGTGGGTGCAAAAAGAGCAATCTTTAACAGGGGCCCACCTGGATTCGTTTCCTTGGTGTCAGCAGCCCCTACCAAAATTGATATTGAACCATCCCATGGTGGGGGTAACAGTACAGACAGCTTGGAGGGCTTTCCGCGACCTATCAGTCTCGCCGATCTTACAGCCCTTCTGGACAGAGGTACATCGCATCATTCAGAAATTCACAGATTGGGAGTAACCCGAGCTCTTCCTGCTGCACCATCATAGGATTCCGTGTAAGTGCTATAAAAAAACCATCTTGCCGCTCCTGATCACAGTGGCAAAAAGCTGCATTCCCCTGAACTGGAAGCAGACCCAGCCTCCGTCAGTGGCCAGTTGGTTGAAGAGAGTGGCGGATATTCACAAAATGGAAGACTTGGTAGCCACGGAGAAAGGCCGAAATGAGAAATTCTTCAAAACATAGTTCCACTGGCATGAATTCATCTACTCCGACAAGTACGGACAGCTAGTAGCCCGGCCCCCCTGAAGGGGGTTGGCCCTGATTGATCCTCAGTTGGAGTGGGTGCTACTGGATGACGGTACCAACCCCTCCTATCTTTCCCCTCCTCCCCCCTTTTTTTTTTCTTTTTTTTCTTCTCTCTTTCTTCCTCCTTGCTATACTTCTTGTTCCCCGCCTTATCTATCTTTCTTTTTTCTTTCCTTTCCATATTGTCAGCATGCGAGTGCTGAGCCTTTAGATCTGGTCTTTGCGGGGCTCTGATCTCACTTTTTATAAAATGGCATGTAGCGCCCACCAATTTGGGTGAGGGCTACAATAGAGAGTTTAGTGTTATATTAGGCCAAATTTGCCAGAATCTCACTCTGCAGTGTAATCTGGTGGGGTTTGATTTCTGGGGAGGTTTATTAGTGTAGAGGAGGGTGTGACCCCCTGCACTCTGCTTGGACAGTTTCCTTCGTTTTCTGGGGTTTGGCCTAGAAGACAGGAGGAATACAAGTGTGAGTGACAGGTAGCTTCTGGAAGACGCCTCTGGACCAATAGTTAATTTGTTGGGACAGGGGCGGGACTTCTATTTAAGGCCTGGTCACATGTTTCCCAGGGGGTGGTTGTTGTTCGTTCTGCATGGGAAGTTGAGAGAACTTGTTTGGAGGATGTAAGATCCAGGATCCGTGCGGGTGCTCTCCCCTATGGGGGAGGGGAAGCATGCTATAGCGAAGGTATCCAGGAGTAAGGATATAGACACTGATGCAGCGCTGATGTTCTCCCCTGTGTGAGGAGAAGAAAAGCAAAGCTATGCGGATGGAGAGGAACTGAAGTACCTTCTTCCAAATTGCTGTCAATACTGACATCCAGGACTGGGCGAGGATTTTACGTGTGCGACATGGATCATTACTCAGAAACACAAGTGAGTGTAACCCAGAGGGAAACAGAATTTCTGCAGAGACTTTAGAGGGGTTAGTGTGTGGGTTCAGGAGGACAGAGCTGGGCCCCTGGAGGAACTAATACCCTGGAGAAATCTGAAAGTCACTTCCCGAGTGTTATTCAGAGTATCACAGAGGGAGTTAAACTCAGAAGTTCTGCCAAGTCAGAAAGTGGTGGTAAAGAGGAAGAAGGAAACATGCATTGCACTAGGAGATATTATTCAAGATGGAGGTCTACTACTTGGGGCTTCGTATAATCTGAAAGTAATATTGTGTTGCATATCATTCAACCCTACTGGAAATTATTCAGAGTGACTTTTCAGTACAGTGCTGCATTTCATATGGAAACCGCAATAAACTTGTACATAGTTCACTTTCAATGACTGTCTGCGTATTGTATTTGGTTGGGGAGTAGGGGTGATGGAACAAGCTCCAGGGTAGAACGAACTTTCAACCGCTCCTATGGGAGTAGGGCGCTTCAGGCATTTGCCGCAAAAATGGCCATGCGGGGTACGGAGGACTCCTTCCCCCTCAAAACGTAATGTGACTCCCCTATGCTGACAGATTTCTCCTCTTCACAGTGTGGTATATGTCGTAAAGTAGGGGGAATGTCTAATTTACTGTAAAATACATTAGCATGTGTCTCTGTATTTCCGCATGTTCTTTCTTAAATAAAGAATTAAAAAGAATTAAAAAAAAAAAAAAAATTAGAAACGCTGAGTAAATATTTTTACCTGCATTTAAAAGTGCTTAAAGCGGTCCGATGTGCCCTCTGCTGCCCGATCCCCGCCATTGCCCGATGTACCCGCCACTGCCCAATGTGCCCGCCGCCTAGATGGGGTAAGTGCCGGTGAGCAGACAGACAGCGAGGGGAGGGTTTTGAGGGGGGGGTTGTTTGCTGTCTGTGGCTCATTGTACCATCATTTGGGATATATTCTATTCCTTCCTAACATCCCCTTTTGTTGGCCCAATGCGGTGGGGCTGATCGGGGAGATGGTATTACATATGCTTATGTTGATATAGCCTTACATTGTGAATATTCTAAAGTGTTGATATATGGATGTTTTATCTGCACTGACACTATCCTAGATCTTTTTGTATATATTGACATGTTGTTATTATATTCCTAGAAAACTGTAATATGCTCTGATTTTCCCCTGAATAAGAAATTATATCTGGGATTTTCTGTGAATGCTTCTTCGGCTTGGCCTCCCACTTGTTGAGACCGACCTTGTGTTCCAGACTATGAGCATTGCCATATTTGTGTGGTATCTACAGTGCCTTGAAAAAGTATTCATACCCCTTTAAATTTTACCACATTTTGTCATGTTACAACCAAAAATGTAAATGTATTTTATTCGGATTTTATGTGATAGACCAACACAAAGGGACACATAATTGTGAAGTGAAAGGAAAATTAAAAATGGTTTTCAAAATTTTTGACAAATAAATATTTGAAAAATGTGGCATGCATTTGTATTCAGCCCCCTTTACTCTGATACCCCAACTAAAATCTAGTGGAACCAACTGCCTTCAGAAGTCACCTAATTAGTAAATAGAGTCCACCTGTGTGCAATTTAATCTCAGTATAAATACAGCTGTTTTGTGAAGCCCTCAGAGGTTTGTTAGAGAACCTTAGTGAACAAACAGCATCATGAAGGCCAAGGAATACACCAGACAGGTCAGGGATAAAGTTGTGGAGAAATTTAAAGCAGGGTTAGGTTAAAAAAAAATATCATAGGCTTTAAGCATCTAGCAGAGCACTGTTCAATCCATCATCTGAAGATGGAAAGAGTATGGCACAACTGCAAACCTACAAAGACATGACTGTCCACCTAAACTGACAGAATGGGCAAGGAGAGCATTAATCAGAGATGAAGCCAAGAGGCCCATGGTAACTCTGGAGGAGCAGCAGAGATCCACAGCTCAGGTGGGAGAATCTGTCCACAGGACAACTATTAGTCCTGCGCTCCACAAATCTGGCCTTTATGAAAGAGTGGCAAGAAGAAAGCCATTGTTGAAAGAAAGCCATAAGAAGTCCTGTTTGCAGTTTGCGAGAAGCCACGTGGAGGACACAGCAAACATGTGGAAGAAGGTGCTCTGGTCAGATGAGACCAAAATTTTAATTTTTTGCCTAAAAGCAAAATGCTATGTGTGGTGGAAAACTAACACTGCACATCACCCTGAACACACCATCCCCATCGTGAAACATGGTGGTGGCAGCATCATGTAGTGGGGATGATTTTTTTTCAGCAGGGACAGGGAAGCTGGTCAGAGTCGATGGGAAGATGGATGGAGCCAAATACAGGGCAATCTTAGAAGAAAACCTGTTAGAGTCTGCAAAAGACTGGGGCGGAGGTTTATCTTCCAGGAAAACAACGACCCTCCGCATACAGGCAGAGCTACAATGGAATGGTTTAGATCAAAGCATATTCATGTGTTAGAATGGCCTAGTCAAAGTCCAGACCTAAATCCAATTGAGAATCTGTGGCAAGACTTGCAAATTGCTCTCCAACCAATCTGATAGAGCTTGAGCTATTTTGCAAAGAAGAATGGGAAAAAATGTCACACTCTGGATGTGCAAAGCTGGTAGAGACATACCTAAAAAGACTTGCAGCTGTAATTGCAGCGAATGGTGGTTCTACAAAGTATTGACTCAGGGGGCTGAATACAAATGCATGCCACACTTTTCACATATTAATTTGTAGAAAAACTTTGAAAACCATTTATCATTTTCCTTTCGCTTCACCATAATGTACCACTTTGTGTTGGTCTATCACATAAAATCCCAATAAAATACATTTACATTTTTGGTTGTAACATGACAAAATGTGGAAAATTTCAAGGGGTGTGAATACTTTTTCAATGCACTGCATAATATGGGTTTGTTCTTAACCATGTTTTTGGTGATAGTAACTATTTTTTTATGATGTCTGAATAAAATTTCTGATTTTATACACTTTTGTACTTTCACTACTTGGTTGGCTACTGCCTTTAACGTCCCCCTGGGGCCCTCTTGCTTGGTTTACTCTAATTTTGGGATGTGGCAGTAAGTCTCCAGCTATTTACAACACTAAGCTATTTCTAGATATACTGACCACTGTATTCTGACACTGAAGAGTCCTGCTTTCAGAATAAAATGTACCAGCAGGGATCACTTGTGTGGATTGAGAAATCAGTTTTTTTTTTTTCTTTCATTCAGTGTGCTGACTAATTGAAAAAAAGACATCTATGCCCACCTTAAGGTTTTATGATGATATGGTGATTGTAGTAACCTATGAAAATCAATTAGGATTTACTCAGGTAGAAGATGATTTTTGAGTTGGTTGCCATGGGTTACTGCATTATCTGATCATTTCCCTTTCCACCTTGGTATGGAATAAGCTGGAAAGTTTTGTTCAGTGAACATAAAAAGAAGCATAATTAATACATGTTGCTTAGTGGTTTAAGTACTCCATCAGTGGTCACATACAGTATTTGCACACATGACAGTTAGCCAAGCAATGACTGTATATGTGAAAAATAAAGCTGGGATATATGGGAATATATAGGGCAAAGCTGGATTTTTTGCACTTACTTTTGTGTATGCTTATATAGATAATTTAATTGACTAAGTTTAGCTTTTATTATAAGCTAATGAATCAGAGGAAATCATAATTGTCTAGGCTGAAAACCGGATATTTTTATGATCCATAAATGTTAATAATTGCAGTATTAATTTAGAAGGATTTAAAACGTAATCAGTACAGAGAGATTCCCTAGAGATAATATAGCCTGGAAGGATCAAACAGCAGAAACAATTTGTTTCTAGTTTAGAATTATTTTCTATGTAGGCAATCTTCCCTATAAACTCATTTAGGATAAAGGAAGCAGTATTTGTGAAGAATTTTCTGAATCCTCCTGTATGAAGAAAAAGTATTTAAAGTGTAACTACTGTAGAGGCAAAATCAAAAATGACATATATGACTAATGGCCGTACACACGATCCGAATATCGTAAGAAAACGATCATCCGAGGAAGGATCGTACGATATTCGGATAGTGTGTGCACTACTTTCGACAGCCGATCACGACCATTCATCCGATATTATTCGATCGGACATACCCGGAAATATTCCTCGTACAATACAAATACACCACAACACATGACATCACTTCCGATTTTTTTGTCTGTCGTACAAGAATTTTCGTGACTTTATTTACCTATTCAATTTCTACTTGCGACTATTAAGCGAGAACGGTCATATGATCGGTCGTACGATATTCGGATCGTGTGTACGGGGCATTAGTCTATCGATAGCTTTAACACAAAGGTTCAAGGGGATTACTACAAAGAGGCACTGGGACTTCAGAAATTATTTATACAGGACAGTAAAGGGAAGAACAACAATCTTTTCAAAAGCTCAATAGCTTTGGTTAGGCAGCTTACAGACAACCATGGCTTCCAACTTTACACAGAGTTTAAAGGGTAACTCCACTTTCTTGGAAAAAAATATATGAAATAAAAAAATATATACAATATATTATACAATAGCTACTCAAGTCTGTAATTTTTTGTAAAGTTCAATGCAATATAGCTAACTGGAGATGTTCTGTACACCAACGGTGTACAGAATGTCCCAGAGATGTCATTTTAGGCATCCTCTTCAAAAAAAATTCAATTTTGATGAGAAACTCTCAAAGGGTTAATCACCTCTAAAGGCATCCTAAGACTGCAACTTTCCTCATCAGAACCACAGTAACCAAAGTACACAAGATGATTACAGGTAATTAGTCACTCCCATCCAGAATCAATACCAAAAAGACAAAGTTGAACACCTTTTTCTTCAGAGCAGAAACACTTAGAAATCGGCAACAACATTTGCTAAAATCCTTGCAATGTACATCCATCACACAGAGGGGATTTTTTTTATTCTTTAAACAAAATGAATGAGCAGTAGACCAAATTAATAAAGGATTCCAAAACAGATTGTATGATTCACACAACAGTCAAAGCGTTTTAGGGCCAAAAGCCACTTCCCCTTTATCAGAGCTAAATACAAGGCAAATGTAAAGATGTAAACATATAAAGACGCAGATAAAAGTGAGTATTGAGCTCATCTTTTTTTTTTTTATTTATAATTTTGATATTTCTACTTGGTTTAGTGCTTCTTTTGGTTTAAAGCAGGGGTCTCCAAACGTTCTAAAGAAAGGGCCAGTTTACTATCCTTCGGGCTTTAGGGGGCCGGACTATGCCCAGTGGGAGCAAATAATGCCAGATCCTAGGTATTAGGGGAAGGAATTGTGCCCCATTGTTGGCATCAGTGGCAGGAATTATGCCCCATTGTTGGTGTCAGTGGCAGGAATAATGCCTCAAGGGCCGGATAAAGGCAAGCAAAGGGCCGCATCCGGCCCCAGGTCTGCAGTTTGGAGACCACTAGTTTAAAGGATAACATCACCTTTTTTTTTCTAAATTCCAGCTCCCCTATGTATTGTACCAATATACTAAAATGTACTTTTGCAGAAATACAAAAAACTTTTGAGTCATCTTACACACCTCGTACCTCTGTGTCCAGCTGGCTGTATAAAAAATTGTCTCCATTACTACCTGGCTTGACCTTTGGATGTGACACAGGAAGGAGTTTACCAGCTGACCTCATTAGCACATTTGCGCTCCTCCTTCCAGCAGATCACTTCCACCCACCTCATCGGGTGCACGTTTTCCCAATGCATCCAGTGAATATTGTTCTCACTAAATACACAGGCATAGGTTCTTTTGGCAGAGTGTGCAGGAACTGAGCGATCAGATACTGTAACAGCCTATGTGAATACAGCTATAATATTGAAAAAAAGAGAAGTGTGTCCTGGGTTCTGTAAAGCTCACCATACACTATACAATTTGATTGTACAATCTCCTTTAGATCCACCATCAACTATGGAGTGCAAGGGCCAGCCTGATTGGATACAGAGTGATTGGATAAATGGTGTGTCCTTCTATTATATGGTTTTGTTAAATCTAAAGGAGATTGTACAGAGATTGTACAATCAGATTGTATAGTGTATGGCCACCATTATACACCTAAAATGAATGAACTAGTTGCACTTTTTGTGCCATTAATTGTTAATGGCACACCAAACACAAAAGCAAACACACATTTTTCTACATGAAAAAACAAGTGAAAAACGCAGCAAAACGCAACACACCAAAATGTCCCTTGAGGTACATTGCCACGTGATTGAAATCAACATGCTGCCCTATGCATGTTGTCACAGAACGTCCCACACTCCGCTTGAGTGCTTCCGTCATATACCACTTCCTCCCAGTCTGTATACAGATATCAGATATTCCAACCTCTCTGAGCACAAAACAAGGCGACACTTGCTTGTTGCTACCATGAACTCACTTTATTTAGAATCAAAATTACAAGACTTTATATGCCGTTGGAACCTCCTCTAATAATACAACTGTAACCTTATTAACCTAATTAACATGAGATAATTAACTAATCCTTTATACAGCCTAGGTGATTGAGACATGACCTTTTGCCCAGACTGAGTTAATTATCACAGGACACCTTCTCACAATAGCAGCAGCTCCAATAGGAGTAGTCCCGTCTCCTACATTGTATAGAGGACAATGTGATCAGCTCATTCAGTTAACATAAACACAGGTAGTTGGAGTGGATGACACCAGCATCTCCTCACAGGATGTGTCCCAACAGTATAATTCAGTCTTATCATTCTAATATGGCATATAAAGGGTTCCCAGAGTCTGTGTGTTTTGGGGGGACATGGAGCTGAATCCAAAGTAACACCAACCCCAGGGTCCCCAGGCATACAGTTCACAGAGAGCACCATTCCCCCAAATGCTAGGGCCCATAATCAAAAGGCAACAGGCTTGCATTCAGTCCTCTCCAACAGCCTCTATCCCAGCTAGGTCTGTCACACATGTCATGGGGAAAAGGTGCCAAAAAACATACACTCCCACTACACTAGATGTGAATGGGGCCTGAAAGTGAAATTGGTGTATTTACACAAGAACAATAAAGCTCCATTCACATCTGTGCATTTCCGAATGCATGGCAAACCACCAACACACCAAAAAGCATGGAAAACATGCACTATGCTCCTATCTAAAAAAAAAAGTTCTGGAACTTCTGTGGACCGATTGTTGCATGTAGAGCAGCCTATTCAAGTGAATGAGCTGCAGTATGCCCGAGGAGCTAAAATGCTCCAAAAACACCCCAAAAAAAAAATGCATGTAGGAATGTTCCCACTACTCAGAGATGTGAATGGGGCTTGACAGCTGAGTGTCTCTGTCCACTCTCTCCTATGTACTTGTATAAAGCTGGCCATACACTATGCAATCTGTACAATCTCTATATGATTTACCAGAACTATGGAATAAGAGGACCCACCTATCTATCCATTCACTCTGTATCCAATCAGGCAGGCCCTTGTACTACATAGTTGATGGTAAATCTAAAGGAAAGCGCACATTTTCTGTATGGTTTGCAATGTGTTCAGAAACACACAGATGTGAATGGAGCCTCATTGTTCTTGTGTAAACAAACCAATTTCACTTTCAGGCCCTACATAGCGTAGTGGGAGAGCATGTTTTTTGATGCATTTTTCCCGTGCACACATAGGGCAGCCTGTTGATTTCAATAGGCTGTGCTATGTGTGGCAAAGTAGCTTATGGGACATTTTGGCACATTGTGGGTTGCACATTTTTTATTGAGCATTTTTTCTGCTTTTTTTGCTTGTTTTTTCACATGTCAAAATGTGTATTTGCTTCTGCGTTTTTGGTGCCTTAACAATTAATGTCACTGAAAGCGCAACTAGTTCATTTTAGGCGTATAAAGGTGGCCATATACTACAATCTGTACAATTTCTATCCATACACTCTGTATCCACCTTGCACTACATCAGGGGTGTCAAACGTGCAGACCACAGGCCGCATGCATCCCCAGAGAGTTCAGCATGCAGCCTAGGCCCATCTGGAGAGACACTGGGGATTCCATGAAAACATAGAAAGCTGTGGCAGCTTATATTGACAAGCCAGGCAAATGCACACATGACAGGATACCAGGATGCCGTGCAAACCTAGTTGATGGGTGCAGAGTGTGTGCTAATGAGGTCAGCTGGTAAACTGCTTTCTGTGTCTTACTAGCTCTCACGTCCCAAATTTACATACTAGGTAGTCATGAAGTTTTCTATGGAACACAACAAGGGCTAAGGTAAGGCTTTGTTCTGAAAATCAAAGAAAGATTATTTTTCTGCAATTGAAGTACATTAATGGTATATTGGTACATTTTAGGAAAAAAAACTTAACTTTTAAGTTTTGAATAGCATTTACATAGCAGTCTTTGTTTTGTTACCTGTTGACCCTTCTAGTAAATCTGCAATTTTTTTGCTTCCTGTAACAGACCAATCTGTCTTCAAAAGCCACAGTTAGAAGTTAAAATGGTCAGCTTTAATTTATATAGTTAAAATCTTTATTTCTGTAATTGTTTAACCACCTCAATACAGGGCACTTACACCCCCTTCCTGCCCAAGCCATTTTTCAGTTTTCAGCGCTGTCGCACTTTGAATGACAATTGCGCGGTCATGTTACACTGCACCTTAATTACGTTTTTATCATTTTTTTCCCCACAAATAGAGCTTTCTTTTGGTGGTATTTGATCACCTCTGCGGTTTTTATTTATTGCGCTATAAACAAAAGAAGAGGGACAATTTTGAAAAAACACAATATTTTTTACTTTTTGCTATAATAAATATCCAATTTTTTTTTTTTTTTTTTTAACAAATTTTTTCCTCAGTTTAGGCCGATATGTATTCTTCTACATATTTTTGGTAAAAAAAAATTGCGATAAGCGTATATTGATTGGTTTGCACAAAAGTTATAGCGTCTACAAAATAGGGGATAGATTTATAGCATTTTTATTATTTATTTATTTTTTACTAGTAATGGCGGCGATCTGCAATTTTTATTGTGACTACGATATTGCGGCGGACACATCGGACACTTTTGACACATTTTTGGGACCATTCACATTTATACAGCGATCAATGCTATAAAATTGCATTGATTACTGTGTAAATGTGACTGGCAGGGAAGGGGTTAACACTAGGGGGCGCTCGAGGGGTTAATGTATGACCTAAGGAGGTGATTCTAACTGTGGGGGAGGGGACTGACTGGGGGAGGTGACCGATCACTGTCCCTATGTACAAGGGACACGCCATCGGTCTCCTCTCCTCTCTGACAGGACGTGGATCTGTGTTTACATGCACAGATCCACGCTCCTGCTCTGTTACCCGGCAATCGCGGGTGCCCGGCGGACATCGCGGCCGCCGGGCACTCGCACCGGGTCCCGAGTGACGCAGCGGGCACGCGCACGCGCTGCCGGCGGCGCGCGCGCGCCCCCTAGTGGCTCGGGAGGGCGAGGACGTCATATGACGTCCTCCCAGAACAACAGAAGCCTCGTCCAGCCGTCATATGACGGTGGGCGGTGGCTTAGCGGTTAAAAACTGTTAGTTGCAGTTTGTTAGTTAGTTATACAATGTCCATATAAATCTACTAGTCTATGCAATGCCTGGTACACACGATGAGAGAAAAAAAATGCATTTGGAGAGATCGTTCAATAATCTGTTTGTTAGTACACAGCTTTCAAGATCCAATCGTGACAGTTCCTGTGAAAATAGCCAAAGCAAGAAAATGTTAACTGGCTAAAAGACCGTATTTAGAGAGTAGTGGTTAATGATTCATACTCTGAATGGTCTAAGGTTATTAGTGGTGTCCCCCAAGGTTCAGTGTTGGGACCCTTACTTTTTATTATATTTATAAATGACATAGGGTCTGGGATTAAAAGTACCATTTCAGTTTTTGCACAATGTAGGATCCAAAAAGATATGGATGAGCGAGTTTGGGGTGGAGGAAATTGACTGGCCTGCACAGAGTCCTGACCTCAACCCGATAGAACACCTTTGGTATGTATTAGAGTGGAGACTGCGAACCAGGCCTTCTCATCCAAATCAGTGCCTGACCTCACAAATGAGCTTGTGGAAGAATGTTCAAATTTTCCCATAGACACACTCCTAAACCTTGTGGACAGTCTTCCCAGAAGAGTTGAAGCTGTTATAGCTGTAAAGGGTGGGCCAACTCAATATTGAATCCTACGGACTCAGACTGGGATGCCATTAAAGTTCAAGTCCGTGTAAAGGCAGGTGTCCCAACACTTTTGGTAATATATTCTATGCAATATATATTTTTATTTAATGGCATAAAACAAAAGGACGCAGCAATATTGGCATAGCAATCCATCATAATACATTTAATCACTTTCAATTATGCAAAATAGCACTCTCCTCTTATATAAGACTAGAATAAAAAAAAAAAAATGATGATTTGTCCAATATTCTCATTGTGTGCACCAAGAACAACACTGCCCTTTCCACAGGCTGACAATGCTGCTGTCCAAGTGTGGTTATGATGCTACTCCATAGATACTGTACAGTGAGAGCATAGCCACACAAGAAGAGGAGATATGTTTTAGGCCAGATCACTGAGTGAACATAAAAGAAAAATCTTGAAAAAAAAAAACTGTACATCTTAGCACGGGAAGGCTGTAATATATTGCATTTCTGTTTTAGGGTTTGGATAAGCTTCAACCACTTGCTCTAATGCGCAAATTGCTGTACCTCAAATCGATGTCTGCCGGTGACCCATGATCACCTAGTACAGAGGCAGAATGGGGATCTGCCAGTGTAAACAAGCGGCTCCCCATTCTGACAGGGGACATGTCAGAAATCTTCTGTTCCCAGTGATCGGGAACAGTGATCTCTGTCATGTCCCAGTCAGCCTATCCCTCCTACAGTTAGAACACACCTTTTCATTTTTACATTATTCCTGAGAAATTTGAAAAATTTGGTCTTCAGAGAGGAGTGTGCTATAGGATGGATCCAGTTCTGTGTTTTTTTTTGTTTGTTTTTTTGGATGTTTTGTATACTTGTCTTTGAAATTATATGGAAGGTTTTATATGTGTATAAAAATTTAATAAAAATAATTGAGAATAAACAAAAGATTACCAGCTTTGCGCTATGTAATTAAAAATCTGGCACAGTGAAAAAAAAAAAAAACAACACACCTAGGGAACACATTAAACCCCTTGTTCGCCCCCTAGTGTTAACCCCTTCCCTGCCAGTGTCATTTTTCATTGACCAATGCATTTTTATAGCACTAATCAATGTAATAATGTCACTGGTCCAGAAAAAGTGTCATTTGGAGTCAAATTTATCCGCCGCAATGTCGCAGTCCAGCTAAAAAATGCAGATCGCCGCCATTACTAGTAAAAACAATTTAAAAAAATTAAAGTCCCTAAATCTATCCCATCGTTTGTAGACGTGATAACTTTTGTGCAAACCAGTCAATATATGCTTATTGCAATTTATTTTTTTTACCAAAAATATGTCGAAGAATATATATTGGCCTAAACTGATGAATAAATGTGTTTTTTTTAAATATTTTTTTTGGATATGTATTATAGCAAAAATTTTAAAAAAAGTTTTTTTTTTTAAATTGCCGCTCTTAAAAAAAAAATAAAAACCCCAGAGGTGATCAAATACTACCAAAAGAAAGCTCTATTTGTGGGGAAAAAAGGACGTTAATTTTGTTTGGGTACAGCGTCGCACGACCGCACAATTGTCAGTTAAAGCTACACAGTGCTGTATAGCAAAAAATGGCCTGGTCATTAAGGGGCAAATCCTCCTGGGGCTGGTTAAAGACAGGCAGGAGGTATTTTCTATCCATTACAAAGATATATTACTGAATGACTCAGTCATGCAACACTGTAGCCAAATAAAATTTTTATAATTTTTTGAGACATTTGACATGAGGCTTTTCTTTGGTGGCATTTATTCAACACTGGGTTTTTTTATTTTTTGCTATATAGGCGAAAAAGTACTGCTTTTTTTTTTTTTAAACATGTTTTTCTTAGTTTCTATTATAAAATTGTACAAATAAATAATCTTTCTTCAAACATTTAGGCAAAAATGTATTCTGCTACATTTCTTGGTAAAAATAACCTGTGTTAAAAAACCAAATCAGTGTACAAACTATGGTGTATATATATTTAAAAATCCCCTGAAGTCACATAACCATGACAATACGCGTAGGGATTGGAGGAGTACCAGAAGTGACGCTGCATAAGAACGAGTTTGGCACTTGTGGAATTTCGCTGTACCGCAGCTTTTAAATGTGAGTGTGTGTATGCTGTTTACATTTTTTTATAAATATTCTTAAAAACATTATGACACTACAAGAGTGTTCCTCTTTCTCTTATACATTTATTTGGGAGCCTATTGCAAAGGAACGTCTCTGCAGGACCAATAGAGACCCAGTAACCCCTATGATACACAGCACTTTGAAAATTGCTGAAGCAGAGGACGCTAATATCTATACCACACTTGGGAGATAAAGATGACATGCTGGTTTAAAGTATATATAAGGTGAGAGGCCAGAGAGCACAGAGTTGACACATGAAGAAGGAGCTAAGACACCTAATGATATGCTTTCTCAGAAACTGGTGAAGGGATATATCAAGCCACCCATCTAGATCACCAAGGACTTTTCCAAATAGACTCTTTCTGTGAAGATTTGTGTACATTTTAATACCGCAATACTTGTATGTTCATTATGCACTACCAGCACTTTATAAGATCAACTTTACTCAATGGTATGATTTATCATTTGGGAAGCATATGCAACAAAACTTTATATATTAAGGACAGAGCAGCACTACTCCCCTGCTTTTTATATTTGAAAATTGTCCAGTACTGGTGTACTGACTGCATCTCATTTTTTGGGCTCTAAAATGTCAGGACAGTACAAATACCCTGCAAATAACTGTAATGTGCTTATTCCTCCACTGGAGGCTCCAACATCTCTCCTGTAATGTCTTACAGGAGAGATGTTGGAGCCTCCAGTGGAGGCTCCCCCCACATACCCCCACATAGACCATATGATTGTCCTATCAAGTTACTCCCAGGCAGCAAAATTCCTTTTGAACATATATATTCATTATCACAGCCTGAATTGGCCCATCTAAAAGAATATATAGAAGAAAATTTGAAGAAAGGTTTCATAAGACCGTCCACCTCACCCGCAGTAGCAGGCATGTTTTTTATCCGGAACAAGGATCAAAGCCTACGTCCCATCATCGATTATAGAGAACTGAACAAGATCACTGTGAAAAATAGATACCCCCTTCCTCTCATCCCAGAATTATTGGAACGTCTGCAAACGGCGAAGTTGTTTACCAAACTTGATTTGAAGGATGCGTATAATCAGGGTGATGAATGAAAGACCGCTTTCCACACTCGTTACGGTCTTTATGAGTACCTGGTTATGCCCTTTGGCCTGTGCAACGTACCTGCCACTTTCCAGTTCCTCGTGAATGACATTTTCAGGGACCTTCTCGATGTTTGTCTAGTAGTATATCTAGACGACATACTTATATATTCTGACAATATCGCAGACCATCACAAGCATGTGAGATGGGTTCTCTCTAGGCTGCGCACACATAATTTATATGTCAAATTAGAGAAGTGCATTTTCGAGTCCAACACCGTCACATTCTTGAGTTACATAATTTCCGAGAAAGGATGGATCCTGGTAAAATCGAATGTATCCAAAAATGGCCCAGACCCCTGAATAGGAAGGCACTTCAAAGATTCCTAGGATTTGCAATTTTTTATCGTAAACTCATAAAAAAATTTCCTTAGTTGTAAAACCATTAACCCAACTAAGCAGTATTCACATCAACTATGCATGGAATACACTAACTCAGGAGGCCTTCAATACCCTGAAATGTCAGTTCACCACAGCACCCATCCTACGCTTACCAGACCCTAACCTACAATACATCCTGGAGGTAGATGCCTCCCATCTGGCCCTAGGGACTATCCTATCCCAAAGATCGTCCATTGATGGACCGCTTCACCCTGTGGTCTACCATTCCTGATCCCTTACTCCCACTGAGATCAATTACCCAGTAGGAGAAAAGGAGTTGCTATCAGTGAAATCCGCCCTGGAGACTTGGAGACACCTACTCAAGTGTACCTCACTACCCTTGATAGTGTACTCTGACCATCAAAACCTCCAATACATTCAGCACAACAAAACACTCTCCTCCAGACAGATACGCTGGGCTCTTTTCTTCAATAGATTCCACTTTGCCATCACCTACCGACCTGGATCCAAAAATGGAAAGGCTGATTCACTATCTCGCCTAGAAGAACACCAAGGTACAACTGGCAGAAATTCCCAAATCATCCCACAGCAGAAAATTTTATGCACCATTTTGACCTTCAAAGAGGAATTGCAGCAGGCCCTAACCTCAGAAAACCCCCCAATGCAGATATAGACAGATGAAGAAGGGTTCCTCTACAAAAATAACAAGCTGTACATACCAACTCCTCTACACCATCAAATTCTTCGACTTACTCACGACGTACCCCTAGCTGGGCATCCTGGCATCACCAGGACCCTTGATCTCCTTTGCCACCACTTCTGGTGGCCGAAAATGGAGGAGTCAGTAAGGGAGTATGTGTCCTCCTGCGAGACTTGTGCCCGCTGTAAACACGAATCTCTACCCCCCCTTTGGTCTCCTCACAAGTCTCCCTATACCCGAAAAAAACCGTGGCAGGCCATTTCACTTGACTTTATCGTTGAGTTACCCCGCTCAGGCGGTTACAATACAATCCTAGTCGCAGTCGACTACCTTACCAAAATGGCTCACTTCAGGCTCCTTACGAAACGACCAAACTCCAAAGATACGGCCGAGATCTTGACACAACATGTTTTCAAACTCCACGGAATCCCTTCCAGAATAGTGTCAGGTCGAGGATCACAGTTCATCTCCAGATTCTGGAAAGCTCTCTGCCTAAAACTCCAGATTGACCATTGATTATCAACTGCCTACCATCCTCAAACGAATGGACAAACTGAAAGGGTAAATCGCTGTCTAGAACAATATATCCGTTTCTACTGCACTTACCTACAAAATGATTGGCATGAGTTACTTTCCCTAGCAGAGTTTGCATACAACAACAATACCAGTACTACCACAGGTTGTTCACCTTTTTATGCTAACTATGGGTCCATCCCTCCTTCATCCCTCAGCAGATACCTACCAACAACCCTGCGGCTGAAGATTTTATCAACACCTTAAAGAACCTCATTCCTCACCTACGCGATAACATCACTAGAGCCCAAAGCAGACAAAAGGACTACTACGATCTTCACAGGAGAACTCCACCCTCATACAAGATCGGAGCTTTAGTATGGCTATCCACCAAACACCTTAACCTGCAGATGCCTTCATGCAAATTTAGTGGATTATTCATTGGTCCTTTTCCCATCCACTGAGTGATTAACCAGGCAGCAGTGAGGCCGAACCTACCGTCGTCCCTACGTATTCATCCAACCTTCCACGTCTCCCTGATAAAACCCTACCATCCCAACACCTTCCCCGGCCAAGTTCCAATGCCTCTACCGCCGGTTGAGGTTAACGGCCAGGTGGAATATGAAATCGCTCAGATCCTGGACTCCTGGCTATATAGAAACCGCGTACAGTATTTGATCCATTGGAAGAACTATGGTCCACAGGATGACTCCTGGGAACCCGCCTCCTGGGTTCATGCCCCACGGCTTGTCCGCCTCTTCCATTCTCACAATCCTGACAGGCCTGCTCCCTTGGCCCCCAGGAGGGGTCCCTCAGGGGGGGGGTCCTGTAATGTCCTTATCCCTCCACTGGAGGCTCCAACATCTCTCCTGTAATGTCTTTATCCCTCCACTGGAGGCTCCGACATTTCTCCTGTAATGTCTTTATCCCTTCACTGGAGGCTCTGACATTTCTCCTGTAATGTCTTTAACCCTCCACAGGAGGCTCTGATAATATTCTTATCTTTCCACTGGGAGCTCTGATATCTCCACAAACTCTGCCACAGATTGATGATGTCACAACGACATCACCCGGCTCCTCCTCTTGTCCCTACTTAACCAGCCGACGCCATTTGCTTGACGTTCGTGCTAAGAACCTGATGCCAGGTAACGATCTCCAACAGAAGACTGCTGTCATCTCTCTCCATTGGGCCAGTCAGAGCCCCGACTATCATCTCTCTTTTGGGCCAGTCAGAGCCCCGACTATCATCTCTCTTTTGGGCCGGTCAGAGCCCCGGCTATCATCTCACTTTTGGGCCGGATAGAGCCCTGTCTTCCACCTCACTTTTGGGCCAGACAGAGCACCTCCAACTTCCACTTGCTGGGCTTCATCTCTAGTAGTTTGAGACTCTCCTCTGCCATACCCACAGTCTACTTACTTTGCCTGAAGAAACCTTACCTGTTCCTTTCCACATAGGAGACCAGTACACCTCTCAAGAAGCCACTGGGTGACCCCATCTCCAGGAATCCACGCACTGCAAGTATCTTTACGTTTCCTATAAACTTTATCCCTGTGTAGTGCTACTAAGCTTAAGTTGCCTCTGAAGCTCCCCATCGTGGCTGTGTATTACCACTCTAAATAAAACCGATTGTATTTCCAAACTTATCTGAGTCTTCCTAACTGATAGCTGTTAAGGTTAAAGTTAACTGTTAAGAATATAGTATTTATAGACTTCTGAAGCTGTGATCCACACAATCCAACCTAGTTCACTGCCTGAAGCATTACAATAACCCCTTTTAGCAAAGTAAACAGTCCAAGGTATTTAGTAAGAGGCATGGTGAGTTTTTTGTAGCTGTATTTTCTTCTCACACTTAATTTGTTTCCCTACAAAGTTGGCATTGTAACAAGTTACAGTATCTCCCACACACAGCATAGGCAAACTTACAATTTCACACCAAAACATGTTCTGTTGTGTTTCCTAAGTAACACATGTGTGAGACTTTTTCACAGTCTAGATGCTTATAGAGGGGCCCAAAATTCAAGGAGCACCTGTGAGCTTTTAAGAAGCATAAATTACATTTTTGGAGGCCCTGTAGCACCAGGACAGTAGAAACACTAACAAAATGATCACATTTTGGAAAGCAGATACTCCAAGCTACTTTCTGAAAGGCATAGAGAGTCTTTTGAAAATGTCACATTTTTGCCACAGTACTTGGATTGGTGATGCGCTGTATCCAGTGGACACAGTGGTTGTGGGGGAACTAACGAGGTGCAGTTCAGGGAGGACACATGAGCATGAGCCAAGCTTGTCCCGTCTGGCCACATATGTACAGAAACAGTTAAATTCTGTCTTCTAAAAAGCCTTACATGACGTGTAGTGTGTCTGAGTTATATTTCTGGCTTTTGTCTGGAACAATTCACTTGTCTCTCCCTCTTTAATTCCAGCTAGTTAAAAAGGCTTACATGATGTGCAGCATATCTGTGATATATTTCTGGCTCTTGACTCTGACATAATACACTGTCGTTTTTTTTTTTTTCACAATAAAATCTGCTTTGTCTCTCCCTCTTGTCTCTGGAAGCACTGCTGTATGTCCATACGTCGTGTGGACCTGGCAGTGAAAGGGATAAACTTAGGATTCCCAAATATAAGTAGATATCTAGAAATCAACCATTAAAGGTTTAAAGATCTCCTGACTGTGCGCCAAGCTATAAGAGTATCACGCTAAAGTAAATTATTTTGTAGGTTCTTGGGTAAGGTTTTAGGGCTACAATATAGTACTGCTGTCAGTTGAAAGGGTGACACCAGTGGAGAATATAAATGAATGTATGTAAAAAGGAGAAATGAATAAATGAAAAATAGAAAAAAATAGAAAATAATAAAAAAAATTATCAAAATATATAATGAAATAATAAATAAAAAATAATAATAAAAATAATAATAAAGAAGAATAAAAATAAAAATATATAAATAACAAATAAAAAATGAAAAAATGAAAAATGAAAATATTAAAATAAACATAAGAATAAAGTCAGAAAGAAAAGAAAAAATAATATATGTAAACTGTTTTTAGAAACGTATATGTGGCATAAGTATAAAGAATATATATATATAAAAAATATATATGTATAAAAATATATGTATGAAAAATATACGTAAAAACATATATATATATATATATATATATATATATATATATATATATATATATATATATATATATATATATATATATATATATATATGGATATCGCACCCATGAAATTATAAAAAATTATAAAAAATCCTAACAAATGCTAAAAAATCAGAAATAATTGTTAGAATGGTTATATATATAAATATATATATATATATATATATATATATATATATATATATATATATATATATATATATAAAAATGTCGAAGGTGGGACAAAATTGTAATAATATGTATAATGTATTGAAAAATGAGTTTAGCTAGAAAATTGGCATAAGTGGGTATAACTATAAACTGATAGTATAATCAATAACAATATAAATAATACAGGTTGGGTATTACTATGGGGAAGCCTGAGGGAGGGAACAGTGGAAAATATGACAATAGATAATAAGAAAGGGAAAATGGTAAGGAAAAGGGTATGAACCTACAGAAAATGATGTACAATATATATTCCAGACAGTTCAAATGATGCTGATCAACCCTTACACACAGAGACATATTATATTATATTAATGTATTGATCTCTATATCTTCGTTGAGACCATTAGGTGCCATACTGTTTAAGGTAAATATCCAGAAGGTTTCTTGCCTGCATAGGCGTTGGAATCTTTCGGCAGGGGTAAAATGGTCTGATATAGATTCAATGACCCACACATTTAAATCTGTAATGTTTTGTTGGTGATGGGTGGTAAAATGAGGAGCAGTACTATATAAAGGATTGTTCGCCTGTACTGCTCTTCTGTGTTCTCCGAACCTGGCACGCAGAGTCCTGATGGTTCTGCCTACATACAGCAGCCCACAGGGACAGGAGGTGCAATATATGACGTAGGTAGTGGAACAATTAAAAAAGGACTTTAGGGTATATTGATTACCATTAGTGTTGAAAGTTTTTTTGCCATGTGTGACATGGGAACAGGTGAGGCATAATGCTTTCTTGCACCGGTACATGCCTACTAGTGGAATGAGGGTAAGTTGTTTGGATATAAGAGATTTTTTCTGAACTGGGATTTTGCTTGGAGCAATCTTTGTCTTCACATTGGGGGCCCTACGATAAGCAAATTGGGGAACAGTGGGTAAGGAAGGTGCTAAATGGGGGTCTTGAGCTAGAATCGGCCAATGTTTTTTTATGATCTGTTCCATTCTTTTATGACTAGCATGGAACTGGGTAATAAATCTGGTGGTGGATTCTGTTTTCTGAGTCTTGGTCTGTCAGATAAAAAGAGGCAGCTTCATTAATGGTACTAGAGGGATAACCTTTATCTATACATTTTTTGGAGAGAGTGGTACATTGAGAGCTATAGTCTTCTAATCTGGTGCAATTTCTCCTGAGCCGATGGAACTGGCTCTTGGGTATGTTGTTCACCCACCTAGGATGGTGGCAACTAGAAAAATGCAAAAATGAATTTCCGGCTGTTGGTTTGGTATAGTTCTTAGTGGCAATCTGGTTGTTAATATGGAATAATTCTAGATCTAAAAAACAGATCGATTCTGAATCCATAGTTGATGTAAACGATAAGCCAAATGAGTTGTTGTTGCAGTGGGTAATGAAGTCTTGCACGGAACTAGGGGAACCGTCCCAGATGATAATGATGTCATCTATATAACGACCGTAGAAGACCAGGTGTGCAGAGAAGGGGTTATTCTCCCAGATGTACCTGGTCTCCCACAGTCCCAGAGTCAGGTTAGCATAGCTCGGTGCGAAGTTTGCACCCATAGCTGTCACCTGTTTCTGTAGATAGAACTGGCCATCAAAGGTAAAATAATTGTGTTCTAAACAAAATTTTGTGGCAGAAATAATAAAATCAATCTGGAATGGATTCAGAAGGGGATTAGAGTGGAGGTAATGTGAGATGGCTTGGAGCCCTACTTGATGAGGTATGGAGGTATAGAGTGAACAAACGTCCAAGGAGACCCACAAGTAAGAAGACTCCCATCTATAGGGATGTAGAAGGTCTATCAGATGGGTGTAGTCTTTTATGTAAGATGGGAGGGACTGGGCCAGTGGCTGTAAAAACTGATCTATGTATAGTGAGTAGCTGGTGGTGATACTGTCCATAGATGCTACTATGGGACGACCGGGTGGTTTATTGGGATCTTTGTGTATCTTGGGCAAATGATAAAGGTAGGGGACCTGGAAAAAGGGTTTTAGAAAAAATGCTGCCTCTAGTTTAGTAAGGATACCCTGTCCTAATGCTTGTGTGACTAGAACCTTGGACTCATCGATGAATTTAGCTAATGGGTCTGTTTTCAGTTTCTCGTAAGTTTGAGTATCAGATAAGAGACGGTAAGTCTCCTGGAGGTAGTCGGATCTATTTTGTAGCACGATCCCTCCCCCTTTATCAGTGGATTTGATAATGATATCCATATTAGTACTGAGGGATTTTAATGCTGTGAGTTCCTGAGGATTAAGATTACGAGTGGAATATTGGGTTTTGGAAGATTCAGAGGAACAGAGGCCTAAGAGGTCCTTGTACACAACTTGATAGAAGGTCGTTAGGAAGGGGCCTTTGGATTGGGTGGGGTTGAAAATGGATTTAGGTCTAAAGGAAGTGTGTTGCATTGGTAGAGTGGGCTGGGAGTATTGGGACCATGCTATCAGGTCATCATCCTCATTAATATTCCATAGTTCGCATAAATCTAGAATAGCTTGTTGGTCAGCTGAATTGTCCAACGGGAGGTGCAGGTCATCCGGTGGTAAATGTTATGGGAGTTTTTTTGTCTTTAATATTGAAATGTCTTTTAAGTATGAGGTCACGAATAAATTTATTTAAGTCCTTGAATAAGGTGAATGGATTGGAGAAAGTGGTAGGGGCGAAATTGAGGCCTCGGGATAACAAGGAAGTTTCATGTTCATTAAGTGTATAGGAGGATAAATTGAAAATTTAGTGCTGATATCATCTAAACCGGAACCTGCACCATGTACCTCCGCTAACATCTGAGGAAGACGTCCCTGGACCAGCTATATGTCCTTTGCCTGTATTCATCTTGTTTCCTGTGAGTAGCCATTTGGCTGTTGTTTTTATACATTTTAATAAAGCCTTTATGATACTGCACATAGATTGGCGCTTCTTGCCCCTTTTTTCCTATATTGTCTTTCAGAGCTGTTGCTTTCACTCTCAAGTAAGCTGCCGCTGGTGCACAGTATCAGATTCCTTTAAACCATATTATTCCATTGACAATTATTTTTTGTCATCTTCTGGACCTTTTTGGCAGAGTCTACATTTGTGTTTTGTGTGTATAATTTATATTGAGCGCCGGTTCACATTAGAAGCGGCACGACTTGCAGGTCGCCTCACCGAGGCGACCTGCACACGACTGCCGCGGCGACTTGCAAGACGACTTCTGTATAGAAGTCTATGCAAGTCGCCCCCAAAGTAGTACAGGAACCTTTCTTCTAAGTCGGAGCGACTTGCGTCGCTCCGATTAGAACGGTTCCATTGTACAGAACGGGAGGCGACTTGTCAGGCGGCTAGGTCGCCTGACAAGTCGCCCCCGTGTGAACCGGCTCTTATTCATGTCTGATTGTGTTCTTGCGCCATTTTCTTTCTATTTTTTACCGTTCCATTGAAGCTTGTTTAATGTGCTGCAGACCTATCATTCATGTGTTTTCATATGAAGTCCTCTATTGACCTACTAATTATTTACTATCTTGTCATATATACCCATAATTTATTCTATTTAGTATTGTATTGATTGTTGTATTATGTCCATTTTTTTACATGGATATCATAGAGCAACTGGAGAAATCTAAATATGTTTTACTAGATGAGTTGTACACCATCTTCCCTTCTCATGTTTTCTCTTCTTCCATTCATTCCCGCACCTGGCCCTTGCCCAAGTACAGGGATGCCTGTACGTCCAAACAACTTACCCTCATTCCACTAGTAGGCATGTACCGGTGCAAGAAAGCATTATGCCTCACCTGTTCCCATGTCACACATGGCAAAAAAACTTTCAACGCTAATGGTAATCAATATACCCTAAAGTCCTTTTTTAATTGTTCCACTACCTATGTCATATATTGCATCTCCTGTCCCTGTGGGCTGCTGTATGTAGGCAGAACCATCAGGACTCTGCGTGCCAGGTTCGAGGAACACAGAAGAGCAGTACAGGTGAACAATCCTTTATATAGTACTGCTCCTCATTTTACCACCCATCACCAACAAAACATTACAGATTTAAATGTGTGGGTCATTGAACCTATATCAGACCATTTTACCCCTGTTGAAAGATTCCAACGCCTATGCAGGCAAGAAACTTTCTGGATATTTACCTTAAACAGTATGGCACCTAATGGTCTCAACGAAGATATAGAGATCAATACAGTAATATAATATAATATGTCTCTGTGTGTAAGGGTTGATCAGCATCATTTGAAATGTCTGGAATATATATTGTACATCATTTTCTGTAGGTTCATACCCTTTTCCTTACCTTTTTCCCTTTCTTATTATCTATAGTCATATTTTCCACTGTTCCCTCCCTCAGGCTTTCCCATAGTCATACCCAACCTGTATTATTTATATTGGTTGTTTTTTCACTGCCCCTATTTCTCCATTTCCTTTTTTACGCATGGGTGTTTTCTGCATACTACCCACTTATGCCAATTTTCTAGCTAAACTCATTTTTCAATACATTATACATATTATTACAATTTTGTCCCACCTTCGACATTTTTATATATATATATATATATAGATATATATATAGATATATATATATAGATATATATATATATATATATCTATATATATATCTATATATATAGATATATATATATATATATATATCTATATATATAGATATATATAGATATATATATCTATATCTATATATATCTATATATATAGATATATATAACCATTCTACCAATTATTTCAGATTTTTTAGGATTTGTTAGGATTTTTTATAATTTCATGGGTGTGATAGCCATATATATATATGTTTTTATATATATTTTTCATACATATATTTTTATACATATATATTTTTTATATATATATTCTTTATACTTATGCCACATATACGTTTCTAAAAACAGTTTACATATATTATTTTTTCTTTTCTTTCTGACTTTAGTCTTATGTTTATTTTAATATTTTCATTTTTCATTTTTTCATTTTTTATTTGTTATTTATATATTTTTATTTTTTTATTCTTTATTATTATTTTTATTATTATTTTTTATTTATTATTTCATTATATATTTTCATAATTTTTTTATTTTCTATTTTTTTCTATTTTTCATTTATTAATTTCTCCTTTTTACATACATTCATTTATATTCTCCACTATTACCCCTTTTTACACTTTATTTTCTACCTTTGCTTGGTGCACCAAACTCATTTCTTATACTCCACCTACTCCTCTCATTCCTTCAGTACGTTGTGCTCTGTTTATGTTGTTGCTTAGCAACCGACTCCATAGTTTCCATATAAAGGACACTTGCTCCACTAGCCCGCTAGATTTGAAGAAAATGCGGAAGCATTGAAATGCGTCATCTGAGACGTCCATACGTCACTTCCGCTCTCTGGTTCCTGGTACAGTGTTTGCGCTCCACGCTGGTTCCCATCCGGTTCCTGTTTCCTGCTACGGTCCTGGCTCTCCATGTCCCAGTAGATGCTGGCTCTCCTTGCGGACACTCGGATCTTTCCATCTCCCGGGCAGCTCAGCACCCACAGCAGAGACCCCATAGACCACCCGCACACTTCAGTGCTGATATCATCTAAACCGGAACCTGCACCATGTATCTCCGCTAACATCTGAGCAAGACGTCCCTGGACCAGCTATATGTCCTTTGCCTGTATTCACCTTGTTTCCTGTGAGTAGCCATTTGGCTGTTGTTTTTATACATTTTAATAAAGCATTTATGATACTGCACTTAGATTGGCTCTTCTTGCCCCTTTTTTCCTATATTGTCTTTCAGAGCTGTTGCTTCCACTCTCAAGTAAGCTGCCGCTGGTGCACAGTATCAGATTCCTTTAAACCATATTATTCCATTGACAATTATTTTGTGTCATCTTCTGGACGTTTTTGGCAGAGTCTACATTTGTGTTTGTATATTCATTATTATTCAGTTACACTGCCCTCCTTATCTTGGACTTTTTTACTTTTGTGTGTATAATATATATTTATTCATGTCTGATTGTGTTCTTGCGCCATTTTCTTTCTCCTACATAGCCGAGTGTACTGTGTACTCGGCTAGGCTCGGCTCCTCTCGGCTCCACTCGCAGTCCCGCCCAGTCCTGCCATTGGACCTGTGTTATGTCCATCATAGGAGCCAGGCCAAGGGGCAGGACTGGGCGGGACTGCGAGAGGAGCCGAGAGGAGCCGAGTACACAGGACATCTGGCTCTGTGTATCTCAGCAGCGCTAATTTTAAAAATAATCAGGCTGCAATGAGACAGGGCAAGGCTGCAATGAGACTGGGCAAGGCTGCAATCAGAATGGGCAAGGCTGCAATCAGACTGGGCAAGGCTGCAATCAGACTGGGCAAGGCTGCAATCAGACTGGGCAAGGCTGCAGATGGACACTGATCATTCTGCAATGATGGAGAAGGCTGCAGATGGACACTAATAAGGCTTCATTGATGGGCATTTAAATGTAAGTTTTTTTCCTTAAACTTCCCTCCTAAAAGTTTTTTTCGTTAAAATTCCCTCCTAAACTTGGGGTGCGTGTTATACACCGATAAATACGGTACTTTATTATAGCACATTAAAAGATAAAGTGCCATCCAGATAAAATCATGTATTATAAAATCAACAGATGTTTAAACAGTCGGTATTAGGATATTGTAAGCGTGTGAAATCAAAGCGTTTCAATATAATAGCTTCCTCAGGATTCCCACTTAGCAATGGACATTGCAACAATAAAGAAACATTTGACAAAAAAATACAAAGAAAATATATATCTACAACAATATATAATTAATGATCCTGTTTACCCACCAAGGACACAAGGGAGAAGCTGAAGCTGCATTTTGTCACTTATGCTGCAGGCTTGTATATATAATTTTTTTGTGATACCTGTACTGCTTCTATCTGACACTTTGGAAGTTCAAGCTTAATCTCTAGGACTACACATCTCTTTACGGATAAATTAGAGTGGGCTCAATGATAGTACCATCCAGGTCTCCTTGACAGTTTGTGATAGTCTGATGTTTACGGGTAAGTTCTTGAGATGGCTATCTGAATTTGCAATGATAGTTGTTAGGCCCCCTGCTGTTTTTCATGAATGACCTTCAAGTTTTTCTAGTTTTTCATAATATCATTATTTTTTTCTCTCTCTCTCCCTTGTGCCCTTCCTGGTTAAACAGGATCATTAATTATGTATTGTTGTAGATATATATTTTCTTTGTATTTTTGCTTTGTTTTTTGTCAAATGTTTCCTTATTGTTGCAGTGTCCACTGCTAATTGGGAATCCTGAAGAAGCTATTATAGCGAAACGCGTTGATTTCACACACTTACAATATCCTAAAAATGACTGTTCAATAGAACAATACATGATTTTATCTACATGGCACTTTATCTTTTAATGTGATATAATAAAGTAATTATTTTATATATTCGAAGTTCTGTTTTTTCCTTCATTTATTGGCACATTCAAAGTCCCCTTCTCTCCTGCAGGGGGTGGTCCTCCCTCTTACAGGGGTAACATTGTGGTTTGACATGCATTTCTATGGGATGGTGCCATTATGCGGATAAAAATATTTATTTTATCTCTGTCTGGCCCACATCTTCATTTGCATTATTTGGAGTTTTCCAATTAATACTAATTCTCAAAAGACCCAATAGGTTATATGTCCTAATATTTGGAAATTTTTTGCCGCACTTACAGTAAAGAACCCTCTACGTAGTTTAAGGTTAAACCCTTTCTCTTCTAATTTTAATGAGTGGCCACGTGTCTTGTTAAACTCCCTTCCATGAAAAAGTTTTATCCCTATTGTGGGATCACCAGCATGGTATTTGTAAATTGAAATCATATTCCCTCTCAAGCGTCTCTTCTCCAGAGAGAATGAGTTCAGTGCTCGCAACCTTTCTTCATAACTAATTTCCTCCAGACCCTTTATTAGCTTTGTTGCCCTTCTTTGTACTCACTCCATTTCCACTACATCCTTCCTGAGAACTGGTGCCCAGAACTGGACAGCATACTCCAGGTGCGGCCAGACCAGAGTCTTGTAGAGCGGGAGAATTATCGCTTTATCCCTGGAGTCAATCCCTTTTTAATGCATGCCAATATTCTGTTTGCCTTGTTAGCAGCAGCTTGGCATTGCATGCCATTGCTGAGCCTATCATCTACTAGGGCCCCCAGGTCCTTTTCCATCCTATTTTCCCCCAGAGGTTTTCCCCCTAGTGTACAGATTGCATTCATATTTTTGCCACCCAAATGTATTATTTTACATTTTTCTACATTAAACCTCATTTGCCATGTAGTTGCCCACCTCATTAATTTGTTTAGATCTTCTTGCAAGGTTTCCACATCCTGCGGAGAAGATATTGCCCTGCTTGGCTTAGTATTGTCTGCAAATACAGAGATTGAACTGTTTACCCCCATCCTCCAGGTCGTTTATGAACAAATTAAATAGGATTGGTCCCAGCACAGAACCCTGTGGGATCCCACTACCCACCCCTGGCCATTCCCAGTATTCCCCATTTATCACCACCCTCTGAACTCGCCCTTGTAGCCAGTTTTCAATCTATGTACTCACCCTATGGTCCATGCCAACCGATTCATTTTGTACAGAAAACGTTTATGGGGAACTGTGCCAAATGCTTTTGCAAAATGCAGATACACCACATCTACGGACCTTCCTTTATCTAGATGGCAACTCGTCTCCTCATAGAAGGTTAATAGATTGATTTGGCAAGAACGATTCTTCATGAATCCATGCTGATTACTGCTAATTATACTGTTTTCATTACTAAAATCTTGTATATAGTCCCTTATCATCCCCTCCAAGAGCTTGCATACTATTGATGTTAGGCTAACTGGTCTGTAATCCCCAGGGATATATTTTGGGCCCTTTTTAAATATTGGTACTGCATTGGCTTTTCTCCAATCCGCTGGTACCATTCCAGTCGGTAGACAGTCAGTAAAAATAAGGATCAATAGTCTGGCAATTACTTGACTGAGTTCCCTAAGTACCCTTGGGTGCAAGCCATTCTGTCTAGGTGATTTATTAGTTAATTTTCCCAAGTCTAATTCTAATTCTGTCCTCAGCCATGAGGGTGCTTCCTGTGGTGTGTCACATGTGAGCGTCAAATGACGTGCCTTTGATGAGTAAGCAGTTCCTTCTGCCCAGTCGATATCTGGATAATTGAAGTTCCCCAATATAATAACATTGCCCTGACTCAACTGAATTCCTAACTGTGATAGGAGAACATAGTCCTCCTCATCTTTCCTGTTAGGGGGCCTGCAGCATATGCCCACTATTAATTTCCTATTTGTTTCTTTCCTTTGGAGCTTCAGCCACAAGGATTCCACCTATTCCCTTGCCCCTTTTGCAAAGTCCCTCACATTCACTAGTAAATCATTTTTAATACAAGGAATACCTCTGAACGGTTGCCAATTAGTCGTGTGAGCTGTCAAACCAAGTTTATGATATTCCCATGAAGTCAAAATCCTCCTTGTGAATCAGTAGCTCCAGTTCTTTTTTTTTTATTAGCTAGGCTTCTAGCATTTGTGTACATGCTTCCTAATTTTGTATGGGCGCATATTCTTTTTACTCACCTAGGGTTTCTGCTTTCGAGCCACTCTACCATTAATGCCCCCAGTAGCACCCCCTGACCTTCACTCACTAACGGCTATTACTACCTCTGATCCCCCCCCCATCATCTACAGTATTTTATAAGTCCCTCTAACTTTTTGGCCATCCTCTTTCCCAACAGAGTTGTAACCTCCCCATTTAGATGCAGTCCATCCCTGCTGTAGAGCTGGTAGCTGAGCGAAAAGTCAGCTTAGTTCTCCCAAAACGCAGAAGCTTCCTGCACCAGTTCCTCAGCCACTTGTCAAATTCTCTAATCTCCTGCTGCCTCTCGTGTGGCTTGAGGTACAGACAGTATTTCTGAGAATATCACCATGGAAGTCCTTTCCTTCAATATAGCCCTTAAGTCCCTAAAATCATGTTTAGGATGCTCCATCTTCCTCTAACTTTGTCATTGGTATTAATATGTACAATGACAGCTGGGTCCTCCCCAGCCCCACTCAACAATCTGTCTATTCGATCCACAATGTTCCAAACCTCAGCACCCTGTAAACAACATGCTATTCTGCGATCCTGGCCTTTGCGACAGATTGCCCTATCTGTCCTTCTAATAATTGAATCCCCTACCACCAGGATCTGTCTATTGTTTCTTGTAGCCTAGCCCTTATCCTCACTGGAGGAGTTGTTCCCCTGGCAACTAGTGTAGTCTCTCTGCTCCAGCAATGCCATTCCTTGACTGGCATCCCCAACATCACACAACTGGTCATATTTATTAGGATGTGCCAGCTTAGGACTGGCCTTTTTAACGCTTTTCCTTCTGCACCATCTGTCACCCAACTTCTCTGCTCCTGAGCCTGCACCTCTGTAACTCCACCCAGATCTGTGCTGGCCCCAGCCAGCACCTGAAGAGTACGGTCTAAACTCGATTTCAGGTTGGTGATGCTTTGCAGTGTTGCCAACCGCTTCCTTAGATTCAGGACCTGGGTTTCCAAAGACGAAGCCTGCACACAATATGTGCAACAGTATTCACCCTCAAATGCATGGTCAGGGAACACATACATGTCATATGACATATATTTATAAATGATATAGGGTCTGGGATTAAAAGTACCATTTCAGTATTTGCAGATAACACCAAGCTATTCAGTGGAATAACCAACTTACAAGCCAAGGTCAATGCACTGTTTAATTGGGCAACTGATGTTTAATGTTGAAAAAAAGTTATCCACTTGGGGGCAAAAAATATACATGCATCATACATACTAGGGGGGGTACATCTGGGGGAATCGATGGTGGAGAAGGGTCTGGGTGTTCTGGTGGTTCATAAGCTTAATAATAGCATGCAATGCCAAGCAGCAGTTTCCAAAGCAAGGAAATTCCTTTGTATTAAAAGAGGTATGGACTACAGAGAAAAATACATCATGTTGCCCCTGTACATACTGAATACTGGACTTGGGAGCACGCCTGCAAGGTAACCCCCCAGGAGAGCGCTTCTCCCAGGGGGTTAACTGATGCGGGAGAAGCCAAGAGAGCCACCGAGGGACCCCAGAAGAGCAGGTTCGGGGCCACTCTGTGCAAAATGAACTGCACAATGGAGGTAAGTATGATATGTTTGTTATTTAAAAAAAACTAAATTAACCTTTAGTGTCACTTTACTTTCCAAAGACACAGAAAGGCTTCTTCACAGTAAGAGCTGTGAAAATGTGGAATAGACTTGCTCAAGTTGGTTCTGGCCAGCTCAGTAGATTGTTTTAAAAAAAAGGCCTGGAATTTTTCCCAAGTGCACATAATATAACTGGATATTAATACTTATGGATCAAGTTGATCGAGGGAATATCTGATTTGCCTCTTGTGGGTTCAGGAAGGATTTTTTTCCCCGTTCAAGCAAATTGGATCATGCTTTATTGGGGTTTTTTTTGCCTTCCTCTGGATCAACTGTGGGTATAGGATAGTGCATAAGGAGGTTTGCCATTTGTGTGTGTGTGCCTGTGTTTTTTTTTTTTTTATGTTCGTTGAACTGGATGGACTTGTGTCTTTTTTCAATCAGATTAACTATGTAACATGATGTACACCGAGTCGCATTACCATACCCATCAGACATCGCACCCATTATTATAATGGGGATAATCCAAGAAGAATCTGAACTGTATTTAAATAACACTATTTAGTGTCCATGATACTTTTTTATTTGCAGTAACATACAATTTTTCAGGACAAGCTTTCAGGGTATGTCCCCTTCTTCAAGGTCCCAGCAGTACTGTGAACATTCTGCTAAAACTATTGTGAAACAGTACTGCTGGGACCCTAAAGAAGGGGACATACCCCAAAAGCTTGTCCTGAAAAATTGTATGTTAGTGCAAATAAAAAAAGTATCATGGACAGTACTCAATTGCGTCTGTTGCAAGTGCACAAATAAGGCTACAATCACCTCAATACACAATTTAGTGCTAATCTTTCTTTCTGAGTCTATTTAATTCTGAGCCCTGGTTAGTCCCTAGCTGTTTAGGATGCTCTGATAACTGATCACACGGCCCCCGGCATCCTCTCCTCTTGCTCCCTGATCACATGCCCCCCCAGCATTCTCTTCTCCTTGACCACATGGCCTCCTGGCATTCTTTCCTACTGCTCCCTAATCCCACACCCCCCCCAGCCTCCTCTCCTTCTGCTCCCTTATTGCACGACCGTCTGCATCCTCCACTTCTGCTCCCTGATTGCATGGCCCCTAGCATTCTCTCTTCCTGCTCCCTGATCACACAGCCCCCTGAATCCTTTACTCTTGCTCCCTGATCGCATAGCCCCTGGCATCCTCTGCTCCTGCTCCCTGATCCCACAGCCCCCGATGTCCTCTCCTTCTGCTTCCTGATCGCATGGTCCCATCATCCTCTTTTTTTAATTTTTTTGCACTATATATTTTTGTTTGTTTGTTTTTCGTGTTTTTGTTTTTTTAATGTTTTGCTGTTTTTAATGAGTATAGGTCTATGTTTGTCCCAAGCATGTTTGAATCGACTTACTGTACTTAAAGAAACTTGTGTGCTGCTATATGTCTAATTATGAATATAATGATATTAAATATTTTAAATAAAAAAAAATGTTGTACATTATAATTCTCAATGTGTCTAGTGTCTTTATGGAACTGCTGCTACCACTCTTATGCTGCGTACACACGGTCGGATTTTCCGACGGGAAATGTACGATGGGAGCTTGTTGTCGAAAATTCTGATCGTGTGTAGGCTCCATCGGAGGTTCTCCGTTTGAATTTCCAACAAACAAAATTTGAGATCTGGATTTCAAATTTTCCGACAACAAAATCTGTTGTCAGAAATTCCGATCGTGTGTACACAATTCCGACGCACAAAATTCCACGCATGCTCGGAATCAAGCAGAAGAGCCGCACTGGCTATTGAACTTAATTTTTCTCGGCTCGTCGTACGGGTTGTACGTCACCGCGCTCTTGACGTTCGGAATTACCGATAAGATTTGTGTGACCGTTTGTATGCAAGACAAGTTTGAGCCAACATCCGTCGGACAAAAAACATATATTTTGTTGTTGGAATGTGCGATCGTGTGTACGCGGTATTAGTGTACTCCCACACTAACCACAATTAAAGTATAAACAAATAAATGTTGCGCTGTTCCTTTAAATAAACCTGAACAAATCAGACAAACCCTAATAGGTTACACTCCCACATACTCCTATATCTATGGCATATACAATAATGCAGTGCAAGATAAATAAAACAGTGCAAAACAAATCACAACCTAATAAAATCAAATAAAGCAAGCACAATGCGATATAATGATGTGTAATATCCAGATTTCAAGTGTAAATCCTTGAAAGCACGTCCATGTGTCAATACGTTTACTATTCAAATAGTTCAAGTATTTATTCCGTGATACCAATCTTCCATAAAACTGTGCTCAAAAACAATGTACTCCAATCCCCACGTTTAAGTGAAACATCTACTTACCTTGATAGTGGACCTAAACTCAATAGGTCATTAGCGCTTTTGAAAATGGTCTGTGCGATTCCATCTCCAGCTCTTAGCAGCTACTACTTGTGCAGGGTCCCTTTAAGAGACCAGTCCTCACTTTCTTCAATGTAGTTGTGGCTCTTCAGGCCACGGGAACTTCCTAGACTGGTGGGAGATGAACAGGAGGATTTTGGAGTGGATAACTGGCTGCTTGGCGTTCCAGTTACTGTAGCTGGAGATTTGCTGTGCTATTTTGCTGATGGACTCTTTAAACCCGATTGCCTTGTAGCATGGGAATATGATGTTTTTAAAACACAGCATTCACTCTTATCCAGAACAAAGTCCGCAGGCAATAAACACATTATCATCACTAAAGAAATCTTGAAGACATGTAACTTGAATTTTGGTGTGCTTTGTGTACAACTTCCAGATCTGTATAGTGATCCTGTGTAAGAGGTGGTCGCTGGTTTTCTGGTAAGCCTCCAGTGTGATTATTTTCTGGGTGTCACGTTTGCTGTCTTTGGATTCCTTTTCACTTGGCACAGAATTTCACATGGGACTTTTTTTTTCAAATGGATTTTTATTGAATATTTTTCAAAATTACATCCGTAGAGACATTGAAAAGTTCAAGCTTCAAACAACTTATGCAATATTACAGTTGTAGAAATAGTTCCAACACATAACTTTCAGAACAAAGCAAGTAATAGTGTTATGAACTTATGGTTAACAAATGGGTATTAGGGAAGAGGGAAGATAATTAAATGTATACAGTAAGAAAATAAAGAGAGATAGGAGGAAGAGAAAGTAGTGAGATAGAGTAGGAGCATCACTGTGGGTACATATGTGGGAATATACCAGTTCAGAGTATCAAACTGTTTATCAAAAGGTTGTCAATTTAGTCTTTTTGTATACCATTGTTCCCAGGGGGACCATACGTTACTTGTTTTGAGGTGTGAGTGTTTGCCACGAGACAAGATAGATTCATGAGTGTAATGTAGTTGTACTAGCATAATTACTTCTGTTCTTGTTGGGCTCATCTGTGATTTCCAGTATCTAGTTATGTGCCAGGAGAATGTGAGTGGTTACTATTCTCCAGGAAGGAGGAAGCGATTCTGTGTTTAAGTTTAGGATAACTAGTTGTGGTATGAGTGTCAGGGGTGAGTGAAATATATCTTGCAGAATATGTTTTACATCTGTCCACAGGTTAGTTATTGTCGGGCAGGACCACAAGGTGTGTAATAAGGTGCCTGTGTGTTAGCATCCTCTCCAGTAGGTAGGGGAGGTAGTTGTTTGGAATCTAGCTATTTTCTGTGGGCTCAGGTACCATCTTAGATATATTTTGGGTGACAATTCGCATAAGAAGGTGCAGCAAGTGGCTTTGAATATTGACTTAAAGGCTGATTGCCATCGTTGGTCAGAGAAGTGTGTTTGCATATCTTCTTCCCAGTCTTTAAAGGGTTTAGGTAAATTAGTGAGATGCCTTTGGTGCCTGTATTGTGTAGGAAGCGGTAATTCCATAGTTTGGTGGGCAGGACACCTTCTAAATGTGAGTGTGCTCTCAGGCAATCTTGGAGTCTATATATGTTGAAGTGATCAGTACTGGGTGCGTTGTATGTAGTTTGTATTTGGTCAAAGGTTTTGTTTACTATCATATCACTGAGTTCAGAGGTGTAGTGAACTTGTTCCAGTATCCACTTGGGTATACAGAGGTCTGGCAATATCGGTTGGAGGGTGTGAAGAGGAATTAGGAGCGGTTTGGTGGGAAGAAGGGATGAGCCGAACACCCCCCTGTTCGGTTCACACCAGAACATGCGAACAGGCAAAAAATTTGTTCGAACACGCGAACATTGTTAAAGTCTATGGGACTCGAACATGAATAATCAAAAGTGCTAATTTTAAAGGCTTATATGCAAGTTATTGTCATAAAAAGTGTTTAGGGACCTGGGTCCTGCCCCAGGGGACATGGATCAATGCAAAAAAAATTTTAAAAACGGACGTTTTTTCTCGAGCAGTGATTTTAATAATGCTTAAAGTAGAACAATAAAAGTGTAATGTTCGGGGCGCATGTTTCCCGTTTTTAGAACAGTCTGACAGCAAAATGACATTTCAAAGGAAAAAAATAATTTAAAACTACTCGCGGCTAATAATGAATTGTCGGTCCGACAATACACATAAAAGTTCATTGATAGAAAACGGCATGGGTACCCCGAACCAAAATTTAAAAAACAAATGGCATGGGTTGTCCCCCTAAATTCCATACCAGGCCCTTCAGGTCTGGTATGGATTTTAGGGGGAACCCCGCACCAAAATTAAAAAAAAATGGCATGGGGTCCCCCCAAAAATCCATACCAGACCCTTATCCGAGCACGTAACCTGGCAGGCCGCAGGATAAGAGGGGGGGATGAAAGAGCGCCCCCCTCCTGAACCATACCAGGCCACATGCCCTCAACATTGGGAGGGTGCTTTGGGGTAGGCCCCCAAAGCACCTTGCCCCCATGTTGATGGGGACAAGGGCCTCATCCCCACAACCCTTGCTTGGTGGTTGTGGGGGTCTGCGGGCGGGGGGCTTATCGGAATCTGGAAGCCCCCTTTAACAAGGGGACCCCCAGATCCCGCCCCCCCGTGTGAAATGGTAATCGGGTACAAAAGTACCCCTACCATTTCACAAAAAAAAACTGTTAAAAATGACAAGAGACAGTTTTTGACAATTCCTTTATTTAAAGTCTTCTTTTTTCCATCTCCTTTCTTCTATCTTATTTCTTCTATCTTCCTTCGGTTTCTTCCTCCATCTTCTTCTTCTAGTTCTTCTGGTTCTTCCTCCGGTGTTCTCATCTGGCATCTTCCTCCGCGGCGTCTTCTTCCCTTCTTCCTCCGCGGCGTCTTCTTCCCTTCTGTTACATAACGGGTGACCCCGCCCCCCCTCTGATGTCACGGGGAATGCCACAGGGAAGTCCTCGTCAAGTCCCCGTGCATCAGAGGGGGGGCAGGGTCACCGGATGGCCCCACCCTCCATTATTTAAGAACCGTCAGAAGACGAGAAGCGTCACACAGTGGGAGCCTCCCATCATGGATGTGGAGCGGCCCGAGAAGAAGAAGGGAAGAAGACGCCACGGAGGAAGATGCTGGACGAGAACACCAGAGGAAGAACCAGAAGAATTAGAAGAAGAAGATGGAGGAAGAAACCGAAAGAGAATAGAAGAAAGAAGATAGAAGAAAGAAGACGGAAAAAAGAAGACTTTAAATAAAGGAATTGTCAAAAACTGTCTCTTGTCATTTTTAACATTTTTGACAGTTTTTTTGTGAAATGGTAGGGGTACCTTTGTACCCCATTACCATTTTACACGAGGGGGGCCGGGATCTGGGGGGTCGCCTTGTTAATGGGGGCTTCCAGATTCCGATAAGCCCCCCACCCGCAGACCCCCACAACCACCGGGCAAGGGTTGTGGGGATGAGGCCCTTGTCCCCATCAACATAAAAACAAGGTGCTTTGGGGTGCTACCCCAAAGCACCCTCCCAATGTTGAGGGCATGTGGCCTGGTACGGTTCAAGAAGGGGGGGCGCTCTCTCGTCCCCCCCTCTTTTCCTGCGGCCTGCCAGGTTGCGTGCTCAGATAAGGGTCTGGTATGGATTTTTGGGGGGACCCTATGCCATTTTTTTTTTTATTTTTGTGCGGGGTTCCCCTTAAAACCCACACCAGACCTGAAGGGTCTGGTATAGATTTTGAGGGGGACCCCCACGCCATTTTTTTAAAAATTTTGGCCGGGATTCCCCTGTGGGGAAATCCCATGCTGTTTTTATCAATGAACTTTTATGTGTATTGTCGGACCGACAATTCATTAATAGCCGCGAGTAGTTTTAAATAACTTTTTTTCCTTTGAAATGTCATTTTGCTGTCAGACTGTTCTAAACATGGGAAATATGCGCCCCTTTACAGGCATATTATAGACACCCCCCAGGTACGAAATTTAAAGGAATATTACACTTTTATTGTTTCACTGTAAGCATTATTAAAATCACTGCTCTCGAAAAAAAGGCCATTTTTAAAACTTTTTTTGCATTGATCCATGTCCCCGGGGCAGGACCCAGGTCCCCAAACACTTTTTATGACAATACCATGCATATAAGCCTTTAAAATTAGCACTTTTGATTTCTCCCTTAGACTTTTAAAGGGTGTTCCGTGGCTTTCGAATTTGCTGCAAACACCCCAAATTGTTTGCTGTTCGGCGAACTGGTGAACAGCCAATGTTCGAGTCTAATATGAGTTTGACTCGAACTTGAAGCTCATCCCTAGTGGGAAGCTGTGACCGTTTGAAAGAATGTAGTTTTCTCCATGCTTTTACCATTGCTTGTATGGTCAGTGAATATAGGTGGAGATGAGGTACATGGGTGATTGTGCTGAATAGCCATTGTTGGAGGTTATGTCCTGGTATCATAGTATTTTCGATGTTATGCCATAGTGAAGTTGTGTGTGTAGTTACCCATTCTTTTAATTGGGATAGTATGGTGGCCAGGTAATAGTCTTTTAAGTCAGTGTAGCCCATCCCACCTGCTAATCTGTGTTTTATAAGTTTTGCGTGACTACTTCTTGGGTTTTTGTCCTGCCATACGTATTTACGTACTATTGATTGGAGGGAGGCATTGTATGAGTCCATGAGTGGTATAGGCAATGTGTGGAAGATATATAATAATCTAGGGAATTTTAAAGGCTGCTAATCAGCTGGACCATGAAAGTTCGAATTTGGAGAGCTTAGCTGTTTCTTTAAGAAGCTTTTGTTTGGTTTCTGTGTAGTTTTTATGAAATAAATCTTTTGTGGATTTTGTGAGCATAATTCCTAGGTAGGATATGCCTGTTTCAGCCCACTGGTATGTGTATAGATTGCGTACTAAGTTGCTGGAAGTGGCATCTAAACCCAGGTCAAGAATATCAAGATTTGTTGTCATTTACCTTATAATAGGAGATTTTACTAAACCTCTGCAGAGATGACTGGATCGAAGCCAGGGAGGATATTGGGTTGGTTACTATCATTATCACATCATCAGCAAACAAATTGATTTTGTGGTCTATTGTGCCAATTTTGATACCTGTGATGTTCACGTTTGTTCTGATGTGTTCTGCTAATGGCTCCATCAATAGATTGAAGATAAGTGGTGACAGCGGGCAACCTTGACGTGTGCCATTAGTGTTTGCGAAAGGTTTAGAAAGCATTTCTGACGTGTACACTTGGGCTGTTGGTGTTGAGTATAATGCCAGTATGGCAGAAAGGATATGTCCTTGGAATCCAAATTTGAGGAGTGTCACCTGGAGATACGACTTGGAGATACGACCAGTGTACCCTGTCGAAAGCCTTCTCTGAGTCTAGAGATAGAAGCAGAGAAGGCGTTCATGTAGACCCAGCACTATGTGTTAAATTAATGAGTCTGCGGGTTGCATCATATGTCTGTCTCCCTTTCGTAAAACCAGATTGATCTGGGTGAATTAGAGAGGGCATGATATCTACTAATCTGGTTGCTATTAGTTTGGCATAGATTTTAGCATCTATATTGAGTAACGAAATAGGCGTAAAGTTTGGGGGTGAGGTAGGCTCCTTACCTGGCTTTGGTAAAGTAATTATCAACGCTTTTAGCATTTTCTGAAGGAGAGAGGAGGAAGAGGCAGCGTCATTGCACATTTGTGTTAAAAAGGGTGTCAGTACCGTACGTAATTGTTTGTAATACTCCCCAGGAAGACCATTCGGTCCAGGGGATTTGTTAGTTGGCAATTTTGAAATAACCTCTAAGACTTCTATCGGTGTGAAAGGAGCATTTAGTTTAGATAATTGGTCAGGTGATAGTTTGGGGAGATTGATTTCACATAGGAAGGATTCTATATTTTCCATGGACGGTTGTATAGTAGAAGAGTCTTCTTTTAGGTTGTAAAGGGGATTGTAGTAGTGGCTAAATGCGTCAGCTATAGCTTGTGGATTGACTAGCTTTTGTTGGGAGGTAGGGTGGTACAGGTGAGTAATGTTAGTTTTAAGGTGGTGGCCTTTAACTCTAAGGGCCATGGCTTTCCCTGCTTTGTTACCTGTAGAGTAATGTTTAGCTTTGAATTGTTTTTGAGTTTTTTTCATAAGATTCTATCAGCAGGTTTCTTAATTCTTGCCTGAGGATTACTAATTTTTCTTTGAGTTTGGGGTCAGGATTAGTTTGATATTGATCTTCTATGTGTTTGATACTGGAAGTCAGTGTGTCTAGATGCTGTGATCTCCTCCTTCTCTCCCTAGCACTAAGTTGAATAACAATTCCTCTTACAAACGCTTTATGAGCGTTCCACGATATGGTATTGTTAGATGGTGATCCTTTTTTCAGGTCGAAAAATTCTTCAAGTCGTTCACAAATAAAAGCAGAGTGTTCGGTCAAGTGGAGGATGGAGGAATTGGCTCTCCATATCCTTGTGCGCAGTTGTGAAATCGTAGCATCTGTAATTATCGAGACTGGGGTGTGATCTGACCATGTTATTGTGTCTATAGTAGACTCAGAGATTTTAGTGTCCATTTGTCCACTAGAAAGAAGTCAATCTGGGTATAGGAATTGTGCAGATGGGAGAAAAAGTAATAGTCGCGTTCCGTGGTATGGTGACATCTCCAAACATCATACAGGTCGTGGTTTCGAATAGAAGTACCCATCGGTGACGTGAGTCTCGTGTTGCGAGAAGATATGTCCAGGGAGTTGTCAGGTACCATGTTAAAGTCCCCGCACATGATAAGGTATCCCTTACGGAATTTGTCAATTTTTTTCATCAGTTTCGAAAGGAATCTGATTTGTCTGGTATTGGGCGCGTACACATTGACAATAGTGTATCTGGTGTTGTCAAGTGTGCAGTCCAGGGCCAAATATCTGCCTTCTACGTCTAGTAAGCTGTTGTGAAGCGTGAAGGCCAGCGTGTTCTTGATTGCTATCATCACCCTGTTTTTTTTGGTGGGACCTGATGTCCGATAGACATGGGGAAGTGTTTGTTGGAGCACTGGGGTTCTGCGTTAGTTTTGAAGTGAGTCTCTTGTATGCAGAGAATGTCACTGTTAGATTCCTGTGCAGAGCGCCATAGGGAAGCTCTTTTGACAGGGTGATTCAGCCCTTTAGCGTTGAGTGATAAAAATGTAGGCATCTTAGGTGTTTTGTAGGAGATGTTATGTCAAGTGCGGTGTTTACTCATGGTTGGATGTAGGTATACAGTTTCTCCATAGGTTCAGATGTTGAACGATGTCAGAGTTGTGTTCTTCGGATGCTCTTCAGAGAGAAAGTGAGGATAAAAATGGAACTGTAAACTTGAAACATTAGATAATCAGATATTGAGCAGGTAAAGGGAAAAGAAGGGAACAAGAACAGCAAAAAGCAGCAATCTGCTGTGTCTGGGACTGCTGTATATCAACGTGGTAAAAGTTTGTGGAACTATTTGAAACGAGCAAGGCACCGACCAGTTGTGCGGCGTGTGAACTAGCTAATGGTTCAGCTATCCTGACCATGTTTAGTGTTTACCAGCTTGGAGATTAGCCTTGTAGGTGTGAGTGTTCTCCTTGCGGTTGGGTTGCGTTGAAGCGTTTTGGTCAGGAATTATTCCCCAAATGCGTAGGAGTTTGAGACCTTCTTCAACTGTGGAGATGTTGTGTTTGACACCATTTTTAGTGACCATAATTTTGGTGGGGAAACCCCATTGGTAGGGATCTTGTGATTATTGAGCGGCTTAGTAATGGTGTTCAGTTGTTTCCTCAGTTGGCGGGTATGTTGGGAGATATACGCATACAGTTGGAGATTGGTGTATGGGGCTGGGAGCCTGCCCAGGTGTCTAGCTTTGAATAGGAGTTGGTCTTTGGCGTGATAAAAGTGCACCCTCATTAAAACATTGCGGGAGACCTCTGCAGGGACGTGAGAGGGTTTGGGTAAGTGGTGGATACGGTCCACAATAGTTTCCATGGGAGAAAGTTCTGGTAGTAGGGTGGAAATCAGATTTCTGGTGTATGCATTGAGATCCTGTGGCATGACGGTTTCGGGTACCCCCTAAGCTTTACATTATTACGACGAGACCTGTCCTCAAGGTCCGCCATTTTGGCTCTCATCTACTGTTGTTCTTCATGAGTGTGATCATGTGCATCCACAAGATCATTCACTGTTTCAGTCATCTCTCCTACTTGGGTTTCAATATTGCACACTCTCTGTCCCATGTAATGCATTTGTGAGGAGAACTTATTAAACATGGTGGAAATGTCATTGCGCAGGGAGCTTTGAAGTGAGATGAGCATATCCTTCATAGTAGTATCCTGTACAGGCTGATTTGATGTGGGGAAGACCGCTATAGGGGATGGATGGATTGAGTTGTGATCTGAAGCAGGGCTCACTTCAGGGCTTGTACTGGCAGAATCCAGTCGCATCCTCGACTCAGCTGGGCTGTTGCTGGCAGATGATGGCAGGGAGGAAGGAGAAGCACCCAGGGAGTCATTCTGTGCTGATATTTCCAGTCCATCAGCATCAGGAAGACCTGTGTAGGCTGTAGCAGGTTTGTGTGGAGAGCCGCTGCCGCCATCTTGGATTTTCAGCATGATGAAGAAATCTGTCAGTTTCTTTGGCTGCCTGAATTCTTTCCTCTTGCGGGTCGGATATGACATTCTGAGGATGTAATCCTGTGTGTTGAAGGTCCGGATGGTTGTTGAGAGGAATCAGGATAGCTGTGGGTAAGTGATAGGAGCCGATCAGTGCAGGAGCTGTGGAGTCAGACGTCCATCTTATTCGGCAGTTAGCCACACCCCCTCATATGGGACTTTTTGATAGACACTTTTACAATATTTTATTCAACTGATTTGATTTGTATGCACACTTGTCACTATTGATTGTATTTGTTTACAGCTTTATATGTGTTATTTTGCATAGTGCTGCACTTTCTTTTTATTAAAAAAGAAAGAAGAATGTCCCCTGTCGTAGCTCCAACATGTCTTCTTCCTCCAGTCTTCTCCCTCCACTGATATCTTCTCCCTGCAGTGATGTCTTCTTCCTCCGGTCTTGTCTCTCTGCTGTCTTCTCCCTCCAGTGATGTCTTCTTCCTCTCCCTCCAGTGATGTCTTCTTCCTCTGGTCTTCTCCCTCCAGTGATGTCTTCTTCCTCTCCCTCCAGTGATGTCTTCTTCCTCTGGTCTTCTCCCTCCAGTGATGTCTTCTCCCTCCGGTGATGTCTTTTGTCACCGCCGACCCGGTAAAAATAGCTATGGGGCATGGCCATCCTGTGATGTCACCCAGAGACCCCTCCCCTTGTGACAGCACAGTGCCCCATAGCTATATAATAACCTGCAGACAACAGAGCTGACACAACACCGGGAGCCAGCGTCAGAGGAGGACCATTTTTTTTTTATTTTTAGCGGGTCGGCGGCTGCAGAAGACATTACCGGAAGGAGAAGACATCACATCACTGGAGGGAGACGACTGGAGGAAGAAGACATCAAAGTAGGGAGAAAACTGGAGGAAGAAGACATCACCAAAGGGAGAAGACAGCAGAGGGAGAAGACCGGAGGACGAAGACATCATCAGAGGGAGAAGACCGGAGGAAGAAGACACATTGGATCTACAAAGGGAGACATTCTTTATATTTAATAAGGGACTTGTCAAAAACAGTCTCTTGTTTTTTGTAACACTACACTTCTTTTTTTGATGAATATGTAGGGGTACAATGTACCCAAACTCATTCACATGGGGGGTGGGATCTGGGAGTCCCCTTGTTAAAGGGGGCTTCCATATTCCGATAAGCCCCCTGCCCACAGACCTCCACAACCACCGCCCAGGGTTGTTGGGAAGAGGCCCTTGTTCCCATCAGCATGGGGACAAGGTGCTTTGGGGTGAACAGGCATGTGTAGTATACCTATTGCTCCATCCATTCTGATACTGTAAGCCTCCGGTGTGTCCTTAAAGAGACCGATGCGGGCAGACTGCACACTGGTGTGGTGAAGGCGGAGAACCGAGACTTGGGATGGAGTATGTGGAGAAAAGCAGCTGTTGGCTTTGCTTGGCTTTGTCTGGCTACATCCAGCTGGAGAGGAGCTGAGTGGCTTGGCTGTGGCCTGTAATCCTTGGCTGTTTCAGGCCCCTCTGGCCCTGTATCAGAGAAGTAGGACTCGGGCTGGCGTGGGCAGAGGTGAATGGCTGTCGGCTCCACATGGCCGTGCTTGGTCCTCAACAGGCAGAGTCGTCCCAGCTTGGATCGGCTGAGACCGGCAAACCTCAGCTGCTCTTCAGCTCTGCTGATCAGATCAACAGCCCTGACAAGCAGTAGAAGGTGTATAGGAGTGTGCGGCTCACCAGAGTCTCTCCAGAGAAGATCCGCAAAAAGTGACCGTCTGAAGTGAGGCAAATAAATACATATACAAGGAAAAGAGGGTAAAAGAAAAAAAAAAAAAAAATTACAAGAAAGAAGAGAAGATGAATTCTGGTAAAGCACAACCCAAGACACTCTCGCCTCCATCGACTTTGGCTAAAGCGGCAACACAGCTCAATGGATCTCCTAGAATGACCTTGGAACCCTGTACCCCAATGGCGGTGAGAACGCATAATCTTTCTACCACTTTAGATGTCTCAGTAGTAGAGGAACCATCTCTAAGAGAGGTATTGGTAGCGGTTAATGCTTGCAAAACCTCTTTGGCTGAAATGACTGATCAATTAAAAAGTATCAAAAAAGACATGATTTACAAAAAGTGAGAGACTGGGGTCCTGAAGCATAGAGTTAATAATTTAGAAGACGTTGTAAACCCTATGAAACAGGAGATAGAACTCTTAAGGGGAACGTGGAGATACAAAACTATAAATTGGTAGATATAGAAATTAACCTTCAGAGAAATAATGTCCATATTATAGGTCATCCAGAATGAAGTGAAGGAAATAATATAAAGGACTTTCTGGAAAAATGGCTTCAAGAGGTTTTGGGAAAAGAGAGACTTTCCCCCCTATTTGCAATAGAAAGAGCCCATAGTGTCCCAATGAAAACACCACTACCAGGAGGTTCACCATGGCCAGTGCTTATGAAATGTATTTTAAAGATGGGGAGGCCATTTTGTGAAGGGCCAGAGAATTGAAAGATATAGCATATGACAGTGTCAAGATCTCTTTTTTCCAAATCTTTTCAGCAGACCTACAGAGGAAAAGGGTTCAATTTGTAGACAATAAGCGACATAAAAGACAGTTAAATGCCTCACATGCAATCCAGCACAACTGAGAGTGGTGGTCAATGGGACTATACATGTTTTTGATATCCCGACAGCAGCTGTAACTTGGCTGAAAATGAATGAACAGTCCCCCCAATCATAAAAGGGGTTTTTTTTTTGGTTAATGAGGACACACTTGGCTTTATTGATCCTGTTTTTTTTTTTTTTTTTTTTTTTTTTTAGGGAGCTATAGGTGGAAGCTACAGGTTAGAGCAGTGTAATTGTTTAGATTAGTCAGTTTTGTTTCCTACAATGACACATAATGGGTGGGAGTTTTGGGGCTTTGGGGGAGAAGGGAGGGGTGGAGTTTTTTGGCTGGTTTCCCAATTTCAGTTTCAGTCGGGGGAGCGGGGTCAGGGAAGGGGGAAAGAGCAGGGGGGCATTTTTTCTTTCTTTTTTTGGGAGGCAAAGTAATAGACACATTGGTTTTGCATGAGGGAAAATAGCTTTGAATTCAGCAAGATGGGATCTATTCACAATGGCACAATAAAAAATGCAGTTAATATTTTGAAGATACTTTTTATAAACTATGGAGGTAATGGGTCAAATATTTATTGCACTTTTTACAAAGGATTGATCACAAATTTAGATGTGTATATATCTTCTTTATATCTTTATATGTGTGTATATATCTTCTTTAAATGAGATAAGATGAATGGGGGAGTGACGGTTTGTTCTTGGAATGTGAGAGGATTGGGAGTAGGGATGAGCTTTGTGTTCGAGTCGAACCCATGTTCGACTCGAACATCGTCTGTTCGCCCGTTCGCCGAATTGCGGACGATATGGGCCGCTCGCGCCAAATTCGTGTGGCGCGTCACAGCCCATAATTCACTGCGGCATCGCAGTGCATTGCTGGCTGATGATTGGCCAAGCATGCACTATGACCCGCATGCTTGGCCAATCACAGCGCCGTCTGAACAGAGAGCCGTAATTGGCCAAAGCCAAGGAGGCTTTGGCCAATTATGGCTCAGGGGATTTAGCACACGCCTCACACTATAGAAGGCCGCCTGCACGGCGGCCCTGTGTAGTGTGTGTTCCGGCGTTCATAGATAGAGAGAGAGAGAGACAGACAGTGTCATTTGATTTGAGTTAGATAGATTAGGCAGAACAGTCAGTCAGTTAGCTGCACTTACAGTGTATTGTGTATATATATGCATCCCAGGTGTTGCATATATATATATATATATATATATATATACACTGTATTCAGTTTAGCTAGATCCGTTCCTGTTATCTTCTTACTGACAGGCAGGCTTGTCTTGTTACAGTATTTACAGCTACCTGAAGAAAATTGCTGGTGTTCTTTTGATCCTATTAGTACCACAGTCAGGCAGCTAGACTATTTACAGTTAGTGCAGTGCGTCCTGCTCACAGTGTTCAGCTAAAAGTATAAGTTAGTGTGGTGCGTCCTGCTCACAGTGTTCAGCTAAACCTACAAGTTAGTGTGGTGCGTCCACCTCACAGTGTTCAGCTAAACCTAGAAGTTAGTGCGGTGCATCCTGCTCACAGTGTTCAGCTAAAACTACAAGTTAGTGCTGTGCGTCCTGCTCACAGTGTTCAGCTAAACCTACAAGTTAGTGTAGTGCGTCCTGCTCACAGTGTTCAGCTAGATCCATTCCTGTTATCTTCTTACTGACAGGCAGGCTTGTCTTGTTACAGTATTTACAGCTACCTGAAGAAAATTGCTGGTGTTCTTTTGATCCTATTAATACCACAGTCAGGCAGCTAGACTATTTACAGTTAGTGCAGTGCTTCCTGTTCACAGTGTTCAGCTAAAACTACAAGTTAGTGGGGTACGTCCACCTCACAGTGTTCAGCTAAACCTAGAAGTTAGTGCGGTGCATCCTGCTCACAGTGTTCAGCTAAAACTACAAGTTAGTGCTGTGCGTCCTGCTCAGTGTTCAGCTAAACCTACAAGTTAGTGTAGTGAGACCTCTGCACAGTGTTCATCTAAAGCTACAACTTAGTGCAGTGCATCCTGCTCACAGTGTTCAGCTAGATCCGTTCCTGTTATCTTCTTACTGACAGGCAGGCTTGTCTTGTTACAGTATTTACAGCTACCTGAAGAAAATTGCTGGTGTTCTTTTGATCCTATTAGTACCACAGTCAGGCAGCTAGACTATTTACAGTTAGTGCAGTGCGTCCTGCTCACAGTGTTCAGCTAAAACTACAAGTTAGTGGGGTACGTCCACCTCACAGTGTTCAGCTAAACCTAGAAGTTAGTGGGGTGCGTCCTGCTCACAGTGTTCAGCTAAACCTAGAAGTTAGTGCGGTGCGTCCTGCTCACAGTGTTCAGCTAAAACTACAAGTTAGTGCTGTGCGTCCTGCTCACAGTGTTCAGCTAAACTTTCAAGTTAGTGTAGTGAGACCTCTGCACAGTGTTCATCTAAAGCTATAAGTTAGTGCAGTGCGTCCTGCTGACAGTGTTCAGCTAGATCCGTTCCTGTTATCTTCTTACTGACAGGCAGGCTTGTCTTGTTACAGTATATACAACTACCTGAAGAAAATTGCTGGTGTTCTTTTGATCCTATTACTACCACAGTCAGGCAGCTAGACTATTTACAGTTAGTGCAGTGCGTCCTGCTCACAGTGTTCAGCTAAACCTACAAGTTAGTGTGGTGCGTCCACCTCACAGTGTTCAGCTAAACCTACAAGTTAGTGCGGTGCGTCCTGCTCACAGTGTACAGCTAAACCTACAAGTTAGTGTGGTGCGTCCTCCTCACAGTATCCAGCTAAACCTACAAGTTATTTTTTTGCGAGTGTTCAGCTAAAGCTACCTGTAGAAGGTTGGTGGTGTTCTCATACTACAGGCAGGCAGTTGATTTTGCTAGCTGCAGTATCAGAACATATATATATATATATATATATATATATATATATATATATATATATATATCCCAGCTTAGTGCAGCTACAGGCCATTAGTATGTCTGGAAGGCCAAGAAGGAGAGGCAGACAGTCACAAGCCAATAAGAGAGGGCAAGCAGGCTCTGTGTCTAGTGCTTGCATAAAAATTATTGCGGCGCTGAAAAGTTCAAAAATGAAATTGAAGAGTGGGAGGAATCCAATCACCAAATATATTGTGCAGATGTAGAAAGAGTCACTCATCACCACGTGGTAATGTAGTCTGCTTACCAGAAGGTGTTAAGGATTAGGCATAGATGATAAATTCTCAACAGCATCCAGCAAATCCAGCCCACTGGAACCCCTCATCAGACCACAACATCCGTGGGATTTCCTTCACATATAAACATCTCCCAATGGTCACTTCAGAATTAGGCATTCAGGCATGTAGTCATCATATATCCGAGAAAAGAAAATGAAGGACCCATAGTGAAGCCTGCAATGATAGATAAAAAAACTTTTATTGTAGTAACTTACAGTTGAAGCTTAAAACAGCATGCATCAATGATAGGAACAAACGGCTGCAGCAATCAGCGTACGGATGTCAGCCTGCCTGACATGTTTCATCGTAACAGATGTCTTCAGAGGCATGGCTACAGCTACAACCGCATGCTATATATATGGTATGGTTAGTGGGTGGATCAGAGGGGATATAATCAAACTCATCACTAACAGCTGGGTAGGATGTGTGTCTTGTGCAGAACGCCCTGGTGCTAACAGGATAAACCTGGTTAGCAACTGATGACGCAACAGCGCACGGCCAATCAGAAAAGAGAGAGGATAGGAACAAAAAGAGGATGGCAACAGATGACTCAGTGCCACCTCATTGGTTAACCTATCTCTCAGTGAACAGAAAAATTGAAAAATGCCAGATAAGCATGAACAGGCGACGAGGAAGAGCGCCGGCTGTGCGGTCCGGCTCAGGGACATGAAAAAGGCTAAAAATGTATTTTTGATTGATCAGACAAAAACCTGATATCATATAACTCAATATACACAATAAAAAAAATGGAAAAGAATTAACACCCGCACAGATAAGCTATGAGATTAACGCCTGTCATGCAGTATAGATCAAAGGCATAGAAAAAAACGCTAGACTTTGTATAACAAATCAGTGCCTGCATGGGAAAAAAACACTAACCTATGTATAACAAACCAGCGACTCACATGCAACTAAGCAATAGACATTGTGAATGCAATTAATCGCACACAATTCAATAAAAATACATGCATGCAATATACATCAATACACGTGTTAAAATCAATACAGATGATTGTAAACATCATTAAAAAATATTGTTTTAAAAAACTGACCTAGACCCAAGATTTGCAAATAAATAAAGGAGAAAAAACAAAAAATAAATAAATAAAATGAATAAAGGAGTGTATTGATGCTAACTGTTATTAATGAAGCTATTAACATCCCACTCTACGTTTAACCCATATGGCGTATAGCATTTGAGGGTGTGTATCCATCGCGTTTCCAAGCTCGAGATTTCTCTCTTGGTGTAACTACCTCTCCAATGGGGTGTGAAACGATCAATGGCGGTAATCAGAGTCCCTACTGGATTTCTGTTATGACATTCTAAATAGTGACGTGAGACCGTGTGCTTAGGAAAACCTTTCTTTATGTTTTTTATATGTTCCTTTATTTGCACATTCATGGCTCTCATAGTGCGGCCTACATACTGTAGACCGCATGGATAAGTCAATAAGTACACAACATTTTTTGAGGTGCAAGTGATGAAAGTATCTATATCATAGACCTTTGTGGTGGAGTTAGATTTAAATTGACAAATTTTCCTATTTTTATCGCCATTTATGCGACACACTTTACATTTGCGACATGGGAAAAACCCTTTTGAGTTCTGAAAAAAGGGGACTCTATTAGGGGCATCAAGAACATTAGGGGCAACCTGCAGCCTTAGGGGGGGTACTCCCTTATAGATAACTTGTGGGCGTTCAGGTAAGGATGGGCCCAACACTTTCTCGTTTTTTTAACACGGCCCAATGTTTTCTAAGAATTTTCTTTATATCGTAATGTTGTCGAGAGTAGGTGGTCACTAAAGAAAACTCATGAATATTATTATTCTTAGTGATTCTATCTGTGCCCTTTATCATATTGGCCCTATCCAAGCCGGCAACCTCATTTATGGTTTTGTCCAAGTCTGCACCAGAGTACCCCTTCTCCACAAATTTGGTTTTTAAGTCAGAGGCCTGCATCAAAAAGTCGTGTTTAAAGGTACAATTACGCCTTAGGCGAATAAACTGGCTTTTAGGAACCGCTTTTAACCAGGAGGGATGGTGACAACTCCCCTGACTAATATAGCCATTACGATCTGTCTCCTTGAAAAAAGTGGTGGTTGTAAATTTATTGTCACAGATCCGTATATTCAAATCCAAAAAATGGATAGCAACCTTGCTCATTTCGAATTGCAGAGAGATACCAAGGGTGTTCTGATTCAGCTCCTGCATGTAATTGGTCAATGAAGTTTCATCTCCATCCCATAGGAGGAGGATGTCGTCTATATACCTGCCCCAGTACACCAATTCTGGCCGTCTGTCAGCATAGATGACATCCTCCTCCCACTTGGCCATGAACAAATTAGCCATACTGGGCGCGAATTTTGCGCCCATGGCTACACCTCTGGTTTGGAGGTAGCAAGAACCCCCAAACCAGAAGTAGTTATGCATCATGGCAAACCTTAGCAGGAGTAAGATGAACTCCCTCTGTGGGGGGGCCAGTTGGTCATCTCTACCAAGGAAGGTCTCAACTGCATGCATACCATCTGAGTGGGATATGATGGTATACAAAGAGGACACATCGGCGGTAGCCATGATGTAACCCTCCTTCCACACCAAGGTATCCAGTATCTGTAAGACCTGGGAAGAGTCCCTCAAAAAAGAAGGGGTCTGAGATACCAGGGGTTGTAAAAATACATCTATATATTTCCCAATACGGGAAGTGACAGAATCTAGCCCGCTGATAATGGGCCTCCCAGGTGGGTTAACTAAACTTTTGTGAATTTTTGGTAAAAAGTAAATTTCCGGAATCATGGGAGCCATAGGGACCAAAAAGGCTTTTTCTTTTTTGTTAATCAGTTGTTAGTTAAACCCCTTTTCAATAAGTTTCTGCAATTCCCTTTTATATCTGACAGTAGGATCATGAGGAAGGGGAAGGTATGTGTCAGTATCCGAAAGAATTCTCCTCATCTCTGAAATGTAGGCAACCTTGTCCAAGACAACAATCCCTCCCCCCTTATCAGCAGGGCGAACGATTATGTCGTCCCTATCTTTAAGGGTTTTCAACCCGTCCTGAAATTTCTGATTGTTTGGATCCCTCCGAATTTTCAATTTTTCCAGATCATTCAAGACTAGATCTTTAAAAACTGAAATAGATGGTGGCACAAAGCCCAGCGGGTTGAATAACGAGGCATTCGCAAGGGCAGAATATCTAATTCCATTAGTAGTATGTTCGGATCTAGCAATGGGTTGAGACAGGAAGTGTCTTTTTATGCTCATATTCCTGATATATTTCTGTACATCAATAAAAGCATTGAATTTACTCAATGGTTTATCAGGTGCATATTTAAGTCCATGATTTAGTACAAATTTTTCATTTTCACTTAAAGTGGCCTTGCTGAGATTAAAAATCCCGATATCATTTACAGTCTCCTTCTTTTTCGTTCTGTGCCTCCTCCCAGGTCTTACAGATACTGGATACCTTGGTGTGGAAGGAGGGTTACATCATGGCTACCGCCGATGTGTCCTCTTTGTATACCATCATATCCCACTCAGATGGTATGCACACAGTTGAGACCTTCCTTGGTATAGATGACCAACTGGCCCCCCCACAGAGGGAGTTCATCTTACTCCTGCTAAGGTTTGCCATGATGCATAACTACTTCTGGTTTGGGGGTTCTTGCTACCTCCAAACCAGAGGTGTAGCCATGGGCGCAAAATTCGCGCCCAGTATGGCTAAACTGTTCATGGCCAAGTGGGAGGAGGATGTCGTCTATGCTGACAGACGGCCAGAATTGGTGTACTGGGGCAGGTATATAGACGACATCCTCCTCCTATGGGATGGAGATGAAACATCATTGACCAATTACATGCAGGAGCTGAATCAGAACACCCTTGGTATCTCTCTGCAATTCGAAATGAGCAAGGTTGCTATCCATTTTTTGGATTTGAATATACGGATCTGTGACAATAAATTTACAACCACCACTTTTTTCAAGGAGACAGATCGTAATGGCTATATTAGTCAAAGGAGTTGTCACCATCCCTCCTGGTTAAAAGCGGTTCCTAAAAGCCAGTTTATTCGCCTAAGGCGTAATTGTACCTTTAAACACGACTTTTTGATGCAGGCCTCTGACTTAAAAACCAAATTTGTGGAGAAGGGGTACTCTGGTGCAGACTTGGACAAAACCATAAATGAGGTTGCCGGCTTGGATAGGGCCAATATGATAAAGGGCACAGATAGAATCACTAAGAATAATAATATTCATGAGTTTTCTTTAGTGACCACCTACTCTCGACAACATTACGATATAAAGAAAATTCTTAGAAAACATTGGGCCGTGTTAAAAAAACGAGAAAGTGTTGGGCCCATCCTTACCTGAACGCCCACAAGTTATCTATAAGGGAGTACCCCCCTTAAGGCTGCAGGTTGCCCCTAATGTTCTTGATGCCCCTAATAGGGTCCCCTTTTTTCAGAACTCAAAAGGTTTTTTCCCATGTCGCAAATGTAAAGTGTGTCGCATAAATGGCGATAAAAATAGGAAAATTTGTCAATTTAAATCTAACTCCACCACAAAGGTCTATGATATAGATACTTTCATCACTTGCGCCTCAAAAAATGTTGTGTACTTATTGACTTGTCCATGCGGTCTACATATGTAGGCCGCACTATGAGAGCCATGAATGTGCGAATAAAGGAACATATAAAAAACATAAAGAAAGGTTTTCCTAAGCACTCATCACTTTTTCTCACGTCACTATTTAGAATGTCATAACAGAAATCCAGTAGGGACTCTGATTACCACCATTAATCGTTTCACACCCCATTGGAGAGGTAGTTACACCAAGAGATAAATCTCGAGGTTGGAAACGCGATGGATACACACCCTCAAATGCTATACGCCATGTGGGTTAAACGTAGAGTGGGATGTTAATAGCTTCATTAATAACAGTTAGCATCAATACACTCCTTTATTCATTTTATTTATTTATTTTTTGTTTTTTCTCCTTTATTTATTTGCAAATCTTGGGTCTAGGTCAGTGTTTTAAAACAATATTTTTTAAAACAATATTTTTTAATGATGTTTACAATCATCTGTATTGATTTTAACACGTGTATTGATGTATATTGCATGCATGTATTTTTATTGAATTGTGTGCGATTAATCGCATTCACAATGTCTATTGCTTAGTTGCATGTGAGTCGCTGGTTTGTTATACATAGGTTAGTGTTTTTTTCCCATGCAGGCACTGATTTGTTATACAAAGTCTAGCGTTTTTTTCTATGCCTTTGATCTATACTGCATGACAGGCGTTAATCTCATAGCTTATCTGTGCGGGTGTTAATTCTTTTCCATTTGTTTTATTGTGTATATTGAGTTATATGATATCAGGTTTTTGTCTGATCAATCAAAAATACATTTTTAGCCTTTTTCATGTGCCTGAGCCGGACCGCACAGCCGGCGCTCTTCCTCGTCGCCTGTTCATGCTTATCTGGCATTTTTCAATTTTTCTGTTCACTGAGAGATAGGTTAACCAATGAGGTGGCACTGAGTCATCTGTTGCCATCCTCTTTTTGTTCCTATCCTCTCTCTTTTCTGATTGGCCGTGCGCTGTCGCGTCATCAGTTGCTAACCAGGTTTATCCTGTTAGCACCAGGGCGCTCTGCACAAGACACACATCCTACCCAGCTGTTAGTAATGAATTTGATTATATCCCCTCTGATCCACCCACTAACCATACCATATATATAGCGTGCGGTTGTAGCTGTAGCCATGCCTCTGAAGACATCTGTTACGATGAAACATGTCAGGCAGGCTGACATCCGTACGCTGATTGCTGCAGCCGTTTGTTCCTATCATTGATGCATGCTGTTTTAAGCTTCAACTGTAAGTTACTACAATAAAAGTTTTTTTATCTATCATTACGAGCTTCACTATGGGTCCTTCATTTTCTTTTCTCGGATATATGATGACTACATGCCTGAATGCCTAATTCTGAAGTGACCATTGGGAGATGTTTATATGTGAAGGAAATCCCACGGATGTTGTGGTCTGATGAGGGGTTCCAGTGGGCTGGATTTGCTGGATGCTATTGAGAATTTATCATCTATGCCTAATTCTTAACACCTTCTGGTAAGCAGACTACATTACCACGTGGTGACGAGTGACTATTTCTACATCTGCACAATATATTTGGTGATTGGATTCCTCCCACTCTTCAATTTCATTTTTGAACTTTTCAGCGCCGCAATAATTTTTATGCATGTGACTTTTTGTTTGTTATCTACGAACTTTGCTGGCCGCTTGCTTTTTTCAGTTCAGCGCAAATTTTTACTTGTTTTATGCCATCTGTGTCTAGTGCTGGTCGTGGAGACGGTGCATCCTCATCAGCACGTGGCCGTGGGACACGCTTGGCCTTTTTTTCGGCAGCTGGCCGTGTTGAGCCGCAACATGCGGAAGACTTGGTCGAGTGGATGACCAAGCCGTTCTTATCCTCCTCATCCTCTCTCACCCATGCCCAGGGTACTTTGTCTGGCAAAGCAGCGGCCTCTTCCCTTGGCTCAATGTCATCAGTGACTCCTTCCCTAGCCCCACCATGTCCTCCTGAGGAGTCCCTCGAACTGTTTGACCACAGTGTTGGGTACATGCTCCAGGAGGATGCCCAGCGTTTGGAAGGCTCTGATGATGATACTGAGCTCGATGAAGGCAGTAACGTGAGCACAGACAGAGGGGGTGCCCAAGAAGGACAGCAATCTGGCAGTCATGCTCCCCCTGCTGCAGCATACTGCCAGGTTTGCTCCAGTGATGAGGAGGGAGGGGATGATGAGGTCACTGACTCAACATGGGTGCCTGATAGGAGAGAGGAGGAGGAGGCGGCACATCACCAACGAGGCAGGATGCCCTCCAGGGGCCAGCCTAAGGGCAGCACCTTGACTGCATCACACCCCAAAGCTCCACATGTGCAGGCGCTGCAGTCTCTGCGCGTTATTCAAAAAGTTCTTTGGTGTGGGCCTTTTTTGAGACGAGTGCATCAGATCGCACCGCTGCTATTTGCAACATATGTCTCAAGCGTATCTCGCGTGGCCAAAACATCTCCCGCTTGGGTACCACATGCTTGACCAGACATATGTTGACCTGCCATGCAGTTCATTGGCAAGCGTATCTAAAAGACCCACATCAAAGAAAAAAGAGGACCTCTCCTTGCTCCTCATCAGCTGAGATCTCCAACCCCACTATACCTTCAGTCCTCTCTGAGACCTGCACTGAGAGGAATGAAGGTGTAGAATTAGGTGTGTCACAGCCAAGTACTTGTGGGCATTCTGCTTTTGGTACACCGACGTCAGATTGTACCAGGCAAATTTCCCTGCCCCAGCTGCTGCACTGCCGAAAGAAGTTTGCTCCCAGCCATCCACATGCCCAGCGGTTGAATGCTAGCTTGGCAAAATTGCTAGCACTTCAACTGCTGCCTTTTCAGTTGGTAGACTCTGCCCCCTTCCGTGAGTCTGTGGAATGTGCGGTTCCTCAGTGGCAGGTACCCAAACGCCACTTTTTCTCACGGAAGGCGATTCCGGCTCTCTACCGGCATGTGGAAGGCAATGTCCATGCCTCGCTGGACAGGGCGGTAAGGTGCATATTACCGCTGACTCATGGTCCAGCAGGCATGGACAGGAACGTTACCTAAGTTTCACGGCGCATTGGGTGACTCTGCTGGCAGCTGGGAAGGATGCAGGACAAGGTGCAGTAGTGTTGGAGGTTGTTCCGCCACCACGCCTCCAAAATGCTAATGATTGTGACACACCTCTCTCCTCCACCCCCACCTCTTCTTCTTCCTCCATGGCCTCTTCCTGTGCTTTGTCCTCGGAACCAGCAGTGCTCCGTAGCCGTTCAAGGGGCTACACAAGTACGCAGGCCAAAAGATGTCATGCGGTGCTTGAGCTGGTGTGCTTGGGGGACAGGAGCCACACTGGGGCAGAGGTTCTGTCAGCTCTGCAGGGGCAGGTTCAGAGGTGGTTGACGCCACGCCAACTTAAGGCAGGAATGGTGGTTTGTGACAATGGCACCAACCTCCTCTCTGCCCTCCGACAGGGACAAATGACCCATGTGCCCTGTTTGGCTCACGTCCTTAACTTGGTGGTGCAGCGGTTCTTGGGCAGGTACCCGGGCTTACAGGATGTCCTGAGGCAGGCCAGGAAAGTCTGTGTGCATTTCCGCCGGTCATATAATGCCAGTGCTCGGTTGACGGACCTCCAAAAGGAGTTTAACCTGCCCAAGAACCGCCTAATCTGTGACATGCCCACCAGGTGGAACTCAACGTTGGCCATGCTGCAGCGGCTGCACACGCAGCAGAGGGCCATCAATGAGTACCTGTGTGACTATGGCACCAGGACAGGGTCAGGGGAGCTTGTTTTTTTTTCCCCACGCCAGTGGGCCATGATCAGCGATGCATGCACTGTCCTGTCACCATTTGAGGAGGCCATGAGGATGGTGAGCAGTGACAGTGCATGCATCAGTGACACTGTCCCCCTTGTCCACCTGTTGGAGCACACACTGCGTGGAATAATGGACAGGGCACTTGAGGCAGAACAGAGGCAGGAAGAGGAGGACTTCCTTAGCTCTCAAGGCCCCCTTTATCCAGACAGTGTTCCTGCGTGCCCGTCGATCACACAGGAAGAGGAGGAGGAGGAGGAAGATTGTGTCAGTATGGAGGTGGAGCCTGGCACTCAGCATCAGCAGCAGTCTTTAAGGGATCAGTCCCAAGAAACACATGGACTTGTACGTGGCTGGGAGGAGGTGGCTGCGGACCATGTCGTCCTTAGTGACCCAGAGGACTCCGGACCGAATGCCTCAGCAAACCTACGCTGCATGGCCTCCCTGATCCTGCAATGCCTGCGTAAGGATCCTCGTATTTGTGGTATCAAGGAAAAGGACCAATACTGGCTGGCAACCCTCCTTGATCCACGTTACAAGGGTAAGGTTGCGGACCTTATCTTGCCATCACAGAGGGAGCAGAGGATGAAACATCTTCGGGAGGCCTTGCAGAAAGGTCTGTGCAACGCGTTTCCAGAGACTGGGAGGTTACAAACTCCTGTTTCTGGACAACGTGTTGCTGAGGCTTCGGTCAGTCAAAGAAGGAGCAGTGGAGAAGGTGGCCGTCTGACCGATGCGTTCAGACAATTTTTTGGTCCGCAGCCCCAAGGTATGATCGGTTCCAGCAACCATCGCCAGCGTCTGTTTTACATGGTGCAGGAATACCTAGGGGCAAGATCTGACTTGGACACCTTTCCCACCGAAATTCCTCTGGGTTACTGGGTCTTGAGGATGGATCACTGGCCAGAGCTTGCACAGTATGCAATTGAGCTACTGGCCTGTCCTGCATCCAGCGTTCTTTCGGAACACACATTCAGTGCTGCTGGAGGCTTTGTAACCGATCACAGGGTGCGTCTGTCCACCGACTCGGTCAATCGACTGACCTTCATAAAAATGAATCAGTCTTGGATCACCACCAGCTACCAAGCACCTGATGCTGATGTAACCGAATAATTTTTTTTGAAATCTCAGATCCCTTCAAAGACTGCCTATGCTGATGCTGAGTGACTATCCCTGAATAATTATCCTCTTCCTCCTCAATCATCACGCTGATAGTTTGTAAGAACATTTTTGGTTCTTGGCGCCACCACCAGTGCCTAAGGCCCAATTTTTCAGCCCCTGTTTAACAGGGGCGTGTAATTACAATTTTTGATGCAATACTTTGCAGCAGGGCTCGTTTCTACGTTACAACTAGAGTATCTGTGAGGGGTTGCAGTGTTGTGGCACCAGCACCAGTGCCTAAGGCCCAATTTTTCAGCCCCTGTTTAACAGGGGCGTGTAATTACAATTTTTGATGCAATACTTTGCAGCAGGGCTCATTTCTGCGTTCCAACTAGAGTATCTGTGAGAGGTTGCAGTGTTGTGGCACCAGCACCAGTGCCGAAGGCCCAATTTTTCAGCCCCTGTTTAACAGGGGCATGTAATTACAATTTTTGATGCAATACTTAGCAGCAGGGCTCATTTCTGAGTTCCAACTAGAGTATCTGTGAGAGGTTGCAGTGTTGTGGCACCAGTGCCTAAGGCCCAATTTTTCAGCCCCTGTTTAACAGGGGCCTGTAATTACAATTTTTGATGCAATACTTTGCAGCAGGGCTCATTTCTGCATTCCAACTAGAGTATCTGTGAGGGGTTGCAGTGTTGTGGCACCAGCACCAGTGCCTAAGGCCTAATTTTTCAGCCCCTGTTCAACAGGGGCATGTAATTACAATTCTTGATCTAATATTTCACAGCAGGGCCCATTTCTGCACCCACCAAGAGCGAGTGAGGACTTACAGTGTTGTGGCACCACCACCACCAAAAGCCCAATTTTTCTGCCCTTGTTCAACAGGGGCATGTAATTACAATTCTTGATCTAATATTTCACAGCAGGGCCCTGTGAGGGCTTACAGTCTTGTGGCCACAACAACACCTAAGGCCCAAATTTCTGCTGAGTATATAGGGCAGGCCCCTACTTTCAAACATCTAACTTACAAACGACTCCTACTTGCAAACGGAAGGAGACAACAGGAAGTGAGGTGAAATCTACCCCTAGGAAGGGAAATTCTCTCCTGTAAGAGTTAATATGGGAAAAACATTTCTCCTTTCCACTGATGCTTTCCAATCCTTGTTCCACAAAAAACCCAAAATTTTCAAAAAACATTTGTCATTGGGACAAAAAGTGAGGTGAAATCTTCTGAAGAGGAGGAAAGAGAGCAAAACAAATGTCACGGGGGTGATAACCCTTCCCTATGTTTTCCAAAAAGCTTAAAAAAGATTTTTTGGCTGGAGCTAAACACGTTAAAAATGTACCCGTTAAAAATTACAAACAGATTCTAATTAACAACAAACCTACAGTCCCTGTCTTGTTTGCACCGCCTGTATACTGCTGTTCAGAGTATATAGGGCCTGGTGGCCCCACACCTTTCCTTATTTTAATTTGGGTGCGAGGTTCCCCTTAATATCCATACAAGACCCAAAGGGCCTGGTAATGGTCTGGGGGATACCCATGCCATTTGTCTCACTGATTTTCATCCATATTGCCAGGACCCGACATTACATTAAACCCGCAAGCAGTTTTAAATGAGATTTTTTCCTTTAAAAATGACATTTTGTGCAGGGACTGTTCTAAACATGGGAAACACGCGCCACTTTACAGGCATACTATAGACACACCCCAGGTACGATATTTAAAGGAATATTTCACTTTTTTTTTTTTTTACTTTAAGCATCATTAAAATCACTGCTCTCGAAAAAACGGCCGTTTTTAAAAGTTTTTTTTGCATCGATACAAGTCCCCTGGGGTAGGACCCGGGTCCCCAAACCCTTTTTAGGACAATACCATGCAAATTAGCCTTTAAAATGAGCACTTTTGATTTCGAACGTTCGAGTCCCATAGACGTCAATGGGGTTCTAACGTTCGTGCGAATTTTCGGTCCGTTCGCAGGTTCTGGTGCGAACCGAACCGGGGGGTGTTCGGCTCATCCCTAATTGGGAGATCTCATCCCTAATTGGGATATAAAAAACAGCCATATTTAAGATGGCATCCACTCTTAAAGCTTCTGTCCTCTGTCCTCTGTCAGGAGACACATCTATTTAGAGAAACAGTGATACCATTAAGATGCAAGGGATTTTCCCATCAGTATCACCCAGTGTACACTTCTTACTTGCGAGGAGTGAGCATTCTAATACACAGATCAATGATGTTCTCCTGTAGACAGGTAAAGATAGATGTGAGAGGCAGTATATATTTTTGTACTGTACGCTGGCAGGATCATTATGCATATTGATAAATGTGTATGTCCCTCCCCCTTTATAGTTGAAAGTAATTCAACATTTGGTAGAATTTATGGTTGATAAACCAAGGGTGCTGGTCCTAGCAGTAGGGGATTTTAATATGGTGATGGATATACAGTTAGATAGATTTCCTCGGGAAAGAGATCTGAACAGGACCCATACACCCTGTCACAAACGTACATTCCGTTCCAAAGCGGTGCGCCTATGCGCATGCGTGAGTCACAGACTGCTCGTACGAACGTGCACATGCGCGTTCGTTAGACATGCTTTGGCGCCCAATAACCTTTAAAAGATGCTCAATGGCGCTGCCTCTTGCAGTTTGATCTGCTTCCGTTCCCTGTGTTCCTGATTGTACCAGTACTCTGTTCCTGTGTTTTTGACCCGGCTTCCTGACCCCGCTTATGTCTCCAATCCTGACCTTGGCTAGTTTGACCCGGCTCTGTTACCTGCCTGATTGCCTGTTGCCAAGACCCAGCCTGGACTATGACTATTCTCTGCCTGCCATTTCTGCTGTATTTCCTGATGTGTATGACCCGGCTCGTCTGACTCCGCTTCTGTCTGCTGACCTGCATCCACTGCTCTGCAAACCTGCATCTGCTAACCTGCATCCGCTGCTCTGCAAACCTGCATCTGCTGACCTGCATCCACTGCTCTGCAAACCTGCATCTGCTAACCTGCATCCGCTGCTCTGCAAACCTGCATCTGCTAACCTGCATCCGCTGCTCTGCAAACCTGCATCTGCTGACCTGCATCCGCTGCTCTGCAAACCTGCATCTGCTGATCTGCATCCGCTGCCCTGCAATCTGCACCTGCTGACCTGCATCCACTCCGCTGCTAACCTGCATCTGCCGAGCTGCAACCACCACTCCAGCTTCCACGCAAGGAGACCACTTCAAGCAGTAAGGACTCAGGCACCTTTACCTCACTGTGCTCTTACCGCCACTGTTCCCACTCCAGTGGTCTCCGAGCCAGGGTGGTACGGGAGGTCTCCCTCCACACGTCAGGCTCACATCCCAGGTACGTTACACACCCCATTGTATAGGGTATTTAAGGAAACAGGCTCAAGGGATATTTGGCACGAACATCATCCAACAGCTCAAACTTTTTCATGCTATTCCAGTACTCACTCTCCAGGAAAAACATGGTGATGGGGAATGATATCATTGTACCACTCTTAACAGAAATTAGGTATGAGGCCAGAGGATTGTTGGACCACTCCCCCCTAGGGCTGGGGAAACGCCATGGTGGTGAAGAGTGGGGATTGAATCCATTCTGGCTACAACCGATTGCCCTTAAGGACTATATGATAGGTACATTACAAAAATTTCTAGGCCATAATAGGGTATCAGCATCACAAGATATGATATGGGATACGCTTCAGGCCTATTTAAGGGGAATTATAATCCAGCAAATCTCTAAGAAAAAAAATCTATTAAGGACTGGGAGGAAGCAATGATGAGGAAGGTGACTGAAATGGAAAAAATGTATTAGAGGACCTATCACCAGACACTTTAGCCAGGTAGATTGACACACGGCAGATGTACCATATAGTATCCCTGAAGAAGGCTGAAAATAAAAGGTTTTCCTTGAAGCAACATCATCATGAGAAAGGGGAAAGTACAGGACATATGCTGGCTCTTCTGGCAAAGACTCAAAACGCATCTGTCTACCATAATATCCATTGAGACTAGACCCGGAAGGATGACTATGTGTCCATCTGAAATAATTAATGTCTTTAAAAATTAGTACTCAGACTTGTATATTTTCAAGGTGGGTGAGGTAGTTAGGGAAGTAGAAGACTTTTTTAGGACCTAACCATTCCATATCTTTCAGATGAGGACAGGGACATGCTAGAAGCACCCATTAACACTGAAGAACTACAGTACAGTAAAGCCTCTACGCAGTTTAAGGTTAAACCTCTTTTCTTCTAACTTTAATGAGTGGCCATGAGTCTTATTAAACTCCCTTCCGCGAAAAAGTTTTATCCCTATTGTGGGGTCACCAGTATGGTAATTGAAAACTGCATGCATGCCAGTTTGTTGCACTTTTAACATTTACACTAACTTAACAGTGCACTGGATTTTATATTTTTGCACTTAATATTGCTGATTGGATTGTAATTTAATTGGCACTCTTTAGGATTTTTTTTTTCTTTTTTTTTTTTTTTTTACTCAAAACACTGCCTATCCAGTGAGGATGTTTTTTTTGGGGGGTGTTTGGAGATATAGGGATGTTCCTGTTAGAATATTTAGGTCCTAATAACTATAACATGGATTTGTGTAGGGTAAGCGGAGGAGTACCCAACTCCCCTCATTTTTTTTCCCTTCCCCTTGGTGTTATATTTTAGATGAATAAACAAGAGGTATTTAAATGCCTAAATAATATTTGTATGTCAACGTAGGTTGCAGGTAGATATTGTAATCTATTGTTGTGACATTGTATGATGGAATACAACTTAATAAAAGATTTATAATAGGAAAAAAAAGGAAAAAAAAACAACTGGTTATTGGAAAAGGGAGAACTACCTTTATCTATGACAGAAGCCACAATCATAACGCTACATAAAGAATGAAAGGACCCTCTTCAGCCCTCATCATACAGACCAATGTCTTTGCTCTGTGCGGATGTTAAACTATTGGCATAAGTTTTAGCCCCTAGATTGAGCAAGGTAATTCAAACCATAATTCATCCCGATCAGAGTGGATTCAATCCTGGCAGATCAACATCTTTGAATATCAGGAGATTAATCAGTGAAAATGTGGTGCTTCGCTAATCCATTAAAAAAGATATGGTACGTGAATAAGTGAAAGTATATAGTAAATTGTCAGTGTTGATGTCTCTAAATCAAATTTGAAGATCTGTATAGTGACTCTATGAAACTAACGTGTTGATTATAAAGCATGAGACACGTGATAAAACAACATGTGATCAATACCATGTGCAAAATAATCACAAATATAATAACGGTAAATGACTATAGAATATATATATATATATATATAATGTGCAGCCAGGCACACAGCAAACAAACATAAAATTAAAGTGACTGGTGCAAATAAACAAAATATAAGTGACAACAACTTGACTGGAACAATGTGACAATAGGCTAAAAAAGTCCACAAATGAACGTGCATAAAAAGTGATCCACTTAAGGCTAATTAAAGTGACTGGAGTCAGTGGTGATATTTCCTTTCGTCATGCAACACAGCACACAATGGTGGGCAGTGGCCCCTTACCTGCAGGTAATGGGGTAATGGCATTAGCCAATTTTAGGCATGGCGGCCATTAATCATGGTATAGGGATAAGAAGATCTTCCAAATGGCGGAATCCCAACATCAATCAGTAGTGGGGGCGACAATCTTTGGTCCTATCCTGGCTAATCTCATCTGGGAACTATGTCTCTCCAAGTAGTGTACCGGGGTCACCAAGATGAAAAAAACAGCAAAGGAAAATCCCACAATGATGTGATATAGTTTGGCAATAAGCTGGGTTTTATTTAAGCAAATAAAAGTACTCACATATAAAAACAGTAGTACAGAGTAAAAATCCGACGAGCGGCGAGCTCGTATCACTAATCCACATAGAGTGCCTGTCCCGTCCCCTTGGTGTTATATTTTAGATGAATAAACAAGAGGTATTTAAATGCCTAAATAATATTTGTATGTCAACGTAGGTTGCAGGTAGATATTGTAATCTATTGTTGTGACACTGTATGATGGAATACAACTTAATAAAAGATTTATAATAGAAAAAAAAAGGAAAAAAAAACAACTGGGTATTGGAAAAGGGAGAACTACCTTTATCTATGACAGAAGCCATAATCATAGCGCTACATAAAGAATGAAAGGACCCTCTTCAGCCCTCATCATACAGACCAATGTCTTTGCTCTGTGCGGATGTTAAACTATTGGCATAAGTTTTAGCCCCTAGATTGAGCAAGGTAATTCAAACCATAATTCATCCCGATCAGAGTGGATTCAATCCTGGCAGATCAACATCTTTGAATATCAGCAGATTATCCTAATGCCCCATACACACGGTCGGACATTGATCGGACATTCCGACAACAAAATCCTAGGATTTTTTCCGACGGATGTTGGCTCAAACTTGTCTTGCATACACACGGTCACACATAGTTGTCGGAAAATCCAATCATTCTGAACGCGGTGACGTAAAACACGTACGTCGGGACTATAAACGGGGCAGTAGCCTATAGCTTTCATCTCTTTATTTATTCTGAGCATGCGTGGCACTTTGTGCGTCGGATTTGTGTACACACGAACGGAAATTCTGACAACGGATTTTGTTGTCGGAAAATTTTATAGCCTGCTCTCAAACTTTGTGTGTCGGAAAATCCGATGGAAAATGTGTGATGGAGCCTGTGTATGGGGCATTAAACTTACAAATCCCAACAGAAGTGAGAGGTTCAAGAGTTATACTCTCTCTTGACACGTCCAAAGCATTTGACAGCATTGAATGCCATTTTTTGTGGTCGGCACTGTTAGCATTTAATATTTGTCCCATCTTTACAAAGTGGGTGAGACTACTTTACACTGCCCCAAGGGAGAGAGTAAAGCTTAATAATGAATTATCAGACTATTTTTTATTGTCCCAGGGTACAAGGCAGGGGTGCCCTTTGTTGCCCCGGCTTTTTGCCCTGGCCATGGAACCCTTGGAAATAGCTATTAGAGCAGCAAGAAATATAAAAGGTTTCAGTAAAGGGATGGATGAGGAAAAGATTTTGTTATACGCAGATGATATTCTTTTGTTCCTAGGGGATTCGGACCACTCGCTAACCAAAGTAATGGACATCATAAAGATATTTGGCATCTTTTCTGGCTTGTCTATTAGCTGAGAGAAATCCATATTGCTCCCAGTGGATGGACTGGAGTGGGAACTGCCTGAGTGTGCTAAGTATATTCAGGTAGTGGAAAGTTTTAAATATTTGGGAATAAACGTCACGGTAAATCCCAAACTGTATCTACAAAAAAATCTAGAGCCTTTAATGAAGGCATTTAAAGAAAAATGCAGGACATGGAGCCATCTTCCTCTGTCAGTAGTTGATTCTTGTAGCTTAATTAAAATGGTGTGGTTGCCCCAACTTTTATACATCCTGCACAACTCACCAGTATAGATTCCTAGATTGGATGTCTTATTTAGAGACTTGATTTGGATGAAAGGGCAAGCCAGAGTTCATCTTTGGGCGCTACAGTTACCAAGAAACAGGGGCAGTCTGGCAGTGCCACATCCGTGGAGTTACTTTTTGGTGGCTCAGCTTCAACGCATGGGGGGCTGGGCATCAGGCAATAGTATTACTAGTTATAGCTCACATGCCTTGTTATCTCGCACCCCGCATACTTCTTTGGTTAAAGCATTAGACGCAGACTCACTGAAGGAGAAGGGTCACTGCCCTTCGATATCTTTGCTATCAAAAGTTTGGAATACAACACAGTCTGAGTGACAGGCACAGTTGGGAAAGCTGGGGAGGCGTGCCTGAACGGACTGGGAGTGTGCAGCCTGAGATGGATGCAGAGGCAGCAGGAGAGGCTGTGATGTCATGGGCAGTGGAGTTGGGCAGTTGCAATGAGGAGAGGCTGGAAGGGCCTGAAGAGGACTGACTGGAAGCAGTAGTCTACCATAGGACAGCTAGCATTAAAAGACTTTTCTTTCACTATTTGTTGCTACACAAAAGGGGCCTGCGGTCCCTGCTTGCAAATGATAGTTGCTAAGGCCTGACAGAGTCAGAGTTGGGCCTACCATGTGCTAGCTGTGCCTGGAACCAAGTATTGTACAGGAGAGAGAAAGAAACAGTCTACAAATAAGCCTTGTGCTGGAGGAGGCTCGAGCTCTAGAAGAGTAAATAGAGGTTCCAACTGATCATCCAATTGATTCTACTATTGATTCTGGGCATCCCCTAATTTCCTTTACCCTATCCAAGTTCAAAATCCCTCAATAAAATACAAAACAAACATACGGACTGTTCATTGTCTCTAAGGTGAATGGGAAGTGAATGCTGGGCGGGGCAGAGGTGACAGGTGGGACCACAATATCCAGCAGCCCTTATGGGGGTACTACTACAACTGTATATGAACATACATTTAAAAGCATTAGAAAAAGATTTACAACTTCTTAGTAAAGTAAAATGGGAAAAAGATGGGGAGGATATAAAAGAGGATCAGTGAAGTTGTATTATAAAATCAATAGACTTAATATCCTTATCAACAGCCAAGAAATTAACACAATTCTATTTTATTCATAGGGCATATTATACACCAAAAAGATTATTTCTGTTTGGGAGACGTTCAGATGCATCTGGAGATTTGATCCATATGCTCTGGAGTTGCCCCAAGTTGCATAGATACTGAGAAGAGGTGGTAGGCACAATAAGATCAGTATTTGGAATAAAGTTGCAGACGGATCCTATACTGTGTGTGGGGTTCATGGAACAACATGTGGCGGTTCCGCCTATACAGACAGCAGTATTGAGATGCCTTTATCAGGCTAGGAAATTGCCCGGAAATGGATAGATCCTCTTCCACCATCTAAATCAGTTTAGTTGAGAATAGCTAATATGTTAATAAGAGAAAAGTTGGCCTATACAAGGAGGGTGTTTGCAGCTAGATTTGAAAAGATTTGGAAGCATTGGATTGAATCCCCGGGACTGGCACCTGGAATTGAGTTTATATAAAATGGTTGTTTTTATATTGTATTAATCCTATCAGTGTCTTAAAAGGTGGGGTTGGGGTTTTTGTTTTCCTTTTTTTTCACCTTTCTTTTTGCTAAACAAAGATTTTTTTTTTTTTTAACTGCTGGACCTGGTAATCTCAAAACATGCAGAGCTTATTACCAATGTTCATATAAAAGAACATCTGGGTAGCAGTGACCATAACATGATTTCCTTTAATGTTAGCTATAAGCAACAAGCTCACACTGGAAATCTAAAAACACAACTTTAAGAGAGCAAATTTCCACAGATGAGGGCTGCTCTCCAAGACTTAGAATGGGAGGAAATATTGGCAAAGATGAACACAGAACAGAAATGGGTATTCGTCAAAAAGTCTGTATGTGAACTCACTGCAAAATATATTCCCATGGGCAAGAAGTTTAAAAGGCTAAAAATAAAACCTATGTGGCTTATGGCCACAGTTAAAAAAGCTATAAATAATAAGAAAAGAGCTATTAAAGAAATATAAAAATGAAGGAACACTATCATCATTTAAATGTTACAAAGAATATAACAGAATTTGTAAAAAGGAAATCAAGGATGCAAAAATTCAAAATGAATGACAGCATGCAAAAGATAGTAGGACAAACCCCAAACAATTCTTTAAATATATTAATAGTAAAAAGGTCAGGTCTGAGCATGTAGGCCCTTTACAAAATAATCCAGAGTGGGTGACTGGGGACAAAGAGAAGGCAAATGTATTACTTTCTTCTTGTGTATACAAAGGAGCATGGGGGATCTCCATAATGGGGATCGTATTGACACAGCCCCAAATTATCAACAAATGATCAAAAGTGATTTGGTCCAGAAATATTTAGACAGAATAAAGGTGGATAAAGCACCTGGACCAGATGGCATACACCCATGGATTATAAAACAATTGAGCTCTGTCATTTCAAACCAATTGTTTCTAATTTTTAGGGACTCTTCAATGACTGGCTTTACCATGTCTTTACCAAGTAACTATAGACCTGTTAGTTTAACTTCTATAGTTGGGAAGATATGGGAGAGTTTAATAAAAGACCACAGCCGCTTCTCCTCCCTCCCCTGCGGCTTTCATCTGCTTTATTGAAATCTTTACAGGGAGAACGGTGCTTGTAACTCCCACCACTGCTTGTAACTACCTGCGCTGATTGTCCTGACTGTCCCCTGTGTCCTCCACCTGCTCCCTCTCCAGTCCCCCTCCATGTCCTCCTCTGTGTCCTCCTCCGTGTCCTCCTCCAGTCCCCCTCCATGTTCTCCTCCGGCCCCCCTCTGTGCTCCTCTGCCCTCTCTGTCCTCCTCAGGTCCCCCCTGTCCCAGATCTGTCAGGATGGAGAGAAGAGGAAGGAGCCGGTAAATCTGTCATTTACTGTCATTTACTGTCTCCTTTCTTTTATGAATGAACAGAGTCAGTGATCACTGACTCTGTCCATTTATAACTGAGCATCGTAAATTCTGTTTACGATGCTTGAGTTTATGGATGGAGAGGAGCCTCTTTCTCCTGTTCATTGATCTTCAGTGCTGCTGAGGCTGCAGAAAAAAGGACTGGGGAATCTGTGTCCTCAGTTCCTTTCCCTGTCTCAAAGGGGAGATGTCAGGGGTCTCTTTAGACCCCTGATGTCTCACCAAAACCGCCCCCCCCCCCCCAACAGGGTTGATAAAAACATTAACATAAAAAGAAAAGGAACATTTTTAAATATTAAAAAATATAATTGTAAAAATAATAAAAAACAAAATAATAAAAACACTGACACCATCCACTCCCCCCTCCCTCCCAAAAAAAGAAAACATTGTAAAAAAAATAATAAAAAATATACAAATTGTAAAAAATAATAAAATAAAATTGTAAAAATAAAATTGTAAAAAAAAGTAAAAATAAAAAACTACTGACACAGTCCATACCTCATCAGTGCGAGTACTTGAAAAAAGTATTGGTACTTGTACTCGGTCCTGGTGCAACCCTACTAATGTGTAAAGTAAGGTCCACAGGCTTGGAAAGATCAGTTTGTAAATTAATAGAAAACTGGCTAAAAGACCAAATTTAGAGAGTAGTGGTTAATGATTCTTACTCTGAATGGTCTAAGGTTATCAGTGGTGTACCCCAAGGTTCAGTGTTGGGTCCCTTACTAGAGGGTCTGGGAATAAAAGTACCATTTTAGTCTTTGCAGATTACACCAAGCCATGCAGTGGAATAACATCCTTACTTGATGTCTTCTAATTACAAGCCAACCTCAATGCACTGTTTAATTGGGCAACTATGTGGCAAATGAGGTTTAATCTTGATAAATGTAAAGTTATGCAAAGCAAACAAAATCCTTTCTTGTATTAAGAGAGGTAAGGATGTCAGAGAGAGAGATATAATTTTGTCCCTGTCAAATCATTAGTAAGACTTCATCTAGAATATGCAGTTCAATTTTGGGCACTAGTTCACAAAAAGGATATTGGAGAACTGGAGAAAGTGCAGAGAAGGGCACCTAAACTGGTAAGAGACATGGAGGAGCTCAGCTATGAGGATCGATTAGAGCAGGGGTCGCCAAACCCCAGCCCGCGGGCCACATCTGGCCCACTTGTGCCTTTTCCCTGGCCCGCGGCTCACCCAGACTCATAGCATTGCCGATCTGCTGCCTTTAAAAGCAGCAGATTGGCAGTATGACTGGCAGATCCCGTAAACAAAGCCACTCCCCCAAACCCTCCCATACTGCCATGCTGTGCTGAGTATTGGCTATCAGACTGCCTGTCCTAGCAACCAATGACGTCATCAGTGTGGCACCTCCCTGCGTCTCGTCCGCTGTTTGTATTAGAGATCCTTCCACGTGTGTAGCAGCAGGCGGGGGTCGGGAGGTGCAGGAGAGCTGCTTGAGGCAAGAGGCAAATGGCAAATGGCAAATGTATATGTACATGAGACTCTGCTGGGGACGCTGATGTTGGGGAGACTGCTGGGGACACTGATGATGGGGAGACTGCTGGGGGCACTGATGATGGGGAGACTGCTGGGGACACTGATGATGGGGAGACTGCTGGGGACACTGGTGGGGAGACTGCTGGGGACACTGATGGTGGGGAGACTGCTGGGGACACTGATGGTGGGGAGACTTCTGGGGACACTGATGGTGGGGAGACTGCTGGGGACACTGATGGTGGGGAGACTGCTGGGGACACTGATGATGAGGAGACTGCTGGGGACACTGATGATGGGGAGACTGCTGGGGACACTGATGATGGGGAGACTGCTGGGGACACTGATGATGGGGAGACTGCTGGGGACACTGATGATGGGGACACTGAGGTTTTGGAAACTCTGCTGGGGACACTGATACTGGGGAGACCGATGATGGGGACACTGATACTGGGGAGACTGTAACTGGGAGACTGATACTGGGGAGACCAATGATGGGGACACCGATGATGGGGAGACTCTGCTGGGGACAATAAAATTCGACCGCATTTGAAAAACTATCAAATTCGAAAAAATTCTACCGCATTCTAAAAAAAACTATCAAATTCGAAAAAATTCTACCGCATTCAAAAAAAATTTGACCGAATTTGAAAAAGTAAACTATGTATAACCATTTTGCGAAATTCGATCGAATTTGTATCTCTACATATTTTTTTTTCTAGTCTGCTCTATTGTTTTTTCTATATTAGTCTCTTCTACTAGAATTCAATTTAATTCTATTTGTATATAACCATTTTTCAAAATTCAAATTTCGTATAGAATGAATTTGCATTCAAATAGAAAAGATTAGAATAAAATAGAAAGTAATAGAGAATAATAGCATAGAAAAACAATAGACCAGCATAGAAAACATATATATATATATATATATATATATATATATATATATATATATATATATATCATCTTCCAAAATTCGAATTTCGTATAGAATGAATTTGCATTCAAATAGAAAAGATTAGAATAGAATAGAAAAACAATAGAACAGAAAAAAAAATATTTTATATATAATACACACATCTTCCGAAATTCGAATTTCGAATTTCCTATAAAATGAATTTGAATTTAAATAGAAAACATTAGAACAGTATAGAAAAGAATAGACTAGAAAAACAATAGAACAGAATAGAATAAAAAAAAAAAAAATATATATATATATATATATATATATATATATATATATATATATATATATATATATATATATATATATATATATATATATATATTTATATATACAGTGCTGTATTTAGGCCTAGGCCGACAAGGCCCAGGCCTAGGGCGGCACTTTGCGGGGGGCGGCGAAAAAGCCGCCCCCCCACCCATCTCCCGCAGAAATGCAGGCTCCGGCGGCCAGCTTACTGTGGTGTGATGGCGTGCCTGGCGGGGGGGAGCGACTCGCACCCCCATAAGCGGCCGGTGTCTGGCTGCATATAATTTGGACGGGTGGAGGCGGAGCCTAGAGCTCCACCCCTCTACCCACCTCCGTTCGGCTTTCACTGCATCACTCGTCTCCCCGGGGGCGGGGTCTGTCTGATGACAGGACGAGGAGGAGGAGGAGAGAGAGAGAAGCACGAGGGGAACCCCCTACCCTCTAGCCAGGACAGCAGGTAAAATAGAGTCAATTACTATTACTTTTCTTTTGTGCACATGCATGGGATCACTTTATTGCAGCCAATCTGTACTCAATATGGAAATGAATTTAGAGATCATGATATTGCAATAAAGTGATTCATGCTACAAACTCATTAAACAGTCCACCTTCAGTGAATGTTCATGTACTACAAACTTTGCAGTACATGAACTTTCACTAAGACCCCTTTCACACTGGGGCGTTGGCGCAGTCGGCGGTAAAATGCCGCTATTTTTAGCGGCGCTCTACCGTAATTTTTGCAGGGGTTTTTAGCCGCGGTTTTAACCCCCAATAGCGATAGAAAAAGGGTTAAAACGACCCGCAAAGCGGTGCTTTGCCGGCGCAATTAACCCTTTTTCGGCCGCTAGCGGGGGTTAAAACCGCCCCGCTAGTGGCCGAATAGCGCCGACGCCTGGGCACTTTCAGTGTGAAAGGGCTCTAAAGAGGTTAAGGCTGCACTGATTGCCACTGATTAGGCGGCACTCTTAAGCTGCACTGATAAGGTAGCACTGATATGCTACAGTGATGGGCACTGATGGCCACTGATAACCTGCACTGATGAGGCTGCATTGATAGGCAGCTGTGAGGCTGCGCTGATGGGCACCGGTGAGACTGCATTGGTGGCACCTGTGAGGCTGCTTTGATGGGCACCAGTGAGGCTGCATTGATGGGCACTGGTGAGGCTGCATTGATGGGTACTGATGAGGCTGCATTGATGAGTACTGATGAGGCTACATTGAAGGGCAGTGATGAGGCTACACTTGGTACCCACTTTTAATGTAAAGAGCGGAAGAGGTGGAGCTCTAAGATGAAAAAGTGGAGCCTAAATGGGATTGGGATGTCCCAGTGTGTGGTTTACGGATGACAGGGCGGGACTTAAACTCAAAAGGGTGTGGTCTTGACAAGAAGGGGTGGGTCATATTTAAATTAGGGGTGCATGGGTTTAGTCTGGCCTAGGGCAGCACAAAACCTAAATACACCACTGTATATATATATATTATATTCTGTTCTGTTCTATTGTTTTTCTAGTCTATTCTTTTCCATTATTTTGAATTTCATATAGACTGAAATCAAATTTGAATAGAAAAGATTAGAATAGAATAGGAAATAATAGAAAAGAATAGCATAGAAAAACAATAGAAGAGAATAGAAAAATATTTTATTCTGTTCTATTGTTTTTCTAGTCTATAATTTTCTATAATTTTCTATTCTAATCTTTTCTATTCAAATTTGAATTCATTCTATACGAAATTCGAACTTCAGAAGCCATGTTCCGAAATTCGAATTTCATATAAAATGAATTTGAATTTGAATAGAAAAGACTTATAGAATAGAAAATAATAGAAAAGAAAAGCATAGAAAAACAATAGAACAGAATAATAAAAAAATATTATATATATCTATATCTATATTAGGGATGAGCTTCGAGTTCGAGTCGAACTCATGTTCGACTCGAACATTGGCTGTTCGCAAGTTCGCCGAACAGCGAACAATTTGGGATGTTCGCGGCAAATTCGAATGCCGCGGAACACCCTTTAAAAGTCTATGGGAGAAATCAAAAGTGCTAATTTTAAACGCTTATATGCAAGTTATTGTCATAAAAAGTGTTTGGGGACCTGGGTCCTGCCCCAGGGGACATGGATCAATGCAAAAAAAAGTTTTAAAAACAGCCGTTTTTTCAGGAGCAGTGATTTTAATAATGCTTAAAGTCAAACAATAAAAGTGTAATATCCCTTTAAATTTCGTAGCTGGGGGGTGTCTATAGTATGCCTGTAAAGGGGCGCATGTTTCCCGTGTTTAGAACAGTCTGACAGCAAAATGACATTTCGAAGGAAAAAACCCATTTAAAACTACCCACGGCTATTGCATTGCCGACAATACACCTAGAAGTTCATTGATAAAAACGGCATGGGAATTCCCCACAGGGCAACCCCGAGCCAAAATTTAAAAAAAAAATGACGTGGGAGTCCCCCTAAATTTCATACAAGGCCCTTCAGGTCTGGTATGGATATTAAGGGGAACCCCGGCCAAAATGTAAAAAAAAAATGACATGGGGTTCCCCCTAAATTCCATACCAGACCCTTCAGGTCTGGTATGGATTTTAAGGGGAACCCCGCGCCAAAAAAAAAAAAAAAACGGCGTGGTGTCCCCCCAAAAATCCATACCAGACCCTTATCCGAGCACGCAACCTGGCAGGCCGCAGGAAAAGAGGGGGGACGAGAGTGCGGCACCCCCCTCCTGAACCGTACCAGGCCACATGCCCTCAACATTGGGAGGGTGCTTTGGGGTAGCCCCCCAAAACACCTTGTCCCCATGTTGATGAGGACAAGGGCCTCATCCCCACAACCCTGGCTGGTGGTTGTGGGGGTCTGCGGGCGGGGGGCTTATCTGAATCTGGAAGCCCCCTTTAACAAGGGGACCCCCAGATCCCGGCCCCCCCTGTGTGAAATGGTAAGGGGGTACTTACCCTGTCCTAACTGTCAAAAATGTTAAAAATGACAAGAGACAGTTTTTGACAATTCCTTTATTTAAATGCTTCTTCTTTCTTCTATCTTCCTTCATCTTCTGGTTCTTCTGGTTCTTCCTCCGGCGTTCTCGTCCAGCATCTCCTCCGTGGCGTCTTCTATCTTCTTCTACTCGGGCCGCTCCGCACCCATGGCATGGGGGGAGGCTCCCGCTCTTCTCTTCATCTTCTTCTTCTTCTCTTCTTCTTCTCTTCTTCATTTTCTTCTCCGGGCCGCTCCGCACCCATGCTGGCATGGAGGGAGGCTCCCGCTGTGTGATGGCGTCTTCTCATCTGACGGTTCTTAAATAACGGAGGGCGGGGCCACCCGGTGACCCCGCCCCCCTCTGACGCATGGGACATGACGGGACTTCCCTGTGGCATTCCCCGTGACGTCACACAGCGGAAGCCTTCCTCCATGCCAGCATGGGTGCGGAGCGGCCCGGAGAAGAAAATGAAGAAGAGAAGAAGGAAGAAGAGAAGATGAAGAAGAAGATGAAGAGAAGAGCGGGAGCCTCCCTCCATGCCATGGGTGCGGAGCGGCCCAAGGAGAAGAAGATAGAAGACGCCGTGGAGGAGATGCTGGACGAGAACACCGGAGGAAGAACCAGAAGAGCCAGAAGAACCAGAAGAAGAAGATGAAGGAAGATAGAAGAAAGAAGAAGCATTTAAATAAAGGAATTGATAAAAACTGTCTCTTGTCATTTTTAACATTTTTGACAGTTTTTTAGTGAAATGGTAGAGGTAAGTACCCCCTTACCATTTCACACGGGGGGGGCGGAATCTGGGGTTCCCCTTGTTAAAGGGGGCTTCCAGATTCCGATAAGCCCCCCACCCGCAGACCCCCACAACCACCGGCCAGGGTTGTGGGGATGAGGCCCTTGTCCTCATCAACATGGGGACAAGGTGTTTTGGGGGGCTACCCCAAAGCACCCTCCCAATGTTGAAGGCATGTGGCCTGGTACGGTTCAGGAGGGGGGTGCCGTACTCTTGTCCCCCCCTCTTTTCCTGCGGCCTGCCAGGTTGCGTGCTCGGATAAGGGTCTGGTATGGATTTTTGGGGGGATCCCACGCCGTTTTTTTTTTTTTTTTGGTGCGGGGTTCCCCTTAATATCCATACCAGACCTGAAGGGCCTTGTATGAAATTTAGGGGGACTCCCACGTCATTTTTTTTTTTTAATTTTGGTTCGGGGTTTCCCTGTGGGGAATTCCCATGCTGTTTTTATCAATGAACTTCTATGTGTATTGTCGGCAATGCAATAGCCGCGAGTAGTTTTAAATGGGTTTTTTCCTTCGAAATGTCATTTTGCTATCAGACTGTTCTAAACACGGGAAACATGCGCCCCTTTACAGGCATATTATAGACGCCTTCCAGCTATGAAATTTAAAGGGATATTACACTTTTATTGTTTGACTTTTATGCCCCGTACACACGGTCGGATTTTCTGACGGAAAATGTGTGATAGGACCTCATTGTCGGAAATGTAGGCTCCATCACACATTTTCCATCGGATTTTCCGACACACAAAGTTTGAGAGCAGGCTATAAAATTTTCCGACAACAAAATCCGTTGTCGGAAATTCCGATCATGTGTACACAAATCCGATGGACAAAGTGCCACGCATGCTCAGAATAAATAAAGAGATGAAAGCTATTGGCCACTGCCCCTTTTATAGTTCCGTGTTTCACGTCACCGCGTTCAGAATGATCGGATTTTCCGACAACTTTGTGTGACCGTGTGTATGCAAGACAAGTTTGAGCCAACATCCGTCGGAAAAAATCCTAGGATTTTGTTGTCGGAATGTCCGAACAAAGTCCGACCGTGTGTATGGGGCATAAGCATTATTAAAATCACTGCTCCTGAAAAAACAGCCGTTTTTAAAACTTTTTTTTGCATTTATCCATGTCCCCTGGGGCAGGACCCAGGTCCCCAAACACTTTTTATGACAATAACTTGCATATAAGCCTTTAAAATTAGCACTTTTGATTATTCATGTTCGTGTCCCATAGACTTTATTGGTGTTCGCGCGTTCGAACGAACTTTTTTCCTGTTCGCATGTTCTGGTGCGAACTGAACAGGGGGGTGTTCGGCTCATCCCTAATAGATTATATTCTATCTCACTGTATTTTTTAGAAAATCGTTTTCTATTTTTTTCGAATTCGATTCGAATTTGTTTTCGAATTTGATTGCTTTTTTTCGGATTCGTTTAAATTCGTTACTTTTGTAATTTGGAAATTCGGATGCATCCGAATTTCCGAATAATGAAAAATTCATCTGAATTTTGATTCGGAACGAAACGAAATGCATATGTCTACTGGTGGCACAGACATGTCGAAAGGCTCTGATGGAGCACACAGATGTGCGGAAATGCTCTGATGGGGACACAATGTGCAAGGAGACTCTGACGGGGACACAGACATGCGGAAAAGCTCTGAGGGGGACACAGACGTGTGGAAAGGCTATGATGAGATTATTTCAATTGTATTAATTTATTTATAAACAAATAATTTTTTTGGCCCACGAATATTTGTAAAATCTACAATGTGGCCCTCGGGCTACAAAATTTGGAGACCCCTGGATTAGAGGAACTGAAGTTATTCTTTCTTGAGAGGAGGAGATTAAGGGGGGATATGATCAACATGTAGAAATACATAAATAGGTGGTCCATATAGTAATTTGGTGTTGACTCATTCACTTTATGGTCATCACAGGGAACAAGGGGGCACTCTTTGCATCTAGAGGAAAAGAGATTTGATCTCCAAATATGGAAAGGTTTCTTCACAGTAAGAGCTTTGAAAATATAAAAAACTAAGTCAGACGGATGGGGGATAGGTTGTTTCATATAGTGACTCAGTGTTTGTCTTTGTGCTTGGAAGTAATTCTCCACTTTGTAATATATGTATATAATGCAATCTTTAAAGAAGAACATGAGAACAAAGACGCCATTATGCTTCAAGCAAAATGTAAGTCAACACTATGAGATTTTGCGTCTCGTTTCATTTTAGCAGTGTGCACAGTATATGCGAATTGTTAAGTTGAACTGCAGATCAGTTGTCTAGCTAAAAAAACACCTTATACCTTTTAAAGCCATTGTTGCCATTGTATACCTACATTATGCTTAAAGATGACCATTTAATTTACAGAAGCACCTAACTGATTGTCTTAGGATACAGCTTCTTAGGGCAACTAATTTCCATGATTTTCTGCAATTTAGACTAAGTGCTCAGTGTGTGTTCATATCGAGTGTTACTGAAGCTTATACTCATCCAGTGAGATTATACCTCTCAATCACTATATAAAGACAGCAATAATCAATTCCTCTTTAGGAGTTCTTTACAGATAGAAATCATATCAAATTTGGATTACCTGCTAAAGGTTATTTCCATGAATCTAATTTAGAGACAAAAGACAGTAAATCATGTAAGTGACCTCACCACAATAAGCAAGCTCACTAACATTAAAGCACCTCCACTAATGTAAATTGGTCTCTACATATATCAATCTCTGAGCTTATTAGGGGATCGTCCATGACATCCATTAATCAATTCACATCAGTTATCCTACTAGCATTTTTGACAATAAATCACTAAAAAAACATTTATATGTGTGAATATTCATAAGAAAAACAGAAATGGAAGGCACGCACACCTAGTGCATTACCAAAGATAATTTAGTAATAAGACATTTTTAAATAAAAGTGGGTACTTCTCTAATTATCTTTTGTAATGCACTAGGTGTGCGTGCCTTCCATTTCTGTTTTTCTTATGAATATGTTTTTCTGTAGTTCCTGTCGGATTACCCCATCTGAGGAAGGCAGCATCCACCCAGTTTTGGATATTATATATATCTTTCACACCACCATTTTATCTGACATCTGTTACTCCACACCTTGGAAGACCTATTAGCGCTGGAAGTGACTGTGTGAATATTCATGTTGCATGTACTGTATATCTGGTGCTCTAGTACTGATATTTGCCGGTTGTTAATTAATATTAATGTTGTCAATGCTCACTGAATTTGCTTCTTTAAACTTATAGCTCTGATTTTAGCAGTAAAATATTTGTTTTTTAAGCCTAAGGCTAAATAAGAATTTAGCTTATAAGTTAATACACAATTGTCTTGTGTCATCTTGTTCATATTACACGGGACAATATTCTAAATAATTCCTCAGTGTATATCCCAAAAAGTACATTTAAAACATTTGACTTTATGATTAGGTCCTTTATTTGGAAAATACCCTTGGCACAGGGAGGGTTGGCTTTTCCTAACCTTCACATTTACTGCATAGCTACTCAACTGGTTTATGCGCATTGGTGGCTTTTTGATCAAGCCAACAATACAGCCTCTACCTCTTTCAAAACTTTCCAAAGCCTTATACAATGTAGACATCTAACCCCCCCCCTCCACCACCACCACCACCAACATGGTCTAACTCACAACTAAAGATAATTCACAAATCTCAAGACAGATACTTCTGGGCTCACTGTGGGATTAAATATTACACACCAGAGAAAATATGCTTTTTATATGGTGATGAATAAATCTCCACAATTCAGCTTCACCAGCGATTTACTAGGCAGGTATCTGTCTAGTGAATGGTGAACTAGTAGAGGAGTTCTTTGAACCTTTATTTTAAAAAAGGATAGATGAGCAGAGAACCCACATAGTTTACTGACTGCCTGAAGACTTTTAGTTATTAACAGACTTGCAGTATATTTTAAAGATGGGTTCTCTGTCCTCTGTGTTAGAAGAAATTCCTGGATTTCTTTATTAAGGGCCGAGCCTCTTTCTGAGATTTGTTGTTTACAAGTTAAATACAGGCTTTTTTGCTAAAAAATTACTTAAAGCCCCCAAATATTATATATATTTTTTTCTAATGCCCTAGAGAATAAAATGGCGGTCATTGCAATACTTTCTGTCACACTGTATTTGTGCAGCAGTCTTACAAGCGCACTTTTTTGAAAAAAATACACTTTTTTTAATTAAAAAAATAAGACAACAGTAAAGTTAGCCCATTTTTTTATATTGTGAAAGATAATGTTACGCCAAGTAAATTGATACCCAACATGTCACACTTCAAAATTGCGCCCACTCCTGGAATGGCGACAAACTTTTACCCTTAAAAATCTCCATAGGAGACGTTTAAAAAATTCTACAGATTGCATGTTTTGAGTTACAGAGGAGCGCTAGGGCTAGAATTATTGCTCTTGCTCTACCGATCATGGCGATACCTCACATGTGTGGTTTGAACACTGTTTTCATATGCGGGAGTTGCTCACGAATGCATTCGCTTCTGCATGCAATCTCAGCGGGACAGGGGCACGTTTAAAACATTTTTTTTTTCTTATTTATTTTACCTTTTATTTTGTATTTTTACACTGTTCTTTTAAAAAAAATTGTGTCACTTTTATTCCTATTACAGGGAATGTAAACATCCCTTGTAATAGAGAAAAAGCATGACAGGACCTCTTAAATATGAGATCTGGGGTCAAAAAGACCTCAGATCTCATATTTACACTAAAATTCAATTAAAAAAAATAAAAAATTAAATGTCATTTGACCACTTCAGCCCTGGAAAATTTGGCTGCTCAATGACCAGAGCACTTTGCAACACGGCACTGCGTCGCTTTAACTGACAATTGCGCGGTTGTGCAAAGCTGTACCCAAACAAAATTTTTTCCCACAAATAGAGCTTTCTTTTGGTGGTATTTGATCATCTCTGCGGTTTTTATTTTTTACACTATAAACAAAAAAAGAGCGACAATTTTGAAAAAAACACAATATTGACTATAGGAGATGAGAGATCGTGGTTCCTAGCTATTAGGAACTCACGATCTGCATCTCCTCTCAGAACAGAACAGGGATTTGTGTGTATACATACACACGTTCCTGTTCTGCGTCTTGTGCCCATGATCACTCGTGGTCGGTGGTCATCGCGACCGCCGGTCACGAGCATCAGCACCCTGCGCATGCCTGCTATCCCACTTAAAGGAGCCGACGTACAGCTACGACAGCTCGTGGGATCGTGCCAACCTGCCGTAGTATAATGACGGCGGCTGGTAGGCAAGTGGTAAAAAAAAAAAAAATTTGCTATAAGAGCTATGACATTGCCAGTTGCCAGTTGACATTGACAGTTTTGACATTGCTTCCACCCTGAAATGGTATGGAGACGGGTTGGGGCCATCTTCCCCTCACTCGTCTCTATACCAAGCCAGGTAGAGGACCCGATTGCCTCTGCTGCTAACGACAGCTCCAGTAAGCGGCGGAGGGAACCAGAGAGTGGCAGGAGGGGGCCCTCTCTCGTTGCAGAAAAAGTGATCTTGCGGTGTATCCACCGCAGAGACCATGTTTATCTGAAACCGGACTCACTGAAGAAGAGGATACTGGGGTTATGGGGTTATGGTAGCTAGCTGCTGCCATAACAATAATATCTCTCTTCAAAGTGCCGACGTATGTCGGCATGGTTGGAGCTAGGAGATAAATTAGTTCCTTCTGAGAGCAAATACATTACATAGAGAAGATAACCCCCCCACCCCAACATTTTTTTGCACCCTCTGTGAACCAACAAAAGAGAAATCCCTACTTGATCTTGATTCTCCGCAGGTGGGAAGCCCATTTTATATCCTGGAATTAACTAGTAAAAGTGTCTAAAAGAGCAGATCATTCACCTTGTGGATTCACAAAGCACTGGAAACATTCTTGCACCAGGAATCGGCCCAATGTCAATCCCTGTCCAGGAGAAATGATCTTGTACAAAGTAGACAAACATGCATTATGAGCTAAGTTATTCTATTTAGTGACTGACTACGTTTCCTATTTACAAGACACTCGCTGTCACCTAATACACAGCTATCTCACATTTATTACTTCTTGTTTCTATCCATTATTCCTACAAACTATATACTTGTACAGGCAGGATTCTTTCTCTGATCATTAATTGTCAGTAATACTCTGGGCTAAACTACTGTGAGTAAAGAACATTTTATTTTAGTATCCTCCCTTGTCTTGTTATATCTAATACGTTGTATAGTGCCACGTGAGAGGATGGTGATAAATAAATATATACATATATATAGTTATACACAATAAACCCAATATAAACCACTCACAACACCTGCACTTGCAGTCCAGAGGAAGGCAAACCAAATCACCTGGGCAACTGTGACCAGCTTTCATCGTAGTCAAATTAGTGAGGTAATACTGGCAATTTGTCTCTGTCCTCTCTTATTCAAATTGCTAATATTCTAATACATGATCATATTGAATGCCCAAGAGATGTATAATAGATAGATTACGCTCTGTTTCACCATCAACAATTGCATTCAAACAAAACAGTGATTATTTACAGTATTATTTATTAACTACTAGCCATATTTTTTTTAATAAAAACATTCAAGCTTTCTAAAAATGTACCCACATGTTCCCAATGCTTTACAGACCATTCCTATTTTCTTCATTTATTTTTTAAATGCACTATACAATATATTAGAATATTTATATAGCATAAACAGGTAAACAACCTTGCAAATGTTGCTTATAAGTTTTTTTTTTCAATTTATTATTCCAGCATTCATTGCCGAGACCTGCTTCCGAGTCTTGTCAGCTCCACCACAGTGGCGTATCATCCATGTGTGCAGGGTGTTCACTGCATATGGGCCCCGAGGGGGGGGCACTGTGATCCCAACTGCACCCATGGATGATCGTCCCTGGTTAATAGTCGGGATGAACGGTGCGGTGGGGGGGGACAGTTGCAAGCACTGATCTCCTTGTATAATTTTCAGTGAAGCTGCTGACAGCTTCTCCTCCTCTCCCTCCTGCAGCTGTCAGCTGAAAAGCCATACAGGGAGATCAGTGCTTGCAGCTGTCCCTCCTGCCACATTGATCATCCCCGACTGTCCCCTGTGTCCTCCTGCTTTGGCCCCCTGTGTCGTCCCCTCTGGCCCCCCGTGTCCTCCTCCTCTGGCCCCCTGTGTGCTCCTCCTCTGCCCCACCCCCTGTGGCTTCCTCCTCTGGACCCCCTGTGTGCTCCACCCCCTATCCCAGAAGCACTGTAAAAAAATATTCAAAACATGATTTAAAAAAAATAATAAAACACAAAATTGTAAAAAATAATAGATAATAAAATAATAAAAACAAAAAACAACTGACTCCGTCCACTGCCCTACTGCCACTGTCCACTAACCCCCCCCCCCCCAATCATTGTGGAAAAAATAATACAAAAATAAATTGTAAAAAAAATAATTAAAAAATAAAATTGTAAAAAATAATAAGTAAAAAAAAAAAACTGACACTGTCCATTGCTCTACTGACACTGTCCCTTGCCCTACCGACACAATCCATTGGCACCCAAAAAGCATTTAGAAAAAAAGAAAAAAAAAAGAACTACTGACGACGTCCACTGCCCTACTGACACCATCCTGCACATACTACCCACCGCCGTACAATCTGCACTTTTCACCTGCACATACTACCCACCTCCATACACTCTGCTCTTCTCTCCTGCTCATACTACCCACTACCATACACTCCACACTCCTCTTCTGCACATACTACCCACCACCATACCCTCCATACTCCACTCCTGCATATACTATCCACCTCCATACACTCCGCACTCCTCTTCTGCACATACTACCCACATCCATACACTCTGCACTCCTTCTTCACATAAAATCCACCGCCATACACTCCACACCCCTCTCCTGCACACACTACCGCCGTACACTTCGCACTGTACATTCCCTATTTAACACTATGGCATTCTGCACTGTAAGTTATCTCAGACTATTAAACCACACCCCTTCAAACCATGCTCAATATTTAGCACAATTTAAGCCATGTCACTTTTTTTTATAGCAATGCCTAGGGCCCACTTTTTATCTTGCACACGGGCCCACAGATTTCATGATACACCCCTGCTCCACATACTCCTCTCCTACACATACTACCCACCTCCATACACTCTTCACTCCTCTCCTGCACATACTATCCACCTTCATGCACTCCTCACCCACACATACTACCCACCTCCATACACTGCACTCTCCTCTCTTGCACATACTAACCACTGCCATATACTGCACACTGCTCTTCTGCACATACTACCCACCGCCATTCACTCCACACCCCTCTCCTGCACATACTACCCACTGCTGTACACTCCGCATTGTACATTCCCTATTTAACATTACGACATTCTGCATGTAAGTTATCTCAGACTATTAAACCACACCCGTTTAAGCCACGCCCACATGTGCACATGGGCCCACTGATTTCATTATATGCCCCTGCTCTGCCATCTCCACCTGCAAATCACTCCTCCTTCCATTAATGTTAGCAAGGCCAGTGCAAGGATTTTTGACACCCTAGGTGAAACCTCATTTTGCCGCCCCCTCTGGCTCCGCCCCTGACTCCACTCCCTTTTCCAGTGTTAAATTGTTTGATTCAACCCTCTAACTGCTACATCTGCAAGACAGCTTGTTCTTTTGAAAAACAACAGACTTACGAGCGGGATCACCCAGTGAATATAAAAGAGAAAACCTAAAAACAAAAAATAAAACTAATGCAGCCACTCATCTAAGAATTGGTAAGCTGCAGTAAAATATTTTGCTTTGCTTTAATACCACTTTGTGAATAAAGTTAATCAAATAATTCTGTTATACATCAATGTATGATGATGAGAAGAAAGGATTTAAAACAGGAGATAAACAGACTGGAGTAAAGCTACTTCCAGTGCTGGCAAGGAGAGAGAGGGGGGGGGGGGGGGGGCAGAGAGATAAAAACAGAGAGCGAGGGGGTCAGGGAGAGAGAGGGAGAGAGAGAGAGAGAGAGAGATCAGAGAGAGAGAGGGGGATCAGGGAGAGAGAGAGGGGGGTCAGGGAGAGAGAGAGAGGTCAGGGGGAGAGAGAGAGAGAGAGAGAGAGAGAGAGAGAGAGAGAGAGAGAGAGAGAGAGAGGGGGTCAGGGAGAGAGAGAGGTCAGGGAGAGAGAGAGAGATCAGGGAGAGAGAGGTTAGGGAGAGAGAGAGAGATCAGGGAGAGAGAGGTTAGGGAGAGAGAGAGAGATCAGGGAGAGAGAGGTCAGGGAGAGAGAGAGAGAGAAAGAGAGAGGTCAGGGAGAGAGAGAGAAAGAGAGAGAGAGAGAGAGGCCTGAGAGATGGAGAGAGAGAGAGAGAGAGGGTCAGGGAGAGAAAGGGGGGGTCAGGGAGAGAGAGAGGGAGAGAGAGGTCAGGGAGAGAGAGAGAGAGAGAGAGAGAGAGAGGGGGGGTCAGGGAGAGAGGCAAAGGGGGGGTCAGGGAGAGAGGGAGAGAGAGGTCAGGGGGGGAGAGAGAGAGAGAGAGATCAGGAAGAGAGAGAGGGGGTCAGGGAGAGAGAAAGGGGGGTCAGGGAGAGAGAGAGGTCAGAGGGAGAGAGAGGGGGGTCAGGGAGAGGAAGGGGTCAGGGAGAGAGAAAGGAGGGCAGGGAGAGAGAGAGGGGGGTCAGGGAGAGAGAGAGAGAGAGAGGGGGGTCAGGGAGAGAGAGAGAGGGGTCAGCGGGAGAGAGAGAGGGGGGTCAGGGAGAGAGAGGGGGGGTCAGGGAGAGAGAGAGAGAAAGAGAGAGAGGGGGTCAAGGAGAGAGAGGGAGGGGGTCAGGGAGAAAGAGAGGGGGGTCAGAGAGAGAGAGCGAGAGAGAGGGGTCAGAGAGAGAGAGAGGGGTCAGGGAGAGAGAGAGAGGGGGTTAGGGAGAGAGAGAGGGAGGGGGTCAGGGAGAAAGAGAGGGGGGTCAGAGAGAGAGAGCGAGAGAGAGGGGTCAGAGAGAGAGAGAGGGGTCAGGGAGAGAGAGAGAGAGAGAGAGGGGGTCAGGGAGAGAGAGAGGGAGGGTCAGAGAGAGAGAGAGTGGGGGGTCAGGGAGAGAGAGAGGGGGGTCAGGGATAGATGGGGGTTAGGGAGAGAGAGAGAGGGGGAGTCAGGGAGAGAGAGAGGGGTCAGAGAGAGACAGAGAGAGAGGGGGTCAGAGAGAGAGAGAGGGGGTCAGAGAGCGAGAGAGAGAGAGAGACGAGAGAGAGAAGGGGTCAGAGAGAGAGAGAGGGGGGTCAGGGAGAGAGAGAGAGGGGGGGTCAGAGAGAGAGAGGGGGGATCAGGGAGAGAGAGAAGGGATCAGGTTCTGGTCAGTGAAAGAGCTCACTCACTTGGAATGGTCCCCAGGGGCTCACTGGTTAATTCAGCAGTTTTTCAGTGTGGCTGTTCGCTGCTTGATTTTAATCTTCCCACCCACCTCCCCTTCACAGATGGAGCGCACAGGAGGGACGGGACTCGGGAGAAGTGTGTAGCTGATGTGTCATCATGATCTCAGAGTGGAGAGGGGGGATTGCTGGACACACATCAGAGTGGAGAGCTCCCTGCTTGGAGGGAGGCTGGGTGGTTGCTGGACACATGATTTCAGATCGGAGAGCGGAGAGCCGCACAGGGGCCAGTGCTGCACACATGTCAGAGCGGCTGCCTGGTGGTGGATACAACTTGCAAGCTCTTTGGACAGTGCGGGAGTAGATTAACCAGCAGCCAGGCGCCCTAGGTGGCAGTGCGCCCTAGGCGGTTGCCTAGTCCGCCTAGTGGTAGCAACGACCCTGAATGTTAGGTAAGACTGGTTCAGTATTAGCAGCATAACAGATAGGATTCAAGCTGCGATAACTGTATAGTGAATGGGGTCCATGGTCATGGCTAAGAGGCAATCTCAGTGGTTCACTGGCATTCCTGGCTTTTACAAGGTTTTAAAAGGAACTCCTGAGAAAGCTGGTAGTACTAGCGAAACATTTTTATTGTGTCTGAGCTACAACCATGTCCCCCAGAATGACACATCCAGAACTTTTACAAAGTTATCTAGATGCCCAGTGCTTGCAGTATAACAACAGCAGCTTGATCGCTTTGTCCAGTGCTCATTGCATAGCCTTTGTGACATGACATTTAAATCCACCATTTACTGCAAGTGGTATCACACTCAAAAGCAAACATTTATTATATTACAGTTTACCAACTCCTAGATGTGATGGCTGCTCTTTTCTTTTTTGTTTTTTCTCCTTTATTTTTATCCAGTGATCCAGCCAGTAAGGGCTAGTGCACACATAGTGTGGTGACCAGCGTTGCTGGGAGTCACAGAAAACAATTGTTTTCTAAGTGCCTCAATCACACTGAAATGCAGTCCCGAGCTGCACTGCAGTGAGCTGCATTAAAAAGCAGACGTGCTGCATGTTAGCGCAGGACACTGGACAGGATTGCACGTCTCTGTATAGCAGCACAACACACTGCTCTTCTGTACAATGACATGAATGAAGTGTCACTTCAAAAGAAAATAAAATAAAGGGAGTTGTGTGATGCTCTGAAGCCCTACCACTGACTCACAGCAGCCAGAACGGACAAAAGCTGAACAGTAAACTATTGCAGTTTACTGTGCGGTAGTTGTCTATTTATGTGTGAATGGACCCTAAGTCTATTGTTTTTCAACAGAACAAACTCTCCTGCCAATGTAACAGAGTACCACTGTCAGGGATGCTTACAATGATCAGATTTTATTTGTTCATGTAAAACCTTTATCCCAAGACAAAAAGAAAAAAGGTTGCTGTAACTGCAGTGTAAGCAGGAGTTTGGCTTCTGTTTGTTAGTGTATTTAAATATGCTAATACATCCAATACCCCCCCTCCCAGATTAACTATGCTGTTGTTCAAAGGTGCCCCTGTGCTTCTTCATCCAGAGTGGGAGCTCTCTACTACAGGAGGTGTGTTACTGGCCAGATCACCAGGTAAAAACTGAGGAAAAAAAGCCAAAAAAAAAGGAAAGCGAATGCAGCCACCACATCTAAAGATTGGAAAGCTGCAATGTATTATATTTTTGGTTTTGGGTTTAATACTGCTTATGAGGAGAAGCTGAAAAAAACCCAGGAGTGGACCTCATTGTCTGGTGAGTGGACTCTGCCTACAGCACAGCATAAATAGTCTCTTAACATGGGATCGTGGTGAAGCTTTGTCAACACTTCAGCCTCATATTGGAGCCATATAAATTAAACTTTATGCTGGAAAAATAAATTGGCATTCCTGAATCCCCAGCTTAAATCACGATACATTAGTGTGCTGTTCAGGCTCAATCAGCATGGGTAGTAACAGGAGTAACTCTGTATCCGTTGCAGGAATACAGGCGGGGGATGGATCCTGTGATCACTGGGGGTAAAGGAGGAACAAATTCCTAATGCCGCACATCCACAGAATCCTGTAGTGATGATGGAGAGTGTGGCAACCTCAACCTGGGCTCCCGCCAGGCCATGCCCCCAACACATTTTGCTCCGCCCCCCGAAGCTTAGTCATGAGGATGGAAATTCTATGCATGTGGGGGGTATATAAGCATCATTGGTAGTCACTCGGAGTGTGTAAAGGGCTGGTGGCAGGTGTGTATAATTAATCGTTTTAGCTATTGGAAGAGGAATAATAAGGTGAAGTGGGAAAAGGATAAAAACCGTGAGGGATAGGGTGGAATCTGGAGAGAAATGGAAAATGGAAAATAATAAACAATAAAATTAGAAATAAAAAATATGGAATAATGGAACTATATTTGTGGAAGTGAGTGACTAGTGTGGTGAATGAATGGTAGAAGATGAAAAAAATGAATGAAGAATAAAAAATGTGAAAAATATGTAAGAAATTAAAAATGATGAATAGAGAAGAGTAAATGAGTTAAATAAAAAAAAAAAAAAGTAAAAAAAAAAATATATAAAAAAAAAAGAATAAAAGGATATAAATGAAAAATAAATGTAATGATAATGGTAAAAAATCCAAGAATAAAAAATAAGAAATGAATGAATGATAAGTTGTGAAGTAATGTGTGTATGTGAAATGAAAAAGGTGAAAAACGGAAAAGGGAAAAATTATGATATTGATTATGGATTATATGTGGGTGGAGAGTGAGTTTAAATGTGTGTGTATGTGAAAAGATGTATTGAGTAAGAAATATAGAAAATAAATAATAAATAAAATAAAAACAGTGAAGTGAAAACAGCCCTTAATTGTGAAAAAATGTGTAACAATGTAAACGAAAAAATTGTATGAAAAAGATCTTTACTAGCAAAAAAAAGCCTGGTGGCTTATACTCCCTATTGTAAAAAGTGTACTGAAGCGCTGATATGAACTAGTAAATAAATAAGTGGCAAATACTAGAAGATGACCAAATAATATAGCTGCAATTATTATGTATGTGAACTGATATCACACAAAAAAGTGTTGTTATATTCAGAATGTATAATGCGCTAATATTAACCTGCCAATATAACACGGTGTAACCACCTAATGGTTAATCAGTGAATCATCTGCAGATCTCCTCACATGCCAACAGTGCACACACAGCACTGCTCGTCACTGGCTCCTCCCGACCGGTTTCATCACTAGACACGTGACTTTTTCAAGGGTGACCATGTGACGACCTTGCTTAGCATTTATAGTATGCATGCCCCTCCAAAACAAATTCTAATATCTTAAAATATTTTCATCAATCACCAAAGACGTTACATTTCTTCACAGCAGTATGCTGTCCTATTGAGATATTTGTGTACTGTGGTTCATCACATTAATATATCTCATCCTTTTTTTTTTTTTTTTTTTTATTGTGTTCATTAATTTATCGTCACATTGATATTTAATTATAGGATTTTGTTATGGTGAAGGATGTTATGTTATTTATAATAGGCTCCATTTGCTTATTTTGCACATGATTCACTGATTAACCATTAGGAGGTTACACCGTGTTATATTGAGAGGTTAATATTAGCGCATTATACATTCTGATTATACTCCCTATTGAACCCATTAAACACTCTCACTCTCCACCCACACATATTCCATAATCAATATCATCATTTTCCCCTTTTCTGTTATTCACCTTTTTCATTTCACATATACACATTACTTCACACCTTATATGTTTTCATTCAATTCTTTTTTTTTATGTTTGGATTTTTTACCATTATCATTACATGTATTTTTCATGTATATCCTTTATTCTTTATTGTTTTATATATATATTTTTTTTCATCATCTCCTTCACTCTTCACTATTCATCATTTTTCATTTCTTACAGATTTTTCACATTTTTATTCTTCATTTATTCACCACACTATTCACTCACTTTCACACATATAGTTCCATTATTCTCTATTTTTTTATTCTTTATTTCCAATTTTATTTTTTATATTTAATTTTTTATCATTTTTTAGTTTCCATTTACTATATCTGTCTTCACTCTCCTCTCCGGTTTTATCTTTTCCCACTTCACCTTATTATTCTTCTTCCAACAGCTAGACCGATTAATTATACACACCTGCCAGCTCTGTACACACTCCAAGTGACTACCGATGTGGCTTATATACTCCCCACATGCATGGGATCTCCATCCTCATGACTAAGCTCTGGGGAGGGCAGAGCAAAACGCGTTGGAGGCGTGGCATGGCGGAAGCCCAGACTGAGGTTACCACTCTCACCACCATCACTACAGGATTCTGTGGAAGTGCAGCATTATGGATTTCTTCCTTTCACCCCAAAATTGAATCACAGTATTTATACTATATAAAGGGTCCAGTATAATTGAACAATACATATCCAAATATGAAGCAAATAGGAAATGCAAAATAGGAAATATAGGAAATGTCTGTATGGTTTTGGTAACAGGTGAGTAAGTTTTAGGTATGTTTTAATTTGTGAATAAAAGATTGTTAACATATTTTTTAAAATCTGCCTTGCAGTAAATACATAATCTGTAACCACTGTTTGGTTTGAATACATGCTGTGTTGTAGCAATTATTAAAGGATTAGTTCACCTTCACTGACTTTTGCAAGAAACATCTCCAGGCAACACAGCATCCTCAGTACATTAACATAGAGTGTCCTGTTTTGTAAAAGAACTGTTACTTTTTCAGCTGCAGTCTGTTCTCTTTCACTCTCCTGGAATGCCATGAGAGAGAGCAGACTGCACATGTCTGGGTTGGGAATGAAGAGCTTGTTTGTGATTTTCTGAGGCTGCGCATCCAATGTTTGGTACTTCCTGCCATCGGCACAATGAAGAGGAGAGGATAATGAAATGAGCAGCTGAAAGAGTAATCATTCTTTTATAAAACAAATCACTGCATCATTATGTACTATCACTGTAATGTTTGGGGATGTTCTGGCATAAGTCAGTAAAGGTGAACTAACCCTTTTAAGGTGCAACAGATTATACAAATTTGCACTCATAGTGGCAGCTGGTAGTACATTTTTTTTTGGGGGGGGGGTAATCTGTCCAAATCCCCCTTCCCCCAGCAGTTGATCGGTCCCCACACTTAACCCATCTAGGTCGTGGGCCTCCTCTGGGCAGCAGGCATCTCCTCCTTCCTCAGCTTCACAACGGCGTGACTCCCCCTGCGTCTACTCCCTCCTCAGCGGCCAATAGGATTGGGTCTCCTCTCGGCCAGTCGGGTCTCAGGACCCACTTCCTGAGTTGGGATTGCCCGGGACGAGAACAGGAAGACAATAGTGAATATTAATTCGCTCTTGTCACACAACTGGACAAGAGCCTCTGGCTCCAAACATGTGCTTTTTAAAAAAAAACTCCTATTGGAATCCGTGCGTCCGGTGCCTGCATGTCAATTAGGGGCCGGGCACATGGATTAGGGGGACAGCACCCCTGCGCCCCGTATGGACAGGCCACCACTGATAGATAGATAGATAGATAGATAGATAGATAGATAGATAGTCATCAGTTGCAGTCCACTACCTGTATGAAGTTTGCATGTTCTCCCTTTGATTGTGTGGGTTTCCTCCTGATACACTGGTTTCCCACACTCCAAACACATGCTGATAGGTAATTGGCTCCTATCTAAATTGGCCCTAGTATGTCTACATGCATATGTGAGATAGGGACCTTACACTGTAAACTTCTTGAGGGCAGAGACTGATATGAAGGTACAATATACTGTATGTAAAGTGCTGTGCATAAATTGACAGTGCTATATAAATATCTGTAATAAATAAATATGTAGATGATAGATAAAGAATGATTTCAGTATATTTAGTGAATGGCAAGATTTGTATGTGTACATTACTTATTTTATTTTTCAAACTGTGATTAAATAATTTAGAGGACCTGTGATTATGCAAATGCACACAATACATACATTTCTTTGAGTCACAATATGTTTAGTCAGGAAAAAAGGTTTGTTATGAAATAGATGTTTGGATATGAAATCTAAAAGCAATGCAATTTAAAATCAAATGTATTAGGTTAATGTACCCTATATCTTCTCAGAGTAAATTAGCAGAAAATCAAATGACAAGTGCAAGTATCCTTTGCCTTCTAGTATCATTCTCTCTCTTTCCATGGTATAAAGCAGGACAGAACAGACACCTGTTGATCTACTTACAGAGTTTGGAGCAGATTATGTGACTGATGTTGCACAGAGTGTACGAATAAGAGCAACAGTGATGAGCAGAGTTCTGAAGAATAGCTGGTGGGTCTCAATGGTGACACTTGCAGGCTCACAGATGTTGCTCCCTACAACAGCAAACAAGAATACTGATCAGCTTCCTTCCCAGACTCCGGTATATAAAACTTCCCAGAGATAGGCAGTGATTCGCTTGTCTCCTGGAGAAAAAATCCAGTAGTGTGAATTATCTGTCAGAGGAGAGCTCCTTATGATGTGCAGAGTAAACGCCCAGCCCTATGCTGCTGATGTGTATATAAAGCGATAAAACAACGTGTGCTCAGTCCTCTCTGCCAAAGCAAATAGAGTGACTATTCTCAGCGGAGCTGTCCACGTCTGTGGTGCTGATTCCACCATTCCTTGCACTTGACCCTGCCCATTTTAAAACAACTGTACAGAGAAAAAAGTCAATTACATGTGATTCTGTTCTAGTAAAGTGTTCTTTTCAGATAAGCTGGTATATGTAGCATTTTCCATTCACTTGTATCCTTCCCAGGCTTAACTCTACTATAAAGTGCCCTTTGTGGTTCCAGGAATACTGTAACTTTATCTATTCAGCTATGATTTATATACGTCTTGCTTCTATACTTCAGCGAAATACATTTCAAAGAACTCCAGGAATTGCAGAACTAAAAAAAATATGCAGGTTTATGAGAGGTTAAAGTGATATTAAAGCCTATGTATTTTTTTTGTTGTAAAAAAAAAAAGGTTATACTTGCCACAAAGCGTTTTTTTACCTCCTTTTCTAGGGTCTACCACCAGCACTGTCACTTCTTCTTCCTGCCGGTGCTTCCAAAGCAAGCTGTGTGCTTTGAGGGAACCTGAACTGGCACACTCCTGTGTGCATCCATAGACACACACACAGTGCAGCTCAGGCCATGTCCTGCTACCCTCACCTACCCCCGCTCCCTCCACTGACCCTTGAAAATTGACTGACAGCAGCAAGAGCTTCTGGGGAGACCAGGGATTGAATGGAGAAGGTTTGCAGCTGGAACATTGCTGAATTGCTGACAGGACTCAGGCAGGGACGTGTAGTCAGTGGAGGCAGGTGAGGTAGAGCTTTGAGGGTCGTAGCCCAGCGACCTGAGGTCACAGAGACCCCAACACTAAAGATAACCCTTTTTTATGTGAAAGATGATGTTACGCCAAGTACGCCAACAACAGATGATGTTATGCCAAGTAAATAGATACCTAACAAGTCATGCTTTAAAATTGTGCACACCCGTAGGACAGGATAAGCCCCCTGCCCGCAGATCCTGACAACCAATGGCCAGGGTTGTCGGGAAGAGGCCTTGTCCCCATCAACATGGGGACAAGGTGCACCCCCCATGTTGAGGGCATCTGGCCTGGTATGGTTCAGGAGGGGGGGCGCTCGCTTGCCCCCTCCCTTTCTTGACCTGCCAGGCTTCATGCTCGTACGAATTTTGGGGGAACCCCACATCAAATGTTTTTTTGCAAACAATAGTTTTTGGGGTATTTTTTCTTAATTTGGTGTTTAGAGAGAATTTACAGAGTTGACATATTTCATGGCTTACCTAGTCCACAAAATATCTAGTAGCGCCCTGAATTTCAGCTTTGGAGCTTTTTTTAAATTTCTACTCAAGGACATGCACAACCAAATGCTTTTGTATGCAACTAGATTTAATACAGATTTGACGGGGTATAAAGTGTTTGCACTTATAAAATATGTATTTAGAGTCTGCAAAAGTCAGAATTAAAGCAAAGAACAATCAACTTTTTATTTCAACATTAGTATAAACATTTGGTACATTAATGTATTTGGGCCAAAAAAAGGCATAGAAATGACGCTCCAGCATTTGATAATTTAGTTAGAAGGGCCCTGCTCAAAAGAAAGAAAGGGTATGACACTATAAATCAGACACATTAAACAAATCACATTAGAAAAGCAGGGATGCAAATCAAGCTTACAACAACCATGACTAACCTTTTTTGTGATCAGAAGTCCTTGACCCAAACCCCAAAAAGTTACATGGTAGAATTATCATAAGCAAAAACAGACAAAATTAATACAAAAGCCAAAAAGGCAACGCACAAACTACATTGACACACACAGCAGGAATGAAGTAGCAGGATCCTTCCGTTGCATCTGAACCATTACATAGCAGTTGCAAGTTTTAAATGGGAGATTTAGAAGCAATCATGAAACAGCCTTAGTGGTGAGAAGGTCAGGAATTATGCACCCCCAAAAACCATATCTATTTGTAACCCATTATAATCTTTTTTTTTTCATAGTTTCAGTAAATGGACAACAGCACACATATACTGTCATTAGTTAGTGACTGCCTCCTCCACATCAAATGACCACCAAACTAATTAACAATAATACACAGCACATTTTTATAATCATGCAAATATATCTTTCACATAATGTACAATCATGATCTACAATCCAGGAACAAACAATAAACCGATATCCATCTTCTTAGTTAGCATATTCCCTTCCAGATCCTTCTTCACCTGAATTTTTATATGCAACTTTACAGGTATCCTCAGAATGAAAAGAAACATCATATTGACCACTGGCCACAAAATCCTGGAGAGCGAATATATCACTGACCTGTACCACTTCACCACGATATTCAGGCTTTACCTGTATTCTCATAAAATTTCACAAACACATCGAACCCCGCAACATGGCAATGTCCTTTATTGGTTCCACCTTTATTTGGCCTCTCGTTTTTCCAGGGGTCCCCCTATAAGAGGGGCCCCTAGAACACCCCCCAACCCAAAGCCTAGGCGTACATGACACCCGCTCTTGAGTCAGGAGGCCGAGAAGCCATTTTTGCAGGAAAATATCAAGCCTGTTCTTAGGCACTTGCAAAGAAAAATTCAGGCCTGTTCTTAGGCCAAACACCCGCCACAAATGCAGGCCTTTAACCGCTTCCCGACCGCCTCACACAGATATACTGCGGCAGAAGGGCATGTACAGGCAGATTAACGTACCTGTATGTTGCCCTTTAAGAGGTGTGATTGCGGGTCCTGCGGACTCGATGTCCGCGGGCATACTCGCGATTGTCAAATGGTGAGGAAGAATGGGGAGATGCTAATGTAAACAAGCCAGTTCTGCCTAATGACACTGACACTGATCACGCTCCCTGTAATCGGGAGCGGTGATGTGTCACACACAGCCCCCCCCACAGTTAGAATCACTTCCTAGGACACACTTAACCCCTACAGTGCCACCTAGTGGTTAACACCTACACTGCCAGTGACATTTTTACAGTAATCAATGCAATTTTATAGCATTGATCGCTGTATTAATGCCAATGGTCCCAAAAATGTGTAAACCACAATGTCACAGTCATGATAAAAATCACTGAACGCCGCCATTACTAGTAAAAAAAAAAAATTATCAATAAAAATGCCATAAAACTATCCCCTATTTTGTAGACGCTATAACTTTTGCGCAAACCAATCAATAAACGCTTATTGCGATTTTTTTTACCAAAAATATGTAGAAGAATACGTATCGGCCTAAACTGAGGAAAAAAAATGTTTTTTATATATTTTTGGGGGATATTTATTATAGCAAAAAGTAAAAAAAATGCGTTTCTTTTCAAAATTGTTGCTATTTTTTTGTTTATAGCGCAAAAAATAAAAACCGCAGAGGTGATCAAATACCACCAAAAGAAAGCTCTATTTGTGGGAAAAAAAGGACGTCAATTTTGTTTGGGAGCCACGTCGCACGATCGGGCAATCGTCAGTTAAAGCGATGCAGTGCCGAATCGCAAAAAGTGCTCTGGTCAGGAAGGGGGTAAATTCTTTTGGGGCTGAAGTGGTTAAATAACCTAGCTAAGATTGCTCACCCACCCAGTAAAGGACAAACCCACCACTGTAATTGTTTCTGTCTCTTGAGTGCTTACACCTGTAAATTAGGAATACACACTCTTTACAAATGAAAAAATGCCTCAGCAGATATATCTGTGCAGGGTAAAGCTCAAAATAATACATGTCCAAGGCTCTGCCCATGATCAGTGATTCCAAAAATCTCCAAATCAACCTTGTACGTTGATTGGGCATGTGGAGGGTCCAAAACAGGAAATCATAAGCATACAAAATTAAAATATGTGCAGCATCACATCAGACTTAGACATCCATATCTGGGCCAAAACACCCCAGTTCTAGATTTGGTGCAAACCCACACTTGCTTGATTTATAATGTGATTTCTTGGGGTTCCATTATGTGAAACTCATCAAAAATGTTAGCACTGGTGAAAGAGAAACTTTAACAACACAACACACAAACCTCTAGCTAGGTAGCAGGATTGAGATTCCAACTCAGAAACTCAGGGCTGGTAGGCAGAAGTGCTAACCCATTAGCCACTTTGCAGCCACATGTTTTTAGGCTGCATCTCTGTGGTGTAAAACTGTTCTGAGTCCCAGAGGTGCAAGAAGTTAATCAATGTTGATGTACTGTGGAAGGCCAGAGAGCCAATGAACAACCTGTTTCTGGAATATGCTGTTTGGAAGGCTGGTTATGCCTGATTACTGTCAGCATGTTGAGAGCTAAACAGCTGTCATTTTGTGGGTTTTGGCTTAGTAAGAGGCTGCAATTAGTGCTGTTGGGGAAATGTTAAGGCTGATATTGTGAAAAAAGGAAAAATTCCCTGTGGGGTTTTTTAGCAGCAATTATGAGTCAAAAAGGGATTTGTAAAAAATATAAGTAATTTTTTTATCAAAAGACAATTGGACAATACTAATGCAGAGATTAAAACATGAGCTCTGGTATAATGGGCATCCGCAAATAGGGGCAAGACTATAGACTTGCAGACTATGTATTGTGTTGAAATGATTGCGGCCGCAGCGGACTTTTTTTCATATGTCTGTTTCTCTGCTGGCTGCTCTGAGCTCTCTGCTCTGTCCTGACACTAAAACTGTCCAGGGTTCTCAGCTCCACAGCTCAGCCTTTCTGCCCTCCTCTTCAGTGATTGGCTGCCTGTGTAGTGTAGGTGTGTCTCATCGTGTTGCAGAGATGGATCCGTCCACTCAAGTGCGAGCCACCGAGTGATATGCTGACAGTCTGCCACTATGTAGATCTGGGCCGACACTGCCACCGCCCACTGAACTGCGAGCCTCCCAGTGATATGCTAATGCTACCTGTGCCTAGGCAACAAGAACAGCGAGGAACCACAGGTAACAGCAGTTAGTAGCAGCCAGGACTCAGTAGGTGGTGAGAGGAAGGATGATTGATTTGGAGCATGCAGGTGTAGGTGGGGGAGGTGTCACTTCTGCAGGCATGGCATGGAGTGATAAGTAATACGCTTTCCTCTACCTCTATCTCTCTCAGTACTACTGCCTTCCTCTCAATCTTTTATGCCTTCCCTCTTTCTCTCTACTCCTTCTGCTCCCATCCCTTCTTACTACTTCTGCCTCTGTCTTTCACTTTCTTGATCTGCCTCTTCTGCTGCCTTCTATCTGTACTACCTTCTCTCTCTATACTTCTGTTTTCTCCACTTTCTTGTAGCTGCCTCCATTACTGAACTCCTTACTTTCTCCTTAGTTCCACTCCTACCTCCATCTCTCACTGGTTCTGTTTCCACATATGTGGCAAATAGTAAACATTGAGAGCATGGGTGTCCATAAAATTATGCCCCCCCCCCCCTGAAAAAAGTTCTGCGGATGCCCATGTCTGATATATACACTGCGACACTAATAGATTGGAAAAGGGCAACAAAATGTTGACAATACCATATAGGTTAGAGAAAAATAAAAATACATTTTTTTCAATTATATCAACCTACAATAATTAAATTGTGGTTATACTGTCCGATGCTCAGGAAAAAGCCCCAATGCATTTTGACCTAAATATTTACAGTCTTCCTCAGGGGGTTCTTATATTTCTATAAATACATCAAGAGACAGGTTTCAATGGTATATAATGTGGTGTACAGTCATAATCATTTCTGCATCTATAAAATGGTAATCACATCATATTTACCCTCTCCACCAAATGGCCTCGCTTATCCAGAGACTTCTTGTTAAGAAAACACACAAAGAAAAAACAATTTGCCCCCCACTGATTATTCCGGAGACTGCTGGGGAGCCGTCCTCACCTCCACCCCGAGGGGGGCCACCCATGGCCGTGGGACTTACAAGGGGTCACAGATTATTGGGCACTCCAAAAGGAGAAGAGGGTGGGGACCATTAGCACCTGGAAGTCATCATAATTGTAGGAATTAATATGTTGTATACATTTTGTGTTATATAGATATGATAGCTGGGTTAATAAGGGAAATAGTTGCAAAAAAGGAGGACAAAGAGCAAGCCTCTTTATGAAAAAAAGGTAGAAGACTCAAACCACAATGTATTCTATGTGCTATAGAAAGGCAAAATTCCCAAAAAGTATTATTTTTATTATTAAGTATTCTTGTATGGTGACCAATTCCCATATGTGCTCCAGTAAATTAAGTGTTCCTGTATAGTGGTCAATTCCCATTTATACACTGGTATAACTATTTAGAGAGCTGAGTGAAATATTTTGAAATAATTAGTAAAAAGATTAATGAAATGGGAGGTGAAATGGCTGAAGGATCATAATGTCATACATAAATGGTGAAGTAAAAAAAGGAATACAATACATAGTGATAAGCCTGGATTAAAAAATGAAATGAATAAAAAAGTGATGGATTGGTAATTAATTATTAAAAAAATAGATTAAATGTGCAAGATGTGTGCTGGGGTGTGAAGCGTATGAATACCTTATGATACAAAAGAAATGGAATTAGAGTGAAGACTGTGATACACAGAGGGTGTGATGGATGTACACTAGGAAAAATCAAATGTGCTAAATAATGTGCAAGTGAGTGCAATAACAGCATTGCTGAATACCTGGTTGCTATATAAAAGTTGTTAGAACACAGTGGCCTCTATAAGAAGAGGCATCAGGTCCAAGGGTTTAGATCAAGTATAAATAGCTGGAGGCTCCGAATGGGGAAAAAGCATAAGAAGTATTGAAAAAATATATTGTAAAAGAATATGTATGACAAAAATAGTGCTGGATCAGCATCCACTGCCATACATTCTTACCGGATAATCAACAGATGCATATGTTCAGCTCATCAGGGATTAACTGAAAGGTCCCCAGTTGCAACACCTCCTATTATACCCATGTTACTGTCTTCGTGATGAACCACAGATGATTTGAGCCCATCAAACTCCCCCCCAGAGGAGGAGGCGCCACCAGGCCGCTAATCGCGGCCCTTTTGTGGCCACCTCGGCGTTCCGGAAGGCAGAAGTGCCCGAACTCCTCCGTCACCCTGACGCAATATGCGTGACTGAAGACGAGCCACATGCGCGGTCGAGTCACTCCCCACGCTGTGCAGGAGACCCCACCGCGCACGCGCGCCATGTCATCCCCCAGTATGACGGTGAACACGGAACACCGCCGGCAGTGTTAGAGCTCCCCACAGTGGATGTTAGAAAAACTGCGGGTGCTACTAGGGAGGGGAGATGTGACAGAAACACATCCCCCTACCCTGTCGGGAAGCCACCAGACCCAGGAGAAACCCCGAAGGAGGCAGAGGGAGGGTAAAACCACAGCAGTCCAGAATCTGGGGATAAAAAGAAACATAATAAATAAAAATTCGTTATCCAAATTACATATGTACATATATTGGTCTTTCAGTCAGAGTATGTCAAATAGAACAAAATCTTTTTAATATGATCATTAATTTATTACTATCATTTATTCTTAATTCATTACAATAACTAGGTAAGTAAATAAATAAATAAATAGAGGTACATTGTATAGAATCTAAATGATAATCTAAATATCAATAAGGGGATATATGAACTTTCCCCAGAGTTTGTTTACGGGGTATAATAGCCAGTATTGAATGCATGTACCTGATGGCATGAGTACAATGATGGAGAGCATGGGGACACCTTCATTATTAATATTTTGAACACATAATGTAGCAAACATATGTATGTATGTATTACTAAACCAGGAGAAACAAAGTTTCATATCCCGGTAATAAAAATACCTTATTGGAACATGTACATCAACATGAGCTCTCTCAATCATGGAGTGGCAATTACAGTTGATGCTCCAAAAAGAGGTATATCCACATTTGGTCCATCTATACACATGCCCTTTTGGTCATGCAATCCTAACTGGTCTTTCCCGAACTATAGCCCTTGAGAAAGGGAGCATAAGAAATTGACTCATTGAGGCCTGGATATATAGTGGCCCCAAGTTTGTATATCCATTCCTGTTCAATTTGTAACAGCCTCTTACTCCAATCGCCACCCCTTACCGGACTATGTATCTGGTCTAGGGCGGCGAAGGCAATCTTCGGCATTTTATAATTGTGCTGTGTAACCACATGTCTTCCAAGGGGGAAATAGATATTCCCTATCTCCCTGCTATAAACATGCTTGGATGTTCTACACCAGAACCTTTGCCTCGTTTTGGCCACATAAAATGCGCTGCTCTCGCAGGTCATTAAATAGACTACTGCTGGAGTTTGGCAGTTTACAAAATGCTTGGGTTTAAAAACCTGACTGTTGGGGAGGGTAAAGACTTTCTCCTTTCTAATCCATGCGCAATGAGCGCAGTGTCTGCATGCAAATGTTCCATATGTTGAACAATGTTTCTTGCTGATCTTGCGATATTCCCTTTTTACCAGTTTGTTTTTTAGGGATGCAACTTTTTTGAAAGTAATGGAGGGAACTGGAGAAATAAAGTGCTTTACTGTATCATCGTCTGTTAGAATAGACCAATATTTCTCAATAATGTTACGGATTTGTTTTTGTTGTCGTGAAAACCGCATAATTATGCGCATGGGATGCGTTTTTTTCTTACTTTTCATCTGAGGTCTAAATAACAAGGTTTCACGAGTTTGTGCAATAGTTCGATTGTAGGCTTTATGTGAACAGGAACGACTGTACCCTCTCTCCAGGAGACGATTCTGAAACTTGCCGGCCTTTGTTTTGAATAATATCTCAGTCGGAGATATTGTCCGTAGGGGATGAAATTTTTTAGGGGACTTGGATGGAAACTCTTTACATGTAATACGGTGTTACCTGCTGTGCTTTTTCTGTAAAGTGTGCTGGTTAAATTCCCCTGTGTATCACATTCAATTTTAACGTCTAGAAAGGTCTGAAATCATAGATCATAGTAAATTTTAAATTGAAGCTGTTTGTATTTATATGATCAAAAAACTGAGTCAAAATATCCTCAGGGCTTTTCCAAATGATGAAGACGTCATCAATGTACCTGAGCCATGTAGTAACATTGCCCAGGTACATGGCAAGATCCTCATCACTGAAAAGTGACCGCTCCCACTCCCCCAGTTACAGGTTGGCATAGGATGGGGCACAATATGTCCCCATCACTATGCCCTGCACCTGGAGGTAGTGGGAGCCGTCAAAACAGAAATAGTTGTTGTTAAGGATATAGTCAAGTCCACTTAGAATAAAGTTGTTAAGAGCATTATTATAACGTGATCCCTGGTGCAATACATTCTGGATAGCCAAGAGTCCTTTCTCATGTGGGATTGAGCAATATAGGGCTTCCACATCTATTGTGACTAGGGATGAGCCGAACACCCCCCTGTTCGGTTCGCACCAGAACATGCGAACAGGAAAAAAGTTCGTTCGAACATGCGAACACCGTTAAAGTCTATGGGACACGAACATGAATAATCAAAAGTGCTAATTTTCAAGGCTTATATGCAAGTTATTGTCATAAAAAGTGTTTGGGGACCTGGGTCCTGCCCCAGGGGACATGGATCAATGCAAAAAAAAGTTTTAAAAACGGCCGTTTTTTCAGGAGCAGTGATTTTAATAATGCTTAAAGTCAAACAATAAAAGTGTAATATCCCTTTAAATTTTGTACCTGGGGGGTGTCTATAGTGTGCCTGTAAATGGGCGCATGTTTCCTGTGTTTAGAACAGTCTGACAGCAAAATGACATTTTGAAGGAAAAAACTCATTTAAAACTACCCGCGGCTATTGCATTGCCGACAATACACATAGAAGTTCATTGATAAAAACGGCATGGGAATTCCCCAAAGGGGAACCCCGAACCAAAATTAAAAAAAAAAAATGACGTGGGGGTCCCCCTAAATTCCATACCAGGCCCTTCAGGTCTGATATGGATATTAAGGGGAACCCCGGCCAAAATTTTAAAAAAAAATGACGTGGGGTTCCCCCTAAATTCCATACCAGACCCTTCAGGTCTGGTATGGATTTTAAGGGGAACCCCGCGCCAAAAAAAAAAAAAAAAACGGCGTGGGGTCCCCCCAAAAATCCATACCAGACCCTTATCCGAGCACGCAACCTGGCAGGCCGCAGGAAAAGAGGGGGGGACGAGAGTGTGGCCCCCCCTCCCTCCTGAACCGTACCAGGCCACATGCCCTCAACATTGGGAGGGTGCTTTGGGGTAGCCCCCCCAAAACACCTTGTCCCCATGTTGATGAGGACAAGGGCCTCATCCCCACAACCCTGGCCAGTGGTTGTGGGGGTCTGCGGGCGGGGGGCTTATCGGAATCTGGAAGCCCCCTTTAACAAGGTGACCCCCAGATCCCGGCCCCCCCCCTGTGTGAAATGGTAAGGGGGTACATAAGTACCCCTACCATTTCACGAAAAAAGTGTCAAAAATGTTAAAAATGACAAGAGACAGTTTTTGACAATTCCTTTATTTAAATGCTTCTTCTTTCTTCTATCTTCCTTCATCTTCTGGTTCTTCTGGCTCTTCTGGTTCTTCTGGTTCTTCCTCCGGCGTTCTCGTCCAGCATCTCCTCCGCGGCGTCTTCTGTCTTCTTCTCCTCGGGCCGCTCCGCACCCATGGCATGGGGGGGAGGCTCCCGCTCTTCTCTTCTTCTCTTCTTCTTTTCTTCTTTTCTTCTTTTCTTCTCTTCTTCTCTTCTTCTTCATTTTCTTCTCCGGGCCGCTCCGCAATCCATGCTGGCATGGAGGGAGGCTCCCGCTGTGTGACGGCGCTCCTCGTCTGACAGTTCTTAAATAGCGGGGGGGGGGCCACCCGGTGACCCCGCCCCCTCTGACGCACAGTGACTTGACGGGACTTCCCTGTGACGTCACGGGGAATGCCACAGGGAAGTCCCGTCAAGTCACCGTGCGTCAGAGGGGGGCGGGGTCACCGGGTGGCCCCCCCCCCTGTTATTTAAGAACTGTCAGACGAGGAGCGCCGTCACACAGCGGGAGCCTCCCTCCATGCCAGCATGGATTGCGGAGCGGCCCGGAGAAGAAAATGAAGAAGAAGAGAAGAAGAGAAGAAAAGAAGAAAAAAAGAAAAGAAGAAGAGAAGAAGAGAAGAGCGGGAGCCTCCCCCCCATGCCATGGGTGCGGAGCGGCCCGAGGAGAAGAAGACAGAAGACGCCGCGGAGGAGATGCTGGACGAGAACGCCGGAGGAAGAACCAGAAGAACCAGAAGAGCCAGAAGAACCAGAAGATGAAGGAAGATAGAAGAAAGAAGAAGCATTTAAATAAAGGAATTGTCAAAAACTGTCTCTTGTCATTTTTAACATTTTTGACACTTTTTTCGTGAAATGGTAGGGGTACTTATGTACCCCCTTACCATTTCACACAGGGGGGGGGCCGGGATCTGGGGGTCACCTTGTTAAAGGGGGCTTCCGGATTCCGATAAGCCCCCCGCCCGCAGACCCCCACAACCACCGGCCAGGGTTGTGGGGATGAGGCCCTTGTCCTCATCAACATGGGGACAAGGTGTTTTGGGGGGCTACCCCAAAGCACCCTCCCAATGTTGAGGGCATGTGGCCTGGTACGGTTCAGGAGGGAGGGGGGGCCGCACTCTTGTCCCCCCCTCTTTTCCTGCGGCCTGCCAGGTTGCGTGCTCGGATAAGGGTCTGGTATGGATTTTTGGGGGGACCCCACGCCGTTTTTTTTTTTTTTTTGGCGCGGGGTTCCCCTTAAAATCCATACCAGACCTGAAGGGTCTGGTATGGAATTTAGGGGGAACCCCACGTCATTTTTTTTTTTAATTTTGGCCGGGGTTCCCCTTAATATTCATACCAGACCTGAAGGGCCTGGTATGGAATTTAGGGGGACCCCCACGTCATTTTTTTTTTTTAATTTTGGTTCGGGGTTCCCCTTTGGGGAATTCCCATGCCGTTTTTATCAATGAACTTCTATGTGTATTGTCGGCAATGCAATAGCCGCGGGTAGTTTTAAATGAGTTTTTTCCTTCAAAATGTCATTTTGCTGTCAGACTGTTCTAAACACAGGAAACATGCGCCCCTTTACAGGCACACTATAGACACCCCCCAGGTACGAAATTTAAAGGGATATTACACTTTTATTGATTGACTTTAAGTATTATTAAAATCACTGCTCCTGAAAAAACGGCCGTTTTTAAAACTTTTTTTTGCATTGATCCATGTCCCCTGGGGCAGGACCCAGGTCCCCAAACACTTTTTATGACAATAACTTGCATATTAGCCTTTAAAATTAGCACTTTTGATTTCTCCCATAGACTTTTAAAGGGTGTTCCGCGGCATTCGAATTTGCCGCGAACACCCCAAATTGTTCGCTGTTCGGTGAACTTGCGAACAGCCAATGTTCGAGTCGAACATGAGTTCGACTCGAACTCGAAGCTCATCCCTAATTGTGACCAAGATTGAATTACCTGAAAGTTTTAATTCATTTATCATCTGTAGGAAGTGAATTGTGTCCTTTGTAAAGGAAGGTAGTGCTACTACAAATGGTTGGAGATACGCATCAATCACCCTCCTCAAATTCTCCAAGATTCCGCCATTGCCTGACACTGTTGGTCGACCTGTAGGTTGAGTAGGGTTTTTATGGATTTTCGGGATGCTGTAGAACGTAGGTGTCTTTGGGTGTTTAGTTCTAATAAAGTCATAAAGATCCTTCTTGATAGTCCCATTTCTTTTTTTTTTTGTAATTTATTTATTTTTCTTTTATATAAACAGGAGAGAAATGAACAATCCTTCTGTATATTACATTCCATTTCTGCACATGCAGCCAGACAAGAAACAAAAAAAAAAATACATGATAATAACTCGTTACATTCCATTCTATCTACTCCCGTCTGTTTCTAATATATTATCCAATAAAGATGGATAAAAGAATGAACCCAAATAAACATAAAGAAGTCACAAAAGAGGCAAAGAAGACAAAGAAATAAGAGGAGTAATCTTCCTCTCTCATCTCCGCCCTCCATGTTGTTACTTCTTGCCGCGTCAGGAGGAGGGCGCTTCCCCCAGACCCGGCCATAATACTCCAACTACCTCTCAGTATTCCGACTGCAGTTCCTATTTATAGTCCATTTCCCCCTCCTTTCCTTACCCCCCTCCCCTTTGTAAAGGAAGGTAGTGCTACTACAAATGGTTGGAGATACGCATCGATCACCCTGCTCAAATTCTCCGAGATTCCACCATTGCCCGACACTGTTGGTCGACCTGTAGGTTGAGTAGGGTTTTTATGGATTTTCGGGATGCTGTAGAACGTAGGTGTCTTTGGGTGTTTAGTTCTAATAAAGTCATAAAGATCCTTGTTAATAGTCCCATTTCTATATACATTATCGATCAAATTGTAGAAGGCCTGATTGGACTTTTCCAGGTGTCTAATATGGATGGTTTTGTACCATTCCCTGTTGTCAATTATATTACGGCACATTGTTTTATACATTGTGTTGTCCATAAGGACAACTTTGCCTCCTTTATCAGATGGCTTCACTACAATTGAATCATTCATGCATAAGGATTCTAATGCCCTATTCTCCTCTATCGATAAATGATGTGAAATGTTCGTACCACAAATTATTTTAGCAATATCCCTCAATGTTTGTCGCACAAATGTAGCTACACTTGGATTCGTATGCAATGGTGGAAATTTAGTAGAAGGTTTTTTAAACAGGGTCACTGGGTTGAGGGTGGACTTATTCACTTCTTCAAATAATTTATCCAGATCAAGTTCTATCAGTTCATCTGAATTGATCTCTTGGAATAACAGGGTCAAATCACGTAGCGCCTTGAATTCTTTCACGGTATATTTAGATCAGTGGTATCTATCTCATTGGGTGTAAATTCATATTGACATTTTAGAAGTAGTTTTCAGGCAAAAAGATGCAGGTCCGTGACCAATTCAAACAGATCAAATTTTTTTTCACGGGAGAAACTCAAGCCTTTAGATAAAAGGCGAGTTTCTGCTTCTGTGATGGAATGTGTGGACAGGTTAATGATGTTAAGGGGTTGTGTTACAGACGAATCAAATGTGCGTCCATCTGTCAGGAAGGGCATGCCAGCACCCATGATGGCTGCCGAAGAAGATGACCTGTTACCTCTGCCTGTCAAGAAGGGCATGCCAGCACCCAAGATGGCTGCCGAAGAAAATGACCTGTTACCATCTGCCCCTGTCAGAATGCCATTGGTGCACACACACCCTGTGACAGCTTTTGACACCCAAACAGGCTACTTAAACTCAGTCAGTTTCCAGACTCAGTGCTGTCTGCTCTACAGCGTTCCCTGTGTATCCTGCAATTACCTACCTGACTTCTGTTCCTATTGTGACCCGGCTTGCTTCCTGATGTTCCTTTTTCCTGCCTGCATCCGACCCCGGCTTGTCCTCTACTTTGCATCTGCCTGCTCCTTCTGCAACTTCGCTGCCAGTCTGCTGACGACCCAGCCTGTAATCTGATTCTGCTTCCGCTTTAGCCTCTGTTCCTGACGTGCCCGTTTGTGTATGACCCGGCCTGCCTGTACCTGCCTTCTCTTCAGCCTCGAGGGTGCCACCATCCCTTCTGCTGCACCTGCACTTCTGCCTGTGGGGACCGGTTGTATACTCACTCCAGCTACCTGCCTACCACTGCTCTGGGATTCCTACAGACACCTCTACAGCCCAGCCGAGTGCTCCGATCCAGCTCCAGGTTCAGCGATCCTGCCAGGCACTCATGCAACTCTGCATCTTGGTGCTTCCTGTCAGCTCTATCAGGGGCTCCAAGTCAGAGTTGTAAGAGAGGCCGTCCTCTGCATATCAGGCTCCATCATCAGGTACGTGACACCATCCCTTTCAAAGTTTTGTTGGATTGTGGGGAGATCACTCCCCATATGGAGTTTAAAGTCCTCTGCGACGCTGTACTTTCATGTGAACTTGATGGTCGGTTCACAGCAGTGGTGACATCCGATAAAGACAAATTGGATTCACCAGGAGCTGTGTAGGAGGACTCACCTCCTCTTGCCGCCACGGGAAAACACTCATTCAGATTGCTTTGCTGAGTATAATCAGAATCGGTATCTACAGTACGTTTTTTCTGATCCTGTTCTAGAGAACCCCTATTGGTTCTCGTTCTCTTTTGGCGTCCACGCCCTCTGTTACTAATGTTTGTGTGTTGGCTGTGTGGGGGCGGAAGAGAGTGGAATTGGGAATGGGTGAATGGTTTATTAGATTGGGGGCGATCTCGTGCCCGTTCTTTCAAATGCGATTTGTTGCTTGACCATTTATAAGCTTTACCCTCGGAGAAGGCTATCTTGTCCCTCCAAAATTTTATTTCTTTATTCTGGAGAATATTTTTGTTGTAAACTGACTGGTCTTTTAGCTTGGTCTGCAGCTTTGAGTATAAAGCATGGCCCTTGAATTGGGCCAACTGTGTCTCCAAAGTGCTTACTTCCAAATCTAATTGGGCTATCTGTTTAGTATATTCTTTAATGAGTATTGTCATCATTGCTTCTGAGCAATTCTGTAAATTAGTTTCCCATTCTTTTTTACACTCCTCACTAATTTGTTCCAAATTTGGAAAGATCTGAATCCGTAGCCCATATGGATTGATCTTTACTTTAATATAACAGTCAAAAGATTTAGTTTGCCAATAAAGGGCGGATTTTTTCTCCAGGGTTCTACTAAGTTTTTTGAGTGAGAGAAAAAATCTGGGTTTCTACCTGGTCCCCCTGCACAAAATCAGTCTCATAGCCCGACATTAGGTTAATCCATTCCTCACCCTGAATGTCACTCATTTTGATTTGAAAGGATATATCAATGGAAGTACCACTGAATTAGATAGCACTAGGTCAATACAAAGGCATAGTACAAACTCAATGCATCACTACTAAAGTTAACTAAAGTTATAATAACAATGTGTCATGGTTATGCAATAGAGTTTTCTCTGTCAGCTTACCTGTCTCCATGTGTTCATCTCTAAAGACCAGCTGCCTCTCACCTGACTGGTTTTATAACCTCTCCTCTAAGCATTGCCCCACAGCAGGCCCTATCAGGGAACCCTATATTAACCTGTGAACTGCAAGCCAGCAGTGCTGATCAACCATTGTGTGTTAGCCTCCATGTGTACTTGCTGTGTTTCCTACGTCTGATTCCTGTTATCGACTTTGGCCTGTTCTCGATTCTCCCTGTCTGCTAGTCGCCCTAACCTTTGGCTTACCCCTTACTTCCCTGTCATTCCTGCCTGCTGCCTCCTTCCTCTTCTCCTGTAGTCTACGGTGAGCATGAGCTGTGAGACCCTGGGGGCCGCGACCTGGAGCCAGACTGCTGCGCAGTCCATCCTCACCACTAGAGGCTCTGGTGAACACCCGCTGGCTTTTAGACTCCACGCCCTGGGGAATCTATGCTCTAGCTCCCACTGGGATCCATGTAAGTTATCCTGTATACCTGCTTCCTGAACCTTCCAGGGTTCAATCCGCTGCAGTCAGTCCTAGGGTCCACTACCTTAGCGGTGCACTTCCGACGCCTACAGAGTGCACCTGTCACCTGGTCCCAGGCGACCTGACACAATGTACCAAAAGCTCATGTTTCAGCTCACATGTGTCATGGGAGTGGGGAAGAGGTGTTTAACACCCAAAAAGAAAAAAAACTATAGCATAGTATGACACATGTACAGAGTCTGAGAGGCTGCACACCCCAGATAGCAAATATTGTGAAAAAAGGAAAAATTCCGTGGGGTTTTTAGCAGCAATTATGTCAAAAAGGGATTTGTAAAAAATATAAGTAATTTTATTATCAAAAGACAATTGGACAATACTGATGCAGAGATTAAAACATGAGCTCTGGTATATACACTGCAAGACTAATGGACTGGAAAAGGGAAACAAAATGTTGACAATACCATATAGGTTAGAGAAAAATAAAAAAATTTCAATTATATCAACCTACAATAATTAAATTGTGGTTATACTGTCCGATGTTCAGGAAAAAGCCCCAATGCATTTCGACCTAAATGTTTACGGTTCTATAAATACATCAAGAGACAGGTTTCAATGGTATATAATGTGGTGTACAGTTTTAATCATTTGTGCATCTATAAAACAGTAATCACATCATATTTACCCTCTCCACCAAATGGGCTCGCTTATCCAGAGACTTCTTGTTAAAAAAACACACACAGAAAAAACAGTTAGTTTCCCCACTGATGGTTCCAGAGACTGCTGGGGAGCCGTCCTCACCTCCACCCCGAGGGGGGCCACCCACGGTCGTGGGACTTACAAGAGGTTACAGATTATTGGGCACTCCAAAAGGAGAAGAGGGTGGGGACCATTAGCACCTGGAAGTCATCATAATTGTAGGAATTAATATATTTTATACATTTTGTGTTATATAGATATGATAAGGGAAATAGTTGCAAAAAAGGAGGACAAAGAGCAAGCCTCTTTATGAAAAAAAGGTAGAAGACTCAAACCACAATGTATTCTATGTGCTATAGAAACGCAAAATTCCCAAAAAGTATTATTTTTATTATTAAAATGGGAGGTGAAATGGTTGAAGGATCATAATGTCATACATAAATGGTGAAGTATAAAAAGGAATACAATATATGGTGATTAGGGATGAGCCGAACACCCCCCTGTTCGATTCGCACCAAAACATGCGAACAGGCAAAAAATTTGTTCGAACACGCGAACACCGTTAAAGTCTATGGGACACGAACATGAATAATCAAAAGTGCTAATTTTAAAGACTTATATGCAAGTTATTATCATAAAAAGTGTTTGGGGACCTGGGTCCTGCCCCAGGGGACATGTATCAATGCAAAAAAAGTTTTAAAAACGGCTGTTTTTTCAGGAGCAGTGATTTTAATAATGCTTAAAGTGAAACAATAAAAGTGTAATATTCCGTCACAGTCTGACAGCAAAATGGCATTTCAAAGGAAAAAAAGTAATTTAAAACTACTCGCAGCTATTAATGAATTGCCGGTCCGACAATACACATAAAAGTTCATTGATAAAACCGGCATGGGAATTCCCCACGGGGGAACCCCGAACCAAAGTTTTAAAAAAATGACGTGGGGGGTCCCCCTGAATTCCATACCAGGCCCTTCAGGTCTGGTATGGATATTAAGGGGAACCCCAGCCAAAAAAAAAAAAAAAAAAAAAGGCGTGGGGTCTCCCCAAAAATCCACACCAGACCCAGAGGAAGAACCAGAAGAACCAGAAGAAGAAGAAGATGGAGGAAGAAACCGAAGGAAGATAGAAGAAAGAAGATAGAAGAAAGAAAATAGAAGAAAGAAGAAGCATTTAAATAAAGGAATTGAAAAAAAAAAACTGTCTCTTGTAATTTTTAACATTTTTGACACTTTTTTGTGAAATGGTAGGGGCACTTTTGTACCCCCTTACCATTTCACACAGGGGGGAGGGCCAGGATCTGGGGGTCCCCTTGTTAAAGGGGGCTTCCAAATTCCGATAAGCCCCCCACCCGCAGACCCCCACAACCACTGGGAAAGGGTTGTGGGGATGAGGCCCTTGTCCCCATCAACATGGGGACAAGGTGTTTTGGGGGGCTACCCCAAAGCACTCTCCCAATATTGAGGGCATGTGGCCTAGTACGGTTCAGGAGGGGGGTGCCCCCTCTTTTCCTGTGGCCTGCCAGGTTGCGTGCTCGGATAAGGGTCTGGTATAGATTTTGAGGGGGACCCCACGCCATTTTTTAAAAAATTTTGGCCAGGGTTCCCCTTAATATCCATACCAGACCTGAAGGGCCTGGTATGGAATTTAGGGGGACCCCCCACGTCATTTTTTTTTTTAATGTTGGTTCGGGGTTCCCCTGTGGGGAATTCCAATGCCGTTTTTATCAATGAACTTTTATGTGTATTGTCGGACCGGCAATTCATTAATAGCCGCGAGTAGTTTTAAATTACTTTTTTTCCTTTGAAATGTCATTTTGCTGTCAGACTGCTCTAAACACAGGAAACATGCGCCCCTTTACAGGCATACTATAGACACCCCCCAGGTATGAAATTTAAAGGGATATTACACTTTTATTGCTTCACTTTAAGCATTATTAAAATCACTGCTCCTGAAAAAACGTCCGTTTTTAAAACTTTTTCTTGCATTGATCCATGTCCCCTGGGGCAGGACCCAGGTCCCCAAACACTTTTTATGGCAATAACTTGCATATAAGCCTTTAAAATTAGCACTTTTGATTTCTCCCATAGACTTTTAAAGGGTGTTCCGCTGTTCAGCGAACTCGAAGCTCATCCCTAATGGTGATGACCCTGGATTAAAAAATGAAAAGAATAAAAAAGTGATGGATTGGTAATGAATTATTAAAAAAATAGATTAAATGTGCAAGATGTGTGCTGGGGTATGAAGCGTATGAAAACCTTGTGATACAAAAGTAATGGAATTAGAGTGAAGACTGTGATACACAGAGGGTGTGATGGATGTACACTAGGAAAAATCAAACGTGCTAAATAATGTGCAAGTGAGTGCAATAACAGCATTGCTGAATACCTGGTTGCTATATAAAAGTTGTTAGAACACAGTGGCCTCTATAAGAAGAGGCATTAGGTCCAAGGGTTTAGAACAAGTATAAATAGCTGGAGGCTCTGAATGGGGAAAAAGCATAAGAAGTATTGAAAAAATATATTGTAAAAGAATATGTATGACAAAAATGGTGCTGTATCAGCATCCACTGCCATACATTCTTACCCGATAGTCAACAGATGCATATGCTCAGTTCGTCAGGGATTAACTGAAAGGTCCCCAGTTGCTACACCTCCTATTATACCCATGTTACTGTCTTCGTGATGATCCATAGGTGATTTAACCCCATCAAACTCTCCCCCAGAGGAGGAGGCGCCACCAGGCCGCTAATCGCAGCCCTTCTGTGGCCACCTCGGTGTTTTGGAAGGCAGAAGTGCCACCAATGCAATATACGCGACTGGAGATGAGCCACGTGCATGCGCTGTCAAGGTACTCCCCGCGCTGCGCAGGAGACCCCACCACTCATGCGCGCCGCATCATCCCCCAGTCCGACGGCAAACACGGAATGCCGCCAGCAGTGTTAGAGCTCCCCACAGTGGATGTTAGAAAGACTATGGGTGCTACTAGGGAGGGGAGATGTGACAGAAACACATCCCCCTACCCTGCCGGGAAGCTACCAGACCCAGGGGAAACCCCGAAGGAGGCAGAGGGAGGGCGAAACCACAGCAGTCCAGAATCTGGGGATAAAAAGAAACATAATAAATAAAAATTCATTATCCAAATTACATATGTACATACAGTGGGGACGGAAAGTATTTAGACCCCCTTAAATTTTTCACTCTTTGTTATATTGCAGCCAGTTGCTAAATCATTTAAGTTCATTTTTTTTCCTCATTAATGTACACAGCACCCCATATTGACAGAAAAACACAGAATTGTTGACATTTTTGCAGATTTATTAAAAAAGAAAAACTGAAATATCACATGGTCCTGTCAGGAAAGGTCCCCTCCGTTGGTAATATCGATCATTTGGCGTGCAGTACTGAGGTCCACCAGCAGGTATCTCCTGGCAATTTAGAGCTGTCAGGAGAGCTTTTTCCTGCTGGTATTTTGTCATCTTTGGGCCGCAGTACTGGCGTCCACCAGCGGAGGGATCCTGGCAGTATGGAGCAGGTATTACCCTCTGCAGACAGGCATCACCTGACTTTAATTAGCAGCTATAGTATAAATACCTGGCAAGTGCACCCACATCTTGCCTTGGTATTGTCCTTGAGCCCTGACCTGCAGCCTGCATCCTGTCACCCTGATCCTGAAACCTGATTCCTGAACCTGAAACCTGATCCCTGGAACCTATTTATCCTGTTCCCTGTCTGTTACCTGAAACCTGGACCCTGAGCCTTGTATCTGACCCGTCCCTCCTGTGATCCATCCATCCTCTCATTGTGCTGTTGTTTCCCTTCCCCAGCTGCTGACCTCCCATTGACGACCCTGGCCTGGCTCTGTTTATTACCCTTTACTTGTATATATTTATCTGTTACCGTTATTATTTGTGGGTTTCTGTTTGGTATTGGTTGTTGTGCACTGAGTGATATAGGAGGTGGTTGTATTTATATTTATTCATTTATCTTTAATAAATCACATATTTTCACCTTACCTGTGTTTGTTCCTCTGTTGCTGTCCACACAGCTCTGGTCACACCTGTTACATGACAGGTCCCAAGTATTCAGACCCTTTGCTCAGTATTCAGTAGAAGCACCCTTTTGATCTAATACAGCCATGAGTCTTTTTGGGAAAGATGCAACAAGTTTTTCACAGCTGGATTTGGGGATACTCTGCCATTCCTCATTGCAGATCCTCTCCAGTTCTGTCAGGTTGGATGGTAAACATTGGTGGACAGCCATTTTTAGGTCTCTCCAGAGATGCTCAATTGGGTTTAAGTCAGGGCTCTGGCTGGGCCATTCAAGAACAGTCACGGAGTTGTTGTGAAGCCACTCCTTCATTATTTTAGCTGTGTGCTTAGGGTCATTGTCTTGTTGGAAGGTAAACCTTCAGCCCAGTCTGAGGTCCTGAGCACTCTGGAGAAGATTTTCATCCAAGATATCCCTGTACTTGGCTGTATTCATCTTTCCCTCGATTGCAACCAGTCGTCCTGTCCCTGCAGCTGAAAAACACCCCCACAGCATGATGCTGCCACCACCATGCTTCACTGTTGGGACTGTATTGGACAGGTGATGAGCAGTGCCTGGTTTTCTCCACACATACCACTTAGAATTAAGGCCAAAAAATTCTATCTTGGTCTCATCAGACCAGAGAATCTTATTTCTCACCATCTTAGAGTCCTTCAGGTGTTTTTTAGCAAACTCCATGCGGGCTTTCATGTGTCTTGCACTGTGGAGAGGCTTCCATCGGGCCACTCTGCCATAAAGCCCCGACTGGTGGAGGGCTGCAGTGATGGTTGACTCTCTACAACTTTCTCCCATCTCCCGACTGCATCTATGGAGCTCAGCCACAGCGATCTTTGGGTTCTTCTTTACCTCTCTCACCAAGGCTCTTCTCCCCCGATAGCTCAGTTTGGCCGGACGGCCAGCTCTAGGAAGGGTTCTGGTCATCCCAAACATCTTCCATTTAAGGATTATGGAGGCCACTGTGCTCTTAGGAACCTTAAGTGCAGCAGAATTTTTTTTGTAACCTTGGCCAGATCTGTGCCTTGCCACAATTCTGTCTTTGAGCTCTTCAGGCAGTTCCTTTGACCTCATGATTCTCATTTGCTCTGACATAAACTATGAGCTGTAAGGTCTTATATAGACAGGTGTGTGGCTTTCCTAATCAAGTCCAATCAGTATAATCAAACACAGCTGGACTCAAATGAAGGTGTAGAACCATCTCAAGGATGATCAGAAGAAATGGACAGCACCTGAGATAAATATATGAGTGTCACAGCAAAGGGTCTGAATACTTAGGACCATGTCATATTTCAGTTTTTTTTTTTTTAATAAATCTGCAAAAATGTCAACAATTCTGTGTTTTTCTGTCAATATGGGGTGCTGTGTGTACATTAATGAGGAAAAAAATGAACTTAAATGATTTAAGCAAATGGCGGCAATATAACAAAGAGTGAAAAATGTAAGGGGGTCTGAATACTTTCCTTCCCCACTGTCATGTCATGACATGACGCCGGTTCCTCCCTCCCCTCTGTACCGATCGGTACAGAGGGGGAGGGATCGGATGGCAGCAGCGTTGTGGGCTGGATGTGTAGTGCCCACAGCGCTGCTCTGTGACAAATGCAGTCACATCCAGCCATCCATCCATCCATGCTCAGCCATCCCTCCATGCTCAGCAATACCCTGCACTACTCTGCAATACCCTGAAATACTCTACAATACTCTGCAATACCCCACAATACTCTGCAATACTCTGCAATACCCCGCAATACTCTGCAATACCCCACAATACTCTGCAATGCCCTGCAATACTCTTCAATACCCTGCAATACTCTGCAATAGTCTGCAATACTCTGCAATACTCTGCAATACCCTGAAATACCCCGCAATACTCTGCAATACTCTGCAATACCCTGCAATACTCTGCAATACCCTGCAATACTCTGCAATACCCCGCAATACTCTGCAATACCCTGCAATACTCTGCAATACCCTTCAATACTCTGCAATACCCCGCAATGCTCTGCAATACCCTTCAATACTCTGCAATACCCCGCAATACTCTGCAATACCCTTCAATACTCTGCAATACCCTGCAATACTCTGCAATACCCTGCAATACCCTGCAATACTCTGCAATACACTGCAATACCCTGCCATATTCTGCAATACCCAGCCATACTCTGCCATACCTAGCCATACTCTGCCATACCCAGTCATACTCTGCCTTACCCAGCCATACTCTGAAATACCCAGCCATACTCTGCAATACCCTGCCATACTCTGCAATACTCTGCAAAACCCAGCCATACGCTGCAATACCCTGCCATACTCTGCCATACCCTGCCATACTTTGCAATACCCAGCCATACTCTGCAATACCCTGCCATACTCTGCAATACTCGGTGATACCCAGCCATACTCTGCAATACTCGGTGATACCCAGCCATATTTTGCCATACCAAGCCATACCCTGCAATACCCTGCCATACTCAGCCATACCCAGCCATGCTCAGCCATACTCGGCTGTTCTCGGCCTCTGTATGTGGCCAGGTTGTGGAAGTCTCACACATGTGGTATCGCCGTACTCAGGAGGAGTAGGAGAATCTATTTTGGGGTGTCATTTTTGGTATGTACATGCTATGTGTTAGAAATATTGTATAAATGGACAACTTTGTGTTAAAAAAAAAATGCGTTTTAACCACTTCCCGCACGCCAGCCGTCATACGACATCCTTGACTTTGTGCGGGGATATCTGAATGATGCTTGCAGCTACAGGCATCATTCAGATATCAGCTGTTTCAGCCAGCGATTCCCTACACCATAAGAATTATCATAGTGGCTGTTCTACTGCTTGATTGTTCTTACGGGAGGCAAGAGGGGACGTCCCCCCCCCTCCCGCCGCCCTCAGGTGCTTCTATCAACTCACCGCTACGATCGAAGTCAGGGTCTTTTTTTTTTTTTTTTATTTCAGGCTTCCCAGCCTAGAGGTGAGATGTGGGGTCTTATTGACTCCATATCTCACTGTAAAGAGGACCTGCCATATTCCTATTACAAGTGATGTTTACATTCCTTGTAATAGGAATAAAAGTGATCAAAACATTTATTTTTTGGAAAAAAGCATCAAACTAAAATAAATAAAGTAAAATTAACAATAAAAAAAAAAATTTTTTAAAGCGCCCCTGTCCCCGTGTGCTCGCATGCAGAAGCGAATGCATACGTAAGTCCCGCCCACATATAAAACGATGTTCAAACCACACATGTGAGGTATCGCTGCGATCGATAGAGTGAGAGCAATCATTTTGGCCCTAGACCACCTCTGTAACTCAAATATTGTAACCAGTAAAAAATTTTAAAGCGTCGCCTATGGGGATTTTTAAGTAGCGAAGTGCCATTCCAGGAGCTTGTGCAATTTTGAAGGGTGACATGTTAGGTATCTATTTACTCGGCATAACTTCATCTTTCACATTATGCAAAAAAATTGGGCTAACTTTAATGTTTTTTTTTTTTAAAGCACAAATCTGTTTTTCTTTTAAAAAAAACGTGTTTGAAAAATTGCTGCAAATACCGTGCGAAATAAAAAGTTGCAACGACCGCCATTGTATTGTCTAGGGTCTTTGCTAAAAAAACATATATAATGTTTTGGGTTTCTATGTAATTTTCTAGCAAATAAATGATTATTTTTACATGTAGGAAAGAAATGTCAGAATTGGCCTGGGTGCTCCAGAACGCCTGATGGTGCTCCCTGCATGTTGGGCCTCTGTATGTGGCCACGCTGTGTAAAAGTCTCACATATGTGGTATCGCCATACTCGAGAGTAATAGCAGAATGTGTTTTGGGGTGTAATTTGTGGTATGTATATGCTGTGTGTGAGAAATAACCTGCTAATATGACAATTTTGTGAAAAAAAAATTTTTAAAAAATCTTGATTTTGCAAAGAATTGTGGGAAAAAATTACAACTTCAAAAAACTCATCATGCATCTTTCTAAATACCTTGGAATGTCTTCTTTCCAAAAAGGGGTCATTCGGGGGGTATTTGTACTTTTCTGGCATGTTAGGGTCTCAAGAATTTAGATAGGCCGTCAGTACTTCAGGTGTGATCAATTTTCAGATATTGGCACCATAGCTTTTGGACTCTATAACTTTCACAAAGATCAGATAATATACACCGATTTGGGTTATTTTTACCAAAGATATGTAGCGGTATAAATTTTGGCCAAAATATATGAAGAAAAATTACTAGTTTGCAAAATTTTATAACAGAAACGAAGAAAATGCATTTTTTTACAGAATTGTCCATCTTTTTTCTTTTATAGCGCAAAAAATAAAGAACCCAGTGGTGATTAAATACCACCAAAAGAAAGCTCTATTTGTGTGAAAAAAGGACAAAAATGTCATATAGATACAGTGTTGCATGACTGAGCAATTGTCATTCAAATTGTGAGAGCACTGAAAGCTGAAAATTGGTCTGGTTATTAAGGGGGTTTAAGTGCCCAGTGGTCAAGTGGTTAAAGCGGACCTTCAGTCATTTTTTTCAACTTTCCATCTATTAAATCCTCTGCCCTTGTTGTTTAACTTTGGATAGTAAAACATTTTTTTTCTTCCAGTAAATAACTTATACAGCCCACTTCCTGTCTCTTGTCTGGTAAAAAGCCTAGGCTTATGACATCATGCACACCTCTCTCTTCCACTCTCGTGAGAGTTTGCCAGGAAGGGAGGGGAGGTGAGTCATAAGAGGGCCAATGAGAGCTGCGGGGCTGCAGAGCTGGAGGTGTGCCTCTGTGTGTCTGTGTAAATCCAGGAAGTTAACAGGCAGCAGCTTCAGCTGCCCAAAGTTAAAATGGTTGCAGCCAGACTCAGTGGAGAGAAAGTTCTGCAGCATATTTTGCAAGTACAGAATCACAGTATATATATGTAGCGCTGGTAGATTTACAATCTACCGCAGATTAGGTAAATTTAGTAAATTGTGTGTTAGGAAGGTTAAACGTTCGCCTCTGTTCCAGCTTGGCTGACGTTGTGCGTGCTTCCGTGCTGACCGGTGGGTGTCGCTGTTACCACTAGTCAGTGTTGGAAAGGCAACGTGTCGAAGTGTATAGATGTTCCTCTGTCTCGGAGACAAGCTCGGTGGAGGTGGTCCTCCGAGTTGCATTCTGGGAAGGGGGTATTTATGGGACAGACGCCATGTTCTAGGGATGTTTTACAGCCACCTGCTGGCCCTCCTGGCTGACAGGTATGCGTTAAGGAGCTACCTCGTGGTCCTCCGATCGGGAGGCCCACGATGCTATGGCGCAGGGGTGGGTCCAGAGGCTTGTCTGGGGCCTACCACCGCGGCCGAGGAATGGTCCTGAGCTGTCGGTCCTGTGTGACGAAGCTGGACAGCTGAGGAGATCCCAGGGGAGGACCCGTCTTGGGGGGAGATCGCGCGGCGTGCTGGTCTATAGAGGGGCCTGGTGACTCGGTTGGAGGACGTATCCAAAAGAAGTAACCATACAGCATAGTGTTGCCGGTTCAGCTTAAAGGTTCAGGCACTGTGACTGACTTTCACTGCAGAAAATCTGATACATTCTATGGCAGAGGATCGTGCAGATTTACCCCCCCCAAATAAGTCTGTGGCAGAGACTATAGATTCGTGCTGTGTACTGGCTGCTAGGCCGGTGAGAGAGGCCTATCCAGACGAGCAAAGAGTGAGTCCCAAGAGGGGAACGCATTCCACATAATTATCTGAATTCTACTGGGACATTTGTCGCTAAGATCTTGTAAGAAGATATTTGAGTTAAACTTAAACTTAGAGTAGTTTGCATGTCTGAGCATGCTCAGTTGTGCTGGCACCTAGTTGCAAAGAGACAGGGAATTTAACTCTTCTCAGACTTTTAAAGAGATTTCAGTGTACAAATCACTTTTTTACACACTTTAAAAGCAGATTATCTTTAAAAATATATACTGCATATTTCAGTACCATTTAGATGATCATATCATGCTCTAAACATTATTTCCATGTGCAGTTTGGGCGCTATCTGTTTTCTGGGAGCTATAGTAAATTTGATTTTGGGAGTATTTTTGCACCAGCGCTGTAGTGAATTACATTTTAGCACTAATTACCGTGATCACTGCATTTTAGGGTTAATTAGCGCTCAGCACTATAGTAAATGACCCCCTGAACTTTGGGGTACACCACTGATAACCTTAGGCCCCATACACACTATTAGATTTTTTTGCAGATCTTTGTCTTCAGATTTACCAAAACCATGTAGTGCAAGGGCCTGCCTGATTGCCTACAAATTGAAACTCTTATGCCCCGTACACACGGTCGGACATTGATTGGACATTCCAACAACAAAATCCATGGATTTTTTCTGACGGATGTTGGGTCAAACTTGTCCTGCATACACCCGGTCACACAAAGTTGTCGGAAAATCCGATCTTTCTGAACGCGGCGGCGTAAAACACGTACGTCAGGACGATAAACGGGGCAGTAGCCAATAGCTTTTGTCTCTTAATTTATTCTGAACATGCATGGCACTTTGTGTGTCGGATTTGTGTACACACGATCGGAATTTCCAACAACGGATTTTGTTGTCGGAAAATTTTATAGCAAGCTCTCAAACTTTGTGTGTCAGAAATTCCGATGGAAAATGTGTGATGGAGCCCACACACGGTCGGAATTTCTGACAACAAAGTCCTATCACACATTTTCCGTCGGAAAATCCGACCGTGTGTACCGGGCATTAAGGTTTGACCTCATATTATATGGTTTTGGTAAATCTGAAGACAAAAATCTGCAGAAAATGTAATAGTGTGTATGGGGTCTAAGACTATTCAGATTCTTTTATTCAGAGTATTCAGAGCATGAGTCATTAACCACTACTCTCTGAATTCTGTATTATAGCCAGTTTTCTATCCATTTACAAACTGATTTTTCCAGACCTGTTGTCAGGACCTGTGTCCTTACTTGGGTCACCTGCTGGTGGAACTGCTGTGTTGAAAACCAAAGGGTGTAGTTCTGGTGGCCACCAGGGGGTGTTTCCCAGCAGATGGACCATACAGGTCGTTAGGCTGTACCTGATGGGACTGCTGGGATTATATAAGCCCGCTTTGCACCTAGGTCCAGTGCTTCAGTATTTTCCCTGTCTGAGCCTGACCCGTCCTTGATCCTTGATCCCTGATCCTGAATACTGATCCGGAGACCTGTTCCCTGGAACCTGCTTCCTGCTCCCTCTATTCACCTTCTGCTCCTAGTACCTGGCTCCCTGTTCCCCTTATCTCGTGTCCTTATCTTGTTTTGCTTATATGTGTTTCCGCCACTTGTATATAGTGAGTTAGATAGTTAGGTGTTCATATAGGGTTTGCTGTGTTATGTTTATCTTTCACTTGCTTGTTTATGGTTTACTGGTGTTGGTTTTGGAAGTGTGTCATTATCGTAATAAATATATACATTTTTTCACTCATTCATCTGGTCCTGTTTCCTTTAAGTGCAGCCAACTGATCTCCCCTGCTGGATGCCTGCATGTGACATAATACTGAAGCCATACAATCAGATCACCTGCAACTGGGAATTTGGTCTTAGCATTTGCTAATTGCTGTAAGATGCACTCTGAGGAGGTTCTGTATTTTTCACTGCTTGTAATAGAAGACAGGGGATATTGCTGCCAACTTCTGAAAGAGCAGACTAGGGTGCAATTGTTGGAATGTATCCATCTGGCTCACTCTTTTGTTGATGAAGGCAGATTTTTGTTTGAAGAAATTCAGCCACTCATTCAAATCTGTGCAGAGTTGTCTTTATCTACTATTCCTAACAGTAGCAATGATTATTCTCCTCCTTTTAGTGTGGCTCAAATAGAATCTTTGGTATGGTTATTGGAGGATGACTCAGCCTATTTCTTTGAGCACTACTCAGCATGTCCCCAACAGGTGCTAGTAGAGTGTATTAATGCAGTGCTTGTCTTGCATACACCCAGTTACACAAAGTTGTCGGAAAATCCGATCTTTCTGAACGCGGTGGCGTAAAACACATACGTCAGAACTATAAACGGGGCAGTAGCCAATAGCTTTCGTCTCTTAATTTATTCTGAACATGCATGGCACTTTGTGCGTCGGATTTGTGTACACACGATCGGAATTTCCGAAAACGGATTTTGTTGTCGGAAAATTTTATAGCAAGCTCTCAAACTTTGTGTGTCATAAATTCCGATGGAAGGTCACACGATGCAGACGTGAGACGTAGGAGCGGGGGGAGGGGCCTGTCGGCAGCACAGGTGTGAGGGAGAGGAGGCAGGCTGGACGCCCGAGAATTAGAAGAGCGGCGTGCGGTATGAAGCCGATGCCGCCCCAGAGCTAGGGGCTTGAAGGACGCACGGGCTCCCCCCTGGAGTACCCAGCCTCAACGGTGTGGAAGCCCCCCTCCCCTTCCTGCAGAAGTCGGAATGTGAGCCCGCTGATTAATCGGCAGTCCAGGAGGACGCAAAGAAGGAGAGGAACCCCGCGCTTACTGACACGCCGATACCTGGTTAGCGGCACGGAGCGCCAATCCAGTGCCCCCAGGATCAGCTGCTACTCCCCCCTCCAACCCGGAGCTCGGTGCTTTCCCCTAAGCGATCCCCTCTAAGCTGCAACGGAGTCCAGCAGGAGAGCAGAGCACAGGAAAACAGAAGAGCAACTGCTCAGGACTGCAGGAGACCTGGTGAGCACACTACAGAGCAATGAGAAGACATTCTCAAAAGGTATGAGCCAGCTTCATATACCTGTTATCTTTTCTCTGTTTTCATGAGAAGATTTGCATATAGAAGTTGCAAAGATTGTAAGGACTTTAACATCAAGAAAGTGGACAAGAGGGGAAGGAAGGAGGGGATGGGGGAAGGAAGGAAGGAAAAAATTAAAGGGGACTGGATACCCAAGGAAGAGTCTGCATGATCCCTTTGCTGGAATATAGCCTGAGGGCCTTAAAAATACGGTCCGCAGCCTGAGTCCCCGAAATATCGATCCTCCGAGGTGGTATAGAGGAAAACAGGACTATAGCTAATTATTACATATTTAAGTATAAAAGTACCTGGAAGCTATTAGTCTTCCTTGAGCCATTTTATAAGACAACAGGAACTAGGTGTCCTATAAGTTGCAGGAAATAAGAGACTGATATGAGTATGAGAAATCACACCCAAAAACCCGCTGAACCCAAGACCCCAAGGGAGAGCTTAAATTCAAGTTCAATTCAAAAATATCTAAAGGAGACAAGTGTAAAAAGCCCCAGTACAGATACGAAGCAAGGGGGGACGAAGGAAAAAAAAAAAAAGACCAACTGAAGCAAAAGGGGGTACAGGGGGAGAGGCCAAGAGAAGATCTGGAATGTGAAGGAGCCTCAAGTACTAGTAGGATGGAGGGTCAAAAAAATACGGACCCACTTCCCACCAAGATAGAAATGAAGGAGATGTTTTCAAATCTTGAAACAGCTATTAAGATCGAGATTTCTAACGTGAGGGCAGACCTGGGCCATCTGTTGCAGAGAGTAGAGGAGGTGGAAGTACTAATGGGTAAACATGCTAAAGAGATCCGGGAGCTTGAATCGCAGTTGAGTATAGCGAAAAGCGACTATCGCATGCTGACATATAAGTTGGAAGAATTGGAGAACCAAAGCCACCGCCAGAATTTGCGCATCAGGTCGCTCCCTGAACAAAAGAACGAGGACCTGTTGGCTAAGATGAAAAAAATTTTTAACCCTATATTGGGCCTAGATGAGGAAGCAACTCTAAGGATCGAGAGGGTACATAGGATTAGGAAACCCCCCAACTTAAGGGCAGATATCCCCCGAGACGTGATTGTAAAATTCCACTCATTTGAAGTAAAAGAGAAGATATGGAACAACCTGCGGGGTGCCCCCGCGGTGCGATTTGAAGATAAGGATCTGCAGATTTTCACAGATCTGTCGGCGGGTACCTTGGCACGGAGAAGGCAACTGAGACCGCTGCTTGAGCAACTTAGAAGGGCTGATATCAAATATAGTTGGGGGTTCCCAACATCCCTGTTGGTGATGAAGGAAGGCAGATCCTTGAGGATGAGGTTCCCAGAAGAGGCAAAAGACTTCTGTGATAAGTTGGGTATACCCACTCCGGACATGGCATTAGAGTAGATCCTTTCAAGGGGACAACGAAGGACTATGTTTATCAAATGGGAGGAGGGACTAGGGAGGGGAGGCTGCGGGGGTTTTTTTTTTTTTTTTTTCTCTCTCTCTCTTTCTCCCCCTCTTCCCTCTTCCAGTCTCATAGGAAGGAAGAGTCCCTAGGGGAAGGGGGAAGGTCATGTGTCGATAATTAAAAGGGTACGGTGAGGTGGAGGGAGGTAAAATGTAAAGGGGTTTTTTTTTTACACCTTGGGTTCTTGGGGTTGGGGGGGTGTGCCACAGAGCGGGGAAGTTTGCCTCTGGAACTCCCGTCCCCAATGCCTCCGTTTCTGGAGGCAAGCGGGACATCTGCAGCTGCCTTCGGAGTTTCACCCCCATAAAAATTAGTTTAAGGTCGCAGTCGGGAATTATGCCCCCGACTGGCGGGCTTAAGGCCGTAGTAAGGCCTGGGGGGTGGGTGGGGGGAGGGAAGGGGGGGTTAGGGGGCTAGTTAAACCTGCAGGGGAACTGACAGCTGTTGATTGGCTGACCGATGAACATGGCTAACTGTTAGCAGAAATATAATGCTAGATTTAAAGTTCATATCCTATAATGTGAAGGGCCTGAACTCGCCGAGTAAAAGGCACAAAATTTTGAAAGAACTACAAGACTACCAAGCAGACATAATATTTCTCCAGGAGACCCACCTGACCCAAGATTCAAATATCAGGCTTTACTCCCCAAGTGTGCCCCTGTGGCATTATAGCGATACTCCTATTAGGAGAGCCAAGGGAGTAGCAATTGGCTTTTCCAAAATGTCTAAATTTTCCTTGGTTGACAGGGTAATGGACCCAGAAGGGCGATTTCTTTTCCTTAAGGGCAACTTGGGGAATAAAATGTTAACGGTAGTAAATGTGTACTGTCCTAATAGAAATCCAACTGTCTTTTTAGAGCAAGTTCTGGTGAAATTGATGGAGTTTAGAGAAGGGGAGGTGGTGTTGGCAGGGGATTTTAATTTTTGCCTAGAACCCACAGTAGATAGTACGTCCCGGGCACAGGGGACAAGGAAGGTGCAGTTAAGAAGGATCTGGAAAAGGCTGCACCAATATCATCTCATGGATGTATGGCGGTTACAGCATCCAAAGGTAAAAGATTACACCTTCTTCTCCCCTGTGCACGGGACGTACACAAGACTGGATTACATTATGATTGATCATAGTTTATTAGACCAAGTAGTAGAATCTAGAATTGAGATTACATCGATATCGGATCACTCCCCGGTCACGATGAAGATCAGAGTTCCAGAAGAGCAAAGGCAACCATTCTCTTGGAAATTAAATGAAAATCTTCTTGAGATTCCACATGTTTGCGATAAACTTCAGGAGGAAATCGATTTTTTTTTCAAGACTAACGACACAGGAGACATTCTCCCACCAACTTTGTGGGAAACACATAAAGCATATGTTAGGGGACTCTTGATCTCCATAGGGGCAGGGGAGAAAAAAAAGAGAAAAGAAAAAAGGGTAAAATTATTAGAGGAAATTGCAGCGTTAGAACTGATCCATAAAGAATCTAGGGGACGGGCACAGGATAGCTATCACCTCCTAGTGGGTAAAAGGGAAGAGTTAAAAGACAGCATGGAACAAGATGCCAGGAGGGTATTCACTAAAATAACAAGAGAGAGATATTATAGTGGCAATAAATCTAGTAAACATCTAGCAAGGATTCTGAGGAAGAAAAGAGATCGTAATTTTATTAAGAAAATACAAAATAAAAAAGGAGAAACAGTGGCGCCCACTAAAGAGATAGCTGAAGAGTTTAGGAAGTTTTTTGAAGCCCTGTATACCATGGGACAAAGGGGAGGGGGCGATTCTCTAAACAGTGTAAAAACAGAGGAATTTTTGAAGGGAGCTGAGTTGAAAGGGCTCTCAGAGGAGGAAAAAACAGCCCTAGATGGCCCTATAACTGAGGAGGAAATATATTTTGCACTGAACAACTTACCGTCGGGGAAAAGCCCCGGGCCCGATGGTTTTACTAATATTTACCTGAAAAAATGTAAACATATTCTGGTTCCTAGACTCTGCTATTACTGGAACAGATTAGGACCTGGTTGTCTAATGGGCGATGAGGCCCTATCGGCTACTATATCATTAATTGCGAAAGAAGGAAAGAATAATATGCTCTGTTCAAGTTATAGGCCTATTGCCTTATTAAATGCTGACGTAAAACTATACGCTAAGGTATTGGCTAATAGACTTCGGGACAAGATGAGTTTCTTGGTGCACCCGGACCAGGTCGGTTTTGTTCCAGGTCGACAAGGTAGGGACAACAGAGTACGAGCCATGCTTTTATTGGAATCTATCAAAGCAGAGGGACCCCCAGCTCTATTCCTGTCAATAGACGCTGAAAAAGCGTTTGACAGGGTAGACTGGGGGTTCATGATTAAAACTATGGAAGCTATGGGGATTGGTCCCAGGTATATAGCATGGGTGAAAATTTTGTATAACCATCCTACAGCCTCTGTCAGGGTAAACAGGGTGCTCTCCAGTCCATTTAAGATGGAGAATGGTACGAGGCAGGGGTGCCCCCTATCCCCGTTATTGTTTGTCCTGTCCCTAGAACCGCTGCTGGCAACTATACGAAAGAACATGGATTGCAGAGGGGTGATGGTTGGACAGGACGAACATAAATTAGCGGCATTTGCCGACGATATAATTTTTTTTGTAACGAACCCTAGGATTACGATTCCTAACTTGCTGGGAGTATTGAGGAGATATGGCGAGGTCTCTGGCTTCAAAATTAACCCGAGTAAATCGGAGGTGCTTAATATCAATGTCGGTAAAAAGGAGGCAGAGAGCTTGTCAGGTTCTTTCTTATTCCCATGGAAGAAGGAAATTAATTACTTAGGTATTAAACTGGCAAACTCACTGAAAAAGTTGTACCGTATTAATTATATACCTATGCTGGATGAAATCAGACAGGAAACAAGCAGGTTGTCGTCTCTACCCCTCTCGTGGTTTGGTCGCATAAATGCAATTAAAATGCAGATAATTCCAAAAATAACATATAGATTTCAAATGTTACCAATTGCCCTCCCGCGTTATTTTTTCAGAGCACTACGAGGGTTGTTGTCGAGGTTAGTCTGGCGTGGCAAAAAGCCACGAATAGCTCACTCAATTTTGATAAGGGGAAAAAAAAAGGGGGCCTGGCTTTTCCAGACCTGAATAGATATTACACTGCAGTAGTATTGTCACGAGTAGTTGAATGGGTTAAGGGGGTTTCAGACAGGAGGTGGGTAAATATTGAACACGGTTTAAGCGGCACTAATCTGGGTCATATAATTTGGAACCCGCCAAAATTTAGGACACTTAGTTTTAATACAGCTTCACTCACACGTAACACGCTTAAAGTATGGGATCAGGTGCACAAATGTAACAACTGGAGTTATAATTCACCTATGATTTATATTAAAGATAACGTTTTTTTTGAACCAGGGATGAGGGAGGTGGGAGGGAATTGGATTAAGAAAAACGGTGCACAATTAAAGGATATCATTAAAGAGGGGAAGTTGCGCCCCTATGAGGAATTGAAAGCAGAGACGGACCTAATGGTAGTCAATGAGTGGAGGTACATGCAGTTGTCGCTCTTTATTGAGAAATTATCAAAACCAATTAGAGGAGAAGACGAATACAGGCCATTGGAGGTGTTATGCGGGATTGCCAGAGTAGGCAATGTTATCTCTCACCTCTATAAAATTCTCTCTGCGGGGGGAGAACTGGATGTGCCTCCATATATCAAAAAATGGGAAGGGGAGTTGGGGTCACATTGTAGTTTACACACAGTGGAAAAGATTTTGAAAATGGTACACGGAACCTCGGCCGACATAATGCGAACGGAGACCAATTTTAAATGCCTAGCACGACGGTATGCCACGCCAGACCGACTTAGTAAACTATACCCAGATGCTCTGGACAGATGTTGGAGGGGATGCTCAAACCTGGGAACAATGGCACACATATGGTGGGAGTGTCCGGTTATTAAAGGATACTGGAAAAAAATTCTGGTATTAATTAAGAAAATAACTAAAGAACGGGTAGTAGAAGATCCATGGATATGTTTGTTCCATGGAACAAACAAACCGATCAAGCAATATCAAACATCATTGGTCCCAATACTATTAGATGTAGCAAAAAAACAGATAACAAGAACATGGTTGCAACCGGAGTCCCCAAGTTTAAAGGAGTGGCTATTTCGTATTAATGATATATATAACATTGAATACAAGGATTATTTAGGAGAGGATTCAGAGGGAGGTACAGACGCTAGAGATAAATGGGCAGGGTGGAGGAACTTCAAGAGATCATGGACTTATTTGGGGGAGATCACCACTTAAATCTTTGAGTTCAGGAGTCGGAAATGTATGGGATGAAATATGGAATAAGGTCAGCTCAGTTGTGTTCACCTGCAGGTGGGGGGGGGAAGGGGGGGGGTAATTAAAAGGTTGGGAGATCTTTTTTGTATTTAATTTACTTTTTTGGATAATGTTTTTGTAAATTATGAGGTGACAATAATTGTGAATTACTTTTTGTATGGAAAAAATTGATAAATAAAGATTTAAAAAAAAAAAAAAAAAGAAATTCCGATGGAAAATGTGTGATGGAGCCCACACACGGTCGGAATTTCTGACAACAAAGTCCTATCACACATTTTCCGTCGGAAAATTCGACCGTGTGTACCGGGCATTAAGGTTTGACCTCATATTATATGGTTTTGGTAAATCTGAAGACAAAAATCTGCAGAAAATGTAATAGTGTGTATGGGGTCTAAGACTATTCAGATTCTTTTATTCAGAGTATTCAGAGCATGAGTCATTAACCACTACTCTCTGAATTCTGTATTATAGCCAGTTTTCTATCCATTTACAAACTGATTTTTCCAGACCTGTTGTCAGGACCTGTGTCCTTACTTGGGTCACCTGCTGGTGGCATTGTTTTGTTGAAAACCAAAGGGTGTAGTTCTGGTGGCCACCAGCGGGTGTTTCCCAGCAGATGGACCATACAGGTCGTTAGGCTGTACCTGATGGGACTGCTGGGATTATATAAGCCCGCTTTGCACCTAGGTCCAGTGCTTCAGTATTTTCCCTGTCTGAGCCTGACCCGTCCTTGATCCTTGATCCCTGATCCTGAATACTGATCCGGAGACCTGTTCCCTGGAACCTGCTTCCTGCTCCCTCTATTCACCTTCTGCTCCTAGTACCTGGCTCCCTGTTCCCCTTATCTCGTGTCCTTGTCTTGTTTTGCTTATATGTGTTTCCCCCACTTGTATATAGTGAGTTAGATAGTTAAGTGTTCATATAGGGTTTGCTGTGTTATGTTTATCTTTCACTTGCTTGTTTATGGTTTACTGGTGTTGGTTTTGGAAGCGTGTCATTATCGTAATAAATATATACATTTTTTCACTCATTCATCTGGTCCTGTTTCCTTTAAGTGCAGCCAACTGATCTGATCACCCCTGCTGGATGCCTGTGTGGTATCCCTGACACCTGTAGACTTAACCTTACGCATTAAACGTGTGTGTGGAAATGTGTCAAACGCTTTTGCAAAATCCAAGTATACCACGACCACAGCCACCCCGCTGTCTAAGGTTTTACTTACCGTCTCATAAAAATAAATCATATTTGTATGACAACTTCTATCTTTTATTAATCCATGCTGTCTGTTGCTTAAAGTACTTTTTTCCAGTAAGAAATCCTCTATGTGGTCTTTTATTAAACTCTCCAGTATCTTCTCAAATATAGAAGTTAAACTAACAGGCCTGTAGTTACTTGTTAAATACTTTGGTCCCTTTTTAAATATAGGCACCATGTTGGTCTTAAGCCAATCCAGTAGTAGTATTCCAGTCATTAAAGAGTCTCAAAAAAAATAGAAACAAGGGCTTTGAAATGACAGAGCTCAATTCTTTTAGGATCCTTGGGTGGATGCCATTTGGTCCAGGTGCTTTATTCTGTCTAAATTTCTGGACCATATCACTTTTAAGCCATTGTGGATCATTTGGGGATGGATCAAGACCATCCCCATCATGGACATGAGCTTCCCCATGCTTCTTTGTATTCACAGAAATGAAGAAGGTATTTAATAAATTTGCCTTTTCTTTGTCCCCAGTCACCTACTCTTGATTATTTTGTAAAGTCATTATATGACGTCCTCTCAGAAGGCGCCACGCATCGGTGCTATCTGTCACCGGCTGTGTCCACAGGACACAGCCAATGACTGATCAGTGTACCAGCTTGCTGCCGGTACCATGTGAACACTGTGACCAATCACAGCAGATCACATGATAGTTGTAAACAATGGATAGCCATCCATTGTGTAGAATTGTGTTGCTAGCTGTGATTGGTCAATGTGATCACATGATACAGACAGGGTCAATCATAGCCCATCTGTACCATGTGATTATCTCTAGCTAATCACAACAAAACAAAATGAATGAATACAGTTTTGTCAGTAACATGCTTGCTTATAGCAATGAAATTCACTGCTATAAGCAATCATAATGTGTGGGAAAAAAAAATCCTGATTACTTTCCCAGAGTAGTGTAATGTTCCTATGGAAACATTATATTGCTCTGGTCAGTGTGTTAACCACTTCAGCCCTGGAGGATTTGGCTGACCAAAGACCAGAGCACTTTTTGCGATTCGGCACTGCTTTGCTTTAACTGACAATTGCGCGGTCGTGCAACGTGGCTCCCAAACAAAAAAAGACCGTCAATTTTGGAAAAAAAAAGCTATATTTTTTACTTTTTGCTATAATAAATATCCCCAAAAAATATATAAAAAATGTTTTTTTCCTCAGTTTAGGCTGATACGTATTCTTCTACATATTTTTGGTAAAAAAAAATCGCAATAAGTGTTTATTGAATGGTTTGCGCAAAAGTTATTGCATCTACAAAATAGGGAATAGTTTTATGGCATTTTCATTAATAATATTTTTTTTACTAGTAATGGCAGCGATCTTTTATCATGACTACGACATTATGGCAGACAGATCGGACAATTTTGACACATTTTGGGACCATTCACATTTATACAGTGATCAGTGCTATTAAAATTGCATTGATTACTGTGTAAATGTGACTGGCAGTGAAGGGGTTAACACTAGGTGGCGCTGTAGGGGTTAAGCGTGTCCTAGGGAGTGATTCTAATTGTGGGAGGGGGGGACTATGTGTGACACATCACTGATCTGACTCACGGAGCTCATGGCGGTTGCGCACGCATGCCAGCTGTGCAAGCCCCGCGACATCACGTAGTATAATGTGATTTCGCGCAGTGGAGCCAACCTGCCGCAGTAAAACTGCAGCGGCTGGTCCGCAAGCGGTTAAAAAAACAAAAAAAGTAATAAAGAAAAAAAAAGATAAAAGAAATTGAAAAAAACTATTATAATAGTTTTTTTTCACTTTCACCAGTCAGTGTCCCTGAATACCACCACACAGGTTTTTTATATATATATATATATATATATATATATATATATATATATATATATATATATATATATATATTACTAATTGCTTTATTTTCCAAAAAATTCTGAAAAAAATACAACTTAAAAAAATACTCCCTGCAAGGCAAAGGCATAATGAGCTAGTATGCATAGCATACTAGCTCATTATGAATTACTTACCTGAGATCGAAGCCCCAGCATCGGCCCTCGTTCGCCTCCTCCGACGCCGCCATCTGTCCCGGAGTGACTTCTGGGTATCGCGGCTCAGGCGCTGTAACTGGCCGGAGCTGTGATGATGTCACTCTTGCGCATGCGCGCTGGTGCCACCACTAACAGCATGATCACCGTTAGAAACGGCACGCTCAGTGCGCCTGCGCCCGATGTCTATGGCGCATGCGCCGTAGACATCGGTGCCGCTATTCCTGCAAATATCTCCTAAACCTTTTAGGTTTGGGAGATATTTATTGCACCTACAGGTAAGCCTTAATCTAGGCTTACCTGTAGGTTGAAGTGGTTGTAATGGGTTTACAACCACTTTAAATGCCACCAAAAAATGCTCTTGTTGTGTCAACAAAATGATAACATGTTACTTTGAGTACATAGGGTTGATTCCTATCACCCCTATTTACTGTTTAAATGAGATTTTAGTGAATAGGTTTATTATTTACTTTAACAAACTATGCTTCTGTTCCTTAAATTTCAGGGATGATGTACTTTTTCTTATGCACCCCGCCTGCGTGCATAGATCTATTCACCCAAAAATGTTATTAAGGACAAATATATGTGCATAACAACTGATTGATAGCTAGCTTTTCAATTGTCAGCACCTTAGCTATTTGTATTTTTATAAATTGGGGTCCTTTTTTTTTTTCTTTTTTTTTCTTTTTTTTGCATTTAGCGTAAGAACAGTGACTACCTAAACTACCTCACTTTATATGATTCATCTTCACTGTACCTCTTTATATATTTCCATGAATAAAATAAAACTTATGTTTACACTGGTTAGGAATATTATCTGTAATTCAAAATCTCCTTCTACTGGACACCTTTTTATACTGCTATATTTCCAGCATTATCTTAATTCTAGTAATAAAGCCCCAGCCTGTGCTCTTTGTTTCTAGTAAATTGGGCCTGGCTTTGCTCTTTGTCTTGCTGCAGGCCTTTTTTTAACATTACTGTGTGGGTCATTGTTTGCATTTTAATTTTCGTAGTAAAAAATTTAATAAAAACAGTTAGGCCGGGACCAGTGTTTTGTTTTCAGTACTATCAACGTCAAAGAGGTTGTAAACCTCCAGTAAAAAAAAAAAAAAAAGAACGATGCCCTGCAGTGCCGCCCACACTCCACTACCATGGCCGACATCTTTCACCAGAGTTACTTCAGGGTTTGCGGGCTCCGGCTCTAGGATTGGTCGGAGCCGCGATAACGTCACTCCCATACATGCGAGCAGGAGTTGCCGGTCATTGCTCAGGCTCTGAAAAAACAGCACCAGCAGGCAAATATGTCGATGACATCAGCAGTAGCATATATGGTGAATATCTCCTAAACTGTGCAAGTTTAGGAGATATTTACAGTACCTACAGGTAAGCCTAATTATAGACTTACCTGTAGGTACAAGTGGTGTAACAGAGTTTACAACCACTTTAAGGTTTCTGCCCTTTCTATCTTGCTTCAGAGACTGTTGGCCTCTCAGTCTTTGATGAAGACCTAATGAATTACAATGAATGGGAAGCGCTTTAGCGCTAACGTGTCTGCGACCCCAGTGTGAAAGGGGTCTAAGCCCTGGTTCACACTGAGCTGTGGGAATGAAGCTGTGTGAATTCAGCTGATTTCACTCCTACATGTCAGTCCCTATTTCGGCTGCGATTTCACAGACATCTGTGTGGGTTTCTACATAGATGTCAATAGAAATCGTACCCCGAAATCATAAAAAGTAGCACAGAAACTACTTTTTAAAATTGGCATGGTGCCGCAAGTGCAGCATCACACCGATTAGTTTGGTGCCATTGCTGGCAATTGCTGCCGATTTGACATGTCAAATCGCATGTCAATACACACCAATGTGAACCAGGGCTAAATCTTTCTCATTGCTTCTATTTACTACTGCCTTTCCTCCCTCTCCATGAGCAGCTAAAGTGAGATGTCCTGCCTTTCTAATTACCAGCACCTGCACAAAAACAGTCTCAGAGGTGAACCTAAAGGCCCGTACACACGATCTGACTGTTTCCATAGGACTTTTGTTGGCTGTTCGAACGCACAAACTTTCCGGCAACAAAAGTCCGATAGAGCAAAGTCTGATCGTGAGTACATAAAAGCATCAGACTTTTGTACAAAGTACAGTACGCAGCCGCGAGAATGTTTCCAGCGCGATCCTATCGTGCTGGTTCTCGGCGACAGTGTACTGTACATCTCGCTCTGGCTGCAATAGGAAAAACACATTTTCCTACTGCGGCGGGCTTGAGAGGGAATTCCCCTCTGGGGGAATACCAGGCCCTTCAGTCTGGTATAGATTTTAAGGGGAACCCCTACGCTGAAAAAATGGGACCCTTATCCGAGCAGGCAGCCCGGACCGTCAGGAAAGGGGGTGGGGATGAGTGAGCCACCCCCCCTCCTGAACTGTACCAGGCTGCATGCCCTCAACATGGGGGGTGGGTGCTTTGGGGGATGGGGGTGCCCTGCAGTCCTCCACCCCAAAGCACCTTGTCCCCATGTTGATGAGGACAAGGGCCTCTTCCCGACAACCCTGGCCGTTGGTTGTCGGGGTCTGCGGGCGAGGGGCTTATCGGAATCCGGGAGCCCCCTTTAATAAGGGGGCCCCCAGATCGGCCCCCCACCATATGTGAATGAGTATGGCGGAGAGAGAGAAGACGCCGGAGAAGAGCGGAGAAGAACCGTACACTGGGAGAAGAGGCCGGAGAGACCCCCGGAGTTGGAAGAAGACCCCTATAGCTGCCTAATAAATTACTTTAAAAACCTGTGTAGTGTGTTTTTTTATTGACACTTTTTTCCCTAGGTGAATGGGTAGGGGTACAATGTACCCCATACTCATTAACATAAGGTGGGGGGCTGGGATCTGGGGGCCCCCTTATTAAAGGGGGCTCCTGGATTCCGATAAGCCCCCTGCCCGCAGACCCCGACAACCAACGGCCAGGGTTGTCGGGAAGAGGTTCTTGTCCTCATCAACATGGGGACAATGTGCTTTGGGGTGGGGGGGCTGCAGGGCACCCCCTCCCCCAAAGCACTCACCCCCCATGTTGAGGGCATGCTGCCTGGTACGGCTTAGGAGGGGGGCGCTTACTCGTCCCCACCCCCTTTTCTGACCGGCCGGGCTGCGTGCTCGGATAAGGGTCTGGTATGGATTTCGGGGGGACCCCATGCCGTTTTTTCAGCGTAGGGGTTCCCCTTAAAATCCATACCAGACCTAAGGGCCTGGTATGCCCCTGGAGGGGGACCCATGCCATTTTTTTTATTTAAAATTTGGCGTGGAGTTCCCCATCAATATTCATACCAAACACAGTGCTTGGCATTGGCGGGGATCCAAGTCGGATCCCCGCACCAGTGTGAACCCGGATCGCGAGGTGTCAATCTCGCCGATAAAAGTGGCGAGATTGACACAATATCAGACAACAATACAGACGTTGACCAAGGGGTGGTGGTAAAGAGCTGAAAAACCACATGATTTGGTGAAAGTTGGCTGGAAAAGTCCTGCCATCTGTATGCAATACAAACTTATGGCCAACGCCCTTTATACAAAAATCCGCAGGAAAGTTTGTACAAAGTCCTATCATGTGTATGGGGCTTAACAATACAAAAATAGGGCCCTTTCACACATGCAGACCATTGATTTCATCAGTTCAGTTACATCAAAACGGATGAAGTATGCATCAGTTTTTCATCCTTTTTTTATCGGTGCTCATCAGTTTTTCATCAGTTTTTCTGTTTACAAAAGTTTTTATTTGGAAAATACATAACAGAAATTAATTGCAAATGTTATCATTCAGTAATACAATGTTGTATAACAGTTCTATAGTAAATAGTGTTGATTACTATTATTGTTACGAAGTATTATAGGCTAAACGAATATACTGATCCTACTCAAGTGGTTTAAGAATAAAATATAGAAAAAAGTAAGGAGAAATCTTGATACATTAATCTCCTTGGCAGTTTTCCCGAGTCTGGATCGGGGTGAATTTTCGGTACCAAAAGCGGTAACCCTGAGCCAGACTCAGGATTGCATTGCAGGATCCAGGAAGAGCTTACTTACCTTAAAAGTGGAAATGTCCTTCGCGCTATTGTGAGAAATAATGGAATGGTGACAACAAAATAGTCTAATGTGAAAAATAGTGTTCAACTTAAAGTGATGATGTCTAATGTAAACTGCAGCAAAATCAAAAAGTGTTCACATTACACTCTAATAGTTATGAAAATGAATAGATATCGCGCAGGAAATCTATCACCTTATGCTGTGAACTGTGGTTGATACATATAGTGTAAAAAAGAAAACAATTACACAAAATAGATAAATAAATGTGCCAGTGACGTGATATACGATGAATATCAAAATATCAAAATATAAAGTTCATAATGACAAAGTGAATCAGCTTGTGTCCAATATATGGGAAAAATACGTAGATAATATGTAGAAAGTCCCGATCTTAACGGGCTCTCAGAACTCTCACCTTAAGATTGGTGAATACAGGCATCGATGGATATCTTTTGATTGGCACTGTATAATATAGCGTGGTGGTGTTCTGGATTTGGCATCTGTTGATGGCTGAATTGTCTTCTCAATATGTGTAGGAATATACCTATTAAAAAGATTTCCCACCTAGGCTCCATCAGCCTGGTGGGATGGAAGAGGGGGAGGGTAGAGAAAGAAGCCTCCAATGGTGTAGTAAATTAGATGTAGCTGTTTTATTAATGTCTCAAAAGTGGTCTCTTACATTTAAAAAACTTTAAAATCGCATTGAACAGAAAGAGCGGCGTCTGAGGCACCTCCTTATGTGACTTCCGGTTTACGTCTGCTCTCCGCCACGCCCTACGCGTTACGTCACTGCTTGTGACTTCATCTGGGGAACCGGATTGGTCAGAGAGGGATGTCATTTATATTGTCTAACCGGAAATGATGCGGCGGCCATTTTCTTGTAGTTCGTCTATGTGTATTACTGCGGCCATCTTTCCGATGGCTAGTATACACAGACGGCGGCCATTTTTAGGTGGATCAAGCTAAAACAAGTGTGTTGCTGTGCGAGCCAAAATAAAAACATTTTTGATGTACTTTTAATATGTAACAGTGACGAGAAAGTGTTCGAATAATGGGGTGACCGATTCTAAAATTGTTGTTATTCTGAACACATAAATTTTATACTTAGGGGACTATACTACGTCGGCCATTTTCTTGTGGTTAATTTGTGTGTATTACTGCAGCCATCTTTATGGTGGTTAACACACATGGATGGCAGCCATTATTGGGTGGATTTAAACTATTGAGATCAGGCTGCTACTGTACGCAATGTGATAAAATCCTTTCTGATACAGTTTATGTGGCAGAAAAATGTTAAAATGATAGTCAATGGACGAATGGTTCGAATTTTTCAACAGTAAAAGCATAGAAGGTCTCAAATTTCTATTAGGAAGAAAATACAAAAAATAACGATATTGGAACAACAAATAGAAGAAATCAAGCTGAAACTAGAACCCTATAAGGAATCCTCAGAGTTCAAAAAATTGGCTACACAACTTAATAAAGATCTTATCAGTAAAGATCTAGAGGTAGAACAACGTAAAATGAAAAAATATCACAGAGATATAGAAGATTATAAAACAGAACAGGTTTTCAAATGGCAAAAGAAAATAGATCCTATACCATCTAGTTCAACGTATTCCACACCTGAAAGGGAAGTGAGAATACAAGACCCTACCACAGCATATGCCCAAAATCCACCAAGATGGGATGATAGAGAAGTATACAACGACACCAGGCCACAACAGGGAACTAGAACACCACAGTATGAACAGCAGAATTTCAACAACTATGCACAACGGACCCCGAGACAACAATGGAAGAAACCATTTAAAAAACCTTTTAAGAAACCATACAACCACCGACCAAATCATGAGAGAAATCAGAGAGAATATAACAGACCAACTTATGTCCAGGACACATATAGAGAACCAGAAAGAACTCCGATAACAACCTATAATAGGTTTGAACCCATCAGGGATTATCAAGATCAATACCATTATGACTCCAGACACTACCAAAATGAGTATGAATATAACCCACAATGGCATTTTTTAGAGAGAGAGAAAAGAGACCACTCCCCAGGAAGACAACCACAGAATCCGTACCCCTCACCCAGGAGAAGAAAACAGGAAGAGAGGACAAGAAACAGTCCAGAGCGAAGAGAGGACGGAAAGCGGGAAAGAGAATCCAAGCGCCAAGTAGTGGGAGGAAATGTGGTAAATCTCAGCGGTCACTCTATCACACCAGAAGAACTCTCGGTTTTAGACAAAGGATTAAAGTACGCACCAGTTAATAATTTGAATAAATGTAATACCTACATAGGAATACTCAAATATATTAGAAAATTAAATGTGAAAAATATTATTTATCAAACCCTTACAAAACGATCAACACGATACAAAATACCTCTCCAACAGTAACATATAGTACATTATGGAACAATTCGGTTTTTAATCCTCTAATTTTCAGATAACCAACACATAGAAGTGTTCAAAAAACTGGTACTAAAAGATTTGGAATCTTTAGAAATCAGAAAAGTGTTGGATCCTATACACATTAAGAAAGGCATCAAATCTTTAAAAGAGAGAAAAGACATTATAGTCCGTCCAGCCGACAAAGGAGGAGCAACTGTGATACAATCAAGAGAACAATATCTTGGCAAATTACAAAGACAATTACAAGATGACAAAACGTATATCAAATTATTGAGCAATCCCAGAAACAAATATAAAAAAGAACTAGAACATCTAATACAGCTGGAAATGAAAAAAGATATACTGAACAAAAAAGAATCTAAGTATCTTATTCCGGAAGCATGTAGGATACCAGTCATCTACACCGTCCCAAAAATTCACAAATCACTAGACAACCCACCGGGTAGACCAATCGTGAATGGGATAGATTCCCTCACGTCTCGAGTAGGACAATATCTGGACCTGTTTATTCAACCAGCAGTACAACATACACCAGCCTACCTGAAAGACACTAAGCATGTGTTGCAACTTTTAAACACACTACCAGTATTAGAAGGTAGAACATTATTAGCCACGGCAGATGTAAGTTCGCTATATACTATAGTACAACATCACAATGCGTGTTCAGCAACTAAGTGGCTTCTCAGAAAGTACAGCAACCTAATGTGTAAACAAAGAAAATATCTTATAAAGTGTCTAGATGTTTTGCTTGAAGTGTAATTATTTTTGACATGACCAAGCATATTATAAGAGAATAAGAAAACACTGCGCTCTAATAGCAAAAATAAAATATATGTGAGCCAGCAGCTGCATACATTGTGACAAACAATAACTGGTAAATGGGAAAAAAATGCAGCGCTAAGAAGTAATAGGAAGTTAGGGTGTAGTGAAACAATTAAGTAAGAGATGCTGTACTGAACAGTAAAGCATATGTGCAAAAACCATAAGTGAAATGAAATGAACAAACACAGTATAAAGTGTCCACATATGGTAAATGGATGATTCCAAACTCAAATTATTAAGAGGAACTGGTATGGACCAAAAAATTATGTGAAACTAGAAAATAAAGTCAATGGTGCACGGTGTGGATCTGTGACTGAGTCAACAACGGGGTACAGAACTTCCGTAGCTGTAAACCAACATCTCGATATGGGGCATCAGAATGAAAACATCAGGAAGTAAGATAAGATGGGTACTCTTACCAGATGACGTGGACTCCACTGTCATATGACATGGAGTCACTGGTGCATGGAGCCAAACCTAGGCTGGAAAACGATATCCGGAACGGTGGAACCTCTGTCTCCCTTCTTGACTTCTCTGGTGGGGTGAAGAAACATCAGGAAGGGCCGCCAACTGGATATCAGCCAATAGACCTCAAGGATGTGTTCCAAGGAGAAGCCGGGGACAGATTTGATCCAGACCCCGTGATGGAAGTAGGGCTACTGGAAGGCAGTTTCTTGCATCGGGATAATATGCAAATAAAAAATAAAAAGCTTCTGCATAGTGCAGGTAAACCAGGGATTTTTATTTCTAAAAATACCATACAAAAAATGGATAAAAGTGATCACAATTAAAATAAAATCTAAGCAGCGTAAAGAAGGGGAGATCGCCCTTCTTTACGCTGCTTAGATTTAGAAGCTTTTTGAGAAGTCAAGAAGGGAGACAGAGGTTCCACCGTTCCGGATATCGTTTTCCAGCCTAGGTTTGGCTCCATGCACCATTGACTCCATGTCATATGACAGTGGAGTCCACGTCATCTGGTAAGAGTACCCATCTTATCTTACTTCCTGATGTTTTCATTCTGATGCCCCATATCGAGATGTTGGTTTACAGCTACGGAAGTTCTGTACCCCGTTGTTGACTCAGTCACAGATCCACACCGTGCACCATTGACTTTATTTTCTAGTTTCACATCATTTTTTGGTCCATACCAGTTCCTCTTAATAATTTGAGTTTGGAATCATCCATTTACCATATGTGGACACTTTATACTGTGTTTGTTCATTTCATTTCACTTATGGTTTTTGCACATATGCTTTACTGTTCAGTACAGCATCTCTTACTTAATTGTTTCACTACACCCAAGCATATTATAAACAAGCCATCGGCATTGCAATGGGTGCCAAGTTTGCACTAAGCGTGGCCAACGCATTTATGGCACAGTGGGAAGATCAATCTGTTTATGAAGACACCCCAGCAGAGCTCACCCTATATAAAAGGTACATCGACAATGTAATTATAGTTTGGAACGGAAGGAGAGAAGCATTAGAACAGTTTTTAAATAAACTGAACACAAACGAAAAGAACATTCATCTATCGTGGAACATTAATGAAAAGACAGTGGAATTCCTTGATTTAAAGATCAGTCTAGAAGGAGACAAATTGGTTACCAAAACCTTCTTTAAGAATGTGGACACCAACAGTTACCTCTCTACGGACAGTTGCCATCACAAATCATGGCTTTACAATATACCAAAGGGACAATTTGTCCGAATCAAAAGAAATTGTACAAAAGAAGAGGACTACAAAGAACAGGCTAAATTAATGGGATCCAGATTCAAAGAAAAAGGATATGAACACACATGGATAGACAAACAAATCCAAGAAGTTAATAATATGGATAGGACCAAAATACTGGAAACACATCCTAGAAAAATGCTTCAACAGGAAATACCTAGTCTGATTCTAGACTACAATGTACAGTATAAGCAAATATCAAAAATTATCCAACGACATTGGCATATCCTCAAAAATGACAAAGATCTAAACAACATATTACCAGAATCACCTAACATCATATACAAGAAAGCACCGACCATCAGAGGCATGGTGGTGAAATCAGTAATTGAACCCCCACAACAAGCACCATATTCCGTCTTCTCAGGAAAGGGCTTTTTTCCATGTAGGAATTGTTATGGGTGTAAACATGCTCAGAAATTCCAGGGCAAAAGGATGGAATTTACAGCCACCACCACAAAAGAAACATACAAAATCAGCGATTTTATAGGATGCCACACGGAGGGGGTGGTATGTGTACTCCAATGCAGTTGCAAACTCCAATATGTAGGGCGTACCAAAAGAGCCCTCAAAGTTAGAATTAAAGAACATATACAAAATATCAAAAAGGGAAATCCTAAGCACAACGTATTAAAACACTTTGCAGCAGTACACAATCAGGATCCCACAAACCTTCAATTTTGGGGGATAGAAAGATACAAAGGTTCATGGAGAGGTAGTCACAAAATTAGGAGTATTAGTCAAAGAGAGTCATACTGGATACACACTCTGCGTACATTAACCCCCAGAGGTATGAACGTGGAGTTCGACCTAAATTGTTTTTTGAGCAAATTTTAATATTTTATAATATTTTTTATCATAAATATTCATGTAACACGTTATTGAACAAGTGGTTACATACACATAGATTATGTGTATGTAACCACAAGTGGTTACATACACATAGATTATAATAATATTATTTTTAGATTAATTTTAAGAACATGATTTTACGTTTCAAATATAGTTGTTTTGCACATTAAATATATTTGTATTTCAAAATATGTTATTTTTACATAAGCTCTGTTATTATGTACATATATGTAAGAGGCATCTCCTTGGGGACCAAGGTGTAAGACTGACGTGCCCACAAAAATCTTTTAGAGTTCAAAGGCTATCATTTTAACATTTTTCTGCCACATAAACTGTATCAGAAAGGATTTTATCACATTGCGTACAGTAGCAGCCTGATCTCATTCGTTTAAATCCACCCAATAATGGCCGCCATCCATGTGTGTTAACCACCATAAAGATGGCTGCAGTAATACACACAAATTAACCACAAGAAAATGGCCGACGTAGTATAGTCCCCTAAGTATAAAATTTATGTGTTCAGAATAACAACAATTTTAGAATCGGTCACCCCATTATTCGAACACTTTCTCGTCACTGTTACATATTAAAAGTACATCAGAAATGTTTTTATTTTGGTTCGCACAGCAACACACTTGTTTTAGCTTGATCCACCTAAAAATGGCCGCCGTCTGTGTATACTAGTCATCGGAAAGATGGCCGCAGTAATACACATAGACGAACTACAAGAAAATGGCCGCCGCATCATTTCCGGTTAGACAATATAAATGACATCCCTCTCTGACCAATCCGGTTCCCCAGATGAAGTCACGAGCAGTGACATAACGCGTAGGGCGTGGCGGAGAGCACATGTAAACCGGAAGTACCGTAAGGAGGCGCCTCAGACGCCGCTCTTTCTGTTCAATGCGATTTTAAAGTTTTTTAAATGTAAGAGACCACTTTTGAGACATTAATAAAACAGCTACATCTAATTTACTACACCATTGGAGGCTTCTTTCTCTACCCTCCCCCTCTTCCATCCCACTGGGCTGACGGAGCTTAGGTGGGAAATCTTTTTAAAAGGTATATTCCTACACATATTGAGAAGACAATTCAGCCATCAACAGATGCCAAATCCAGAACACCATCACGCTATATTATACAGTGCAAATCAAAAGATATCCATCGATGCCTGTATTCATCAATCTTAAGGTGAGAGTTCTGAGAGCCTGTTAAGATCGGGACTTTCTACATATTATCTATGTATTTTTCTCATATATTGGACACAAGCTGATTCACTTTGTCATTATGAACTTTACATTTTGATATTTTGATATTCATCGTATATCACGTCACTGGCACATTTATTTATCTATTTTGTGTAATTGTTTTCTTTTTCACACTATATATATCAACCACAGTTCACAGCATAAGGTGATAGATTTGATGCGCGATATCTTTTCATTTTCATAGCTTACTTACCTTGTCCCCAGGATCCTGTGATGTCTCCCCACAGTGTGAGTGAGCCGTCCTCCGCTCGATCTATCACAGTGCCCGGGCTCCGTTCCCTGCGAGCGTTGCGACGCACGGGGACGGAGAACGGTGCCAAATTCAAAAAGTAAAACACACAATACATATTCAGTACACTGTAATCTTACAAATTACATTACTGTATCAATTTATTTCAACTTCCTTTTATCCCTAGTGGTTTCTCCAGTGCCCTGCATGCAGTTTTTATATTTAAAAAACTGTTCTTTTTGCCTAGAAACTGGAGATTGTTCATAGCAACCAAAACCACCCCTTTACATCAAAAGCAGGTTTAGACCAGCTAGAAAACAGCAATAATAAATTAGAATCACTTGCAGAATTGAGCGATAGCGATTTGTGGGAAAATCCATCATCAAACACTGAAAGTAACGACAGTGACAATTCTGCAATTGAGCAAATTTCAGTGTTTTTCATTTGATTACATTATTGAATCATTTTTATTATTATTATTATATTATTATTTCTTATAATTGTTTATAGTTATTTATTAAATTATAATTAATGATTTCGTGTTTCAAACTTTGTCATACCCGGGATGTCTACTAGACTCTTGTTTGGACAGATATAAGTGTGTTATTCCTAAGAATTACAGGTCTACAATATAAAACGCCAAATTTCCATGCGACCCGTTTGGACATAGATGCTGTAAGATCTGACGCCCACTAACTAAAGAGCCTTATACCAGTATGTAAGCTTTTGCCTTGTTGCTTTATATAAGTCCAGGCACTTTACTTACTTTACAATGATTTACCTTCTCTCACACAGCACTCTCTCTGTTTGTTTGCAGACTCTGCTGGGCTAAGCAATGACCATTCAATTGATATCCCACACTCCTTTCATATAGCCCCTTTTTTCTACTCACCCTAGATTCACCACTGTATATTTTGTAGCACTCAGGTATGATACTATTTACTGAGCCGACTATGACCCTTGGACTGACATTTTTGACTTAGATAATCTTTAATTGAATACCATATTTTTTATTATCCCTTTCGGACATCCACTTGAGTCTGTGCCTTCCTGACACAGTACCCTCTTGGACGGGCTCCGTGATTCGGTGTCTCTTTTTTGGGGGTGGATCAGTGTGGGCAGAGTGGGGCCAACCACACACACCCAGGCTCCTGTTTTTGGATCCGTGGGTGGTTTTGACATATCCGCCACCGTGATTTGGGCAATGGGTGCTCCAACACTGTCATGTTTGGGTAGGCTGTTTCTCTTGTTTTGGTTTCATAGACTTCATGTTCTCTATGCAATGCTATGACAATATTATGCAATAGAAAATGTTGTATTTATTTATATTCTTTCCAATCTTGTATTTCACCATACAGTAAGAGCTTGTCCCATGAGTCGCCCTTGACGAAGGGATGGTCAGTTTCAGTCCCAAAACGCGTAGGCCTTCGTGGAAGACATTAAAGCATCTTTATCAAATGCACATCAGTACAGCTGTGTTTCAGCTTTTTATTGTGTTCACTGTGTTATGTTTATTAACTATGCTAATGTTTTGTATACATATATACATTTTTCTATGGAATAAAATTGTTTTTACATTACGCTGTTGCCGTTAAAGTCCCACAACCTTATTTGGGGGTATTTTTTTCATCCATGCAAAATAATGGTACCGCTTTTAGCACCAAAAATCTGAAATAATCATACCGCCAGGGAGGTTAATACAACAGTAACATATCTTAGATTAGTAGTACATCCTTAGTAAGTAAGTTTTTTTTATTAAAGATGTGCATGTTATCATAGAGGGTATGATGAAGTCTTTCAGAAAGTTTAATCATTTAATCATTTCCATCCTAGATAGGACCTGTGGTCAAAAAAGAGTGTTTGACCTCCCGTTATATGCAATTATCTATTGTAAATAATGAGTGTAGTAGTCTATTGCACAATGTAGGAATATTTGATATAGAAGCATATAGAAGGCATATTTTAGGTGTAAGGATGATAATTTTACCTGATGCATTTTTAATTCTGCTGGCTGCTGCTTGCCATATTGGTTTAAGAAATTTGCAACTCCAAAAAATGTGTAGAAAAGTTCCTTGTTCTGTACATCCCCTAAAACAGTTAGGAGAGGCTGTGGGGAAGGAGGAGTGCATTTTTGTAGGATACCATCTAGATAATAGTTTTAGGCCCCTTTCACACGTGCAGACAGTATGTCCGTATTTCATCCATCTGTTTTCGGATGAAATCGGACATACATGCATCCCTATGGGATAGCGGGCGTCAGCGGATCCGCTGACACCCGATATCATCCGTCCTTGCTATGGTCCAATTCTGCAGAGGGAGGAAAATCCTATTTTTCTATCCGTCTGTAGAGCAGATCGGATGAACACGGACAGACAGTCCGTGTTCATCCGATCCCCCATAGGGGAGAGCGGAGATCTGACAGGGTGGTCCCTGCACAGTGTGCAGGGACTGCCCTGTCATCCGCCGGCTCAGCGGGATCAACGGAGCTGAGCAAGCGGTTGTTCACGCGGTGGATCATCACGGAAACGTCCCGTGTGAAAGGACCCTTATTGGGGCTTCTCTTAATGAAATTGCATGATTACTTTTGCGAAGGTTATCTATCATTGTATCCCATGTATCTATAGCAAAAGAGCATTCTAATGCCACGTACACACGATCGGAATTTCCGACAACAAATGTTCGATGTGAGCTTGTTGTCGGAAATTCTGACCATGTTTATGCTCCATCGGACATTTTCTGTCGGAATTTCCGACAACAAAAATTTGAGAGCTGGATCTCAAATTTTCCGACAACAGAATCCATTGTCGTAAATTCTGAGCATGTGTAGACAATTCCGACGCACAAAATTCCATGCATGCTCTGAATCAATTACGAGATGGAAGCACTCCGTCTGGTAAAACTAGCGTTCGTAATGAAGATAGCACATTCGTCACGCTGCAAAGTTTTTAATCTTTTAATGCAGCGCATTCTCTTCTTCCTTATAATGCTAGAATAATGAAGTTGTTTTACTGCTGATATTCACACAGAGTTCTGACAAACTGATTTTTTTATTATTTATCGTGATCTCCTGAATAATCCTTTTTTTTTTTGTCGCCAGATCTCCATAATAATGTTTTTTTTGTTTTTTTTTTATAGTGATCTACTTTTTTTTGGTCAAGATCTCCTGATTTTTTTTTCTAGTGATCTCCATAATATGTTTTCTCATTTTGTGTGTCAAGTTACCACAACACCATTATTATCTGTTGGAGATTGGTTGGTGTCGGTGTTCCTTGTTAATTTGACATTGTATTTTTGAAATGTACCTGCCTACTCACAAACAAACTGTCCTTTCTGAACTAAAACACATAGCCAAGTATTTGTGCTAAAAAAAATAGACATTTGTTTGGGGTCATAACAAAATAAAGAGGAAGTCAACGCTGGATAAACTGGTGAAATTGGCAAAGCCTTTGTACCCCAGGACACACATCAACTATTTGACAGGCAAAATTGGTAGCCTGAGGAGTCCATTTAATAGGGAGCACAATCCGGTCCAGGACTCCGAGAGATCAGGAACAGCAGCAGATGACATATATGTCCCAAGGCTGTGGTCATACAACAGCCTGCATCTTTTGTCAGACCAGACCGAACCCAGGCCATCACTCTCAAGACTTCCTTGCACGCTTCCTTCCACTCTTGCTTCCGGGCTGTGGCTCTGGTGTTGGAGTTGTGGCAGGGGGTGGAGGAGGTGGAGGAGGAGGAGGATGGTCCAACTCACACAGGTGGATTTTGCTAGTGAGTTTGCCCCTCAACCCCTTATTTAGGGCCAGATAGATCACTTCCTCACAAATGAGGCATTGACCCGCCTCCATTTCCTGCATTTTGCTGGCTACCATGCAGGCATAGACCTCATGAATATTGGGGGTGGTTCTGAGTGCCACAGTAGCCTCCCGAATCAAAGAAAGCACTGACTCCTCCACATTCCTCCCCTTCCTGGTACTTTTTGTTGGAAGGTCAGAGGGGAGGAACCTGGGATTCGGTCAGGCTACTGGGCACGGCCACCTCCTGGCTGCCACTTACCCCAGCCTCCTCCTGGCTGAGACTTTCCACGGCCTCCTCCTGGCTGTGACTTTCCACGGCCTCCTCCTGGCTGAGACTTTCCATGGCCTCCTTCTGGCTGGGACATTCCTGTGTATGAAAATGGGACATAGTTTTAGTTTTTTGGTCATCAATCACACACAATTTCAAGGTCATGACTGTTGCAAACAAATAGAAAAGACTATCATTCTGACCCCAGCATTTTTCATTCTTGTCCCAATCATTTTTGGCTACTACTGTCTATTGATATGTAAACCACTTTGTTAATTCCGAAATTAGTGATCAATACTAACATCTAGTTACATCATTCAATTTTTGGACAAGAAATATGTTGAACAATGCTATACCTGGCTCAAGCTGGGCTCCTCCACATCTTCCTGGGTGGAAGGCCCAGGTTGTACGTCAGAAGCCTCATCTGAGGTGGAAGGAAGTTTGGAAGGAAGAGTGGAAGGAAGAGTTGAGAGTGATGGCCTGATTTCAGTCTGGTCTGAGAAAAACTGCAGTCTGTTGTAGTACCAGAGCCTGGGGACATAAATGTCATCTGCTGCTGCTCCTGATCTCATGGAACCCTGGACCTTCTTGCGCTCCCTATTATATGTGCTTCTCAGGCCACCAATTTTGCATTTCAAATAGGGGATGGATGCCGTGGGAATCACTGGCTTCACCAATTCCAGCAATTGATCCAGCGCTGCCTTCCTCTTTATTTTATTATTATAAAAAGGGTGTTTCACCTGCCACAGACAGGGCAGCTCCCTGTATTTATCAATGAAGTTGGGGAGGAAGTCATGATCATTGAATCTATCCATTTTATCTGCAAGACACAACACAAGACAAACCCTAATGTTAGGCTAAACTCTCCTAATCTTGTCCCAATGTAGGCCTCAATCTATAAGCAGTATAGTCCACTGATGCCCCAAGTTAAAATGGTACATTCATTAGCACGATCTATGATTCTACTACTATGTCCTACGCTCACAGATCGTACGTATGGCGCACGCGCGTTACGCTTTATATTCACTGCGCATGCATGAAACTCCGCTCTCCCCTGACCTTCTTTCTAGTTTATTCCCCGCCCCTGGTGAAGAAAGAGCAAGTGCATGCAGAGGAGAGCAGCAACAAGGAGGGTGACAAAAGCCCGGAGCCACAAACTTCCCGATTCCGGTGGAAATTTAAGGCCTCATATATGTCCTTTGTAGGGATGGTGGAGATGGTGGACATCTTGAAGAGGGCCGACTATGATGGGAAGCATGGACCTTACCCAAACCCAAATGTGAGAAAGGCCAAGATTATAGCTAAAGTTGTTAAAAGTCTGCAGAAGAATTTTGGGGTACGGCGATTCAAGGATCAACTGAGGAAACGATGGTCAGACCTCAAAATTGAGGGAGCAGGATCAGTACAGAAGAATCAAGAAAGTACTGCAAAAAAGTAAGTATTTTGTCATGTGTTTCTTTTATTATTTTTACGTTCGTGCTGCTCCATGTGCTTTTCTTTACTGTTGTACAGTTTAAAATGGCAAGTTTTAGGTTCGTGGGCACAGTAATCGTTCAGAGTAAACATTGTTTGTTCGCTCACTAATACAATGTTTTTTGCAGATGCAGGTTAGCTACATTTGTTCATGCCTATTTGTCTTTAAAGAAGTTTGTTGTCTAGATGGGTTTGTAACTAGAATGAAATGCAAACTTGATTCAGTGTAAGGAGAGGACACTCAGCAGCTGTTTACACATCAGGACGCAGGAGCACTAGTGTGGGACACCAGAACACACAACAGTGGCCGCAAGAGCCTGGCGGTGTATGGGTGCCTGGTTCGTCTTTGGTCTTGTCAGTTCAGCTGGTGCAGCAGGAAACAGGAAGCAGGCTGGTAGGTGCAGAGCTGGGGAGACACTGAATACGTAGTCAGACAAGGTTTGGTAACAAATGATCAGATGTAGATATAGACGACAGGCAGAGAATGGTCAGGATACAGCCCCCAAGTTATCCTCTGGGTCATAACCTTTCCACTTAACTAGGTACTGTACCTGATTCCTTCTCTTCCTACAGTTTATGATGGCCTCTACTTCGTACTCTTCTTCGCCATTGATGGTCACAGGTTCTGGTGGCCTGGATACCCTATCTGGAAAAGAGTCAGGGACTGCGGATTTCAAGAGAGAAACATGAAATATAGGATGTATCTTAAGTGAATCAGGTAAAGATAATTCATAAGCAACCTCATTAAGTTTCTTCTTGACTGGGAATGGTCCCACAAATTTAGGTGCCAGTTTCTTTGAGGGACATGCCAACCTGAGATTCGTAGTAGACAGTCATACCTGGTCTCCCGGGTGGAGAATCGGTTCACCCCTTCATTTCCTGTCAAAAGCCGTCTTGCTTGCTGCTTGTGCCTTGGTAACCACTTCTTGAAGCAACTTATTGTTGCGGTTGAGGCAATCCATTGTGTCTTGGACAGCAGGAACTGTGGTCTCTGGAATAAAGTTGGGCAAGAAGGATGAGTAAAAACCATAATTTGCAAAGAAGGGTGACTGACCTGTGGCTGAGTGAGTGGCATTATTGTAGGTGAACTCCGCCAGTGGTAGCAGCGATACCCAGTCATCCTGGACAAAAGCGGTGAAGCATCGGATATTCTGCTCCAACGTCTGATTGGTCCTCTCTGTCTGTCCATTGGTCTGGGGATGGTGGGCAGAGGACAAGGATCTTTAGATTTTAAGGGCTTCACACAGAGTTTTCCAGAATCAGGAAGTGAACTGAACCCCCCGATCAGAGTCAATATTCATAGGGACTCCATGAAGCCTAACAATCTCTCTGATAAACAGTCGAGCCATCTCCATGGCAGAGGGAGTACTCTTCAGAGGCAAGAAATGGGCCATTTTGGACAATCTGTCCACTACCAGATGGTTGTGGCTGTGCATCCTTCCGATGGGGGAAGTTCCACAACGAAATCCATGGCTATCATTCTCCATAGTCTGTCAGGGACTGGCAGTGGCCGAAGTAGACCCCAGGCTCAGTTCTTTGTACTCTTGCTCCGGTTGCAGATTGCACAGGAATTCAAGTATTTCTTGCAGGTTTCTTCCAGGTCTGGCCACCAGAATGTGCGTTTCAGGAGATCAAGTGAATTGTGGATCCCAAAATGACCTGCTAGGGGATGATCATGACACAGACCCAAAATGGTTATACGCAATAAAAAATGGCCCATTTCTTGCCTCTGAAGAGTATTCCCTCTGCCATGGAGACGGCTCAAGTGTTTATCAGAGAGATTGTTAGGTTTCATGGAGTCCCTATGAATATTGTCTCTGATCGGGGGGTTCAGTTCACTTCCTGATTCTGGAAAATTCTTTGTGAAGCCCTTAAAATCGAAAGAGATCCTTGTCCTCTGCCTACCATCCCCTGACCAATGGACAGACAGAGAGGACCAATCAGACGTTGGAGCAGAATATCCGATGCTTCACCACTTTTGTCCAGGATGACTGGGTATCGCTGCTACCACTGGCGGAGTTCGCCTACAATAATGCCACTCACTCAGCCACAGGTCAGTCATCCTTCTTTGCAAATTATGGTTTTCACCCATCCTTCTTGCCCAACTTTATTTCAGAGACCACAGTTCCTGCTGTCCAAGACACAGTGGATTTCCTCAACCGCAACAATAAGTTGCTTCAAGAAGTGGTTACCAAGGCACAAGCAGCAAGCAAGACGGCTTTTGACAGAAAAAGAAGAGGTGAACCGATTCTCCACCCGGGAGACCAGGTATGGCTGTCTACTACGAATCTCAGGTTGGCATGTCCATCAAAGAAACTGGCACCTAAATTTGTGGGACAAATTTATTTATTCAGGCACAAATACCTTAATTCCGTTAAACAGCAATCCTTCCCGGAGTGTCAGCGTGACCCCTGGAGGGCTAGGAACATCTGTCGAAGCCTGCTTCATTCGGTTGAGGAGGTTGCCCTGTAAAAGTAAGAAGTTATTTTCAGACAAGATGGTATCTGCCACTGGTGGTTCCTTGGGGGTCATCAAACATACGGGACAGTGCATCTGGTTTGACATTCTTCGAGCCTGGCAGGTATTTAATGTGGAACACAAATCGATACTGAGCTAAGCAGGGCAATAACTTCTCGGCAGGATGTGGAAATCTTGCAAAAAGACCTGAACAAATTAATGGGGTGGGCGACTACATGGCAAATGAGGTTCAATGTAGAAAAATGTAAAATAATGCATTTGGGTGGCAAAAATATGAATGCAATCTATACACTGGGGGGAGAACCTCTGGGGGAATCTAGGATGAAAAAGGACCTGGGGGTCCTAGTAGATGATAGGCTCAGCAATGGCATGCAATGCCAAGCTGCTGCTAATAAAGCAAACAGAATATTGGCATGCATTAAAAGGGGGATCAACTCCAGAGATAAAACGATAATTCTCCCGCTCTATAAGACTCTGGTCCGGCCGCACCTGGAGTATGCTGTCCAGTTCTGGGCACCAGTCCTCAGGAGGGATGTACTGGAAATGGAGCGAGTACAAAGAAGGGCAACAAAGCTAATAAAGGGTCTGGAGGATCTTAGTTATGAGGAAAGGTTGCGAGCTCTGAACTTATTCTCTCTGGAGAAGAGACGCTTGAGAGGGGATATGATTTCAATTTACAAATACTGTACTGGTGACCCCACAATAGGGATAAAACTTTTTCGCAGAAGAGAGTTTAATAAGACTCGTGGCCACTCATTACAATTAGAAGAAAAGAGGTTTAACCTTAAACTACGTAGAGGGTTCTTTACTGTAAGAGCGGCAAGGATGTGGAATTCCCTTCCACAGGCGGTGGTCTCAGCGGGGAGCATTGATAGCTTCAAGAAACTATTAGATAATCACCTGAATGACCGCAACATACAGGGATATGTAATGAAATACTGACACATAATCACACACATAGGTTGGACTTGATGGACTTGTGTGTCTTTTTTCAACCTCACCTACTATGTAACTATATATAACAGGGCCCAACGTGCTTGACGTGGCTTTAGGTGTTTAGCAGTCCTCAGGTACTCAAGATTTTTGTGGTCAGTACAGACCAATATGGGATGTATTGATCCCTCCAGGAGGTACCTCCACTCTTCTAAAGCCACCTTTATGGCCAGTAATTCTCGGTCCCCAATGTCATAGTTTCTCTCTGCTGGAGAGAGCCTGTGGGAGAAAAAGGCTACTGGATGCATCAGATCCTTAGGGCCTTGGCGTTGGGAGATGACTGCTCCAATAGCAACTTCAGATGCGTCTGCTTCTAGTGTATACAGCAGAGACAGGTCTGGGTGACCAAGAACAGGTGCTGAGGTAAACGGTCCCTTCAAGGTATCAAATGAGGATTGTGCCTCGGGAGGCCAATGGAAACTGAAGTTCTGTTTAGTCAGCTGTGTGATAGGGGTTATGATAGCGGAGAAGCCCCTAATGAACCTCCTGTAAAAGTTGGTGAATCCTACGAAGCGCTGCACCCCCTTCTTGACGGTAGGTGCAGGCCAGTCTAAGATAGCAGAGACCTTTTCAGAGTCCATCTTGATGCCTTCAGGTGAGATAATCAGTCCCAGGAATTGGATGCTGCTTTGTTCAAACTCACATTTTTCATCTTTAGCATATAGTCCGTGTTGGCGGAGCCGGCTCAGCACCCTTTTGACATGACCTCGATGAGAGTCTAGAGAAATGAAAAAAATCAGGATGTCATCTAGGTAAACAATAAAAAAATATATCCAGGAAGTCTCGGAATATGTAATTGACAAAGTGTTGGAAGGTAGCCGGGGCATTGCATAGTCCAAAGGGCATCACCAGGTATTCATAGTGGCCGAATCGGGTGGGAAAGGCCGCCCCTTGTCGGATGCGGACTAAATTGTAGGCCCCCGTAGATCTAGTTTGGTGAAAATGGTTGCCGACCTTAATCTCTGAAATAGTTCAGGTACTAGAGGGAGAGGATACCAGTTTTTAACTGTAATTTTGTTGAGCTCCCGATAGTCCACACAAGGTCGTAGGGCGTGGTCCTTTTTCTCAACGAAAAATATTCCTGCTCCTGCTGGGGAGGTAGAGGGTCAGATGAACCCCTTTTTCAAGTTTTCTTGGATATACTCTTTTAGTGCCTCCTGTTCTCATTCAGCGAGGGGGGGAAATTCTACCGAAAGGGATTTCAGACCCTGGAAGCAGTTCAATTGGGCAGTCATATGGCTGATGCGGGGGAAGAATGTCAGCCTAAAGACATCCACAAACTCATGTTAGGGTTCAGGTACGACAGGGGTCTCAAACTGGTGGCCCTCCAGCTGTTGCAAAACTACAAGTCCCATGAGGCATTGCAAGGCTGACAGTTAAAAGCATGACTCCCACAGGCAGAGGCATGATGGGACTTGTAGTTTCGTAACAGCTGGAGGGCCACCAGTTTGAGACCCCTGAGGTACGACTTGCCGCACCTCAGACTCAGAGTCCACACAAAGTAGTGTTGTAGAAGAAGCTGGGGACCTTGGTAGGCAGTGTTTCTGGCATTAGGTTGCATGGAAATTGATTCTCCCTGTGGCCCAGTGAACTTGTGGATTATGCGCCTGCAGCCAGAGTAGGCCCAGAATTAGAGGGAATAGCGGGGAAGAGATGACATTGAGACTTAGGATTTCCTTATGTTGGGAGGAGGCCAACACGGGCAAGGGAAATGTCTCTTGGGTCACAGGTCCGGACTTGATACATGACCCGTCAGCTAGAAAAACAGAAAGTCCTTGTGCTTTAGGTCTCATGGGAATGCGTTGTTGTGTTGCAAAGGTTAGATCGATGAAGCAACTGCAGGCCTCGGAATCAATGATCGCGGTAACTGGCACTTTCCTTTCTAGCAGCTGGAAAGAGATGGGAAGACAATTGCTGTTGTTCTGATCCTATTAATACCACGGGCAGGTAGCTGCAGTATTTACATTTAGTGCACTGTGTCCTCTGCACAGTTTGCACCTAAAGCTACCTGAAGACAATTGCTGTTGTTCTGATCCTATTGGTACCACAGGCAGGCAGCTGCAGTATTTACAGTTAGTGTAGTTCGTCCTCTGCACAGTGTGCACCTAAAGCTACCTGAAGACAATTGCTGTTGTTCTGATCCTATTAATACCACAGGCAGGCAGCTGCAGTATTTACAGTTAGTGTATGTATTGTGTCCTATGCACAGTTTGCACCTAAAGCTACCTGAAGAAAATTGGTGGTGTTCTTTTGATCCTATTAGTACCACAGGCAGGCAGCTGCAGTATTTACTGTTAATGTAGTGCACCCTCTGCACAGTGTGCACCTAAAGCTACCTGAAGACAATTGCTGTTGTTCTGATCCTATTAATACCACAGGCAGGCAGCTACAGTATTTGCAGTTAGTGTACTATGTCCTCTGCACAGTGTGCACCTAAAGCTACCTGAAGACAGTTGCTGTTGTTCTGATTCTATTGGTACCACAGGCAGGCAGCTGCAGTATTTACAGTTAGTGTAGTTCGTCCTCTGCACAGTGTGCATCTAAAGCTACCTGAAGACAATTGCTGTTGTTCTGATCCTATTAATACCACAGGCAGGCAGCTGCAGTATTTACAGTTAGTGCACTGTGTCCTCTGCACAGTTTGCACCTAAAGCTACCTGAAGAAAATTGGTGGTGTTCTCCTGATCCTATTAGTACCACAGGCATGCAGCTGCAGTATTTACAGTTAATGTAGTGCGTCCTCTGCACAGTGTGCACCTAAAGCTACCTGAAGACAATTGCTGTTGTTCTGATCCTATTAATACCACAGACAGGCAGCTACAGTATTTACAGTTAGTGTACTATGTCCTCTGCACAGTGTGCACCTAAAGCTACCTGAAGAAAATTGGTGGTGTTCTTCTGATCCTATTAATACCACAGGCAGGCAACTGCAGTATTTACAGATATTGTAGTGCGTCCTCTGCACAGTGTGCAGCTAAAGCTACCTGAAGACAATTGCTGTTGTTCTGATCCTACTAATACTACAGGCAGGCAGCTACAGTATTTACAGTTAGTGTATGTATTGTGTCCTCTGCACAGTGTGTACCTAAAGCTACCTGAAGAAAATTGGTGGTGTTCTTCTGATCATATTAATACCACAGGCAGGCAGCTGCAGTATTTACAGTTAGTGTAGTGCGTTCTCTACACAGTGTGCACCTAAAGCTACCTGAAGACAATTGCTGTTGTTCTGATCCTATTAATACCACAGGCAGGCAGCTTTAGTATTTACAGTTAGTGTACTGTGTCCTCTGCACAGTGTGCACCTAAAGCTACCTGAAGACAGTTGCTGTTGTTCTGATTCTATTGGTACCACAGGCAGGCAGCTGCAGTATTTACAGTTAGTGTAGTTCGTCCTCTGCACAGTGTGCATCTAAAGCTACCTGAAGACAATTGCTGTTGTTCTGATCCTATTAATACCACAGGCAGGCAGCTGCAGTATTTGCAGTTAGTGCACTGTGTCCTCTGCACAGTTTGCACCTAAAGCTACCTGAAGAAAATTGGTGGTGTTCTTCTGATCCTATTAGTACCACAGGCATGCAGCTGCAGTATTTACAGTTAATGTAGTGCGTCCTCTGCACAGTGTGCACCTAAAGCTACCTGAAGACAATTGCTGTTGTTCTGATCCTGTTAATACCACAGGCAGGCAGCTACAGTATTTACGGTTAGTGTACTATGTCCTCTGCACAGTGTGCACCTAAAGCTACCTGAAGAAAATTGGTGGTGTTCTCCTGATCCTATTAGTACCACAGGCAAGCAGCTGCAGTATTTACAGTTAATGTAGTGCGTCCTCTGCACAGTGTGCACCTAAAGCTACCTGAAGACAATTGCTGTTGTTCTGATCCTATTAATACCACAGACAGGCAGCTACAGTATTTACAGTTAGTGTACTATGTCCTCTGCACAGTGTGCACCTAAAGCTACCTGAAGAAAATTGGTGGTGTTCTTCTGATCCTTTTAATACCACAGGCAGGCAGCTGCAGTATTTACAGTTAGTGTAGTGCGTCCTCTGCACAGTGTGCAGCTAAAGCTACCTGAAGACAATTGCTGTTGTTCTGATCCTACTAATACCACAGGCAGGCAGCTACAGTATTTACAGTTAGTGTACTGTGTCCTATGCACAGTGTGCACTTAAAGCTACCTGAAGAAAATTGGTGGTGTTCTTCTGATCCTATTAATACCACAGGCAGGCAGCTGCAGTATTTACATTTAGTGTAATGCATCCTCTGCACAGTGTGCACCTAAAGCTACCTGAAGAAAATTGCTGTTGTTCTGATCCTATTAATACCAAAGGCAGGCAGCAGCAGTATTTACAGTTAGTGCACTGTGTCCTCTGCACAGTGTGCACCTAAAGCTACCTGAAGACAATTGCTGTTGTTCTGATCCTATTAATACCACAGGCAGGCAGCTACAGTATTTGCAGTTAGTGTACTATGTCCTCTGCACAGTGTGCACCTAAAGCTACCTGAAGAAAATTGGTGGTGTTCTTCTGATCCTATTAATACCACAGGCAGGCAACTGCAGTATTTACAGTTATTGTAGTGCGTCCTCTGCACAGTGTGCAGCTAAAGCTACCTGAAGACAATTGCTGTTGTTCTGATCCTACTAATACCACAGGCAGGCAGCTACAGTATTTACAGTTAGTGTATGTATTGTGTCCTCTGCACAGTGTGCACCTAAAGCTACCTGAAGAAAATTGGTGGTGTTCTTCTGATCATATTAATACCACAGGCAGGCAGCTGCAGTATTTACAGTTAGTGTAGTGCGTTCTCTACACAGTGTGCACCTAAAGCTACCTGAAGACAATTGCTGTTGTTCTGATCCTATTAATACCACAGGCAGGCAGCTTCAGTATTTACAGTTAGTGTACTGTGTCCTCTGCACAGTGTGCACCTAAAGCTACCTGAAGACAGTTGCTGTTGTTCTGATTCTATTGGTACCACAGGCAGGCAGCTGCAGTATTTACAGTTAGTGTAGTGCGTCCTCTGCACAGTGTGCACCTAAAGCTACCTGAAGACAATTGCTGCTGTTCTGATCCTATTAATACCACAGGCAGGCAGCTTCAGTATTTACAGTTAGTGTACTGTGTCCTCTGCACAGTGTGCACCTAAAGCTACCTGAAGACAGTTGCTGTTGTTCTGATTCTATTGGTACCACAGGCAGGCAGCTGCAGTATTTACAGTTAGTGTAGTGCGTCCTCTGCACAGTGTGCACCTAAAGCTACCTGAAGACAATTGCTGTTGTTCTGATCCTATTAATACCACAGGCAGGCAGCTACAGTATTTACGGTTAGTGTACTATGTCCTCTGCACAGTGTGCACCTAAAGCTACCTGAAGAAAATTGGTGGTGTTCTTCTGATCCTATTAGTACCACAGGCATGCAGCTGCAGTATTTACAGTTAATGTAGTGCGTCCTCTGCACAGTGTGCACCTAAAGCTACCTGAAGACAATTGCTGTTGTTCTGATCCTATTAATACCACAGACAGGCAGCTACAGTATTTACAGTTAGTGTACTATGTCCTCTGCACAGTGTGCACCTAAAGCTACCTGAAGAAAATTGGTGGTGTTCTTCTGATCCTTTTAATACCACAGGCAGGCAGCTGCAGTATTTACAGTTAGTGTACTGTGTCCTCTGCACAGTGTGCACCTAAAGCTACCTGAAGACAATTGCTGTTGTTCTGATTCTATTGGTACCACAGGCAGGCAGCTGCAGTATTTACAGTTAGTGTAGTGCGTCCTCTGCACAGTGTGCACCTAAAGCTACCTGAAGACAATTGCTGTTGTTCTGATCCTATTAATACCACAGGCAGGCAGCTTCAGTATTTACAGTTAGTGTACTGTGTCCTCTGCACAGTGTGCACCTAAAGCTACCTGAAGACAGTTGCTGTTGTTCTGATTCTATTGGTACCACAGGCAGGCAGCTGCAGTATTTACAGTTAGTGTAGTGCGTCCTCTGCACAGTGTGCACCTAAAGCTACCTGAAGACAATTGCTGTTGTTCTGATCCTATTAATACCACAGGCAGGCAGCTACAGTATTTACGGTTAGTGTACTATGTCCTCTGCACAGTGTGCACCTAAAGCTACCTGAAGAAAATTGGTGGTGTTCTTCTGATCCTATTAGTACCACAGGCATGCAGCTGCAGTATTTACAGTTAATGTAGTGCGTCCTCTGCACAGTGTGCACCTAAAGCTACCTGAAGACAATTGCTGTTGTTCTGATCCTATTAATACCACAGACAGGCAGCTACAGTATTTACAGTTAGTGTACTATGTCCTCTGCACAGTGTGCACCTAAAGCTACCTGAAGAAAATTGGTGGTGTTCTTCTGATCCTTTTAATACCACAGGCAGGCAGCTGCAGTATTTACAGTTAGTGTAGTGCGTCCTCTGCACAGTGTGCAGCTAAAGCTACCTGAAGACAATTGCTGTTGTTCTGATCCTACTAATACCACAGGCAGGCAGCTACAGTATTTACAGTTAGTGTACTGTGTCCTATGCACAGTGTGCACTTAAAGCTACCTGAAGAAAATTGGTGGTGTTCTTCTGATCCTATTAATACCACAGGCAGGCAGCTGCAGTATTTACATTTAGTGTAATGCATCCTCTGCACAGTGTGCACCTAAAGCTACCTGAAGAAAATTGCTCTTGTTCTGATCCTATTAATACCAAAGGCAGGCAGCAGCAGTATTTACAGTTAGTGCACTGTGTCCTCTGCACAGTGTGCACCTAAAGCTACCTGAAGAAAATTGGTGGTGTTCTTCTGATCCTAATAATACCACAGGCAGGCAGCTGCAGTATTTACAGTTAGTGTAGTGCGTTCTCTGCACAGTGTGCACCTAAAGCTACCTGAAGACAATTGCTGTTGTTCTGATCCTATTAATACCACAGGCAGGCAGCTGCAGTATTCACAGTTAGTATACTGTGTCCTCTGCACAGTGTGCACCTAAAGCTACCTGAAGACAATTGCTGTTGTTCTGATCCTATTGGTACCACAGGAAGACAGCTGCAGTATTTACAGTTAGTGTAGTGCGTCCTCTGCACAGTGTGCACCTAAAGCTACCTGAAGACAATTGCTGTTGTTCTGATCCTATTAATACCACAGGCAGGCAGCTGCAGTATTCACAGTTAGTATACTGTGTCCTCTGCACAGTGTGCACCTAAAGCTACCTGAAGACAATTGCTGTTGTTCTGATCCTATTGGTACCACAGGAAGACAGCTGCAGTATTTACAGTTAGTATACTGTGTCCTCTGCAAAGTGTGCACCTAAAGCTACCTGAAGACAATTGCTGTTGTTCTGATCCTATTAGTACCACAGGAAGACAGCTGCAGTATTTATAGTTAGTGTACTGTGTCCTCTGCACAGTGTGCACTTAAAGCTACCTGAAGAAAATTGGTTGTGTACTTCTGATCCTATTAATACCACAGGCAGGCAGCTGCAGTATTTACATTTAGTGTAATGCATCCTCTGCACAGTGTGCACCTAAAGCTACCTGAAGACAATTGCTGTTGTTCTGATCCTATTAGTACCACAAGCAGGCAGCTACAGTATTTACAGTTAGTTAGTATCCTGGGGGGTTTGTTAGCAAGTGGGCTTAGAGTTAGAAAGAGGTGATGAGTGCAGTAATAGGGGGAGGGGAGAAGTGAGGGTGATATGTACAGATTGTGGGGTGGAGCAGAGGGGTGAAGAAAAGAGAGCTTGAGGAGAGAGGCAGCAATTGCACAGATTTGACACAAGATTGTGTAGGTTTACACACTTACTGAGCTTAGCATGGCAAGTTTAAAGCATTTAAAACTCTAGCCAAAAAGTGCCCATGTCAGTAACCCTTATGTCGTGTACACACGGGCGGACTTTTCGACCGGACTGAACAAATCCGTCGGACAATCCGACCGTGTGTGGGCTTCATCAGACCTTCAACTGACTTTTTCTGTCAAAAATCAGACGGACTTTAGATTTGGAACATGTTTCAAATCTTTCCGACGGACTCGAAGAATACGTTCGTCTGTATGCTAGTCCAAAGGACAAAAAAGGACGCAAGGGCAGCTATTGGCTACTGGCTATGAACTTCCCTATTCTAGTCCCTTCATACGGGACATGTGTGGGCAAGTCTGGTAGTTTGAAAGTCCGTCGTAACTCTGTCGAAAGTCCGTCGGAAAGACCGTCGGACATTTGATGCTGAAAAGTCCGCCCGTGTGTACACGGCATTACTGAGGATAAAGTATCACTGGTGGGTTTGTCAGGGTCAAACAAAAAGAATACTATAACAGCCAGATGTGAGTTAAACATCATAGTTTTACAAAATAAGAATTTTTGGATTTTCCAGTAATAAGTGAAAGTGTTAACACTAGCCAGTCTTAAATGCAACTCCATCTTATCACACTTTCTAATGTGTTTTCCAGCTAGCCAATGAATATTGAAATCCCAATGTTCTCCACTTAAATTCAGATGGTTGAGTGATTGGAGCATTGAAGCTCCTCTGCACATCACTAGAAGCTGAAGGATTGCTTGTTAACAAGAGCACTCAGCAGTCCTCTGCATCAATGTGTTTATAATTCATTGCTTTCATGTTAAATGTTGTACATCAGCTGCACAGTCCATGACAGGAGGATGCACTGTATACCTTAGATACTAATTGCGGTATGGGTTCTGGAAGAAACAAGTTGGATGAAAATGGTCATGCATTTAAAAGGATGCTTAAAAATCTGACTAACATATACCTATATTAAAGGAACATTGGGATAATTAATGAGTAAACAAAAACAAACTAAGAAAGAAAGTTGACCATTCTTTTAATACAACACAACTACAGTATCTTTGTGCAGCTGTACCTGTGGTTAAAGGGGTTGTAAACCCTCGTTTTTTTTTTCACCTCAATGCATCTTATGCATTAAGTTGAAAAAACTTCTGGCACTGACCGACTCCCTAGCCCCCCCCACCCCCGTTTTACTCACCTGAGCCCATTCGTTCCCTCGGCAGAGACATAGTTACATAGTTAGTAAAGTTGAATAAAGACACCAGTCCATCCAGTTCAACCTGAGTGAGTGTGGGTGCGTGTCTACAATTGTCCCTATTTATTTAAGGTACCCATATAGTGCTGTCAATTTACAAAGCACTCCACACATACACCGCACACTCACATCGGTCCCTACCCTCAAGGAGCCCACAATCCAAGGTCCCCAACTCACATTCATATACTAGGGCCAATTTTGGACAGAAGCCAATTAACCTACCAGCATGTCTTTGGAGTGTGGGAGGAAACCGGAGTACCCGGAGGAAACCCACGCAGGCACAGGGAGAAAATGCAAACTCCAGGCAGGTAGTGTAGTGGTTGGGATTTGAACCAGCGACCTTTTTTACTGCTAGGCAAGAGTGCTACCCACTACACCACTGTGCTGCCCAGATGTGCTCTTCCTCTGTGCCCATTGTCTCGGCTCTTGATTGGATAGATTGATAGAAGCGCAGCTATTGACTCCCACTACTGTCAATCAAATCCAATAACGTGGGCGTCGGGGTCGGGGCCCAGTCCTGCATTCTGTGTGAATGTACACAGATGCAGGACTCGGGAGCGCACCAGCATGGGTGTCCACCTTAGGAGAGCCTTCTCCAACGTGGACACCGGATGCAGGGAGGAGCTACCAGGTCCATAAATATTGGGACATTGACACAATTCTAATCTTTTTGGCTCTATACACCACCACAATGGATTTGAAATGAAATGAACAAGATGTGCTTTGACTGTAGACCTTCAGCTTTAATTTGAGGGTATTTACATCCAGGTGAATGGTGTAGGAATTGCAACAGTTTGTATATGTGCCTCCCACTTTTTAGGGGACCAAAAGTAATGGGACAGATTAACAATCATCCATCAAACTTTCACTTTTTAATACTTGGTTGCAAATCCTTTGCAGTCAATTACAGCCTGAAGTCTGGAAGGCATAGACATCACCAGACGCTGGGTTTCATCCCTGGTGATGCTCTGCCAGGCCTCTACTGCAACTGTCTTCAGTTCCTGCTTATTCTTGGGGCATTTTCCCTTCAGTTTTGTCTTCAGCAAGTGAAATGCATGCTCCACCGGATTCAGGTCAGGTGATTGACTTGGCCATTGCATAAAATTCCACTTTTTTCCCTTAAAAAACTCTTTGGTTGCTTTTGTGGTATGCTTCGGGTCATTGTCCATCTGCACTGTGAAGCGCCGTCCAATGAGTTCTGAAGCATTTTGCTGAATATGAGCAGATAATATTGCCTGAAACACTTCAGAATTCATCCTGCTGCTTTTGTCAGCAGTCACATCATCAATAAATACAAGAGAACCAGTTCCATTGGCAGCCATACATGCCCACGCCATGACACTACTACCACCATGCTTCACTGAAGAGGTGGTATGCTTTCCTTTCCTTCTCCATACTCTTCACTTCCCATCACTCTGGTACAAGTTGATCTTGGTCTCATCTGTCCATAGGATGTTGTTCCAGAACCGTGAAGGCTTTTTTAGATGTTGTTTGGCAAACTCTAATCTGGCCTTCCTGTTTTTGAGGCTCCCCAACGGTTTACATCTTGTGGTGAACCCTCTGTATTCACTCTGGTGAAGTCTTCTCTTGATTGTTGACTTTAACACACATACACCTACCTCCTGGAGAGTTTTCTTGATCTGGCCAACTGTTGTGAAGGGTGTTTTGTTCACCAGGGAAAGAATTCTTTGGTCATCCACCAAGTTGTTTTCCGTGGTCTTTTGGTGTTGCTAAGCTCAGCGGTGCATTCTTTCTTTTTAAGGATGTTCCAAACAGTTGATTTGGCCACACCTAATGTTTTTGCTATCTGTCTGATGGGTTTGTTTTGTTTTTTCAGCCTAATGATGGCTTGCTTCACTGATAGTGACAGCTCTTTGGATCTCATATTGAGAGTTGACAGCAACAGATTCCAAATGCAAATAGCACAATTGAAATGAACTGTGGACCTTTTATCTGCTCCTTGTAAATGGGATAATGAGGGAATAACACACACCTGGCCATGGAACAGCTGAGCAACTAATTGTCCCATTACTTTTGGTCCCTTAAAAGGTGGGAGGCACATATACAAACTGTTGTAATTCCTACACCGTTCACCTGATTTGGATGTAAATACCCTCAAATTAAAGCTGAAATTCTGCAGTTAAAGCACATCCATTGTGGTGGTGTATAGAGCCAAAAAGATTAGAATTGTGTCGATGTCCCAATATTTATGGACCTTACTGTACATACAGAGATGGTTACGGTAGGATTTAAATTCATCACCAACTGTAACCATAGCTAAACACTTATTGCTGTGCTCATTGTGGGGTAGAAAATTATTTTTGTTCACAAAATGTGGTTTGCATAGGGGATGATGCAAGAAACTTTACAGGAAAACAATATGGTCTTAAGCTGACCATACGTTGATCGCATTTTGATCAGTTTCATTTGGTTAGTGAGGGGCCTTGTGGGCACCAGTCCCCACAACATCCCTTTACTGAAAAATCAAAGGACCTGGGCAGAAAGTTGATGGCTAAACAGCACCTACATACAATTAGATACAAAACAGCAGCTGCAGCGGGAGATTCATGCATCCACGCTGTTTGGTGTAGATGGAGGAACCTGTTATGCCCCGTACACACGGTCGGATTTTCCGACGGAAAATGTGTGATAGGACCTTGTTGTCGGAAATTCCGACCATGTGTAGGCTCCATCACACATTTTCCATCGGATTTTCCGACCCACAAAGTTTGAGAGCAGGATATAAAATTTTCCGACAACAAAATCCATTGTCGGAAATTCCGATCGTGTGTACATAAATCCAACGGACAAAGTGCCATGCATGCTCAGAATAAATAAAGGGATGAAAGCTATTGGCCACTGCCCCGTTTATAGTCCCGGCGTACGTGTTTTACGTCACCGCGTTTAGAATGATCGGATTTTCCGACAACTTTGTGTGACCATGTGTATGCAAGACAAGTTTGAGCCAACATCCGTCGGAACAAATCCTAGGATTTTGTTGTTGGAATGTCCGAACAAAGTCCGACCGTGTGTACGGGGCATTAGATTTCATTTGTTTAGCCCCACGGGCTGAAGGAAAGAAATATACACATGTATGACCAGCTAAATGATTCATATACATTGGCTGTTATTTGCATCTAAGCTGCTTTTCTTCCACAAAGACGTCAACACAATTACAAAAGCAACTCAAAACATCTCTATGCCTCTGAGAAGCAGTTTGATACAACCCAGAAGAAAGACAGCAAATGGGGATAGGGGACTTTTAAGGTACATTTTATGTGAAAAGTAAATATACTAGAATCTAAAAATTTAAATTGTTTATTCCAAGAAATTCATAAAAAGTAGAGTACAGTATAGAACAGTCATAGGTACATACATATTTGCCTATTAATGACAGCGAAACAAACTGTAGTCACATACAAATACATTTTTTTACAAATATTTATTTGTATGTGACTAATTTGTTTCGCTATCATTAATAGGCAAATGTGTATGTACCTATGACTGTGTTCTATACTGTACTCTCTACTTTTTATGAATTTCTTGGAATAAACAATTAAAATTTTTAGATTCTATTATATTTACTTTTCACATAAAATGTACCTTTAAAGTCCCCTATCCCCATTTGCTGTCTTTTATACGTTTTAGGGATGTTAGTACCATAGCATGTTAAGGTTTTTGTAGCTAAATTATGCCCACCTTTTTGACAACCCAGAAGAAGTTTATGCCAAGCCAGAGGAATCCCGATAAAACTCAGAAGCACATTAAAGCAAATCCTTGACAAACTGTAAAAAAAAATAAGCAGCTCAAATCAAGTTTAAAGCATTTCATAGACAGCTAAAGGCTCATTACATTTGACTTATTTCCATAGCTCAAGTCCACCTACACAAGCTAGCCCCATTCAGTAAGCTAGTACGCATACAGTAAGTGCTGAATGCAGAAGTGCATTGTGCTGACCACACTGCTAGCTATAGTATCTGACAAAAGTGAGTACACTGCTCACATTTTTGTAAATATTTTATTATATCTTTTCATGTGACAACACTGAAGAAATTACACTTTGTAAAGTAGTGAGTGTACAGCTTGTATAATGCTGCGTACACACGGTCGGACTTTTCAGCTACAAAAGTCCGACAGCCCGTCCGACAGACTTTCGACAGACTTTCGACTGACTTTTGGCAGACTTTCAACAGACTTTCTAAGGAATGGACTTGCCTACACACGATCACACCAAAGTCCGACGGATTCGTACGTGATGACGTACACCGGACTAAAATAAGGAAGTTGATAGCCAGTAGCCAATAGCTGCCCTAGCGTGGGTTTTTGTCCGTCGGACTAGCATACAGACGAGCGGATTTTTGGGTCCGGCGGAGTTACGACGTAAAGATTTGAAGCATGTTCCAAATCTAACGTCCGTCAGATTTTGTGACTGGGAAAGTCCGCTGAAGGTCCGGTGAAGCCCACACACGATCGGATTGTCCGCCAGATTTGGTCCGTCGGCGTCCGTCGGACAAGTCCGGTCGAAAAGTCCGACCAGGTGTACGCGGCATAACAGTGTAAATGTGCTGTCCCCTCAAAATAACTCAACACAAAGCCATTAATTGTCTAAACCGCTGGCAACAAAAGTAAGTACACCCCTAAGTGAAAATGTCCAAATTGGGCCCAATTAGCCATTTTTCCTCCCCGGTGTCATGTGACTTGTTAGTGTTACAAGGTATCAGGTGTGAATGGGGAGCAGGTGTGTTAAATCCGGTGTTATCGCTCTCACGCTCTAATACTGGTCACTGGAAGTTCAACATGGACCTCATGGCAAAGAACTCTCTGAGGATCTGAAAAAAAGAATTGTTGCTCTACATAAATGAGGGGCTAGGCTATAAGAAGATTGCCAAGACCCTGAAACTGAGCTGCAGCACGGTGGCCAAGACCCTACAGCAATTTAACAGGACAGGTTCCACCCAGAACAGGCCTTGCCATGGTTGACCAAAGAAGTTGAGTGCACGTGCTCAGCCTCATATCCAGAGGTTGTCTTTGGGAAATAGATGTATGAGTGCTGCCAGCATTGCTGCAGAAGTTGAAGGGTTGGGGGTCAGCCTGCCAGTGCTCAGACCATACGCTGTACACTGCATCAAATTGGTCTGCATGGATGTAGCCTCTTTTAAAGATGATGCACAAGAAAGCCTGCAAACAGTTTGCTGAAGACAAGCAGACTAAGGACATGGATTACTGGAACCATGTCTTGTGATCTAATTAGACCAAGATAAACTTATTTGGTTCAAATGGTGTCAAGAGTGTGTGGCAGCAACCAGGTGAGGAGTACAAAGACAAATGTGTATTGCCTATAGTCCAGCATGATGGTGGGAGTGTCATGGTCTGGGGCTGCATGAGTGCTGCTAGCACTGGGGAACTACAGTTCATCGAGGGAACCATAGGCATGTGCAGGGGGTGTGCCGGATGTGCCTGGGCACACCCTAATGCCCAGGCACACCCCAGGATTTTTTCACTGTCACTCCAGTTCGGCACCCCTGCTAACTAATAGCGTTGCCAGTGTGACTATTTATCGGTTGAATGTAAAATTCCTGTCAGAACTGCAGCCACTGGCCGTGGAGTGAGCAACCAGGCAGCCGCATTTTCTGATACTGTCTCTGAAGTTCCGGCTACAGAATCTCTGACAGCTGAATATCACTCCTCCACCTGCTATCAGGAATGCAGTAGCCGGGACTGAGGCAGCATCGGATAATTCCTGCCTGCTTACCCCACAGCTGGTGGCTGCAGTCTTCACAGGAGTTAAAGATTACCAGAACCCAGCCCATCCTGTTGGGACTTTCACAGCTCCAGTAGAGGTGGGTGGAGCAGGAAGAGATCATCACAGTGCAGTCACCCCGGAGCACTGTTTCCTGCCCAGCACAGCTGTCCCTGGGGCAGAATGAAGATCTGAGAGCAATTTTGACAACCTGCATCTTCTTCACATGTGAGTCCCGACCTTCTCTGCCTTTTACACTATGCTGAGCTGTGCTGTAAACCTGTCCAGCACCTTGCAGTGAAGGTTTACTGAAAGAAAAGTGACATTCTTGAACAGGTTAGGAATTATTGGGACTTCTACATAGATGTATTCAACATACACAATATATCTTATTAAAATCATTCTTTTTAATAAGATATAATGTGTATGTCAAATACATCTATGTAGCACCTCAGAAGTCCCAGTAATCCTCAACCTAGCAAAAGAATGTGGGCATTAACATCAAGGAATGGAATTCCATAATACATCCCAACTTCAGGAAAGAATAAAAAAGCCCATCCTTTATATTTGTTTACGGATTATATTAACCCTTCGCTTAATGCCAATTAGACAAAAACTTAGTGCACTTTGACATTTACCTCCTATGCTATGTCATGCTTCTTTTTGTTTTGACCAGCTATGGGCATAGGACTGCCTATATACCTGCTGGTTTGATGTATCACACACCTCACTGTTTTACGAATGGATTCTGTATATGCTTAGTTCATTAATAAAACTTTTCTGTTTAAAAAAAGTCCATCCTTGTGTGTTGGGGAGGGGGGATATACTCTTTCACTTACCTGATTTCAAGCTCTCTTTTTTCAATCAAATACCATACAGAGACATTAACCCTGTATGGTATGATGGAGAGGCTGGAGTGTGACCACAGCCAAAAACTTCCATAGAAGCTAAGGGGGACAGTCACAGCAGAGCGGAGCAAGAAATAAAGTAAAGCTGGGTACACACAGAGATTTGTCCAGTTCACCAGGGACTGGATATATTTCAATCTATGTGTAGCCTTCCCTGTAAGACAGAAGCCAATCATTAGATCAGCTTCTCTTGGACAGGACTACTGGAAACCTTGTTTTTACAGCCAATCAGCTGTAGCACTAATCAGTGTATTCTGCCGGTGGAGAGTCCCCGCTGTCAGAATATGATGTCCCAGCAAGGGGGATTCCTGCATCCATATCGCTTATGTAGATGCAAGAACCTGTCAGCTAGCGATCTGAATAAAAAAACCCGTGCACATGTACCAATTTAAAGCAGTTGTAAACTGCAGCAGTGAAAGAAAAAAAAACTTTCCCCTGTAAGTCAATTGCATGATGTGCTAGTATGCATCACATAATGGCACATTATGAAATACTCACCTTACAATGAAGCCCTCTGACAGGACGTACATCTTCCCCGGTCTTCCTTCCAGGTTTGCGGGCTCTGGCTGTATGAGTGGCCGGAGCCACAATGATGTCACAGTCAGGGCCGTCTTTTCCATTGGGCACGCTGGGCAGTTGCCCGGGGGCCCCACTTGCTTGGGGGGGCCCACCTGCTCAGAGGCCACAGCTAAGCATCTATGTGTCACCTTCGCTCCAATTTTCTGTGACCCTGTGCTCCGGCCGCCATGTCCAGTCTTAGGCTGGCCCCTGGCGTCCTGTGATTGAGCGAAAGGGGTCATGTGCGGCAGGTGGGGCTGGCCTGTCCTCAATCGTGGGAGAGCGGGGCTGGCCTTCGCTGTGAGCTGTGGCCGTTGCCTTCTTCTCCTCTCCGGGTCACCGGTCATGTCCCCGCCGGGGCAGGCAGTCTGGCAGTGTGACAGGCGGTGGCGCAGAGGCAGAGCAGATCATGAAAGAAAAAAAGGTAAGAGACTCACTTGTGAGTTTTGTTGCTGGCCCGGGGGGGGGGGATATGGTCTGGGGAGAGGGAGCAGCCATAAAGTCAGTGTATAGTGTAATGTGTTGTGTGTGTGTGTGTGTGTGTGTATAGTGTATTGTGTGTGTGTGGTGTATAGTGTATTGTGTGTGTGTGTGTGTGGTGTATAGTGTATTGTGTGTGTGTGTGTGGTGTATACTGTATTGTGTGTGTGTGTGGTGTATAGTGTATTGTGTGTGTGTGTGTGTGGTGTATACTGTATTGGGTGTGGTGTATAGTGTATTGTGTGTGGTGTGTAGTGCATTGTGTGTAGTGTATTGTGTGTGTGTGGTGTATTGGTCTGTGGGTAGATATACCGAGCCCCTTGCTCGCTCGGTTCCACTCTCCCGACACTCCTCTGCTGCTATAGAATCAGATTGCAGATCGCAACATCTGATTGCTCGGTCATCCAATGCTCCGGGATTAGAACTACAGCTATGTGCCGTTCTAACCCAGTTGTGATAGCTCAGAACAAACACCAGGCAGGCTGTATGTAAGTTCAACCAGGACTCTCTTTTATTGCAAAATACAGGCTCTTTTATACACTAAAAGTGGAGGTGCATACCTCTGGCTCATATTACTCTGAACATACCCCTGTGACCAGAAACCTAATTAACATGGGCTAATTAACTAATCCCTTTAGACAGCCTAGATGACTCAGAAAACACAATCAACATAGACTCTTCTTCACACAATAGCAGAGTTAATTAACACAAACAACAATGGGGATCTAATGACTCTTAGATCCCATACAAGAGACTTATTTACAATACACATTTTAGCAGACAACAGACAGGTAGCTGGAATTGATGACATTAGCATTTAACAGTAGGAGTCCCAACGGTATGAATCAGTCACTATTTCTAATATGGCAAATCCAGGGTCCCCAGAGTCTGTGTGTCCTGGGGGACCAGGACCCGAATCCACAGTAATACCACCTCAAGGGTCCCCAGGCATACAGCTCACAAAGAGCACCGTTCCCTCAAATGCCAGGGCCCACAATCGATCGGCAAGAGGCTAGCATTCAGTTCCCCCCAAAAGTCTCTCTCCCGGCTAGGCCTGTCACAGTAGAGTATTATGTAGCGGTCAGTATGTAGTGTATTGTGTAGTGGTCAGTGGATAGTGTAGTTTGTGTAGTAGTGGTCAGTATAGAAATCAGGTAGGGTGGTGTGGTGTGCAGTGGTCAGTGTGTAGTGTAGTGGTCAGTATAGGGATCAGTGTGGTGTGTAGTGTAGTGGTCAGTTTGGTGTGTAGTGTAGTGGTCAGTGTGGTGTGTAGTGTAGTGGTTGGTGTGGTGTATAGTGTAGTGGTCAGTGTGGTGTGTAGTGTAGTGGTCAGTGTGGTGTGTTGTATAGTGGTTGGTGTGGTGTATAGTGTAGTGGTCAGTGTGGTGTGTAGTGTGGTGTATAGTGTAGTGATCAGTGTGGTGTGTAGTGTAGTGGTCAGTGTGGTGTGTAGTGTAGTGGTCAGTGTGGTGTGTAGTGTAGTGGTCAGTGTGGTGTGGTGTGTAGTGTAGTGGTCAGTGTGGTGTGGTGTGTAGTGGTCAGTGTGGTGTGGTGTGTAGTGTAACGGTCAGTGTGGTGTGTAGTGTAGTGGTCGGTGTGGTGTGTAGTGGTCAGTGTGGTGTGGTGTGTAGTGTAGTGGTCATTGTGGTGTGTAGTGTAGTGGTCAGTGTGGTGTGGTGTGTAGTGGTCAGTGTGGTGTGTAGTGGTCAGTATAGGTATCAGGTAGGGTGGTGTGGTGTGTAGTGTAGTGGTCAGTGTGGTGTGTAGTGTAGTGGTCAGTGCGGTGTGGTGTGTAGTGGTCAGTGTGGTGTGTGGTGTAGGGGTCAGTGTGGTGTGGTGTGTAGTGGTCAGTGTGGTGTGGTGTGTAGTGTAGTGGTCAGTGTGGTGTGTAGTGGTCAGTGTGGTGTGTAGTGTAGACAGGGCCCCAGTGCACTGTATTGCCTGGGGGCCTATAATGCTCTTAAGATGGCCCTGATGTCACTCCCGCACATGCAGAGAGAATTTCAGGTGGTGAGGATGGGTTGTATCGCCTCCACACAACCTGCTTTAACTCCTTTGCACTCAGTTGCAGGCTGCTTGTAGAGTGCCGCCTTTCACTTGAATGGGTCACAGTCAGTGGATGCTACACCCACTGAAATCAACAGGGATTACAATTGCAGCTGCGGAATGTGAACATGCCCAGCCGCTGCCTCTAAAGCTAAGAGATGGTAGTGGTTGAGGGGTGGTTAAAGAACAGCTCAACAGCAGGGTTCTAGTGTGAACAATTAAATGTTTTAATACATTTTAAAAAATTATTTTTTTTTTACATTTGATAAGTGTTTAATTAAAACATGTTTTAATACATTTTAAAATGTTTGTTTACTGAAAAGTCATTTGTTCAATGTGTATATCCCATACACTGGCAGTAAGAGTCAGTCATATTGGGTGTCGGTGGCGGTTCTTCTATTTTCTATAACCATTGGAGTTTTCCTGATGGACTGCAATCCTTTATGTTATTGAATGTACTTTATATACATCTGTTTTATTACCACCACCATTTAGCGCTACACCTATACCCCCTATTTCTTGCTATTGTACCCAGCAATATTATGTTAGCTGCTTTTGAGATACTTTGTTTTTTTTTTATTTTGAGCGGAGCAGATTTTCTCTTTTTTATTTCTCTAGAATTGACAAATTTATTTTATGCTCCTGGATTAAAAATCTAATAACATGTTATTATTTATGGTATTAGTGTTTGAACATGCACTACAGACACGGATTCAGCCGTTGTGATATATAACGTCTTTATAAATAAAACCAAGTTTCATAAACAAACAAAAAATATTGCTTTTTGACAAACAGAAATGCAACTTTAAAATATATATAAAAAAAACCTGTAAACTCTATTGGCTGTGAGGCCATTGGACATATTACCTGAATAGATTACCAACATTACAGTAAATTTTTAATCAAAATTTGAATTTAGTTTTAGTCATAGTCTTTTGAGTAAAATCTAATTTTCATTTTAGTCATCTGAATTGTTATAGTTTTCATCGTAATTTAGTCAACTAAAATAATGTTAATTTCGCAAACAAAAATATTTTCGTAGACTAAATTAACACTGACATGGAGCCATTAGTACACTATTTCCAATATGACGAGCGGGGTACCAAGCACCGATTTAGGCATCCATGCAAACATGTTAACAGTGCTTTAACTATATATTTATTGTGACCAAATTGATGTACACAATCATTTCAAAACAGGTTAAAGATTCAGAAATCTTGTTTCTGTGTACAGAGCCTCAGTAATTTTTGCTCATTACATAAGGAAACTCTGTCCTGGTATGCTTCTGGGACTGGAATCAGGGAAGGCAGCCTGTGAACAGGTAAGGGAGACTCAGTATATTTCCAGAGGCCCTTCTAAGGGTAATTGCTATGTAGAGGGAGCTCATAGAGCTGGGATTTCCTAGCTTAGTTCAGGCTGTCACTGCCGTTAGCAACTGACAGAAGACTCTGTATTTATTTGTCCTTATGGACTATCTGGTTGAGAGCACACTGAGAGTTGTTGCAATGTATATATTTTTCCTTTTTCCTGTGAAGAGACTGTTATTTTTGTAGGGAAGGACAATTTCCAGTACGTGTCCATTTTGGGCTGGCAAGCAAAGGGTTAATTGGCATAACAGGAAGGAGTCCACTGTTTGAAGGATGAAGTTGGCCCTAGAACAGCGCAGAAGAAGGGTGGAGCTAAAAGCTTCTATTCGAGTGGACGGTTTTGTTGGAAGACTGTACACGTGGAGCAATATGGCGCATTACTGCTTCTTCAGACCTCGTGGTGTGACTGGACATGGCTGGCCAGATGGCTGATACTCAGAAGGACTGTTTGACTGACACTGGACTTAGACTGGTGCACAACAGGTGCCTGGCTCTGTGTAAGGCAAAAGGGGCTGAGTACCTGGGCATCATTTGTGGAAAATGCAGAAGGCTGACTGTATTGATTAGAGCCTGGAGCCTCTGTGAACACAGTGGAGAACTATTACTGGACCTGCTAACGAGTAATCTACCTTCAAGAATATTCAGGGTGGCCTGGCACACAGATTACTGCACACAGGCATCGAAATTCTCCATAGCAGCTAAAGAGCTGCATGAAATTCCATCAACTCCATCAAGCTAAAGAGTGCCAGGATGTTGCTGCTTCGTTCTTCTGTTATCAGCAAAATAACTTCTGACAAGTTCTCAGACACAGGAGATAAAAGCAGCTGACAATTTGTGTCGAGGGTGGTTGCTATAAATAGCTTAGCAGAGAGCTTGTCTTGTCACAGCACAGCTCTGAAAGTCTCAGCCAATGTGGAGGGGGGGTGTGCCTTTCCTCCAATCAGCTGTCTCCCAGTGTAATCCAAGACTGCACTGCTACTGCTGAATGAGGAAGTGAAAATTATAACACGATGTAAGAATTCTAAAGAATATAGCAAGCTGAATACAGCAGATATACGAGTAAAACTTATGTAGGGAGATTGTGTATCATCTGAGGCTGTTCAGTTCACTTGGTATATATGAGAGTTTACATCCACTTTAAGATTCATACTTTTTAGTGGTGTACTGATTTTTGGACACTAATATTTCACTCTGATATACAACTGGTGCTTTTGAATTTTACCTCAATGCAGAAAATTTTGAGTATATTAATTTCACATATATGTTTAAGGGTGGGACATTTTTATTTTATTATATTGTAAAGAGGTGGTGTTTACCATTTAAAGTGCTAGCAGCTGGTTAGTTGATTAACAGGATAGTGCAAGGTGTTTTTTATTAATGCTGTACAATGACTCATGGCTTCCCTTTTACATAGTTACATAGTTAATCAGGTTGAAAAAAGACACAAGTCCATCTAGTTCAACCAAAACCCATAGTTGATCCAGAGGAAGGCAAAAAACCTCCGCAAAGAAAGCTCCAATTTGCTACAGCAGGGGGAAAAATTACTTCCTGATCCCCCGAGAGGCAATCAGATTTTCCCTGGATCAATTTTACCTATAAATGTTTGTATCCAGTTATATTATGTACATTTAGCAAAGAACAAGGCCTTTTTTTAAAGCAATTTACTGAGCTTGCCAAAACCCCCTCTGGAGGGAGTGTATTTTCACAGCTCTTACTGTGAAGAAACCTTTCCGTATTTGAAGATGAAATCTTTTTTCCTCTAGACGTAAAGTGTGCCCTCTTGTCCTCTGTGATAGTTACATAGTTAGTCAGGTTGAAAAAAGACACAAGACCATCCAGTTCAACCTTAAAAACAATAAATAAATAAAATAAAAAATATCGTACAATCCAATATACCCAATTTTATACCCTCAGTTGATCCAGAGGAAGGCAAAAAACCCCAGCAGAGCTTGCTCCAATTTGCTACAGCAGTGGAAAAAATTCCTTCCTGATCCCCCAAGAGGCAATCGGATTTTCCCTGGATCAACTTTACCTATAAATGTTAGTACCCAGTTATATTATGCACATTTAAGAAAGTATCCAGGCCTTTCTTAAAGCAATCTACTGAGCTGGCCAGACCCACCTCTGGCGGGAGTCTATTCCACATTTTCACAGCTCTTACTGTGAAGAAACCCTTGCGTATTTGGAGATGAAATCTCTTTTCCTCTAGACGTAAAGAGTACCCCCGTGTCCTCTGGGTTGACCGTAAAGAGAATAACTCAACACCAAGATCACTATATGGAGCCCTTATATATTTGAACATGTTGATCATATCCCCCCTTATTCTCCTCTTCTCAAGAGTGAATAAATTCAGTTCCTCTAATCTTTCCTCATAGCTGAGCTCCTCCATGCCTCTTATCAGTTTGGTTGCCCTTCTCTGCACTTTCTCCAGTTCCCCGATATCCTTTTTGAGAACTGGTGCCCAAAACTGAACTGCATATTCCAGATGAGGTCTTACTAATGATTTGTAGAGGGGCAACATTATATCTCTCTCTCTCTAGAGTCCATACCTCTCTTAATACAAGAAAGGACTTTGCTCGCTTTGTAAACTGCAGCTTGGCATTGCATGCTATTATTGAGCTTATGATCTACCAAAACCCCCAGATCCTTCTCCACCACGGATTCCCCCAATGACCTTACAGTGAATAACTCATCTCAAAGTTCACTATATGGACCACTTATGTATTTGTACATGTTGATCATATCCCCCCTTAATCTTAAAAGGGAACAGTTTCCTTTTCTCTAATCTTTCCTCATAGCTGAGCTCCTCCATGCCTCTTATCAGTTTGGTTGCCCTTCTCTACACTTTCTCAAGTTCCCCGATATCCTTTTTGAGAACTGGTGCCCAAAACTGAACTGCATATTCCAGATGAGGTCTTACTAATGATTTGTACTGAGGCAAAATGATATCTCTTTCTGTGGTATAATTTGCAATACTGTACAATGATTGTGCCCTATGTATCCTAATTTGTAATACTATACAATGATTGTCCCTCACTTCTCCCAATTCGTTTTGATGTACAATGACTGTACTACACTTCTCCAGGATTGTAATACTGTACAATGATTGTGCTTCACTACTAATTTGTAATACTGTACAATGATTATGCCTCAGGTATCACAATTTGTAATACTATACAATGATTGTGCTTTATGTATCCTAATTTGTAATACTATATGATGATTGTGCTTCACTTCTCCTGTACAACATTTTTTAACCCAATTCTTCCCCAGTTTTATTAACACTGTACAATGATTGCACCTCATGTCTCTTTATTTGTAATACTGTACAATGATTGTGCTTCACTTCTCCTAATTTGTAATACTATACAATGATTGTACCTCATGTATTCTAATTTGTACAGTTTTCACTTTTGTTTCAATTCTCTTGTCTCTCTGTGTGTGGGCAAGGTTAGATCTGAATAAAATCCACAAAACCTCTGTCAGAGATGAGGAACACAGTCATTAAAAGCATACAAAACAAATCTGGGTAAATGCAAGCTTTCAAAGGTGAAAAGGGCATTTTTGGCGTGCCTGGCATGTTTACAATGCATTTGAGAAGCAACTGTTCCATATAAATAGTTTGTGTTGGGCACAAGATAAATGTGGTCAGAGCATCTTAGATAAATTCTCTGTCTTTGTAATGTATTTACAATGATTTTCTATTAGTAGTAATCTCTGAAAGTATTCTGTGAATTTTTTTTGTAGCTCATCTTTCTCTTCCTGCTTTTGCTGTGATTTGACTTCTGCCTTTCAATCTACTCATTTATTGTATCTCCTTTTCTACCCTGTTCAGCTTTCCATTCTCCCTTCCTCTGCCAACCATATTCCATATCTAATTCCTTTTCCTGTATTCATACCTGCACTGTATCCAGCCTATGTTCCCCTGCCTTGTTGTGGTCCTTAGTTTCTTTCTTATAAATTTAAATCACCATGCCTCCCTCCGGGGGCATTTCTAGGGACCTAATAAACCAGGGACACCTTTGGGTTGGCAGATTAAAATGTTGAGGGGCTGGTAAAATACCATGATGCGAGTTTGGATCAAATCTGAGACTAGCGCCATCTTTTCAAATGAACAAAAATGAATTGGTCTAAAAACTGTAATGTTGCATTATGATCACAAAATATTTAATAGATGGAGTGAAAACTACATAAATTATACAACATTCCAAAACTGTATGATACATAGAATATGTCATCTTCATATCTCAAAGGAGGAGACCCAGGATACTTTTTAAAGATCTGAAACACATGCCCTGGGTTTCAGTGTACTAAAAATACCTCTGCCTCCATTCTCATTCTACTTCCTCCACTTGCCCAGTGTGACTGTGCTGCGCCTTCTCATGGTGTCAAAAGGGTTAGCTGTCACCCAGGGTTCTCACTTATGCAGGTTCAGGGACTCTCAGATGTCTGTTCTGAGAGGAGAAAATGGGTTTTGCAGTTTTCTCCAGGATTGGTAACTTCTGGATTGGGTGTACATTTTACTGGAATCTAGCACCCTGATTGTACACATGGGCACAGGCCTTTTAGCCAAAGGACTGTTTATGCTTAAGGGCTCCTTATTCTGGAGACAAGCTGCAGCAGGAGCCATGTGTGTGAACAGGCACTGGGAGAGTGTCTACTCAGACCTCAAGGAGAGGTGATCTGACCAGGCCGTCACATGAGAGAGAGAGAGGTAATAAAAGAGAAGCATGACCAAAGCTGTTTTGGCCATATTTCTATTCTGGGTCACAGGAATGCACCTATTTCTGCACTTGTGTTTCTGTTGACATCACAAAGCTGGTCCAGCCTCTGCGGGGATCCATACTTCAATGTCAGGATCCACCCAGATGTGTGACCGGTAGCTGGCTCAGCCTCTCAACATGCCCCTGAGAGCCTGAGTCAGCCGCTCCTATCCTCTGCACAGCCTGGCACTCCAGTGAGTACTGGAGGGGCAGAGCAGAGGTACTGAGAGCCATATGCTCTCTGCCTAGTGAAGACCAAGAACTGAGCGATCAGCGGTCATGTGATTATTCAGTTCTCAGTCTTAGAACCAGTGGGGGACCGATGCTGCAGCCGCCTAGGTGAGTATGTGTGTTTTGTTTTATTAATATCCTGCACTTCTCTTTTAAGAGGCTGTGGGTATATAGTGAGTAACTATCCATTTTATCTTATATTGCTGTATGCATTAAAATCACCCATTATTCAACTAACTTCACTTTCCCTAACTTTGCCCTAAGGCTAGTTTCAGACTATTGCGGGTCCTGTATGCCATGTTTTCATGGGCACAGCAGCCTATTTATTTGAATGGGCTGCTGTACCTGCAAAGAAATGCAGGGAAAAGTTCCTAACCTTATTCTAAAACTCACCTGCAGGGCTGTGGTACCATGCTGTTTTGCACACCCAAAAACTAGTTTACGGTGCCTGTGGGTGCAGGAACATGTGGAAACTAGAAAAGCTACAATTTATGGGGAAATTGTGTGAAGTGTTCTTGCCTCCACCAGTAGTCTACAAGCATTATCAAGCCTAGCAGATGAAGGTATGACCACATGCATTTGGGGGGGTCTCAGCATCTTGTGTTTACAACCACTGTTTCCTAGCAACGCTCATGCCCTGTTTATGCTTTATAACCATTGCTCAATACACAATACACAGGATCATGATGGCTATAATAACTGTGCAGTACTTCAAACAGTCGTATCTTAAAAACTATAAATCCTACAGCGAAGAGCTATATATTGTGAGAATCACAAGACCCAGACCTAGATTTTAATGCATAGTATGTCTCTGAAATATTAAAAATGGAGGCACGGTCGCAGTTTAGATATTGCCCTTCAAATTTGAAGGGGCTAGAGTGTAGTTTCAATGAATGTCAATGGATGGCATGAGTTGCAAACAAATAGTCATATTGTGAAAACTATTAGGACTATGGCTTAGCCATGGACATGTTTAGTGGCAGCAGGGATAGCTGAACGTTTTGATATAAGATTTGTGTAGGTGGGCTTGAAAATGAGGGAGTGGCGGCAGTTTAGAAATCATGTCCTGATTTTTCAGCTTTTGTCACCTCCCACTCTAGTTTTGAACATTTTGCCCATTCATTCCTATGGGACCAATTTCGCCGCAAAAACGATGATATTTTGTGAACCATTCGGCGAAACATTCCACAAAGTAATAGCGCACCAATCGGGAACAACGTTTTGGTATATTACTTGTCTATGTAGTGTAAAAACTGTGGGAGGAGTTAGGGTGGTAAATTTGGCTATAATAAGAATAATAATATATATGTGAGATAACAGTAAGTGGTCTTGCTATGCAAGAACACTTAGTGCCGGTTCACACAGGGGCGACTTGTCAGGCGACCTATCCACCTGACAAGTCGCCTCCCGTTCTGTACAATGGAACCATTCTAATAGGAGCGACGCAAGTCGCTCCGACTTAGCAAAAGGTTCCTGTACTACTTTGGGGGCGACTTGCATAGACTTGCATAGACTTCTATACAGAAGTCGTTTTGCAAGTCGCCGTGGCAGTCGTGTGCAGGTCGCCTCAGTGAGGCGACCTGCAAGTCGTGCCGCCCCTGTGTGAACCGGGGCTTAATTACATGCATTCCCGCAATAGTGTGAACCTAGCTTTAGGAGTTTCTACATTTCATTAGACATGTGCGGTTCGTTTTCTTCCCAATTTATATTCGGACAAATTTTTCATTATTCCGAGATTCAGATATATCCAAATACCCAATTTGCAATATAAACAAACTTTACCAAATGCTCCGAATAATGTAACGAAATTCATCCGAATTTCGGAATTCGGACTCAACTTCGAATCGAATTTTACATTGAACTCCAGTCGAATTCTAATTACACATAATGCTGAAATCAAAGACGGTGTGTGCTAATAGAGTACCATTTCGAAATAATGCCGTTTTTGTGAAGCCAAAGGTGATTTAAAGAGTCAATGTAATCATTTGATGAAGATTTTTCCTTTGTTTGTTCACTTTGCTGCATTCAAATTGAAAAGAATATAACATTTTTGTTTAGACCGATTTGAAAATTTATCGATTTGAACATTTTGAATCTAAAAAATCGGTAAATTCGACGAAAATTCTGAATACGAATTCCAAATACGAATTGAACGAATCAACTGAATTGAACTAAACTAAATAACTAGATCAAAACTGAACGAAACAAAACAAATTTTTTTGTCATGCACATGTCCAAATTTCATGGTATTGGCTGGCTGGCTTTTCTGTGCTATCCTGAGGCAATTAACCAACTTGGAAGCTCTGACTGTTCTATTCTGTTTGCCTGTTTTTTGTTATCTCATGTGCATTTATCACCTATATATGATTGCTAATGGAATCTGGTAGTGTTATTTTCCCTTCATCTAAAAATACAATAAGCAATGTAAAAGGATAAAAAATGTGTTTTTGGGACTTTGCGTGAGGATAGTGGGGCCGCTCATTACCCCTCCTCCATCCCGGTTCAATAAGAAAATGAGAGAGAACAGGTGCGGGACTTTGAATGAGGCATAAGGAGGCAGAAGTATAAATTGGATAAGAATGTAATTTATTGTTAAAATAATACAAATTTTCATATATTTACATATTTAGGCACATAGCTCTATATATGCTGGCACATAGCTCTATAATGATAATTTGTAGTCATCCAGAAAATACATTCCGACAAGGGTTTCTATTACAAACATAACATAGAATAAATTAAGAACGTTCATACGCATATGATGGATCATTGTGTACACATAACGGTAGTTGTAAGCTCTACGTCGTTTCGGGGCCTTATAGCCACTCATCAGGAGCATAACCGTAGTGACCACCTATAAATTGGGGAAATAGCAGTAATGAATGATATTGAAAGACAAATGGGTAGTGATGGAACAGGACTTTGTACTATTTTCTCACCAAAAACATGGACCCACAGCACGTATGCGCAGAGGTAGCGCAGCCCCACATGTCCAACCAGCCAGTATGCCAGGGTCCGAAGCTGAGGGGGCATGTCCCGGCAGTACCACCAACACAGATGGTCCCCCAGACTGGATCAGTGTAGGGAGATGGAATAGATGAGTGATGAATGTGTCCTCATAGAGAGGAAAAGAAGGTGAGAGGATTTCCAACCTATAAAAATAACACGTGTGGGGAATGATCTGTGAATGACAAAGTTATGTCTGACAAAGGACAGAAAATCATAAAGTAGGAAGTGAATGGGGAAGAGGGGAGAGAAGAAAAGAAAGCAGAGGGGAAGAGGGAGAGTGGAAAGAGAGATAGAAAAGAAGAGAGAAAGGAAAGCGTGGAGGAGTGTAGAGAAAAGAGGAATAAAATCTAGAAAGGAGAGGGGAGAGGAAGGGAAAAGTGAAGGGAGAAAGGAAGAGAAAAAGCAATAAGACAGAAGAAGAAGAGAATATAGCAGAACACTAAGAAAAGAGATGAAGGCGGTCAGGGAGAAGACCAAAAAAGTGGAAGAGTGAGTGATGGAAGGTGAGGGAAAACATACCTACTTGTGAGAATAAGGGCGGAACTGCCAACGGACTTATGATGGAGGTGAGTGGTGGGTGAAATAGACAGGTGAAAGCCCATGCTGGGAGAAAACACTGCGGGGGGTGCCGCCGGGGAAAAGACCCCCAACGTCATGCACCAGCTGCCCAAGGGGTGGCCGGGAAGCGCACTACGGTTATGCTCCTGATGAGTGGCTATAAGGCCCCGAAACGACGTAGAGCTTACAACTACCGTTATGTGTACACAATGATCCATCATATGCGTATGAACGTTCTTAATTTATTGTATATAATAATCAGTGCAGCGCTGGACAAGAACAAAGTGAATAGTAGTGAAAATAAGTGTTGCAAAAAAATAAATAACAACAATAAAGTGATGATATAAGTAATACAAACAACCATCAATGTGTAAATATTCATCTATGAAAAGTACATTATAATGAAGAAAAATGGTGACAAAAAAGGAAGGGAAAAAAGGTCCAAAATAAGTGAAAAAAGTCCAAAGATAAATTGGTGCAAAAAAAATCCAACGATGTGATCAATAGTGACATCCACCACCAAAGAGCAATAAAGGCTTACCAGAAAGCCTGCGACCGCCCTTATTCAGGGGGGTCAAAACAGGCTTAGAAGATTAATGTTGGTATCCTGTTGAAACCGCAACCGATGTCCTATGGATCGCTCTCAACATTAACTCCCCATCAGCAGTAGATAATACCCAAGGAAGATAGAATGGTTCCAGGAAGGACCATATGGCCAGTGTCAGGTCACTGCTGTCTTGCCAGTTACTGCCCAAACTTCCGATTTTCAATCTGTGCTGTATATCTTTGTGACGCAGAGGCACTGATTGCCTGCTTAGTGCTTCTGTCTCACATAGAGTCCTAGTGAAGATGGGAAAGTGCAATTGAAAGCACCATCTGGACTTCACATCTGGAAGTCCAGATGGTGCTTTCAATTGCACTTTCCCATCTTCACTAGGACTCTATGTGAGACAGAAGCACTAAGCAGGCAATCAGTGCCTCCTTATGCCTCATTCAAAGTCCCGCACCTTTCCTCTCTCATTTTCACAATAAGCAATGTATTTTAACCCCTTCCCGACCAGCGCACGCCGATGTACGTCGGCAGAATGGCACGGCTGGGCAAATGGACTTACAGGTACGTCCATTTGAATTTCCCGCTGTGCCATTGCGTGCGCGCCACCGGCGCGCGTGTGCACGCTGGCCCGGGAGCTCCGTGAGTTGGAACTCGATCGCCCTTGGGGATACCCGCGATCGCCTCACGGAGAGGACGAACGGGTAGATGCTGATGTAAACAGCATCTCCCCGTTCTGCCTAGTGACTGTGACCTGTAATCGGGAGAGGTGATCAGTGTAATGACACTGCTAGCCCATCCCCCTACAGTCCTACAGTTAGTAATCACTCCCCTAGGACATACTTAACCCCTCTCCGCCCCCTAGTGGTTAACCCCTTCACTGCCAGTGTCATTTACACAGGAATCAGTGCATTTTTATAGCACTGATTGCTGTATAAATGACAATGGTCACAAAAATGTGTCAAAAATGTCCGACATGTCCGCCATAATGTCGCAGTCACAATAAAAATTGCTGATCGCCGCCATTACTAGTAAAAAAAAAAAATATTAATAAAAATGCCATAAAACTATCCCCTATTTTGTAAACGCTATAACTTTTGCACAAACCAATCAATAAACGCTTATTGTGATTTTTTTTTTTTTTACCAAAAATATGTAGAAGAATATGATCGGCCTAAACTGAGGAAAAAAATGTGTTTCTATATACTTTTGGGGGATATTTATTATAGCAAAATGTAAAAAATAATGCGTTTTTTTCAAAATTGTCGCTCCTATTTTGTTTATAGCGCAAAAAATAAAAATCGCAGGGGCAATCAAATACCACCAAAAGAATGCTCTATTTGTGGGGAAAAAAGGACGTCAATTTTGTTTGGGAGACATGTCGCACTACCGCGTAATTGTCAGTTAAAGCAACGCAGTGCCGAATCGCAAAAAAAGCTCTGGTCAGGAAGGGGGTAAAATCTTCTGGGGCTGAAGCGGTTACAAGGAATAGCATGTTGCCTACAGCAAATACATTTCATCTATCAATTTTCAGATTCTGATTAAAAAATGAAAGTACACATCTATCTCACTGTTGAGAGGGCAGAGATCATTGCTTTTTTTAATGCTTGATGACTACTTTTATTTTGTCAAAATACATGTGGTATTTCTTTAAAGTTTGCCATGACAAGCCACGTATTGAGAATGTCAAAACCTACTCTGAATACCTTCTGAGGACAAGAGAAAAATCAGAAACTATGTTCAGTGAAAATGAAGTCAGACCCATTTTACCCTATTTGCTATGTCCCACTTTACTAGTGCTCAGCAGTCATAATCCCCTTTCCGATCAGCTGACTGATGAATAGAAATGAGCTCAAAGTGTTAGCTTACCCTTTCAGAAAAAATGAAAAGGCGAATTAACACCATCCGCCCAGTGCCCACGCAGCAGGTGCAGAGGTCCAGGGGTTTAAAATCCCTGCTCTACTACCTCTTCTTTTAGCTGTGCTTTCAATATGGATCAAGGTAAGGCTCTATGCCAGCACTGACCAAAAGGAATCGCTCCGATTCATCCTGGAAGTGCTGCAGAGACAAGAGGGAGAAGAGAAGGGATTACAGATCCCTGGACTGATACACCAGCTTCGTAAGCTCAGCTCAAAATCAACAGAGAGACTGGAGGGGTGGTGAGAGTATAAGACATTAGCTCACCATTGGATTTTTTCTGAAAAGATGAAATAACACTTTGGGGTTCGATCTAAACACAAGTCTGAACTGAACCTAGGCTGTTTGGGCAGAACATCAAGTATAATAGCGGTATTACTACCGCATTTATACATGACATCTTACCAATGTCAATGGTTGTTATGGATGCCAGCGGGTCAAATTCTTTTAAGTCCTCAACAACCAGTGTCGTCATGGGGACACTGGCCTCAGACAAAAATTTTCAGGACTGGTATGACCCCTCATACCAAACCTTTCAGGTCTGGTATGACCTTTAAGGGGGTCCCCCCCAAAAAAAAACAGCATAAGGTCCCTTGCCCAAATTCTGTACCAGGCACCATACCAGAAGCATGTGCCCTGAACCATACCAGGCCACGTTCTCTCAACATGGGGGGGGTACCTTGCCAGGGGGAAATTCCCTGGCAAAGTACCTTGTTACTATGTTGATGTGGTATATAGATTAATTCACAAAATCACAAAATCAGAGAAAAAAACCTACAATTTAAAGCTTAAATTAACACACAGACACAGTTTTTGACAAATCCTTTAATAAAAAATAAAAAAAATAAAAACCCAAAATAATGTCCCAGGCTATACATGCATTGCCAATCATATTGTTCATTGATGCAAATCTACGTCAGCCACAATGACTGAGATGCCCACCAACCTGATGAAAGGGGAAAAAAAAAAACATGGACACGTCTGGTCCCATCACTTCATTCTAGCCACATGAAAAATCCTGCAAATAACAGCTGATACAAACAAAGGAGCGAGATCTCCCGAGTGATATCATTGATATGATATGATTGTATCCATTAACATCTATATGAGACCCTTATCCAGGATAGAAAAGTGTATTGTAGGGAGCTGTGAGAATGCCATCATCCCAAGACACATAGAAAAAGAAAAACCCTCCAAAAGGTGCAGGACTATTATGGGCAATGTGTACAAAGGACTTAAAGGCCACAATTTAAAAAATATATACATTTTAGTGAAAACATGATAAAATCATTGCAAAAGAAAAAAAGATTTTATCGTGTTTTCAATAAAATATATCTTTTTAAATTGTGGCCTTTTGGTCCTTTGTCCGCATTGCCCATAATAGTCCCGTACCTTTGGAGGGTTTTTCTTATCCAGGATAAGGATCTGGTACAGATGAACATAATTCCTGTCTGCATTGTTTACAAACAGAAAGTCAGATAGGGTTGCAGCCTGAGCCCAACCCTCTTAAACATCTACATCAATGAACTGGCTGCAGCTCTAGAATCTTCCCCAGCAGCTGGACTGACATTATATGACACCAAGGTGAAGTTCCTGCAGTATGCTAATGACCTCTTACTACTGTCACCAACAGAGAAGTGCCGCATGGGCACTATCAACTCAAACAAAACAAAAATCAGGGTGTTCTGAAGGAACAAATAAAGAGCCCTTCCTTTACATTAAACATCTACACTCTTGATTAAACTAACAGCTGCATATGACTTGGCCTAGAAATTAGCTTTCAAGCCAGCCATAGAGGCCCTAAAAGACAAGGCATGCAGAGCTTTCTATGCCAGGAGACAGCTGTACCACCTAAAACAAACGTTGAGAGTCTGGCTCAGAGTATTTGATAGCATCATCACCCCAATCCTTCTTTTTGGCAGTGAAGTTTGGGATCCTGTCACTTTCCCAACGCAAATGGGACTCCAGCTCGACAGAATATTCTGCAAGCACTTCCTCCAAGTCCATTGGAGCACCTACAACAGTGCTTGCCAGTCGGAGCTGGGCAGATTTCCATTATTCCTCTCTGTACAGAAGAGAGCACTATCACACTGGAACCACCTACAAAACAGCAGTCCTAACTCATTCCACCATAAAGCTTTACTGACCAATAAGGATCAGTCCAAGCCAGGCAGCCTGCAAAAACTCATCAGCGCCTTGTCTATCCCAAACTCCCAACAATCTGGCCTGACAAAATCTCAAATGAAAAACATAATGAATGATTCCAAAGAAAAATATGTTGGAGAATGGAGAAATAAAATAGGAAACTAACTGTTTACCAGTCACTGCAGAGGGACTACAAACTGGCTCCATACCTGGAGGTTCAACAAATGTCCAAAGACAGACAGACTCTGAGCCTGTACAGACTGAGTGCCCACTGCCTGGAATTCGAACTAGGATGGCACAGACAGACCTGCAAGCCCAGGGAAAGTAGACTGTGCCAGCAATGTGACCATAGGATCCTGGAGGATGAGGCCCACTTACTGCTGCAGTGCCCCAAGTACTTATTGCTTAAAGTGCCCCAAGTACTTAAGTGCTCTCACCACAGACTTCAATTCTATAGAAGAGGAAGAAACTTCAAATTCTACTGGGAGAAGAGGAGCCAATGGTGAAAATAGCTGCGCAATATGTGACATATGAGAGGGACATCAAAAACTGTGGATTTAAAAATCCTTTACATGGACTCACCCCCATTCTCCTTTATATTACTCATTACCCACCCCCACCCCCAAAGCTGCCCTAGAGCTAATCCCCCCCCCCCTTATACAAACGACTGCTTTGGTAATGCTATTTGGTCCTGCCATTAAAGCTAATTTAAATTGAACTGAAAGAAACAGCAGTGAGCTGTCATTTTGTTGGCGTTTAAAACACACATTTCCCTTGTAAATACCAATTTTGCTGTAGTAGCATGTATATATTGCCAGATACACCAATTCATAGGTAGAGTCAGTACGTCCCCTAGGCTTATTCAAAGGAATTTTTATTGCTTTCACCTTTGTAAGAAAAATCATAAATGCACATGTTTTTGCATGTTATTTATTTATTTATTTTTTATTGTCAAAGAATTTTATTGTAATTAAAAATAAGGCAAGTACGTACATAAACAAAAGAAAATCGTCTCACATAGTGCATATGGATTAACAAACATCCAAACAAACACAGGGACGACTAGAGACTGGGGTTCACACAGATAGATTATGAATATGATTGTCTGCAACCGTAATAAATTAATAATCGTAAAGGAATAAACAATTGTCGCTCATATAGTAATCAAGAAGTGAACCCATCTTAGAATGTGGATAGAGACAAGAGACGATACCGCTAGTAGATGTAGCAGATAGAAGAAGATGTAGCACGAAAATAGAATGACTTTACCAAGGCAGTAATAAGGGATGATCGAAGTCAGGAGGTAAGCAGTTATTTCTTTTTTTTTACTATGAGCCTGCAAAGCATTTCCCCTCGATCAACACATTCACAGAACACTGTGAATGTGAATGATGTGTGAATGAGCTGTTTTTTTTTAAATTGTTACAGTGAATGGGGGGGAGAAGTATCCCCTCTTGCTGTCAAAATAGGCGATCGGGGGGAGTTGGTGCATCTGTAACATGTTACCCTGAATATGGGTGTACCCATATGGGTTCACTCATTTAATGAACTTATCCTTTAAGAAATACTAAAATCGCTGCTCCCCAGCAACCTGATTTTTTTTTCGCTTTAGTACCTGTCCCCCTGGGCATGATCAGCCCCCCCCCCCCATGCTATTTGTTTGACAATCCCTTGCCTATTAGCCTAGAAAATGGCTTTGACTGAGTCACTTTGGGCGGGGTTCTTGTGGAACCCAGATTACCTTAGAGGGGTCAGGAAACTCCTGGTTCAGCTCCCCAGGCCCCTCTTATGTGTAAGTAATCCTGTGTCTATTAGGAGCACAGGGTGACCTGAGAAGCCCAGTCTGATCTGCACTAATCAGACTCACAGGACAACCACACCGAACTCAGCATTTCATTTTACCCCAGAACCAGCAAGATTGTCTACACTATGATTGACATTGACTGACATTGGACATTTGACTTGTCTGCAGGCACGCCTGCCCAAGTCATAGGAGAGGATAAGCTCCTTTAACAGGTCTCTCCATGAAAGAAGTGATCTGCGTGCCCAGTTACTGTTTTAAATAGCTGTTGAAAGGTACCGGTAACAAAGTTGGCTGCGTGCCCAGATTTTGTTTATAGATGTGTTGATATGTTTGAATGTACTTGTGCCTCATGTAATTGGATGTAAAGTTTATCCCACCCTGTGTCTCTATGCCAACAAGGAGGGGGAATAGTCCCCAGAGATATTGTCAGAAACCATTAAATCAGGCAGAGACAGAAGTACAGTTAAATCACACTTGTTTAATAATAAAAGTAAAAAGAACAAACGTAGTCAAAACATAGCCAAAGTTCAGTAAACGAAATGGATAGTCAGCCAAGCCAGAAGTCAGGGTCAATGTAGTGGAACAGCAAGCAGGATCTGGAGCCAGAAGGGATGTCAGCAAAGCAAGTCTTGAACAGGTTCGCAGGAGATAGTTTGTGTGATGTTGACCAAGGCGAAGGCAGAGATCCTCTGCACTAGACGGCTTAAGTAGGCAGGACTGACAAGCAGGATATCAACAGCTGTGTAACTGTGGAGAGATAGGAGCTGGCATTTAGCCGACAGCTGAGCAGCCAGCTCCGAGAAGGAAGCGCTGAGCCCAGCCCTGACAGATATATACTTGTGTTTGTTCTTCAATAAAGCCTTATGCTATTCGCCCTACACTGAGTGACGGCTAGTGATTGGTTGCCCTGAGGGATCTTGGACTGGGCAAAGGAAGCTAATATGGGTAGACATACTCCTCAGGAGTACTGAGTTCAACACATTGGTGGCAGCGGCAGGACAGTACTTTCTTGCTGTGAACACATCCAAACAACCACCGGGATCCAAGAACGGGATAGTAGACTTCGGTCACCCCAGCAGAGATATAGATCTGACATCAGAGTTCGAGGGGGTTGCCCTTTAAGTATACCTCAGGACTGTGTCTGCGGATCAATACCTGGAGCTCAGGCAGCAGTTCGGGTGGAGCTCTGGACTGGAGCCCTCTAGGTCACTGGTATGCACCAGGGCAAGTGCTTTTCAACCCCAGGGGAATGGGCCAGTGACCAACGTAAGTTGCAAATGCCATTCCTTGGAGAGCAGCCCCAGGAGCAATGGGTGTCTGAGTTGGACAGGCTGGTCCAGCAGGAGATAGAGCTGAACAATCGATATCTGGGTCTGCAATGGCCTGCAGAGCAGGAAAATTTAGGGGAGACAACAGAATGCTCTCCAGGAGGATATGACTTTGGTGGCCCTTGATTGCTGTGGGAGAGCCTTACAGATGGTTTTGTGTATGGCGATGAAGGGGAACCTTTCCTTGAGGACTTGCGAGAATACAGAGAGGCTATGCTTGGCCTCGCTAAGGAAAGAATAGCACCTGGAAAGGGTATACAGGGAACTTGTCACATACCTTACAGCGGAGCCCGAGCTGATGAGGGTGGCCTCTTGCACAGTTCCTGTCTGAGCACCCCTGGTGGTGGAGACAGGGACTGCTGGGGCAACGGAAGGGTGCAGGTGCCTGCCGGCAGTAGGCTGAGGCTTGGAGACATGAACTTCTGTCAGGAAGACTTGGAAGCTGGTCACCAGACTTGTTCAGTGGGAGGCAGGTAGGTAAGTACAGATTCAGGATCAACTGCAGAGTCAGGAACAGGCAGAGGTCGGCAACGGGCTGGCAGCGGGGTACACAATCAGAAGGCAGAGCCGTAGTCATAAGTCCAAGCCGAGGTCAGTATTATAAGCAGAGGGAGAGAAACAGGCAGGGAAGATCCAAGAAAGTAGTCAGAGGAAGCCAGGTTTTCAGGAACAAGGTCAGAAGGTAGAAGCAGTAGTCAGGAACACGGGGACAAGCTGAAGACAATCCAGCACTGACACTAAGCAGACTCTCTGGTTAAATAGAGCGCCATGCGCCAGGATTCGTGGATGCATGCATGTGTGCGCGCTAACACGCACTCGCTCGTATGGACACCCCATTGCGCATGCCTGCTCCGAACCTTACTTGTATCTGTTTATGGCTTTGCGCATGCGCATTGGCATAAGAGGTACGGGAATTGGCAGCTGCTGCATGGAAAAGAGCGCTTGCTGTATGAGTGCTCTGACATTGCCCCTCCTTAGGGGCAGCCTCCGGATGCCCTATTGAGCCATGTTTTCCGGGTGGGAACAATGAGAGGCCTGTATAAGTCTTTGGGCATGTTGATTTGCCTCAGGCTCCCAGGAATTCTCCTCAGAGCCAAAACCTTTCCACTTGATCAGGTATTGGTTCTGCCCCTGTCGTTTCCTGTAATCCAAAATAGCTTCAATTTCAAACTCTTCCTCCCCACCCACCATTATAGCTTCTGGGGGTCCCACTTCATGATCTGGGAAGGGATTCACCACGTCAGGCTTTATTAGAGAGGCATGAAACACAGGGTGAATTTTAAATGAGTTGGGAAGTTCAAGTTCATAGGCTACTGGATTAATCTTTCTCTTGAAGGGTCCCACATATCTAGGTCCCAGTTTCTTGGAGGGGCATGCCAATTTCAGGTTTATTGCTAAAAGCCACACACGGTCACCAGTCTTTAAGTCCAGTTCCCCTCTACTTCTTTTATTGAATAATTTTTTATTATCCTCCTGCGCCTTGAAAATGGTTTTTCTTAGCACCCGATTGTTGGTATCAAAGAAGTTTAATCTGTCCTGGATAGCTGGCAAAGGGGAGTCTGGTATCAGCATTGGCAGAAAAGAGGGATGAAAACCATAGTTGGAAAAGAAGGGTGATTGGTCTGTGGCAGAGTGGGTAGATTTGTTAAATGCGAATTCCGCCAGGGGCAGCAGTGAGGCCCAATCTTCCTGGGTGAAAGAGGAGAAACAATGTAAGTGCTGCTCTAACGTTTGGTTTGTACGTTCAGTCTGCCCGTTGGTCTGAGTGTGGTAGGTCGAGGAGAAACTGTGTTTGATACCCAGTGCTTCACATAGTGCTTTCCAAAATTTTGATGTGAACTGTACTCCATGATCTGAAACAATATCACCGGGGATTCCGTGAAGCCTAACAATTTCTTTAATGAACACCCTGGCAGTTTCTGCTGCCGATGGGGTCCCCTTCATGGGGATAAAATGTACCATCTTGGAGAGGCGATCAACCACCAAGAAAATGGATGAAAATCCTTCAGAAGGAGGAAGCTCGACAATGAAGTCCATTGCGATCCTATCCCATGGTCTTTCAGGAATGAGCAGGGGTCTTAACAATCCCCAAGCTTTATTTTTACTGTTCTTGTTCTTGAGGCAGGTTAAGCAGGAATTAACGTATTTCCTGCAATCCCTTGCTATGTTGGGCCACCAAAAATGTCTTTGAACTAAGTCCATAGTCTTGTATCCCCCGAAATGACCTGCCAAAGGATAGTCATGGCAGACCTGTAAGATGGTAGTGTGCAAGTTCTGCGGTACAAAGATTTTATTCTCCTGCCAGTAAAGTCCATCTTTTTCTTGAAGGTTCATGCTCGGGGGCAGGGAAGCTCTCAAGGATGCCTGACGAATCTGTGATATTAAATCAGATTGGGTTAACAGAAAATTTCTAGTTCGCAGGATAGTATCTGGTTGGGATAAAACTTCAGTTTCTGTGAACATGCGAGATAAAGCATCAGGTTTAACATTCTTGGACCCTGACCGGTAAGTGATATGGAAATTGAAGCGTGAAAAAAAAAAAGAGCCCATCGCGCCTGTCTGGGTCTGAGGCATTTGGCAGTTCTGAGGTATTCTAAGTTTTTGTGATCCGTGAAGATCAATATTGGGTGTGCTGCTCCCTCCAAGAGGTAACGCCACTCCTCCAAGGCCAATTATATTGCCAAAAGTTCTCGGTCTTCCACATCATAATTTTTTTCTGATAGACCTAGTTTCTTTGAAAAGAAAGCCACGGGGTGCATTAAAGACTTAGGTCATTGGCGCTGGGACAGGATGGCCCCTACAGCATTTTCTGATGCATCCACCTCTAGGACATATGGCAGAGCAGGATCAGGATGTTTCAGCACTGGAGCAAAGGTAAATATATTGGAAAAATAAAAATTGGAAAGCCCGATAAAACATTACCTCTTTCTTGTCGGTTGGGGGTGGCCAAGACATTATAGCTGAGACCTTCTGAGGATCCATTGAAATGCCCCCAGTTGATATTACCAGGCCCAGAAAGTGTATGGTCTGACGTTCGAAGAGTGTCTGCTTTTTACTTGATAAACACGTCAAGGAAGTCATGGTATACAGATGGGACGAGTTCTTGGGATTCGGGTACAGGTTTTAAGCAGCCAATGACTGGAGCTGCATGGTGTGAGACCTTGAGACAATTCTGGAGACAATAGGAAGACTGGAAGGTCACCTTGCAGGTAATCCAATTAATTTGGGGGTTGTGGGTAGGGATGGGCGAACGGTTTGGCCCAAGCATAAGTTCAGGTCGAACTTTGTTGTTCGGATGTTCTGCGAACACCGAACAATATGCGGTGTTCGGGGCAAATTCAAAAGCTGCCGGAACACCGTAAAAGTCTATGGGACATTAACATGAAAAATCAAAAGTGTTCATTTTAAAGGCTTATATGGAAGTTATTGTTATTGGAAGTTATGTACAGGGGACATGTATCAATAAAATTTTTTTTTTTAAAACGAACGTTTTTTCAGGAGCAGTGATTTTTTAATGCTTAAAGTGAAACAATAAAAATGAAATATTCCTTTAAAGCGGGGGTCCACCTATCTATCGTTTTTTTTTTTTTTTGAGTTCATTCACAAACTTTTCTTCTCAGCATTACATACTCACTTATTGTGTGTAATATGTCCGCCTGTGTCAGATTTCGTCAGAAAGAATAACTTATATTATTCACTGCAGGCGGTTTCCATCTTCATTGTGGGCATTTGAAGCCCACAAGCATTTATTTCCTGGATGTGGTGAATGCTGTGCTCCCAGCATTCACCGCTCGTTCCCGCCCTTGCTCAGTGGCATCCTGGGAAGCCTGAGACTAGCTCCCAGGAGTCTGGGAGAGGCTAGAAACACGCCTACTCCCACGGGAGGAGAACCAGGAAGTGCAAAGAAGAATAGAAAAATAAAAGGTAATTACGGCGATTTAAATTTTTTTAAATGGCATGTCAGCATCTAGGCAAGGAAGAGAATACATACAGATATTGTTCAAAATTTGGGTGGAACCCCGCTTTAAATATCGTGCCTGGGGGGTGTCTATAGTATGCCTATAAAGTGGCACATTTTTTCCCATGTTTAGAACACTACCACAGCAAAATGACATTTCTAAAGAAAAAATTGTCATTTAAAACTGATCGCAGCCCTACCACCCCTACCATTTCACAAAAAAAGTGTCATAATGTTAAAAACAAAAAGACACAGCTTGGGGACAAGTCCTTTATTAAAAAATAAAAAAATAAAAATGTCCCACGAAGTCCATTCAGCTTCTTTTCTCACGCGCCCGGACCGAAAAAGAAAAAAAAATAAGCCATGACCGATCCGCCTCAATGGGAGGCTCCCAACGTGTGACGCTTCTGTGCTTGTGACAGTTATTGTATAACTGAGGGTGGAGCCACCCGGTGACGTAACCTGGTGACCCCACCCCCTCTGACGCCACGGGAAGCCATAGGGAAGTCCCCGTGACGTCAGAGGGGGCGGGGTCACTGGGTGGTGTGTATAAGAACTGTCACAAGCGGATCAGGCGGATCAGTCTGGGTTTTTTTTTTCTTTTTCGGTCTGGGCGCGTGAGAGAAGAAGATGAATTGACTTCATGGGACATTTTTATTTTTTAATAAAGGACTTGTACCATACCCCTCGTATACCCCCACAACTACCGGGCAAGGGTTGTGGGGATGAGCCCCTTTTCCCCATCAACATGGGGACAAGGTGCTTTGAGGGGCTACCCCAAAGCACCCTCCCCATGTTGAGGGCATGTGGCCTGGTACGTTTCGGGGGGGGCGCTCTCTCGTCCCCCCTCTTTTCCTGCGGCCTGCCAGGTTGCATTCTCAGATAAGGGTCTGGTATGGATTTTGAGGGGGGCCCCTACGCCAATTTTTTTTATTTTGCGCAGGGTTCCCCTTAAAATCCATACCAGACCTGAAGGGTCTGGTATGGATTTTGATGGGGACCCCTACGCCATTTTTTTTTTTAATTTGGTGCAGTGTTTCCCTTAATTTCCATATCAGACCCGAAGGGCCTGGTATGGATTTTAGAGGGACCCCCCACGCAATTTTTTCTTTTTAAATTTTGGACTGGTAATGGGGCCTGGTAATGGACTGGAGGGGATCCCATGCTCTTTTTTTCAATGAGCTTTATCTATATTGCTGAGACCCGACAATTTATTACACCCGCGATCAGTTTTAAATGACAGTTTTTCCTTTATAAATGTCATTTTGCTGTGATACTGTTCTAAACACGGGAAAAATGCGCCACTTTACAGGCATACTATAGACACCCCCCAGGCACAATATTTAAAGGAATATTTCACTTTTATTGTTTCACTTTAAGCATTAAAAAAATCACTGCTCCCAAAAAAAGTCAGTTTTTAAAAAAAATGTTTGCGTTGATACATGTCCCCTGGGGCAGGACCCGGGTCCCAAAACACTTTTTATGACAATTACTCACATATAAGCCTTTAAAATGAGCACTTTTGATTATTCATGTTCGTGTCCCATAGACTTTTTTTTTTTTTAATCTTTATTTAACAAAATTTTTCATATCAATACTGGGTTAGAAGACATCCTTGTTACCCCTGAAATCACAACAGGGGATAGTATTACAAAAATAAATACAATACAATACTTCTTCTCCCTTCCCCTACTTTCCCCTAAGTTGAACCCTCCCCTTGTCTCTTTCCTAACACTACCCCCTTTCACCTTACCCCTAGACCCTTAGACCTTTGCATCACTATATTCTTTAGTCAGTTTGAACAATTTCATTTTTCCCATCTTTTAAGGAACCCCTCTCTCCCACCTGCTTCAGAGAATCTAAGACCTTCCAACCTGTAGACTTCATCTATTCTATCGAGCCACTCACTTATTTTTGGGCCATCTACCATCTTCCATTTTTTTGGGATCAGGCTCTTGGCTGCATCCAACAGATGTATCAGGATCGAGTTCCTATATTCTTTCACTGGAGTTTCTACTCCATGGAATAAGCAGACCCAAGGGTCTTCAGGTAACTTGATGCTGGTAATCTTCTTGATGTACCTTAATATTTCATCCAATATATTTTGATCTTAGGGCAATTCCACAAGTTATGGGCCAAAGATCCCATCTGTTTGCATCCCCTCCAGCATTCTGTTGTTTGCCCCATTTGGTATTTTGCTGTTATATCTGGGGTCCTATACCACCTCACTAAACATTTATAGTTTGTTTCAATTGGTTTAATATTAACTGAGGATCCATGTACCAGTTTCAAAATTTTTCCTATCTCTTGATTCTCTCCCCTTTGACCAATTTCTTTCTCCCTTTTTTTTTCTTTTAATAGTTTTTGATTGATAAAACAGCAATAATATATTGACAAAGAAACAGGTATATCAATCTCATAACATCAAACGAAGGAATCTCTCAAAGGACACATCACATATGTAAGCTGAAAAGGAGTAGTGTGACCTAAGCAAATGATTGCAAATGATTGCAAACTCCTGAAGGGGGATGGGACTCCCCATCTCCAACACCCCTTACGGGATCTTGCTGTGTCGGGTAGGGGGGACCTACTCCCCCCAAACGGAATATAGTAATGAATACAAGAATATGCATAAAGCAGGAGGAACAAAAAATATAAAAAGAAAATTCAATCAGAGAAAAAGAGAAAACACCCCTGCGAAGATTGAAAGACCCCGCAGGGCTGCTTTGTCTAGGCAGGTGGGTGGACTGTTAGTAGCGAAAAAAGGAAAAACATGTGAATGTCCACTGAGCAGGAGGTATTAGAAAAAAGAGGACCAAGAGATATTCCAACTGCTAAAAAGGAGAGAAGTAGATACCATTCTTTTGCAATATGTGATGAGATAGACATAATGTCCCAGAGGGGAATGCCTGTAGTAGTACCTGTATGATAACAGTGAGAAAAAGCGGGAGAGATAGAAAAGGAGAAAAGAGGAAAGGACAAGAGAGAGAGAAGAAGAGAGAAAAAAAAAGAGAAGCACAAGCTTAATAGTAGACGGTGTGGAATTCGCTCATCTACACGAATCTGAATCAACTAGGAGTGGCAGATGTCTGGGAAAGATATCTCGTCCAGGGCTCCCAGATGGCCTCATGTTTGTCGATATTCCCCCCCTCTGCTCCATGGCTTGACCGCACCACCTTTCATAGTCTGTGATCGAGAGTGGGGTGGGTGTGGATGACCATATGGACCGGATAAAATGGGCTATTTGGTGGTATCTAAACCTTTCCGATTTAGGCATGTCAAGTTTATTCATACAGTGGGCCAGAGTGAGAGGACCCGCTGGGTTGACAAAGTGTCCTATCCTATTTAGTCCTTTATCTAACCACCACCGGAAGGCTGTAATGTCTAAGCTGGGAGGGAACAAGGGGTTTCGAAAAACATGAGATAATGGGTGCCAGTGCGAGATCAGGTGTGGATTAGTTTTGAGAGAGTCCCATAGAACTAGGGAATGGGAGAGCGTTGGGGCCATGATAGCAGGTCTGGATTTAGCAGTACACCAAAGAATATAGTCCAGGGTGTATTGTGGGACAGCTTGTCTTTCCATGTGTACCCAGTCAGGGTGAGCTATTTTAGAATATAAAGTGGAGATTTGAGATAGCTGAACTGCCATATAATACCAGAGAAGGTTAGTTAATCCCATCCCTCCATGGTCTCTATTCCTACATAGGGTCCCTTTGGCCATTCTGTGGCCCTTTGCTCCCCAAATAATGTTTATGATTTTAGATTGGAATTTCCGGAGGTGGTCCTTGGATATGGGGATAGGAAGGGATCTAAATAAGTAAAGGATGCGTGGCAGGAGAGTCATCTTCACTGAATTTACTCTTCCAAGCCAGGAGAGGCCTAGTTTATCCCAATGCGAAAGATCTTCCTCCAATTTGCGAAAAATTGGGGGAAAATTTACGGCATATAATTTGTCTATGGATGCGGTGAGGTTAATCTCTAGATAGGGGATTGTCATGTCTTTCCATCCGAACCAAAAGCTGTCTTTAAGCTGAGCCACCAGCGTTTCTGGTAGGTTGACATTTAGTGCAAGGGATTTCAAATAATTAACCTTGAGTCCGGAAACTCTGCCAAAATCATCAAGAACCCTGCATATATTTGGCAATGACATATCATCTGCGAAGAGAGAGCGCATTTGTGGGTTTGTGGCCCGCACCGAACTCCTTGTATATCAGGGTTGTCTCTGATCGCAATAGCCAGGGTTACAATGGCCAAGGTGAAGATCAGTGGGGATAAGGGACAGCCCTGTCTCGTACCGTTTAGAATTGGGAAGGGTGTCGAGTAGTATCCCTGTATTTTGATTTTCGCCTCCGGGTTGGAGTAGAGTGCCCTAATCGTGTTCATGAAGTATTGCCGAAGCCCCATTTTTGTAAAGTCGGGAACAGGAAAGACCATGAGACAGAGTCGAATGCTTTCATGAGGTCTAGAGAAAGCAATATCCCCTTCTGTTGGGGCCCCTTGTCCCATCCAGACCCCAGTAAAGAGACTATATCAATTGCTCTTTTGATCTGATCAGGTCCCTGTCGTCCAGGCATAAAGCCTACCTGATCCTTGTGTATATAAAGGCCAATAAAATTGGATAGTCTATCTGCCATAATTTTTGTTAAAATTTTTAGATCATTATTGATCAATGATATGGGGCGGTAATTAGCAGTGCAACTAGAGTCTTTGCGAGGTTTAGGTATTACTGTGATAAAAGCTGAATTTAGGGCCGTGTCTAGTTGCGCTCCAGTTCAAAGATGATTAAAGAATCGAGCTAGGTAAGGGGAGAGTAGTGGGGTAAAATGCTTGTAATACGGGACAGAAAAGCCATCAGGGCCAGGGACAGAGTTACTTTTTAGTTTTTTTTCGACCAGCGAGATTTCCCCTGTGATCCCGTATTGTGGGGATCTTCTGGGAATTTAAGAAGGAATTGGTCAGGCCGGGCTGTACAACGTGCGGTAAAAGTCATGGAAAGCTTCCATGATTTTCTGTGGGTTTTGTGTGAGAGTTCAATTGTGTAGTTGTATTTTAGGAAAGGAGCGAGGTCTAATTTTAGGAGTCAGCTTATGTGCCAGCATAGGACCTAACTTGTCTTTCTGATGGTAAAACCTCCCACCCTCCCAACGTAGACTCTTTTCTGCTATGGCAGTGAGAGCCAAATTTAGTGCTGTGCGCGCTGCTTCAAGTTTTGCTGCCGAGTCGGAGGAGGGCTTACATTTATGTTGTCTACAAAGAGAGGCGAACTCCCCTTCCAGCCTGCCAATTTCAAGGTGTCGGGCTTTACGTAACCTAGAGGACATTTGGATAAGTTTACCCCTGATTGCGGTTTTATGTGCTGCCCAGAGAGTGATAGGGGATATGTTATCAACATTGTTGAATAAGAAATATTCCTGGATGTGTTTTTCGATCTCGCTGGCATGGGTGGGGTTGCTAAGGATTGAAGCATTTAGTCTCCAATTAAACCCTTGTTGTCGTGTAGTTGGTTTGTTTATGGTCAGAAGGAGGCAGGAGTGATCCGACCAGGCAGGGTCTCTGATGATTGCCTTGTTCAATAACGGGATGTGATTTTGTAGAATAAAAAAGTGATCAGTTCTCGCACAGGTATTGTGAGGGCTGGAGAAGTATGTATAATCCCGTACCTTTGGGTTCATTTCTCTCCATATATCGACTAACCCTTGGTGGTAAATTTGTCTGGCTACATTGAGGCTCTGCCTGGTGGGACGAATGCCGTCCCTACCCGGGAGGCGGGTTTTATCTGTCCCTGTGCTGAACGCAATATTAGAGTCTCCACCGTATATGATCAGACCTTCAAGATGGGGAGCCAGAGTGCGAAAGAGAGACTCAAAAAATTTAGATTGGCCCCTATTAGGTGCATAGTATGAGATGAGGGAATATAGCTGATTATCTATGAGCCCCTTCACAAGTATAAACCTACCATCTGGGTCCTTAAATTCAGACACCAGCGAGAATTGGGTTTTACGTAAGAAAAACAGACCAACTCCTTTAGTCTTATTGTCAGAATTTTCCAGATAAAACGTGGGATATTTGGAGTGAATAAAGGATGGGGTATACGTTTTTGGGAAGTGCGTTTCTTGAAGAAACAACACGTCGATTTTGCGGTCATGGTAATATTGGAAGATTTTCCTGCGTTTAACAGGAGAATCGATTCCCTGAACGTTGTGTGAGGCTAAGCACAGGGCCGGTGAATGAACAGTATTATCAGCCATGGAGCAGTTTAGGAGGAAATGCCAATGATCCCCAAACACCCACCTTTCTCTTGAGGAATGGTCTAGAGGCAAGAAAAACGATGGAGCCTATCAGAGCATATTCCCGTATTCTGCGGAAGAGCGAGACCACACACGTCACTAAAACAAGAGAAGAATTAGTAAAGGGCAGAGAAGGCAGAAAGAAGAGAAGAGTAGAAAGGACATGGAGATTCAAGGGATAGGGGAAAAAAAATTCCACTGTATCCCCAAATACAAATAAGGTTACCCCCAACCAGTTGGGGGGGTCCTGACCTGGAGCGAGATCAGTCTGCAGCTCCGAGTACAGGGGAAGGAGCATGAGTGCCGCTCCGCACACGGCACTCCCAAAAATATAGATCACATTTGAATTATAACATACTAGCTTACAAAACCCACAAAAACTGTAGTGTATATAAAAAAAAAAAACTCCAACAAAGAGTGAAAAAGCAGGTAAGTAATGAGAAAACCATTGGGAATATAGGGAGGGTAGACAAGGGACCATGAGTCCATTGGCAATCCCACCAAATGGGTAACAAACTTTGGTAGAATTAGCAAACTATGGGATAGAGAAGGTGAGAACCCAGGGGGCACCGTAATAGACAGAGTGAGTGGCCTGTTAGTCTTTGTGCTAGCCCAACTTTGCTAAAGGAGGGGGGGAATAGACATGAATTTCCCGGGATATTCAATAAAACAACAAACAAGACCCAGGGAGAGTCAAGTCGCAAGAGAGCAAGACCGGCAAGAAGAAAAAAAAAGGGGGTAACAGAGTACATGTCAGCAAAGTGGCCCTGCTAGTAGAGCTAGTCCTGGGGGGGGTTCCAGTATATGGCTTGTGATAGGCCATTTCGGGGCCGAGGACTACCCTGCGGAAGTTCAGCCATGATCCAAGGTGAGAAGTAGAGGCCTGCACATCCGGGAGGACAGAAGTTCTGTGGGAGTAGGTAAAGGATGAGCTCAGTCCGACACTAGTGCCGATGGGGCCATGTGAGACCAGGCCCAAGAAAGAGGTAAACATGAAAAGAGCAGCCTTTGACTCCGTAGAGTGGACATATCTGTTCCACCTCCTTGAGTCATATGGTTTTGGCCCTTGTTTTATTGCTTGGGTGAGGTTACTCTATACGGACCCGCTGGTAAGATTAAGGGTAAATGGTATAGTTTCGGATTCCTTCCCTATTTTTAGAGGCACCAGGCAGGGGTGTCCGCTTTCGCCCCTCCTGTTTGCCTTGGCAATTGAGCCTTTAGCGGTCAAACTAAGAACCACATCGCAATTGGTGGGACTGAAACTGGGCAACTTTGAGGAGCGAGTTTCGCTTTATGCCGACGACATGTTGCTATACTTGCAGGATCCAGGGCCCTCATTATTAGAGGCTTTCCGATTGATTCAGGAATTTGGAGATTATTCTGGATTCCGGATTAATTGGAAAAAATCTTCCATTTTCCCTATTGATGAGGGGGTGGTGATCCCGAGGGAATGTCCCATTCCACTCTCTACATCTTTTAAGTATTTAGGGGTCGAGATCCAGCTTCCTATCTCTACGTTCTTGGACAAAAACTTGACGCCGGTCATACAAAATTTTCGGGAGAAGGTGCGGAAATGGCAGAATTTACCGATTACCCTATTGGGACGGATAAATTTATTTAAAATGATCTTCTTGCCGAAATTTCTTTACATTCTCTCGAACTCTCCGGTTTTTGTGACTCTGAAGGTTTTTAAAAATATAGATTCCATTATTGTGGGTTTTCTTTGGGGCTCTAAAGCACCCAGAGTCTCCTTGGCGATTTTAAAACTGCCAGTTACAATGGGTGGAATGGCGTTACCAGATTTGAGATCTTACTTTCTGGCGTCGCAATTATCCTTTCTGCACTGGCGATTCTTCCCTTTAACACCCAATGCTACTGCCCTGTTGGAGGCTGCTGTTGCCTCCTCGCAGGAAACACTTCAAAATATGCTGTATAGGAAGGGGATACCAGGGAGAGAGGTGGGATCCGTAATGACACTACCGGGGAAAGTGTTCTATATATGCTCCAGACGTAGGAAGGATGATCCATTGTGGTTGTCACCGAACAATCCCCTATGGTATAATAAGACACTTGCAGAGTTTTTGAAATTAACTGACGGACATAACTCTTGGGCTAGACATGGCATAAAATACTTACATCATATATATCAGGACAATCGCTTCTGTACATTTGCACAGCTGAGAGAGAATTTTGAAATACCGAGGAACTGGTACTTTCGGTATGTCCAACTACACCATGCTGCGCTTGCACAGTTTGGCGCTGATGAAATTATAGTTCAGAATACTGACTTAGAGAGGATTCTGATGGATCCGGACCCAAAAAAAAGAATCTCTAGATATTATGGGGCGGTGGGCCCAGGGGTGGGGACTACAACCTCTAGATCTATGGAACGTTGGGTCACGATTGTCCCTGAGCTGTCGGAAGAAATGTGGCAGGAGGTGTTGGATACATATCTAATATCAGTAGTCTCTTCCACGGATAAAATGATTCAATTCCGGTACCTACATCAACAGTACTATACACCTACTAGATTGTATCGAATGCATAGACGGGAATCGGCTATTTGTCATAAGTGTGGGAGGGCGGAGGGTACTTTCTTACACATGACTTGGGAATGTGTAAAGGTAAGACCATTATGGTCGCAGGTGACAGAATTCATTTCGGAACAGTTTGATTTGCCAAATATTTGCTCTCCCTTAAGGTGTCTCCTAGGGGTGTTTGGACAAGAACAAATGAGTACACACACAAAATTATTTCTGAGAATTTTATTTTTTGGAGTACGAAAGCTTATTGCCAGAAGATGGATACATGATGAACCGCTGACACTGGGGATGTGGAAAAAAGTAATTAACTCTGATGTCTTGATGTATAAAATGACTTATGAAGCTAGGGGGGCCTCAAAAAAATTTCAAAAAGTATGGTTTAGATGGGTTGACTCAGCTGATACCCTGGAAGGCGAGGGATAAATATTTTGCGGGGAGGATGTTTTTTTTGGATTTTTTTACCTATTTCAGGAAAGTGAATAGGCAAAGGACGGATGATAGTGAGCTCAATTTTTCTGTTTGGGCTGATGAGAGGGTGGTTGTTCCTTTTTTTCTGGTTCGCTTTACTTTGTGGGCCATTCTACCAAAGACAGACTTATGGGTGGGGGAGGGAGGGAGGGGAGAAGTTGCTGGTTGTAATATGCTGGTTGTTTTTATTTTATTTGTTCTGGTTTAAAAAATGCACATATACTGATTGAGTGATAAGGACGGCGAACTCAGGAATCTATATGTATGAACACGGAAATATATTTTTTACTAATGAAGGTTAAATTTGTTCAATGTACGCCTCTATTATGATTTGTATGTCACGTCATTATCAGATGTAATGTATAAATTTTGACTCTGTGCGCAATAAAAACTTTTGATAAAAAAAAAAAAAACATGAAAAGAGCTTGACAATTCTCCAGTTCAGGTGGTTAATCCTTCCTTGGCTTTCTTATGTTTAGGTTTCTGCCATATGGAGGTGAGAGGGCTAGATGGAGGAGGCCGTTTGGGTAGGCTGGAGGAAGATGACTGCATCAGAGAAGGTGGATTTGTGGGAAGAATGCCCAGTTTCCTCAGCAGGAGTTCACCTTCCGATAAGAATCTGAATGGTTTGCTGTTGAATTCAAACTTCAGGCTTAAGGGAAAAAGACACCAGTATTTAATATTCTGCTGCGTCAGTACCGTCAGCAGGGGCTTGAGTGCTCGCCTTTTCTGAATGGTGAGAGGGGAGATATCAGCGAAGATTTGTACCGCGTGTCCCATATTCTGAATTTGTGGGTTGTTGCGGGCTCTCCTCATGACTTCTTCCTTGATATTGTAGTAGTGTGGTTTGACCACAATGTCACGCGGTAGTCCATCAGATCGAGGGGGGCCCAGGGCCCTGTGAGCCCAATCCAGTTCCAGTTTGTGGGCTCGGATGTCTGGAATGAGGTGTTTGATGAGGGTGTGTATCGCGTCAGGTATATCCGTGATGGTCTCTGAAAGGCCTCTGATTCTGAAATTGAGCCATCTTGACCTATTTTCCAGGTCGTCAATTTTAGCCATGGCCCCCTCTAATTGATTGTGTAGTTCCTGGAAACGATCGGTGTTTTGATTAACTCAATCGATCGTGGCATCCACTTTAGTTTCAATCGACTCAATGCGAGCGCCTAGAAGATGAAGATCAGATTTGATATCTGAGGTAATCTTGGCCGCAGTCTGGGAAAGGCCCCTGTCCAGCATTTCTGCAAATTTGGTAAACAGCAAGGAAATGTCCTGTGTCTGTGGGGATAACTGCCCCCCATCTTGAAAGAACAAGCCAGGCTTAGGTGAAGCTGCAGCTGAGGGAGACATTAACATGTCATCCAGGGTCTGGTTAATGAGAGACACTGTGGTTGCTGGTGATTTCGAGCCCCCTATTGATGGCAGTCCCGGGGCCCCTTCACATACCTCCTCTTGTAGTACATCCCGCCAGGGAGATGATACAGGGATCCCTGAGAGAGCCGCTTCATGAGGCAGCCGATCCGCCGCCATCTTGGATTCCCCTGCCGTTCTTGTCAGGGAGTGAAACTGCGCCCGTAATGCCCCTTACACCGATTCCCCCGGATTGCAGCTGTGTCCCCCGGGTGGACTGGGTGTTCAGAGTCCTGTGTGGGGCGTTTGGGGTGTTTGTACCGCCGCTGGGAGTGCCAAAGATGCGGAGCGGGACAGAGCTCCGTGGTTAAGCGGCCATTTCACAGAGCGCCGCGCATGCGCCTTTCTCCCATTTTTTTATATATATCGGGTTCCAGCTCCCTTCCCTCTACTAATATTTTATATATCTGTGAAATGACTCCCCATGCTGTGTCTGTGTCACATAATCTCTCTAATGGTGTCAGATCCTCCCCCTCTCTTAGTGGGTGTGGCAGCGCCATTACGAATTGTTTAAGCTGGAAATACCGCCATTCATTTATTACTAACCAATCTTTTTTCATTTTTATATCGTGCAGTGAACAAATTTTCCCTTTTTGTGTTATATGTCGAAGTTGCAAGTTCTCTTTTTTAATCCAATTTCCCCCAATCGAACTCTTCCCTGGCTTGAAATAATTGTTCTCTTTTAGTGCCATTAGTGGTGAATTATATTCCCATTTATTTTGTTTGTGCACCGCATCCCATATCCTCATGACATTTTTAGTTAACCTCAGTGTATTAGCTCCAAGTGCCCTGTGTTGTGGGGGTGTCCAAATATTTTTCCCTAGATTTGTGTCTGCCATAGCCATAATATTTTCTATTTTAACCCATCTTTTCTCCCTCCTTCCTTTAGTCCATTCTACCAAACGCGTTAAAACCACTGCTTCATAGTACTTTTTGAAATCTGGTACACTTAATCCACCCTTGTCTTTCCCTCTCTGTAAAATTGAGAGGGAAATCCTGGGTTTTTTATTCCGCCAAATCAGTTTCGATACTAAACTTTTAAGTACCCTAAAATACCCTGGAGGTACATAGATGGGTAACATCTAAAAATTTATATATTTTGGGTAAAATCATAATTTTTAAAGCATTGATCTGGCCAATCCAGGACAGGGGTTGTGATGCTATTCTCTTTACCTCTACTTTTATTTTATCTAATAAGGGTATATAGTTAGCCTGGTATATTTTTCCCAATGATGCTGTAAGTTTTATACCCAAGTATTTTATTCCCGACTTCCTCCAAGGAAACTGAAATCCCTATTGGAGGCTATATTCTTCTTTTGAATTTATGTTTATATTTAGGATCTCTGATTTATTTGGGTTGATTTTGAAATTCGATAGCTCTCCATACTCCTTTAAAACCTTTAATAAATTTGGTACGAAATACGAGGTTTGGAGATATAGAACAGCACATCGTCCGCAAATGCAGCCAGCTTATGTGTCTCCTCTCCTATCTCCACACCCCCTATGTCAACATTTCCCCTGAATTTTGTGGGCCCTCTTCAGGATGTACAATGGTACGAGACAGGGTTGCCCCCTGTCTCCGCTGTTGTTCGTGCTGGTGCTGGAACCACTCTTTTCGACGGTAAGGGGAAATGTTTAGTAGAGTAATTGCCATATCAATAATAATGCGTAAATATTTATTTGGGTACCTTCATCCTTGATAGATATTTAAATAGGGAAAGATGGGGGGAGGAGGAAAAGAAATTGGTAGGGACTACTCCAATTGAGTCCCCCCTCCGCACCCCCAGAACTGATTGGACTTTTCCAGTACCACATACAACAATACGGTTATAAATAAAAATTTAGATTTATTCAAACACACATCAATTATTAAAACATCTATATAGTCAAAATATAGATATCACAAACAGTGCAAAATTACAATAACATGTTAAAACTGCCCACAAAGATGGTTGGAGGCTGTATTTAGAATACTTGGGAACGTGCCCTCAACAGTTTTGCGGATTGACCGCTTCTTCAGGAGGCGTCCAAGTGAATTCTCTAATGGGGCGTACACACGGTCGGACTTTTCGTCTACAAAAGTCCAACGGACGCCGACGGATTAAAGCTGGCTGGTAATCCGATCGTGTGTGGGCTTCTCCGGACTTTCAGCAGATTTTTTCAGCCTCAAATCCGACGGACTTTAGATTTGAAACATGCTTCAAATCTTTACGTCGTAACTACGACGGACCCCGAAATCCGCTCGTCTGTGTGCTAGTCCGACGGACAAAAACCCACGCTAGGGCAGCTATTGGCTACTGGCTATGAACTTCCTTATTTTAGTCCGGTGTATGTCATCACGTACGAATCCGTTGGACTTTTGTGTGGTCGTGTGTAGGCAAGTCAGTTCGTTAGAAAGTCTGCTGCAAGTCCGCCGAAAGTCCGCCGGAAGTCTGCCGGACAGGCTGTCGGACTTTTGTAGACGAAAAGTCCGACCGTGTGTACGCCCCATAAGGATCAAATAGCTACAGTTACATAAACGGTGAATGACAATAAAATTGTTGACAAAAAAATATATATATAACATTGGAGTGATAATACATATTCAAAAAACATAAATACAAATACACTCACCAACCACTGCCCAACCTGGGCTGAACGGTACTGTGAGACGCCCAAAGGAACGGGCGTTCCCCCGGGGGTGAGCACGGGGGTTTTTTTTACAGCAGGGGACACTGATATATATATATATATATATATATATATATATATATATATAAAAAAAAAATCAATATATGTTAGAAAGTAAAAGGCTGGATCAGTTGTGGGTTAATAAGGGCCACCCAAGTAAAATAACACTAGAGCTGAAGTGAAGGGAGGAAGGAAGGGGGGGGAGAGGGAAGAAAGGGGGGGAAGGGGAGGGGAGAGGAGAAGGGGGGGAAGGAGGGGAAGGGGGGAAAGAGGAGGAAAAGGGGGAGGGGGGAGGAGGGGGGAGGGGGAAGGGGGGGTCAGAGGGAAGGGAATGGGAAAAGGGGGGGAAGGGGAGAGGGAGGAATGGGGGAGGGGGGGAAGGCCAATGGGGGGAGGGGGAAAAAGAGGGAAGAAAGGGGGGGAGGAAGGGGGGAAGGAAGGGGAGGGGAGAGGAGAAGGGGGGGAGAAGGGGGAAGGAGGGGAAGGGGGGAAGGAGGGGAAGGGGGGAAAGAGAGGAAGAGGGGGAGGGAGGGGGTGGGGAGAGGAGGGGAGAGGGGGGAAAGGGGGGGAAAGGGGGGCAGGGGGAAGGGAATAGGAAAAGGGGGGGAGGAAGGGGAAAGGGAGGAATGGGGGAGGTGGGGGAGGAAGACCAATGGGGGGGAGGGGGAGAGGGGCAAGGGAAGGGGAAAGGAAAAGAAGGAAGGAAAGGGATTGAACAAACCTCCACCTCAGGGGTATCCGGTAAAAACTCAAAAAACACCCACCATTGTTAAGATATCAGTGAGAGTCCAATGATTGACACCCTAGGCAGGATTGATAATTGAGAATGATAAACTAGAATCATTGTGGTAAAGTGGAGCATTAAGGCTTGCCAGGACTTGAGATGTAACAGATGAATGCAGCAGGGACCATTAGTGTGGTCACAGCGGACCTGAGAGATCAAGCTGAAGATAGATAAAGAGAGAGATGCCGTCATGCTGTTTGGGGTAGGAAATAGTACTAACAAGTAACAAAAAGAAGTCCAAAAGGGCAAGGAAATAAAAAACTAATGACCTAATGCTCCTGTACGATGGTGGAGCAGTAGATTCACACATTGCCGATACTGACAACAACTCCTCTGAAACTAATCAAAGCAATCTTAACTTGAGTTATAAAGATCCCCCTAAAAGTTTCAAACCTAAATCCCGAGTCTTCCCCGATCTAATGACTTGTCCTTCCATCTAGGCCTTCCTACATGAGTGTATTTTGTCTCTCAAAAAAGAACAATGGGGAATATCACCATTGAATTTAACCTCAGAACAAAATAGAGCCATTGTAAAACTTAAAAAAAAACCTGATTTAATCATCAAGCAGTTGGACAACTGTGGGAATTTGGTATTGATGACGCATCAACAGTACCAAACCATGTGCTTAAAGATCCTAATTCCAGTTGGTATTCCCCTATAGATACCTCGTTTATTCAATCTACTATTGACGAGTTTAGGTGCCTCGTGGTTGGGGCCTTCTGGGAGGGCCTCATCGACAAGGACACCTTGAAATTCGTCAATATTCAAACACCACGGACACCAACATTTTATGCGCTCCCCAAGACGCATAAAAATCTTATGTCACCACGGGGCCGCCCAATTGTATCGGGTAAAGGATCACTCACAGAGAATGCGAGTAAATTAGTAGACACATTCCTAATGCCACACGTACAGAGTCTACCTTCATATATTCGCGACACTACTGACCTACTAAAACACATAGAGGGGATCCAAGTCCCTCCGGATGCCCTGCTCGTGGTTGTTGATGTGGAGGCTCTCTACTCGAGCATCCCCCACGGGCAGGGCGTCCGGATGGCTGAATCCTTCCTCATGGAGCAAGACCACAACACATGGCCAGTTAACAAGTTCATCTTAAAGTTGTTGAAATTTATTCTTACTAAAAATTACTTCATCTTTATGGATCAACTTTACCTCCAAACCCAAGGCGTGGCAATGGGCACATCATGTGCCCCGGGTTATGCTAATTTATATCTGGGTGGCTGGGAGCGCACTATCTTTGGGGACGAAGAACTGGAACCCTTCCTTGACCACACCCTGTGTTGGTATAGGTATATTAACGATCTACTGATCATCTGGACAGGTACCGCAGAACTTCTTAATATCTTTATTGAAAGGTTAAATAACAATCATTTCAATCTATACTTTACATATACATATGATCTCCAGAGTGTGTCGTTTCTTGACGTACAGACTTATACCGCAAACCTACGGCAGGCAACACGCTGCTACACACGTCTAGCTCACACCCCCGCCCCCTTATTCGCAGTATCCCTTACGCTCAATATTTGAGAGTAAGGAGAAACTGCACTGAGGACGGGGAATTTTTCCGTCAGGCGGACGCATTACATACACGTTTACTAGCATGCGGCTATAGCCGTACGAACTTGAGAAAAGCATTTAACAAAGCCTTTGCTTCAAACCGTCAAACACTGCTGTATGGTCCTCCCCGGACTAAACGACCCTTCAATGCGGCAATCATTACCAGATACTCCACCCATCACCATCAGCTCCGCAATATACTTTCTGGCATCTGTTGACAGATCATCACATTGTCAAAAAATATATTAAATCTACCCCTGAACTAGTATTCAGAAGGGCTACCTCGCTGAGAGATAAACTTACCCATAGTCATTATAGAACTCCTAGGATTACATCTAAAGAACCTTGGGGCACCCACAAATGTGGCGATTGTCCACATTGCCCTTGGATTCTTGAAGGACACCAATTGGTGCTCTCCAATGGAGAGCTATTTACTCCTAGACATTCGGCCAATTGTGGTACAAGAGGTATTATATATTTAATGACCTGCCACTGCGGGGCCTTCTATGTAGGGAAGACCATCAGGGAGCTGAGGCAACGACTGGGAGATCACTTATATGCATCAACAAATGGCAAACTCACTACAGTGGGGCGCCACATCGGGATTCATCAAAAATTCAACCCGGACTATGTGAAATTCACTGTATTGGAGGTCATCCCAGAGGGGATCGGGAAATTCTAAAACGGGAATCTTACTGGATAGAACGATTGAATGCTCTCATCCCTCCGGGACTCAATGAGGCACATACTTATAAGCATTTTTTATAGTAACAAAAATGATGTGTGATCTCCCTAGTCTTGCGGCCGCTCCCTGGTGGCATCCCTTTTACGAACACTATATAATGGCCCCAATTTCTGTTTCAATCACTGGTAGTCCCTTTTTCCCTACTCCCAATATTCAGTCACGATGGGCAGTCCCATTTAATGCCAAGAAAATATTGTATACAATGACTGGTTCTTCCCCTTTTCTCCTTTTTTTTTTCTCTTTATCTTGTTTATATTTGTGCAGTATATTGTGTAATGATTACAATGTTCCACAGGATTGTTTAATATTGATTGTGCCTATGTATTCAGAGTGGTCGACTAAATGTAATGCACGAACTGTCTGTCTGTATTCTATTGTACCTCAGATATTAATTATGCAGCACACTCGCCACCCATGTACGGTGTGAGGAGTTAATTCTCCCCCAGCGGCGGGCACATGACTTTCCAGGCAGAGGAGTGGCCTCCCTTCGGATTGGGCCTTCCTCCTCTGCCTCCTTGGGCGGTAATATTCACCGCCTATCAAATTGGCTAGGCGTACCTAGATCCGCGCCTGCGCTCTAGGAGAAAGTCTGACCCGGAAGCAATGTCGCGGACGTCTTATCGCCGCACACCTTCCGGGTCGGGGGTATATAAGGCCGTCGTTATGGCGGCCTTATATCCACGGCAGAGACTGACACCCGGCAGGATACCCACACATGGACTAACCATAAAGTAAGTGGACTCAGGAGCGGTTTTTATTTCCTTGCCCTTTTGGACTTCTTTTTGTTACTTGTTAGTACTTTTTCCTACCCCAAACAGCATGACGGCATCTCTCTCTTTATCTATCTTCAGCTTGATCTCTCAGGTCCGCTGTGACCACACTAATGGTCCCTGCTGCATTCATCTGTTACATCTCAAGTCCTGGCAAGCCTTAATGCTCCACTTTACCACAACGATTCTAGTTTATCATTCTCAAATATCAATCCTGCCTAGGGTGTCAATCATTGGACTCTCACTGATATCTTAACAATGGTGGGTGTTTTTTGAGTTTTTACCGGATACCCCTGAGATGGAGGTTTGTTCAATCCCTTTCCTTCCTTCTTTTCCTTTCCCCTTCCCTTGCCCCCCCTCCCCCTCCCCCCCGTTGGTCTTTCCCCCCCACCTCCCCCATTCCTCCCTTTCCCCTTCCCCCCTTTTCCCATTCCCTTCCCCCTGCCCCCCTTTCCCCCTCTCCCCTCCTCCCCCCCTCCCTCCCACTCTTCCTCCTCCTTCCCCCCTTCCCCTCCTTCCCCCTTCTCCCCCCTTCTCCTCTCCCCTCCCCTTCCTTCCCCCCTTCCTCCCCCCCCCTTTCTTCCCTCTTTTTCCCCCTCCTCCCCGTTGGCCTTTGCCCCCCTCCCCCATTCCTTCCTCTCCCCTTCCCCCCCTTTCCCCATTCCCTTCCCTCTGTGCCACCCCTTTTCCCCCCTTCCCCCTTTTCCTCCTCTTTCCCCCCTTCCTCTCCTTTCCCCCCTTCTCCTCTCCCCTCCCCTTCCTTCCCCCCTCCCCCCCCCCCCTTCTTCCTCCCTTCACTTCAGCTGTAGTGTTATTTCACTTGGGTGGCCCTTATTAACCCACAACTGATCCAGCCTTTTACTTTCTAACATATATTGATTTTTTTTTTTATATATATATATATATATATATATATATATATATATATATATATATCAGTGTCCCCTGCCGTAAAAAAACCCCGTGCTCGCCCCCAGGGGAACGCCCGTTCCTTTGGGCGTCCCACAGTACCGTTCAGCCCAGGTTGGGCAGTGGTTGGTGAGTGTATTTGTATTTATGTTTTTTGAATATGTATTATCACTCCAATGTTATATATATATTTTTGTCAACAATTTTATTGTCATTCACCGTTTATGTAACTGTAGCTATTTGATCCTTAGAGAACTCACTTGGACGCCTCCTGAAGAAGCGGTCAATCCGCAAAACTGTTGAGGGCACGTTCCCAAGTATTCTAAATACAGCCTCTAACCATCTTTGTGGGCAGTTTTAACATGTTATTGTAATTTTGCACTGTTTGTGATATCTATATTTTGACTATATAGATGTTTTAATAATTGATGTGTTTTTGAATAAATCTAAATTTTTATTTATAACCGTATTGTTGTATGTGGTACCGGAATAGTCCAATCAGTTCTGGGGGTGCGGAGGGGGGGACTCAATTGGAGTAGTCCCTACCAATTTCCTCCTCCCCCCATCTTTCCCTATTTAAATATCTATCAAGGATGAAGGTACCCAAATAAATATTTACGCATTATTATTGATATGGCAAGTACTCTACTAAACATTTCCCCTTACCGTCGAAAAGAGTGGTTCCAGCACCAGCACGAACAACAGCGGAGACAGGGGGCAACCCTGTCTCATACCATTGTACATCCTGAAGAGGGCCCACAAAATTCAGTTTACCCTTATGGACGCCATAGGGCTCTTATACAGCACTTGTATCCACGCTCTCATCCTTGAGCCTATCCCCATACCCTCCAGCACTCCAATCATGAACCCCCAGTCTACTCAGTCGAAAGCTTTTTTCAGCGTCAATTGATAAGAATAGACTGGGGGTTCTCCCCTCTCTTATTGTCTGGAGTAGCAATAGGGTTCTTACCCCATTGTCCTTGCCCTCCCTTCCTGGGACAAAGTCCACCTGATCAGGATGGACCAGTTCTGACATTAGATCTCTCATCCTTAAAGCCAACACTTTTGCAAAAACTTTAGTATCGGTGTTCAAAAACGATATCGGCCTATAGCTTGAGCATAATGTGGACTCTTTACCTTCTTTCCAGATAGTAGTTATAGTGGCCATTGAGGCTTCCTTACTCAGTCCAAACCTCTCTCCCAACCCATTAAAATAGGAACAAAGCCTAGGAGATAACATTTCCCTAAATTTTTTAAGGTACTCCATCTTAACCACTTGCTTACAGGGCACTTAAACCCCCCTCCTATCCAGACCAATTTTTAGCTTTCAGAGCTAACGCATTTTGAATGACAATTGCGCGGCCATACAACGCTGTACCCAAATGAAATTTTTATCATTTTTTTCCCACAAATAGAGCTTTCTTTTGGTGGTATTTGATCACCTCTGCGGTTTTTACTTTTTGTTAAAAAAATGTAAAAACCTGAATTTTTAAAAAAAAAAAAAAAATGTTTTTATATTTTGTTATAAAAAATTTTTAACGGGTAATTTTTCTCCTTCATTGATGTACGTTGATGAGGCGGCAGTGATGGGCACTGATAGGTGGCAGTGATGGGCACTGATGGGTGGCAGTGATGGGCACTGATGGGTGGCAGTGATGGGCAGCACTGACAGGTGGCACTGACTGGCACTACAGGTGGGCATTGGTAGGTGGCACTTGTGGGCATTGATAGGTGGCACTTGTTGGCATTGATAGGTGGCACTGTGGGCACTGTTAGGTGGCACTGTGGGCACTGTTAGGTGGCACTGTGGGCACTGTTAGGTGGCACTTTTGGGTGGCACTGATGAGGAATGTGTTGTGCTTCCACTTCGGGACCGATGTCCCTGACATCTGAGCCGGTGATCGGCTTTTTTCTCTACTCGCGTTGTCAGCGCGAGTAAAAAAAAAACGATTACCGATCTTCCTGTTTACATCATGTGATCAGCTGTCATTGGCTGACAGCTGATCACATGGTAAGGGGCCGGGACCAGCCCCTTACTCAGATCGGTGATCAGCCGAGTCTCAGTGACTCGGTGATCACAGCACGCCCGGCGCGCGCCCTGTAGGGCGCGCGCAGGGAGCGTGCACAGGGGAGGACGTCATATGACGTCCTCCCGGGAATGCAGGTCCGCGCTGTGGCCGTCATTTGGCCATAGCGCGGATGTCTAGTGGTTAAAGCCATCCGGCCCTGGGCTTTTCCCTTTAGATGACTCTTTTAGAACCTTGTTTATCTCTTCTGTTGTAATTGGCCTCTCCAATGTTAGTGCGACTTCCTCTGATATTCTGGGGAGATTAGCATTTTGAACATAGTTTTTATTTTTTCTGGGCCTCCTGTTGTCCTTGTTCCCCCACTTGCCTAACCGAATATAGGTGCTCATAAAAATCTCGGAACACACTTGCAATATCTTTTGAATTGTGTTCCATTTCCCCATTTTTATTTTGTATTTTCTCTACAAAATGTATTGATCTTTTTTTCCTCAATATCCTTGCTAAGGTCTAACTATTTTCATTCCCCCACAAATATCTATCTTTTGCCACTCTGCTGAAGGTTCCCCTCATTTCCAGATCCAGAAGGTCCTTTAACTCATCTCTTTTAAGTACCACTTCATGTTGCAGTTCCCTGTCATGCCTTTTATTATAGTTCTTTTTTTTGGCCCTGTTCTAATATAAATATTTCCTCAATAAGTTCCTCCCTCTCCTTACTCCTCTCCTTCTTTTTCCTTGCTCCCATTGATATCAATATCTCCCTAATATAGGCTTTATGGGCCTCCCACAAGGAATCCTCTGCGATCTCATCTGTCTCGTTAACAAGGAAAAATTGTTCTAATTCCCTTTTCAAAATCTCTTCCCCTTGTTTATCTAGGAGGTTCTTATTAAGTTTCCATGTATATGGTTGCCTCTGTACTTCCGGGATTCTAATTGTCATGGAAACAGGGGCATGGTCTGATAATGAAGTTATCTCTATATTCGTAGACACCACTAGATCCAGCATCCTGTGTTCAATGAACCAATAATCAATCCTCGTGTACGTTCCATGCACAGGGGAAAAAAACGTAAAGTCTAAAGTTTTTGGATGTTGTATCCTCCACACGTCCACCAACTGATATTGATGTAGGTGGTATTTTATTGCTTTTAATTGAGTGTTCCTCATACCCTGTGCATGGGACGTACTATCCAGAACTGGATCCATGCAGAAGTTCAAGTCACCTGCAATTATTATCCTTCCGCTTTGGAACTCCCACAATTTTCTTAAAGTGTCCCTCAAGAACCTTGTAGGGCAGCTATTTGGGCAATATATGTTTACCAGAGTACACTCCATTCCCCATAGCTTCCCTTTAAGAAAGAGGAACCTTCCCTCCTGGTCACATAGTCTATCCACCAAGGAAAACTGCACCCCTCTATCTATCCCGATCGCCACCCCCTTTGATTTATTTGACATTGAGTCACCATAGTACCACACTGGATACCGTGGGGAGTACAGTTTTACTTTTGTTTCATGCGACAGGTGGGTCTCCTGAATAAAGACCACACCTGCCCCATAGTGCTCAATTTCTTTCAAAATTCTATGCCTCTTAGCAGGTGTGTTTAACCTCCTGACATACGTCAGAAAATTTACTGTTGTCATATTGGATCAAATATACAAGAAAGATACAACACAAGAAGCAGCGCAGGTTGCAATGCCAACAATAAACCTCAATACACATTAAAAAAGTCCTTTGAGCACTGGAAGCTCTCCGTGAGATGCATACGGTCTGTTAGTAGGGCAGCCTTAACAGGGGGGTGAAGCCACTCCAAATATGTAAAAAAAGGAAAAACAGCAAAGGCGCCTCTTAGTAAGATTGTAAATATTTAATGACACAATTCCATTAAAGCACTCACATATATAAACCGTGTAGTCCGGCGTGGGTAGGTTCAGTAAAGGCCATGTCCGTGCTCTCAGATGGGAAAAAGCCTGGTTCCTCTATGCTGCCTGCTAGTATGATGCCGACTTCCAGGACTCGATCGTAGTCCAGAACGAGGCTTGGGAGTCCATCAGGCAGTCGAATGGATGGCTGGAAAGCAGATTTGATAATGGCACTGTACTGCAACGCGTTTCGGAGCATGCGCATTACAGCGCGCCCCTTTTTCAAGCTAGGGAGGATAGGTGTATTTGCGGCCTATTTAAATGCTCACCTGGCACTGCCGCCTAATGGACACAATGGGTAATACACAAAGGAATAACAATTTAAAAAATATATACCGGGAGAAACAGAAATTTAGCAATAAAAAGGATGGGGATAAAAATAAGAATTAAAAATGATATACTTATGCACAATATCAGTATAATGCCAACCTTAATATTATGATAGTCAACATACATGTATACATACATATAGATTTTTTGTATATACACACTATTGGCAGAAGTAATCTTTAAAAAACCATTACTGTCATTATTATTATTACACATATTGTCCTAAACGATATAAAATATATGTATATATTTCTTCAAATTGGATAAGGGTTTTGGCAGAAGTAATAAATGAAAAAAAAAAATGAATAAAGAAAAAAATTGAATAAAGTAGAAAATATATAAAAAAAATAAATAAATAAAAAAAAAAATAAAAAATAATATATATATATATATAATAAAAATATATATGTATATGCGAAGGAAAAATAAAAAAATATATATAATAAATAAAGAAGAAAAAACAGGACCATTGTGTGCACAATAATCCTTTGGGACATGCATATATGCTTACATATATATGTAAATATACATACACATATGCATGAACATTACTTATGTAAACACTGAGGGGGAATGGTAATGGTAATCATAATTGATCGATTTATGTATATACAAAGAAAATCTACATGGATGATGGTGACTATAAATAACCGAATGGCTTAATGTAAATTGAGGAAGTAGCTGAATACATGATTATGACTACTATAAATCCACGACCAATCTTATCATAAAATAGTGGAGATTTCTAATTCTTCATTGATTCCGCCCGGGTTGAAGGTGTCCAAGGAATATATCCAGAAAGTCTCTCGTTCGCATAATCTATAAAATCTCTCTGCTACAGTAAGATTTTTAGGAATCTGCCCTATGACCCATACCTCGAGACCTTCTGTACTTTTTGTGTGATATTCAGAAAAGTGGCGTGGGACACTATGTTTGTCCCTCCCCCTTCTATCTTTCGTCTGTGCTCACCGAATCTTTGTCTTAGTGGGCGTATAGTACGCCCCATGTATATGAGGTTACAAGGACAACTGAGGCCATAGACCACGAAATCTGAGCCACAGTTGTAGAATTCATCTAACGTGTAAGTTTTTCCTTTGGTGGAAAAATGTTTCTTTCCATGCTGGATAAAATTACACGTTTTACACATAGCTTTTTTACACTGGAACATGCCCTTCAATGGGATCATATGGGCCTGTGCCGGTGTGATTTCTTTTATGGATTTTAATTTGCTCGGGGCGATTTTATTTTTGATGTTGGGGGCCTATCTATAGGTAATTTTCGGATAATTTGGCAAAACAGGTTTGAGGTGTGGATCCTCAAGAAGAATTGGCCAGTGCTTCTTGAAAATTGCCACCATTTTGGAAAACTTGGTGTGAAACCTAGTAATGAAGTGCCCAGATTGATTAGAATCCCCATCATTTTTATCTCGGGCTCCAGGTGTATATTGCAAGTAATAGTTTTGTGCTTGATCAACCAATGAATCTGGGTAGCCCTTGTCCTTAAGTTTCTTTTTAAGTAAGTGGCTTTGTTCCTTATAATCAGATATTTTAGTGCAATTTCTCCGCAACCGGCAAAATTGCCCCTTGGGGATGTTTTCTTTCCATTTATTATAGTGACAGCTCTTGTAGTGCAATAGAGAATTTCCTGGGTTTAAAAAAAATCTTAGCATGTATTACATTGTCAGCATGATACAAGTCAAGATCCAGAAAGGCTAATTTATCTTTATTCATAACGTGGGTAAAACTGAGGCCATGTGGGTTGTTGTTACAATGGGAAACGAATTCATCAATGACATCAGCTGGCCCCTCCCAGATGATTATAATGTCGTCAATGAATCGACCATAGAAGATAAGGTGTCTGAGGAATGGATTATTTTGCCAGATGTACCTATTCTCCCATAATCCCATCGCCAAATTTGCGTACGAAGACTACGATCGAGTCCCGGAAGTCAGCATCATACTAGCAGGCAGCGTAGAGGAACCAGGCTTTTTCCCATCTGAGAGCATGGACATGGCCTTTACTGAACCTACCCACCTCGGACTAAACAGTTTATATATGTGAGTGCTTTAATGGAATTGTGTCATTAAATATTTACGATCTTACTAAGAGGCGCCTTTGCTGTTTTTCCTTTTTTTACATATTTGGAGTGGCTTCACCCCCCTGTTAAGGCTGCCCTACTAACAGACCGTATACATCTCACGGAGAGCTTCCAGTGCTCAAAGGACTTTTTTAATGTGTATTGAGGTTTATTGTTGGCATTGTAACCTGCGCTGCTTCTTGTGTTGTATCTTTCTTGTATATTTGAAGGTAAATGTATAGTGGCTGCATTCATCTGTGTTTTTAAACCCATGCCATTTACCGTCCATAATTTTTAAAGATTTTTTTAGAGACATCCCCTCTTTTCTAAATTTTTATTTATTTTTTAGTTTTTAGTTTTATTTTCTAATTTTTATTTTTTATTTAATTTAATAAATTTTTTTTTTTATCAATTTAGGTCAATACATTCTTATTCTATTTTTATTCTTCACATATTGTCGCACATATATATGTATATTTCTTTTAGATAGTTATTTATCACATAATGTTATATTAGTCTACTTTGGTATATCTAAGCAGGTGATAGTTTCATACCTCTACGCCACCAGGGATATACATGTGTATACGTATACACATATGAATATATGTGTATAAATAATTTTGTAGAAAGTCATTTTTTATTTATTTCTTATTGGTAGATACCTCATAGGGATGGATTTTATTATGGAAATAGAATCTTTAAAATTCAGTATCCTAGATCAATTATACAGTTACTTACCTCCGTCAATTTTTGGTCCAGATGTTTCTCTGGACAAAAATGTACGGTATAAACTATGCAGAAAGTTCAAAAAACTTGAACGCCTCATACACTCCACTAATTCGCAGTGGTGGGACAAATATTTTTTAAATCAATATTTGAAAAACAGAATTTCACCGCGAGGTCTTCGTATTTTAAAAAACTGCTCCTTCCTGGAAATAGATGATGCCAAGGAATGGGGGAGTCTGGCAGAATTCTGCACTACCAAGTGGATGACTATATTAGTCAAACACAGAGACAAGAAGTTTGAGCAGCTCCAAAAAGCTGTACAAACACTAATAATTAATGCAGGACAAAAAATTCCCTCCCCTTGGATAGACATCCTTAAAAATAACACTAAGAAACAATAAAATGAGCTTATATACAGCAAATTAGGGAAATTTAGGCGGGACATTCGGGACTATTCCAAGAATAAGGTGTTTACATGGATGAAAAAAACAACATCTATTCCGCCACTAATGGGAGTGTGTCTCTCTAACCATACTGTTACCCAATCATCCCTTCCTCAGCAAGTACCTATATTATCCACCCCATCAGCAAGGAGCAAAACAGTTAGAGGCCTTGAATGTTCTTCTATTATAGGTCAGACTACACGACCACAACCAAATGATAAATCCTTTATCCAATCACCCAAAGTCAAACTGTTGACTAAACTAAATCAATTTTATAATCGTCCACGATCATGTTCCAACAACAGTATCCCAAACACAAATAAATCTTCCCAGCCACAAGTAATAGAAATGGAAATTCCTGTTCTAGAAAATGAATTAAAACCCCAAAAAACTCATAATGTACTAAATAGTGCTGCTGATGTAGATCCTGCCACCACATCCTCCTCTGGAGCTATAACAACCATCTGTCCAGTTTTCAATATTTCCTCCCATTGCTCCATCAGTAAACATATTTCATTGTCTCCCAAAAATATTAATAATATACCTATTACATTCGGTTCCAACAGTGCATTAGTAAATTCGTCTTTTTTATCCATAAACCCCTCTCCAGCCATTCAGATAAAAAGAAAGTTCATCAGAGAGGTTGCAGAGGGGGAAGAGGTAGAAATAGAAATACAGGTAAACAACAAAAATCAGAAACGGTCTGCTGCTATGGACAGTATTACTTCTGGATTATCAAAATATATTGACTATCACTTGCAACCTTTAGCACAAGGTCTACAGTCTTATATTCGAGATGGAACTCATCTCTTGGATTTATTGAAATCCTATAGATGGGAAGACCAATACGTCTGGATATCTTTAGTTGTGAATTCCTTGTATACCTCTATCCCCCATTCTTTTGGACTAGAAGCACTCAACCACTTTTTGTTCCAGGATCCATATATGAGTAACAAACAGGCCTCATTCATCCTGGATTGTGCAAGATATTGTTTGACACACAATTATTTCATGTTTGACGAACAATATTATTTGCAGGTCCAAGGGACAGCCATGGGGGCCAATTTTGCGCCTTCGTATGCAAATTTGGTGATGGGATTATGGGAGAATAGGTACATCTGGCAAAATAATCCATTCCTCAGACACCTTATCTTCTATGGTCGATTCATTGACGACATTATAATCATCTGGGAGGGGCCAGCTGATGTCATTGATGAATTTGTTTCCCATTGTAACAACAACCCACATGGCCTCAGTTTTACCCACGTTATGAATAAAGAAAGATAAATTAGCCTTTCTGGATCTTGACTTGTATCATGCTGACAATGTAATACGTGCTAAGAATTTTTTTAAACCCAGGAAATTCTCTATTGCACTACAAGAGCTGTCACTATAATAAATGGAAAGAAAACATCCCCAAGGGGCAATTTTGCCAGTTGCGGAGAAATTGCACTAAAATATCTGATTATAAGGAACAAAGCCACTTACTTAAAAAGAAACTTAAGGACAAGGGCTACCCAGATTCATTGGTTGATCAATCACAAAAATATTACTTGCAATATACACCTGGAGCCCGAGATAAAAATGATGGGGATTCTAATCAATCTGGGCGCTTCATTACTAGGTTTCACACCAAGTTTTCCAAAAAGGAGGCAATTTTCAAGAAGCACTGGCCAATTCTTCTTGAGGATCCACACCTCAAACCTGTTTTGCCAAATTATCCGAAAATTACCTATAGAAAGGCCCCCAACATCAAAAATAAAATCGCCCCGAGCAAATTAAAATCCATAAAAGAAATCACACCGGCACAGGCCCATATGATTCCATTGAAGGGCATGTTCCAGTGTAAAAAAGCTATGTGTAAAACGTGTAATTTTATCCAGCATGGAAAGAAACATTTTTCCACCAAAGGAAAAACTTACACGTTAGATGAATTCTACAACTGTGACTCAGATTTCGTGGTCTATGGCCTCAGTTGTCCTTGTAACCTCATATACGTGGGGCGTACTATACGCCCACTAAGACAAAGATTCGGTGAGCACAGACGAAAGATAGAAGGGGGGAGGGACAAACATAGTGTCCCACGCCACTTTTGTGAATATCACACAAAAAGTACAGAAGGTCTCGAGGTATGGGTCATAGGGCAGATTCCTAAAAATCTTACTGTAGCAGAGAGATTTTATAGATTATGCGAACGAGAGACTTTCTGGATATATTCCTTGGACACCTTAAACCCGGGTGGAATCAATGAAGAATTAGAAATCTCCACTATTTTATGATAAGATTGGTCGTGGATTTATAGTAGTCATAATCATGTATTCAGCTACTTCCTCAATTTACATTAAGCCATTCGGTTATTTATAGTCACCATCATCCATGTAGATTTTCTTTGTATATACATAAATCGATCAATTATGATTACCATTACCATTCCCCCTCAGTGTTTACATAAGTAATGTTCATGCATATGTGTATGTATATTTACATATATATGTAAGCATATATGCATGTCCCAAAGGATTATTGTGCACACAATGGTCCTGTTTTTTCTTCTTTATTTACTATATATATTTTTTTTATTTTTCCTTCGCATATACATATATATTTTTATTATATATATATATATATATATATATATATATATATATATATATATATATATATATATATATATATATATATATATATATTTTTTTTTTTTTTTTTTATTTTTTTATTTATTTATATTTTTTTATATATTTTCTACTTCTATTCAATTTTTTTCTTTATTCATTTTTTTTTTCATTTATTACTTCTGCCAAAACCCTTATCCAATTTGAAGAAATATATACATATATTTTATATTGTTTAGGACAATATGTGTAATAATAATAATGACAGTAATGGTTTTTTAAAGATTACTTCTGCCAATAGTGTGTATATACAAAAAAGCTATATGTATGTATACATGTATGTTGACTATCATAATATTAAGGTTGGCATTATACTGATATTGTGCATAAGTATATCATTTTTAATTCTTATTTTTATCCCCATCCTCTTTATTGCTAAATTTCTGTTTCTCCCTATATATATTTTTTAAATTGTTATTCCTTTGTGTATTACCCATCGTGTCCATTAGGCGGCAGTGCCAGGTGAGCATTTAAATAGGCCGCAAATACACCTATCCTCCCTAGCTTGAAAAAGGAGCGTGCTGTAATGCGCATGCTCCGAAACGCGTTGCCTTACGGCAGTACAGTGCCATTATCAAATCTGCGTTCCAGCCTTCCATTCGACTGCCTGACGGACTCCCAAGCCTCGTTCTGGACTACGATCGAGTCCCGGAAGTCGGCATCATACTAGCAGGCAGCGTAGAGGAACCAGGCTTTTTCCCATCTGAGAGCACGGACATGGCCTTTACTGAACCTACCCACGCTGGACTACACAGTTTATATATGTGAGTGCTTTAATGGAATTGTGTCATTAAATATTTACGATCTTACTAAGAGGCACCTTTGCTGTTTTTCCTTTTTTTGTCATATTGGATCAAAGTGGGCCCCAACTTTCCTGAAGGTAGATCATGTCCCATGATTGGGGTCTAACTTTACCCAGTCTAGGCAGTAACTTCCCCCCCTTCCCAAATCCCCTCCAACCCCACCCCTCTCCCTTCCAACCACTCTCATCCCACCACTCCCCCCCCTCCCCTCCCCTCCCCACCACCTCCCCTACCCCCACCCTCCCCCCGTCTCCCCCCCCACCACCCCCTCCCCTCGGCCACCGTTCGGCCTTAGTGCCACAGTCCTGGACCCCCTCTGATCCCATACTGCGGCTTTACCTCCTAGGTAAACTCCAACCACAGCCTCCTGTGTCCAGACCCCTCCCACCCCCCCTCCGGGGGGGAAGGAGAGACAGGAGCGGGTGCACGGAAAAGGCATAAGACCCCCCCATGAACCTCCTCGAGCCCCCCATTTTCCCTTAACTTTATTTAACTTTATGAAACCCTCTTCCCTCCCCCCCCATGACCCCCCAGTCTCGTTTAGTTCCTCATTTTATCTTTGAATTTATTTCACAAGGCTCCATTACGATCTCTGCCACGATCCTTCTTCCCCTGTCGTTCTTCCCTTTTCTTGCCCTCTATTGCAGTCTGGAACTGGAATGTCTAATTTTTTACAAAATTCCTGCATCTCTTCCATGAACTATAATCTTACAGTCCTTCCTTCCTTCTGGACTATTAGCGATGCAGGAAACCCCCAGCTGTATTTAATATTAGTCCCTCTCAATTGTTCCAATAAAGGTTTTAATTGTTGTCTCCGAGCCAAGGTTCCTGCTGACAAGTCTGTGAAAACTTGGAGGTCCGCTCCCTCGTATTGTATTGGGGACATTCCTCTAAGCTTACTCCATATTTTGGCTTTATCTTCATACTGATGGAATTTGATAATTACATCTCGGGGCACATCCTCCTTCAGACCTGGGGGTTTTCTCACCCTATGAACTTGATCAATCTTTAAATCATCTACTTCCCCTCTACCTAAGACTGGGTTAAGTATTTTTTTCATTATTTTCTCTAAATCTTCTCCGTTCTTTTCTGGTAATTCTCTAATCCTTAGATTTTGGCGTCTATTTTGATTTTCTTGGTCTTCCAGCTTATATAGGATGTCCTTATGGTCAGTTTGTAGTTTTCTTACTTGCATTTTTAATTCCGAAATTTCTTAAGCTTGTTTTTCTGATTTTTCCTCTACTTCTACTCTCCTCAGCAGAAAGCCCATATCCGTCCTTACGTTAGAAATCTCACTTTTTATCGAATCTTCTAGTTTAGCAAACATTTCCACCATTTCCATTTTAGTTGGCATTTGTGATATATTCCTTTGCTCTTCCATACTACTTGAGTCTAGTTCCCTTTCCATTCCAATATCTTCCCTGGTTTTATCCCCTTGGTCCCCTTTTTGTTTCGACGACTCTTTCTTTTTCTCTTTTGCCCCTTGCTGTTTCTTTTCCAGTCCTGGGCTTTTGGGGTTCACCTTCTTTGTTGTTAAATATTTCTGGATTGTGCTAGAGTTTAAACTCTCTTTTGGGGTCTTGGGTTCCGTCACTTTCTGCGTACGTCCTCTAATATTTCCTTTTATTACTTCCTTTCTCCCCAGATAATCTCCTCTCGGGTGGACCTACCAGGGTATGTATAACTTTACCCGACTCAACATCCAGGAGTATGTGACTTTTACCCACAGATTATTTAGGGGTACCACTCTTTGGGCTCAGTCCTCCCCCCCCCCCCTTCCCCTCCTTTCTACCGTCAAAGGAATTTGTAACTATTAAGGGGTCACCTATAATTAATCAACTAAAATGACTCTAGAACCTGTTAGGGAGGGAGTTCTTTATAGATGAATTCCACCAGCAAGGGTTCCAGAAGAGTAGGTCCCTAAGCTGTGGGGCAGGCACATTAGAACATCAAGTAACAAGAGCGTAACACCCATACTATGATAATATGGCCAAACAGAGGGTATGACCAGAGTTACAAAAACATCCAGTCATTATAATGACCTAGCAGCAATATGGTACAGCAAAAATTCAGGTTCTTGGATAGTAATCTGACACAGTCCATAGGAAAGCAGAAACCATATGGCAGCACTTTAGCACAGCGGATCACAAAATGGCCAAACAGAGGATATGTCCAGAATTACAGAGCAGAACATCCAGTCATTCTAATGACCTAGCAGCAATATGGTGCAGCGAAAATTCAGGTTCTTGGATAGCATTCTGACACAGTCCACGGGCAAGCAGAAACCATATGGCAGCACTTTAGCACAGCAGATTGCAATATGACCAAACAGGGGATAAGTCCAGTGTTACAGAGCAAAACATCCAGTCATTACAATGACCTAGCAGCAATATGGTGCAGCAAAACTTCAAGGTCTTGGAAAGCAATCTGACACAGTCAATAGGCATGCAGGGGCCATACGGCCGCAATTTAGCACAGCAGATCCCACTCAACCTGGGCACAAGGCAAATAGTAATAGCCAGAGAGTCCAGAGTCACCAGGCAGCGATATAGCACAAGAACAAGCAATTGAAAGTTCAAGAGCTGTTTTACCTAGTGATCGATGGTTCATTCATTTACCTTCCAAGAGCTGCCTTTAATCTTCTGGAGGGTCACTTTGCTCTTCTTCCGAGTACTTCTGGCTACCTTGTATTGCTTCCAGGGCATCCTTAGCTGCTTGTTATTTCATCCCCCTGTTCGTAAAGCACACTCAGCTGTCCTTTCATCTTCAGCCTATCCTATGGCTTACTGGGGGGGTGTCCAAGAGAGTAGAGAAGGGAAGGGGGGCATTGGGTTCCAGCCAGTCCGGATGGGCTCCTGGTGTACTCCTCCGCTTACCTCACCTCAGGACTGGACTGGGACAAAAGTTTGGCCCTGGACTTTATCCAGACTGGCCCACTTTTATTTTGCGAACACGCACAAAAACAGTATATAAACTAGACATGGTACAGGAGATGGTCAGAGACTGAGGACATACTACAGGAGATGGTCAGAGACTGCAGGCATACTACAGGAGATGATCAGAGACTGCAGACATACTACAGGAGAGGGTCAGAGACTGCAGACATAATACAGGAGATGGTCAGAGGCTGCAGGCATACTACAGGAAATGGTCAGAGACTGCAGACATACTACAGGAGATGGTCAGAGACTGCAGACATACTACAAGAGATGGTCAGAGACTGCAGACATACTACAGGAGATGGTCAGAGACTTTAGACATAGTACAGGAGATGGTCAGAGACTGCAGACATGATACAGGAGATGGTCAGAGACTGCAGACATGATACAGGAGATGGTCGGAGACTGCAGACATACTACAGGAGATGGTCAGAGACTGCAAACATACTACAGGAGATGGTCAAAGACTGCAAACATACTACAGGAGATGATTAGAGACAGCAGACATACTACAGGAGATGGTCAGAGACTGCAGACATACTACAGGAGATTGTCAGAGACTGCAGACATGATACAGGAGATGGTCAGAGACTGCAGACATACTACAGGAGACAGTCAGAGACTGCAGACATGATACAGGAGACGATCAGAGACTGCAGACATACTACAGGAGACGGTCAGAGACTCCAGACATGGTATGGTCAGAGACTGCAGACATATTACAGGAGATAGTCAAAGACTTCAGACATAGTACAGGAGATGGTCAGAGACTGCAGACATACTACAGGAGAAGGTTAGAGACTGCAGACATAATACAGGAGATGGTCAGAGACTGCAGACATGATACAGGAGATTGTCAGAGACTGCAGACATGATACAGGAGATGATCAGAGACTGCAGATATGATACAGGAGATGGACAGAGACTGCAGACATGATACAGGAGATGGTCAGAGACTGCAGACATACTACAGGAGATGGTCAGAGACTTCAGACATAGTACAGGAGATGGTCAGAGACTGCAGACATACTACAGGAGATGGTAAGAGACTTCAGACATAGTACAAGAGATGGTCATAGACTTCAGACATAGTACAGGAGATGGTCAGAGACTGCAGACATGATACAGGAGATTGTCAGAGACTGCAGACATGATACAGGAGATGATCAGAGACTGCAGACATGATATAGGAGATGGTCAGAGACTTCAGACATAGTACAGGAGATGGTCAGAGACTGAAGACATGATACAGGAGATGGTCAGAGACTGCAGACATGATACAGGAGATGGTCAGAGACTGCAGACATACTACAGGAGACGATCAGAGACTTCAGACATAGTACAGGAGATGGTCAGAGACTGCATTTATGGCTGAACCCAGTGTAAAAGTGTAATGTATCACAGGGTTGCTCTACTCTATTTAAACCAGCTCTGCAAGATCAAGTCAGTAATCTTCCTTTAAAAGTTCATCCATGTGACAGAAGACAGCAGCAAATCCAATTTCCAAAATACAAATTGTCTTACAAACAGGGAACTGGTCAGGATTAGTGGAGGACAATAAACAGTTAATGGGTCTGTGAAGCTTCTAGCCTGAACTAGCAGTAAATCCTTCCAAAAAACATCACAAAAACCGTGTAGCACACACAGAGCTCTGGCTAAATAACTGAAAAGAAGCTGAAATGGTTAACAGCCAGCTATGTGTCACACTATCACTGGACAGAGAATGCCAAGCAGATCTTATCAGTGTGTTATGGCAGTTTGCAGGAAAGGCAGCTATAAAAAATTAAAATGTACAGAGCAAGACAAGAGGTAGAAGAGGGGACAGAGATCAGTAACCTGCACACTGCCTCAAGGCATAGATTTCTGGAAGACACTGCAGCCAGTGTACATGTGACATTGCTCCCGAGTCACACGATCTTGTTCCCATTCAACTAGCGCTCTATGTGCTGCAGGACTGGTTTTGCTGTAGCTTTGGTCATACCTTCTTGTATCGGCTTCAGATACAGTGTGTTTCTCCTTCCTCGTGCTCCAGCACCTGTGTATTCAAATGTGGTGGGCTGGAGAGGGTTACACTGCCTGCTGATTGGCTGTGCATGTGTGGGAGGAGCGGAGCAGGTCCACCCTTATACTCTCATAAGCAGAGGAGCACAGAGACTCGTGCTGTCACTGTAAACCTGCCCACTGAGCCATCGGCCAGTCCATCCCTGCCTCACCTACACCGTTCCCCCACCAGACCGCACCGGTCCTCTGCTTAAGATCTATGGGTCTCAGGGGCTTTCATTCACCAGTCCTTGTGGTCTCTTACCCCGCTCAGCTCCGGCAGGTTCAGCAGATCCTCCTCCATGCACCCTCACAGGCGCCGCCGTCAGGCCCCTCCCCTAACATGTGCAAGTCACATCCACATCACGTGTCCCATAGACTTCAACAGTGTGCGTGTGTTCTGCCGAATTTTTTGCCTGTTCGTTATGTTCTGGTGCAAACCAAACAGGGGGGTGTTCGGCCCATCCCTAGTTGTGGGCTTGCAACCATGGCATCCCCAGTATGATTGGGAATAATGACGAGCAGATGACATATAAGCATAGCTTTACTTGGTGGTCTGGCAAGATGTCAGCGGACAGAGGTTGAGTCTCATGGGTGATAGGTCCAGATTTTGATATTTGATCCATCAGCTAGCCATATGGAAAGTCTCTGTTTTTTGGGTTGCAGTGGAATATTGTGTTGCTGGGCAAATGCATGGTCAATGAAGCAGCTACAGGGGCCTGAGTCAATTATAGCCTGAACCTGGAGTGCCCCTTCTGGAAGCTGTAGTGAGACAGGAACAGCAATGTGAGCAGATCTTGCTATAGACAATGCACAAGGATCGTGAAGAGAAGAGTCAAACTTATGGGTTTTGTTAGGGCACATGCTTGCATAGTGGCCTGCTCCTGCACAGTACAAACAGAGGTTATTCTGGCGGCAACGTTGCTTTTCCTCTGGTAACAACGGTGAGCGAAGCAGGCCTATCTGCATTGGCTCCAGGACCTCAGTAGTGGCAGAAGGTATTGGAGGAGCAGGGATAGGTGGGCTGCTAGATAATTTAGACAACATCCACATGGGACGGAACTGGCTTGTTCTCTCAGATCTTCGCTCCCTTAGACAACAATCGATCCGGATGGATAGTTGGATAAGGTTTTCCAAAGAACTGGGAATCCCAACTCGACCCAGCTCATCTTTAAGTGCTTCTGAAAGTCCTAATCGGAACTGGTAGCTGAGAGCGGCCTCATTCCATTGTGTATCAGAACTCCACCGCCTAAAGTCTGTCACATAGTCCTCCACTGGCCTGCTGGAGGGGGTGAAGCTGGCCTTAGCTGTTGTAGTACGCTGAGGGTAGTCATATAATTTGGCCATTTTATTCAGGAAAGAGTCCATAGTGTTCAGAAGAGGGTTGGCCTGTTCCATCAAGTGGTGAGCCCTGGTAGTGGAGACAACGGGAGGGTGCAGGTGCCTGCCGGAAGTAGGCTGAAGCTTGGAGACACAGGAACTCCTGTCAGGAAGACGTGGAAGCTGGTCACCAGACTTGTTCAGCGGGAGCCAGGTAGGTAAGTACAGATTCAGGATCAACTGCAGAGTCAGGAACAGGCAGAGGTCGGCAACGGGCTGGCAGCAGGGTACACAATCAGTAGGCAGAGCCGTAGTCATAAGTCCAAGCCGAGGTCAGTATTATAAGCAGAGGCAGATAAACAGGCAGGGAAGATCCAAGAGAGTAGTCAGAGGAAGCCGGGTTTTCAGAAACAAGGTGTAGCGCTGGTAGATTTTCAATCTACTGCTTATAGGTAAATTTAGTGGGTTATCTGTTCATACATAGTCAGATTTGCCTCTGTTCCAGCTTGGCTGAGTTGCATGTAGTTTCATACTGTGCCTGCGGGTGTCGTTGTCACCATGAGTCGGTGTTGGAAAGGCAACACGCTGAAGCATATGAGTGCTCCTCTGTCCCGGAGATAACTCGGTGGAGGTGGTCCTCCGAGTTGCATTCTGGGAGAGGGTATATATGGGACAGACGCCATGTTTTAGGATTTGTTTTCGTTCCACCTGCTGGCCCTCCTGGCCGACAGGTATGTGCTAGGAGTACTACCTCGTGGTCCTCCGTCCTGTCTGGGGCCTACCACAGTGGCAGAGGAATGGTCCTGGGCTGTCTGTCCTATGGGAAGAAGCTGGACAACTGAGAAGATCCCAGGGGAGGACCCGTCATGGAAGGATTATGCAGAGTGCTGGTCTGGAGAGGGGCCTGGAGGACGCATCCTAAAGTAATCTTACCGCATAGTACTGCCGGGTCGGCTTAAAGGTTATAATGCTGTGTTTGCTGTTCATCGTAAACCATTACATCCTGTGGCAGAGGATCGTATGGGTTTTGTTCCAATCAAGTCTGTGGCAGAGACTTTTGTTCGTGCTGTGTACTGGCTGCTAGGTTAGTGAGAGAAACCTATCCAGGCGGGCAAAGATTCAACTATAAAGAGAGAGTACATTCATCTACAAGCTCTAAATTCCTAATACTACAACAAGAAAAGGTATTTGAACTTCCCTGCAACTCTCCTTCTACCTCTTTCCTGCTACTTCCTTCAATTTACGTTTATTAAAGCATTGGGAAAGATACTCAAGTGTCAGGTGCCTACATTGTCTGGTATTAAACTCAACGGGACCCTAGACCCGGTTCTGGTGAAATAGAGGTAACGACGGTGACGGTAACAGCCCGCTTTAAACCAGCAGCTCCACCGAGAGTTATTGCTACAAAGGTCAGCAGCTAGAAACAGTAGTCAGGAACACAGGGACAAGCTGAAAACAATCCAGCACTGATATTAGGCGGAATCTCTGTTTAAATAGGGCGCCATGCGCCAGGATTTGTGGATGTGTGCGTGTGTGCTCGTATGGACGCGCCATTGCGCATGCCTACTCCGAACCCTACTCGTCTCTGTCTATGGCTCCGCGCATGCACATTGGCATTAGAGGAACGGGAATTGGCAGCTGCTGCATGGAAACGAGCGCTTGCTGTATGAGTTCTCTGACAGAACTGCTAGAACACGTTCAGCAGGATGCCCAGAATTAGCAGCGGAAATTCTGGAGATGGCCATCCCCAGAGCTGAAGTGCTGATAAAAGAGCATAGCTCTGCTAGCCTTTGCTCAGCACCAATAACATCTTCTGGGTTCCACGGGCAGGAGATGGAGAACCTCTATCCCCAGATACCAGTTCCAGAGACTAGGGATTTAATAGACTTTTCTGTTGAGGGGAAACAACCCGGTGAGCCTGCAGCAGAAGAGTTGGCTTCAGAGCATGGTGCTGTTGACCCCTGCACACAATAATCAACTCCACAGGAGCTCCAGGGAGAAAATGCAATCGGCCCCTTGCAACTGCAGCTTAAGGTGGTGTCTGTGGATGGGACTGCGGTCTCCACTGACAGCAATCCTGCAGAAGTGCTAGCGACAGGTCAGAGTGTTGCTGGCCTTTGCCCTCAACTAACAAAAGATGGATTTTCTGTGGTAGTGGATGGGACTGCTATCTCTACTGGCACAACCCTAGAAAAAGGTCTGGCATTGGGACAGGAGGATATCAGCCTTTCTCTGACAACATTGGGGGAATTTCATTTAGCAAAAGTGGATGGGACTACGGTCTATACTCCAGAAATGCTGAGCAGTCGGCCCAGATCCCCAACAGCATGATGGAGTGGGCCCAGTCACCCTGTCTTCTCTTCAGCGGCTGAAAGGACTCCGGGTAGAAGGAGCAGTCTGCATTTCTCCCCAGCAGCATGTATGTTCTACTTGAGAGGCAGAGGTTGGCTGAGTGAGTAATGCTCTGTTCGAGACAATTTGTTTGGGGTACTGTGTAGGTATGAGGATTGGGGGACTTGGGGGCATTGGGGGACTAGAACCACAGTGTCAGGGCTGGCTCAGCCCTTCCTTCTCTAAGCTGGCCGCTCAGCTGTCAGCTAATCGCCATCTCTCATCTCTCTCCACAGTTAACCAGCTGTTGTGGATCTGCTCGTCAGTCCCGCCTACTTAAAGATCTCCAGCTCACTTCATTCCTGCCTTCGCCTTGGTCACATAACATGAAACCATCTCCTGCATTCCTGTTTAAAGACTGGCTTTGCTGACATCCCTTCTTATCCTGCTTGCTGTTCCTCTACTAGGATCCCTGACTTCTGGCCTGGCTGATTACCCAATCTGGTTACTGAACTCTGGCTTGGCTGACTACCCGATCTGGTTACTGAACTCTGGCTTGGCTGACTACCCGATCCGGTTATTGGACTCTGGCTATGCTTTGACTACGCTTACCTTATTTACTGTTTTATTTTTATTAATAAACAAGTGTGATTTTACTGTACTTCTGTCTTGGTCTGGTTCATGGTTTCTGACAGTAGGCAAAGGACATGAATTCAGAAGATACAGTCAATCCACTTGTTGGTAATATTTTTTCCAGATTGGATGAGCAAGATCACCGCATAGATCAGTTTCCCATGGCGTTACAAATGCTCCTGAGACGCACAGCTTACCTGGAAACTTCCACTGTGGCTGCTCTGGTACAACCTGAGTTGCAGGCCGTCCCTGCTGCTGTGCCAGTCTCTGTGCAGGCACCCGCCTTGAGTATTACCTCTATAAGAGGTATGTCTGGTTCTGCCCCGCTTCCCCAGTGATTTTAGTGCGATCCAGTTCAATGCAGAGGGTTTCTCAACCAAGTTGAGATATACTTTGAGATGCTGCCCCAGGCGTTTCCCATGGACAGAAGAAAAGTAGGGTTCATGCAGAGGCAGCTCTAGGCTTTGTGAGGCCTTAGGCAAAACTTACACACGAGGCCCTAATCACGCCTATAATCGGAAAAAATGTGAAAATGGCTGCAGAAGGATGCATGGATCTAACACACAGTTCATCAGCACCACTTCCAGGGCACCCTCCTCACCCATCAGACATATGCAGCCAATACAACATCTGGGACCCAGCAAGGTCACAACCTCTCTAAGAATTTCATGTGCCTTGGGAGAATGGAGAGGGGGTGTCACTGAGTCATTCCACATCCACAGAGGAAGAAGAGTGGGGGGATCCCAGCACAGTGCAGAGAGAGAGGGGAAGAGAGAGGAGGGGGAGAGAGGGGACAGAGAGGGAGCAGGAGGGGGCAGAGAGGAAGGGGGAGAGAGGGGAGGGGGCAGAGGGGGAGGGAGAGAGAGGGGGCAGAGAGGGGGAAAGAGGAGAGGGGCGGAGGGGGAGAGAGGGGGCAGAGAGGAAGGGGGAGGGGAGGAGAGGGGGCAGAGAGGAAGGGGGGAGAGAGGGGGAGAGAGGAGAGGGGCAGAGAGATTGGGGAGGGAGAGAGGGGGCAGAGAGAGGAGGGGGAGAGAGAGGAGGGGGCAGAGAGAGAGGAAGAGAGAGGGGGCAGAGAGGGAGGGGGAGAGAGAGGAGGAGGAGAGAGGGGGGAGAGAGAGGAGGGGGAGAGAGGGGGCAGAGAGGGAGGGGGAGAGAAAGGATGGGGAGAGAGGGGGCAGAGGAGGAGGGAGAGAGAGGAGGGGCAGAGGGGGAGAGAGGGGGTAGGGAGGGGGAGGGAGAGAGAGGAGGGGGAGAGAGGGGCAGAGAGAGGAGGGGGAAGAGGGGGCAGAGAGGGAGGAGTGGAGAGAGAGAGGAGGGGGCAGAGAGAATGGGGGGGAGCAGAGGGGGAGGGAGAGAGAGGGAGAGGAGGAGGGGGAGGGAGAGAGAGGAGAGGGGGTAGAGAGGGAGAGAGAGAAGGGGGAGAGGGGGCAGAGAGAGAGGGGAGAGAGAGGGGGCAAAGAGAGAGGAGGGGGAAGAGGGGGCAGAGAGGGAGGGGGAGAGAGTGGGCAGAGCGAGGAGGGGAGGAGGGGGAAAGATAGGGCAGAGGGGGAGGGAGAGAGAGGAGGGGGAGAGAGGGGGCAGAGAGGGAGGGAGAGGAGAGGGGGCAGAGAGGGGGGGAGGGAGAGAGAGGAGGGAGAGAGAGGGGGCAGAGAGAGGAGGGAGAGAGGGGGAGGGGGCAGAGAGAGAGGAGGGGGAGAGAGGGGGGAGGGAGAGAGAGGAGGGGGCAGAGAGAGGAGGGGGAAGAGGGGGCAGAGAGGGAGGAGGGAAGAGAGAATGGGGGGAGAGGGGGCAGAGAGAGAGAGGAGGGGGAAAGAGGGGGCTGGGAGGGAGAGAGAGGAGGGGGAGAAAGGGGCAGAGAGGGAGGGGGAGAGTGAGCGAGAGGGGGAGAGAGGAGGGGGCAGAGAGGGAGGGGGAGAGAGAGGGGGGAGGGTGAGCGAGAGGAGGGAGAGAGAGAGGGTGACAGAGAGGAGGAGAGAGAGAAGGTGAGCGAAAGGGGGAGAGAGAGGGGGAGTGAGGGAGAAGGGAAGGAGTAGAAGGAGGGAGGGAGCGTTGGGAAGGGGTGAGTGGGGGTGAGAGAGGGAGGGGTGGTGAGATCGAGAAAGAGACGGGGTGACAGAGAGGAGGGTGACAAAGGGGGAGGTGAGAAAGAGAGGGGGTGAGGGAGAGAGAGAAGAGTTGTTACGGAAGGAAGCGTCGTGACGTCACCCGCGGCCATCTCGCATCCTTTGTTTATTCACATGCTCAGCATTTGGCACTAGATTAGTGCCATGTTTGTAAGTTTTATTCCTTTTTCTTATCAATAAATGTTTATCTATTTCTTTCAGGGATTTTTGATTATTGCAGCTATTTGCTTGTGTTCATGTACATACTTGCGCTGATTTGTCTTTTATTATCTACACAGGGAGGCTGCACAGGCACTCCCGTTCTCTCTGGAATCAACCAGGCAGTGTCAGGAGATTGGAGGTGGAGCTCCTTCCTCTTCACAGTCATGGGGCAGCTCAGCTGGATAGTTTCAGCCCCCCGCCCCCGACTGCTGAACCAAATAGGATGCAGGTGCAGAAAGGTCGGGTGAGCAGAGCGGGCTGAAGAAGCAGCTCAGCTGCGGGTCCCACATGGACATGCTGCCCACACGCCTTGTGGAGATGGCACCTGGAGCTGGGTGCTGTCATCCTGCAGCCACCTAGAGGCCTCTACTATGCCGCTCCCTGCACCTGCTGCCACCGGACCGGGACGATCCATGATGATTCCAGTATTGGCCCAGGGCCCTCGGGCAGTACCCAACCGGGGTAGGCGGAGCCGCCGGCGCTAACATCAGTATTGATCACAAGCAAATTAGGCGGCCGTGAGGCCCCTGTGAGTGTGAGGCCTTAGGCGACCACCTAATTTGCCTAATTAAAGAGCCGCCTCTGGGTTCGTGATATCTTTGCTTTCTGAGAGAGCCTTGGCCTGGGCTATCCCTCTATGGGAGACGCAAAAACCTGTTGTCTTAAGTTACCCTGAGTTTGTGGCCTCTTTTAAAAGGGTATTTGATGTTCCCGCATGCTCCGCTTCTGCTGCCAAGTGCCTCATGTCCATCAAAGAGAGTACGAGAACTGCTGCCGACTACGCCATTGAGTTCCATACTCTGGCAGCAGAGGTTGCTTGGAACAATGAAGCCCTCGTGGCTGCTTTTTCTCATGGTCTCTCGGATTCCATCAAGGATGAGATAGCAGCCTGAGATATACCCACTGAGCTGGAGAGCTTGATCTCGTTTGCCATCCTCATTGACTCCAGACTCAGAGAAAGACTTTCTTTTAAGGAGCGCTTGCGGAAGACTCCTATATGTTTGCCTCCGAGCTTTGCAGTCCCACCCATGCCTCCCTCACCTCCCATGCCTCCTGGTATTGAGTCGGTCAGTGAAGATGAACCAATGCACTTGGGCTTCACGCGTCTCTCTGCGGATGAGAGAGCCTTTAGAAGGAGGGAGAGATTGTGCCTTTATTGTGGCCAGGCAGGTCACTTTTTGAAGTCTTGTCCTACCCGTCCTGGGAACACTCGAACCTTGAGGTCCTGTCATGGACAGACCTTAGGTGGTGGTGTGTCATCCCCACTTATCCAGAAGGATAAGCCCCTGGTTTCGGTCACCCTTTCTTGGGCTAAGTTGTCTATTGAGATACAGGCTTTAATCGATTCCGGGGCTGCAGACCTTTTCATTGATGCTGCCTTTGTATCAAAGCACTCGATTCCGCTGCAGCTGCATGACACTCCACTTGCCATTGAGGCTCTTGATGGGAGACCTTTACAGCCTGCCATTTGAGACTCATGAGACGGTTCCGTTGTCCATGGCCGTAGGGGCTCTTCACCATGAGATAATCCAATTCAAAATGATTTCTTCCCCTAAGTTTCCGCTGGTTATTGGTTATCCTTGGTTACAGAAGCAAAACATCTCTTTTGATTGGCTCCATGCTGAGGGTCTCTCCTGGTCACCACAATGCAGTGAAACATGCTTCCGGAAGGTAGCCAAGGTCCTGTAAACCTCTTCACTCTTCTCCCTGCCAGAGGAGTACCGTGATTTTAGTGATGTCTTTGACAAAGGTCAAGCCGGTAGTTTGCCTCCACACCGGCCGTATGATTGCGCAATTGACCTTCAACCTGGTGCCACTCCCCCTCGTGGCCCGGTTTACCCTTTGTCAGTCTTGGAGGATAACGCCATGGAGGAGTATGTTGCAGACACACTTTCTCTGGGTTTCATCCGCAAATCCTCGTCTCCTGCTGGTGCTGGTTTCTTCTTTGTGAAGAAGAGGAGCGGTGAACTGAGACCTTGTATTGACTATAGGGGTCTCAATCATTTCACGATTAAGAATGCGTACCTGATCCCGTTGATTACAGAGTTATTTGACCACCTCAAGGGAGCAACGGTTTTCACTAAGCTTGATCTGAGAGGAGCTTACAATCTCGTGAGGATTAAGGAGGGCGACGAGTGGAAAACTGCATTTAATACCAGAACAGGTCATTATGAGTATCTTGTAATGCCTTTTGGCCTTTGTAACGCCCCGGCAGTTTTCCAGGAATTTATTAACGATGTCCTCTGAGATTTGATAGATTAGGTATAAGGCAGCAAAAATGGACTTTATAGGCACCAATTATAAAAATATACACATTTTTATTAAACACGTAATACAAAAACATATTTAAAACTTTGCAAATAAAGTGCAAAAAGCTAAGTGGGTCTCTCTAGAATGGGTCATAAATCTCAGAGGCATACCCTTAAACAGGGATATGTCCCTAAATAGTAATACACTAAGAATCGTTCTACGTGTTTCGCAATTGAATGCTTCTTCAAGAGCTGGTTAATTAGTCTAAAGGGGAGAGAAATACAAAAAATCAGCAATGAATAAAATTAATAAGGTTATTAGTAGAGAGTCTCAAAAGTTTGCGGTGAGCACCGTAAGGCAATCAAAAAGTGGGCTTCGGAAGAGACATGCATAAAGTGATGCAGATCGCATGTGGGGACGTGCCTGTTAGAGAAACTTGATAAAGTGTAAGAGAAGGGGGTAATGATGGCAGAGAAAGAATAAAAATCCACTGCCGGGAGAAGGGAAGGACTAAGACCCCTAAAGGGTTAAATAGGATAGATCAAAAGAGTTCATTCCATGCAGGACAAAAGGTGGACAGGTGTAGTCAAATATACAAATAATTAAGCCTACCTTTAGTGAGACACTTATATGTTAAATCTAGATCACTGGTAGAATGCAATATTAGTAATATATAAGGTCTCACCTTATAATATTGGTAGTTTATCTATAGAGCCTTTACATCAAGGATAGAGATTGCTAGCTTCCAATGACTGTCAGGAGGAAAAGGGAACTTGATAGAGGTTTTAAGTGCAGCGGCACAATACAATAGCAGGTGACAAGTAAGAACCATCTAAAATAAAGTGCATATCCGATTAGTTTGTTTGCCACAGTGTTGCACAATGAGTTTGTTTTTCTTTCTTCTCATTTGGGATTAATAGCTTGGGACAACAGTAGCAGCTACCCAATCGTGGGGAGTGAGAGAAGGATACTTTAGAAGCGAATGAGGAACTTGAAAGGTGGAGGTTTTTTTCACTAAACCACTGATTAAAAGAACTGATCGGCATATGTATGTGCAGTTTCACTAAGTTTTTTCTACAAAAATATTTTGTGTACCAAGATCTCTTTAACATCCATCAGCAGTGCATTTTGAATCCACTATTTCACCAGCGAGTATTTTATGAGATCAACATTTATTTTCTTGTCATTTTTTAAAGTTACACATGGAGGTGTCCATTTAACTCATTATATGCATGTGTAGTTTTGGCATGTACATTTACACTATATTTATTAATGTATCTTAAGTTGCATTGTGATATTTATTTTTATTTTATCTTGTTCTTTGAAAATAGTGTACTAATTATTTGCAATTTGTACTATACACTGTTTCCGGAGTGTCCACCTGATGGAGCTCTCAGCCCCTTAACTGTGCGGCCGCGTCTATCGTAGTTGCAGCAGCGTACTGTGCATGCGCGACCGCAGAGGGGTTGCGCGCGCACCCCTTCCCGGCCAAATCAGGTGTTGCAGAAGCCGCAAACCTGATTGGGGTATGCATTTAAGGCTGAACGTCCAGCCTTGCACCATGGTATCTCTCCCATACGGCGTTCCGTCTCTGGATCCACATACAACCTATTACTACATATATTTTGGTAAGGATTCCCTTTTTTTCATACTTAGTTTGTTCTACTCCAATTTCTGGGTTATTGGAATACATTCATTCCAGATATACACTCCCTTTATTTTAGATGGTTCTTACTTGTCACCTGCTATTGTATTGTGCCGCTGCATTTAAAACCTCTATCAAGTTCCCTTTTCCTGCTGACAGTCATTGGAAGCTAGCAATCTCTATCCTTGGTGTAAAGGCTCTATAAACTATCAATATTATAAGGTGAGACCTTATATATTACTAATATTGCTTATATTTTGCGATATACCAATCTACTTTCACTCACAACTGCTCCTTATTATTATTATATATATATACCTATATATTCTACAGGCAGCGCCACTTTCTAATCGCAGTTCCATCCTCTTAAAGTGTCTCACTAATGGTAGGCTTAATTATTTGTATATTTAACTACACCTCTCCACCTTTTGTCCTGCATGGAGTGAACTTTTTTGATCTATCCTATTTAACCCTTTAGGGGTCTTATTCCTTCCCTTCTCCTGGCAGTGGATTTTTATTCTTTCTCTGCCATTATTACCCCCTTCTCTTACATTTTATAAAGTTTCTCTACCAGGCACATCCCCACATGCGATCTGCATCACTTTATGCATGTCTCTTCCACAGCCCACTTTTTGGATTGCCTTACTGTGCTCTCTGCAAACTTTTGAGACTCTCTACTAAGAACCTTATTCATTTTATTCATTGCTGATTTTTTGTGCTTCTCTCCCCTTTAGACTAATTAACCAGCTCCTGAAGAAGCATTCAATTGCAAAACATGTAGAGTGATTCTTCTTAGTGTATTACTATTTAGGGATATATCCCTGTTTAAGGGTATGCTTCTGAGATTTATGACCCATTCTAGAGAGACCCACTTAGCTTTTTTTTTTAAAATATGTTTTTGTACTATGTGTTTAATAAAAATTTATATTTTTTTATAATTGGTGCCTATAAAGTCCATTTTTGTTGCCTTATACCTAATCTATCTGATTTCTAGAACGTGGCACTGCCCTACCTAAAAAATTCCCACAGTTCCATCCTGTGGTGGAATTTGGTACTTTTTGATTCATGTCCTCTGAGATTTGTTGCAGTTATGGGTGGTGGTTTATCTCAATGATATCCTCATATTTTCCAAGTCCCTGGAGAGCCATCACACAGATGTCTGTCGTGTGCTTCAGAAATTAAGAGAGAACAATCTCTATTATAAACTGGAGAAGTGTGAGTTTCTCCGGGAACAGGTTAAATTCCTGGGCTATGTCATTTCCACTGCTGGTTTTTCGATGGACCCAGAGAAACTTTCGGCAGTCCTACAGTGGCCTTGACCCGTGGGGTTACATCCTCTGCAGCATTTCCTGGGTTTTGCCAACTATTATCAGAAGTTTATTAGTAACTTCTCGTCTCTGGTCAAGCCCCTGACCGATATGACCAGAAAAAACAGTAACCCACATAGTTGGTCTCCGGAGTCCATTAAGGCCTTTAAAAGTCTCAAGGCTGCCATTGTTTCTGCTCCTGTGTTGGCACATCCTTATCCTACGTTACCTTTTATCCTTGAGGTTGATGCTTCTGAGACTGGTGTTAGCGCCCTTCTGTCTCAACGTCCTACCTCTGAGAGTGCTATGCATCCTTGTGGCTACTTTTCCAAGAAATTGTCACCTGCCGAGTACAATTACAAGATTGGTGACAGAAAGCTGTTGGCAATCATTTTAGCCCTGAAAGAATGGAGACATCTCCTCAAAGGTACCACTGTGCCGGTTCTCATTCTTACTGACCATAAGAATCTCACATTCTTGTCTCAGGCTAAACGCCTCTCTCCCAGAAGGGCGCGATGGGCTCTTTTCTTGACAAGTTTCAATTACATTGTCTCCTCTCCCAGTTGATGCCTCTTACAGAGAAATGCAGCGTAGGGTGGAGCTACTGAACCTGACGTCACCACACAGCAGCTGACTGGCTTCATTGCAGCAGTGCTGGTAACTTCGTGTTTTTGATTTTCTTCCAATACCTTTGATGCCGGCCACCTTTTGGTTTTTAATAAAGAAGTTTTTAACTTACTACACTATGGGGGATTTTATGCTTTTGTAATCCCTTCTCATATACGGCAAGTGATACTACAGAGGCTAGTCCTGCCATACAGACACAACAGCGCTTGTGAAGGATCGGAGTCTGTTTATCCCGATCAGCTGTTTAACCTGATCATCTGTTCCAGCCTACAGGAGCTCGTCATACTGTTATCCCAGCGCTAGTGAAGGATCTAAGGCGGATGGATGTCTGAATATGAAAACCACATCAGCTGTTCTAGCCAGCAGGACTTGACATACAGTATTTATTGGCGTATAACACTCACTTTTTCACCATGAAAATCGGGTGCAAATAGTGTGTGCGTGTTATACGCCAATACTTCAACTTTAGCTGCCTTGGAGGGGACGGGGAGGCGGGTGGACGGGACGAGCGCCGTTAGGTTACATACAGTGAGAATCTTCTGTTTCCTTGGCAGCCTCTGTAATAAGAAGTCCTGTCTCCTGGGCCGCCATTGGACTACTGTTCTGTCTATCATAGGAGATTCTCACTGTATGTAATCTGTCGGCGCTCTTCCCGCCCCCCTCCCTGTATCCTCTAGGCTGCAGATGGGCATCGATCAGTCTGCACTGATGGCATTGGCGAGACTGCTGCATTGAAGGTAATGGTGAGGCTGATGCATTGATGGCAATGATGAGGCCGCTGATTTGATGGCAATGGTGAGGCTGCTACATTGATGGCAATGGTGAGGCTGCTGCATTGATGGCAATGGTGAGGCTGCAGATGGGCATTGATCAGGCTGCATTGATGGCAATGGTGAGGCTGCAGATAGGCACTGACCCTTATTTTGCTTCAAAGTTCCTTATTTAAAATTTAAGTTTTTTTGCCTGAAACTTCCCTCTTAAAATGAATGTGCGTGTTATACGCCGATAAATACGGTATCTGAGCCCTTAAGACATCCGTGACAGGGGTCCCACACATCTGGTAAGCGGCCCCCTTTTTTCAAATTCTCACAAGATTTTGGCTCCCAAAGAAAGGATCGTTCACCTAGGAAAGTACACATTGAGTTGCAGGACTTTTCTAATTGCCTACTTCCAACTAGTTACCCCCTAAGTGGACTGTGCCATATCGAAACCATTTACTCATTGCCTTTTTAGAGTTTTATGTATGACACATTATTTGATAATAGTATTGTTTAAAAGTATGACTCATATGCACACCTAGGCTAAAGGAGTTCTCTCAGCCTGGTTGGTTTGACATTAATAGCGCACCTGAGTGCACCTTACATTGTCTCATTCTTACCCAGTACTAAGAATGTAAGGGTTGACGCCTTGTCACATCAATTTTCCTCCACTTCCAAGTTGGAGTCGTTTCTGGTTCCTGTGATTCCTCCTGATCGTATTCTGGCTACGGTTCGCACCAGTCTTACTTCTCCTTTGGGTGACAAAATTCTTGCTGCTCAGGTCGATGCTCCTCCTGAGAAACCTTGTGACTGCTGCTTTGTCCCAGAGTTTCTCCTTACTGACGTGCTCCAGACTTACCATTCTCCCAAGGCAGCTGGCCACCTTGGTAAAAATCAACTCGTTTGGGCCATTTCCAACAATTCTGGCCTAGTCTACATGCTGATGTAACTGCCTTCATAGCTGCCTGTTCCTTGTGTGCTCAGAGTAAGACTCCACGACACCTTCCAGTGGGCCTCCTACTACCCATACTCAATGGAGAGAGGCCCTGGACCCACCTGGGGGACTAGAACCACAGTGTCAATGCTGGCTCAGCCCTTCCTTCTCTAAGCTGGCCGCTCAGCTGTCGGCTAATTGCCAGCTCTCATCTCTCTCCACAGTTAACCAGCTGTTGTGGATCTGCTCGTCAGTCCCACCTACTTAAAGATCTCCTGCTCACTTCATTCCAGCCTTCGCCTTGGTCACATCACAAGAAACCATCTCCTGCGTTCCTGTTTAAAGACTGGCTTTGCTGTTCCTCTACTTGGATCCCTGACTTCTGGCCTGGCTGATTACCCGATCTGATTACTGAACTCTGGCTTGGCTGATTACCCAATCTGGTTACTGAACTCTGGCTTGGCTGACTACCCAATCCAGTTACTGGACTCTGGCTATGCTTTGACTATGCTTACTCTATTTACCTTTTTATTTTTATTAATAAACAAGTGTGATTTTACTGTACTTCTGTCTCGGTCTGGTTCATGGTTTCTGACACACAGACTAACTTCGAAGTCAACCCACCTGGGGTCACCTTCTGTGTTAGTCTCCTGCCGAAAGGGGAGATATGTGATGGGAGTCACTTTGGGAGGGGGGCTCGTGGAACCCAGCTTACCTTAGAGGGGTCACGAAACTACTGGTTCAGCTCCCCAGGCCCCTCTTATGTGTAAGTCACCCTGTGTCTATTAGGCGCACAGGGTGACCTGAGAAATCCAGTCTGATCTGCACTAATCAGACGCACCGAACAACCACATCAAATTCAGCATTTCATTTTTACCCCGGAATCAGGCAGGTTGTCTACACTATGATTAGAACACTGACATTGGACATTTGAATTGTGTGCAGGCACACATGCCCAAGTCATAGGACAAGAGAAGCTCCTTTAACAGGTCTCTCCATGAAAGAAGTGATCTGTGTGCCCAGTTACTGTTTTAAATACTTGTTGAAAGGTTAAATATTTCAGTACCACTAACAAAGTTGACTGCATGCCCAGATTTTGTTTATAGATTTGTTGAAATGTTTGAATGTACCTGTGCCTCATGTGATTGGGTGTAAACTTTGTCCCACCCTATGTTTCTATGCCAACAAGGAGGGGTGATTGTCTCCAGAGATATATACTTGTATTTGTTCTTCAAAAAAGCCTTATGCTATTCACCCTACACTGAGTTAGGGTTAGTGGATGGTTGCTCTGAGGGATCTTGGATCGTGCTGGTACCGGGCAAGGGAAGCCAATTCAGGTGACATACTCCTTAGGAGTACGGGGTTCGTCACATTGGTGGCAGTGGTGGGACAGTGCTTCCTTGCTGTGAACATGTCCAAACCACCACCGGGATCCCAGCTCAGGAGTACGGGGTTTGTCACAATGGCCATTACTTTTTAATATTTGGCTCTCATTGAGTTCAGTGGTGTTTGAATTTAGCGCCTGAACATTACAAATGTTCATCAAACTTGCCTTAAAGGGGTTGTAAACCCTCGTGTTTTTTCACCTTAATGCATCCTATGCACTAAGGTGAAAAAAATTCTGACACTGACTGGCCCCTCGCCCCCCCCCCCCCCCCGTTTTACTCACCTGAGCCTGTTCGTTCCCTCTGCGGAGACGCGCTCTTCCTCTCTGCCCGTTGTCTCTGCTCTTGATTGGATAGATTGATAGCAGCTCAGCCATTGGCTCCCGCTGCTGTCAATCAAATCCAATTAGGTGGGCGCCGAGGGCGGGGCTGAGTCCTGCATTCTGTGTGAAAGTACCCAGATGCAGGACTCGGGAGCGTACCCACACGGGTGTCCACCTTAGGAGAGCCTTCTCCAACATGGACACTTGATGCAGGGAGGAACTACCAGTGCCGCCGGGCAGGGCTGGACTGGGACAAAAGTTCGGCCCTGGACTTTATCCAGACTGGCCCACTTTTATTTTGCGAACACGCACAAAAACAGTATATAAACTAGACATGGTACAGGTGATGGCCAGAGACTGAGAACATACTACAGGAGATGGTCAGAGACTGCAGACAAACTAAAGGAGATGGTCAGAGACTGCAGACATACCACAGGAGATGGTCAGAGACTGCAGACATGATACAGGAGATGGTCAGAGACTGCAGACATAATACAGGAGATGAGGAGATGGTCAGAGACTGCAGACATACTACAGGAGATGGTCAGAGACTGCAGATATACTACAGAAGATGGTCAGAGACTGCAGACATACTACAGGAGATGGTCAGAGACTGCAGACATACTACAGGAGATGGTCAGAGACTGAAGACATACTACAGGAGATGGTCAGAGACTGAAGACATACTACAGGAGATGGTCAGAGACTGTAGACATACTACAGGAGATGGTCAGAGACTTCAGACATAGTACAGGAGATGGTCAGAGACTGCAGACATGATACAGGAGATGGTCAGAGACTGCAGACATAATACAGGAGATGGTCAGAGACTCCAGACATACTACAGGAGATGGTCAGAGACTGCAGACATACCACAGGAGATGGTCAGAGACTGCAGACATACTACAGGAGATGGTCAGAGACTGCAGACATACTAAAGGAGATGGTCAGAGACTGCAGACATGATACAGGAGACAATCAGAGACTTCAGACATACCACAGTAGATGGTCAGAGACTCCAGACATGGTACAGGAGACGGTCAGAGACTGCAGACATAGTACAGGAGATGGTCAGAGACTGCAGACATACTACAGGAGATGGTCAGAGACTTCAGACATAGTACAGGAGATGGTCAGAGACTGCAGACATACTACAGGAGATGGTCAGAGACTGCAGACATGTACATACAGGAGATTGTCAGAGACTGCAGACATGATACAGGAGATGGTCAGAGACTGCAGACATAGTACAGGAGATGGTCAGAGACTGCAGACATGATACAAGAGATGGTCAGAGACTGCAGACATAATACAGGAGATGGTCAGAGACTACAGGAGATGGTCAGAGACTGCAGATACACTACAGATATACTACAGGAGATGGTCAGAGACTGCAGACATACTACAGGAGATGGTCAGAGACTGCAGACATACTACAGGAGATGGTCAGAGACTGAAGACATACTATAGGAGATGGTCAGAGACTGAAGACATACTACAGGAGATGGTCAGAGACTGCAGACATACTACAGGAGATGGTCCGAGATTTCAGACATAGTACAGGAGATGGTCAGAGACTGCAGACATGATACAGGAGATGGTCAGAGACTGCAGACGTAATACAGGAGATGGTCAGAGACTGCAGACATACTACAGGAGATGGTCAGAGACTGCAGACATACCACAGGAGATGGTCAGAGACTGCAGACATACTACAGGAGATGGTCAGAGACTGCAGACATACTACAGGAGATGGTCAGAGACTGCAGACATACTACAGGAGATGGTCAGAGACTGCAGACATACTACAGGAGACGGTCAGAGACTGCAGACATAGTATAGGAGATGGTCAGAGACTGCAGACATACTACAGTAGATGGTCAGAGACTCCAGACATAGTACAGGAGACGGTAGGGACTGCAGACATAGTATAGGAGATGGTCAGAGACTGCAGACATACTACAGGAGATGGTCAGAGACTGCAGACATGTACATACAGGAGATTGTCAGAGACTGCAGACATGATACAGGAGATGGTCAGAGACTGCAGACATGATACAGGAGATGGTCAGAGACTGCAGACATACTACAGGAGATGGTCAGAGACTTCAGACATAGTACAGGAGATGGTCAGAGACTGCAGACATGATACAGATGATGGTCAGAGACTGCAGACATACTACAGGAGACTGTCAGAGACTGCAGACATGATGCAGGAGATGGTCAGAGACTGCAGACATACTACAGGAGACGGTCAGAGACTTCAGACATACTACAGTCTACAGGAGGTGGTCAGAGACTTCAGACATGATACAGGAGATGGTCAGAGACTGCAGACATACTACAGGAGACGATCAGAGACTTCAGACATAGTACAGGAGATGTCAGAGACTGCATTTATGGCTGAACCCAGTGTAAAAGGGTAATGTATCACAGGGTTGCTCCACACTATTTAAACCTGCTCTGCAAGATCAAGTCAGTAATCTTCCTTTAAAAGAACATCCATGTGACAGAATAGAGCAGCACATCCAATTTCCAAAATACAAATTGTCTTACAAACAGGGAACTGGTCAGGATTAGTGGAGGACAATAAACAGTTAATGGGTCTGTGAAGCTTCTAGCCTGAACTAGCAGTAAATCCTTCCAAAAAGCATCACAAAAACCGTGCAGCACACACAGAGCTCTGGCTAAATAACTGAAAAGAAGCTGAAATGGTTAACAGACAGCCATGTGTCACACTATCACTGGACAGAGAATGCCAAGCAGATCTTATCAGTGTGTTATGGCAGTGTGCAGGAAAGGCAGCTATAAAAAAATTTAAAAGTACAGAGCAAGACGAGAGGTAGAAGAGGGGACAGAGATCGGTAACCTGCACACTGCCTCAAGGCATAGATTTCTGGAAGACACTGCAGCCAGTGTACATGTGACATTGCTCCTGAGTCACACGATCTTGTTCCCATTCAACTAGCGCTCTGTGTGCTGCAGGACTGGTTTTGCTGTAGCTTTGGTCATACCTTCTTGTATCGGCTTCAGATACAGTGTGTTTCTCCTTCCTCGTGCCCGCATTCAGCCCTGCTCCAGCACCTGTGTATTCAAATGTGGCGGGCTGGGGAGGGTCACACTGCCTGCTGATTGGCTGTGGATGTGTGGGAGGAGCGGAGCAGGTCCTCGCTTATACTCTCATAAGCAGAGGAGCGCAGAGACTCGTGCTGTCACTGTAAACCGGCCCACTGAGTCATCGGCCAACCGGGAAACTCCCGGTAGTCCCGATGGCCAGTCCATCCCTGCCGCCAGGGGACCTCAGAAGTCAAGGATCAGGGCCACTCTGTGCAAAACGAACTGCACAGTGGAGGTAAGTATGACATGTTTGTTATTTAAAAAAAAGGGTTTACAACCCCTTTAACTGAACCCAGGTACGTTTGCTCTGTTAAATACAAAAGCAAGAAAACCTGACTCATGGACTAAAGAAACTAAATAGAAACTTTGTTCTTATAGCCAGATCATTATTTCTATTTATCATAAAGGTCAGAATTGTGGAGTGCACGACTAATAGTGGTACTGTGAACAGATTCTCCCACCTGAGCTGTGGATCTCTGCAGCTCCTCCAGAGTTACCATGGGCCTCGTGGCTGCTTCTCTGATTAATGCTCTCCTTGCCTGTCCGTTTAGGTGGACGGCCATGTCTTGGTAGGTTTGCAGTTGTGCCATACTCTTTCCTTTTTCCGATAATGGATTGAACATTCATAAATATAGAGGTTGGTATAAGTACTCCAATTTCAGTGTATGCTGATGATACAAAGCTAAGCAGCACAATAACTTCACAGAAGGATATAGAAACTTTACAGGAAGACCTCAAAAAAATAAAGGAATGGGCAAGTGGCAAATGAGTTTTAAAAGAGAAGTATTGGAATAAAAAAAAAACTTATACTTACCTAGATGGATGCAACATTGATGTGAACATCTGTCCCCTGATTCCTTTGCACTGAGAACTGAGCAATCCAACACCGCTGATTGCTCAGTTCTCCCATCCACTCTGAGCAGAGAGCTGTAACTGTCAGTCACCGGCTTTCTGCCCCTCCAGCACTCACTGGAGGGCTGGGCTGAGGAGGGGAAGGAGCAGCTGGCTCAGTCTCCCAACAGTGCAGCTGAGAGGCTGGGCCAGCTATCATTCAAGGCATCTGGGTGAATCCCAACTGTCTGGACTGGACTGGTTGAGCGATGTCAGCTGACAGCAGGTTTTAGCCCACAGTTGGTTGAAAATGGGTCACAGGAGTGCATTACAAACTGCACTCCTGTAATCCATAGGAGAAGTAGGGCCAAAAAAGCTTTAGCCATACTTTTGCTTTAATGTTGAAGAATGTAAAGTAATGCACTCAGAGTATATATAAAAATATGAATGCAAGTTACTCGCTAGAGGGAATCCAGGATGGAATAGGATCTAGGGGTCCTATCAGATCACAGGCTCAGCAATGACATGCAATGCCGAGCTGCAGCAAGCAAAGCTAGCAGAATATTGACATGCATTAAAAAGAGTATATACTCAAGAGATAAGTCTATATTTGTACTCCGTTACAAAACTCTGGTCTGGCTGCATCTTGAGTATGCCACCCAGTTCTGGTCACCAGTCCTAAGCAAGGATGTGATGGAATTGAACAAAGCCAATAAAGAGGTTGTCGCCCTCAGATAACATCAAACCTGTGATAAACGCTTCGGGAGGAGCGATGTGCTGATGTCACCGCGCGATACGTCACGTTGTTTGTTAGCACGGGTGTGTGTACTGCTACTGCAAAATTTTTAATATTTTTGTATTGATACGCCTTGCAGGCATTTGTGTTTTTAAAATTTAATAAAAACCTAGCTGGTTTTACCTATGGCCACTCTTTGCTCTTCTTTCTGAGCCACGTTTGTGCCATCATCTATCAAGCTGTGTACAAGCCTAAAGTGGAGGATTCGTCCAGCTACGTTTTGGTGTCGGAATACCACTGAGGAAGAGGCCCTGGCTGGGTGTTAGCCACAGGCATTTCTTGCCTGTGCAGCTGGTAAGCGCACATTCCTTATGGTGGTGGATTCACGGTGTCTGTCAAACAAAGGTCACACGATTTTCTTGGAACTGTTCATACGCTGATTCACTTTTTGTCAATGATTCACCTTTTGCAAAAGAATTATTGATTGGAACTGTGATTCACAGTCACGGAATTACCCACAGACTTAATTACTTCATAGTTGGGACTGTCTTTTGGATTTATCACTTACTCATTATTTAAGATTACATTTATAAGGTTAAGATTAATTAGAGCGCAACCATATTTTGTGTTTATTTGTATTTGTGTGTATTCCACTTTGTGCTACAGCTTACTATTAGGGTCAATTTAATTTCTAGCGCAGTCTTTTTTTTCCACCCAATAAAGAGGCTGGAGAACCTCAGCTATGAGGAACGACTAAAAGCATTAAATGTATTCTCCCTGGAGTAGAGATGCTTAAAGTGGAGTTCCACCCAAAAATGGAACTTCCGCTTTAAGGGAAGGTGACCCCCTGACATGCCAAATTTGGCATGTCATTTTTTGGGGGGAGGGGCTGAAACCGTCTTTTTAGGGGGTTCCAGCTCCCACTTCCTCCCGGGGCACCTCTGCACTGGAAGGAAGATCACCTCTCCCCCCTCCCTCTCGGCAATCATCTGGGACACATCACAGGTCCCAGATGATTGCCCGGCCAGTCACAGCGTGCAGCGCAGCTTGCCACAGCCAGGCGCCCACAGTGACAATGCCGGTGCCGCAGGGAGGAGGGGGAGATGAGCGGGGCTTCGTCACCCTGCATCGCTGGACCCTGGGACAGGTAAGTGTCCAACTATTAAAAGTCAGCAACTGCGGTATTTGTAGCTGCTGACTTTTTTTTTTTTAAGCGGAACTCCGCTTTAAGAGGAAATATGATACCAATAAACACATTTCTCAATGGTGATTCAAGCATAGGGAGAAAAACATTCAGTCGCAGGAAGCTTAAGAAGACACGCAACCACTCAATGAGGTTGGTGGAGAAGTGGTTTAACCTTAAATTGGATAAGGGGTTCTTTTCTGTCAGAGCGGTACAGATGTCACCAAAAAAAAAAAGGATCCTGTTCCATTAAAGCATGAATAACAGCATAGTGCTTGTGCTGTGTAATTTGGCCCATTGTAGAATTTAAAATACCTGGTTGTTCCTGAATGCAAATAAACATAAAAACCAACGGGGGGCTTGGAGTCCCTCCATAGGGGCAAACATTTTCAAATGTAGTGCCGCCTAAGGCGGTCAAGTCACTGACGCATAATATTGTGAGTAGCTCAACAACTGGACAATACATCCTGAAATCGACGAGAACTTGTAGAGCGACCCCTCAAAGAGTAGTTGTAAAAGAGAACCAACCGCATCGTTTGCTAATTAGAAAAAACGTTATTGAAATACAAATCGTTGCAAAAAATCAGCCTATTGGCCATACACCCTCCAAACACCAATATAAAAATAAAAGTAGACAACATTGTCACTCTAATAAAAACACTCACAGACAGGGCCCAGATTCATACCAATAGTAGCCCACTCAGCAATTTGGAGCTAAAAGGGTAGAACAGGGTTGGTTCACAAAATCAGACACAGGTGCCTGTGTATCCAAACCGGATTTAGACGGTATCCCTGATGCTTAGATTGGGAACAAGAAAGTCCTATAGTTTCACCTGACAACAAAACATCTCGGCAGTAGAAAGTCCAGGTACTGGTTCCTCTAGGTTCATATATACCCCTGATGACACGAAATGCTGCTGAGTAAACAATATATATTACAGGGTGTTTGAAATCTATAGTCCAGGAATAAGCCAAGGCAAATAGCAAAGTCCAGTACTCACAATTTATCTGAATAGCCTGCAGCTAGCTTGATAGCCACTGCATGAATCGGACAACAATATGAGTAGTTGGGCAAAACACTACATTGTGGGTTCATCTGTTTACATCAGGCCCAGCATGTGACTGCCATAAGGCAGGTATGAACAATGACCAGCAGTATCTCTGATACTGACAAGATAGGAAGTAAATAGTGGTCTTCCCCAAGGCTCTCACCCTCCAGGTAGCTACAGGGTGTCCGTGCTGGAGTTCTGTGCCTCCCAAATGCTATGTGATCACATTAGCCTCTCGGTCTCCACAACCTATAGAGCTCAAGGACAGACGTCAGTCCCAGTTGCTAGGCTCTGGCAGAGCCTTACGATCATGCTGAGTCTATTGGGGCAGCAAGTATCTTGCCACCAGCATGAGCCTGTGTGCTTATTCAGGATGTAACAACGTTAATTTTACCGGTTTTAAAGGGGCGGTACACCTCCTCACATTTAGGGCTCCGGAAACATCCTACAAGGGCCATCAAGTGGTGACAAATCAAACAATTTTAAAAGTAAGAACGTTCAGAGCAAATTGAGTTCAAATCAACTATTCACAGCTTACATTAATGGTGGTTATTACCCAGAGTACCCTATTAAACCAAGTTAACATCATCAATTCACACCCCCAATGGGTGTCCCGAGATTCAGAAGTCACCCTCTCTTATGAATAGGAAAAGAGAGGGAAGGATGGGGAAGGGAAAAATTTGGGGAGGAGGGGAAGGGAGAAGGAGGGGAAGAAAAAGAGTGGGAGAGAATGGAATTAGGGTTCGAGAAAAACTTATGCCGCGTACACACGAGCGGACTTTACGGCGGACTTGGTCCGGCGGACTTTTCGTCGGACTTTGTTGGCTCCTTGCGCCGGACTTAAAAACGGACGGACTTGGCCACACACGCTCACTGCAAAAGTCCGCTGGTTTGGAACGCGGTGACGTATAGCACGTACGACGGGACTAGAAAAAGGAAGTTCAAGCCCCACTACGGCACCCTTTGGGCTCCTTCTGCTAATCTCGTGTTTATCTCGTGTTAGTAGAAGTTTGGTTAGAGACGATTCGCGCTTTTCACACTTCAGCTTATTTCGTTCGTTTTCTGCGGTTCAGTTTGTGCTTGTGAGGTTTGTATCTGCTTTTCAGTGCGTGTTGGTCAGTTCGTAACCTGCCTTGCAGGCCGTTCTGGTCCGCTCGTTCCTGATTTTCAGGTCGTTCTTCATAGGCCTTGCTGTTCTTCAGTGCGTTTGTTATAAGTTTGTTTGTTTGAGCAGACGACCGTTTTGAAGCCATGTCGCGTGAATGTACTCATTCTCGAGTTCGTGCTGTGTGGGGACTTGGTGTTGGGGTTAATACTTTGACCCGAGTCCAGTCCATGAACAGGGCGAGGAGGAGTTCATGGACCAAGAATTGGCTGCGCCAGCGTGACCAGTTCTCTCATATGCCTTTGCTCCGTGAGCTCCGTGAGAATAATCCTGAGGATTTCAGGAATTTTCTCAGGATGACGGACCCCGTCTTTGAGCGTCTGCTGGCTATGCTGACCCCCTATATCAGCAGGCAGGATACCTGCATGAGGCAAGCCATCAGTGCGGAGCAGAGGCTAGTTGCCACGTTACGTTACTTGGCGACAGGGAGAAGTCTTCAGGACTTGAAGTTCTCAACAGGCATCCCCAGGCTCTGGGGATCATAATCCCAGAGACCTGTTCTGCTATTATTCAGGTCCTGCAGAAGGAATATATGAAGGTAAGTTTTATCCTTTAACATTACATGATATGTATAAAATGTTTTTTGATGTATTGTAGAACTGTCCTCTTTACCTAATTGCCATGCTTTCAATATGCTGTGAATGTCCCCTTTATCTTCGTGCATGCCTATTTTAATCATTTATTGCCCTACATGCATAATTTCTTTCATTAACCTCCCCACCATGCAATCCTGGGTCCATTTATATCTCTAGCCTATAGTCCATTGAACAATGTATATTGTCTGCTCCATTGTCTTGTTTGTCCCTCCCCCACCCCACAAATGTTTGAACCAGTCAGGTGTGTTTGTTAACCTAATTAGAACCCCTCCACCCACATTCAAATGTATCAATGGGCCATCAGAGGGGGTGAGTAATCTTATAAGTGTGCCTTAGGTTTTTAACATTTCAATTACAAACACACATATTAATAATATTTGACTGCTGTTGTTTACTAATGTTTTGGTGTAATCTGATATACAATTTATGTTTTAAAGTCCTTATCTTATTTTTTTTGCACTCCACAGTTTCCTTCAAGTACACAGGAATGGCAGACTGTGGCCTCCCAGTTCGCTGACCGTTGGGACTTTCCCAACTGTGTAGGGGCGATTGACGGGAAGCATGTCCGGATTGTGCCACCACCGCATTCGGGGTTTTATTTCTATAACTACAAGGGGTTCCATAGTGTAGTTTTGATGGCGGTGGTCTCGGCACATTTGGACTTTATGTTTGTGGATGTGGGGAAGAACGGCCGGATGTCTGATGGAGGAGTCTTTGCACAGACCGAGCTGTGCCATCGTCTCCAGACCGGTGGCCTGGAATTGCCACCTGATGACGAGAATGTGGATGGACTCCCCTCAGTTTTTATTGCGGATGAAGCATTTGCTCTCGGTGAGAACTTGATGAGGCCGTTCCCCCAAAGGACACTCACCCCTGAGAGGAGGGTATTTAATTATCGGCTGGCCAGAGCAAGAAGAGTTGTGGAGAATGCCTTTGAGATTCTGGCCAGCCGGTTCCGTTTATTCCTTTCTTCAATTAATTTGGCGGACTATAAACTAAACTACGTCATCCTTGCTTGCTGCATCTTGCATAACTTTTTAAGGAGACATTCAGCAACATATCTATCCTCTGTTGGGCCTGAGGCCAGCCTGGAACAGGATAGCACTTTGACAGGCCTAGAAATTGGCCGTATTGGCTTGGCCCCCCGAACCGCACGTCAAGTGCGTGACCGTTATGTCAATTATTTTAATGGTCGGGGGGCCATTGCTATTCAGCAACAGCTGTAAGTTTCTTACAAAAATAAAAAAGAAAATAGTTTTATCTAAATATCTTGTTTTTATTGTTGTTTACATTTAAGTTATGTCTGTCTCCTAGTGCACTTGTAGTAGTGTCAAGTGCATTTAGCTTTAGTTAATCAGGCCCACAAAAACAAACCACAAAATTTGACTTCAAGAATCAGCCACACACATTGTATTGCGTAAAAAATTTTACTTTGTGCACATTGAAAGGTGCATTTTTAACAAAATTTTTTTTCTTTTTTTTATTTTTATTTTTTGTTAAATTATTTTACGTTGTGTAAAAAATTTTTGTTTTACAAAATTATTCAAGGCATATTTTCACAAATATATAGACCTTTATATAAAAAGATTTACATAAACAACAGTGTTTTTAAAAACCAAACAAAAAAAAAAAGAACTTACAAAGTTCAACATTTAGAGAACGGTGCATGTAATGTCACCCTTGCAGAAATTGTTAATTTAGAAGATGCTCAAAATTGACCTTTACAAAAGGGTCAAGTCAACATGTGCTATCTCCTATCATGGGTGAGCAATGTACGTGTTTTGTGTGTGCAATCCCATTTTTGGTTCCTCTCACCACCAAAGATTTTTCTGGATGAAGGGGTTGCAAACACAAAAGAAGTACATTGCTAACCCATGATGGAAGATAGCACATGATGACACACCGTGTGCATCACAATGTAAATTTGGGTATACCCCAAAAATTTAAAATACTATTTTTTTAACAAACAAACTTCACAAGGAAATGAAGAACATGATTGATGTTTTTAGGCCAATGGTGATTATATTCGGCCCAAAACATCAATCATGTTCTTCATTTCCTGTTGCATGGAGTCCAGGCGAAGTTGCATGCTGTGAATTTGGTCACGCATTTGATCGATCTGGCCATTCCACAGCATTATCTGGATATTTGTCTTTGCGCACTGTCTGTGGTGAAGTGCTCTGCCGCTTGGCCTTCCACAACCAGAAACTCACCTAAAATGAGTGAATAAAAACAAGGTTTACAATATGCACGCCAAAATACAGTAACTCAAGCTGGGGTGTCAGTCACTCACTTGGTGGGCTTGAAACCTCACACACTTCCTCCACCTCTCCTTCCTCAAGGTCGTCAGGTGGGCGTGGTCTTGGGCTGGGGCTTGGGGTATCTTCTGCCTCAGGCTGGTGACTTGGGGGGGTCCTGAGATTCTTGGATTGTTGTCTGAGTCTTTTCTCCCCTATGAGAATTGAACAAAAGGTATAGTTAAAACACACTGATATTTTAGCTTTTAATAAATAAAGTAAAACGTTGGTTATGAGTTGTGGCCAATTTTTCATCATAATAAATGTTGAAGACAGGATGAACATTACCTCTGAACAACAATTATAAACAATGCTCATTTTCGGGCAAGTTTCACAGATGCTGACACCTCAATGATCTCCTATGTGTATTACCCCTCTAAAATTTATTTATGGTCACATAGTACACTAGTGCTCGTGAGTCCAGATGTGGAAACAGCTGATGTGTCCTGTCCCTACATTACACTGAATCATTTTTGATGAAGCATTATATTTTCAAACACACCTACACCACATCAACTAATTGTGGGAATTCGACAAATTATCAAGACATAAATGTATGTCCAACCCTGTCCCATCGTATTTGGCGAAAAAATAACGTCACTTTATAAAGTATCATATCTATTCTAAAGAACGGTCTTTACGAACGATGCTGAAAAAACTCCCAAAATAAGGATCAGCATGCAAGTTAAGTATCTCAATAGTAAAACACAAGTACTTACTTTTTTTAAGCAGCTTCTTTATTCGCCAATATTGTTCTGGCTCCCAACTTTTGATGTCAGACCACCGCTTCCTCAATTGTTCTTTCGAACGTTTTGTACCAAATTTCTCTTCAAGAGCGGTGACAACTGAGGACATTATTTTGTCCTTCCTCATATTCGGTCGTGTGTACGGTCCTTTTTTGCCATCGTAGTCCTCCCTTCTCAATATGGACACCATCTCCACCATCTCTTCAAAAGCCATGTTGGTGGCCTTATATCTCCTCTGGGATGTGGATGTTTGGGGCTCCGGGCTTTCCTCCGCGCTACTTCCACTTAATCTCTCCGCCATCTTTTGCTATCTACTCCCACTGAGTGAAGGGGCGGGGCCAAATCGTACTTACGAACGTCAGGGGCGGGCGACGCAGGCGGAGCATGACACATGCGCAGTGTATATAAAGCTATTACGATGGCCTACGTATGTCCGTGCGGAAGTAGCGAGCGTCACAAACGAAGGTAAGATTAAAGTGTGTGTGTATGTGTCCCCTAGATTACAACCCAAACTAATCCTGTGATTTGGGACTGACATTTAAGTTTGGATCTTGTGTCTTGTCTTGCAGAAAAAATGAATCCCTTTAAAGAGGAAGAATTTTTGGGCCAATTTATTGAGCTCTATGAGGACAAGAAAAACCTTTGGGAGGTCAAACACCCCCTATATTATAATAGGGATGGTAGGAAGGCAACACTGGGCACACTTTTAGAGTTTGTGAAGACTCGACTCCCCCAGGCAGACCTCAAGTTTGTGGACAAGAAGATTGGTAGCGGTATCTTGCGAAACATGTATAAGCGGGAACACAAAAAAATCCAGGAGTCGCTCAGATCCGGAGCAGCAGCTGACCAAGTATATGTACCCAAGTTGTGGTACTACAACAAACTGCGATTCCTGGATGACCAGACCGAAGCCAGGCAATCACTTTCCACCCTTCCCCCCACCCTTCCCTCCAGCCTTCCCTCCACTCTTCCCTCCAGCCTTCCATCCACCTCCACCCCAGCTGAGGAGTCCCAGGATGACCTGGGCCTTTTCAGCATTGATGAAGTTGATGCGCCCAGCTTCAGCCAGGTATCCTTTTTTTTTAAATTTGGGATTGTGTAAATGTTATTAATGATGTTAAGGTGTTAATTTTGAAAGTGCTTCCTAAAAAATCACTTCTGCACAAAGAGTAATATGTAGACATATCACTAGACAGTAGTGGCCAAATATATACTTCACTTCAGATCTTGTTGATCATCTGAAATAATGGTGTTGTCAAATAGATAGCCTTTACTATTTTGTGTAATTATATTTGAAAGTCATGAGCTGAAAATTGTGTGTGATTGCATAACACAAAATTACAACTTATGTTCCCTTTTTTTGACACAGGATGACCTCAGCCAGGAGGAGGCCTTGCCCAGTGGGAGAGAGGAGGAGGCCTTGCCCAGTGGGAGAGAGGAGGAGGCTGTGGCTGGGCCAAGTCGAAGCCGCACAGAGTGTCAGGTGCCTCCCCTCCGCATTCTCCACAAAAGGCCCAGGAGAATGACACCAACTGAGCAGGAATCCCTAGACCTCATACGGGAAGCAAGCCTCATCCTGAGCAAACCACCCAATGCAGAGGAGGCGTATGGCACCTATATAGCCAGCAGATTGCTGGAGTTGGAAAAGGGCCAACGCCTCCTCTGTGAGGGTCTGATTTTTGAGGCTTACCAGAAGGGCTTGAGAGGGGAGCTTACTGCTACCACATATCTGGCAGATGAAGCCACTCCTCCTCCTCCTCCTGCCCCAAGTACACCACCAGAGGCACAACCTCCAAGGAAGGCTGCAGAGAAGCGTAGAGGGAAGGCTCCACGGAAGAGTCGAAAGTGATTGCCTGGTTTCTGTCTGGTCTGACTGTGCTCCCTGTGCTCCCTATAGTCGCAAGATACCAATTTTCTTGTCCTCAAACTTGATGTGTGTCCTGGGGGACGAAAGGCTTCCCAGATTCTAAAAGTGTCTCCAGTGTTGCCTTCCTAATATTTTTTAGAATAAACTAAATACATTTTTGGTTACCTTATAATTTTTGCTTATGTCTTTTGATTAAAAAACGCCTTTTTCTTTGGGAGTAGGCAGGTACAGGTCCAAAAGACTATGGGGTTGATTTGAGAAAAGCAAATAGTTTGTGCACTTTTGCAGAGGGCAGTTGCCCTCTGCAAGTGCAATTGCTCCAGAGCATCAGAAATTATTTAAAAGCTTGACTTTGCAAAGAGTACCCAATCCTGTGCAAGTAAAAAAAAAAAAAAAAATTAGTCCAAAATCGATTTTAAAATTTATAATTTATGGAGATCTGGCTTTTACAAAATATTATATTAGTCATGGCAGGAGGATAAATCATGAAGAAAGTAGTTTGTGAGAACTCTGTGTGAATATAAAGCAGAAAAAAAACGTCATTCCTCTCGCATTATCAATCCTAAAAAAAGGCTGTATTAAAAGACGACAGAAGAGGAATGTGCTAGCTTCAAGACGAAGGCTAGTTTTACCAGACCGAGCGTTTCCGTCTTGTAATTGCTTCAGAGCATGCGTCAGTTTGAGTTCGTCGGACTAGCACACAGACGATCGGTTTGTCCGCTAGAAAGAAGAGTCCGTCGGATAAATTTTAAACAAGTTTCAAATCTAAGTCCGTCCAACTTTTGAGCAAACAAAGTCCGCTGGAGCCCACACACGATCGAATTGTCCGACGAAACCCAGTCCGCCGGACCAACTCCGCCGTAAAGTCCGCTCGTGTGTACGCGGCATAAGACTCATCTCGTTATTTAACTCCCCAAGTGCTAGGGTCCCTAGCCTAAAGATCCAGGATTTTCCTTTTCTCAGAAGTACAGTACCAAAGTCTCCTCTCTGGTTAATTTTAAAGCATAAAAGCCCTTGACCTTGAGTCCATGTGGTCCACCTGTGTGGTAATCATTAAAATGTAACGTTATGGGTGTGACCTAATTTTGGTTGATGCTCTTAATGTGTTCACCAATCCTTATACGGAGCTGGCGTTTTATCTTACCTGCATATAGCTTCTTACAGGGACAATCCATAATATAAAGCATCCTGGTTGTAGCACAATTAATAAATTGTCTGATTTGTCTGCCCCCGAATCTGTGAACACACTAGAGTGATCAACATATTCCACAATGGCCACAGAGATACATAAAGTATCTCACAAAAGCGAGTACACCCCTCACATTTTTGTAAATATTTTATTATATCTTTTCATGTGACAACACTGAAGAAATTACACTTTGCTACAATGTAAAGTAGTGAGTGTACAGCTTGTATACCAGTGTAAATTTGCTGCCCCCTCAAAATAACTCTACACACAGCCATCAGTGTCTAAACCGCTGGCAACAAGTGAGTACATCCCTAAGTGAAAATGTCCACATTGGGCCTAAAGTGTCAATATTTTGTGTGGCCACCATTATTTTCCAGCAATGCCTTAACCCTCTTGGGCATGGAGTTCACTAGAGCTTCACAGGTTACCACTAGAGTCCTCTTCCACTCTTCCATGACAACATCACGGAGCTGGTGGATGTTAGAGACCTTGCGCTCCTCTGCCTTTCGCTCGAGGATGCCCCACAGATGCTCAATAGGGTTTAGGTCTGGAGACATGCTTGGCCAGTCCATCACCTTTACCTTCAGCTTCTTTAGCAAGGCAGTGGTTGGGGTCCTTATCATGTTGAAATACTGCCCTGCGGCCCAGTCTCCGAAGAGAGGGGATCATGCTCTGCTTCAGTATGCCACAGTACATGTTAGCATTCATAGTTCCCTCAATGAACTGTAGCTCCCCAGTGCTGGCAGCACTCATGCAGCCCCAGGCCATGACACTTCCACCACTATGCTTGACTGTAAGCAAGACACACTTGTCTTTGTAATCCCCACCTGGTTGCCGCCACACACGCTTGACACCATCTGACATAAGTTTATCTTGGTCTCAGACCACAGGACATGGTTCCAGTAATCCATGTCCTTAGTCTGCTTGTCTACAGCAAACTGTTTGCGGGCTTTCTTGTGCATCATCTTTAGAAGAGGCTTCCTTCTGCGACAACAACCATGCAGACCAATTTGATGCAGTGTGCATCATATGGTCTGAGTACTGACAGGCTGACCCCCCACCCCTTCAACCTCTGCAGCAATGCAGGCAGCACTCATACGTCTATTTCCCAAAAACAACCTCTGGATACGACACTGAGCACGTGCACTCAACTTCTTTGGTTGACCATGAGATGGCCTGTTCTGAGTGGAATCTGTCCTGTTAAACCGCTGTATGGTATTGGCCAATGCACTGCAGCTCAGTTTCAGGGTCTTGGCAATGACATTTTAAAAAAGGGGGGCAGGCAGGGGACAAAAGACACACAAAAAAAACACACAATAGCCAAAAAAAGGGTTATACAGCACTGGATATAATGTAATGCTGTGTTAAACACTGCACTATAAACTCCAAACAAATGACATCTCAAAGCCAAATAAAGTGTACATCTAAATAATGACATACCATATTATTAGATATTATTGTGAAAAGGCTAGATGAATACATATATAGTATACAAAAAATGTGAACCAATGTGTAAAAACCCCTGCAGTGTTGATATAAATGGAAATGGTACACTGTATATATAATATATAAATTATAAAAATATCAAACCATGTGAACAGTTATACAAATATAAATAAACATGAAGAAAAGTAAGTACAGTCCAAAAAAGTCTTGAATAGGATTAGCACCACAGAGAACCAAATTATACTTGCTTTTTTCTTCATGTTTATTTATATTTGTATCACTGTTCACATGGTTTGATATTTTTATAATTTATATATTATATATACAGCGTACCATTTCCATTTATATCAACACTGCAGGGGTTTTTACACATTGGTTCACATTTTTTGTATACTATATATGTATTCATCTAGCCTTTTCACACTAATATCTAATCATATGCTATGTCATTATTTATATATACACTTTATTTGGCTTTGAGATGTCATTTGTTTGGAGTTTATAGCGCCACACTTTTCTTTATACATCTATTTACCACTTGGGTCTACAGGTGTGTTGGCAGCTGTTCACTCCTCTTTACACACAGCACTGTATTATTTATCATTTTTTGTATTAAACACTGCACTACACTAACACACTACACTGACACACTATTCTCACACACTATACTAACACTCTGCACTCAAGAGTCACAAATGTGAAGAGTGAACACACTAACTGCTAGCAGGAAAATGAGCCCTGCTCTATCTTCCTCCACTCCAACACAATACAAGAGCTGGCTATGGGAAGTTAGCTTTTATAATGTGGGGTGGGGCTATGAGTACTGAGCTGTGATTGGAGAAAGTAATCATCACTTTGTCCAATCAGGGCTACGACAGTGCTTATTGGCAAAGCCTTGCACCTGACCAGCAGTCGGTTGCAAGGCTTCATCCAATTAGGGCCCTGGAATGCACTGTGAAGCTTGCAGTGCATTATGGGGTGAATATCCTGCCGAGCTACCCAAAATTTGGGATGTTCGTTAAACAGGCGAACAGGCAAAATTCAAGCTGAGCTTATGCTTGGCTCGAACTGTTTGTCCATCTCTAATCCTGAGAAGATCAAAGCAGTGGTGGATTGGCTTACCTCTAAACATGTTAAGGAAGTACAATGCTTTGTTGAACTTGCCAACTTCTACAGAAAATTCATAAGAAACTTCTCTAAGGTTGTAGCATCAATTGCACAGCTGACAAAGAAAGGGATTCACTTTGTGTGGTCACCTGAGGTGCAGACTGCCTTTAGTAAGCTAAAGACTCTTTTCACTTCTGCACACATATAGGTACATTCCGATTCTGAACTACTTTTGATCGTGGAAGTGGATGCTTCAGACTCTGCTGGTTCTCAGCGTAGAGGAGAAAAGAAGCAGCTTCATCTTTGTGTTTATTTCTCTTGCTTAATGTCTTTAGCTGAAAATAATTATGACATTGGGAATAAGGAGTTGCTGGCAATTAGGAAGCTTTTTCCAAAAGGAGGAGTCTTCTGAAAGGGGCTAATCATTCTGTAACTGTTTTCACTGATCAAGAATTAACTTGTTATGCAAATAGATTGTCTTCAAGACAAGCAGGTTGGTCACTGTTCATTTCCAGGTTAAATTGTATTATTTTGTATTGACCTGCATCAAAGAATGCTAAGGCTGATGCCTTATCACAGATGTTGCCTGGGCCTCTCCAGGAAAGCAACTATGAATGCATAATCCTGCCTTAAATGAACTTCCTAGGAGCCACAAGTTCTAAAACATTGAATCATCTCAAAAAGGGGTACAATAATGACCCACTTCTGAATCATCCCCCTAAGAACATTAACCTTGCTTATAAGAACGGCATTTGGATTTAAGGGCATCATACCTAAATCTACTCTGGTTGAAGCCCTTTAGATTGTTTCATGACTCCAAACTTGCTGGGCATTTTGAGGTTTCTAAGACAGAACTTATTACGCTCCTTTTGATTCCAAGATCTTTAGGAACAAATTACAGTGTCTGGTTCATTGGGAAGAATATGGATCAGAATAATTTTTTTGGGAACCTGAGGAGAATGTTCATGCCTCTAGATTAACAAGGGAATTCCACTGGAGGTTTCCATAGAAACCTGGCCCTAAGATATCCATAGCACATCCTGGAAAGTAGGAGTACTGTCTGAACCCATGATGCATCTGGCAGTAGATCTTCTTGCTGGGCCACCTGAGATGCTGGACAGCTCCTTGCCTGTTTACTAGGATAAACTTTCTTCTTTCTTTCTGTCTTGTTTCTGGTGAACCTTGAACTTCTTGCTCCTCCCGTGAACTTCCTATTTAAGCCATGCATTTTCACTTCCTGTTTGCCAGACTACTGTGATTTTCTCTGGACAATATCTCGCTCCTTTTGCTCCTGCTGCTGTCCATATCTTTGCTACCACTCATTACTGACCTTGATTTGTTTCTCAACTACACTTTCACCTGATCCCAACCTACAACCACTTGTTACCAACCTGTGACTTGTTACTGACTACCCTTCTGCTGGATCTCTACCTGCTAGATCTGCAACCAGACCCTGGCTTGCTCACCTCAAGGTGGAGCAATCCTGAGGACCATGACCTGGCTCTAGCACTCAGCAAAACCCATCTCCATCAGCAGGACCTCTGGTGAATATCAGCTAGTGCTTACACCCCCACACCTCAGATGAGCCTGCGCCACCTGCCAGAATGATCTGCTTGTGTATTTAATCCGTTAATCTTGGGAATCTCTCGACTGCTATAGCTACTGGTCTCCGAGCCTGCCTCCAGACCATGGCACTATGGGATAAAATCATGATCATGGACAAGGAAAAATAGCAAACAGAAATACATAAAGATAGTATGTTGTGGAGAGAGAAAAGATATCAAAGAGTAAAATAATTCTGGCTTCATGAATTCTACAATAAATTAAGGCAATGACATCTGCCAGTAAATAGCTGTCAGAGAGAGTTTTTTATTCACTAATAACATTTTAAGGATTTTGTCACAAAAATAAAAAAATAGGATATTTATGACTGTTCTGAAACCTATTGTTACGTAACCAGCATACGTGTACATAATAAATAGGTGGTACTGTAAGTTTTTATCGGGTACATATTAAGAAATGAAGTGTAAGTGAATGCAAAGGATGTAAAAAACACACAAAGACAACGGGCATTATTAACATAGTGAGGAAACATCAACAGAAAAAGAGTGAGATCTCTAAAAGGTGTATGATATAATTTTCTTATTATAATTCTCTACTGTAATAAATCAGTAAATGTCACTAATCTAGTTGACTGCCATGAATTAATTTTTACTTTGTAGACTATTGAACAAAACATGCTCTACATAGCAGTGGCCTTTAAATGTAAGCTTTTGCAAAATTTTTCATTTCCTAACTTCAGCAACTCATTTTCCAGAATTTTCTGTAATAATATATTACATATATCTCCTCACTCCAAATTCCCAGGCTGCAGAAGAAAGTAAAAATCATTCAAGATTGTGTTGGCTGAATTCTGGTGTCTACTAGAAGAAAATCAATTTAATAATAACATATAATTAGCATATTATTAGAGGAAAAGAATGTATCCCACAGGGGTAACTCCTTCATTTCTGCAACAGTCAATCCACAGAGCTATTCTTACAAGAAAGTGACAGCAATCTATTGTTTACCCTATCCTTTTAAGCTCTCGGTTAGTCACACATACTGTTTTTGAAATAAAATTTAACAAAATAATAATAATAAAATGAAAAATTTAGGATTCATCATTTTGCAGCAGTATGATAACAAAAATGCACAAAATCAGATAAATATGTCAGTTTTTATTTCATCTTTCCTTTACTGTATAATAAATATTTCCCAAAAATGTAGGAATAGAATTTTGTTTTTGCTCTGTTTAATTATTTCCTTTTAGCATTGTAGGACTAATACTGAACAAAATGTTTTCTGACCTTAGTACTAAAGTATGTACAAATATAAATGAATAACAAAGACCTTTTAATATGAAATGTTTTAGGAGTTCTTTGATATAGCCATTACTATGTAATATTCTTTGGAGGCTACTAGGCTACTTTTTCCTTGTCAAAAGAAGTTTATTGAGTATACAATGTTATAAAGATACATAAAGTAAGTTTACAAGGATCTATAAAGTAAGCTCATTGTTTTACAGTAGGGTTTATATAGGTAAATATCATGAAATTTCAAATATTAAACATTGGGTTCACGTAAACCTAAATTAAAGATATATATCATTTCCTTAGTTACTTTTGTAGGTATTTAAATGATTTATACCTACTATACATATTGTTTACAAGTAGAGTGTATATAGGTGAAATAAATTCTGATAATGAGCTTTAATCGTGAGGTGGAGAAAAGGAAAGGGAAAGAAGAAAAAGGGTTGAAAGGTAGAGGTATGGTCCACAAGGTTGTCCCACTCGTCAGTTTATTATTCTTTTTAGTTCTCTTTGAAGCCTTAGAATGGGTGTCTCTGTAAGTCATTTAATCTGTTACCATGGCAACAGGACAGAGTCATTGAAGTTTGACAGGAACTGTTGTTTTATCCAAGGATGCCAAAGTTTTTCAAATTTTGGAATTTGATTTGGATCGATGGCTACCATCTTAGCATGGGACATTGTATTATTCATTCTGTGAATTGTTTCTGCTAGTACCAATGTAGGAGATTTCCATGCCTTGGCCACTGTTTGTTTTGCAGCGGTTATTGGTTGGATCATAAGTTTGAATTGAGAGAGTGTTAACCATTCCGGTTTTAGATTAAGTAAAGTTAAATATGGATCTGGTTGTATTATTTTTTTAAATATTTTAGATGCAATCACGAAGACTTCCTTCCAGAAGGTTTGGATTACTGGGCACGCCCACCATATGTGTAAATATGTGCCTATTTCTGGGCATCTTCGAAAACAAAGAGCTGAGGTATTAGGTGAATATTTTGCCACTCTAGCGGGTACAAGGTACCAGCGAGTTAGGACTTTATAATTTGTCTCCAGTGCTAAGATGTTGGGTGAAGTTGACTTAGATGTGAGCTATATGTTAGACCAGTCCGTGTCTTCTAAAGTTCGTCCCAGGTCCTCCTCCCACCTCTGAACGTAAGAGGGTCTATAAAGATTTGCTACTCCATATAATTGATTATAAAGTGATGAAATTGTACCTTTAGCAAATGGATCTTTTGTACAGATTGGTTCAAAAATGGATAATTGGGATAATGGTGTATAGAAATTTTTGATTTGGAGATATCTAAATATCTCAGAGTTTGGTAGATCATATTTTTCTCTAAGCGATGGGAATGAAAGGAATGATTTAGATGCTATGAAGTCATTTAGTGTCTGAATGCCTGATGTTGTCCAAGCTTTAAAAGAATTTGGGTAGATCCATGCCGGATAAAAGGCCGGATTTCTGATAAAAGAAAGGAGAGGATTGTGTGGAGATTGTAACTGATATTTGGTTTTTAGTTTATCCCAGAGAGATAAGAAGTGTTTAGTTATGGGATTATGAATTTTAAAGCGGTCTTTAGGATCAAGCCATAATAAATTTGATATTAATAGAGGGTCATTTTCTGAAGCCTCTATAAATACCCATAATGGGATTTCCTGTTTTGCATGGTATTTGGACAGACTGGCCAAATGTGCTGCTCTGTAGTAGTTAGTAAAATTAGGGTATCCCAGGCCTCCTTTATTTTTGGGAAGATGTAGTGTGTGTATAGGTATACGTGGTTTAGAAGAGCCCCATATAAACGAAGTTGCTCTTTTTTGTACTATTCTCAAAAAATAGGAAGGAATTGGAATAGGGAGGACTCTGAATAGATAAAGCAATTTGGGTAGAATAGTCATTTTGATTGCATTAATCTTCCCTATCCAGGATAAAGGAAGTTGCGACCATTGTTTTATTAGATTTGTGATCTGTCTTAATACAGGAGGATAATTGGTTGAGAATAAGTCAGAATGAGATGCTGTTAAATGAATTCCAAGATATGGGATTGATTTTTCTGCCCATGTGAATGGGAGTGCAGCCCTAGCCGGGATCAATTCCATGTTTGTGAGTGAAATATTAAGCACTAGGCATTTCTTAGGATTAATCATAAGGCCGGATTAGGGCTGCAAATCCATCAAGAGCTGGTATTAAGTTAGGACCAGAGACCTGTGGAGATGATAGAAAAAGTAATATATCGTCTGCAAATATACATAATTTGTGTGTAATACCTCCTACTTCAATGCCAGTTATAGTTTGGTTTGTTCTGATGTATTGGGCCATGGGTTCGAGTATAAGGGCAAATAATAAGGGAGATAATGGGCAACCCTGTCGGGTACCTCTTTCGATATTAAAGGCTTCAGATTTGTATCCAGCATATTTTATATAGGCTTTGGGTTTATTATATAATGCTTTGATCCATGTTAAAAAGTGGGGTCCAAAACCCCATTTTTGTAATGAATATTGCATATATTGCCAGGATACTGTGTCAAATGCCCTCTTAATATCGAGAGATAGAAAACATAAAGGGATTTTCCGTTTTTTAGCAATATGTGCCAATAACACTGCCCTGCGTATATTATCGCCTGCCTGTCTATTTGGCATGAAGCCTACTTGATCTCTATGTATTAATTTTCCTATAATGCTATTGAGGCGTTTTGCTATTATTTTTGCTAATAATTTAATATCGAGGTTTAACAGAGAGATAGGCCGATAATTCACACAGGAAGTATCATCAGAAAGGGGTTTTGGGATCATACAAACAATTGCCATTAGTGTTTCTTGCCGAAAAGAATGTCCATCTAGAAGTTTGTTAAAAGTTTCAGTGAGAATGGGAGAGAGTATTTCTGAGAATGTTTTATAGTATAAAGCCGAGTAGCCATCTGGGCCTGGTCTTTTGTTAAGTTTTAGGTCTTTTATGGCGTTAGCAACTTCATCTATAGTTATAGGCTCATCCAAACTGCTTTTTTGATTCTGAGATAACTCAGGTAAGGTTATTTTTGAGAAGAAGGATTCAGCTTCTGTAGGATTAAATTCATTGTTTGTCTTGTATAAAGTTGCGAGATGTGAGTGAAATTTATGGACTATTTTAACTGGATTACAAGTGTAAACATTTTTTGATAATTTCAAACGTATTGGTTTGAAAGATTTGTTAGTTGAATTTAATGCCCGAGCCAAATATGTACCTGGTTTGTTTGTATTCATGTAAAAATTGTGTTTGGAGCGTTTGAGGGATTTATCAACTGACTCAGTGAGAAATAGATCGTATTCTAATCTAGATTTTTCCAGATGAGATTTTGTACTCTGAGATGGATTATCTTGAAATGATATGTAGGCTGCATTAAAATTGAGTTCTAGTTTTTTTGCTAGATTTTTGCGTTCCCGTTTAAATAGTGCCATTTGTCTTTGTATTCTACCACGCAAGACAGGCTTATGAGCTTCCCACAGTGTTATTGGGGAGATGTCTGTTGTATTATTAATTGATATGTATTCCTTTAAAGCTTGTTCAATGGCCATCTGATGTAGTGGGTGTTTGAGCATTATGTCCGGTAAGTACCACGTTGGGTCATGCGCTTTTGGTATGGCTGAGGCTATAGTAGTGTATACTGCATTATGGTCAGACCACGGAATCGGAATTATATCTGATGCAATAATTTCTGGTATCATTCCTATTGTTAGAAAAATATGATCTATTCTGGTGAAGGTTTGATGAGGGTGTGAGAAATAAGTGAATTTCTTTTTCATTGGGTTACTTTCTCTCCACGAATCTACCAGATTATATTTGGAAAGAAGTTGAGAAAAAGGTAATCTAGAGGTTATTTTGGATGGTGTAAAAGGTGATTTATCTAGAAATGGGAGGAGGACCTGGTTCGAATCCCCACACATTATCACTGTTCCTATTTTGTGTGTATTAATCACTTGTAATATATGTGAGAGGAATGGTGTAGGTTGTTTGTTAGGAGCGTAGTAGGAAATCACCGTGATTGCTGTATCCATTATATAACCCATGAGTATCAGGTATCTACCTATTGGGTCTTTAATTTCTGATGATAAGGTGAATGGTGTGGATCGGATAATGAGGGGAATAAGTGCCTTCGTCACACTCCCACATATATGGTTGGGAGAATGAGGAGGGCTAATGGGGGTACACGGATCTTCCGCTTACAGGAGAGAAGTGCTATGTCAAAAGACATCAAAATGATGTTTCATTAATTGGAGTGCAGAATATAGTTTTTGTTGAAATTATTTATTCCAGGGTGGTTGTATATGGTTAGTCTTGCCCTAGGCTAAATAATTCAGTTAGAAAGGTACTGTTAATAACTTTGGTATTGATGAAGATAGTTTGAATTATTTTGGGATTTTAACCCTTTTAGAGTAAACAATTACATATTTTATTCATATGTAACTGTTTAGATATGTTAACTCATAAAATTGAGGTTGTATTACTTCAGATTAGAATAAACAAAAACATAATTCTAGGAACTAGTTAGGTAATAATATATTTGTTTTAAGAAAAGAAAGAAAAAGCTTCCATTACTTCTGGATTATTGAACATATTTGTCCTAAAAAGTAATAAATCTATTGTTATTACCTGATAATATATAACTGAACAAGAATTTCCTTATTTCACTTATATATTCTAAGGCTATATGAATCAGAAGTAATAAGAAATATAACTGGAATGTAACATGATCCCACACAGTGTGTGACTATCAGAATGCAGTTACATTCAGTTATAAATACAGGTTTTTATAGAGAACCATCTCTTAGTATAATAAATGAAGAGATATCAGGAATTAGGATGTCAGTCCATTGAATCTTCTTGGTCCATGGATGATGTGGCATAACGGCCTCTTTTGTGAGAATGATGATTCCCATTTTGTTCTGAAATTTTCTGGGTGCTGCCTGAAGGTGAAGATGATGCCATTCTTCTGCGTGTGGGAGAGTTGCTGCTTGTGGGTTCTGTCAGATTTAATTTTAAAAGGGTCTGTTGTAGTTCATCTGCTGATCTGCTTCTGTAAATTGTACCTTGGTAGTTAAATCTGACTGAAAAGGGGAAGCCCCATTGATACATAATGTTGTGACGTTGCAGTTCCATTAGTTGGGGTTTCATGGATCGTCTTTTAGTAATAGTAAGTTGGGATAGGTCAGCAAAAATTTGATAATTGTGTCCTTGAAAATTAAGTTCATTTTTTTCTCTTGCAGCAATTAGTAATTGTTCTTTCGTTCTGTAATAATGAAATTTTGTGATTATATCACGTGGGGGTCCATCTTTCTTTTTGGCTGTGAGGGCTCTGTGTACTCTGTCCAGTTCTAAACGTTCAATAGGGATATCTGGCTTTAGTTCTTGTAATAGAGCAGTAATAGTAGATTGCAGGTCTGTCACAGTTTCAGGTATTCCCCTTATGCGCAAGTTTGAACGTCTGGCTCTATTTTCGTAATCTTCGAGCTTAGTTTGAAGTATTAAATTCTCTTCTTTTAATTGTTCCAATTCTGTTATATTTACTTGGGTTGTAATTTCAATTTCATCCATTTTTATTTCTAAGGCTGCAGTGCGGTTTCCCAGCTCTCTTATTTCTTTGGTTAGGCTTTTTGTTATTTGGTCTGAGGTTTGTTTTAAAGCCTTATGAAGCATCTTTTCAAATTGTAATAATATTACTGGGGATGCTGAGGAGGCTTGTGGAGAAGTTTGTGAGAGGATTTGTTCTGTATCTGACTCAAATGGAGAGTCTTGCTGTGACATTTTCTGTCTGTGAGAGCGCCCTGATGCTGTATCTTGTGAGGTGACTGGAGCTGCTTCAGCTGCAGTGAGTGCCTGTGAGCTCTTTGTGAGGTGATTTTTATTTCTGCCACGGTTTCCCCCCAGTACCATATTTCCTGCCCAAACTTTCACAGTTTGTTCTCTGGGGCAAAAAGGTTCAAATGGATACCTTTTGAGCCTGCAGGCTCCGCTTTGTCCTTCTCTTCTCTCCTCAGCGGTGCGGAGCTCTAACAATGCATGTCTGCTCCGCTAGGCTCCGCCCATCTCCTCCACTAGGCTACTTTTTAATACTGTAACATTCACCAAGTGGAACTTAAACTACTGTACAATATACAATGTACAATAATACTGTACATGTTGCTGAGCATGACAGATGAGAGCGAAGGGGAAGCCTCATTGTCATATTCAGGCTCAGTATACGAACAGGTAAAGAGCAGCGGAACCCTGACAGATAGCTCTGATGACGGAGTAGTGGTCCCTGCTAAGGTCAGACGTACCCACGTTCTTCTGTTGTTGAGGTGCAACAACCACAGCATTCTCGTATGGAGCAGAGAGCCAGTACCAGTGCTGCTCAACCTTCTGATTAACTGGCAACCACCAGCGAAATAGTACATCCTGGTCGTAGACAAACCAGCACTGCAGTATCACATGGTGAAGTGGCGAGTCCCATAAGTGCAGTTCAAGCTGGTGCAGTGGCTAGAATATGTAGTGCCCCGCAGTCACCGAGAATTCAAAGACAGGCCCATAGAGCCAATAATGCCCTTCCCGCTGCATATGCTAATCCTGATTGGCAGCCCACCACTTCTGCAGCACCCATACTTCCCCCCATTCACTGTCCAACCCAGAATTCAGGTGGAAACAGTGGATTTCAGTACCCTTGACTTTTACAAGCTGTTTTTCATGGAAGATCTCTACAGATCTGTTGTGGACCAAAGCAATTTATATGCTGGTTAATTTATCACTGCAAACCCAAATTTACCCCTTGCCAGAGAATGTTGCTGGAAACCTATAACAGTTCCCGAATTTAAGGCATTTCTGGGCCTATCACTCCTCATGTGCATTACTAAAAAGAGTGAGTTGTGGTCATATTGGTCCACTGACCCAATTCACGATATGCCCGTGTTCTCTGCTTCCACGACCAGGACTAGATACGAGCAAATCTTGCGGTACATGCATTTCAATGATAATGAACTCTGTCGCCCTCAGGGTGACCCTAGATATGACCGGCTCCATAGAATTCAGCCCCTCGTAAACCACTTCAACCAACAGTTTGCAGCCTTGTTTATTCCCGATCAAGTTGTCTGCGTTGATGAGTTCCTGATTACGTTTTCTGGTCGCTTGTCTTTCAAACAGTTTCTCCCCAGCAAGCGTGCCAGATATGGGGTCAAGTTGTATAAGCTCTGTAACAGGGCGACAGGTTATACATATAGTTTTTTGCTTTACGAGGGAAAAGATAGCACTGTGGAGCCCCCCAATTGCCCAGACTACATAGAGAGCAGCGGTAAGATTGTTTGGGACTTGGTGTCACCCTTATTCGGAAAGGGGTACCACTTGTACGTGAACAATTATTACACAAGCGTGCCACTTTTTAGTCACCTTTTTGATTCTAGAATTGGCTCATGTGGCTCCGTGCAATCTAAATACCGGGGCTTCCTTCAACGGCTTGTAGATTCCCAACTTAAACGGGGAAAGAGAGCCTGCTTGAGATGTAATCATTTGCTCGCAGGGAAGTGGAGGGACACATGGAATGTTTTCGTTCTGTCCTCCATTCACACAGATACAACAGTCGAGATTCCAACAGTGACTGGTGTTGTTGTGAAGCCCCTCTGTGTCCACAAATACAATTTTAACATGGGAGGGGTGGACTTCAATGACCAGATGATTGTGCCGTACTTAATTGAGCGTAGAGCCAGAAGCTGGTATAAAAAAGTGTCTCTTACTTATTTCAATTGGCTCTGCTGAACGCTTATGGGCTATACAAAATGTCAAGATGAACTAGATCCTTCCTAAAATTCCAGGAAGAGATCATCACAGCTAGGGATGAGCTTCGTGTTCGAGTCGAACCCATGTTCGACTCGAACATCGTCTGTTCGACCATTCGCCGAATTGCAAACGATATGGGCCGTTCACGCCAAATTCGAGTGGCGCGTCACGGCCCATAATTCACTGCGGCATCGCAGTGCATTGCTGCTTGGCCAATCACAACGCCGTCTGTACAGAGAGCTGTAATTGGCCAAAGCTACAAGTTAGTGTAGTGCGACCTCTGTAAAGTGTTCAGCTAAAGCTACAAGTTAGTGTAGTGCGACCTCTGCACAGTGTTCAGCTAAAGCTACAAGTAAGTGTAGTGCGATCTCTGCAAAGTGTTCAGCTAAAGCTACAAGTTAGTGTAGTGCGACCTCTGCACAGTGTTCAGCTAAAGCTACCTGTAGAAGGTTGGTGTTATTTTCCTGATCCTATCACTACCGCAGGCAGCTACATTATTTACACATTAGTGTAGTGTGACCTCTGCACAGTGTTCAGCTAAAGCTACCTGTAGAAGGTTGGTGGTGTTTTCCTGATCCTATCACTACTGCAGACAGGTACATTATTTACACGTTAGTGTAGTGCGACCTCTGCACAGTGTTCAGCTAAAGCTACAAGTTAGTGTAGTGCGACCTCTGCACAGTGTTCAGCTAAAGCTACGTGTATAAGATTGGTTGTGTTCTCATACTAATAATACTACAGGCAGGCAGTTGATTTTGCTAGCTGCAGTATCAGTATATATATATATATATATATATATACCAGCTTAGTGCAGCTACATCTCACTGCAGGCCGTTAGAATGTCTGGAAGGCCAACAAGGAGAGGCAGACAGTCACAAGCCAATAAAAGAGGGCAAGCAGGCTCTGTGTCTAGAGGCAACAGTGCTGGTCATGGACACGATGCATCTTCATTAGCACGTGGCTGTGGGACACGCTTGGCCTTTTTTTCGGCAGCTGGCCGTGTTGAGCCGGAACATGTGGAAGACTTGGTCGAGTGGATGACCAAGCCGTCCTCATCCTCCTCATCCTCTCTCACCCATGCTCAGGGTACTTTGTATGGCAAAGCAGCTGCCAACGCGGCCTCTTCCCTCGGCTCAATGGCATCAGTGACTCCTTCTCTAGCCCCACCATGTCCTCCTGAGGAGTCCCTCGAACTGTTTGACCACAGTGTTGGGTACATGCGCCAGGAGGATGCCCAGCATTTAGAAGGCTCTGACGATGATACTGAGCTAGATGAAGCCAGTAAAGTGAGCATGGACAGAGGGGGTGCCCAAGAAGCACAGCAATCTGGCAGTCATGTTCCCTCTGCTGCAGCATACTGCCAGGTTTGCGCCAGTGATGAGGAGGGAGGGGATGATGAGGTCACTGACTCAACGTGGGTGCCTGATAGGAGAGAGGAGGAGGAGGAGGCACATCACCAATGAGGCAGGATGCCCTCCTGGGGCCAGCCTAAGGGCAACACACTGACTGCATCACACCTCAGAGCTCCGCATGTGCAGGGCGCTGCTGTTGCTGCACGTTATTCCAAAAGTTCTTTGGTGTGGGCCTTTTTTGAGAAGAGTGCATCAGATGGCACCACTGCTATTTGCAACATATGTCTCAAACGTATCTCGCGTGGCCAAAACATCTCCCGCTTGGGCACCACATGCTTGACCAGACATATGTTGACCTGCCATGCAGTTCGTTGGTACCTAAAAGACCCACACCAAAAAACAAAGAGGACCTCACCTTACTCCTCATCAGCTGGGATCTCAGGTCTGGTAATTAACTGGGAGAAATTGGCCCTGATGGCTGTAGACACAATAGATCTTTTCCCATCCTCAGTTGGGCAACTAAGGGTGGTAGACAAGATGAAGTATTTAGGAGTATGGTTAACAAGGGACCCAGGTCAGTATATTGAGGATAATCTTGCTCCCCTTCTGCTTAAATTTCAGCTGAATTGTGATATCTGGAGTCCTCTTCCTCTGTCAGCAGCTGGAAGAATTAAATTAAAATGATCTGGATGCCCCAACTCTTGTATCAGCTACATAATTCTCCAGTTTGGATCGGAATGAGATGGTTCAAAAACATTGTTCCGGGAACTAATCTGGAAGAAGGGGCAGGCCCGTATTAGCTTACAGATACTGCAGCTACCAATAAAAGAGGGAGGAGCGGCAGTTCCACACCTGCACAGTTATTTCTTGGCTGCCTAGTTGCAGCATCTCAGGGGATGTAATATACCAGGGGAGAGTAATAAAAATGTACGAATGATGCTGCAGGGAGCCTTGCATAGCAGTTTGGTGGAAGCTCTGGAAGCGGACTCCCTACTCGCTGGATGCCCCACATTAAAACTAATAACAAAAGTATGGCAGGCGGCCAGGGTAGTAATGGGATACATGGGGTTAACAGAATATACCCCAATTTGGGACAACAAGCAATTTCCAGATTTGATCCCCTTGGGTAAAATAAATGAGTGGGAGGTTTGTGGTATCAGAAAACTCACGCAACTATATGATAGGAGTACGTTGAAATCATTTGAGAAATTGAGGGGTACAGCATCCCAAACCAATCATTCTACCGGTATCTTCAAATTAGACATGCACTGAATGCCCACTTTAAAACACAAAGGGTGGAATGGTGTAAAGTTCTTCTTATACAAAAAATAGCTATGACAGGATCCTCCAAAGGCTTAATATCAGAGATATATGAACAGATATGTAGTAAAACCATTAATGGGGAAAGACTGGCTAAAAATAAGAAGGAATGGGAAGAGGACCTGGGGGAAAAAATAATAGGAGAACAGTGGAGAAGGATATTGGACTTGAGCTCCCAGGTGTCAGTCTCCCCTTCACAGAAAATATCACAGCTATTTTTGCTACATAGAGTTTACCACACTCCAAAGAAGCTTTTACGGTACGGATACAGAGCTGACGATAAATGTCCAAGGTGTCAAGGAATAGGGGATTTGATTCATATGATCTGGAGGTGCCCAAAACTATTCAGGTACTGGACAGAGATAATGGAGGATATTAATAGTACATTTGGGCTTAAGTTAGACCTGAATGGTGCTACATGTCTGTTGGGGAAAATACTGTGCCCAAAAATAGTAAAATTGCAGTAATAAGATGTTTATTCCAAGCTCGAAAGATAATAGCTCAGAACTAGCAATCAGTGAGACCCCCGACATCAGAAGAATGGACTAAAGTGATGGATGCCACAGTATGGAGGGAAAAAGTGGTATTTGTTAGACGGAGGAACCTGGACAAATTCTTAATGATGTGGAAGCCCTGGCTAGATAAAATGGGATGCCCCCTTTAAAGGGAATAACTAGGGAGAGGCGATTATATTCAAAGACTAGAAGGATATTGTCAGGAAAATAAGGGGGAGTGGAGAGGACGAAGGAAGTGGCAAATAAGAGTGAGAAGAGAGAAATAAGAACACATAATATATTTGGTATTTAAATAGACATGGTGTATGGAAGGGACAGTTGCACTTTATTAAAAAAGATTAGGAAGGGAGGAGAGGGGAGGGAGGGGTTATAAAAGGATAGAGGGATCATAAAAGGTTAGAGAACCACAGAGGAGAGGGAGCTGAGGTATTGGTAGTGGTTGTGTGTCTTCTAAATGGTCCTTTTTTTTTCCCCCCTTTTAAAGGAAGTAAATACGAACTGGGTATATTAATGTATTGAAGGTTATTTAAGTGTGAATTTATACACGACATTGTAAAGATGTTATAATAGTATTTATACAAGGTGCCTCTCGATCAGTGGTATATGTTTTTGTAAAAATGTATAAAAATAAATGAGTAAAAAAAAAAAAGGTGTAAAATTAGGTGTGTCACAGGTAAGTACTTGCGGGCAATCTGCTATCGGTACACCGATGTCAGATTGTACCAGGCAAATTTCCCTGCCCCAGCTGCTGCACCGCAAAAAGAAGTTCGCTCCCAGCCATCCACATGCCCAGCGGTTGAATGCTAGCTTGGCAAAATTGCTAGCACTTCAACTGCTACCTTTTCAGTTGGTAGACTCTGCCCCCTTCCATGAGTTTGTGGAATGTGCGGTTCTTCAGTGGCATGTTCCCAAACGCCACTTTTTCTCACGGAAGGCGATTCCGGCTCTCTACTGGCATGTGGAAGGCAATGTCTTGGCCTCACTGGACAGGGCGGTCAGCGGTAAGGTGCATATTACCGCTGACTCATGGTCCAGCAGGCATGGACAGGGATGTTACCTAAGTTTCACGGCGCATTGGGTGACTCTTCTGGCAGCAGGGAAGGATGCAGGACAAGGTGCAGTAGTGTTGGAGGTTGTTCTGCCACCACGCCTCCAAAATGCCACTACTAGTGATTCTGACACACCTCTCTCCTCCACCCCCTCCTCTTCTTCTTCCTCCATGGCCTCTTTCTGTGCTTTGTCCTCGGAACCAGCGGTGCTCTGTAGGCATTCAAGGGGCTACGTAAGTACGCAGGCCAAAAGATGCCATGCGGTGCTTGAGCTGGTGTGCTTGGGGGACAGGAGCCACACTGGTGTAGAGGTTCTGTCAGCTCTGCAGGGGCAGGTTCAGAGGTGGTTGACACCACGCCAACTTAAGCCAGGAATGGTGGTTTGCGACAATGGCACCAACCTCCTCTCCGCCCTCCGACAGGGACAAATGACCCATGTGCCCTGTTTGGCTCACGTCCTTAACTTAGTGGTGCAGCGGTTCTTGGGCAGGTACCCGGGCTTACAGGATGTCCTGAGGCAGGCCAGGAAACTCTGTGTGCATTTCCACTGGTCATATAATGCCAGTGCTCGGCTGGCAGACCTCCAAAAGGAATTTAACCTGCCCAAGAACCGCCTATTCTGTGACATGCCCACCAGGTGGAACTCAACGTTGGCCATGCTGCAGCAGCTGCACACGCAGCAGAGGGCCATCAATGAGTACCTGTGCGACTATGGCACCAAGACAGGGTCAGGGGAGCTTGTTTTTTTTTTCCCCACGCCAGTGGGCCATGATCAGGGATGCATGCACTGTCCTGTCACAATTTGAGGAGGCGACGAGGATGGTGAGCAGAGACAGTGCATGCATCAGTGACACTGTCCCCCTTGTCAATAGAGAAAAAAGGAAGACACTCACAGGAGTAAAGAGACAGGGGGCTGCACACACCAAAAATTAAATAAAAAAAAGCAGGAGATCCCCCAAGGGGGGTTTTTAGCAGCCAGCAATGGTGTAATTAACAAACTAGAAAAATAATAATGTGATAGTAAAAAGTTTTATTGTTACAAAAAATATATTAATACTGACATTTGCGGTCAGAACATGAACTGGAGTACAAGAAACATTGTATTAAAAAAACAACAGTACCAATGAGTAGGGGGCAGTATAGGGTATGTTACACCATATGCAAAAGTAATACAGTGATACAAAGGTCTTGCGTGTAAGAACCTGACGCGTTTCGACCCCAGTGAGTCTTCTTCAGAGGATAATGAATAAAAACTGTATGGATGTAAACATGTATTAAAGTACTTCAAAAAAGAAGAAAATATATATAGAAAGAAATAAGACAACAGATATAAACAAATCCATATATTATGTTTTTACCAGTTACGATGTATTCAATAGCTGTGAGTGACCTTGATATAAAGTAGTTTCCCCTTTACTCCATACCCAATCCCCAGACGGTCGGTCCAGTCAAAGGGGGAGCGAATGGCATACAAGCATGCCTTACAAGGAGTCACACACTAATTCCCCAAAAATGGAGGGGCAGTGGATGAGGGAGGGTGTATGCTGTACCTGTGAGGGGAACAACATAGTATATTGAGCGGACAGCTCCAAAATAGGGTGATGTAAATGTAAAAAATATATATTGGTATATTAGGAATTGAAAGGATTGTAAAATGTAATTGATGAATAGCTATCTGTGTTATCAGGTGTTGCACAAACGGTCCATGCAATACGACCTGTGAGAGACATGCATGAAAGTGAGTAAATTAAAAAGAAGAAAAGAAAAGAGAAGGAGAAAAAGAGTAAAGATAACCTACCTCACACAGGCCACGATCGACCCTATGTTCCTTTATGACCACCACCCTATCTCAGTTACCCTGACCTTCCCGGACTTGACCCCCAAAACAAAAACATGGAGACTTAACTCCTCCCTACTAAAAGATGCAGAGTTCACCACACGCCTGACAGCAAGTATTGACACATATTTCAGGGAGAACTCCACCCCAGGTATATCTCCTACCACTTTGTGGGAAGCTCACAAATGTGTGATCAGGGGGGAGCTGATGGCCCAGGCTGCGAAGGTAAAAAGGTTGCATCAGGTCACCATAGATAACCTGATCGCCAACATTAGGCGACTGGAGACCACACATAAACAATCCCACTCACAACAGACATTGCAGGAACTGATGCATTCACGCTCAACGTTGTTAGAAGAACTAGGTAAACGCACCAGACGCCAGTATGTTCTCCACCAACGAGTCTTTTATGAACAAGGCAACAAGTGCGGTAGACTACTGGCCAGAGCAGTACGTACCTCTAGACCGTCTAACACAATTCACCACTTACAGACCCAACAGGGCACTTCACTATCTAAAAATGAAGATATAGCCCATGCGTTTGAACAATACTACAAAAGTTTATATAATCTTAAGACCCCCAATTCAAACTCTGAACAAGCATTACGCAGAACGGAAGCTATAAAGAGTTTCTTGACCCAATATGGCCCACAACCAATCTCACAAACACAAGCAGAAGAATTAGAGCAGCCCCTCTCAACTGAAGAACTGCAGACCACCATACGACAGATGAAATCGGGTAAAAGTCCAGGTCCAGACGGGTTCACCCTGCAATATTATAAATGCTTCGTCCAGTCCCTAGCTCCAAAATTGTTAACCACCTTTAATTCTTTAGCGGACCCCACGATGAACATGGGGCGTATGTTGGAGGCACACGTAACAGTAATCCCTAAGGAGGGAAAGGACACTACACGAGTACAAAACTACAGACCTATTTCACTACTCAATGTGGACATCAAGATTTACGCCAAAATCTTAGCCAACAGAATGTCCATTTTCTTGCCAAGCCTTATCTCGCTAGATCAGGTTGGTTTTGTCCCCGGACGAGAGGCCAGGGACAATACCATTGGAGCATTAAATATCCACCACTGGCTCACGACCACAAAAACCCGAGGGTTCTTTCTGTCTTTGGATGCTGAGAAGGTGTTCGACAGAGTGGCCTGGGATTACATGGGGGAGGTCCTGAAGAGGATCGGTCTTCACCCACGCATGTTGTCCCACATCTCAGCACTGTACTCTAACCCGAGTGCAGCTGTAAGAGTAAATGGCCACCTGTCGGACGCCTTCCCTATAAGAAACGGTACGCGGCAAGGCTGCCCCCTTTCACCATTAATTTTTGTACTCTCCTTGGAACCTCTCCTTAACAAACTAAGAGACAACTCCGATATCACAGGTCTGACAATTCAAGGAAAGGAGTATAAGGTATCTGCCTTTGCAGATGACATTCTACTCTCCCTGACCTCCCCAACCACCTCTATACCTAATTTACTCAAAGATATAGAGCATTTCGGAACCTTATCGCATCTAAAGATTAATTATGCGAAATCCCAAGCCTTGAATATCACCCTTACAACACAGGAACTTAAACGTTGCCAATCTTTCTTTCCCTTCCAGTGGAACCAACAGGAAATAACCTACCTAGGTATCCAAATCACCACTAAATTAGAGGACATATACAGGGTTAATTTCCTTAAGGTCTTAAAGAAAGCGCAACTTGACCTAAAAGAATGGGGGAACCTTAACGTCTCCTGGTTTGGCCGCTCCGCTCTTTTAAAAATGATAACCTTGCCACGATTTCTTTATATTATTCAGTGCCTACCTATCCATCTTCCAACATCCTTTTTTGCAGCATATAGGAAGATGTGCACACTGTTCCTATGGAAAGGTTCCCCTCCACGCATCAAATTCGCTAGGCTCACGCGGCCAAGACTTAACGGAGGCATTGGGCTTCCAGACCTCCACAAATACTCCCTAGCGAGCCACCTTACCCGAATCGTGGACTGGAATGTCCATGAACCGGGTAAGCTTTGGGTTACCCTGGAGAAATCGATCTCTCAACTTCCACTGGAGTTTCTCCCCTGGATCGCCCCAAGACAAGTGCCACAGGAGATATTGACGCATCCTCTCATCTCAGCGTCGCTAAGTTCCTTTAGACGAACAATTAAAATCAGGTCAATCTCCTCTGTACCAGGCCCGTTAACCCCATTGAGAGGCAACCCTGAGTTTACCCCAGGGCTCTCATCATCCTTTCTAAACCTGACATGGCCACACAACAGAATGTTAGCCTATCAATTCTATGTAGACAAGACCCCTAGATCATATGAGAACCTAGTTGACTCGTCCCTCCTCAAATCCTTCCCCTTTTGGACATACCGACAGATCAGACACTTCCTATCAACTCAAGGAATGACACTGACTTGGACTAGACAATTAACTCCATTTGAGGAACTATGCACCAGATCCTCCCCACAAAGACACCTAATCTCGTACATGTACAACACACTTATAGAAGATACCTCTTACACTCCAGACTCCGCACACACAGCATGGGAAACAGATCTTCAGATGACCTTCACGGAGGAGGATTGGTCTCGTATCAACGAATATATACATAAGGGCTCCCTTAATGTAGCCATTCAGGAGAATGGCTATAAAATTCAAACACGCTGGTATAGGACTCCGTCACTTCTACATAAATTTTCTCCAACCATCCCAGACACATGCTGGAGGTGTGGGAAAGCAAAAGGCACAATGCTGCACATATGGTGGAAATGCGTTTTCATACAGCCATTCTGGAAAGAAGTCCACGACCTCATCTCACATATCACAACATACTCCCTGACCTATTCCCCTGCCCAATATCTCCTACATCACACTCACCTGACTAAAAACGAGTACTTTAAATCATTAGCTATGCACCTGGTGAACGCAGCTAGACTATGTATCCCGACACATTGGAGATCCACCTCCACTCCCACGATTGGGGAGTGGTTCCGGAGGATCTCTAAGATAGAGGAGATGGAGGAGCTGGTGCACATTTCACAAGAACGAATCCAAAAATTTACGACCACATGGGCCTGTTGGACACATTTCAAATTATCTCAACGCTATAGCACGTATAGCTCCTGAATATTCTTTTGATTAGACCATCAAGAATTAAAAACAGTTCAGGTCAGGTCGGGGTGACAATGCCCTATAGAGGGGACCGGATGGACTGCGACTTCTGTCGCTATCCACCCCTCAAAACTTCACTATCTCTCCCCTACCCAACCCGCCATTCTTTTCCCCAGTTCCCACACTTCTCTATTCTACCTCCCTATCCCCCACACACTTCTTTTTTTCCCCTTTCCTCATTTCCTACCTAAGATCCCTAACTTAATAAAGGGGTCATAATAATCCCTCTGAACACCCCATCAAAGGTTATGTATAGAGTCACACGAGTTTGTCAAAAACTAATTGAAATCCTGAATTGACATTTACATGTTTGTATTTATGTAATATATCTATATTTGAGAATATTGTGACAACATTTCTATATAATACCCATGTTACTGTACAAGCTACTACCTTGCATATTTTTTTTCAATAAAAACTATTATGGAAAAAAAAAAAAAAAGAGGAAAGAAAGAAGGGGGGAAGGGGGGAAGGGGAGGGAAGAAGGGGAAGGGAGGGTGGGACGGAAAAAGGGGGAAGGTAAGGAAATGGGGGAAGGGAACTAAGAGGCAGGAAAAAAGGGGGGAAGGGAAGAAGGGGGAAAGGAAAAAATGGGGTAGGAGCTGATAGGGTAAGGGATGAGAGCACAAACGAAAGGAGAAGAGAGAAAAGGGAGGAAGAGCATGGGCCAATTGTGATTGCAACCCCCTGAGTACAGTAATGTAGTATACGGGTAGTGACACGTGAATGTGGGTAACAAAGCAGCATGGGTAACAGGGAAAGTGGAGGGGCCCAGAGGGGGCACGAGGAACAAAGTGATGACAATGAAAACAAAAACCAAAGTGATAAAAACACCCAAAAAGAAGTGCAGTGAGGGAGGTAAAAGTGTGAGAACATTACCTAGAAAGTGTTTGAAACGATCAATCCGATCAAGGAAGGAAGTAATCAATGAAAAAATCTAAAAGGTAAATATCGAGCGAATCAATTAAATCTCTTGAGATAGTACAAACAGGGTGTAAGTCACACACTCTAGAATGTGAGGGTAGTTTATAGCGACTCTTACCAGTCCATCAGAAGTTCCAGCAAAATGGGAGCGTCCAGTGGGACATCCAGAGGGGAGTAGGAATGACACTGAGCTCCCCACATTGCCCGTTTTATTTATAAAGCAGGTAATTTACCTTAATGATCTGCAGGTGCAGCTGTCCTCCCCCTCCATACATCCCCTCAGATGAAGTGAGTGACGCAATGGCGTCACTCATTGTGTGCGTCCCCCGGTGTTCCGGAAGAGAAATTCTCCCGGATACACCATCCTTTCCACCGCAAGTGCACAGGCATTGTGAAGTCACGCGCAGAGCATCAAGCGCGCGCGAGCGAGTTCACGGCATCCGGAAAGGATCCGGAATGCCGCTGGCAGGGAAAGAGATAGCGCCCATCCTGGTGCTTCCACCTGGTGGGCGCTTAGGGACACGCAGGGCTCTTGCGTGTCCCTACCCTGCCAGGAAGGCATAATTTGCAGCGAATTCGCCCACCCTAAAAACAACAAGGACATGGCCAGCCGGGATAAAGGGGGGCAAGACATGGAGAGTGGGGCTAATAAATGATCCTGTATAATGCGTTGTTAATAACATACACATAGATTATCCACTGCCTACAATAAGAGTACAAGATTAAAGCTATAGTACAAAACATTAATTATAATTATAAAGGCTCGTATACTGAACTGTGAACTAATTACTGTGCTGAACATAGTCCCTACAGGACTTAAAGGATTGGTTTTAGATGATATTTTGAATACCTATATCTTGTGTTCTATAATAATGGTAAATAGAAAAATCGCATCATTAGGTGCAATCCAAGACATTCAAATGGTGACCGATGGGGGGATTTCCTGCTTTTTCTGTCCCCCTTGTATACTTGTTGGAGCACACGCTGCGTGGAATAATGGACAGGGCACTTGAGGCAGAACAGAGGCAGGAAGAGGAGGACTTTCTTAGCTCTCAAGGCCCCCTTTATCCAGACAGTGTTCCTGCATGCCCGCTCCCACAGGAAGAGGACGAGGAGGAGGAGGATTGTGTCAGTATGGAGGTGGAGCCTGGCACTCAGCATCAGCAGCAGTCTTTAAGGGATCATTTACAGTCCCAAGAAACCCATGGACTTTTACGTAGCTGGGAGGAGGTGAATGCGGATCATGTTGTCCTTAGTAACCCAGAGGACTCCGGACCAAATGCCTTAGCAAACCTACGCTGCATGGCCTCCCTGATCCTGCAAAGCCTGCGGAAGGATCCTCGTATTCGTGGTATCAAGGAGAAGGAACAATACTGGCTGGCAACCCTCCTTGATCCACGTTACAAGGGTAAGGTTGCGGACCTTATCTTGCCATCACAGAGGGAGCAGAGGATGAAACATCTTCGGGAGGCCTTGCAGAAAGGTCTGTGCAACGCAATCCCAGAGACTGGGAGGTTACAAAATCCTGCTTCTGGACAACGTGTTGCTGAGGCTTCGGTCAGTCAAAGAAGGAGCAGTGGAGAAGGTGGCCGTCTGACCGATGCATTCAGACAATTTTTTAGTCCGCAGCCCCAAGGTATGATTGGTTCCAGCAACCATCGCCAGCGTCTGTTTTACATGGTGCAGGAATACCTAGGGCAAGATCTGACTTGGACACCTTTCCCACCGAAAATCCTCTGGGTTACTGGGTCTTGAGGATGGATCACTGGCCAGAGCTTGTACAGTATGCAATTGAGCTACTGGCCTGTCCTGCATCCAGTGTTCTTTCGGAACGCACATTCAGTGCTGCTGGAAGCTTTGTAACCGATCACAGGGTGCGTCTGTCCACCGACTCGGTCGATCGACTGACCTTCATAAAAATGAATCAGTCTTGGATCACCACCAGCTACCGAGGACCTGATGTAACTGAATAATTTTTTTTGAAATGTCAGATCCCTTCAAAGACTGCTTATGCTGATGCTGAGTGACTATCCTGTTATGCTGAGTAATTATCCTCTTCCTCCTCAATGATCATGCTGATAGCTAGTAAGAACATTTTTGGTTCTGGGCGCATCCACCAGTGCCTAAGGCCCAATTTTTCAGCCCCTGTTTAACAGGGGCATGTAATCACAATTTATGATGCAATTCTTTGCAGCAGGGCTAGTTCCTGCACTCCAACTAGAGTATCTGTGAGGGGTTACAGTGTTGTGGCACCAGCACCAGTGCCTAAGGCCCAATTTTTCAGCCCCTGTTCAACAGAGACATGTAATTACAATTCCTGATCTAATATTTCACAGCAGGGCCCGTTTCTGCACCCACCAAGAGTAACTGTGAGGACTTACAGTTTTGTGGCACCAGCACCACCACCACCACCAAAGGGCCAATTTTTCTGCCCCTGTTCAACAGGGGCATGTAATTACAATTCTTGATCTAATATTTCACAGCAGGGCCCTGTTAGGGCTTACAGTGTTGTGGCCACAACAACACCTAAGGTCCAAATTTCTGCTGAGTATATAGGGCAGGCCCCTACTTTCAAACATCCAACTTACAAACGACTCCTACTTGCAAACGGAAGGAGACAACAGGAAGTGACATGAAATCTACCCCTAGGAAGGGAAATTCTCTCCAGTAATAGTTAATATGGGAAAAACTTTTCTCCTTTACACTGATGCTTTATCACCCATCCTTTTTTCACTAAAAACCCCAAATTTTCAAAAAACATTTGTCATTGGGACAAAAAGTGAGGTGAAATCTTCTGAAGAGTGAAGTAGAATAGTAAAGTATTGAACCAGGCAGAAATTCAGCAATGCAGGTTTATTAACAGCTGATAACATACAGGTTTATGTTCAAAGTATTACGAAATACAGGTCTAATTTATACAGTTTCTTACAATGCAAGCATATTAGATATAGGTATTCTTATCCTCTAACCAAATTGAAACAATTGTGAATTGTTCTCACCTTGAACCAGAATGGGTCTTTTCTGCCAATTCTTGAGAACCTGTCACCTGATAGGGACCAGCCAATTGGCCGGTGGTCTGGTCCCCTCACAGAGTTCTGAGTTCCAGCTCGACCAAGTTCGTGAGGGAAATTCACCTGAGACCACATTCTGGAACAAGTTAAGAAGTCTTCTCTGACTCATATGAGGAGACAAGTTATGGACAGATACTTGCCCATTGGTTCTGACCTCTATGACCCGTGCAATAGGGCAGCATACACAGAGTTCAGCCTTATGAGCTCCTATCTGACTTGTCTGTTTAACAATTGTAGAGCTTGCATTTATATACCCTTGTACAAGTCTTATCTCAACCATCTCTCTTACATATGATTGGTCGCTAAGATCTACCTCAATGTAACTAACCATAAATCTGACACCTGTTCTACAACCAGATAAACTTAATTATTCCCAAAATTCCTATATGTTCATTAAAGTGATTTATAACTGGTTTTGTCCAATTAAAAACACCTGTGTAGAGACAGTCTGGCACCCAGCTGTGTTATCAAACTCTTCTCATCTTGATAAAATTTAACTAAGTTCAAGAATTACAGATTTATGACATTTGGGAAAATGAACTTTCAATAACCCCACCAGATGTGTTATATGTTTCACTATATGTATGTATTTTAACAGTTTTAATGAGGGCACAAGCAGACCTTTGTTTTACTCTGTCAAACTTAATTTTATGTGCTGTACATAACTTTAATTATTTCTAAACCACCTATTTTCTTATCTTTATCTGTCTGATTTATATGCATTTCAGACTTGAGACAATTCCATATTACTTGAATCTATCCTAATGAACTTTCACCCAGTAGACTATCTTAATACATTTTCGAGAACACCTGTGTACAAATACTTGTCATAAAGCAGAGGTCATTTAAGGTTCAACACTTAAAAATGAAGACTTTCTAAATCTGGAAAACACAGTATACATTATTAAAGATTAATAATTGTTGCTTTACTTGTTGAATAATAATATTGATAAAACCACTACTATATAATAATATGAATAATAATAATAATGCAAATCAATATGAATAATATGAAATACATTGGCTAATATGAGATTCTACAACAAGAGGAGCACAGACAGCAAAACAAATGTCACAGGGGTGATAACCTTTCCCTGTGTTTTCCAAAAAGCTTAAAATAGATTTTTTGGCTGGAGCTAAACACGTTAAAAATGTACCAGTTCAAAATTACAAACAGATTCTACTTAACAACAAACCTGTAGTCCCTGTCTTGTTTGCACCGCCTGTATACTGCAGTTCAGAGTATATAGGGCCTGGTGGCCCCACGCCTTTCCTTTTTTTAATTTGTTATTTCCCCTTAATATCCATACAAGACCCAAAGGGCCTGGTAATTGACTGGGGCGGTACCCATGCCGTTTGTCTCACTGATTTTCATCCATATTGCCAGGACCCGACATTACATTTAAGCCACAAGCAGTTTTAAATGACTTTTATTCCTTTAAAAATGTCATTTTGTGCAGGGACTGTTCTAAGCACGGGAAACACGCGCCACTTTACAGGCATACTAGAGACACCCCCCAGGTACGATATTTAAAAGAATATTTCACTTTTTTTTTTTTTACTTTAAGCATCATTAAAATCACTGCTCCCAAAAAACGGCCGTTTTTAAAACTTTTTTTGCATTGATACATGTCCCCTGGGGCAGGACCCGGGTCCCCAAACCCTTTTTAGGACAATACCACGCAAATTAGCCTTTAAAATTAGCACTTTTGATTTCGAACATTCAAGTCCCATAGACGTCAATGGGGTTCTAACGTTCGGTCCGTTCGCGGGGTCTGGTGTGAACCGAACCGGGGGTGTTCCTTAATCACAGCCTATCTGTTTCCAGACGGTGCTGTGCCCCAACTTCCCAATCCAAATGCAGTGAGCCGGCTGCATTAGAGGCACTTTCCAGAAGTCCTCCGTGGTACCTCTACCCAAAGAACAACCCAAAGAAGATGAGTCTGTAGAAAACACGGATATAGGCGTGACACCCATTATTATTGTCCCTCGGTGACTGTTTCCGTCGCTACCACACACTAGTTGAGTATTAGCGTAGGGTACAGCACAATCCTAGGGCACATTAACACAGGGTCCCAAAGGATGTTAGATGTCCATCGCATTTTGAGAGACCCTAACCTGGAACGTTCAAAGTTATAATAAAAGTATAAAAAAAATGTAAAAAAACATAAAAAATTAAAAATTAAAAAAACAAAATTAAAAAAAACAAAAACAGTTACATAGTTACGTAGTAGGTGAGGTTGAAAAAAGACACAAGTCCATCAAGTCCAACCTATGTGAGTGATTATATGCCAGTATTACATTGTATATCCCTGTATTTTGCAGTCATTCTGCTGCTTATCTAATAGTTTTTTGAAACTATCGATCCCCCCCCGCTGAAACCGCCGCCTGTGGAAGGTAATTCCACATCCTTGTCACTCTTACAGTAAAGAAATCTCTACGCAGTTTAAGGTTAAACCTATTTTCTTCTAATTTTAATGAGTGACCATGTGTCTTATTAAACTCCCTTCCGCAAAAAAGTTTTATCCCTATTGTGGGGTCACCAGTATGGTATTTGTAAATTGAAATCATATCCCCTCTCAGGTGCCTCTTCTCCAGAGAGAATAAATTCAGTGCTCGCAAACTTTCTTCATAACTAATATCCTCCAGACCATTTATTAGCTTTGTTGCCCTTCTTTGTACTCGCTCCATTTCCATTACATCCTTCCTGAGGACTAGTGCCTAGAACTGGACAGCATACTCCAGGTGAGGCCGGACCAAAGTCTTGTAGAGTGAGAGAATTATCGCTTTATCCCTGGAGTAAATCCCCTTTTTAATGCATGCCAATATTCTGTTTGCTTTGTTAGCAGCAGCTTGGCATTGCATGCCATTGCTGAGCCTATCATCTACTAGGACCCCCAGGTCCTTTTCTATCCTAGATTCCCCCAGAGGTTCACCCCCCTAGTGAGTAGATTGCATTCAAATTTTCCTTGAAGTTTTGCAAATATTCCTAGAAGCTATCATCATCTATCTATCATCATGAAGATTGAGGAGAAATAGGATAGTCACTCGACATAAGAGGATAGTCACTCAGCATATGCAGTCTTCAAGGGATCCCACATCCATAGAAAAATCAATCGGTTACATCAGCATCAGGTGCTTGGTAGCTGGTGATCCAAGACTAATTCATTTTTATGAATGTGAGCAACAGAGTCTGTGGACAGGCGCACTCTGTGATCGGTTACAAAGCCTCCAGCAGCACTGAATGTGCGTTCAGACAGAACGCTGGATGCAGGACAGGCCAGTAGCTCAATAGCATATTGAGCAAGCTCTGACCAGTGGTCCATCCTCAAGACCCAGTAACCCAGTGGATGTTCTGGTGGAAAGGTGAAAAAAGGGGAAGGATAGATATGGCGATGCTCTTATTAAGAGGTTACATAGTTACATAGTTACATAGTAGGTGAGGTTGAAAAAAGACACAAGTCCATCAAGTCCAACCTATGTGTGTGATTATGTGTCAGTATTTGCAACCTCTAGATACTTGAGGGGTGTGTATACCACGGGTGCATATAATGCAAAAAGTGAAAAAAGTGCAGAAAATAAGAAGTGCAGAAAATCTTTGACACCTCTGGTGGAAAGATCTCCAAGTCTGATCATGCCCCTAGATATTTCTGCACCATGTAATTCAGATGCTGGTGATGGTTGCTGGAACTGATCAGACCTTGGCACTGAGGATTGAAGAATTGTCTGAAGGCATCGGTCAGCCGGCGACCTTCTCCACCACTCTTTCTGTGACTGAACGAAGCCTCAGCAACATGTCCAGCACCAGGTAATTGTAACCTCCCAGGCTCTGGAAACGCATTGCACAAACCTTTCTGCAAGGCCTCCCGAAGATGTTTCATCATCTGCTCCCTCTGAGAAGGCTGGATAAGTTCTGCAACCTTACCCTTGTAATGTGGATCAAGAAGGGCTGCCAGCCAGATCCCTCTGCTTGATACCATGAATCCTAGGAGCCTTTACATAGTAGGTGAGGTTGAAAAAAGACACAAGTCCATCAAGTCCAACCTATGTGTTTGATTATGTGTCAGTATTACATTGTATATCCCTGTATGTTGCGGTCATTCAGGTGATTATCTAATAGTTTCTTGAAGCTATCAATGCTCCCCGCTGAGACCACCGCCTGTGGAAGGGAATTCCACATCCTTGCTGCTCTTACAGTAAAGAACCCTCTACGTAGTTTAAGGTTAAACCTCTTTTCTTCTAATTGTAATGAGTGGCCATGAGTCTTATTAAACTCTCTTCTGCGAAAAAGTTTTATCCCTATTGTGGGGTCACCAGTACAGTATTTGTAAATTGAAATCATATCCCCTCTCAAGCGTCTCTTCTCCAGAGAGAATAAGTTCAGTGCTTGCAACCTTTCCTCATAACTAAGATCCTCCAGACCCTTTATTAGCTTTGTTGCCCTTCTTTGTACTCGCTCCATTTCCAGTACATCCTTCCCGAGGACTGGTGCCCAGAACTGGACAGCATACACCAGGTGCGGCCGGACCAGAGCCTTGTAAAGTGGGAGAATTATCGTTTTATCTCTTGCGTTGATCCCCCTTTTAATGCATGCCAATATTCCGTTTGCTTTATTAGCAGCAGCTTGGCATTGCAGGCCACTGCTGAGCCTATCATCTACTAGGACCCCCAGGTCCTTTTCCATCCTAGATTCCCCCAGAGGTTCTCCTCCCAGTGTATAGATTGCATTCATATTTTTGCCACCCAAATGCATTATTTTACATTTTTCTACATTGAACCTCATTTGCCATGTAGTCGCCCACCCCATTAATTTGTTCAGGTCTTTTTGCAAGGTTTCCACATCCTGCGGAGAAGTTATTGCCCTGCTTAGCTTAGTATCGTCTGCAAATACAGAGATTGAACTGTTTATCCCATCCTCCAGGTCGTTCATAAACAAATTAAATAGGATTGGTCTCAGCACAGAACCCTGGGGAACCCTACTACCCACCCCTGACCATTCTGAGTACTCCCCATTTATCACCACCCTCTGAACTCGCCCTTGTAGCCAGTTTTCAATCCATGTACTCACCCTATGGTCCATGGCAACAGACCTTATTTTGTACAGTAAACGTTTATGGGGAACTGTGTCAAATGCTTTTGCAAAATCCAGATACACCACGTCTACGGGCCTTCCTTTATCTAGATGGCAACTCACCTCCTCATAGAAGGTTAATAGATTGGTTTGGCAAGAACGATTCTTCATGAATCCATGCTGATTACTGCTAATGATATCGTTCTTATTACTAAAATCTTATATATAGTCCCTTATCATCCCCTCCAAGAGTTTACATACTATTGATGTTAGGCTAACTGGTCTGTAATTCCCAGGGATGTATTTTGGGCCCTTTTTAAATATTGGTGCTACATTGGCTTTTCTCCAATCAGCTGGTACCATTCCAGTCAATAGACTGTCTGTAAAAATTAGGAACAACGGTCTGGCAATCACTTGACTGAGTTCCCTAAGTACCCTCGGATGCAAGCCATCTGGTCCCGGTGATTTATTAATGTTAAAGCGGGGTTCCACCCAAATTTTGAACAATATCTGTATGTATTCTCTTCCTTGCCTAGATGCTGACATGCCGTTTAAAAAAATTTAAATCGCCGTAATTACCTTTTATTTTTCTATTCTTCTTTGCACTTCCTGGTTCTCCTCCCGTGGGAGTAGGCGTGTTTCTAGCCTCTCCCAGACTCCTGGGAGCTAGTCTCAGGCTTCCCAGGATGCCACTGAGCATGTGCGGGAACGAGCAGTGAATGCTGGGAGCACAGCATTCACCACATCCAGGAAATAAATGCTTGTGGGCTTCAAATGCCCACAATGAAGATGGAAACCGCCTGCAGTGAATAATATAAGTTATTCTTTCTGACAAAATCTGACACACAATATGTGAGTATGTAATGCTGAGAAGAAAAGTTTGTGAATGAACTAAAAAAAAAAAAAACGATAGATAGGTGGACCCCCGCTTTAAGTTTCTCAAGTCTAATTTTAATTCTGTCCTCTGTTAACCATGGAGGTGCTTCCTGTGTTGTGTCATGAGGATAAACACTGCAGTTTTGGTTACTGAAGCCCCCCGATTCACTCGTGAAGACTGAGGAGAAGAATAAATTCAATAACTTCGCCATCTCCCCATCCTTTGTAACCAGATGTCCTTCCTCATTCTTTATGGGGCCAATATGGTCTGTCCTCCTTTTTTTACTGTTTACATACTTAAAGAATTTCTTGGGATTTTTTTTGCTCTCCTCCGCTATGTGTCTTTCATGTTCTATCTTAGCCGTCCTAATTGCACCCTTACATTTCTTGTTGCATTCTTTATAAAGTCTGAATGCTGAGGATGATCCCTCAACCTTGTATTTTTTGAAGGCCTTCTCCTTTGCTATTATATGCATTTTTACATTGGAGTTAAGCCATCCAGGATTTTTGTTCGCTCTTTTAAATTTATTACCCAATGGGATACATTGGCTAATGCCCTTATTTAATATGCTCTTAAAGCAAACTCATCTCTCCTCCGTATTCTTTGTTCCTAATATTTTATCCCAATTTATGCCTTTTAGCAAGGTTTGTAGTTTAGGGAAGTTGGTTCTTTTGAAATTCAGTGTCTTTGTGTTCCCTTCATGTTTCCTATTTGTGTGATTTATAATGAAACTAATTGATCTGTGATCGCTGTTACCTAAATTGCCCCGTATTTCCACATCCGTAATCAGGTCTGTATTGTTGGTAATCAGTAGATCCAGTAATGTTTTATTTCTAGTTGGTGCGTCTACCATCTGACCCATAAAATTGTCCTGCAAGACATTAAGGAACTTGCGAGCCTTAAATGAATGCGCGGTTCCCTCTGCCCAGTCTATGTCTGGATAATTAAAGTCCCCCATTATGATAACACTTCCCATCCTTGCTGCTAATCCAATTTGTGATAGGAGATCCGTCTCCACTTCCTCCCTCAGGTTAGGGGGCCTATAGCATACTCCCAGTATTATTTTCCCCTTAGCTTCATCCCTTTGGAGCTCTACCCATAAGGATTCCACCTCCTCTCTAGCTCCCTCAGTGATGTCATCTCTCACATTCGCTTGTACATTATTCTTGATATATAGGCATACCCCTCCCCCTTTTTTACCCTCTCTATCCTTGCGGTATAGGGTATACCCTTGAATGTTTGCCAGCCAATCATGAGAGCTGTTGAACCAGGTCTCTGAAATTCCCACAAAATCCAAATCCTCCTTGTACAACAGTATCTCTAGTTCACCCATCTTGTCCGCCATGCTCCTGGCGTTGGTGAACATGCCACATAGTTTAGACCGGTCGCATATTGTCCTCGTATTGGGTGTTTCGAGATTGCAACTAGGACTTGCTACTATACTCACCTTGTGTTTTTGTGCTTTGGTTAACCTACCACTAATGCCCCCAATACTACCCTCTGTAATATCTTCTGCACTGGCTATCTCTGTCTCTGGACCCTCCCCCCATTGCCTAGTTTAAAAACTCCTCTAACTTTTTGGCCATCTTCATTCCCAGCAGATCTGCACCCTCCTCATTTAGGTGCAGGCCGTCCCTTCTATAGTACCGGTTACCGAGAAGTCGGCCCAGTCCTCCAGGAACCCAAACCCCTCCTTACTACACCAGCTCTTCAGCCACTTGTTTACTTCCTTAATCTCCCTCTGCTTTTCTGGTGTGGCTCGATGTACCGGTAGTATTCCTGAGAATACTACCTTGAAGGGCCTTTTCCTCAATTTAGCTCCTAAGTCCCTAAAATCGTTCTTTAGGACACTCCATCTGCCTCTGACTTTGTCATTGGTGCCAACGTGCACCATGACAGCCGGGTCTTCCCCAGCCCCTCCCAGTAATCTGTCCACAAGATCCGTGATGTGCCGAACCCGAGCGCCCGGTAGACAACATACTGTTCGGTGCTTCAGGTCTTGGTTACAGATTGCCCTCTCTGTCCTTCTAAGAATTGAGTCCCCTACCACCAGAATCTGTCTTTCCTTTCCCTTTGCTGCCCCCCCCACTCTCACTGGAGGAGTTCTTCCCCTGACTGGTTTCACCAATGTCACTCAATGGAGCGTACTTATTGGGATGCTCCAGTCCTGGATAAGCCTCCCTGGCACTTCTCCCTCTACCCCTCCTGACTGTCACCCATCTACTCTTTGCTAGTGCCTGCACCTCTTTGTCTCCACCCGCCTCTGTGCTGGCCCCTGCCGGCACCTGCCGTGTACGTTCCTGGCTCTCCTTTAGTATGGAGGGACTTCTCAGTGCTGACAGTTGCTTCCCCAGATTCAGAACCTGGGCTTCCAGGGAAACAATGTGCTTACATTTTGTACAGCAGTATTCGCCCTCGATCGGATGATCAAGGAACGCATACATGCAGCAAGATGTACAAAGAGCCGCCTCTCCACACCCGCCGGGCATCGTACCTATTAAATTTAGTGAGGATTTGGGGATTTTACCCTGTCCAAATTACCTAACAGCTAGCTTCCTGGCACTAATACTCAAGACAATACACAGGTACACAACAAGACAATACCCAGGTACTCACAGACCTACGTGCAATCGCAGAACAGTCGCAGACCTACGTGCACTCGCAATACTCAAGTATACAGTACACAATACACAAGTACTAACGATCCACACACACTACTCAGAAAACACTCAGGTACTCACACTTCACAGGTACTATGACCCCTGTTATAACCTCCTGTTTTAAACTCTGGTTTTTAACTCACCACTTATACCAGTTCCACTTACATAGAGTTACGTAGAGACTGAGCACGCTCAGAATGAGTCCTACACACAGTTATATAGGCACCTGTGAGCAATTAACCACCCCCCTTAATTGATAGCCTGAAGGAACCAGAGAAGAAAAAAAAAAAAAGCTATTTAAAAAGTGACAGAAAAAGGTGATTGAAAAACTAAAAGGAAAAGCCCCAAAAATGCAACCCAGCAAACAAAAAGCAATACTTGTTCACTCTAACTCTGGTTTTTAACTCACCACTTATACCAGTTCCACTTACACAGAGTTCCACAGCCTCAGACTAAGCACGCTCAGAATGAGTCCTACACACAGTTATATAGGCACCTGTGAGCAATTAACCACCCCCCTTAATTGATAGCCTGAAGGAACCAGAGAAGAAAAAAAAAAAAGCTATTTAAAAAGTGACAGAAAAAGGTGATTGAAAAACTAAAAGGAAAAGCCCCAAAAATGCAACCCAGCAAACAAAAAGCAAGACTTGTTCACTCTAACTCTGGTTTCTCTCCTAACTCTAATTCTCCTTTTGCAGGCTTTGCAGGATCAGGGAGGCTATGCAGTGTAAGTTTGCAGAGGCATTCAATCCTGAGTCCTCTGGGTCACTAAGGATCACATGATCCTCAACCACCTCCTCCCAGCCACGTACAACTCCATGGGTTTCTGTGGGACTGCAAACAATCCCTTGAAGACTGCTGCTGATGCTGAGTGTTATCCTCCACCTCCATGCTCACACAATCCTCCCCCTCCTTCTTCTTTTCTTCTTCCTGTGTGATCGGCGGACCTGCAGGAATACTAGTATCTAGATAAAGGGGGCCTTGAGAGGTAAGTAAGTCCTCCTCTTCCTCCCGCTGTTCTGCCTTAAGTGCCCTGTCCATTATTCCATGAAGCCTGTGCTCCAACAGGAAGACAAGAGGGACAGTATCACTGATGCATGCACTGTCACTGCTCACCATCCTCGTGGCCTCCTCAAATGGTGACGGGACAGTGCATGCATCCTTGATCAGTAGCCACTGGCATGGCGAAAAAAAGCCAAGCTCCCCTGACCCTGTCCTGGTGCCATACTCAAACAGGTACTCATTGATGGCCCTCTGCTGCATGTGCAGCCACTGCAGCATTGCCAACGTTGAGTTCCACCTGGTGGGCATGTCACAAATGAGGCGGTTCTTGGGCAGGTTTCATTCTCTTTAAATGTCAGCCAGCCAAGCACTGGCATTATATGAGCGACGGAAATGACCACAGACTTTCCTGGCCTGCCTCATGAGATCCTGTAAGTCAGGGTACCTGCTCAAGAACCGCTGTACCACCAAATTTAGGATGTGAGCCAAACAGGGAACATGGGTCAAGTGTCCCTGTCAGAGGGCGTGGAGAGGAGGTTGGTGCCATTGTCACATACAACCATTCCTGGCTGAAGCTGGCATGGCGTCAACCAGGACTGACAGAATCTCTGCCCCAGTGTGGCTCCTGTCCCCTAAGCAGACTAACTCAAGCACCGCATGGCATCTTTTTGCCTGAGTGCTTGCGTAGCCCCTTGAACGCCTACAGGGCACCGCTGGTTCAGAGGAGAAATCTGCAAAGGAAGAGGCTATAGAGGAAGAAGAAGAGGAGGGGGTGGAGAAGAGAGCTGTGGCAGAATCACCACTAGCATTTTGGAGGCGTGGTGGCGGAACAAGCTCCAACAATATTGAACCCTGTCCTGCATCCTTCCCAGCTGCCAGCAGAGTTACCCAGAGTGCCGTGAAAGAAAGGTAACGTCCCTGTCCATGCCTGCTGGACCATGAGTCAGCAGTAATATGCACCTTACTGCTGACCGCCCTGTCCAATGAGGCCAAGACATTGCCTTCCACATGCTGGTAGAGAGCCAGAATGGCCTTCTGTGAAAAGAAATGGTGTTTGAGAACCTGCCCCTGAGGTACCGCACATTCCACAAATTCACGAAAGGGGGCAGAGTCTACCAGCTGAAAAGGCAGCAGTTGCAGTGCTAGCAATTTGGCCAAGCTAGCATTCAGACGCTGAGCATGTGGATGGCTGGGACCAAATTTCTTTGGTTTACCGCTAGCAGATTGGCCGCAAGTACTTGGGACATCTATTTCTATACCTTCATTCCACTCAGTGCAGGTTTCTGAGAGGACTGGAGGTATAGTGGGGCTGGAGATCCCAGCTGAAGAGGAGCAAGGAGAGGTCCGCCTTGTTCTTTGATGTGGGTCTTCTAAGAGCTGTTGCCAACGGACTGCTTGGGAGGTCGTAATATTTCTGGTCAAGCATGTGATGCCCAAGTGGCTGCTGTTCTGGCCACGCTTGATACGCTTCAGACATATGTTGCAAACAGCAATGGTGCGATCTGCTGCACACGTGTCAAAAAAGGCCCACACCAAAGAACTTTTCAAAATATGTGGGGAGTCAGCAGCTCCCTGCACCTGCTTAGCTCTGCGTTGTGAGGCAATAGGGTGGCTGCCCTTAAGCTGCCCCCTGGAGGGCATCCTGCCTCGTTAGAGACGTGCCTCCTCCTCCTTCTCTCTTCTATCAGGCACCCAAGTAAAGTCAGTGACCTCATCCCCTCCCTCCTCATCACTGGAGCAAACTTGGCAGTATGCTGCAGCTCGGGGAACATGACTGCCAGTTTCTTGACCTTCTTAGGCACTCCCTCTCTCTAGGCTCATGTTACTTCCTTCCTCAACCTGGGTACCATCATGGGAGCCTTCAAATCGCTGCGCATCCTCATGCAGCATGTACCCAACACTGTGGTCGAATAGTTTGGGGGACTCCTCTGTGCATGATGGTGGGGCTAGGGAAGAAGTGACTGTTGACATGGAGCCAATGGAATAGGCCGCTTTGGCAGCTGCATTGGCAGGCAAACTACTCTGAGCCTGGGTGACAGAGGATGAGGAGGATGAGGAGGGCTTTGTTATCCATTCCACCAACTCTTCTGCATGTTGTGGCTCAATAACACAGCCAGCTGCAGAAAAAAAGGACAAGCGTGCCCCATGCGTGCACTGTATGTATTGTGTACATCACCAGGAAAGTAGTAACAACTGCACTAGGGGTGCACGGTACTATGTAAACCAACAGAAATGTAATAACAACTATGGATGCACTGCATGTATTGTGTACTGTGTACACCACCAGAAAAGTAGTAGCAACTGCACTAGGGGTGCACGGTACTGTGTACAACAACAGAAGTGTGATAAAAACTACGGGTGCACTGTATGTATTGTGTACTGTGTACACCACCAGAAAAGTAGTAGCAACTGCACTGGGGGTGCACAGTACTGTGTACACCAACAGAAGTATAATAACAACTATGGGTGCACTGTATGTATTGTGTACACCACCAGGAAAGTAGTAACAACTGCACTAGGGGTGCACGGTACTGTGTACACCAACAGAAGTGTAATAACAACTATGGGTGTACTGTATTGTGTACACCACCAGAAAAGTAGTAGCAACTGCACTAGGGGTGAACGGTATTGTGTACAATATCAGAAGTCTAATAGCAACTATGGGTGCACTGTATGTATTGTGTACTGTGTACACCACCAGAAAAGTAGTAGCAACTGCACTACGGTGCACGGTACTGTGTACATCAACAGAAGTGTAATAACAACTATGGGTGTACTGTATTGTGTACACCACCAGAAAAGTAGTAGCAACTTTATTATGGGTGCACGGCACAGTGTACACCAACAGAAGTGTAATAACAACTATTGGTGCACTGTATGTATTGTGTACACCACCAGGAAAGTAGTAACAACTGCACTAGGGGTGCACTGTACTGCACCCCTAGTGCAGTACAGTGCAAGCGTATCGCACGTGGCCAAAACATCTCCCTCTTGGGCACCACATGCTTGACCAGACATATGTTGACCTGCCATGCAGTTCGTTGGCAAGTGTACCTAAAAGACCCACACCAAAGAACAAAGAGGACCTCTCCTTGCTCCTCATCAGCTGGGATCTCCAACTCCACTATACCTTCAGTCCTCTCTGAGACCTGCACTGAGAGGAATGAAGGTGTAGAATTAGGTGTGTCACAGCCAAGTATTTGCGGGCAATCTACTATCGGTACACCAACGTCAGATTGTACCAGGTGAATTTCCCTACCCCAGCTACTGCACCGCAGAAAGAAGTTCGCTCCCAGCCATCCACATGCCCAACGGTTGAATGCAATCTTGGCAAAATTGCTAGCACTTCAACTGCTACCTTTTCAGTTGGTAGACTCTGCCCCCTTCCGTGAGTTTATGGAATGTGCGGTTCTTCAGTGGCAGGTTCCCAAACGCCACTTTTTCTCGCGATTCCTGCTCTCTACCGGCATGTGGAAGGCAATGTCTTGGCCTCGCTGGACAGGGCAGTCAGCGGTAAGGTGCATATTACAGCTTACTGATGGTCCAGCAGGCATGGACAGAGACGTTACCTAAGTTTCACGGTGCATTGGGTGACTCTGCTGGCAGATGGGAAGGATGCAGGACAAGGTGCAGTAGTGTTGGAGGTTGTTCCGCCACCACGCCTCCAAAATGCAAGTGCTGGTGATTCTGACGCACCTCTCTCCTCCAACCCCTCCTCTTCTTCTTCCTCCATGGCCTCTTCCTGTGCTTTGTCCTCGGAACCAGCTGTGCTCCGTAGGCATTCAAGGGGCTACGCAAGTACGCAGGCCAAAAGATGCCATGCGGTGCTTGAGCTGGTGTGCTTGGGGGACAGGAGCCACACTAGGGCAGAGATTCTGTCAGCTCTGCAGGGGCAGGTTCAGAGGCGGTTGATGCCACGCCAACTTAAGGCAGGAATGGGACAATGGGAATGCGACAATGGCACCAACCTCCTCTCTGCCCTCTGACAGGGACGCCTGACCCATGTGCCCTGTTTGGCTCACATCCTTAACTTGGTGGTGCAGCGGTTCTTGGGCAGGTACCCGGGCTTACAGGATGTCCTGAGGCAGGCCAGGAAAGTCTGTGTGCATTTCCGCCAGTCATATAATGCCAGTGCTCGGCTGGCAGACCTCCAAAAGAAATTTAACCTGCCCAAGAACCGCCTAATCTGTGACATGCCCACCAAGTGGAACTTAACGTTGGCCATGCTGTAGCGGCTGCACACGCAGCAGAGGGCCATCAATGAGTACCTGTGTGACTATGGCACCAGGACAGGGTCAGGGGAGCTTGTTTTTTTTTTCCCCACGCCAGTGGGCCATGATCAGGGATGCATACACTGTCCTGTCACTAGGGATGAGCCGAACACCCCCCTGTTCGGTTCGCACCAGAACATGCGAACAGGAAAAAAGTTCGTTCGAACACGCGAACACTGTTAAAGTCTATGGGACACGAACATGAATAATCAAAAGTGCTAATTTTAAAGGCTTATATGCAAGTTATTGTCATAAAAAGTGTTTGGGGACCTGGGTCCTGCCCCAGGGGACATGGATCAATGCAAAAAAAAGTTTTAAAAACGGCCGTTTTTTCAGGAGCAGTGATTTTAATAATAGTCAAACAATAAAAGTGTAATATCCCTTTAAATTTCGCAGCTGGGGGTGTCTATAGTGTGCCTGTAAAGGGGCGCATGTTTCCCGTGTTTAGAACAGTCTGACAGCAAAATTACATTTCGAAGGAAAAACTCCATTTAAAACTACTCGCGGCTATTGCATTGCCAACAATACACATAGAAGTTCATTGATAAAAACGGCATGGGAAGTGAAATGGTAGGGGTAAGTACCCCCTTACCATTTCACACAGGGGGGGCCAGGATCTGGGGGTCCCCTTGTTAAAGGGGGCTTCCAGATTCCGATAAGCCCCCCCGCCTGCAGACCCCCACAACCACTGGCCAGGGTTGTGGGGATGAGGCCCTTGTCCTCATCAACATGGGGACAAGGTGTTTTGGGGGGCCACCCCAAAGCACCCTCCCAATGTTGAGGGCATGTGGCCTGGGAAGGTTCAGGAGTGGGGGGCCACACTCTCGTCCCCCCCTCTTTTCCTGCGGCCTGCCAGGTTGTGTGCTCAGATAAGGGTCTGGTATGGATTTTTGGGGGACCCCACGCCGTTTTTTTTTTTTTTTGGCGCGGGGTTCCCCTTAAAATCCATACCAGACCTGAAGGGTCTGGTATCGAATTTAGGGGGAACCCCACGTCATTTTTTTTTAAATTTTGGCCGGGGTTCCCCTTAATATCCATACGAGACCCGAAGGGCCTGGTATGGAATTTAGGGGGACTCCCACGTCATTTTTTTTTTTTAATTTTGGTTCGGGGTTCCCCTGTGGGGAATTCCCATGCCGTTTTTATCAATGAACTTCTATGTGTATTGTCGGCAATGCAATAGCCGCGAGTAGTTTTAAATGGGTTTTTTCCTTCGAAATGTCATTTTGCTGTCAGACTGTTCTAAACACGGGAAACATGCGCCCCTTTACAGGCATACTATAGACACCCCCCAGCTATGAAATTTAAAGGGATATTACACTTTTATTGTTTGACTTTAAGCATTATTAAAATCACTGCTCCTGAAAAAACGGCCGTTTTTAAAACTTTTTTTTGCATTGATCCATGTCCCCTGGGGCAGGACCCAGGTCCTCAAACACTTTTTATGACAATAACTTGCATATAAGCCTTTAAAATTAGCACTTTTGATTTCTCCCATAGACTTTCAAAGGGTGTTCCTCGGCATTCAAATTTGCTGCGAACACCCCAAATTGTTCGCTGTTCGGCGAACTTGCGAACAGCCAATGTTCGAGTCGAACATGAGTTCGACTCGAACTCAAAGCTCATCCCTACCTGTCACCATTTGAGGAGGCCACGAGGATGGTGAGCAGTGGCAGTGCATGCATCAGTGACACTGTCCCCCTTGTCCACCTGTTGGAGCACACGCTGCAGGGAATAATGGACAGGGCACTTGAGGCAGAACAGAGGCAGGAAGAGGAGGACTTACTTAGCTCTCAAGGCCCCCTTTATCCAGACAGTGTTCCTGGGTGCCCACCGATCACACAGGAAGAGGACGAGGAGGAGGAGGAGGATTGTGTCAGCATCGAGGTGGAGCCTGGCACTCAGCATCAGCAGCAGTCTTTAAGGGATCATTTACAGTCCCAAGAAACCCATGGACTTGTACGTGGCTGGGAGGAGGTGGTTGCGGATCATGTTATCCTTAGTGACCCAGAGGACTCCGGACCGAATGCCTCAGCAAACCTACGCTGCATGGCCTCCCTGATCCTGCAAAGCCTGCGGAATGATCCTCGTATTTGTGGTATCAAGGATAGGGATCAATACTGGCTGGCATCCCTCCTTGATCCACGTTACAAGGCTAAGGTTGCGGACTTTATCTTGCCATCGCAGAGGGAGCAGAGGATGAAACATCTTCGGGAGGCCTTGCAGAAAGGTCTGTGCAATGCATTCCCAGAGACTGGGAGGTTACAAAATCCTGTTCCTGGACAACGTGTTGCTGAGGCTTCGGTCAATCAAAGAAGGAGCAGTGGAGAAGGTGGCCATCTGACCGATGCGTTCAGACAATTTTTTAGTCCGCAGCCCCAAGGTATGATCGGTTGCAGCAACTAACGCCAGCGTCTGTTTTACACAGTGCAGGAATACCTAGGGGCAAGATCTGACTTGGACACCTTTCCCACCGAAAATCCTCTGGGTTACTGGGTCTTGAGGATGGATCACTGGCCGTAGCTTGTACAGTATGCAATTGAGCTACTGGCCTGTCCTGCGTCCAGCGTTCTTTCGGAACGCACATTCAGTGCTGCTGGAGGCTTTGTAACCGATCACAGGGTGCGTCTGTCCACCGACTCTGTCGATCAACTGACCTTCATAAAAATTATTCAGTCTTGGATCACCACCTGCTACCAAGCACCTGATGCTGATGTAACCGAATAATTTTTTTTGAAATGTCAGATCCCTTCAAGACTGCCTATGCTGATGCTGAGTGACTATCCTGTTATGCTGAGTGGATATCCTCTTCCTCCTCAATGATCATGCTGATAGCTTGTAAGAACATTTTTGGTTCTGGGCACCGCCACCAGTGGCTAAGGCCCAATTTTTCAGCCCCTGTTCAACAGGGGCATGTAATTACAATTTTTGATGCAATATTTTGCAGGAGGGTTCGTTGCTGCGCTCAACTAGAGTATCTGTGAGGGGTTGCAGTGTTGTGGCACCAGCACCACTGCCTAAGGCCCAATTTTTCAGCCCCTGTTTAACAGGGGCATGTAATTACAATTTTTGATGCAATATTTTGCAGGAGGGTTCGTTGCTGCGCTCAACTAGAGTATCTGTGAGGGGTTGCAGTGTTGTGGCACCAGTGCCTAAGGCCCAATTTTTCAGCCCCTGTTTAACAGGGGCATGTAATTACAATTTTTGATGCAATACTTTGCAGCAGGGCTCGTTCCTGCACTCCAACTAGAGTATCTGTGGTGGGGTGCAGTGTTGTGGCACCAGCACCAGTGCCTAAGGCCCAATTTTTCAGCCCCTGTTTAACAGAGGCGTGTAATTACAATTTTTGATGCAACACTTTGCAGCAGGGCTCATTCCTGTGCTCCAACTAGAGTATGTGTGAGGGGTTTCAGTGTTGTGGCACCAGTACCAGTGCCTAAGGCCCAATTTTTATGCCCCTGTTTAACAGGGGCGTGTAATTGCAATTTTTGATGCAATACTTTGCAGCAGGGCTCGTTCCTGTGCTTCAACTAGAGTATCTGTGAGGGGTTGCAGTGTTGTGGCACCAGCACCAGTGCCAAAGGCCCAGTTTTTTTTGCCCCTGTTCAACAGGTGCATGTAATTACAATTCTTGATCTAATATTTCACAGCAGGGCCCTGTGAGGGCTTACAGCGTTGAGGCCACAACAACACCTAAGGTCCAAATTTCTGCAGAGTATATAGGGCAGGCCCCTACTTTCAAACATCCAACTTGGGACAAACGACTCCTACTTGCAAAGGAGACAACACAACAGGAAGTGAGATGAAATCTACCCCTAGGAAAGGAAATTCTTTCCTGTAAGAGTTAATATATATATATATAATAAAGAAACAAAAGTGTGGCATTATATATCACATCCACAGCCGTTTGTATTACAATAAAGACATATAAAAATGGTGAATACTACCAAAAAATGTATGACCATAAAATGGATAGTGTCAAATAATTAATCAGTGTTGATCACATATAAAGTAAATACACAATAATACTTAATCATCAGATGTGCCAGTGATTAATAGAAACCCGTGCTGGTTCCATGAGCCAGACACCAAACATAAAAAACATGAAACTTTAGAAGTCCATAAAAAATGTGTAGAAAAATAGTGAAGAAAACATCAACAGAGTTCAAAGGGGATGATGCATGGCCAGATGGTATTCACAGAATTTTAGTCGCACCAAATCTGGCGAGTGGGCAGAAGGGAGACCACAAGTGTGCATAGATTGTACATCAGTGCCGGGGCCAACACCAGGAGTAGAGGAGGCTTACTGGAAAGAATTGACCTGAAATGGCGTACGCCAGACAAGTCAAAAAAGCATAATAACCACTGGTTCTGGGAAATGCGTCTTGTCAGATGTCATCAACAGATGGTGGAAAGAAAAGGGGGGGGGTCCGCACGGCTTCCTCTCCCATAGGTAATCCAGCATAAGCCAAACGTGTAGTTTCATATGCCATGCAAGGAGCAAACAAAACTCACATAGCGTAATAACGTTTTAAAACACTAGTTTATTAAAATAATAAAAAACAGACTCACATTTTGGAAGAACGAAACAGAGCTCAAATATCAAATAGCGGCGATCGTGAGGGGTCCACCCGACATGTTTCAGCTAAGGAGCCGTCATCTGGAGTTAATATGGGAAAAACGTTTCTCCTTTCCACTGATGCTTTATCACCAATCCTTGTTTCACTAAAAACCCCAAATTTTCTAAAAACACTTGTCATTGGGACAGAAAGTGAGGGGAAATCTTCTGAAAAGGAGCACAGACAGCAAAACAAATGTCACAGGGGTGATAACCCTTCCCTATGTTTTCCAAAAAGCTTAAAATAGATTTTTTGGCTGGAACTAAACACGTTAAAAATGTACCAGTTCAAAATTACAAACAAATTCTACTTAACAACAAACCTACAGTCCCTGTCTTGTTTGCACCGCCTTTATACTGCTGTTCAAAGTATATAGGGCCTGGTGGCCCCACGCCTTTCCTTTTTTTAATTTGGGTGCGGGGTTCCCCTTAATATCCATACAAGACCCAAAGGGCCTGGTAATTGACTGGGGTGGTACCCATGCCGTTTGTCTCACTGACTTTCATCCATATTGCCAGGACCCGACATTACATTTAAGCCACAAGCAGTTTTAAACGACTTTTATTCCTTTAAAAATGTCATTTTGTGCAGGGACTGTTCTAAGCACGGGAAACACACGCCACTTTATAGGCATACTATAGACACCCCCAGGTACGATATTTAAAGGAATATTTCTTTTTTTTTTACTTTAAGCATCATTAAAATCACTGCTCCCGAAAAAACGTCTGTTTTTAAAAACTTTTTTTTGCATTGATACATGTCCCCTGGGGCAGGACCCGGGTCCCCAAACCCTTTTTAGGACAATACCATGCAAATTAGCCTTTAAAATTAGCACTTTTGATTTTGAACGTTCGAGTCCCATAGACGTCAATGGGGTTCTAACGTTCGTGCAAATTTTCGGTCCGTTCGCAGGTTCTGGTGCGAACCGAACCAGGGGTTGTTCGGCTCATCCCTAGTGTACACCAACAGAAGTGTAATAACAATTATGAGTGTACTGTAATGTGTACACCACCAGAAAAGTAGTAGCAACTGCACTAGGGGTGAACAGTATAGTGTACACCACCAGAAGTCTAATAGCAACTATGGGTGCACTGTATGTATTGTGTACTGTGTACATCACCAGAAAAGTAGTAGCAACTGCACTAGGGGTGCACGGTACTGTGTACACCAACAGAAGTGTAATAACAACTATGGGTGTACTGTATTGTGTACACCACCAGAAAAGTAGTAGCAACTTTATTATGGGTGCACGGCACAGTGTACACCAACAGAAGTGTAATAACAACTATGGGTGCACTGTATGTATTGTGTACACCACCAGGAAAGTAGTAACAACTGCACTAGGGGTGCACGGCACTGTGTACACCAACAAGGATTAAATAACAACTATGGGTGCACTGTATGTATTGTGTACACCACCAGAAAAGTAGTAGCACTAGCAACTGCACTACGGGTGCACGGTACTGTGTACACCAACAGAAGTGTAATAACAACTATGGGTGTACTGTATGTATTGAGTACTGTGTACACCACCAGAAAAGTAGTAGCAACTGAACTAGGGGTGCACGGTACTGTGTAAACCAACAGAAGTGTAATAACAACTATGGGTGTACTGTATTGTGTACACCACCAGAAAAGTAGTAGCAACTTTATTATGGGTGCACAGTACAGTGTAACAACTATGAGTGTACTGTGTACACCACCAGAAAAGTAGTAGCAACTGCACTAGGAGTGCACGGTACTGTGTACGCCAACAGAAGTGTAATAACAACTATGGGTGTACTGTATTGTGTACACCACCAGAAAAGTAGTAGCAACTTTATTATGGGTGCACGGTACAGTGTACACCAACAGAAGTGTAATTACAACTATGGGTGTACTGTGTACACCACCAGAAAAGTAGTAGCAACTGCACTATGGGTGCAAAGTACTGTGTACTGTGTACACCGCCTGTAGTATATTAGAAAAAGTACACCAGGAACGGCCTACAGTCAGATATAGCTAAACTGTATGCAGTGGATATATATATATATATATATATATACACAAGACTGTCTGTATATATATATATATATATATATATATTAAATACACTGCAGCTAACTGAATAACCTGCCTGCCTGCTCAATCTAAATGACACTTTCTCTCCATCCACGCCAACAACATACTACACGGGGGCCGATTTGCAGACAGCCTTATATAGTGTGGGGCATGGACTTAGTCCCCCTGAGCCATGATTGGCAAAAGGCACCCTGCCTTTCGCCAATTATAGCTCTGTTAGTCTGAGGGCGCTGGGATTGGCCAAAGCATGCAGCTCCCGCAGTGCATTATGGGCCGTTACGCGCTGCTTGAATTTGGCGCAAACGGCCCATAATGTTCAGTTTTTCAACGAATGGGCGAACAGCCAATGTTCGAGTCTAACTCATGTTCGACCCGAACAGAAAGCTCATGCTTAATCAAGAGTAGTCAAATAGGTTTTCAAGTGTCAACAGGTTCAGACAGATCACACACTAGCACAGGAACAAGGGGGGACTGAAGATAATACAGCAATTTGGCAGTGCCTGCGCTAGGCTTATATAGGGAAGTTTGAGGTCCCTTCCTGTGTGCCTCCTGGGGATTTTCATGCCCTTTTCCATCAAGTCTTCTGCGCAAGTGTGGGTTGGGGCCCTGAGGGGTCTTTGGCGCATGCTCAGTTGGCACTGATTTCCTCTTGTGGCAACGCGCCATTGGTGCATACGTAGTAAGCCCTGGACTCTTACAGAGCCCCCCTGAAAGGGCGGCCTCCAGACACCCATACAGGATAAAGCTTACTGAAAGAACTGCCTTAGAAGATCTAGAGTGTGGATATGAGACTCGGGTTCCCAGGAATTCTCTTCAGGGCCGTAACTCCTCCACCGCACCAGAAACTGGTGTCTGCGGCCCCTTCTGCGGCAGTCCAGGATGGCCTCCACCTCATACTCCTCAATCCCTTATATCATAGAGGGAGGCGGAGGATGGGCCCCACATTCCCCAAAGGGGTTCGGGGCCACGGGCTTCAGAAGGGAGGCATGGGTGGATCCGGTAAGTTGAGGGCAGTTTGAATTTGTAGACAACAGGGTTGAATCATCAAACAGGCTCGTTGTGGGAAACAGTTGTGGGAAAAAGTGGTGTAAGCAATAGGGTGAGCTGAAAGATACAACTTCAGTGGACCAATCAATCTGTGGCTGGTGCTGTCGAAGCCACAGTAACCGCAAAATAACCGGAAAAATGGGGGAAGAAATCACATCCAGCCGAAGATATTCCTGATGGTCTGCTTCGGTGGTTGCTAATATGAGGGTGGTCTCTTGGGTTATGGGACCCGAGGTTGGTGTGGAGCCATCTGCTAGATGAATGGTAAATGGCTCAGGCTTCTTGCATAGTGGAATTCCATACTTTTTGGAGAAGTGGATGTCAATAAAGCAGCTGCAAACTCCAGAGTCAATAATGGCTGCTACTTGGATTATCCTTTCCGGTATCTGCGAAGAGAGGCAGAGAGTGGGATGTGAAGATTTAACAGCATACGGTGAAACAGATGGGGGTTCGATCCACTTACTCTGCCAAATGGGACATCCCTGAAGAAAGTGACCCTCTCCACTACAATACAGGCATAGATTGTTCAAGCGACGGCATTGTCAGTGTGTGGGGTGCACGAACTAAGCCGAGTTGCATCGGTTCTGTGTTATGAATTGGGGTTGATGCGTGGGTCTCAGGGGTTCTCAGGTGTGGAGCCATGGGTACTCGTGGGAGCATCCATGTGGGATGGGCCATACCGGATCGTTCCCTGCGATGTTCTCTGAGTCTGCGATCAAGTTGGATAGCCAACTAAATTGTAGGTTCCAAAGTATCAGGGAGCCCCACTCTTGCTAATTCGTCTTTGAGGGGCTCGGACAGGCCCAAGCTAAACTGATGCCACAAAGTAGCATTATTCCATGCAGTGTCTGCAGCCCACTTGCGTAGTCCTCAACAGAACATTTCTCCTGTTGTAGAGAGGTCAACACTGTTTCAGCCGTGGTGGTTTGTTGTGGGTCATCATAGAGGATTGCCATGGCATCGAAGAAAGATGACAGTGAGTGCAGTATAGGACTCTCCCTTTCCAATAGCTGATGAGCCCATGCTTGAGGTTCTTCTGTAAGTAAGGCTACTACAAACCCGACCTGTGTATCCTCTGAAGAGAAGGTCCTAGGCTGTAAGGTAAAGTATAGCCGACAGGTGTTCCTGAAAGCCCAGAACTTGTGGCGAACCCCTCAAAAGCGTTCCGGCATAGGAACCTGTGGTTCAGGAGCTGGAGCAGAGATGGGCTGCTCCATAGCCATAACAGGTGGTTCCACAGGGCTCAGAATTGAGGGATTGGCCATTGCAGTCATCTGGCCTTCCAGTTGAAAGAAACCCTCTTGTATGGACGTCAGGGCCTGAGACACAGAGGCCACTTGTTGGCGCAGGGCCTCTAAGGTGGAAGCACTCCCCTCAGTCTCAGACATGGCTGGATTATTCTGTCACGAGGGCCACGTACCTGATGTGTGACCGAAGTAGTGGGGAGGCCTTCCTTGCACCTCAGGTCCTTAAAGCCTCTGGAGATGGAGAAAGAGACTTGGTGGACACCGAGTGGCAGGGGTGCCAGGGGTGCAGACCACTGTGCAAGCCTTAGTCTGAGATTCGAGCCGAGGTCAAGTCCAGTTGGACAACAAAGCATAAAAGGGTTAATCCAAAGAAGAATGTTCGAGATCCAAGCCGGGGTTCCAATCTGGCAGCTGAGTACAAAAGGGGCAAAGAAGTAGAATGGTTAAGGTACAAATCCGAGGTCAATGGCAAGCAGAAATCAAGAGTAGTCAAATAGGTTTCCAGGTCACAACAGGTTCAGACAGATCACACACTAGCACAGGAACAAGGGGGGACTGAAGATAATCCAGCAATTTGTCAGTGTCTGGGCTGGGCTTATATAGGGAAGTTTGAGGTCACTTCCTGTGTACCTTCTGGGGATTTTCCTGCCCCTTTCCATCAAGTCTTCTGCGCAAGTGCGGGTTGGTGCCCTGAGTAGTCTTTGGCGCATGCTCAGTTGGCACGGATTTTCTCTTGTGGCAACGCGCCATTGGTGCATGCGTAATAAGCCCTGGACCTTACAGATACCGTTTTCAATACTAAAATCTTGTATATAGTCCCTTATCATTGACTCCAAGAGCTTACATACTATTGATGTTAGGCTAACTGGTGTGTAATTCCCAGGGATGTATTTTGGCCCTTTTTTAAATATTGGTGCTACATTGGCTTTTCTCCAATCAGCGGTTACCCTTCCTGTCAGTAGACTGTCAGTAAAAATTTGGAACAATGGTCTGGCAATTATTTGACTGAGTTCCCTAAGCACCCTCGGGTGCAAGTCATCTGGTCCCAGTGATTTATTAATGATAAGTTTCCAGTCTATTTCTAATTCTGTCCTCTGTTAGCCATGAGGGTGCTTCCTGTGATGTGTCATGAGGACAAACACTGCAGCTTTGGTTACTGAAGACCCCCATTCTCTCGTGAAGACTGAGGTGAAGAATAAATTAATTAATTGTGTCTTTTGTGTTCTATCTTAGCCGCCCTAATTGCACCCTTACATATCTTGTTGCATTCTTTGTAAAGTCTGAATGCTGATGATGACCCCTCAACCTTAAATTTTTTGAATGCCTTCCCCTTTGCTTTTATATGTATTTTTACATTGAAGTTAAGCCATCCAGAACTTTTGTTCGCTCTTTTAAATTTATTTCCCCATGGGATGCACTGGCTAATGCCCTTATTTAATATGCTCTTAAAGCAAACCCATGTTCTTTGTTTCTAAGATTTTATCCCAATTTATATCTTCTAGAAATGTTTGTATTTGTCATTTTTTTTTTTTTTCAAATAACAGTTTTTATTGTAGATTTTAGTGATACAGAATAAAGGATCATAGAAAATCACCAGCATTGTACAGTGTGTCCATACGTATTGTTAAGCATGCGTTCTGTATGACTTAGCTGGCAATATTTTCTACAATAAACAGGGAAGTAAGTGTAATCTTTCCTTCCATTGCTGGTTTGGATTCCAGTTCTCTTGACTGGGAAAAATAAAACAAAACCAATAACACTCAAGAATAAAACAGATATTTGTATATAATTGAAAAGAAACATATAGTGATGGGGAGTGGGAAGGAGGGGGAGAGAAAGAAGGAGGGGGATAGAGAGAAAGTGCCATCTAGTTGGTTTTATTACCTGGTCATGGTGGGTCCTCCCGGAGGTGCCACAGCTCCCAGACCCTGTTGTGTGCCTCCAGCCTGTCCTGAATTCTGGCTGTCATCTTTTCCATCAATTCTACATCCTTGATTCTAGCGTAGAGATCTTCAGCTGAGGGTGGAGTGATGCGTTTCCAGTTTAGGGCTATTAGGCAGCGTGCTGCCGTGAGTATGTGTCGTACTAATTTTTTGTATGGTCTGCCAATTTTTAGTGGTGACAAACCCAGTAGGAAAAATTTCGGTGTCGCTTGGATTTCGGTTTCTAAGAGGCGGGCAAGGAGGTGACTGACCATCTCCCAGTATTGAGCCAGCAGTGGGCAGGTCCAATACACATGTAGGAGAGTGCCTTTAGCTTTTTGGCAGCGCCAACATTTATCTGAGCTATTGGGGAAGATTGTGTGTAATACGTCTGGAGTCATGTACCAGAAGTAGAGGATTTTGTATGAGTTTTCTTTATATAGCGTACATATCGAACTCTTCGCTGCTTGGTTCCATATTGTCTGCCATTGTGCTAGTGTAAATTCTTCCCCTAAGACCTTCTCCCACTTAAGCATGTAGTAGTGTTTACCATGTTCCTCTAAGGAGATGGTAGTCAGGATCTTGTATATTCCTGATATGTGTCCCCTCTGTGAATTACCTGCTAGAATGATGGTTTCAAACGGGGATGGAGGTGAGAATTGTAGGTTCGGGGCTATTGTTAGTGCATAATGTCTTATTTGTAGGTATCCATAGAATGCTTGTCTTGGTAACTTATGTTTGGTCTGTAGGTCTGAGAAGGGCAGGAGCCTACGGGTTATAGGATCTACTATACTCCCAAAATGGAACAAACTCCTAGAGGACCAGGGATGAGACATCTGGCGTGTGAGACTATCTGGCACCTTGGGATTACACACAAAGGAAGTCAGAGTCGATTTCTCCGAGACTAGTTTATGAGAATGAGCCAATGTGCGCCAAGTCCTCTTTAACATGGACATGGGGCCCAGTAAGTGCTCTGGGGCTACATCCGCATCCGCACTCCACAATAGGTTGTTCGGGTGTATTGGAGCTAGCCATAGTTTTTCGATTTCTGTCCATTTATTGTATGATTTTTGTGTAAACCATGACGCCACCGCTCTCAGCTGTGTCGCTTGGTAGTATTTGATTATATTCGGGAAGGCCAGACCCCCCTCACTGCACGACGCCATCAACACCGTTTTTGAAATCCTATGTCTTTTATAGTTCCATACATAGTGAAGTAAATCTGTTTGAAGTTTTTTCAGATGTTTGAGTGGTATGGGTATGGGGAGCGTTTGGAACAGATAAAGAAGCTTCGGGAGGATGGTCATTTTTATTGATGCAATTCGCCCTAGGAGGGATATATGATGTTTTTTCCATTGTAGCAAGAGGGATCTAATGGTGCAAAAGAGAGGGGGGAAGTTCTCTTGGTACAGGGTGTTAAATTTTGGGGTGATGTGTACCCCTAGATATTTCAGGGCGGTTGTTTGCCAATGATAATTATAATTGGATTTTAAGAGTGCCAGCTCCGCTTCAGGGATGTTAATGGGTAAAGCTTCTGACTTTGAGGCATTTATTTTGTATCCTGAGAGGGCACGAAATCGGTCTAGCTCAGCGTGGAGGTTTGGGAGGGATATGTGGGGTTGAGTGAGGGTGAGTATTATGTCATCTGCAAAGAGGGAGATTTTAAACTCCTTATCTCTGACCATTATTCCCCTTATGTTTAAGTTATTCCTAATAGAGGCCGCTAAGGGTTCCACACATAGCGCGAACAGCAGGGGTGACAGCGGGCATCCCTGCCTTGTGCCGTTTGATACTGTGAATGGTGTTGAGAGTGCAAATGGAGTCCTGACCTGCGAGGAGGGGTTAGAGTATAAGTGCTTTATTGCGCGCAAAAATGGTCCCCGGAAGCCCATGTGGGTCAATGTGGCAAACAGGAACGGCCACCCCAGCCGATCAAAAGCTTTCTCAGCGTCTAGACTCAGTAGCATAGAGGGGGCGCCATCCCTGTTCGCCACCTCCACCAGGTCTATCACCCTTCTAGTATTGTCGCCCGCCTGCCTCATCGGCACAAATCCCACTTGGTCTTTGTGAATTAATGATGGTAAAATCGTGTTCAGGCGATTGGATAAAAGTTTAGTGAAGATTTTTAAGTCCGAATTTAACAACGCAATAGGTCTGTAGTTTGCGCAGGTAGAAGGATCTTTATCCGGTTTGGGGATCAAGGTAATGAAGGATTTCTGCATTTCCAGGGGAATTTGAGTGTCCTGGAGGAAGGCATTGAACAGTCTACAAAGATGGGGGAGCAGTATGGGGAGAAATGTCTTATAATATTCGTATGGAAAGCCGTCTGGTCCCGGGGCTTTATGGGATGGCAGGTTTTTAATAGTAAGCTCTATTTCCTCGTCCGTAATCTGAGCATTAAGCATTAGCAAGTCAGTTGGTTGGAGATGAGGAATTCCACTTTGTTCTAGATATTGTTTCATCGTATGGGTCAGGTCAGTAGGGGGGGGATTACTGGGTATGTCCAGATTGTTGTAGAGTTTTTTGTAGAAGTCCGCGAATGTGCGAGCTATGTCCTCAGGGTGTGTTAGCGTCTGTCCCTTTATGTTTTTAATTTGGTTCGGGGATTGCATATGGGTCCTCTCCCGCAATTTATTAGCTAAAAGAGAGTGTGCTTTATTCCCCTTGTCGTAGAACCTTTGTTGAAGCCTAGTCAGAGCTTTCTCTACCTGTCCCATTGCTAGGTCACGAAGAGTTGTGCGTAAATTAATTATTTTCCTTAGATTCGATATTGTGGGGTTCGTCTGGAGTTGATTTTCGAGAGTTCTAAGTTCCCGTTCCGCTTTTACTTTGGCCGCTGTGGCGTCTCTTTTTAGTGCTGATGAGGAAGCTATGCATTTACCTCTAAGGACCGCCTTGTGGGCTTCCCAAAGTATAGGGAGTGAAACTTCTTGGTTGGAATTTTCCAGGAAGTAGTGTTTGAGTACTGAGTTTAAGTCTGCTAAAGTTGGTGGATGTTGGAGGAGGAACGTGTTTAATCTCCAGTTATATGGTCTACGGACATGTGTGCCTAGGTCTAGAGTGATTAGGATGGGTGCATGGTCCGACCATGAAATAGGACATATTTGCGTCTCGCGTGTGAGTTTCAAGGTGTAGTTATTAACGAAAAAGTAATCAATGCGGGTGTGTGTGCGGTGGGGAGCCGAGTAGAATGTATATTGTCGGCCTTGTGGGTGAAAGGCTCTCCATGTGTCAAAGAGCGCATACCGTCGGGTAATTTGCCTGAATAATCTTGAGTCTCTATGGACCTTAGCTGGTGGAGCTTGGGGGGTTATCGTCTGGCGGTCTGCAGTGGCCGACTGAATGAGGTTGAAATCACCTCCTATAATAAGAACTTTGGGAGTGGATCTAAAAATTCGCGAGAGTACCTTGGTCATGAAGCTATGTTGTTTAACATTGGGGGCGTATATTGAACAGAACGTCACTTCTTGTGTTTGCCATAGTCCTGTCAGGATAATAAAGTAGCCATTAGGATCACTGTATTGGGTCACGCAGGTGAAGGGAGCCCCCTGCTTGAAAAGTATAGCCACTCCAGCTTTTTTACGACTGCTCGATGCAATATATATTTGGGAGTAATATCTGGATGCGAACGTAAATGAGCCTTCTTTATTGTAATGTGTCTCCTGGACCATAACCACATCTGCTCCTGATTGTCTAAACTCCCTTAGTGCCAGATGTCTTTTCCTATCGGAGTTCAATCCGTGTACATTTAATGAAAGGATCTTAGTCATGGTGGTGGCGAATAAATGTGTGGTGGTGTACGCTTACCTAGTGGTGGATTGTCGGCTGTTGAGACCCCTGGCTCAGGGTAGGCATGCTCCGGGAGGAGACCAGGAAGCTTCATGCACCCAGCTATGCAGAAAAAGAGATGGCTAAGGAGAAGAAAAGAGAGAGGGGATGGGGGGGGTAAAAATACAGTTAGTGCACAAAGATAACACATAGTCAACCTTGCTATCCATCTATAAGCGGCCAACAGGCCTAGACTAGAGCGGACCCCAGCGTGAGCCTCCACCCCCACCCCGAATAGGGCGGACATAGAGGCACACCCAGGAGCCCGCGCCCCGTCAACGATAAGTTCTGAACCTGTGCACAGCCTAATACTGTGCACCAGTATCCAACCAAAGTAGGTTAGAAACAGATTAGCAAAAAGAGAAACAAAAAACAACAAAGAGAGGGGTGAGGGTGATAGACAATGGCTTCAATGCCCTTCCTCTTTAGGCTCATCTAAAACTAGCCCTTAGTAGTATACTATAGTTGGGCGTAGGGGTATAGTCACATAAGGTGTTCTAGGGGACTATCAAACTTTATGTTAACTGGTCATTTCTATTTTCTAAATCTAGGTATTCGAGTCTCTGAGCTATGTACTGGATTAGTAAGCGTTGTTCAGCGGCCTCTGTGTTTAGCGGGTTTACGTTGAGTGTCAGAGTTCCTAGGCCGGTTGGATGCGGGCACCTTTTGCCAAGTGGCAGGTGGTGGTGGAGGGGTGGCAACTATGTCCCATTCTGGAAGCTGTGGAGCTGCTATTTCAAGAGTGTCACAGAATGTACGAAGATCCTCGGGGTATCGTAATACAGCGGATTTTCCTTGGCGTTTTGCTGTGAGGCTGAAAGGGAAGCCCCACCTGTAGATAATGGCTTCTTTCTGCAGAAGTTGTAGGAGCGGTTGAAGAAGTCTACGTTTCTGGAGGGTTATCCACGAGAGGTCCGGGTACAGTTGTATCTGAGTGTCCGCATGGGTTATTTTGCGAGCTAGGCGCGCCTGCCGCATAATTTCCTCTTTGAGAGGGTAGGAGCTGATTCTACATATTACGTCCCTCGGTTTGGAGGTAGTGCTTTTGGGCCTAAGCGCTCGGTGGGCCCTGTCCATTTCTATATGTTTGGAGGGGGGGTCCCCAGTGAGATTGTTGAAGATAGACTGCAGGATTGTTTGCAGGTCCTCCGTGTTTTCTGATTCCGGGATACCTCTCACCCGTATATTATTACGGCGCCCCCTGTTGTCCAAATCCTCCACGTGCCTCTGCATATCTCTTAGCATTGATCTGTGTTCTGCACCCTGAAGTTGGGTTCTGTGGACCGCTAATTTTGTTTCTTGTATTTCCTCTTCGGCCATTTCCACCCTGTCCGCCAGATGTTTGAGGCCTGTTTGGAGCACTTGAATTTCCGTGCGGCATGTAGTTTTCACGTCCTCGATTAGTTGTCTAAAGTCCTCTTTAGTGGGGATGGTTTGCAGGTAGGTTTGCCATTGTGAGAGTATGTGTGGGGGCCCATGAGAGGCCTGTGCTGGACTGTAATAATGAGGAGAGGGGGATATTACACGTGGAGGAGAATGTGGTGATAGCGCCCCTGCTCCTTGGTTGAACTGTATTTCAGTTGCTGGGGGGTCCCATGAGTTCATGCATTCCCCTATTTGTTGCTGTTGTGGAGGGGGTCTGGTGTTGAAATCCTCTGCTGGGGGGAAGATTGAGTCACTGACTTTCTGTGCATAAGATGGCATGCAGGTGTGCTGCCTTGATGTACTAGGATCTCTGGAACGAGATAGTCTCTGTGCCTTGGGGGGGGGGGGAGGCTATTACCCCTGCCCATGCTCCCTCTGTCAAGCCATCAGGGGTTCTGTAATTGCCAGCTTGTGGGCCTGCGGGGCCTGGCAGGGGGGGAAAGTCCCGGGATAGATCTGATGAGTCTGTGGACACAGGCTCCATGTCATGTGGTGGCGGCTCCGGAGCTGTTCTCAGCAGCTGCGGGAAGGCCGCCGAGCACTGAGTGTAGCGCTCGGGGGAGGCGGGCGGCACGGCGGACTGAGACCCATGTGTCTGTTCTGTGGGGATACCCGGGTGTTGGTGGGGACTCACCCTTCCCCTGCCTGTGCCCGCTGCTGGATGGATCGCCGTGTCCCGCTGCGCTCCCTCCGGGAGCCGTTTGTCAGTGTACGCTGGCTGGGGAGGCTGGGCGGGACTCCTCTGCATGCTGGCTGGAGTGTCCGGCGCCATATTGGCCTCTTCGTCCTGGGACATTTCTGGCTGGGTGAAGTAGGAGCGGAGGTCCGTGGAGGCCCCTGGAGGGGGTAGAGATGATCCTCTGGGTCTGGAGGATCGAGTGGTCCTAGATTTGCCCATGTGGGCGCGAGATAAGTACCCCAAATATCGCCTTTTAAGCTGTGGGCTGAGAGAGCTGAGAGCTTAGGCTGCCATCAAGCTCGGCTTCCGGTCATGCCCCCTGTATTTGTCATTTTATTGTTCTTCTTTCTCTATTGTTCTCTCTCTATTGTTCTCTCTCTATTGTTCTGCTCTGTTTTACTGTATTTAATGCTTCACTGTAATGTTTTATTGTTACTGTGTTTTATCGTGTTTGCTTTGCAGGTATGGGATGTCTTACTGTTATAATGTAATGTTACTTTGTTTTATTGTTAATCATTATTTGCTTTGCAGGTACGCCATTCAGCTGCAACACAGGTTTATTTATTTTGACAGCAACAGGGTTATCTCTCACAATACGTAAATCCATGACTCCTCTCTGTAGCAGGTGATTTCACCACCACCATTAAAAAAAAAGAGCATATATGCTGGAGCATTGGGGCAAGGGAGGAGGGGCGATTTGCCCCTAACATTAGGGGTGGATTGCCCCCATGCTCCATGCTTCGGCATATATTTTTTAAGCTTTAACATACATCAGCGAGTAGAGCATGGCAATAGTAAAGTCGGGAGAACACAAATGTATGGATCAGCTTTTCAGCTACAGTTTTGATCGCATAGGATGCAGCCGAGTAATGTTTTGAAAATTTTTTTGAAAAAATAAGTTCTGACAACATTTTAACTCATAGTTTACATAGTATCAAACATCACCCCTAGATTTTGCAATTTAGACTGAAGCTCAAGTACAGTGCCATCTATAGATAAACTACCAGGACTGGCCTTACATAATTGATGAGGGGCGCCAATAAGCATAACTTCAATCTTGTCACAGTTTAATTGAAGGAAATTATGAGCCATCTAAGTTTTTATATCACATAACAGTTAGATAGGAGAGAAGCAGTCAAACTAGAACCCGATTTAGTGTGGATGTATATCTGAGTGTCATTAGCATAGAAGTGATAATTGAGCCCATGAGATCTAAGCAGTTGGTCAAGTGGAAACTAGGGATGAGCTTCGAGTTTGAGTCAAACTCATGTTCAACTCGAACATCGGCTGTTTGCCAGTTTGCCGAACAGCGAACAATTTGGGGTGTTTGCGGCAAATTCGAAAGCCGCGGAACACCCTTTAAAAGTCTATGGGAGAAATCTAAAGTGCTAATTTTAAAGGCTTGTATGCAAGGTATTGTCATAAAAAGTGTTTGGGGACCTGGGTCCTGCCCTAGGGGACAAGGATCAATGCAAAAAAAAGTTTTAAAAACGGCCGTTTTTTCGGGAGCAGTGACTTTAGTAATGCTTAAAGTGAAACAATAAAAGTGTAATATTCCTTTAAATTTCATACCTGGGGGGTGTCTATAGTATGCCTGTAAAGGGACGCATGTTACCCATGTTTAGAACAGTCTGACAGCAAAATGACATTTCAAAGGAAAAAAAGTCATTTAAAACTACTTGCGGCTATTAATGAATTGCCGGTCCGACAATACACATAAAAGTTCATTGATAAAAACGGCATGGGAATTCCCCACAGGGGAACCCCGAACCAAAATTTTTAAAAAAATGACGTGGGGGTCCCCCTAAATTCCATACCAGGCCCTTCAGGTCTGGTATGGATATTAAGGGGAACCTCGTGCCAAAATGTAAAAAAAAAAATTGCGTGGGGTCCCCCTCAAAATCTATACCAGGCCCTTCAGGTCGTCTGGCATCTTCCTCCATGGCATCGGCATCTTCTTTCCTTCTTTCCTACAGGCCTGGTATGGATTTTAAGGGGAACCCCGCGCCAAAATTAAAAAAAAATGGTGTGGGGTCCCCCCAAAAATCCATACCAGACCCTTATCTGAGCACGTAACCTGGCAGGCCACGGGAAAAGAGGGGGGACGAGAAAGCAGCCCCCCCTCCTGAACCATACCAGACCACATACCCTAAACATTGGGAGGGTGCTTTGTACCTGAAGGGTCTGTACCTGAAGGGTCTGGTATGGATTTTGATATGGACTCCCACGCCATTTTTTTTTAAATTTTGGATCGGGGTTCCCCTTAATATCCATACCAGACCTGAAGGGCCTGGTATGGAATTTAGGGGGACCCCCATGCCATTTTTTTTTTAAATTTTGGTTTGGAGTTCCCCTGTGGGGAATTCCCATGCCGTTTTTATCAATGAACTTTTATGTGTATTGTCGGACCGGCAATTCATTATAGCCGTGAGTAGTTTTAAATGACTTTTTTTCCTTTGAAATGTCATTTTGCTGTCAGACTATTCTAAACATGGGAAACATGCGCCCCTTTACAGGCATACTATAGACACCCCCCAGGTACGAAATTTAAAGGGATATTACACTTTTATTGTTTCACTTTAAGCATTATTAAAATCACTGCTCCTGAAAAAACGGCCGTTTTTAAAACTTTTTTTTGCATTGATCCTTGTCCCCTGAGGCAGGACGCAGGTCCCCAAACACTTTTTATGACAACACCATGCATATAAGCCTTTAAAATTAGCACTTTTAATTTCTCCAATAGACTTTATAAGGGTGTTCCGCGGCTTTCGAATTTGCCGCGAACACCCCAAATTGTTCGCTGTTCGGCGAACTGGCGAACAGCCGATGTTTGAGTCGTACATGAGTTTGACTCCAACTCAAAGCTCATCCCTATTGACAGAGAACTCCTGGCAATTAAAGTCACCCTCGAAGAATGGAGGTACCTGCTGGGGGGCGCTAACCACCCAATTATGATTTTCACAGATCACAAAAATCTGGAACATCTAAGATCTGCAAAATGCCTAAGACCTCGACAAGCCGGATGGGCCTTATTCTTTTCTAGATTTAATTTCCACCTGACATACCGCCCAGGTTCCAAAAATGGGAAAGCCGATGCCCTGTCAGGCTGTTCCCTGAATCCACCAAATGTGCTCCTCCAAGCACCATCTTATCCGCCCAAAATGTTTGGCTGATTCAACCCAGCCTAAAGACATTCATTGAACAAGCTTCTTCATCTTGCCCCAAATCTGAACATGACTCATTAAAGTGGTTGTAAACCTACAGGTAAGCCTAGATTAAGGCTTACCTGTAGGTGCTGTAAATATCTCCTAAACCTACACAGTTTAGGAGGTATTTACAATTCCCCGTACAAGGATTTCTTCTTTACTTTAGAAATCTCACGCTGTGCCGTTTTAATGGAAGGTCATGCTGTGACTGGCGGCTCCCGCCCGCATGCACGGGATTGACGTCATGCGACTCCGGCCAGTCACAGAGCCTGAGTCCGCAACCCCGGAAGGAAGATGGATGCTTCCAGCCAGCGAGGAAATCGGGGGGACATCGCAGGCTCCTGTGTCAGGTAAGTGACACATAATGGGCTACTATGCAATGCATAGTAGCCCATTATGCTTTACCTTTGCAGGGAAACAAAGAGGAGGAAAACCCATCAGGGTTTACTTCCTCTTTAAGGAGACTGGATTTATTACTTTGGCGCCATGGCAAAGTCTTTGTACCTCAGGAAGCAAGGTCTCAGGTTCTCAGGACATTCCATGACCACCAGCTTGCAGGGCACTTTGGGGGCCATAAAACTAACAAGCTCATTCAGCGTTCCTTTTGGTGGCCTAACCTCAGTCAGGACTGTAGATTCTACATCAAGTCATGCATGATATGTCTACGTAGCAAAGGCAACAAAGCCAAAGCTTGGGGGTTATTGAGACCCTTGCCTATCCCTAATCGCCCATGGGAGATGATCTCTTTGGATTTTATTGTTGATCTTCCTCCCTCTGAAAGATTCACCACCATCCTGGTTGTGGTAGACTGACTATCCAAAATGGCCCACTTCATACCAATGATTGGTACTTCCTCTGCGGCCGAAATGGCTCACACTTTTATCAAGGAGATCATCAGACTTCATGCACAGACTCCGAAAGAACACCATCTCGGACCGGGGGGTGAAGTTTACCCCCAGGTTTTTAAGAGCTCTTTGCAAAACCTTGGAAATAGAACTCTGCCTATCATCTGCCTACTACCCTCAAAGTAATGGGCAAACGGAAAGCACAAACCAAACCCTGGAGCAATACCTCCGCTGCTTTTCAGCTTTTTCCCAAGATGACTGGGCATCCCTACTCCAACTGGTGGAATTCGCCTATAATAATTCGGTCCATTCAGCTACGAACCAGTCCCCATTCTGGGCCAATTATGGATTCCACCCTGCTGCCCTGCCTGAAACGATGCCTGAAACTACTGTAACCACCTTGCAGGACAGACTTGTTTTCATACAAAACAATTATCAGGTCCTCCTGGAGTCCATACAGAAAGCCCAAGTGGATTAAAAAACACTTTGATTGGAAACCGAGGGGGAATCCTGCCTTCAAGGCAGGAGACAAAGTGTGGCTGTCGACTGCAACCTGAAACTGACCTGCCCTTCGCGGAAGTTTTGGCCAAGGTATATATGCCCCTTTCGGATCAAACGGGAAATAAACCCAGTGACATACAGTACGAACTGTCTCTGCCTGACTCATATAGGATCCATCTGGTCTTTCACACCTCCTTGCTTAAACCAACTGTTGCAGATTCATTTCCAGGGGGAGCAGAGCCACCAGTGACTATTGGAGAGGACACAGAATTTGAGGTAGAATCAATCCTGGACTGCAGGAAACGAGGGAGACAAACCCAGTTTCTAATTAAATGGAAAGGGTATCCACCTGAAGAAAGCTTCTGGGAACCCAAAGCCAATGTACATGCCCCCAGACTCCTCCTTCAAATGGCCCATCAGGGGGGTGGGCACTGTCAGGGCTCTAGGACCCAGCATCTGCCACGGAGTCCGCCTCTGTCCGCCAGCTCAGCGGGAGATCTCTTAGTTGATCTCCGCTGAGCCGGCGCATGACAGGTCCCTCTCTGTTCAGTGAGCGGGGAGGGGCTTGTCGAGCGCCGCTGGTTGAAGATCGGACGAAAACAAACAGCATGTCCATTTTCATCAAATCTCACCCGATTCAATCCACCAGGGACGGATGCGAACATAGGGCCATCCGTCTGATTTTAGCGGATCGGACCAGGTTGGATGTCAGAGGACATGTCACCGCTGACATCCGTTGCTCCATAGACTAGCATGGAGCGCCCATTCAGGTCCTCCGACAAAACTGACAGGTGGACCTGAACGGTCTGACAGTGTGAAAGGGGCCTTACACTTTAATATAAGGGGAGAAGGTCAGGCTGGAACTGGGAGTGTACAGTAGCTAACTTAATCAATTGCAGGTAGATAACTAGTCTTGAGCACACTTTTTGTGGGATAACAGCAGAACTCTAGCAAGTAAGTTAAAAGTATGGGACTACATGCACCTGGTTGCCTGCTGGACTTAGGGAATGGAGGTGACAAATCAGCAGCAAAACTGCAGATCTATGACACCTACTACTTCTGGGTGCCTCCTCTGCCTCTCTGTTTAATCGTGACCAATCTTTTTTTAATAAAGGGGAATGGTGTGCAGCCTATGGCATTCAAAATTCTTATGGAGGGTAGAGATGGCCTTGTGTGCACAGTAATGGCAGCTGGCATATGGCCTTCTGAACAAAATAAGGATGGCTGTCACTGCAATGTAACACAGGTCACATACTTGTGTAAATGGGGAGTTGGCAAAAACTGGCATGAAGACACTGGTCAAAGGGGTTAGAGGTCTGTAGAGGGGTCCTGTGGATAGCAGCAAAAAATTCCCCTGAATCATCTTAGCCAGTGGGAAGAATTTGGTGGGATTAGTTGAAGAAGAGAAGAAGAAGGAAACAACACATGAATACCACTAAAACAAAAACAAAAATGGCTGCTATGTGCCCTTGAGGAGGAGGCAAAAGGGAAAAGGGGTTCATTAGCATTCCCCAGAATAAAATGGCTGCTATGCACCCTTGATGAGGAGGAGAAGGAGAAAAGGGGCACATTAGCAGCACTTTAAAAGAAAATTCTTGCTAGGTTTCCTTAAAGAGAACGTGTGTGTGCCTTTTGACATATCTCATCAATAATGGAGAAGGATCTGGGTGTTCTGGTAGATCATAAGCTTAAAGAGGAAGTAAACCCTGATGGGTTTTACTTCCACTTTGTTTCCCTGCAAAGGTAAAGCATAATGGGCTACTATGCATCGCATACCTGAAACTGAAGCCTACGATGTCCCCGCTGGCTGGAAGTGTCCATCTTCAGCCCTCTTCCTTCTGGGGCCGTGAACTCTGGCTCTGTGACTGGCCGGAGTCGCATGACGTCACTCTCATGCATGCGCACGGGAGCTGCCAGTCACGGCATGACCCCAGCTACAAATGGTACAGCGAAAAAGAAAGAAAAGAAAAGGGCCTCTGAGTGCAGGTATTTAATGATAACAAATACAAGTTATCCACACTTACAAGCAAGTAAGGAGAAACCAGCTGCAAAAGGGGACAGCTCCTGGATCAGTCCCGGCGTCCATGGCGTGGATACAGCAGAGTGAGTCTGAAAAGATGGCCGCGGTTCCCCGCAAGGAGAGAGCAGACTACTGCGCTGGATGGACCTTCCGTAATACAACACGGGCGCTTGAGGGTGTGTAACGTCACCGGAGTTAGGAGAACCACAACGCGTTTCAGAGCATGCGCGAAGTTCCCACTGGGCATGCGCGCTCCTTTTTCAAGTGTAGGGTGGACGGGGAGGAAAAGAAACTTAAATAGCTCTGCATAGAGGGAAAAAACACACTACAGCTGATAGGGGGAACATCAATCAACAAAGCTGAAAATAAAATAAAATAAAAGGCAAAAGAGATAAAATGAAAGGCCCGCTAACATAAAGGGCATAACTGATTTGATAATTAAGGGGATTCCTAGATAAATATCTAAAGGGAAAAAAGCTATAATAGATGTGTAAAAAGGAAAAAAGAAAAAAATAATAAAATAAGAAGATATATGTTAAAGGCAAACCAAAAATTGTAATGGTGACTGTAAGTAAAAAAATCGAATAAATAATAATAATACCTGAGGAACTAGGTTGTTATATTATACTGCGTAGAGGCTCAATCTTATTGACATATAGACCTGTCATATAACAAAGGCACATCTATCTTAGAAGTGGATGGTAACTGAATTAATAAAATGATGTGAATAAGAATTATTTAAATTACGAATTATTTAAAATATAAGTAAGGGTACATTGCACCAAGGTTCCCCGCAAGGAGAGAGCAGACCACTGCGCTGGATGGACCTTCCGTAATACAACACGGGCGCTTGAGGGTGTGTAACGTCACCGGAGTTAGGAGAACCACAACGCGTTTCAGAGCATGCGCGAAGTTCCCACTGGGCATGCGCGCTCCTTTTTCAAGTGTAGGGTGGACGGGGAGGAAAAGAAACTTAAATAGCTCTGCATAGAGGGAAAAAACACACTACAGCTGATAGGAGGAACATCAATCAACAAAGCTGAAAATAAAATAAAAGGCAAATGAGATAAAATGAAAGGCCCGCTAACATAAAGGACATAACTGATTTGATAATTAACTGCGTAGAGGCTCAATCTTATTGACATATAGATGTGTCATATAACAAAGGCACATCTATCTTAGAAGTGGATGGTAACTGAATTAATAAAATGATGTGAATAAGAATTATTTAAATTATGAATTATTTAAAATATAAGTAAGGGTACATTGCACCAAGGTTGAAATAAAACTAATAGTAGTGGGGTTACTGGTAACAATTATATGTACTGGTAGCAATAAATAAAGATATATGTGCACATATATCTAAAAGCCATGTATATGTGCATATATAGGATAAAAATTATTTCTATGGAAGTACAAGTCAAGAAGTATACCTGAGGGGGAAAAAAAAAGGGGGGGGGGAATGGGTAGGTAAGTAGGTAATTATATGAAGGTATTGACTTCTATTTCTTCATTTAACCCATTGGGTGCAAGAGTGTCGAGGATATATATCCAAAAGGTCTCGCGTTCACATAATTTGGAGAACCGTTCAGCTTCAGACAAATTACGAGGTATCGATTCTAGAACCCACACCTGTAGGCCAGCAGTAGATTGATTGTGGTACTCTAAAAAGTGGCGAGGAATGCTATGTTCATTGCAACCTTTCTCAATAAACCTGCAATGTTTACCAAAACGTTGTCGTAATGGGCGGATAGTGCGGCTGACATATAATGATTTGCATGGACATGTCAGGCAGTAAACTCCATATTCAGTAGAGCAGTTATAAAATCCCTCCAACTGATATATCTTATCCTTGTGTTGGAAACTACGTTGGCCATGTCTCACAAAGGCACAGGTTTTACATAATGGTTTATTGCACCTGTAAACAGGGCACAGCATGCCCTTTCTAAAGTGCGCATGCGCCGAATACATCGGCGCATGCGCAGAAGAAATCATGGTACAGGGTATTGTAAATATCTCCTAAACCACTAAACCATGTTGGTTTAGGAGATATTTCCAGCACCTATAGGTAAGCCTTAATCTAGGCTTACCTGTAGGTGAAAGTGGTTGTACAGGGTGTACAACCACTTTAATAATAGCATGCAATGCCAAGCTGCGGTTTCCAAAGCAAGCAAAATCTTTTCTTGTGAAGTATAGATTCCAGAGAGAGAGAGATCATTTTGCCCCTGTATAAATCATTAGTAAGAACTCATCTGGAATATGCAGTTCAGTTATGAGTGTCAGTTCACAAAAAGAATATCGGAGAACTGGAGAAAGTGCAGAGAAGGGCAACCAAACTGATAAGAGGTATGGAGGAGCTCAGCTATGAGGAAAGATTAGAGGAACTGAAAAAAAGGAGATTAAAGCTGGATATACACTATACAATTTTCTGTAGATTTTTTCCTTCAGATTTACCAAAACCGTATAATATGAGGTCAAACCTTAAAGCCTCATACACACGCTTAGATTTTTGGAGGACTGAACGTCCAATTTTTGTGGCATGCTAGTTTCATGTTGAAAGTGAAGAGGTTACTTACAATATAAAAATTTTCGTATGACAGAATACAAAGTCAGAAGTGACGTAATGTGTTGAATAGTTTTGCATGTATTCTTTCGTTTCTAAGCATGCGTAGACTTGCTCTTACGTTTTTTTTTCGTATGAAAAGCATACTAATGAAACGAAAATGGGACGTTGAGTTTACTTCCGACAAAAATTTTATAGTCTGCACATCCAGCTTTTGTCTGATGAAAAAGTGAAATTGGCTGTTGAAAGCACCATACTAATGATCCGAAAATCAGCAGACAGCTCGTCGTACGAATTTTCCCATCTGATTTTTGTATCGTGTGTAAAAGCCCCATACACACTATTAGATTTTCTGCAAAGTTTTGTCTTCAGATTTACCAAAACCATGTAGTGCAAGGGCCTGCCTGAATGCATACAAATTGAAACTCTAAATCCACATACACACTATTAGATTTTCTGCAGATTTTTGTCTTCAGATTTACCAAAACCATATAATATGAGGTCATACCTTAGGAATTTCAATTTGTATGCAATCAGGCAGGCCCTTGCACTACATGGTTTTGGTAAATCTGAAGACAAAAATCTGCAGAAAACCCAATAGTGTGTATGGGGCTTTAAGGTTTGATCTTATATTATAAGGTTTTGGTAAATTTAAAGACAAAAATCTGCAGAAAATCTAATAGTGTGTATGGGGTCTAAAGGCTCGTATGCACGATAGGAAAATCAGATGGGAAAATTTGTACGATGAGCTGTCTGTCGATTTTTGGATCATTAGTACGGTGCTTTCGACAGCCGATTTCACTTTTTCGTCAGACAAAAGCTGGATGTGCAGACTATAAAATTTTTGTCGGATGTGAACTCCACGTCCGATTTTCGTTTAATTTTTATGGTTTTCATACAAAAAAATTGTAAGAGCAAGACTAAGCATGCTCAGAAACAAAAGAATACATACAAAACTATTCAACACATTATGTCCCTTTTGATGTTGTATTTTGTCGTAGGAAAATTTTCACATTGTGAGTAACCTCTTCACTTTCGACATGAGACTAGCATGCCCCAAAAACGGCCGTTCTGTCATCTGAAAATCTAAGAGTGTGTACGAGGCTTAAGGGGGATATGATCAACATGTACTATATATACATACATGGTCAATATAGTGAACTTGGTGGTGAGTTATTCACTTTAAGGTCATCAGAGAGGACAAGGGGGCACTCTTTATGTCTTGAGGAAAGGAGATATAATCTCCAAATATGGAAAGGCTTCTTTACAGTAAGAGCTGTGAAAATGTAGAATAGACACCCTCAAGAGCTGGTTTGTCCAGCTCAGTAGATTGCTTTAAAAAAAGGCCTGGATTATTTCCTAAATGTACAAAATATAACAGGATACTAACATTTATAGGTAAAGTTGATCCAGGGAACATCCGATTGCCACCTGGGGATCAGGAAGGAATTTTGTCCCCTGCTTGAGCAAATTGCTTTGCTGTTTTTTTTTTTTTTGCCTTCCTCTGGATCAACAGTGGGTATGGGATTGTAAAAAAAAAATGTTTTCCTCTTTTTATTGGTTGAACTAGATGGACTTGTGTGTTTTTCAACCAGACCTACTATGTGACTATGAGGGGCTACTCCTACAGGACTGTGGAACACAGTCAGGTTTCCTCATGCATGTGGTATCCAAATAGCTGGTACTTTTACCATGGCTAATACACTGCAGGCAGAGGCAGCAGGGCACAGCAGCGCTGTGGGCAGTAGATATAATAAAGGCACACACTGCAGAACTCCTTTCATTCACTGCCTATTCAGTGCTGTCCTGAACTATACTATTTCTAACAAATGCATGCAGGTTAGGAGGTTAAGAATGTGGTGTTTTGCCAGGCTCAGACTGAAGAACATGCACTGTAAACATCACATAATGGTCACATGACGGTCTATGTCAGGACTACATGGTTCCTTATCCCTAAGTGCCAAGTGCATGTGCTTTTTTGCTTTTCTGCAGGCTCAAGCACACATATAATGAATAGTTGCCAACATTGTAAAAAATAATTATAGAGACACTTTTTTTGTCTTTAGGCAGAGTCTTATTATAATTAGGGGCAGAGCATTCATATGTAGGTGTGACGTAGTGGGGGAAATAAAAATGCGGCGAAAGATGGGCGCGGTTTAAGCTAAATATTAGGCATAGCTTAAAGGGGCATCGCTCAAAGGGACTGTGGTTAGAATCAAGAGATGAATGAGGGATGGTGGGAGAAACAAAGGAAAGAGAGAGAAAAAAAGGGTTGGAGGGACAGAAGGCCCAGATCCTACACCACAATAGAAATTTCTGAAAGTTTAACAATCAGCAGATAAAGATACTCCAAACACCTACACAGTTAAATAGTTACATAGTAAGTGAGGTTGAAAAAAGACACAAGTCCATCAAGTCCAACCTATGTGAGTGATTATATGTCAGTATTACATTGTATATCCCTGTATGTTGCGATCGTTCAGGTGCTTATCTAATAGTTTCTTGAAACTATCGATGCCCCCCGCTGAGACCACCGCCTGTGGAAGGGAATTCCACATCCTTACAGTAAAGAACCCTCTACGTAGTTTAAGGTTATACCTCTTTTCTTCTCACTTTAATGAATGACCACAAGTTCAAACTCCCTTCCACAAAAAAAGTTTTATCCCTATTGTGGGGTCACCAGTAGGAATGAGCTTCGAGTTCGAGTCAAACTCATGTTCGACTCGAACATCGGCTGTTAGCCAGTTCGTCAAACAGCGAACAATTTGGGGTGTTCGCGGCAAATTCGAAAGCCGCGGAACACCCTTTAAAAGTCTATGGGAGAAATCAAAAGTGCTAATTTTAAAGGCTTATATGCATTGTATTGTCATAAAAAGTGTTTGGGGACCTGGGTCCTGCCCCAGGGGGCATGTATCAATGCAAAAAAAGTTTTAAAAACGTCCATTTTTTTGGGAGCAGTGATTTTAATAATGCTTAAAGTGAAACAATAAAAGTGTAATATTCCTGTAAATTTCGTACCTGGGGGGTGTCTATAGTATGCCTGTAAAGGGGCGCATGTTTCCCGTGTTTAGAACAGTCTGACAGCAAAATGACATTTAAAGGAAAAAAAGTCATTTAAAACTACTCACGGCTATTAATGAATTGTCGGTCCGACAATACATATAAAAGTTCATTGATAAAAACGGCATGGGATTTTCCCACGGGGAACCCCGAACCAAAATTTAAAAAAAAAATGGCATGGGGTCCCCCTAAATTCCATACCAGGCCCTTCAGGTCTGGTATGGATATTAAGGGGAACCCCGATCCAAAATTAAAAAAAAAATGGCGTGGGGGTCCATATCAAAATCCATACCAGACCCTTCAGGTCTGGTATGGATTTTAAGGGGAACCCTGCGCCAAAATTTAAAAAAAAATGGAGTGGGGTCCCCCCAAAAATCCATACCAGACCCTTATCCGAGCACACAATCTGGCAGGCCGCAGGAAAAGAGGGGGGGACGAAAGAGCGCCCCCCCTCCTGAACCGTACTAGGCCACATTCCCTCAACATTGGGAGGGTGCTTTGGGGTAGTGGCCCCCCAAATCACCTTGTCCCCATGTTGATGAGGACAAGGGCCTCATCCCCACAACCCTTGGCCGGTGGTTGTGGGAGTCTGCGTGCAGGGGGCTTATCGGAAACTGGAAGCCCCCTTTAACAAGGGGACCCCCAGATCCCACCCCCCCTGTGTGAAATGGCAATGGAGTACAAAAGTACCCCTATGATTTCACAAAAGAAGTGTCAAAAATGTTAAAAATGACAAGACCGGGTAACCCCGCCCCCTATGACATCACAGGAAAACCCATAGGGAAGTCCCCGTCAAGTCCTCGTGTGTCAGAGGGGGGCGGGGTCATCGGGTGGACCTGCCCTCCGTTATTTAAGAAGTGTCAGAAGAAGAGAAGCGTCACACAGTGGGAGCCTCCCATGGATGCAGAGTGGCCCAAGAAGCGGAGAAGAAGACGCTGCAGAGGAAGATGCCGGACGAGAACACCGGAGCAAGAAGCAGAGGATCAGAGGAAGAACCAGAGGAAGAAGAAGATGGAGGAAGAAACTAAAGGAAGATAGAAGGAAGAAGACCCGAAGAAGATGGAAAGAAGAAGACTTTACATAATCACACACATAGGTTGGACTTGATGGACTTGTGTCTTTTTTCAACCTCACCTACTATGTATGTAACTATGTAACTATATTTAAATAAAGGAATTGTCAAAAACTGTCTCTTGTCATTTTTAAAATTTCACTTTTTTTGTGAAATGGTAGGGGTACTTTTGGGGGATCTGGGGGTCCCCTTGTTAAAGGGGACTTCCAGATTCCGATAAGCCCCCTGTACGCAGACCCCCACAACCACCGGCCAAGGGTTGTGGGGATGAGGCCCTTGTCCTCATCAACATGGGGACAAGGTGCTTTGGGGGGCCGCTACCCCAAAGCACCCTCCCAATGTTTATGGTATGTGGCCTGGTATGGTTCAGGAGGGGGGGCTGCTTTCTCATTCCCCCTCTTTTCCCATGGCCTGCCAGGTTGCATGCTCGGATAAGGGTCTGGTATGGATTTTTGGGGGGACCCCACGCCATTTTTTTTTTTTTAATTTTGGTGCGGGGTTCCCCTTAAAATCCATACCAGGCCTGTAGGGTCTGGTATGGATTTTTGGGGGGACCCCACTCCATTTTTTTTTTTAATCTTGGTGCAGGGTTCCCCTTAAAATCCATACCAGACCTGAAGGGTCTGGTATGGATTTTGAGATGGACCCCCACGCCATTTTTTTTTAATTTTGGATCGGGGTTCCCCTTAATATCCATACTAGACCTGAAGGGCCTGATATGGAATTTAGGGGGACCCCCACGCCATTTTTTTTTTAAGTTTTGGTTCGGGGTTCCTGTGGGAAAATCCCATGCCATTTTTATCAATGAACTTTTATGTGTATTGTCGGACCGACAATTCGTTAATAGCCGCGAGTAGTTTTAAATTACTTTTTTTCCTTTGAAATGTCATTTTGCTGTCAGACTGTTCTAAACACCGGAAACATGCGCCTCTTTACAGGCATACTATAGACACCCCCCAGGTACGAAATTTAAAGGACTTTTATTGTTTCACCTTAAGCATTATTAAAATCACTGCTCCTGAAAAAACGGCTGTTTTTAAAACTTTTTTTTTGCATTGATACATGTCTCCTGGAGCAGGACCCATGTCACCAAACACTTTTTATGACAATAACTTGCATATAAGCCTTTAAAATTAGCACTTTTGATTATTCATGTTCGAGTCCCATAGACTTTAAGGGTGTTCGCGTGTTCAAACAAATTTTTTGCCTGTTCGCATGTTCTGGTGCGAACCGAACAGGGGGGTGTTCAGCTCATCCCTAGTCACCAGTATGGTATTTGTATATTGAAATCATATCCCCTCTCAGGCGTCTCTTCTCCAGAGAGAATAAGTTCAGTGCTTGCAACTAATACCTTATAACTAATATCCTCCAGACCCTTTATTAGCTTTGTTGCCCTTCTTTGTACTCGCTCCATTTCCAGTACATCCTTCCTGAGGACTGGTACCCAGAACTGGACAGCATACTCTAGGTGCGGCTGGACCAGAGTCTTGTAGAGCGGGAGAATTATCATTTTACCTCTGGAATTAATCCCATTTTTAATGCATGTCAATATTCTGTTTTGCTTTGTTAGCAACAGCTTAGCATTGCATGCTGAGCCTATTTTCTACTAGGACCCCCAGGTCCTTTTCCATTCCCAGATTACCCCAGAGGTTCTCCCCCCAGTGTATAGATTGCATTCATATTTTTGCCACCCAAATGCATTATTTTACATTTTTCTACATTAAACATCATTTGCCATGTAGTTGCCCACCCCATTAATTTGTTCAGATCTTTTTGCAAGGTTTCCACATCCTGCGGAGAAGTTATTGCCCTACTTAGCTTAGTATCGTCCACAAATACAGAGATTTAACTGTTTATCCCATCCTCCAGGTCGTTTATGAACAAATTAAACAGGTTTGAGCACAGAACCCTGGGGGACCCCACTACCCACCCTGACCATTCAGAGTATTCCCCATTTATAACCACCCTCTGAACTTGTCCTTGTAGCCAGTTTTCAATCCATGTACTCTCCCTATGGTCCATGCCAATGGACCTTATTTTGTACAGTAAACATTTATGGGGAACTGTGTCAAATGCTTTTGCAAAATCCAGATACACCATGTCTACGAGCCTTCCTTTATCTAGATGGCAACTCACCTCCTCATAGAAGGTTAATAGATTGGTTTGGCAAGAACGATTCTTCATAAATCCATGCTGATTACTGCTAATGATACCTTTCTCATTACTAAAATCTTGTATATAATCCCTTATCATCCCCTCCAAGAGTTTACATATTATTGATGTTAGGCTAACTGGTCTGTAATTCCCAGGGATGCATTTTGGGCCCTTTTTAAATATTGGTGCTACATTGGCTTTTCTCCAATCAGCTGGCACCATTCCAGTCAGTAGACTGTCAGTAAAAATTAGCAACAATGGTCTGGCAATTACTTGACTGAGTTCCCTAAGTACCCTCGAGTGCAAGCCATCTGGTCCCGGTGATTTATTAATGTTAAGTTTCCCAAGTCTAATTTTAATTCTGTCCTCTGTTAACCATGGAGGTGCTTCCTGTGATGTATCATGAGGATAAACACTGCAGTTTTGATTACTGAAGCCCCTTGATTCCCTCATGAAGCCTGAGGAGAAGAATAAATTCAATACCTTCGTCATCTCCCCATCCTTAGTAACCAGATGTCCTTCCTCATTCTTTATGGGGCCAATATGGTCTGTCCTCCCTTTTTTACTGTTTACATACTTAAAAAATTTCTTGGGATTTTTTTGCTCTCCTCCGCTATGTGTCTTTCATGTTGTATCATAGCTGTCCTTATTGCACCCTTATATTTCTTGTTGCATTTTTTATAAAGTCTGAATGCTGATGATGATCCCTCAGCCTTGTATTTTTTGAAGGCCTTCTCCTTTGCTTTTATATGCATTTTTACATTAGAGTTAAGCCACCCAGGACCTTTGTTCGCTCTTTTAAATTTATTACTCAATGGGATGCATTGGCTAATGCCCTTATTTAATATACTCTTAATGCAAACCCATCTCTCCTCTGTGTTCTTTGTTCCTAAGATTTTATCCCAATTTATGCCTTCTAGCAAGGTTTGTAGTTTAGTTTCTGGTGTTAGTGCTTCAATCATCCCGGCACCATGGTTGCTATGGTGTCAGGATAATTGAAGCGCATTATTAATATTATTACATTGTAATATAAAATGAAATAGTTCAACTCACCATAATGTAGAATCAGTGGGAGCCCTGAGCGTGTCACTTTCCACATCGCCTGCTACCAGATGCCATCAGGTGACCCCAGCAGAGTCCCTCTTTACACCAGGCATTCCCAGCACAGTCCCTCCTTACATCAGGTGTCCCCAGCAGAGTCCCTCCTTACATCAGGCATTCCCAGTAGAGTTCCTCTTTACACCAGGCATTCCCAGCAGAGTCTCTCCTTACATCAGGTGTCCCCAGCAGAGTCCCTCCTTACATCAGGTGTCCCCAGCAGAGTCCCTCCTTCCATCAGGCATTCCCAGTAGAGTCCCTTCTTACACCAGGCATATCCAGTAGAGTCCCTCCTTACACCAGGCATTCCCAGCAGAGTCTCTCCTTACATCAGATGTCCCCAGCAGAGTCCCTGCTTCCATCAGGCATTCCCAGTAGAGTCCCTCCTTACACCAGGCATTCTCAGTAGAGTCCCTCTTTACATCAGGCATTCCCAGTAGAGTCCCTCTTTACACCAGGCATTCCCAGTAGAGTCCCTCTTTACACCAGGCATTCCCAGCAGAGTCTCTCCTTTCATCAGGTATCCCCCAGTGGTTCAGCCCCCCTTATATCAGCTATCCCCCAGTGGAGCAGCCCCCCCTTACATAAGGTATCTCCCAGTGGAGCAGCCCCCCTTACATCAGGTGTCCCCCAGTGGAGCAGCCCCCCTTACATCAGGTATCCCCCAGCGGTGTCCCCCTTACATCAGGTATCCCCCAGTGGAGCCCCCCTTATATCAGGTATCCCCCAGTGGAGCTCCCCTTACATCAGTTATCCTCCAGTGGAGCCCCCCTTACATCAGGTATTCATCAGCTTTGTCCCCCTTACATCAGGTATCCCCCAGTGGAGCAGCCCCCCCTTACATCAGGTATCCCCCAGCTGTGTCCCCCTTACATCAGGTATGCCCCAGTGGAGCCCCTGCTTACATCAGGTATCCCCAGTGGAGCCCCCCTTACATCAGTTATCCCCCAGTGGAGCCCCATTACATCAGGTATCCCTCAGCTTTATCCCCCTTTCATTAGGTATCCCCCAGTGGAGCAGCCCCCCTTACATCAGGTATCCTCCAGTGGAACAGCCCCCCTTACATTAGGTATCCACCAGCAGCGGAGACTCTCTCCGCCGCCATTACAGAACACCAGAACGAAGTGACAGGCAGAGTGGAACAAAATAGGCGGAGCCAGCCAGGTGGTTGCCAATAGAAATTGAGCTGTGGCGCCGCCCACTCCACGCCCCACGGCCTTTCCCACAACAGGTCACAGACAGACCGGTGTTTCATCAGATTAGGCGACCCGTCAGAATGTGTAACGGAAGTGACGTTTAGTCACCGTCATCTTGCTACACCCCACACTCCTCTACAGTAAGGATACACTGAGAAGGGGGAAAGTGGACATCTTGTTACACCCACCAGAGTTTTGCATTTTACACTTATTTTTAACAGTAAAGTGAGTTTATATAGTGAAATACAGTACTTAGAACTCCGTCTGAATGTTTAGATGTTGCATTTTAAAAGCAGCCAACTTCTGTCAGATTAGCAAACCTATGAGATCAGCAGGCTGCCGCTGCTCTTAAGATTCAACATCTAACCAGTCAGACGGTCTACTGTATTTTACTCTATAAATTCACTGTATTTTTCAAAGTAAGTGTAAAATGCAAAACTCCAGCGGGTGTAACAACATGTCCACTTTCCCCCTTTTCACTGTATCCTTACTGTGGAGAAGTGCAAGGTGTAGCAAGATGGCGGCGACAGAACCTCACATCCGTTACACATTCTGATGTGTCGCCAAATCTGACGAAACACCGTCAGCAGGGCGGGTGGTGGGCAACGCCGCAGCTCAATTTCTATTGGTAGCCACCCGGCGTCTTGTTTGCTCTCGGTGTTCTCATCTTCTGTAAAATGATGACTGATGGACCTCTAGCAGTGGCAGCGAAAAATCGTGAAAACCACTGGTCAGGTACTAGGCTTTGCCCAATCAGGGCACAGAGCACAGTCAGAGCCATGATTGGACAAAGTCATGATCCAAGTCAGAACTTTTGTGATGTTCGAGAGTTCTGGTGCGAACCGAACTGGGGGTGTTCGGCCCAACTACACAGGAAGCAAAGAACAAACATTTCAAGAGCTGTAGTATGCTGATATACTGTATATCATAATTCACACCAAGGGTTTCATAACAGTTTAATGCTTTTATTTTAGAGAGAATTTTCTAAATGAAATCTGGGAACACATTACCGACCATACCAATTTTAGGGTGGGGCAGGCGTGCAGTATGGGCAGGGCCAATAAAGGCACATGCTGAATGGTGGGTAGGGCCAAGCTTTGTTAACAGCAGGAGGGACTTAAATAGTTATGATTAAATAAAACCAGAGCCTACTCTGCTCTGGGTCAAAAGTAGGGATGAGCTTCGAGTTCGACTCGAGAGTAAGTTTGAATCGAACAACAGGTGTTCGCCTGTTCGCCGAACAATGAATTTTATGGGGCGTTCGCGGCAAATTCGAGCGCCCCATAATGCACTGCAAGACCGCAGTGCATTGCTGTATGATGATTGGCCAAAGCATACACCTGACCTGCATGCTTTGGCCAATCACAGCACGCTCCTCACTGTGAGCCATATTTGCCATAATCATGGCTCAGAGGGACTAAATCCACGCCCCACACTATACAAGGCTGCCTACACAGCGCCCGTATAGTGTGTTATAGTGGACGGAGATAGAGAGATTGAGCTAGGCAGGCAGGTTAGTTAGTGACAGTGTATTTGAGATATATATATATATATATATATATACAGTCAGACTAATATATATATATATATATATATATATATATATATATATAAATATATATATATATATACTAATATGCATTCAGCGTAGCCTATATATACAGTGTAAATTCTCTCTCTCTCTCTCTCTCTCTCTCTCTCTCTCTCTCTCTATATATATATATACTCTGCATTCAGCGTAGCCTATATATACAGTGCGTAGATAATACAGTACAGGCGGGTTACACAGTATATAATACAGTGTAGTGCAGTGTTAAAAAAAAAATACCCATCATGTCCGGAAGGCCTCCAAGGAGAGGCAGAAGCTCACAGGCCACTAAAAGAGGGCAAGTATCCTCTGAAATAATATTTATCAACAGGGACTGTTCCTGCACCCAACATGAGTAACTGTGAGGGGTCACAGTGTTCTGGCACCACCAACACCTAAGGCCCAATGTTTCTGCCCCTGTTTAACAGGGCATGTACCGTATTTATCGGCGTATAACACGCACAGGCGTATAACACGCACATTCATTTTAAGAGGGAAGTTTCAGGAAAAAAACTTAAATTTTAAATAAGGAACTTTGAAGTAAAATAAGGGTCAGTGCCCATCTGCAGCCTCACCATTGTCATCAATGCAGCCTGATCAATGCCCATCTGCAGCCTCACAAGTGCCATCAATGCAGCCTCATCAGTCCACATCAGTGCAGCCTCACCATTGCCATCAATGCAGCAGCCTCACCATTGCCATCAGTGCAGCCTGATCGATGCCCATCTGCAGCCCAGAGGGGACAGGGAGGGGGGCAGGACGAGTGCCGACAGATTACATACAGTGAGAATCTCCTATGATAGACAGAACAGTGGTCCAATGGTGGCCCAGGAGACAGGAGTTCCTATTACAGAGGCTGCCAAGTAAACAGGAGATTCTCACTGCATGTAATCTGACAGTGCTCGTCCTGCCCCCTCCCTGTCCCCTCCGAGGCAGCTAACATTGAAGTATTGGCGTATAACACGCACGCACTATTTGCACCCGATTTTCATGGTGAAAAAGTGAGTGTTATACGCCAATAAATACAGTAATTACAATTTTTGAAATAATATTTAACAGCAGGGACCATTCCTGCGCCCAACAAGAGTAACTGTGAGGTGTTAGCGTGTTCTGCCACCACCAACACCTAAGGCCCAATTTTTCAGCAGAGTATATAGTGCAGTCCGTATAGTATTTATACTGCGGTTCAGAGTATATAGTGCCCTCAGTGTAGTATATACGTCCATACCAGGCCCTTTGGGGGCGTGGAGTTCACCTTAATATCCATACCAGACCGGAAGGGCCTGTATGGACTGGGGGGGGAACCCACGCTGTTTTTTTTTATGATTTTTTATGTATAGTTCCAGGATCTGGCAATACATTACAGCCGTGAGCAATTTTAAAAGACATTTTTTCCTTTAGAAATGTCATTTTGCTGCAGTACTTTTCTAAACATGGGAAAAATGTGCTACAGGCAGACTAATGCCGCCTAAACACGATCATAAATTCCGCCAGCAAAAGTCCGATGTTCTGACAAACTTAACTGCTTGCCGACCGCTGGCTGTCAATCGACGGCCAGGCGCCGCAGCTCTCATATGACACCCTCGCTTTCCTGGCCCACCAGGGGGCACGCGCACGCCGCCGACGGCAATTGTGCATGCCCGCTGTGTCACTGGGCACCCGATGCGCGTGCCCGGCGGCTGCGATGTCCGCCAGGCACCCGCGATTGTCCGGTAACACAGCAGGACAATGGATCTGTGTGTGTAAACACACAGATCCATGTCCTGTCAGGTGAGAGGAGACAGATGGTGTGTTCCCAGTACAGAGGAACACCAATCGGTCTCCTCCCCTTGTGAGTCCCCGCCCCCTACAGTTAGAAACACTCCCTAGGAACATAATTAACCCTTCGATCACCCCCTAGTGTTAACCCCTTCCCTGCCAGTCACATTTATACAGTAATCAATGCATTTTTATAGCACGGATCGCTGTATAAATGTGAATGGTCCCAAAAATGTGTCAAAAGTGTCCGATATGTCCGCCGCAATAACGCAGTCACGATAAAAATCGCAGATCGCTGCCATTACTAGTAAAAAAAAAAAATTATAATAAAAATGCTATAAATCTATCCCCTATTTTGTCGACGCTATATCTTTTGCGCAAACCAATCAATATACGCTTATTGCGATTTTGTAGAAGAATACCTATCGGCCTAAACTGAGGAAAACATTTTTTAAAGAAAAAAAAAATGGATATTTATTATAGCAAAAAGTAAAAAATATTGTGCTTTTTTTTTTTTTCACTCTTCTTTTGTTTATAGCGCAAAAAATAAAAACCGCAGAGGCAATCAAATACCACCAAAAAAAAGCTCTATTTGTGGGGAATTAATGATAACAATTTCATCTGAGTACAGTGTTGTATGACCATGCATTTGTCATTCAAAGTGTGACAGCGCTGAAAGCTGAAAAATGGCTTGGGCAGGAAGGGGGTGAAAATGCACTGTATTAAGGTGGTTAATAATATTTTTAGTTTTTAAAGCCAGATCTCCATAATAATGTTTAGAATTATTTTTTTCCTTTTTTTTATTTAAATCAAGATCTCCTTTTTTTTTGATTATTTTAAAATTATTTTCTAGTGATCTCCATAATTTTTTTTTTGTGTGTAAAGTTACCACAACAACATTATTATCTTATATTTTTTAACCTCAAGGAGGTTGGTGTCCCTTGTTAATTTGTCATTGTATTTTTGAAATGCACTTACCTACTCACAAACAAACTGTCCTTTTTTAACCAGTTGCCGACCGCCTAACGCAGATATACTGCAGCAGAATGGCACGGGCAGGCAAAATCACGTACCATCGCGCCCCCCCCGGTGCCCAAGGAGGTCGGCTTCATTGGGGAAGCGATACAGGCTGAGGGATAGGCCACTCATTCGTGGCCACCCCCTCGCGATCGCTCCCCACAAATGAAAATCTTTCTCTGCTGCTGTAATGTAAACAGCGGCAGAGGAAGTGATGTCATCTCTCCTCGAGCTGGTCTTTTCATTACGGCGCCGAGGAGAGAAGACATCAATGTGAATTGCACCAACACTACACTTTCAGTAGAACACACTAGGCACACTTTTCACCCGATCACCCCCTGATCACCCCCCTGTACCCCCTGTCACAGTGACGCCAATAGCAGTTTTTTTTTTGCATTGGTGTCATTTTGTGACAGTTATAAGTGGTAGGGCAGTTAGGGCTATCCCCCTATAGATCTAGGGTACCCCCCTAACCCCCACTAATAAAGTTTTAACCCCTTGATAACCCCCCGTCGACAGTGTCAATAAGCAATCGTTTTTATGATCGCTGTATTAGTGACACAGGTGATGCTAGTTAGGGAGGTAAGTATAAAGGTTCGCCGTCAGCATTTTATAGCGACAGGGACCCCCATATACTACCTAATAAAGATTTTAACCCCCTGATTGCCCCCTAGTTAACCCTTTCACCAGTGATCATCGTATAACTGTTACGGGTGACGCTGGTTAGTTAGTTTGCTTTTTATAGTTTACTATAGGTTAAGGGCACCCGCCGTTTATTACCTTATAAAGGTTTAACCCCCTAATCGCCCAGTGGTGATATAAGTTAAGTTTTTAGGGTCAGATAAGGTCTGCGTCGCCCCAGGCAGCGTTAGGTTAGTGCCAGTACCGCTAACACCCACGCACGCAGCATACACCTCCCTTAGTGGTATAGTATCTGAATGGATCGATATCTGATCCGATCAGATCTATACTAGCTTCCCCAGCAGTTTAGGGTTCCCAAAAATGCAGTGTTAGTGGGATCAGCCCAGATACCTGCTAGCACCTGCGTTTTGCCCCTCGGCCCAGCCCAGCCCAGCCCACCCAAGTGCAGTATCGATCTATCACTGTCACTTACAAAACACTAAACACACATAACTGCAGCATTCGCAGAGTCAGGCCTGATCCCTGCGATCGCTAACAGTTTTTGTTGGTAGCGTTTTGATACCATCGCTAACAGTCAGGAGCTTTTTTGCCTGTGAGTCTCACTAGTGTACCACTAAATTTAGAGCCCAAAATGGCAAATCGAAGGTACACTAATGAAGAGGCCTACACGTTTCTGAGCATGACAGATAGTGAAGAGGAAGTCACTCATCTGTCAGATTCAGGCTCAGAATACGATCCTGTAGACAACAGCGGCTCCATGACAGATAGCTCTGATGACGGAGTTGTGGTCCCTGCCAAGGTCAGGCGTACCAGACCCCAATATTCTTCTGTCCTTGAAGTGTAAGAACTGCAGGTCCCTCATATGGAGCAGAGAAGTACTAGCGCCGCTATTCCTTCTGGTGAACTGGCAAGCACCAGCGGCCTAGTACACCCTGGTCGTATATTCAGCACTGCAGTAACACTTGGTGACGTGGTGAGTCCCATAAGTGCAGTTCAAGCTGGCGAGGTGGCCCATAGTGCCCTTCCTGCTGCATTCGCCAATCTGAATTGGGAACTCACCACTTCTGCAGCACCCGTACTTCCCCCATTCACTGGCCAACCCGGCATTCAGGTAGAAACAGTTGATTTTACGTCACTGGATTTTTATTCGCTGTTTTTCACCGAAGATCTTTATAGATGTATTGTGGACCAAAGCAATTTGTACGCTGGTCAACACATCGCCACTATTCCCCAGTCTTCCCTTGCCAGAGATTGGAAACCAATTACGGTTTCCGAATTTAAGCTCTTTCTGGGCCTTTCCCTCAACATGGGCATAAATAAAAAGAGTGAGTTGCGGTCATATTGGTCCACTGACCCAATTTACCATAAGCCCGTGTTCTCTGCCTCCATGGCCAGAGCATGATACGACCAGATTTTGTGGTTCATGCACTTCAACAACAATGAACTCTGTTGTCCTCGTGGAGACCCTGAATACGATCGGCTCTACAAAATTCGACCCCTCGTAAACCACTTCAACCAACGTTTTGCAGACTTGTTTACTCCCCATCAAGTTGTCTGCATTGATGAGTCCCTGATTAAGTTTTCTGTCCGCTTGTCATTCAAACAGTACCTTCCCAGCAAGCGTGCCAGATACGGGGTCAAGATGTATAAGCTCTGTGACAGGGCCACAGGCTATACATGTAGTTTTATGGTTTACGAGGGCAAAGATAGTCACGTAGAGCCGACAAACTGCCCTGCTACACAGGAAGCGCTGGCAAGATTGTGTGGGACTTGGTCTCACCCTTATTCGGAAAGGGGTACCACTTGTACGTGGACAATTATTACATGAGCGTGCCACTTTTTAGTCACCTTTTTGATCATCAGATTGGAGCATGTGGCACCGTGCGACCTAATCGCCGGGGCTTTCCCCAGTGGCTTGTAGTGGCCTGTTGGAGGTGATTTCACCACCACAGTTACATACTTGAGCATATATGCCGAAGCGTGGGGGCAGTAGTGAGTGGAGGAGCGATTTGCTCCTACCTTTTGCGGGAGGATGCCCCCATGTTTCAGCATATATAAACGGTGCATGTATGCCCCTCATTAGAAATGGGTGGATGAAGGCCGGTATTCTAATGGTGGGCATACCCACCGATCAATATCTTTTTTTCGTTTAGCCCACAGGCTGCATGAAAAAAAAGTTTACAATATATGCCCAACAAGGACCAGCAACGTACTGGTATGTTGCTGGACTTTGAGTGGTTATACCAGAATGATGCCTGCAGGATTAGGTATCATCTTGGTATCATTCTTTTCAGCCAAGGGTCGGCTTTCATGTAAAAGCAATCCTAACGGCTAATTAGCCTCTAGACTGCTTTTACAAGCAGTGGGAGGGAATGCCCCCTCACCGTCTTCCATGTTTTTCTCTGGCTCTCCTGTCCCAACAGGGAATGCAGCCGGTGATTCGGCCAGCTGACCATAGAGCTGATCAGAGACCAGAATGGCTCCAATCATCTCTATGGCCTAAGAAACCGGAAGCTACGAGCATTTCATGACTTAGATTTCGCCGGATGTAAACAGCGCCATTGGGAAATTGGGAAAGCATTTTATCACACCGATCTTGGTGTGATCAGATGCTTTGAGGGCAGAGGAGAGATCTAGGTTCTAATATACCCCAATTTTTTCAAAAAAGAGTACCTGTCACTACCTATTGCTATCATAGGGGATATTTACATTCCCTGAGATAACAATAAAAATGATTAAAAAAATTAAAAAATGAAAGGAACAGTTTAAAAATAAGATAAAAAAGCAAAAAAAAACGCAAAAAAAAAAAAAAAAGCACCCCAGTCCCCCCCAGCTCTCACGCAAAGGCGAACGCAAGCATCAGTCTGGCGTCAAATGTAAACAGCAATTGCACCCTGCATGTGAGGTATCACCGCGAAGGTCAGATCGAGGGCAGTAATTTTAGCAGTAGACCTCCTCTGTAAATCTAAAATGGTAACCTGTAAAGGCTTTTAAAAGCTTTTAAAAATGTATTTCGTTTGTCGCCACTGCACGTTTGTGCGCAATTTTAAAGCATGTCATGTTTGGTATCCATGTACTCGGCCTAAGATCATCTTTTTTATTTCATCAAACATTTGGGCAATATAGTGTGTTTTAGTGCATTAAAATTTAAAAAAGTATGTTTTTTCCCAAAAAAATGCGTTTGAAAAATCGCTGTGCAAATACTGTGTGAAAAAAAAATGAAACACACACCATTTTAATCTGTACGGCATTTGATTTAAAAAAATATATAATGTTTGGGGGTTCAAAGTAATTTTCTTGCAAAAACAAATAATTTTTTCATGTAAACAAAAAGTGTCAGAAAGGGCTGTGTCTTCAAGTGGTTAGAAGAGTGGGTGATGTGTGACATAAGCTTCTAAATGTTGTGCATAAAATGCCAGAACAGTTCAACCCCCCCCAAATGACCCCATTTTGGAAAGTAGACATCCCAAGCTATTTGCTGAGAGGCATGTCGAGTCCATGTCACATTTTATATTGTGACACAAGTTGCGAGAAAAAGACACAAATTTTTTTTTTTTTTTGCACAAAGTTGTCACTAAATGATATATTGCTCAAACATGCCATGGGAATATGTGAAATTACACCCCAAAATACATTCTGTTACTTCTACTGAGTATGGGGATACCACATGCGTGAGACTTTTTGGGAGCCTAGCCGCGTACAGGACCCCGAAAACCAAGCACCGCCTTCAGGCTTTCTAAGAGCGTAAATTTTTTGATTTCACTCTTCACTGCCTATCACAGTTTCGGAGGCCATGGAATGCCCAGGTGGCACAAACCCCCCCCAAATGACCCTATTTTGGAAAGTAGACACCCCAAGCTATTTGCTGAGAGGTATAGTGAGTATTTTGCAGACCTCACTTTTTTTCACAAAGTTTTGAAAATTGAAAAAAGAAAAAAAATATTTTTTTTCTTGTCTTCTTCATTTTCAAAAACAAATGAGAGCTGCATAATACTCACCATGCCTCTCAGCAAATAGCTTGGGGTGTCCACTTTCCAAAATGGGGTCATTTGGGGGGGTTTGTGCTATCTTGGCATTTTATGGCCTTCAAAACTGTGATAGGTAGTGAGGAGTGAAATCAAAAATTTACGCCCTTAGAAATCCTGAAGGCGGTGCTTGGTTTCGGGGCCCCGTACGCGGTTAGGCTACCAAAAAGTCCCACACATGTGTTATCCCCATACTCAGGAGAAGCAGCAGAATGTATTTTGGGGTGCAATTCCACATATGCCCATGGCCTGTGTGAGCAATATATCATTTAGTGACAACTTTTTGTAAATTTTTTTTTGTCATTATTCAATCACTTGGGACAAAAAAAATGAATATTCAATGGGCTCAACATGCCTCTCAGCAATTTCTTTGGTGTCTCTACTTTCCAAGATTGGGTCATTGGGGGGGGGGGGGTTGTACTGCCCTGCCATTTTAGCACCTCAAGAAATGACATAGGCAGTCATAAACTAAAAGCTGTGTAAATTCCAGAAAATGTACCCTAGTTTGTAGACGCTATAACTTTTGCGCAAACCAATAAATATACACTTATTGACATTTTTTTTACCAAAGACATGTGGCCGAATACATTTTGACCTAAATGTATGACTAGAATTGAGTTTATTGGATTTTTTTTATAACAAAAAGTAGAAAATATAATTTTTTTTCAAAATTTGAAAAAATAAAAACTGCAGAGGTGATCAAATACCATCAAAAGAAAACACTATTTAGGGGAAAACAAAAGGATGCAAATTTTGTTTGGGTACAGCATTGCATGACCGCGCAATTAGCAGTTAAAGCGACGCAGTGCCAAATTGTAAAAAGTGCTCTGGTCAGGAAGGGGGGAAATCCTTCCACGGCTGAAGTGGTTAATAAAAACACATAGGCTGAAAACAAAATTACCATTTATTCTGGGTCATAACAAAAGAAAGAGGGAAGGCAATGCTGGAGAAACTGCAGAAATTTGTGAAGCCTTTGGACCCCAGGGCAGACATCAACTATTTGAAAAAGAAAATTGGTAGCCTGAAGAGTCCATGCAATAGGGAGCACAATCTGGTCCTGGACTCCGAGATATCAGGAACAGCAGCAGATCACATATATGTCCCCAGGCTGTACTACAACAGCCTGCGTCTTCTGTCAGACCAGACTGAACCCAGGCCATCACACTCTTATCTTACTTGCACGCTTCCCTGCATGCTGTGGCTTTGTTTGTCGAGTTGTGGCAGGAGGTGGAGAAGGAGAAGGTTGAGGAGGAGGAGTAGGATGGACTAACTCAAAAAGATGTGTATTTTCTGTCAGTTGGCCACTCAACCCCTTATTTAGGGTCTGTAAAATGATGTTCTCACAGATGAGGCATTGGCCCTCCTCCATTTCCTGCATTTTCGCTGCTACTATGCAGGCATAGCCCTCTTGAATGCTGGGGGGTCTCTCAAGGTCGCATGAGCATCCCGAATGAGGGCAAGTGCTGCCTCATCCACGTTCCTCCCCTTCCTTGGCCTTTTGGGTGGAAGGCGGAGGGGAGGAACCTGGGATTGGGTCAGTCCACTGGGCCCGGCCACCTCCTGGTTGCCACTTCCCCCTGCCACCTCCTGGCTGCCACATTCCAGACCCTCATGCTGGCTGAGGCTTTCCTGTGTATAAAAAAGGAACATAGTTTTAGTCTTTGCTTCATCAATCACACGCAATTTTCAGCTCATGACTGTTGCAAATGGAATGTTAATAAATAGAAAAGACTATCATTCTGACCCCAGCATTTTTCATTCTTGTCCCAATCATTTTTGGCTACTACTGTCTATTGATATGTAAAACACTTTTTGTTCAATCATTAATTTCTTATCAATAATAACATCTAGTTAACATCATTAATTTTAGGACAAGTAATATGTAGAAAAATACTATACCTGCCTCAAGCTGGGCTCCTCCACTTCTTCCTGGATGGAAGGCCCAGGTTGGTCCTCGGAAGCCTCAGCTGGGGGGGAAGGAAGTGTGGAAAGTGATGACCTCACTTTAGTCTGGTCTTCCAGAAAATGTATTTTGTTGTAGTACCACAGACTGGGTACATACATGTCCTCTGCTGCTGCTCCTGACCTCTGGGATGCCAGGACCTTATTAAGCTCCTTCTTGAGTGTTCTCCTCAAGCTACCGATTTTCCTGTCCAAAAAATCGCTGTCTGCGTTGGGGACCTCTGTCTTCACAAATTCCAACAGTTTCTCCAGCGCTGCCTTCCTAGCTGGTCTGTTATGATATAAATTATGTGTGACTTGCCACAAACTGGGCAGCTCCTATCGATAAACTGGCTCATAAACTTTTTGAACGGATTCATTATTTCTGCAAGACAAAAAACAAGAGAAAATACAAATTTTAGGCTAAACTCTCATAATCTTATCACAATATAGGCCTCAATCTAGAAGCAGTATAGGCCACTGATGCCCCATGTTAAAATGTACCTTCGTTCTCACGATCGGCACTTCCTCCGCTCACAGATTGTATGTCCGACGCACGCGCGTTACACTTTATGTATACTGCTCATGCGTGAAGCTCCGCTCGTGTCACCCGCCCCTGGCATTCTTTCTAGAATATTCCCGCCCCCTCTCTTTTAGCGCAGTGGGAGAGCACATGGTGGAGACACAGCAGGTGCGTAACAGTAACGACGAGGAAAGCCCGGAGCCAGAAACGTCCGGAGGAGATATAAGGCCTCAAATATGTCCTTTGTAGAGATGGCGGAGATGGTGGACATCTTGAAGAGGGCCAACTATGATGGGAAGTATGGACCGTACACCAACCCTAATGTGAGAAATGCCAAGATCATGTCTAAAGTTGTGAGAAGTCTGCACATTAATTTTGGGGTACGACGATCCAAGGAGCAATTGAGGAAACACTGGTCAGGCCTGAAATTGAGGGAGCATGATCAGTACAGAAGAATCAAGAAACTGCTTCTAAAAAGTGAGCATTTGTCCTGTGTTCCTATTATTATTATTACTTGCATGCTGCTTTTCTTTACTGTTGTACAGTTTTAAATGGCAACTTTCAGGCTCATGGGCACAGTAATCGGTTGTAGTAAACATCGTTTGTTCGCCCACTAATAATACGTTTTTTGCAGATACAGGGTTAACTACATTTGGTCGTGCCTATTTGTATTAAAATAAGTTTAGTACATTGTTGTCTAGATGTGTTTGTAGCTAGAATGAAATGCAAACTTGATTCAGTGTAATGTAAGGAGAGGACACTCAGCAGCTGTTTATCTGGACTCAGTAGCGCTAGTGAAAAAAGGTAAGTATACCAGCTTTGGTAAGGGAAAATATAATTTCTTCAGCTTGGAACTCTGCCAAAACAGACAATTGTACCACACTTCCAAGCAATGCTTCATATTCCTATTTATGGCCTCAAATATCTGTGTGCTAAGTGTAAGAGACAACGCACGTTGGCGCACAGGCGCGCGCGCAGTATTGTGTGCACCAAGAATACAGTGCACTGGAGTTTGCATGGACACGCGCAGCCACAACCAGGCACACGTGCACGCACACATGCGTGCACACGTGTGCACACTGGCACCAATTGGTCTATTTAAACAGTGCAATGACACTCACACGTTGCTGAGTGGTCTTTCAGCTAGTACCTGTTTACCTGTGTTTATCTGTTCCAGTAGTCCTGTGTTTGACTCAGCTTGTAGCTGTACCTTCCCTTGGACTTCTGCCTGCCTTCCTGATTCCCCAGCTTGTGTTTGACCTTGTTCCTGCTTCATGATTCTGCACCTCGCTGCCCAACTGTGTACTGAACCCGGCCTGTATCCTGCCTCTGCTTCTGCCTCACTTTCCAGTACCTGCTCTGCTCGGCTGTTGATGACCTCCTGGCTTATGTTCCGACCACGCTTCTGCCTGCTGATCCAGCAACACGGAGTTCCAGTTCTCGGTGCCTATCCGGTGATCCGCAACAATCTGGTTCCTGTCAAGGTCCAAACTGAGCCACCTGCTATACCGGCCCTTGTGCCACTCTGCGTCTTTCACTCCCTGTCATCTCTACCAGGGGTGTTAGACAGGAGGTGCAAGAGAAGCCCTCTCTACAGCTCAGTCTCCATCAGGTACATGACACTAAGTATACCTTTTGTTTAATTCTCATAGGGGAGAAAAGACTCAGGACATCTGAGGACACCAGGGACCCCAAACCTCATAAAGAAGGGGAACTCAGCACACCACAACCTCAGGATGTGGAGGAAGGAGAGGTGGATGACGTGGTTGAAATAGTGACCACAACAGGGGAGTGTCTGAGACCACAGCTTCAGGTAATAGATGTATGCCTGCATAATGCATGCTGTCTTTTTTTATTTTAGGTGATGTGCATGTTGTGGAAGAACAATCTCCTCATTTCACTAGTGCAAGTGCAAAAATCCTGATCCAGGACATAATGGTGTGTAGTCGGGATTTAGAAATCATGAAGCAAAAAAAAAAATGATGTTGAACAAAAAATGAAGAACATGATTGATGTATTAGGGAGAATCTAAACAACAATAAAATTACATCATTTTTGATTTTTTTGAGAAATTTCCTAAAGTTTTAATACATTTTAAAAGCCAAATTTTGAAGATGCACACAGTGTGTCAACATGTGCTATCTGCCATCATGGGAAATCAAGGTACGCGTTTTGTGGGTGCAACCCCTTCCTCACAACTCAAGTAGTTGAGCGGAAGGGGTTGCACCCCCAAAACATGTCCTTTGATCCCCCATGATGTGAGCTAGCACATGTTGACATTAGCCATGGAATCAGGAGGGAAATCCCCATTTTGAATCCCAATTTTTGTGCATCTTCAAAATTTGGCTTTTACAGGGGTAACATCACCCCATCTGATGAAGGCAAGATCAACACAGTTTTGATATATTCATGTCTGATATTGCCTTCACTTTTTTTTTTTGTATAATAAGTTTTTATTTTTAGAACAAGACATTACATGACATGTCCAACAGTGCAAATCCTGTAAACAATGGCCTCGCAGGGTCATTTCAGTAACAATATGCAATATGTGGGTTGAACAAACACATACATTACTATTAATCTAATGTAAAGTGCTCTTCCAGGGATAACTCTGTGAGACCCGCCAAGGGAGTAATCAGGAGCTCTGGAAGCCCCATGTTTTCATGAAGTATGCAAATGAAGCGGGGCCCGCCTAAGGGCTCTTGAGGGTGTGTTTAAGTTGGGGGACTCTCTGGAATGTGCGGGGTACATAGCCTGGTGGCCCACGCCCGGGGCAGGAAGGGGGGGCCCAAAACCTCCATCAATCCACCTCCCGCTCCCACGTGGGCTCCCGCGACCCCGCAACAGTGGTTTATTCATGTAAAATTTATCTGGCTCTTGGAAATCCAGAGATCTCCCCCAGCGGATTTCGTTTCTATATTGAACAGCCCATACTTAGATGATTCGCATGAGTTTCCCTAATATTAAACCAAAATAACAATAGAGAGACACAGAAATAAATAGGGAATAATAAAAAAGAGAGAGGTGGGGGGGTACAGTAAGTGTGAGAAGAGGGAATAGGAGAGGGAAGGGGGGGGATGGGAAAGGGAGAGGGAATGGGTCAGGTTACCTGCAAGTACTGGTAGGCTTCCTCTGCCTCTGCAATGGACCCCTCGGAGCTGGATTCGTTATTCCTCGGATAGGTCAGGTTTTAGGGTCTTGCCTACAGGGTTGAGTTTTTGTTAGCCTAAGTACTCTAAGAGTAGGGTCTGCCAGTTCCAGTAGTGCAACGTCTAGACTAGACAACACTGTGGTGGAGTCAGAGGTGTATTCAGCCCATGGCATCCAGGTTGCATGGAATCGGTCTTTGTGGCCTTTATTGGTCGCCACCCAATCCTCGGCCTCCCGGATCTCACTAACCTTTCCGATCCACTCAGCACGTGTGGGGGTCGTATGTTTTTTCCAATGGATTGGGATCAGGCGCCTAGCCGCATTTAATAAGTGCGGCAGCACACTTTTCTTGTATTTTCGTAGTGAGATCGGGGGGACCTGCAGGAGAAAGTAGGTCGGGAGTAAGGGGATTTCTATCTCTGTCACTATTTTGATTTGGTTACGTATATCTTCCCAAAAGGATTTAATTTGAGGGCAATCCCACCATATGTGTTTCAGTGTACCTTTCTGACCACATCCTCTCCAGCACAGCTCGGATGTGGAAGGGTAGAAGCGGGCCAAGTCCGCAGGTACTCTGTACCAACGGGATATCAGCTTAAAATTCGTTTCCTGGGTCTTAGACTCTATTGAGGATGAATGAGTAAGCTGATACAAGTGAGTTAAGTCTGTCTTTGCAAATACGATGCCCAGGTCCTTTTCCCAACATCTGATAAATGCGGGTGTGGTGTTAGGGAATGAGGAACCTAGTAGTTTATAGAGTTCCGAGACCAAGTGTGGTGTAGGTTCTTCTGCAATAAAGAGTTTTTCAAGGTGGGTGAGAGAAGAAGGGTCTCTAATCTTATGGCCTTGTAATTGAAAGAAGTGATGTAGTTGTCTGTATTTCCAGAAGTTCATTGGGGTGCCCTGTCTGCCTGTAGGCAGAGATTCGTAGCCCAGGAGTTTGCCGTCTTTCATGAGTTTGCCACAACTGGCGTCTCCACCCTCTAGCCACGATTCAAAAAAACCTATTTGTTCTCCCGGAGGGAACCAGAGGAAACCTCCCAATGGGGCCAGTGGGGACACCGAGGGAGCCAATTTTAGCAGCGGGTTAATCTTATCCCAGGTTGACAGTACCTGGGTTGTCAGGGGGGACGTTGTCTCCGACAGTCCTCTATGCTCTCGGGACAGCCAGGGAGCATATGATAAGTTCCTACCCGCTAAACATTTCTCTAGTGGTACCCAAATCTTAGAGCAAGAGTGGAAACGCCAGTTGAGCATCCTCTGTATCGCTATAGCCCAGTAGTATCTTCTGACGTCTGGAAGGCCTAGGCCTCCGTTTTGTTTCGAGCGTCGTAGGACTCGTAGAGCTATCCTAGGTTTGCGCGCATTCCATATGAATTCGGACAGTATGCTAGATATTTTATCAAAAAAAGATCGGGGTAATCGAATTGGTAGCATCTGTAAAAAGAACAGTATGCGTGGTAAAATATTCATTTTTATTATGTTCACCCTTCCCAGCCATGTGAAGGCCGTCTGTGTCCATTGGGATAGGTCTTTCTTAATGGTAGTTATCAGTGGGAGGTAGTTTGCGGTATATAGGCTGTTAAAATTATCTGTGAGTTGTATACCTAGGTATCGAATAGCCGACGTGGCCCAGGTGAAGGGAAAGGCTGATTTAAGGCTCATTGTTAATTGGGGTGACATGCAAATAGGGAGTATTTCTGACTTTGAAAAATTAATTTTAAAATTTGAAAGAAACCCAAAGAGCTTCAGTTCCTTCATCAGGTTGGGCAGTGAGATCAGGGGGTTTGAAACATGGAACAGGACATCATCAGCATATGCCGAGAGTTTATGCTCCGTGTTACCAACTGTGAGACCCTTAATGTCGGGGTTAGCGCGTATTGTGCAGAGCAGAGGCTCCAGCACTAAGGCGAACAAGAGAGGTGATAGGGGGCACCCCTGTCTCGTGCCATTTCTGATGGGGAAGCGAGCCGAGAGGGTTCCATTTACCTTGACTTGTGCGCAAGGTGTCGAGTATAGTGCTAAAATAGAGGACAGCATTCTCGGACCCATTCGCAGTGATCGAAGCACCTCCGTCAGGTAAGACCAGTCAACGCGATCGAACGCTTTTTCAGCGTCTGTTGACAGTATGAGGTAAGGCTGTGGCTCGGGGCGGGCACGGGCCCAGTGAGTAAGGTGTACCGCTCTGATAGAGTTGTCCCTGGCTTCTCTACCTGTTATGAATCCCGTTTGGTCTGGGTGGATAATGTCGGGTATAAGGTATTTAAGTCTGTTTGCTAGTGTTTTCGCTAAAATTTTTATGTCTAGGTTAAGGAGCGATATTGGCCTATAGCTCGGGGGTACGGTGGGATCCTTGCCCTCTTTCGGGATTACAGTGATGTGTGCCAGAAGTGCCTCTGATGGAATGGTTCTTCCTTCTGCAATAGAATTAAAATATTTGCACATGGGTGTCTCTAGGTGAGTCAGGAAGGCTTTATAGTATGCCTTAGTGAACCCGTCAGGTCCAGGACTCTTTCCGTTGGGCAGGGAATTCACCGTGGCCCGAAGCTCATTTAGGGTGATTGGGGCGTCTAGGTCTGAGGATTGCTCTTCTGTAAGTGTCGGGAGTTTGGCTGCAGTCAGATAGTCTCGGATCGCGTTTTGTCTAATGTCCCGTGACGTAGGGGAGGGGTCAGAATCTATGTTGTACAATTTAGCGTAGTAAGCTCGAAATTCAGCAGCAATTTTAGATGGGTGTAGAATCGGTGTTCCCGAGGCGCTATGTAGTTTATGTATATATGTCTGGGCTTGACGTTTCCGGAGGGCCCGGGCCAACATGCGGCCGCATTTGTTTCCGTGTTCATAGTACCTGTGTGCCATGAATCGGAATTGTTTGCGTGTTTGACGATCGAGTAGGCGTAAGAACAGTTCGCGTAACTCTGTCAGCTTTTCCAGGTCTTCAGGGCGTCCGTTGGCTTTGTGCCTGAGTTCTGCTTTTTGGAGTTCGGTGTGTACTCTTAAAAAGTCTGCCTGTCGTATCTTTTTAAGTCTACTGCCCTGGGAAATCAGAGCCCCCCGAACCACAGCCTTGTGAGCCTCCCAAACCATCCCCTCACTTAGCTCGCCTACAGGGTTCTCTGCAAAATAATGAGCTAGGGTATCCGCGACCTCCGCCATCACTACCGCATCGTCCAATAAGTTCTCATTAAGTCTCCAGGTCCGAACTCCCCGTGTGCCTGATGGCAAAGAAAAGGCCATCGTCACTGGGGCGTGGTCGGAAATGGAAATGGAACCAATGTCTGCAGACTGTAAAAGTTCAAGAATATTTCGATCCACATAGATGTGGTCAATTCTTGTGTATACGTTATGTACTGTAGAGTAATAGCTGAAGTCACGGTCTAGTGGTCTAAGCGCTCGCCAACTGTCGGTGAGCAGGTGGGACTGAATAGTCCTGCGGAAGTGCTTCAAGATTGCCTTCACTTTTTGTACCTTGAGCTTTGTAAGTTCTAGAGTTGTGTATGTTATGGTTTGAAACATGCCTGTTAAAGCAAAATATAAAACTAAAAATGTAAAACTTAAATAAACAATGATGTATTTTTGGTGGGAAAATGTTTTACAACGCACATGTGAATGTGCATGGAGTATAAGTTTTTATACTCAACAATGTGTGGCTTCTTCTTTCAATGCTCAATACCAGTTTTTGTATTAAGTTGGTGTTTACAGTGACAATGGGGGTTATTTAATAAAGCAAAATCCATTTGGCACTACAAGTGCACTAGGAGAACCTAGGAGACAGCTAAAAGAAACACAAGCAGTAAATTAAATTCATGATGATTTCAGATCAAAATAATTTTTAATTTTAGAAAAGAATCAAAAATTTGCTGACATAGCAATGGCCCCCCTTCCCGTAAAATAGTCCAGATACTTTTGCCGCACATCACGGGCGCTTTGGGGGGGGGCAAGCCAGAACAGCCAGCTTCCAGGGCTGTAATTGGATTTATGTCCTGAATTGCTGAGGTCACATAATTTGGAGCATTTCTCCTTAAATAATTATGTAGAATACAGCATGCTAGCACTATGTGATTCAGTTTATACTCCACCATGTTGCTTGCCATAAGGAATAGGCGGAAATGGCTGGCCATTATACCAAACGCATTCTCCACAACTCTTCTGGCTCTTGACAGCTGGTAATTAAAAACCCTCTTCTCCGGGGTGAGGGTCCTCTGGGGGAATGGCCGCATCAGATGTTCACCCAGACCAAATGCTTCATCTGTGACAAACACAAATGGGAGTCCTACGTTCTCTTCAGCAGGTGTCAATCCCAAGCCACCACTCTGGAGACGTCGGTAGAACTCGGTCTGGGCAAAGACTCCACCATCCGACATCCGGCCATTCTTCCCCACGTCCACATATAAAAACTCATATGTCGCCGACACCACCGCCATCAACACGATACTATGAAACCCCTTATAGTTAAAACAGTATGACCCCGAGTGGGGTAGTGGCACGATGTGGACATGTTTCCCATCGATTGCCCCTCCGCAGTTGGGAAAGTCCCATCGCTCAGCAAACTGGGAGGCCACGGTCTGCCATTCCTGTGGCGTTGAAGGAAACTGTCGAGTCAAACCATAAAAAATAAAATTAGTACTTTTGCACATAACATTGCAAGCAGATTAAACACAAACATTCTTGGCCAACATCAGTATTAACATTTATTTTAAGGAGTATTTAAAGACAAAAAGATAAGGTCCACTTATCAGATTCCTCACCCCCTCTTATGGCCCATTGTAAAAATTTTAGGGGGGTTCTAGATGAGTTTGGGACCCCAAAAAAAGATTATGGCACTCTGCCTGAATTTAAGGACAACAATAACATTTGTACACATTTTAGAGGGTGTTTAGGGTAAAGAACTACTATGGAGCTAACAAAATACATTGTTACGTCACTAGGCTAGGTGTGTATGGGCCCAGGATAGCATGCTGGGGAGGTTAGTGAAGGAAAAAATGCATGAAGGACAAAAAAGGAGCATTAAAAGCTTCCAGCATGCATGAGGACAAAGGGGACATTCACAGCAAATTACAATCATGGTAATTAGGGAATGATGAAAGAAAGACAATACATTAGCAAACATTAAATACAAAGAATGTGATGTTAAAGGAGAAAACATACCTTAATATAGTTCTTCTGCAGGACCTGTATGATGGCAGAACAGGTCTCTGGAATAATGATCCCCAGAGCTTGGGGGAGATGCCTGTTGAGAACTTGAGGTCCTGCAGACTTCTCCCTGTCGCCAAGTACCGCAACATGGTGACTAGCCTCTGCTCGGGAGTGATGGCTTGCCACATTCAGGTGTCCTGCTTCGTAATGTAAGGGGACAGCAAAGCCAACAGATGGTGAAAAACGGGGTCCGTCATCTGGAGAAAATACCTGAAATCATCAGGATTATTCTCCTGGATCTCCCACAACAAAGGCATATGACAGAATTGGTCACGCTGGAGCAACCAATTCTTTGTCCATGAACTCCTCCCCACCCTGTTCATGGACTGGGCTTGGGTCAAAGCAAGAACCCCAACACCAAGCCCCCACATAGCACGAACTCTACAACGAGTACGTAACCGCAACATGGCTTCAAAACGGTCGGCTGGTCAGAACGAACTAACGGAAAGCACTGAAAAACAGAAAGGCCTGAGAAGAGCGAGCTGAAAATCAGAAACGAGCGAACAAGAACACACTGAAAAAACAAATACTAAAACAAATAATACACGCTGAAACCCAGATGCGAACTGACTACACTCACTGAAGAACAGATACGAACCCACAAGCACAAACTGAAGAGCAGTAACGAACTGAAAAGCACAAGGCTGAAAAAGCACGAATCGTCTTTCACCAAACTTCTACTAACACAAGATAAACACGAGATTAGCAGAAGGAGCCCAAAGGGTGGCGCGCTTCGTATAGAACTTCCCTTTTCTAGTGCCATCGTACGTGTTGTATGTCACCGCGTTCTTGACGGTCGAAAGTTCAGAGAACTTTTGTGTGACCATGTGTATGCAAGCCAAGCTTGACCGGAATTCCGTCGGAAAAATGATCCAAGGTTTTTCCAACGAAAATTCCAATCGTGTGTATGCGGCATTAGGGTACATTTTCTGGAATTTACACAGCTTTTAGTTTATGACTGCCTATGTCATTTCTTGAGGTGCTAAAATAGCAGGGCAGTACAAACCCCCCAAAATTACCGCATTTTGGTAAGTAGACAACCCAAGGAAATTGCTGAGAGGCATGTTGAGCCCATTGAATATTTCATTTTTTTGTCCCAAGTGATTGAATAATGCAAAAAAAAAGTTTTCTTTACAAAAAGTTGTCACTAAATGATATATTGCTCACACATGCCATGGTTATATTTTATATTTTGCCGCAAGTTGTGGGAAAATGACAAACTTTTTTTTGCACAAAGTTGTTACTAAATGATATATTGCTCAAACATGCCATAGGCATATGTGGAATTATACCCCAAAATACGTTTTGTTGCTTCTCCTGAGTACGGGGTTACCACATGTGTGGGCCTTTTTGGGAGCTTATCTGCGTACGGGGCCCCAAAAACCAAGCACTGCCTTCAGGGTTTCTAAAGGCATACATTTTTGATTTCACTCTTCACTACCTATCACAATTTTTGAAGGCCATAAAATGCCAAGATGGCAAACCCCCCCAAATGACCCCATTTTGGAAAGTAGACACCCAAGGCTATTTGCTGAGAGGCATGTTGAGTCCATGGAATATTTTATATTTTGCCACAAGTTGCGGGAAAATGACAAACTTTTTTTTTTTTTGCACAAAGTTGTCACTAAATGATATATTGCTCACACATGCCATGGGCATATGTGGAATTACACCCCAAAATACATTCTGCTGTTTCTCCTGAGTATGGGGATAACACATGTGTGGGACTTTTTGGGAGCCTAGCCGTGTATGGGGCCCCGAAAACCAAGCACCGCCTTCAGGATTTCTAAGGGCGTACATTTTTTATTTCACTCCTTATCACAGTGTTGAAGGCCATAAAATGCCAAGATAGCACAAACCCCCCCCCCCCCCCCCAAATGACCCCATTTTGGAAAGTAACAGGGATATCCAAAACAGTCTGTTTGTGGTGGGGGTGTGTCACATCCCAAATGTAAATAAAACTAGAGAAACCCCCTAAGGGTGCGATTTTAAAGGCACTACCATAACAACAATATAAAAGGTATATGAAGTTTATTAGTCATAAGGAATATATGTAGTAAAAAGAAAAACATACAGAACAAGGGATGCATACTAATTGTACAGACATGCGACATAGGATACACAATCCAGAAACCCTACGTTTCGGAGATGGACTGTAGTCTTCTTCATCAGGGATTTTTCTAAGAGGCACAATGTTTATAAGATGTTAAATATACAATAATCAATGAGGTTGTCCAAAAGCATACAGCTACATAATAATCAACTAGTTCATATATAATACTTACATCATAGTGATTAGACAAGTACAAAAAATGCATCCACAATTTTAAAAGAATGTGAGGAAGAACCAGAGCAGGGGGTCCCCAGCAAGCTCAATCCACCGAGAGGCAATTGATGTGATAAAAAAAGATATGAAAAAAGGAAAAGAAGGGGGAGAGAGAAATCTTCCCCTCCTATCACCCAACAGCCCCGCCGGATCTGTCAAACCAGATCAGCGACAGGCTGACACATGTACTGAGGCCCAAAAATTAATTGGAGGATCTAGGTTAACTGAAAAAATCAGAAGGTCGGTGGAGACATGGGAGAGGAACTGCTGCACAGTCTGGAGAGCCAAAGCTGCAAGTGATCACTGTGAAGTAAGACTGATATTAATGACTCATAAATGACTCATCAATAATGTTGATATAAACTAGTGGATAAAGGCAACTATATCAATGGGTATAACCTTAAAAAATAAAAGAAGTGTAGACAGCGTCTTACCAATGCAGCAGGTCTCAAAAAAATGTATAGAGAATCTCCAGAGAGCGGCAGGTCCCTGGTCCTACCTAGCCTGTGTTTAGAGGGATATAAATACTGTGGCCCCGTCATGTACTCCCCCACCCAGCTGATTAGCAAGTCAAACAGCTGGGTGAGAATTGCTCCAGCCCAGCCTCCAAAGGAGGACCCCTTGAGCAATCGCTGTGCCGCATCTCCACACGGCGCAGGCATCAGGAGCGCCAGGCACATGTGCCGCATGGGCCGCAAAAAAGAGCAGGTCGGGCGGCGCACACACACAGCCCCACAGCGCAAGCGCCGTGGAGGGGCACGACGCAATGGTGGCACGACGCAATGGTGTCCCACCGGCACGGAGAGATGACCTCATCAGAGATCATCAAGGGCGGCGGGTGTCCGCAATGGAGTGATGGAGCCCGCTGTCCCCGGAAGCCTCAAAAAAGAGGCTATCCGGCCACGCCGGGTACATGTGTGAAGGGTGGAGGAGATGTAGAAATTGAAAAAATGGATATATACATTTGCTGGCAGTGAATACCAAGGTAAAATTAACCCATATATTTAATGACCAGATAAAAGAACGGTGAAACATCTCAAGTGGAAAGAGAGCCGGTGGGGAAACCCTGCCCCAGAAAACGTCCCCACTCCTTAGGAGCATATAGAACATGGCAGACAGAAGGGCAATAGGGGAAACAAGAAATTAACTAATGAAGAATACATAAGCAAATATCACAATGTACATGTCACGTCAATAGAGATAAACAAAACTGACATTATAGAAAAAATAGAATGAAAAGTGGAAAAGTGAAAAGTAAATGTGAAAAGTAAAAAATAAAAATAAAAAAGTAAAGATAAAAGCAAACCAATTATTCCAAACAGGAAGGAGGTGGGGGGAAAAGAAAAGGGAATATAGCCAGACCGTAAAGGATTTGGGGAGCAAACAAACAGTTGGTATGATGGTATTTTCCCATACCCCCTGAACTGAAGCCATCCAAAAATGGCTTAAAGCAGACTGCATCATTTAGTCCAGGAGGACAGGTAGCTTTCAAAGTATATATCCACCGCAGCTCGAGCTGGAGGAGACTTTTGTTCCAGTCTCCCCCCTCGAGCTGGGGTGGATACGGTCAAGGATCAAGAACTTAATTTTGGGGAAAACCCCCGAATGGACCAAACTGGTATGTCTGCCAAGAGGCAGATCTGGATCACAGACCTGCATACTATGGATGTGGCGGTAAGCTCTCTTCCAAAAGGGGAGTTTCGTCTTCCCTATGTAAAAGCACCCGCAGTCACATTTAAGGAGAAAAGTTTGACAATTAGCGAAGTGTCAGGGTTTGAAGGTCTGGCCATTGGGTAGGACTGGACTTTTACTGGTGTCCATATACCTGCAGTAGCCACAGGCACCGCACATATATGTACCCCTGTATTTGCAGTGTCGTCTCTATATTCACTTTTGACCAATCTAGAAGCAATCGAGTTGGCTCGCCTGAAGGTGAAAAAAGGTGTCTCAGGCAATAAACCTCTCAAACTGGGGTCCATTGTGAGAGTATGCCAATATTTGGAGACGGTTTTACGAATTTGGGTATGTTGGGTACAATATTTAGTTATTATTCGCAAAGAGCTGTCTGGTTCTTTTGGCTGTTGTGAATAGAGAAGGTCGTGTACGGGTTGTCGCCCGTCGAAATGCTTTTTTCAGAGAGGTTTTGGAGTAGCCCCTCAGCAGCAGCCTGTCACGCAGCCTTACCTAGATGGTTCCTTTGATCCATCACCTGCATCAGATCTCCACACCACTATTAATATAATTAATCTTTCATCTCACACTCTCTCCTTGGAGGAGACCCAGATACTTCAGAGAGTTTTGAGGTTTTGTCCAAATGAGAACATTGATAAGTTCAAATTCACTAAAGACCTTTAACTGTTTGCACGCAGACTCCTTCTCAGGAACATGTATAACAAACCAGGAGGAAGAACTGATCTCACACCAAGTGAAAACCGGGCTGTCGATCAGTTAGTTTCACTGTTGGAGGAGAGTGACACCACTGACTTGATCTATCGCATCGATTTGGCTCAGGTGCTCTCTTTATCCCAGGAGGCTATTACAAGAACCGATAGAGATATCCCCTCGGGATTGAAATTGAAGAAAAAATCTTCATCATTTCCGCCCCCCAGTTCGAACCCCAACATTGCCACCTTTCTACGATTGGTCAATGGTGACATCGATAAACTTTGTGTAAAATCCCCCAAATTTACCAACATAAGCTCCTCTGAAAAGCTGGCCCTTAGATCTCTGAGTGATAATACTTCTGTTGTAATTAAACCTGCGGACAAAGGGGGCAATATTGTCCTCATGGACAATTCCCAATATGTCACTATGTGCTCTAAAATTCTTAGAAATAAAGACTGGTATTGAAAAATCACCCCCAATATCATCCATAAATTCAATTCGGAATACTACCAGTTAGTCGACCAGGCATACTTTAATAACATTATTAATAAAACCACCTGGGACTATATCAGGACACCCTTTCCCAAAGTACCAACTTTCTACTCATTGCCCAAGGTCCATAAGGATGTACATAATCCCTCAGGTAGACCCATTATATCAGGCAAGGGGTCAATAAGTGAGAATGCCAGTCGCCTCATAGATGAGCACTTAAAACCATTTGTGGTCAGTTTACAGTCATATGTAAAAGACACTATCCATTTTTTGAGGATCATCGAGAGTTTGGTGATCCCTCATGGGGCACACCTTGTCACCATTGATGTAGAGGCGCTTTACAGCTCCATCCCCCATCATAAGGAGGTGGCAGCTGTGAGGCACACCATTTTTCAGTGTAGGGGCACAGACTGGGGGTATAACGAATTTAACCTGTTGCTCCTCGAATTTATTCTCCAACACAATGTTTTTATGTTTCATGGCTCCCACTACCTCCAGGTGCAGGGGTAGCGATGGGGACTTGTTGTGTCCCATCCTACACTAACCTGTACCTGAGAGAGTGGGAGAACATGTTCCTGAGTGCTGAGACCTTGTCGTTGTACACAGACCACCTTTTAGTGTGGTTTAGGTACATCGATGATGTTTTCACCATCTGGGATGGCCCCTTGGAGTTACTGGATCAATGTTTTATGAGAATGAATCGTAATGAATTTAATCTCACCTTCACAATGTCTTCTGACACCAGTACCATTTCATTCCTTAATGTACAGGTTTCCAGGAATGATGATGGTACACTCAGCAGCAGCCTGTACCGCAAATCCACTGCAGGCAACAACATTTTACATGCCTCTAGTTTCCACCGAGACCTTGATCAGGTCTTTACCATACAGCCAATACTTAAGGGTCAGACGCAACTGTACCAATGAAGAGGTTTTTTCGATGTGAGGCTGGGAAGCTGCGTGACAGGCTGCTGCTGAGAGGCTACTCCAAAACCTCTCTGAAAAAAGCATTCCGATGGGCGACAACCCGCACTAGACACGACCTTCTCTATTCACAACAGCCAAAAGAACCAGACAGCTCTTCGCGAATAATAATTAAATATTGTAACCAACATACCCAAATTTGTAAAATCGTCTCCAAATATTGGCATACTCTCACAATGGACCCTAGTTTGAGAGGTTTATTGCCAGAGACACCTCTTTTCACCTTCAGGCGAGCCAACTCGATTGCTTCTAGATTGGTCAAAAGTGAATATAGGGATGACAAGGGACTGGTCCACTGCAAATACAGGGGCATGTGCGGTGCCTGTAGCTACTGCAGGTATATGGACACCAGTAAAAGTCCAGTCCTACCCAATGGCCAGACCTTCAAACCCCAACACTTCGCTAATTGTCAAACTTTCGGGGTTGTCTATCTCCTTAAATGTGACTGCGGGTGCTTTTACATAGGGAAGACGAAACTCCCCTTTTGGAAGAGAGCTTACCGCCACATCCATAGTATGCAGGTCTGTGATCCGGATCTGCCTTTTGGCAGACATACCAGTATGGTCCATTTTGGGGTTTTCCCCAAAATTAAGTTCTTGATCCTTGAACGTATCCACCCCAGCTCGAGGGGGGAGCCTGGAACAAAAGTCTCCTCCAGCTCGAGCTGCGGTGGATATATACTTTGAAAGCTACCTGTCCCCTGGACTAAATGATGCAGTCTGCTTTCTTTTTTTTTGCCACTTCAGCAAAGTGTTTATATGGGAGATATTGTTTCAACTTACAAATCAATCTCGTCCCGTAGCCTCCCTGGCGGTTTTCCCGAGTGTGGCTCGGGGTTAAAATTCAGTACCATTAGCGGTAACCCCGAGCCACACTCGGGATCGCATTGCAGGATCCTGGGGCGGCGTTACTTACCTTGTCCCCGGGATCCTGCGATGTCCCCCGCAGTGTCCGAGGGCTCCGTCCTCCTCCGAAGCCTCTCCGTGCCAGGCTCCGTTCCCTGCGAGCGGCGCGACGCACGGGGGCGGAGCCTGGCGGCAAATTCAAAAAAATGTCAAAATCATAACACATACAGTACTGTAATCTTACAGATTACAGTACTGTATGAAATGATTTCACATCCCTTTTGTCCCCAGTGCTCTGGCCCATGCCCTGCATGCAGTTTTACATGATATACACTGTTCTTTCTGCCTGGAAACTGGAGATTGTCCATAGCAACCAAAAAGTGTCCCTTTACGTCAAAAGTAGCTTTAGACCAGCTAGAAAACAGCGATAGTAAATTAGAACACTTGCAGAATTGAGCGATAGTGAATTGTGGGGAAATTTATTTTATTACTATTTTTTTTAATTTTTTTTAATTATTTATTTTTATTTATTATATTATAATTTATGTTTTTGTGTTTCAAACTTTATCATACCCGGGATATCTACTAGACTCTGGTTTGGACAGATTTAAGTGTGTTATTGTTAAGATTTACAGACCTACAATATAAAACGCCAAATTTCCATGCAAAATAATTGTACCGCTTTCAGCACCTAAAATCCGAAATAATCATACCGCCAGGGAGGTTAACAAATTCACATCATTGTGGCGTAGTCTTTTATCATCCGGTTATTAAAAGATAGTAATTGAAACATGCCATACAAATATCCCCGGTAAATTGATTACCCCTGGAACCCACCCCCCCTTGCTACACCCTATTCCCCACCCAACCCTCCCAACCCTACCCCCCAACTTGTCCCACAAGCGTCATGACCTGTACCTATCACAATCCTCCTCCTTCTCTTTTACACTGTTTGAGTGTGAGTCATCTAGTTAAAGGTTATGTTTAAATTTATGTTGGGTGAGTTATCCGGCTAAGTTTCCCACACCTCTGCCACCTGAAGTTAGGACTTATATTTTACCCAGTCCCTCCACGTCTCTTCATACACTTCCATCTCTAACCCTTCACTGTATCTCAAGTATTCCAGGCAGTGAATTTCATCTATTTTATTGAACCACTCCCGCAGTGTGGGTCTCCTTCTGTCTAACCAGTGTCTAGGAATAAGACTTTTAGCGGCGTTGAGGAGGTGCGGTAACAGTGATTTCAGATACCTCTTTGTGGGCATGTTACTCCCATAATGTAGACATACCCAGGGGTCATCCGGGACCCTCGTACTGGTGATCTCGGATATGATTCTCCTTATCTCCCCCAAAATTTTTTCATTTCTGGGCACTGCCACTATATATGCGCCATTGTCCCTATGTCCTTACAACCCCTCCAACATAATTGCGATGATTCTTTCTGTAATTTATGTGCTCTGTCCGGGGTGATATACATTCTTGCCAAGATTCTAAAGTTAATCTCAGATACCCTATAGTTCACCGAGGTAGCGTTCACCCTTTCCAGGACCAGCCCAACCTCCCTTTCGCTGATCTTGTTTCCCAATTCCTCCTCCCATTTCTTAAGAAATATCGGACACTCTACCTCTCCCAGTTTACTCAATATTCTGTAAATCCTAGACACACCTCCCCTCCCTTTTTTCTCCAGAAGCGCTTTTTCCAGGGGCGTAGATCTTTCATCTACCTTATTGGCTGCAGGAGTGAATCAACAAAATGTTTCAACTGCCTGTACTTCCTAATATCCATAGTAAACCAATTATCTTTAGCTTTTAACTCCTGATATGTACACATCTTACCCTGCCTCATGATATCTTTTAGTTGGACCTCGTCCTTCAGTATCCACCTCCCAAACAGATCTTCCCTCCCGGGCAAAAAATAATCTGTGTCCTTAAGTGGGATTAACGGTGAATTATATCCCCATTGCTCCCGGTCATGTATTTTATCCCACAAAGTTAAAGCGTGTTTAGTGATATCCAGTGTGTTCGTGCTCAGTTTTCTGTACTGTGGTGGAATCCACACATTTTTACCCAACTCCACACCACTCGTTATACTCTCTATTTTCACCCATTGTTTTTCTTTATTGTTTTTCACCCAATCTAAGATACGTGATACCACTATAGCTACATAATATTTTTTGATATTGGGTGCCCCCCACCCCCCTTTCCTCTTATCATTAACTAATTGTGCAAACTTAATTCGTGTTTTTTTCCCCCTCCATATAAACTTTAGAAACAAAGTGTGCAATTTATTCAAAAAACTCTGCGGGATTGAGATTGGGAGCATTTGAATTTTATAGATCATTTTTGGGAGGACTGACATTTTGAGTAGGTTTATTCTGCCTCCCCATGAGAGTTGGTTACACGGGAATCTGTTCAAGTCGGTCCTGATCTCATTAAGGAGTAACATAAAATTAGCTTGGAACAGCGACTCTTTTGCTGGAGTGATTTTAACTCCTAGGTAATTAAGCTAATTAATCCCCCATTTAAATGGAAGACTCTTTTGGTAAGCCTTATCCCCTTCTTTATCTTCAACTATTTCCAAAATTTCCGACTTAGTTGAATTAACCCTGAAATTAGATAATCTGCCGTAAGCCTTAATAGTCTCTAACAGGTTCGGAAGGGTGATCCTCGGGCGGGTGACGTAAAATAATACGTCGTCCGCGAAGGCGGCTATTTTGTACTCTTCTTCCCCTATTTTAACCCCACTGATGTCCGGGCTGAGTCTTATCTTCGCCAGTAAAGGTTCCAGCGTCAGCACGAAAAGCAGTGGGGAAAGTGGGCACCCCTGTCTAGTGCCGTTATACCTTATAAATGGTTCGGAAAGAGTACCGCTCGCCTTTACTCTTGCTGTGGGGAAAGTGTATAAGGCCTTTATCCCGCTGAGCATTTTAATACCTAGGCCAATCTCCTCAAGAGTGTCCCACATGAAGCCCCAGTCTACCCTGTCGAAGGCTTTTTTAGCGTCAATCGACAGGAGTAGACCTGGGGCTTCCCTATCCTTCATTATCTGGGACACTATTAACGTTTTAATGCCATTGTCTTTCCCTTCCCTGCCCGGCACGCAGCCCACTTGATCTGGATGGATAATCTCATTGATTATCTTTTTCAGCCTGTCGGCTAAGATCTTAGCAAATAACTTCGTGTCAACGTTCAAGAGAGAGATGGGCCTATAGCTGGAACATAACGTGCTGTCCTTCCCTTCTTTCCGGATGATGGCAATGCTAGCTTCTAATGCTTCTTTCCTCATCTCCCAGTTTTCCCCTATCCCGTTCATATATGAACACATTATAGGAATCAATGAGTCCTGTAATTTTTTTATAGTAAAGGACGGTCAGCCCATCTGGGCCTGGACTTTTCCCATTTAGGGTATCCTGCAGGGCTTTCTTAAGTTCCTGTTCAGTTATTGGGGCATCTAAAATAGCTTTATCATCTTCCGCAATTTTTGTTAAATTAACCTCTTTTAAGAAATTTTTGTTGTCCTCTCGCTTACGTCTATTAGACTCGTGTGAGTTATTTAAGTTTATTGCATACAACTCTCCATAGAATTCTTGGAATGCTTTCGCAATGTCACACGTTTTATATTTAATTTCACCAGACTTGGTCTTTATTTTTTCTATATAGTTATTCATTTTCTTTTTTTTCAAGGCCCTGGCTAGGAGTTTACCCAGTTTGTTGCCATTGATATATCTTTTTACGCATTTCCTGTTCTGTGCAAGCCCTCAGCTCTTCTCTTCTTTTTTGTAAGTTTATCCAAACCCCCCCCTCCCGATGTTTTGTAATGCTTTTCTAATTCTTGGATTTCTTTTATCAGGGCTATCCTTTCTTTTTTCAATCTCTTTTTTTTTTCCGAGCCAACCATCATTAGTATGCCCCTGATATATGCTTTATGGGCCTTCCAGACTGTAGCCTCATTTACCTCCCCGGGCACATTAATTTTAAAGTACGAATCTAGTTCTTCCTTGATTCTCTTTAGGATATCTTTATCTTGGAGCAGATCTTCATTCAATCTCCACCCTGTACCCTGTATATGAGGTTCCCCTATTTTTATTTGTAAACTCACCGGTACGTGATCAGAAAATGTCATGTTACCAATAACTACCCCCGTAGCCACTTCCAGTAACCAGTGTTCAACCAGGAAGAAGTCAAGTCTCGACTACGTCGCATGCACGGGGGAGTAAAAAGTATAGTCTCTTGTATCACCATGTTGAATCCTCCATACATCTACCAGCTGAAGCTGGTACAGCTTCTTTTTGAGTTTGCCTGCCCATACTCCACCTGTCACCGGGGCATGTGATGAACCATCGTTTTCAGGGTCTAAGCATAGATTAAAGTCCCCCTGCTATGATAGCCCTCCCCCTCTTAAATCCTTCAAATTTTTCCAAGATACCAATTACGTTTCTATATGTGTTTTTGTTTGGCCCATAGATGTTTGCCAGTGAACACTTCAAGCCGTTAATTTTACCTTTTAAGAAGAGAAACCGACCCTCTGGGTTGGCCAACCCCTCCTCCAGCTCAAACCTGACCTCCTTGGCAAACCCTATGGCCACTCCTCTTGCCCCTTTAATCTGTGAATCGCCGTAGAACCATACTGGGAAATCTCTAGAGTAAATTTTTTGATTCTTGCTAGCGCTTAAATGTGTCTCTTGCAGCATTGCCACCTCGGCATTCAGAAATTTCAGTTCATAAGATATTGGCACATTTTATGTGGGAATTCAAGCCCCTGACGTTATAAGAGATAATTTTTAAGCTGAACATCCTCACTAACTCACGTTTATGTACTTCTCTGTGTGGTACAAACTCATGACTCCGTTTAGTTGATACACCCCTCCCTTTCCCCTCCCCCTGATCGCTCCCACCCCTAACAGCCCATCCACCTTCCCCCCTCCCCCCTTCCCTTTCCCCATGCATTTGGTCGAAAGACGGGCCTCCCATGTGCCAAATATGAAAACCGTGCCCTCCATCTCCTCCCGGCCCACCGTTGTCCCCCCAGAGGTTGAGCTCGGGGTGGGGTCTGATCGGGACCGAAAGCTTCCCACTGGAATGGAGATTTACCTGTCCCAATCGTCCCAATCACACCCCCTGCACACACCCCCCCGCCACTGCCCCCCGCCCCTCGTCGGCCAGGAAAAATAAAAGAACAGAAAACAAAAATGCCTATATTAAGTCCTTTTGAATCCGGAGACTTTTTAACCCCTATGATCTTTAGCTTTTAGTATTGGTTTCCATGTGATTAATTCCCCTGTAGGCTCCTGGTTAGCAGTTTTCTCCCACCAACCCGGAATCTCTGTTAATGGGATTTCTAAGCGGTGGCAGAACTTTTGTGTTTCCTCCGGGAATCTCAACACGGCCATACGGCCCTCCTTACGTCCAATTAAACAGGCAGGGAAGCCCCAGGAGTATTGAACCTCGTGCGTTTTTAGGACCGCTACTAATGGTTTCAAAATTCTTCTCCTGGGGGGCGGAGCCGGCAGCCAGAGCTCATGGACATGTGAGAGGAGAGCTCTGTCACACTGGGTGTAATTAACGGCTCACAGCGCACCTAACATAGCCAAAAAGCACAGCATCTGAGAGAGGAGAGTGAGGGGCACACAGCGGGCACGATGTATAAATGGAAGGAGAGAGAGGGACCCCGAAAACTGACGGATTTCTTCCGCCCTGCTGAGGGCCGAAATTTCCAAGATGGCGCCGGCGCCGGGAGCCGTTCATCAGGCTCCACAACATAGACATACAGCAATCCATTGCCATCCTCGGGTGAGTCACAATTTAAAGACAATCCCTTGTCATCCTCCCCATTCTGAAGCCCTGTTAAACAAAAGAGGAGACTTGGGGAGGGAGGAGAGAATGAGGATGAGGCAGGAGCAGCAGGGGATGAAATGGAGGAATCCTCCACACATGCAGAGCAGCTAGATGCATTCCCTACCTCAGGGCAGCCCATTATTGACACTACAATGAAGGAGATGCTGCAGACCCTGAGGGGAGCCCTTCAATCTGATATGGCAGCGTTTATGAGCAACACAAAAAGGGAAATAACAGCTGTCAGCAACAGAGTGGAATATGTAGAGAATAAAATGGAGGAGTTCACTCTAGCACACAATGAACTGGTAGATGCTCACTTTGAGGTAGAAGATGAAATCAGAGCCATGCGTCTCAAAATGGCGGATATTGAAGATAGGGCCAGAAGGAACAATATCAAATTTAGGGGGGTCCCCAAGACTGTCAAACCCACAGAGATCACTACCTACCTGCAAAAGCTCACGATGACTGTCCCCCCATCTCTAAGCCCAGTAGACATCATTATTGACAGGGCACACAGACTGCCAAAACCATCCTTCCTGCCTGAACAAATACCTAAAGATGTGATAGCAAGAATTCATTTCTACCACATTAAGGATCAACTCATGCGATACGCAAGACAACATCCTTCCCTCCCTGACCCATATGCTGGCATCGCACTTTATGCAGACCTGTCGCAAGCCACCCTGTCAGCCAGGCACAACTTGGTACCTATCACTAAGATTCTGCGTAACCGTAAGATCCTCTACAAATGGGGTTTCCCTGCTAAACTTCTGGTTGACATGAACAATGAATCGCATGCGATAACATCGCTAGAAAAGGGCCTGGATCTTCTCCGAAAATGGCGCTTGCTTCCCGCAGATGCAGTACCTGAGGACCCTAACCCACAATATAACAGATGCAACAACCAACGTACGTCTAAGAAATACAAATAGCAACCTGCTTAAGTTTATACCACTTGATGCTATTTCTTTCAGTGAGTACTCTCCTCTCACAACTCACCACTGTCAACTGGCTAGTTATGGTGATTTGCAGCTTTCTAGGAAGTTGTTCTTTCTGATCAACCACCCGATGTTCGGCTGTTCAAGGGTTTACCCTGTTGAATCCCCTACGTTAGTTACGAGATGATTCCCGTGACCTACTATCCGCAATTCATGTGGCCTACATCTCACCATTTATCAACAGTTCAAGTTTGTTCGGTTAAACTGTTCACTTGCAAAGCTATTAGGACATTTTTTCCTCAGATCCCATGCATACTGACCATACCCAACATCTCAACTCCAATTCCTGGAACTACCACTAGATGGCTCTGCTGCGCAACTTTCCATAAGAATGAATCTTAAACTGATGTCATACAATGTGAGAGGTTTAAACAGCCCCTACAAAAGAAGAGCTCTCTGGAAATCAGCCTTGGAAGAGAAATGTGACATTCTATGTGTACAGGAAACTCATTTCGCCAGTGATAACTCACAGAAATGTACACATCCCAAGTTTCCGCACGTATTTATGGCCAAGAATACGACAAAGAAGAATGGAGTAATGATTGCATTTAGGGACACACTAACCTTCTCTCTATTACAGGAACATATTGATCCCCAAGGTCGCTTTCTGATCGTAATCGCAGAACTGGACCATGTCACATATACTATCGTTAACTTGTATGCACCTAATGTTAGAACGCTAAGGTTTATTCGCAAAGTTGTAAGTATGGCTAAAAAGGTGCAAAAAGGCAACTTATTAATATGTGGTGATTTTAACTTGATTATGAACACAGAATTAGATGTGTCCTCAGTGGCCTCTAAGCGATGGCCCTCTCTAGACTCGCTGTGCCACGAAGAGAGGCTCTATGACCCTTGGCGCTGTCTTAGATTTACCGAGAGAGACTACACATTTTATTCAGCTGTACATAAGAGCTATTCTAGAATAGATTTTTTCCTCACGGACCTGTATACTTTACAAAATGTCCAGAAAGCTGACATCCACAATATCACATGGTCTGACCATGCGCCAGTGACTATTGAAATTGTGGATGCCAACAAAAACTCCCACAAACCACTGTGGCGTAACAATACATTTCTTCTATCACACCCAAACTCAGAGATGAAATTGCAGCAAAAATTACAGAATTCTTTCAATTCAATAATAATGGAGAATGCTCACCTATGACCACCTGGTGTGCACACAAAGCATTCACTAGAGGCGCCCTCATACAGGTAGCCTCTAGGGAAAAGAAAAAGAAACAGCAGCGCATGACAAAACTACTTTAGAAGATAACAGATTTAGAAGCACAACACAAGAATCTTGCTACCTCCTCAAGTGAAATACTCAAAAGTCTCAACAGCTGCCGTGAAGAAGTAAGACAGGAAATTAGAGCGGATTATGATACCTTTTTTAAAAAACTAAAACTCTCCTACTACTCCCAAAATAACAGAGCAGGTAAAATCCTAGCTTCCCAGCTTAAAAGGAAACAGGCACGTTCTAACCTCAAAAATCTCAGACATCACAGTACCAAAGTCATATACCAAAATCCCAAAGATATCGCCAACGCCTTTAAGGACTATTATGAATCCCTATACAATCTCAAGACGGACCCACTCACTTACCAACCCTCTGACACAGAGATTGAAGAATTCCTACAGACCGTTCACCTACCCTCAATAGACAAAACTTCCCTACAAAAAATAAATGCGCCCATCACACTCAAAGAGGTTGAATCTGTTATTCACTCACTACCCATGCACAAATCACCAGGAGCAGACGGATTCTCCGCTGAATACTACAAGGCTTTCTCTGCTCTCCTCGCCCCCAAATTGGTCAAAATTTTTAATATAGCAGCTTCTGTTGGTTCCTTCCCGAAAGAAATGCTCCAAGCTATCATTATCACTATCCCTAAACCTGGTAAAGATGATTTGGAAATAACCCCCTCCCTCATAGGGCTTGACCAGGTATGTTTTGTAAAGGGCAGACAGGCACCAGATGGGACGAGGAGGATGCTAGACCTTCTGTGCATATCAGAAATCAACAAGCCGCCCAGCATCTTTTTAGCACTAGACGCAGAAAAGGCCTTCGACAGGGTCCATTGGGGATACCTGTCCAGGACCTTACTAAAGTTTGGCCTCTCAGGACTGATACATTCAGCAATTATGTCCCTATATTCTGACCCATCTGCAAGGGTCTTCACCTCTAGCTTGCTCTCTGACTCCTTTACACTATCTAACGGTACCCATCAAGAATGCCCATTGTCCCCAATTATTTTTTCCTTGGTCATAGAACCACTAGCAGAATCTATTAGAGCTAGCGACAAAATAGAAGGCATTAGAGTTGGCTCTGATAGCCATAAAATAGGACTGTTTGCTGACGACATAATCCTTTCTTTATCAAACCCAGCAACTTCTTTACCCATCGTCAAAACAATATTACATAAGTTCGGGCAAATCTCCTTTTACAAAGTTAATACAACCAAATGCTACGCACTTTCGCTTCACATATCAAAAGACATCAAAACCAGGTTGAAAAATATATTTCCCTGCAACTGGGACCCCCCTTCCATTACTTATCTTGGTGTGCAGCTGACTTCCGCTTCCTCCAAAATCTATTCACTAAACTTCCCTCCATTATTGACAAAAATTGAAGAGGAACTAAATCAAATTAATAGACTACACCTTACCTGGTTGGGGAGGATAGCTGCATACCAAATGCAAATGTTACCAAAACTCCTATACTATTTTAGATCATTGCCCATACCAATTCCCCAGAAATTTTTTACACAACTAGAGAAATGCCTGAAAAAATACATCTGGGGGGGAAAAAAACCCAGAATAACATTGGCCCACCTCTATAAACCTAAACATCTAGGGGGAGTAGGATTACCTAATGCACAGATATACTATAAAGCTGCAATATTGGACCAAATGCGTTACTGGTTCTCCTGCCGAACAGATAACCACTTGTCAGTTATTGAATGCACCGTTACACCAGGTCATGACCTCCCTGCGTTGGCTATAGCAGCCTGTATACATTGCAAACCAATCACCCCACCTTACTTAACTATACGAGCAACAATAGATGCCTGGTCCTCCTTAGTGCATAACCACTTTACAGACACCCCAATTAGGAAACTAAACATACCACTGGCATCCTACGAATACCTAATCCCAAATTTCTCAGTCCAAACATGGAAATCCTCAGGAGACAACTTCACCACACCTGCTCCATCTCATCAAAACGTGGTAGATAGATATAGAGCATATCAAATACACCACTACACCAGCAAACACCCAACACGACAGATAGCCATACCGCAGATACTGTGGGACTTCCTCTTAAGCAAAACTTCCAATAATCGTAAGGGAATATCGCTCTTTTACAAATTCACCACCCCCCTCTACTTATAATCCAAAACCCCCAGCATGGTGAAATGGGAATTTGAATTACAAAAAGAATTCTCTATGTCCGAATGGCATGAAGCGATAAAATATAATCATAAATCCTCAGCATGCGTAGATCACTGGGATAATGCACAAAAGCTCTTACATAGATGGTACATAACTCCGTATAGGTTAAACAAAATGAATCCTAGTATCACTCCTCTCTGCTGGAGAAACTGCCAAGTTATTGGCAACCTCCACCATATATTCTGGAACTGTGCAGCTATAAAACCTTTATGGCAAAAAATACAGTCACTAATTAGAACTGTTACCAACTCTGATTGTGTCATCAACCCTGCTCTTGCTCTTCTAAATTTAGGTATCGAAAACTTTCCTCCTTTGATGAGAAAAGTAGTAACCCATGTCTTGTTTGCCGTGTGTATATCAATAGCCAAGGAGTGGCGCTCTATATCACCTCCCAAAATTGAAGAAGTCGTATCTAGAGTAAATGCTCAATACACTATGGAAAAAATGCTAGCATATACAGAAAGAAGAACCCAGAGTTTCCACAAACATTGGGAAACTTGGAAACCCTCTAAATATGCCTTCTCACATGTATGAAAATTTATTCCAACTTCTCTACTACTGATATACAACCACCAAACGTCTAGTGGTACAATCCAATGTTGGGTATGGTCATATATGGCATTATAGTTAGCACACAACATAGAAATAATACACTGTTTACCTCATACTAAAGGGCTGAGGAAGTCTAACTGTTATAAATAAGTCATTCTAAGTTTATTATTATTGGTTAATGACAAAGCATACAGGGAACTTACGTGGCAGTATGTTTGAGGGGACCCTCAGTAAGGTCCTCTCAGGGCTAACTTTGAAAACTCCAGCAGAAAGTCTGTTTACTGTGTGTACCCACAAGGGGTGACAGGTTTGACAAGTACATAATGCTTAAATGAGGATATTTCTTAGTAACCCTACCAGTTTATCCTTTTATTCTACTAATGTAGTAAGATCCTGAATGTCAAACAATATGTACAAATGAGAAATGTACAATATGCTTGTATTTTGTATATTTTGGAAAAAAAAAATACCAAAAAAAAAAAAAAATTCTTCTCCTGATAAGGGTCTCTGCAGCCAGGTCCTGAAAGATATGTAGGCTTGTTTCACCATACTTCGCTTGCAGGTTTTTCCTTAAATTAATATTGATCTGCTCTTTGTCCTAATAATTGTGAAATCGCACAATAACATCACGAGGGACATCCCCCCTGATTTCCGCTGGCTTTCTAATCCTATGCACTCTGTGAAGTTTTAATTTACCGCTGGGGTCACTAGGGTTCATCAGGTCTTTAAAAATTACCTCGATTTTTTCCTGTAAATTCTCTTTTTGGCCTTGCATTTCCGGGAGGCCTCTAATCAGGGTTTTTTTTCTACTGCTACGGTTCTCTTGGTCTTCCAATCTATACCTTATATTTCTCTGTTCGATCTGCAATACTTCCATCTGGTGCTTCAAATTTTTTATTTCCGCCTCTTGCTTGTCCACTGTAGTTTCTACTTCCTCCACTTTTGTTAAAATGTGGCTCATATTCTCGTGTACAGTACTGATCTCCTCTTTGATCGAAGCCTCCAGTTTAGCGAACATTTCTGAGATTTCTCCCTTGGTGGGGAAGTGTTTTTCCTGTTGGGTTTCCACTGGCATTTTTGCCTCTACCTCGCTAACAGAGGGTTGTATTTCAGTGTCGGCCAACTGTCTTCTTGTCCCGATTTTAGATGGATGGTCTGGCGATTTATTTTTAGCACCTGTTGATTTACCTAGGCTTTCTTTACTGCAATCATTCACCATATACTTCCTGATGGTTTCTGGGCTTGCGCTTGTTCTAGGCGGGTTGGCGGTAGCTCCTTTTGTTGATTTACCTCTCATTTTTCCCTTCCTCTCCTCACTTGAGAAGGAAAGGAAGTAAAGAGAAGGAGGAAGAGGACAGCAGATAGTTACGTGGTACACTTTGCCTCTTCACAAGTCCCTCTACATCCGCCGGTTAATGGCCCCCTTGTTCTTTCCGCTGATAGATTTTAAATGGCTTTTACAAATCTTATTACTACAGGAATGCTGTGTAATCTGTTTCTGGCTGTTTCCCCTTGGACTAAGGGCTACAGTTCCCCCCAAGGCCACCTGATGTTGCGATTGATACCAAATTAGTCTCCGCATTTAATTATTGTTACATTGTAGTAGGGTGTGCAGATATGGCAAAAAAAAAAAAAAAACAGTCCCATGTGAGGAAAATTCCACGTAGCTTTTAGAAATATCCAAAAAGTCACTTACCCTTCTTTCCAGATTTAAGGCAGACCAAAATCTTACCCACAATGCGACACCTGTATTTCTCCTATTGGGCTCCTGGGGCTTTCACCAGTTCCTTACTCCTTGGATCTCCCCTCCAGCTTCTGTGGCTTTCTGTCCTCGGCTCCTAGCAGACGGTCACCTCCAACTCTGCTACATGCAGATTCCTGCTTGTTCTCCTCTCCCCGCTTACATGCACCGGCAGACGTTGGGGAAGGCTCGGCGTTCCCGACTGAGCTCCTGACTGCAGCGGCCGCTTACAGCTGCGGGCTTGGGCACACCGTTCCCACCGCCTCCTCCCTCCGCGGCCGAACCCCGGGGCTGAAATGTAGAGTGGAGGGATAGCGGGGACCGAGAGCGGCGCTCCGGGGGGAGACGGCAGAGGGCTAGCATGCGGGCCGTGAGCAAACCCTGGCGTGCATCACGGCTGGAGGGACACCGAGCATCCCGGGCTCAGCAACGGCAGCACGTCCTCACCCACATCCGGCTCCTCCCCTGGGTTGCTGGCTGATGCAGTCTGGTTTAAGCCATTTTTGGATGGCTTCAGTTCAGGGGGTATGGAAAATATAACATCATACCAACTGTTTGTTTGCTCCCCAAATCCTTTACGGTCTGGCTATATTCCCTTTTCTTTTCCCCCACCTCCTTCCTGTTTGGAATAATTGGTTTGCTTTTATCTTAATTTTTTTATTTTAATTTTTTACTTTTCACATTTACTTTTCACTTTTCCATTTTTCATTCCATTTTTTCCATAATGTCAGCTTTGTTTATCTCTATTGACATACATGTACATTGTGATATTTGCTTATGTATTATTCATTAGTTGATTTCTTGTTTCCCCTATTGCCCTTCTGTCTGCCATGTTCTATATGCTCCTAAGGAGTGGGGACGTTTTCTGGGGCAGGGTTTCCCCACCGGCTCTCTTTCCACTTGAGATGTTTCACCCGTCTTTTATCTGGTCATTATATATATGGGTTAATTTTACATTGTTATTCACTGCCAGCAAATTTCTATACCCATTTTTTCATTTTTTACATCTCCTCCACCCTTCACACATGTACCCGGCGCGGCCGGATAGCCTCTTTTTTGAGGCTTCCGGGGACAGCGGGCTCCGTCACTCCATTGCGGACACCCGCCGCCCTTGATGATCTCTGATGAAATCAACTAGGTCATCTCTCTGCGCTGGTGGGATGCCGCTGCGTCGTGCCCCTCAGCAGCGCTTGCGCTGTGGGGCTGTGCACGTGCGCCGCCCGGCCTGCTCTTTTTTTTGCGGCCCGAGTGAAGCATGTGCCTGGCGCTCCTGGTGCCTGCGCCGTGTGGAGATGCGGCACAGTGACTGCTCAGGGGGCCGCCTTTGGAGGCTGGGCTGGAGCAATTCTCACCCAGCTGTTTGACTTGCTAATCAGCTGGGTGGGGGAGTACACGACTGGGCCACAGTATTTATATCCCTCTAAACACAGGCCAGGTAGGACCAGGGACCTGCTGCTCTCTGGAGATTCTCTATACATTTTTTTGAGACCTGCTGCATTGGTAAAACGCTGCCTACACTTCTTTTATTTTTTAAGGTTAAACCCATTGATATAGTTGCCTTTATCCACTAGTTTATATCAACATTATTTTTGGCTTTATGAGTCATTAATATCAGTCTTACTTCACAGTGATCACTTGCAGCTTTGGCTCTCCAGACTGTGCAGCAGTTCCTCTCCCATGTCTCCACCGACCTTCTGATTGTTTCAGTTAACCTAGATCCTCCAATTCATTTTTGGGCCTCAGTACATGTGTCAGCCTGTCGCTGATCTGGTTTGACAGATCCGGCGGGGCTGTTGGGTGATAGGAGGGGGAGATTTCTCTCTCCCCCTTCTTTTCCTTTTTTCATATCATTTTTTTATCACATCATTTGCCTCTCAGTGGATTGAGCTTGCTGGGGACCCCCTGCACCGGTTCTTCCTCACATTCTTTTAAAATTGTGGATGCATTTTTTGTACTTGTTTAATCACTATGATGTAAGTATTATATATGAACTAGTTGATTATTATGTAGCTGTATGCTTTTGGACAACCTCATTGATTATTGTATATTTAACATCTTATAGACACTGTGCCTCCTAGAAAAAACTCTGATAAAGGAGACTACAGTTCATCTCCGAAACATAGGGTTTCTGGATTGTGTATCCTATGTCGCATGTCTGTACAATTAGTATGCATCCCTTATTCTGTATATTTTTTTTTTTTTTACTACGTATATTCCTTATGACTAATAAACTTCATATACCTTTTATATTGTTGTTATGGTAGTGCCTTTAAAATCCCACCCCTAGGGAGTTCCATTTTGGAAAGTAGACACCCCAAGCCATTTGCTGAGAGTAATGGTGAGTATTTTGCAGCTCTCATTTGTTTTTGAAAATGAAGAAAGAAAAGAAAAATGTATTTTTTTTCTTTTTAAAATTTTCAAAACTTCGTGACAAAAGTGAGATCTGCAAAATACTCACCATACCTCTCAGCAAATAGCTTGGGGTGTCTACTTTCCAAAATGGGGTCATTTGGGGGGTGTTTATGCCATCTGGGCATTCCATGGCCTCCAAAACTGTGATAGGCAGTGAGGAGTGAAATCAAAAATTTACACCCTTATGCCGTGTACACACGATCGCACATTCTGACAACAAAATGCATGTTTTTTTTCCAGCGGATGTTGACTCAAACTTGTCTTGCATACACACAGTCACACAATGTTGGAGGAAATTCTGAACGTCAAGAACGCAGTGACGTACAACACGTAGGACGGCACTAGAAAAGAGTTCAATACCAGGTGCGCCACCCTTTGGGCTCCTTCTGCTAATCTCGTGTTTATCTCGTGTTAGTTGAAGTTTGGTGAGAGACGATTCACGCTTTTCAGCCTCGTGCTTTTCAGATCGTTATTGCTCCTCAGTTTGTGCTTGTGGGTTCGTATCTGGTTTTCAGTGTGTGAAGTCAGTTCGTATCTGTTTTTGCAATGCGTTCTTGTCCGCTCGTTTCTGATTTTCAGCTCGCTCTTCTCAGGCCTTTCTGTTTTTCAGTACTTTCTGTTAGTTCGTTCTGACCAGCCGACCGTTTTGAAGCCATGTTGCGGTTACGTACTCGTCGTACATTCGATTTCAGGAATTATCTCCGGATGACGGACCCCCTTTTTCACCATTTGTTGGCTTTGCTGTCCCCTTATATTACGAAGCAGGACACCTGCATGCGGGAAGCCATCACTCCCGAGCAGAGGCTAGTCACCACATTGTGGTACTTGGCGACAGGGAGAAGTCTGCAGGACATCAAGTTCTTGACAGGCATCTCCCCCCAGGCTCTGGGGATTATTATTCCAGAGACCATCATTCAGGTCCTGCAGAAGGACTATATTAAGGTAATATTTCTCCTTTAACATTACATTCTATGTATTTAATGTTTGCTAATGTATTGTATTTCTTTTATCATTCCCTAATAACCATGATTGCAATATGCTGTGAATGTCCTCTTTGTCCTCATGCATGCTGGAAGTTTTTACTGCTCCTTTTTGTCCTTCATGCATATTTGCCTTCACTAACCTCCTCAGCATGCTATACAGGGCCCATACCCACCTAGCCTAGTCACTTAACAATGTATTTTGTCAGCTCCATAGTAGTGCTTTACCCTAAACACCCCCTAAAATGTGTTTAAATGTTATTTGTGTGCTTAAATTCATGCAGAGTGCCAGAGGCTTTTTTTTGGGGTCCCAAAATCATTTGGAACCCTCCCTCCCCCCAACCGCTAAGTCAACAGATACCAATCCTCTGACTTTGCCAAACCTATCACACTATACCTACCTCTTTTGTGTTCATATTTATGGATGAATTCACCAAAGCATGTAGTGAAAGGGCCTGCCTGAATACTTTCACATGGTACTGTTTAACCACATGTCGACCAGCCGCAGCAGTTGCACTGCGGCAGAATGGCACGGCTGGTGAACACCTGATGTGGCCATTCCCAATGAGGACCCTCACCCCGGACCAGAGGGTTTTTAACTACCAGCTGGCCAGAGCCAGAAGCGTGGTAGAGAATGCTTCCGGGATAATGGCCAGCCAGTTCCGCCTATTACTTCCTGCAATAAACATGGCAGAATATAAAATCAATCACATTGTTCTTGCATTCTGCATATTACATAACTTTTTAAGAAAAAATGCATCCACTGTGCGGCCTCAGTTGGTACTGATGCCGGCTTATTACCGGATCCAACACATCTGACGGCTCTTGAAGCTGGCCGTCCTGGCTTACCCCCCCAAAGTGCCAGCGAAGTTCGCAAAAAGTATCTAGAGTACTTTGTGGGTAGGGGGGCCATTGATATTTCCTTTGATTTAATGCTTGTGTTTCTTTTAGTTGTCTCCTAGGTTCTCCAATGGGCTTTTATTTTTGGCCATTTTCTTCAAAAGTACAAACATAATTTATTTGATACATGAGGTGACAATCTCTTCTTCAGCGAACTATTATGTTGTGGGTCTGCTACACACACACCTTGTTTTTGTTGTTAATGTATGTAATGCATTAATGATAAAAATATTCATCATTTTCAGCACCATGAATGAATTTTTGAGAGTCCAGAAAATGGCGTGATTGTGGCAAATTATAAAGCACTGTGGGAGTTATTTACTAAAGGAAAATCCACAACTCGGGAACTTACAAAGTTCAACTTTGACAAAGTGAAGGCAATATCAGACATTAGTATGTCCAAACTGTGTTGATCTTGCCTTCATCAGATGGTATGATATCACCCCTGTGAAAGCCAAATTTTGAAGATGCACACAAATTGAGAGTCAAAATGGGGATTTCCCTCCTGATCCCATGCCTAATGCCAACATGTGCTAGCTCCCATCATTGGGGATCAATGGATGTGTTTCGGGGATGCAACCCCTTCCTCTCAGCTACTTTAGTTGCGAGGAAGGGATTGCACCCCCAAAATGTGTACCCTGATATCCCGTGATGGTAGATAGCACATGTTGACCCACTGTGTGCATTTTCAAAATTTGCCTTTCAAGATACTTAAAAAATTGGTGAAAAATCGCAAAAAAATTAAGACTTTAGGTATTTTTTAGATCCGGCCTAAAACATCAATATTGTTTTTGAGTCTTTTTTAATATCATTGATGTCTTCCTTGATCTTTTGTAAATCACGATTGCACACCATGACCTCCCCGATGAGGACGTGTGCACTTGCACTTGTGAAATGCAAATCTTCTTCCACAACATCCTCATCACCTAAAATAAAAAAAAAAAACACACCATGTATTATAAATATGCAGGCATCCATCTATTACCTTAAACTGTGGTCTCCGACACTCACCTGTTGTAGTCACTATTTTGCCCACTTCATAAACCTCTCCTTCCACCACATCTTCTGGTTGTGGTGTGGGGATTTGTTTTTCTTTCGAAGGTGGGGAGTCCCTGGTGTCCTCAGATGTCCTGAGTCTTTTCTCTATGTGAATAAAAAAAGGTATACTTAGCACACAGATACAGTATTTGAGGGCATAAATAGGAATATGAAACATTGCTTGGAAGTGTCGTACAATTGTCTTTTTGGGCAGAGTTCCAAGCTAAAGACATTATTTTTCTACCTTTATAAAGCTGGAATACTTACCTTTTTTGTACAATTTTCACACATAGAGACACCCCTAGTATCCACTGGAGCACCTGTGTGGGACACCCTAAAAAGTTTGTTCTGGTATCCCACACTAGTGCTCCTGCATCCAGATGTGTAAACAGCTGCTGAGTGTCCTCTCCTTATACTAAATCAAGTTTGCATTTCATTCTAGTACAAACCCATCTAGACAACAATGTACTAAACTTCTTTTAATACAAATAGGCCTGAACAAATGTAGTTAACCTGGATCTGCCAAAAACATCTTATTAGTGGGCGAATGAACGATGTTTACTATGAACGATTAGTGTGCCTACGAACCTGAAAGTTGCCATTTTAAACTGTACAACAGTAAAGAAAAGCACATGAGCAGCATGCAAATAATAATAGTAACACACGACAACTACTTACTTTTTTGAAGAACTCTTTTGATCTTTCTGTACTGATCGTGCTCCCTCAATTTCAGGTCTGACCAGCGTTTCCTCAGTTGATCCTTGGATCGCTGTACTCCAAAATTCCTGTGCAGACTTTTCACAACTTTAGCCATGATCTTGGCCTTTCTCACACTTGGGTTTAGGTAAGGTCCATACTTCCCATCATAATCGGCCCTCTTCAAGATGTCGAAAGAAAGGGGAGTTATGGTCTGGAGAGACCACTCTGACACCTCCATCCCTAAATATTGCGAAAAAAGAGGGAAAAATAGCCCTGGGACTTTGAATGAGGTAAGAGAGATTAGGCACACGTACACAATAAATGCAATAAAATTAATTTATTGATCACAGAAGCTGTATAAACAAATGGGAACAGCAATAATTGTGTGTTACCCGGCATAGTGGCCTAGTTAACAGCATAAGTAAAAAACAAATACAAATTCACTGCAATTAATTTATACATCCATAAAAAGTAGCAAGATCCATAATGAATTGCTAAAACCAATAGATACATATACATCATCTAAAATGTAAAAGTACACATGCATGAATTGAGGCAGTGTATAAACATGATATGACCAACTATGGATACCCAGCAGAATGGGTGTGTGGGTGGCATCGATGGTGCCCTACGCGTTTCGCGAGTCTCTCCATGCTCTTCAGGGGGAGGATGCATACTAGGTGTATCTATAACAAAAATGTTCAAATAGTGAATATGTGTAGATGACTAAATGGATCGGGGCTGAAGGGATGGTTGGCAAGGGAGGTCAGTGGCATAAAGACCTCATACTCACCACTCGACTGGTCTGGGTCGCCAAAACACTGGGTTTTAGGATGGCGGCAAAGAGCAATGCTGGTACGGTGGCTGAGGGGGCGTGGCAATCAGAGACCGCAGCAGAAAAAGATCAGGACGCAGGGCACGGACTGCAGGAAAGCATCTGGAATGTGGTCTGGATGTGTCCGTGAACATATCTAAAAAAAGATGTATAAAGATGCATAAGTCTCAAAGGGTGTAATAAAAAACAGACTGAGCATCAGGTGATAAATTCTAACAATGGGAGATGACAAAAGGGGGTTGTATTTAAAGTAAATAGATTTAATCTATATGTGAAATTGACTTCTGATGTAAGTATGGTAAGTATTATATAGGCCGTCATAACAACTGGTAGGTATAAACAAGAAGCTGGAGGGAAATGCAGGGACAAACAATAAGAAAAATATAATGTAAACAAACCTAAATTATGTATAATAATTCATACATAATTTAGGTTTATTTACATTATATTTTTCTTATTGTTTGTCCCTGCATTTCCCTCCAGCTTCTTGTCTTGACAGATATGTCATCTGCTGCTGTTCATGATATCTTGGACTCCTGGACCAGATTGTGCTCCCTATTATATGGACTCCTCAGGCCACCAATTTTGCCTGTAAAATAGTTTTGATGTGTGCCCTGGGGTACAAAGGCTTTGCACATTTAACCAGTTTATCCAGCGTTGCCTTCCTCTTTATTTTGTTATGACCAATAATAAATGGCTATTTATTTTGTTAAAATACTTGCCTATATATTTTACTCCAAAAAGGTCAGTTTGTTTGTGAGTAAGCAGGTACATTTAAAAAATACAGTGTCAAATTAACAAGGGACACCAACACCAACCTCCTTGAGGTTAAAAAATACAAGATAATAATGGTGTTGTGGTAACTTGACACACAAAACGAAAAAAAAAAATATGGAGATCACTAGAAAAAAATAAATAAAACAGGAGATCTTGATAAAAAAAATCACTATAAAAAAAATACAATACATTATTATGGGGATCTGATGAAAAAAATAAATACCGTATTTATCGGCGTATAACACGCACAGGCGTATAACATGCACCTGCATTTTCAGAGGGAAGTTTCAGGAAAAAAACTTAAATTTTAAATAAGGACCTTTGAAGCAAAATAAGGGTCAGTGCCCATCTGCAGCCTCACCATTGCCTTCAATGCAGCCTGATCAATGCCCATCTGCAGCCTCACAAGTGCCATCAATGCAGCTTCATCAGTCCACATCAATGCAGCCTCACCAGTCCACATCAACGCAGCAGCCTCACCATTGCCATCAGTGAAGCCTGATCGATGCCCATCTGCAGCCTAGAGGGGACAGGGAGAGGGGTGGGATGAGCGCCGACAGATTACATACAGTGAGAATCTCCTATGATAGACAGAACAGTGGTCCAATGGTGGCCCAGGAGACGGGACTTCCTATTATAGAGGCCACCAAGTAAACACACCAAGTAAGCACAAGCTATTTGCACCCAATTTTCATGGTGAAAAATTGAGTGTTATACGCCAATAAATACAGTAATATTATTCAGGAGATCACGAGAAATAATAAAGAAATCATTTTTCCAGAACTCTGTGTGAATATAAGCAGCAAAACAACTTGATTATTCTAGCATTCTAAAGAAGAAGAGAATGTGCTGCATTAAAAGATTTTAAAAATTCCAGCGTGACCAATGTGCTATCTCCATTATGAACGCTAGTTTTACCAGACCGAGCGCATTCGTCTCGTACTTGATTCTGAGCATGCGTGGAACTTTGTGCGTCATAATTGTGTACACACGATCGGAATTTACGAGAACAGATTTTGTTGTCGGAAAATTTGAGATCCAGATCTCAAATTTTGTGTGTCGGAAATTTAGATGGAAAATGTCTGATGGAGCCTACACATGGTCGGAATTTCCGACAAAAAGCTCCCATCAAACATTTTCCGTTGGAAAATCCGACCGCGTGTACGGGGCATTAGAAAGCCTGAAGGCGGTGCTTGGTTTTAGGGGTCCCGTGCGCGGCTAGGCTCCCAAAAAGTCTCACACATGTGGTATCCCCGTACTCAGGAGAAGCAACAGAATGTATTTTGGGATGTAATTTCACATATACCCATGGCATGTTTGAGCAATATATCATTTAGTGACAACTTTGTGCATAAAAAAAAAATGTGTCTTTTTCCCGCAACTTGTGTCAAAATATAAAATATTCCATGGACTCGACATGCCTCTCAGCAAATAGCTTGGGGTGTCTACTTTCCAAAATGGGGTGATTTGGGGGGGGTTGAACTGTCCTGGCATTTTATGCACAACATTTAGAAGCTTATGTCACACATCACCCACTCTTCTAACCACTTGAAGACAAAGTCCTTTCTAACACTTTTTGTTTACATGAAAAAATAATTTTTTTTTTGCAAGAAAATTACTTTGAACCCCCAAACATTATATATTTTTTTAAAGCAATGGCCCTACAGATTAAAATGGTGGGTGTTTCATTTTTTTTTTTACACAGTATTTGCACAGCGATTTTTCAAACGCATTTTTTTGGGAAAAAACACACTTTTTTTAATTTTAATGCACTAAAACACACTATATTGCCCAAATGTTTGATGTAATAAAAAAGATGATTTTAGGCCGAGTACATGTGCAGCGGCGACAAACTACATACATTTTTAAAAGCATTTAAAAGCCCTTACAGGTTACCACTTTAGTTGTAAAGAGGAGGTCTACTGCGAAAATTACTGCCCTCGATCTGACCTTCGCGGTGATACCTCACATGCATGGTGCAATTGCTGTTTATATGATGCCAGACCGACGCTTGCGTTCGCCTTTGCGCGAGAGCAGGGGGGGACAGGGGTGCTTTTTTTTTCTTTTTAATTATTTATTTTTCTTTTTAATTTTATTTTTAACCACTTGCCGACCGCCTCACGCAGATATACTGCGGCAGAGTAACGTATGGGTACGTTACTCCCCTCCCGCAGGTGGGGGGCGCAATAGTGCCCCCCCTCCCCCCTGGTGCCCGGGGCGGTCGGCATGGTCCCAGGAGTGATCCATCCTGAGGGGGAGGCCACTGATTCATGGCCTCTCCCTCACGATCGCTCCTGGCAAATGAGAAGCTTCCTCTGCTTCTGTAATGTAAACAGAAGCAGAGGAAGTTATGTCATCTCTCCTCGTGAAGCCTTTTCGTTCCGGCTTCCAAGGATAGAAGACATCTACTGTGAGTATGCACCAACACTACACTGACACTAGCACACATAGGCACATAATCCCCCCATCACCCCCCTGCACCCCCTGTCACCCCGTCACATTGACACCATTAGCAGTTTTTATTTTTTTACTGATTACTACATTGGTGTCATTTGTGACTGTTATAAGTGGTAGGGCAGTTAGTGGTAGGCCCCTTTAGGTCTAGGGTACCCCCCTAACCCCCCCTAATAAAGGTTTAACCCCTTTATCACCCCCCAGTTAACCCCTGTCGCCAGTGTCACTAAGCGATCTTTTTTCTAAACACCGTATTAGTGTCACAGGTGACACTAGTTAGCCAGGTAAGTATTTAGGTTCACCGTCAGCTTTTTATAGCATCAGGTACCCCCATATACTACCTAATAAAGGTTTTAACCCCCTGATTGCCCCTAGTTAACCCTTTAACCAGTGATCACTGTATAAGTGTTACGGGTAACGCTGGTTAGTTTGTTTCTTTTTTATACCCAACAAAGGTTTGACCCCCTGATCGCCTGGCAGGTAATATCAGTTAGGTTTTAGGATCAGTTAGGGTCTGCGTTGCCCCAGGCAGTATCAGATTAGTGCCAGTACCGCTAACACCCATGCACGCAGCATACACCTCCCTTAGTGGTATAGTGTCTGAACGGATCAATAACTGATCTGATCGGATCTATACTAGTGTCCCCAGCAGTTTAGGGTTCCCAAAAACGCAGTGTTTTTTTTTTTTTAGCGGGATCAGCCCAGATACCTGCTAGCACCTGCATTTTGCCCCTCCGCCCAGCCCAGCCAACCCAGGTGCAGTATCGATAAATCACTGTCACTTACAAAACACAACACACATAACTGCAGCGTTCATAGAGTCAGGCCTGATCCCTGCAAACGCTAACAGTTTTTTTGGTAGCGTTTGAATCAGTCGCTTTTTTACCTGTCAGTCTCACTAGTGTACCAGTAAATTTAGAGCCCAAAATGGCAAATCGAAGGTACACTAATGAAGAGGCCTACACGTTTCTGAGCATGAAAGATAGTGAAGAGGAAGTCACTCATCTGTCAGATTCAGGCTCAGAATACGATCCTGTAGACGACAGCGACTCCATGACAGATAGCTCTGACGGTGGAGTTGTGGTCCCTTCCAAGGTCAGGCGTACCAGACCCCGATCGTCTTTTGCTGTTGAGGTGCAAGAACCGCAGGGCTCTCGTATGGAGCAGAGAACTACTAGTGCCGCTCATCCTTCTGGTGAACTGGCAAGCACCAGCGGCCTAGTACACCCTGGTCATAGTAAAACCAGCACTGCAGTAACACGTGGTGACGTGGTGAGTCCCATAAGTGCAGTTCAAGCTGGTGAGGTGGCAAGCACAAGTAGTGTCCCACTGCCACCAAGAAGACAAAGACGGGCACGTCGAGCCCATAGTGCCCTTCCTGCTGCATTCGCCAATCCTGATTGGGAACCCACCACTTCTGCAGCACCTGTACTTCCCCCATTCACTGGCCAACGCGGTATTCAGGTAGAAACAGTTGATTTTATGTCACTTGATTTTTATTCGCTGTTTTTCTCTATAGATCTATTGTGGACCAAAGTAATTTGTATGCTGGTCAATACATAGCCGCTAATCCCCAGTCCTCCCTTGCCAGAGATTGGTAACCAATTGCGGTTTCTGAATTTAAGACCTTTCAGGGCCTATCCCTCGACATGAGCATAGTTAAAATGAGTACGTTGAGGTCATATTGGTCCACTGACCCAATTTACCATATGCCCGTGTTCTCTGCCTCCATGACCAGGGCTTGATACGAGCAGATCTTGCGGTTTATGCATTTCAACAACAATGAACTCTGTTGTCCTCATGGAGACCCTGGATACGATCGGCTCTACAAAATTTGGCCCCTCCTAACCCACTTCAACCAACGTTTTGCAGACTTGTTTACTCCCCATCAAGTTGTCTGCGTTGATGAGTCCCTGATTATGTTTTCTGGCCGCTTGTCTTTCAAACAGTATCTTCCCAGCAAGCGTGCCAGATACGGGGTCAACATGGCTATACATGTAGTTTTATGGTTTATGAGGGAAAAGACATCCATGTAGAGCCAGAGAACTGCCCAGATTACATAGGGAGTGCTGGCAAGATTGTGTGGGACTTGGTGTCACCCTTATTCGGAAAGGGGTACCATTTGTATGTGGACAATTATTACAATTGTCACTTTTTAGTCACTTGTTTGATTATCAGATTGAAGCATGTGGCACCGTGCGACCTAATCGCCTTCCCCAGCAGCTTGTAGATTCTCGACTTGGGCTGGGGGAGAGAGCCTGCTTCAAGTGTAATAATTTGCTTGCTGTGAAGTGGAGGCATAATAAGAATGTTTTCGTTCTTACCGCCCTTCATGCAGACATGACAGCCCAAATTCCTACGGCGGTGTTGTGGAGAAACCCCTCTGTGTCCTCGAATATAACCAAAATATGGGAGGGGTGGACCTCAACGACCAGTTGTTGGCGCCGTACCTAGTTGCCCATAAGGCCAGACGCTGGTACAAAAAAGTGTCTGTTTATTTATTTCAATCGCCTTTGCTGAACACTCATGTGCTTTACAGAGTTTCAGGACGGACTGGATCCTTCCTTAAATTCCAGGAAGAGATCGTCAGAGCCCTTCTGATTCCAGACGGTGCTCCACCTCACCTTCCCGATCCAAAGCCAGTAAGCCGGCTGCATGAGAGGCATTTTCCGTATGTCCTCCCGAGTACCCCTACCCAACGAGCCCCCCAAAGAAGATGTCATGTCTGCAGCAAGCGCGGATATAGGCGTGACACCCGCTATTATTGTCCCTCCTGTCCTGACAATCCTATTCATCATAGGGGATATTTACATTCCCTGAGATAACAATACAAATGATAAAAAAAATTAAAGGAACAGTTCAAAAATAAGATAAAAAAGGAAAAAAAATCATGAAAAAAAAAAAAGCACCTCTGTCCCCCCCTGCTCTCGCGCAAAGGCGAATGCAAGCGTCGGTCTGGCGTCAAATGTAAACAGCAATTGCACCATACATGTGAGGTATCACCGCGAAGGTCAGATAGAGGGCAGTAATTTTAGCAGTAGACCTCCTCTGTTATGCCCTGTACACACGGTCGGACATTGATCGGACATTCCGACAACAAAATCTATGGATTTTTTCTGACGGATGTTAGCTCAAACTTGTCTTGCATACACACGGTCACACAAAGTTGTCGGAAAATCCGATCGTTCTGAACGTGGTGACGTAAAACACGTACGTCGGGACTATAAACGGGGAAGTAGCCAATAACATTCGCTTCTTAATTTATTCTGAGCATGCGTGACACTTTGTGCGTCAGCTTTGTGTACACACGATCGGAATTTCCGACAACGGATTTTGTTGTCGGAAAATTTTATAGCAAGCTCTCAAACTTTGTGTGTCGGAAATTCCTATGGAAAATGTGTGATGGAGCCTACACACCATTGGAATTTCCGACAACAAGGTCCTATCACACATTTTCTATTGGAAAATCATATCGTGTGTACAAGGCATAAATCTAAAGTGGTAACCTGTAAAAGCTTTTAAAGTCTTTTAAAAATATATGTAGTTTGTCGCCACTGCACGTTTGTGTGCAATATTAAAGTATGTCGTGTTTGGTATCCATGTACTTGGCCTAAGATCATCTTTTTTATTTCACCAAACATTTGGGCAATATAGTGTGTTTTAGTGAATTAAATTTAAAAAGTGTGTTTTTTCCCAAAAAAATGCGTTTGAAAAATCGCTGTTTGCAAATACTGTGTGAAAAAAATAAAAATAAACACCCACCATTTTAATCTGTAGGGCCTTTGCTTTAACAAAATACATATAATGTTTGGGGGTTCAAAGTAATTTTCTTGCAAAAAAAAATATTTTTTCATGTAAACAAAAAGTGTCAGAAAGGGCTTTGTCTTCAAGTGGTTAGAAGAGTGGGTGATGTGTGACATAAGCTTCTAAATGTTGTGCATAAAATGCCAGGACAGTTCACCCCCCCCCATGACCCCATTTTGGAAAGAAGACACCTCAAGCTATTTGCTGAGAGACATGTCGAGTCCATGGAATATTTTATATTTTGACACAAGTTGCGGGAAAAAGACAAATTTTTTCTTTTTTGTACAAAGAGTTGTCACTAAATGATATATTGCTCAAACATGCCATGGGTATATGTGAAATTACATCCCAAAATACATTCTGTTGCTTCTCCTGAGTACGGAGATACCACATGTGTGAGACTTTTTGGGCGCCTACCCGCGCACGGGACCCCGAAAACCAAGCACCGCCTTCAGGCTTTCTAAGAGTGTCCATTTTTGATTTCACTCCTCAATTCCTATCACAGTTTCGAGGCCATGGAATGCCCAAATAGCACAAAACTCCCCCAAATGACCCCATTTTGGAAAGTAGACACCCCAAGCTATTTGCTGAGAGGTATGGTGAGTATTTTGCAGACCTCGCTTTTTGTCACAAAGTTTTGAAAATTGAAAAAAGAAAATACTCACCATGCCTCTCAGCAAATAGCTTGTGGTGTCTACTTTCCAAAATGGGGTCATTTCGGGGGGTTTTGTGCTATCTTGGCATTTTGTGGCCTTCGAAACAGTGATAGGTAGTGAGGAGTGAAATCAAAAATTTATGCCCTTAGAAATCCCGAAGGCAGTGATTGGTTTTCGGGGCCCCGTACGCAGCTAGCCTCCCAAAAAGTCCCATACATGTGGTATCCCCATACTCAGGAGAAGCAGCAAAATGTATTTTGGGCTGTAATTTCACATATGCCCATGGCATGTTTGGGCAATATATCATTTAGTGACAACTTTGTGCAAAAAAAAAAGTTTGTCATTTTCCCGCAACTTGTGGCAAAATATAAAATATTCCATGGACTCAACATGCCTCTCAGCAAATAGCTTGGGTGTTTACTTTCCAAAACGGGGTCATTTGTGGGGGTTTTGTGCCATCTTGGTATCTTATGGCCTTCAAAACTGAGATAGGTAGTGAGGAGAGAAATCAAAAATTTCCGCCCTTAGAAATCCTGAAGGCGGGCCCCGTACATGGCTAGGATTCGAAAAAGTCCCACAGATGTGTTATCCCCATACTCAGGAGAAGCAGCAAAATGTATTTTGGGCTGTAATTCCACATATGCCCATGGCATGTTTGGGCAATATATCATTTAGTGACAACTTTGTGCAAAAAAAAAGTTTGTAATTTTCCCGCAACTTGTGGCAAAATATAAAATATTCCATGGACTCAACATGCCTCAAATAGCTTGGGGTGTCTACTTTCCAAAATGGGGTCATTTGGGGGAGTTCTTGCCATCTTGGCATTTTATGTCCTTCAAAACTGTGATAGGTAGTGAGGAGTGAAATCAAAAATTTACACCCTTAGAAATCCTGAAGGCGGTGCTTGGTTTTAGGGGCCCCGTACGTGGCTGGGCTCCCAAAAAGTCCCACACATGTGGTATCCCCATACTCAGGAAAAGCAGCAAAATGTATTTTGGGCTGTAATTCCACATATGCCCATGGCATGTTTGGGCAATATATCATTTAGTGACAACTTTGTGCAAAAAAAAAAGTTTGTCATTTTCCTGCAACTTGTGGCAAAATATAAAATATTCCATGGACTCAACATGCCTCTCAGCAAATAGCTTGGGTGTTTACTTTCCAAAAAGGGGTCATTTGTGGGGGTTTTGTGCCATCTTGGCATCTTATGGCCTTCAAAACTGAGATAGGTAGTGAGGAGAGAAATCAAAAATTTCCGCCCTTAGAAATCCTGAAGGCGGGCCCCGTACGTGGCTAGGATTCGAAAAAATCCCACAGATGTGTTATCCCCGTACTCAGGAGAAGCAGCAGAATATATTTCGGGGTGTAATTCCACATATGCCCATGGCATGTTTGAACAATATATCATTTGGTGACAACTTTTTGTAAAAAAAATTTTTTTTATTATTCAATCACTTGGGACAAAAAAAATTAAATATTGAATGGGCTCAACATGCCTCTCAGCAATTTCTTTGGGGTGTCTACTTTCCAAAATGGGGTCATTTAGGGGGTTGTACTGCCCTGCCATTTTAGCACCTCAAGAAATGAGATAGGCAGTCATAAACTAAAAGCTGTGTAAATAACAGAAAATGTACCCTAGTTTGTAGACGCTATAACTTTTGCGCAAACCAATAAATATACGCTTATTGACATTTTTTTTACCAAAGACATGTGGCTGAATACATTTTGGCCTAAATGTATGACTTAAAGGTAAAAAATAAGAAGAAAGCTGCTGCGCCAACCAAACAAACAAATATAAGTGAATGTAAAAAATGAAAAATGTAGTGGAAAAGGTAAGCAGCCAACACCACCAATTAGACTAATTGTGACAATGAATATAAAAACAAAAAGTGTAGCGCTATAATGTTTCGGTCAGCAGCATTGGAATGTGCTGAGTGACCAACAGTGTATATCAAAGATTAGGTTATATTAGACCACAAATAATGAACCAGTGAGAAATCTAATATTCCAAAGAAAACCACTATTATCATGTCCTTTGTGACAAAACGATGTGAATCAAAGTGTGCGTCACACAAGTTAAACCCAAATCCTTATAACAAAACACAAGCATATAGGGGTGGGGATGAGTAGTAAGTCCCTGAGGTGAGGACAGTTCATTTAGTCAGACGGAGACCTCTTGGAGCATGGACATATATCCAATAACAATGTTGTTATTAGTGGACTCCTCCAATGATCAGCCCAGTGCAAAAGTAACGTAAAATGCCCTTACCGGACGCGGTGGACTCACAGGCCATACAGCGGTGAGTCATACGAGCTTGAACCGTGTGACACGGTAGGGTTATAGCTGGTCTGCAATTGAATGATCTTGAGAAGAACTCCAATCATGAACAGTCTCCCGGTTCGTCCTCCAGCACTCACTTGGGTCTCAAGTAGTTTGAGATAGGGGAAATAGAAGAAAAGAGGCTCCACATAGTGTAAATTCCGGTTGGTTAGAAAATTTATTGTATAAAAAATTCCAGCGAAAAGTTCCAGATAAAAACAAACTTCATAAAAACATAAAAAATTGTATTTAGCGCAGTAGACAGATGGTTTAAGGTAGCGTCCTACACCCGACGCGTTTCGTCTGAAAAGACATCAACTGGAGTCACAGCTTTATGTATCTTTGGAGCAATCGCTGTTGCTGTCAAGATAAATAAATCTGCACTACAGCTGAATGGCGTACCTGCTAAGCAAATGATGGTTAACAATAAAACAAAGTAACATTACAGTATAACAGTAATGCCCCGTACACACGGTCGGATTTTCCGGCGGAAAATGTGTGATAGGACCTTGTTGTTGGAAATTCCGACCGTGTGTAGGCTCCATCACACATTTTCCATCGGATTTTCCGACACACAAAGTTTGAGAGCAGGATATAAAATTTTCCGACAACAAAATCCGATCGCGTCAATTCCGACCGTGTGTGGCCTGTTCCGACGCACAAAGTGCCACGCATGCTCAGAAGAAATTCCAAGACGGAACAGCTCATTCTGGTAAACTTAGCGTTCGCAATGGATACAGCACTTTCATCACGCTGCAATGTTAAAAATGGTTTAATACAGCGCACAAAATCCGTTGTCGGAAATTCCGATCGTGTGTACACAAATCCGACGGACAAAGTGCCATGCATATTCAGAATAAATAAAGTGATAAAACAAATTGGCCACTGCCCCGTTTATAGTCCCGACGTACGTGTTTTACGTCACCGCGTTTAGAACGATCGGATTTTCCGACAACTTTGTGTGACCGTGTGTATGCAAGACAAGTTTGAGCCAACATCCGTCTGAAAAAATCCTGGGATCTTGTTGTCGGAATGTCCGAACAAAGTCCGACCGTGTGTACAGGGCATAAGACTTACCATACCTGCAAAGCAAATACAAAAAAAAATAGTAAAAATTAAAACATTTTTTAATGCAACCTGTGCCTAAAATATATATATGCCGAAGCATGGGGGCATCCACCCCAAAACTTAGGAGCAAATCGCTCCTCCACCCCTGCTGTCCCCATGCTTCAGCATATATGCTCTTTTTTTTAATTGTGGTGGTGAAATCATCTCCTACAGCACAGGGTGCCAATTATGGCTCAGGGGGTTAAGTCCACGCCCCACACTATATAAGGCTGCCTGCACATGAGCCCTGTGTAGGGATGAGCCGAACACCCCCCTGTTCGGTTCGCACCAGAACATGCGAACAGGAAAAAAGTTCGTTCGAACATGCGAACACCGTTAAAGTCTATGGGACACGAACATGAATAATCAAAAGTGCTAATTTTCAAGGCTTATATGCAAGTTATTGTCATAAAAAGTGTTTGGGGACCTGGGTCCTGCCCCAGGGGACATGGATCAATGCAAAAAAAAGTTTTAAAAACGGCCGTTTTTTCAGGAGCAGTGATTTTAATAATGCTTAAAGTCAAACAATAAAAGTGTAATATCCCTTTAAATTTCGTACCTGGGGGGTGTCTATAGTGTGCCTGTAAAGGGGCGCATGTTTCCTGTGTTTAGAACAGTCTGACAGCAAAATGACATTTTGAAGGAAAAAACTCATTTAAAACTACCCGCGGCTATTGCATTGCCGACAATACACATAGAAGTTCATTGATAAAAACGGCATGGGAATTCCCCAAAGGGGAACCCCGAACCAAAATTAAAAAAAAAAAATGACGTGGGGGTCCCCCTAAATTCCATACCAGGCCCTTCAGGTCTGGTATGGATATTAAGGGGAACCCCGGCCAAAATTAAAAAAAAAAAATGACGTGGGGTTCCCCCTAAATTCCATACCAGACCCTTCAGGTCTGGTATGGATTTTAAGGGGAACCCCGCGCCAAAAAAAAAAAAAAAAACGGCGTGGGTCCCCCCAAAAATCCATACCAGACCCTTATCCGAGCACGCAACCTGGCAGGCCGCAGGAAAAGAGGGGGGGACAAGAGTGCGGCCCCCCCTCCCTCCTGAACCGTACCAGGCCACATGCCCTCAACATTGGGAGGGTGCTTTGGGGTAGCCCCCCAAAACACCTTGTCCCCATGTTGATGAGGACAAGGGCCTCATCCCCACAACCCTGGCCGGTGGTTGTGGGGGTCTGCGGGCGGGGGGCTTATCGGAATCTGGAAGCCCCCTTTAACAAGGTGACCCCCAGATCCCGGCCCCCCCCTGTGTGAAATGGTAAGGGGGTACATAAGTACCCCTACCATTTCACGAAAAAAGTGTCAAAAATGTTAAAAATGACAAGAGACAGTTTTTGACAATTCCTTTATTTAAATGCTTCTTCTTTCTTCTATCTTGCTTCATCTTCTGGTTCTTCTGGCTCTTCTGGTTCTTCTGGTTCTTCCTCCGGCGTTCTCGTCCAGCATCTCCTCCGCGGCGTCTTCTGTCTTCTTCTCCTCGGGCCGCTCCGCACCCATGGCATGGGGGGGAGGCTCCCGCTCTTCTCTTCTTCTCTTCTTCTTTTCTTCTTTTCTTCTTTTCTTCTCTTCTTCTCTTCTTCTTCATTTTCTTCTCCGGGCCGCTCCGCAATCCATGCTGACATGGAGGGAGGCTCCCGCTGTGTGACGGCGCTCCTCGTCTGACAGTTCTTAAATAACGGGGGGCGGGGCCACCCGGTGACCCCGCCCCCCTCTGACGCACGGAGACTTGACGGGACTTCCCTGTGGCATTCCCCGTGACGTCACAGGGAAGTCCCGTCAAGTCACCGTGCGTCAGAGGGGGGCGGGGTCACCGGGTGGCCCCGCCCCCCCCGTTATTTAAGAACTGTCAGACGAGGAGCGCCGTCACACAGCGGGAGCCTCCCTCCATGTCAGCATGGATTGCGGAGCGGCCCGGAGAAGAAAATGAAGAAGAAGAGAAGAAGAGAAGAAAAGAAGAAAAGAAGAAAAGAAGAAGAGAAGAAGAGAAGAGCGGGAGCCTCCCCCCCATGCCATGGGTGCGGAGCGGCCCGAGGAGAAGAAGACAGAAGACGCCGCGGAGGAGATGCTGGACGAGAACGCCGGAGGAAGAACCAGAAGAACCAGAAGAGCCAGAAGAACCAGAAGATGAAGCAAGATAGAAGAAAGAAGAAGCATTTAAATAAAGGAATTGTCAAAAACTGTCTCTTGTCATTTTTAACATTTTTGACACTTTTTTCGTGAAATGGTAGGGGTACTTATGTACCCCCTTACCATTTCACACAGGGGGGGGGCCGGGATCTGGGGGTCACCTTGTTAAAGGGGGCTTCCAGATTCCGATAAGCCCCCCGCCCGCAGACCCCCACAACCACCGGCCAGGGTTGTGGGGATGAGGCCCTTGTCCTCATCAACATGGGGACAAGGTGTTTTGGGGGGCTACCCCAAAGCACCCTCCCAATGTTGAGGGCATGTGGCCTGGTACGGTTCAGGAGGGAGGGGGGGCCGCACTCTCGTCCCCCCCTCTTTTCCTGCGGCCTGCCAGGTTGCGTGCTCGGATAAGGGTCTGGTATGGATTTTTGGGGGGACCCCACGCCGTTTTTTTTTTTTTTTTTGGCGCGGGGTTCCCCTTAAAATCCATACCAGACCTGAAGGGTCTGGTATGGAATTTAGGGGGAACCCCACGTCATTTTTTTTTTTTAAATTTTGGCCGGGGTTCCCCTTAATATCCATACCAGACCTGAAGGGCCTGGTATGGAATTTAGGGGGACCCCCACGTCATTTTTTTTTTTTAATTTTGGTTCGGGGTTCCCCTTTGGGGAATTCCCATGCCGTTTTTATCAATGAACTTCTATGTGTATTGTCGGCAATGCAATAGCCGCGGGTAGTTTTAAATGAGTTTTTTCCTTCAAAATGTCATTTTGCTGTCAGACTGTTCTAAACACAGGAAACATGCGCCCCTTTACAGGCACACTATAGACACCCCCCAGGTACGAAATTTAAAGGGATATTACACTTTTATTGATTGACTTTAAGTATTATTAAAATCACTGCTCCTGAAAAAACGGCCGTTTTTAAAACTTTTTTTTGCATTGATCCATGTCCCCTGGGGCAGGACCCAGGTCCCCAAACACTTTTTATGACAATAACTTGCATATTAGCCTTTAAAATTAGCACTTTTGATTTCTCCCATAGACTTTTAAAGGGTGTTCCGCGGCATTCGAATTTGCCGCGAACACCCCAAATTGTTCGCTGTTCGGTGAACTTGCGAACAGCCAATGTTCGAGTCGAACATGAGTTCGACTCGAACTCGAAGCTCATCCCTAGCCCTGTGTAGTGTGTTGCTGGCGTTGACCGAGAGAGAGTGTAATTTCATTTAGATTGAGCAGACAGGCAATTCAGTTAGTTGCCGTGTATTTAGTATATATATATACATCCAGGCTTATATATATATATATTTTTTTATTTATTTATTTATATTTATATAATATATATATATATATATATATATATATATATATATATATATATATATATATATATATATATATATATATACACTGTATCCAGTTTAGCTAGATCTGACTGCAGGTCATTCCTGGTGTACTGTTTCTAATATACTTCAAGCAGGCAGGTGATTCAGTTAGCTGCAGTGTATTTAAAATATATATACAGTCAGTCTCGTATATATCTATATCCACTGCATACAGTTTAGCTATATCTCAATGCAGGCTGTTCCTGGTGTATTGTTTCTAATATACTTCTGTCAGGCAGGTGATTCAGTGAGCTGCAGTGCATAAAATATATATACAGTCTCCTACATAAATATATCCACTGCATTCCAGTCTAGCCAAGCCTATATCTGACTGCAGGCCATTCCTGGTGTATGTTTTCAAATACACTTTCAGGCAGGCAGGTGATTCAGTTACATAGTTATATACACATACATTTCAGTTATATATATATATATATATATATATATAGAGTCAGTCTTGTGTATATATATACATATATATATAAATATATATATATATATATATATATATATATATATATATATGCACAGTATCCAGTTTAGCTAGGTCTGACTGCAGTCCGTTCCTGGTGTACTGTTTCTAATATACTTCAGGCAGGCAGGTGACTCAGGTAGCTGCAGTTAGGGATGAGCCGAACACCCCCCGTTCCGTTCACACCAGAACTTGCGAACGGACCGATAGTTCACACGAACTTTCGAACCCCGTTAAAGTCTATGGGACTCGAACGTGAGAAATCAAAAATGCTAATTTTAAAGGCTAATATGCAAGTTATTGTCTTAAAATGGGTTTGGGGACCCGGGTCCTGCCCCAGGGTACATGTATTAATGCAAAAAAAGTTTTAAAAACAGCCGTTTTTTCGGGAGCAGTAATTTTAATGATGCTTAAAGTGAAAAAATAAAAGTGAAATATTCCTTGAAAAATCGTCCCTGGGGGGTGTCTATAGTATGCCTGTAAAGTGGCACATGTTTCCCGTGTTTAGAACTGTCCCTGCACAAAATGACATTTGTCAGGAATAAAAGTCATTTAAAACTGCTTGCGGCTTTAATGTAATGTCTGGTCCCGGCAATATGGATGAAAATCATTGAGAAAAAAGGCATGGGTACCCCCCCCCAGCCCATTACCAGCCCCTTTGGGTCTTGTATGGATATTAAGGGGAACCCTGCACCCAAATTTAAAGAAGTAAAGACGTGGGGCCCCCAGGCCCTATATACTAAGACAAGGACTGTAGGTTTGTTCTTAAGTAGAATCTGTTTGTAATTTTGAACTGGTACATTTTTAAAGTGTAGCTCCAGCCAAAAAATCTATTTTTAAGCTTTTTGGAAAACATAGGGAAGGGTTATCTGTTATCTGTCTATTTGCTGTCTGTGCACGTGTTCAGAAGATTTCACCTCACTTTCTGTCCCGATGACAATTGGATATTGAAAATTTGGGGTTTTTAAGGGAAACAAGGATTGGTGATAAATCAGTGGAGGAGATACTTTTTTCCCATATTAACTCTTACAGGAGAGAATTTCCCTTCCTAGGGGTAGATTTCCTCTCACTTCCTGTTGTCTCCTTCTGTTTCAAAGTAGGAGTCGTTTGTAAGTTGGATGTTTGAAAGTAAGGGCCTGCCCTATATACTCTGCAGAAATTTGGGTCAGAGGTGTTGGTGTTGCCACAACACTGTAAAATTGGGCCTTAGGCACAGGTGCTTGTGCCACAACACTGCAACCCCCCACAGAAACTCTAGTTGGAGTACATGAATGAGCCCTGCTGCAAATTATTGCAGCAAAAATTGTAATTACACACCCCTATTAAACGGGGCAGAAAAATTGGACCTTAGCCACTGGTGCCACAACACTGCAACCCCTCACAGATACTATAGCTGGAGCGCAGGAATGAGCCCTGCTGCAAAGTATTGCATCAAAAATTGTAATTATATGCCTCTGTTAAACAGAGATTGAAAAATTGGGCCTTAGGCACTAGTGCTGGTGCCACAACACTGCAACCCCTCACAGATACTCTAGTTGGAGCGCAGGAATGAGCCCTGCTGCAAAGTATTGCATCAAAAATTGTAATTACATCCCCCTGTTAAACAGGGGCAGAAAAATTGGGCCTTAGCCACTGCTGCCACAACACTGCAACCCCTCACAGGTACTCTACTTGGAGTGCAGGAATGAGCCCTGCTGCAAAGTATTGCATCAAAAATTGTAATTACACACCCCTGTTAAACAGGGGCAGACAAATTGGGGCTTAGCCACTGGTGGCGGTGCCCAGAACCAAAAATGTTCTTACAAGCTATCAGCATGAAAATTGAGGAGGAAGAGTATAGTCACTCAGCACAACAGGATAGTCACTCAGCATCAGCATAGGCAGTCTTGAAGGGATCTCACATTAAAAAAAAAAATATTTGGTTACATCAGCATCAGGTGCTTGGTAGCTGGTGATCCAAGACCAATTCGGTGGACAGGCGCACCCTGTGATTGGTTACAAAGCCTCTAGCAGCACTGAATATGCGTTCCGAAAGAACGCTGGATGCAGGACAGGCCAGTAGCTCAATTGCATACTTTGCAAGCTCTGTCCAGTGATCTTTCCTCATGACCCAGTAACCCAGAGGATTTTTGGTGGGAAAGGTGTCCAAGTCTGATCTTACCCCTAGGTATTCATGCACTGTAAATCAGACGCTGGCGATGGTTGCTGGAACCGATCATACCTTGGGGCTGCGGACTAAAAAATTGTCTGAACGCATCAGTCAGACGGCCACCTTCTCCACCGCTCCTTCTGTGACTGACCGAAGCCTCAGCAACACGTTGCCCAGGACCAGGAATTTGTAACCTCCCAGGCTCTGGAAACGCATTGCACAAACCTTTCTGCAAGGCCTCCTGAAGATGTTGCATCCTCTGCTCCCTCTGCAACGGCAAGATACGGTCTGCAACCTTACCCTTGTATCGTGAATCAAGGAGGATTGCCAGCCAGTAATGATCCCTCTCCTTGATACCACGAATACGAGGATCTTTCAGCAGGCTTTGCAGGATCAAGGAGGCCATGCAGCGTAGGTTTGCTGAGGCATTCCGTCCAAAGTCCTCTGGGTAACTAAGGACGACATGATCCACAGCCACCTCCTCTGAGCCATGTACAAGTCCATGAGTTTCTTGGGACTGTAAATGATCCCTTGAAGACTGCTGCTGATGCTGAGTGCCAGGCTCCACCTCCATGCTGGCACAATCATCCTCCTCCTCCTAGTCCTCCTCCTGTGTGTTTGGCGGGCACGTAGGAACACTGTCTGGATAAAGAGGGCCTTGAGAGGTAAGGAAGTCCTCCTCTTCCTGCCTCTGTTCTGCCTCAAGTGTCCTGTCCATTATTCCACGCAGTGTGCTCCAACAGGTAGACAAGAGGGACAGTGTCACTGATGCATGCACTGTCACTGCTCACCATCCTCGTGGCCTCCTCAAATCGTGACAGGACAGTGCATGCATCCCTGGTCATAGCCCACTGACGTGGGGAAAAAAACCAAGCTCCCCTGACCCTGTCCTGGTGCCATAGTCACATAGGTACTCATTGATGGCCCTCTGCTGCATGTGCAGCCGCTGCAGCATGGCCAATGTTGAGTTCCACTTAGTGGGCATGTCACAGATTAGGCGGTTCTTGGGCAGGTTAAATTCCTTTTGGAGGTCAGCCACCCGAGCACTGGCATTATATGACCGACGGAAATGCACACAGACTTTCCTGGCCTGCCTCAGGACATCCTGTAAGCCCGGGTACCTGCTCAAGAACCGCTGCACCAAATTAAGGACGTGAGCCAAACAGGGAACATAGGTCAAGTGTCCCTGTTGGAGGGCGGAGAGGAGGTTGGTGCCATTGTCGCAAAACACCATTCCTGGCTTAAGCTGGCGTGGCGTCAACCACCTCTGAGCCTGCCCCTGCAGAGCTGACAGAATATTTGCCCCAGTGTGGCTCCTGTCCCTCAAGCACACCAGCTCAAGCACCGCATGGCATCTTTTTGCCTGCGTACTTGCGTAGCCCCTTGAACGCCTACGGAGCACCGCTGGTTGGACCATGAGTCAGCAGTAATATGCACCTTACCACTGACCGCCCTGTCCAGCGAGGCCAAGACATTGCCTTCCACATGCTGGTAAAGAGCCAGAATCGCCTTCCATGAGAAAAAGTGGTGTTTGGGGACCTGCCACTGAGGAACCGCACATTCCACAAACTCACAGAAGGGGGCAGAGTCTACCAACTGAAAAGGCAGCAGTTGAAATGCTAGCACTTTAGCTAAGCTAGCATTCAACCGCTGGTCATGTGGATGGCTGGGAGCGAACTTCTTTCGGCGGTGCAGCAGCTGGGGCAGGGAAATTTGCCTGGTACAATTGGACGTTAGTGTACTGATAGCAGATTGCCCGCAAGTACTTGACAGTGACACACCTAATTGTACACCTTCATTCCTCTCAGTGCAGGTTTCTGAGAGGACTGAAGGTATAGTGGTGTTGGAGATCCCAGCTGATGAGGAGCAAGGAGAGGTCCACTTTGTTCTTTGGTGTGGGTCTTTTATGTATGCTTGCCAACGGACTGCATGGCAGGTTGACATATGTCTGGTCAAGCATGTGTTTCCCAAGTGGCTGCTGTTTTGGCCACGCGAGATACACTTCAGACATATGTTGCAAATAGCAACGGTGCGATCTGCTGCACATGTCTCAAAAAAGGCCCACATCAAAGAACTTTTGGAATAACGTGCAGAGACAGCAGTGCCCTGCACATGTGGAGCTCTGCAGTGTGATCCAGTCGGTTGGCTGCCCTTAATCTGGCCCCTGGAGGGCATCCTGCCTCATTGGAGATGTGCCTCTTCCTCCTCCTCTCTCCTATCAGACATAGAGTCAGTGACCTCATCATCCCCTCCCTCCTCGTCACTGGAGCAAACCTGGCAGTATGCTGCAGCTGGGGGAACATGACTGCCAGTTTGCTGTCCTTCTTGGGCACCCCCGCTCTCTGGGCTCAAGCTGTGTACCATCATCGGAGCCCTCAAAACGCTGCACATCCTCCTCCAGCATGTACCCAACACTGTGGTCAAACAGTTCAGGGGACTCCTCAGGACATGGTGGGGCTAGGGAAGGAATGACTGATGCCATTGAGCTGAGGGAAGAGGCCGCTTTGGCAGCTGCTTTGGCAGCTGCTTTGGCAGACAAAGCACCCTGAGCCTGGGTGAGAGAGGATGAGGAGGATGAGGACGGCTTGGTCATCCACTCTACCAACTATTCTGCATGTTGTGGCTCAACACGACCAGCTCCCAAAAAAAAGGACAAACATGCCCCACGGCCACATGCTGAGGATGCACCGTGTCCACGACCAGCACTGTTTGCTGTAGACACAGAGCCTGCTTGCCCTCTTTTAATGGCCTGTGAGCGTCTGCCTCTCCTTGGTGGCCTTCCAGACATACTGTACAATTAGATTAGCAAAACAACGCCTGAAGTTTACTAACAACAGTACACCAGGAATGACCTACAGTAAGGTATAGGCTTGGCTAGACTATATATATATATATATATATATATATATATATATATATATATATATATATATATATATATACAAGCCTGTATATATATATATATATATATATATATATATATATATATATTTATTAAATGCACTGAGCTCAGTGAGTCCCCTGCCTGGCTGAAAGTGTCTTTAAACACGCACTCAGGCAATGGGCTGGTCAGGTATAGGCTTGGCTAGACTATATATATATATATATATACAAGCCTGTATATATATTTATTAAATGCACTGAGCTCAGTGGGTCACCTGCCTGGCTGAAAGTGTCTTTGAACACGCACTCAGGCAATGGCCTAGTCATGTATAGGCTTGGCTAGACTATATATATATACAAGCCTGTATTTATATATATTAAATGCACTGAGCTCAGTGAGTCACCTGCCTGGCTGAAAGTGTCTTTGAACACGCACTCAGGAAATGGCCTAGTCAGGTATAGGCTTGGCTAGACTATATATATACAAACATGTATATATATCTATTAAATGCACTGAGCTCAGTGAGTCACCTGCCTGACTGAAGTATATTAGACACAATACACCAGGAAAGGTCTGCAGTGAAATGAAGCTAAACTGTATACATTGTATATATATACATATATATAATATATACACTGCAGCTGTCTTCGCCCGCCTGCCTGAAGTATATTAGTGACAGTACACCAGGAACAGTCTGCAGTAATACAGTATATATAGTATATACAGTGTATATATATATATATATATATATATATATATATATATATATATATATATATATATATATATACAAAACCGGGATGCATATATATATATATATATATATATACACAATACACTGCAGCTATCTAACTGTCTCACCTGCCTGCCTGAAGTATATTAGCAAAAGAACAGGAAGGAATTGCGTGCCTGCTGAAACTAAATGAAATGACAGTCTCCGTCTCTCTCTTTGGCCCCTTTCACACTGGGGCGGTGGGGGCGTCGGCGGTAAAACAGCGCTATTTTTAGCGCTGTTTTACCATCGTTTTTGCGGCTGTATTCGGCCACTAGCGGTGCGGTTTTAACCCCCACTGGCGGCCGAAAAGGGGTTAAACCCGCTCGTACAGCGCGGCTATAGCCGCGGTATTACCGCGGTATAGCCGCGCTGTCCCATTGATTTCAATGGGAAGGAGCGGTTTAGGAGCGGTGAACACACCGCTCCTTCACCGCTCCGCTCGCAGGACTTTTTTTACCGTCCTGCCAGTGCACCGCTTCAGTGTGAAAGCCCTCGGGCTTTCACACTGAACAAACAGCGGAGGCTGTTTAGGGGCGGTTTGCAGGCTGTATTTTTAGTGCAATAACACCTGCAAACCGCCCCAGTGTGAAAGGGGCCTTTAACAAACACCACCAACACACTACACACGGCCAACGTGCAGGCACCTTATACAGTGTGGGGCGTGTACTTAACCCCCTGAGCCATAATTGGCCACAGGCACCCTGCCTGTGGCCAATTATGGCTCTCTTTGCTGACGGCACTGTGATTGGCCATAGCATGCAGGTCATAGTGCATGCTTGGCTAATCATCAGCCAGCAATGCACTGAGATGCCACAGTGAATTATGGGCTGTGACACACCACTCGAATTTGGCACGAATGGCCCATAATGTTCGGAATTCGCCAAAGGTCGAACGGCCAATGTTCAAGTCAAACTCGAAGCTCATCACTAGCTGCAGTGTATTTAATTTGTATATACAGTATACAGTGCATATCCACTGTATCCAGTTTAGCTAGATCTGACTGCAGTCCGTTACTGTTTCTAATATACTTCAGGCAGGCAGGTGATTCAGTTAGCTGCAGTGTATTTAATATATATATACAGTCAGTCTCGTATATATCTATATCCACTGCATACAGTTTAGCTATATCTCACTGCAGGCTGTTCCTGGAGTATTGTTTAAAATTTACTTCTGGCAGGCAGGTGATTCAGTGAGCTGCAGTGCACAAAATATATATACAGTCTCCTACATATATATATCCACTGCATTCCAGTCTAGCCAAGCCTATATCTGACTGCAGGCCATTCCTGGTGTAGGTTTTCAAATATACTTTCAGGCAGGCAGGTGATTCAGTGAGCTGCAGTGCATAAAATATATGTATACAGTCTCCTACATATATATATCAACTGCATTCTAGTCTAGCCAAGCCTATATCTGACTGCAGGCCATTCCTGGTGTATGTTTTCAAATACACTATCAGACAGGCAGGCAGGTGATTAAGTGATCTGCAGTGCATAAAATATATATATACAGTCTCCTACATATATATCCACTGCATTCTAGTCTAGCCAAGCCTATATCTGACTACAGGCCATTTCTGGTGTACGTTTTCAAATACACTTTCAGGCAGGCGGGCAGGTGATTCAGTTAGCTGCAGTGTATTTAATATATATATATATATACAGTCAGTCTCGTATATATATATATATATATATATATATATATATATATCTAACCACTGTATCCAGTTTAGCTAGATCTGACTGCAGTCCATTCCTGGTGTACTGTTTCTAATATACTATCAGGCAGGCCGGTGATTCAGTCAGCTGTAGTGTATTTAATATATATATATATACAGTCAGTCTCATATATATATATATATATATATATATATATATATATATATATATATATATATATATATCTCCACTGTATCCAGTTTAGCTAGATCTGACTGCAGTCTGTTCCTGGTGTACTGTTTCTAATATACTTCAGGAAGGCAGGTGATTCAGTGAGCTGCAGTGCATAAAATATATATATATATATATATATATAGTCTCCTACATATATATATCCACTGCATTCCAGTCTAGCCAAGCCTATATCTGACTTCAGGCCATTCCAGTTGTACATTTAAATATACTTTCAGGCAGGCAGGTGATTCAGTGAGCTGCAGTGCATAAAATATATATACAGTCTCCTACATATATATATCCACTGCATTCCAGTCTAGCCAAGCCTATATCTGACTGCAGGCAAATGACGTAACAACCAGGGTCGCAACAGTCGCACCTGCGACTGGGCCCTGGCAAATCCCGCCACTGTAAGGGGGCCCCAAGACCACACGAAAGACTTCCGGTCCGGCACCTGGTATAGCAGCTGCTGGTTCTCTCACCTCAGGCTCCGACACTTGGCTCCAGTGATTGGCTCGCAGCGTGTGCGGGTGTTTCTGTTCCCAAACGCTGCGATTACACTGTACGGCATCTCTCCCTCAATCCCCTCTTCCTCCCCCATCCTGCCCACCTCACACTAACACACGGACTTAAGTCCCCTCCCCCTTTTCCTCGGCTCAGATGTCAGAGACGGGAGAAGGAGGGGGGAGGAGAATGGACACAGCACTCAGCATCAACAGAACCGGACATACTGATCTGAGGTTTGTACTGAATCTTTATGCTTGGCACTGGCAGCGGAAGGAGACAATGAAGGGGACTCAGAGAAGGGGCAAGTTGTCAAAGAAGAATATTTGCTGTGATTTGGGGGGTATAAGAGGATGCTTTATGTGCTAGGGGGCACTTTGAGGTAGGAAGAAAACGTGTGATGGGGGGTGGTCAGATTTTTTAATTAACCCCTCTTCCAGCACAATTTCTCTCCCCTCCCAAAGTGCACACCAGCACATAAAGCATCCTCTTATCCCCCCAAATCACTGCATGTATTCTTCTTTGATAACTTGCCCCTTCCCCCTTCTTAAAAGACAAAGTGGCTGCTATTGAGGGGACAATAATGGTGTCTGGGATCCTGGGCACCTTGCTAGAGATTCAGGGCAATTGCTCCAGGTACCTATGCTAGTGCCCTCTTGTCAGGCAAGTTAGTGGAGCCAAGTGCCTGAACTATTTTTTTAGCACTGGGCCCCAAGACTCAGGGCCGGTTAGCACCACAAATCACATAGGAACGTGCTGTGCATTCCTTTGCAATTCACATGCCTTCCAGATGCTGTGCGATTTCAGCCCTTTCATTTTAATTGGCTGAAACCATGTCGGTCTGCACTGAGCATGTGCATGCGCTGCTTTATAAAACGCACAGCAACTGGATCGCATGGTACTGTTGATCAAACAATCTAGTGCAGGCAAACACTGCTTTTGCGACCTGCATTTGGGTAACCCCTTGCCACACACAAATATACAGCCTCTCGGCACCTGAGCCTTGGCAAGGAGAGGCTGCATATTTGCATGAATTGTGATCAGTAGCAATGTACACGCCTTGAGTGCCCACTGAAAGCTCCCGATCACTGGAAGCAATCAGGAGTTTTCGGATCACGTGACTGCCAGGAGGAACAGCATGAAGAGGTTAAGTTGACACCCATTACAGATTGCTATGGCAGTGCATTTTGAATGCAGTGTGGGAAATGCACACAAAACGCAAGTTTCCCTCACAGCATTCTGGTTTAAACAGGCCCTTAATCCAGATACACAGGATTTCATTTGTATTTCAAAAAGGTCCCACCAAAACCAGGACAGTTGGGAAGTATGGATTTGTATTAGAAGGGGAGATAATTTGTGTTTTTTGGGGGGGGTTGTACTGAGAAGGGGGATTTGGGTAGTAGGATTTGTGACAGAACTGGGGAGAGTACTTATACTGGCATAGGGGAAAGAGGATTAGTGCTGGGGGGAGCGTATTTGACCCAGGATGAGGGGGAGGGGGTTCTGCTGGAAGGGAGGACCTGGAGGAGAGGATCTGTGCTAGAGGTGGGGAGAGGATTTTTGCTGAGAGGGAGATTGGGTGGGGATGGATTTGTCCTGGGGGGATTTGAAGAGACGTCCTTCATGTTGCACCCATCACAAACACAGGCATAATGTGAAGGAGGTCCCAGCATGGCTGTGGACAGTAGGGGTGGGGGTTGCATTGTGGAGGGGAGAGGGGTGGCAGGTGAACGGTAAAGTGGAAGAGCATCAAAAATCAAAATGCACCTTCGCCTGTGTAGACAAAACTTCTTGCACCGGCTCTTCTGTTACTGATAACCGCCTCCTCACTTGGCCCCCCACCGCTCCCCACCACTGCTAGCCCAGTGCTGCCAATCTGACAATCCATCCTCCATCAGTGTCCCCAATGTGAGCTCTCTTCCTGCACCACTGCAGCTCATATTCCAGGGGTCGGCAACGGGTATGTTGGTTCTCCTGTCATGGGTTATCTGCTCAGTGTCCGCTCACTGAGCCTGTCAATAACATACTGTTTAAAAGCCTTTCAGATGCTGGGAGTGCAGGTCTTACATGCCGGTAAAATCTATCACATTTATGGCAGTACCTAAATGCAGGTGGCAGAACTACCAGGGTCGCAAAGGTTGCACTTTGTGCATCAGCAGCCTCCTTTCTGATGGCAGAAAGGAGGCCGCTGTGAGACCCTAATAAAGGGCCCCACAATGAGAGTAAAGGGATCCAGGCCCAGGACCAGAGGTCAGGGGGGCCCTTCATGGTTTCTTGCACCGGGGCCCTGAAAGTTGTAGTTACGCGTCTGCTGCGGGCCATTCCTGGTGTACAATTTCAAATATACTTTCAGGCAGGCAGGTGATTCAGTAAGCTGCAGTGCATACAATATATATACAGTCTCCTACATATATATATCCACTGCATTCTAGTCTAGCCAAGCCTATATCTGAATGCAGGCCATTCCTGGTGTACATTTTCAAATACACTTTCAGGCAGGCACGCAGGCAGGTGATTCAGTGATCTGCAGTGCATTAAATATATATACAGTCTCCTACATATATATATATATATATATATATATATATATATATATATACACTGCATTCCAGTCTAGCCAAGCCTATATCTGACTGCAGGCCATTCCTGGTGTACATTTTCAAATATACTTTGAGGCAGACAGGCAGGTGATTCAGTGATCTGCAGTACATAAAATATATATACAGTCTCCTACATATATATCCACTGCATTCTAGTCTAGCCAAGCCTATATCTGACTGCAGGCCAATCCTGGTGTACGTTTTCAAATACACTTTCAGGCAGGCAGGCAGGTGATTCAGTGATCTGCAGTGCATTCAATGTAAATACAGTCTTCTACATATATATATCCACTGCATTCTAGTCCAGCCAAGCCTATATCTGACTGCAGGCCATTCATAAAATATATATACAGTCTCCTACATATATATCCACTGCATTCTAGTCTAGCCAAGCCTATATCTGACTGCAGGCCAATCCTGGTGTACGTTTTCAAATACACTATCAGGCAGGCAGGCAGGTGATTCAGTGATCTGCAGTGCATAAAATATATATACAGTCTCCTACATATAGCCACTGCATTCTAGTCTAGCCAAGCTTATTTCTGACTGCAGGACATTCCTGCTGTTTGTTTTCAAATATACTTTCAGGCAGGCAGGCAGGTGATTCAGTGATCTGCAGTGCATTAAATATATATACAGTCTCCTATATATATATATCCACTGCATTCTAGTCTAGCCAAGCCTATATCTCACTGCAGGCCATTCCTGGAGTACGTTTTCAAATACACTTTCAGGCAGGCAGGTGATTCAGTGATCTGCAGTGCATTAAATATATATACAGTCTCCTACATATATATATCCACTGCATTCTAGTCTAGCCAAGCCTATATCTCACTGCAGGCCATTCCTGTTGTACGTTTTCAAATACACTTTCAGGCAGGCAGGCAGGCAGGCTGGCAGGTGATTCAGTGATCTGCAGTGCATAAAATATATATACAGTCTCCTACATATATCCACTGCATTCTAGTCTAGCCAAGCCTATTTCTGACTGCAGGACATTCCTGGTGTATGTTTTCAAATACACTTTCAGGCAGGCAGGCAGGTGATTCAGTGAGCTGCAGTGCATAAAATATATATACAGTCTCCTACATATATATATCCACTGCATTCCAGTCTAGCCAAGCCTATATCTGACTGCAGGCCAATCCTGGTGTACATTTTCAAATATACTTTCAGGCAGGCAGGTGATTCAGTGAGCTGCAGTGCATAAAATATATATACAGTCTCCTACATATATATATCCACTGCATTCTAGTCTAGCAAAGCCTATATCTGACTGCAGGCCATTCTCTGTGTACATTTTCAAATACACTTTCAGGAAGGCAGGCAGATGATTCAGTGATCTGCAGTGCATAAAATATATATACAGTCTCCTATATATATCCACTGCATTCTAGTCTAGCCAAGCTTATTTCTGACTGCAGGACATTCCTAGTGTATGTTTCCAAATACACTTTTAGGCAGGCAGGTAGGTGATTCAGCGATCTACAGTGCATTAAATATATATACAGTCTCTTACATATAAATATATATATATATATATATATATATATATATATATATATATATATATATATATATATATATATATATATATATATCCACTGTATTCCAGTCTAGCCAAGCCTATATCTGACTGCAGGCCATTCCTGGTGTACGTTTTAAAATACACTTTCAGGCAGGCCATTCAGTGAACTGCAGTACATAAAATATACATACAGTCTCCTATATATATATCCACTGCAGTCTAGTCTAGCCAAGCCTATATCTGACTGCAGGACATTCCTGGTGTACATTTTCAAATACGCTTTCAGGCAGGCAGGCAGGTAATTCAGTGATCTGCAGTGTGTTAAATATATATAGAGTGTCCTACATAGATATATCCACTGCATTCCAGTCTAGCCAAGCCTATATTTGACTGCAGGCCATTTCTGGTGTATGTTTTTAAATACACTTTCAGGCAGGCAGGTGATTCAGTGGTCTGCAGTACATTAAATATATATAGAGTGTCCTACATAAATATATCCACTACATTCCAGTCTAGCCAAGCCTATATCTGACTGCAGGCCATTCCTGGTGAATGTTTTTAAATACACTTTCAGGCAGGCAGGTGATTTAGTGATCTGCTGTGCATTAGATATATATACAGTCTCCTACATATATTTATGCACTGCATTCTAGTCTGGCCAAGCCTATATCTGACTGTATTCCATTCCTGGTGTATGTTTTCAAATACACTTTTAGGCAGGCAGGTGATTCAGTGATCTGCAGTGCATTAAATATATATACAGTCTCCTACATATATATATCCACTGCATTCCAGTCTAGCCAAGCCTATATCTGACTGCAGGCCATTCCTGGTGTACGTTTTCAAATATACTTTCAGGCAGACAGGCAGGTGATTCAGTGATCTGCAGTACATAAAATAAATATACAGTCTCCTACATATATATCCACTACATTCTAGTCTAGCCAAGCCTATATCTGACTGCAGGCCATTCCTGATTTATGTTTTCAAATACACTTTAAGGCAGGCAGGCAGGTGATTCAGTGATCTGCAGTGCATTCAATATATACACAGTCTGCTACATATATATATATCCACTGCATTCTAGTCTAGCCAAGCCTATATCTGACTGCAGGCCATTCCTGGTGTACGTTTTCAAATACACTATCAGGCAGGCAGGTGATTCAGTAATCTGCAGTGCATAAAATATATACACAGTCTCCTACATATATCCACTGCATTCTCGTCTTGCCAAGCCTATTTCTGACTGCAAGACATTCCTGGTGTATGTTTTCAAATACACTTTTAGGCAGGCAGGTGATTCAGTGATCTGCAGTGCATTAAATATATATACAGTCTCCTACATATATATATATATATATATATATATATATATATATATATATATATATATCCACTGCATTCCAGTCTAGCCAAGCCTATATCTGACTGCAGGCCATTCCTGGTTTACGTTTTCAAATATACTTTTAGGCAGGCGATTCAGTGATCTGCAGTACATAAAATATATATACAGTCTCCTATATATATCCACTGCATTCCAGTCTAGCCAAGCCTATATCTGACTGCAGGCCATTCCTGGTTTACGTTTTCAAATATACTTTTAGGCAGGCGATTCAGTGATCTGCAGTACATAAAATATATATACAGTCTCCTATATATATCCACTGCATTCTAGTCTAGCCAAGCCTATATCTCACTGCAGGCCATTCCTGGTGTACGTTTTCAAATACACTTTCAGGCAGGCAGGCAGGTTATTCAGTGATCTGCAGTGCATGAAATATATATACAGTGTCCTACATGAATATATCCAGTGCATTCCAGTCTAGCCAAGTCTATATCTGACTGCAGGCCATTCCTGGTGTATGTTTTCAAATACACTTTCAGGCAGGCAGGTGATTCAATGATCTGCAGTGCATTAATTATATATACAGTCTCCTACATATATATATATATCCACTGCATTCCTGTCTAGCCAAGACTATATCTGATTGCACGCCATTCCTGGTGTACATTTTCAAATATACTTTCAGGCAGGCAGTTGATTCAGTGAGCTGCAGTGCATAAAATATATATACAGTCTCCTATATATATATATCCACTGCATTCTAGTCTAGCCAAGCCTATATCTCACTGCAGGCCATTCCTGGTATACGTTTTCAAATACACTTTCAGGCAGGCAGGCAGGTGATTCAGTGATCTGCAGTGCATTAAATATATATACAGTGTCCTATATAAATATATCCACTGCATTCCAGTCTGGCCAAGCCTATATCTGACTGTATTCCATTCCTGGTGTATGTTTTCAAATACACTTTTAGGCAGGCAGGTGATTCAGTGATCTGCAGTGCATAAAATATATATACAGTCTCCTATATATATATATATCCACTGCATTCTAGTCTAGCCAAGCCTATATCTCACTGCAGGCCATTCCTGGTATACGTTTTCAAATACACTTTCAGGCAGGCAGGCAGGTGATTCAGTGATCTGCAGTGCATTCAATATATATACAGTCTGCTACATATATATATCCACTGCATTCTAGTCTAGTCAAGCATATATCTGACTGCAGGCCATTCCTGGTGTACGTTTTCAAATACACTTTCAGGCAGGCAGGCAGGTGATTCAGTGATCTGCAGTGCATTAAATATATATACAGTCTCCTACATATATATATATACCCACTGCATTCCAGTCTAGCCAAGCCTATATCTGACTGCAGGCCATTCCTGGTGTATGTTTTCATATATACTTTCAGGCAGGCGATTCAGTGATCTGCAGTGCATAAAATATATATATACAGTAACTGATGAGTAAAGGGACAGGGGATTATAACGGTGCTAAAGTACTAGATGTGAAAATGAGAAGGAGATATAAAATTACAAAATTTTATTTCACAATATTAAATACATAGAAAGAACAATAAAATGGTTAACAACCAAAAAGCATATATATTGCGTGTGACCCAAACGCGATAGGGTGGGCCGGATGGAGACGGCCATCAAAGCAAGGGCTCGGTTTCCTACATGTTTTGCCAAGGCATTGGCTTCCTCAGGGAACAAGAGCTCTATTTCAATATAAAAAGATCTATACATTGGGATACAAGAAACATCATATAAAAAAGCAGGAACACTAGAAAATGGACTGTTTTAAACGTTACTGAATGTTGGAATATTTACTTATCCATCATTTTTCTCTAACCTTCAATATATTCCATTGCCAGGTTTTCTGCGTGCCCCCTGCAAGCACAATTACGGTGCACCCTGCCCTTCCCCCGTTTGGGGGTCTTTTGCCGCGCCTCCCCTGGGTGTCGGTCGTTCAGGTATGTTTGGGAACCCGGGGCTATACGAGGGTTACCTCCTTGTGTGAGATTGTCCAGCCATAATATTCCAACATTCAGTAACGTTTAAAACAGTTCATTTTCTAGCATTCCTGCTTGTTTATATGATGTTTTTTGTATCCCAATGTATAGATCTTTTTATATTGAAATAGAGCTCTTGTTCCCTGAGGAAGCCAATGCCTTGGCGAAACATGTAGGAAACCGAGCCCTTGCTTTGATGGCCGTCTCCTTCCGGCCCACCCTATCGCATTTGGATCACACGCAATATATATGCTTTTTGGTTGTTAACCATTTTATTGTTCTTTCTATGTATTTAATATTGTGAAATAAAATTTTGTAATTTTATATCTCCTTCTCATTTTCACATCTAGTACTTTAGCACCGTTATAATCCCCTGTCCCTTTACTCATCAGTTATTTAATTACTTTGGGATGAGGTGCCGTATCCAACATAACCATCTAGCCACATTCGTATATATATACAGTCTCCTATATATATATCCACTGCATTCTAGTCTAGCCAAGCCTATATCTCACTGCAGGCCATCCATGGTGTACATTTTCAAATACACTTTCAGGCAGGCAGGCAGGTGATTCAGTGATCTGCAGTGCATTAAATATATATACAGTCTGCTACATATATATATCCACTGCATTCTAGTCTAGCCAAGCCTATATCTCACTGCAGGCCATTCCTTGTGTACGTTTTCAAATACACTTTCAGGCAGGCAGGCAGGTGATTCAGTGATCTGCAGTGCATTAAATATATATACAGTGTCCTACATAAATATATCCACTGCATTCCAGTCTAGCCAAGCCTGTATCTGACTGCAGGCCATTCCTAGTGTATGTTTTCAAATACACTTTCAGGCAGGCAGGCAGGTGATTCAGTGATCTGCAGTGCATTAAATATATATACAGTCTCCTACATATATATATATCCACTGCATTCCAGTCTAGCCAAGCCAATATCTGATTGCAGGCCATTCCCGGTGTACATTTTCAAATATACTTTAAGACAGGCAGGTAGGTGATTCAGTGATCTGCAGTGCATAAAATATATATACAGTCTCCTACATATATATATCCACTGCATTCTAGTCTAACCAAGCCTATATCTGACTGCAGGCCATTACTGCAGTACTTTTTCTAGTAAACTCAGGTGGTGTTTTGCTAATAAAATTTTACAGCATGTCTGGAAGGCCACCAAGGAGAGGCAGACACTCACAGGCCACTAAAAGAGGGCAAGCAGGCTCTGTGTCTACAGCCAACAGTACTGGTCGTGGACACGGTGCATCCTCAACACATGGCCGCGGGGCACGCTTGTCCTTTTTTTTCGGCAGCTGGCCGTGTTGATCTACAATATGCAGAAGAGTTGGTAGAGTGGATAGCTAAGACCTCCTCCTCCTCCTCTGTCACCCAGGCTCAGAGTAGTTTGCCTGCCAATGCAGCTGCCAATGTGGCCTATTCCATTGGCTCAATGTCATCAGTCAGTCCTTCCCTAGCCCCACCATCATGCACGGAGGCATCCCTCAGACAGTTCGACCATAGTGTCGGGTACATGCTGCAGGAGGATGCGCAGCATTTTGAAGGCTCCGATGATGGTACCCAGGTTGAGGAAGGCAGTAACATGAGCCCAGAGAGAGGGGGTGCCCAGGAAGGAAAAGAAACTGGCAGTCATGTTCCCCCAGCTGCAGCATACTGCCAGGTTTGCTCCAGTGACGAGGAGTGAAGGAATGATGAGGTCATTGACCACATGGGTGCCTGATAGAAGAGAGGATGAGGAGGAGGAGGCACATCTCCAACGAGGCAGTATGCCCTCCAGGGGCCAGCTTAAGAGCAGCCACCTGATTGCATCACACCGCAGAGCTCTGCATGTGCAGGGCGCTGCTGACTCCCCACGTATTTTGAAAAGTTCTTTGGTAAAGGCATTTTTTGATACGTGTGCAGCAGTTCACACCATTGCTGTTTGCAACATATGTCTGAAGCGTATCAAGCGTGGCCAAAACAGCAGCCGCTTGGGCACCACATGCTTGACCAGACATAGGTTGACCTCCCATGCAGTCTGTTGGCAACAGTACTTAAAAGACCCACACCAAAGAACAAGGCAGACCTCTCCTTGCTCCCCATCAGCTGGGATCTCCAACCCCACTATAACTTCAGAATTCTCAGAAACCTGCACTGAGAGGAATGAAGGTGTAGAATTAGGTGTGCCACGTACTTGCGGGCAATCTGCTATCGCTACACTAACATCCAATTGTAGCAGGCAAATTTCCCTACCCCAGTTTCTAAACGGTCAAAAGAAATTTGGTCCCAGCCATCCACATGCTGTGCGCCTGAATGCTAGTTTGGCTAAATTGCTAGCACTCCAACTGCTGTCTTTTCAGCTGGTAGACTCTGCCCCCTTTCGTGAATTTGTGGAATGTGCCGTACCTTAGTAGCAGGTTCCCAAACACCATTTCTTTTCACGGAAGGCCATTCCGGCTCTCTACCGGCATGTGGAAGGCATTGTCTTGGCCTCGTTGGACAGGGCGGTCAGCGGTAAGGTACATATTACCACTGATTCATGGTCCAGCAAACATGGACAGGGACGTTAACTTTCTTTCACGGCGCACTGGGTAACTCTGCTGGAAGCTGGGAAGGATGCAGGACGGGGTGCAGTAGTGTTGGAGGTTGTTACACCACCATGCCTCCAAAATGCTAATAGTGGTGATTCTGCCACACCTCTTTCCTCCACCCCCTCCCCTTCTTCTTCCTCTATGGCCTCTTTCTGTGCAGATTTGTCCTCAGAACCAGCTGTGCTCCGTAGGCGTTCAAGGGGCTACGCAAGCACTCAGGCAAAAAGATGACATGCGGTGCTTGAGTTGGTCTGCTTAGGGGACAGGAGCCACACTGGGGCTGAGATTCTGTCAGCTCTGCAGGGGCGAACTCAGAGGTGGTTGACGCCACGCCAGCTTCAGCCAGGAATGGTGGTTTGCGACAATGGCATCAACCTCCTCTCCGCCCTCCAACAGGGACACTTGACCTATGTTCCCTGTTTGGCTCACGTCCTTAATTTGGTGCAGCGGTTCTTGTGCAGGTACCCGGGCTTACAGGATCTCCTGAGGCAGGCCAGGAAAGTCTGTGGGCATTTACGCCAGTCATATAATGCCAGTGCTCGGCTGGCTGACCTTCAAAAGGAATGTAACCTGCCCAAGAACCGCCTCATTTGTGACATGCCCACCAGGTGGAACTCAACGTTGGCAATGCTGCAGTGGCTGCACATGCAGCAGAGGGCCATCAATGAGTACCTGTGTGAGTATGGCACTAGGACAGGGTCAGAGGAGCTTGGCTTTTTTTTGCCACGCCAATGGCTACTGATGCACTGTATGCATTGTCCTGTCACCATTTGAGGAGGCCACGAGGATGGTGAGCAGTGACAGTGCATGCATCAGTGATACTGTGCCTCTTGTCTTCCTGTTGGAGCACACGCTCCCTCGAATAATGGACAGGGTACTTGAGGCAGAACAGAGGGAGGAAGAGGAAGACTTCCTTACCTGTCAAGGCCCCCTTTATCCATATAGTATTCCTGCAGGCCCGCCGGTCACACAGGAAGAGGAGGAGGAGGAGGATGAGGATTGTGTCAGCATGGAGGTGGAGCCTAGCACTCAGCATCAGCAGCAGTCTTAAAGGGATCATTTTCAGTCTCCAGAAACCCATTTACTTGTACATGGCTGGGAGGAGGTGGCTGTGGATCATGTGATCCTTAGTGACCCAAAGGACTCTGGATCGAATTCCTCAGCAAACCTTTGCTGCATGGCCTTCCTGATCCTGAAAAGCCTGTGAAAGGACCCTCGGATTCGTGGTATCAAGAAGAGGGATTATTACTGGCTGGCAACCCTTCTTGATCCACGTTACAAGGGTAAGGTTGTGGAACTTTTTCATCCTTCACAGAGGGAGCAGAGGATGAAACATCTTCGGGATACCTTGCAGAAAGGTTTGTGCAATTTCCAGAGCCTGGGAGGTCACAATTTCCTGGTCCTCCTGGACAACGTGTTGCTGAGGCTTCGGTCAGTCACAGAAGGAGCAGTGGAGAATGTGGCCGTCTGACCGATGGGTTCAGACAATACTTTAGTCCGCAGCCCCAAGGTCTGATTGGTTCCAGCAACCATTGCCAGCATCTGATTTACTGTCAGCCCTTCCTTCTCTGAGCTAGCCACACAGCTGTCGGCTAATTGCCAGCTCCTTTCTCTCCACAGTGACTCAGCTGTTGATGATCTACTCGTCAGTCCTGGCTACTTAAATCCGTCCAGCTCACTTCATCTCTGCCTTCCCCTTTGGTCACATCTCAGAGACTTTCTCCTGCATTCCTGTTGAAGACTTGCTCGGCTGACATGCCTTCTGGCTCCTGATCCTGCTTGCTGTACTACTACGTTGATCTCTGACTCACTGACATTACCTCCTGGTACCGAGTCAGTCTGTGAAGATGAACCCATGCACTTGGGCTTCACATGTCTCTCTGCGGATGAGAGATCCCTTAGGAGGAGGGAGAGATTGTGCTTTTATTGTGGCCACACTGGTCACTTTTTGAAGTCTTGTCCAGGGAACGCCCGAACCTTGAGGTCCTGTCATGGACAGACCTTAGGTGACGTTTCACCTCCAGTTTCCCAGAAAGATAAGTCCCTGGTTTCGATTACCCTGTCTTGGGCTGAGTCATCTGTCGAGATGCAGGCTCTAATCGACTCTGGGGCTGCAGGCCTGTTCATTGATGCTGCCTTTGTATCGAAGCACTTGATTCCGCTGCAGCTGCGTGACACTCCACTTGCCATTGAGGCTCTTGACGGGAGACCTCTACAGCCTGCCCATGTGACTCATGAGACTGTTCCGTTGTCCATGGCCGTAGGGGCCCTTCACCATGAGATAATCCAATTACAAGTTATTTCCTCACCTAAGTTTCCACTGGTTATTGGTTATCCTTGGTTCCAGAGGCACAACCCTTCTTTTGATTGGCTCCGAGCTGAGGTTCTGTCCTGGTCGCCACAGTACAGTGAGAGATGCTTCCAGATGGTAGCCAAGGTTCTGTGCACCTCTTCACTCTCCTCCCTGCCAGAGGAGTACCGCGATTTTAGCAATGTCTTTGACAAAGGTCAAGCCAGTACTCTGCCTCCACAGTGGTCGTATGATTGCGCAATTAACCTTCACCCTGGTGTCATACCCCTTCGTGGCCGGGTTTACCCCTTATCGGTCTTGGAGGATATGGCCTATGGTCTATGGATATGGCCATAGAGGAGTATGTTGCAGACGCACTTTCTCAAGGTTTCATCTGCAAATCCTCATCTCCTGCTGGTGCTGGTTTCTTTTTTGTGAAGAAGAAGAGTGGTGAGCTGAGACCTTGTATCGATTATAGGGGTCTCAATCGTTTCACGATTAAGAATGCCTATCCCATTCCCAGTTTTCCCAGTTATTTGACCGCCTCAAGAGTGCAACGGTTTTCACAAAGCTTGATTTGAGAGGGGCATACAATCTCATCAGGCTTAAGGAGGGGGATGAGTGGAAAACTGCGTTTAATACCAGATCAGGTCATTATGAGTATCTCGTAATGCCTTTTGGCTTTTGTAATGCTCCTGCAGTTTTCCAGGAGTTCATTAACGATGTCCTCTGAGATTTGTTGCAGTTATGTGTGGTGGTTTATCTCGACGATATCCTCATATTTTCCAAGTCCCTGGAAAGCCACCACACAGATGTCAGTCGTGTGCTTCAGAGACTAAGAGAGAACAATCTCTATTGTAAATTGGAAAAGTGCGAATTCCATTGTGAACAGGTGAAATTCCAGGGCTATGTAATTTACACTGCTGGTTTTTCAATGGACCCAGAGAAACTTTCAGTGGTCCTACAGTGGCCTCGACCCATGGGTTTACGTCCTCTGCAGCGTTTTTTTGGACTTGCCAACTATTATCAGAAGTTTATTCGTAACTTCTTGTCTCTGGTCAAGCCCCTGACTGATATGACCAGGAAAGATGGCAACCCACAGAGTTGGTCCCGGGAGTCCATTAAGGCCTTTGAAAGTCTCAAGGCTGCCTTTGTTTCTGCTCCTGTGTTGTCACACCCTGATCCTACGTGGCTTTTTATTCTAGAAGTTGATGCTTCTGAGACACCTAGTTGGTGCCCTTCTGTCTCAATGTCCTAACTCTTAGTGCGCTATGCATCTGTGTGGCTACTTTTCCAAGAAATTGTCACTAGCAGAGTGCAATTACGAGATTAGTGACAGAGAGCTGTTGGCGATCATTTTAGCCCTGAAAGAATGGAGACATCCCCTTGAAGGTACCACTGTGCCGGTTCTCATTCTTACTGACCATAAGAATCTCCCATTCTTGTCTGAGGCTAAGCGCCTCTCTCCCAGAAGGGCGCGATGGGCTCTTTTCTTGTCGAGTTTTAATTACATTGTCTCATTCTTACCCGGTACTAAGAACGTAAGGGCTGACTCCTTGTCACGACAATTTTCTTCCACTTCCAAGATGGAGTCGGTTCCAGTTCCTGTGATTCCTCCTGATTGTATTCTGACTACGGTTCGCACCAGTCTTACTTCTCCGTTCGGTGACACAATTCTTGTTGCTCAGGTTGATGCTCCTCCTGAGAAACCTTATGACTGCTGCTTTGTTCCTGAGAGTCCCCGTACTGCTCTGCTCTAGACTTACCATTCTCCCAAGGCTGCTGGCCACCCTGGGAAGAATCAACTCTTTTGGGCCATTTCCCAACAATTCTGGTGGCCTAGTCTACGTGCTGATGTAACCGCCATTTGTAGCTACCTGTTCGGTGTGTGCTCAGAGTAAGACTCCATGACACCTTCCAGTGGGCCTCCTACAACCCATACCCAATGGAGAGAGGCCCTGGACCCACCTGTCTATGTATTTCAGTGTGGAGTTACCCAACTCCCAGGGCAACGCAGTTATCCTTATGGTTGTTAACTGGTTCTCGAAAATGTTTCACTGTATTCCACTCAAAAAGTTGCCTACTTCTAAGGAACTGGCTTCTATTTTTGCTCGGGAGATCTTCTGCTTACATAGGCTACCCAAGGTGATTTTCTCAGATGGGGTAGTCAGTTTGTAGCAAGCCTTTTGTGCACAGTTGGGTATTCAGTTTGCTTTCTCCTCTGCGTATCACCCGCAGTCTAATGGGGCCGCAGAATGAGCCAATCAGTCCTTGGAGCGATTCCTACGTTGTTATATTTCTGACTGTCACGGAACGTCCCACACTCCGCTTGAGTGCTTCCGTCATATACCACTTCCTCCCAGTCTGTATAGATATCAGATATTCCAACCTCTCTGAGTACAAAACAAGGCGACACTTGCTTGTTGCTAACATGAACTCACTTTATTTAGAACCAGAATACAGTCTTATATACAGGAGAAGATGAGGTTCCACCCTCCTGCTCATATTACTCCAACAATACAAACGTAACCTAATTAACCTAATTAACATGAGCTAATTAACTAATCCTTTATACAGCCTAGGTGACTGAGACATGACCTTTTGCCCAGACTGAGTTAATTATCACAGGACATTTTCTCACAATAGCAGCAGCTCCAATAGGAGTTGTCCCGTCTCCTACATTGTATATAGGACAATGTGATCAGCTCATTCAATTAACATAAACACAGGTAGTTGGAGTTGATGACACCAGCATCTCCTCACAGTATGTGTCCCAACAGTATAATTCAGTCTTATGAGCAGGGGGCTGTTGGAGGAATCCCCCCTCTCTCTTCAGGGAAACAAATCCCAAATGACCACAGCGAGGAGTCCCCAACAGAATCAAACAACATACAATATATACATATATACACGACTGAGTCCGATTAGTACAGTTCAGACTGGATTTCTAGTTCACCTCACAAAGAGTATTGTTCCATTGAAAATCCAGGGCCCATAATCAAAAGGCAAGAGGCTTGCATTCAGTCCTCTCCAACAGCCTCTGTCCCGGCTAGGTCTGTCACATTTCTCCCCTTTCGGCAGAAGACTAACACAGGAGGAGACACCAGACGGGTTGACTCCGAAGTTAGTCCATAGTTCCAGTCCTCTAATGCCTGTACCCACACAGTACCCCAAACAAATTGTTCCAAACAGAGTATTACTCACCCAGCCAACCTCTGCCTCTCTCAGAGAACATATCTGCTGCTGGGTCGAGGCCCGGACTGGCCCTTCTCCCTGGAGTCCTTTCTGCCGCTGGAGAGAAGACAGGGGGACTGTGCTCACTCCATCCTGCTGTTGGGGATCTGGGCCAACTGCCCAGCATCCCTGGGGTATATAGGTGGAGACTAAAGTCCCATCCACCTTCACAGGAAATTCATCCTCTGTTAGTTGAGGGCAGAGTCCAGCAGTCCTCGGCCCTGTTGCCAGCCCTTCTGCTGGAAACCCCACACCATCTGTTTCGGCTAACTGTTGGGGAGGGAGGCCGACTGCCCCACCTCCCTGGAACTCTGTAGTTGTTGCCGGTGCTGGGCAGAGGTTGGTAACACTCTTCCCTGTTGCCAGCACTTCTGCTGGGACACTGCATCCTCCGCTCCAGCTAACCATTGGGGCAGGAGGCTGGCTTCCTCCACTCCCAAACTGTGTAGCTGCCATTGGGGAGGTGAGCTGGCTGCTTCCTTTTCCATTCCCTCATCTGGTTGCTTGGACGACATGTCTATGGTACTGTCTCCCAGGTGCACTGATCTTTGCTGGGGAGGGAAGGCCGCTTCCTCCACACTGGCCAACTGTTGGGGAGGGACAACACACACCTCCTCTCCCTTCTCCCCCTGTATCTGCTGCTTGGAAGTGATTGCCACCTTCTGACCCTGGGCCTCCGAAACTGCCACAGGTGTGGGGCAGAGGTCTTGGACCCTCTGTCCGGTTGCCAGCATTTCTGCTGGAGAAGTTTGTTGTAACTCCACAGATACTGCTGTTGGTGCTGGGCAGAGCACAGTGAAGTTTGGCCTTAATACCAGCTCTTCTGCTGGAGGCTCATCAGGTTGTTCTTCCTCAGCAGAAAAGTCTATTAAATCCCCTATCTCTATAACTGGTGTCTGGGGATAGAGGTTCACCATCTCCTGTCCATGGAACCCAGAAGATGTTATCAGTGCTGGACAGAGGTTAGCAGAACTCTGCCCTGTGGTCAGCACTTCAGGTTTGGGGATGGCAATCTTCAGATTTTCCACTGCCGATTCTCTGGCATGCTGTTGAACGTGTTCTAGCAGTTTCCTGTATGCCCTTTCCAGATGCTTTTCCTTCCTTAGCAAATGGTCCAGATCAGGTTTGAGCTCTGAGACCCCTGCAAGACCGAGCATAGCCTCTCTATATTCTCGCAGGTCCTCAAGGTCAGGTTCCCCTTCATCACCAAACATAAAATGATCTGTAAGGCTCTTCCACAGCAATCCAGGGCCTCCAAAGTCATATCCCTCCGGAGAGCATTCTGTTGTCTCCCCTAAATATCCCTCCTCTGCGTGCCATTGCAGAGCCCGCTAACGATTGTCCAGCTCTATCTCCTGCTGGACCAGCCTGTCCAACTCAGTCACCCAGGCCGCTCTCCCAGGAATGCCATCTGCAATGCCCGTTGGTCACTGGCCCGTTGCTCTTGGGTTGGAAAGCACTTGCCCTGTTTTATACCAGCAAGCTGGAGAGCTCCAATCCAGAGCTCCACCGGAATCTGCTGCCTGAGCTCCAGGTATTCATCCTCAGACACAGTCCTGGTGTATGTTGAAAGGATGATCCGCAGCAGCCCTGGGAACTCTGATGCCAGGTCCATATCTCCGCTGGGGTGACTGAAGTCTGCTATGCTGATCTTGGATCCAGTTGGAGGTTTGGATGTCCCAGACTGTGGGAAGCTTTCCCGCTGCTTGCCACCAATGTCACGGAACGTCCCACACTCCGCTTGAGTGCTTCCGTCATATACCACTTCCTCCCAGTCTGTATACAGATATCAGATATTCCAACCTCTCTGAGCACAAAACAAGGCAACACTTGCTTGTTGCTAACATGAACTCACTTTATTCAGAACCAGAATACAGTCTTATATACAGGAGAAGATGAGGTTCCACCCTCCTGCTCATATTACTCCAACAATACAAATGTAACCTAATTAACCTAATTAACATGAGCTAATTAACTAATCCTTTTTACAGCCTAGGTGACTGAGACATGACCTTTTGCCCAGACTGAGTTAATTATCACAGGATATTTTCTCACAATAGCAGCAGCTCCAATAGGAGTCGTCCCGTCTCCTACATTGTATAGAGGACAACGTGATCAGCTCATTCAATTAACATAAACACAGGTAGTTGGAGTTGATGACACCAGCATCTCCTCACAGTATGTGTCCCAACAGTATAATTCAAGAGGCTTGCATTCAGTCCTCTCCAACAGCCTCTGTCCCGGCTAGGTCTGTCACACTGACCATCATAACAACTGGTCAGACCTCTTACAGTGGGCGGAGTTTGCTAACAATAGTGACTTGAATTCAGCTTCCCGTTTGTTCACGTTTATGGCGAACTTTGGTTTCCAACCTTCTGTGTTGCCTGCCTCATTTGCTCCGCAGAGTATTCCTACATAATAGGAGCATCTCCATGGCCTTCGTTCCACTTGGGCACAAGTCCAGGAGGCTTTGTGACATGCTAACGATAGGTACAGACTCCATGCTGACTGCAGACCCCTGTCTGCGCTTTCCTACCAGGTTGGGGACAGAGTCTGGCTGTCGTCTCGCAACCTCCGACTTCATGTTCCTTCTTTGAAGTTTGCACCTCGGTTTATTGGACCTTTCCGTATCCTTCGCAGGATTAAGCCAGTGGCTTACGCGTTGGACCTTCCTCCTAGTTTTCGCATCTGTAATGTGTCCTTATTGAAACCTTTGGTCTGCAACCGCTTTACCACCTCGGTGCCCCACCCTCATCCTATACAGGTTGAGAACCATGAGGAGTATGAAGTACAATCTATTGGTGACTCCAGTAGGTTCGTGGGCGCAAACAGTACCTGGTGCATTGGAACTGGTACGGTCCGGAGGAATGCTCTTGGGTCTCATCCTCGGACGTACATGTCCATGTCCTCCTCCATGATTTCCATAGACGTTTTCTGCTCAAGCCCGGTGGTCTTCCAAGGGGGAGGGGTCTTTGAGGAGGGGGTACTGTCAGGGTTGGGCTCAGCCCTTCCTTCTCTGAGCTGGCTGCTCAGCTGTCAGCTAATTGCCAGCTCCTTTCTCTCCACAGTGACTCAGCTTTTGATGATATGCTCATCAGTTCTGGCTACTTAAAGCCATCCAGCTCACTTCATCTCTGCCTTCGCCTTTGGTCACATCTCAGAGACTTTCTCCTGCGTTCTTGTTGAAGACTTGCTTGGCTGACGTCCCTTCTGGCTCCTGATTTTGCTTGCTGTACTACTACGTTGATCTCTAGCTCTCTGGCATTGGCATTGGCTGACTACCTGATCTGGTTACTGAACTCGGGCTATGTATTGACTACGCTTACTCTGTTTACCTTTTTTATTACTATTAAACAAGTGTGATTAACTGTACTTCTGTCTCAGTCTGATTCATGGTTTCTGACATTTACATGGTGCAGGAATACCTAGGGGCAAGATCAGACTTGGAGACCTTTCCAACCTAAAATCCACTGGGTTACTGGGTCTTGAGGATGGATCACTGGCCAGAGCTTGCACAATATGCAATTGAGCTACTGGCCTGTCCTGCATCCAGCGTTCTTTCTGAAAGCACATTCAGGGCTGCTGGAGGCTTTGTAACCGATCACAGAGTGCACCTGTCCACAGACTCAGTTGATCGGCTCACCTTCATAAAAATGAATCAGTCTTCGATCACCAGCTACCAAGCACCTGATGCTGATGTAACCGATTAATTTTTCTTTGAATGTGAGATCCCTTGAAGACTGTCTATGCTGAGTGACTCTTCTGTTATGCTATCCTATTCCTCCTCAATGTCCATGATGATAGCTTCTAAGAACATTTTTGTTTCAGGGCACCATCACCAGTACCTAAGGCCCAATTTTTCTGCCCCTGTTTAACAAGGGCGTATAATTATAATTTTTGCTGTAATATTTCGCAGCAGGGCTCATTCTTGCGCTCAACTAGAGTATCTGTGAGGGGTTTCAGTGTTGTGGCACCACCACCAGTGCCTAAGGCCCAATTTTTCTGCCCCTGCTTAACAGGGGCGTGTAATTAAAATTTTTGTTGTAATATTTCGCAGCAGGGCTCGTTCTTGTGCTCAACTAGAGTATCTGTGAGGGGTTGCAGTGTTGTGGCACCACCACCAGTGCCTAAGGCTCAATTTTTCTGCCCCTGTTTAACAGGGGCGTGTAATTACGATTTTTGATCAAATATTTAACAGCAGGGCTCGTTCTTGCGCTCAACTAGAGTATCTGTGAGGGGTTGCAGTCTTGTGGTACCACCACCAGAGCCTAAGGCTCAATTTTTCTGCCCCTGTTTAACAGGGGCATGTAATTACAATATTTGCTGTAATATTTCACAGCAGGGCTCGTTCCTGCGCTCAACAACAGAATCTGTGAGGGGTTACAGTGTTGTGGCACCACCACCACACCACCACCAAAGGCCCAATTTTTCTGCCCCAGGGCCCATTCCAGCACCCAGCAAGAGTAATTGTGAGGGCTTACAATGTTCTGGTACCACCAACACCTAAGGCCCAGTTTTCTGCAGAGTATATAGGGCAGGCCATATGGTATATACAGGCGGTCCCCTACTTTCAAACATCCGACTTACAAACGACTCCTACTTACAAACAGAAGGAGACAACAGGAAGTGAGAGGAAATCTACCCCTATGAAGGGAAATTCTCTCCTGTAAGAGTTAATATTGGAAAAAGGTGTCTCCACTGGTTCTTTAGCACCAATCCTTGCTTCCCTAATAACCCAAAATGTTCAAAATCTGACAGAACAGAAACAGAAAGTGGGACAGAAAGTGAGGTGAAATCTTCTGAACCGGGGCACAGACAGCAAAACAAATGTTACAGGGGTGATGATAACCCTTCCCTATGTTATCCAAAAAGCTCAAAAATTGATTTTTTGGCTGGAGGTACACTTACAAAATGTACCTGTTCCAAATTACAAACAGATTCAACTTAAAAACAAACCTACAGTCCCTGTCTTGTTTGGACCACCTGTATACTGCTGTTCAAGGTTTATAGAGCCTGGGGGCCCCACGCCTTTTCTTTTTTTAATTTGGGTGCGGGGTTCCCCTTAATAACCATATAAGACCCAAAACCGCCTCACGCAGATATACTGCGGCAGAATGGCACGGGCAGGCAGAATCACGTACCTGTACGTGATCTGCCTCCCGCGGGCGGGGGGTCCGATTGGACCCCCCCCGGTGCCCGAGGCAGTCGGCTTGTGTCTGGGAGCGATGAGAGGTGAGGGGGAGACCATCCATTCATGGCCCCCCCCTCGCGATTGCTCCCAGCCAATCAGCTTCTTCCTCTGCTGCTGTATGCTAAACAGCAGCAAAGGAAATGATGTCATCTCTCCTCGGCTCTGTATTTTCCGTTCCAGCGCCGAGGAGAGAAGACTTCACTGTGAGTGCACAACACACACACAGTAGAACATGCCAGGCACACAATACACCCCCGATCACCCCCGATCACCCCCCAATCACCCCTCCCCCCGTCACACTGACACCAAGCAGTTTTTTTTCTGATTACTGCATTGGTGTCAGTTTGTGACAGTTAGTGTGGTAGGGCAGTTAGTGTTAGCCCCCTTTAGGTCTAGGGTACCCCCCTAACCCCCCCAATAAAGTTTTAACCCCTTGATCACCCCCCATCACCAGTGTCACTAAGCGATCATTTTTCTGATCGCTGTATTAGTGTCACTGGTGATACTAGTTAGGGAGGTAAATATTTAGGTTCGCCGTCAGCGTTTTATAGCGTCAGGGACCCCCATATACTGTCTAATAAATGTTTTAACCCCTTGATTGCCCCCTAGTTAACCCTTTCACCACAGATCACCGTATAACCGTTACGGGTGATGCTGGTTAGTTCATTTATTTTTTATAGTGTCAGGGCACCCGCCGTTTATTACCTAATAAAGGTTTAGCACCCTGATTGCCCGGCAGTGATATGTGTCGCCCCAGGCAGCGTCAGATTAGCGCCAGTACCGCTAACACCCACGCACGCAGCATACGCCTCTCTTAGTGGTATAGTATCTGAACGGATCGATATCTGATCAGATCTATACTAGCGTCCCCAGCAGTTTAGGGTTCCCAAAAATGCAGTGTTAGCGGGATCAGCCCAGATACCTGCTAGCACCTGCGTTTTGCCCCTCTGCCTGGCCCAGCCCAGCCCACCCAAGTGCAGTATCGATCGATCACTGTCACTTACAAAACACTAAACGCATAACTGCAGCATTCGCAGAGTCAGGCCTGATCCCTGTGATCGCTAACAGTTTTTTGGTAGCATTTTGGTGAACTGGCAAGCACCAGCCCCAAACAGCGTCAGGTTAGTGCCAGTACCGCTAACACCCACGCACGCACCGTACACCTCCCTTAGTGGTATAGTATCTGAACGGATCAATATCTGATCCGATCAGATCTATACTAGTGTCCCTAGCAGTTTAGGGTTCCCAAAAACGCAGTGTTAATGGAATCAGCCCAGATACCTGCTAGCACCTGCATTTTGCCCCTCCGCCCAGCCCAGCCCACCCAAGTGCAGTATCGATTGATCACTGTCACTTACAAAACACTAAACGTATAACTGCAGCGTTCGCAGAGTCAGGCCTGATCCCTGCAATCGCCAACAGTTTTTTGGGTAGCGTTTTGGTGAACTGGCAAGCACCAGCCCCAGGCAGCGTCAGGTTAGCGCCAGTAGCTCTAACACCCACGCACGCAGCATACACCTCCCTTAGTGGTATAGTATCTGAACGGATCAATATCTGATCCGATCAGATCTATACTAGTGTCCCCAGCAGTTTAGGGTTCCCAAAAATGCAGTGTTAGCGGGATCAGCCCAGATACCTGCTAGCACCTGCGTTTTGCCCCTCCGCCCGGCCCAGCCCAGCCCACCCAAGTGCAGTATCGATCGATCACTGTCACTTACAAAACACTAAATGCATAACTGCAGCGTTCGCAGCGTCAGGCCTGATCCCTGCGATCGCTAACAGTTTTTTTGGTAGCGTTTTGGTGAAGTGGCAAGCACCAGCGGCCTAGTACACCCGGTCGTAGTCAAACCAGCACTGCAGTAACACTTGGTGACGTGGCGAGTCCCATAAATGCAGTTCAAGCTGGTGAGGTGGCAAGCACAAGTAGTGTCCCGCTGCCACCAAGAAGACGAACACAGGCCCGTCGTGCCCATAGTGCCCTTCCTGCTGCATTCACCAATCCTAATTGGCAACCCACCACTTCTGCAGCGCCCGTACTTCCCCCATTCACATCCCCAACTAAATGCAGTCGGCTGCATGAGAGGCATTTTTATGTCCTCCCGAGTACCCCTACCCAACGAACCTCCCCCAAAAAAGATGTTGTGTCTGCAGCAAGCGCGGATATAGGCGTGACACCCGCTATTATTGTCCCTCCTGTCCTGACAATCCTGGTCTTTGCATTGGTGAATGTTTTGAACGCTACCATACAATAGTTGAGTATTAGTGTAGGGTACATCATTGCACAGACTAGGCACACTTTCACAGGGTCTCCCAAGATGCCATCGCATTTTGAGAGACCCGAACCCGGAACCGGTTACAGTTATAAAAGTTACAGTTACAAACAAAAGTGTAAAAAAAAACACAAAAAAATATATAAAATAAAAAAAAAATAGTTGTCGTTTCATTGTTCTCTTTCTCTCTATCCTCTCTCTATTGTTCTGCTCTTTTTTACTGTATTCTATTCTGCAATGTTTTATTGTTATTATGTTTTATCATGTTTGCTTTTCAGGTATGCAATTTTTTATACTTTACCGTTTACTGTGTTTTATTGTTAACCATTTTTTTGTCTTCAGGTACGCAATTCACGACTTTGAGTGGTTATACCAGAATGATGCCTGCAGGTTTAGGTATCATCTTGGTATCATTCTTTTCAGCCAGCGGTCAGCTTTCATGTAAAAGCAATCCTAGTGGCTAATTAGCCACTAGACTGCTTTTACAAGCAGTGGCAGGGAATGCCCCCCCCACCGTCTTCCGTGTTTTTCTCTGGCTCTCCTGTCTCAACAGGGAACCTGAGAATGCAGCCGGTGATTCAGCCAGCTGGCCATAGAGCTGATCAGAGACCAGAGTGGCTCCAAACATCTCTATGGCCTAAGGAACCAGAAGCTACGAGCATTTCATGACTTAGATTTCTCCGGATGTAAACAGCGCCATTGGGAAATTGGGAAGGCATTTTATCACACCGATCTTGGTTTGGTCAGATGCTTTGAGGGCAGAGGAGAGATCTAGGGTCTAATAGACCCCAATTTTTTCAAAAAAGAGTACCTGTGACTACCTATTGCTATCATAGGGGATATTTACATTCCCTGAGATAACAATAAAAATGATTTAAAAAAATGAAAGGAACAGTTTAAAAATAAGATAAAAAAGCAAAAAAATAATAAAGGAAAAAAAAAAAAAAAAGCACCCCTGTCCCCCCTGCTCTCGCGCCAAGGCGAACGCAAGCGTCGGTCTGGCATCAAAATGTAAACAGCAATTGCACCATGCATGTGAGGTATCACCGCTAAGGTCAGATCGAGGACAGTAATTTTAGCAGTGGACCTCCTCTGTAAATCTAAAGTGGTAACCTGTAAAGGCTTTTAAAGGCTTTTAAAAATGTATTTATTTTGTTGCCACTGCACGTTTGTGCTCAATTTTAAAGCATGTCATGTTTGGTATCCATGTACTCGGCCTAAGATCATCTTTTTTATTTCATCAAACATTTGGGCAATATAGTGTGTTTTAGTGCATTAAAAATTAAAAAAGTGTGTTTTTCCCAAAAAAATGCGCTTGAAAAATCGCTGCTCAAATACTGTGTGAAAAAAAAAAAAATGAAACACCCACCATTTTAATCTGTAGGGCATTTGCTTTAAAAAAATATATAATGTTTGGGGGTTCAAAGTCATTTTCTTGCAAAAAAAAATTATTTTTTCATGTAAGCAAAAAGTGTCAGAAAGGGCTTTGTCTTCAAGTGGTTAGAAGAGTGGGTGATGTGTGACATAAGCTTCTAAATGTTGTGCATAAAATGCCAGGACAGTTAAACCCCCCCAAATGACCCCATTTTGGAAAGTAGACACCCCAAGCTACTTGCTGAGAGGCATGTCGAGTCCATGGAATATTTTATATTGTGACACAAGTTGCGGGAAAAAGACAATTTTTTTTTTTTGCACAAAGTTGTCACTAAATGATATATTGCTCAAACATGCCATGGGAATATGTGAAATTACACCCCAAAATACATTCTGTTGCTTCTCCTGAGTATGGGGATACCACATGTGTGAGACTTTTTGGGAGCCTAGCCGCGCATGGGACCCCGAAAACCAAGCACCGCCTTCAGGCTTTCTAAGGGCGTAAATTTTTGATTTCCCTCTTCACTGCCTATCACAGTTTCGGAGGCCATGGAATACCCAGGTGGCACAAACCCCCCCCAAATTACCCTATTTTGGAAAGTAGACATCCCAAGCTATTTGCTGAGAGGTATAGTGAGAATTTTGCAGACCTCACTTTTTGTCACAAAGTTTTGAAAATTGAAAAAAGAAAAAAAAAAGTTTTTTCTTGTCTTTCTTCATTTTCAAAAACAAATGAGAGCTGCAAAATACTCACCATGCCTCTCAGCAAATAGCTTGGGGTGTCTACTTTCCAAAATGGAGTCATTTGGGGGGAGGGGGTTTGTGCAATCTGGGCATTCCATGGCCTCCAAAACTGTGATAGGCAGTGAAGAGTGAAATCAAAAATTTACACCCTTAGAAATCCTGAAGGCAGTGATTGGTTTTCGGGGCCTCGTACACGGTTAGGCTCCCGAAAAGTCCCACACATGTGGTATCCCCATACTCAGGAGAAGTAGCTAAATGTATTTTGGGGTGCAATTCCACATATGCCCATGGCCCGTGTGAGCAATATATCATTTAGTGACAACTTTGTGCAAAAAAAAAAAAAATGTGTCACTTTCCCGCAACTTGTGTCAAAATATAAAATATTCCATGGACTCAGCATGCCTCTCAGCAAATATCTTGGGGTGTCTACTTTCCAAAATGGGGTAATTTTGGGGGGTTTGTGCCATCTGGGCATTTTATGGCCTTCAAAACTGTGATAGGTAGTGAGGAGTGAAATCAAAAATTTACGCCCTTAGAAATCCTGAAGGCGGTGATTGGTTTTCGGGGCCCCGTACGCGACTGGCTCCCAAAAAGTCCCACACATGTGGTATCCCCATACTCAGGAGAAGCAGCTGAATGTATTTTGGGGTGCAATTCCACATATGCCCATGGCCTGTGTGAGCAATATATCATTTAGTGACAACTTTTTGTAATTTTTTTTTTTTTTTTTTGTCATTATTCAATCACTTGGGACAAAAAAAAATTACTATTCAATGGGCTCAACATGCCTCTTAGCAATTTCCTTGGGGTGTCTACTTTCCAAAATGGGGTCATTTGGGGGGGTTTTGTACCACCCAGTCATTTTAGCACCTCAAGAAATGACATAGGCAGTCATAAACTAAAAGCTGTGTAAATTCCAGAAAATGTACCCTAGTTTGTAGACGCTATAACTTTTGCGCAAACCAATAAATATACACTTATTGACATTTTTCTTACCAAAGACATGTGGCTGAATACATTTTGGCCTAAATGTATGACTAAAATTTAGTTTATTGGATTTTTTTTATAACAAAAAGTAGAAATTCAAAAATTTTCGGTCTTTTTCCATTTATAGCGCAAAAAATAAAAACCGCAGAGGTAATCAAATAACATCAAAAGAAAGCTCTATTTGTGGGAAGAAAAGGACGTAAATTTTGTTTGGGTACAGCATTGCATGACCGCGCAATTAGCAGTTAAAGCAACACAGTGCCAAATTGTAAAAAGTGCTCTGGTCAGGAAGGGGGTAAATCCTTTTGGGGCTGAAGTGGTTAAAACTTTTTTTTTGCATTGATACATGTCCCCTGGGGCAGGACCCGGGTCCCCAAATGCTTTTTAGGACAATAACTTGTGAATAATATTAACTAGCAAAATAAAAATTAAGAAAATTCATATAAGCGGCGCTAGCAGCGACACTATAATGTGATAAAGTGACCATGCGTTTAACCAATAAAAATTGTAGTATCACAAAACATCACAAAAATCACCCTGTGTCAATAAGACAAAAAGCATAAAGTCCATAAAGTAGATGAACACTGTGAATGATGTGCAGGATTCTAAAGTATTCACCAAATCACGTGTCAGTGATTCCTCTCCCTTCAGATTCAAAACTCACCGGACAATAATGCCTCACACTCTCGTGTTTTGGCAAATAAGCGTGATAAACCTTACACACAGGTTTAAACGAGTAATCCAATTTCCATCCATGTATGTACCAATTCAATCCACATGTAAATGTAAAATGCACTGATAGTGTAATAACGTAAAACCAGATTTAATAATGACTGTGTGCACTTCAAACATTACACTCACATAAAATCTCTTTAAATGAGCAAACTTCACAGCAACATCACATCAAAGTACTCCTGTATAAATGCCCAACACAAGATGCATTAATGGTCACGGCGGACCCGAGGTGTGCGGATGAAGTTCTCACCACCACTCACTAATCCTCGCTACTCGGGCTTGGATCCCCACTCTCTGACTCAATCCAGCGCATCCTCCATCACACACTGTTTCAGATGGATGCCGTACAGCCACACCCCTGGGGCGTGGCTGTTCTGCCGCGAATTGAACTGGGGGGTGTTCCGCTTATCCCTACTGTCAAGATAAATAAATCCACGCTGCAGCTGAATGGCATACCTGCTAAGCAAATGACAGTTAAGAATAAAACAAAGTAACATTACAGTATAATGCCGCGTACACACGATCTGACTTTCTGGCATACTTGGTCCGGCACACTTTCCGATGCACTTTGTCCGCCAGGTGCGCCGGACTTTAAAACGGACGGACTTGCCCACACACGACCGGACTTTCCGGCGGGCTATGTCCGCCCGTCTTTCCGACAGACTTCCGCCGGAGTTACGGCGGACTTTCCGAATGAACGGACTTGCCCACACACGGACAAATCCATTAATTTTGAACGTGACTCAGGTACAACGGGACTAGAAAAGGAAGTCAATCTTGCCGCTTTTATCGACAAGATTGACACCTTGCGAGCCCCGTCGCGGGTCATACCAGGCCCTTAGGTCTGGTATGGGTTATAAAGGGAACCCACTACGCCGAAAAAATGGTGTTGGGTCCCCCCTAAAATCCATACCAGACCCCGATCCGAGCACGCAGCCCGGCCGATCAGGAAAGGGGGTGGGGACGAGCGAGCGCCCCCCCTCCTGAACCGTACCAGGCCGCATGCCCTCAACATGGGGGGTCGGTGCTTTGGGGCAGAGGGGCGCCCTGCGGCCCCCCCAACCCAAAGCACCTTGTCCCCATGTTGATGAGGACAAGGGCCTCTTCCCGACAACCCTGGCTGTTGGTCTGCGGGCGGGGGGGCTTATCGGAATCCGGGAGCCCCCTATAATAAGAGGGCCCCCAGATCCCGGCCCCCCCACCCTATGTGAATGAGTATGGGGTACATGGTACCCCTACCCATCCACCTAGGGAAAAAGCGTCAATAATAAAACACACTATACAGGTTTTTAAAATAATTTATTAAACAGCTCCGGGGGGGTCTTCCTCCGGCTTTGGGGGTCTTCTTCTGGCTATCGTGGGAGCAAACGCTGTTGCTGTCAAGATAAATAAATCCACACTGCAGCTGAATGGCGTACCTGAAAACAAAAAAATGGTTAACAATAAAACACAAGAAAACATTGCAGAATATAATACAGTAAAAAAGAGCAGAACAATAGAGAGAGAATAGAGATAGAGAGAACAATAAAACGACAACTATTTTTGTTTTTTTTTATTTTATTTTTTTGTGTGTTTTTTTTATTTTATTTTATTTTTTTACACTTTTATTTGTAACTGTAACTGTAACGGTTCGTTTCCAGGTTCGGGTCTCTCAAAATGTGATGGCATCTTGGGAGACCCTGTGAAAGTGTGTCTTAGTCTGTGCAGTGCTGTACCCTATGCTAAAACTCCACTAGTGTATGGTAGCGTTCAAAACATTCACCAATGCAAAGACCAGGATTGTCAGGACAGGAGGGACAAAAATAGCGGGTGTCACGCCTATATCCGTGCTTTCTACAGACACAACATTTTCTTTGGGGGGCTCGTTGGGTAGGGGTACTAGGGAGGACAAACGGAAAATGCCTCTCATGCAGCCGGCTTACTGCATTTGGATTGGGAGTGAGGTTAAGAACCGTCTGGAAACAGAAGGGCTCTGACAATCTCTTCCTGGAATTTAAGGAAGGATCCAGTTCGTCCTGAAGCTCTGTAAAGCACATGAGCGTTCAGCAAAGCCAATTGAAATAAATATACAGACACTTTTTTGTACCAGCATCTGGCCTTACAGGCAATTAGGTACGGTGCCAACAACTGGTCGTTGAGGTCCACCCCTACCATCAGACATGTGCAATCCGTTTCGTAATGAATCGAAATTCGGCCGAATTTTGCATCTTTAGGACATTCAGATGCATCCGAATGTCCGAATAAAAAAATAACTAATTTCCACTAATACAAAATAAATTATAGTGAATATAACAAATTAATTCGACATGATTCGGTAATACATTAAAGATCTAATGAAACAAAAGGTCAACTCAAAGTAAATCTTACAGTCCAATCAGCTGATTCATTTTGTGCTGGAGGTTGGATTACTGGCAAAGTGCATTCCTGAGAACTGAGTGAGAAGGGTGTTGTATTGTATTTGAGCGGGTCATACCAGGCCCTTAGGTCTGGTATGGGTTATAAAGGGAACCCCCTACTCCGAAAAAAAGGAGGAGAAGAGATATTGTCATTGTGTGTGTTAATAGATTCAATAAACAAACGACTTTCCAAACTACGAATCATTATCACAAATATATATACATACATAAATATTGAATTTTAACGAATACGAAAGAAATTATAGCGCATATAACGAATGAATTTGACATGATTCGAGATTCAGTATAACGAATATCGACACTCTACGAATAATAACAAATTATCCAAAAACAAATTAACGTAACATAACGAATATAACAGAACAAAATTATGTATTTTGCGAATGACAATGAACCGAAACTAAACGAAATTTCCCATTGTGCACAAGTCTACCTCCCATATTTTGGTTATATTCGTGGACACAGAGGGGTTTCTCCACAATACCAGTCGCCGTAGGAATTTGGACCGTCGTGTCAGCGTGAAGGGAGGACAGAACAAAAACATTCTTATTATCCCTCCACTTCATAGCGAGCAAATTATTACACTTGAAGCAGGCTCTCTCCCCCAGCCTAAGACAGGAATCTACAAGCCGCTGGGGTAAGCCCCGGCGATTAGGTTGCACGGTGCCACATGCTCCAATCTGACTAAAGTGACTAAAATAATTGTCCACATACAAATGGTACCCCTTTCCAAATAAGGGTGACACCAAGTCCCACACAATCTTGCCAGCGCTCCCTATGTAATCTGGGCAGTGTAGTGATTTATTAATATTGTGGTATAGTGGTTATGATAATTAATTAGTAAGTACTCTTCCGCAGCAACCCAATTCTTCCAGAGAGATGCACTTTTATTGACTTCCAACACAGAACAAAGTCCAAAGTCCACAGGTGACAAAAAAATCCGACAGAGTATATAATTCAAAGTCCCATGTTCTTAGGTCTGTGTGTTCCCAGCCATACACAGATAAGCCTAACTTAAAACTAAAGTCTGAACATCATGTTATATTCACTAGATATTGAATGGCTGAGCAATTTGATTGGCCGTCTCCATTCAGGTCTTTTATATACTTTAGTCTTTCAGATAGACAACAACTCCCAGCCGTGAACAGCTGTAGTCATAAACCGCCCCAATTTGCACTCCCGCATATCAATATCAACAAGTCCCCTTAGATATGTGTAATTAGATTAGATTAACAGATACCACCTGAATACCCTTTGAGATGTTCAAATAGACTTGCATAAGATTAACACATCAAAGAGTCTTCAGCTGTCCCCTTGCTATGTTAAAATTCAGTTGGACAAATCAACCATTGTCCATTGAGTTCTGGCCTGGTCAACATTGACTGCATGTGTACATACACACAACAATGTCCCACATAAATCGGTGAACATATTACAACATATACAACAGGCAGTTCTCCGGCTCTACGTGACTATCTCTTCCCTCGTAAACCTTAAAACTATATGTGTAGCCTGTGGCCCTGTCACAGAGCTTATACATCTTGACCCCATATCTGGCATGCTTGCTGGGAAGATACTGTTTGAAAGACAAGCGGACAGAAAATGTAATCAGGGACTCATCAACGCAGACAACTTGATCAGGAGTAAACAAGGATGCAAAGTTGAAGTGGTTTACGAGGGGTCGAATTTTGTAGAGCCGATCGTATCCAGGGTCTCCACGAGGACGACAGAGTTCATTGTCTTTGAAGTGCATGAACCGCAAGATCTGCTCGTATCGTGCCCTGGTCATGGAGGCAGAGAACAGGGGCATATGGTAAATTGGGTCAGTGGACCAATATGACTGCAACGTACTCATTTTAATTATGCCCATGTCAAGGGATAGGTCCAGAAAGGTCTTAAATTCGGAAACCGTAATTGGCAAGGGACAACTGGGGAGTATCAGCGATGAATTGACCTGCATACAAATTGTCCATTGCATACCTCAGTGTCCATTGCATGTCTCAGTGTCCATTGCATTTCTCAGTGTCCATTGCATGCCTCAGTGTCCATTGCATGCCTTAGTGTCCATTGCATGCCTCAGTGTCCATTGCATGCCTCCCTGTGCCGATCTGCATCGCCTACCTGTGTCCATTGCAGCCTCGCCGTGCCAATTTGCATAGCCTCCCTGTGCTGATCTGCATCCACATGCCTCCCTGTGTTAATGGCAACCTCCCTGTGCTGATCTGCATAGCTGATCTCCGTGTAATGCAGTCAGATGGCGGCCATTCCAGTGTACAAAAGCTGCACCTCCTCCTTGTCCTTGTCCGTGATAGGCGGAACACTCAGTTTCCCAGCAGTCATTGTTCAGTGTTCCGCCTATCACATACATCCTCTCATCCTCGTCCATGGGATGAGGATGAGAGGACGTCCGTGATAAGCGGAACACTGAAAACTGACTCACTGCTGGGAAACTGAGTGTTCCCCTATCACGGACGAGGAGGCACAGCTTTTGTACACTGGAATGGCTGCCGTCTGACTGCATGACATGCTGATCAGGTACACAGACGGCAGTGACTCGAGTATAAGCCAAGGGGGGCACTTTCAGCACAAAAAAGTGCTGAAAAACTCGGCTTATACTCGAGTATATACGGTACTTTGGTCCACAATAGATCTATAGAGATCTTCCGTGAAAAACCTGAATTCCGGGTTGGCCAGTGAATGGGGGAAGTACAGGTGCTGCAGAAGTGGTGGGTTCCCAATTAGGATTGGCAAATTCTACAGGAAGGACACTATGGACATGACGGGCCTGTCTTCTTGGTGACAGCGGGACACTACTTGTGCTTGCCACCTCGCCAACTTGAACTGCACTTATGGGACTCGCCACATCACCACGTGATACTGCAGTGCTGGATGTACGACCAGGGTGTACTAGGCCGCTGGTGCTTGCCAGTTCACCAGAAGGATGAGCGGCACTAGTATTTCTCTGCTCCAAACGAGAGCCCTGCAGTTCTTGCACCTCAACAACAGCAGAAGAAGATCGGGGTCTGGTACACCTGACCTTGGCAGGGACCAAAACTCCATCGTCAGAGCTATCTGTCTCGGAGCCACTGTCGTCTACAGGATCATATTCTGAATGAGCCTGAATCTGACAGATGAGTGACTTCCTCTTCACTATCTGTCATGCTTAGAAACGTGTAGGCCTCTTCAATAGTTTACCTTCGATTTGCCATTTTGGGCTCTAAATTTACTGGTACACTAGTGAGACTCACAGGAAAAAAGCTCCTAGGCTGTCAGCAACTGTATCAAACGCTACCAAAAAAACTGTTAGCGATCACAGGGATCAGGCCTGACTCTGCGAACGCTGCAGTTATATGTGTTGTGTTTTGTAAGTGACAGTGATCGATCGATACAGCACTTGGGTAGACTGGGCTGGGCGGGGGGGCAAAAAGCAGGTGCTAGCAGGTATCTGGGCTGATCCCGCTAACACTGTGTTTTTGGGAACCCTAAACTGCTGGGGACGCTAGTATAGATCTGATCAGATCAGATATTGATCCTGTGACAGACCTAGCCGGGAGAGAGACTTTTGGAGGGGACTGAATGCTAGCCTCTTGCCGATCGATTGTGGGCCCTGGCATTTGGGGGAACGGTGCTCTTTGTGAGCTGTATGCCTGGGGACCCTTGATGTGGTATTACTGTGAATTCGGGTCCTGGTCCCCCAGGACACACAGACTCTGGGGACCCTGGATTTGCCATATTAGAAATAGTGGCTGATTCATAATGCTGAGACAAATACTGTTAGGAGATTCCTGGTTGAACTTACATACAGCCTGCTTGGTGTTTGTTCTGAGATACACAACTGGATTAGTTCTAGTCCCGGAGCATCGGATGACCGAACTATCAGATGTTGCGATCTGCAATCTGATTCTATAGCCTCAGAGGAGTGTCGGGAGAGTGGAACTGAGCGTGCAGGGGCTTGTTACAGATCCGTTCAGATACTATACCACTAAGGAAGGTGTATGCTGCATGCGTGGATGTTAGCGCTACTGGCACTAATCTGACACTGCCTGGGGTGACACAGACCCTGACTGACCCTAAAACCTAACTGATATCACCCGCCGGGCAATCAGGAGGTTAAACCTTTATTGGGTAATAAACGGCGGGTGCCCTGACGCTATAAAAAACAAACTAACCAGCGTCCCCCGTAACACTTATACGGTGATCACTGGTGACAGGGGGTGAAAGGGTTAACTAGGGGCAGTCAGTGGGTTAAAACCTTTATTAAGTAGTATATGGGGGTACCTGATGCTATAAAAAGCTGACGGTGAACCTAAATAACTAACTGGCTACCTAGCGTCACCCGCGACACTAATACGGAGATCAGAAAAGAGATCGCTTAGTGAAACTCGCGACAGGGGGTGAAAGGGTTAACTGGGGGGCGATCAAGGGGTTAAACCTTTATTAGGGGGGGTTAGGGGGGTACCCTAGACCTAAAGGGGCCTACCAGTAACTGCCCTAACACTTTTTACAGTCACAAATGATACCAAATGCAGTGATCAGTAAAAAATGAACACTGCAATCGGTGACGCGGTGACTGGGGGTGCAGGGGGTGATCGGGGGGAAATTGGGGGGTGATTTGTGTGACTATGTGTACTGGTGTTAGTGTGCTGTTGGTGTAACTCACTTTTCACGTCCTCTCTCCACAGCTCCCGAGCGAAAAAGGAAGATTACATCACTTCCTCTGACCTGTGTTTACAGTTCATAGGCAAAGGAAGAAGCCCATTCGTCAGGAGCCATTCGTCAGGTAGCTATAAATCGGTGGCCTCCCCCTCAGCACGGAACGCTCCTGGAACAAAGCCGGCCGCCACAGGCACCGGGGGGCCCGATTGGGCCCCCTGTCCAATGGGAGGCAGGGACGTACAGGTACGCCCATATGCCTGCCCATGGCATTCTGTCGACGTATATCGACACGCAGCAGTCGGCAAGTGATTAAAGGAATATTTCATTTTTATTGTTTCACTTTATGCATTCTTAAAATCACTGCTCCTGAAAAAAACAGCCGTTTTAAAAACTTTTTTTGCATTGATACATGTCCCCTGGGGCAAACACTTTGCCAAACACTTTTTATGGCAATAACATGCATGTGAACCTTTAAAATTAGCACTTTTGACTTTTCACATTCATGTCCTATAGACTTTAATGGTGTTCGCATGTTCGTACTAATTTTTTGACTGTTCGCAAGTTCTGGTGCGAACCAAACCGGGGGGGGGGGTTGCCTCATCCCTAGTCAAGAGTTTGTAACACACAGAATTCGGGGGTCAGGAGTAAGTCAATCACAGAGTGTACAGAGCAAAAGTAGGTAAAGCACAGAATGCATTAGCAAAAATACACCCCTCCACCCAATGCAACCCCCCTCCCCTAAACTTCCATGACAAAACCACCTGCAGTACAAATTCCCCCTTCTCTGCCAGAATTTAACTTACCAGACTTTGGCAATGTGTTGCATCTAATGGTGAGTTCCCTGGGTTCTAGTGCCATGACTGCCAACATTTTTCTTCTTGTATATTTCACTTATGCTGCAATTGTTAGACTCTATGGGCAACAAATCAGTAATTATGACAATACATGGGCAACAAACAGACAATCAAGTGAGACCCATAGGAGAGAATGGACACAGGGGCTGCATGACTATGGGAGGAAAAGGGGTCAGGTAACGGTCAGTCAGGTCAGTGGTGGGGGCATGAAGTCATCTCTTACCTGATTGGAGGTAGAAAGCAGATGGGGCAGGGTCCAGAGGCTTGGGGTCGGTGTAGGGGGTGGATTCTTCATCACTCAGAGAAGTTGGAGAGGAGACATCTTCTAGGGACACCCTTGTGGATCACCTGCAGGTAGAGAAATAGGGAGATGAGTGATCTTGAAGCCTTGCTGGCTCAGGTCAGGGCCGCAGCGGTCGAGCGGGGCCCTCAGTGGCTACAACAGCAGCTATCTGATGTGCTTGGGGGGTCAGGAGCTTCCCCCTCACCTGCCCCTTCTCCCCCAGGGCGAAAACAAGCCAGGAAGGTGCGCCCTCCGTAGCGCCTGAGCCCATCTCCTGTCTCACTGGCTCAACAGGCTAGAAGGAGCCCCTGTCCCAGGGACCCTCCAGCGCTTGCTGCCGGGCTGCATCCTATCAGTTCCGGTGGGGGCCCTGGGAGGAATCCTACCCCCCGGCGCTCTCCTGCAGCTCGCAACACTGGCCGGAGCAGGCGTCAGCCCTCCCCCTCCCCCCACCCGCATGGATGTCACGGTGGGGAGGGCGGCTCGGCGTGGGAGAAGCAGCGGTATCAGCGGTGGGGGGCGGCCATGCCCCTCAGCTGCACAGAGCGAATTGGAGCTGCAAGAACAGAGGGTACTCACTGGGGGGGTGCCGCCATCCCCCGCCAGGCGCAGACGCAGGGCTCCGGAGCGTTCAGCTCCCTCCATGGACGCTGCACGGAGGGGAACTCGGCAAGAGAGAGGAACTGATACGAACGGCAGGGGGGTTGGAGCGCCCTCTGCTGGTTTGCCAGTGGGATCGCAGGCCAGGAGCAGTGCAAGCCTTCAAGCTGGGGGACACGCCCCCTTAAAGAGACAGCGCGTCCCTGCTGCAGCTGGGGGTACTACAGTGCCCAGCAGCTCTTCGGTGGTGAGAACTGTGCCTGGGGCAGAAGAGGAGGCTTCCCAGGTGAAGAGTCGTCGGTGCGAAGGAGGCAGGGGACGTCGCCGCGGCAAGATTCTTTGGCTGAGTCCAGCGAGATTACCAGCGCAGATGATGGTGATGATCGGTCGGTCGGGAGGCGTCCGGCCTTGCGGAGTCAGCTGGGATCTGGACAGACGGCTAGTCGTGTGGCAGTGCGGCTGCAGCCTGGTAAGTCGCCAATTTTACCTATACTTAGTAGTCAGGTGGGGGGGTGAAGTGAGGGTTTCTGCGGGGGCTAGTACAGGTGGATCAGGAGTTGTGGGGGGAGATGCGGGTGCCACGCTGGTTTTGTCCGCATTTTTTGCAGGTTTTCGGGATTTGTTGGCCCATTTTGACCCGGCGGGAACTCCTAGCACATCTCAAGGGCCTGTTGGGGCATGGGCTCCGGCTGCCTTGGGCGGGATTTTCCTACCACGGTTCCCTCAGCGGGGCCGGTGGCGGTCTCGGGGGCAGGGGTGTCCTCCGGGGATAGCGTGAAGGCGTCGCAGACAGAAGTGACTGGGGCGGACGCGAGTAAGGGGAAGGAGTCTGCTAAGGATAAGGTGCGGTTGGCGGATGCGGCGAAGTGCGAAATTTACATGTGCTTCGAGGGCCCACTGGGGGTTCATTTGAAGCAAGACGTACGGGAAAAAATTTGGAAAGGGGAATATGTTGAAATATTCTCTCTTTTGCCATTGGAAAAATGTAATATTGACAAAGGGAAGGCAGATGAAAGCAAGAAGGAGTGGAAAGAGAAGCGTCGCTGGAGGCTTATTCCTCGCACTTTTGCAAATTGGCTTCAGGCATTTGCCATCTTGGCTAGCGTGATTGGCGAAAAAGCACCGGAGAATTGTTCTCCGCTTTTTTGTTATCTGGATGCCATTGGGGAGGCTTATCGGGTTTATGGGGGTATTGCTTGGTTGCGTTATGACGAGCAATTCCGACAGGGCAAGCCTTTGCGTCCGGGCTTGCGTTGGGATCATAAGGACATTGGGCTTTGGATGAAGCTTATGTCCCAGGCACGGGTTTCGGGACAGCCCTTTCTTGGGGGGGCCGGCAGTTCAGGTACCGCTGGACAGTCGGCCTCACAACGAAAAGGAATTTGTTGGCAGTATAACGAGGGGTCGTGCCGTTTTGGCACAAACTGTCGTTTCCATCATGAGTGCTCTGGTTGCGGGGGCTCCCACAGTTATGCCAAGTGCTTTAAGAAAGGAAAGTCCAAACCCGTCGAGTCGACTTCAAAAAGGGAAGACGCCGGTAAACCTCCCCGCGATGCTGCCGTATCTAGATAGGTATCCACGGAGGGAGGCAGCACGTTTTTTAGCTGATGGTTTTGCCCATGGTTTTCGGATCCCGTGTTTGGGGCCGGTGACCCCGTCGCCTCGGCACCAAAACTTAAAATCAACTCGCCAATTTCCCCAGGTTGTTTTTGACAAGTTGGCGAAGGAGGTGGAACTCGGGAGAATGGCTGGACCATTCGATCACCCCCCCTGTGTCGTCTTTACACGTGTCCCCCTTGGGGGTTGTCCCCAAAAAAGGAACCCAACAAATTCTGGTTAATTCATCATTTGTCGTATCCAAAAGGGACGTCGGTGAATGATGCGATTTCTCCGGATTTGGCTGCAGTGTCGTACACCTCTTTTGATGCTGCAATTCGTTGGGTTCAGAAGTTGGGTCAGGGTTCATTGATGGCAAAGACGGATATTGAATCCTCTTTTCGCTTGCTACCAGTGCACCCGGACAGTCAGCATTTGTTGGGTTGTCGTTGGGAGGGGCAGTTTTATCTTGATCGGTGTCTTCCGATGGGCTGTTCCATTTCTTGCGCATATTTTGAGGTCTTCAGCACCTTCGTGAAATGGGTGGTTCGGGAGGAGACTCAGTTGAGGTCGATGATTTCCTCTGCATTGGTCCCCCGGATTCTTCAGTCTGCTCAGTAATGTTGCACACTTTGGAATCTATTGCGACCCGTTTTGGGATTCCCTTGGCGCCGGGTAAAACGGAAGGTCCTTCCACGGTCATACAATTTTTGGGCATTGTCATTGACACGCGTCTAATGGAGTGTCGGCTCCCGAGCGACAAACTAGAAGAATTGCGTCGGGGGGTGGAGGAGGCGCTGGCGGCAAAGAAGGTGAGGCTTAGGCAGTTGCAGTCATTATTGGGTAAGCTTAATTTCACCTGCCGCATCATGCCTATGGGACGCATTTTTAGTCGTCATCTCACTTCATCAGGCTTTCGAGGGAGCTGAAGGCCGACCTGAGGGTTTGGGGTGAGTTTTTGGTCACATATAATGGCAGGTCATTATGGATAGCCCCTGTTGTGGCAGCCTCCGACATTGACATTTTCACGGATGCGGCGGGTAGTTCGGGCTTTGGGGCTTTTTGCCAAGGGGCTTGGTGCGCGGCGGCGTGGCCTGAGGAGTGGAGTGTGGCGGGGTCCTTGCGTAATTTAGTGTTGCTGGAACTATTTCCGATTGTGGTGGCGGTTGAGATTTGGGGCTCCAAATTTCGGGACCGGCGGGTCTGTTTTCACTGCGACAACTTGGGAGTGGTGGAGGTAATATCGAGCTTGTCAGCTTCTTTGCCGCCGGTGGTGCGATTGCTGCGTCACTTGGTTTTACGGTGTTTAAGTTTGAATTGTCTTGTACAAGCTGTTCATGTCCCGGGTGTTTTGAATTCCATTGCTGATTCTTTGTCTCGTTTTCAGTGGACAAGGTTTCGAAGGTTGGCGCCGGAGTCGGAGCAACTGGGGGTTCCTTGTCCAGACAGGCTGTGGAGACTGGCATTGGAGTAACGGAGGAGCTGTTACGTCGATCGGTGACCGAGGGTACATGGGCAGCGTACTCGTCGGTGTGGGGTGATTGGTCTAACCTGGTAAGTTTGGTTGGGAGGAGTGTTTCACAACAGGAGCACTTGACTTTGCTGCTGTACTTTATTGGGAATGGGTTTGTGCGGGGCACATCGGTGTCGAAAATGAACAAGAGTTTAGCTGCCTTAGCCTTTTTCTTTCGGATTCAAGGCCTGACGGATGCGACGGAGGATTTTAGGGTGCGCCAGGCCATGAAGGGGTTCCGGAGGGGGCGAGTGCAGCCTGATTCTAGGTGCCGGTCTCGTTTGAGTTGCTTCAGGAGTTAATGGGGCTGTTGCCAGGGGTTTGTACTTCTGATTATGAGGTGAGGCTGTTCACGGTGGCTTTTGCATTAGCATTTTTCGGGGCATTGCGTATTGGGGAGCTGGTGAGCAAGAACAGGTCTGTGGCCGGGGGGTTACAATTGACAGACGTGACAATGTCAGGGGAGCGTGTTCAGATTCATATTAGTCAGTCTAAAACGGATCAGTTGGGAAAAGGAGTTTCTGTGTCATTGTTTCGGGTGCTGCCGGCGTCTGTTTGTCCGGTTTCTTCTGTGCAACGGTATCTGGAAGTCAGGGGGTTGGGGCCGGGGACCTTTTTATTGCACGAAGATGGTTCATCCCTGTCGCATTTTCAATTTTTGTCTGTCTTTCGCCGTTGTTTAAAGCAGGCGGGCAGGGAGGTTTCACAGTTTAATACTCACTCCTTCCGTGTGGGGGCAGCCACAGAAGCGGACAGGTGGGGTTTGGATTCCCAGGTAGTGAGACGGATAGGGAGGTGGGAGTCAGATCGTTTTAAGATTTATGTTCGCCCTCACCTGCTTTGAAGTGTCATTGAGTGTTGTGCATGTTTCTATGTTCCTTTTTGTTTCCTTTCAGGTCTTCCTCCTGGTCTGGTATGGATCCTGCGGGATTCATATGTTTTCTGGGGGGCTGTTCGAGCAGATGTCCGCCCGGATGGGAGACAACTGGGCATTTCACAGAGTGTGCACAGCAGCCGCACAGTCTGTGAGAACAACTCCTGGATAGGAGTTTAGCATCTCCCGCATCCAGGTTCCCCTTTTTATGGAGGCTAGTGGTCCAGTCACAGTCTAAGGAGCGGTTTAGTGGTGTCTCCATCTCAAGAAAGGCCCCGACCGGGTTAAGGTCACAAGCTTTCTTAAGCTTGCCAGTTGGTAAGCGTGTATTTTACTCATATCACAGTGGTGCGGTGAAGGTATCCAGTTTCATTCGCTAATTATTTCTGGAAGAGACCCATGCTGGAGTTCCTCATCCGTTTCACCTTTGAAGATTGTCACTGTTAGAACTGTACTGACTCAATTGATCAGATTATGGACTTTATGCATTATTTATCACTATTGTGACATTTATTTATCACATTTTGGTTTACAGCGCTGCTTCTTCTATTTTATTTATTGTTTAGTGTGTGTATCTCACCTATAAGCGGCTGCTTTTTCTTCTTTTTTATTGTATGTCATTTATTACTTGATTGTGCTAATTGTTTAAGGGTATACAGCGCGGTGCTTTTTCTTCTTTATTTCACGGAGTGAGGCTGTCCTGAAATGCTTAGGGATTCGTGGAATGATGTGGGGCCAGGTTCTCCCTGAATTTCATTATTTTTCAAGAGTAGACAGGCAACCAAATGTGGTAGTTCTTCAGGCAGGGGGCAATGATTTAGGGGTACGTGCAGCCAGGGATTTGGCGAGGGATATAAAGTTTGATGTTTTGTGCCTGTTGCGTGATTTCCCTGGCTGCATCATAGTATGGTCAGATATTGTGGCGAGAAAGAGCTCTGTAGCCCGAGTGAACAAAGCCAGAACCAAGTTGAACAGGGAGATTGGGAGGTTTGTGGCCAGGCTGGGAGGGATAGTGGTCCGACACAGGGAGTTGGAGGATCAGTCTGTTCGATATTGGAGAGATGACGGTGTTCATTTGAATGCTGTGGGTATAGACATCTGGTCCCTTGGCCTTCAGGAAGGGGTGGTTCGGGCTTTGCAGGTGTAGAGGGATTTGCTTGAATGAGGTTTTCAATCAAGCTCATGTGGCGGTTCAAGGGGTCTTTGGGGGGTCAGTGAAAATTTTGCATGGTCACAGGATTAGTGGGGCCCATCTAAGGATGGCGCTTACCTTTGGTTAGCGGTGGTTCTCCCAGGAGATAAGTCCCCTGGGGGAAGGGAATATGGAAGTTGGTGTAATGTCCGAGCGTCCTCGAGCCAGTTGGGGTACAGCTGAGGATATAGACCAGTAAAGTCATAAAGTGTGCCTTTTTAATACACCCAAAGACCTCTTGCTGTTGGATATTATTGTTGTTCTTACGGGTATGTGTTACGTGTTTTCACGTTATGTTATTTATTATTTTGTTAATAAATGGGGCTGCTGTGGCCTTTTTAAAAAACCCATGTCACGCGGTCTGTGTCTTTAATCTAATGGTAAGGACCCAAGGTTGACGAAACCTTTAGTCAAGTGAGACCCATAGGAGAGAATGGACGCAGGGGCTGCATGACTATGGGAGGAACAGGGGTCAGGTAACGGTCAGTCAGGTCAGTGGTGGGGGCACGAAGTCATCTCTTACCTGATTGGAGGTACAAAGCAGATGGGGCAGGGTCCAGAGGCTTGGGGTTCGGTGTAGGGGATGGATTCTTCATCACTCAGAGAAGTTGGAGAGGAGACATCTTCCCGCCCTCCCGCCCTGGTGTTAGGGGTTAACATGCTGGACAGGTTGGGGGAGTGTTGTATTTAGGGATGGGGTAAATGTTTTTCGTTGTTCCACGTTTTGCTTTTCAAAAAAAAAAAAGAGAAGGAACACACATAAGTATAAAAAAAAAAAAAAAAAAAACTATATTTATGGTTTATGGTATAATTTCATGTTAAGGTGTACTGTTCAATTTTGTCACAGCAGTCGGCAGTTCAAGGGGTCTTTGGGGGGTCAGTGAAAATTTTGCATGGTCACAGGATTAGTGGGGCCCATCTAAGGATGGCGCTTACCTTTGGTTAGCGGTGGTTCTCCCAGGAGATAAGTCCCCTGGGGGAAGGGAATATGGAAGTGATGGTGTGATGTCCGAGCGTCCTCGAGCCAGTTGGGGTACAGCTGAGGATATAGACCATTAAAGTCATAAAGTGTGCCTTTTTAATACACCCAAAGACCTCTTGCTGTTGGATATTATTGTTGTTCTTACGGGTATGTGTTACGTGTTTTCACGTTATGTTATTTATTATTTTGTTAATAAATGGGGCTGCTGTGGCCTTTTAAAATCCATGTCACGTGGTCTGTGTCTTTAATCTAATGGTAAGGACCCAAGGTTGACGAATCCTTTAGTCATGACAACTAGGGTTGCACCGATACCGATACTAGTATCTGTACTCCTGCAAATGCTCCGATACTTGACCCGATACCTGTGTCCTCAGTGTAGCAGGGGGGCCTGGCTGGCAGCCTCACAGATGATTGGTACAGGCAGTTGACAGTCGCTCCTCCTCCTCTCCCTCCCGCGGCTTTCAGCTGCTTTATTAAAAGGTATACAGGGAGATTGGTGCTTGTAACGGCCTGCACTGATCATCCCCTGTGTCCTCCTGTGGCTCCTCCTCCGGGTCCTCTGCTGGGTCCCTGGGTCTGCTCTTGTCCCCCTCTGTGCTCCCCCGGTCTCCCCCTGTGTCCTTCTGCAGCTCCCCAGGTCCTCCTCCAAGTCTCCTGCTGGCTCCCCGGGTCTGCTCTGGTCCCCCTCTGTGCTCCTTTGGTCTCCCCCTTTGTCTTCCTGCGGCTCCATGGGTCCTCCTCCAGGTGATCCGCCAGATCCCTGGGTCTGTTCAGGTCCCACTCTGTGCTTCTCCGGTCCCCCCGGTGTCCTCCTACGGCTCCCCAGGCCCTCTTCCAGGTTCTCCGCCAGCTCCCCGGGCCTGCTCTGGTCCCCCTCTGTGCTCCTCTGCCCCCCCCCCCGTCCCAGATCTGTCAGGATGGAGAGCAGAGGAAGGAGCCGGTAAATATGTCATTTACTGGCTCCTTCCTTTTCTGAATGCAGAGTCACTGATTTTGTCCATTCATAACTGAGTATTGTAAGATGCTTCAGTTTATGAATGGAGAGGAGCCTCTGTCTCTTGTCCATTCAAATTCAGTGCAGCTGAGGCTGCAGAGAAAGAAACTGGGGAATCTGTGTCCTCATTTAATTTCCCTATATCAAAGGGGAGATATCGGGGGTCTAAAATTCTAAATATAAAAAAATAAAAACACTGACTCCCTCCCCCCCCAACAAAAAAAAAAAGAAGGCATTGTAAAAAAAATAAATAACAAAAAAAAAATAAAAAATTGTAAAAAATAATAAAATATACATTGTAAAAAATAAAATAAAAATAAAAAAACTACTGACACAATCCACGTCTTATCAGTACCACCTATCAGTGCCTATCAGGGCTGCATATTAGTGCCACTGTCACATGATATTAAAAAAAGGTATCGGCGAGTACATGAAAAAAATTATCGGTACTTGTACTTGGTCTTAGAAAAGTTGTATCGGTGCAACCCCAATGACAACACAGTCATAAAGGGGATATTGGAGGTCATTCTGATGTGCTGTGGCCCCCTAGGGGCTAATTGTGGACCGGTCTGCTGATATTACAAGGGAGTTTTATTCTCTTAGTTGGGTTTCTCATTTGTTTAAAATGTGACCAGAGTATTGAAACACTTAGACGGGGTTCACATATATGTGAATTGGATGCGGTTTTCCGCATCCAATTCACATGACAGGCGAGTGTGACTGGCTCTCAGTGGAGCTAGGTCACACAGGTCCGGGGCGGATTGGAAAAGGGTCCTGGGTGTGTTTGGGTCTAGTTTAGGTGCTAATTCAGGCAAAAATTTGGATCTGAATCGCACCTGAACCTGGAAACAGACACGCACCGGACCCCAAGCATGAACCCGCAGCCGCATATATGTGAACCCGGCCTTAGTCAAAAGCAAAAAGAGCTAAGAACTAGAGGGTAGAAATGTTGCAACCATAGCCCCTAAAAAATCAAACAGTTTGGTGAATCTTTTAATCACTTCAATACCGAGCACTTTGACCCCCTTCCAGCCCAGACCAGTTTTTAGCTTTCATCGCTGTTGCACTTTGAATGACAATTGCATGGCCATGCAACACTGTACCCATAAGAAATTTTTATTTTATTTTTTTTCACACAAATAGAGTTTTCTTTTGGTGGTATTTAAGCACCACTGGGCTTTAAATTTGTTGCTAAATAAACATAAAAGGGCAAAAAGTTTGAAAAAAAACACGTTTTTTTTTTGTTTCTGTTATAACATTTTTCAAATAAATAACCTGTCTTCATAAATGTAGGTCAAAATGTGCTCTGCTACATTTCTATGGTAAAAATATCCCAAATCAGTGCATATTATTTAGTCTGTAGGAAAGTTATAGAGACCACAAACTACGGTATATACAGTATATCTGAAAATCAATCAATCCTAATGTACTGACGGCCTATCTCATTTCTTTTTTCACAATTTTTTGCAAAATTAAGAAATTTAAAAAAAAAATGTTTTCATAATTTTTTTGTTCACATACTGTCACCAGCGTGGTACAGTGTTATCATATAACTGGTGTGGCAGTGATCAGGGACCCTGACTGGTGACAGTATGTTAAAAATTAATAATTTACGTTTTATTACATTTCTTTTGTTTACGATTTTTTTTAACACACTGTGACCAGAGCAATAGTGTTACCATAGTAACTCTGTAGTACACTGGGGAAGTGATCAGGATTTTTTTTTTTTTACACATTCTGATTGCTAATACCAATGAGCTTCATTGGTATATGCAACCATTTTTACTTAATTAAACTGATTTATTCAATGTCTTTTGTTAAGATTAGCTGTGATTGGCCAAAGCTAATCACATGGCACGGATAAGCTGTGATTGGCTCTGCCTGTACCATGTGATCACTGTGCCCAATCATAGCTAGCAACACAATTGTATACAATGGCTTGCATGAAAGGAAGCCATCCATTGTTTACAATTGCCATGTAATCTGCTGTGATTAGTCACAGTGATCACATGACATTGGAAATGAGCTGGTATAGCGATCAGTCATCGGCTGTGTTCGGTGGACACAGCCAGTGACAGATCGCACCACTACGTGGCCCCTTCTGAGAGAACATCATATAAAGTCCAACTCGAAGGGGGAAAGTCCCAACCAGACATCGATCAGCTATAGGCTGGGCAGGAAGGTGTTAATTTACCAGCTTCTATCAACATCTTAAATATCAGTTTGGAGTGGATCAGCCTTTTAACTGGTTTGTTGAATTAGTCCTTTAATGAGAATAAGCTTTCTTAAGTTTATCCAGCTTTTTAAAGTAAACTATTTGCACTTTAGAACTGAGAAATAAACTTTTCAGGAGCACATCAAATGCAACCCTGAAAGCACCATTGGAGGGATGATTTGCCGTTTAAAAGATGTCTTATTATTACATTTTCAAAGACTGTCTAAATGACAGCAGCTAGGCTGGTACAGAATGTCACAGTGTACCCCAGTTCAGTGCATTTAGATGGCAGCCATGTCAGAAGAATCCTTATCTGTCACAATACAGGTCAGTGCTCTATGGCAAAGCATGAGGACACCTTTCACAAGGAATATATACGAACAAGTAATATGTTAGAGAACAGCCCCTTCAGCTTTGATGAATTTTCTCCTTTGTATATATTATACAAATTTGTATTAAAATGAAAACTTTATTGAACAGCGCTAGAGAAAGAGGAAAAGAATAAGCAGAAATTACTCTACTGGCATCTATTAAAGTACATTACAGATAAGTATGGTGTTGAAAAGAATTGGGTTATCTCGAACTGGCTAATAAGTGCTTCAGTGGCAAAACCACTAGCAGAGAGCCAATACTGAAATAAAACTGCAAAGAAAAAAGGTTTAATTTTACTAATATCATATACTATCTGTGAGAAATTTATCTCAGTTTTCCCAGGGTAAACAAAGCAATCATTTAGCTACTGCTGTGACACAGAAAGCAATAAAACTATGCTAAGATCGAAACATTAAGTCATTATACCCTGATCTTGCTTCTCAGAACTCCCCTGAAGCCAAAATCCAGGAAGCACCTTGCTGGGTCATTGGGAGTGTACTTCCTTATCTTTGTGCGTAACCATGTTTAATTCTGTTTAATGGTTGGGAAAAAATTTGTAAATTTTTTTTTAAATCAGATATTCTGTATGTGAGAGGAATCAAAAAGCCTGCAGGTGGTAATTTGGGGAATAATTCTGTTATATTATAAGCAGAGATTCTCTGGTCACCAGATTGTCGACAATTGGAAAATGGTAGACTGACGCACTTCCGGAATGCATAGATAGCAAAATGACGCTCTGAGCAGATAGTATACACCCCTTTCTATTTATCTCAAGAGATCTGTATTAAGTTTGACTGGAGTGTACCTTTGAGATCCCATCAATAAATCCAAGGGTCAAAGAGTGAAACGTATAAATAGACCTTGTCATCAGAACATTAATTTCAACTGTCTTCCCATATGATTATTTGTCTGTACTCTGTATTTTAGGCATGTTATTTACCTGTACAATCCTAAGTGCAGACATCCATAAACCCCGAGTCTGCTACTGAGCACTGCCATCTTGGATGTGATGCCAGCAGCACCAGCAGACTTAAACTTTTCACTAAAGTGACACTTTATAGTATTCTCTTCCCCACTGCCACATAAAAAGTTAAGTAGGAAGGTAAAGCAAGCTGGGCCAGCACAGAGAGTAATTAGACACTCCCAGAAGAGGAGAGGGCTTTGATATGCAAGCTGGAAAGGGGGTTGCGCCAGAGAATCAGCTCTTCCTGAAGAAGTCAAATTTGCTTCTTAATGTAGAAAAATATAAAATAATGCGAGGGCCACTAAAGTGACTTGTAAGGAAAAATGTAAAAGTTGCGCCAGCTCTTGGATGGAAGTGAAGCAGCCAACACAGCAATATGACCGTTGCAAGTGAAAGTTGGAGTGAAGAAGTGTGGCGCTAATGGGTGGTGGGACTCCTGTTGCTAAAACAGGTAGAAAAAGTGGTTAGGAGAGAGTGAAAACTCCTTTAGTGTAAAAGTGTTTGTAAGGTATACATAAAAATATATATTGGGTAATAAACACAGTACAAGTGAAAACCCAGTGTGTGTTAAAGAATATAAAAAACTCAGTAAAAAAGAAAATTTAAAAGAAACTAGTTAAGGAACAATCAAAAATATATGGTACAGCAAATACATATCAATGCAAGGTGAGCTGAGTGTGTTAATCCACAGAATTGGAGTTCAATGGAGGTGGCAGACCAGAAAAAGAACACCGGTATCCCCAAGGGGAAAAAATAAAAAAATAAAAAATATATATATACAGAGGAACTCAAAAGTCTTTTAAATGGCAAGATGGGATAGTCTCATTCAATCCCACAGGTAATTAGATGTGAACTGTCTTCTCAAGAGGTAACCTGAGGGTTATTGGGAAAGGACCCGACCAATGTGTTGGATCTTGGCTCAAATGGATAATTCCCACCAGGAGAAAGGCAGAAGCAAAAAGCAAAAGAATGCCCTTACCAGATCCGGTGGACTCACGGGCCGTAGCGGTGAGTCAAACGAGCCTATACCGTTAAACGGTGTGGGGTAAAGGTGTGTGGGAGAACTTGTAAACCATCTTGTCAGCAGTCCTCATACGAAGCACCGATTTGGAGTCCGGGGTCCCCAGGGTATGGTTCCGATCAGCAGATCACCGTTTCCTCAGAAAACCATCATATGTGCAAATAGGCAAAAAAGGAAAAAAAAGGAAAAAAAACTCCACATAGTGTAAATCCTTGATTAGCAAAGAGCATAAAAGCACTTTATTTAGGGAGTGTACTCCGAAAAAATGTTGTTACAGGCAAGGGGCGGTAAAAACTCGGCCCAAAATAAATTAAAAACCGGCATAAAAGTAATAAAAACAGGCGCAGTAGATAGTGGTGGGGTATAAACATAGGACCCGACGCGTTTCGCCTCCCAAGGCTTCTGCTGGGGTATGAATAAGCCCCCCACACACAACTGCGCTTTATATACAGAGAGATTGGAGTGTAACAGCTGATCGGCGCTGTTACACGGGACAACTTCCGGGTTCGGCAGCGTCATCCGTGACACACCGGTCACATGACTTTTTGTGGCCAATCACAGGCTAGAGAGGATGGTTAGAAGCCAAGCCTCACTCCTGACCACCTATAGACAGAGAAGCAATCCCATTCGTCATATGTGACGGTCACCTGATGTGGCAATGACGATGGGACGCTCTAAAGTGCGTGTCAAGGAGAGGAGGAAATAAAAGCCTAATGGATAGAGGCGTGGAACGCACAACACGGCGGCGATCCACGCTGATAGCAATTGTTTGTAATAAACTGATGTGATCCCGATCCCGGAAGTGTTCCCAGCATATTAGTATATGGGCATATAGAAATAAAGGTGTATATCCAATAGGTGTTTACTAACAAATCTTAGTGAGTACACATGTAAAAGTATAACAGCAATATATATGACATTTTCTAGGAATTGAAAGAAGTATAAAGAGAGATGTAAAGGGAGTTATACCTAATAGGGAAATAGGGGAGTATACAACAGAGACTCATAAGGGAATCTATGGAAAGAAGGTGCATGTACTTGGTATGTACTGTGCACTTTAATTCTATTGAGTTAAAAGATTCCTTAATGGACTAGAGACTAGGGAATTCGAGGAACTCTTTATCCTATCTAAACAAGATAACAGGGTGGAAAAGTGAAAATGTTTATGTGATCTAGCAAGAATAGACGCTCATTTAAAGCCCCATAGGGAGTTTGAGAACATAGTAAGGGAGAAAGTCAAATGTTCAAAAAATATTAATAAAATGACAGCAATCTAGTGACATTTATGAAAATAGATAGTCCAAGGAGGTGTTGTGTAATTCATAGAGTTGCCAAAGGAGGGGGGAGGGGGGGTGGTGTATCAACGCCTAAGACTGATTTAAAAAGGCGTTGATATCCCACTCCACGTTCAATCCATATGGTACATAACATTTCATGAGATGTATCCAAAAAACTTCAAGCTTGGAGACACCCCTTGTGTTTGGTTCCCCCCTCCAATGTGGAACAAATTTGTCAATAATTTGAAACTTTGTTCCAGATGGATTCTGATTATGGTGAAGTAAATAGTGTTTGGGAACACTATGATTGGTGCGTCCTTTTAGTATAGCTGTGATGTGTTCGTTCACTCGTATGGAGAAATTGCGTTTGGTACGTCCTATGTATTGCTTACCACAAGGGCAGGTAATCAGGTAAACGATAAATTTTGTGGTGCATGTTGCAAATTGTTTCATCTTAAATTCCTTCCCAGTGGAAGATGATGAGAAGGTTTCAATTTTGCGAGATTTGCAAACATTAAGTTTGCATACTGTACATTTCCTGCAGGGGAAAAAACCCTTAAGGTCATGAAAGAAAGATGGCGTCTTCGGAGGGTCAACAACTCCTGGTGCAATTTTGCCACCTATTGATGGTGCTCCTTTATATATCACTCCAGCTTGGTCGGGAAGTAATGGGCCCAGTATTCGATCATTTTTCAAAACCTTCCAATGTCTGGAAATGATATTCTTTATCTGCTTGTGTTGGATAGAATAGTTGGTGAGGAAGGCCCATCTATGTTTAGCATCAAGAGGTTTTTTTGGTTGTTCCACTAGTAGTGAGGAGCGGTCAATGCGTGCTATTTTCTGTATCTCCTGGTCGATTAATCCTCCATCGTAGCCCTTTTCTTGGAATCTACATTTAATAGTTTCTGCCTGTCTGAAGAAATCCGGCAAGAGAGAACAGTTACGTCTGATTCTCATCAGTTGGCTTCGAGGTACCGATTTCAGCCATGCTGTGTGGTGACAGCTGTCAGTCGGGATGTACCCGTTGCGGTCGGTGGCCTTAAAGAAGGTTTTCGTTTCCAATTGACCGTTGACAGCTGTGATTTCCAAGTCTAGGAAATGTATTACAGACGGGCTAGCTTCGTATGACAGGTGTATGCCTACCTCATTCGCATTTAGGGCTAGCATAAAGCGATTGAGGGAATCCATGGAGCCTCTCCATAGGAGGAGGATGTCGTCGATATATCTGGCCCAAAAGACTAGCTGTAATGGTCTCTGGGCGCCGACGACATCCTCCTCCCACTTGGCCATAAAGATATTAGCCAGGCTGGGGGCAAATTTAGCCCCCATGGCTACTCCCTTCGTCTGTAAGTAGTAACGGTTGTCGTACCAAAAGTAATTTGACTTGGTGGCAAAATATAGCAAATCTATGATAAACCTTTTTTGTGTCAATGGGATGTTCTTTTCTCTCGATAAAAAGAGTTCAACTGCACCTATACCTAAATCATGGGGGATGATGGTGTATAGGGAAGTAACGTCTGCGGTTACTAGTATAAGATCGTTAGTGTACGTGATTTGTTGTAATTTGTTAATAGTATCTCGAGTGTCTTTCAGAAAGGATGGTAGTGATTTTACTATGGGTTGTAAATAGTGATCAATGTATTTCCCTATGCGGGAGGTCACGGAGTTGATTCCGCTTATAATTGGGCGACCAGGAGGTTGAGTAATGTTCTTGTGTACTTTGGGCAAATAGTACATTATGGGGATACGCGGAGCTACCGGGACCAAAAAATGTTTTTCTTTTTTGTCTAGTATGCCAAGCTGGAAGCCAGTATCAATCAGGTCTATTAGTCTTCTTTTAAAGCTTGTAGTGGGATTGGATCCAAGGGGCAGGTACGTTTCTGTGTCGCTTAGGATCCTTGTCATCTCAGCATGATAATCTTTACTGTCAAGAACGACTATCCCTCCGCCCTTATCCGCCGGGCGGATAACAAGCTCTTTGCGTTCGCAAAGAGACCTCAGGCCGATTTTAATATTGGGGTCAGAATAATATTTCTTCTTTGGGAGTCCCTCTAGATCTTCCAATACTAGATCACGGAATACCTTAATAGAAGGAGCTATAGGAGCTGGAGGGTTGAAAAGAGACGGATTCGCTAATCCCGAGTGAACTGAATGGGAGTTAGTGGGAAGATGTGAGGGCCTACTCGGATTGGACGCAATATATCTTTGTACATTAAGTTTGCGTACAAACTTATGTACATCTATAAAAGTAGAGAATTTGCTTAGTGTTTTAGGGGGGGCAAATTTTAAACCTTTGTTAAGAACGTTGAGTTCCGCTGGGGAGAAGTCAGCTTTGCTTAGATTGAAGATGCCACTGTCTTTTAAACCCTTTTTCTCTTTATTGGAACGCCTCCCCCCTCGGGTGCCGCGTTTTGTTCTAGGTTTCGTATGGGGTATTCCTGTTCTCTGTGAAAACCCCCCTGGTACAGAGGTTGTGGTTTGGCCTGGTTGTAATTAAAAGGTGACCTGTCAGGGTAGTCTCTATCTCCGTGTTCATAACGGTATTGAGAATTGCGGTAATCGTTCGGTCGTTCATCTCTAAGAGGTAAGAATCTATTTCTTGTATTAATCGGGGTTCTTTGCGGGTAGGGTTGATAATATTGGTATTCGTTTCGACTTGTGTCGCGTCTTCGGGGGGAGTAGTCCTGTCTATAGTCCTCATAGTGGACGGAACGATCTCTGTTACCCCTGCCTTTTCCCCTGTTATTTCGTCCTCTATTCCCAGAATGGGAAGGGGGATTCTTGATAAGGGTCACAGGGGCAGGGGGGGGAAAAGACGGGCGTCTAATATTGCCAGTAAGGGGGGAGGGGAGTACTGGAGGGGTATGTGAAGCCCTGGAATCATCCAGATATTCTGTTTCCATAGGGTGGCTGGTACTGGCAGATGAGTCCTTGGCCTGGCTATTGGATTGCCAGCTAAAGACATTCTTATTTTTGTAGTCACTAAGGTCTCTGTTGTATTTCTTCTGCTTTTTGGTTTTTTGTTCTCTTTCTTCCTTTTCGAGATGATTTTTAAGATTAGTGGAAAGACTAATGTACTCTGTGGTGGATTTATGTGGGAGGAGTTTATCCCTAATTTCTTTGATTTCCTTATCTATAAAGGTTCTTCTCGTGCGTTTTCTATCTATAAGGAACCCCAATAGGGATATTCCTGCTTCATTAAAATAATGGTACCAGGACTCTATATCAAGGTCCCCTTGTTGTGGGTGGATTGTCCACCTTAGGCCCCTTGGGACCATGCGTTCCTTGGTATACTGCTCAAGGAAGGCAATGTCCCATTCTAGATGTAACTCCGAGACCATCAGGTTTTTAAGCCTGAGAAACAGACCGCCTATCTCAGAGTCATTATTAAAAACTGTAAAGACTCCTTCAGTATTGAAGGTACGGCTAGTCCGATAGTCAAACACATCCATAGTTAGTGGATTGACAGAGGTGTGTAGAGAGGCTGCAAACTAGTATTGTCAATAAAGAACGTGTAAGGAAAAATGTAAAAGTTGCGCCAGCTCTTGGATGGAAGTGAAGCAGCCAACACAGCAATATGACCGTTGCAAGTGAAAGTTGGAGTGAAGAAGTGTGGCGCTAATGGGTGGTGGGACTCCTGTTGCTAAAACAGGTAGAAAAAGTGGTTAGGAGAGAGTGAAAACTCCTTTAGTGTAAAAGTGTTTGTAAGGTATACATAAAAATATATATTGGGTAATAAACACAGTACAAGTGAAAACCCAGTGTGTGTTAAAGAATATAAAAAACTCAGTAAAAAAGAAAATTTAAAAGAAACTAGTTAAGAAACAATCAAAAATATATGGTACAGCAAATACATATCAATGCAAGGTGAGCTGAGTGTGTTAATCCACAGAATTGGAGTTCAATGGAGGTGGCAGACCAGAAAAAGAACACCGGTATCCCCAAGGGGAAAAAATAAAAAAATAAAAAAATATATATACAGAGGAACTCAAAAGTCTTTTAAATGGCAAGATGGGATAGTCTCATTCAATCCCACAGGTAATTAGATGTGAACTGTCTTCTCAAGAGGTAACCTGAGGGTTATTGGGAAAGGACCCGACCAATGTGTTGGATCTTGGCTCAAATGGATAATTCCCACCAGGAGAAAGGCAGAAGCAAAAAGCAAAAGAATGCCCTTACCAGATCCGGTGGACTCATGGGCCGTAGCGGTGAGTCAAACGAGCCTATACCGTTAAACGGTGTGGGGTAAAGGTGTGTGGGAGAACTTGTAAACCATCCTGTCAGCAGTCCTCATACGAAGCACCGATTTGGAGTCCGGGGTCCCCAGGGTATGGTTCCGATCAGCAGATCACCGTTTCCTCAGAAAACCATCATATGTGCAAATAGGCAAAAAAGGAAAAAAAAGGAAAAAAACTCCACATAGTGTAAATCCTTGATTAGCAAAGAGCATAAAAGCACTTTATTTAGGGAGTGTACTCCGAAAAAATGTTGTTACAGGCAAGGGGCGGTAAAAACTCGGCCCAAAATAAATTAAAAACCGGCATAAAAGTAATAAAAACAGGCGCAGTAGATAGTGGTGGGGTATAAACATAGGACCCGACGCGTTTCGCCTCCCAAGGCTTCTGCTGGGGTATGAATAAGCCCCCCACACACAACTGCGCTTTATATACAGAGAGATTGGAGTGTAACAGCTGATCGGCGCTGTTACACGGGACAACTTCCGGGTTCGGCAGCGTCATCCGTGACACACCGGTCACATGACTTTTTGTGGCCAATCACAGGCTAGAGAGGATGGTTAGAAGCCAAGCCTCACTCCTGACCACCTATAGACAGAGAAGCAATCCCATTCGTCATATGTGACGGTCACCTGATGTGGCAATGACGATGGGACGCTCTAAAGTGCGTGTCAAGGAGAGGAGGAAATAAAAGCCTAATGGATAGAGGCGTGGAACGCACAACACGGCGGCGATCCACGCTGATAGCAATTGTTTGTAATAAACTGATGTGATCCCGATCCCGGAAGTGTTCCCAGCATATTAGTATATGGGCATATAGAAATAAAGGTGTATATCCAATAGGTGTTTACTAACAAATCTTAGTGAGTACACATGTAAAAGTATAACAGCAATATATATGACATTTTCTAGGAATTGAAAGAAGTATAAAGAGAGATGTAAAGGGAGTTATACCTAATAGGGAAATAGGGGAGTATACAACAGAGACTCATAAGGGAATCTATGGAAAGAAGGTGCATGTACTTGGTATGTACTGTGCACTTTAATTCTATTGAGTTAAAAGATTCCTTAATGGACTAGAGACTAGGGAATTCGAGGAACTCTTTATCCTATCTAAACAAGATAACAGGGTGGAAAAGTGAAAATGTTTATGTGATCTAGCAAGAATAGACGCTCATTTAAAGCCCCATAGGGAGTTTGAGAACATAGTAAGGGAGAAAGTCAAATGTTCAAAAAATATTAATAAAATGACAGCAATCTAGTGACATTTATGAAAATAGATAGTCCAAGGAGGTGTTGTGTAATTCTCGGAGTTACATCTAGAATGGGACATTGCCTTCCTTGAGCAGTATACCAAGGAACGCATGGTCCCAAGGGGCCTAAGGTGGACAATCCACCCACAACAAGGGGACCTTGATATAGAGTCCTGGTACCATTATTTTAATGAAGCAGGAATATCCCTATTGGGGTTCCTTATAGATAGAAAACGCACGAGAAGAACCTTTATAGATAAGGAAATCAAAGAAATTAGGGATAAACTCCTCCCACATAAATCCACCACAGAGTACATTAGTCTTTCCACTAATCTTAAAAATCATCTCGAAAAGGAAGAAAGAGAACAAAAAACCAAAAAGCAGAAGAAATACAACAGAGACCTTAGTGACTACAAAAATAAGAATGTCTTTAGCTGGCAATCCAATAGCCAGGCCAAGGACTCATCTGCCAGTACCAGCCACCCTATGGAAACAGAATATCTGGATGATTCCAGGGCTTCACATACCCCTCCAGTACTCCCCTCCCCCCTTACTGGCAATATTAGACGCCCGTCTTTTCCCCCCCCTGCCCCTGTGACCCTTATCAAGAATCCCCCTTCCCATTCTGGGAATAGAGGACGAAATAACAGGGGAAAAGGCAGGGGTAACAGAGATCGTTCCGTCCACTATGAGGACTATAGACAGGACTACTCCCCCCGAAGACGCGACACAAGTCGAAACGAATACCAATATTATCAACCCTACCCGCAAAGAACCCCGATTAATACAAGAAATAGATTCTTACCTCTTAGAGATGAACGACCGAACGATTACCGCAATTCTCAATACCGTTATGAACACGGAGATAGAGACTACCCTGACAGGTCACCTTTTAATTACAACCAGGCCAAACCACAACCTCTGTACCAGGGGGGTTTTCACAGAGAACAGGAATACCCCATACGAAACCTAGAACAAAACGCGGCACCCGAGGGGGGAGGCGTTCCAATAAAGAGAAAAAGGGTTTAAAAGACAGTGGCATCTTCAATCTAAGCAAAGCTGACTTCTCCCCAGCGGAACTCAACGTTCTTAACAAAGGTTTAAAATTTGCCCCCCCTAAAACACTAAGCAAATTCTCTACTTTTATAGATGTACATAAGTTTGTACGCAAACTTAATGTACAAAGATATATTGCGTCCAATCCGAGTAGGCCCTCACATCTTCCCACTAACTCCCATTCAGTTCACTCGGGATTAGCGAATCCGTCTCTTTTCAACCCTCCAGCTCCTATAGCTCCTTCTATTAAGGTATTCCGTGATCTAGTATTGGAAGATCTAGAGGGACTCCCAAAGAAGAAATATTATTCTGACCCCAATATTAAAATCGGCCTGAGGTCTCTTTGCGAACGCAAAGAGCTTGTTATCCGCCCGGCGGATAAGGGCGGAGGGATAGTCGTTCTTGACAGTAAAGATTATCATGCTGAGATGACAAGGATCCTAAGCGACACAGAAACGTACCTGCCCCTTGGATCCAATCCCACTACAAGCTTTAAAAGAAGACTAATAGACCTGATTGATACTGGCTTCCAGCTTGGCATACTAGACAAAAAAGAAAAACATTTTTTGGTCCCGGTAGCTCCGCGTATCCCCATAATGTACTATTTGCCCAAAGTACACAAGAACATTACTCAACCTCCTGGTCGCCCAATTATAAGCGGAATCAACTCCGTGACCTCCCGCATAGGGAAATACATTGATCACTATTTACAACCCATAGTAAAATCACTACCATCCTTTCTGAAAGACACTCGAGATACTATTAACAAATTACAACAAATCACGTACACTAACGATCTTATACTAGTAACCGCAGACGTTACTTCCCTATACACCATCATCCCCCATGATTTAGGTATAGGTGCAGTTGAACTCTTTTTATCGAGAGAAAAGAACATCCCATTGACACAAAAAAGGTTTATCATAGATTTGCTATATTTTGCCACCAAGTCAAATTACTTTTGGTACGACAACCGTTACTACTTACAGACGAAGGGAGTAGCCATGGGGGCTAAATTTGCCCCCAGCCTGGCTAATATCTTTATGGCCAAGTGGGAGGAGGATGTCGTCGGCGCCCAGAGACCATTACAGCTAGTCTTTTGGGCCAGATATATCGACGACATCCTCCTCCTATGGAGAGGCTCCATGGATTCCCTCAATCGCTTTATGCTAGCCCTAAATGCGAATGAGGTAGGCATACACCTGTCATACGAAGCTAGCCCGTCTGTAATACATTTCCTAGACTTGGAAATCACAGCTGTCAACGGTCAATTGGAAACGAAAACCTTCTTTAAGGCCACCGACCGCAACGGGTACATCCCGACTGACAGCTGTCACCACACAGCATGGCTGAAATCGGTACCTCGAAGCCAACTGATGAGAATCAGACGTAACTGTTCTCTCTTGCCGGATTTCTTCAGACAGGCAGAAACTATTAAATGTAGATTCCAAGAAAAGGGCTACGATGGAGGATTAATCGACCAGGAGATACAGAAAATAGCACGCATTGACCGCTCCTCACTACTAGTGGAACAACCAAAAAAACCTCTTGATGCTAAACATAGATGGGCCTTCCTCACCAACTATTCTATCCAACACAAGCAGATAAAGAATATCATTTCCAGACATTGGAAGGTTTTGAAAAATGATCGAATACTGGGCCCATTACTTCCCGACCAAGCTGGAGTGATATATAAAGGAGCACCATCAATAGGTGGCAAAATTGCACCAGGAGTTGTTGACCCTCCGAAGACGCCATCTTTCTTTCATGACCTTAAGGGTTTTTTCCCCTGCAGGAAATGTACAGTATGCAAACTTAATGTTTGCAAATCTCGCAAAATTGAAACCTTCTCATCATCTTCCACTGGGAAGGAATTTAAGATGAAACAATTTGCAACATGCACCACAAAATTTATCGTTTACCTGATTACCTGCCCTTGTGGTAAGCAATACATAGGACGTACCAAACGCAATTTCTCCATACGAGTGAACGAACACATCACAGCTATACTAAAAGGACGCACCAATCATAGTGTTCCCAAACACTATTTACTTCACCATAATCAGAATCCATCTGGAACAAAGTTTCAAATTATTGACAAATTTGTTCCACATTGGAGGGGGGAACCAAACACAAGGGGTGTCTCCAAGCTTGAAGTTTTTTGGATACATCTCATGAAATGTTATGTACCATATGGATTGAACGTGGAGTGGGATATCAACGCCTTTTTAAATCAGTCTTAGGCGTTGATACACCACCCCCCCTCCCCCCTCCTTTGGCAACTCTATGAATTACACAACACCTCCTTGGACTATCTATTTTCATAAATGTCACTAGATTGCTGTCATTTTATTAATATTTTTTGAACATTTGACTTTCTCCCTTACTATGTTCTCAAACTCCCTATGGGGCTTTAAATGAGCGTCTATTCTTGCTAGATCACATAAACATTTTCACTTTTCCACCCTGTTATCTTGTTTAGATAGGATAAAGAGTTCCTCGAATTCCCTAGTCTCTAGTCCATTAAGGAATCTTTTAACTCAATAGAATTAAAGTGCACAGTACATACCAAGTACATGCACCTTCTTTCCATAGATTCCCTTATGAGTCTCTGTTGTATACTCCCCTATTTCCCTATTAGGTATAACTCCCTTTACATCTCTCTTTATACTTCTTTCAATTCCTAGAAAATGTCATATATATTGCTGTTATACTTTTACATGTGTACTCACTAAGATTTGTTAGTAAACACCTATTGGATATACACCTTTATTTCTATATGCCCATATACTAATATGCTGGGAACACTTCCGGGATCGGGATCACATCAGTTTATTACAAACAATTGCTATCAGCGTGGATCGCCGCCGTGTTGTGCGTTCCACGCCTCTATCCATTAGGCTTTTATTTCCTCCTCTCCTTGACACGCACTTTAGAGCGTCCCATCGTCATTGCCACATCAGGTGACCGTCACATATGACGAATGGGATTGCTTCTCTGTCTATAGGTGGTCAGGAGTGAGGCTTGGCTTCTAACCATCCTCTCTAGCCTGTGATTGGCCACAAAAAGTCATGTGACCGGTGTGTCACGGATGACGCTGCCGAACCCGGAAGTTGTCCCGTGTAACAGCGCCGATCAGCTGTTACACTCCAATCTCTCTGTATATAAAGCGCAGTTGTGTGTGGGGGGCTTATTCATACCCCAGCAGAAGCCTTGGGAGGCGAAACGCGTCGGGTCCTATGTTTATACCCCACCACTACCTACTGCGCCTGTTTTTATTACTTTTATGCCGGTTTTTAATTTATTTTGGGCCGAGTTTTTACCGCCCCTTGCCTGTAACAACATTTTTTCGGAGTACACTCCCTAAATAAAGTGCTTTTATGCTCTTTGCTAATCAAGGATTTACACTATGTGGAGTTTTTTTCCTTTTTTTTCCTTTTTTGCCTATTTGCACATATGATGGTTTTCTGAGGAAACGGTGATCTGCTGATCGGAACCATACCCTGGGGACCCCGGACTCCAAATCGGTGCTTCGTATGAGGACTGCTGACAAGATGGTTTACAAGTTCTCCCACACACCTTTACCCCACACCGTTTAACGGTATAGGCTCGTTTGACTCACCGCTACGGCCCGTGAGTCCACCGGATCTGGTAAGGGCATTCTTTTGCTTTTTGCTTCTGCCTTTCTCCTGGTGGGAATTATCCATTTGAGCCAAGATCCAACACATTGGTCGGGTCCTTTCCCAATAACCCTCAGGTTACCTCTTGAGAAGACAGTTCACATCTAATTACCTGTGGGATTGAATGAGACTATCCCATCTTGCCATTTAAAAGACTTTTGAGTTCCTCTGTATATATATTTTTTTATTTTTTTATTTTTTCCCCTTGGGGATACCGGTGTTCTTTTTCTGGTCTGCCACCTCCATTGAACTCCAATTCTGTGGATTAACACACTCAGCTCACCTTGCATTGATATGTATTTGCTGTACCATATATTTTTGATTGTTTCTTAACTAGTTTCTTTTAAATTTTCTTTTTTACTGAGTTTTTTATATTCTTTAACACACACTGGGTTTTCACTTGTACTGTGTTTATTACCCAATATATATTTTTATGTATACCTTACAAACACTTTTACACTAAAGGAGTTTTCACTCTCTCCTAACCACTTTTTCTACCTGTTTTAGCAACAGGAGTCCCACCACCCATTAGCGCCACACTTCTTCACTCCCACTAAAGTGACTTGCCAACTGGTCACGGGCCACAATGAGTGGAACCGGCAGATAACAGGTCCGTGTCCACTGTGCATATATAGAGAGCGGATACAAGGATACAGCCTGCTCTACTCTATATCCTCCGATCCACCCAAACAGAAGGGGACAGATCCCCTTCTTTTTTTTTTTTTTTGAAGATTTGATTGGAGGTCGGTGGGTGTAAATGGACACAAATCCACCTTAGAGGTGAATGGAGGGTCTGATTGTGTCTGCCTGAAAAAACGATGGACAGACCCGATCAGACCGATCATGTGAAAGGGAACTAAATTCGAAAAGGGGCCCGTACTTCAGAAAATAGGAAGTAAAATTTAACACGGTGAACGATCTGCCGATTTTCAGATTGTTAGTACGGTGCTTTCGACAGCCGATTCCACATTTTTGGATAACAAAAACTGGATGTGCAGGCTATAAAATTTTTGTCGTATGTAACACAACGTCTGATTTACGTTTAACCAGTACAGTTTTCGTCCGAAAAAAATCATAAGAGCAAGACTACGCATGCTCAGAAACGATAGAACACCTACAAAACAATTTAACACATTACATAACCGTTGAAAAGTTAAATTCGGTTGTACGAGAATTTTCGTATGTTGAGTAACCTCTGCACTTTCGATATGAGACTAGCATGCAACAAAAAACTGGTGAAAATTTGTCCGATAATCTGATCGTGTGTACCCAGCTGCAGAGGATTGTCTGTTGACAGACTGTTGTCCTAAAATCTTACCATTAGTACCGTTAGTACACTCCTTTTGACAATTGTTGTCCAACTTTCGGCCAACAAATGTTGGATGACAGGCTAGTAAATTTTCAGCGGACAGCGGTTTGACGTCAGATTTTCGTATGGTCAATACACAAATCCGTCACACAAAAGTCAAAATAAAAAACACGCATGTTCGGAATCAATGCTCACCAAGCACGAAATTAGCAGAAGGGGCCTAAAGGGTGGCGCTCAACAGCTGAAATTCCTCGTAGTACGTCACTACATTCGTGTTTGTTGCATGATAATTGTGTTTGTATTGTTAGTATGCAAGACAAGATCCTGGCACACGCCCTTAAGACAAAAATCAGACGCTCGGTTGGCCAACAATCGTACCATGTATACTGTGGGGGTGTCTATACTAACAGAGGGTGTCTACACTGAGGGGTGTATACTGATGGAAGGGTGGTCTGCACTGAAGGGGATCTATACTGCGGGAGGGGAGACTGTACTTAGTGCGGGGGTCTATACTGAGAGAGGGGCATCTGTACTTAATGGAAGGGGTCTGTAATTAGTGGAGGGGGGTCTTTACTGAGGGGGGACTATAGTTGGTGGAGGGGGGTGACAGCAATTTTTTCCACACCAGGTGACACCAACCCTAGTGACGCCACTGCTAGTTGCAACTGTCTATCCAATACTTCAGAGCCAAGGAAAGCTTCCTTAAGTCTAGGTTCACACCTATGCGTTTTTAGTGAGTTTTGCAGTTTGCAGAAACACACTACAGTCCATTTAACATGATTTCCTATGGTACACGTTCACATCTATGCGTTTTGCAGCCGGTGCATTTTTGGAAAGGGTGGGGGGACTTTTGTTCCCACGTTTTGCGTATAATAGACTTCAATGGAATCGCACCAGAAATGCAAGTATTGTGTTTGTGATGCAATTTTTGATGTATTTTGCGGTTTTTATTTTTCCCTTTTAAACGCTGTATATAGCTGATTGCCAATGAGCGGGCCGGGAAGCCGGCCGCCGTGTCCTTAACAACCGATGAGTCATCAGATGTCAGTGGGATTCCCCACTCACTGTGCATCCATAAGTCCTTTAAAGTGCTTAGTGTTCTCCAGTGGCAATACTGTCAATAAAGTGCCGCTCTCCCCTTCTTATGTGCCCTCACTCACCAATTTGTAATGGGGTATGCGCCTGTGTTAAAAACGGGCTTGCAATCCTCCAGTGGATAACTTCCTCTCAGGGTTTCCAACAGATGGGTAAAAAGACTCCTCACATGTGTATGGGAAGTAGAACCAGGAAAGATCCATAGTGTAATTCCGTTTTATTGGTATAAAAGAATGTAAAGCAAATTGCACACTTAAACAATTCTCCTCTTGTAAATAGGCATGTAAAGACACCGCTCTGGAACTCAAAGCTGCAATCTGCTTTCCAAATGTGGCGTCACCGGAAGTTTCCAACCGCTTAATGGATTTTGCTTCACCCAGGAAGCATCCTCAGATGCTGGTGGTTTCTTCTCCCTCTTCTCTCTCTGGTGGTTTCTTCCACCTCTTCTCTCTCCGATGTTTCTTCTCCCTCCAGCGTTTGTTCTCCCTCTTATCTTTCCAATGATGTCTTCTTTGTCCGCCGCCGCTGCCCGGTCTTCCTCTGACGCTGGCTGCCTTTGTTGTGTTGGCTCCCGCTGTCTGCCATTTCTTATATAGCCATAGGACGTGGCCATCCAGTGACATCACCCGGAAATCCCGCCTCTGTGACATCATGTGACATCACAAGGGGTGGGATTTCCAGGTGACGTCACTGGATGGACACGCCCCATGGCTATATAAGAAATGGCAGACAGCAGAACCAACACAACAGAGGCAGCCAGCATCGGAGGAAGACCCTGTTTTTTATTTTTAACAGGGCAGCGGACAAAGAAGACATCACCGTAAAGAGAAGAGGGAGAAGAAACACCAGAGGGAGAAGAAACATCGGAGGGAGAAGACACTGGAAGAAGACACGATTTTTAATAAAGGACTCATCAAAAACCGCCTCGTGTTTTGTAACTTTACACTTTTCTTTTTTTGGTGAATGGGTATGGGGTACCCTATACTCATTTTTGTGGGGGGCGGGATCTAGGGTCCCCTTTCTAAAGGGGCTTCCAGATCCCAAAAAGCCCCCTGTCCACAGACCCCCACAACCACCAACCAAAGTTTTCGGGAAGAGGCCCTTGTCCCTATCCAAATACAGTGTGCATGAAGTAGCTGTACATCCTGGCTGAATGAGTCTGAGGGACTAATTGGTGAGTACAGGCACACAGATCCCCTTCTTGACATTTGCAGATGTCCCTCCCTCTGCTGTTCTGATAGAAAAGCAATCCACGTACAGATTACTTTTCAGGCCATTTGTCTAGCAGTGAGGAGGCGACATACCTGTTTTAACCCCCTAAATACTGCACCTCCCCATCACAACCATGTGCATTGCATGCGGTTGTAGAGAGGTTGCAGCACAGACCCTTTTATTTGAATCATGTTCAGTGAACGGTAGTGCCTATCAAATGCAACAGGGGGTAAAAGTCTTGACACAGTCGTTAAGCAAAGCCCCCGGCAGTTGTCTTGTCAGCTAAGGAGCCAATAACACCAGCTGTTGTATTATAACATGCTGTGCAGTGACAGCGTTGTGTAGATGTGCTGATTGCGCTGCATCAAACTGCTCCTTTTGTTTTAAAAGCAAACTTTATTGAAATTTCACACAGTCATTTCATAAAGTTCAATTGGCCACTGCATGGTACGAGGCGGTGGATTGCCTCACACTGCGCTGCGATTAAAAAAACTACTGCATGCAGTACTTTTTTTTTTTAATATGAACCACTGCATTGCAGTGGTGTGAATTGGCCATACCAGAGGCAAGGCATTTTGCCTTGTCATGCGGTGGGACTGCACTGGAATAGCCACTCAAACACAGTCCCACCGCATCTGGTGTGAATATATCCTAAAGGGAAGCAGTAAAACCATGGCACAACCGTATGGTTTCACGATCCCTAATCACATGTGTAAAAGAGTCCTGAATGAGCAAAAAAGCAGAAATGGAGAGTTCAATGGAAGAAGTAACCACTGAGTAGATACCACTGGAATTGACCTCCTTACATCCCCCCCATGCTCATTCTCTCTCATCTACCTTTCTCTCCCATTCCCCCTGCCCCTCTCCACCCTTACTTTCCCCCTAAATTGGGGCAGGCTCAGGCTGGTAAGGGCCCCAGTGCATTACTTTGCCCAGGAGCCCATGATGTGATTAAGAGGACACTGGCAGTAGTAGCCTACATCTTTCTATTGTATAGGGTTCCTTTTAATAAGTGTAGAATTACAATATGTTTAAGAAAAAAATATTGCTGAATGCCAGGAAATCGCTTTAATGGATGTACATTGTACACAGTCTGCTTCTACTTTATAATTTATTTACCTGTTTTCTGTGAACCATCTATACCAATTATGCACAGTTAGAAATAACTATTCATGTACTTATGTACAAAGTGTTTTTAACCATGTCTTTTTCTTAATAAATTGTTGTTTTATTCTTACTTTGACCTAATCCTTGGGTAGCAAGATAGTCCTCAACTCTCATAGTGCCAGGGGGCATGTTTGGAGCAGCCCCAGGCACCTCCTTTCCAATATCCTACTACAAAGGATGATGCTACCCATCCCCACTTTCAGATTTAACTAGATTGAGGCAATACTTCATATTCTACTTTATAAGAGATGAACACAGAATGCTGCAGATTTTTTGCAGTTACAATAGATTCAATCCTATTCATGTCCTTTAAACTAAGATATAAGAAGATTAAAGGCTGCCAAGCAGCTTCAGTTGCAGGACAGAAAAATCCTCTCTTTTTTATTAGGGTACTGAAATGCCGACAATTGAACTGAGCAAGTGGGCAGCTAGCAAGTTGAGCACAACACTTATAATGCTTTTTAATAAGCTATATGTCTTGTGTCACAACCCCGTGGTATCTTGGAAGACCCTGTAAGTAAAATCTAGAACCTGCTAGCTTAGTGTCATGGACAAAAGCATAGGATGGAGTTATTACTGCTAATTCTTGATAGTTCACACTGGCTTGAAGCAGCAGAAAGCACTTTAGAGGCTTCCAAATCATCTCTGGAGAGAGAAATTCAACAAACAAGGTAGTTTGGCTTCAAAAAGGATTTGACTTTGTAACAGCCAAATAGGGGGTGCCCTATGACCTCCACAATTCCCTGTCCCCATGGTGATGTATGACTTGGAATAATCTGAAATTCATTTGATTCTTTTTTAAGGAAAGCCAAAAGAAAAGGGTAAACTGTTCATATTGCTTACCCAGCACCAGCCTATATTTATTTTAGGAAATGTGCCAAATGCAGTATATTTTACATACAAGTGCTATCACTGCCATTAAAAAAGGTTACAAAAGTATGTGTGACAGAACTCCAGATCCCTCATGTTTTGGATTTTAGTCTGGCCAGGCAGAGTAATAGGGCGTACACACGGTCGGACTTTGTTCGGACATTCCGACAACAAAATCCTAGGATTTTTTTCGACGGATGTTGGCTCAAACTTTTTTTGTCTACACACGGTCGCACAAAGTTGTCGGAATTTCCGATCGCCAACCACGCGGTCACGTACACCACGTACGACGAGACTAGAAAAGGCCGGTTCAGAACCAAGCGCGGCACCCTTTGGGCTCCTTTTGCTAATCTCGTGTTAGTAAAAGTTTGGTGAGAGACGATTCGCGCTTTTTCAGACTCGTGGCTTTCAGATAGTTTTCTGCCGTTCAGTTTGTGCTTGTGGGTTTGTATCTGCTCTTCAGTGCGTGCAAGCAAGTTCCGCGTGACTTTAAGTAGTCATTGTATTCTTGTTCGTTCGTTACTGGTTTTCAGGTCGCTCTTCACAGGCCTTGCTGTTCTGCAGTGCGTTCTGTTACTTCGTTCTGAGCAGCCGACCGTTTTCTAGCCATGTTTCGTATGCGTACTCCTCGTAGAGTTCGTGCTGTGCGGGGGCTTGGTGTTGGGGTCCTGACCTTGACACAAGTCCAGTCCATGAACAGGGTGGGGAGGAGTTCATGGACCAAGAATTGGTTGCTTCAGCATGACCAGTTCTCTCATATGCCTTTGCTCCGTGAGATCCGTGAGAATAATCCTGATGATTTCAGGAACTTTCTCAGGATGACGGACCCCGTGTTTCACCGTTTGTTGGCTTCGCTGACCCCCTATATCAGCAGGCAGGATACCTGCATGAGGCAAGCCATCACTCCGGAGCAGAGGTTGGTCGCTACCCTGTGGTATTTGGCGACAGGGAGAAGCCTGCAGGACTTGAAGTTCTCGACAGGCATCTCCCCCCAGGCTCTGGGGATCATTATCCCAGAGACCTGTTCTGCCATCATACAGGTCCTGCAGAAGGAGTATATGAAGGTAAGATTTTTATCCTTTTATATCACATTTTATTGTATTGAATGTTTGCTAATATATTGTATTTCTTTCCTCATTCCCTAATTACCATGATTGTAATATGCTGTGAATGTCCCCTTTGTTCTCATGCATGCTGGATTTTTATGTAATTATTATTTTAGGTCCTTCATACATATTTGCCCTTCAATAACCTCCCCAGCATGGTGTCTCCTGGCCTATATGCACCTCATGTAGACACTTAACATTGTATTTTATCAGCTCTATAGTAGTGCTTTACCCCAAACACCCCCTAAAATGTTTGGAAATGTTATTTTTGATTTAAATTCTGGCCAGAGGCTTTTTTTTGTTGGTGTCCCCAAATAATTTTTTGTAACCCTCCCTCCCCCAACTGCTAAGTCAGCTGATCCCAATTCTCTATGTATCCTCAATCATCTATCTACTGACTTTGCCAAACCCATACACACTATACCCACCTCTTTACTGGTCAGATTTATGGATGAATTGCCCAAAGCAGGTAGTGCAAGGGCCTGCCTGTATACTTTCCAATGGTACTGTTTCAAGTTTTTGTATTCTATTATTATCTTGATAGGTAATAGCAGAATGTCCAAATGTCCTCAAATGTGTACAATGTGTATTTTTATCTTTGTATTATGACACTTCTTACCTGTCCAGTGGTCTGCCAATAGCGTAACTAAGGAGGGGCTGTTCCAAGTAATACCCATTATTTAGGCATTCAGCTCTCAATGAAGTGAAGAGGGTTACCTGTCCAAGACCCCCCCCCCCCTATAATGTTAGAAATGGCCCATGAGAGGGGGGGAGGGGGAATATGATAGGTGAACCATATACTTTGGCCTTGTTAAAGTCCCCTTACTAAATGCTATCTGGAGGTTGCCACATAATGTTTGTGCCTAATCTGCTTGCCATGTTTCTGTGAAAAAATAGTAATGTTTATTGTTTTTTCCTCAACAGTTTCCTTCCACGCCACAGGAATGGCAGACTGTGGCCTCCCACCTTGCCCAACGGTGGGACTTTCCTAACTGCAGAGGGGCAATTGATGGGAAACACGTCCACATCGTCCCACCACCCAACTCGGGGTCGTACTATTATAATTACAAGGGGTTCAATAGTATAGTGATGTTGGCGGTGGTGTCGGCTAATTACGACTTCCTGTATGTGGACGTGGAGAAGAATGGCCAGATGTCCGATGGTGGAGTCATCACCCAGACGGAGTTTTACAGGCGTCTCCAGAATGGCAGCTTGGACTTGCCAGCTCCAGAGGACAATGTTGAAGGACTCCCATTTGTGTTCGTTGCTGATGAAGCGTTTGCGCTGGGGGACCACCTGATGCGGCCATTCCCAATGAGGACCCTCACCCCGGAACAGAGGGTTTTTAATTACCGGCTGGCCAGAGCCCAAAGAGTGGTGGAGAACACATTTGGAATCCTGGCCAGCCGGTTCCGACTATTTCTGACACCCATCCATATGGCGGAGTATAAACTGAACCATATTATACTGGCGTGCTGTGTTCTCCATAACTTTTTAAGGAAACATTCGGCCAACTATGCTGGCTCAGTTGGGCCTGAGGCCGGAATCCTACATCAAACCACACTGACGGCGCTTGAAAGTGGCCGTCCTGGCTTGCCCTCCCTGAGTGCCCGTGATGTCCGGTTACGCTACCTGGAGTTCTTTGCGGGTAGGGGGGCTATCAATATGCCAGACAATCTGTGAAGCCTTTTTATAATAAAAAAAAAAGAAATTCTTGGTGGACATTTACTGCTTGTGTTTGTTTTAGCTGACCCTGACAGAAATGTGTTGAGTCCAGAAAATGTCGTGATTGTGTAACCTTATACAAAGCACTGTTGGCTGTTATTTCCTAAATGCAAAAACACATTTCACTACAAGTGCACTTGCAACTGCACTGAAACTGCACTTGTAGTGCAAAGAGGATTTGCCCTTAGGAAATAACACCCATTTTTGCAAAAAACAGCAATTACATCACCCCAAAAGTGTTGTATTGTAGTGTTGAGACAATAATCCACACATTCTTGAGTAAGCAACTTTTTTATACCTGCACAATCACATGTGCATTTACCAAAGGTTTTTAAAACAAACCAACATGTTTGTTGTATAACAATTTTTGCAGTAGCATTATCAAAAATCGAAATGTCCATTTCAGATAAAACAGGCCTGTGTAAAACCAACAAGAAAGCCAAAAAACTTGAACTTACAAAGTTCACATTAGGTAAAACCTGAAGGCTATATCAGACATCAGTATTTAGGAACTGGGTTTGATATAGCGTTCAGATGTGGGGAAATCACCCCTGGAAAAGCCAAATTTGGAAGATGCACACCAATTTACGAATGTCAACATGTGCTATCTGCCATCAGGGGGGATCAAGGGACGTGTTTTGGGGGGGCAAGCCCTTCCTCAACGCTACTTTATAATTGAGGAAGGGGTTGCACCCCCAAAACGCGTCCATTGATCTCCCGTGATGGCAGATAGCACATGTTGGCACACTGTGTGCATCCTCCAAATTTGGCTTTTCAAAACATTGCAAAAATATTTAAAAGATTGGACCACAATCCAAAAAGTGATTTTGTGGGGTTTTAAATTCGCCCCAAAACATCAATGATGTTATTATTTTTTTTAATAACATCATTGATTTTTTGCTCTATGTTTTGCAGTTCGACATTACACCCCATGATCTCCCCGATCAGGATCTGGGCACTTTCTGATGTGAAACGTTCTGGATCCCTCACATCACGATCACCTAAAAAGAGAGAAAGAAAACAAAAACAGGTCTCAAAAATCTGCCACCATCCATCTCTTTTACCTGAACCTGTGGTCGCAGACACTCACCTGTTGTGGTGCCAATCTCTACCACATCTTCTTCTTCCTCCTGCTCTTCTTGGGTTGGTGTTAGTTCCCCTTCTTCCAGAGGTGGAGGGTCTGTGGTCTCCTCGGATGAGGGGTGTCCTCGGAGTCTTTTCTCCCCTATGTAAAACAAAAATGGTATAATTAGCACACAGATATTTGATGGCAGAACTAGAAATAGGAAACATTGCTTGGAAGTGGGGTACAATTGTCTATTTTAGCCGAGTTCCAAGATGCATTTTTTTTATTGGCCTTTGTCAAGCTGCAATACTTTACCTGTTTAGTACAAGCTTCACAGATGGAGACCCCCCTATAGTATACACTGGAGCACCTGTGTGGCCCCCTAATAAAAATGGTGTTCTTGTGTCCCACACTAGTGCTCCAGTGTCCAGATGTGAAAACAGCTGCTCAGTGTCCTCTCCTTACACACAATCTAGTTGGCATTTCATTCTTTTTTTTTTTTAAATTGTTTATTTAACATTTTTCATGACATTTATAATAACATCGTTGTCACATTCAGAATAAAAAGGAAAACATAAGGCTTCAATACTGTCTATCGAGAGTGCATGACCTTATCAGGAACCGTAGGATATCTTACACTGGAACTATAAGGTTGGGAGTAACAAGTGATAAGAACCTTTGGTTATTAATTAGGCGATTCTACTGTGATTACATTACTTGTCCTATAGGAAAAGGAAATCTTGTTGAGGAGAATTTGCACAAACAGAGGGGTAAAGTGTGTGTTAGCCCAAGAGATAAGAAATGTTTATTACCATAGACATCTATCATTTCAGCCTGTTTCATTTGTCGTACTATTGTCATCATAGTCGTCCCAAGGTTGCCAGATGAGAGAAAATTTCTGTATGGAACCTTCAACAGTGGCAGTTAGGTGTTCCATTCTACGTATGTCCATTAAGATGGTTAGAGTATGTGATATGGTGGGAGGGGAAGTGGATAGCCAAAGTTTGGGGATAGTTTTTTTAGCTGCTAGTAATACGTATGACATCAGTTTCTGTTTTGTTTTGTGAAGACCTTGATAGGGAAGACCAAGTAGATAATATATGGGATCCAGGGGAACGAGGATTCCCACCAGTTTCTCTAATAACCTTTGGATCTGCTCCCAAAGTTGTGTAACCAAAGAGCATTCCCAAAAGATATGAAAATGGGAGCCTACTTTCTTATTACATCTCCAGCATATTTGGGACATGGACGGATCCGCCGCATGTAGTCTTTCTGGAGTTTTATACCAAAACATAAGTACTTTGTAACCTATTTCTTTATGGGAAATACATCTGGAGCTCTTGGAGATGGAGATCCAAATCTTGTCCCAGTCTAGGAGAGATATGTCATGTTGGAGAATCTGTGACCATTTTTTCATATAGTAGTGCGTATCCACTTTTAGGGGGTTGGCCTCATGGAGTATTCTATAAATGGTGGATATCAGTTGGGGTTCATGAGGGCCTGTAGCACAAAGCATTTCGAATTGGGTAGGTTTATCTAAAGATAGTGTGGGGTTTTTGGTAGAAAAGAAGTGTTTGATTTGGAGGTATGAATAAAATATTGTTTTGGGTAATTGGTGTTGTTTGTTAAGGTCTTCAAAGGATAGTAAATGTCTTGTGGCTGGATTGACTAGCTGTCGTAGTTGAAAAATCCCGGCCTTAGTCCAGGGCATCATACGTTCATAGGACAGACTGTCTGGGATGTCTGGGTTAAAAAGAATATTTGTGAGAGGTGAACTTGTGGATGAGAGTGAGTATTTAGCGGAGCATTTCTTCCATATTGCCAGTGTAAAGAGCATTGGGGCCAGGCATAGAGTTCTCAGCTGGGGCATATATTTGGCCGTGGACGGCCAGAGCATGTAGCACGGATGTACTGGGGCTGTTATGCTCATTTCTATGTCCGCCCATCTGTTTGGGGCAGTTCTGTTGGTCCACGAGGTAAGAACCCTTAGATGAGAAGCATAGTAGTATTTGATGAAGTCAGGGGCACCTAGGCCCCCTTTAAGCTTACGTGCCATGACCACTGAGCCCGCCACCCTATGTGAGGCGTTGTTCCATATAAAACGGAGGCTTTTTCTTTGAAGCGTTTTCAACTGAGACATTGGTATTGCCACTGGGAGTGTCTCAAATAAGTACAATAGTTTAGGGCATTTCATTCTAGTAACAAACCCATCTACACAAACAACTATTTGGCATCCAAGTAGGCCCAAAAAAAATGTGGGAAAATGCATATGGCCTAAACAATGGTGTTTTAGAGGCCAAAAGAAAAATGTTTGATACGAACGAATAATGGGCCTATGAACATTAAAGTTGCCCTTTTAAACTGTACAATTAAGAAAAGCATATGGAGCAGCACGAACGCAATAAAGGCAGAAAGAATAGGAACACAGCACAACTACTTACTTTTTTGCAGCACTCTCCGGATCTTTCTGTACTGCTCGGGCTCTTTCAATTTCAGGTCCGATCACTGCTTCCCGAGCTGATCTTTCGATCGTCGTACCCCGAAATTCTTCTGCAGACTTTTGATCACTTTCACCATGATCTTGGCCTTTCTGATATTGGGGTTGGGGTAAGGCCCATACTTTCCGTCATAGTCGGACTTCTTCATGATGTCGATCATCTCCAACATCTCCCCAAAGGACATATTTGTGGCCTTAAAACATCTCCTTCTGGATCAGGACGTGTCCGGATCCGGGCTTTCCTCCTCCTCCTCCTCATTCCTGCAATTAGCACGCACCTGCTGTGACTCCGCCATGTGCTCTTCCCCCACTGCGCCGAACGAAAAGGGGCGGGGAATAGACTAGAAAGAATGTCAGGGGCGGGCAGAGTTACACGCATGCGCAGTGTGTATAAAGCATAACACGCGTGCGTATTACGTACGATCTGTGAGTGGAGGAAGGAGCATTGGACGCGCCGATCGTAAGAACGAAGGTTAGAGACAAACTTGTGCCTATACTGCTTCTACATTGAAGCCTATATTGTAACAAGATTAGGAGAGTTTTGTCTGACATTAGGCTTTGTCTTGTGTTGTGTCTTGCAGTGAACATGGATATCTTAGTGAAAGACAATGACTTCATGTCAGTATTCATAGATATCTTAAGGGAGCTGCCATGTCTGTGGGAGATTAAACACCCCCATTACAAGAACCAAGCAAAGAGGAAGGCATCACTGGTGCAATTGTGTGAAATTGTGAAGCAGGTGATCCCCACGGCAGACATCACCTATTTAAAGATCTTCATTGGTGGCCTGAGGAGCACATATCTAAGGGAGCGCAAGAAAGTCCAGGATTCACAGAGATCAGGAGCAACAGATGACATCTATGTCCCCAGGATGTTGTACTATGACAGGCTGCATTTTCTGGCAGGCCAGACTGAACCCAGGCCATCCCTCTCCAGTCTTCCTTCCACGCTTTCTTCCCCCCCGGCTGAGGCTTCTGACGTCCAACCTGGGCCTTCCAGGCAACATGTGGAGGAGCCCAGATTGAGCCAGGTATAGCATTCCTCTAACTATTTCTGCTTGTCCAATCAATGATGTTAACTAGATGTTAGTTTGGAGTACTAATTTAGGATTGTGATTGATGAAGCAAAACATTACAACCATGTCCCTTTTTCATACACAGAGAAGTCTCAGCCAGGAGGTGGCCGGGCCGAGCCGGCTGGCTGATCTGCAGGTCCCTCCACCCCCCCTGAAAAGAGAAAGTGGCAGTAGGAGGAGTGCCCTAGAGGAGGCTACCGGAGGACTCTTTTGGAGGGCTACAGAGGTCCTGGGAGCACGACAGACCGTGGAGGAGGACATTGCTGCCGTCATTGCATATAAAATGCAGAGGATGGAGGAGGGCCAACAAGTCTTGTGTGAGGCGCTCATATTGGAGGCTCTTAACAAAGGTATGAGGGGCCAAATGACAGCTCAGACACACCTTTGCGATGGTCCTCCTCCTCCTCTTGCAGGTCCTCCTCCTCGTCCTCCCTCTCCTCCAGGTCCTCCCAGTCCTCCTCCAGGTCCTACTCCTCCTCCTGCCACATTTCCAACTGCACAGCCACAGCCCGGAATGAAGCGTGAAAGGAAGACCAGAAAGTGAGGACCCTGGATCCAGTCTGGTCGGCCAAAAAATGCAGCCTCTTGTGATACCACAGCCTGGGGACACACATGTCATCTGCTGCTATCCGGATCTCTGCGAATTCTGGACCAGACTGCCCTCCCTTACATATGGACTCCTCAGGCCACCAATTTTGATGTTCAAGAATTGATGTCTGCCGTGGGGGTCCCAGGCTTCACTACTTTCTCATGTTGATCCAGTGTTGCCTTCCTCTTTGTTTGGTTCTGATCCCTTAATAAAGGATTTTTGTTTTGAATTATACTCTCCTATGTGTTTTACTTCAAAAAGGACAGTTGGTTTGTGAGGATTCAGGTACATTTCAAATATACAATGTGAAATGAACAAGGGACACCAACACCAAACAATCTCCTGGAGATTAAATAATAAAAGATATCAATGGTGTTGGGGTAACTTGACACACAAAACACACACAAAAATATTCTGGAGTGAAAATAAAAATAACATTGAACAAAGATCAGCCTTTGAAAAAATTCAAACATTAAAAAAAAAAAAGGCTTAAAATCCCCAAAAAAATTAAATAAAAAAAAAATTCTGTCAGATGTGACAACTAATAACAATATATTCAGGGAATCCCAATAAAAAAAAACAAAAATAAAACTTTGTGAGAAGTGTGTGTGAATATGAGCAGCAAAACTACTTAATTCTTGTCACATTATAAAGAAGAAGAGAGTGCGCTGTATTAAACCATTTTTAACATTGCAGCGTGACGAAAGTGCTGTATCCATTGCGAACGCTAAGTTTACCAGAATGAGCTGTTCCGTCTTGGAATTTCTTCTGAGCATGCGTGGCACTTTGTGCGTCGGAACAGGCCACACACGGTCGGAATTGACGCGATCAGATTTTGTTGTCGGAAAATTTTATCTCCTGCTCTCCAACTTTGTGTGTCAGAAAATCCGATGGAAAATGTCCGATGGAGCCCACACACGGTCGGAATTTCCGACAACACGCTCCGATCGGACATTTTCCATCGGAAAATCCGACCGTGTGTACGGGGCATAAGGGTGGGTTTCCTAGCCACCTGTTTGTGGGACTGTTTGTCGCAGTATGTTCTACAATGCAGTTCAACAATGGCCATCTACAGGTTTATTTATTTCAGTACTACAAAGTGCAGTGACCACATGGGCATGGTAACCATCTCATTTGCAGAAGTTATATTAGATAATGAAGACAATACATTGAATAACTATTGTAGAGAGGCAAGCTCGTGTCTGCATTTTTAGAGAGGTAGGCATGCACAGCTGTGGGCTGGGTCCATATTAGTCCTGGGGTTAGAGCTCAGGGCTCCCAGTTGGAGACAGTTCCACCGAAGAGAGACAGGAGGTCTTAGGAGTCAGAGGCTGCAGGGGAGCAGCCTGAGTGTGCATGTCTGCAGGAGGCAGACGTGGTCCGCGACTGAGCATCAAAAAGCTAATCCTAAGTAAGCTTTTAAAGAGAGCTTGACTGAATGATACTTTTGTGTTGGTCTGAGGAGCAGACCTAGGGCCTAGGCATAAAGGCCTGAAGCAGGCGTGTGGCAAATTGTGTTGGCAGAGTATTGAAATCATGCACTGGAAGCTTCCTGTTTGCAGCAATACAGCTTTACTTTCATGGAGAATATTAGATCATGTCTTACAGCAGGTCTTTATCATGGAACAGGAACAAGGAGCATACAACTACACACACTTAAGAACGAAGGTACTTCCTCTAAATACATTACTATAGAATACACATAACACTGCAGTGCCACCTGCTGGATAGAAAGGTATAATGCAAATATATATAATATACTGTTTTTATAAGCAACTTTGCTGTTCTTTTCCCACACCTCTTCTCAACAGCATGTGCTTTGTCAAATTATATTCAGCTTCTTCTGGATATAACTATGATGTTCCTTCAACAAAAGCTTGGTGAGTGCATCGGCAGTTGTCTCCTCTGACGGGCAGTATTGAATTTCAATAACACCTTGCTCTTGATTATCGCTCAGTAGGTAATACTTGACGTCAATGTGTTTGGTTCTAGGATTGACCTTTTTGATTGTGTAAGATTTATATATCCCTGGTTGTCTTCAAAAATGGGAATTGGTTTTCCAATGTCCACAAAAAGTTGATGAATCCATATCGCTTCTTGCATACACGCATGTGCTACTACAATGCACTCTGCTTCAGTTGAAGATAGAGCGACAGTAGCTTGCTTTCGACTAGACCAACTTATAGTTAATTCACCATACTGGAAGGTGAATCCACTCATGGTCGGTGCAGTCCCTGGGCCCAGTGAGCATCCACATGACTGGTCATCCAGCATCGGATGACCAGTGTTGGATTTGATGTTGCTGGTAACCTTAACTTCATCTGAATTGTTCCTTTGAGGTATTGCATCACTCTGTTTATTGCATTCCAGTCACTCTGACAAGGGGCTGAAAATTTCCTGCATAGTATTCCCACTGCTGTGGCTATGTCTGGTCTTGTCACAGTGGCAACTTAGCTTAGCGATTGCTCTGCGATACGTGTCATTGTTATGTAGCAAGTTTTCAAGTTTTGAGAGGCAGGTAGTTTGTATGCGAGTCTCGGCAAATCATTAATTTGTTGGGCAAGGTCCCGGGACTCTCATATAAAAGCCAGGTCATATGGTCAGAGAGAGAGTCCTGTTCGAGCTTGGAGAAGCCAGTCTGGTTCCCTGACACGTACCTTGTATGTGAGCCTGACGTGCAGAGAGAGACCTCTCATACAGCCCTGGTTCTCAGGTCACTAGAGTTGAGGACGGTGACCGTAGGAGCACAGTGGGGTATGAGTGCCTGGTGGATTCTCTGGAACTGGAGATGATGTCCACTGTAGGGATGAGCCGAACACCCCCCAGTTTGGTTCGCACCAGAACCTGAGAACGGACCGAAAATTCGCATGAACGTTAGAACCCCATTGACGTTTATGGGACTCGAAAGTTCGAAATCAAAAGTGCTCATTTTAAAGGCTAATTTGCATGGTATTGTCCTAAAAAGGGTTTGGGGACCCGGGTCCTGCCCCACGGACATGTATCAATGCAAAAAAAAGTCTAAAAACGGATGTTTTTTCGGGAGCAGTGATTTTAATGATGCTTAATGTAAAAAAAAAAGTGAAATATTCCTTTAAATATCGTACCTGGGGGGGTGTCTATAGTATGCCTGTAAAGTGGCGCGTATTTCCCGTGCTTGGAACAGTCCCTGCACAAAATGTCATTTTTAAAGGAAAAAAAGTCATTTAAAACTGCTTGCGGCTTTAATGTAATGTCGGGTCCTGGCAATATGGATGAAAATCAGTGAGACAAATGGCATGGGTATCCCCCAGTCCATTACCAGGCCCTTTGGTTCTTGTATGGATATTAAGGGGAACCCCGCAACCAAATTAAAAAAGGAAAGGTGTTGGGCCCCCAGGCCCTATATACTCTGAACAGCAGTATACAGGCGGTACAAACAAGACAGGGACTGTAGGTTTGTTGTTAAGTAGAATCTGTTTGTAATTTTGAACTGGTACATTTTTAACGTGTTTAGCTCCAGCCAAAAAAATCTATTTTAAGCTTTTTGGAAAACGTAGGGAAGGGTTATCACCCCTGTTACATTTGTTTTGCTGTCTGTGCTCCTCTTCAGAAGATTCCACCTCACTTTTTGTCCCAATGACAAATGTTTTTTGAAAATCTGGGTTTTTTTGTGAAACAAGGATTGGTGATAAAGCATCAGTGGAAAGGAGAAAAGTTTTTCTCATATTAACTCTTACAGGAGAGAATTTCCCTTCCTAGGGGTAGATTTCATCTCACTTCCTGTTGTCTCCTTCCATTTGCAAGTAGGAGTCGTTTGTAAGTTGGATGTTTGAAAGTAGGGGCCTGCCCTATATACTCAGCAGAAATTTGGGCCACAACACTGTAAGCCCTCACAGGGCCCTGCTGTGAAATATTAGATCAAGAATTGTAATTACATGCCCCTGTTGAACAGGGGCAGAAAAATTGGGCCTTTGGTGGTGGTGGTGGTGCTGGTGCCACAGCACTGTAAGTCCTCACAGATACTCTTGGTGGGCGCAGAAACGGGCCCTGCTGTGAAATATTAGGCCAAGAATTCTAATTACATGTCCCTGTTGAACAGGGGCTGAAGAATTGGGCCTTAGGCACTGGTGCTGGTGCCACGACACTGGAACCCCTCACAGATACTCTAGTTGGAGCGCAGGAACTAGCCCTGCTGCAAAGAATTGCATCAAAAATTGTAATTACATGCCCCTGTTAAACAGGGGCTGAAAAATTGGCCCTTAGGCACTGGTGCTGGTGCCACAACACTGCATCCCCTCACAGATACTCTAGTTGGAGCGCAGGAACTAGCCCTGCTGCAAAGAACTGCATCACAAATTGTAATTACATGCCCCTGTTAAACAGGGGCTGAAAAAATGTGCCTTAGCCACTGGTGGCAGTGCCCAGAACCAAAAATGTTCTTACAAGCTATCATCATGATCATTGAGGAGGAAGAGGATAATTACTCAGTATAACAGGATAGTCACTCAGCATCAGCATAGGCAGTCTTTGAAGGGATCTGACATTTCAAAAAATGTATTCGGTTACATCAGCATCAGGTGCTTGGTAGCTGGTGGTGATCCAAGACTGATTCATTTTTATGAAGGTCAGTCGATCGACCGAGTCGGTGGACAGACGCACCCTGTGATTGGTTACAAAGCCTCCAGCAGCACTGAATATGTGTTCCGAAAGAACGCTGGATGCAGGACAGGCCAGTAGCTCAATTGCATACTGTGCAAGCTCTGGCCAGTGATCCATCCTCAAGACCCAGTAACCCAGAGGATTTTCAGTTGGAAAGGTGTCCAAGTCAGATCTTGCCCCTAGGTATTCCTGCACCATGTAAAACAGACGCTGGCGATGGTTGCTGGAACCGATCATACCTTGGGGCTGCGGACTAAAAAATTGTCTGAACGCATCGGTCAGACGGCCACCTTCTCCACTGCTCCTTCTTTGACTGACCGAAGCCTCAGCAACACGTTGTCCAGAAACAGGAGATTGTAACCTCCCAGTCACTGGGAATGCGTTGCACAGACCTTTCTGCAAGGCCTCCCGAAGATGTTTCATCCTCTGTTCCCTCTGCGACGGCAAGATAAGGTCGGCAACCTTACCCTTGTAGCATGGATCAAGGAGGGTTGCCAGCCAGTATTGTTCCTTCTCCTTGATACCACGAATATGAGGATCCTTCTGCAGGCTTTGCAGGATCAGGGAGGCCATGCAGCATAGGTCTGCTGAGGCATTCGGTCCGGAGTCCTCTGGGTCACTAAGGACGACATGATCCGCAGCCACTCCTCCCAGCCACGTACAAGTCCATGTGTTTCTTGGGACTGTAAATGATCCCGTAAAGACTGCTGCTGATGCTGAGTGCCAGGCTCCACCTCCATACTGACACAATACTCCTCCTCCTCCTCCTCCTCTTCCTGTGTGATCGGTGGGCATGCAGGAACAAGGGGGCCTGGAGAGCTAAGGAAGTCCTCCTCTTCCTGCCTCTGTTCTGCCTTAAGTGCCCTGTCCATTATTCCACGCAGCGTGTGCTCCAACAGGTGGACAAGGGGGACAGTGTCACTGATGCATGCACTGTCACTGCTCACCATCCTCGGGGCCTCCTCAAATGGTGACAGGACAGTGCATGCATCCCTGATCAGGGCCCACTGGCGTGGGGAAAAAAAACAAGCTCCCCTGACCCTGTCCTGGTGCCATAGTCGCACAGGTACTCATTGATGGCCCTCTGCTGCGTGTGCAGTCGCTGCAGCATGGCCAGCGTTGAGTTCCACCTGGTGGGCATTTCACAGATTAGGTGGTTCTTGGGCAGGTTAAATTCCTTTTGGAGGTCTGCCAGCCGAGCAGTGGCATTATATGACCGGCACAAATGCGCACAGACTTTCCTGGCCTTCCTCAGGACATCCTGTAAGCCCGGGTACCTGCTCAAGAACTGCTGCACCAACAAGTTAAGGATGTGAGCCAAACAGGGCACATGGGCCATTTGTCCCTGTCGGAGGGCGGAGAGGAGGTTGGTGCCATTGTCGCAAACCACCATTCCTGCCTTAAGTTGGCGTGGCGTCAACCACCTCTGAACCTGACCCTGCAGAGCTGACAGAACCTCTGCCCCAGTGTGGCTCCTGTCCCCCAAGCACACCAGCTCAAGCACCGCATGGCTTTTTTTGGCCTGCATATTTGAGTAGCCCCTTGAACGCCTACGGAGCACCACTGGTTCCGAGGACAAAGCACAGGAAGAGGCCATGGAGGAAGAAGAAGAGGGGGTGGAGGAGAGAGGTGTGTCAGAATCATTAGTAGTGTAATTTTGGAGGCGTGGTGGTGGAACAACCTCCAACACCACTGCACCTTGTCCTGCATCCTTCCCAGCTGCCAGCAGAGTCACCCAATGCGCCATGAAACTTAGGTAACGTCCCTGTCCATGCCTGGTAATATGCACCTTACCGCTGACTGCCCTGTCCAGCGAGGTATGGACATTGCCTTCCACATGCCGGTAGAGAGCCGGAATCGCCTTCCGTGAGAAAAAGTGGCGTTTGGGTACCTGCAACTGAGGAACCGCACATTCCACAAACTCATGGAAGGGGGCAGAGTCTACCAACTGAAAAGGTAGCAGTTGAAGTGCTAGCAATTTTGCCAAGCTAGCATTCAACCGCTGGGTATGTGGATGGCTGGGAGCAAACTTCTTTCGGCGGTGCAGCGGCTGGGGCAGGGAAATTTGCCTCTTACAATCGACGTCGGTGTACCAAAAGCAGATTACCCACAAGTACTTGGCTGTGACACACCTAATTCTACACCTTCATTCCTCTCAGTGCAGGTCTCAGAGAGGACTGAAGGTATAGTGGGGTTGGAGATCTCAGCAGATGAGGAGCAAGGAGAGGTCCTCTTTGTTCTTTGGTGTGGGTCTTTTAGATACGCTTGCCAACAAAATGCATGGCAGGTCAACATATGTCTGGTCAAGCATGTGGTGCCCAAGCGGGAGATGTTTTGGCCACGCGAGATATGCTTGAGACATATGTTGCAAATAGCAGCGGTGCAATCTGATGCACTCGTCTCAAAAAAGGCCCACACTAAAGAACTTTTGGAATAACACGCAGAGACAGCAGCGCCCTGCACATGCGGAGCTTTGCGGTGTGATGCAGTCAGTGTGTTGCCCTTAGGCTGGCCCCTGTAGGGCATCCTGCCTCGTTGGTGAAGTGCCTCCTCCTCCTCATCTCTCCGATCAGGCACCCACGTTGAGTCAGTGACCTCCTCATCACTGGAGCAAACCTGGCAGTATGCTGCAGCAGGGGGAGCATCACTGCCAGATTGCTGTCCTTCTTGGGCACGCCCTCTGTCCGTGCTCACGTTACTGCCTTCAACTAGCTCAGTATCATCATCAGAGCCTTCTAAACACTGGGCATCCTCCTGGAGCATGTACCCAACACTGTGGTCAAACAGTTCGAGGGACTCCTCAGGAGAATATGGTGGGGCTAGAGAAGGAGTCACTGATGCCATTAAGCCGAGGGAAGAGGCCGCGTTGGCAGCTGCTTTGCCAGACAAAGTACCCTGAGCATGGGTGAGAGAGGATGAGGAGGATAAGGATGGCTTGGTCATCCACTCGACCAAGTCTTCCACATGTTGCAGCTCAACATGGCCAGCAGCCAAAAAAAGGCCAAGCATGTCCCATGGCCACGTGCTGATGAGGATGCACCATCACCACGACCAGCACTGTTGCCTCTAGACACAGAGCCTACTTGCCCTCTTTTATTGGCTTGTGACTGTCTGCCTCTCCTTGTTGGCCTTCCAGACATACTAATGACCTGCAGTGAGATGTAGCTGCACTAAGCTGGGATATATATATATATATATATATATATATATATATATATATATATATATATATATATATATTATATATACTGATACTGCACTGCAATCAAGTCTGCCTGTAGTATGAGAACACCACCAATCTTCTACAGGTAGCTTTAGATCAAGGGTCTCAAACTGGTGGCCCTCCAGCTGTTGTGAAACTACAAGTCCCATCATGCCTCTGCCTGTGGGAGTCATGCTTGTAACTGTCAGCTTTGCAATGCCTCATGGGACTTGTAGTTTTGCAACAGCTGGAGGGCCGCCAGTTTGAGACCCCTGCTTTAGATGAATACTGTGCAGAGGTCGCACTACACTAACTTGTAGCTTTAGCTGAACACTGTGCAGAGGATGCACTACGCCAATGTTAAAATAATGTAGCTGCCTGCGGTAGTGATAGGATCAGGAAAACACCACCAACCTTCTACAGGTAGCTTTAGCTGAACACTGTGAAGAGGACACACTACACTAACGTGAAAATCATGTAGCTGCCTGCGGTAGTGATAGGATCAGGAAAACACCAACAATCTTCTACAGATAGCTTTAGCTGAAAACTGTGCAGAGGACGCACTATACTAACGTTAAAATATTGTAGCTGCCTGCGGTAGTTATAGGATCAGGAAAACACCACCAACCTTCTACAGGTAGCTTTAGCTGAACACTGTGCAGAGGTTGCACTACACTAACGTGTAAATAATGTAGCTGCCTGCGGTAGTGATGGGATCAGGAAAACACCACCAACTTTCTACAGGTAGCTTTAGCTGAACACTGTGCAGAGGTCACACTACACTAACGTATAAATAATGTAGCTGCCTGCGGTAGTGATAGGATCAGGAAAACACAACCAACCTTCTACAGGTAGCTTTAGCTGAACACTGTGAAGAGGACGCACTACACTAACTTGTAGCTTTAGCTGAACACTGTGAGGAGGACGCACTACACTAACTTGTAGCTTTAGCTGAACACTGTGAGGAGGACGCACTACACTAACTTGTAGCTTTAGCTGAACACTGTGAGGAGGACGCACTACACTAACTTGTAGCTTTAGCTGAACACTGTGCACTACACTAACTTGTAGCTTTAGCTGAACACTGTTCAGTGAATGCACTACACTAAATTGTAGCTTTAGCTGAACACTGTGCAGAGGTCGCACTACACTAACTTGTAGCTTTAGCTGAACACTGTGAGGAGGACGCGCTACACTAACTTGTAGCTTTAGCTGAACACTGTGCACTACACTAACTTGTAGCTTTAGATGAACACTGTTCAGAGGACGCACTACACTAACTTGTAGCTTTAGCTGAACACTGTGCAGAGGTCGCACTGCACTAACTTGTAGCTTTAGCTGAACACTGTGCAGAGGTCACACTACACTAACTTGTAGCTTTAGCTGAACACTGTGCACTACACAAACTTGTAGTTTTAGCTGAATACTGTTCAGAGGACGCACTACACTAACTTGTAGCTTTAGCTGAACACTGTGCAGAGGTCACACTACACTAACTTGTAGCTTTAGCTGAACACTGTGCAGAGGTCACACTAAACTAACTTGTAGCTTTAGCTGAACACCGTGCAGAGGTTGCACTACACTAACTTGTAGCTTTAGCTGAACACTGTGAGCAGGACGCACTACACTAACTTGTAGCTTTAGCTGAACACTGTGCACTACACTAACTTGTAGCTTTAGCTGAACACTGTTCAGAGGATGCACTATATTAACTTGTAGCTTTAGCTGAACACTGTGCAGAGGTCACACTACACTAACTTGTAGCTTTAGCTGAACACTGTGCGGAGGTCGCACTACACTAACTTGTAGCTTTAGCTGAACACTGTTAAGAGGCTGCACTACACTAACTTGTAGCTTTAGCTGAACACTGTGAGGAGGACGCACTACACTAACTTGTAACTTTAGCTGAACACTGTGCACTACACTAACTTGTAGCTTTAGCTAAACACTGTTTAGAGGACACATTACACTAACTTGTAGCTTTAGCTGAACACTGTGAGGAGGACGCACTACACTAAATTGTAACTTTAGCTGAACACTGTGAGGAGGACGCACTACAATAACTTGTAGCTTTAGCTGAACACTGTGCACTACACTAACTTGTAGCTTTAGCTGAACACTGTTCAGTGGATGCACTAAACTAACTTGTAGCTTTAGCTGAACACTGTGCAGAGGTCGCACTACACTAACTTGTAGCTTTAGCTGAACACTGTGCAGAGGTCACACTAAACTAACTTGTAACTTTAGCTGAACACTGTGAGGAGGACGCACTACACTAACTTGTAACTTTAGCTGAACACTGTGCACTACACTAACTTGTAGCTTTAGCTAAACACTGTGAGGAGGACGCACTACACTAAATTGTAACTTTAGCTGAACACTGTGCACTACACTAACTTGTAGCTTTAGCTGAACACTGTTCAGAGGACGCACTACACTAACTTGTAGCTTTAGCTGAACCCTGTGAGGAGGACGCACTACAATAACTTGTAGCTTTAGCTGAACACTGTGCACTACACTAACTTGTAGCTTTAGCTGAACACTATTCAGTGGATGCACTAAACTAACTTGTAGCTTTAGCTGAACACTGTGCAGAGGTCACAGTAAACTAACTTGTAGCTTTAGCTGAACACTGTGCAGAGGTTGCACTACACTAACTTGTAGCTTTAGCTGAACACTGTGAGGAGGACGCACTACACTAACTTGTAGCTTTAGCTGAACACTATGCACTACACTACCTTGTAGCTTTAGCTGAACACTGTTCAGAGGACGCACTATATTAACTTGTAGCTTTAGCTGAACACTGTGCAGAGGTCGCACTATACTAACTTGTAGCTTTAGCTGAACACTGTGCAGAGGTCGCACTACACTAACTTGTAGCTTTAGCTGAACACTGTTCATAGGACGCACTACACTAACTTGTAGCTTTAGCTGAACACTGTTCAGAGGACGCACTACACTAACTTGTAATTTAGCTGAACACTGTGCACTACACTAACTTGTAGCTTTAGCTAAACACTGTTCAATGGACGCACTACACTAACTTGTAGCTTTAGCTGAACACTGTGAGGATGACGCACTACACTAAATTTTAACTTTACCTGAACACTGTGCACTACACTAACTTGTAGCTTTAGCTAAACACTGTTTAGAGGACGCACTATATTAACTTGTAGCTTTAGCTGAGCACTGTGCAAAGGTCGCACTACACTAACTTGTAGCTTTAGCTGAACACTGTGCAGAGGTCGCACTACACTAACTTGTAGCTTTAGCTGAACACTGTTAAGAGGACGCACTACACTAACTTGTAGCTTTAGCTGAACACTGTAAGGAGGACGCACTACACTAACTTGTAACTTTAGGTGAACACTGTGCACTACACTAACTTGTAGCTTTAGCTAAACACTGTTTAGAGGATGCACTACACTAACTTGTAGCTTTAGCTGAACACTGTGAGGAGGACGCACTGCACTAAATTGTAACTTTAGCTGAACACTGTGCACTACGCTAACTTGTAGCTTTAGCTGAACACTGTTCAGAGGACGCACTACACTAATTTGTAGCTTTAGCTGAACACTGTGAGGAGGACGCACTACAATAACTTGTAGCTTTAGCTGAACACAGTGCACTACACTAACTTGTAGCTTTAGCTGAACACTGTTCAGTGGATGCACTACACTAACTTGTAGCTTTAGCTGAACACTGTGCAGAGGTCGCACTACACTAACTTGTAGCTTTAGCTGAACACTGTGAGGAGAATGGACTACACTAACTTGTAGCTTTAGCTGAACACTGTGCACTACACTAACTTGTAGCTTTAGCTGAACACTGTTCAGAGGTCGCACTACACTAACTTGTAGCTTTAGCTGAACACTGTGCAGAGGTCGCACTACACTAACTTGTAGCTTTAGCTGAGCACTGTTCAGAGGACGCACTACACTAACTTGTAGCTTTAGCTGAACACTGTGAGGAGGACACACTACACTAACTTGTAACTTTAGCAGAACACTGTGCACTACACTAACTTGTAGCTTTAGCTGAACACTGTTCAGAGGATGAACTACACTAATATGTAGCTATAGCTGAACACTGTGAGGAGGACGCACTACATTAACTTGTAGCTTTAGCTGAACACTGTGCAGAGGTCGCACTATACTAACTTGTAGCTTTAGCTGAACACTGTGAGGAGGACGCACTATACTAACTTGTAGCTTTAGCTGAACACTGTGCACTCCACTAACTTGTAGCTTTAGCTGAACACTGTGAGGAGGACGCACTACACTAACTTGTAGCTTTAGCTGAACACTGTGCAGAGGTCGCACTATACTAACTTGTAGCTTTAGCTGAACACTGTTCAGAGGACGCACTACGCTAACTAGTAGCTTTAGCTGAACACTGTGCACTACACTAACTTGTAGCTTTAGCTGAACACTGTTCAGAGGACACACTACACTAACTTGTAGCTTTAGCTGAACACTGTGCAGAGGTTGCACTACACTAACTTGTAGCTTTAGCTGAACACTGTGCAGAGGTCGCACTACACTAACTTGTAGCTTTAGCTGAACACTGTGAGGAGGACGCACTACACTAATTTGTAACTTTAGCTGAACACTGTGCACTACACTAACTTTAGCTTTAGCTGAACACTGTTCAGAGGACGCACTACACTAACTTGTAGTTTTAGCTGAACACTGTTCAGAGGTCGCACTACACTAACTTGTAGCTTTAGCTGAACACTGTGCAGAGGTCGCACTACACTAACTACTAGCTTTAGCTGAACACTGTTCAGAGGACGCACTACACTAAATTGTAGCTTTAGTTGAACACTGTGATGAGGGCGCACTACACTAACTTGTAACTTTAGCTGAGGACTGTGCACTACACTAACTTGTAGCTTTAGCTAAACACTGTTCAGAGGATGCAGTACACTAACTTGTAGCTTTAGCTGAACACTGTGAGGAGGACGCACTACACTAACTTGTAACTTTAGCTGAACACTGTGCACTACACTAACTTGTAGCTATAGCTGAACACTGTTCAGAGGATGCACCACACTAACTTGTAGCTTTAGCTGAACACTGTGAGGAGGACGCACTACAATAACTTGTAGCTTTAGATGAACACTGTGCACTACACTAACTTGTAGCTTTAGCTGAACACTGTTCAGGGGACGCACTACACTAACTTGTAGCTTTAGCTGAGCACTGTGCAGAGGTCGCTCTATACTAACTTGTAGCTTTAGCTGAACACTGTGCACTACACTAACTTGTAGCTTTAGCTGAACACTGTTCAGAGGACGCATTACACTAACTTGTAGCTTTAGCTGAACACTGTTCAGAGGACGCACTACACTAACTTGAAGCTTTAGCTGAACACTGTTCAGAGGACGCAATACACTAACTTGTAGCTTTAGCTGAACACTGTGCAGAGGTTGCACTACACTAACTTGTAGCTTTAGCTGAACACTGTGAGGAGGACGCACTACACTAACTTGTAGCTTTAGCTGAACACTGTGCACTACACTAACTTGTAGCTTTAGCTGAACACTGTTCAGAGGTCGCACTACACTAACTTGTAGCTTTAGCTGAACACTGTACAGAGGTCACATTACACTAACTTGTAGCTTTAGCTGAACACTGTGAGGAGGACGCACTACACTAACTTGTAGCTTTAGCTGAACACTGTGCAGAGGTCACACTACACTAACTTGTAGCTTTAGCTGAACACTGTGCAGAGGTCACACTAAACTAACTTGTAGCTTTAGCTGAACAGTGAACACTGTGAGGAGGACGCACTACACTAACCTGTAGCTTTAGCTGAACACTGTGAGGAGGACGCGTCACACTAACTTGTAGCTTTAGCTGAACACTGTGCACTACACTAACTTGTAGCTTTAGCTGAACACTGTTCAGGGGACGAACTACACTAACTTGTAGCTTTAGTTGAACACTGTGATGAGGGCGCACTACACTAACTTGTAACTTTAGCTGAAGACTATGCACTACACTAACTTGTAGCTTTAGCTAAACACTATTCAGAGGACGCACTACACTAACTTGTAGCTTTATCTGAACACTGTGAGGAGGACGCACTACACTAACTTGTAACTTTAGCTGAACACTGTGCACTACACTAACTTGTAGCTATAGCTGAACACTGTTCAGAGGATGCACTACACTAACTTGTAGCTTTAGCTGAACACTGTGAGGAGGACGCACTACAATAAGTTGTAGCTTTAGCTGAACACTGTGCACTACACTAACTTGTAGCTTTAGCTGAACACTGTTCAGAGGATGCACTACACTAACTTGTAGCTTTAGCTGAGCACTGTGCAGAGGTCGCACTATACTAACTTGTAGCTTTAGCTGAACACTGTGCACTACACTAACTTGTAGCTTTAGCTGAACACTGTTGAGAGGACGCACTACACTAACTTGTAGCTTTAGCTGAACACTCTGCGGAGGACACACTACACTAACTTGTAGCTTTAGCTGAACACTGTTCAGAGGACGCATTACATTAACTTGTAGCTTTAGCTGAACACTGTGCAGAGGTTGCACTACACTAACTTGTAGCTTTAGCTGAACACTGTGAGGAGGATGCACTACACTAACTTGTAGCTTTAGCTGAACACTGTTCAGAGGTCGCACTACACTAACTTGTAGCTTTAGCTGAACACTGTACAGAGGTCGTACTACACTAACTTGTAGCTTTAGCTGAACACTGTTCAAACGACGCACTACACTAACTTGTAGCTTTAGCTGAACACTGTGCAGAGGTCGCACTACACTAACTTGTAGCTATAGCTGAACACTGTTCAGAGGATGCACTACACTAACTTGTAGCTTTAGCTGAACACTGTGAGGAGGATACACTACAATAAGTTGTAGCTTTAGCTGAACACTGTGCACTACACTAACTTGTAGCTTTAGCTGAACACTGTTCAGAGGATGCACTACACTAACTTGTAGCTTTAGCTGAGCACTGTGCAGAGGTCGCACTACACTAACTTGTAGCTTTAGCTGAACACTGTGCACTACACTAACTTGTAGCTTTAGCTGAACACTGTTCAGAGGATGCACTACACTAACTTGTAGCTTTAGCTGAGCACTGTGCAGAGGTCGCACTACACTAACTTGTAGCTTTAGCTGAACACTGTGCACTACACTAACTTGTAGCTTTAGCTGAACACTGTTCAGAGGATGCACTACACTAACTTGTAGCTTTAGCTGAGCACTGTGCAGAGGTCGCACTACACTAACTTGTAGCTTTAGCTGAACACTGTGCACTACACTAACTTGTAGCTTTAGCTGAACTCTGTGCAGAGGTCGCACTACACTAACTTGTAGCTTTAGCTGAACACTGTCCAGAGGTCACACTAAACTAACTTGTAGCTTTAGCTGAACACTGTGAGGAGGACGCACTACACTAACTTTTAGCTTTAGCTGAACACTGTGCGGAGGATGCACTACACTAACTTGTAGCTTTAGCTGAACACTGTGCAATACACTAACTTGTAGCTTTAGCTGAACACTGTTCAGAGGACGCACTACACTAACTTGTAGCTTTAGCTGAACACTGTGCAGAGGTCGCACTACACTAACTTGTAGCTTTAGCTGAACACTGTGAGGTGTCACACTAAACTAACTTGTAGCTTTAGCTGAACACTGTGAGGAGGACGCACTACACTAACTTTAAATAGTCTAGCTGCCTGACTGTGGTACTAATAGGATCAGAATACCAGCAATTTTCTTCAGGTAGCTGTAAATACTGTAACAACACAAGACTGCCTGTCAGTAGGAAGATAATAACAGGAACAGATCTAGCCAAACTGAATACAGTGTATATATATATATATATATATATATATATATATATATATATATACAACACCTGGGATGCATATATATACACAATATACTGTAAGTGCAGCTAACTGACTGACTGTCTTGCCTAATCTATCTAACTTAAATCAAATAACAGTGTCTCTCTGTCTCTGTCTCTCAATGCCGCAACACACTACACAGGGCCATTGTGCAGGCGGCCTTATATAGTGTGGGGCGTGTACTAAACCTCCTGAGCCATAATTACAATTACAGCTCTCTCTACAGACGGCGCTGTGATTGGCCAAGCATGCGGGTCATAGTGCATGCTTGGCCAATCATCAGCCAGCAATGCACTGCGATGCCGCAGTGAATTATGGGCCATGACGCGCCACACGAATTTGGCGCGAACGGCCAATATCGTTCGCAATTTGGCGAACGGGTGAACAGCTTATGTTCGAGTCGAACATGGGTTCGACTCGAACACAAAGCTCATCCCTAGTCCACTGGGAGGCACTGGAACTGGCTGGGGTGCTGGGCGCAGGTAAGCGGGATGCAAGTCAGCAGGCTGCAGGTAGGATGGATAGAGGTCAGCATGGTGCAGGTGAGCTGGATGCAGGTCAGCATGCTGCAGGTAAGCTGGATGCAGGTCAGCAGGGTGCAGGTGAGCTGGATGCAGGTCAGCAGGGTGCAGGTGAGCTGGATGCAGGTCAGCAGGCTGCAGGTGTGCCAAGAAGCAGCAAGCGCACATGGGTGCGCACTGCAGGCAGAAGCAAGGTCAGACAAGCCGGGTCATACACAGCGGATCAGTTCAACAGAATCGGCAGGCAAGGAATAGTCAAGTTCAGGCTGGTTCTGGTAGCAGGAGATCAGGCAGGCAGGTAAGCAGGATCAGGGTCAAGGAAAGCCAAGGTTCAGGATTGGAGACAGCAGCGTAGTCAGAGAGCTAGGTCGGAAGGTGATCAGATGCAGATTACAGGAACAGGTCACAGGTGAAGCTGCAGATCAGACAGCAAGAGCTGAATGGTGGAAGCCCCTCTTAAAGGCCACTGGGCACCAAAGCCGCGTCACTGTGCGCATGCGATCTCCGTGAACGGCACACACGCATGCGCATTGGCACACACCTGTTCGCTACTGGGGACCTGTTGGTGGGGATGCGCCTGAGCCCTGTTGCAGGTCTGGAAGTAGTATGTCCATGACAGCTGCAGAGGAGGTAAACCCACGGGTCGGGACACTGTAGGACTGCTGAAATTTTCTCTGGGTCCATCGAAAAACCAGCAGTGGAAATGACATAACCCAGGAATTTAACCTGTTCACGGAATTCTCACTTCTCCAATTTACAATAGAGATTGTTCTCAGTTTCTGAAGCACACTACAAACATCTGTGTGGTGGCTCTCCAGGGACTTGGAAAATATGAGGATATCGTCGAGATAAACCACCACACACAACTGCAACAAATCTTGGCGGACATCGTTAATAAATTCCTGGAAAACTGCCGGGGTGTTACAAAGGCCAAAAGGCATTACGAGGTACTCAGAATGGCCTGTTCTGATATTAAATGCAGTTTTCCACTCGTCGCCCTCCTTAATCCTCACAAGATTGTATGCCCCTCTCAAATCAAGCTTTGTGAAAACCATTGCTCCCTTGAGGAGTTCAAATAACTTCATAACCAATGGAATCGGATAGACATACTTAATCGTGAAATAATTGAGACCCCTATAATCAATACAAGATCTCAGTTCACCACTCTTCTTCTTCACAAAGAAGAAACCAACACCAGCAGGAAACAAGGATTTGCGGATGAAACCTCAAGAAAGTGCATCTGCAACATATTCCTCCATGGCTTTATCCTCCAAGACTGACAAAGGGTAAACCTGGCCACGAGAGGGTATGGCACCAGGTTGAAGGTCAATTGCGCAATCATACGACCGGTGTGGAGGCAAACTACCGGCTTGACCTTTGTCAAAGACATTGCTAAAATTGCGGTATTCCTTCGGCAGGGAGGAGAGTGAAGAGGTGCACAGGACCTTGGCTACCTTCTGGAAGCATGTCTTACTGCATCATAGTGCCCAGGAGAGAACCTCAGCACGGAGCCAATCAAAAGAGGGGTTGTGACTCTGTAACCAAGGGTAACCAATAACCAGCAGAAACTTAGATGAGGAAATAACTTGGAATTGGATTATCTCATGATGAAGAGCCCCTACAACCATGGACAATGGAACAGTCTCATAAGTCACATGGGCAGGCTGTAGAGGTCTTCTGTCAAGAGCCTCAATGGCAAGGGGAGTGTCATGCAGCTGCAGTGGAATCAAGTGCTTTGATACAAAGGCAGCATCAATGAACAAAAGGCCTGCAGCCCCAGAGTTGATTAGAGCCTGTATCTTGACGGTCGACTCAGCCCAAGAAAGGGTAACCGAAACCAGAGGCTTATCCTGTTGGATAAATGGGGATGAAACAATGCCACCTAAGGTCTGTCCGTGACAGGACCTTAAGGTTCGGGCGTTCCATGGATGGGTAGGACAAGACTTCAAAAAGTGACCAGCCTGGCCACAATAAAGGCACAATCTCTCCCTCCTCCTAAGGGTTCTCTCATCCGCAGAGAGATGCGTGAAGCCCAAGTGTATGGGTTTATCTTCACAGACTGACTTGGTACCAGGAGGCTTGAGAGGTGAGGGAGGCAAGGGTGGGACTGCAAAGTTCGGAGACAAATGTACAGGAGGCTTCCGCAAGCGCTCCTTAAAAGGGAGTCTTTCTCTGAGTCTGGAGTCAATGGGGATGGCAAACGTGATCAACCTCTCCAGCTCAGTGGGTATATCTCAGGCTGCTATCTCATCCTTGATGGTATCCGAGTGATCATGAGAAAAAGCAGCCATAAGGGCCACATTGTTCCAAGCAACTTCTGCTGCCAGAGTACGGAATTCAATGGCGTAATTGGCGACAGTTCTCATACTCTGTCTGATGGCCATGAGGCACTTGGCGGCAGAAGCGGAGCATGCGGGAACGTCAAATACCCTTTTAAAAGAAGTGACAAAATAAGGGTAACTCAAGACAACAGGTTTTTGCGTCTCCCATAGAGGGTTTGCCCAGGCAAAGGCTCTCTCAGAAAGCAAAGATATCACGAAACCTTCTTTGCTTCTGTCTGGGGGAAACCCCTGGGGCAGCATCTCAAGGTATATCTCAAGCTGGTTGAGAAACCCTCTGCTTTGGACTGGATCGTCCCCAAATCGCTGGGGAAGCAGAGCGGAACCAGACATACCTCTTATAGAGGTAATACTCGAAGGCGGGTGCCTGCACAGAGACTGGAGCAGCAGCAGGGACGGCCTGCAACACAGGTTGTACCAGAGCAGCCACAGTGGGAGATTCCAGGTGAGCTGCGTGACTCAGGAGCGTTTGTAACGCCATGACAAACTGATCTATGCGGTGATCCTGCTCATCCAATCTGGAAAAAATATTACCAACAAGTGGATTTACTGCATCTTCTGAATTAATGGCCTTCGCCTACTGTCAGAAACCATGAATCAGAAAGAGACAGAAGTACAGGTAAATCACACTTGTTTAATAATAATAAAAAAAAGGTAAACAGAGTAAACGTAGTTAAATTGATTTGATATGTCTTCTACCTGATGTAAACCTCATATTTCATTTCCGGTGTGCAATATAATTTCAGTATATTATCGGGGTAAAAAAAAAAATTTCCCTTGTCAAGAAGGCTTACTGTAAATACACCTCTGGGTATTGGCATCTATGAGGATTCATATGATGAATTAAAAAAAAAAAAAAAAAACTTTTTTGATTTTAATTTTAATTTTATTTTTTATTTTTTAATGTAATAAATAGTTAATTTTATGTATTTTTTATATGATCTTATGAGCAGGTCTCATACATTTGTCGGCAGCTTTTGGAGCTGATATTTGTTTGTATATTTAGTATGTCTGATTGTCATTTTAGTTCACATTAGTATGGTCTCTTTTGGCAACCAAGCACACAAGGTCCTTTATCTGCAGGTGGATTGTATATCCCCCTTGTCAATCAATTTTTTTAGTCTTCCAACAAACTTTATTTAAACCAGTATCGATTTTCATTTATCTTATGGAAAATGGCCGCCGTCTTGATATTGTAATCTAACTGTTGGTCTTCAACAAAATGGTGGTTCTTCCATTTCCTGTCCGTATGGTATAAATAGACTGATATTCTAGCAAATCCGGTTCCCTGAGGAAGTCATGTGATATGACATAACGCGTAGGATGTAACTGGAAGTATCTATCGCAGATCGGAAGTGATGTATGAGGTGGCGTGGAATGCTGCTTGTTTGTTCATGTTTGGCACGCTTGCTGCTGCTATAGTGTAAGCAGTTATTTTATTTAATAAATCTAGTTATCTTTGATATTACACTATTGGAGGCTCACTTATTTTACATGTGGATCATATCAACGTTCTGGAGGGGATGTAATTCTCTGTAGCGAGCAGACATTGCCAATGATCCTGGATCTTGGATTGAGTCCGTTCCCCAGTGGATGTACTAGGCACATTATATATGCCCTTAACCACTTCAGCCCCGGAAGGATTTACCCCCTTCCTGACTAGAGCACTTTTTACAATTTGGCACTGCGTCGCTTTAACTGCTAATTGCGCGGTCATGCAATGCTGTACCCAAACGAAATTTGCGTCCTTTTCTTCCCACAAATAGAGCTTTCTTTTGATGGTATTTGATCACCTCTGCTACTTTATTTTTTTGCGCTATAAACGGAAAAAGACCGAAAATTTTGAAAAAAAAATGATAAGGCCATAAAATGCCAAGATGGCACCCCCCCCCCCAATTGACCCCATTTTGGACAGTAGACACCCCAAGCTATTTGCTAAGAGGCATGTTGAGTCCATGGAATATTTTATATTTTGCCACAAGTTGCAGGAATATGACAATTTTTTTTTTGCTCAAAGTTGTCACTAAATGATATATTGCTCACACAGGCCATGGGTATATGTGGAATTGCACCCCAAAATACATTCTGCTGATTCTCCTGAGTACAGGGATACCACATATGTGGGACTTTTTGGGAGCCTAGCCGTGTACGGGGCCCTGAAAACCAAGCACCGCCTTCAGGATTTTTAAGGGCGTAAAGTTTTGATTTCACTCCTCACTACCTATCACAGTTTTTAAGGCCATAAAATGCCCAGATGGCACAACCCCCCCCCCCCCCAAATGACCCCATTTTGGAAAGTAGACACCCCAAGCTATTTGCTGAGAGGCATGTTGAGTCCATGGAATATTTTATATTTTGACACAAATTGTGGGAAAATTACAAACTTTTTTTTTGCACAAAGTTGTCACTAAATGATATATTGCTCAAACATGCCATGGACATATGTGAAATTACACCCCAAAATACATTCTGCTGCTTCTCCTGGGTACGGGGATGTCACATGTGTGGGACTTTTTGGGAGCCTAGCTGCATACGGGGCCCCGAAAACCAATCACAGTCTTCAGGATTTCTAAGGGCGTAAATTTTTGATTCACTCCTCACTACCTATCACAGTTTCGAAGGCCATAAAATGCCAAGATAGCACAACCCCCCCCCCCCCAAATTACCCCATTTTGTAAAGTAGACACGCCAAGCTATTTGCTGAGAGGCATGGTGAGTATTTTGAAGCTCTCATTTGTTTTTGAAAATGAAGAAAGACAAGAAAAATTAGGTCTGCAAAATACTCACTATACCTCTCAGCAAAAAGCTTGGGGTGTCTACTTTCCAAAATAGGGTCATTTGGGGGGGTTTTGTGCCACCTGGGCATTCTATGACCTCCGAAATTGTGATAGGCAGTGAAGCGTGAAATCAAAAATTTACGCCCTTAGAAAGCCTGAATGCGGTGCTTGGTTTTTGGGGTCCCGTACGCAGCTAGTCTCCCAAAAAGTCTCACACATGTGGTATCCCCGTACTCAGGAGAAGCAACAGAATGTATTTTGGGGTGTAATTTCACATATTCCCATGGCATGTTTGAGCAATATATCATTTAGTGACAACGAAAAAAAAAATTGTCTTTTTCCCGCAACTTGTGTCACAATATAAAATATTCCATGGACTCGACATGCCTCTCAACAAATAGCTTGGGGTGTCTACTTTCCAAAATGGGGTCATTTGGGAGGGTTTTGAACTGTCCTGGCATTTTATGCACAACATTTAGAAGCTTATGTCACACATCACCCCCTCTTCTAACCACTTGAAGACAAAGCCCTTTTTGACACTTTTTGTTTACATGAAAAAAATATTTTTTTTTGCAAGAAAGTTACTTTGAACCCCCAAATATTATATATTTGGGGGTTGCCCTACAGATTAAAATGGTGGGTGTTTCATTTTTTTTTTTCACACAGTATTTGCGCAGCGATTTTTCAAATGCATTTTTTGGGGAAAAAAACACACTTTTTTAAATTTTAATGCACTAAAACACACTATATTGCCCAAATGTTTGATGAAGTAAAAAAGATGATCTTAGGCCGAGTACATGGATACCAAACATGACATGCTTTAAAATTGCGCACAAACGTGCAGTGGAGACAAACTAAATACATTTTTAAAAGCCTTTAAAAGCCTTTACAGGTTACCACTTTAGATTTACAGAGGAGGTCTACTGCTAAAATTACTTCCCTTGATCTGACCTTCACGGTGATACCTCACATGCATGGTGCAATTGCTGTTTACATTTGACGCTAGACCAACGCTTGCATTCGCCTTTGCGCGAGAGCAGGGGGGACAGGGGTGCTTTTTTTTTTTCTTTATTATTTTTTTGCTTTTTTATCTTATTTTTAAACTGTTCCTTATATTTTTTTAAATCATTTTTATTGTTATCTCAGGGAATGTAAATATCCCCTATGATAGCAATAGGTAGTGACAGGTACTCTTTTTTGAAAAAATTGGGGTCTATTAGACCCCAGATCTCTCCTCTGCCCTCAAAGCATCTGACCACACCAAGATCGGTGTGATAAAATGCTTTCCCAATTTCCCAATGGCGCTGTTTACATCCGGCGAAATCTAAGTCATGAAATACTCGTAGCTTCCGGTTTCTTAGGCCATAGAGATGTTTGGAGCCACTCTGTCTCTGATCAGCTCTATGGTCAGCTGGCTGAATCACCGGCTGCATTCTCAGGTTCCCTGTTGGGACAGGAGAGCCAGAGAAAAACATGGAAGATGGTGGGGGGGCATTCCCTCCCACTGCTTGTAAAAGCAGTCTAGAGGCTAATTAGCCACTAGGATTGCTTTTACATGAAAGCTGACCACTGGCTGAAAAGAATGATACCAAGATGATACCTAAACCTGCAGGCATCATTCTGGTATAACCACTCAAAGTCCAGCAACATACCAGTACGTTGCTGGTCCTTGTTGGGCATATATTGTAAACTTTTTTTTCCTTGTCAAAAGAAGTTTACTGAGTATACAATATTATAAAGATACATAAAGTAAGTTTACAAGGATCTATAAAGTAAGCTCATTGTTTTACAGTAGGGTTTATATAGGTAAATATCATGAAATTTCAAATATTAAACATTGGGTTCACGTAAACCTAAATTAAAGATATATATCATTTCCTTAGTTACTTTTGTAGGTATTTAAATGATTTATACCTACTATACACATTGTTTACAGGTAGAGTGTATATAGGTCAAATAAATTCTGATAATGAGCTTTAATCGTAAGGTGGAGAAAAGGAAAGAGAAAGAAGAAAAAGGGTAGAAAGGTAGAGGTATGGTCCACAAGGTTGTCCCGCTCGACAGTTTATTATTCTTTTTAGTTCTCTTTGAAGCCTTAGAATGAGTGTCTCTGTAAGTCATTTAATCTGTTATCATGGCAACAGGACAGAGTCATTGAAGTTTGACAGGAACTGTTGTTTTATCCAAGGATGCCAAAGTTTTTCAAATTTTGGAATTTGATTTTGATCGATGGCTGCCATCTTAGCATGGGACATTGTATTATTCATTCTGTGAATTGTTTCTGCTAGTACCAATGTAGGAGATTTCCATGCCTTGGCCACTGTTTGTTTTGCAGCCGTTATTAGTTGGATCATAAGTTTGAATTGAGAGAGTGTTAACCATTCCGGTTTTAGATTAAGTAAAGTTATATATGGATCTGGTTGTATTATTTTTTTAAATATTTTAGATGCAATCACGAAGACTTCCTTCCAGAAGGTTTGGATTACTGGGCACGTCCACCATATGTGTAAATGTGTGCCTATTTCTGGGCATCCTCGAAAACAAAGAGCTGAGGTATTAGGTGAATATTTTGCCACTCTAGCGGGTACAAGGTACCAGCGAGTTAGGACTTTATAATTTGTCTCCAGTGCTAAGATGTTGGGTGAAGATGACTTAGATGTGAGCCATATGTTAGACCAGTCCGTGTCTTCTAAAGTTCGTCCCAGGTCCTCCTCCCACCTCTGAACGTAAGAGGGTCTATTAAGATTTGCTACTCCATATAATTGATTATAAAGTGATGAAATTGTACCTTTAGCAAATGGATCTTTTGCACAGATTGATTCAAAAATGGATAATTGGGATAATGGTGTATCCCCCTTTAGGAATGGTGTATAGAAATTTTTGATTTGGAGATATCTAAATATCTCAGAGTTTGGTAGATCATATTTTTCTCTAAGCGATGGGAATGAAAGGAATGATTTAGATGCTATGAAGTCATTTAGTGTCTGAATGCCTGATGTTGTCCAAGCTTTAAAAGAATTTGGGTAGATCCATGCCGGATAAAAGGCCGGATTTCTGATAAAAGAAAGGAGAGGATTGTGTGGAGATTGTAACTGATATTTGGTTTTTAGTTTATCCCAGAGAGATAAGAAGTGTTTAGTTATGGGATTATGAATTTTAAAGCGGTCTTTAGGATCAAGCCATAATAAGTTTGATATTAATAGAGGGTCATTTTCTGAAGCCTCTATAAATACCCATAATGGGATTTCCTGTTTTGCATGGTATTTGGACAGACTGGCCAAATGTGCTGCTCTGTAGTAGTTAGTAAAATTAGGGTATCCCAGGCCTCCTTTATTTTTGGGAAGATGTAGTGTGTGTATAGGTATACGTGGTTTAGAAGAGCCCCATATAAACGAAGTTGTTCTTTTTTGTACTATTCTCAAAAAATAGGAAGGAATTGGAATAGGGAGGACTCTGAATAGATAAAGCAATTTGGGTAGAATAGTCATTTTGATTGCATTAATCTTCCCTATCCAGGATAAAGGAAGTTGCGACCATTGTTTTATTAGATTTGTGATCTGTCTTAATACAGGAGGATAATTGGTTGAGAATAAGTCAGAATGAGATGCTGTTAAATGAATTCCAAGATATGGGATTGATTTTTCTACCCATGTGAATGGGAGTGCAGCCCTAGCCGGGATCAATTCCATGTTTGTGAGTGAAATATTAAGCACTAGGCATTTCTTAGGATTAATCGTAAGGCCGGATAGGGCTGCAAATCCATCAAGAGCTGGTATTAAGTTAGGACCAGAGACCTGTGGTGATGATAGAAAAAGTAATATATCGTCTGCAAATATACATAATTTGTGTGTGATACCTCCTACTTCAATGCCAGTTATAGTTTGGTTTGCTCTGATGTATTGGGCCATGGGTTCGAGTATAAGGGCAAATAATAAGGGAGATAATGGGCAACCCTGTCGGGTACCTCTTTCGATATTAAAGGCATCAGATTTGTATCCAGCATATTTTATATGGGCTTTGGGTTTATTATATAATGCTTTGATCCATGTTAAAAAGTGGGGTCCAAAACCCCATTTTTGTAATGAATATTGCATATATTGCCAGGATACTGTGTCAAATGCCCTCTTAATATCGAGAGCTAGAAAACATAAAGGGATTTTCCGTTTTTTAGCAATATGTGCCAATAACACTGCCCTGCGTATATTATCGCCTGCTTGTCTATTTGGCATGAAGCCTACTTGATCTCTATGTATTAATTTTCCTATAATGCTATTGAGGCGTTTTGCTATTATTTTTGCTAATAATTTAATATCAAGGTTTAACAGAGAGATAGGCCGATAATTCACACAGGAAGTATCATCAGAAAGGGGTTTTGGGATCATACAAACAATTGCCATTAGTGTTTCTTGCCGAAAAGAATGTCCATCTAGAAGTTTGTTAAAAGTTTCAGTGAGAATGGGAGAGAGTATTTCTAAGAATGTTTTATAGTATAAAGCCGAGTAGCCGTCTGGGCCTGGTCTTTTGTTAAGTTTTAGGTCTTTTATGGCGTTAGCAACTTCATCTATAGTTATAGGCTCATCCAAACTGCTTTTTTGATTCTGAGATAACTCAGGTAAGGTTATTTTTGAGAAGAAGGATTCAGCCTCTGTAGGATTAAATTCATTGTTTGTCTTGTATAAAGTTGCGAGATGTGAGTGAAATTTATGGACTATTTTAACTGGATTACAAGTATAAACATTTTTTGATAATTTCAAAACGTATTGGTTTGAAAGATTTGTTAGTTGAATTTAATGCCCGAGCCAAATATGTACCTGGTTTGTTTGTATTCATGTAGAAATTGTGTTTGGAGCGTTTGAGGGATTTATCAACTGACTCAGTGAGAAATAGATCGTATTCCAATCTAGATTTTTCCAGATGAGATTTTGTACTCTGAAATGGATTATCTTGGAATGATATGTAGGCTGCATTAAAATTGAGTTCTAGTTTTTTTGCTAGATTTTTGCGTTCCCGTTTAAATAGTGCCATTTGTCTTTGTATTGTACCACGCAAGACAGGCTTATGAGCTTCCCACAGTGTTATTGGGGAGATGTCTGTTGTATTATTAATTGATATGTATTCCTTTAAAGCTTGTTCAATGGCCATCTGATGTAGTGGGTGTTTGAGCATTATGTCCGGTAAGTACCACGTTGGGTCATGCGCTTTTGGTATGGCTGAGGCTATAGTAGTGTATACTGCATTATGGTCAGACCACGGAATCGGAATTATATCTGATGCAATAATTTCTGGTAACATTCCTATTGTTAGAAAAATATGATCTATTCTGGTGAAGGTTTGATGAGGGTGCGAGAAATTAATGAATTTCTTTTTCATTGGGTTACTTTCTCTCCACGAATCTACCAGATTGTATTTGGAAAGAAGTTGAGAAAAAGGTAATCTAGAGGTTATTTTGGATGGTGTAAAAGGTGATTTATCTAGAAATGGGAGGAGGACCTGGTTCGAATCCCCACACATTATCACTGTTCCTATTTTGTGTGTATTAATCACTTGTAATATATGTGAGAGGAATGGTGTAGGTTGTTTGTTAGGAGCATAGTAAGAAATCACCGTGATTGCTGTATCCATTATATAACCCATGAGTATCAGGTATCTACCTTCTGGGTCTTTAATTTCTGATGATAAGGTGAATGATGTGGATCGGTGAAAAGCAATTAGAGTTCCCCTTTGCTTGGTACAGGCAGAAGCTGTGTAAATTTGTTGATAAAAAGGAGAAATATATTTTGGAGTAGAATCTTTGGTGAAGTGTGTTTCTTGGAGGCATACTATGTGAGCCTTCTTGTTATGGCAAGTACGGAAGGCATTGGTCCTTTTTTGAGGGACATTTATTCCCTGAACATTCAGGGAAAGTATATTCAGTGGTGCCATGGCAACAGATCAAATAGTTTTGACTTACTTTTTGTTATGCAGAGCTGACTGCGCAGATCAACCTGTGTGGACTGAAGAGATGAAAAGATAGAAAAGAAACCAGTGAATTCTGGAGTAAAGAGTAAACAAAAAACATATGAGATTAGATGATACATTGTATAACTTATTTTTTGCAAGTAATCACAATTTACCCGTGAAAGAGAATAAATATCTCTCTCAGGGGAATAAGTGCCTTCGTCACACTCCCACATAATATGGTTGGGAGAATGAGGAGGGCTAATGGGGGTATACGGATCCTCCGCTTACAGGAGAGAAGTGCTATGTCAAAAGACATCAAAATGATGTTTCATTAATTGGAGTGCAGAATATAGTTTTTGTTGAAATTATTTATTCCAGGGTGGTTGTATATGGTTAGTCTTGCCCTAGGCTAAATAATTCAGTTAGAAAGGTACTGTTAATGACTTTGGTATTGATGAAGATAGTTTGAATTATTTTGGGATTTTAACCCTTTTAGAGTAAACAATTACATATTTTATTCATATGTAACTGTTTAGATATGTTAACTCATAAAATTGAGGTTGTATTGCTTCAGATTAGAATAAACAAAAACATAATTCTAGGAACTAGTTAGGTAATAATATATTTGTTTTAAGAAAAAAAAGAAAAAGCTTCCATTACTTCTGGATTATTGAACATATTTGTCCTAAAAAGTAATAAATCTATTGTTATTACCTGATAATATATAACTGAACAAGAATGTCCTTATTTCACTTACATATACTAAGGCTATATGAATCAGAAGCAATAAGAAATATAACTGGAATGTAACATGATCCCACACAGTGTGTGACTATCAGAATGCAGTTACATTCAGTTATAAATACAGGTTTTTTATAGAGAACCATCTCTTAGTATAATAAATGAAGAGATATCAGGAATTAGGATGTCAGTCCATTGAATCTTCTTGGTCCATGGATGATGTGGCATAATGGCCTCTTTTGTGAGAATGATGATTCCCATTTTGTTCTGGAATTTTCTGGGTGCTGCCTGAAGGTGAAGATGATGCCATTCTTCTGCGTGTGGGAGAGTTGCTGCTTGTGGGTTCTGTCAGATTTAATTTTAAAAGGGTTTGTTGTAGTTCATCTGCTGATCTGCTTCTTTAAATTGTACCTTGGTGTTTAAATCTGACTGAAAAGGGGAAGCCCCATTGATACATAATGTTGTGGCGTTGCAGTTCCATTAGTTGGGGTTTCATGGATCGTCTTTTAGTAATAGTAAGTTGGGATAGGTCAGCAAAAATTTGATAATTGTGTCCTTGAAATTTAAGTTCCTTTTTTTCTCTTGCAGCAATTAGTATTTGTTCTTTCGTTCTGTAATAATGAAATTTTGTGATTATATCACGTGGGGGTCCATCTTTCTTTTTGGCTGTGAGGGCTCTGTGTACTCTGTCCAGTTCTAAACGTTCAATAGGGATATCTGGCTTTAGTTCTTGTAATAGAGCAGTAATAGTAGATTGCAGGTCTGTCACAGTTTCAGGTATTCCCCTTATGCGCAAGTTTGAACGTCTGGCTCTATTTTCGTAATCTTCGAGCTTAGTTTGAAGTATTAAATTCTCTTCTTTTAATTGTTCCAATTCTGTTATATTTTCTTGGGTTGTAATTTCAATTTCATCCAATTTTATTTCTAAGGCTGCGGTACGGTTTCCCAGCTCTCTTATTTCTTTGGTTAGGCTTTTTGTTATTTGGTCTGAGGTTTGTTTTAAAGCCTTATTAAGCATCTTTTCAAATTGTAATAATATTACTGGGGATGCTGAGGAGGCTTGTGGAGAAGTTTGTGAGAGGATTTGTTCTGTATCTGACTCAAATGGAGAGTCTTGCTGTGACATTTTCTGTCTGTGAGAGCGCCCTGATGCAGTATCTTGTGAGGTGACTGGAGCTGCTTCAGCTGCAGTGAGTGTCTGTGAGCTCTTTGTGAGGTGATTTTTATTTCTGCCACGGTTTCCTCCCAGTACCATATTTCCTGCCCAAATTTTCACAGTTTGTTCCCAGGGGCAAAAAGGTTCAAATGGATACCTTTTGAGCCTGCAGACTCTGCTTTGTCCTTCTCTTCTCTCCTCAGCGGTGTGGAGCTCTAACAATGCATGTCTGCTCCGCTAGGCTCCGCCCATCTCCCCCGTAAACTTTTTTTTCATGCAGCCTGTGGGCTGAACGAAAAAAAGAGATTGATCGGTGAGTATGCCCACCATTAGAATACCTCCCTTCATCCTCCCACTTCTAATGATGGGCATACATGCACCGTATATATATGCCGAGGCATGGGGGCATCTTCCCGCAAAAGGTAGGAGCAAATCGCCCATCCACCCACTGCTGCCCCCACGCTTCGGCATATATGCTGAAGTATGTAACTGTGGTGGTGAAATCACCTCCGACAGCGCTGGAGTCACAGCTTTATGTATCGTGGGAGCAAACGCTGTTGCTGTCAAGATAAATAAATCTGCTCTGCAGCTGAATGGCGTACCTGAAAACAAAAAAATGGTTACCAATAAAACACAGTAAACAGTAAAGTATAAAAAAATTGCATATCTGCAAAGCAAACATGGTAAAACATAATAACAATAAAACATTGCAGAATAGAATACAGTAAAAAAGAGCAGAACAATAGAGAGAGAATAGAGAGAGAGAGAGAGAACAATAAAACGACAACTATTTTTGTTTTTTTTATTTTATTTTTTTTGTGTTTTTATTTTTTTTGATGAAAAAGAAATTAATACTCAGCGCTGCCTCTCTATATCATAATTTGCATCTACTTACATCAAATATATGTCATATAACAACATATACAGCAAAGTGCTAAAGTGCCAATAAATTCATACAATATGATACAATAAGGTGCAAAGAATAAAGTGCAATCAATAAAGTTCATCTATTGTGGAGTACGGAAATGGTGACACATAGGTGTAATCTTGGTGACTTCCTGTGTTCCCCTCCTGGGTCCCCACTCACCAGATAGTGAAAATCAATGCGCCTTTGTGTTTAAAGATGGTATCTTCTGTCCAGCAAAATGGATAAGTTGGTTGTACCTCAGAGAATGGAATGGAATGGAACCTTCTCTCCTCCACCACTTATTATGGGTCCTACATACTTTACTCAATCATAGGTGACTGCAATGGAAAAGTTTGGACCAGTGAAGAGAGAGAGGATATAGTGTAATACTGCAAGATTTATTTAAAAGGTTTATAATCATTACACTTACATCAAAAATCTTTAAAATGTGCAAAATTGCTGCCTTGGCATCCAAACAGCCTTCACAGATAGTCCTTAGCTTGACATGTTTCGCCCCTCCCACTGGGCATCATCAGAAGCTTATGGAGTCTGTGGTTGGCTGTCTTATATACCTTAAGTACGTCCTACTACACCCAATGACTCCCACTACTCTCACTGATGGCGCAGTAACAAATTAGTTTCACTTCCGGTTTCCACCGGAACCGGAAGTGATGTATCTGCCGAGACCGAGAGTGGTCAGCTGTACAGGAAGTGATGTAACCTATGTAAACAAGAGTGTATGCCAATATCCTACTTCCTGGATTGTCAGGGAGTGACCAGAGGCCATCTTGTGTTGGGAATGAGGTATTACAACAAAACAGATCAAAATGTGTTAAATAGTGTGAGCCATTGTAACATTAGCCTTACACTCCATATAAAAAAGTATATAAAAAATGAATGAATAATTAATTGAAAATGCTACAGGGGTGGAATTCCTGGACTAACAAACATTGATACAATAATAATGAAAAAAAGAGAATATGAATAAGTAAGATGAAATACAAAATAAAAATGAAAATATTGAAATAAAAATAAAAATAAATAATAATAATAATAATAATAAAAATAAAAATAAGATGAAATAAAAATAAAAATAAAATGAAAATAAAAATATAAATATAAAATAAAAAATACAAATACAAATACAAATAAAATTAAAAAATAAAAAATAAATATGAAAATGAAAATAAAAATAAAAATAAAAATAAATGAAAAATGAAAATGACAATAAGAAAATACAGAATGTGAAAAATTATTAATCAAAAATTAATCAAAAGTTACTAATAAAACAATTAATGTCCAGGTCCACATTTAACCCTTTAGGTGTTAAGAACTGTAATTGATGAACCCATTGGGTTTCGTTTTGGGAAATGGCTTGTTTGAGATTGGTGCCCCTCCAATGTTTCTCCACCCTATCAATGCCACAGAAAATAACTTTAGATGGATCTCTATTGTGGAATCTTCTAAAATGATAAGATAAACTATGTTTGCGGAAACCCTTTTTTATATTATTGATGTGTTCCCTTAGTCTAACTTTGAGCTCCTGTGTGGTTCTGCCCACATATTGGAGACCACATTCACATTCCAAGAGGTATGTGACATGTGTAGTGCCGCAGGTTATAAATTTAGAAATTTCATATATTTGTCCCGTTGTCCTAGATTTGAAATGTGTGGTCTTTTTCTTTCCACCCTTACATGTTCTGCAGATTAGGCATCTGCCACATTTAAAGAAACCCGTTTGGTCGAGGAAAGTTACTAACTACTTTGGGGGGTCAGGGATACTTTTAACAATTTTATCCTTTAATACAGGGGGGCGTTTATAAACAAACTTTGGACGCGAAGGTGAGGTTTTCAAAAGAACTGGATCTCTAAGTAAAATGGGCCAATGTTTTTTAATGATCTTTTCTATTTGTTTATACTGTTGATTAAATTCTGTGCAGAAGGTAAGATCATAGCTTTCTTTCTTTCTAGTTTTGGGGATAAGTAATTGTTCTCTATCCATTCTTCCTGCTTCTTGTTGTATTTGTGAAAGCTGTTGCCGTTTATATCCTTTTTGCTCAAATCTGTCCATCAACATGTTGGATTGGGCTATATAGTCCTCCTGTAAATTACAGTTTCTCTTGATCCTTAACATCTGTCCTTTGGGTATCCCCGAGATCCATCTCGGGTGATGACCACTAGTTGTAGGGATATAGCTATTTCTATCCGTATTTTAAAAAAATGTTCATGTATATAAATTGTTATTGAAATTAAAAATTTCTAGGTCCAAGTAATTGACCTTTTCTTTACTGTAATTAGATGAAAACGATATGTTGTATTCGTTAATATTAATCTGTTCCAAAAATCTTTTTAGAGAATCCTCACTACCCTCCTACACTAGAAAGATATCATCTATGTATCTTCTGTATGTTTTTAATCCTACTATGTTTCTCCCAAATATTTTCTCTGACTCCCATTTGCTCATAAAAATATTTGCCACCGTGGGAGCATATTTAGCTCCCATGGCTACTCCCTTTATTTGTTTGTAATACTGTTTGTCATGCCAAAAATAGTTGTTTTTCATTGCTAATTGTAGCAAATCTAACATGAAATCTATTTGGGTCCTATGTAATATTGTTTTGGTTTCCAGAGCCCATTTGATCGCAGAGGTGGCATCTTTTTGTTTTATGTTGGTGTATAGAGAATCAACATCTATACTTACCAGGAACGTTCGTTTACTAATTGGAATGTCCCTGATAAGGTTGATGAGGTCTCTACTGTCTTTCGTGTAAGATGGAAATTTTTGGGCAATGGGCTGTAAAAGGTGATCTAAGTATTCCCTGACTCTAGAAAATAGGGAGTCTACCCCATTAATGATGGGGCGTCCTGGGGGCTTTTGGATGTTCTTATGAATTTTGGGAACTTGATATATGATGGGGGTTTTAGGTGTAATCTACCTCATTCAGATTACAAAAATGAACTCAACCGTCTCATAGAAGATAAAGACACATATCAAAAAATTAAAGGGGACCCTGTAAACAAGCTCAAAGCCACTCTAATTAAAAAAATTAAAAATGCTCAAGAGAAAGGCATATTGGACAAAAAAGAGGCCCAATATCTAGTACCAACAGCACCTAAAACCCCCATCATATATCAAGTTCCCAAAATTCATAAGAACATCCAAAAGCACCCAGGACGCCCCATCATTAATGGGGTAGACTCCCTATTTTCTAGATTTGGGGAATAGATCACTTCTTACAGCCCATTGTCCAAAAATTTCCATCTTACACGAAAGACAGTAGAGACCTCATTAACCTTATCAGGGACGTTCCAATTAGTGAACGAACGTTCCTGGTAGGTATAGATGTTGATTCTCTATACACCAACATAAAACAAAAAGATCAGTGAAATGGTGGGGATGGGACGGAGCGTCACTATGTAGGAGCACTCCATGGACGGCCTGGGGCCACTGTCCTCCCCGCACACTCGCTCAGCTTGCAGCAGTGAGAAGGAGACACCAGGGACACTGGCGCCACGAGGCGATGTCGGCACTACACGGAGAGCGGTAAGGGGAGAAGCCGCCCATCTCTAGCAGCTGCGGGGTCAGCCCGCACCTCTCCCGCAGGTGTTAGGAGCCTGGAAGGTGTCAGGAGCCTGGAAGCGTCGGACGGGGAAGCAGATCGGAGCGGATCCGTACGACGCAGGTCGGTGGAACCTGACAAGGTAAAGCTGCAGCTGGAGGGGGGTGAGCCGCTACAAGTCCACACTGAAACAGGAGCAGGAAGAGGTGAGAGGAGGTGAGAGTGCCCGTGTATGCCTGCATCCCCCCTGAATTCCTCTGAAACGGGAGTAATAGGAAATTAGGAGAAAGACGGCTACTTACTCATGTATAACCCTGGGAGAATGATACTGTTGCTCGCTCATGAAAATATCTGGACATAAAGTTTAAAGATCCAATTATAAGCGTTACAAGATTGCAGAGACAATTTTCACAACAACAATAATCAAATAAGATGTGTTTTCCTGATTGCAGATGAACTGTGCAGATGAACTGTTTACATTTGGTCCCATAGTAATTTGTCTCTTAGAACCCTCTCTGACTCTCATGATTTAAATAGGTTTAAAGGCTCCAATTAATAGTTCTCTTGGTCTCTTGGACTATATAGCAAACGTATACCACTGGGACAGAGGGGTAGAGAGGCAGGTATGAGATAAGCCTAAGAAGAGCCTAGCACCCTAAGCTTGGGCTTGGTTGTTAATATGGGCTCAGTAATACCCATTTGGGAGGTATTTCCCTTTCAACAAATGATCAGTCAATATCTGGGCTTGTAAAGGTTCATCTGCTACCTTGGTACTCAGGGTGTAAAAGAACCAGGTAGCAGTACTGCTCAGACAGGGTCAGATAAGGTCTGTCAGCGGGTAAAACCCCTACGCATGCTCTCCCCTCAGACCTCCATGGGCCCTTGGAGAGACTCTGTGGAACCGACACAGGAGCCCGTGCCTAGGTGGATATAAGTGGTATAATCAGCTGTATACGATTAAAAAGAGGTGGTCCTGAAGGTGCTGGCCCTCGTCCCTCCCATGCATAATCTTTCTATGACCTTCAGGATACCCTCCTAGGTCTGAATTAACACACTTGGGTAGTGTGGAGGGTCCCAAGGTTTGGAGAGATGAGGGGAAAGGCAACTAAAGGCAATAAGGGAGCTACAGCCGAATCGAGCCCAGGCGGGATTCAACGATACATGTCGGCTGAGTCCAGCATACTGGAAGAATCACAGGGAATCCCCAGATCGGGAGCATCTTCACGCCCAGGAATAAATAGACAGAAAGGGGCAGTAGAGGAGAATAAAGGTAAAACTGCAAGACCAAGGATCAGTGGAAGCCATCAGATGAGCGGCTCTGAGGCTCAGGAAGGTCCATACGGGAGAAATGGGGATGAAGAACACTCAGCAGGAAAAAGACCCCCACTGCAGCTTGCACAGGAGGAAGTCCCACACATCAAAGAAATTCTCGCCGAGATGCTACTAAAAATGGAGATCTCTCTGAAAAAAGATATTGTGGCTGTAAGAACAGATATTGGGCTTGTGCTTAAAAGGGTGGAGGAGACGGAGGATAGATTGGAAGACCACGAGCAAAGGCTAGAGGGTATGAGTAAGCAAATAAGAGACCTACAAAAGGCTAACAGAAGTCTCCTATATAAATTAGAAGATCAGGAGAATCGCAGCCGATGCAAAAATTTGCGAATCAAGGGCCTTCCAGAGAAATACGGGAAGGAAGATCTGGCGTCAGTATTACAGCAGCTGCTAAACCCATTATTGGACAGAGAAACAACAGTTCCCCTGAAGCTAGATAGAGCCCATAGGATCGCACGATATCTCCGAAACACATCAGAGAACCCGAGAGATGTCATAATAAAGTTTAATTATGAGGAAGAAAAAGATAAAATTATGGGAAAACTGCGACAGCGGCCAGGCTTAAGCTTTGAAGGGGCAGAACTACAGGTTTACTCAGACATGTCAGCAGAGACCCTCACAAGAAGGAGGCTGTTGAAACCTCTGACAGGCCTATTGAAAACGACAGAGATATTTTATCAATGGGGGTTCCCAGCCTGTTTGATCGGGAAAAGGAACGGGCGAACGGCAGTGCTAAGATTCCCAGAGGACCTAGAGGACTTTTGCCGCAAGTTGGATATTGTCCCCCCACCTATCCCTGGTTGGGGAGTCGAAGAGAGTGTAGCATCCATGGGAAACACAATAGGGCGGAGGGATGGAAGGGGCATAATGGACAATCCAAGCTAGTACTTATGAAACATAACCGGGAGAAGTAGCATAGTGCTAGTATGAGCTGGGTGGGGTGGGGGGGTACCAGGGTGGACCGGGGGGCATCTGTGACATGAGCCCAATAGGGAATATGGGTGCAGGGTGGCATCAGATAGAGGGAGACCACTCGATCCATATAATGAACAGAGGGGTCTGTCCAGCTATTATAGGCGATCTGTTCCAGACCTGGGGGGTTGGAGGGAAGGGGGTGTTAGCGAAATTTGGCTGCACACAGAGCACACAGCCAAATCTCCTGTTTCTAATCATAATAACAATTTCGTCTAATGATATAAATACATCTCACCTTTTGATCGTATCCTCCTCTGGTGTGTGCCCCAGCAATCCAACTAGACAAATAATCACATCCTCCTGCTTCCGGTTCAAAAAACCCACTGCCGCCAGCCTCTCTCAGCTGTCTGCGTGAGCCACTTTATTAGCATATCAATAGCAAGTCCCAAAGCTTGAGGGTTGGGCCTCCAACAACCAAACACCTCTTACAAAGTTTGTGACCTCACAAAAAAATCCTCACAGGATATGACCTCACAGGATGTAAATGACCATATAAGGATTTAACACAGGAAAATGCAACCACCAATGAACAATGACTACAGGAGTCTTATGGGTGTGTCTGAGCAGAGACAGGGTGCCTGTATGTTTTTAGAAGCCACATGGCTTTCAAACATTAACCCTGTCTCCAACCAGAACCCAAAAGACTCCCGTATTTCCGTTGATAGAAATCTCTATTATACATTGTTCCAGAGAACAATGTATACCTGGATTATTCTACTGTCTTTGTGGACGAGAGATTATTGGCAGGCGTACACTCATTGGGCCACAAATGTGTTGATCAGGCACACAGGGGCAACACGAGAGCACACTCGTTAAACCGACAATGTCTTTGCAGAGCGAACACACCCCCACCAGACGATCGTTCTGTGCACAGGGGCCCTTAGCTGGCGGACATGTCCCCACTCCGCAAACATTTATCTACATCAAAACTACAAAAGAGAAGCCTGTAATATCTTAAGGTTTTAAATGGATATCAGTACCATCATCCCAAAGTATCAAGAACAAAGCCGATGAGAGGGCGGGACAGCAGCCGCAGTTGCTGCTACTGTCAGCTAGTGTCACAACCCCCACTGTAGGAGGAAAGGGGGGACTATTCCGGTACTTGATATAAATATACACTGATAAGTGTGAAACAGAAGAGTGTAAAATATTTTATAAAAATTCACTTTAATGGAAAAAACATATATAAAAGTATACAATTTCACATGTGATTGTGATTATACAAAACGACACTACAGAAAACCATAAAAAAAGGAGGTACCACATAGTCTAAGCCAGTGGATTCCGCACAAGTTTAAATGGCGAGTGTGTATCGACTTTATTCTCGACCGGTTTTGCGGTTGGTACCGCTTCTTCAGGAGAACCGTATCTACAGCGTGACATAAAATAGTATTTTTAACATAGATCTCTATATATGCCAAATTATTGCAGCAGAATCTTACACAGAGTATCAAAAAACATTACATACAAAACATATAGAAATAAGGACAAGCTCACCCGTTCAAGAGGTTTCTGTGGGCAAACAGGACCCCATAAAATTCCCCCTGCGGCGGACACAGGGGATGGTAGACAGCTTCTGATGGATAAATATTGAATTATATGACTATGAGTATCACCAACTTGTGACATCGAAGGGGAGTGTGCCTACACCATAAGGATGAAATACCCCAGGATGGTGGTGTGTGGAGTGAAGTTCCATGGAAGGAGGGTCGGGGGGGCAGGGGAAGAATGGGGAAACATTAAGGAAGGAAGAGGACGGGGGTAAGGATAATAAGGAGAGGGAAGAAGGGGGAGAGGGGCGACAAGGGGAGGAAAATTGAGGATAACCAGGGAGGAAAGGAGGGGGGGGTTGGGTGGAAGGGAGGTACCAGGGAGGGGAAGGAGGGGAACCGGCTAGTAGGGAGGACGCGAGGGTGCTGGAAGAACAAGGGAGGGGGGAGAAAGGAAGAAGGGAAAGGAAAAAAAGGAAGGAAAGCAGGAGGGGGAGGGGGAGAGGGGGAGGGAGGGAAATAGGAGGAAAGAGGGGGGAAGAGGGAAAGCGGAGAAAGAGGAGGGGACTAGGAGGGATGGGGAAGACAGGGAAGGGGGGGGAGAAGGGGAGGGGGGAAAAAAGGGGGGAGGAGGGGGGGGAGTGAACAGTGGGGAGGGGGAGGGTTGGGAAAAAGGGGGGAAAAAAGGGGGGGAGGGGGGAAAGACAAGTGGACGGAGAAGGAAAGAAAAACCCCCAGAATCACCATCCATGCAAGTGTTAAGGTTTGTAAAGATTAAGACGGGAGATTGCACACTGGTAGTGACAGAGCTGGCACTCACCAACTGAGACTTAGCGTAATGTGTGACGTGAGAGCTGGGAAGGTCCTATAAGACCTATGGTCACCAGGATCATGAGGAGCAGGAGGTTAGTAGTATCTCACTGGTTAGGTCTGTGGGTGCGTCCCAAGGAGATCTCTGTAGCCAGAAGGAGAGTGGTAGATAAGAATTACTTATCATAATAAAAGAGAGGTTGTACTGCAGATGTCAGTAATCCAACCGACATATACTGCAGAAACGATCTCATATAAAACCAGGATACTAATGTGAAATTTTGAAATTGATAAGGGAGGGGGTCATAGAATCAACCAGGTACGTGTGGTGATTCCCACACAAAACAAAACAAGGGAGGTACATCTGTATAGTAATGGCAATCACCCAGCCCTGAGTGGAGTAGTTTAAATAACCAGAATTATGAGCATAAAAGATAATATAGAGGGCGTTCAGGCACCATCATCAAGTATAGCCACAAAACAACTGACTCATCCATATGTAGTTAGGGATTGCATACCCTGGATAGTGTGGATTGGATGTCAGGAGGTGTAAGGACATAGGGTATCGGGTGGGCGTCGAAAGCCACCGTCATACAGATGCACCAATTTCCTAGTCTGCTAGGGAGGAGAGAGCGCTCACCTGGTGTGTAGTGATCCCGAGCTAGCTCCATGTCAAACAGCTGTCCGGCTCACATAGCGGCCATAACTGGCCGCTATAAGAGCTCCCCAACCCGGAAGTCAGGGCACGCCGAAATAGGCGGTCCCTGACGTCACCGGGTCTGTTTGCCCGCACTGCGAAGGTGCACAGAATGGTGCTACTGCGCAAGCGCGCGCTCCTGTCAAAGGGAGACAGGTTCCCAGACACGGAGACACAAGCAGCAACCAGCTGCCAGGGCAAACATGCGTCCGCCGCAAAGAGAAGATCCGGGACCTGACAACCGCCAACAGGTCCTGATAGAAACGGGGGAGATTGTCCTTTAACAGCAATTATTCATTAAAAACAACAATAATACCAACCATTGATATAATTTGTTGATACAAGGACCTAAACATACAGTGAAATACCGATATGTATTGATTACCTATGTCACAAGGACCTATTGTCCCAATAATGTCAAGGGTGGTCACAGGTAGGTGGACATATAATGTGTTAAACAACCTAAAATCAGTAATAACACCATAGGGAAAGAGGGAAAAAGGAAAAAGGAATTGGGGGGGAAGGGGGGGGGGAAGTGGGGGGAGGGAATGACGGGGAGGAGAGGGGAAAAGGGAGAAAGGGAAACAGGGAGGGAAATGCAGAGGCACAGAGGATAAGGCAACCCAAGACCCTACAGGAATGCCTTGTAGGATACTGACTCGTTGAGACCAGGGGGGTAGTGGCGTTAAGTCGTTCGATCCAAAGGGCCTCCCTCTGGAGTATTGAACGATCCCAATCGCCACCTCTAGGGTTGGGTTGAACCACCTCCAATACCAGAAACCTGACAACAGAGTTGTCAAATCTGTGGTACAGGCCGATATGTCGGCCAATCGTGGTTAGTTTCCCGTTTTCTGAGTCGTACAGATGGTCACCGATTCTTTGTCGAAATTCCCGGATTGTTTTGCCTACATAAAATGCTTGGCATCTACAGTTCATTAGATAAATCACTCCTTTTGTACCACAGTTGGCAAAAGTACGTGGGACAAGGGTCTCTCCGTTGGGTAGAATAAAGTGTCTACCTTCGTGGACCCAAGGGCACCGGGGGCAATCCCCACATTTAAATGTGCCATTGGGTCCAATCTTCGGGGGTCTAGTGGGAGTAAAGTGACTGGAGGTCAGTTGATTCCGCAGTGACCGGGCCCTGCGGAAAACAACCTCCGGGTTGGATCGAACGTATTTAGCCAACGTATGGTGCTCAGCCAACAAGTGCCAATTTTTGGTTAGGATATTACGGAGTAAGTTGTGGTGTGCAGAGTAGGTCGTGATAAATCTAACGGTATCTTTTAAAGGGGGAGATTCCCCACGTTTAAAGAGTAAGGAGGTCCGAGAGCGTGACATGGCCTTGTTGTACGCTTTACGTACGTTTGTGGGGGAATAACCCCGCAATAGTAGGCGTTCTCGTAATGCCTTAGCCTGGAGTATGAAATCACTTTCTTGCGTGCAGTTTCTACGTAAACGTAGATACTGGGCGTATGGAATGCTCCGCACCAAAGGGGTCGGGTGTGCGCTAGTGGCAAAGAGCAGAGTGTTGCCAGCAGTTGGCTTTCTGTAGAGGTCGGTGCCCAGTGTTCCGTCAGGTTGTTTGATAATATTTAAATCCAAGAAGGAGACCCGTTTAGTATCGATCTTGAACGTGAATTTTAAATTTAAATCATTGGTATCGAGTTTGTGCAGAAATTGTAGTAATTTGTCTCTGGGGCCCGTCCACACCAGTAGTAGGTTATCAATAAAACGATACCATATCTCTACATCCCCAAAGAGCTTTTCACTACCAAACGGATCTCAACCAGTGTTGGTCTGCCCCAGTCAGCTATTAGAGCGGGCTGTGATTGAACACACAATGGGAGACTCTTATGACAATACATTAATATAAAATTTTCCACAACAGTCCCTCCTCTTGTCATATGATCCCATGTGTCCCTCGATGAATCCTGATCTTCTTCTCAGTCCATAGAAAGTAAAACACGGCTTGACATGTAGACTCTGTTGGAGATGACGTGGTGAGCTGTAGTAATCGCCGGTCGGTCTGGGATCCTCTGTGTCTTGTACGTGGGTCGGGCTTCGGGCATCTCATCAGGGAAGATGTGGTCATCTGCTCAGGCTCTGGTCACGCGTCCAATCAGGCAACAGGAGCACCTTATCATGGCATATAAAAGGAATAGAAACAAAAACAACATGAGTATATATACCCCTACTTCCTTCACTATGATCCGCTGCAAGATAAAAATTAAATCTCCAACGATTCCCAAACCCTTAAAAAAGATTCCAACCTTCACTAGCTATAGCTCTGGCTTTGCCTTGTAGGGACCTAAACCTTATCCATATGGACCTGAACTTTGTCACTCCTATCCCCGATCCAGATATAACAATCTTTACTTATGAATTCCCAGAAACCCCCTTGGAATGTGGGAACTTCCTTGTAGCTTCAACAGTTACATGAAACATCCCATCCTCAATGGATGAGAAATTGTTCAAGTGTTTCATAAGCTCAAGCCCCCACTGTGTACAAGCAATTCCCTTCTAGCTGTCCCTGCCATTCTTACCTTCTCTCGCGCCATCAGATCCTCATGATCCGCCGCGACATAAGATGCTGGGACAAGTTTCACCAGCACACATGAACCTCTTGCCTTACGGGAAACTACCTTTTAAGCTGTAGATCCACATTAATACCAAACTTCAGTTGTAGCACACTTGTAGGCTACCTAGTTATCCCGATACCAAAGCTGGCAAGAACCAGAGCTATTGTTAAAATTATAATTAATTTTACCCTCTAGAAATGTTTTGTTAAGTTCTTTTGACAGGTGTCTGTTTGGATTTTACTAGTCTGTCAAAACTCCTCACACCAATATGAATGTCACATATAGCATGTACCGCCGTCATCGCTGGGGCACTAGTAGACCCGACCATGTGTCCTGTTCTCTTTCTTAGCTAGTTGGGATGCTTTTCATCGTTACCCTTGCCAAAATTTATTAAACAAAAAATATAAATGAACAAAGATACTCCTCTACTCTTTGTGGTTGATCAGCTTCTTGCAGTGGCTGGCGTGGTCTCATCCCTCAAGCTTCTTTACAATGACCCAGTCACCTGGTTGGAAAGAATGTAAACTGGTTATTGTATCAGGGTCCGGGATGGACTTGTGAACCCTGTGGTGGACCTTTTGAAGTTCATGTTACAGTGATTGCACCCACCCCATCAGCTGAGAATGTAGGTGACAGCTAATGAGGAAAGTACAACTCTGTTTTTGGTTGACCTTCAAACAAACCTCATATGACAATAACCCAGACATCGGGACTGTGGTCACTGCATAACCTGTGCGTGGCTTACCATCCGGGGTGTAATACCTGGAACCAGTGACAAAAAGGTTCTTAGCATCTGGGATGGGAGCCTACTTCACCAGACTTCTGCTTGCTGATTCAAATTCCATCAAAGAAAGACAGTCTTGGCACAAACTTGGTTAGAATTAGAGCGGTTAGTATTGTTGGTTTGAAAATGTGTTATTCTCACCACTCTCATCCCCCCTTTTCTTCCCTCCTCATTACAAACTGGAGGAAGACATGCAGGGTTTAGAATGGTGCAGAATAAAACAGTGAAATAGCCTATGATACTTTTACCTTCTTATACACCTGTACACACACTTCCAGAAACTCTTTGGACCTGAAAAGATATTTATAAACAAAAGTTATTACGCTATCCTTCAAAGAATGATAAACAATACAACATTCATGTACATTGGTAAATTGTCACTGACATTCCACAAAACCGATAATAACTAAACCCTCTGTAAATCTTACTTTCACGTTTTTTTTTTTTAATAAAATACAACAGCCGCGACACGCAAGAGGGCTGTCACGGGAGGTTCAAACATCTTGTTACCACATACAAACAATTAAACAAAGACAAACATTTAGATACAAATGTGGGGGAGATATTTCATAGTTCCCAAAAACAAAAAAATGAAAAAATAAAAACGACCAGATGGAATGCTGCCTTCATTCTTTTAGCGATAGAAAAAGAATACAATTTGAAAAGCATGAGAGCATTTCAAAATCTTTGCATGGACCAGCCACACAAAGTTCAAAAACAGGCCTGTGTATTTTTAATCACACAAATGTGTACTACGCATCCATCAACTCACTCAACATTACAGATTTCTGAAGCCACAGTCGCGCTACATCAACTCCAGAGGGTTACCCAAAATAGTATCCTTGGACCACCTATGTCAATCTTTCTGGGGTTTAATGGCCTTTTTCCTCAGAACTAGACTCCACATGCTCTTGTGCATCCATCTGACTGTGGGAAGCCTCGCATTCCCTCCCTTGCACGGACTGCCATTGCCCATGGCGATTCAAATCGGCTTATCGTCTTACCCCTGCGTCCAGGGAAACCCTTGCACCTATTTCGGAGACCACCGCCCGGTGCCTTCTTACACGGTGGATTGACAGACTACAAACTAGTCACTCAACTAGAAACACTAAAACGAGGCATCAACTCTATGGCTTGTTGTCCCAACACGTTTGGCACGGAACTACAGAGTACCACTCTTTTAACAACCAACTATTAACTATGCCAAATGATTCGCCAACAACCACAGATCAACCCCCAAATTATGTCTCAACCCCTCACAGTGTATGCATACACAAGCGCATTGCGCTGTATGACTGTACACTGCGTCGCCAGACGAATATACACAGAGCACTTTTGTCTGCTTTTTTTTTTTTTTACAAAACACTGCAGCTTCTCTCTGTACCTTGATATTACAACAATAACATGGATGCCTCCTGTTTGCTCTCTACCCAAAACTGTATTACAGTATAAACCTTAATATAATTTAAAAAATAAAAATGATTTTGTCCTTCCAAACACAAGTCAAAAGACCCCAAGCCCCTCCCACCAATTTCCTGTTACACACCTGAGTAGGAAGAGGCAGGGGGAGAGGAAGCCCCAAATAGCTTCGTATTTTGTCTATCAAGACAAAGGAATAGGAATCTTCACTAGAAACATAAACTTCTTTAAAACAATTGGAATTAAATTTAAAACACTTTCAAACGCCAGTATTTTCCCATTGTCCTTCCAAGCACAAATCTCATTTGCTTGTGTGATACTCCAAGCTCCCCCCCACCAACTTCTTGTTGATACGTAAAATGCTGCATGCCCAGCTCTAAAACCCCTCAAACTGGTTTATTTACATATCAATGTACAGGAAAAGAGAGGGGAGGGATACTGCAGGCTAGCAAACCTTAGCTTAAAGTGATACAAGCCTCAAAACAATGAATTGCCCTCTGAGAAACTGCCAAAACATTAAAAAATTAAAATAACACACACCACTGTGTACAAAAACTCAGTTAAAGCTAGTCTTGTTATCCATTGAAATTCAGTGCAAAGTAGAGATTTCACTCAAAACCAATATTCAATACAGAAAACGCAATAGTTTCCTTGAAAAGTATGTAAGCAGTACAAAAATAGAATTCACAAAATGGTGCCTAGAAGCCAGATTGTAGCTTAAAGCACATGGCTTTGCAAACACAAAGGAATACACAATGGAGCAGCTTCCCCTATTGGAGGACTCAGAGGGCTTTAAAATGGCCGCCGATGCACATGGTGACCACAACAAAAGCCAGACCCCAACAAAATGGTGCATTTTCCCGCCAAAACTGACCAAGATGGATAAACATTTCAAAGTTCACACACAAAGGAAAAGAAACATGGTAGACAACAACAACAAGAGAACAAAAGGAAGTAGCAGACAAAAACCATTTTCCTGCCAAAACCAAAAATTTCTCCCCAAAAACGTACACATTTGAGATACTAAATGAACGCTTAGACAAACATTTAAAAGTGTTAAAGTTACAAAAAGCACAACTTAGGAACACATGCTATCCAATGAAACAACCAAGCCACATAACCCACAATTACACGGCTGTAACATACACTCAAACTCAGTTCACAGCTTTCACAGGAACCAAAACATTGAAAGATACAGACAGTGAATGCTTGCAATGTCTGTTCAGAACATTATAGTTCCCTTCCCCCAGGGCGTAGCCCCTTTCAACACAAACACAACAATGCCTGCCCCTTCACTAAACTCATGGCATCTTTATAAACAGGTTCAGCTATTTACAAAACTACTCAGCCACACACACACACACACACATTGCAGGCTGCAAATAATATCAATTCATACATTTATATTTCTCATATGCATTACAAACTTGCTACACAGCATCAGTCACACACACACAGTCTCCTTACACAAAGATTCGAGATACAAATCACACGCACACACACACACACACACGCAAGCAGGCACACACACACACAGAGAGGCACACACCAGACATACGATCAAACTTACAGCATTATTTCAAAAGACGAAAAATTTGTTCTTTTGCAGAGCAAAGGCTCCCCAACACATCGGAAAGAAATGTCCTAGACTGGGATCCATTCACCCCCCTTTTCTTACCGATGTATACGGGGGTTCTGTCTGCTCCATAAAGTACCTGGCTCGCCATTCTGTTAGTGAAATTTGGCTGCACACAGAGCACACAGCCAAATCTCCTGTTTCTAATCATAATAACAATTTCGTCTAATGATATAAATGCATCTCACCTTTTGATCATATCCATCCTCTGGTGTGTTCCCCAGCCATCCAACTAGACAAATAATCACATCCTCCTGCTTCCGGTTCAAAAAACCCACTGCCGCCAGCCTCTCTCAGCTGTCTGCGTAAGCCACTTTATTAGCATATCAATAGCAAGTCCCAAAGCTTGAGGGTTGGGCCTCCAACAGCCAAAACACCTCTTACAAAGCTTGTGACCTCACAAAAAAATGGACACAGGATATGACCTCACAGGATGTAAATGACCATATAAGGATTTAACACAGGAAAATGCAACCACCAATGAACAATGACTACAGGAGTCTTATGGGTGTGTCTGAGCAGAGACAGGGTGCCTGTATGTTTTTAGAAGCCACATGGCTTTCAAACATTAACCCTGTCTCCAACCAGAACCCAAAAGAGATTATCGGCAGGCGTACACTCATTGGGCCACAAATGTGTTGATCAGGCACACAGGGGCAACACGAGAGCACACTCGTTAAACTGACAATGTCTTTGCAGAGCGAACACACCCCCACCAGACGATCGTTCTGTGCATCGCACAGGGGCCCTTAGCTGGCGGACATGTCCCCACTCCGCAAACATTTCTCTACATCCCCAAAGAGCTTTTCACTACCAAACGGATCTCAACCAATGTTGGTCTGCCCCAGTCAGCTATTAGAGCGGGCTGTGATTGAACACACAATGGGAGACTTATGACAATACATTAATATAGAATTTTCCACAACAGGGGCAGGGAGGGAGGGCGGGTTCGAGGGTTGGGATTGGGTTTTTCTTTTTCCCTTCCCCTCTCTCTCTCTCCTGTTGTGCCTCATGGGACCGGCCAGACGCTCCTTTCTTAGGTGAAATATGGGAACAGTAAACTTTGTTACATATAACGTAAGGGGATTGAATACAGAAAAAAAGGTATAAAATCAACCAGGAACTGCAGTTTTTGGGAGCAAATGTGGTGTTTCGGCAGGAAACCTATATTACGCACTCAGGAAGGGGACTGGCATCACATTTGTTCCCAAAGTGGATCTATGGGGATGCAGGATCAGTACATTCAGGGGGGTAGCTATCGGGTTCGACAGAACAATGATGTTTGTAGAAGAGGAGCAACTGGCCGATCCAGGGGGCAGGTTTCTTTTTGTAAAGGGGAAGCTATTTGATACCTGGGTCACAGTGGCGAATATCTACTCCCCTAATAGAAACCCGGAGAATTTCCTAAGGAGAATTTTGATGAAACTTGAGATCTTCAAAAAAGGCAAACTAATAGTTGCAGGGGACTTAAATTTGAGCATGGACCCCGAGATGGACACATCAAGGGGCGGGACAAAACCTGGTACACAAGGTGTGACACCCAAAAAAATGCTAATGCGCCTTCAGTTAATGGACGCATGGAGGATAAGTCATCCAAAGGAACGTGACTATACTTTTTATTCCTTTGCGCATAAATCATTCTCGAGGATAGATTATATTTTAATAGAACATCAGTTGGTCCCTTATTTGAAGGCAGCAGAAATTAAAGCAATCACCCTGTCCGATCACGCACCAGTGAAAATCCAGGTAGAGATCGCTGGTGTGGCCCGGCCTAGGATGAATTGGAAACTCAACGATTCTCTTATTCAAGACCCGGACTCAGTCATGAAAATAGAGCAGGAATTGAAAAGCTATTTTGAGACAAATGATACAGAGGACATATCCAGGGCCACCCTTTGAGAAGCGCACAAAACCCATATAAGAGGGAATTTGATTGCTATTGGAGCAGGGAAAAAAAAAAGAGAGGGGGGAAAAGTTGACACGATTATATAGGGAGATCCAGGAATTAGAACAGAGTACAAGACCAAGGGGGCTGCCAGAAAAGCAAGAGCTAATAAGGAAAAGAAGAGATCTGGACGAGCTATTGGATAAGGAAAGGAAGTGTGCTTTCGATACGATAACTAGAGAAATGTACCAAGAGGGTAATAAATCAGGAAGGTGGATGGCAAGAATGATTAAAGAAAAAAAGAATAGGACCTTTATACCTAAAATGAGAGACGAAGAGGGGAATTTAGAATTTTCTTCTCCTAAGATCGCTAGAGTATTCCACTCCTACTACAGTGCCCTATATAAGGTAGGCCAGAAAGAGGAGACGAGTGAAAACAAGAAGGAAAGGATAAGGGAGACCTTCCCAGGGCAGAAAGGGAAGAGGTTGAATGCCTCGATACCCCTATATCTCAGGAGGAAGTAGAAAAAGCGATAAAGAACACTGCCCTGGGAAAGAGCCCGGGCCCCAACGGATACTCCATAGTTTACTACAAAAAATTTTCTGAAATCTTAGTACCCAAGCTGCAACTATTTGAATGCCCTGGGTGAGAATGAAGAGTCCCGAGAAGAGTCCCTGTTAGCTTATATTACCCTTATTTTGAAAGGAGGAAAGGACCCAGCATCCCCCGGAAGCTATAGACCAATCTCATTATTAAACGTAGATATAAAAATCTTCTCTAAAATACTCGCAGATAGGTTGAAAGTTGGCTTGAAACAGTGGATACATAATGACCAGGTGGGATTTGTCCCCGGAAGGGAGGGGAGGGACAACTCTCTGAAAACAATTTTTTTAATGCAGGAAGCGATTAGGAGCGATATCCCAGCAGCCTTGTTGTCAATCGATGCCGAAAAGGCATTCGATAGAGTGGATTGGGGATTTATGGTTGAAACTATGAAGCATCTAGGAATTGGGGAGAGGATGATGAGATGGATCCTGTCATTGTACAGGCACCCCAAGGCTAGAATTAGAGTGAATGGAATCCTGTCTTCTCCCCTTGAATTATTTAACGGGACAAGACAGGGTTGCCCCCTTTCCCCGATTTTGTTCATTATAACCTTGGAGCCACTTTTAATTCTTCTTTTTTTTTTTTTCTTTCTGGGGGGAGGGGGAGAAAAACAAATAAATATTTGTATCGTTGGCAGATAAAAAAGTTAAAAAATTTTCTAAAAGTTTTGTATCAATAAGAAAAATGGAAAATAAATTTCTTATGCCACAATGATGCGAAAATGAGAGGGGGCGCATTTCAATGACCCAGCTGAGTTAAAATCTCTCTTAAGATCTGCTGATGTGGCAAAAAAAAACAAAACATAAAACAAAAAGATGCCATCTCTGCGATCAAATGGGCTCTGGAAACCAAAACAATATTACATAGGACCCAAATAGATTACATGTTAGATTTGCTACAATTAGCGATGCAAAACAACTATTTTTGGCATGACAAACAGTATTACAAACAAATAAAGGGAGTATCCATGGGGGGGCTAAATATGCTCCCACGGTAGCAAATATTTTTATGAGCAAATGGGAGTCAGAGGAAATATTTGGGAGAAACATAGTAGGTTTAAAAACATACAGAAGATACATAGATGATATCTTTCTAGTGTGGGAGGGTAGTGAGGATTCTCTAAAAAGGTTTTTGGAACAGATTAATATTAACAAATACAACATATCGTTTTCATCTAATTACAGTAAAGAAAAGGTCAATTACTTGGACCTAGAAATTTTTAATTTCAATAACAATTTATATACACGAACATTTTTTTAAAAATACGGATAGAAATAGCTATATCCCTACAACTAGTGGTCATCACCCGAGATGGATCTCGGGGATACCCAAAGGACAGATGTTAAGGATCAAGAGAAATTGTAATTTACAGGAGGACTATATAGCCCAGTCCAACACGTTGATGGACAGATTCAAGCAAAAAGGATATAAACGGCAACAGCTTTTACAAATACAACAAGAAGTAGGAAGAATGGATAGAGAACAATTACTTATCCCCAAAACTAGAAAGAAAGAAAGCTATGATCTTACCTTCTGCACAGAATTTAATGGACAGTATAAACAAATAGAAAAGATCATTAAAAAAATATTGGCCCATTTTACTTAGAGATCGAGTTCTTTTGAAAACCTTACCTTCGCGTCCAAAGTTTGTTTATAAACACCCCCCTGTATTAAAGGATAAAATTGTTAAAAGTATCCCTGACCCCCCAAAGAAGTTAGTAACTTTCCTCGACCAAACGGGTTTCTTTAAATGTGGCAGATGCCTAATCTGCAGAACATGTAAGGGTGGAAAGAAAAAGACCACACATTTCAAATCTAAGACAACAGGACAAATATATGAAATTTCTAAATTTATAACCTGCGGCACTACACATGTCACATACCTCTTGGAATATGAATGTGGTCTCCAATATGTGGGCAGAACCACACGGGAGCTCAAAGTTAGACTAAGGGAACACATCAATAATATAAAAAAGTGTTTCCGCAAACATAGTTTATCTTATCATTTTAGAAGATTCCACAATAGAGATCCATCTAAAGTTATTTTCTGTGGCATTGATAGGGTGGAGAAACATTGGAGGGGCACCAATCTCAAACAAGCCATTTCCCAAAACGAAACCCAATGGATTCATCAATTACAGTCCTTAACACCTAAAGGGTTAAATGTGGACCTGGACATTGATTGTTTTATTAGTAACTTTTGATTAATTTTTGATTAATAAATTTTCACATTCTGTATTTTCTTATTGTCATTTTCATTTTTCATTTATTTTTATTTTTATTTTCATTTTCATATTCATTTTTTATTTTTTATTTTTTAATTTTATTTTTAATTTTATTTTTATTTTATTTCTATTTCATTTTATTTTTATTTTTACATTTATTTTTATTTTTATTATTATTTATTTTTATTTTTATTTTTATTTCATTATTTTCATTTTTATTTTGTATTTCATCTTACTTATTCATATTCTCTTTTTTTTCATTATTATTGTATCAATGTTTGTTAGTCCAGGAATTCCACCCCTGTACCATTTTCAATTAATTATTCATTCATTTTTTTATATACTTTTTTATATGGAGTGTAAGGCTAATGTTACAATGGCTCACACTATTTAACACATTTTGATCTATTTTGTTGTAATACCTCATTCCCAACACAAGATGGCCTCTGGTCACTCCCTGACAATCCAGGAAGTAGGATATTGGCATACACTCTTGTTTACATAGATTACATCACTTCCTGTACAGCTGACCACTTCCGGTCTCGACAGATACGTCACTTCCGGTTCCGTCGGAAACCGGAAGTGAAACTAATTTGTTATTGCGCCATCAGTGAGAGTAGTGGGAGTCATTGGTTGTAGTAGGAGGTACTTAAGGTATATAAGACAGCCAACCACAGACTCCATAAGCTTCTGATGAGGCCCAGTGGGAGGGGCGAAACAGGTCAAGCTAAGGGCTATCTGTGAAGGCTGTTTGGATGCCAAGGCGGCAATTTTGCACATTTTAAAGATTTTTGATGTAAGTGTAATGATTTTAAACTTTTTAAATAAATCTTGCAGTATTACACTATATCCTCTCTCTCTTCACTTGTCCGAACTTTACCATTGCAATCACCTATGATTGAGTAAAGTATGTAGGACCCACAACAAGCGGTGGAGGAGAGAAGGTTCCATTCCATTCCATTCTCTGAGGTACAACCAACTTATCCATTTTGCTGGACAGAAGATACCATCTTTAAACACAAAGGTGCATTGATTTTCACTATCTGGTGAGTGGGGACCCAGGAGGGGAACACAGGAAGTCACCAAGATTATACCTATGTGTCACCATTTCCATACTCCACAATAGCTGAACTTTATTGATTGCACTTTATTCTTTGCACCTTATTGTATCATATTGTATGAATTTATTGGCACTTTAGCACTTTGCTGTATTTGTTGTTATATGACATATATTTGATGTAAGTAGATGCAAATTATGATATAGAGAGGCAGCGCTAAGTATTAATTTCTTTTTCATCAGTTTTTTGGGGGGTACTTACCTCACACTACAGCGGCAGCCCCATTGCATACATCTTGTATGTGTGTGTGTATGCAGACATACACACACATTTACATTTTGGATTCACTAAAAATACTTTATTTACATTTGTTTTTTTCACTCACTATATTCACTCCACGGCGCGGGTCCATTCTCATTATTTTTATTTTTTTTACTTTTTTTTTTTACACTTTTTTTTGCAACTATAACTTTTGTAACTGGTACCTGGTTCGGGTCTCTCAAAATGCGATGGCATCTTGGGAGACCCTGTGTTAGTGTGCCTAGTCTGTGCAGTGCTGCACCCTACGCTAATACCCAACTAGTGAATGGTAGAGTTCAAAACATTCACCAATGCATAGACCAGGATTGTCAGGACAGGAGGGACAATAATACCGGGTGTCACGCCTATATCCGCGCTTGCTGCAGACACGACATCTTCTTTGGGGGGCTCGTTGGGTAGGGGTACTCGGGAGGACATAAGGAAAATGCCTCTCATGCAGCCGGCTTACTGCATTTGGTTGGGGAAGGTGAGGTGGAGCACCGTCTGGATACAGAAAGGCTCTGACGATCTCTTCCTGGAATTTAAGGAAGGATCTAGTCCATCCTGAAGCTCTGTATAGCACATGAGCGTTCAGCAAAGCCAATTGAAATAAATAAACAGACACTTTCTTGTACCAGCGTCTGGCCTTACGGGCAATTAGGTACGGCGCCAACAACTGGTCGTTGAGGTCCACCCCTCCCATATTTTGGTTATATTTGTGGACACAGAGGGGTTTCTCCACAACACCAGTTGCCATAGTAATTTGGACCGTCGTGTCTGCATGAAGGGAGGTAAGAGCGAAAACATTCTTATTATCCCTCCACTTCATAGCGAGCAAGTTATTACACTTGAAGCAGGCTCTCTCCCCCAGCCTAAGACGGGAATCTACAAGCCGCTGGGGAAAGCCCCGGCGATTAGGTCGCACGGTGCCACATGCTCCAATCTGTTGATCAAAAAGTGACTAAAAAGTGGCACGCTCGTGTAATAATTACCCATGTACAAGTGGTACCCCTTTCCGAATAAGGGTGACACCAAGTCCCACACAATCTTGCCAGTGCTTCCTATGTAGTCAGGGCAGTTTGTCGGCTCTACATGACTATCTTTGCCCTTGTAAACCATAAAACTACATATGTAGCCTGTGGCCCTGTCACAGAGCTTATACATCTTGACCCCGTATCTGGCACGCTTGCTGGGAAAGTACTGTATGAATGACAAGCGGCCAGAAAACTTAATCAGGGACTCATAAACGCAGACAACTTGATGGGGAGTAAACAAGTCTGCAAAACGTTGGTTGAAGTGGTTTACGAGGGGCCGAATTTTGTAGAGCCGATCGTATTCAGGGTCTCCACGAGGATGACAGAGTTCATTGTTGTTGAAGTGCATGAACCGCAAAATCTGCTCGTATCGTGCCCTGGTCATGGAGGCAGAGAACAAGGGCATATGGTGAATTGGGTCAGTGGACCAATATGACCGCAACTCACGCTTTTTTAGTTATGCCCATGTTGAGGGAAAGGCCCAGAAAGAGCTTAAATTCGGAGACCGTAATTGGTCCCCAATCTCTGGCAAGGGAGGACTGGGGAATAGTGGCGATGTGTTGACCAGCGTATAAATTGCTTTGGTCCACAATAGATCTATAGAGATCTTCAGTGAATAACAGCGAATAAAAATCCAGTGGCGTAAAATCAACTGTTTCCACATGAATGCCGGGTTGGCCAATGAATGGGGGAAGTACGGGTGCTGCAGAAGTGGTGGGTTCCCAATTCGGATTGGTGAATGCAGCAGGAAGGGCACTATGGGCACGACGGGCCTGTGTTCGTCTTCTTGGTGGCAGCAGGACACTACTTGTGCTTGCCACCTCGCCATCTTGAACTGCACTTATGGGACTCGCCACATCACCAAGTGTTACTGCAGTGCTGGATGTATGACCAGGGTGTACTAGGCCGCTGGTGCTTGCCAGTTCACCAGAAGGAATAGCGGCACTAGTACTGCTCTGCTCCATATGAGGGACCTGTGGTTCTTACACATCAAGGACAGAAGAAGAAGTTCAGGGTCTGGTACGCCTGACCTTGGCAGGGACCACAACTCCGTCGTCAGAGCTATCTGTCATGGAGCCGCTGTCCTCTACAGGATCGTATTCTAAGCCTGAATCTGACAGATGAGTGACTTCCTCTCCACTATCTGTCATGCTCAGAAACGTGTAGGCCTCTTCACTAGTGTACTTTCGATTTGCCATTTGGGCTCTAAATTTAGTGGTGCACTAGTGAGACTCACAGGCAAAAAAGCTCCTGACTGTTAGCGACTGTATCAAATGCTACCAACAAAAACTGTTAGCGATCGCAGGGATCAGGCCTGACTTTGCGAACGCTGCAGTTATGTGTGTTTAGTGTTTTGTAAGTTACAATGATTGATCGATACTGCACTTGGGTGGGCTAGGCAGGGCTAGGCCGAGGGGCAAAACGCAGGTGCTAGCAGGTATCTGGGCTGATCCCGCTAACACTGTGTTTATGGGAACCCTAAACTGCTGGGGATGCTAGTATAGATCTGATCGGATCGGAATGCCACAGGGAAGTCCCGTCATGTCCCCGTGCGTCAGAGGGGGGCGGGGTCACCGGGTGGCCCCACCCCCTGTTATTTAAAAACCGTCAGAAGAGGAGAAGCGTCACACAGCGGGAGCCTCCCTCCATGCCAGCATGGATGCGGAGCGGCCTGAAAAGAAGATGAAGAGAAGAAGATGAAGAGAAGAGCGGGAGCCTCGCTCCATGCCATGGATGCGGAGCGGCCCGAGGAGAAGAAGGGAAGAAGACACCGCAGAGGAGATGCTGGACAAGAACACCGGAGAAAGAACCAGAAGTACCAGAAGAACCAGAAGAAGAAGAAGATGAAGGAACATAGAAGATAGAAAAAAGAAGAAGCATTTAAATAAAGGAATTGTCAAAAACTGTCTCTTGTCATTTTTAACATTTTTGACAGTTTTTTAGTGAAATGGTAGAGGTACATTTGTACCCCCTTACCATTTCACACAGAAGCCCCCCGCCCGCAGACCCCCACAACTACCAGCCAGGGTTGTGGGGATGAGGCCCTTATCCTCATCAACATGGGAACAAGGTGTTTTGGGGGGGCTACCCCAAAGCACCCTCCCAATGTTGAGGGCATGCGGCCTGGTACGGTTCAGGAGGGGGCGCTCTCGTCCCCCCCTCTTTTCCTGCGGCCTGCCAGGTTGTGTGCTCGGATAAGGGTCTGGTATGGATTTTTGGGGGGACCCCACGCCATTTTTTTTTTAAATTTTGGCGCGGGGTTACCCTTACTATCCATACCAGACCTGAAGGGCCTGGTATGGAATTTAGGGGGATCCCCACGTCATTTGTTTTTATTTATTTTGGCCGGGGTTCCCCTTAATATCCATACCAGACCTGAAGGGCCTGGTATGGAATTTAGGGGGACCCCCACGTCATTTTTTTTTTTTAATTTTGGTTCGGGGTTCCCCTGTGGGGAAATCCCATGCCGTTTTTATCAATGAACTTTTATGTGTATTGTCAGACCGGCAATGCATTAATAGCCGCGAGTAGTTTTAAATGACTTTTTTTCCTTTGAAATGTCATTTTGCTTTCAGACTGTTTTAAACACGGGAAACATGCGCCCCTTTACAGGCATACTATAGACACCCCCCAGGTATGAAATTTAAAGGGATATTACACTTTTATTGTTTCACTTTAAGCATTATTAAAATCACTGCCCCCGAAAAAACTTCCGTTTTAAAACTTTTTTTGCATTGATACATGTCCCCTGGGGCAGGACCCAGGTCCCGAAACACCTTTTATGACAATACCATGCATATAAGCCTTTAAAATTAGCACTTTTGATTTCTCCCGTAGACTTTTAAAGGGTGTTCCGCGGCATTCAAATCTGCCGTGAACACCCCAAATTGTTCGCTGTTTGGCAAACTTGCGAACAGCCCATGTTCGAGTCAAACATGAGTTCGACTCGAACTCGAAGCTCATTCCTAGTTCTGAGAAAACATAGTACATTAAAATGCATGCAGAGGAAGTTCCTGATTAAATGCATAGAGTTTTCTCTTAAAAACAACTATTTTTGGCATGATCAAGCCTATTACAAGCAATACAAGCAGTGTGGCTAATGCTTTTATGGCCCAATGGGAGGAGGAGGCAGTCCATAAAAATCCACCATATGAACTAGGACTGTATAAAAGGTTCATTGACGATGTATTAATAGTATGGAATGGCAGCAAAGAGTCACTGGAACAGTTTCTATATAATCTAAATCAAAATGATAGGAACATACTTCTGACCTGGAAAATTCATGCAAAGAATATTGAATTTTTAGATCTGGAAATAAGTATTGAAGGGGACACATTAACAACAAAAACACACTTCAAAGATGTAGCAAGAAACAGCTATTTACCTATCACAAGCTGCCATTTTAAGTCTTGGTTATTCAACATCCCGAAAGGACAGCTAGTAAGCGTCAGACGAAATTGTACTAAGGATTCAGATTATGTGACCCAAGCTGAACTTATTGGTAAAAGGTTTGTTATGAAAGGCTACTCTGAAGAGTCTGTCAAGAAACAAATTCAATCTGTGCAAACAATGGACAGGAAACAAATGATTTATGGAAATAAGAAAGCACAATCCATTTCAGAAGCACCAACTCTAGTTCTTGATTACAATGTCCAACACAAGGATGTAGAAAAAATAATTAAAAAACATTGGCATATTCTGAAAGGGGACAAACATCTACAAAGAATTTTAACTGATAAACCAGTCATTGTTTACAGAAGAGCTCCAAATATGCAAATATTGTTTTGCTTGTCAGCATGCAAAAAAATTTCAAGGCAAAAAGAATGAAATTCAAGCAGCTAGTACAGGAAATATATACCCGATTAAATATTTTATCAACTGTCACACAGGAGTCATCTACGTCTTGCAATTCTCTTGCACATTACAATATGTAGGGAGAACCAAAAGAGCACTAAAAGTGAGGATCAAAGAGCACGTTCAAAATATTATTAAATGTTGTCCGAAGCATAACGTATCTAGACATTTCGCTCAAGTGCATAACAATGGTCCAACTGGATTATTGTTTTGGGGTATGGAGAGATACAACAAATCATGGAGAGGTGATCACAAAATCAGAACCCTCAGCCAGAAAGAGTCTAAGTGAATTCATAAGATGAAAACACCTGCACCTGAGGGGTTAAATATAGATTTTGATTTGAATTTTTTATTAGTGATTATTGATTTGATATGTCTTCTACCTGATGTAAACCTCATATTTCATTTCCAGTGTGCAATATAATTTCAGTATAATATCGAGGTAACAAAAATGTTTTCCCTTGTCAAGAAGGCCTACTGTCAATATACCTCTGGGTATTGGCATCTATGAGGATTCATATGATGAATTTAAAAAAAAAAAACTTTTTTGATTTTAATTTTAATTTTATGTTTTATTTTTTTATCTATTAAATAGTTAATTTTATGTATTTTTATATGATCTTATGAGCAGGTCTCATGCATTTGTCGGCAGCTTTTGGAGCTGGTATGTGTTTGTATATTTATTATGTCTGATCGTCATTTTAGTTCACATTAGTTTGGTCTATTTTGGCGACCAAGCACACAAGATCCTTTATCTGCAAGTGGATTGGATATCCCCCTTGTCAATCAAAATTTTTTTTAGTCTTCCAACAAACTTTATTTAAACCAGTATCGATTTTCATTTATCTTATGGAAAATGGGCGCCGTCTTGATATTGATATTAGATAATGGTTGGTCTTCAACAAAATGGCGGTTCTTTCATTTCCTGTCCGCATGGTATAAATAGACTAATATTTTAGCCAATCCGGTTCCCTGAGGAAGTCATGTGATATGACGTAACGCGTAGGACATAACCGGAAGTATCTATCGCAGCCCGGAAGTGATGTACGAGGTGGCGTGGAACGCCACTTGTTTGTTCATGTTTGGCGCGCTTGCTGCTACTATAGTGTAAGCAGTTATTTTATTTATATAGGATAAAACAGTCTATCACATTAAACAAACAAATGTGAAGAGACACATAATATCCAAGCGGCGCTCCTGTCAAATTACTGAGAATTGACACAATTGCATATAAAGTAAAATGCAAATATATTAGCTAAACAGTAAATCGCAGATCTGACAAGTGAATGAACGTGAAGATAAAGTCCGTGGCTAGCTTCATAAGTGGATAAAGAACGGGAAATGGTCGGATAGTGCACCAGTCAGCGTATTCAAAAGCCTTGCTTCACACACCCAACTGGGGTTCAAACTCACCACAAAGATAATAAGCATTCACGATCTCCCACTGATTTACTGCTGGGCCGCCTTGGAAATCCACATCATCCACGTAAATAAAGAAAGAAAACAGGCTCCACATAGAGTAGTACTATTTTCCAAAAGTTTTATTAAAGATGTGTGTTGTCCAAGATATAAAAAATAGCCTTTCTGTTTCATAAAACTGCCGTCAATATCCTCTCATCCAGTGACTTAATGTCAAGTTCAAAGCTGACAATGTTCAGCCAAAGGATCGGAAATGCCAGAAAGCAATGTGGGAGACACTGCAAATCAGTATACCGCTCAGTGCTAATCCTTCCTGAAGTCTGTGCTGGATATTAAAGTGCAGTGTATGGTAGATGTGTTCAATACGCCATGAGATCATTCCCTGATCGATTTTGTCTTTCTGACTTTAGCAAAGGGGTTTGACCTCATGGCATGGCGTGTCTGAAGAAATAGTGTTGTGTGAAGGCAATTGGTATTAACTCCTTGTATCCCTCACAGTTGCCATGTTAAAGGGGTGCACTCCGCAAGCTGAGAGTTCCAAAAAAAACAAGGAAGTCAAATATATTACTAAATCAAACCGACATCAAGTCACAGGATCACAAAATCCACAAAATCATGTACATCATTAGTGATAATACCTCTCTCACCTAACACTCTATACATATAAAACAAATTCATTAAAATTCATTAAAATAGATGGTTAGCTTTACTCTTACTACTCTTCGACTTAAATGTACATTAACTAGGATCATAAATAGTTAAAATTATATCAAAAAATAGAAATTAAAACCTCTCTTGTTATTTCTGAATGACTAAAAGTCAGAAATACTCGGAATATAATATTCAGCCCCAAAACATTAAATAAAACCAACCCCCAAAAAAAAAAAGATTTAAAAAATTAATAATCACTAATGAAACAGTTCAAATCAACATCCGCATTTAACCCTCTAGGGGCAAGGCTATCTGTTAAATAAATCCACTGCGTTTCCTTTTTGGATAATTTCCTCACCAAATTGGTACCCCTCCATGAAGGTTTAATGTGGTCTATACCCCAAAATTTTAAACCAGCAGGATTCTGATTATGGTGGATCTTAAAATGTAAAGATAAATTATGATCTTTAAAACCAATGCGTATATTATGAATATGCTCTGCTACCCGTATTCTCAAAAGGCGTTTGGTTCTGTATAATAAGCCACAAGGGCAAGTTAGGGCATACACTACATGTGTCGTATTACATGTCATAAAATGTTTAATCCTGAACTCTTTGTTATTGGAAGGGGAAACAAAGGTCTTTACCCCTCTAAGTGGTCTACTCACTTCCCTGCAGGCTTTACATCTCCTGCAGGCAAAGAACCCCTCCTGATCCCAAAAGGTGGGGAGATGGCTGGGGGGGTCAAGGACCTTTTTTACTACAGCATCTCTGTAACTGCGACCTCTATGGTATACAAACTTTGGTTTGGCTGGAAGAACCGTAGCCAGAGATTTGTCCAAAAACAAGATATGCCAATGTGTGTTAAAAACATTTTCAACTTCTCTAAACTGAGAATGAAAGGAAGAAATAAACGCCCATTCATGTTCCATATTTTTAGGACCTGAGGTATCTTCTTTCAAACACTCCTCCCTAGGAATTGGTCCAATTTCTTCTACTACTGCTTCTAGGTGTTGTTTTTTAAAACCTTTCTCCAAAAATCTATTTTTTAGCACATTAGACTGTGTTAGATAATCCTCAGGTGTTGAACAGTTCCTCCTCACTCTCATCATCTGGCCCTTAGAAATATTCCTAAGCCATAGGGGGTGATGCCCACTGTGTGTGGGGAGGAAACTGTTCCTGTCAGTGGGTTTGAAAAACACTCTGGTCTGTAGTTTATCACCGGCACGATATATAGTCACATCGAGGAAGTTAATTCCTTACTTCACTGGCTCGTAAGTTTTATATTGTTTACATTCTTGTTCAAATAGTCCAAAAATGCACATAATGAAGGTTCAGGGTCAGACCATATCAGTAGGAGGTCATCGATATAAAGTCTATAGAAGAGGAGTTCACTCCTTCTATAATGAAAGACGGTTTTGTCCTCCCACTCCCCCATAAAGAGGTTGGCAAGACTCGGTGCAAATTTTGCACCCATAGCCACACCTCTTTTCTGGGTATAAAACTTACTGTCAAAACAAAAATAGTTGTGACTTAAGCAAAAGTCTAAAAAGTTTCTCAAAAAGATCTTTTGGGAGTATGGAAGATCTTCCCTCGTACTGAGGGCCCAATTCAGAGCCAAGAGGGCATCCTTGTGTTGAATAATCGTGTACAGACTTGTCACATCAGCTGTTACCAAGTACACTTCCTCTTGTCCTGTTAGTGTTATCTCCTGTAATGACTGGAGCAGATTTTTTGTATCCTTGAGATAAGCCTTAGTCTCCACCACACTTTTCTGTAAGAATATATCTAAATATTCCCCCAACCTCGAAGTCACAGACTCTATCCCGTTCTCAATGGGTCTTGGGGGGGGATTTTGGGGGTCTTTGTGAATTTTGGGAAGGGTATAAATGGTAGGTATATGGGAGTTGCTAGGTATTAAATATCTCTTCTCCTTCACATTTAAAACATGTGACTGATACCCCATTGTAAAAAGCGCCCCCAATTCTAATCTATACTGCGTAGTAGGGTCACCATTTAATTTCTGGTAGGTGTTATTATCCGATAATAATTCGGACAGCTGGTCATTATAGTATTGTTTGGCCATAATAACAACACCACCCCCCTTGTCCGCAGGTCTGATCACTATATCCTTCCTGGATTCAAGGGATTCTATTCCTTTTTTAATATGTCTAGGATTTACATTTTCCTTGGGAATAAGTGCTTCCAAATCACGTAGTACCAGCCCCTTGAAAACCTCAAGATGTTGTGTAGTTGTATTCCGTGGGTTGAACAGTGACTTATTTCTCAGTCCACTGTCAACCGCAACCGACTGTTACTGTCTCTACTTACAGGGTTTGAAGTTTTATTAAGGAAGTGTTTTTTGATACTCATTTTTCTCATAAACTTATGTACATTTATATATGCATCAAACTTACATAGAGGTCTCCTCAGACCACATTTGAGGCCTTGATCCTAGTTAATGTACATTTAAGTCGACCAGTAGTAGGAGTAAACCTAACCATCTATTTTAATGAATCTTAATGAATTTGTTTTATATGTATAAAGTGTTAGGTGAGAGAGGTATTATCACTAATGATGTACATGATTTTGTGGATTTTGTGATCCTTTGACTTGATGTCGGTTTAATTTAGTAATATATTTGACTTCCTTGTTTTCTTTTTGGAACTCTCAGCTTGCCGAGTGCACCCCTTTAACATGGCAACTGTGAGGGATACAAGGAGTTAATACTAACTGCCTTCACACAACACTACTTATTCAGACACGGCATGCCATGAGGTCAAACCCCTTTGATAAAGTCGGAAAGACTAAATTGATCAGGGAATCATCTCATGGCGTATTGAACACATCTACCATACACTGCACTTTAATATCCAGCACAGACTTCGGGAAGGATTAGCACTGAGCGGTATACTGATTCGCAGTGTCTCCCGCATTGCTTTCTGGCATTTCCGATCCTTTGGCTGAACATTGTCAGCTTTGAACTTGACATTAAGTCACTGGATGAGAGGATATTGATGGCAGTTTTATGAAACAGAAAGGCTATTTTTTATATCTTGGACAACACACATCTTTAATAAAACTTTTGGAAAATAGTACTACTCTATGTGGAGCCTGTTTTCTTTCTTTATTTACGTGGATGATGTGGATTTCCAAGCCGGCCCAGCAGTAAATCAGTGGGAGATCGTGAATGCTTATTATCTTTGTGGTGAGTTTGAACCCCAGAGGGGTGTGTGGAGCACGGCTTTTGAATACGGTGACTGGTGCACTATCCAACCATTTCCCCTTCTTTACCCACTTATGAAGCTAGCCACGGACTTTATCTTCACGTTCACTCACTTGTCATATCTGCGATTTACTGTTTAGCTATTATATGTGCATTTTACTTTATATGCAATTGTGTCAATTCTCAGTAATTTGACAGGAGCGCCGCTTGGATATTATGTGTCTCTTCACATTTGTTTGTTTAATGTGACAGACTGTTTTATCTTATATATATTTACCTTTTAGCTTAAGTGGCAACCAGTTTATTTGTCTTACATTGTGACTAATCATAGTGTCATCATTTGCTAATCTGTTTGATTTGTTGTAGCCGTATTAGTGCAATTGTGACAGAGAAAATTGAGTACTGTCACTAACTCTGCTGCTATCTTTATTACCATTGATTTGTATGTGTTTGGTTTTCTCTTCTTTTTTTTTTTTTTTTTTTCTTTAACATTCTGCTTAAAAATTTGTGAATCAGTACTGCTTGGACCTTGAAGAAGGGGACATTCCCCGAAAGCTTGTCCTGAAAAATTGTATGTTAGTGCAAATAAAAAAAGTATCACGGACAGTACTCAATTTTCTCTAATCTGTTTGGAAACTCATTGCGCTGGGTTGGAAGGAGATAAGGGAGCCTAGTTTTTATTTCTTTCCCCTTTTTGTCAGTTATTTTATTTAATAAATCTGGTTATCTTTGATATTACACTATCGGAGGCTCACTTATTTTACATGTGGATCATATCAACGTTCTTGAGGGGATGTAATTCTCTGTAGCGAGCAGACATTGCCATTGATCCTGGATCCTGGATTGAGGCCGTTCTCCAGTGAATGTACTAAGGCATATTATCTATGCCCTTAAGGTGAGAGTTCTGAGAGCACATAGCGGTGGTGTTTATATCACAAGTCACGAGATCAACAATTAACATTTTTCTTTCTTTTTAATTAACTGTTGGACTTTTTTCACTGATGGAATCACTATTGGGATTTTTTCACTTTCACTGTTATGTGATGATCAATCATTGTTTATTATTTTAGTATTAGTTATTTCAAAAGTTTTTTTTATCATCATCATGAGGTTTTGCGCAGGATCACTTATATATTCATTTATATATCCCTTTTGACTGCGCTACATTAACTGGCAATTGTGCAGTCATGCAATGCTGTATGCAAACAAAATTGATATAATTTTTTTTTTTACACAAATAGAGCTTTCTTTCGGTGGCATTTTATCACCACTGTGTTTTTTTTTTTGCAATATAAATCAGAAAAAGACCCATACAAAAATATATATATATTCTACTTTCTGCTATAAAACATATGAAGGGCCACCTTCAAAGGAGCCGCTTGGTGAATTTGGGTTCTCTGATCTCTGCCTCAGCCCCAAGAATGACCTCAGCCCCTCTGGCACACCTGGTTAAATTAAATTACTGCAAACACATTGAAAGACACATGTGGAAAATACTGTTATTCTGCCTGTGGATTATCACCAAAAACAGATACACACCTGGTAGGGATAAACAAATTGAATATATTATCATGGTTTAAAGCATATGGAAGCTTACACCGTTAAACCTTTCTGCAGAGAATTAATACATTAGAAAAGACAACCATCAATACTTAGCAACTGTAAATTTATAAAAGCACAGTAATCTATATGCCCATAATACAGACGCTGAGAGGGAGGAGAGAAGATTTGTTAACTTCTCAGCTCCTTCTGGGCCACAAGCACCATTGAAAGTAACAACACAAAAAGAAGAAATGTGTTACCAGGTACAGTAAGCACAATTCTGTAAGGGGGGTCCTGGGTTGAAGAATACTAGTATCTTCTGCTAACAAACGTTTGGGCCCTTTGAAAAGAAAATAGGTTTAATCAAGCAAGGTGAGACAGTATCTTCTAGGAAATCCCATTAGGTAGTGGTTGGTAAGAACAGAATGGCTAAAAGTGGTAGCCCCCAACAAGCATCCTCTTACACTAGAAAAGGGAATAGGTGTCTGCATGCAGTGTCTGTACTGTGTTAAGAAGGACATTTTGGGTTTTCACCTGCTCACCAATCCTCTGTGCGATGACACGATGGAAATTCCAAATGCTGGTTCAGGCTCCTAGCAATGTTATAAGGCACCAGATCCCCTCCTGTTGGCCGATCAGGATGGCTGGTAGCTAAACTGGCAAGGTGACCGGACAGTGACCGACTGAACACCTGGATGGATATTGCAATCCCTGAAGCGGTGTGCATTGTCTCTGCTGGGTGGCACTGGACTGCTGAGCAGGATGCCTGGGCTGAACAGTGGCGAACTGTGTAGTTGTCACTGTTCTTGGCTCCCCTCAGCCTTCTGTCAGCACTCACAGTAGTTTTGGATAAAGCGTGGCTAGCAGGTGCTAGACAGTGTGGCATTTTCTTCTTCTTTCAGATGGAGATTCCCCACACAGTCCTGTCACCTCTCTTCAGTCTCCTGTCAGAAAAAGGAATTGTCCCCCATGAGGGGTTTTCTAGGCAGCAAAGAGTATTTAAAAAATTATATATCAAAAAATTTCGTGTTTAAGACTTTTTATTTATGACAAAGTATCAAACAATGTTTTTTTATATCTTAGACATAAATGATCAGGACATAAGCTGTGATCCACAATTAATGAATAAAACCAACATCACTGACAAGGCAGTGTACAATAATGATACATATCGATCATGCACCATAAACAGATGGTATATAAATCTTGTGAATGTAAACTGACGCGTTTCGACCCCCACGGGTCTTCTTCAGAGGATTTGGTGGACTGTGAAATGTTAACATATATTGTAATTCTCCATTAGTACTAAATAGAAAAAGAAAAAACAGTACTGAGTGTTTATTTTCGTATATTTACCATTTACGATGTATTAAGCCACATTGGTGGTCTCTAAGTGGAAAGGACCCCCTTACTCTATCCCAACATCTCTAAATGGTCAACTCAGTCAACGAGAGAGATCGCTGCCCATGCGCGCCTTACGAGGAGTCATGCAGCGGGTAATCCCAAAATTTCTCAGGGAGGTTAGGGGAAAGGACAGGCAGCACCTGTGATAAAGATATTGTATATCATGATGAATGGACAGTTCCAAGGGGTAGTTGAAAAATGTTCTTGTACATTGGACTATTGTGTGTACACTATGTGTATGTTGAGTATCAGATCATATCACTAAGTGGTCTGGATGATAGGAACAGAGGATGTGAGATAAAGTGATGGAAAAGGACCAAGTGAGGAAAAGAGGGGATGGAAAGAAGGGAGGGAAGGTGGGAGAGAAGAAAAAAAAAAAGAAAAAGGGGGGGGAGAGAAGAAAAGTGTGGAATGATGTGAAGGAGGGGTAAGGGGAAGGGGAAAGGACACAGACCAGATAGAGTGACTGTAAGTAAAGTGTGAATATGATTGAAATACATCTAAACCGACTGAGACTAATTGTGGAGGTGAGGGACTAGTGGGTGTGGGTGAAAAAGCAAGTGAGAATGATGAAAATTTGTATGAAAGTAAAAGTGAGACTGTGTGTGTGAGTGCAAGAAAACAAGTGTGTGAGTATACAGAAGTAGGAAAGTGCAAAATCAGACCAACATTTAATGAAAACAATGTGCCCTGTGCACACACAAAACACCCAGAAAAACGTGGATAGGGAAACAAAAGTGAAAAGTGAAAGGATGGATGTGCATGACGTGAATGTGCTGAAGTGAATTTACCTTAATCGGTGTAAAGGTAATTCCAATTAAAGAAAAGGGGGCACAAAGGAGTGCCTACATTCAAACTTATGAATTTCTACATGCTTTTCAATATAACTTTTTCTCCAATTAGATAAGAGGGATGATATTACCTCATGTGACTTTATGCTACCTGTTGCATGACCAACATAAATTCACTCGGAATGCCATTCTTAATATCCGCTTACCTTTACCAATATATGGACTCTGTACTGCACCCAACAGCCCTAATTGATTTTTCTTACCATTTTGTTTAATTTTGTTTGTTATAACTATTACTGCGTACATCTGCCATCGGCAGTGTGTATATGGCACGTGTCGATATATGATGCACTGATATTCTTATGTGTTACTCATTATATGTTACATATTCTCTAACTTGCATTTCTCCTCCATTTTTTTTGTCTTTTTGTCACTTGCTTTCTTGCACTCACACACACAGTCTCACTTTTACTTTCATACACATTTTCATCATTCTCACTTGCTTTTTCACCCACACCCACTACTCCCTCACCTTCACAATTAGTCCCAATCGGTTTAGATGTATTTCAATCATATTCACACTTTACTTACAGTCACTCTATCTAGTCTGTGTCCTTTCCCCTTCCTCTTCCCCTTACCCCTCCTTCACATCATTCCACACTTTTCTTCTCTCCCCCCTTTCCCTCCCCCCCTTTTCTTTTTTTTTTTTCTTCTCTCCCACCTTCCCTTCCCTCTTTCCATCCCCTCTTTTCATCACTTGGTCCTTTTCCATCACTTTATCTCACATCCTCTGTTCCTATCATCCAGATAAGATCTGATACTCAACATACACATAGTGTACACACAATAGACCAATGTACAAGAACATTTTTCAACTACCCCTTGGAACTGTCCATTCATCATGATATACAATATCTTTATCACAGGTGCTGCCTGTCCTTTCCCCTAACCTCCCTGAGAAATTTTGGGATTACCCGCTGCATGACTCCTCGTAAGGTGTACATGGGCAGCGATCTCTCTCGTTGACTGAGTTGACCATTTAGAGACGTTGGGATTGAGTAAGGGGGTCCTTTTAGAGACCACCAATGTGGCTTAATACATCCTAATTGGTAAATATACGAAAATAAACACTCAATACTGTTTTTTCTTTTTCTCTTTACTACCAGTGGAGAATTACAATATATGTTAACATTTTACAGTCCACCAAATCCTCTGAAGAAGACCCGAGGGGGTCAAATGTGTCAGATTTCATTCATAAGATTTATATACCATCTGTTTATGGTGCACGATCGATATGTATCATTATTGGAAACTGCCTTGTCAGTGATGTTGGTTTTATTCATTAATTGTGGATCACAGCTTATGTGTCAGGGTACCACTGGTGCCAGACCTGGGCGTTTGCATGCGCCTATGCGCGGGCGCGCTCCGGTACGAACCTTGCAGCAAGTTCCTGTTGTTTTCAGGCATCAGCACGGTGCTCGGGTGCGAGCGGGTACGCGGCGCTTGTGCGCGCTTGCGTTCGCGTTAGCGCTGGTTTGGCGCCAAAGTGCACAGAAAAGTTCCCCTGTGCCTCTGGCACATTGCTGCTTCGTCTCAGCTCTGTGATTCCTGTAAATCTGCACCTGATTGATCGTTACCTATCTGACCCGGCTTGTCTGACCATCCATCCCGCTCCCATCCGACCCGGCCTGCCTGACTACTCTACTGCTGCTGCCTGATACCGTTGCCGACCTCTGCCTGCCTACCGACTTTCTCTCATCACTTCAGCATCAGAGACTCTGCTCAACAGGCACTCCTACCCACTGTGCTCAGGAGACCACTGTCCCCACTCCAGTGGCTCCTGAACCAGCGTTGTATGAGAGGTCTTCTCCTACAAGTCAGGCTCTACTACCAGGTACCTAACAGTACGAAGCAGCCATGACTGAGCCTGCAGGAGATACCTCTCCAATGAAGGAGATATGCACGCACCTGGCGGCCCTCACTCAAGCAGTGCAATCCCTTCAGGATAACTATAACAGACTGGAAGGACAAGTTCAGAATCTTGCAGGGTCTAACCCTTCAGCCTCCTCTTCAGCTGCAGCTCCAACACAGACTGTTCCAGCTCCTTCAGTTGTGATGCTTCCGCCTGAACCACGGGTCCCTATTCCCGAAAGATTCTCCGGAGACCGGGCTAAGTTTTGGGCCTTCCGCAATGCTTGCCAGCTCTTCTTTGCCCTACAGCCCCGAACCTTTTCACTGGAAGTCACCAAGGTGGGATTTGTAATTTCCCTCCTACAAGGGGAACCACAGACCTGGGCCCACCGTTTACTTGAAGGGGACTCTGCTCTAACCTAATCCTTATCTGCTTTCTTTGAAGCCATGCCACAATTATATGAGGATCCTCAACAGACTGCCACAGCCGAATCACCTCTGTTCGCGCTCCAACAAGGCCGCAGACCCGCTGAGGACTATGTTACTGACTTCAGGCGTTGGAGCGCGGACACACAGTGGAATGACGCGGCTCTGCGTCACCAGTTCCGCATTGGCCTGTCTGAAGGTTTAAAAGATGAACTTGCTTGAGTGGGTATTCCAAGTACCCTTGAGGCCTTGATCTCCTTAACCATTCAGATCGATCGTCGCCTCAGAGAACGTCGATCTGAAGGATCAGTTCAACAGAACCGCCTGACCTGGATGACAGCACGAGCTCCGGTTCCTGCAGCACGCTACCTACCCTCACCCAGTCCGAATCCTGCCAATGTCACACCTGACACCTCTGAACCAATGCAGTTAGGTCTGATGCGACCTGCCCTGTCTTCCGAAGAACGTGCCCGATGTCGGCAACTTAACCTGTGTCTTTACTGTGGAGGAATCGGGCACTATGTCCATAACTGCCCAGTTAAAATAAGTAAGTGTCCATCTCCTGTACATACCAGTCTCTCTGCTTTATCTACGAATTTTACCCACCTTGCCATTCCTCTCTCGTTACAGCTCCAAGAAAAGATACTCCCAGTCAACGCCATTATTGACTCCGGGGCATGCAGCTGCTTTATTGACTTAACTTTTGCCAACCAACACAACATCCCTTTAGGGACTAAAGCCCATGGACTCTCTGTCTTCCTAGCCGATGGCTCCCGTATCAGATCCGGACAAGTGACGCAGGAGACCCTGCCATTATCCACTACGATTTACTCTCAACACAAGGAACTGCTGATCCTTGATGCCATCACCTCTCCTATGTTTCCCATTATCCTGGGCATTCCCTGGCTGAAGGCCCACAATCCGCACATCCATTGGGCTTCCGGAGAAGTAAAATTCCTGTCATCTTACTGCCAAGAACACTGTTTGACGAAAGATTCGGATTCCTTCAGCCACTCTGCTTTGTCTGGACTCTGACCAGAAAAATTGTCAGGTCATTCCTAAACAATATCATGATTACATTGATGTGTTCAGTAAAAAGGGGGCAGATTCTCTTCCACCTCATCGTCCCTACGATTGTCCCATCGAGTTGCTGCCAGGATCCGAAATTCCCTTCGGACGCATCTTTCCCCTATCTGAGAAGGAACAAGAAGTTTTAAAAACATATATAGATGAAAACCTGGCCAAAGGATTCATTCGACACTCTACCTCCCCAGCAGGTGCGGGAATATTCTTTGTTGCTAAAAAAGACAAGTCTCTCCGCCCATGTATAGACTACCGAGAACTAAATAAAATTACGGTCAAAAATCGGTATCCCCTACCCTTGATACCCGAACTATTCCAGAAATTAAGGACTGCCCTCATTTTTACTAAGCTTGATCTAAGAGGGGCCTATAATCTGATCCGCATTCGGGCTGGGCATGAGTGGAAAACAGCTTTTCGGACCCGATTCGGGCATTATGAATATTTAGTCATGCCTTTTGGACTCTGCAATGCCCCTGCGACCTTCCAACACCTAATTAATGATGTTCTTAGAGACTTCCTAGATGTGTTTGTGATCGTATATCTAGACGATATCTTGATCTTTTCAGAATCCCTGGATCTTCATCGAGAACATGTTTGCCAGGTGTTGGGTCGTCTCCGCTTACACAGACTTTATGCAAAAGCGGAGTAATGCGAGTTTGAACAACAGAGCATTCAATTCTTGGGCTTGATAATCTCCTCGACTGGCATCAGGATGGACCCGCAGAAGGTTTCCGCTGTTCTGGACTGGCCGGTACCCCTGGACAAAAAGGGGGTTCAACGATTTATCGGGTTCGCAAACTTTTACAGGAAGTTTATCAGGGGTTTTTCTGCAATAATCGCACCTATCACGCAGTTGACCAAACAGAATACCGGTTTTTCCTGGAATCACCTAGCCCAAGATGCCTTTGAGAACCTCAAGAGGCTATTCACCTCAGCACCTATCCTCAGTCATCCTGAACCATCCTTGCCATTCATTTTAGAAGTGGACGCTTCAGAGATAGCGGTCGGTGCGATACTTTCGCAATGAAAAGGCAGTAAAGACGCTATGCATCCTGTGGGGTTCTTCTCCCGAAAACTCTCCCCTGCGGAGAGGAACTATGATGTTGGTGATCGGGGGCTTCTCGCCATCAAGACTGCATTAGAGGAGTGGAGGTACCTCTTGGAGGGGGCTGTGCATCCAGTACTAATTTACACTAACCAAAAAAATCTGGAGTATTTGCGATCTGCTAAAAGACTGAAACCTCAACAAGCCCGCTGGGCCCTGTTCTTCTGACGCTTTTCCTTCCACATTACTTATCGGCCAGGCTCAAGAAATGTCAAACCAGACGCATTATCACGAATGCATGATAACCCAAAGGACTTATCTGCTCCTGACACCATCTTACCTGCAAACAATTTCCTGCTCATACGAACAGATCTTCTCTCTCAGATTAAGGAAGCATCCTCTGAATCAGCCAGACCCACAGGGATTACTTTAAGTAACAAAGACGGATTGTTCTGGAGAGGGAGCCAAATTTTTGTTCCTGAGGAGGTTCGGGTCAAGGTCTTGGCGCTCCTTCACGATCACCCACTGGCAGGTCACTTTGGATTCGTAAGACCCTGGAATTGGTGCAGCGTACTTTCTGGTGGCCCAATTTAAAGGACTTTTGCGAGAAGTATGTCAGCTCCTGCCCTATCTGTACCCAGAATAAGACATCCAGGAATCGAGCTTGGGGCCTGTTAAAACCCTTACCGGTACCCGATAGACCCTGGAAGATGATCTCCATGGACTTTTTTGTAGAACTTCCATGTTCCGAGGGGTATTCTGCTATCTTTGTGGTAGTAGACCTTTTACCAAGATGGCCCATTTCCTTCCATTAAGAGGAACTCCGTCGGCTATTGAAACGGCTCATATCTTCATCAAAGAAATCATCAGACTTCACGGAATCCCTGTAAACATAACCTCTGATAGAGGGGTACAATTTACCTCATGTTTCTGGAGAGCCCTGTGTGAGACTTTAAAAATCAAACTGGCCTTGTCTTCGGCCTATCACCCCCAGACCAATGGTCAGACGGAGAGGACCAATCAGACCCTCGAGCAGTACATCAGATGTTTTACTTCCTTCTCACAGGATGATTGGGTATCCCTGCTGCCCTTGGCAGAATTTGCCTACAACAATGCCAAACATTCAGCCACCGGTCAATCCCCCTTTTTCGCTAATTATGGCTTTCATCTAACCTTTTTACCCGATTTCCTTCCAGAGTCTTCAGTCCCGGCAGTACAGAGTACGGTAGATTTCATCAGTCACAACAACCAGATGTTGCAGGAAGTGGTATCCAAGGCTCAAGCGGACAGCAAGAGAATCTTCGATCGGAAGAGAAGAGGGGAATTGAAGTTACAGCTTGGTGACCAGGTATGGCTTTCTACCAGTAATATCAAACTAGCATGTGCTTCTAAGAAGTTGGCACCTAGATTTATGGGACCTTTTCCGGTTAAAAGGAAAATCAATGAAGTTTCTTACGAACTGACTTTGCCTGACTCTCTTAAGATACACCCAGTGTTCCATGTGTCATTGCTTAAACCTGCTGTACCTGATCCCTTCCCTGGTAGAGGAACTAGACCTCCTGAACCTGTTGTGATTGATGGCAGTGAGGAATTTGTGGTTGAGGCTATCCTTGATTGCAGGAAAAGACAAGGGCAGATCCAGTTCCTAATCAAATGGAAGGGCTACGGCCCAGAAAGTAATTCATGGGAACCAGATAGTAATGTGCATGCTAGGCGTTTAGTTTGCGCCTATTTTTCTACCCACCCTGAGAAAAAAAGGCTTTTGGGCACCCGGAGGTTGCCCCTTGGGGGGGCAATGTCAGGGTACCACTGGCGCCAGACCTGGGCGTTTGCATGCGCCTATGCGCCGGCGCGCTCCGGTACGAACCTTGCAGCAAGTTCCTGTTGTTTCCAGGCGTCAGCGCGGCGCTCGGGTGTGCGCGGGTACGCGGCGCTTGTGCGTGCGCGTGCATGTGCGCGCATACGGGCGTGCGCGCGTTCGCGTTAGCGCCGGTTTGGCGCCAAAGTGCACAGAAAAGTTCCCCTGTGCCTCTGGCACATTGCTGCTTCGTCTCAGCTCTGTGATTCCTGTAAATCTGCACCTGATTGATCGTTACCTATCTGACCAGGCTTGTCTGACCATCCGTTCCACTCCCATCTGACCCGGCCTGCCTGACTACTCTTTTTTTTTTTAAAAGGTTTTTATTTGCCAGATGTACATACATAGAATAACACATTGCATGTAAGGTATATTGTCGGTTGCAACCGTCAAAATATAATTAACATTCAAGGGTAGTTTCGGATAAACATCCTATGATAAACGATATATCAGTACAGGTAGCAATTTTTTAACTCTAAAATACCAGTTATTTTCTGTAATCGTAATGCAAATTATCAGCAATCCAATATCTGGTATAAAACATAAAATAAAGTAAAAAAATATAAAAGTATATATATATAAAGTTAAAGAACTAAACCAAAGAGGTATATACCTCCTAAACCAATTGTGCTGTGCGCTGTCATCTCTCCAGTCCCCTGGAACATGTTCTCACTATATCATCCTACCCAGTCTATCATTTGGCTATATTTTATAATAAAATAATTTTAGATGTCACATGGTGTAGTTTCTTTTGTGTTTATCCATCTGCCCCATACTCTATTAAATTTTTTCTTACTTCCTCTTGCTTCATATGTCATTTTATACAGTGTAATATTTGCATTGATTAATCTTTTCCAAGCTCCTAAGGTAAGATGATCCCTCTTTATCCAATTCAAGACAATCAGCTTCCTGACATAGTAAAACAATAATCTCAAAAACATTCTAGTATTGTTGCTCATTACATCATCCTCTATCACCCCCAAGATACCCAGCAGTGGGCTACATATATTCGGAAGATCAAAGGTTTCCGCAACAAACTGGGTTACCTGCTGCCTGACTACTCTACTGCTGCTGCCTGATACCATTGCCGACCTCTGCCTGCCTATCGACTCTGCCTCTGCCTGCTGTTATTGCCTGTCTCATACCCCTGCTGACCCGGACCGTCTGACCCTGCTTGTGCCTGCTGTTGTTCTTGCTGTTGCACCTTCAGCTTCAGCTCCAGTGATCTCTGCACCTCCAGTGTTCCAGCTTGCTGCCTCCAGTCTCCACCTGATCTGCAGTCCAGCCATCCCTGTGGGATCTCTCATCACTTCAGCATCAGAGACTCTGCTCAACAGGCACTCCTACCCCACTGTGCTCAGGAGACCACTGTTCCCACTCCAGTGGCTCCTGAACCAGCGTTGTATGAGAGGTCTTCTCCTACAAGTCAGGCTCTACTACCAGGTACCTAACATTATGTCCTGATCATTTATGTCTAAGATATAAAAAAAAATGTGATACTTTGTTATAAATAAAAAGTCTTAAACGCGACATTTTTTGATATATACATTTTTCAATACTCTTTGCTGCCTAGAAAACCCCTCATGGGGGACAATTCCTTTTTCTGATATTTCCACTCGAGGTGTGCAGCCATTTTTTGTCTTCTCGCATACGAGTGTCTTTTCTTTCTTTCAGTCTCCTGTCAGCACCCTCTCTGTAGTGCTGTGTGAAAAACCCTGTCTCTCCCTCTCTCTCTCTCCCTCACTCTCTCTCTGATGCTGGTACCTCAGACAGCTCTCCTCACTCTCCTCAGATGCTGGTATCTCCTCACACCTGTCACCTCACCACACTCTCTCTCCCTTTCTTTCTCCTCAGACCACTCTCATTATTCTCCTCCCAGACTCTTTTTTCCGGGGCTTCAGGATATCCCTCCTCCTCTGTTTGGGCACACAGTCCCTGGTGTCTTTCTCCTCACGCTGGCACCTCAGTTCCTTCCCCTCGCACACTCCTCCTCTCCTTACTGTTACGTGTCACTGTGTCCCAGCAAAGGACTTTTTGAGCCTTGGTATCTCCCTCTCTTTTAAGCAATCTCCTCTCCTCTGTCTCCTGTCAGCACTCTCTCTCCTTTAACTCAGTACTTCGCTCTCTTCTGTCCCCTTAGCACTTCCTGAAACTCCCCTTTTTTCCAGTGTTCTCTGTCTCTCTCAGTTTTTCTGGAAGGACCAGTTAGCATCTCTCTGTCTCCATCTTGTGGCCAAAAGGAAAAATTGCATTACAACATGCCTGCTACATACTCCCCCCACCAAAGAACTTTTCGTCCCCAAAGGAAGGACAGAATCTATCAACAATAATGTCCACAACCTGTTACATGCTTTCAAAATACAACGGGAGGCAAAAACAGGTTAGTACATGTAAGAAAACAAACAATTTGCATGCACGTATGAACCTGAAAGAGGAGCCTCCCAACCTCCCACCATTTGTCATAAGAGGGTGTCAGGGCTGGCTCAGCCCTTCCTTCTCTGAGCTGGCCGCTCAGCTGTTGGCTAATTGCCAGCTCTCATCTCTCTCCACAGTTAACCAGCTGTTGTGGATCTGCTCGTCAGTCCTGCCTACTTAAAGATCTCCAGCTCACTTCATTCCTGCCTTCGCCTTGGTCACATCACAAGAAACCATCTCCTGTGTTCCTGTTTAAAGACTGGCTTTGCTGACATCCCTTCTGGCTGCTTATCCTGCTTGCTGTTCCTCTTCTTGGATCCCTGACTTCTGGCCTGGCTGATTACCCGATCTGGTTACTGAACTATAGCTTGGCAGATTACCCGATCTGGTTACTGAACTCTGGCTTGGCTGACTACCCAATCCGGTTACTGGACTCTGGCTATGCTTTGACTACGCTTACTCTATTTACCTTTTTATTTTTACTAATAAACAAGTGTGATTTTACTATACTTTTGTCTCGGTCTGGTTCATGGTTTCTGACAGGAGGCCATGAATTCAGAAGATACAGTCAATCCACTTGTTGGTAATATTTTTTTCAGATTGGACAAGATCACCGCATGGATCAGTTTGCCATGGCATTACTCACCTGGAATCCCAGGCCGTCCCTGCTTCTGCGCCAGTCTCTGTGCAGGCACCCGCCTTGAGTATTACCTCTATAAGAGGTATGTCTGGTTCCGCCCCGCTTTCCCAGCGATTTGGGGGTGATCCAGTTCAATGCAGAGGGTTTCTCAACCAAGTTGAGATATACTTTGAGATGCTGCCCAAGGGGTTTCCCATGGACAGAAGCAAAGTAGGGTTCGTGATATCTTTGCTCTCTGAGAGAGTCTTGGCCTGGGCTAACCCTCTATGGGAGACGCAAAAAACCTGTTGTCTTGAATTACCCAGAGTTTTTGGCCTCCTTTAAAAGGGTATTTGACGTCCCCGTACGCTCCGCTTCTGCTGCCAAGTGCCTTATGTCCATCAAACAGAGTACGAGAACTGTTGCCGACTACGCCATTGAGTTCCGTAGTCTGGCAGCAGAGGTTGCTTGGAACAATGAGGCCCTTGTGGCTGATTTTTTTCATGGTCTCTCGGATTCCATCAAGGATGAGATAGCAGCCCGAGATATACCCACTGAGCTGGAGAGCTTGATCTCGTTTGCCATCCTCATTGACTCCAGACTCAGAGAAAGACTTTCTTTTAAGGAGCGCTTGCGGAAGCCTCCTGTACATTTGTCTCTGAGCTTTGCAGTCCCACCCGTGCCTCCCTCACCTCCCATGCCTCCTGGTACAGAGTCGGTCTGTGAAGATGAATCCATGCACTTGGGCTTCACGCGTCTCTCTGCGGATGAGAGAGCCTTTAGGAGGAGGGAGAAATTGTGCGTCCTACCCGTCCATGATAGAACCTTGAGGTCCTGTCATGGACAGACTTTAGGTGGTGTTGTGTTGTCCCCAGTTATCCAGAAGGATAAGCCCCTGGTTTCGATCACCCTTTCTTAGGCTAAGTCGTCTATTGAGATACAGGCTCTAATCAACTCTGGGGCTGCATGCCTGTTCATTGATGCTGCCTTTGTATCAAAGCACTCGATTCCACTGCAGCTGCGTGACACTCCACTTGCCATTGAGGCTTTTGACCGGAGACCTCTACAGCCTGCCCATGTGACTCATGAGACGGTTCCATTGTACATGGCCGTAGGGGCTCTTCACCATGAGATAATCCAATTCCAAGTGATTTCCTCTCCTAAGTTTCCGCTGGTTATTGGTTATCCTTGGTTACAGAGGCACAACCCCTTTTTTGATTGGCTCTGTGCTGAGGTTCTTTCCTGGTCATCACAATGCAGTGAATCATGCTTCCGGAAGGTAGCCAAGGTCCTGTGTTCCTCTTCACTCTCCTCCCTGCCAGAGGAGTACCGTGATTTTAGCGATGTCTTTGACAAAGGTCAAGCCGGTAGTTTGCCTCCACACCGGCTGTATGATTGCGTAATTGACCTTCAACCTGGTGCCACTCCCCCTCGTGACCGGGTTTACCCTTTGTCGGTCTTGGAGGATAAAGCCATGGAGGAGTAGGTTGCAGACGCACTTTCTCGGGGTTTCATCCGCAAATCCTCGTCTCCTGCTGGTGCTGGTTTCATATTTGTGAAGAAGAGGAGCGGTGAACTGAGACCTTGTATTGATTATAGGGGGTCTCAATCGTTTCACGATTAAGAATGCCTACCAGATCCCGTTGATTACAGAGTTATTTGACCGCCTCAAGGGAGCAACAGTTTTCACTAAGCTTGATCTGAGAGGGAAAAAATGTGAAAAAAGTAAACTAAAGCACTGATGTGGATTCTGTATAAAATAACAAAACACCAAAAAGAAATGTGTAACCTGCAACCAACCAATTAGTGCTGTGACACCTGTTGCTATAAATCAATATAAACTACGTTGGTGCGCTTATCAAACTATCCCCATCTGTATCAAATCTCTCTTTATTATTCTTTTAAACAAAAATAAAAAATAACATACCGTATTTATCGGCGTATAACACGCACTTTTTTCCCCTTAAAATCAGGGGAAAATTGCGGGTACGTGTTATACGCTGATCCCCTGCGATCCTGAGCTTCAAAATCGCCAACCGCGATTTGAAAATGGCGCCGCCAGCGCCGAAATACGCAGAGCCAGTTCTCGGCTCTTCTCGGCCACTTTCGGCTTCACTCGAGCGCTGCCCGAACCTAGTCGAGTGTACTCGGCTAGGTTCGGATAGCTCCGCTCACAGTCACGCCCATCCCGGACGGGACTACGAGTGGAGCCGAAAGGGAACGAGAGCCGCCGATAAGAGCCGAGGACCGGCTCTGTGTATTTCGGCGCCGGGGGCGCCATTTTCAAATTGCGGTCGCCGATTTTGAAGCTCAGGATCGCAGGGGATCACAGGATCGCAGGGGAGCGGCGCCATTTTCAAACTGCGAGCTGCAAGGCTGCACTGGGGCAAGGCTGCACTGGGGCAAGGCTGCAATGGACACTGGGGAAGGCTGCACTGACAAGGCTGCACTGACAAGGCTGCACTGACAAGGCTGCACTGGGGCAAGGCTGCACTGAGAAGGCTGCAATGATGGGCATTTAAATGTAAGTTTTTTTCCCTTAAACTTCCCTCCTAAAAGTTTTTTTTGTCCTTAAAATTCCCTCCTAAACTTGGGGTGCGTGTTATACGCCGGTGCGTGTTATACGCCGATAAATACGGTATATACAACCATTCATCATATATTATACCCTAATACATTAATACAAACATTAATTATTTAACTTACAATAGATGATCATATTAATAACCCTTTATGTCATATTGATTCTTTATAACTTAATACTCATTATTAATTCACTACCCTAATCTACTACTGTTACATTCATTCATTTTACAAAAAAAAGTATAAATTTCCTTTCTCTCTCCTTCCCCTTCTTTTCTCTCCTTCTCACTGCCCCACCCCCACTCATATTCTTTCTATTTATAGATATTCTCTCAGTTTTGTTGAGGACCGAAATTCATCCCATTTTTGCCATATTACTGGCAATTGGCTTTTTGTATAACCTTCTTCTCTTATCTGTTTTCCATATATTGAATTTCATTCATTTCACATATCCATTCCGTCAGTGTTGGACTGTTTGTTTCTTTCCATCTACGTGCTATTAATGTTCTAGCTGCAGTTATCATGTGGTGAAGAATTCCCGTTTTAGTTGTTTTTATTGAATCTGATGTGAGGGAAAATAATGAGCTGATAATACTTGGGTTTGTTTCTATTCCCGACACTTTTTGATGGATCCCATATATCCTATTCCAAAAACTCCTCAGCACATGACAACCATACCATATATGGTCCATAGTACCTCTTTCTACCTTGCATCTCCAACAATTTTCAGTATTATTTTTATTAATTACATTCAGGGCTACTGGACTCCAATACCACCTCATTACAATCTTAAAATTTCGTTCTTGATATTTAATCGCTGTAGATGTTTTATGTATTATTTCAAATATTGTTTCCCATTCTTCATGTAGTGTAGCGTTTCCTATTTCCTCTTCCCACTTCTTCATTCCTGTTAATTCTCTAAGAGAATCGGAAGGGAGTAATAGATCAAATATTTTTGATAACTAGACGGTTCCTGTTCTTCCACTAATATTTTCTCAAATTTAGTTGTTGGTCTGCTTATCAAAGGTATTATTGCTTCCATGAATATCTTTAGTTGATGATATTGTAACCATTTATTTTTATATTCAGGTCCCAACTCCTGCAATTTTGGTAATTTACCGTCCATTAGGATTTGCACTGCCCTTGTATTCTCCCATATATTCCATTTTAAATAATTTGTAGTTTTTAAAGCTGGTGGGAAATCAGGATTGGAGAATAAAGGTGTCATTGGTCCGATCATGGTGGAGAGCTTCCCCTTTTTTATTATATTGTCCCATATTTTTAATGTGGCATGTACAAAGATTGTTAGTTTTTCTTTTTTTGGTCTCAAATGGGGTTTTATCCAGGGCAGAACTCTAAGCTGTGGTCCTATTATTTCTTCTTCTAGTTTAACCCATTGTTTATTTTTCTTGTTGTGATACCAATCTATAATTCTAGTTATTGATGCTGCCTGTAAATATTTCAAAAAATCTGGTAATGCTAAGCCTCCATTTTTTTTGTTCTAATTAAAATTTCTCTTTCTATTCTAGGAGTTTTTTGAGCCCAAATAAAATTTACTACTGCTTTTCTTAGCTAATGGTTTGTAGCAAGAGATATACAAATAAACCGCCCCTGAATCTCTCTTACTCCACTGCGCCAAAGAAAAGTGCAAAGCTATATAAAAGATGTGTAAATGAATACAAAATATGTGTACATACACAGTGTACAGTGAAAAAAGCTGCCACTTAAATAAATACATAAACTGATCAAAATCCCCAAAACTATACCTCTCACATGTGTACAGATAGAGATAGTGGCACTAATATAAATTGTGTAAAATAATGGGTCAGAGCAGTATAATGCCTATGACCCTCTACTTATGCATAAAAATATTAATAATAATAGTGTCATGAAAAATATTAATTTTATCATGAAAAGAAATTTCTTTAACACCCAGTGAAAAGTGTCACTATAAATAATAAATTACAAGAAATGAATGATCAAGTTCAACAGTTGTTTTTCCTTGTCAAAAGAAGTTTATTGAGTATACAATGTTATAAAGCGATATAGAGAGACACCAGAGGGGAAACCAGGAATTTGCTGCTCACCCCTTGAAAGTTATAAGCAAGAGAGAGGTTCCCCCAAAATGGGGTTTTTAGGCAGCACAATGATAAAGGAAATCAAATTCAGTATCAAAAATATAACAAATTTATTAAAGTATACCATAAAAGTTAAAACAATGAGCTCCAGTGGGGGGCATTTGAGATAAAATTACATTACATATTAATAGGCTGAACATATATTGGCAGACATATATTCACAACAACACTCGGTAGCATGAATATTTGAACCTGACGCGTTTCAACCCCTGTACTTGGGGTCTTCTTCAGAGGATTGGTCTGCTGAAAAATATACATAGATGAAATTGATACATGTAAATAAATTACATTAGTATAATGGTAGTTACATTCACCATGTAGAATATGGATACAATAGTAATAATTTACCCAGTAATATATGTTCGGCAGAAAAGAGATTGAGGCCTCCCATATGGAGATCCCTTGGAACGACTATCCTCCTGTCCCCCCCAGGAGAAGGACACCGGGCACCCCTACCGCCAACCGCGGTTCAGGCCGGGGTAGTGAAAGCAGCGACGTGGCTTGCGAGAGGTCACACTCTTGGATACCACCCACCAGACTAACAAAAACAACCAGGGAGCACAGAGGGTTACACCTGTGAGGGTAATCAAAAAGTTCCTCATAATAAACTCAGTCATTTACATGGTACTGATTATATGTCCAAGAAGGGACAAGAAAACAGAAATTATATATATATATGAAATTTTCCAGAGGCAGTATAAGGTATGGGCAGCACCTCAGTGTGTGCTCAATGTGATGACGATCCGTGTGAAAACGTGATATATAAGAAGACCAAAGTGGAGTGAAAGGATGAAAAATAGGTAATGACTAGTGAGGACTGAGTGTAGGAATATGGTGAAAGGAAGTGAGTGCACCGAAATTGCTGGGAGAAAAGATGTGGAAAAAGAGAGGGGAAAAGGGGAGAGAAAATGGGAAAGGGAGGGGGGAAAAAAGGGAGGGGAAGGGGGGGGTTTGGGGTGTTTTGGGGTAAAAAGGGGGAAGAAAAAGAGATTGCACAAAAAGTTAAAAATGAATTAATTACCTCAAGGGGTACTAAAGGACACGTGTTTAGGCACTGTGTTGCCCCATATACAAGACTGGTGCCTGTTAACCAAACCCGGGATTGGTTATAGGGTATGGCGGGCTCGGTGGATTGGTATCCCACACTGAGTCCACCAGTCTGAAAAATAGGTAAACATCAAAGTGTAAGTTGTAGATAACGAATGGTGGCCAAGTCATTGTACAGCAAGGCCACTATGAATAAACGGGGGTCAATGCAGAATCAAATAATGTTCGCATGAACCCCCATTGTATAGGACAAAAAGTAGTGCCTAGACAAGGACCAAATACAGAGTAATAGAAGTGATACTTACTTGGTGTAAATTGAAAAGTGCCTGCTGTTCACCAGGGAGGAAGAGAGACTGAGGGTATGCTGCGAGTATACCTCTTATATACTGCCTACTGGGGGTGTGTACTCACTTATGATCAATCCAGGTGTGTGCGCCATCCCTGATTGCTCTGCGGTGGGCGGCGTGACCGCCCTATAGGCAGTCGAGCGTGGCTTCCCCGGCGTTCCGGAAGAGCATAGCTCCGGCTCAGCGTCACTCTCGTCGGAATCTCGCGATGCCGATGACGTCACGCCGCACGCGCGGGGCCCCGCGCATGCGCAGTGGCGGGCGGCATCCGAGAGTGTTCCGGAATGCCGCCGGCAAGGAGGAAGTAATCCCCAATGCAGCGCCCGGTGGCCATCCGGGCATCCAATGGGGAAACCTGGGGGGAGGAGCCACCTATAGGGGCCGGCTCATTCCCCCCCCCACCTTGCCGGGAAGCCAGATCGCGGATCACCCCCGATCCTGAGATGGGGGCGGAGACAGCACCGCAGGACTCCCTCAATCAGGAGGGGAGGGGGGGGCAGTTCCAAGTGGAAAAGAGTATACAAAAAACGATTGAAAAATTGTACATAACATATATCTGTTGATTCATAGCAATGTCATTCATACTAACATTGGCATGTATATCTATACGTAAGGAGCATCAGTACAGGAGGAAAACTTCAAATGCATATGTTGGCATCTACATAACATCCCGATAAGGGAAAAAGTGATAATGGATAAGTGGGGTATATGAATTGATAACACATACTAATATAATAGAATATCCAATTATTAAGAGAGATAACCGGGGAATAGGAAGCATAAGAAAAAAAAGAACCAACAAAAATAAAGTAAAATGAAAAAAAAAAAATAAAAAAATAAAAAAATAAAAAAATAAAAATAAAATAAAATAAAATGAAACAAAACAAAATAAAATAAAACAGAACAATAAAGGGCAGGGCTTATTGTCACCAATTTTTTGTGAGCTATATATAGTTTCATTGGAGACTAACTATTGTGTTTTTCCAGAAACGAAACCCTTTAAAAAGGGGGCAAATGAGATAGCCTCATTGAGTCCTGGGAACGAGGTGGAGTTAAGCATAAAGATCCACCTCTGTTCGCGTTGCAGCAAAGTTTTGTTCCAATCGCCGCCTCGAACGGGTATATGAACTCGATCGAGTTCGGCGAAGGATACCTTAGGCATTATAGAGTTGTGGATTTCCATTACATGGCGTCCAAGGGGTAAATATGGATTACTAATTTGCATATGGTAGATGTGTTTTGATATCCGCTGATGGAATTCTTGCTTGGTCTTGCCCACATAATGCGCTCCACACTCGCAGGACATAAGGTATACCACCCCTCTTGTTTGGCAATTGGTAAAATGCCTGGGTTTAAAAATTGACCCATTTGGAAGATGAAAGACCTTTTCACGTCTAATATATTGGCAATACAAACAGTGCCCACAGGGAAAAGATCCCAGAACAGAACAGTGTTTCCGTCTTTTTTGTGCGTTTTTGAACTCACTCTGAACCAGCTTATCTTTCAATGATGTAGCTCGTCTGTAAGTAATGGAGGGGGTATTTGAAATGAACCTACTGACTTTCGGGTCATCTAAAAGTATAGACCAGTGTTTACGGATGACGTTATTTATCTCGTTGTGCTGTTTCGAGAAGCGTAAAATCACCCTGGTGGTGGCCATGTCCTGGTCATGTCTCACTCTCTCTTTGAACAGCAGTGTATGTCTTGGCTGTGTGACCACTCTATTGTATGCCTTGCGTAGGCATGAGCGGCTATAACCTCGTGCTAAGAGCCTCGTTTGTAGTTTTTGTGCTTCTTGTTTGAAAGATACCTCGTCGGATCAATTCCTACGGACACGTAGATACTGTCCATAGGGGATCGAGTTTTTTAGACGAGTAGGATGAAAGCTATCCGCGTGAAGGATGGTATTTGCTGCGGTGCTTTTTCGAAAAAGTGTACTAGAGATTGTATCCTCAGAGGTACGTCTCAGCTGTACATCCAAGAATGCAATCTGGTCACGATCGTAGGACATAGTAAATTTTAAATTAAATTCGTTTTCATTGATTTGGTCAAAAAACTTTAGTAATAACTCTTCAGGGCCGTCCCAGATGAGGAGGACATCATCAATGTACCGTCGCCACATATATATGTGGCTCCTGTTCCTGGCAATGTCCTCCCCATCATCGAGCATTATCTCCCACTCCCCCAGGTACAGATTGGCGTAGGCCGGGGCACAACAAGTGCCCATGGCCACGCCCTGCACCTGGAGGTAGTGGGAGTTGTCAAAGACGAAAAAATTGTGATTGAGGATGTACTCGAGTCCGTTGATGATGAACTCGTTAACTGCCCCATCATATTTCAGATGTCTTGACAAGAGTGCCCGTATAGCCTCGATCCCCTTGTAGTGGGGTATCGAGCTATACAGGGCCTCGACGTCAATGGCCACAAGGATGGAATTGGGTGGAAGTGATATTCCCTGAATGAGTTGAAGTAGGTGCATTGTGTCCTTCACAAACGAGGGCATACAGATGACGAAAGGTTGCAAGAGCGAATCGATCACTTTACTGAGGTTTTCTGAAATCCCCCCATTGCCGGAGACAATTGGTCGTCCGGGGGGTTTTGTTCGACTTTTATGGATTTTGGGCAAACTATAAAAAGTGGCCATACGTGGGTGTTTTACTCGGATAAATTCGTATTGGTCTCTGGTGATAGCTCCTTTATCAAGAGCAGACTGAATTAAATCATAAAATTGGGTATAGGATTTTTGTATGATTTTAATTGGGATAATTTTATACCATTCACCATTGTCCAGAATATCTAGACACATGCGTACGTAGTCCTGATTGTCCATCAGGACCACGTTACCTCCTTTATCAGATGGTTTTATTGTGATCTCAACATTGTTACACAGAGAGTCGATAGCCATCGATTCCTCTATTGTGAGATTTTGAGGTAGTGTTTTTTTATTTTGATGTGAAAGTTTGGCAATGTCCCTAAGTGTTTGTTTAACAAAGATCTCTATGCTGGGATTCAGACTGAGTGACGGAAATTTTCCAGACGGTTTTTTAAAATTGGTTAGCGGATTCAGAGTGGGTTCATTCGCACCTTCAAGGAGGGTTTCCAGATCGATTTGGTCTATAAGGTCTATGGTGTTGTTCTCTTGAAACAAGAGGGTCAAATCGCGTAGAGCTTTTAGCTCCTTTATGCTGAAGTTGTCCCCTTGGGTCATATCCGTATCAATGTCGTTTTTTGCATGAAGACTCTTCAAAAGTAGCCGACGTGCAAATAATTGCAAATCAGTTACAACTTCGAATAAATCGAAGTTCCCTTGTGGACAAAAAGTAAGCCCACGTGACAATACATTAGCTTCGGCTGGGGATAAAGGGTGTGATGATAAGTTAATCACACTGAGGGATTCTGTTGGATCCGCATAACATACGAGTCCAGATTCCCCGCTCCCCTGTTTGATTGGGACGGAGAGAGTCCCCATGTTTGGTTTAAAGGGGTCTGTGATCCAAATTTTGGACATCCTGATGGTGAATTTACAGGCATTTTATTTCCTACTGGGTTAGATGGAATTATAGTTTCATTGGTGGCCGAATTTGATGTATCAGATTTAGGTATTGTGGGCCTCGCCTCATTGGTATGGAGTTCCGAAACGGTCTCCGAAGCGGTCTCTATAGTCCGCTTCTTTCTGTCTTGTTCTGGAGAACCCTTATTGTTACGACTTCTTTTGAATTTACCCCGCTCTTTGGGTATTTTTTGATTCTGGCTAGAGTCAAGATCTTTTTTAGGCTTTAGTGTGCTCTTCGGATGTTTAGGTTGTTGGTGTGGTGTGTATTGTTTGTTTTTCTGATAATTAGATTGGGAGTTGTTAGTCCATTTGTATGCTCGTCCTTCAGAGAAGGCGGCATGATCCCTCCAAAATTTGGACTCTTTTTTCTGTAATACGTTCCTATTGTAGGACGACAGGTCATTCCGAAGTTTGGCCTGTAGTTCCAGGTATAGGGCGTGTTGCGTGAATGGTCTCAAGGATGTTTCTATATTGTCAATTTCTACATCCAATGTTATCATTTGTTTGTTATATTCCTTAGTGAGGATGGTCATCATCTCTTGGGAACAGGCATTCAGATTAGCCTCCCATTCACTTTTACATTCAGTACTAATCTGATCCAAATTTGGGAATATTTGAATTCGTAGGCCTAGAGGACTGATCTTATCTTCTTTGTATCTATTTAGAGTTTTAATATGCCAAAATATTGCAGATTTTTTCTCAAGTGTTCTATTTAATTTGTGGAAAAGAGATGAGATCTGAGTTTTGGCTCGATCCCCTTGTTCAAAATCTGTCTCATAGCCTGACATTAAGTTAGCCCATTCGGTACCCTGGAATTTACTCATATTTGACAATAATTATCCAGTAGTTCTTAACACTATTATACAGATACCAACAGCATATAAAATAATCAATCCAATATACTGGAGCTCATGTTTCCACTCTCACGTGTCAAATGGGGGAAAGAAAGGGGTGTTTAACCACCCAAAAAAATTGCGATATAGAGAGACACCAGAGGGGAAACCAGGAATTTGCTGCTCACCCCTTGAAAGTTATAAGCAAGAGAGAGGTTCCCCCAAAATGGGGTTTTTAGGCAGCACAATGATAAAGGAAATCAAATTCAGTATCAAAAATATAACAAATTTATTAAAGTATACCATAAAAGTTAAAACAATGAGCTCCAGTGGGGGGCATTTGAGATAAAATTACATTACATATTAATAGGCTGAACATATATTGGCAGACATATATGGGGTGTTTTGGGGTAAAAAGGGGGAAGAAAAAGAGATTGCACAAAAAGTTAAAATGAATTAATTACCTCAAGGGGTACTAAAGGACACGTGTTTAGGCACTGTGTTGCCCCATATACCCCATATATAGGGGTGCCCGGTGTCCTTCTCCTGGGGGGGACAGGAGGATAGTCGTTCCAAGGGATCTCCATATGGGAGGCCTCGTTCTCTTTTCTGCCGAACATATATTACTGGGTAAATTATTACTATTGTATCCATATTCTACATGGTGAATGTAACTACCATTATACTAATGTAATTTATTTACATGTATCAATTTCATCTATGTATATTTTTCAGCAGACCAATCCTCTGAAGAAGACCCCAAGTACAGGGGTTGAAACGCGTCAGGTTCAAATATTCATGCTACCGAGTGTTGTTGTGAATATATGTCTGCCAATATATGTTCAGCCTATTAATATGTAATGTAATTTTATCTCAAATGCCCCCCACTGGAGCTCATTGTTTTAACTTTTATGGTATACTTTAATAAATTTGTTATATTTTTGATACTGAATTTGATTTCCTTTATCATTGTGCTGCCTAAAAACCCCATTTTGGGGGAACCTCTCTCTTGCTTATAACAATGTTATAAAGATACATAAAGTAAGTTTACAAGGATCTATAAAGTAAGCTCATTGTTTTACAGTAGGGTTTATATAGGTAAATATCATGAAATTTCAAATATTAAACATTGGGTTCACATAAACCTAAATTAAAGATATATATCATTTCCTTAGTTACTTTTGTAGGTATTTAAATGATTTATACCTACTATACATATTGTTTACAAGTAGAGTGTATATAGGTCAAATAAATTCTGATAATGAGCTTTAATCGTAAGGTGGAGAAAAGGAAAGAGAAAGAAGAAAAAGGGTTGAAAGGTAGAGGTATGGTCCACAAGGTTGTCCCGCTCGTCAGTTTATTATTCTTTTTAGTTCTCTTTGAAGCCTTAGAATGGGTGTCTCTGTAAGTCATTTAATCTGTTACCATGGCAACAGGACAGAGTCATTGAAGTTTGACAGGAACTGTTGTTTTATCCAAGGATGCCAAAGTTTTTCAAATTTTGGAATTTGATTTTGATCGATGGCTACCATCTTAGCATGGGGCATTGTATTATTCATTCTGTGAATTGTTTCTGCTAGTACCAATGTAGGAGATTTCCATGCCTTGGCCACTGTTTGTTTTGCAGCCGTTATTAGTTGGATCATAAGTTTGAATTGAGAGAGTGTTAACCATTCCGGTTTTAGATTAAGTAAAGTTAAATATGGATCTGGTTGTATTATTTTTTTAAATATTTTAGATGCAATCACGAAGACTTCCTTCCAGAAGGTTTGGATTACTGGGCACGTCCACCATATGTGTAAATATGTGCCTATTTCTGGGCATCCTCGAAAACAAAGAGCTGAGGTATTAGGTGAATATTTTGCCACTCTAGCGGGTGCAAGGTACCAGCGAGTTAGGACTTTATAATTTGTCTCCAGTGCTAAGATGTTGGGTGAGGATGACTTAGATGTGAGCCATATGTTAGACCAGTCCGTGTCTTCTAAAGTTCGTCCCAGGTCCTCCTCCCACCTCTGAACGTAAGAGGGTCTATTAAGATTTGCTACTCCATATAATTGATTATAAAGTGATGAAATTGTACCTTTAGCAAATGGATCTTTTGTACAGATTGATTCAAAAATGGATAATTGGGATAATGGTGTATCCCCCTTTAGGAATGGTGTATAGAAAATTTTGATTTGGAGATATCTGAATATCTCAGAGTTTGGTAGATCATATTTTTCTCTAAGCGATGGGAATGAAAGGAATGATTTAGATGCTATGAAGTCATTTAGTGTCTGAATGCCTGATGTTGTCCAAGCTTTAAAAGAATTTGGGTAGATCCATGCCGGATAAAAGGCCGGATTTCTGATAAAAGAAAGGAGAGGATTGTGTGGAGATTGTAACTGATATTTGGTTTTTAGTTTATCCCAGAGAGATAAGAAGTGTTTAGTTATGGGATTATGAATTTTAAAGCGGTCTTTAGGATCAAGCCATAATAAATTTGATATTAATAGAGGGTCATTTTCTGAAGCCTCTATAAATACCCATAATGGGATTTCCTGTTTTGCATGGTATTTGGACAGACTGGCCAAATGTGCTGCTCTGTAGTAGTTAGTAAAATTAGGGTATCCCAGGCCTCCTTTATTTTTGGGAAGATGTAGTGTGTGTATAGGTATACGTGGTTTAGAAGAGCCCCATATAAACGAAGTTGCTCTTTTTTGTACTATTCTCAAAAAATAGGAAGGAATTGGAATAGGGAGGACTCTGAATAGATAAAGCAATTTGGGTAGAATAGTCATTTTGATTGCATTAATCTTCCCTATCCAGGATAAAGGAAGTTGCGACCATTGTTTTATTAGATTTGTGATCTGTCTTAATACAGGAGGATAATTGGTTGAGAATAAGTCAGAATGAGATGCTGTTAAATGAATTCCAAGATATGGGATTGATTTTTCTGCCCATGTGAATGGGAGTGCAGCCCTAGCCGGGATCAATTCCATGTTTGTGAGTGAAATATTAAGCACTAGGCATTTCTTAGGATTAATCATAAGGCCGGATAGGGCTGCAAATCCATCAAGAGCTGGTATTAAGTTAGGACCAGAGACCTGTGGTGATGATAGAAAAAGTAATATATCGTCTGCAAATATACATAATTTGTGTGTAATACCTCCTACTTCAATGCCAGTTATAGTTTGGTTTGTTCTGATGTATTGGGCCATGGGTTCGAGTATAAGGGCAAATAATAAGGGAGATAATGGGCAACCCTGTCGGGTACCTCTTTCGATATTAAAGGCTTCAGATTTGTAGCCAGCATATTTTATATAGGCTTTGGGTTTATTATATAATGCTTTGATCCATGTTAAAAAGTGGGGTCCAAAACCCCATTTTTGTAATGAATATTGCATATATTGCCAGGATACTGTGTCAAATGCCCTCTTAATATCGAGAGATAGAAAACATAAAGGGATTTTCCGTTTTTTAGCAATATGTGCCAATAACACTGCCCTGCGTATATTATCGCCTGCCTGTCTATTTGGCATGAAGCCTACTTGATCTCTATGTATTAATTTTCCTATAATGCTATTGAGGCGTTTTGCTATTATTTTTGCTAATAATTTAATATCGAGGTTTAACAGAGAGATAGGCCGATAATTCACACAGGAAGTATCATCAGAAAGGGGTTTTGGGATCATACAAACAATTGCCATTAGTGTTTCTTGCCGAAAAGAATGTCCATCTAGAAGTTTGTTAAAAGTTTCAGTGAGAATGGGAGAGAGTATTTCTGAGAATGTTTTATAGTATAAAGCCGAGTAGACGTCTGGGCCTGGTCTTTTGTTAAGTTTTAGGTCTTTTATGGCGTTAGCAACTTCATCTATAGTTATAGGCTCATCCAAACTGCTTTTTTGATTCTGAGATAACTCAGGTAAGGTTATTTTTGAGAAGAAGGATTCAGCCTCTGTAGGATTAAATTCATTGTTTGTCTTGTATAAAGTAGCGAGATGTGAGTGAAATTTATGGACTATTTTAACTGGATTACAAGTGTAAACATTTTTTGATAATTTCAAACGTATTGGTTTGAAAGATTTGTTAGTTGAATTTAATGCCCGAGCCAAATATGTACCTGGTTTAAATAGGTAGGAAGAGGGAAGGGATTTTTACGGTGCGAATTAAATGTAAAGAGGAAAACTGTGTAATTTATCTCGTTTTCTTAAAAAAGACAATTTTATTGTTTACATTAAAAGCAATCACATATACTCGTTAGTTATAACAATACAATTAAAAACAAAGTGGTCAGAAAATAGGGGATAACATATAGGATATATACTACATAATCATAAATGATGGTTTTTGCATACTAGCCCGACATGTTTCGCATTTGTCGCTTTCTCAAGGGGTATGCAATTAAGTAGCAAGTCATCCAATATTTTTAGTGATTCTACAAAGAAAAAAAGGGAAGGGGAAAAAAGGGGGGTTTTTATCCACATATAAAGACATTTAACAATGGTAATACAACATAAAAGGCATAATGAAATATGTGTTGTCACTTTCAAGCATCCATGAAGGCTTACCCCCAACAGATTTGACCCTAGATAGTCTCGTCAAAACCACGTGGACAGACGCAGCCAGGCAGGACAGCAAGAGGGCTTATAATGCAACCACAGGGAGCAGTAAGGAGAAGCTGCTGTATAAATAAAAAGTATTCCATATAAGAGGGGAAATATCCTTGTGCAAAGGGTTAATTGGGCTTTTAAAGGCATAACCAACAAGTGAGTATCACTTACGCCAGAAGTTAATTGAAGCTGCAGCCTGAAAAATGCAGTTAGGCAACGGAAGTGGTAAAGTAGTAATTACCAAAACATGGATGAGTGGTAATGTACCTTAAGACTGAAAAACAAAAAATAAAAAATAAATGAATAAAGAAAAATTAGAAATTAAAATGAAAATGAAAGTTAAAAGGGATTGCCATCTTGCACAGAGGACAGAGGTATACAATCAAAGCCAAGGACATACTCAGTGGGAGGGCATTGAAAGTGATGCTTCCAATCAGCATCGCATTACAAATATGCTCAAAGTGTTAAGATTTTTTAAAAAATTAATTCAAAAGGAGAGGATATATAATTATGAATGAGACTCAACAAGAGTTCAACAAGTGTGTCCGCATGGAAAAAAAAAAAAAAAAAAAACAAACATAAGGGCATAACTATATAGTATGGAGCAAGGTATGGTGAGCACCACCAGTCACATTACCTGGCTTGGGTCTTAGCTTGCATCCTCCGCCACTGCGCAGGCCCGAGAGACCGGACCTCGCCAGGACTTCAATCCCCACAGATCACTGCGCCAAGGGAAGTAGCCGACATGCGCACTGCTGCGCGCGGCAACTCCTCCCACACAGCGATCGCGTCATGGGACGAAGGAAGGGTTGCGATGGTAACCAGCGAAGAGGCTGGTTTGGAGGGGATGCACGGCGCGGATTGGGCACATCAAAATAGATGTGCCCCGGGCGTCCGTGTGGATGCGGCAGCCCCCTCTCCGCTGTCGTAGCAAGACTGGACTGGAGTGGCCTGACCGAGATGGGTCAGAGGGGTAGCCGGTCGAGTTGGAGGGACCACACATCTTCCAATCCCGATCGGTGCTGACATCTGACACCTTCTTTCTCTGTCCTTTTCCCCATCCCTCTCCCCCCTACTCCTTCCCCCTCCTATATCTACACCTTTCCCCTCCCTTTACATTATCTTCCCTAAATGACTCGTTGTTCCTAGGTATTCATGTCAGGTATATATTTTACATTCTACTCTGTAAACCTTGTTGTATATGTAATTGATGTTTAATGATGTTGTATTATGTAACCATGCTCTTTATTGCAATTTTGATCTCATTGTTAAACAAATGTGTGTTGTCCCTCGCCAGCACCGATCGGGATTGGAAGATGTGTGGTCCCTCCAACTCGACCGGCTACCCCTCTGACCCATCTCGGTCAGGCCACTCCAGTGCCGCATCCACACGCCCGGGGCACATCTATTTTGATGTGCCCAATCCGCGCCGTGCATCCCCTCCAAACCAGCCTCTTCGCTGGTTACCATCGCAACCCTTCCCCGCCTCCTTCGTCCCATGACGCGATCGCTGTGTGGGAGGAGTTGCCGCGCGCAGCAGTGCGCATGTCAGCTACTTCCCTTGGCGCAGTGATCTGTGGGGATTGAAGTCCTGGCGAGGTCCGGTCTCTCGGGCCTGCGCAGTGGCGCCATCACGTCCGCATCGAGCCGGCAACGTCACACGCCGTCTCGATGGGGAGCAGTATATAAACCGGCTGATCTGACAGCTATGTCTGCCAGTGCCGGAGGATGCAAGCTAAGACCCAAGCCAGGTAATGTGACTGGTGGTGCTCACCATACCTTGCTCCATACTATATAGTTATGCCCTTATGTTTGTTTTTTTTTTTTTTTTTTTTTTTTTTTTTTTTTTTTTCCATGCGGACACACTTGTTGAACTCTTGTTGAGTCTCATTCATAATTATATATCCTCTCCTTTTGAATTAATTTTTTAAAAAATCTTAACACTTTGAGCATATTTGTAATGCGATGCTGATTGGAAGCATCACTTTCAATGCCCTCCCACTGAGTATGTCCTTGGCTTTGATTGTATACCTCTGTCCTCTGTGCAAGATGGCAATCCCTTTTAACTTTCATTTTCATTTTCATTTCTAATTTTTCTTTATTCATTTATTTTTTATTTTTTGTTTTTCAGTCTTAAGGTACATTACCACTCATCCATGTTTTGGTAATTACTACTTTACCACTTCCGTTGCCTAACTGCATTTTTCAGGCTGCAGCTTCAATTAACTTCTGGCGTAAGTGATACTCACTTGTTGGTTATGCCTTTAAAAGCCCAATTAACCCTTTGCACAAGGATATTTCCCCTCTTATATGGAATACTTTTTATTTATACAGCAGCTTCTCCTTACTGCTCCCTGTGGTTGCATTATAAGCCCTCTTGCTGTCCTGCCTGGCTGCGTCTGTCCACGTGGTTTTGACGAGACTATCTAGGGTCAAATCTGTTGGGGGTAAGCCTTCATGGATGCTTGAAAGTGACAACACATATTTCATTATGCCTTTTATGTTGTATTACCATTGTTAAATGTCTTTATATGTGGATAAAAACCCCCCTTTTTTTCCCCTTCCCTTTTTTTCTTTGTAGAATCACTAAAAATATTGGATGACTTGCTACTTAATTGCATACCCCTTGAGAAAGCGACAAATGCGAAACATGTCGGGCTAGTATGCAAAAACCATCATTTATGATTATGTAGTATATATCCTATATGTTATCCCCTATTTTCTGACCACTTTGTTTTTAATTGTATTGTTATAACTAACGAGTATATGTGATTGCTTTTAATGTAAACAATAAAATTGTCTTTTTTAAGAAAACGAGATAAATTACACAGTTTTCCTCTTTACATTTAATTCGCACCGTAAAAATCCCTTCCCTCTTCCTACCTATTTAAACTTTGTTTGGGATGTGGTGCCTACTTTGATGGTGTTCTCCCATTTTCGGAACCAAATTTGTAGAATGTACCTGGTTTGTTTGTATTCATGTAGAAATTGTGTTTGGAGCGTTTGAGGGATTTATCAACTGACTCAGTGAGAAATAGATCGTATTCCAATCTAGATTTTTCCAGATGAGATTTTGTACTCTGAGATGGATTATCTTGAAATGATATGTAGGCTGCATTAAAATTGAGTTCTAGTTTTTTTGCTAGATTTTTGCGTTCCCGTTTAAATAATGCCATTTGTCTTTGTATTGTACCACGCAAGACAGGCTTATGAGCTTCCCACAGTGTTATTGGGGAAATGTCTGTTGTATTATTAATTGATATGTATTCCTTTAAAGCTTGTTCAATGGCCATCTGATGTAGTGGGTGTTTGAGCATTATGTCCGGTAAGTACCACGTTGGGTCATGCGCTTTTGGTATGGCTGAGGCTATAGTAGTGTATACTGCATTATGGTCAGACCACAGAATCTGAATTATATCTGATGCAATAATTTCTGGTATCATTCCTATTGTTAGAAAAATATGATCTATTCTGGTGAAGGTTTGATGAGAGTGTGAGAAATAAGTGAATTTCTTTTTCATTGGGTTACTTTCTCTCCATGAATCTACCAGATTGTATTTGGAAAGAAGTTGAGAAAAAGGTAATCTTGAGGTTGTTTTGGATGGTGTAAAAGGTGATTTATCTAGAAATGGGAGGAGGACCTGGTTCGAATCCCCACACATTATCACTGTTCCTATTTTGTGTGTATTAATCACTTGTAATATATGTGAGAGGAATGGTGTAGGTTGTTTGTTAGGAGCGTAATAGGAAATCACCGTGATTGCTGTATCCATTATATAACCCATGAGTATCAGGTATCTACCTTCTGGGTCTTTAATTTCTGATGATAAGGTGAATGGTGTGGATCGGTGAAATGCAATTAGAGTTCCCCTTTGCTTGGTATAGGCAGAAGCCATGTAAATTTGTTGATAAAAAGGAGAAATATATTTTGGAGTAGAATCTTTGGTGAAGTGTGTTTCTTGGAGGCATACTATGTGAGCCTTCTTGTTATGGAAAGTACGGAAGGCTTTGGTCCTTTTTTGAGGGACATTTATTCCCTGAACATTCAGGGAAAGTATATTCAGTGGTGCCATGGCAATAGATCAAATAGTTTTGACTTACTTTTTGTTATGCAGAGCTGACTGCGCAGATCAACCTGTGTGGACTGAAGAGATGAATAGATAGAAAAGAAACCAGTGAATTCTGGAGTAAAGAGTAAACAAAAAACATATGAGATTAGATGATACATTGTATAAATTATTTTTTGCAAGTAATCACAATTTACCCGTGAAAGAGAATAAATATCTCTCTCAGGGGAATAAGTGCCTTCGTCACACTCCCACATAATATGGTTGGGAGAATGAGGAGGGCTAATGGGGGTACACGGATCTTCCGCTTACAGGAGAGAAGTGCTATGTCAAAAGACATCAAAATGATGTTTCATTAATTGGAGTGCAGAATATAGTTTTTGTTGAAATTATTTATTCCAGGGTGGTTGTATATGGTTAGTCTTGCCCTAGGCTAAATAATTCAGTTAGAAAGGTACTGTTAATAACTTTGGTATTGATGAAGATAGTTTGAATTATTTTGGGATTTTAACCCTTTTAGAGTAAACAATTACATATTTTATTCATATGTAACTGTTTAGATATGTTAACTCATAAAATAGAGGTTGTATTGCTTCAGATTAGAATAAACAAAAACATAATTCTAGGAACTAGTTAGGTAATAATATATTTGTTTTAAGAAAAGAAAGAAAAAGCTTCCATTACTTCTGGATTATTGAATATATTTGTCCTAAAAAGTAATAAATCTATTGTTATTACCTGATAATATATAACTGAACAAGAATTTCCTTATTTCACTTATATATTCTAAGGCTATATGAATCAGAAGTAATAAGAAATATAACTGGAATGTAACATGATACCACACAGTGTGTGACTATCAGAATGCAGTTACATTCAGTTATAAATATAGGTTTTTTATAGAGAACCATCTTTTAGTATAATAAATGAAGAGATATCAGGAATTAGGATGTCAGTCCATTGAATCTTCTTGGTCCATGGATGATGTGGCATAACGGCCTCTTTTGTGAGAATGATGATTCCCATTTTGTTCTGACATTTTCTGGGTGCTGCCTGAAGGTGAAGATGATGCCATTCTTCTGCGTGTGGGAGTGTTGCTGCTTGTGGGTTCTGTCAGATTTAATTTTAAAAGGGTTTGTTGTAGTTCATCTGCTGATCTGCTTCAAGTTGTACCTTGGTAGTTAAATCTGACTGAAAAAGGGAAGCCCCATTGATACATAATGTTGTGGCGTTGCAGTTCCATTAGTTGGGGTTTCATGGATCGTCTTTTAGTAATAGTAAGTTGGGATAAGTCAGCAAAAATTTGATAATTGTGTCCTTGAAAATTAAGTTCCTTTTTTTCTCTTGCAGCAATTAGTATTTGTTCTTTTGTTCTGTAATAATGAAATTTTGTGATTATATCACGTGGGGGTCCATCTTTCTTTTTGGCTGTGAGGGCTCTGTGTACTCTGTCCAGTTCTAAACGTTCAATAGGGATATCTGGCTTTAGTTCTTGTAATAGAGCAGTAATAGTAGATTGCAGGTCTGTCACAGTTTCAGGTATTCCCCTTATGCGCAAGTTTGAACGTCTGGCTCTATTTTCGTAATCTTCGAGCTTAGTTTGAAGTATTAAATTCTCTTTTTTTAATTGTTCCAATTCTGTTATATTTTCTTGGGTTGTAATTTCAATTTCATCCATTTTTATTTCTAAGGCTGCGGTGCGGTTTCCCAGCTCTCTTATTTCTTTGGTTAGGCTTTTTGTTATTTGGTCTGAGGTTTGTTTTAAAGCCTTATGAAGCATCTTTTCAAATTGTAATAATATTACTGGGAATACTGAGGAGGCTTGTGGAGAAGTTTGTGAGAGGATTTGTTCTGTATCTGACTCAAATGGAGAGTCTTGCTGTGACATTTTCTGTCTGTGAGAGCGCCCTTATGCTGTATCTTGTGAGGTGACTGGAGCTGCTTCAGCTGCAGTGAGTGCCTGTGAGCTCTTTGTGAGGTGATTTTTATTTCTGCCACGGCTTCCTCCCAGTACCATATTTCCTGCCCAAACTTTCACAGTTTGTTCCCTGGGGCAAAAAGGTTCAAATGGATACCTTTTGAGCCTGCAGGCTCCGCTTTGTCCTTCTCTTCTCTCCTCAGCGGTGTGGAGCTCTAACAATGCATGTCTGCTCTGCTAGGCTCCGCCTCCTGCCCCTTCAACAACAGTTGTTTTTCAATCTTCTTGTGAAAAATCTTCTACTCTTCCACCACATCCACGTCGAATAGACTTTTTCAAATGGGATTGGCTACACGGAGGGTTCATCAATCCTTATATATTATCTATGATTAGTCATGTGATCACCATCAGTCATGTGATCACCATCAGTCATGTGACCTCCTGCTCTGCACATGCTCACACTTCATGTCCCCCTGACCGTGAAGCACAGGTACAAAGACTGAATGTATTAGTGGATCCCAAACATTTTTACGGTGTGTAGTTAAAATGCTGCATCCAGCATTACCATATATGACATATGACATATCCTAACTTATAATCCACCACTAGTTACAGTGCTAATGTGGAAAAGTAACCAATAAAAATGAATATTAATAAATTAAAATGAACATTTCAACAGGAGATAATGAATTTGTCTGGTTTAAAACACAAGCTATATAAATTAGTCATGATACTTTTATACAGCTGCATAGGACAAACAATGACTGAAACGCAATCTGATCCTATTAATAAAAATATGGATGACTGCAGACGAGTCTAAAAAAAGGAGAATAATAATGATATATCATCAGTGGTCAATGAATAAAACCACCTCAAACATGAAAACATCCCACCAAGTTTTAACTTGTTTACAATTAATGGCATCTAAGGCTGCAGGTGGTAAATAAATAGACAATGGTTTGTAGCAAGAGATATGCAAATAAACCGCCCCTGAATCTCTCTTACTCCACTGCGCCAAAGAAAAGTGCAAAGCTATATAAAAGATGTGTAAATGAATACAAAATATGTGTACGTACACAGTGTACAGTGAAAAAAGCTGCTACTTAAATAAATACATAAACTGATCAAAATCCCCAAAACTATACCTCTCACACGTGTACAGATAGAGATAGCGGCGCTAATATAAATTGTGTAAAATAATGGGTCAGAGCAGTATAATGCCTATGACCCTCTACTTATGCATAAAATATTAATAATAATAGTGTCATGAAAAATATTAATTTTATCATGAAAAGAAATTTCTTTAACACCCAGTGAAAAGTGTCACTATAAATAATAAATTACAAGAAATGAATGATCAAGTTCAACAGTTGTTTTTCAATCTTCTTGTGAAAAATCTTCTACTCTTCCACCACACCACCGTGATAGTGACACCACTCCCTCTGAAGAGCGCACTCACCAGATTGTATAGCCCCCCACTCTCGTGTTTGGCAAAACAGCAATTGAACCACACCTGGGTTGCATGTGATGAACCGTGACTTCAATCAAGCCAGCTCCATATGTGAAAAAATGAATAAAGTGCTCCACATAGCGTGATACCATTTTGACAGATTTATTAAAATCACTTCAAACACACTTCAATGGTTACACTCACTTTTAAACTGAAACATAAAAGCCTTTAAAAAGAAATCCACAGCAAGCACAGCAAGCAACAGGATCAGTGATCCAACGGTGCACCGCGGTCACAGCGGACCTGAAGTGTAAACTGGTGTATCTCTCACCCAACCTTCTAAGGCCCAGCCATCCGATCGGTGTAGTCCTCCTCAGACAGCGGCATCTAATGTCAGTGCGATGGAATGCCGTGTAACCATGCCCAAGACATGTTTAGTTGAATAGACTTTTTCAAATGGGATTGGCTACACGGATGGTTCATCAATCCTTATATATTATCTATGATTAGTCATGTGATCACCATCAGTCATGTGATCACCATCAGTCATGTGACCTCCTGCTCTGCACATGCTCACACTTCATGTCCCCCTGACCGTGAAGCACAGGTACAAAGACTGAATGCATTAGTGGATCCCAAACATTTTTACGGTGTGTAGTTAGAATGCTGCATCCAGCATTACCATATATGACATATGACATATCCTAACTTATAATCCACCACTAGTTACAGTGCTAATGTTTTGCGTACACACGGTCGCACAAAGTTGTCGGAATTTCTGATCGCCAACAACGCGGTGACGTCAACCACGTATGACGAGACTAGAAAAGGCCAGTTCAGAACCAGGCGCGGCACCCTTTGGGCTCCTTTTGCTAATCTTGTGTTAGTAAAAGTTTGGTGAGAGACGATTCGCGCTTTTTCAGACTCGTGGCTTTCAGATCGTTTTCTGCAGTTCAGTTTGTGCTTGTGGGTTTGTATCTGCTCTTCAGTGCGTGCAAGCAAGTTCCGCGTGACTTATAGTCATTGTGTTCTTGTTTGTTCATTACTGTTTTTCAGGTCGCTCTTCACAGGCCTTGCTGTTCTTCAGTGCATTCTGTTACTTCGTTCTGAGCAGCCGACCGTTTTCTATCCATGTTGTGTATACGTACTCCTCGTAGAGTTCGTGCTGTGCAGGGGCTTGGTGTTGGGGTCCTGACCTTGACACAAGTCCAGTCCATTAACAGGGTGGGGAGGAGTTCATGGACCAAGAATTGGTTGCTTCAGCGTGACCAGTTCTCTCATATGCCTTTGCTCCGTGAGATCCGTGAGAATAATCCTGATGATTTCAGGAACTTTCTCAGGATGACGGACCCCGTATTTCACCATCTGCTGGCTTTGCTGACCCCCTATATCAGCAGGCAGGATACCTGCATGAGGCAAGCCATCACTGTGGAGCAGAGGTTGGTCGCTACCCTGCGGTACTTGGCGACAGGGAGAAGCCTGCAGGACTTGAAGTTCTCAACAGGCATCTCCCCCCAGGCTCTGGGTATCATTATCCCGGAGACCTGTTCTGCCATCATACAGGTCCTGCAGAAGGAGTATATGAAGGTAAGATTTTTATCCTTTAATATCACATTTTATTGTATTGCATGTTTGATAATATATTGTATTTCTTTCCTCATTCCCAAATTACCATTATTGTAATATGCTGTGAATGTCCCCTTTGTTCTCATGCATGCTGGATTTTTATGTAATTATTTTTTTAGTCCTTCATACATATTTGCCTTCAATAATCTCCCCAGCATGCTCTCCTGCCCTATATTCACCTCATGTAGTCACTTAACAATGTATTTTATCAACTCCATAGTAGTGCTTTACCCCAAACACCCCCCAAAATGTTTTGAAATGTGATTTGTGCTTTAAATTCAGGCAGAGTGCCAGAGGCATTTTTTTTGTGGTGTCCCCGAATCATTTTTATTAACCCTCCCCCCAACTGCTAAGTCAGCTGATCCCAATTCTCTATCTATCCTTAATCATCTATCTGCTGACTTTGCCAAACCCATACACACTATACCCATCTCTTTTGTGCTCAGATGTATGGATGAATTACCCAAAGCATGTAGTGCAAGGGCCTCCCTGTATACTTTCAAATGGTACTGTTTAAAGTTTTTGTATCTTATTATTATCTTGACAGGTAATAGCAGAATGTCCAAATGTCCTCAAATGTGTACAGTGTGTATTTATATCTTTGTATTAGGACACTTCTTACCTGTCCAGTGGGCTGCCATTAGTGTAACTAAGGAGGGGCTGTTCGAAGTAATACCCTGTATTTAGGCATTCATCTCTCAATGAAGTGGAGAGGGTTACCTGTCCAAGATTTCCCCCCCTATAATGTTAGAAATGGCCCATGAGAGGGGGGGAGGGGGAATATGATAGGTGTACCTTATACTTTGGTGTTGTTAAATTCCCCTTAATAAATGCTATCTGGAGGTTGTCTAATCTGCTTGCCATGTTTATGTGCAAAAATACTAATTTTTTTTGTTTTCTTCAACAGTTTCCTTCCACGCCACAGGAATGGCAGACTGTGGCCTCCCACTTTGCCCAGCGGTGGGACTTTCCTAACTGCGGAGGGGCAATTGATGGGAAACACGTCCACATCGTTCCCACCACCCAACTCGGGGTCGTACTATTTCAACTATAAGGGGTTCAATAGTATTGTGATGTTGGCGGTGGTGTCGGCTAATTACAACTTCTTGTATGTGGACGTGGGGAAGAATGGCCGGATGTCCGATGGTGGAGTCATCGCCCAAATGGAGTTCTACAGGCATCTCCAGAATGGCAGCTTGGACTTGCCACCTCCAGAGGACAATGTGGAAGGACTCCCATTCGTCTTCGTTGCGGATGAAGCATTTGCACTGGGGGACCATCTTATGCGGCCATTCCCGATGAGGACCCTCACCCCGGAACAGAGGGCTTTTAATTACCGGCTGGCCAGAGCCAGAAGAGTGGTGGAGAACACATTTGGAATCATGGCCAGCCGGTTCCGCCTATTTCTGACACCCATCCATATGGCGGAGTATAAACTTAATCATATAATCCTGGCATGCTGTGTTCTACATAACTTTTTACGCCAACATTCTGCCAACTATGCTGGCTCAGTTGGGCCTGAGGCCGGAATTCTACATGATACAACCCTGACGGCGCTTGAAAGTGGCCGTCCTGGCTTGCCCTCCCTGAGTGCCCGTGATGTCCGGTTAAGATACCTTGAGTTCTTTGCGGGTAGGGGGGCCATCAATATGCCAGACAATTTGTGAAGCCTTTATCAAATTAAAAAAAAGCTAATCTTTGGTGACATTTACTGCTTGTGTTTGTTTTAGCTGACCCTGACAGCAATGTGGGGAGTCCTGAAAATGGTGTGATTGTGTAACCTTTTATACAAAGCACTGTTGGGTGTTATTTACTAAAGGCGTACACACTTTGCACTACAAGTGCACTTGAAACTGCACTGAAACTGCACTTGTAGTGCAAAGAGGATTTGCCCTTAGGAAATAACCCCCATTTTCACAGAAAACAGCAATTACGTCACCACAAAAGTGTTGTAGCGTTGAGACAATAATCCACACATTCTTGATTAACAAACTTTTTAATACCTGCACAATCACATGTGCATTTAGAAAAGGTTTTTAAAACAAACCAACATGTTTGTTGTATAACAATTTTTGGGGTGGCATTATCAAAAATAGAAATGTCCATTTACGATAAAACAGGCCTGTGTAAAACCAACAAGAAAGACAAAAATCTTGAACTTACAAAGTTCACATATGGTAAAACTTGAAGGCAATATCAGACATGAGTATTTAGGAACTGTGTTTGATATTGCGTTCAGATGGGGTGAAGTCACCCCTTGAAAAGCCAAATTTGGAAGATGCACACCAATTTACGAATGTCAACATGTACTAGCTGCCATCACGGAGGATCAAGGGTCATGTTTTGGGGGAGCAACCCCTTCCTCACAGCTACTTTATTATTGAGGAAGGGGTTGCACCCCCAAAACGCATCCATTGATCTCCCGTGATGGCAGATAGCACATGATGGCACACTGTGTGCATCCTCCAAATTTGGCTTTTCGAAACATCGCTAAAAAATTTTGAAGATTGTAGCACACAAAAAACAAAGTGATTTTGTGGGGTCTTAAATTCGCCCCAAAACATCAATGATGTTATTATTTTTTTGAATAACATCATTGATTAACATAATTGATTTTTTTCTTGAGGTTTTCCAATTCTAAATTACACCCCATGATCTCCCCGATCAGGATCTGGGCACTTTCTGATGTGAAAGGATTTCGATCCACAACATCACAATCACCTAAAAAGAGAGAAACCAAACAAAAACAGGTATCAAAAATCTGCCGGCATCCATCTCTTACCTGAGTCTGTGGTCGCAGACACTCACCTGTTGTGGTGCCAATTTCCACCACATCTTCTTCCTCCTCCTGCTCAGCTTGGGTTGGGGGTATTTCCCCTTCTTCCAGAGGTGGGGGGTCTCTGGTCTCCTCGGATGAGGGGTGTCCTCCGAGTCTTTTCTCCCCTATGTAAAACAAAAATGGTATAATTAGCACACAGATATTTGATGGCCGAAATACAAAGATGAAACATTGCTTGGAAGTGGGGTACAATTGTCTATTTGGGCAGAGTTCCAAGATGTAGCATTTTTATTGTATTTTGTCAAGCTTCAATACTTTACCTGTCTTGTACAAGCATCCCAGATGAAGACACCCCTATAGTATACACTGGAGCCCCTGTGTGGGCCCCCTAATAAAAAGGGTGTTCTTGTGTCCCACACTAGTGCTCCAGCGTCCAGATGTGAAAACAGCTGCTGAGTGTCCTCTCCTTACACAGAATCTAATTTGCATTTCATTCTAGTAACAAACCCATCTACACAACCAAATATTTTTCATACAAGTAGGCCCTAAAAAATGTTGGAAAATGCATATGGCCTAAACAATGGTGTTTTAAAGAAAAATGTTTGATACGAACGAATAATGGGCCCATGAACATTAAAGTTGCCATTTTAAACTGTACAACACTTAAGAAAAGCATATGGAGCAGCACGAATGTAATAAAGACAAAAAGAACAGGAACACAGCATAACTACTTACTTTTTTTCAGCACTCTCCGGATCTTTCGGTACTGCTCGGGCTCTCTTAATTTCAGGTCCGACCACCGCTTCCTCAGCTGATCTTTCGATCGACGTACCCCAAAATTCCTGTGCAGACTCTTGACCACTTTCGCAATGATCTTGGCCTTTCTGATATTGGGGTTGGGGTAAGGCCCATACTTTCCGTCATAGTCGGCCTTCTTCAGGATGTCCACCATCTCCAACATCTCCCCAAAGGACATATTTGTGGCCTTAAATCTTCTCCTTCTGGATCGGGACGTTTCCGGATCCGGGCTTTCCTCCTCCTCATTACTATAATTAGCACGCACCTGCTCTGGCTCTTCACCCACTGCGCCGAACGAAAAGGGGCGGGGAATAGACTAGAAAGAACGTCAGGGGCGGGCGGAGTTACACGCATGCGCAGTGTGTATAAAGCGTAACACGCGTGCGTATTACGTACGATCTGTGAGCGGAGGAAGGAGCATTGGAGGCGCCGATCGTAATAACGAAGGTAAGAGACAAACTTGGGCCTATACTGCTTCTAGATTGAGGCCTATATTGTAACAAGATTATGAGAGTTTTGGCTGACATTAGGGTTTGTATTGTGTTGTGTCTTGCAGTGAAAATGGATATCTTGAATGATACAGACTTCATGGCAATATTCATTGACATGTTCAGGGAGCTGCCTTGTCTGTGGGAGATCAACCACCCACATTATAGGAACCAAACAAAGAGGAAGGCAGCGCTGGATCAAGTGTTGGAAATTGTGAAGCAGGTGATCCCCACGGCAAACATCACATATTTGAAGATCCTAATTGGTGGCCTGAGGAGCACATATGTAAGGGAGCTCAAGAAAGTCCAGGATTCGCAGAGATCCGGAGCAGCAGATGACATCTATGTCCCCAGGATGTGGTACTATGACAGGCTGCATTTTCTGGCAGGCCAGACTGAACCCGGGTCATTACTCTCCAGTCTTCCTTCCACGCTTCCTTCTCCTCCAGCTGAGGCTTCTGATGCCCAACCTGGGCCTTCCAAGCAGCAACATGTGGAGGAGCCCAGATTGAGCCAGGTATAGCATTCCTCTAAATAGTTCAGGTTGTCCAATCAATTATGTTAACTAGATGTTAGTTTGGAGTACTAATTTATGATTGTGATTGATGATGCAAAACGTTACAACCATGTCCCTTTTTCATACACAGGGAAGTCTCAGCCAGGAGGTGGCCGGGCTGAGCAGGCTGGCTGATATGCCGATCCCTCCCCTACACCCGCAAAGAGAAAGTGGCAGGAGGAGGAGTACCCTAGAGGAGGCTGCCATAGGCCTCTTTTGGAAGGCTACAGAGGCCCTGGGAGCACCACACACCATGGAGGAGGACTTTGCTGCCATCATTGCCTGTAAAATGCAGCGGATGGAGGAGGGCCAACAACTCATGTGTGAGTCATTAATGTTGGAGGCTCTCAATAAAGGGTTGAGGGCCCAAATAACATCTGATCCCCACCTTTGTGACCTCACACATGGTCCTCCTCCTCCTCCTCCAGGTCCTCCTCCTCCTCCTCCTTCTCCTCCAGGTCCTACTAGTCCTCCTCCTCTTCCAGGTCCTACTCCTCCTCCTGCCACATCACCAACAGCAGAGCCACAGCCAGGAAGGAAGCGTGGAAGGAAGACCAGAAAGTGAGGACCCTGGATCCAGTCTGGTCTGGCAAAAGATGCAGCCTCTTGTGGTACCACAGCCTGGGGACACAGATGTCATCTGCTGGTTTCCGGATCTCTGGGACTTCTGGACCAGACTGCACTTCCTTACATATGGACTCCTCAGGCCACCAATTTTGATGTTCAAGAATTGATGTCTGCCCTGGGGGTCCAAGGCTTCGCTAATTTCTCCTGTTTCTCCAGCGTTGCCTCCCTCTTTGTTTGGTTCTGAGCCCTTAGTAAAAGAATTTTGGTTTGAATTATACTTGCCTATGTGTGTTTTACTTCAAAAAGGACAGTTTGTTTGTGAGGATTCAGGTACATTTCAAAAATACAATGTGAAATTAACAAGGGACACCAACACCAAGCAATCTCCTTGAGATTAAATAATAAAACATATCAATGGTGTTGTGGTAACTTGACACACAAAACACACACAAAAATATTATGGAGTAAAATTAAGCAAAGATCAGCCTTTGAAAAAATACAAACATAAAATCCAAAAAAAAACTGGCTTTAAAAAAAAAAAAAACAAAAAAAAATTTTTGACAGATGTGACAAATCAAAATATATTAAGGGAATCCCGATAAATAATAAAGAAAGAAGTTTGTGAGAAGTCTGTGTGAATATGAGCAGCAAAACTATTTCATTCTTCTCACATTATAAAGAAGAAGAGAGTGCGCCGTATTAAACCATTTTTTACATTGCAACGTGACGAAAGTGCTGTATCCATTGCAAACGCTAAGTTTACCAGACCGAGCTGTTCCGTGTCGAATTTCTTCTGAGCATGCGTGGCACTTTGTGCGTCGGAACAGGCTACACACGGTCAGAATTGACGCGATCGGATTTTGTTGTTGGAAAATTTTATAGCCTGCTCTCAAACTTTGTGTGTCAGAAAATCCAATGGAAAATGTCCGATGGAGCCCACGCACGGTCGGAATTTCCGACAACACGCTCCGATCGGACATTTTCCATCGGAAAATCCGACCATGTGTACGGGGCATTAGAGTACAGTGCGACAATCCTGCCGATCATTCTAGGACCAATTCCAATCTGAATTAATGTTTCCTCTAAGAACCGCCATCCCACTCTGTCAAATGCTTTTTCGGCATCATTGGCCAGAAGACACATGGGGATGGCGACTCTCATATTCCACCAATGTGCATGTTTTTATAACATTATCCCTAGTTTCTCAACCTTTCTTAAAGGCCGTCTGGTCTAATTCTGTATGTTCAGGTAACATTGGCGCTAGTCTATTAGAGATCATTTTTGAATATAATCTTATATCTATATTAGTCAAAGAAATTGGGCGATAGTTATTACATAGTGTATGGTCTTTCTCTGGCTTAGGAATTAGTACTATGTGAGCTTCTGTACTGTGTGGTGCAAACGTTTGATTACTAGATATGGAATTATATGTTTTTTTGAGAATAGGTATGATTAAATCCTGGACTGTCTTATAGAATCTGGGGTTATATCCATCCGGTTCTGGGCTATTCCCCGGGACCAGTTCAGAAATCGCCTGTTGAATCTCCTCTAGTGAAATTTCTTTTTCCAGATCCTCAGCTACTTCCCTAGAGAACATGGGTAAAACGGTTCCCTTTATATATTTTCTAATCTCTTCCCCCTTTTTTCCTTCTCTTTGTTCCCAAGTTGTTTATTTAGATTATACAAATTCGAGTAATATGTATGAAAAGTTTTAGATATTTCTATTGGATCATAAGTAATTTCCCTGTTTGCTTTTAAGATTTTTACTATGGATGTCATGGGCTGTTGATCCCTTAGTGTTTTAGCTAACATTTTCCCTGTTCTATTTCCATATTGATATCATTGAGTTTTGTTTTTATCCCTTAATCGGAGAAACTCCTCATCAAGCACAGCTTGTAATTCCATTCGTTTATTTTTCAAAGTAATTTTATCAAATGAATTAGGGTTCTGTTTATGTTTTTTTTTCAGATTCTCAATTTCTATCATTATTTGAACTTTCTTTTGTTCTTTTTCTTTTTTTAGTCTTGATCCGTGCTTGATGAATAGTCCCCGTAGTACACATTTTAATGCTTCCCATTGCATTGGATTAGAGGTTTCATCTTTTCCTGTCCGCTGCCCAGCTTGGTGTGTTCCTGTCCGCTGCCCAGCTTGGTGTGTTCCTGTCCACTGCCCAGCCTGATGTGTTCCTGTCCGCTGCCCAGCCTGATGTGTTCCTGTCCGCTGCCCAGCCTGATGTGTTCCTGTCCGCTGCCCAGCCTGATGTGTTCCTGTCAAAAAATTGTACCAAACTATTTTCATCCCCCTTCGATATGACAATATAGTCACTATACCTGTAATGGATCAAATCTTCAGGAAGGTCAGCGTATATGGCCTGTTCCTCCCACTTCGCCATAAATATATTTGCAACACTTGGTGCATACTTAGCACCCATCCCATATTTGCATTTATTCACTTTATTGATTGATATATTTATTTGCACCTATTCACTTTACTGATTGTGATATCAGGGTATATGTTTTTTTGATGCATTTTTTTGCATTTATTCACTTTATTGATTGATTATTTATTTGTACTTATTCACTTTACTGATTATGATATCAGGGTATTTTTATGGTTTAGGATTTTAGATATAAGCACCATTTCAACAAATGGGGATAGTTTGATAAGCACACCAACATATTTTATATTGATTGATCTGTGAGGGGCTTACAATCTCGTGAGGATTAAAGAGGGGGACAAGTGGAAAACTGCGTTTAATATCAGAACGGGCCATTATGAGTATCTCGTAATGCCTTTTGGCCTTTGTAACGCCTCGGCAGTTTTCCAGGAATTTATTAATGATGTCCTCCGAGATTTGTTGCAATTATGTGTGCTGGTTTATCTCAATGATATCCTCATATTTTCCAAGTCCCTGGAGAGCCACTACACAGATGTCTATCGTGTGCTTCAGAAATTCAACCTTACTAACTATGCAACTATGTAACTAAATTAAGAAAGAACAATCTTTATTGTTCTCATGTACCAGATAAGACCAGAACTGTGTGGACTGCAACAGAGGAAACCCAGACGTGTATAAGTGAAAATATAAATGATTTATTAAAGATAAGTGAATAAATATAACACAACCACCTCCAATATCACTCAGTGCACAACAATCAATACCAAACAGAAACCCACAAATAATAGTAACAGAACAAATATATACAAGTAAGGGAAAATACAGAGATCATAAACAGAGCCAAGCCAGGGTCGTCAACGGGAGGTCAGCAGCTGGGGAAGGGAAACAAACAGGACAATGAGAGGATGGATGGATCGCAGGAGGGACAGGTCGGATACAAGGCTCAGGGCCCAGGGTTCAGGTAACAGACAGGGAACAGGATCAACAGGTTCCAGGAATCAGGTTTCGGGTTCAGGAATCAGGTTTCAGGATCAGAGTAACAGGATGCAGGCTGCAGGTCAGGGCTCAAGGACAATACCAAGGCAAGATGTGTGTGCACTTGCCAGGAATTTATACTACAGCTGCTAATTAAAGTCAGGTGTCGCCTGTCTGCGAGGGTAATACCTGCTCCATGCTGCCAGGATCCCTCCACTGGTGGACGCCAGTACTGTGGCCCAAAGGTGACAAAATACCAGCAGGAAAAAGCTCTTCTGACAGCTCCAAACTGCCAGGAGACACCTGCTGGTGGACCTCAGTACTGCACGCCAAATGATCGATATTACCAGCGGAGGGGACCTTTCCTGACAGTACCCCCCCTCGAAGGAGCGACCTCCAGACACTCCAACTAGCCATTGCTGGGGAAAGTCCATGGCGTCCAGCTGGGCAGCGGGCACTTTAAGCTGGGCAGGGGACAGTGGCACATCAGGCTGGGTAGCAGACAGGAACACACCAGGCTGGGTAGCAGACAGGAACACATCAGGCTGGGCAGTGGACAGGAACACACCAGGCTGGGCAAAGGACAGGAACACATCTGGCTGGGCAGCAGACAGGAACACATCTGGCTGGGCAGCAGACAGAAACACACCAAGCTGGGCAGTGGACAGGAACACATCAGGCTGGCCAGCAGACAGGAACACACCAAGCTGGGCAGCGGACAGGAACACATCAGGCTGGGCAGCGGACAGGAACACATCAGGCTGGGCAGCAGGTTCCAGGTCGTCGAGCTGGGCAGCAGGCAATAAGACATCAGACTGGAAAGCGGGCTCATCAGGCTGGAAAGCGGGCTCATCAGGTTGGAAGGTGGGCACATCAGGCTGGAAAGCGGGCACATCAGGCTGGGCAGCAGGTTCCAGGTCGTCGAGCTGGGCAGCAGGCAATAAGACATCAGACTGGAAAGCGGGCTCATCAGGCTGGAAAGCGGGCTCATCAGGTTGGAAGGTGGGCACATCAGGCTGGAAAGCGGGCACATCAGGCTGGAAAGCGGGCTCATCAGGCTGGAAAGCGGGCTCATCAGGCTGGAATATGATCGATATTACCAGCGGAGGGGACCTTTCCTGACAGTACCCCCCCTCGAAGGAGCGACCTCCAGACGCTCCAACTAGCCATTGCTGGGGAAAGTCCATGGCGTCCAGCTGGGCAGCGGGCACTTTAAGCTGGGCAGGGGACAGTGGCACATCAGGCTGGGTAGCAGACAGGAACACATCAGGCTGGGCAGCGGACAGGAACACATCAGGCTGGGCAGTGGACAGGAACACATCAGGCTGGGCAGCGGACAGGAACACACCAAGCTGGGCAGCGGACAGGAACACATCAGGCTGGGCTGCGGACAGGAACACATCAGGCTGGGCAGCGGACAGGAACACATCAGGCTGGGCAGTGGACAGGAACACACCAAGCTGGGCAGCGGACAGGAACACATCAGGCTGGGCAGCGGACAGGAACACATCAGGCTGGGCAGCAGGTTCCAGGTCGTCGAGCTGGGCAGCAGGCAATAAGACATCAGACTGGAAAGCGGGCTAATCAGGCTGGAAAGCGGGCTCATCAGGTTGGAAGGTGGGCACATCAGGCTGGAAAGCGGGCACATCAGGCTGGAAAGCGGGCTCATCAGGCTGGAAAGCGGGCTCATCAGGCTGGAAGGCAGGCACATCAGACTGGGTTTAGTCACTGAGGCTCTGTAGGTGGGGGGTGCAGAAGACTGGAAAGGAGAATTGGGATATGGCAGAGAAGAGGTAACAGTAGCTGGGGGAAGTTTTTGTGGATTAGTAGGCAGCTAAGAAGAGGCAGGTGGGTTGAATGCAGGATAGGTACAGGGAGCAGAGACTGGATATGAGTATTTGGTTGGGAGCAATGTATACTGAGCTGCAAACTGAGTTTGGGTGATGGGGAGACATACTTGTGGGCAGGTAGGTGTCTGGTGGCAGAGGTGGTTTGTTTGGATTGGTTGGGGCTGGTTGTAACATATCAGACCATGCTGAGAGTATTGGTTGGACAAAGGATGGATCACATGCTGCCTGTCTAACAAGGGTCTCTATGGAGTGAATACACTCCAAAAGCTTCTGCTGAGAACAGATGGAATAGTACTCAAAAAAGCATGCAGAATCATTCTCTAAAAGCCACACCAGAGACTCCACATGATCAGCACTGAAAGGGGGAGAAAAATCATCACTGGTCTTAGAAACACAGGACAGGGCTAGCGCAGCACAGATCTGGATCAAAGACTGCAGATCCCCAAACAACATACAGCTCTGGTCTACTAGGGAGTGGGCCAAACAGATGATCTCAATCAGCTGGTCATTGGTCCACTCTTTCAATGTCTGGCAAAGATACTCGCCACTTTCTGATGCCAGCAGAGCATAATAAGGAATTACATTGGGATTCATTCCAGCAAAGCCAACAGAACCAAGATGGTTCCTCTGTGCAGCCACTTCTGGTCAGGGATGGACTTGGTATTCTGTCATGTACCAGATAAGACCAGAACTGTGTGGACTGCAACAGAGGAAACCCAGACGTGTATAAGTGAAAATATAAATGATTAATTAAAGATAAATGAATAAATATAACACAACCACCTCCAATATCACTCAGTGCACAACAACCAATAACAAACAGAAACCCACAAATAATAGTAACAGAACAAATATATACAAGTAGGGGAAATACCAAGTTCATAAACAGAGCCAGGCCAGGGTCGTCAACGAGAGGTCAGCAGCTGGGGAAGGGAAACAAACAGGACAATGAAAGGATGGATGGATCACAGGAGGGACGGGTCAGATACAAGGCTCAGGGTCCAGGGTTCAGGTAACAGACAGGGAACAGGATCAACAATCAACAGGTTTCAGGAATCAGGTTCAGGAATCACCCCAAATGATCGATATTACCAGCGGAGGGGACCTTTCCTGACAAATGTAAACTGGAGAAGTGTGAGTTCCATCGGGAACAGGTTAAATTCCTGGGCTATGTCATTTCCACTGCTTGTTTTTCGATGGACCCAGAGAAACTTTGGGCAGTCCTACAGTGGCCCCGACCCATGGGGTTACGTCCTCTGCAGCATTTCCTGGGTTTTGCCAACTATTATCGGAAGTTTATTCGTAACTTCTCATCTCTGGTCAAGCCCCTGACTGATATGACCAGAAAGAACGGTAACCCACAGAGTTGGTCTCCGGAGTCCATTAAGGCCTTTGAAAGTCTCAAGGCTGCCTTAGTTTCTGCTCCTGTGTTGGCACATCCTGATCGTACGTTACCTTTCATTCTAGAGGTTGATGCTTCTGAGACTGGTGTTGGCGCCCTTCTGTCTCAACATCCTACCTCTGAGAGTGCTATGCATCCTTGTGGCTACTTTTCCAAGAAATTGTCAATTGCCGAGTACAATTACGAGATTGGTGACAGAGAGCTGTTGGCAATCATTTGGGCCCTGAAAGAATGGAGACATCTCCTCAAAGGTACCACTGTGCAGGTTCTCATTATTACTGACCATAAGAATTTCACATTCTTGTCTGAGGCTAAATGCCTCTCTCCCAGAAGGGCGGGATGGGCTCTTTTCTTGTCAAGTTTCAATTACATTGTCTCATTCTTACCCGGTACTAAGAATGTAAGGGCTGACGCCTTGTCACAACAATTTTCCTCCACTTCCAAGTTGGAGTCGGTTCCAGTTCCTATGATTCCTCCTGATCGTATTCTGGCTACGGTTCGCACCAGTCTTACTTCTTCTTTGGGTGACCAAATTCTTGCTGCTCAGGTCAATGCTCCTCCTGAGAAACCTTTTGACCGCGGCTTTGTCCCAAAGTGTCTCCGTACTGCCGTGCTCCAGACTTACCATTCTCCCAAAGCTGCTGGCCACCCTGGGAAGAATCAACTCGTTTGGGCCATTTCCCAACAATTCTGTTGGCCTAGTCTATGTGCTGATGTAACTGCCTTCGTAGCTGCCTGTTCCATGTGTGCTCAGAGTAATACTCCACAACACCTTCCTGTGGGCTTCCTACAACTCATACCCAATGGAGAGAGGCCCTGGACCCACCTGTCTATGGATTTCATTGTGGAGTTGCCCAACTTCCAAGGCAACACAGTTATCCTTATGGTGGTTGACCGGTTCTCAAAGATGTGTCATTGTATTCCACTTAAGAAGTTGCCCTAAGGAACTGGCTTCCATCTTTGCTCGGGAGATCTTTCACTCACATGGACTACACAAGGTGATTCTCTCGGACAGGGGTAATCAGTTTGTGTCCCGGTTCTGGCGAGCCTTTTGTGCTCAGCTGGGAATTCAGCTTGCTTTCTCCTCTGCGTATCACCCGCAGTCTAATGGGGCCGCAGAACGAGCCAATCAGTCCTTGGAGCAATTCCTACGTTGCTATATTTCTGACCATTACAACAACTGGTCAGACCTATTACCATGGGCGGAGTTTGCTCACAGAAGTGCCTTGAATTCTGCTTACTGATTGTCTCTGTTTATGGTGAATCCATGTTGCCTCACTCGTTTGTTCTGCAGAGTATTCCTGCGCTAGAGGAGCATCTCCATGGTCTTCGTTCCACTTGGGCACGAGTCCAGGAGGCTTTGCGTCATGCTAATGACACAACCAGTCACAGATCACTGAAAACGGCAAATCATAGCGACCGTTTTCAGCGCGATCTGCGGTGCCAATGGGAGATGATCTCATATGTAAACATATGAGATCATCTCTCATCGCAGGCTCTCCCTCCTCACACAGAGACAGCGTGTGAGGAGGGAGAGTGAACCGCTGCAGCGGTAAGTAAAAAAAAATGAAAAAAGTGTCCCCACTGCCATCTGTCCCTGCCATCTGTCCCCACTGTCATGTCCCTGTCATCTGTCCCCACTGTCATGTCCCTGCTATCTGTCCCCACTGCCATCTGTCCCCACTGCCATCTGTCATCAGTGCCACATATTAGTGCCATCTGTAATCAGTGCCATCTGTCATCAGTGCCACATATTAGTGCCATCTGTCATCAGTGCCACCTGTCATTGTCACGTGCCATCTGTCGTCAGTGTCACGTGTCATCAGTGCCATGTATCAGTGTCATTTGTCATCAGTGTCACGTGTCATCAGTGCCACATGTTAGTGCCATCTGTCATCAGTGTCATGTGTCATCAGTGCCACGTATTAGTGCCATCTGTCAGTGCCACTTATTAGTGCCATCTGTCATCAGTGCCACATTAGTGTCATCAGTGCCACATATCAGTGCCATCTGTCATCAGTGCCACATCAATGTCATCAGTGCCACGTATAAGTGCCATCTGTCATCAGTGCCACGTCAGTGTCACGTGTCATTGTTCTGGTACTCCAGGGCATGTGATGGTGCTCCCTGCATGTTGGGCCTCTGTATGTGGCCAGGCTATGAAAAAGCCCCACACATGTGGTATCGTAATACTCAGGAGGAATGTTTTGGGGTGTTATTTGTGGTATATACATGCCATGTGAGAGAAATAACCTATTACAATGACAATTTTGTGGGGAAAAAAAAATCTTGTTTTGCAAAGAATTGTGGGAAAAAATTACAACATCAAAAAGCTCACCATGCATCTTACTAAATACCTTGGAATGTCTACTTTCAAAAAAGGGGTCATTTGGGGGGTATTTGTACTTTCCTGGCTTGTTCGGGTTGCAAGACAAGAGGCCACCAGTATATCAGGTGTGATCAATTTTTTATGATTTGCACCATAGTTTGTAGACTCTCTAACTTTCACAAAGACCAAATAATATCCACTAATTTGGGTTATTTTTACCAAAGATATGTAGCAGTATAAATCGTTCAAAATTTATGAAGAAAAATTAATAATTTGCAAAATTTTATCACACAAACTAAGAAAAATTTGTTTTTTTTCAAAATTTTTGGTCTTTTTTCATTTACAGAGCAAAAAATAAAAAAACCCAGAGGTGATCAAATACCACCAAAAGAAAGCTCTATTTTATGAAAAAAAGAACAAAAAATTCATTTGGGTACAGTACTACATGACTGAGTAATTGTCATTCAAAGTGTGAGAGCACTGAAAGCTGAAAATTGGTCTGGGCAGGAGGGGGGTTTAAGTGCCCAGTTGTCAAGTGGTTAAAGATCTCCAGCTCACTTAATTTCGCCAAGAGTATCGTAAGTCAGTCTTTTTGGCGGGTGAATTATTTGTTTTTCTCTTTGCTCTTTGGGCTCAGATGGTTCTGGTATAGCAGCCTCTTCCTCTTCCACCCTTGAAGGTTTAAAAGTCTCTGTGTCCCCTGCAATTAAGGAAATTAGAAGACTGTCCCGACCTGTCAATGATTGGTTCTGTGGTATGAACTCTGGTGCCTCAGGCCTGAGGGTTTCAGTATCCGCTTCTCTAGAAGGAAGAAGAGTGGCAGTTTCTAGTAGCGTAGACTGCCACAGCCAGTCCATGCTCAGTTCTTCATCCTCACTGTCCTCTTCATCTGTGTTCAGTGGCACAGACTGAGACCTGATTATTGGACATGATTTCTGAGAGGTAGTTCAAGTAGGCTGTGGATCTGGTTGTTGAGGCACACAAACTGCTTCTGATAGCGGCAGTAGGTGATTACAGTGCCAGGTCTTCAGTGGGCCGGTACTTTCATCTGGGCGGATCTGGTATACTGGTAGCCCTGGCAGCTGCTTACAGATAATATAAGGCCGTGACTTCCAGCGATCAGCCAGCTTGTGTTTCCCAGGCACACCTAAGTTCCTCAGTAACACTCTGTCACCAGGCTGTAGATCATGTACCCTCACCTTCAAGTCAAAATTTCTTTTGTTTTGGGCATCTGAGGCAGCCTGAGCTTTCTCATATGCTACGTTTAGACTCTTTCATAAACGGTCCACATATCCTCTGTGGGACATCATCGAAGTATGGTCCAGGGATGTGCCGAATGCTAGGTCAACTGGCAGTCCTGCTTCTCTTCTGAACATCAGCCTATATGGTGAATAACCTGTGTTTTCAGTGCTATTATAAGCATGTACAATAGCTGCAATGTGCCTGCTTCAATGTTGCTTCTTTTCAACCGTAAGAGTCCCAAGCATATCTAGGAGGGTGCGATTAAAGCATTCTGGCTGAGGATCCCCTTAAGGGTGGTAGGGAGTGGTTCTTGACTTCTGAAAACCTAACAGGTCTAACAGTCATTTAATGAGTCTAATCTCGAAGTCTCTCCCCTGGTGAGAGTGAATACACTGAGGTAGGCAGTAGTGGACGAAGAACTTATCTACCAGAAATTTGGCCACCATAGGTGCTTGTTGGTCTTTAGTTGGGAATTCCTGGGCATATCGGGTGAAGTGATCGGTCACCACCAGAACATTTCCCTGCCCACTCGAGTCAGGCTCCAGACTCAGAAAGTCAATACACACTAATTCCTGTGGTCCTTGACCTTGAAGATGACCCATTGGGGCAGCTCTGTGGGGCAAAGTCTTCCTCTGTATACACCGTATGCAGGAGTGACAGTATCCCTCAAATTCAGCCCGCATACAGGGCCAATAGAACCGGTCTTGCACCAGTTTGAATGTCCTCTCAGACCCTAGGTGACCATGATTGTCATGTAAGGCAGTCAGCATTGTTTCCCTATGCTTTTTCTGTAAGAATAGTTGCCACTTATCTTCAGGATCATCTGAGGGTCCCCTTCGGTAGACCACCCCATTGTGTAACTGCAGTTGATCCCATTCCTTGTGCACTAGTCGTGCTTCTGTTGGAGAGTCTGTTAGCAGTAGATCTGGGCGTTGGCCCTCCAGGGCTTTCAGTGTTAAACTACAAAGGGGATCTTCCATCTGGTCTTTCTTAAGTCCCTATCTCAAAGCTTAGGTAGGCCGCTATCCCTGACCTGGGACAGATCACAATAGTATTTGGGGATACCTGCCACTGAGACTCCGATGGCTTCTGCTCCAGTTGTTCCTCTGGCCTGATGATCCGCTCCCTGACACAAGGCTTGTATCTCTTCTGGAGTCAGTTGAGTCCACTCTTCAGAAGAAACCCCCAAGTCATGCCGCTAACACACTTTCGGATTTTCCAACGGGAAATGTTGGATGTGAGCTTGTTGGCGGAAAGTCCGACCGTATGTATGCTCCATCAAACATTTGTTGGCGGACTTTCCGCCAACAAATGTTTGCTAGCAGGTTCTCAAATTTTCCGCCAACAAAATTTTGGTGTCGGACTTTCCGACTGTGTGTACACAAGTCCGTCGCACAAAAGTTCACGCGTGCTCAGAAGCAGAAGCGGCTGTTCTTGTAAACTAGCGTTTGTGATGGAGAATAAACATTTGTGACGTGGCAAATTACGAAATCTCCAAATGCAGCGCACAATTTTCTTCTTCTTCGATGGCATAATAATGAAGCTGCTTTGCTGGTGATACTAATGGAGTTATTGCAAACTAATTTTCAAAGGCTTTTTTTTTTCAAGTGAGATCAAGATTAATAATAATAATATCGCTAAATGAATAACGCAAAAAGAAAACCGCAAATCAACACTCAACAAACTTCTACTAACACAAAATTAGCAGAAGGAGCCCAAAGGGTGGCGCAAAGGAGCTGAAAAACCACATAGTATGTCTAGTACATCACTACGAATGTAATTGTTGGCCAACATTTGTGTGACCGTGTGTATACAAGACAAGACAAGAATTCCTGGGCGGAATTTAAGCTGAAGCGGAACCCTGATAGGGCGGCCAACCACCTGTGCCCGTTGGCATCCAGTTTTGCTGTGGTAAGTATATACGTGAGTGGGTTGTTGTCAGTTTTGACCACGAAGTCTGCACCATACAAGTAGTCTTTCAACTTGTCCACCACTACCAACTTCAGAGCCAAGAATTCAATCTTGTGAGTAGGGTAGTTTTTCTCAGCAGGTGCAAGACTTCAGGTCACATAAGCAACAGGGCGCAGGTGTCCATCGTGTTCCTGATACAATACCCCGCTTAGCCCATCTCTACTGGCATCAACATGCAGCTCATACGGCTTGGCTGGATTGGCATTGGCCAGAACAGGAGCAGTTGTTAGACTCCACCTCAGCTGCCAAAAGGCTTGCTCACACTGGTCAGTCCACTGGTCATTGATCGACTCTCGAGGCTTCCTGGGTCCTTTGATTTGCTCGATGGGTTTTGTTGAATCATCCTCATTCTTCAACAACTCATTAAGGGGCCAAGCTATTTTATCAAATCCTTCGACGAACCTTCTATAGTATGAGCAAAATCCTAGGAATGATCTAAGCTCAGTTACATTGGTAGGCGTTGGCCAAGAGGTGACAGCTTCCAGCTTCTGGGGGTCAGTAGCTATTCCTTCAGCAGAGACAACATGGCGAAGTAATTAACTGAAGGCTGGTAAAACTGATATTTTTCCAGGGACAGAGCTTCAATCCCTCATCATGGAGTCTCTTCAGGACTTTCTCCAGATGATCTTCTTGTTCTTTGAGTGTTGTGCCGAAGATGATGATATCGTCCAGGTACACCAGCACTTCGATTAGGTTCATGTCTTTTACTGTCTTCTCCATCAGCCTCTAAAATGTTGCCGGAGCACCAGACAGACACTGAGGCATCCTGTCGAACTCGAAGAACATTACTGAGGTGATAAACGCTGTCTTTTCCCTATCTTCAGGGTGCATGGGGATTTGATAGTACCCACTCTTCAGATCCAGCACACTGAACCACTTTGCCCCCAATAGGTTATGCAGGGCATTTTCTATCCTTGAAGTGGTGTACTGATGAGGGATGGTACTCCTGTTGAGTGTCCGATAATCGATACACAGCCTTGGGGGCCCATTCTTTTTCCACACCACTACAGTGGGGGAGGCATAAGGGCTTCTAGTGTCAGGAACTGGGTAGGAGGCGAGATGCTGGGAGGGCTCCCCTTGCGGCCGAGTGCAGCACACCACTGAAGGTGAAATAGCAGGTGTGATGCCCGCAGAAGCACGGGTGCCTGGTTGCTGGAGACAGGCATGCTTGGAAGGTCCAGGAGACAGAGGTCCAGTGGAATAACTTAATAGCTGAGCAGGCCGGGGGTCAATCACGGAGAGACAGTCCAGGATCAGAATGACCAGGGTCAGCTGTGTCTTAGTAGAGGGAGCAGGATAAACAGAGTCCAATAGCCAGGCCGGGGTCAGATGCAGGGAGCAGGCAGGAGGAAATCAGGTGCAAGCCAAGGGGTCAAAGCCAGAGGATCAGGAAGAGCAGGTCAATACAAGCTGGATCAGTTCACAGGAGATCAGATCAGCAGATAATACAGGACACAGGAAAACAGGAGAAGCTGAAGATAAACCAGCAATGCATTGTTGTGAGCAGTGGGTTTAAATAGGCAGTGGCGCCCAGATTATGGTGAGAGTGCGCTGTTTTGCACGCGCGTTCACCTAGTCACAGTGCAGCGCGTACCTGTGCGCACCAGCGTGTCTTTGCCTGTGCTGGTTCACCATTCCTGCACTATTGCACACAGGGATGTGCCTATTTTCCTGACAATGCCCCTCCCCAAGGGGCAGCCTCCGGATGCCCAGTCACACCCACTTTCTGGGGTGACTGTTGCGAAACCTCTGTATAAGCCTAGGGGCGTGTACATAACTTGCAGGCTCCCAAGAGTTCTCTTCCGCCAGGTATCCTTTCCATTTAATTAAGAACTGAATTGTCCTACCTCTCCGTCAACAGTCAAGGATGGATTCCACTTCAAATTCTGTCTCGCCTCCTATCAGGACCGGAGGTAGGGGTACTTCTTCTTTCCCTGGAAAAGGACTAGAAATAGCATGTTTAAGTAGTGCAACATGAAATACAGGGTGGATTTTATAAGATTCAGGTAAGGCAAGTTCGAAGACTACTGGATTTATTTCACATTTAATCTCAAAAGGACCAATTAACTTTGGCCCCAGTTTTCGGGATGGACATGGCAGTTTAAGGTTTGCAGATGAGAGCCAAACCTTGTCGCCTACTTTAAAAGCAGGGTTTCTTCTTTTCTTCTTGTAGTATTGTTTCTTATACCCTTCTTGGGCTTTCCGCATTGATAATTTGATAATTGGTTTGAATGAAATTTATTCTGTACTGAACTTCCGGAACTGAAGATTCGGGGATGATATTGTGTAAAAATGAAGGATGGTAGCCATAATTCGCCCAGAAGGGTGACTGGATGGTAGCAGCGTGCACAGAGTTATTGTATGCGAATTCCACACAGGGCAATAATGAAATCCAATCATCCTGAGAAAAGGAACAAAAACATCTCAGATACTGCTATAGCATCTGGTTAGTTCTTTCCGTCTGACCGTTGCTCTGGGGATGGTAAAACATGTCTCAATTGACAGCAATTTGCAAAGGTTCCTCCAGAACCTAGAGGTGAATTGAACACCTCTATCTGACACAGTGTTGTCTGGTACACCATGCAATCTGACTACTTCTCTGATAAAGGTTTTTGCTGTGTCCATGGCCGATAATGTGCCCATCATTGGCAAGAAGTGTGCCATCTTGGACAGCCAGGCTACAACTACCAAGATGGTTGTGAATTCTTCTGAAGGGGGTAAATCCATGATGAAGTCATGGCATGTTGTACGAGAGTTGACATACTCCTTACAATCGGATCTCAGAGTGGGCCACCATAAAGACCGTTGGACCAGTTTGGTCATTTTTCAGACCCCAAAATGGCCAGCCAGCAGGTGGTCATGAAAAGTTCTCAAAACCTGAAGCCTGGCTTGCTGTGGGACAAAAATCTTGTCTTGATGCCAAAGGAGTCCTTCCTGGCTTCTTAGAGAGGAGATCTCTGCCTCCGTGCACTGAGTGGATGCCTGCTCAATTGCAATCCTTAAATCAGGCTAGATCAAGAGGAAATTTTGAGGGGACAGAATTGAACTGGGTGTGACCTCTTCAGGGGGGTGTCAGGGAACATTCAGGACAAGGCGTCGGCTTTTCCATTCTTAGACCCTGGGCAGAAGGTGATATGGAAATGAAACCTAGAAAAGAATAGAGCCCTTCGAGCCTGCTCAGCTGCTTGGCTGTGCCGAGATATTCTAGGTTCTTATGATCTGTGAAGATTAAGATAGGGTGGACAGCACCTTCCAGGAGATATCTCTATTCTTCCAGAGCGGTCTTAATCGCCAAGAGTTCCTGATCCCCCACATCATAGTTCTTCTCAGGCTGACTCATCTTCCATGAAAAGAAGGCCACGGGGTGAAGTAGCACTTTGGGCCCCTGACGTTGGGAAAGAACTGCCCTGTAGCTACTTTGGAGGCATCAACTTCTAGAACATAGGGCAAGGTAGGATCAGGATGCTGTAAGATAGGTGCAGAGGTAAAGAGGAGCTTCAGTTGATCAAAGGCAGTTTGTGCTGCTACGGACCACTGGAATCTGGTATGTTGGTGGGTTATCTGGGTGATAGGTACTATAATGCTAGAGAAGTTCTTTATAAATCTCCTGTAGAAATTTGCAAAGGCAATGAACCTCTGAACACCCTTCTTATCATATGGAGCTGGCCACTCAAGGATAGTTTTCACCTTTTGAGGATCCATAGCTACCCCATTGGTGGTAATGATGAGTCAGAGGAATTGAATTGACGTCTTCTCAAAGTCGCATTTCTCGGCTTTTACATAAAGTCTGTGTATTCTGAGGATGCTCAGTACCTTTTTTACATGCATTTTGTGAAGCACCAGAGTGGCTGAGAATATGAGAATATCATTGAGGTAGACGATAACGAAGTGGTCTAAGTACTGCTGGAAATTATCATTTATGAAGTGTTGGAATGTGGCCGGGGCGTTGCATAATCCAAACAGCATTACTAAGTATTCAAAGTGCCCGAACCTTGTTCTGAATGCTGTTTTCCCACTCATCCCCCTCTAGGATGCAGACAAGATTGTAAGCTCCATGTAGGTCTAGTTTGGTGAAAATGCGGGCTGAACGAAATCTCTGGAAGAGTTTGGGGATGAGGGGGAGTGGATAGCAATTTTTAAGAGTAATTTTGTTTAAGTCACTGTAGTCCACACATGGCCTCAAGATTTTATCCCTTTTCTCAAAGAAAATGCCGGCACCGACAGGAGAGGAAGAAGGGCGGATAAATCCTTTTTCAAGGTTTTCATCAATATAATGCCTCAAAGTTTCAAGTTCAGTCTCGGAAAGGGGAAAAATACAGCCAAAAGGAATCTCAGCTCCCGGTAGCAACTCAGTGGGGCAAGAGATCAGAGATCAGATTAGCAGATAATACAGGACACAGGAACACAGGAGAAGCTGAAGATAAACCAGCAATGCATGGTTGTGAGCAGTGGGTTTTAATAGGCAGTGGCACCCAGATTACGGCAAGCGTGCGCGGTAGCGCACGTGCGGTAGCACACGCGCGTTCATCTGATCATGACGCTGCGCGTTCGCCTAGTCATGGCGCCGCGCGTCCCTGTGTGCCGATGCACTCCAGCGCGTCTTTGCCTGTGCTGGTTCGCCATCCCTGCACTATTGCGCAAGGGTATGTGCCTATTTCCCTGACACCTAGACTCCCTGATGATGCCTGATCTCTTCAGCTCTGCTAGTTGTTCACAGAGATCTTCCAGATCACCCAGTGGAATCCGAGTATTTCCCTGAATGGCTTGTCTTCCTGAAGGCGAATGCGGTGCAGGGCACTTTTCGCACACCCCACATCAAACTCATGGTTTGAAAACATATCCTGCCATCTCAAGAGCTGGGCTTTGACCTTTTCTTTCCACAGGTGATAGTGGGGTGTTTTGTGGGTAAAACTGTCCTATGGAGATTTCTTCCTTCTCTCCCTTCCCCAAATCAGATGGTGAGACTGGGGTGGCTGGATTTACTTGTCCTAACAGCATTCGGGCTCGCCATTTCAACGGCGAGGCCGTAACATTCCGGATGCTGACAGGGATCTTCCCAACACTCTGTTGTAGAGCCCTAATTGATATGACTTCTGGGATTACCTCCACTCCCGTGTCCTCTCCCTGGCGGTCAGCTTCAAGGACAACAAAGGGGCCCGGTTGTTCCCAATTGAGCTTGACTGAAGCTTGTAGACACACCACTTATCCAGGTTATAGTATCTTCTCCCTTCTGTCCAATCACCAAATCTTCCCCACTCCTTCAGCTGGGGCTCTCTGTTCTTCGACTAGGTGCTGATACACTTGTCTCAGCATAGGGTATGACTTTGGTTGGGGTGTCAGACTTCAATACAAGAGGAGTGAGCAGCCTTCTGACAAGGTCAGTGTTCGTTCCTATTATCAGAGAACTCTTGCTGGCTCGTGATGGGCAAGGGCATACAACGGCTAAGGTAGCAAATGTTTCTAATGGTTCGGTCACAGAGGGGTCAAAAGTCAACTTGACTGGTAAGTATCCATCATATGGGAAATTTTGGGTTCCAATACCCCATATCTCCAGTTCCTCCAATTTCTGCAGGGATAAGCATTTGAGGTGCCGGTCATAAAAGTCTCTATATAGAAAGGTAACTTGCGCCCCCATGTCCAGAAGGGCCTTTGTATAGATGCCTTCTACTTGAATTGATACGATGGGAGAAGGTCCCACTAGTTTGTCTGGGAATCTACCTGGAGTAGGGTAGTTAGTTTGTCCTGTCATCTGTATTCGCACCCCCTCCTTGATGGGCTTCAGGTTTTGCTGGCGTCTCTGTTGGGCTCCAGAGGGCTGGTATGCACCAACTCTCCGCAACCAGGCACTTGAGGTCGATGGGAGCAGATTGTCTGGTCATTCAGAAACAGCAGTGAGGGCCCTCTGCGACACTTTAGGCTTCTGCTGTGGCTTCTCTGGGTCTTTGCCTTTTGAGCTAACTGCTGTAGGTGGGCACCCTTTTGGCTTATTCACCAGGGCCCTCTGAGGTTTCCTGTCGGCTTCTCAGAACCAGCTGACATGTTTTAGCGGACTTGTGCAGTTGTGTCTGTAATGACACAGTCCTCCGCAATTAAGACAGACTATTTGACTCATAGGCTTGTCTGCAGAAATGACTAAAGGGTTCAAGGTCTGCTTGGGGTTTGAGACATTCTCGTTAGCTGGTGGGGTGATCCTGGCTGCTAGCAGCATCATCATCGCCATCATTTGGGACACCTAGGATTTCAAGAGCTCTATCTCTGTGTCATCACTAGTTGCACTAATCACTCTGACCTCAGTGACAGATTGTGGCTTCGGGTTTCTTGTTTTTCTCTCCAACAGAGCTTCTTCTTCTCGCACTGTCCGGATTAATTCAGGGTACTTCAAAATTCCACCATCTCCTTGAGTTTTCAACTGGATCATAATAGGATCTAAGGACTGTGCCCCCCTTAAAATCTGTTGTGCCCGGACCCTGTCAATTGACCTGGGATCTATACCTATAATAAGCCTTATTGCTCCCAGTAAACTAAAATCGACACATAACAAACCTACACCATCTCTGACCTTTCTTGCACTAAAGGGCATGTATCAATGCAAAAAGCTAAAATGCCTAACTTGCAAATTTGTTCCCCATCGCCAGACGTCATTCACTACAAAAGGAAAAACCTACCCTCTTAAGGAATTTTTAATTGCTCTTCAGAGTTTGTGATATATGGCATCCGCTGCCCTTGTGGCCTACTTTACATTGGCCGTACCATTCGGACACCCTGAAGCAGTGTGGATTGTCTCTGCTGGGTGGCACTGGGTTGCTGAGCAGTCATGGAATTTCAAAATAACAAAACAGGCTTTTAACAGCGGCAGAACTGCCGCCTGTGTGAAAGAGGCCGCAGCAGTGGGCTGAACGGTGGCAAAGTCCATGTAGTTAAAACCTGTCTATCTCCCTCTCTCTGTCTCTGATCCTGGTACCTCAGACAGCTCTCCTCAGATGCTGGTACCTCAGACAGCCCTCCTCACTCTCCTCAGATGCTGGTATCTCCTCACATCTGTCAGCTCACCACACTCTCTCTCCTCAGACCGCTCTCCTTATTCTCCTCACGGACTCTTTTTACCAGGTTTCAGGATATCCCTCCTCCTCTGTTGGGGCACACAGTCCCTGGTGTCAGCATATGTCTCTCTCCTCACTCTGGCACCTCAGTTCCTTCCACTCACACACTCCTCTCCTCACTGTTAAGTGTTACTGTGTCCCAGCAAAGGATTTTTTGAGCCTTGGTATCTCCCTCTCATTTAAGCAATCTCGTCTCCTGTCAGCACTCTTTCTCTTCTTTACCTCAGTACTTCCCTCTCTTCTGTCCCCTCAGCTATGGAAGAGCCCTGGGGCCATCATAAAAAAAAAAAAAAACTGAATTCTGACTTTGAAACTCAGAATTCTGAGATTGAAATTCAGAATTGTAAGTTTAAAAAAAAAAAAAAATACAGAATTCTGAGATTAAAAGTCAGAATTCTGAGATTAAAAGTCAGAATTCTGAGTTTCAAAGTCAGAATTCTGAGATTAAAAGTCAGAATTCTGAGATTTAAAGTCACAATTCTGAGATTAAAAGTCAGAATTCTGAGATTAAAAGTCAGAATTCTGAAATTAAAAGTCAGAATTCTGAGTTTCAAAGTCAGAATTCTGAGTTTCAAAGTCAGAATTCTGAGTTTATAAATATAGTAGTCTATAGGAAGATTTTAGGACCAATGAGCAATAATGTAGTAACACCCACAGACCATCATTCTGCAGACATACATGTCTTCTGCTCTGTATATGAATATGTAAATCTATCTTAGTTACAGTACACAGTATAGGGAAGCAGGCAGTGTTGGATTCTCTGGTTCCTCTGCTGTCTTATCCTTCTCTGTCATCTGCTCCAACATAAAGAGCCATGCTGAAAACATGTGTATTGTGTGTGAGTGGCGGGGCACAGCTTCCATAGATAACAGAACATAATGGCCAGCACAGCTCTGCACCCCAACTTGTAGGAAACATTGCACTTTTGCCCCTACATGAGGGAATTGTGAATTGCTAGAAAGCAACAGGACAATGTGTGTCTATATTCATAACGGATTGATCATAACAATTACTTGTCTAGACTAATAGAGATGTTTCACATACAATTAACCTCATTTTAAACATAAAAGCTAATACAACCACTACTGAGAGATAGCATAGTGGTTAGAGCAGCAGACTTATGTTGGTGAAGTTGTGGGTTCTAGTCCAGGTCAGGGCATTTTTTTATACATATATATTTTAAAATATGAGATAGTGAGGGTTTAAATTGTATTTTATCAATATATCCAAAATTGATTTCAAGGTATATTAACAAAGACACACTGATATACTGAGCACACAAAGTTGTAGTATATGCTGCCTACTATAAATTAGAGAGTAGAGATTTAAAAAAAAAACTGTGTATATATTATTAGAGTGATCAGATGGGATCATTAGGGTGTCATCTTCAGTTTCCCCTGGGGGGCAGTTCACAATTTCAGGAGACTGGTCATAACAAATCGATCATAATTCACTCGCCTGGATTAATACAGTTGTTTCACAGAGAATTAACCTCTTATTAAACATAGAAAGCAATAGTTAACAACCCTTAGGTGATAGTATAGTGGGTAGAGTACCAGGCTTATAGTGTTGAAAGTTCTGGTTCTTATCCAATTCGGACCACATTTTTTAATTATATATATTTTCAATATATTGATTTTATATTAAACTTATTTTAAACTATAAGTTACTGAGAACTTAAATTGTATTTTATTGATTTATCCAAATTGATTTCAAGGCATATTAACAAAGACATATTGATAAAATTGTTGTATATGCTGACTACTATAAATTAGAGAGTAGGGATTTTTTTTACAAATCTGTGTATATATTGGGATGATTTTGGTGACATGGGGCCAGTTCTCAATGTCAGGAGATTGTCCCTGGAAGCTGCATGATAACCATCATATCTCACAACTCAACCACTGATGCAGGGGCATTTTTCCATCCAGTGACACCACCGATGCAGGGTCATTTTTTTCCTTCCAGTGACACCACCGATGCAGGGTCATTTTTTTCCTTCCAATGACACCACAGATGCAGGGTCATTTTTTTCCATCCAATGACACCACCGATGCAGGGCCATTTTTTTCCATCCAGTGACACCACCGATGCAGGGTCATTTTTTTCCATCCAGTGACACCACCGATGCAGGGTCATTTTTTTCCATCCAGTGACACCACCGATGCAGGGTCATTTTTTTCCTTCCAGTGACACCACCGATGCAGGGTCATTTTTTTCCTTCCAGTGACACCACCGATGCAGGGTCATTTTTTTCCTTCCAATGACACCACCGATGCAGGGTCATTTTTTTCCATCCAATGACACCACCGATGCAGGGTCATTTTTTTCCATCCAGTGACACCACCGATGCAGGGTAATTTTTTTCCATCCAGTGACACCACCGATGCAGGGTCATTTTTTTCCATCCAGTGACACCACCGATGCAGGGTCATTTTTTTCCATCCAATGACACCACCAATGCAGGGTCATTTTGTTTCCATCTAGTGACACCACCGATGCAGGGTCATTTTTTTCCATCCAGTGACACCACCGATGCAGGGTAATTTTTTCCATCCAGTGACACCACCGATGCAGGGTCATTTTTTCCATCCAGTGACACTACCGAGGACTTCACATTACTCTACCCGAGGACTTTCACATCGGAGCGCTGTGCTGGCAGGACAGGAAAAAAGTCCTGCCAGTAGCTTCTTTGGAGCGATGTGTTTACCGCTCCTCCACCGCTGCTCCCCATTGAAATCAATGGGGCAATGCTGGGATACCGCATTGCTGGAACGCCGCTATTGCGGTGCATTGTGGGCGGTCTTAACCCTTTCTCGGCCGCTAGCGGGGGGTAAAAGTGCCCCGCTAGCGGCCAAAATGCACCGCTAATCCGACGGTAAAACGTCTATAAAAATAGCTGCGTTTTAAAGCGGACGCTATAGGCAGCTCGGTGTGAAAGGGGTCTTAGAGTTTAAAACTGGAGCACACATAAGGGGCTAACAGTAGTGAAGACGAAAAATGACCCTGCATCGGTGGTGTCATTGGATGGAAAAAAATGACCCTGCATCGGTGGTTTCACTGGATGGAAAAAAATGGCCCTGCATCGGTGGTTTCACTGGATGGAAAAAAATGACCCTGCATCGGTGGTGTCATTGGATGGACTTCACATTACTCTACCCGAGGGCTTTCACATCGGAGCGCTGCGCTGGCAGGACAGGAAAAAAGTCCTGCCAGCAGCTTCTTTGGAGCGATGTGTTTACCGCTCCTCCACCGCTGCTCCCCATTGAAATCAATGGGGCAGCGCTGGGATACCGCCGGCAAAACGCCGCTATTGCGGTGCATTGCGGGTGGTTTTAACCCTTTCTCTGCCTCTAGTGGGGGGGGGTAAAAGCGCCCCACTAGTGGCCGAAATGTCATTGGATGGGAAAAATGACCCTGCATCGGTGATGTCATTAGATGGGAAAAATGACCCTGCATCGGTGGTGTCATTAGATGGGAAAAATGACCCTGCATCGGTGGTGTCATTAGATGGGAAAAATGACCCTGCATCGGTGGTGTCTTTAGATGGGAAAAATGACCCTGCATCGGTGGTGTCATTAGATGGGAAAAATGACCCTGCATCGGTGGTGTCACTGGATGGGAAAAATGACCCTGCATCGGAGGTGTCATTGGATGGAAAAAATTTCTGTGTCAATGGTGTAGCTAAGAGGAAAATGGCGCTGCATCGGTGTCAGTGGGGATAAAGTGCAGCCAATCAGTGAAGGGGAGTTATGGGCGTGTACATTGTAGTACACAGATTATAGTGCAGAGCTCAGGGCTGAGTTATAAGATATGATGGTTATCATGCAGCTTCCAGGGACAATCTCCTGACATTGAGAACTGGCCCCATGTCACCAAAATCATCCCAATATATACACAGATTTGTAAAAAAAAATCCCTACTCTCTAATTTATAGTAGTCAGCATATACAACAATTTTATCAATATGTCTTTGTTAATATGCCTTGAAATCAATTTGGATATATAAATAAAATACATATATAAAATATTTTTTAAAATATGTTTAATATAAAATCAATATATTACTAAAGATTATACCCTGAACTGGATTAGAACCCATAACTTTCAACACCATAAGACTGTTACTCTAGCCACTAGACTATGACTTAAGGACACTTTAACAATGCTTTTTATGTTGAATATAAGATAAATTGTGTGTGAAACACCTTATTAGCCCATACAATTAATTGCTATGATTAATCTGTTATGACCATAGACACACATTTTCCTGCTGCCTTCTAGCCATTTACAATTCCCTCATGTAGGGGCAATAGTGCAATGTGTCCTACAAGTTGGGGTGCAGAGCTGTGCTGTGGGTTGTTAAAAGGTGATTAAACATATGAAAATATACATTTACAAATAATACAAAATGATACACTACAGAAGTGGCAAAGAATTATATGATCCAACGCGTTTCAAAATGATTAAATTTCTTCTTCAGGGATAAATTTTTGCCAATATCTGAAAGGCACAAGAGTAACATAAATATACATACATATCTATTTTTGAACAACCGGCAAAAAATATGTGTAAAAAGGCTTACAGTAATCATGATTGACCCAGCGAAATCTCAGTATGATACTCCAAGAACCCCCATCCAGCCAGAAAAAGGTCTTATATCGTGCAAAAGAGCCCTCAGATATTGAGATCCAATGAGAGACGCCAAATGTTCCAAGCAAAAGGGAAATGCTTAGGGGAAGGGGAATGTGAAATCTGAAATTATATATATATATATAATTATGGTCATCATCTGTGGGGGAGATAATGCATAAAAAAAAAAAAAAAAAAACAAACACACAAACCCAACTGTGGCCAGTGTGGGGCCTTTTACATTGGCAAAACCCGCCAAGAATTCAGACAACGCGTGAGCAAACACCTGCTAAGCATGCAGATTGGCAACTTGTACCTTCCCCTGGGCAGACATGTAGCCAAGGGACATGGATACAGGATGCCATCCGTGAATTTTACGGTGGTAGACCGTGTCCATGTCCCCTTGCGGGGTGGTGACTGGAATAAAATCCTCCTACAACGCGAAATGCGTTGGATAAGACATCTGAATGCCACCACCCCGCCAGGCCTAAATGAGGCAGAAAGCTTTAGACCGTTTCTGGAAGGTTTCAGTTCTGGTAAAACGGACTGAATACAATCTCCCCGGCCCTTCATTGATTTTCATGTTTCAAACTTTCTTTCTCCTTTTCCTTTCTTTTTCCTCCCTCCCTATGTCTCCCCTTTCACCCTCCTATCTATTTACATCATATATAGCCCTTGGATCAGCATTTGGAATGATAATGTCTACTGGGGTATTTTTTAATTTATATATGATTTATGAAAAATTGTGTGTTTTGTATATTGATGTTTCGTGGGCAGGCTGGGGGAACCTTTTGTTCCCCCAGTCCCATCCATGACATACTTTTTATATTTTGTTTATTGACTTATCTATGTATATGTATTTTTTTGCTTCAGTTTTCGTGATTAGACTGTTTCTCGGATGGTCCTCCAATTGCCCCCACTCGGATCTGTGGTCATATCGTGCACCCGGCACAGGGGGGGGCCCGAACTTAAGTTTGGGGGCCCCTGTTTTTTCCATTGCCAGTTGAGACGTCTACTTGACGCCATCCTCTGGCATTCAATGGATTTTCCTGTGTCGGGGGCGTTTGTTCTCCTTTTGAGGATATTCCTCCTCTAAAAAAAGTCTCTGCTTCAATACTGGATATGTGATATAATTTTTCACATATCCAGCCATTTATGACATCCTTTGATTTATTTGCTATATCCCATTTTCCAGAGACCCTGCTGTACACTTTATTACTTAATTCTATACTTAGAATTTTTTATTCTAAGTATAATTTTTCAATCTACAGGAGTGAGAACTGTCTCTGGACGGGCCCTCCTGTATTTTGGGTGAGTTTATATTTGGGGAGGGCCGAGCGGAGTGCCGGCCTGTCTTTCCCTGCGCCCTAATGTATGGGCGCTTCATTTAGTGTCAGCAATGTATGTCTCTCCCCTGTGCTCTTCCGGTTTTTGACGCTGGGGGTGGGCGGAGCGGTAAGCCGGCCTGTCTCCCTTTACGTCCGGATACACAGGCGCTTTTATGACCTGTATTGTGAGCGGCGGAGGTGACGTCGCCTACGTCTTTGCGGAGTGACGTCATCCCCTCGCGCTCGTTAAACCATTCACCTGCAGAGACTTATAAGGAGAACGCCGGGAGCCCTCGAGCTGCCAGCGCTATTTTTTCTCTGCTATTTGCTGCTGAGAGTGGGTAATTGTGGGTTTGTGCTTGGGCTCGGGATGGATCCTTGTTTCCTCCTGGACCCCTGGTAGATTTCACATTCACGTATGCTCATCTGCAGGAGACATGCTTTTAAAATCATGGTAAGCTTGAAACCACTATTTCCATCAATGGATTATTCATTATTTATATTTCATCTACTTTTCATTTATATTTTTTGTCACCTCCTCTGCAGACCCCTGTCCCTATCTGTGGACAGTATGTGGGGACAATTATTCTTTGCTACCTCCTTTCCAGCCCCTTTTCCCTATCTGTGGACAATATCTGGATAATGAAAGAACGTTTCTTGTTCAGTTAAATTGATATTCCCTCTTGCACTGGACTTGGTTCCTTTTTTGGATCGAGCCCACTGAAATACTAGGACACAATGAGCAGTTGTGTCCCTTTTCGTTTTTTATTTCATTTATGTGTTCCTTATCCAATTTTGCATTTTTTCATTTTAATTCCTCCTCCTTTTGTTTTTTTAGGAAAGGGAATTCTTCCTCTTCATTGTATACTGAATTTTTTTGTTTTTGAAGGCATACAAGCCCACGGGTCTGTTGCAAGGTTAGTTGGGTTTGTGTGTTTTGTTTTTTTTTTTTTTTTTTTTTTTTTTTTTTTTTTTTTTTTTTTTTTTATGCATTATCTCCCCCACAGATGATGACCATAATTATATATATATATATAATTTCAGATTTCACATTCCCCTTCCCCTAAGCATTTCCCTTTTGCTTGGAACATTTGGCGTCTCTCATTGGATCTCAATATCTGAGGGCTCTTTTGCACGATATAAGACCTTTTTCTGGCTGGATGGGGGTTCTTGGAGTATCATACTGAGATTTCGCTGGGTCAATCATGATTACTGTAAGCCTTTTTACACATATTTTTTGCCGGTTGTTCAAAAATAGATATGTATGTATATTTATGTTACTCTTGTGCCTTTCAGATATTGGCAAAAATTTATCCCTGAAGAAGAAATTTAATCATTTTGAAACGCGTTGGATCATATAATTCTTTGCCACTTCTGTAGTGTATCATTTTGTATTATTTGTAAATGTATATTTTCATATGTTTAATCACCTTTTAACAATCTTTGTATAAATAAAACTTATTCAACTTTTTTTAAAAAATGTTTTTCTCTTTGTTTGTTGCCTTAAAAATCCCATTCTAATGAGGTTCCCATTGCATATTGTTTAAGGGATGATGGCAACTTTGTCACACTAATTGCGGAGAAGTCTATATCTATTCCATATTCTAGGGGTGGAGAATACACCCATATCCTCACTTTTCAGACTTTCTCTTTTAGTTGTGAACCCCATACTTAGACTACCTTATACCGCTTTGTTGTGAAACTCCAGGGTTGGCCCTTTATTAAGGGAGTTACCTCCGTTTTCTGGTTTTTCTCTTTTTTGGTCATTGGTTGTGTTTTTTGACCAAAACGTTATAATTATTTATCTTTCACTGTGTTTTTTCGTGCGGCTATTCAGGATGGGTGACCTTTTGGGTGAGAATTGGGAGGATCTTATGTCTACCATTAAGAGCAATTATCAAGTAAAAGAACAAGTTAAAACTGATTTGACTTCACTCTTCCATAGTCTGACCAAAGCATTGGAAAAGAAATGTGCACTACATTGGCACATACAGTCCTTGGATCGATACATCCAAGAAAACATCAACCCAATAGGTTTAAGGATTCAAATCTTTCCAATCTTAGACCGTATCTCCGATAATTTGAAGAAAAATTGGGAATCTAAACTCAATGACTGCTCTAGGAATCTTATGATGTTATTACAGGATGAATACAGATTACAATTGAATAATCTTGACACTGAAATTGATGCTCTTTATATTCGCTTGACTCCCCTGAAAACACACGAGGACTATTCAACCCTCGAAGAAAAATTAAGGGAACATCTTAAAAACTCCAGTAAAGCTATTCTTCAAAAAAAAGATAAAAAATTCTGGAGGGACAAAAATGCGTTTGGGGAGAATAGAGCATATAGATGGCATCAAAAGAAGGATTTCAGGAATAGAACAAGTAAAAAATTCTCCAAAAACAAAGGGGAGAAAAATGACTATAGTTCAGATACTAATTCTAATGCCTCCTCCTCAGCCTCCTCTTTTACAGATCGCTCTACAAGGAAAAGAAAGGGTCCTTTTGCCAAAACACAAGAAATGGATGGGGAACTACAACAAATCCATAAAAAACAAACTGCAGAGACCCCACATACATCAAGGGGCGACAAGGGTGATAATACACCTAGACCTATGGAAAGTAGCAAAGGACCTAGCTATGGCAAAGGAAAAACAACTAAAACCTCTAAAGATTTGGGAGCTATCCCAAAGAATCAAACTCAGTTAGATACTTTTTTAGACAAAATGACCTTAACACAGGCTCTAACTTCGCAAAAGGAGCAGGCTGCGATATCGACTCCAACTGTGTAGATGATAGGCTGAATATTATTAACCTATCCTCACACATATTGACTGAGGCTGAGAAGGAGGTTCTTTCTCTGGGACTCTCTTTTTGTCCCAGTAGAAGTCTTGACAACTTTGAGGTAGTTAAAGATATTTTTTTGTTTGCAAGAAAATTACTTTTCAAGAGCATGTACACTAAAAATAAGAAAAGTGAAGAGATAATTGCACCAAATCTCAAAACAGCGGACTTTAAGGCCCTTCGGGACCTAAATCTACTGTTACAGGAGAATGAGGGAATTGAGTCAAGTTGGCTTGATGCCTGGGAAAGTGACGATAGTGAAGAAGAAAAAATAGATGATTCAAAACAACATAAACCATTTAAAAGGAAATCACATAGATTCCCAGCACTTAGTCAGAACCCAGCCTTGGCATTGTTTGTTAAACAAACTGCCAAGGAAATTGAAGCTTTAAACAAAGACAAATCAACCAGGAATCTTACCCCTGAGCAACATAATGCTCTACATTCCCTCAAAAACAATTTAGATATAACCATCAAGGGATCCGACAAGGGCGGCAACATCGTACTGATGGATAATTCCAAATATGAGGAAATGTGTTTAAAGATCCTTAATAATCGTAAGTGTTATCGAAAAATTTCAGCATCCTTGGTTGAAGGTTTCAATCAGGAGTTTTATCGACTTGTAGATGAAGCTTTTATAAGGGGAGCCATCACGGGTGAGCTTTTGGACTTTATACGTACCAAACACCCCCGTATCCCCACTATGTATGCACTTCCCAAGGTGCATAAAGATTTACACAATCCTCCGGGCCGCCCTATCATATCCGGCAATGGCAGCATATCAGAGGGGATTAGTCAAGTTATTGACCAACACCTCAGACCCCATGTTCTGGAACTGGCATCCTACACTAAGGATACCATCCATTTGTTACAGGTGTTGGAGAACCTTGTGATTCCAGAGTCATCTATTCTAGTAACTATAGATGTCGAGTCATTGTATAATAGTATACCACACGACTTGGGAGTAGCTGCGGTTGGTCATGTTTTACGCCAAAAGGCGACGACGGAATGGAAATTCAACAACTTTATTCTTGAAATGCTGGATTTTATCCTTCGACATAATGTGTTTCTCTTCAGGGGTTCCCACTACCTCCAGGTACAGGGTGTTGCTATGGGGACATGTTGTGCTCCCTCATATGCAAACCTGTACCTGGGGGAGTGGGAAAAGGGGTTTCTGACGAATGACGAGTTGACTATGTATACGGAACATGTCGTCTTATGGCAAAGGTACATAGACGACATATTCTTAATATGGAATGGCCCAGAAGAGGCTTTAAAAAGCTGTCTCAAAGCAATGAATCACAATACCATGAATCTTTTCTTCACTATGTCCTATGATCACCAACAGATCAACTTCTTGGACGTAACCATTTACAAGGACAAAAATGGTCAGGTTGCTAGCAAATTATACCGGAAGGAAACTGCCGGCAATACCCTCCTGCATGCTGACAGTTTCCACCCGGAACCTCTAAAGAAATCCATACCTTTTAGTCAATTTTTAAGACTAAAACGCAACTGTACAACGATGGAAACTTTCCAATGTGAAGCAGACAAACTCAGTAAAAGATTACTCATAAGGGGTTACACCAAATCTTCTTTGAAAAAAGCCTTTAACCTTGTCAAAAACCAAGACAGGCATACTTTAATTTTTAAGTCCAAAACTCGTAAATCTGATGACACAACAAGGATCATCTTACGTTACTCTAACGAGCATAGCTCTATAAGAAGAATCCTTACAAAATACTGGTCAATCCTGACCGACGACCCTGTTTTGGGAAGTCTGCTAACCTCCAAACCTCAAATTACCTTCCGGAAGGCAGGTTCTCTAGCAGATCTACTAACCCAAAGTGAATACAAGGGGAATAAAAGAGGGGACCCTTGCAAAACATGGGGGACTTTCCCTTGTGGTAATTGTTCCTTTTGCAATGTTATTAGGAAGAGGACTGTATTTCTACTACCCAATGGGGAACGTTTTCAATTAAAGCATTTTGCCAACTGCCAAACCCAAGGGGTAGTGTACTTGGTACAATGCCAGTGTGGGGCCTTTTACATTGGCAAAACCCGCCAAGAATTCAGACAACGCGTGAGCAAACACCTGCTAAGCATGCAGATTGGCAACTTGTACCTTCCCCTGGGCAGACATGTAGCCAAGGGACATGGATACAGGATGCCATCCGTGAATTTTACGGTGGTAGACCGTGTCCATGTCCCCTTGCGGGGTGGTGACTGGAATAAAATCCTCCTACAACGCGAAATGCGTTGGATAAGACATCTGAATGCCACCACCCCGCCAGGCCTAAATGAGGCAGAAAGCTTTAGACCGTTTCTGGAAGGTTTCAGTTCTGGTAAAACGGACTGAATACAATCTCCCCGGCCCTTCATTGATTTTCATGTTTCAAACTTTCTTTCTCCTTTTCCTTTCTTTTTCCTCCCTCCCTATGTCTCCCCTTTCACCCTCCTATCTATTTACATCATATATAGCCCTTGGATCAGCATTTGGAATGATAATGTCTACTGGGGTATTTTTTCATTTATATATGATTTATGAAAAATTGTGTGTTTTGTATATTGATGTTTCGTGGGCAGGCTGGGGGAACCTTTTGTTCCCCCAGTCCCATCCATGACATACTTTTTATATTTTGTTTATTGACTTATCTATGTATATGTATTTTTTTGCTTCAGTTTTCGTGATTAGACTGTTTCTCGGATGGTCCTCCAATTGCCCCCACTCGGATCTGTGGTCATATCGTGCACCCGGCACAGGGGGGGGCCCGAACTTAAGTTTGGGGGCCCCTGTTTTTTCCATTGCCAGTTGAGACGTCTACTTGACGCCATCCTCTGGCATTCAATGGATTTTCCTGTGTCGGGGGCGTTTGTTCTCCTTTTGAGGATATTCCTCCTCTAAAAAAAGTCTCTGCTTCAATACTGGATATGTGATATAATTTTTCACATATCCAGCCATTTATGACATCCTTTGATTTATTTGCTATATCCCATTTTCCAGAGACCCTGCTGTACACTTTATTACTTAATTCTATACTTAGAATTTTTTATTCTAAGTATAATTTTTCAATCTACAGGAGTGAGAACTGTCTCTGGACGGGCCCTCCTGTATTTTGGGTGAGTTTATATTTGGGGAGGGCCGAGCGGAGTGCCGGCCTGTCTTTCCCTGCGCCCTAATGTATGGGCGCTTCATTTAGTGTCAGAAATGTATGTCTCTCCCCTGTGCTCTTCCGGTTTTTGACGCTGGGGGTGGGCGGAGCGGTAAGCCGGCCTGTCTCCCTTTACGTCCGGATACACAGGCGCTTTTATGACCTGTATTGTGAGCGGCGGAGGTGACGTCGCCTACGTCTTTGCGGAGTGACGTCATCCCCTCGCGCTCGTTAAACCATTCACCTGCAGAGACTTATAAGGAGAACGCCGGGAGCCCTCGAGCTGCCAGCGCTATTTTTTCTCTGCTATTTGCTGCTGAGAGTGGGTAATTGTGGGTTTGTGCTTGGGCTCGGGATGGATCCTTGTTTCCTCCTGGACCCCTGGTAGATTTCACATTCACGTATGCTCATCTGCAGGAGACATGCTTTTAAAATCATGGTAAGCGTGAAACCACTATTTCCATCAATGGATTATTCATTATTTATATTTCATCTACTTTTCATTTATATTTTTTGTCACCTCCTCTGCAGACCCCTGTCCCTATCTGTGGACAGTATGTGGGGACAATTATTCTTTGCTACCTCCTTTCCAGCCCCTTTTCCCTATCTGTGGACAATATCTGGATAATGAAAGAACGTTTCTTGTTCAGTTAAATTGATATTCCCTCTTGCACTGGACTTGGTTCCTTTTTTGGATCGAGCCCACTGAAATACTAGGACACAATGAGCAGTTGTGTCCCTTTTCGTTTTTTATTTCATTTATGTGTTCCTTATCCAATTTTGCATTTTTTCATTTTAATTCCTCCTCCTTTTGTTTTTTTAGGAAAGGGAATTCTTCCTCTTCATTGTATACTGAATTTTTTTGTTTTTGAAGGCATACAAGCCCACGGGTCTGTTGCAAGGTTAGTTGGGTTTGTGTGTTTTGTTTTTTTTTTTTTTTTTTTTTTTTTTTTTTTTTTTTTTATGCATTATCTCCCCCACAGATGATGACCATAATTATATATATATATATAATTTCAGATTTCACATTCCCCTTCCCCTAAGCATTTCCCTTTTGCTTGGAACATTTGGCGTCTCTCATTGGATCTCAATATCTGAGGGCTCTTTTGCACGATATAAGACCTTTTTCTGGCTGGATGGGGGTTCTTGGAGTATCATACTGAGATTTCGCTGGGTCAATCATGATTACTGTAAGCCTTTTTACACATATTTTTTGCCGGTTGTTCAAAAATAGATATGTATGTATATTTATGTTACTCTTGTGCCTTTCAGATATTGGCAAAAATTTATCCCTGAAGAAGAAATTTAATCATTTTGAAACGCGTTGGATCATATAATTCTTTGCCACTTCTGTAGTGTATCATTTTGTATTATTTGTAAATGTATATTTTCATATGTTTAATCACCTTTTAACAATCTTTGTATAAATAAAACTTATTCAACTTTTTTTAAAAAATGTTTTTCTCTTTGTTTGTTGCCTTAAAAATCCCATTCTAATGAGGTTCCCATTGCATATTGTTTAAGGGATGATGGCAACTTTGTCACACTAATTGCAGAGAAGTCTATATCTATTCCGAGCTGTGCTGTGGTGGCCATTGTGTTCTGTTATCTATGGAAGCTGTGCCCCCCCCCCCCCCCCACTCACACACAATACACACGTTTTCAGCATGGCTCTTTATGTTGGAGCAGATGACAGAGAAGAAGGATAAGACAGCAAACCAAGGAACTAATTAATACAGTAGAGGAACCAGAGAACCCAGCACTGCCTGCTTCCCTATACTGTGTGCTGTAACTAAGATAGATTTACATATTCATATACAGAGCAGAAGACATGTATGTCTGCAGAATGATGATCTGTGGGTGTTACTACCTTATTGCTCATTGGTCCTAAAATCTTCCTAATAAAGACTACTATATTTATGAACTCAGAATTCTGACTTTGAAACTCAGAATTCTGACTTTTAATCTCAGAATTCTGACTTTGAAACAAATCTTCCTAATAAAGACTACTATATTTATGAACTCAGAATTCTGACTTTGAAACTCAGAATTCTGACTTTTAATCTCAGAATTCTGACTTTGAAACTCAGAATTCTGACTTTGAAACTCAGAATTCTGACTTTGAAACTCAGAATTCTGACTTTGAATCTCAGAATTCTGACTTTGAAACTCAGAATTCTGACTTTGAATCTCAGAATTCTGACTTTGAATCTCAGAATTCTGTATTTTTTTTTTAAACTTACAATTCTGAATTTCAATCTCAGAATTCTGAGTTTCAAAGTCAGAATTCAGTTTTTTTTTTATGATGGCCCCAGGGCTCTTCCATACTCAGCACTTCCTGAAACTCCCCTTTTTTCTAGTGTTCTCTGTCTCTCTCAGTTTTTCTGGAAGGACCAGTCAGCAGCTCTCTCTCTCCATCTTGTGGCCAAAAGAAGAAATTGCATTGCAACATACCTGCTACATATATCCAATTAAAAAATCACATTTATTCATAAATTTTGGCCAAAGTGTATTCTGCTACATGTCTTTGGTAAGAAAAATCCCAATAAGTGTATATTGATTGGTTTGCATGAAGGTTATAATGTCTACAAACTATGGTATAGATACTGGAATTTATTTATTTTTTTATACTATTAATGGCGGTGATCAGTGACCTATAGTGGGACTGCGATAGTGCGGCGGGCAATGTGACACTAAGGCCTCTTTCACACAGGCGGCAGTTCTGCCGCTGTTAAAAGCCTGTTTTGTTATTTTGAAATTCCATGACTCCAGGCACAGCGATTACTTGCAGTTGTACATTGCGATTAGCTGCGTTTACTTGCGTTTACATGCAGCTGCCTTTAGCTTCGTTGGAACATTCTTGCCATTTCTGATGTACTTCCTGTTGTTTTTCTTTCTTTGTTGCAGCTGCTATCTGCAGATGAAATAGTACACTGTGATTACCTGCAGTTATGTGCAGATAGCTGCAATAAATCGGTCCTGGACGCAGTCAAATTAATTTTTTCTAACCGCACCAAAGCCTGTGTAACGAAACCCTTGCTAAATGCAGTGTGAATGGGGCCATAGGAAAGCATTGTCTGAGTTTAGCTGCAGTAGATAACTTGATCTATCCGCAGCTAAAAGCTGAATTCTATCCGCCCGTGTGAAAGGGACCTAAGGGGATGATTTACTAAAGATAAATAGACTGTGCACTTTGCAAGCTTGATAAATGAGGTAAAACTCCACTTTGCTAAGAATACTCAATCACGTGCAAGGAAAATAAAAAAAAAAAAAACAGCATTTTTGCTTGCACATGATTGGATGATGGAAGTCAGCAGAGCTTCTGCTCATTTACTAAGCTTTTGAATAGGGATGAGCTGATATCCCCCCCCCCCCCCCCGCAGTTTGACCTGCACCAGAACATGCGAACAGGTAAAAAGTTTGAGCAAACATGGGAACCCTATCAAAGTCTATGGGACACGAACATGAAAAATCAAAAGTGATAATTTTAAAGGCTGATATGCAAGTTATTGTCATAAAAAGTGTATGGGAACCCAGGTACTGCCTTAGGGGACATGAGTCAATGCAAAAAAAAAGTTTTTAAAACAAATGTTTTTTCAGGAGAAGTGATTTTAATAATGCTTAAAGTAAAACAATAAAAATTAAAAATTCCTTTAAATATCATGCCTGGGGGCGCATCTGTGCAATGTGTAGAACAGTGCACAGCAAAATGACATTTCTAAAGAAAAAAATTTCATTATAACTTGCTCATAACTGTAATGTATTGTCGGCTCCCAGCAATATAGATGAAAAATCATGGAAAAAATTGGATTTTAAGGGGAACTCCATGCCAGAATTTTTTTTTTTTGAAACAGCGTGGGGTCCCCCCCCTCCAAATCCATACCAGGCTCTTTGGGTCTGGCATAGATTTTAAGGGGTACCCCTACCCATTCACCCAAAAAAGTGTCAAAAAGTAAAAACCACAATAGACAGTTTTTAACTATTTCTTTATTAAAAAAAAAAAAAGGTGTCCCACGATGTACATCCATCGTCAATTACGCTGCCCGACAGACCTGAAAAATAGAAAAAAAAATTTAAAAAAAAATGAAAAAACTGCCTCCATGGGAGGGTGGGGGGCTTATTGGAATCTGGATGGGAGGCCTCCCGGCGACTGCTGTCTTTTTGCTTTGACAGCTGTTATATAGGCAAGGGCAGGGCCACCCGCTGATGTAACCAGATGACATCAGAAGGGGCGGGATCACTCGGTTACATCACCGGGTGGCCGCGCCCTTGCCCCAAAGCACTCTCCCCATTTTGGGGGAAAGAGGCCTGGTATGGTTCAGGAGGCCCCTTTCCTGGCCTGCCAGGCTGCTTGCTCAGATAACGGTCTGGTATGGATTTTGGGGGGCCCCACGCCAAATTTTCATTTATTTTGATGTGGAGTACCCCTTAAAATCTATGCCAGACCCAAAGGACCTGGTATGGATTTTAGGGGGGGGCCCACGCTGTTTTTTTTTTAAATTTTGGCGTGGGGCTCCCCTTAAAATCTATACCAGACCTAAAGTGCCTGGTATGGATTTTGGGGGGGACCCCATGTCGTTTTTTTTCTTAATTCTGTCATAGGGTTCCTGTAAGAGAACTGTTGTAACGCATCGGGCGCAGGCGCATAGAAAACTCAGCTGATCGCAGGTGCACCAATGTGCAAAGGAATGTGCGCACTTGCGGGAACGCGTCCACGGTGCCCTTTAATGCCATGCGGCCTATTTAAAGAGAGCTCTGACCCTTGCTCAATGCTGACTGGTCTTCAGCTGTTTCCCTGTGACGTGCCTGTATCCTCTGTCTTATCTGTTGCTGACCTGGCTTAACACTGACTACGTTTTGGATTCCGATTATACTGCTGATTACTGGTTCCTGATTCTGGCTTATCCCTGACGTTGCTTCTGTCTGATGCCCTGGTACCTCGCTGCTGACTCCAGCTGATCCTCTGACTTCGCTACTGTTTCCTGTCTGGCTCCACACCACCTCTGAGTACCTGAGCTGGCTTCCTCTCATCCAAGCTCCGTTGGACACAGTGCACTCCTGTCTTCTGGATTTACCCAAGGCCGGGTCCTTCAATGCCGCCCCCCCCCCCCCACTCACTCAGATCATCCATGGGAGAGTCCTCGAGATCACCTATAGGACAGTCATAGGAAACACCTATAGGACAGTCATAGACATCACCTATGGGACAGTCATAGAGATCACCCATAGGACAGTCAGAAAGAAATCCTATAGAAATCGTAAAATGGGAGTCATAGAGGACAGCTCCACTGGGAATCGGAGCCAGGTACTCCTGGCACCCATGGAAATTGTGTCCGGTAGGGCTCTATACACACTCGGGGGGGAACACTGACCTGTTCCCGGGGAGGAGGGATCACAACCTCGCTCTCTCTGGGATCCCGCTTTCTCTGATCCAGGATGTTTCCAGGACGCTGTTGCCGCGGAAACCACTCCCGAACTGTGATTGGCAGAGCATACGATAGGGCATGGAAGAACTCTATTGGAGAGCGGGGTTGCCAAGGGGTGAGTGGGCGGGACTTCTACAACCAAAGTTGGTGAGAGTGTCCTGGGCGGACTAGGACGGCGCAGCACAGCCTGATGCAGATAGGGAGTACTCAGCATCAGTGGCGTAGCATGGGTTGTCAGCGCCCGGGGCAAGGCAAGTAATTTGCGCCCCCTAACCTGCGGACTTTTAGCACTCCCTGAGTCCCTTCCTACAATAGCAATACCCTTGCTCAATGCTGACTGGTCTTCAGCTGTTTCCCTGTGATGTGCCTGTATCCTCTGTCTTATCTGTTGCTGACCTGGCTTAACACTGACTACGTTTTGGATTCCGATTATACTGCTGATTACTGGTTCCTGATTCTGGCTTATCCCTGACGTTGCTTCTGTCTGATGCCCTGGTACCTCGCTGCTGACTCCAGCTGATCCTCTGACTTCGCTACTGTTTCCTGTCTGGCTCCACACCACCTCTGAGTACCTGAGCTGGCTTCCTCTCATCCAAGCTCCGTTGGACACAGTGCACTCCTGTCTTCCGGATTTACCCAAGGCCGGGTCCTTCAATGCCGCCCCCCCCCCACTCACTCAAATCATCCATGGGAGAGTCCTCGAGATCACCTATAGGACAGTCATAGGGAACACCTATAGGACAGTCATAGAGATCACCTATGGGACAGTCATAGAGATCACCCATAGGACAGTCAGAAAGAAATCCTATAGAAATCGTAAAATGGGAGTCATAGAGGACAGCTCCACTGGGAATCGGAGCCAGGTACTCCTGGCACCCATGGAAATTGTGTCCGGTAGGGCTCTATACACACTCGGGGGGGAACACTGACCTGTTCCCGGGGAGGAGGGATCACAACCTCGCTCTCTCTGGGATCCCGCTTTCTCTGATCCGGGATGTTTCCAGGACGCTGTTGCCGCGGAAACCACTCCCGAACTGTGATTGGCAGAGCATACGATAGGGCATGGAAGAACTCTATTGGAGAGCGGGGTTGCCAAGGGGTGAGTGGGCGGGACTTCTACAACCAAAGTTGGTGAGAGTGTCCTGGGCGGACTAGGACGGCGCAGCACAGCCTGATGCAGATAGGGAGTACTCAGCATCAGTGGCGTAGCGTGGGTTGTCAGAGCCCGGGGCAAGGCAAGTAATTTGCGCCCCCTAACCTGCGGACTTTTAGCACTCCCTGAGTCCCTTCCTACAATAGTACTGACCAGCCTGATTCCTACACTGACCACTACACTAACCTACCTACCTGATTCCTACACTGACCCAACTGACCACTGCACTAATCTACCTGATTCCTACACTGACCACTACATTAACATACCTGATTCCTACACTGACCTACCTGATTCCCACACTGACCTACTTGACCACTACACTAACCTACCTGCTTCCTTTACTTGCCACTACACTTACCTACCTATCTACTATCCTGACCACTACACTACCTGATTCCTACGCTGTCCACTACACTGCACTGTCCACTACACTGCACTGTCCACTACACTACACTGTCCACTACACTGCACTGACCACTACACTGCACTGACCACTACACTGCACAGACCACTACACTACACTGACCACTACACTACACTGACCACTACACTTTCCACTTCACTGCACTGACTACTACACTGCACTGGCCACTACACTAACCACTACACTACACTGTCCACTACACTAACCACTGCACTGACCATTATACTACACTACACACTACACCACACTTTTTTTATCTATACTGACTCTAACTGCTTGTCTTATCTCTCTGGCTGGCTGCTCCATCTCTCCTCAGACCGTATCCACCCCCTCACCTGCAGCTTGTAGCTTCTATCAGTCCAGAGGAGAGGGGGGAGCCTGGAGGAGGTGAAGGCAGCAGCGGTGTTCACAATGAGGTGGTGGCGGAGGCGGGACTCCAGTCAGGAGCAACCGTGATTGCGGATAGGCCAGTCCGGCCACGATCATGGATTGCCCAGCCCGGCCGCCATCATGGATAGGCCAGCTCCGCCACTATCACGGATTAGCCAGCCCTGCCGCGGCTGCCGCACATGACCCTATTCACCGAATCACAGGGCACCAGCCGCAGTTGAGCTCAGGGACAAAGGAAGTAAACATTAGGGGGACGGAGCCGGCAGTGACACACACTGCCTGGCATGGGATTTCGCCCCCCTAAATGTTGCGCCCGTGCCCACGGCCCCCTCCGCACCCCCCGCGCTACACCACTGCTCAGCATGCAGTATCCCCCCTCTGTCCTCCATACTGAGCTCCTATCTGGCTGGCTGCGAAAGCCAAGAAGTCGCCGCAGGAGCAGCGCCACCCCTGCACCACTGTCACCCTGAGGCCTGGCCTCGGTGGTCTTGTGGGAAATTCGGCCCTGGATATATGTGATGTGTTCAACGCTAGCAGCTTTTAGATAATTTATTCATCTTTCACGATACATGTGACAGGCTTAATACCATTAGTCTTTGGGTTATTTAAACCACTTTAAGCATCTAGAAAGTGGTGGCTCTCAGGATTTCTTTCTATTCTTGGAGGGAATCATAAGGGACTATATACAAGATTTTAGTAATGAGAACGGTATCATTAGCAGTAATCAGCATGGATTCATGAAGAATCGTTGTTGGCAAACCAATCTATTAACCTTCTATGAGGAGGTGAGTTGCGATCTAGATAAAGGAAGGCCCATAGATGTGGTGTATCTGGATTGAATGGTCAGAGGTGGGTAGTGGGGTACCCCAGGGTTCTGTGCTGGGACCAATCCTATTTGATTTGTTCATAAACGACCTGGAGAACCCTGCTTCACTCCTTAGTATTCATCCTGATTCTGAAACTGTGAAGTTGGTACCCGTTGCTGAATTCTTGGATGTGTTGAACAAGAAAAGTGTGGATACTCTTCCTCCCCATAGGACTTATGATTGTCCCATCGAACTCCTGCCAGGGGCTGAGATCCCATTTGGTCAAATCTACCCTCTCTCTGAGCCTGAACTGGAAGCTTAACGCAAATATATTGATGAAAGCCTGGAAAAAGGGTTTATCCGGCCCTCTACCTCACCAGGGTTTATCCGGCCCTCTACCTCACCAGCAGGTGCCGGTATCTCCTTCGTTGAGAAGAAGGATCAGACTCTGAGACCCTGTGTATATTATCAGGACCTTAAAGTCAATAAAGTAACTGTTGAAAATCGGTACCCACTTCCTCTGATCCCTGAGCTGTTTCAGAGGTTATGGGGAGCACGAGTATTCTCCAAACTAGATCTAAGGGGAGCTTATAACTTAGTCAGGATCAGGGAAGGAGATGAATGGAAAACAGCTTTGAGGACACTTCCAGTACTTAGTCATGCCATTCGGACTCTGCAATGCTCCAGCTACCTTTCAGCACCTTGTAAATGTTATTTTTCCGGGACTACCTTGATCTGTATATCATTGTTTACCTAGATGATATTCTTATCTTCTCTGACACTGTGGAAATGCATCGTACCCATGTGATGAAGGTCTTGGGCAGACTCTGTGACCATCACCTCTCTGCAAAGGCCGAGAAGTGTGACTTCGCAAAACAGACTATTTAGTTTTTAGGATTTTCATCTCCGCTGACGGTATTTCCATCGATCCCCAGAAAGTTGCTGCTGTCCTGGAATGGCCAGCCCCTACCGACAGAAAAGCTTTACAGAGGTTTGTGGGGTTTGCTAATTTTTATAGGAAATTCATCAAGAACTTTTCTGGCATTATCACTCCCATTATGCAACTGACCAAACAGCATGATTCCTGATGGATCCCAGAAGCACAAGTAGCTTTCGAACAGTTAAAAGCTTTGTTCACCTCGGCCCCCATCCTGAAGCATCCCGACCCATCCTTGGCCTATGTCTTAGAGGTAGATGCCTCTGAAAGTACAGTAGGGGCTATATTATCACAACATCAGGGTCCTAAATCATTACTTCATCCTGTGACCCTTTTCTCCAAAAAACTGAATTCGTCTGAGAGGAACTACGACGTTGGAAATGGAGAGTTGTTGGCCATAAAAGCTGCACTTAAAGAATGGCGTTATCTGTTGGAAGGTGCCTCTCACCCTATCCTTATCTTCAGCGACCACAAGAATTTAGAGTACTTGAGAACAGCCAAAATGACTAAGACCTTGGCAGGCAAGATGGGCACTGTTTTTCTCTCGCTTCATATTCCATATTACCTATCGCCCTGGATCTAAGAATGGTAAACCAGATGCGCTGTACCATGGCCCAGTCCTACCCTTAGAAAATGACACTAGCTTACCTGCCAAGAATCCTCATTCTTCAGCTAGATGTCACAAATAGACATGTGCACTGACAAAAAATTTGTTTTCATTTTCTTTTCATTTGTTTTTTTTGCTTTTTTCAGAAATTCGGAAATTCGAAAATTTGGAAGTTCAGAAATTTGAAAATTCTGAATTTGGAAATTGGAAATTTGAAAACTCAGAAATTCCGAATTTTCGAATTTCAAATTTTTGAATTTCCAAATTTTCAAATTCTGAATTTCCAAATTTTCAAATTCCGAATTTTCGGGAATTCCAAAATTCGGAAATTCAAAGATTTGAAAATCCAAAAAAATGAAAATCTGAAATAAAGAAAGAAAAACAATAAAATTCAAAATAATAACTAACTAATAATAACTAATTATTAAATTATAGGTATTGGAATTTTCTTTCAAATTTGGCTGTTTGTGAACGTAACGAATACAAATTTATCTGAAGTTACGAATTATCCGAAATAACGAATGCCGCATCTAAACAATTAGAATGTAACAAATTAATAATAAATAAGAGTATTAAAAAGGTTTTATTATCATTATTGTAATTTATTATTATTAGATCGTTACGTTCCATTCATTTAGATACAGCATTCGTTATTTCAGATAATTCGTAACTTTGGATAAATTTGTTCTCGTTACATTCACTAACAGCCAAATTTAAAAGGAAATTCCAATACCTATAATTTAACCACTTCAGCCCCGGAAGGATTTACCCCCTTCCTGACTAGAGCACTTTTTACAATTTGGCACTGCGTCGCTTTAACTGCTAATTGCGCGGTCATGCAATGCTGTACCCAAACGAAATTTGCGTCCTTTTCTTCCCACAAAAAGAGCTTTCTTTTGATGGTATTTGATCACCTCTGCGGTTTTTATTTTTTGCGATATAAACGGAAAAAGACCGAAAATTTTGAAAAAAAATGATATTTTCTACTTTTTGTTTTAAAAAAACCCAATAAACTCAATTTTAGTCATACATTTAGGCCAAAATGTATTCGGCCACATGTCTTTGGTAAAAAAAATGTCAATAAGTGTATATTTATTGTATACTAAGGTTTTGGTTCCGAATATGGGTAAAACACCCTAAGACATAGGCACCACATCCCTGAACATGATTATAAATTATGAAGGGAATAAAGGGATTTTAACGGTGCAGGTGAACTAGACATAGAGAAGTTTTTTTACATAAAAAAATACAATTTTTAATTCAACCATTAAAAAAACATACAGTTTGTACAAAATTCATGAAATTTCAGTTTGAATAAAAACACAGTGGTCAAAAAGGGTTAGAGTGTACAAATAACTTTGGGAGATGATATATTTGCATACTAGCCCGAAATGTTTCACATTGTCGCTTTATCAAGGGATATGCAAACTGACGATAACATCGTGAAACACTGCTATTGGTTCTAGAAAAAATAAAAATAAAAATTGCAAAAATTGACATTATGATTTGCACAAGAAATCAAGATCACACACATATTAGCCATAAACTAGCGCAATGTCAGCTCCGAAATAGCATTGAAAAAATGCTTACCCCCACAATGACCCAGAAACCTTTGTCGCTACCAGCGTGCACCAACCTGGACCAGGACCGGGATGAGGCCGAATGTGCAACCACAGGGGACAGAAAGGTGGAGCTGTATATGAATTATAAAGTTCAGTGTGTCACAAGGGGAACTATTTGGTGGTGTTAAACGAGTAAATATATAACTTTATAAAGTTTTGTAGCTGTCAATGTAATAAAGTATTTATTAGCTTATTGAGATTTTTGATTAAGTTTTTGATCAATGATCACGGAGGATAGGAAAGAGTTAATTAGCTCAGGGGTGAAAGAACTCTCAAGCACTTACTCAATTGATTAGTTAGAGCAGCACCTGTAAGGTGGAGGCAGTCATCAGTGTCTATTAGGTTGTAGTTACGGGAAGTGATTCAGTAATGCTGATAAAAAAACAGAAACACAATCATAGGAAAAGGGACTTTTCTGGGGGTAAAGAGTTAATTTGAGACACTAGGAAATATAAACAAGTGGAATATAGTAAAGCTAAAATTGATAGCCGAGATTTGAGTATACATCATCCAGTATAACTTAACTGGATGGTAATGGACACATTGTCTCATTATTAACAAGTTAGAAAAGGAAAATCCGTTCTTTAAATAAATCACTGACAAAAATATAAGAGACACAGGGATAATGAATGGTAAATAGGAGATTAACGCAGATTGGTATTTGTAGAGCAGTGTGTGGTAAACTTACCAGTCACTAGCACTGCTGGAAAATGAGCTCCATCCTCCGGCGCTGACAGGTTGGACTGTCAGATGAGCCGGCTTAAGTGCTGTCCCCCATCGAGCTGGCGTGTGACGTCACCAGCTCGATGCGGACGTGAAGGTGCCATTGCGCATGCCCGGGGACCAAGATTCCCATCTCAACTACAAGTCCCACGGGGCACAGCGGCCACGACCAGAGCCGACATGCGCAGTAGCTACAGATGACGGCCTAGTGCGCCGCCCCGCCCGGGGGGGGGAACAAGGGAAGAAGGGTGAGTGTCAGATGAAAAAAACACAGGTTATGCTGGGAAATAGAGACTGAAAAACAAAATTAATAAAAAGTGCAAAATAGATAATTGAAGTTACATGGGTCGCTAAACAGATTCATAGGAAGGACTTGTAACTCAGGCTCTCATTCAAACCCGGGAAGTCAGTGGCCCTAAGGGTGTAGATCCAGCGGACCTCAAGCTGGAGCAGTGTACGATCGACACTGCCCCCTCTTTCGTCCAGCGGGATGTGCTCCAAGGCCAGGAATTTGATGGTGTGTGGATTGAAGTTGTGACATATCCCGACGTGCCTGGCAATAGCAGTTGTCATTTGTTTTTTAAGGATAGGTTTTATATGATCCCTTATCCGTTTGAAAAAAGGTCGCTTTGTCTTTCCGACATAAAAGCCGCCACAGACACATTGAGCCAGATAAATTATGCCCGGGGTTTGGCAAGTCACGTTAGATTTGATCGAATGCCACTTCCCATTGGGGAGTAAAAAACGAGATTTATTGTGTACAAATTTGCAAATGTCACATTTACCACATGGAGAGATGCCTATGTTAGTTGGGTTATTATTAAGGGAGGCTTCGTTGAAGTGGCTGTGAACTAGGCGATCCTTTAATGAAGGAACTCGTCTAAACGTTATCTCTGGGAATGAATTTATATATTTCCTGGCTATTGGATCAGCTGATAGGAGTGGCCAAAATTTAGTTAGAATTTTTCTAATCTCGTTATGTTGATTGGAATAACGAGTGATTAGTCTGACTGTATCCAATTTTTTCGGGGGTTTGTTTGAAAATATTAGAGAGTCTCTATTCTGGGCCTTAACATGATTATATGCCCTCTTAAAGCATGAATGGCTGTATCCCCGAGAGAGCAGTCTCCTGTATAGATCCTTTGCAGCTACCTGGAAGTCTGAATCCTTGCTGCAGTTGCGTTTAAGACGCAAGTACTGGCTTTAAGGGATACTCCTTAAAAGTGAATCTGGGTGTGAGCTATCCACGTGGAGGATTGTATTACCAGCGGAGGGTTTTCTGTACAATGACAAATCCAATTTGCTCTTAGTGTCAATGGAGATAGTTAAGTCAAGGAAGTTGATTGCGGTTTTACTGTATTCCATAGTAAATCTGAGATTGAAGTCGTTGTTGGAAATCAATCTCAGAAAATCGTTTAGCTCTGCCTCAGAACCAGACCAAAAGATCAACACGTCGTCTATAAATCTATACCATGAGGCGACCCTTTCCATGTAATGGGCCAGGTCGTCTCTGGAAAATACAACCTTTTCCCACCCCCCCCAGGTACAGGTTGGCATACGATGGGGCACATTTGGTCCCCATCGCAACCCCCTGCACCTGGAGGTAGTGGGAGGAGTTGAACATGAAGACATTGTGTCTTAAGATATAATCGAGGAGTTCCAAAACGAATTCATTATACTTATCAAAGGAGGGGCCGCTTTCAATTAAATGGTTTCTCACTACTTCAATGCCTTTACTGTGGGGGATGGTATTGTACAGACTTTCAATATCAAGTGCCACCAGCCATGTGCCTGGTGGAAGTGAAATGCCTTCAATAGTTCTTAATAAATCGATGGTGTCTTTGATATAGGAGGAAAGAGAGGTGACATGGGGATGTAAATAGCTATCGACTAGACTGCTTGCATTTTCCGTAAGGCATAGGCATCCTGATATTATGGGGCGTCCAGGGGGCTCCAAAATAGATTTATGTACCTTAGGTAAGGCATAAAAGGTAGGGATCCATGGGTCCCTTACATTTAAGTAATCCCAGGTGTTTTTATCTATAATGCCCTTATGGTATGCTCTAAAGATGATGTTGTAATATTCTGTATAGAAGTTTTGTATTAAAGTTTTCGAGATAGGTCGATACCACTCTCAATTGGATAGAATCTTGTTACACATACTGACATATTGTGATACCTCCATAATAACCAAGTTGCCGCCCTTGTCCGCGGGCTTGATTACTAATTCCTGATTGGATTCAAGGGATTTAATAGCTGCTTTTTGTTCGACATTCAGATTTGGAGTTCCAGAGGACCGAAAATGACATTCTTCAATGGCCTGGGAGGTTTGTCTAACAAACGCCCAGATATTGGGATTGGTGTTTAAGAGGGGAAAATCCCTAGACTTAGATTTAAAGGACTGTGGGGGGGGGGAAGGACACACCAGGGACTGACAAATCCGGTCATTGTGGGGGTAAGCATTTTTTCAATGCTATTTTTCTAGAACCAATAGGAGTGTTAAATTATGTCATCTTCAGTTTGCATATCCCTTGATAAAGCGACAATGCGAAACATGTCGGGCTAGTATGCAACTATATCATCTCCCAAAGTTATTTGTACACTCTAACCCTTTTTGACCACTGTGTTTTTATTCAAACTGAAAGCTGATTTAAAGCTAGCACCCATTTTTTTAGGGAAGGACCAAGAGACAGCATAAGTCCAGATCCTGACCCAGCCTCACTTATTTCAGACTCAATACCGAATGAGCAAGAATTATCTATTATCAATCTCTCTTCTCACACTTTAATGAGACAAGAGGAACAGGTTCTCAAATTAGGTTTAACTTTTTGCCCTGATTTCCAAGTAGATAAATTTCATCTTATTAAAGATCTCCACCTATTTGCCCGGAGACTTTTATATAAAAGTTATCTTTGATAAACCTTCACGAGAAACCTGCTCAAATGATATGATCTCGAATATTCAAGAGAGCATGGAGGAACAGCAAGCGCTTAGGGACTTGTCAGCACTATGGGAGGAGGGACACACCGACAACGACATCTCTGGATGTCTGTATCCACCGGATTTGTCGGTCCCTGGTGTGTCCTCCCCCCCCCCACAGTCCTTTAAATCTAAGTCTAGGGATTTTCCCCTCTTAAACACCAATCCCAATATCTGGGCGTTTGTTAGACAAACCCCCCAGGCCATTGAAGAATTTCATTTTCGGTCCTCTGGAACTCCAAATCTGAATGTCGAACAAAAAGCAGCTATTAAATCCCTTGAATCCAATCAGGAATTAGTAATCAAGCCCGCGGACAAGGGCGGCAACTTGGTTATTATGGAGGTATCACAATATGTCAGTATGTGTAACAAGATTCTATCCAATCGAGAGTGGTATCGACCTATCTCGAAAACTTTAATACAAAACTTCTATACAGAATATTACAACATCATCTTTAGAGCATATCATAAGGGCATTATAGATAAAAACACCTGGGATTACTTAAATGTAAGGGACCCACGGATCCTTACCTTTTATGCCTTACCTAAGGTACATAAATCTATTTTGGAGCCCCCTGGATGCCCCATAATATCAGGATGCCTATGCCTTACGGAAAATGCAAGCAGTCTAGTCGATAGCTATTTACATCCCCATGTCACCTCTCTTTCCTCCTATATCAAAGACACCATCGATTTATTAAGAACTATTGAAGGCATTTCACTTCCACCAGGCACATGGCTGGTGGCACTTGATATTGAAAGTCTGTACAATACCATCCCCCACAGTAAAGGCATTGAAGTAGTGAGAAACCATTTAATTGAAAGAGGCCCCTCCTTTGATAAGTATAATGAATTTGTTTTGGAACTCCTCGATTATATCTTAAGACACAATGTCTTCATGTTCAACTCCTCCCACTACCTCCAGGTGCAGGGGGTTGCGATGGGGACCAAATGTGCCCCATCGTATGCCAACCTGTACCTGGGGGGTGGGAAAAGGTTGTATTTTCCAGAGACGACCTGGCCCATTACATGGAAAGGGTCACCTCATGGTATAGATTTATAGACGACGTGTTGATCTTTTGGTCTGGTTCTGAGGCAGAGCTAAAAGATTTTCTGAGATTGATTTCCAACAACGACTTCAATCTCAGATTTACTATGGAATACAGTAAAACTGCGATCAACTTCCTTGACTTAACTATCTCCATTGACACTAAGGTCAAATTGGATTCGTCATTGAACAGAAAACCCTCCGCTGGTAATACAATCCTCCACACAGATAGCTCACATTCAGATTCACTTTTAAGGAGTATCCCTTACAGCCAGTACTTGCGTCTTAAACGCAACTGCAGCAAGGATTCAGACTTCCAGGTAGCTGCAAAGGATCTATACAGGAGACTGCTCTCTCGGGGATACAGCCATTCATGCCTTAAGAGGGCATATAATCGTGTTAAGGCCCAGAATAGAGATTCTCTAATATTTTCAAACAAACCCCCGAAAAAATTGGATACAGTCAGACTAATCACTCGTTATTCCAATCAACATAACGAGATTAGAAAAATTCTAACTAAATTTTGGCCACTCCTATCAGCTGATCCAATAGCCAGGAAATATATAAATTCATTCCCAGAGATAACGTTTAGACGAGTTCCTTCATTAAAGGATTGCCTAGTTCACAGCCACTTCAACGAAGCCTCCCTTAATAATAACCCAACTAACATAGGCATCTCTCCATGTGGTAAATGTGACATTTGCAAATTTGTACACAATAAATCTCGTTTTTTACTCCCCAATGGGAAGTGGCATTCGATCAAATCTAACGTGACTTGCCAAACCCCGGGCATAATTTATCTGGCTCAATGTGTCTGTGGCGGCTTTTATGTCGGAAAGACAAAGCGACCTTTTTTCAAATGGATAAGGGATCATATAAAACCTATCCTTAAAAAACAAATGACAACTGCTATTGCCAAGCACGTCGGGATATGTCACAACTTCAATCCACACACCATCAAATTCCTGGCCTTGGAGCACATCCCGCTGGACGAAAGAGGGGGCAGTGTCGATCGTACACTGCTCCAGCTTGAGGCCCACTGGATCTACACCCTTAGGGCCACTGACTTCCCGGGTTTGAATGAGAGCCTGAGTTACAAGTCCTTCCTATGAATCTGTTTAGCGACCCATGTAACTTCAATTATCTATTTTGCACTTTTTATTAATTTTGTTTTTCAGTCTCTATTTTCCAGCATAACCTGTGTCTTTTTTCATCTGACACTCACCCTTCTTCCCTTGTTTCCCCCCCCTTCCCTCCCCCCCTTTTTCCTCCCTCCCTAAGACCCCATTCACACAGGGGCAACACGACTTGCAGGTCGCCTCAGCGAGGCGACCTGCAAACGACTGCCCGGGCGACTTGCAAAACGACTTCTGTATAGAAGTCTATGCAAGTCGCCCCCGAAGTCGTACAGGAACCTTTTTCTGAATCGGAGCAACTTGCGTCGCTCTCATTAGAACGGTTCCATAGCACAGAACGGGAGGCGACTTGTCAGGTGACTAGGTCACCTGACAAGTCGTCCCTGTGTGAATGGGCTCTAACAGTCCCCAATTTTAGTTTGAATATATTTTCATTTTTCCTATTATGAATCACCTGTACTTACAAGCATATAACCTTTGCTTTAGATATATATCTAAATGTGTAATAAACTTAATGTTTGTAATTAATTGTTTGATTAATTTTGTGTGTTTTTTCACAGCGCTTTGTTCCTCTGATTCACTGATCGGATTGAAATTGTGTGTGGTCCTTTTCCATCCGATCGGTTGCCTCTCTGGTTTCCCTTTGCCAGGTCGCTCCCAGCCCTCTTCCCTCACCGGTGTCAGAGTGGCCTATTGCAACCATACGGATGCCCGGGGCACATCCCTGAGATGTGCCCACATTGCGCCGCGCTCCCTGGGAAATCAATTCCATCAGTGGGTCACCTCTGTGCCCCGCTTCCCATCCCTGCAGTAACCGGGCGGGGCGGCACACTAGGCCGTCATGCGTAGCTACTGCGCTTGTCGGCTCTGGCCGTGGCCGCTGTGCCCCGTGGGACTTGTAGTTGAGATGGGAATCTTGGTCCCCGGGCATGCGCAATGGCGCCTTCACGTCCGCATCGAGCTGGTGACGTCACACGCCAGCTCGATGGGGGACAGCACTTAAGCCGGCTCATCTGACAGTCCAACCTGTCAGCGCCGGAGGATGGAGCTCATTTTCCAGCAGTGCTAGTGACTGGCAAGTTTACCACACACTGCTCTACAAATACCAATCTGCGTTAATCTCCTATTTACCATTCATTATCCCTGTGTCTCTTATATTTTTGTCAGTGATTTATTTAAAGAGCGGATTTTCCTTTTCTAACTTGTTAATAATGAGACAATGTGTCCATTATCATCCAGTTAAGTTTTACTGGATGATGTATACTCAAATCTCGGCTATCAATTTTAGCGTTACTATATTCCACTTGTTTATATTTCCTAGTCTCTCAAATTAACTCTTTACCCCCAGAAAAGTCCCTTTCCTGACAGGCTCCATGGCAGCATACGTGTGGGTAGGCTCCGCCTCCATAACTACCCAATAGGACCCCCTCTCCCATAAATCTTTGCTCTAGGCTGCTATCCATGTTCCTTTTTTGTCCTCCTCCGTAGGACCAGGTGTTGGTTCTCCTACCTGAAGATAAACCTCCCTACGATCGATGTTGCCGAGTGCCAAAGATTCCTCCGATAGGCCCTGACTGTTAAGCAGGGTATGGAGTGTATAGCAGAGTAGCGCTGAAGATTGGATCGGTTCATCTATGTGCGCACGGTCTGTTTGCCTAATGTTTCAGGCGACCATTATCTGCTGCCAAGTCCGGTGTGTGTGTGTGTGTGATGGATGGCGTTCCTCGGCCAGGTGATCGTAGATGGAGGGGTAAGTTTTTACTTTCATTTACATATGGCAGCAGTGTTTATGTGTATCATACCTCTGTGTGTTTTTCCTGCTTCCTGGTGTCCTAGATTGGCGCTGACGCTCTCTGCGTTCCAGCAGCCGCTCTCTCTGTGACTTCCGGGTACCGGCGTACGTTCTGCGCATGCGCGGACCCAATACGAAGCCGAGGCTTGGTTCGCGCATGCGTGAGAGCGTCTCGCGTCTGACGTCGGCGATGACGTCACGGGCGCCACTTTTAAAAGCTGTGGAAAGCTTTCAGAGCCCTGGGAATGATCGTGGGGGATACGGCGACTTCCCGGGGCTACTATCTCGGCGGTTCAAGGTAAGACAATCTCTATTGTCTGGGGTGGAGGTCTGTTGTCAGTCAGCTGAATCTGTGAATCTGTCTCTGCAGCTTCCTATTGTATTGATACTATGGACTCCTCACTGCCCCCTAGTGACCAGCCCGTTTGTAGCAGGTATGTTTGCAGTTTTGCTTTCCTGCCTGTACAAGGATTGAGAGTAGAATTTTAGGACACCAGCTGATTTCTTTCTCTATCTTCTTTGTGTTTCTTTCCTCACAGCCCTACTAGGTCTGATCCACACCGTAGTTCCCATAAAGGAAGTGGATCATCAAAATCACACCACCGGCAATCTTCCTCCAGGTCTAGCCATCATAGATCTCCTTCCTGATCTGAACAGCGCAATAAAAATCCTTCTCACCCCCCTTCATCTCACTCTAGAGAGAGTTCAGGAAAATCATGTTGGGGATGTAGGATGCCTGTTCCAACAGATAAATCTCTCTGTGATCACTGCTTCTCTAAGGCTGCAGATGAGAGGGATGGTGCAGACCAGCGTTTGGAATCTATGGTGAGACGGGTTGTGAAAGAATCTCTACAGGAGAGAGAGGCCCAGCAGCCCCGTGATTCCCCATCAGACCCATTATGCCCTCCAGTGGGTGAAGGTTCTGTGCATGAGACATGGGAATCTTCCCAGCCAAGTCACCCTTCTGCTCCTGTTTCAGACAGCGAATCGGATCTGGAAGATCCTGGCGTGGGGTTTGAGTATGCTTTAGTTCCTTCTTTGGTGAAGGCAGTTAAAGAGGCCCTGAAGTGGGAAGATCCAGTTACTCCCCCCCCAAAACAGAGGAAGTTTTTCAAGCAGCTCAACAAGGAGCGACAGTTTTTCCTTTTCTCTCTGAGCTGGGTGAAGTCATTTCGGAGGAATGGAGCAAAATGGACAAGAAAAGTTCCATGCAGTCAAAGGTCTCGAAACTATATCCTTTTAAGGAAGAGGAAGTAAAGCACCTTGAATCAACTCCATTAGTGGATGCAGCTTTAATGAGACTAGCAAGATATGTAACGCTTCCCTTGGAAGACACTGTATCTTTTAAAGATCCTTTGGAAAGGCGAATTGATTCGGATTTAAAGAGGATCTACCTGACGTCAGGAATGGCATGTAAGCCAGTACTTGCGATGGCTGCAGTCTCCAAAGCTTTGGAATCTTGGTCTGATAAGGTGGATGAGTTCTTAAGAAGTATCTCTACTGAAACGGCTAAGGATTCTCCTATCCAAGAGATCAGGCTAGCATCAGCCTTTCTTGGGGAGGCATCTATTGATGTCATCCGCCTGATGTCCCAGGGTTATGTTGGCAGCTGTTTCAGCTTGTCCTGCCCTATGGCTCCGTCCGTGGTTGGCGGATCCAGCTTCCAAGCAAGCTTGGTGCCGAATTCCGTTTGAAGGTTCTTCATTGTTCGGCAATAAGCTCGATAGTGCCATAACCCGGGCCACAGGTGGGAAGTCTGGTTTCCTCCCTCAAGACAGACGCCTGCAAAATCAGAAACGCAGTTTTCCTAGAAGACAAAACTCTGATCGCGCTAGGGATGCGCGCAGCTACAGACCTGGTCGGGAGTTCTCTAGATTCTGGAAATCCAGGCAGTCTTCTTTCAAGAAACCCGCAAAAGGGGGTTCCTCTGGCAACCAGGACGCCACAAAGTCCTTTTGAGATTGGGCCCGCTCAGGCATGCCAGGTGGGGGCTCGTCTTCGCCACTTCGGGCATGTCTGGGCGGCCTCAATCCGAGATTACTGGACCATCAAGACGGTCTCCTCCGGTCACAAGTGGGTTTTCAGCAATACCCCAAGACTCAGATTTGTTCCCACATCTCTTCCAGGTTCAGAAGAGAAAAAGCAGGTCCTATTAACCTACGTGAGCTGTTTATTGGATCAAGGCGCAGCCGTCCCTGTTCCAGAAAACGAACAAGGCAAAGGCATGTATTCTCCTCTGTTCATGATACAGAAGAAAAACGGTACATGGAGGCCAGTAATAGATTTAACACACCTCAATTCCTTTATCCGAAAAGAAAAGTTCAAAATGGAGTCTTTATTTACGATCCAACAATCAATACATCTGGGAGATTGGATGGTTTCAATCGATCTGAAAGATGCATACTTTCACGTGCCAGTGGCAACAGAGTTCCAACAATTCCTCCGCTTTGCGGTAGGCAATCAGCATCTGCAGTTCACATGTCTACCCTTCGGCCTAACAACGTCACCTCGGGTCTTCTCAAAGGTCCTGTTGTCGGTTGTGGCTCTACTCCGTATCAAGGGGCTTCGTCTTCACCACTATTTAGACGACCTACTTCTCCTAGCTCAGAACGAAGATGAACTGTTAGAGCACAGGAGCTTAGTCATCTCCACCCTGAAGGAATTCGGGTGGCTTCTGAATCTAGAGAAGAGCCATTTAGAGCCAACACAATCTCTAGTGTTTCTAGGGGTTCTCTTCAACACATTGGAAGGCACCATCTCCCTTCCAGAGGAGAAGATTGGAGTGATTCGGGACAGAATACACGCAGCCCTTGCGTCGTCTCACCTCTCCGCTCTCCAATGCCTGAAAGTAATTGGCACAATGACAGCTACCATTCCTATGGTGAAGTGGGCCCAATGGCATACACGACCCTTCCAAAGTAGGTTCCTTCAACAATGGGATTCTTCCAGCCAAGTCCAGCGCATACACCTTACGTCATCCATGAGGACGTCTCTCCTTTGGTGGCTCCAAGGGAAGAATCTGCGCAATCACCATTCAATCATGCCCATCTCATGGGTCACGTTAACTTCGGATGCCAGCAATCGAGGTTGGGGCGCTCACTGCCTTTCAGAAGTGGCACAAGGCCAATGGGTTTTCCCTGCTCGAGGGATTGTCTCCAACATTCTGGAGCTGAGGGCCGCCTTTCAGGCACTCCTGTCATTTCGCCATCTCATAGAAGGTTCATCTGTGATGCTAAGATTGGACAATACAACTGCGGTGGCTTACATAAAGAAGCAAGGTGGAACTCGCAGCCGGTCTCTGCTACAGGAAGTGGAGCCAATAATGAGCTGGGCTCAGAAGTATTTGTCCAACATCTCGGCAGTTTACATTCAGGCGGACTTCCTCTCGAGAGTGCAAATGGACAACAACGAGTGGTCTCTCCACAGAGAGGTGTTCGAGTGGCTTCTGACCCTGGGAGTTCTTCCAGAGGTCGATCTATTTGCTTCTCCATGCAATCACAAAATGCCCAGATATTATTCGAGGTTCAGAGACCCTCAGGCTTACGGGATAGATGCTCTCTCAGATCATTGGAAGTTTCAGAAGGCTTGTGCCTTCCCTCCGGTACCGGTGATTCTGCAATTCCTCCGGAGGCTCAGAACAGAGAAGGTGGAGATCATTGCAGTGATTCCTTTCTGGCCCAACAGGCCGTGGTTTCCTCTGTTATCACTCCTGAGTTATCAAGACCCAGTTCCCCTTCCTCTCAGGCCGGATCTACTGTCGCAAGGCTCGACGTTACACCCATTCCCATCTTGCCTACACCTCAGGGTGTGGTTCTTGAGAGGGAAAGGCTTGAATCCCTAGGCTTTCCGGAAGAAGCTATTCCAACTCTTCTTAGTGCCCGGAGGGGAAGTACGAACAGAGTATACGAACGGATATGGTCTAAATTCTCTGATCATATGTCTTCCCGGTCAAATCCGTGTAATTCACCAGCAGTACAGGACATTCTAAGTTTTCTCCAATCAGGGCTGGACCTATCTTTAGCAGTCAGCTCACTAAGAGTGCAAGTTTCAGCCATCTCGGCCTTCACAGGAGTATCTTGGGCTAATCACACATTAGTCCGTCAATTCTTTAAAGGAGCTATCAGGCTTAAACCTCAAAGAAGACCCAGGTTCCCCAAATGGGACCTTCCTATTGTCTTAGATTTTCTCTCCAATCTCGGTTCAGATCCTGACAAACCTCTTTCCATGAGAGATCTCACGCTCAAGACCACCTTCTTAGTAGCTGTGACATCGGCTAAAAGAGTGTCAGAAATTAGAAATCTAGGTTCAGAAGAACCTTTCCTAACCTTCTTTCCAGATAGGGTAGTGTTGATTCCCATGCTTGGGTCAAACCCTAAAGTGACCTCAGTCTTTCATGAAAATCAAGAGATTGTACTTCCTACTTTTAGAACAACGGACAATCAGGATGTTCATCCACTTGACGTAGGCCACACTCTAAAGCAATATCTGGAGGTCACGGCTCCATTCAGACAAACGGAATTCCTTTTCGTTCTTCTCCATGGTAAAAACAAAGGAAGGCGAGCTTCGGTCAGATCAATTTCTTCTTGGATTGTGCAGACCATTCAGAGGGCATACAAGGCAAAGGGCTTGGCTCCTCCAGAGGCAGTGACAGCTCATTCGACTAGGAGTATCTCGACCTCATGGGCAGCTTCCCGGCATGTCGCGCCTGAAATCATTTGTAGAGCGGCTTCCTGGTCTTCTATTAACACATTTGTTTCTCATTATTGTGTTGAGCCTGCTGCTCTGTCATCTATTAATTTTGGTTTACAAGTATTGTCGGTTGACAATGTAAAATAAATTTGGTTTCTTTGCTCAAACATTTTTGCCCGCCCGTGTGTATTTTTGGGCGAGTTACTTCCCACACGTATGCTGCCATGGAGCCTGTCAGGAAAACGGAAAATTTATATCAAATACTTACCATAATTTTCCTTTCCTGATAGGCTCCATGGCAGCAGGAGTCCCTCCCAAATGTCTGGAGTAGGCTAGTTACGGAACATGGATAGCAGCCTAGAGCAAAGATTTATGGGAGAGGGGGTCCTATTGGGTAGTTATGGAGACGGAGCCTACCCACACGTATGCTGCCATGGAGCCTATCAGGAAAGGAAAATTACGGTAAGTATTTGGTATAAATTTTCCGTTTTTCCTATGATTGTGTTTCTGTTATTTTATCAGCATTACTGAATCACTTCCCGTAACTACAACCTAATAGACACTGATGACTGCCTCCACCTTACAGGTGCTGCTCTAACTAATCAATTGAGTAAGTGCTTGAGAGTTCTTTCACCCCTGAGCTAATTAACTCTTTCCTATCCTCCGTGATCATTGATCAAAAACTTGATCAAAAATCTCAATAAGCTAATAAATACTTTATTACATTGACAGCTACAAAACTTCGTTATATATTTACTTGTTTAACACCACCAAATAGTTCCCCTTGTGACACACTGAACTTTATAATTCATATACAGCTCCACCTTTCTGTCCCCTGTGGTTGCACATTCGGCCTCATCCCGGTCCTGGTCCAGGTTGGTGCACGCTGGTAGCGACAAAGGTTTCTGGGTCATTGTGGGGGGTAAGCATTTTTTCAATGCTATTTCAGAGATGACATTGCGCTAGTTTATGGCTAATATGTGTGTGATCTTGATTTCTTGTGCAAATCATAATGTCAATTTTTGCAATTTTTATTTTTATTTTTTCTAGAACCAATAGGAGTGTTAAATGATGTCATCTTCAGTTTGCATATCCCTTGATAAAGCGACAATGCGTAACATGTCGGGCTAGTATGCAACTATATCATCTCCCAAAGTTATTTGTACACTCTAACCCTTTTTGACCACTGTGTTTTTATTCAAACTGAAATTTCATGAATTTTGTACAAACTGTATGTTTTTTTTAATGGTTGAATTAAAAATTTTATTTTTTTATGGAAAAAAACTTCTCTATGTCTAGTTCACTTGCACCGTTAAAATCCCTTTATCCCTTTATTCCCTTCATAATTTATAATCATGTTCAGGGATGTGGTGCCTATGTCTTAGGGTGTTTTACCCATATTCGGAACCAAAACCTTAGTATACAAATTTAGTGTTTAAATACACAGCCCATTGTATGGTCCGATATGGGGAACACAACAGCAATCTAAACTGAGATATTCCTCTGTACTTGGATGATTACAAAATTGTTTTTCTATTATATAATTATTCATTACGTCTTTTAGAAGTATATTAACTTCCCTCTCCCTTCCCTTACCCCAGGGTGACTTTGGTTGTTTCCTCCCTCCCTTTTCTTCCTCCACGCCTACATGGCAGCTTTCAGTGGGGAGGCCTGGCTAGGCCTCATGGATAAAATACATCAATCCCAAACTTCAGGGGAAATCACTGAAAAAGATCTCGAACAGGCCTTCCTAAGACTCCAAAGCCTTTTGGAACGCAAGGCTAGAATATTCTGGCACAAAAGATATTTCAACAAATATATTGACAATAAAATAGTCCCTTGGGGACTGAGAGTCCAAATTTTTCCCAACATACGTAAATGTTGATTCTTTAAAAATAAAGTGGGAAGAAAATGTGAAGACTTGTTCCTTTGTGATGATGGATCTACTGTGTACCCAATATGAACAAGAACTCATTACTCTAGATGAATCTATATTGAAATGGTATAATGACTACAGTCTCATTTCTAACAGCGCCAAATTTAAGAAAAAAGATAATGAATTGAAAACACATTTAGAACGGTACACCTTGGATATTATCCGCACAAAGGAAAACAAGTTTACACGAGACACCAACGCCCACTTAAATGGAGTAGCCTACAAATGGACACATAACACCAACACACGACCTTATAGATCCACTAGTCAACGAAACACTAGAAATGGAAATGATATGTCTAATTTATCACCTTCTTCTTCTCTATCATCTAGTCAATCGACGGTGTACCAAGATTTATCCAGAAACAGATTGCCAAAAAAACAGAAAGGCAACTCAGACACAGCCTCTATGGAATCTTCAAAACGCCAATCAGACACCTCATTGTCTCGTCGCCCACAGCCCAATCACCCCAAACCTGCGTCACTTCGTACCCCCGGTATGCCTCACTCCTCATCACAAACATCACGAGGCCCTCAACTCATGGCCACTCACACGATTGTTTCTACGGCACCTTCCACTGCGGTCACTGTCTCTCCCCTTTACTTGAGCACGGCCACTAAGGTAAGCAACGTTAATGCAATTATTTCTCCTCTAGGCACACCAGTACCAGCTGATTTGAAGCTAGCACCCATTTTTTTAGGGAAGGACCAAGAGACAGCATAAGTCCAGATCCTAACCCAGCCTCACTTATTTCAGACTCAATACCGAATGAGCAAGAATTATCTATTATCAATCTCTCTTCTCACACTTTAATGAGACAAGAGGAACAGGTTCTCAAATTAGGTTTAACTTTTTGCCCTGATTTCCAAGTAGATAAATTTCATCTTATTAAAGATCTCCACCTATTTGCCCGGAGACTTTTATATAAAGTTATCTTTGATAAACCTTCACGAGAAACCTGCTCAAATGATATGATCTCGAATATTCAAGAGAGCATGGAGGAACAGCAAGCACTTAGGGACTTGTCAGCACTATGGGAGGAGGGACACACCGATGACGACATCTCCGGATGTCTGTATCCACCGGATTTGTCGGTCCCTGGTGTGTCCTCCCCCCCCCCACAGTCCTTTAAATCTAAGTCTAGGGATTTTCCCCTCTTAAACACCAATACCAATATCTGGGCGTTTGTTAGACAAACCTCCCAGGCCATTGAAGAATTTCATTTTCGGTCCTCTGGAACTCCAAATCTGAATGTCGAACAAAAAGCAGCTATTAAATCTCTTGAATCCAATCAGGAATTAGTAATCAAGCCCGCGGACAAGGGCGACAACTTGGTTATTATGGAGGTATCACAATATGTCAGTATGTGTAACAAGATTCTATCCAATCGAGAGTGGTATCGACCTATCTCGAAAACTTTAATACAAAACTTCTATACAGAATATTATAACATCATCTTTAGAGCATATCATAAGGGCATTATAGATAAAAACACCTGGGATTACTTAAATGTAAGGGACCCACGGATCCCTACCTTTTATGCCTTACCTAAGGTACATAAATCTATTTTGGAGCCCCCTGGACGCCCCATAATATCAGGATGCCTATGCCTTACGGAAAATGCAAGCAGTCTAGTCGATAGCTATTTACATCCCCATGTCACCTCTCTTTCCTCCTATATCAAAGACACCATCGATTTATTAAGAACTATTGAAGGCATTTCACTTCCACCAGGCACATGGCTGGTGGCACTTGATATTGAAAGTCTGTACAATACCATCCCCCACAGTAAAGGCATTGAAGTAGTGAGAAACCATTTAATTGAAAGAGGCCCCTCCTTTGATAAGTATAATGAATTTGTTTTGGAACTCCTCGATTATATCTTAAGACACAATGTCTTCATGTTCAACTCCTCCCACTACCTCCAGGTGCAGGGGGTTGCGATGGGGACCAAATGTGCCCCATCGTATGCCAACCTGTACCGGGGGGGTGGGAAAAGGTTGTATTTTCCAGAGACGACCTGGCCCATTACATGGAAAGGGTCACCTCATGGTATAGATTTATAGACGACGTGTTGATCTTTTGGTCTGGTTCTGAGGCGGAGCTAAACAATTTTCTGAGATTGATTTCCAACAACGACTTCAATCTCAGATTTACTATGGAATACAGTAAAACAGCAATCAACTTCCTTGACTTAACTATCTCCATTGACACTAAGGGCAAATTGGATTCGTAATTGAACTGAAAACCCTCCGCTGGTAATACAATCCTCCACGCGGATAGCTCACACCCAGATTCACTTTTAAGGAGTATCCCTTACAGCCAGTACTTGCGTCTTAAACGCAACTGCAGCAAGGATTCAGACTTCCAGGTAGCTGCAAAGGATCTATACAGGAGACTGCTCTCCCAATTTTAGTTTGAATATATTATTTTCTTTTTTCCTATTATGAATCGCCTGTACTTACAAGCATATAACCTTTGCTTTAGATATATATCTAAATGTGTAATAAACTTATTGTTTGTAATTAATTGTTTGATTAATTTTGTGTATTTTTTCACAGCGCTTTGTTCCTCTGATTCACTGATCGGATTGAAATTGTGTGTGGTCCTTTTCCATCCGATCGGTTGCCTCTCTGGTTTCCCTTTGCCAGGTCGCTCCCAGCCCTCTTCCCTCACCGGTGTCAGGGTGGCCTATTGCAACCATACGGACGCCCGGGGCACATCCCGGAGATGTGCCCACATTGCGCCGCGCTCCCTGGGAAATCAATTCCATCGTGGGTCACCTCTGTGCCCCGCTTCCCATCCCTGCAGTAACCGGGCGGGGCGGTGCACTAGGCCGTCATGCGTAGCTACTGCACATGTCGGCTCTGGTCGTGGCCGCTGTGCCCCGTGGGACTTGTAGTTGAGATGGGAATCTTGGTCCCCGGGCATGCGCAATGGCGCCTTCACGTCCGCATCGAGCTGGTGACGTCACACGCCAGCTCGATGGGGGACAGCACTTAAGCCGGCTCATTTGACAGTCCAACCTGTCAGCGCCGGAGGATGGAGCTCATTTTCCAGCAGTGCTAGTGACTGGTAAGTTTACCACACACTGCTCTACCAATACCAGTCTGCGTTTAATCTCCTATTTACCATTCATTATCCCTGTGTCTCTTATATTTTTGTCAGTGATTTATTTAAAGAGCGGATTTTCCTTTTCTAAGTTGTTAATAATGAGACAATGTGTCCATTACCATCCAGTTAAGTTTTACTGGATGATGTACACTCAAATCTCGGCTATCAATTTTAGCTTTACTATATTCCACTTGTTTATATTTCCTAGTCTCTCAAATTAACTCTTTACCCCCAGAAAAGTCCCTTTTCCTATGATTGTGTTTCTGTTTTTTTATCAGCATTACTGAATCACTTCCCGTAACTACAACCTAATAGACACTGATGACTGCCTCCACCTTACAGGTGCTGCTCTGACTAATCAATTGAGTAAGTGCTTGAGAGTTCTTTCACCCCTGAGCTAATTAACTCTTTCCTATCCTCCGTGATCATTGATCAAAAACTTGATCAAAAATCTCAATAAGCTAATAAATACTTTATTACATTGACAGCTACAAAACTTCGTTATATATTTACTCGTTTAACACCACCAAATAGTTCCCCTTGTGACACACTGAACTTTATAATTCATATACAGCTCCACCTTTCTGTCCCCTGTGGTTGCACATTCGGCCTCATCACGGTCCTGGTCCAGGTTGGTGCACGCTGGTAGCGACAAAGGTTTCTGGGTCATTGTGGGGGTAAGCATTTTTTCAATGCTATTTCGGAGCTGACATTGCGCTAGTTTATGGCTAATATGTGTGTGATCTTGATTTCTTGTGCAAATCATAATGTCAATTTTTGCAATTTTTATTTTTATTTTTTCTAGAACCAATAGGAGTGTTAAATGATGTCATCTTCAGTTTGCATATTCCTTGATAAAGCGACAATGCGAAACATGTTGGGCTAGTATGCAACTATATCATCTCCCAAAGTTATTTGTACACTCTAACCCTTTTTGGCCACTGTGTTTTTATTCAAACTGAAATTTCATGAATTTTGTACAAACTGTATGTTTTTTTAATGGTTGAATTAAAAATTTTATTTTTTTATGGAAAAAAAACTTCTCTATGTCTAGTTCACTTGCACCATTAAAATCCCTTTATTCCCTTCATAATTTATAATTGTATATTTATTGGTTTGCGCAAAAGTTATAGCGTCTACAAACTAGGGTACATTTTCTGGAATTTACACAGCTTTTAGTTTATGACTGCCTATCTCATTTCTTGAGGTGCTAAAATGGCAGGGCAGTACAACCCCCCCCCCCCCCCAAATGACCCAATTTTTTAAAGTAGACACCCCAAGGAAATTGCTGAGAGGCATGTTGAGCCCATTGAATTTAAATTATTTTGTCCCAAGTGATTGAATAATGACAAAAAAAAAATTACAAAAAGTTGTCACTAAATGATATATTGCTAACTCAGGCCATGGGCATATGTGGAATTGCACCCCAAAATACACTTAGATGCTTCTCCTGAGTATGGGGATACCACAAGTGTGGGACTTTTTGGGAGCCTAGCCGTGTACGGGGCCCCGAAAACCAAGCCCTGCCTTCAGGATTTCTAAGGGCGTAAATTTTTGATTTCACTGTTCACTACCTATCACAGTTTTGAAGGCCATAAAATGCCAAGATGGCACAAAACCCCCCCAAATGACCCCATTTTGGAAAGTAGACAAGACAAGCTATTTGCTGAGAGGCATGTTGAGTCCATGGAATATTTTATATTTTGACACAAGTTGCGGGAAAATTACAAACTTTTTTTTTTTTTTTGCACAAAGTTGTCACTAAATGATATATTGCTCAAACATGCCATGGGCATATGTGGAATTACACCCCAAAATACATTCTGCTGCTTCTCCTGAGTACGGTGATGCCACATGTGTGGGACTTTTTGGGAGCCTAGCCTCGTATGGGGCCCTGAAACCAAGCATCGCCTTCAGGATTTCTAAGGGCATAAATTTTTGATTTCACTCCTCACTACCTATCACAGTTTTGAAGGCCATAAAATGCCCAGATGGCACAAACCCCCCCAAATGACCCCATTTTGGAAAGTAGACACCCCAAGCTATTTGCTGAGAGGCATGTTGAGTCCATGGAATATTTTATATTTTGCCACAAGTTGCAGGAATATGACAAACTTTTTTTTTTTTTTTTTTTTTGCACAAAGTTGTCACTAAATGATATATTGCTCACACAGGCCATGGACATATGTGGAATTACACCCCAAAATACATTCTGCTGCTTCTCCTGAGTATGGGGATACCCCATGTGTGGGACTTTTTGGGAGCCTAGCTACCTATCACAGTTTCGAAGGCCATAAAATGCCAAGATAGCACCCCCCCCCCAAATGACCCCATTTTGGAAAGTAGACACCCCAAGGTATTTGCTGAGAGGCATGGTGAGTATTTTGCAGCTCTCATTTGTTTTTGAAAATGAAGAAAGACAAAAAACAATTTTTTTTTTCTTTTTTCAATTTTCAAAACTTTGTGACAAAAAGTGAGGTCTGCAAAATGCTCACTATACCTCTCAGCAAATAGCTTGGGGTGTCTACTTTCCAAAATAGGGTAATTTGGGGGGGTTTTGTGCCACCTGGGCATTCCATGGCCTCCGAAACTGTGATAGGCAGTGAGGAGTGAAATCATAAATTTACGCCCTTAGAAAGTCTGAAGGCGGTGCTTGGTTTTTGGGGTCCCGTACACGACTAGGCTCCCAAAAAGTCTCACACATGTTGTATCCCAGTACTCAGGAGAAGCAACAGAATGTATTTTGGGGTGTAATTTCACATATTCCCATGGCATGTTTGAGCAAATATCATTTAGTGACAACTTTTCTTTCTCGCAACTTGTGTCACAATATAAAATATTCCGTGTACTCGACATTCCTCTCAGCAAATAGCTTGGGGTGTCTACTTTCCAAAATGGGGTCATTTGGGGGGGTTTTGAACTGTCCTGGCATTTTATGCACAACATTTAGAAGCTTATGTCACACATCACGCACTCTTCTAACCACTTGAAGACAAAGCCTTTTCTGACACTTTTTGTTTACAAGAAAAAAATATTTTTTTTTGCAAGAAAATTACCTTGAACCCTCAAACATTATATATTTTTTTAAAGCAAATGCCCTACAGATTAAAATGGTGGGTGTTTCATTTTTTCACACAGTATTTGCGCAGCGATTTTTCAAACGCATTTTTTTGGGAAAAAACACACTTTAAATTTTAATGCACTAAAAAACACTATATTGCCCAAATTTTTGATGAAATAAAAAAGATGATCTTAGGCCAAGTACATTAATACCAAACATGACATGCTTTAAAATTGCGCACAAACGTGCAGTGGCGACAAACTAAATACATTTTTAAAAGCATTTAAAAGCCTTTACAGGTTACCACTTTAGATTTACAGAGGAGGACTACTGCTAAAATTACTGCCCTAGATCTGACCTTCGCGGTGATCCCTCACATGCATGGTGCAATTGCTGTTTACATTTGATGCCAGACCGACGCTTACGTTCGCCTTTGCGCGAGAGCAGGGGGGGACAGGGGTGCTTTTTTTTTTTTTTTTTCTTTCTTTTTTTTTTCTTTTTTATCTTATTTGTAAACTGTTCCTTTCATTTTTTTTTATCATCTTTATTGTTATTTTAGGGAATGTAAATATCCCCTATGATAGTAATAGGTAGTGACAGGTACTCTTTTTTGAAAAAATTAGGGTCTATTAGACCCTAGATCTCTCCTCTGCCCTCAAAGCATCTGACCACACCAAGATCGGTGTGATAAAATGCTTTCCCAATTTCTCAATGGCGCTGTTTACATCCGGTGAAATCTAAGTCATGAAATGCTTGTAGCTTCCGGTTTCTTAGGCCATAGAGATGTTTGGAGCCATTCTGGTCTCTAATTAGCTCTATGGTCAGCTGGCTGAATCACCGGCTGCATTCTCAGGTTCCCTGTTGGGACAGGAGAACCAGAGAAAAACATGGAAGACGGTGGGGGGGCATTCCTTCCCACTGCTTGTAAAAGCAGTCTAGAGGCTAATTAGCCACTAGGATTGCTTTTACATGAAAGCCAACTGCTGGCTGAAAAGAATGATACCAAGATGATACCTAAACCTGCAGGCATCATTCTGGTATAACCACTCAAAGTCCAGCAACATACCAGTATGTTGCTGGTCTTGTTGGGCATATATTGTAAACTTTTTTTTCATGCAGCCTGTGGGCGGAACGAAAAAAAGAGATTGATCGGTGGGTATGCCCACCATTAGAATACCTCCCTTCATCCACCCACTTCTAATGATGGGCATACATGCACCGTTTATATATGCCAAAGCATGGGGGCATCCTCCCGCAAAAGGTAGGAGCAAATCACTCCTCCACCAACTGCTGCCCCCACGCTTCGGCATATATGCTGAAGTATGTAACTGTGGTGGTGAAATCACCTCTGACAGCGCTGGAGTCACGGCTTTATGTATCGTGGTAGCAAACGCTGTTGCTGTCAAGATAAATAAATCCGCGCTGCAACTGAATGGCATACCTGCTAAGCAAATGATGGTTAACAATAAAACAAAGTAACATTACAGTATAACAGTAAGACTTACCATACCTGCAAAGCAAATACAAAAAAAACATAGTAAAAAATAAAATATTTAACGCAACCTGTGCCTAAAATATATATATGCCGAAGCATGGGGGTATCCTCCCGCAAAAGGTAGGAGCAAATAGCTCCTCTGCCCACTGCTGCCCCCACGCTTCGGCATATATGCTGAAGTATGTAACTGTAGTGGTGAAATCACCTCCGACATCGCTGGAGTCACGGCTTTATGTATCGTGGGAGCAAACGCTGTTACTGTCAAGATAAATTAATACGCTCTGCAGCTGAATGGCGTACCTGAAAACAAAAAAATGGTTAACAATAAAACACAGTAAACCGTAAAGTATAAAAAAATTGCATACCTATAAAGCAAACATGATAAAAACATAATAACACATTGCAGAATAGAATACAGTAAAAAAGAGCAGAACAATAGAGAGAACAATAAAACGTCAACTATTTTTGTTTTTTTTATTGTATATATTTTTTTCTGTTTTTTTTGTTTGTTTTTTTTTAACTTTTTTTTTTTTTACACTTTTTTTTGTAACTTTTATAACTCTAACCGTTTCCAGGTTCGGGTCTCTCAAAATGCAATGACATCTTGGGAGACCCTGTGAAAGTGTGTCCTAGTCTGTGCAGTGTTGTACCCTACGCTAAAACTCAACTAGTATATGGTAGCATTCAAAACATTCACCAATGCAAAGACCAGGATTGTCAGGACAGGAGGGACAATAATACCGGGTGTCATGCTTATATCCGCGCTTTCTGCAGACACAACATTTTATTTGGGGGGCTCGTTGGGTAGAGGTACTCGGGAGGACATAAGGAAAATGCCTCTCATGCAGCCAGCTTACTGCATTTGGTTGGGGAAGGTGAGGTGGAGCACCGTCTGGAAACAGAAGGGCTCTGACGATCTCTTCCTGGAATTTAAGGAAGGATCCAGTCCGTCCAGAAGCTCTGTATAGCACATAAGCGTTCAGCAAAGCCAATTAAAATAAGTATACAGACACTTTTTTATACCAGCGTCTGGCCTTACGGGCAACTAGGTACGAAGCCAACAACTGGTCGTTGAGGTCCACCCTCCCATATTGAGGTTAAATTCGTGGACACAGAGGGGTTTCTCCACAACACCAGTCGCCGTAGTAATTTGGACCCTCGTGTCTCCATGAAGGGAGGTAAGAACGAAAACATTCTTATTATCCCTCCACTTCATAGCGAGCAAATTATTACACTGCAAGCAGGCTCTCTCCCCCAGCCTAAGACGGGAATCTACAAGTCGCTGGGGAAAGCCCCGCGATTAGGTCGCACAGTGCCACATGCTCCAATCTGTTGATCAAAAAGGTGACTAAAAAGTGGCACGCTCGTGTAATAATTGTCCACATATAAGTGGTACCCCTTTCCGAATAAGGGTGACACCAAGTCCCACACAATCTTGCCAGCGCTTCCTATGTAGTCAGGGCAGTTTTTCGGCTCTACGTGACTATATTTGCCCTCATAAACCATAAAACTACATGCATAGCCTGTGGCCCTGTCACAGAGCTTATACATCTTGACCCCGTATCTGACACGCTTGCTGGGAAGGTACTGTTTGAATGACAAGTGGCCAGAAAATGTAATCAGGGACTCATCAACGCAGACAACTTGATGGGGAGTAAACAAGTCTGCAAAACGTTGGTTGAAGTGGTTTACGAGGGACGAATTTTGAAGAGCCGATCGTATTCAGGGTCTCCACGAGGACGACAGAGTTCATTGTTGTTGAAGTGCATGAACCGCAAAATCTGCTCGTATCGCGCCCTGGTCATGGAGGCAGAGAACAAGGGCATATGGTGATTTGGGTCAGTGGACCAATATGACCGCAACTCACTATTTTTAGTTATGCCCATGTTGAGGGAAAGGCCCAGAAAGATCTTAAATTCGGAAACAGTAATTGGTTTCCAATCTCTGGCAAGGGAGGACTGGGGAATAGTGGCGATGTGTTGACCAGCGTACAAATTGCTTTGGTCCACAATAGATCTATAGAGATCTTTGGTGAAAAACAGCGAATAAAAATTAAGTGGCGTAAAATCAACTGTTTCCACATGAATGCCGGGTTGGCCAGTGAATGGGGGAAGTACGGGAGCTGCAGAAGTGGTGGGTTCCCAATTCGGATTGGCGAATGCAGCAGGAAGGGCACTATGGGCACGACGGGCCTGTGTTCGTCTTCTTGGTGGCAGCGGGACACTACTTGTCCTTGCCACCTCACCAGCTTGAACTGCACTTATGGGACTCGTCACGTCACCAAGTGTTACTGCAGTGCTGGATGTACGACCAGGGTGTACTAGGCCGCTGGTGCTTGCCAGTTCACCAGAAGGAATAGCGGCGCTAGTACTTCTCTGCTCCATACGAGGGACCTGCGGTTCTTGCACATCAAGGACAGAAGTAGAAGTTTGGGGTCTGGTACGCCTGACCTTGGCAGGGACCACAACTCCGTCGTCAAAGCTATCTGTCATGGAGCCACTGCAGTCTACAGGTTCGTATTCTGAGCCTGAATCTGACAGATGAGTGACTTCCTCTTCACTATCTGTCATGCTCAGAAACGTGTAGGCCTCTTCACTAGTGTACCTTCAATTTACCATTTTGGGCTCTAAATTTAGTGGTACACTAGTGAGACTGTTAGCGACTGATTCAAAATGCTACCAAAAAACTGTTAGCGATCGCAGGGATCAGGCCTGACTCTGCGAATGCTGCAGTTATGTGTTTATTGTTTTGTAAGCGAAAGTGATCGATCGATACTGCACTTGGGTGGGCTGGGCAGGGCTGGGCCGAGGGGCAAAACGCAGGTGCTAGCAGGTATCTGGGCTGATCCCGCTAACACTACGTTTTTGGGGACCCTAAACTGCTGGGGACGCTAGTATAGATCTGATCGGATCAGATATTGATCCGTTCAGATGCTATACCACTAAGGGAGGTGTATGCTGCGTGCGTGGGTGTTAGCGGTACTGGCACTAACCTGACGCTGCCTGGGGCGACGCAGACCTTATCTGACCCTAAAAACTTAACTTATATCACCGTCGGGCAATTAGGGGGTTAAACCCTTATTAGGTAATAAACGGCAGGTGCCCTAAAACTATAATAAACAAACTAACTAACCAGCGTCACCCGTAACACTTATACGGTGATCACTGGTGAAAGGGTTAACTAGGGGGCAATCAGGGGGTTAAAACCTTTATTAGGTAGTATATGGGGGTCCCTGTCGCTATAAAACACTGATGGCGAACCTATATACTTACCTCCCTAACTAGCATCACCAGTGACACTAATACAGCGATCAGAAAACGATTGCTTAGTGACACTGGCGACGGGGGGTGATCAAGGGGTTAACCTTTATTAGGGGGGGTTAGGGGGGTACCCTAGACCTAAAGGGGGTACCCTAGACCTAAAGGGGGCTAACTCTAACTGCCCTAACACTTATAACTGTCACAAACTGACACCAATGCAAAAAAAATAAACTGCTATTGGTGTCACTGTGACAGGGGGGTGATCGGGGGGTGACTGGGGGGTGAAATGTGTGCCTGCGTGTTCTACTGTAAGTGTAGTGTTGTGCAAACTCACATTGATGTCTTCTCTCCTCGGCGCCGGAACGAAAAGACCGGCTCGAGGAGAGATGACATCACTTCCTCCACTTCTGTTTACATTACAGAAGACGAGGAAGCTTGTCATTCGCCAGGAGCGATCGCGAGGGGGTGGCCACGAATGAGTGGCCTCCCCCTCACCTCTGATCGCCCCTGACCTGAATCCGACCGCCGGATTTTCGAATTTCCGAATTTCCGAATTCCGAATTCCAAAATTCCAAATTTCTGAAATTTAGAATTTTCGGAAATTCGGAATTTTGGGAAATTCAGAAATTCTGAAATTCGAAAATTTCTGAAATTCGGAAATTCTAAAATTTCGGAATTAACAAATTTGTCAAAATTCGTTAAAAAAACAAATTCAGAACTAAACGGATTGCACATGTCTAGTCACAAATAAAGGCAGATGTGGTTAATCAGCCACCTCCAGAAAACGTATCTCTTCAATTAAGGGATGGTCTTTATTTTCATAACTAACAAGTCTTCGTCCCTGAACAACTTAGGCTTGCTTTCCCTAAACGATGTCATGACCACCCCTTGGCAGGTCACTTTGGAATCCACAAAACTACAGACTTGATTTCTCGTTCCTTCTGGTGGCCAGACTTGATGCAGGACTGTAATAAATATGCGAAATCTTGTCTAACGTGCCCACAAAGTAAATCTGATCAAGCCAAGACCTGGGGTCTACTGGAGTCTCTTCCTGTGCCTAAAAAACCTTGGAGTATGATATCTATGGATTTCACTGTAGAACTTCCCCCGTCAGAGGACTATACTACTATATTTGTCATGGTTGATTGTCTGACCAAGATGGCACATTTTGTACCTTACAAGGAATCCTTTCTGCCACTGAGACTGTCTCTCTTTTACCAAAAAATAGTAAAACTGCATGGTATTCCTGACAACATTGTCTCCGACCGAGGGGTGCAATTCACCTCCAGATTTTGGAGGGCTTTATGTAAAGCTTTAAACATTGAACTCCGTCTTTCCATTGCATACCATCCTCAAACAAATGGACAGACGAAAATGACTAACCAAACCCTTGAGCAGTACTTGCGGTGCTTTTCTTCTTTCACACAGGATGATTGGATCTCTTCTCCTGCTGGTGGAGTTTGCATATAATAATTCCATTCATTCAGCCACCAAACAGTCACCCTTTTTTGCTAACTATGGGTATCATGTTTCCTTTTTGCCTGAGCTATCTGTGGAATCTTCCGTACCTGCTGTACAAGACAGATTGAGCTTTTTCAGTTCCAACAATCAATTGCTACAGGACACCATTGTTAAGGCCCAGGCAAACAATAAAAGGTTCTTTGACAAGAAGAAAAGGGGTAATTTGAACTTAGAACCAGGGGACAAAGTCTGGTTATCCACAGCAAACTTGAAATGAAGATATCCCTCAAAGAAACCTGGCCCGAGATACCTGGGGCCTTTTCCGGTCAAGAGAAAAATGAATGCTGTGGCCTTTGAGCTAGTATTACCAAAGAATCTGAAGATTCACCCTGTATTCCACGTCTCTTTACTAAAACCGACGGTGCCTAATCCCTTTCTGAACCAGGATCTGGAAACCCCTTCTACACTGCTTGTTGAGGGCAATGAGGAATACGAAGTGAAAGCTGTACTGGATTGTGGAACCAAAAATGGCCAAACAAAATTCCTTATCAAGTGGAAGGGCTACGGCCCAGAAGAGAATTCATGGGAGCCAGATTCAAATGTGCATGCCCCACAAAAAGTGTGATTTTTTTTTATCAGCGTCACCCAGAAAAAAAGTCCCTGAAGGGCATCCGGAGGCTGCCCATAAGGAGGGGGCAATGTAAGAGAACTGTTGTAACGCATCGGGCACACGCGCGCGCATGCGCGCATACGAAACCCGGCTGATCACAGGTACACCAATGCGCAAAGGAATGTGCATGCTAACGGGAGCACGTCCACGGTCACCTTTGGCGCCAGGCGACCTATTTAAAGAGAGCTCTGACCCTTGCTCAACGCTGACTGGTCTTCAGCTGTTTCCCTGTGACGTGCCTGTATCCTGTGTATTATCTGTTGCTGACCTGGCTTATCACTGACCTACTTTTTGGATTCCGATTATACTGCTGATTACTGGTACCTGATTCTGGCTTATCCCTGACGTTGCTTCTGTCTGATGCCCTGGTACCTCGCTGCCCGCTCGCTGCTGACTCCGGCTGATCCTCTGACTTCGCTTCTGTTTCTTGTTTGGCTCCATGCCACCTCCGAGTACCTGAGCTGGCTTCCTCTCATCGAAGCTCCGTTTGACACAGTGCTCTCCTGTCTCCAGTCTGCTGGAAGTCTCAGCAAGCCACATATTCTGAACCTGCAAGCCTGGTGGAATTCCCCTTTTATCTCAGTTGTTCTACCCAGCTTCATCACAGTTCCTGACTGGATGTTTTGCCTGTATCACCAAGCCCACAACTCCTGCCTATCAGGGCTGGGATCAGCCCTTCCTTCTCAGAGCTGGCCACTCAGCTGTAAGGTAATTGCCAGCTCCTATCACTCCGCAGATACTGAGCTGTTGATGATTTCCTGCTCATCAGTCCTGCCCACTTAAGCCGTCCAGTCCAGAAGATCTCTGCCTACGCCTTGGTCTACATCACAGAGACATTCTCCTGCGTTCCTGTTTAAAGACTTGCTTTGCTGACATCCCTTCTGGCTCCAGATCCTGCTTGCTGTTCCACTACATTGATCCCTGACTTCTGGCTTGGCTGACTATCTGTTCCGGTTACTGAACTTTGGCTATGTTTTGACAACGTTTGTTCTTTTGACTTTTATTATTAAACAAGTGTGATTTAACTGTACTTCTGTCTCGGTATGATTTCATGGTTTATGACACTGCCACAAGCTCTGCAATCAACACCTACAAGCACTCATGCTCCTTCTGTCCCTTGGCACCCTCTGTCTTACACTCAGTGGGGCCAGGGCTGGAGATATAAGGGAGGCTGACTATGTCATTTTAGACTCCTACCAGGTACGTGACAGTTCCCCTTAACCACTTCAATGCACTGTATTATATACTCTGCCCTGACTGCACTATATATATATATATATATATATATATATATATACGCATATATATATATGCAAGACTGCCTGCACTGTGTATATAGTCTACACTGAATGCACTATATATATATATATATATATATATATATATATATATATATATATATATATATATATATATATATATATATATATATATATATATATAAATGCATATATATATATATATATATATATATATATATATATATATATATATATATATATACTACACGTTATATATATATTAATACTAGGGATGAGCCGTACACCCCCTGGTTGGCATCAGAACATTCGAAAGTTTGCGCGAACTTTCGAACCCTGTTAAAGTCTATGGGACTTGAACGTGAGAAATCAAGAGTGCAAATTTTAAAGGCCAATATGCAAGTTATTGTCCTAAAAAGGGTTTGGGGACCCGGGTCCTGCTCCAGGGGGTATCAATGCAAAAAAAAGTTTTAAAAATGGCTGTTTTTTCGGGAGCAGTGATTTCAATGATGCTTAAAGTGAAAAAATAAAAGTTAAATATTCCTTTAAATATTGTGCCTGGGGGTGTCTATAGTATGCCTGTAAAGTGGCACGTGTTTCCCGTGTTTAGAACAATCCCTGCTCAAAATAAAATTTCTAAAGGAAAAAAGTCATTTAAAACTGCTTGTGGCTTTAATGTCATGTCTGGTCCCGGCAATATGGATGAAAATCATTGAGAACCCCCCCAGCCCATTACCAGCCCCTTTGGGTCTTGTATGGGTATTAAGGGGAACCCAAATTAAAAAAAAGGAAAGGCGTTGGGCTCCCAGGCCCTATATACTCTGAACAGCAGTATACAGGCGGTGCAAACAGGACAGGGACTATAGGTTTGTTCTTAAGTAGAATCTGTTTGTAATTTTGAACTGGTACATTCTTTACATGTAGCTCCAGCCCAAAAATCTATTTTTAAGCTTTTTGGAAAACATAGGGAAGGATTATCACCCCTGTAACATTTGTTTTGCTGTCTGTGCACCTGTTCAGAAGATTTCACCTCACTTTCTGTCCCAATGACAATTGGATTTTGAAAATTTGGGGTTTTTAGTGAAACAAGGAACTCTTACAGGAGAGAATTTCCCTTCCTAGGGGTAGATTTCCTCACATTTCCTGTTGTCTCCTTCCGTTTGCAAGTAGGAGTTGTTTGTAAGTTGGATGTTTGAAAGTAGGGGCCTGACCTATATACTCTGCAGAAATTTGGGCTTTAGGTGTTGGTGTTGCCACAACACTGTAAGCCATCACAGTTACTCTTGGTGGGCGCAGGAACTGGCCCTGCTGTTAAATATTAGATCAAGAATAATAATTACATGCCCCTGTTGAACAGGGTCAGAAAAATTGGGCCTTTGGTGGTGGACGGTGTGTTGGTGTTGCCACAACACTGTAAGGCCTCACAGTTACTCTTGGTGGGCGCAGGAACGGGCCCTGCTGTGAAATATTAGATCACGAATTGTAATTACATGCCCCTGTTAAACAGGGGCTGAAAAATTGGGCCTAAGGCACTGGTGCTGGTGCCACATCACTGCAACCCCTTACAGATACTCTAGTTGGAGCGCAGGAATGAGCCCTGCTGCAAAGTATTGCATCAAAAATTGTAATTACACGCCCCTGTTAAAATGGGGCAGAAAAATTGGGCCTTGGGCACTGGTGCTGGTGCCATAACACTGCAACCCCTCACAGATACTCTAATTGGAGAGCAGGAATGAGCCCTGCTGCAAAGTATTGCATGAAAAATTGTAATTACAGGCCCTTGTTAAACAGGGGCAGAAAAATTGGGCCTTGGGCACTGGTGCTGGTGCAACAACACTGCAACCCCTCACAGATACTCTAGTTGGAGTGCAGGAATGAGCCCTGCTGCAAAGTATTGCATCAAAAATTGTAATTACACGAAAAATTTGGCCTTAGCCACTGGTGGCGGTGCCCAGAACCAAAAAATGTTCTTACAAGCTATCAGCATGAACATTGAGGAGGAAGAGGATTGTTACTCAGCATAACAGGATAGTCACTCAGCATCAGCATAGGCATTCTTGAAGGGATCTCACATTAAAAAAAATAGATTTGGTGGACAGGCACACCCTGTGTTCCAAAAGAATGCTGGATGCAGGAAAGGCCAGTAGCTCAAATGCATACTGTGCAAGATAAATGTGTGGCCTCTGTGGTAAAGTACTGAGGTAAACAAAGATACATGTACCATCATCCAGGAATCAATAATTAGCAAGAATGGGAGCCTGATCCCCAGTCAGGCGACCAAGAGAGTAGGGGCGTATTGGACTATTGCGGTACAGTACACATAACAAAATAAAGAATATACCAATAATATAAAAAGTATAATCGATTTATTGATGCAAAAAACAAATCATGGTAATACATTACAGCAAGGTAAAAAATGAATAAAAATACAGAACAATGGGGTCGTGATTTTACAATAAGACAATTGATCTCAGATATCAAATTCCTCGACTAGTTTCTTGGACATAACCGCTTCGTCAGGAGGGGATCTGAAGATGGTAAATTCTGACCTAACAACTGGGAAAAGTACAATGAGATTTAACGGAAAAAATATAAGAGTAATAAGACTATGTTACAGCATCAAAATTAAACAATGTAATAGGGATTGCAGGGGGAAGGGACAAGTCTGCTTACCCATGTCCCAACAGACCCCAAGCGCAGGGCTCCTCCACCAAGGGTAATCTCCCACGGCGACCCGGGGGAGCTGCAAAGATGACGAGGATAATACGGATAAATATATGTATCAAGTAGTTGGGTATATTAAGTTGCCAAAAAGAGCCAGTGATGCATTGGGTAGGGAAGAATTGATAATAGGGTGTTAGTGTAAAGAGTGATGGGATAGATTACATGATGCACAATTATGGTGAAAGTGGTACGTGGGAATAGTGATGAAATAACCAAAAAATTTGGTAGGAAAGTGTAAAAGTGTTAAGATGAGTGAGAGAAGGTAAATAAGAACAGAAGAGGGATAAAGATCAAATGGGAAAGGAGAAGTGGAGTGTGAGAAGGAATTGGAACCAAGGAAAGGGTAGAAGATGGGAAGGGGAAGAGAGGAAAAAAAGGGGGAAGGAGGGGAGGGGGGGAGAGGGGGAAGGGGGGGAAGGAAGGAAGGTAAGGAAGAGGGGAAAAACCAAGGAGGGTAAAAGTGAAGGGGAAGGAAAGCAGGGAATTGAATTGTGGGGTGTGAAGTAATTAGGGGCAATAATACCTGGTGCTAGTATAAACATATGGAGGTGCCAGGAAAGGCACCCTAAAAGGAGCCGGTATCGTGCTAGGCCGAAAGAGAGGTAGTGTGCATTACAGGTAGCGGGCGGAGGCATATTGCAGCGTGTTCGCCCGTGCCTGGAGTATCTAGGGGGGAAAAGGCAAGGTTAGGGTAGAACCAATGCTGGTGCCCAGGGGTACGGGACTAGAGTAAGCAAATAAGATAGGAAATCCCCTCTGACTTACAATGAGCTGGCTATGGTGAACGATCCCCGGGACCAGGAACCGACCGTCAACAAACAGGCAGAGCCTGCTATATGTAGCTCCCAACCAAGTGACGCTGAACACACGCCGGATGGATGCCGGGGCATGACGTCAGAGGTCCCACACAGTGCGTGGGCGAGAAGATCACGCGCACGCGCATGCGCACCTACCCTTAGGCGGCCAGGGACGACGTCCCTACCAGGACAGGTGCAAAAGGGGGGGGGCCCAGTGTCAGAGACCGACCCCTCCGCCAGGAATCTCACTGGGTCGCCGCAGAGAAGCACAGGGGGAGGGCCACGCACCGGCTTCCAAATTGGGAACACAGAGGGGAAGCTGAAAGTCCCAGTAAAAAAACACTTGTAAACAGTTGATAAAAACAAACAGTAATAGGGCATTATGAAATAATAAGAATATAGTTATAAATGACATAATAAGACATACAACGGTAAATTAGGGATTAGTTCAATACCCTAAGACACTGATGCGGTCACCAACATGGCATAGACCCATTTTAACCTAACTACATAATAGAATGTATATAAGTAACGGAGGGCCAAAGACAACAACCACATGATTAGGTAAACCATGTGGAAAAATGGGGCGGGTAGCCAATAATTAGTGTCTAGCCGACCTAATGGGTGTCTGTCATGGAGGGTTGCATCAGGGATAATTGTAAAGAGGTAGTGATATAACATAGGTAATAATATATACTGAGAGAGGCCCCCCCAAAAATGACATGTAGTCGATGGGGGTGGATTAAAAATGAAGGGTGGGGTAATTGGGGCCAGAGAAGTGGAGGGCAAACCATTAGCCATGTCCACTCCAATAGCTCACCAATCACTCCCACTCAACATAGGTGCCGGGTGTGTTATCCACCCAATATATACAGATAAATGTGTGGCCTCTGTGGTAAAGTACTGAGGTAAACAAAGATACATGTACCATCATCCAGGAATCAATAATTAGCAAGAATGGGAGCCTGATCCCCAGTCAGGCGACTAAGAGAGTAGAGGCGTATTGGACTATTGCGGTACAGTACACATAACAATATAAAGAATATACCAATAATATAAAAAGTATAATCGATTTATTGATGCAAAAAACAAATCATGGTAATACATTACAGCAAGGTAAAAAATGAATAAAAATACAGAACAATGGGGTCGTGATTTTACAATAAGACAATTGATCTCAGATATCAAATTCCTCGACTAGTTTCGCGGACATAACTGCTTCGTCAGGAGGGGATCTGAAGATGGTAAATTCTGACCTAACAACTGGGAAAAAGTACAATGAGATTTAACGGAAAAAATATAAGAGTAATAAGACTATGTTACAGCATCAAAATTAAACAATGTAATAGGGATTGCAGGGGGAAGGGACAAGTCTGCTTACCCATGTCCCAAAAGAACCCAAGCGCAGGGCTCCTCCACCAAGGGTAATCTCCCACGGCGACCCGGGGGAGCTGCAAAGATGACGAGGATAATACGGATAAATATATGTATCAAGTAGTTGGGTATATTAAGTTGCCAAAAAGAGCCAGTGATGCATTGGGTAGGGAAGAATTGATAATAGGGTGTTAGTGTAAAGAGTGATGGGATAGATTACATGATGCACAATTAGGGTGAAAGTGGTACGTGGGAATAGTGAGGAAATAACCAAAAAATTTGGTAGGAAAGTGTAAAAGTGTTAAGATGAGTGAGAGAAGGTAAATAAGAACAGAAGAGGGATAAAGATCAAATGGGAAAGGAGAAGTGGAGTGTGAGAAGGAATTGGAACCAAGGAAAGGGTAGAAGATGGGAAGGGGAAGAGGGGAAAAAAAGGGGGAAGGAGGGGAGGGGGGGGGGAAGGGGGGGGGAGGAAGGAAGGAAAGGAAGAGGGGAAAAACCAAGGGGGGTAAAAGTGAAGGGGAAGGAAAGAAGGGAATTGAATTGTGGGGTGTGAAGTAATTAGGGGCAATAATACCTGGGGCTAGTATAAACATATGGAGGTGCCAGGAAAGGCACCCTAAAAGGAGCCGGTATCCTGCTAGGCCGAAAGAGAGGTAGTGTGCATTACAGGTAGCGGGCGGAGGCATAGTGCAACGTGTTCGCCCGTGCCTGGAGTATCTAGGGGGGAAAAGGCAAGGTTAGGGTAGAACCAATGCTGGTGCCCAGGGGTACGGGACTAGAGTAAGCAAATAAGATAGGAAATCCCCTCTGACTTACAAGGAGCTGGCCATGGTGCACGATCCCCGGGACCAGGAACCGACCGTCAACAAACAGGCAGAGCCTGCTATATGTAGCTCCCAACCAAGTGACGCTGAACACATGCCGGACGGACGCCGGCGCATGACGTCAGAGGTCCTACATAGTGCGCGCAAGAAGATCACGCGCATGCGCACCTACCCTTAGGCGGCCAGGGATGACGTCCCTACCAGGACAGGTCCAAGAGGGGGGCGGCCCAGTGTCAGAGACCGACCCCTCCGCCAGGTATCTCACCGGGTCGCTGCAGAGAAGCACAGGGGGAGGGCCACGCACCGGCTTCCGAATTGGGAACACAGAGGGAAGCAGAAAGTCCCAGTAAAAAAACACTTGTAAACAGTTGATAAAAACAAACAGTAATAGGGCATTATGATATAATAAGAATATAGTTATAAATGACATAATAAGACATACAACGGTAAATTAGGGATTAGTTCAATACCCTAAGACACTGATGCGGTCACCAACATGGCATAGACCCATTTTAACCTAACTACATAATAGAATGTATATAAGTAACGGAGGGCCAAAGACAACAACCACATGATTAGGTAAACCATGTGGAAAAATGGGGCGGGTAGCCAATAATTAGTGTCTAGCCGACCTAATGGGTGTCTGTCATGGAGGGTTGCATCAGGGATAATTGTAAAGAGGTAGTGATATAACATAGGTAATAATATATACTGAGAGAGGCCCCCTCCAAAAATGACATGTTGTCGATGGGGGTGGATTAAAAATGAAGGGTGGGGTAATTGGGGCCAGAGAAGTGGAGGGCAAACCATTAGCCATGTCCACTCCAATAGCTCACCAATCACTCCCACTCAACATAGGTGCCGGGTGTGTTATCCACCCAATGTATACAGATAAATGTGTGGCCTCTGTGGTAAAGTACTGAGGTAAACAAAGATACATGTACCATCATCCAGGAATCAATAATTAGCAAGAATGGGAGCCTGATCCCCAGTCAGGCGACTAAGAGAGTAGAGGCGTATTGGACTATTGCGGTACAGTACACATAACAATATAAAGAATATACCAATAATATAAAAAGTATAATCGATTTATTGATGCAAAAAACAAATCATGGTAATACATTACAGCAAGGTAAAAAATGAATAAAAATACAGAACAATGGGGTCGTGATTTTACAATAAGACAATTGATCTCAGATATCAAATTCCTCGACTAGTTTCGCGGACATAACTGCTTCGTCAGGAGGGGATCTGAAGATGGTAAATTCTGACCTAACAACTGGGAAAAAGTACAATGAGATTTAACGGAAAAAATATAAGAGTAATAAGACTATGTTACAGCATCAAAATTAAACAATGTAATAGGGATTGCAGGGGGAAGGGACAAGTCTGCTTACCCATGTCCCAAAAGAACCCAAGCGCAGGGCTCCTCCACCAAGGGTAATCTCCCACGGCGACCCGGGGGAGCTGCAAAGATGACGAGGATAATACGGATAAATATATGTATCAAGTAGTTGGGTATATTAAGTTGCCAAAAAGAGCCAGTGATGCATTGGGTAGGGAAGAATTGATAATAGGGTGTTAGTGTAAAGAGTGATGGGATAGATTACATGATGCACAATTAGGGTGAAAGTGGTACGTGGGAATAGTGAGGAAATAACCAAAAAATTTGGTAGGAAAGTGTAAAAGTGTTAAGATGAGTGAGAGAAGGTAAATAAGAACAGAAGAGGGATAAAGATCAAATGGGAAAGGAGAAGTGGAGTGTGAGAAGGAATTGGAACCAAGGAAAGGGTAGAAGATGGGAAGGGGAAGAGGGGAAAAAAAGGGGGAAGGAGGGGAGGGGGGGGGGGGAAGGGGGGGGGAGGAAGGAAGGAAAGGAAGAGGGGAAAAACCAAGGGGGGTAAAAGTGAAGGGGAAGGAAAGAAGGGAATTGAATTGTGGGGTGTGAAGTAATTAGGGGCAATAATACCTGGGGCTAGTATAAACATATGGAGGTGCCAGGAAAGGCACCCTAAAAGGAGCCGGTATCCTGCTAGGCCGAAAGAGAGGTAGTGTGCATTACAGGTAGCGGGCGGAGGCATAGTGCAGCGTGTTCGCCCGTGCCTGGAGTATCTAGGGGGGAAAAGGCAAGGTTAGGGTAGAACCAATGCTGGTGCCCAGGGGTACGGGACTAGAGTAAGCAAATAAGATAGGAAATCCCCTCTGACTTACAAGGAGCTGGCCATGGTGCACGATCCCCGGGACCAGGAACCGACCGTCAACAAACAGGCAGAGCCTGCTATATGTAGCTCCCAACCAAGTGACGCTGAACACATGCCGGACGGACGCCGGCGCATGACGTCAGAGGTCCTACATAGTGCGCGCAAGAAGATCACGCGCATGCGCACCTACCCTTAGGCGGCCAGGGATGACGTCCCTACCAGGACAGGTCCAAGAGGGGGGCGGCCCAGTGTCAGAGACCGACCCCTCCGCCAGGTATCTCACCGGGTCGCTGCAGAGAAGCACAGGGGGAGGGCCACGCACCGGCTTCCGAATTGGGAACACAGAGGGAAGCAGAAAGTCCCAGTAAAAAAACACTTGTAAACAGTTGATAAAAACAAACAGTAATAGGGCATTATGAAATAATAAGAATATAGTTATAAATGACATAATAAGACATACAACGGTAAATTAGGGATTAGTTCAATACCCTAAGACACTGATGCGGTCACCAACATGGCATAGACCCATTTTAACCTAACTACATAATAGAATGTATATAAGTAACGGAGGGCCAAAGACAACAACCACATGATTAGGTAAACCATGTGGAAAAATGGGGCGGGTAGCCAATAATTAGTGTCTAGCCGACCTAATGGGTGTCTGTCATGGAGGGTTGCATCAGGGATAATTGTAAAGAGGTAGTGATATAACATAGGTAATAATATATACTGAGAGAGGCCCCCTCCAAAAATGACATGTTGTCGATGGGGGTGGATTAAAAATGAAGGGTGGGGTAATTGGGGCCAGAGAAGTGGAGGGCAAACCATTAGCCATGTCCACTCCAATAGCTCACCAATCACTCCCACTCAACATAGGTGCCGGGTGTGTTATCCACCCAATGTATACAGATAAATGTGTGGCCTCTGTGGTAAAGTACTGAGGTAAACAAAGATACATGTACCATCATCCAGGAATCAATAATTAGCAAGAATGGGAGCCTGATCCCCAGTCAGGCGACCAAGAGAATAGGGGCGTATTGGACTATTGCGGTACAGTACACATAACAATATAAAGAATATACCAATAATATAAAAAGTATAATCGATTTATTGATGCAAAAAACAAATCATGGTAATACATTACAGCAAGGTAAAAAATGAATAAAAATACAGAACAATGGGGTCGTGATTTTACAATAAGACAATTGATCTCAGATATCAAATTCCTCGACTAGTTTCTTGGACATAACCGCTTCGTCAGGAGGGGATCTGAAGATGGTAAATTCTGACCTAACAACTGGGAAAAGTACAATGAGATTTAACGGAAAAAATATAAGAGTAATAAGACTATGTTACAGCATCAAAATTAAACAATGTAATAGGGATTGCAGGGGGAAGGGACAAGTCTGCTTACCCATGTCCCAACAGACCCCAAGCGCAGGGCTCCTCCACCAAGGGTAATCTCCCACGGCGACCCGGGGGAGCTGCAAAGATGACGAGGATAATACGGATAAATATATGTATCAAGTAGTTGGGTATGTTAAGTTGCCAAAAAGAGCCAGTGATGCATTGGGTAGAGAAGAATTGATAATAGGGTGTTAGTGTAAAGAGTGATGGGATAGATTACATGATGCACAATTAGGGTGAAAGTGGTACGTGGGAATAGTGAGGAAATAACCAAAAAATTTGGTAGGAAAGTGTAAAAGTGTTAAGATGAGTGAGAGAAGGTAAATAAGAACAGAAGAGGGATAAAGATCAAATGGGAAAGGAGAAGTGGAGTGTGAGAAGGAATTGGAACCAAGGAAAGGGTAGAAGATGGGAAGGGGAAGAGGGGAAAAAAAGGGGGAAGGAGGGGAGGGGGGAGAGGGGGAAGGGGGGGAAAGGAAGGAAGGAAGGAAAGGAAGAGGGGAAAAACCAATTGGGGTAAAAGTGAAGGGGAAGGAAAGCAGGGAATTGAATTGTGGGGTGTGAAGTAATTAGGGGCAATAATACCTGGTGCTAGTATAAACATATGGAGGTGCCAGGAAAGGCACCCTAAAAGGAGCCGGTATCGTGCTAGGCCGAAAGAGAGGTAGTGTGCATTACAGGTAGCGGGCGGAGGCATATTGCAGCGTGTTCGCCCGTGCCTGGAGTATCTAGGGGGGAAAAAGGCAAGACCCCAAGCGCAGGGCTCCTCCACCAAGGGTAATCTCCCACGGCGACCCGGGGGAGCTGCAAAGATGACGAGGATAATACGGATAAATATATGTATCAAGTAGTTGGGTATGTTAAGTTGCCAAAAAGAGCCAGTGATGCATTGGGTAGAGAAGAATTGATAATAGGGTGTTAGTGTAAAGAGTGATGGGATAGATTACATGATGCACAATTAGGGTGAAAGTGGTACGTGGGAATAGTGAGGAAATAACCAAAAAATTTGGTAGGAAAGTGTAAAAGTGTTAAGATGAGTGAGAGAAGGTAAATAAGAACAGAAGAGGGATAAAGATCAAATGGGAAAGGAGAAGTGAAGTGTGAGAAGGAATTGGAACCAAGGAAAGGGTAGAAGATGGGAAGGGGAAGAGGGGAAAAAAAGGGGGAAGGAGGGGAGGGGGGGAGAGGGGGAAGGGGGGGAGAGGGGGAAGGGGGGGAAAGGAAGGAAGGAAGGAAAGGAAGAGGGGAAAAACCAATTGGGGTAAAAGTGAAGGGGAAGGAAAGCAGGGAATTGAATTGTGGGGTGTGAAGTAATTAGGGGCAATAATACCTGGTGCTAGTATAAACATATGGAGGTGCCAGGAAAGGCACCCTAAAAGGAGCCGGTATCGTGCTAGGCCGAAAGAGAGGTAGTGTGCATTACAGGTAGCGGGCGGAGGCATATTGCAGCGTGTTCACCCGTGCCTGGAGTATCTAGGGGGGAAAAGGCAAGGTTAGGGTAGAACCAATGCTGGTGCCCAGGGGTACGGGACTAGAGTAAGCAAATAAGATAGGAAATCCCCTCTGACTTACAATGAGCTGGCCATGGTGCACGATCCCCGGGACCAGGAACCGACCGTCAACAAACAGGCAGAGCCTGCTATATGTAGCTCCCAACCAAGTGACGCTGAACACACGCCAGATGGACGCCGGCGCATGACGTCATAAGGTCAGAGGTCCCACACAGCGCTGCGCGCGAGAAGATCGCGCGCATGCGCACCTACCCTTAGGCGGCCAGGGACGACGTCCCTACCAGGACAGGTGCAAGAGGGGGGGCGGCCCAGTGTCAGAGACCGACCCCTCCGCCAGGGATCTCACCGGGTCGCTGCAGAGAAGCACAGGGGGAGGGCCACGCACCGGCTTCCGAATTGGGAACACAGAGGGGAAGCAGAAAGTCCCAGTATAAAAACACTTGTAAACAGTTGATAAAAACAAACAGTAATAGGGCATTATGAAATAATAAGAATATAGTTATAACACTCATCTTAACACTTTTACACTTTCCTACCAAATTTTTTGGTTATTTCCTCACTATTCCCACGTACCACTTTCACCCTAATTGTGCATCATGTAATCTATCCCATCACTCTTTACACTAACACCCTATTATCAATTCTTCCCTACCCAATGCATCACTGGCTCTTTTTGGCAACTTAACATACCCAACTACTTGATACATATATTTATCCGTATTATCCTCGTCATCTTTGCAGCTCCCCCGGGTCGCCGTGGGAGATTACCCTTGGTGGAGGAGCCATGCGCTTGGGGTCTGTTGGGACATGGGTAAGCAGACTTGTCCCTTCCCCCTGCAATCCCTATTACATTGTTTAATTTTGATGCTGTAACATAGTCTTATTACTCTTATATTTTTTCCGTTAAATCTCATTGTACTTTTTCCCAGTTGTTAGGTCAGAATTTACCATCTTCAGATCCCCTCCTGACGAAGCGGTTATGTCCGCGAAACTAGTGGAGGAATTTGATATCTGAGATCAATTGTCTTATTGTAAAATCACGACCCCATTGTTCTGTATTTTTATTCATTTTTAACCTTGCTGTAATGTATTACCATGATTTGTTTTTTGCATCAATAAATCGATTATACTTTTTATATTATTGATATATTCTTTATATTGTTATGTGTACTGTACCGCAATAGTCCAATACGCCCCTACTCTCTTGGTCGCCTGACTGGGGATCAGGCTCCCATTCTTGCTAATTATTGATTCCTGGATGATGGTACATGTATCTTTGTTTACCTCAGTACGTTACCACAGAGGCCACACATTTATCTGTATACATTTGGTGGATAACACACCCGGCACCTGTGTTGAGTGGGAGTGATTGGTGAACTATTGGAGTGGACATGGCTAATGGTTTGCCCTTCACTTCTCTGGCCCCAATTACCCCACCCTTCATTTTTAATCCACCCCCATCGACTACATGTCATTTTTGGGGGGGGGCCTCTCTCAGTATATATTATTACCTGCGTTATATCACTACCTCTTTACAATTATCCCTGATGCAACCCTCCATGACAGACACCCATTAGGTCGGCTAGACACTAATTATTGGCTATCCGCCCCATTTTTCCACATGGTTTACCTAATCATGTGGTTGTTGTCTTTGGCCCTCTGTTACTTATATACATTAGACATGTGCACACTGAAATATTTCGTTTCGGAATTTCGTTTTCGTCTGAAAAATAAATTTATTTAGTTACTCCCGAAATTCGTTTTTATATATTTCGTTTTTCGTTAAAAATTGCATTCGTCCAAAAATCTAAATTAAGGTCGAATCTGTCATTGAAGGCTTATGGTGTCTATCGAATGTTCAAAGAAGATTCGACGGAGCAGCTAAACTGTACGATGCCATATAGTTTACCTGCTCCGTCGAATCTTCTCAGAACTTTCAACAGACACCATAAGCCAAAGTACGTGTGTACTTAGTTCTAGCTATTTTACTGCTCCTCCTCTTTGGTTACAATCAGCCAATAACATTCATCATCATCATTATTTTTATTTATCTTTTCTCCCCTACATCGAATCTTTTCTCCCCTACGTCGAATCTTTTCTCTCTATGTCGAATCTTTTCTCTCTATGTAGAATAATCTTGGACTAATAGGGTTAAGGTTAGGCACATTCGACCACAGGTTTGATGGACACAGATTGTTATTGTCATCATCATGTCGAATCTCCTATCTATATCGAACTGTTGTAGCAACGAAAACGAAAATAAAGCATTTGTTTATGTCGGATGTTTCGTTTTTCGGATTCTGCACTTTCGTTATCGTTTGTTAAAACAATAACGAAAATACCTGAAATTCGGACGAAAATGCATTCGGACGAAAACGAATGCACATGTCTAATATACATTCTATTATGTAGTTAGGTTAAAATGGGTCTATGCCTTGTTGGTGACCGCATCAGTGTCTTAGGGTATTGAACTAATCCCTAATTTACCGTTGTATGTCTTATTATGTCATTTATAACTATATTCTTATTATTTCATAATGCCCTATTACTGTTTGTTTTTATCAACTGTTTACAAGTGTTTTTTTACTGGGACTTTTTGCTTCCCCTCTGTGTTCCCAATTCGGAAGCCGGTGCGTGGCCCTCCCCCTGTGCTTCTCTGCGGCGACCCGGTGAGATCCTTGGCAGAGGGGTCGGCCTCTGACACTGGGCTGCCCCCCTCTTGCACCTGTCCTGGTAGGGACGTCGTCCCTAGCCGCCTAAGGGTAGGTGCGCATGCGCGTGTGCGTGATCTTCTCGCGCGCGCGCTGTGTGGGACCTCTGACCTTATGACGTCATGCGCCGGCGTCCGTCCGGCGTGTGTTCAGCGTCACTTGGTTGGGAGCTACATATAGCAGGCTCTGCCTGTTTGTTGACGGTCGGTTCCTGGTCCCAGGGATCGTGCACCATGGCCAGCTCCTTGTAAGTCAGAGGGGATTTCCTATCTTATTTGCTTACTCTAGTCCCGTACCCCTGGGCACCAGCATTGGTTCTACCCTAACCTTGCCTTTTCCCCCCTAGATACTCCAGGCACGGGCGAACACGCTACAATATGCCTCCGCCCGCTACCTGTAATGCACACTACCTCTCTTTCGGCCTAGCACGATACCGGCTCCTTTTAGGGTGCCTTTCCTGGCACCTCCATATGTTTATACTAGCACCAGGTATTATTGCCCCTAATTACTTCACACCCCACAATTCAATTCCCTGCTTTCCTTCCCCTTCACTTTTACCCCCCTTTGTTTTTCCCCTCTTCCTTTCCTTCTTCCCTTCCTTCCTTCCCCCCCTCCCCCTCCCCTCCTTCCCCCTTTTTTTCCCCTCTTCCCCTTCCCATCTTCTACCCTTTCCTTGGTTCCAATTCCTTCTCACACTCCACTTCTCCTTTCCCATTTGATCTTTATCCCTCTTCTGTTCTTATTTACCTTCTCTCACTCATCTTAACACTTTTACACTTTCCTACCAAATTTTTTGGTTATTTCCTCACTATTCCCACATACCACTTTCACCCTAATTGTGCATCATGTAATCTATCCCATCACTCTTTACACTAACACCCTATTATCAATTCTTCCCTACCCAATGCATCACTGGCTCTTTTTGGCAACATAACATACCCAACTACTTGATACATATATTTATCCGTATTATCCTCGTCATCTTTGCAGCCCCCCCGGGTCGCCGTAAGAGATTACCCTTGGTGGAGGAGCCCTGCGCTTGAGGTCTGTTGGGACATGGGTAAGCAGACTTGTCCCTTCCCCCTGCAATCCCTATTACATTGTTTAATTTTGATGCTGTAACATAGTCTTATTACTCTTATATTTTTTCCGTTAAATCTCATTGTACTTTTTCCCAGTTGTTAGGTCAGAATTTACCATCTTCAGATCCCCTCCTGACAAAGTGGTTATGTCCGCAAAACTAGTCGAGGAATTTGATATCTGAGATCAATTGTCTTATTGTAAAATCACGACCCCATTGTTCTGTATTTTTATTCATTTTTTACCTTGCTGTAATGTATTACCATGATTTGTTTTTTGCATCAATAAATCGATTATACTTTTTATATTATTGGTATATTCTTTATATTGTTATGTGTACTGTACCGCAATAGTCCAATACGCCCCTACTCTCTTGGTCGCCTGACTGGGGATTAGGCTCCCATACTGTGCAAGCTCTGGCCAGTGATCCATCCTCAAGACCCAGTAAACCAGAGGATTTTTGGTGGGAAAGGTGTCCAAGTCTGATCTTGCCCCTTGGTATTCCTGCATCATGTGAATCAGATGCTGGCGATGGTTTCTGGAACCGATCATACCTTGGGGCTGTGGACTAAAAAATTGTCTGAACACATCGGTTAGACAGCCACCTTCTCCACCACTCCTTCTGTGACTGACCGAAGCCTCAGCAACACGTTGTCCAGGAGGACCAGGAAATTGTAACCTCCCAGGCTCTGGAAACGCTTTGCACAAATCTTTCTGCAAGGCCTCCTGAAGATGTTTCATCCTCTGCACCCTCTGCGATGGCAAGATAGGTCCGCAACCTTACCCTTGTAACATGGATCAAGGAGGGTTGCCGGCCAGTAATGATCCCTCTCCTTGATACCACGAATACAAGGATCTTTCCGCAGGCTTTGCAGGATCAGGGAGGCCATGCAGCATAGGTTTGCTGAGGCATTCGGTCCAGAGTCCTCTGGGTCACTAAGGACGACATGATCCGCAGCCACCTACTCCCAGCCACGTACAAGTCCATGGGTTTCTTTGGACTGTAAATGATCCCTTGAAGACTGCTGCTGATGCTAAGTGTTAAGCCCCCCCTCCATGCTGACACAATCCTCCTCCTCGTCCTCTTCCTGTGTGATCAGCGGGCACGCAGGAACACTGTCTGGATAAAGGGGGCCTTGAGAGGTAAGGAAGTCCTCCTCTTCCTGCCTCTGTTCTGCCTCAAGTGCCCTGTCCATTATTCCACGCAGCATGTGCTCCAACACGTGGACAAGAGGGACAGTGTCACTGATGCATGCACTGTCACTGCTCACCATCCTCGTGGCCTCCTCAAATGGTGACAGGACAGTGCATGCATCCCTGATCATGGCCCACTGGTGTGGTGAAAAAAAAACAAACTCCCCTGACCCTGTCCTGGTGCCATAGTTGCAAAGGTACTCATTGATGGCCCTCTGCTGCATGTGCAGCCACTGCAGCATGGCCAACGTTGAGTTCCACCTGGTGGACATGTCACAGATGAGGTGGTTCTTGGGCAGGTTAAATTCCTTTTGGAGGTCAGCCAGCCGAGCACTGGCATTATATGACCGGTGGAAATGCATACAGATTTTCCTGGCCAGCCTCAGGACTTCCTGTAAGCCCGAGTACCTGCCCAAGAACCGCTGCACCACCAAGTTAAGGACATGAGCCAAACAGGACACATGGGTCAGTTGTCCCTGTAGGAGGGCGGAGAGGTGGTTGGTGCAATTGTCGCAAACCACCATTCCTGCCTTAAGCTGGCATGGCGTCAACCACCTCTGAGCCTGCCCCTGCAGAGCTGACAGAATCTCTGCCCCAGTGTGGCTCCTGTCCCCCAAGCACCTCAGCTCAAGCACCGCATGGCATCTTTTTGCCTGCGTGCTTGCGTAGCCCCTTGAATGCCTACGGAGCACCACTGGTTCTGAGGACAAATCAGCACAGGAAGAGGCCATGGAGGAAGAAGAAGAGGAGGGGGTGGAGGAGAGAGGTGTGGCAGAATCACCACTAGTAGAATTTTGGAGGTGTGGTGGCGGAACAACCTCCAACACTACTGCACCCTGCCCTGCATCCTTCCCAGCTGCCAGCAGAGTCACCCAGTGCGCGGTGAAAGATAGGTAACGCCCCTGTCCATGCCTGCTGGACCATGAGTCAGCGGTAATATGCACCTTACCGCTGACCGCCCAGTCCAGCGAGGCATGGACATTGCCTTCCACATGCCGGTAGAGAGGCGGAATCGCCTTCCGTGAAAAAAGTGGCATTTGGGAACCTGCCACTGAGGTACCGCATATTCCACAAACTCACAGAAGGGGGCAGAGTCTACCAACTGAAAAGGCAGCAGTTGAAGTGCTAGCAATTTAGCCAAGCTAGCATTCAACCGCTGGGCATGTGGATGGCTGGGAGCGAACTTCTTTCGCCGGTGGAGCAACTGGGGTAGGGAAATCTGCCTGCTAGAATCAGACGTTGGTGTACCGATAGCAGATTGCCCGCAAGTACTTGGCAGTGGCACACCTAATTCTACACCTTCATTCCTCTCAGTGCAGATTTCTGAGAGGACTGAAGATATTGTGGGGTTGTAGATCCCAGCTGATGAGGAGGAGCAAGGAGAGGTTCGCCTTGTTCTTTAGTGTGGGTCTTTTAGGAAGTGTTGCCAATGGGCTGCATGGGAGCTCGACATATGTCTGATTAAGCATGTGGTGCCCAAGTGCTTGCTGTCTAGTCCATCCATGATACGCTTCAGACATATGTTGCAAATAGCAATGGTGCGATCTGCTGCACACGTCTCAAAAAAGGCCCACACTAAAGATCTTTTGGAATAATGCACGGAGTCACCAGCGCCCTGCACTTGCGGAGCTCTACGGTGTGATGCAGTCGGTTGGCTGCCCTTAAGCTGGCCCCCGGAGGGCATCCTGACTCGTTGGAGATGTACCTCCTCCTCCTCCGCCTCCTCCCCTATCCTATCAGGCACCCACGTAGAGTGTGTGAGCTCATCATTTCCTCCCTCCTCATCACCGGAGCAAACCTGGCAGTATGCTGCAGCTGGGGGAACATGACTGCCAGTTTGTTGTCCTTCTTGGGCAACCCCTCTCTCTGGGCTCACGTTACTGCCTTCCTCAAGTTGGGTACCATCATCGGAGCCTTCAAAACGCTGTGCATCCTCCTGCAGCATGTACCCGACACTGTGGTTGAACAGTTCGGGGGACTCCTCCGGTGGGCCTAGGGAAGGAGTAACTGATGATGACCTTGAGTCCAAGGAATAGGCCGCTTTGGCACCTGCATTGGCAGCCAAGGTAGCCTGGGTGACAGAGGAGGAGGAGGACGGCTTGGTCATCCACTCTACCAACTCTTCAGCATATTGTGGCTCAACACGGCCAGCTGCTGAGAAAAAGGACATGCATGCCCCACGGCCACGTGCTGATGAGGATGCATCGTGTCCACGACCAGCACTGTTGCCTCTAGACACAGAGCCTGCTTGCCCTGTTTTATTGGCCTGTGACTGTCTGCCTCTCCTTGTTGGCCTTCCAGACATACTATCTTTGATGTAATGGAATAGGTACACAAGGAATGGCCAGCAGTGAGATGTAGCTGCACAAAACTGGGATGCATATATATATACTGATTATACTGCAGCTAGCTGAATCACCTGCCTGCCTGTAGTATTATTACAAAGAGAACACCAGCAATTATCTGCAGTTAGCTTTAGTTGCACACTGCACAGGATACACTACACTGACTGAAAATACTGCAGCTGCCTTCCTGTAAGTATATTAGGAAGAGAATAACAGGAACGGATCTAGCTAAACTGAATACAGTGTATATATATATATATATATATATATATATATATATATATATATATATATATATATATATATATATATATATAATACACAACACCTGGGATGCATATATATACAAAATACGCTGACTGAAAATACTGCAGCTGCCTGCCTGAGGTATTATTAGAAAGAGAACACCAGCAATTGTCTGCAGTTAGCTTTAGTTGCACACTGCACAGGATACAGTACACTGACTGAAAATACTGCAGCTGCCTGCCTGTAAGTATATTAGGAAGAGAATAACAGGAACGGATCTAGCTAAACTGAATACAGTGTGTATATATATATATATATATATATATATATATATATATATATATATATATACACAACACCTGGGATGCATATATATATACACAATACACTGACTCGCTTGCCTGCTCTAACTCAAATGAAATGACACTGTCTCTCTCTCTAGCTCTCTCTCAACGCCGGAACACACTACACAGGGCCGACGTGCAGGCGGCCTTATATAGATTGGGGCGTGTACTAAATCCCCTGAGGCTTAATTGGACAAAGCCATCCTGCCTTTGGCCAATTATGGCTCTCCGTTCTTACCATGCTGTGATTGGCTAAAGCATGCGGGTCATAGTGCATGCTTGGCCAATCATCAGCCAGCAATACACTGCGATGCCGCAGTGAATTATGGGCCGTAAAGCGCCACTTGAATTTAGCACGAACGGCCCATAATGTTCGTAATTCAACGAACGGTCGAACGGCCGATGTTTGAGTCGAACTTACATTCGACTCGAACTCGAAAGCTCATCCCTAATTAATACATTGCCTGCACTGTATATATATTCTACACTGACTGCACTGTATAGATATATATACTAAACTGGATGCTTGCCACTAACCTGCCTAATCTAGCTCAAGTTCTCTCAATCTCCGCCATGTATCACACTACATACGGCTGCCGTGTAAGCAGCCTTATATAGTGTGGAGTGTGGATTTAGCCCCCTGAGCCATGATTGGCCAAAGGCACCCTGCTTTTGGCCAATAATGGCTCTCCCAGCAGATTATGCTGTGATTGGCCAAAGCATGCAGGTCAGGTGCATGCTTTGGCCAATCAGCAGCCATCAATGCACTGCGATCTCGCAGTGCAGTATGGGGCACTCAGTGGCGCTCGAATTTGCCACAAATGCCCCATAGGTTCGGTTTGTTTGCAGACAAACAAACACCCAATGTTCAAGTCGAACTTACTTTCAATTCGAACATAGGGACCATCCCTACTCTTGAGCAATTGCTCTTGCAAAGTGTAACTTCTATTTGACTAACTAACTGCCACTGATATCGTCAGTGACACTAATACAGTGATCAGTACTATAAATATACACTGTCACTGTACTAATGACTCTGGCTAGGGAGGGGTTAACATCTAGGACAATCAAGGGGCTAAATGTGTGCCTAACAATGTTTAGTGTGCTTACTGTGTGATGTTTTACTAAGCAATGTGCCATTTTTTACTCCTTGCTTTGCAGGGAGATAAATAAACAAAAAAATGCACATAACTGCTGTATGAAGAGAGCCCTGTGTTGTTTGCCAACACAGGGCTTTCTTCTGCCATTTTCCAAGCCGATCAGCAATAAATCATGGCAGGACCCGCTCATCGGTTTGTGCTGCAGTGAATGGCAGCACAGTCTTCCGGGTCCGTGCAAGCATAGTTACATAGTTAGTACATAGTTAGTAAGGTTGAATAAAGACACCAGTCCAACCTGAATGAGTGTGGGTGCGTGTCTACAATTGTCCCTATCCCTGTACATTGTGTCTCATTAAGATGTTCCTCTATTATATATTATTTAAGGTACCCATATAGCACTGTCAATTTACACAGCGCTCCACACATAGATCGCACCCTCACATTGGTCCCTACCATCAAGGAGCCCACAATCCAAGGTCCCCAACTCACATTCATATACTAGGGCCAATTTTGGACAGAAGCCAATTAACCTACCAGCATGTCTTTGGAGTGTGGGAGGAAACCGGAGTACCTGGAGGAAACCCACGCAGGCACAGGGAGAACAAGTAAACTCCAGGCAGGTAGTGTTGAGGTTGGGATTCAAACCAGCGACCCTCTTAATGTTAGGCGAGAGTACTACCCATTACACCACTGTGCCGCCCAAGCAGACCTGGAAGAAAGCCGCGAGGTACATGTACATGATTGTATCTGTACGAGCCAACCTGCTGCAGTAAATGTACTGCGGCAGGTTGACAGGCAGTTAAAAAAAGCATGGTTGGCAAATCAAATATTCAATTGTTGTAAACATCCCACAATTGTGAAATAAAGTGCTCATGCATTGATAAATAATCGGTGCTCCAATGTTCAGTGTTCAGACAAAAGTGCCCCACATGGATGTACACTCACCCTAGGCGTTGACCACCTATCGCTAGTGTGGTCACTTGCGCTTTGTGGGGAAAAGACCCCTAGATGGTATATTTCAAGATCTGCTGCACTTAAGATAGTCCTCCATGGATAGGGGTAAAAATTACAGGAGGGGCGCACCCATAGCGTAAATCTGTTATTTATTAAAAAGATTGCAGTATAGAAACAAATGGGATGCACTCACATGTTTTGGTGCCTATGCCTGGCACCCCGTGTGATCAGCATGTGTTTTTGGGTATATAAGCCCACATCAAAGATGGCTGATTCATAGCTTCCTGATGACGGCCTTTCCTATTGGCTGAAACGTGTCAAAGCTTGATCATGTCATCGCGACACAAGATCAGCCTGAAAAACAAGTACAGGGGACCGAGCCTCACCGCAACAGAACAGCGTCCAACGGAGACCGGCCAGATAACCCTTTGTTAAAAACACATGATGATCACACCGGGTGCCAGGCATAGGCACCAAAACTCTAGTAATAGGTGGTCAACGCCTAGGGTGAGTGTACATCCATGTGGGGCACTTTTGTCTGAACACTGAACATTGGAGCACCGATTATTTATTAATGCACAAGCACTTTATTTCACAATTGTGGGACGTTTACAACAGATGAATATTTGATTCACTATTTTATGTAAAATGTATCAATTTTGTACCAGCTAAGTGCGGTTTAATTACTTTATCATTGCAGTGATGCTAGTTAGCCCACATTCACACTGCTGCTGGCAATTGGTTGATTATATTTATTATTTCTTTGGCACAAATTTTTTTGTATTACAGTTAAAAATGCGTGTCTAATGGAACATTTTGAAGCATGTGTAAACAAGCCCTTAAAGAGATAAAACCCCACTGGTAATTCCTGTCTGAGACCAGCTGCAGAAAACAGACCTCCAAGTAGATATGCTGCTTGCTCCCTCGCTCCCACCAGAAACCAAGCGCGTCTCAAAGCTATATGGTCCTTCTTCATCAGGGCAGAGGGAGCCCCATATATGATGAAGAAGGACCATATAGCTTTTGAAACAAGTTGGGTTTCTGTCAGAGAAATAGTGTTCAGAGAATAGGCTGTAGAAGTACTGGCAATCTTGCCAGTAGAAGAAATGGGCACCATAGGCGCATCATGTGATAAATGGTTCCCCCTGCTGGCCTATAAAAGGCTGCCTCTGTCTTATCCAAGTTGCTGGATTGTCTTCAGCTCTTCCCTGTCCCTGTGTTATACTTTCATGTGATTCCTGTTGTGACCTCGGCTTAACTCCTGACCTGTTCTGATCTCCTTTCTAGTGTTTGACCACCGGATTGGCTCACAGACTTGCTATACTTGCACCTGACTGATTACCAGTGTTTGACCCCCGGCTTGGCTTATCACTTACCTGTGATTGCCCATCAGCTGGCCTCAGCACAGCCTCCAATCTGCTCTCCTGTGTTCTACCCTCAGCCAGGCTTTGTCGTCTTCTCAAGCAAAGTCTCCAAGTGATTATCAGCTCAAGCTTTCTCAACCTGCTGGTAACCCATGCTTCTTTGAGCCCTATACCTCTTGTACCACCTTCAGGGGTATACTGTGCTTAGCCGCAAGGGGAGCTTCTCTCAGCATCTTGGCCTCAGAAAAGGTACCTGACAGTACAATCCAGCCATGTCAGAGGCCGACAGAGTTGGCTCCCCACTTGAGGTTTTGTGCCAGCAGGTCACCGCCCTCACTCAGGCAGTACAGAGACTCCAGGAAGGCTACTTTAAATTGGAAGGTCATCTGCAGCTCTGCAGCACTTGACAGTCTCGCCTGCTCCTGTAGATTCAGGTTCATCATCTTCCTCTTCCCCACAAGGCCGGGCAAGTTCAACTTCCGCAGTAATGGTGGCACCCCCTGAACCAAGAGTTCCTACACCTGAACCCTTCCTGGGGAATAGGAAGAAATTTAGAGCCTTCAAAAATGCTTGCTCGTTGTATCTAGCCCTCCAGCCCAGAACCTTCTTCTCTGAGTCTGTAAAAGTGAGGTTCATCATTTCCCTGCTATCCGAGGAACCCCAAGCATGGCCCCATAACTTGCTTGAACAAAAGAGCCCTGTACTGAACTCTGTAGACACCTTTTTCGAAGCAATGGCACAGCTCTATGACGATCCACAGCGCTCAGCAATGGCCGAAGCCTCTCTGCATGCCTTGCTTCAAGGTAAACGCCCGGTAGAAGATTATACCGTTGACTTTCAAGGATGGACTGCTGACACTGGATGGAATGAGGCTGCTCTCAAATACCAATACCGACAAGGCCTCTCAGAGACCCTCAAAGATGAACTGGTCCGAGTCGAGACACCCTAGAAGGCCTAATTCAACTTATCATAAAACTTGACAGGCACCTGCAGGAGCAGCGGTCTGAACGCTTTCAAACCTCTCGTCCTACTTGGATGTTACCCAGGATTCCACCTGTTCCTTCTCCTTGGCCTAGTTCTTCTTTCATTCCTGTCTCAGAAGGTGAACCTATGCAGTTGGGTCTGGTCCGCTCTCCACTCACGCCCGATGAGAAGCAATGCCGTCGACAGGCCAATCTTTGTCTTTGTCTTTGCCTCTTTCTATGTAACTGTCCTGTGAGGCCTAGTAAGTCGCACCAACCACTTCCAATGAACTTTGTTGATGGTCCTTCCTCTTCACCCCTTATCCTCCCTGTCTCCCTACAGATGGCTCTTGGCCACCATTGATTCAGGGGCATGCAGCTGCTTCCTGGACTTCTCCCTGGCCAAAATACTCTGTATCCCCCTCCAGGGCAAGAAGCAAAGCCTTCAAGTCCATTTAGCCAATGGTTCCTTACCCTGTTCCGGAACCGTTACTCAGGAAACTAGACCCATCCTCACCATCACAGATTGTGGTCACCAAGAGTTCATCTGTTTTGATGTTATATGCTCACCCATGTCCCCCATCATTCTGGGACTTCCGTAGCTATAGGCCTATAATCCTCAAATAAATTGAATCAAGAAAGAAATATCCTTTCCCTTTGTCTATTGTTTACAGCATTGCTTTGTCCCAGCTCCCAGCAACTTGGCCAACTGTTTGACTGTTCAGTCAATACCAAATACTCATCACAGCTTACCAAGAAATTATGGACGTTTTTGATAAGAAAAAAGCAGACAATCTTCCACCCCATCGAGCTTATGACTGTCCAATCAAACTGCTACCAGGAACTGATATTCCGTTTGGCTGGATATTCCCTTTATCAGAAATCGAGTTGGAGGCCTTACGAGAATATATCAATGAAAACCTTGAAAAAGGGTTCATCCGCCCCTCTTCTTCCCCAGCTGGAGCTGGTATATTCTTCGTTGAGAAGAAAGATGGTACTCAGACCTGTGTGGATTATAGAGATCTTAATAAGATCACCATTAAAAATCGTTACCCTCTCCCTCTTGTCCCAGAACTCTTCCAGAGATTTCGAACTGCTCGGATCTTTACTAAGCTGGATCTACATGGAGCCTACAATCTTGTTCGAATTTGAGAGGGAGATGAGTGGAAGACGGCTTTCAGATCACGGTTTGGTCATTTTGAATACCTTGTAATGCCATTCAGACTATGCAACGCTCCAGCTACCTTCCAACACCTGGTAAACAACATCTTTTGAGAATTCCTTGACAATTTTGTCATCGTCTATCTAGACAACATCCTTATTTTTTCTGCCACATTGGAACTCCACTGAACCCATGTAAAGAAAGTACTTGCAACTCTCAGGGAACACAGACTTTACGCCAAGGCAGAAAAGTACGACTTTGAGAAAACAGTCATACAGTTTTTGGGACTTGTTATATTCACTGAAGGAATCACAATG